>NC_135333.1:28300364-30700364 GCF_023851605.1 Tamandua tetradactyla
GCACTTAACAATGTGCAAAGTATTCAAGAATACTGAGAAGTATGACAGAATTCTTACCCTCACAGACTTCACAGTTTCATGTGGGTCATCAAAGTTGTTTACCTACGTAACAGGCAGAGATGAAGTGCCATTACAAAGTAGAAAGCATGTGCCTTCGGGTTCAGTGGACATTAAGAGTGCTCCCAAACAAGTGCATCAAGCAAGGCTTCATGAAAGAGGGTGGACAATATTTAAACATGGAGAAAACTGCATACTTTTATTTGGGCAAGGGACATGTTCTACAAGCATGTATAAAAACATGTAGTTCTACAACTACTATTTAAGGGTAACTGTGGATGAACCTCTGTGTTTAAGCTAGAGAAGTATCTTATTTAATCATTATAGCAACCTACAGTACACAGCATTCTCCCCATTTTCAGAGCTGAGAAAATTAAAGAACTTGTTCAAGGTCATAAGGCCACAAGTAAAGAAATTAGAATTCAAACCCACACCTAACTCCAAAGCTATACTTAATATGTCCTTCCCCACCCCAGTGTGGCTAGACCAGAGTCCTTGCCAGGAAACAGAAGGAAAAAGTTTGGGGCCTGATCATGGAAGCATAGAGCATTATGATCAAAACTATTCAGCAGATAAAAGCTAAGCAGAGTTAATAATGCAATCAGAGTCTGTGCTTTTGTTTAAATACATGATTACAAAGAACTTGCTAAAATTATTTTCTGATGACACCAAAATTTCTAACACAAGATTTTAAGTCATGTGTTCTGTTCCCTTGCCTCTCCAACCCAATCTAACTCAGTTCAGTATGACAATACACAATTAAGGCTACTAAGAAAATAAAAATATTTCATATATGACTGAAATGCATGGCTATGCTGTCCTCCAACTATGAGGCCAGGCCCTATGCCTTACCTTTTACTTAACTAGTTAATTTCATTCTAAATTATCTCCTAATAGTTGTCTGTTGGTGAACAACAAGTTGAAAAGATATATCGGGCTTCTTAGAAGTAACTCACAAAATGGTAGCCAGGATTGGTTGAGAAAAGCCCATCTCCTGCTTGGTGGTACTAACCACTATAGTAAGAACATTCTTAACTGTTTGCGCTGTCCTGAGAAATTCTAAACAGATGAATTTCCCAATTTTTAAAACAGCTTTTGAAGGAGATTCTTTGGTTTCCTTTTGTAAACATAGTGATCAATAAACTTCAATCAGATTTTTTTAGTCAGAAAATTCTTTTTGATAGACACATTAACCCTCTCAAAACAATACAAATCAATAGCCTATACACAATTTATTAGGTCAATCTACTGAAAAGCCAAGCAGTGAAATTATGATCAACCCACTTACAAAATGCTTAACGAGCAACTGGGTCAAAAGAGTTGAGTACAGACTATTCTGACAATCCAACAACCACAGCAACCCTAATCTGAACCAAAAGAAAAAAAAAAACTGAAGGAAAAAGTCCAACTGTTTCATGAAAGGCAGGATCTGGAAAAGAAACCAGGCACAAAAGAAGAATGAGAATAAAAGCCAACCATATTTTCCATATTTCTGGCCTAAGCCACTCCTCTCTTCATAGATCCGCAGCAGACCTGATGGACTCAGGAGAAAAGAAGAAGTTAAGTGATAAAAGCTCCCACGGTTTTCTTTTTTTTTTTTTATGTATAATTTTATTGAAGTTTTCCAAAAAGTAGCTGTGCCCTGTGAGCCTCCTCAGATTGCCCCTAGATGCAGCTGCCCCCACCCACTCTGTTACACTAAGGGCCAACCAAGCACTCCCTAAAGCCATCTCAGGCCTCCTGTGGGTGGCTGCTCCCAGATTCCGGCCTCTCCCACCACTTCTGGACCTGAATGAAGAACCACAGAAGCCAGATGCCCCAACCCAGAAATATGGGGGAATTCATATTTCTGAATTCTGAGCCTTCAAGGATTGACACAAGAGAGTCTTGGAGGAGAATGTGGTGGCAATGTGGATTCGAAAAGCCATGCCTGGGAGGCCACGAGGGAGACCCTTGTGAGACAAGGAAGGGACTAAGGAGAGAAGGACTGATGGGCATGTGCAGCCCCTTTGTAGCTGACATAGTGCTGACCTGACCTGCTGACTCACCTCATTGGAGTGAGGCAGCAGCTGGGCCTGCAATTGCTCTTTTTTCCCCTAGGTTTTCCCTAGATGCCATGATAAAGTGTGGCAATCCCAAGAACCACAAAATCAAACCTATTAGAGTCAAAAGAGAAAAGAAACTTAAAGAAAAAAGAAGAAATTGAGGTCCAAAGATGAGAAGAGACCTTCTAGATTTCATGGAAAGTTAAACACAGAGCTTAGTGTAACCTACTCTCACAACACCTATCAGTAACGCACTCTTGACCTAAGAAATCTTTTTAAACAGAATCCTTACAACCACCCTATAGAAGTACTACTAACACTATCTTCACAGAAGAGAAAACTTAGCCTTACAGAAGTTAAAAAATTTGTTCACAATCTCACAATATTTTTTTCAATATTATGGAAATGCTATATAGACAACATGCTAAATGATTTCAAAAGATCAGAGGCAATTAAAAAAGATTTATAAAGGAGGTAAGTTCTGACCAAGGATCTTGAAGGACATTTAGGATTCTGCTGGAAAAAAAGAGAAACATTTCAAACAAAAGGCACTAAGGAGCAACAAATGCACAAGACAGATACTTGAAGGACTACAGAGAGGCATCCAGAACAGAAGAAATATTTGGGTAACATAACAATGAGAAAACAGGGTTAGAAAGGTATACTGAAACTAACGAGAAGAGAGCCTTGAATGCCTGGCCCCCCTTTGAACCAGATTCTGTTTAAGTTATAAAAGTCTCAAAAATGATTCCCTCTTTCTGTTGCCACTACCAAGATCTATATTAACTAAGTAAATAAACTTATACAGATTTCATTTCTTTCACAAAGACCTATTTTCTTGGAGATATGGCAAAACTATTTTCCTGAGCTAGAAATCTTAAATCTGCAAATCTAATTCATTTCATAGTGAATAACTAAAAACCAAAAGGAAAACAAGAAAACTGACTTAAATCAGAGAGTATAGGCTTAATCATTTCCTTGTAAAGCTTCCCTAAGGCCTCTTAAGCATAAAATAAATGAGAAAAATTATTTATCATACAAGATTAATGTGAGGAAATTTAGTGATATGATTTCTAACACTTGGAACAACCTTGCAGAGTTGGTATTATTCCTATCCTATAGATGAAAGAATTGAGGCTTGGAGAAGGAAATAAAAGTCCAAAGTCATCTAGCCTGAAACGGGAGCGTCAGGTGTGTGGGTTGGGTGTGTGTGTCTACAAAGGAATTTCATGAAAGACTCTTACACAGAAGCTACACTGTCTCAGTAAAGGGGGGGACATGCCAATGAACATGGCTGATCCTTTAGGATATGGAGAAAGAAACATAATTTTTCTTCACTATGTGAAGAGCTTTCTTGCCTAAACATGCCTGCCACTAGGACATAGAGAAAGCTGTGTCAGTCAAGCACAAAGTCACTATAAATCTGCCAATCTTCCTTGGAACACTCACCAGGCCTGAGCAGAGACAGCCAAATGCCTGTTTTCACAGTCTCTTTCATAAGACAGTTATGCAGAATTTAATCCAAACCTAGCAAATTAGGGGAAAATACGGTTTTATTTTATCTGAGATGAGGGTGGGGTACAGAGGGATTTGTCTTGTGAAATATCATAACTGAGAGAAAAAAGCTGCAAATTATAACTCTGATAAAGGACCTGTATCCAAAATATATAACTTATAACTTAATAAGTAGACAAACAAGCAAAATAAAAAACAGATATTTCACCAAAGATGACACAGGACTGACAAATAAGCTCATGAAAAGGTACTTTACTCCTTAATCATTATGGAAATATAAACTGAAACCACAAAAAACACACAAAGAACTGAACAATACAAAGAGTGAGCCCTAATGTAAATTATGGACTATCATTAAAAATATAATCATATTAATATCGCTTTATCAATTGTAACAAAGCTACCAGGGTGATGAAAAATGTTATAACAGGGAAAACTGGACGTGTGAAAGGGATATATACTGGAACTTTGTACTTGCTGCATGATGCTTCTGTAAACCTACAACTGCTGTAATAAAAAAACTTTCTTTAAACACACACAAAAATAAGATACCACTATATACCCACTAGAATGGCTATAATCAAAAAGATAGATAAGAACAAGTATTTGGGAGAATGCAAAGTAGTAGAGCTGCTTTGGAAATGGTTGGCAGTTTCTTAAAAAGTTAAACATGAGCTCACCATAAAACCCAATAATTCCACTCCCAGAAATCTACACCCAAGAGAAATCAAAACATATGTCCACACAAAGACTTACATGCAAATGTTCAAACAGCACTATTGCAAAAAGTCTAAAACTGGAAACAACCCAGTTGTCCAACAACTGGTAGGTAGATAAGCAAAACATGGTACATCCATGTCATGGTCAGGTTCATGTGTCAACTTGGCCAAGTGGTGGTACCTATTTGTCTCGTTGGGCAAGTGCTGGCCTGTCGGTTGTTATGAGGACATTTCATAAAATTAAATCATGATCACATCAGCTGCATCCACTGCTGATTCCATTTGTAATCAGCCAAGGGGAGTGTCTTCTTTAATGAGTGATACTTAATCTAATCACAAGAAGCCTTTTAAGGCGGATTCAGAAGACAAAGGCTCTCTTCCTGCTTTGGCTGGCAAGCCTTTCCTATGGAGTTCATCCAGACCCTCCATTAGAATCATCAGCTTCAGAGCCTACCCTATGGATTTTGGACTGTGTCCCCATGGTTACATGAGACACTTTTATAAATTTTATATTTACGAATATTTCCTGCTGATTCTGTTTCTCTAGAGGACCCTAACTAATACAATCCATTACAATGGAATACTATTCAACAGTAAATAAATACCAAATACTGATACATACTACAACATGGATGAACTACAAGAACATTAAGTAAAAGAAGTCACACACCAAAGATTATACACATATATCATATGATTCCTTTTACAAGAAATATCCAGAAAAAGGGAAATTTATAGAGTCAGAAAGCAGATAAACGGTTAGTTAGGGGTGGGAACAGATTTAACAGCAAACAAATTCAAGAGCTTTTGGGGTGATGATGGAAATGCTCTAAAACTGGACTGTATAATGGTAGCAAACTCTAGAAATTTATAAAACGAATAAAAATGGGTGAACTTTACAGTATGTAAACTATATCTCAATAGAGCTTTTGATTAAAGTAATTATATATATAACTCTGGGGAAACCAAAAAAGTATAAGAAAGGGATTGTAATCATAGATTTTATAACTCAGCTATAAAAAATATTTACACAGTGATGATAATGCAATTATTATGCAATCATAAATCAACAATGAATATTGATTTAAGCAAAAAAAAATGGCTATTATTACCAGAAAGAAGAGTGTCTATAAAACTGATAATTTCTCAAATTTAACACTGGGAAGCCAAAGGTTAATGTCTAAAATTAATAAATTGAGAAATAGCAGAATAATCAAGTCATACAGATACAAAGCAGTAAACAGCAGAAGAAATAAAATGGCCTTTCCCAGGGGCAAAGTTTATGCACTATTTGTGGAATGAAGTATCTAAAATGCAATAGAAAAGTTCGAAGCTGATTGCGTGATTTGTGAAAAGTGCTAAGGAAAACACTAGATGCTGCAACACTTACCAATTCTTCAGCCACTAGAGGGTGTAAGGACAACACCACACAAGGACCTAAACCACTGATGAGTGATTTGGCATCAGATAATGGGAAGAAGCAATGACACAAAAAATCTTACACAAGGCAGAAAGTGGGGGTCTAGGCAAACTAATACAAAGAAAAGAAAGAGATTTCAAATTTCATCTGAGTTAGAAGCAAAGCTGATCCATTTTTAGGGAAAAAAAAGGGGGGGGAGTCAGAAAGAAAAGTAATATAGATTGCTGTGTCAGTTTGAATTTGTGGTGGACCTCAAAAAAGCCATGTCCTTTAATCCTCATTCAACATTGCTGGGTGGGAGCATTTTGATTGTTCCCATGGAGATGTGACCCATCCAATTGTGGGTGGTAACTTTTGAACTACCATATGACTACCAAATTCCACTTCTAGATATATCCTCAGAAGAAGTGAAAGCAGAATTCAAACAGATATTTGTACTCCAATGTTCATAGCAGCAATATTCACAATTGACAAAAAAAAAGGAAGCAACCCAAGTGACCATCAACAGATGAATGAATAAACAAAATGTGGTCTATATATACAATGGAATATTATTCAACCAGAAGAAGGAATAAATTCTGATACACGCAACAATGTGGATAAACCTTGACGATATCATACTGAGTGAAATAAGCCAGACACTAAAGGACAAATATAGCGTGATACCACTTAAGTGAAATAAACAGAATGGGTAAATTCATAGAATTAGGAATGAGAATACAGGTTACCAGAGGCTGGGATAGGAAGCAGGGAATTAACGTCAATGCTTAACTGGTACAGAGTTTCCATCCGGAGTGGTGGAAACATGTTGGTAATGAACGGTGGTATTGGTAGCAAAATATTATGAAAGTAGTAACACCATTAAACTATATATTTGAAAGTGGTTTAAATGGGAAACTTTAGATTATATGTAACCAAAATAAAAATTTTTAAAACCAAAGAACTGTATTATACAAAGAATGAACCTTCATGTAAACGATAGATTATACTTACTATAGTTAGTAGTATAATTATAATAATATGGTTTCATCAATTATAACAAAGGTATCACACTAATATAAAATGTTAAAAATAGGGAAAACTGTGGGGGTGCGGTATATGGGAACTTTGTCTAAGTCACATTTGTCATTTAAACAGCTCCTTTGATTTTCGTACATTTCTGTGAATCACTTAAACATATATATCTACATGGCGACTTTTCAACAAAATTTCAGAAAACTGAAAGAAAATTTCTGAGAAACCACTATCATTTTGAAAATCAGATAAAGAACCATCCCATTGTTTACATCATACCGTTATTTTTTTTCTTTATATTTGAAATACAAAAGATAATTCTGGATTATGAGCTATTTTCATGAACAAGACAATTAGAAATCTGACAAAAGTAAATTATTCAATGTGTCTTAGGGTCATATGAAGACATTTCATACTACTACATTTTTCAAAGAATTCCACATCTTATCTTATCTTGTCACAATAATAATAGAACACCCGCATTCAAAGAACACTGACAGAAGAACACAAAAGGGAAATACCAGACAAGGAAGCTGAAATCCCAGGTTCAAGTCCAATTCTACTACTTACTACCTACATGACATTGGGAAATTCATTTTAAAATCTCTGCGCTTTAGTTTTCTTGTGTATAAAATAGAGATAGTTAAGCCCAACCTACCTGGTAGAGCTGCTTTGAAAATCAAAAGTAAAGATACACAAAAGTACTTTGGAAACTGTAAACACTTTATAAACACTAGTCATATATTTATTATCATATTCCCAGTTCCATAACTGATGCAACATCTCAACCCAATCAAGTATATGTGCTGTCTCTCATCTCAAATGTGAATGTCAAGTGTTCGGCAATACATAGTGCCAGTTTACCTGGGACTGTTTTAGCAGTTATCGGCATCCCTTTTCATATTCTCAAGGGTCCAATTTGAATAATAAATTATACAGTCACCTAATTATAGCAGATATAAAGTTGTGGCACCAAACAGCAGCAAAGGGCTGGCCTTAGGAGTCCCACAGTACTTTCAAGAAGCCCTCTGAAAGCCAACCCAAATAGGCAGACAATCTTGGCAAAAACAGTAAGGGTACTAATGCAGAACCAGCCCCCTTCTAATCAGATTCCTGCTCCTAAGCTCCTTCAAAATGAAAACTACAGAGCTGATGCAGACAAGTATTCTCTCGTTTTAAAATATGTTATAAACCCTCAAAACATTCCAGTCTCAATCAACACTTGGGAACACGTGCAAATGCATTTACATATAAATCACAAAGAAACAGACAGTTAGGATCTAAACCACTATATTTTATCATCAACCTACAATCTTGAATGGCCTCAGATAAAACATTTAGCTTTTCTGAGCTCATTTTCACTTCTGTAAAATTGGAACATTATCTCCTCCACTTCCACAGAGACACTACATTAGCAGGCACAGTGAAGTACTTAGAGTGCTCTAAGAAAGCAATGGATTGCCATCTCAAAAAGCTTAACTGATCAGGAGAGAAAGTTGAGGTGACCTGGCATAAAAAAGCAAAACCTCTACAAGTTGGCTGGTGGGTTTTTTTACCCTCCTCTTTCAAAGATTTTTTTTTTTTTTTTTTTTTTTTTTAAAGGAAAGACAGAGAGAAGGAAGGAAGGATAGAAGGAAGGAAGGAAGGAAGAAAGGGAAACATTTTTTAAACATTTTCTTGTTTTATTGTATTCTGTTTCTCCGTTTTTGTTACATGGGCTGGGGCCGGGAATCGAACCGAGGTCCTCCGGCATAGCAGGCAAGCACTTTGCCCGCTGAGCCACAATTCAAATGCACTCCTGGGTTCTCACATAATATAGCA
Organism: Tamandua tetradactyla; assembly: GCF_023851605.1. Lineage (NCBI taxonomy): Eukaryota > Metazoa > Chordata > Mammalia > Pilosa > Myrmecophagidae > Tamandua > Tamandua tetradactyla. Next base: position 28,308,956 of record NC_135333.1, read on the forward strand.
CTATGAAAAGAGTCACTAAAATGGTAAAATGCTGGTCCATTTAGTGCTAATAAACTTAGCTGTGATAATCCTGAACCAGAAGTCATGTACTCCTAGATCTATGACCGAGCTTCCAGGGGTCTGGAAGGCCCCAAAACTGTAAAGAAAATAATGAGAGTACAAATACACTTGACCACATTTTTCTTGAATGAGTCACTAATCCTCAGTAACATTTTTCTTGGGTAAGTCACTAATGTCCAATATTGAAGAAAGGGTCCTCAACTAAACAGGAGATAAATTTCAGTTATTCAGCTGCTAACTTGCATTGTTACCTTGTATAAATCACTTCACCTCTGTGTGCCTGGCTCTTATCTTTTCAAAGGGAATAATATTTGCCTAATATAATTCAAAAAGCGGTTGTGAAGTTGAGATGAGAATATATCCATGAAAGTGCTCAGAAACAATCATAAGACTGTAACTGTGACCTCTTTTTAAATCACCAGTAAATGCTGATAAAAATCCAGTCAATTTAGTAAGGAAAGCAAAAGAATAAGAAAAGTAACAAAAGACACACATTAAAATTCACCTTTACCCACTTCCCGGGCTCCTGGATTTGCTGACCCAAACCACACTGGAAAGACGTAAGGATCATAAGTTCAGTTTCTGCCCAGCTGAGGCTGCTCAGTGACTAGTGTTTCACACTGATAAATGCCTCCCAAATCTCAAAGCACAAAGTGAGACTTCAGAAGGTTAGGTACACTAATTAGCAGTACTCATGTGGATTCTGTATTCATCAAATACAACAAGGAGGTATTAAATATTTGCCTATTTGCACTACTCTAAGATCTTTAATTCAAAATACAGCAAGAAAACAAAATAAAGCCTAAGAAAATAAACTGAACTAAATCGGTCACCATCAGAATGTGCTCAAAGTAAATTAGCAGCTTAAAACCTTGGCAAAGGGTCTACACAGACCTACAGCAAATAAAATGAATAAACGAATGTGCAGGTTACAGAAGTGGGTCTTTACTGCTAAAGAAAGGAAAAATACAGTAGTACCAAGCAAAGACACTACTTTTTGTGCTTTAACAAATTCATCTTAATTCCTTTTGCTTAGCTCCTTATTGATCTGTAATCCCCCAGGAAAAACACAGATGGAGGTAGCCTAAGGGTACGTGACTGAGAAATGGTAGGGAGAACTGTTATATATACATACAATGGACTATTCAGCGGCTAAAGGAAGGAATGAAGTTGTGGGGCACACAACTAGGTGAATGAACCTTGAGGACAGTATACTGAGTGAAATAAGCCACAAATTAAAAGGCAAATATTACAACACCTAACTAATATGGACTAACCATAATGTGCGAACTCTGAGAATTGAATTCAAGACCATAGGTTATAAGGTGGAGGTCTATTCTAAAGATTCTCAGATTGTAAATTCTTACAGCAGTCATATCTATTCCAGAGTTGTAACTGTTATTTCTAAATTCTGAGGTGCTGAGTTCTTTGATATAACATGGTGGTTCCCTGGAACTTTGGGAATGTCGTGACATCTAAGACACTGTGCTGGAGTTCTGAAGCTACAAAAGTCAATAATACTCCTGATGGCAACAGTTAAAAACACTGAAAAAGTGATCAGACTTCATTTAGAGATATGAATGATGCTCATCTGGGTAGGACTAAGGTACAGCAGACTAAAGGGTAAAGGATGGCACTGACTGTATTTTAAAACTTCAACTTCTATGTGAGAAAAAAGAAGAGATGTTTATTTAGTGCAAAATCTATATCTGCAATAACACACTATCAAATTTAACTTGTAAGGTCAGCTTTTTCAAACACCATAACTTCATGGAACCTTGAATAGAGAGTGAGATCTTGTTGGGTTGTACAGGTCGGTTTGATGTCACAATACATCCTAGAGTAATCTGAGAAGATTAAAAAGTATTTGCAAAGTCCCCTTGAGGGACTCAGGAAAACAGTGGAAATATTAAACTTCTCCACTGGAGAAGACCTGATATTCTTGCAAGCATTAGAGACTGCCAATTTGGTGGGACAGGCCCTTGTTCCTGGGGCTTGCCCTTATGAAACATATTGCTGCAGAAAAGAAGCCAATCTTCTTACGATTATGCCTAAGAGTCATCCACAGAGAACCTCTTTTATTGCTCAGATGTGGCCTCTCTCTCTCTCCCTCTCTAAGCCAACATGACAAGCGAACTCACTGCCCTCCCCGCTATGTGGGTCATGACTCCCAGGGGTGCAAACCTCCCTGACAACATGGGACAGAAATTCTGGGATGAGCTGGGACTTGGTATCAAGGAATTGAGAAAATCTTGTAGAACAAAAGGGGGAAGAACAAAATGAGATAAAATAAAGTGTCAGTGACCGAGAGAATTCAAACAGAGTCGAGTGGTTATCCTACAGGTTATTCTTATGCATTATACATCTGTATAATAAATCCCCTGCCCAGCTGAGGTTGCTCAGTGACTAGTGTCACTGGTTAGAGGTCAGTGATGCTAGTTGGACACTAGTTGAACTGGCTAGAGGTCAAAGTTACAGTCTTGACTTTAAGGCATATTATGAAGCCACAGTGGTCAAAACAGCATGGTATTGGCATAAAGATAGATATATCGACCAATGGAATCGAATAGAGTGCTCAGATATAGACCCTCTCATCTATGGACATTTGATCTTTGATAAAGCAGTCAAGCCAACTCACTTGGGACAGAACAGTCTCTTCAATAAATGGTGCCTAGAGAACTGGATATCCATACGCAAAAGAATGAAAGAAGACCCATATCTCACACCTTATACAAAAGTTAACTCAAAATGGATCAAAGATCTAAACATTAGGTCTAAGACCATAAAACAGTTAGAGGAAAATGTAGGGAGATATCTTATGAATCTTACAATTGGAGGCGGTTTTATGGACCTTAAACCTAAAGCAAGAGCACTGAAGAAGGAAATAAATAAATGGGAGCTCCTCAAAATTAAACACTTTTGTGCATCAAAGAACTTCATCAAGAAAGTAGAAAGACAGCCTACACAATGGGAGACAATATTTGGAAATGACATATCAGATAAAGGTCTAGTATCCAGAATTTATAAACAGATTGTTCAACTCAACAACAAAAAAACAGCCAACCCAATTACAAAATGGGAAAAAGACTTGAACAGACACTACCAGAAGAGGAAATACAAATGGCCAAAAGGCACATGAAGAGATGCTCAATGTCCCTGGCCATTAGAGAAATGCAAATCAAAACCACAATGAGATATCATCTCACACCCACCAGAATGGCCATTATCAACAAAACAAAAAATGACAAGTGCTGGAGAGGATGCGGAGAAAGAGGCACACTTATCCACTGTTGGTGGGAATGTCAAATGGTGCAACCACTGTGGAAGGCAGTTTGGCGGTTCCTCAAAAAGCTGAATATAGAATTGCCATACAACCCATCAATACCATTGCTGGGTATCTACTCAAAGGAATTAAGGGCAAAGACACAAACGGACATTTGCACACCAATGTTTATAGCAGCGTTATTTACAATTGCAAAGAGATGGAAACAGCCAAAATGTCCATCAACAGACGAGTGGCTAAACAAACTGTGGTATATACATACGATGGAATATTATGCAGCTTTAAGACAGGATAAACTTATGAAGCATGTAATAACATGGATGGACCTAGAGAACATTATGCTGAGTGACTCTAGCCAAAAACTAAAGGACAAATACTGTATGGTCCCTCTGATGTGAACCGACATTCGAGAATAAACTTGGAATATGTCATTGGTAACAGAGTCCAGCAGGAGTTAGAAACAGGTTAAGATAATGGGTGATTGGAGCTGAAGGGATACAGACTATGCAACAGGACTAGATACAAAAACTCAAAAATGGACAGCACAATAATACCTAATTGTAAAGTAATCATGTTAAAACACTGAATGAAGCTGCATCTGAGCTATAGGTTTTGTTTTGTTTTTTTACTATTATTAATACTTTTATTTTTTTTCTCTATATTAACATTCTGTATCTTTTTCGGTTGTGTTGCTAGTTCTTCTAAACCGATGCAAATGTACTAAGAAACGATGATCATGCATCTATGTGATGATGTTAAGAATTACTGATTGCATATGTAGAATGGTATGATTTCTAAATGTTGGGTTAATTTCTTTTTTTCCGTTAATAAAAAAAAATGTGAAAAAAAAAGTTACAGTCTTATGACTGTTTCTGAGCACTTTCATGGATATTTTCTCTTCTGTATAATAAATCCCCTTTTCAGTTTACAGTGTATTAGCATGGCCTAGGGGGAAGTACCTGAACTGTAGAGCTGTGTTTCAGTAGCCATGTTTCTTGAAAATGATTGCATAATGATATAACTTTTGCAATGTGACTGCAACTGTGAAAACCTTGTGTCTGATGCTCCTTTTATCTACTGTATGGACAGATGAGTAAAAAATATGGATTTAAAGTAAACAAATAATGGGGGAACAAAGGTTAAAATAAACTGAGTAGACTGAAATACTAGTGGTTAATGAGAGGGGGAGTAAAGGGTACGGCATATATGAGTTTTTCCTTTTTTCTTTCTTTTTCTGGAGTGATGCAAATATACAAAAAATGATCATGGTGATGAATACACAACTATGTGATGATACTGTGAGCCACTGACTGTACACCATGTAAAGAATGTTTGTATGTCAATGTTTATTATGCTTGTTTGTTGTGTACAATAAAAACATTAAAAAAAAAAAGACATCATATATAGTCAAGAGGTCATTCTGGAGGTTATTCTTATATAGTACTGTTCTAGTTTGCTAGCTGCTGGAATGCAATATACCAGAAACGGAATGGCTTTTAAAAGGGGGAATTTAATGAATTGCTAGTTTACAGTTCTAAGGCTGAGAAAATGTCCCAATTACAACAAGTCTATTGAAATGTCCAATTAAAGGCATTCAGGGAAAGATACCTTGGTTCAAGAAGGCCGATGAAGTTAAGGGTTTCTCTCTCAAGTGAGAAGGCACATGGCGAACACAGTCAGGGCTTCTCTCTCAGCTGGAAGGGCACATGGTGAATACAGCATCATCTTCTAGCTTTCTCTTCTGGCTTCCGGTTTCATGAAGCTCCCCAGGAGGCATCTTCTTTCTTCATCTCCAAAGGTCGCTGGCTGGTGGACTCTCTGCTTCGTAGTGTTGCTCTCTCTGAAGCTCTCATTCTCCAAAATGTTTCCTCTTTTATAGGACTTCAGAAACTCAAATGGGTGGAGACATGTCATCCCCTAATCCAGTTTAACAACTATTCTTAACTAAATCACATCATCCAGGGAGATGATCTCATTACAGTTTCAAACACACAGCACTGAATAGAGATTATTCTACCTTTATGAAATGGGATTTATATTAAAACATGGCTTTTCTTAGGGGGCATACTTCCTTTCAAACCAGCACAAGTATATAGATATCTCTTTTCAGTTTTTGATGTATTGGACTGGCTAGAGGGAAATACCTGAAACTGTTGAACTGTAATCAAACAGCCTTGATTCTTGAAGATGACTGAATAACTGTAGAGCGTTTAAGGTGTGTTCATGTGATTGTGAAAACCTTGTGACTGCCACTTCCTTTATCCAGTGTATGGACACATGAGTAAGAAAAAAAAAAAAAAACACAAAAAATAAATAAATAATAGTGGGTGGAGAGGATGGGATATGTTTTGGGTGTTCTTTTTCACTTTTTATTTTTATTCTTATTTTCTTTTTTTTGGAGTAATGAAAATGTTCAAAAATCAATTCTCATGATGAATGCACAGCTATATGATGATACCGTGAACTACTGATTGTATACTTTGGATGATTATATGCTATGTCACTATATAATATATCTCAAATTTAAAAAAAAAACTGGGCGGGCCACGGTGGCTCAGCAGGCAAGAATGCTTGCCTGCCATGCCAGAGGACCCGGGTTCGATTCCCAGTGCCTGCCCATGTAAAAAAAATAATAAAAAAACTAAGCCCATTCCTTTATATGTTGAGCATCCTCTGTAAAAGAAAATGTTACTCCTTTAAAAGCAACCCATGGGACTGAAGTTCTCAACCTTGGCTGCATAGGAGAAACAAGTGTAGAGCTTCCTAAATATGTGGCTGCTTAAACCCAATCTCAGATACTCAGTCAGAACCTCTGGAGACTGGATATAATATTTTTTTCTCATGCCTGGGCAGGATAGAACCATTACTAGAAGGTATAAATTTCCCAGTTTACAGAAGCTCTAGGGCAGACCAAAAAAATTATTTATACTCTCTTAAATGTGATGTAAATGACTGCATCATTCACCAAAAGCTTTCCTAAGGACAATCCCCAATAAGAGCTGCATTATTCTGACATTCCAAAGACTGATAATTCCACAGGTAGATGATCACAACCACACTTTCTCGGCATCCCCTACCTGGAGCCAATTTGATGCCAACCTAGCACCAAAAGTACTTGAATTGGCTCCAGAGAATTGGGCAAATAATTTCAAACTTAGAAGCCCTTAAAAAGATGACTACTGGTTATCAGGCCACCATACTTTTTTTAAGATGAGTTTCAAGAGTTTTGAAGAGATTCAGTTGATTTCTGGAGAAGGGGAACTAATGTCAACTCTTTGGTATAGCACTCTGATGACTCAAGCTTAATGATGATAGCTTTCTTTATTACTGAGTGTTTTTAATGAGAGAGAAAATGTAGATTCACAGAAAAAGCATAAAGAGTTTCCATATACCCCTGCTCATATACAGTTTTCCCTATTATTAACAATTTACATTAGTATGGTACTTTCGTTTCAATTGATATATAAATGAACTATTAACTATATACCATAGTTTACATTAGGGTTCACTGTTCGTGTTGTATAATCCCGCGCTTTTTTAAAAATTTTATTCTAATAACATATATACAATCAAAACTTTCCCCTCTTAATCACATATATAATTTACTGGTGTTAACTACAATCACAATGTTGTGCTACCATCACCATTATTCATTACCAAAACCTTTCCTCACCCCAAAGAGAATTCTGTACCAATTAAGCATTAACTCCCCATGCTCTACCCCCTACCCCTGCCCCTGGTATTCTAGTTTCTGACTCAATGAATTTGCTTATTCTAAATAGCTCATATTAGTGAGATCATACTATATATGTCCTTTTGTGTCTGCTTTATTCCACTGAGTATGATGTCTTCAAAACTCATCCATGTTGTTGCATGTATCAAAGTTCATTGCTTTTCACAGGTGAATAATATTACTTGCATGCATAAAAGTGGTAGCTTTTTTTTTTTTAAACAACCCTATAAGGAATGGTAGATAGGCTTTCATAGACATTTCCAGTGGCTACCCTTTCAAATCTCCTAAAGAACGTCAATACCCGCAAACAGCAAGGAAGAAAATTTCTGAGACTAGATGATTTTACCACACCATTTCTCAAAGAAGTCCATCATTTCTTATCTGTTCTTCTTCCCTAATTTCTACTTCAGCCTCATCTGCTCAAGGAAATCGCAAAAAGACAAGGAAGGCATTTTGCACTCACCTAAATCAGACACAGAGTATGTCTTGTGGGAAGTGGTTCTGCTTTGACCCACAATAGGGCCTAGGCTTTTTCCAATCCTCCCCTCATCTACCAGAGAAAAGCAGCAGAAACTTCCCTCTTTCATGCAAGCCTTCTCTAATTAAAACCATAAGGCTGAATTCCCCCAGGGAAAAGAATGGAATTTTTTGTTGTTACAGATTATTGCAAGAACTCAAAATATCTGTGCAGGCAGGAGCTAAGTGGCAGGGAATAAAGAGACAAGTTCAGCATTTAAATTTGTGAGGCATCATGAAAATCAGGTTAAAAAATTATTATATAGTCTGGAGAAGAAAAAAATAAAAACAGTCATGACTGTGCTTGAGTGATTTTTCCCTTACAATATCCACACCTTCAATAGTGCAATTATAATATTTTTAGAATTAAGAAACATATTTAATTTATATCTCTAAAAGTAAATTCATTTATTTTGAAATAAGCCATATCACACTCTAAAATAAATAATTTCAGAAAATGCTATCATAGCATCCATAGATAAAACACACACATGCACACCATTTGAGTTACAAACAGCATATACTAACCTGGCTGTCCCGTGCTGGGAATCCATGATAACCTGGGGTCAGAGGCTCGTTCTAAAAGGAAAAAAAGAAAAATCTAAATATAAGAAGAAATAAAATAGAAAGAATAATCAAAATCATTCAAAGTAATCAAATATAAATTTCTGCCCCAGTTCCTAAGATATTCCATTACTGTATTTCACTCCACCTAACTATGTATCTGTCAGTTCAGCTTCTACAATAGTAAAAAAACTTTATTTGTTTGGGAACACTTTTCATGAAAGCTATTTTCTTCCTTATGCAACTAAATCTGTTTCCTCCCCAGTATTTCTCAATCAGGGCAGAACTGTGATCTAGGGAAGAACAATTCATCATTTCATACTATAGGACTTCGGCATCACTGGCCCCTACCTTTAAAAGTCAGTGGCACTCATAATCACTAGGACAACCAAAAACTCCCATACATTTCCAATTGGCCCCTGGTAGGAAAGGGGGCAATACCATCCCCACTAAGAACTATCTCTTGATCTGAAAAAGTCTTAGCTCCTCTCCTCTATCAATCTTTCTTCATTTCTCTTAAACCTAGATAAAATTCTACCTCCATTCAAGACTTCCACCTTATAATACCGAGTGAACCCAACTGACTCCTTCTAATATATATATATTAAAATTTATTTCGTTTATTTATGCAGTTTAGTTTTCATACTATTTATGATTCTAGTTCATCCTAGTTTTGTAAAGTATACCACATTGAGTTTCCCTCACCTTCACGTTAAACCATAAGATCCTTGAGAACAAGAATGATACCTAACAAAAGCTATGCAAACCCAATCAACATGAACAACACTCATTTGTGGCTTGCTTAACTCAATCATTCTGTCAACATATACTGAGTACTTAATATTTTCAAAGAACTGTTAGGTGATTGATGGAGGAAAAAAGATGAATAAACAAAGTCCTTTCAAAAGAACTTTTAAATGGGAAGAAACATATGTGCACAAAAAAGGAATAAATGAGAACATTTGCTGCTTTTGTAATTTTCAAAGAGTTCAACACAGGTACTTTAAAGGTATTTATCCTCTTCCATTTCATTCCATCTAGAATAACAATGTTAAAAGGAATTTTCACTAATAGCTTTCAAATATGGCAAGAAAGCAAAGTTTCCACCTAATAGTATGTCTTCTGTGACTATATTCTTGTCTTTGATAACCAAAAGTACACAGACTTCAAAAAAAGCTTACTGTTTTCAACTTAAGCTTACAGCAGAGACCCGTGTCTTGTCCATCATCTCCCTGGGATCTAGCATGGTATCTAACACATAGCGGACACCAAAAGAATGTATAAATAAGTGGAGTTAAATAAAAAAACAGATTCAGTCACAATTATTCAGATACTCCAAGTTCTCCTTTTCTTTTCCAAAGTCCCTATTTTGCAAACTTTAATATTTATAAATTAGCCTTACCAAAGAAAGCACATTTAGACATTAAAATCATTGTCTTGAAAAAATCATGGCTGCCAAAACAATATTAAGAAAGAAGAAAACAGTTGGAAGACTCATACTACCCCATTTCAAAGCTTACTTCAAAATTATAGTAATCGAGACAGTGTGACACCAGCATACAGACAGAAATACAGATCAATGGATTAGAATTGAGAGACCAAAACCTGAACAGTTATGGTCAACTGATATTTGAAAAGGAAACCAAGACATATGAATGGGGAAAGAATTGTCTTTCAACACATGGTACTGGGACAAATGGATAATCACATACAACAAATTGAAGTCCAACCCTTACCTCATACTATATTCAAAAGTTAACTGAAAATAGATCACAGACCTAAAACTATAAAACTCTTAGAAGAAAACACGAGGCATAAACCTTTATGACCTTGGATTAGGCAGTAGTTTCTTCAATATGACACCAAAAGCACAAGAAAAAAGAAAAATAGATAAATTGGACTTCACCAAATTAAAATGTTTGCTCTTCAAAGGATACTATCAAGTAAGTAAAAAGATAACCTACAAAATGGGAGAAAATATTCGCAAACCATGTATCTGAAAAGGGACTTGTATACAGAATACAAAAAGAATTCTTACAACTCAATAAAAACCCAAATAGCCCAAGTTTTTAAATGGGCAAAAAATTTTAATAGACATTTCTCCAAAGAAAATATACAAAAGGCCAGGCACATGAAAACATACTCAAGTTCATTAGCCATTAGGGAAATGCAAATAAAAACCACAATGAGATACCACTTCACATCTACTAAAATGGCTAAAATTTTAAAAGTCAAACAAAAAAACAAGTGTTGGCAAGGATTAGAAAAACTGGAATCCTTGTGGACTGTTAGTGGAAATGTAAGTGGGACAGCTGCTTTCAGAAACAGTTTGGCAGTTCCTCAAAACGTTAAATACAGAGTTACCATATGTCCCATTAATTCTAATCCCAGATATATACTCAAGAAACTTGAAAACATATATCCACACAAAATCTTTTACAGAATATGTGTGGAAGCATTATTTATTAAAAGTCAAAATGTGAAACAACACAAATGTCCACCAACTGATCAACAATGGATAAACAAAGTATGGAATAACCATACAACAGAATATTATTCCTTATTTTAAAAAGCATGAAGTACTGATAAAATATTATGAACCTTGAAAACATTACGCTAAGTGGAAAAAGAAAAGCATGAGACATATTGTTTGATTCCAATTATATCAAATTTCCAGAACAGGCAAATCCATAGATTTGGGAAATTTTATGATATATATATATATACATTCACAATAAAATTAAATAAATGAACAAATAAATAAGTAAACTTTATAGTCTGTGAATTATATTTCAATCTGTTATTTAAAAGAGTAATAATTATGGATGTTAGCTATTTTTCATTCATTTTTACAAAGGATATATATACAGCTTATATTACAACAAAACAACAAACTTCAGAAATCCATAACTGCCTTGTTTATTGTGGATTCTATAGACTTTACAAGTTATGATGATAAGCAACAAAAATTGAGCAACTACTCAGGTATATATTTAGCTCCACAATGAAGGGAAGAAGGGAAAGAGGCAAAGAGAAAGACAACACATAGGTATATAAAAATGTATCTTCTGTCATCCAGAAAACCAACTCAGAGAAGGTAAGTAAAAGACCCAATAACTCACAGAAATTAAGTGGTAAAATAAAACTTCCAACACAGGGCTGTTGGGCTCCAAAACCCTTATTGTTTCCATTTTATCCAGTTCTCTTCTCTAACAAAGATTCCTTATTACCCCTTTATAATAAATATTTCAAGTAATTAGAAATCCCCAAAAGTACATTAATAGAGATTTATGATTCCCAGAGAACATCTGCTTATAAACTATATTCTCTGACAACCTGGATTTCCACAATGCAGAAAACTTTTAAAAAATGAAGTTTCTATAAGCCAGTACTGTCAAAAACTTTAATATCAAAGATGGATGTAACAGGTTGCACAGAGATGTGTCAGAGAAAATGGATTTACTCTTCCTCTTGCCTTATTATAGAGTATATTCATTACTCTTCTTTCTTCTCTACCCAAAGAAAAGGCTATTTGGGACTCTCCAACTCTTGAAAACTTCTTACCCCTCTCAGAGTGGTCTATACTTAATGACAAAAAGGATGGGTACTCTCACATCTAATTATAGGAATATAAGTATACTGGAAAGCAACTGGATAGTTAACTCCTAAACTATAAAATGTATGTATCTTTCTTTAATTTCATGCATCTGAATCTACTCCAGAGAATCTCTCCTGTATATGTGCAAAAAGAGGCATGATTTTCAACACAGTTTATAATAGTGAAAAACTATAAACACTTTCAATATCCATTAATAATAGGCCAATAGTATTATCCATTGTTGTACTACTTCAACATCCTATGCGCAAGTTTAAAAAATAAGATAAAATCTATACTAAATGATAGCAGGCTAGTATGTTATTTAATCACAATACAAAAATAGGTTATTTCTACGTGTATTAAAAAAGGAAGCAAATACACAGAAAAGATATAGAAGGATACAAAACTTTTATCAGTGGTTACTTCTAAGGAAGACAATAAGATTTGGGTAAGGTGGAGGGGATATTTGTTTGTTTATCTGTATTATTTGAATTTTATAAAATGTAAAATTTATGTATTACTTAAAAATATCAAAAAAGAACCAAATATACTTGAATATATCACTATTACCAGTGCTTCATAATAATCTAAAATTTACCCAAAAAAATCCCATAATCTTATTTAGGCCTCAAAATATAGAAAATAGGTTTTATAACCCTCATTTTATAGCCAACAAAACCAAATTTCAGTTAAGATTACATGATTTATTCGAAGCCAAATAACTAATGATAATGGATGAGCTCCCTTCAGACTTAAGACTCTACACCCAATATTTCTTCAACCTCATGTCAATTAAGCAGTAAAAAAAATATTTTCTTGCCCCAGGTACGGATGGCTATAATTGTCTAACAATATGAAAATCTGAGTTTTTAATCAGTGTAAAATAATAACTGACATTTAAAGCAGATATGGAGTTAAAAAGAAAGTTAATGAAATAGATGGGATAGAAATTTGTTTGTTCAATTCCAAACAGGAAAAACTGTAGTAGATATCCAGCCATAAACAAGCGTTAGGATGATACTATGTAAGATTGAAAGACTTAGAAACTAACTTTGCCTAGGCACACAGACTGTTCAAAAATAAGAAGAATATAAGAAATAAAACATCAACCATAAGAATCCTTAATTACAGAGGTCAGTAATTAAACTTTCTGCTTAGAAGCTCCAGTCAGTGGATATTTGAAAGTACAACAGAAGGAATCCTGATGCAACTGTAAATAGAACAACTGCAATGGATTCAGTATGGTGGACACTGAAATAAGTGATGCACAACAAGAAAAATACAACCTAATTTTTGTATTCATTACTACTACTAAGAAACTTTCATATGGACCTAGATTAAAAAAATCCACTTAAGCAGAAAAACCTTTCATTTATTCAGTACAAGTAGACTAAGCAACTGCTTTATGACAAGCACAGTTCTAGTGTCCTTACCCTTGAACTCACAGTCATAATAACGACAATATAACTGATTATATATTGTTCTAGTGATTGATAATATAACTGGTCTACAAAAACACTATAAGACTCCAGAAGACCTCTTAAATACTGTGATGCATGATGAAAAGACACAGTGGTTTGTGCATTTGTGGGGGTTTGGTGTTTTTTCACTTTTAGTTTAACTTATTTTCATGGGGGTGTTCTAGATGTAACCTTCAATCTTATTTTATTAATTAAAAAACCACTGACCCCATAGAAATAAAGGAAGTAATGAGAGGATACTATGAACAACTTCATGCTAATAAACTCGACAATGTAGATGAAATAGACAACTTTCTAGAAAGGCATGAACAACCAACATTGACTCGAGAAGAAATAGATGACCTCAACAAACCAATCACAAGCAAAGAAACTGAATCAGTCATTAAGAAGCTTCCCAAAAAGAAAAGTCCAGGACCAGATGGCTTCACATGTGAATTCTACCAAGAATTCAAGAAAGAATTAGTACCAATCCTGCTCAAACTCTTCAAAAAAATTGAAGTGACAGGAAAGCTACCTAACTCATTCTACAAAGCCAACATCACCCTCAGACCAAAGCCAGACAAAGATATCACAAAAAAAGAAAACTACAGACCAATCTCTCTAATGAATATAGATGCAAAAATCCTCAACAAAATTCTAGCAAATTGAATCCAGTAGCATATTAAAAGAATTATACACCATGACCAAGTAGGATTTATCCCAGGTATGGAACGATGGTTCAATATAAGAAAATCAATTAATGTAATATAGCATATCAACAAATCAAAGCAGAAAAACCACACGATCATCTCGATTGATGCAGAGAAGGCATTTGACAAAACTCAACATCCTTTCCTGTTGAAAATACTTCAAACAATAGGAACAGAAGGCAAGTTCCTCAGAATGACTAAGGGAATATATGAAAAACTAACACCTAGTATCATCCTTAATGGGGAAAAACTGAAAACGTCCCTGCTAAGATCAGGAACAAGACAAGGATGTCCACTATCACCACTGTTAATCAACATTGTGTTGGAAGTTCTAGCCAGAGCAATTAGACAAGAAAAAGAAATACAAGACATCAAAATTGGAAAGGAAGAAGTAAAACTAACACTGTTTGCAGATGATATGATACTATATGTTGAAAACCCCGAAAACTCCACAACAAAACTACTAGAGCTAATAAATGAGTATAGCAATGTGGCAGGTTACAAGATCAATATTCAAAAATCTGTAGAGTTTCTATACACTAGTAATAAACAATATGAGGGGGAAATCAAGAAAAAAATTCCATTTACAATTGTAACAAAAAGAATAAAATATTTAGGAATAAATTTAACTAAAGACACAAAAGACCCATACAAAGAAAATTACAAGAAATTGATAAAAGAAATCACAGGAGACCTAAACAGATGGAAGGGCATACTGTGTTCATGGACTGGAAAACCAAATATAGTTAAGATGTCAATTCTACCTAAATTGATTTACAGATTCAATGCAATACCAATCAAAATCCCAACAACTTACTTTTCAGAAATAGAAAAAACAATAAGCAAATTTATCTGGAAGGGCAGGGTGCCCCGAATAGCTAAAAATATCCTGAAGAAGAAAAATGAAGTTGGAAGTCTCACGCTACCTGACTTTAAGGCGTATCATGAAGCTACAGTGGTCAAACAGCATGGTACTGGCATAAAGATATACTGACCAATGGAATAATAGAGTGTTCAGTTATAGAACCTCTGATCAATGGACAACTGATTTTTGATAAGGGAGTCAAGCCAACTCATCTGGGACAGAACAGTCTCTTCAATAAATAGTACCTAGAGCACTAGATACCCATATGTAAAAGAATGAAAGAGGATCCATATCTAACACCCCAACAAAAATTAACTCAAAATGGATCAAAGACCTAAAGATTACATCTAAGACCATAAAATTGTTAGAACAAAACATAGGGAGATATCTTATAAATCTTATAATAGGAGGCGGCTTCCTAGACCTTACAGCCAAAGCACGAGCATTGAAGAAAGAAAGAAAGAAATGGGAACTCCTCAAAATTAAACACTTTGTGCATCAAAGAATTCTGTCAAGAAAGTAAAAAGACAGTCTACACAATTAGGGGACAATATTTGGAAATGATATATCAGATAAAGGTCTAGCATCCAGAATATATAAAGAGACTGTTCAACTCAACAACAAGAAGACAGACAACCCAATTACAAAATGGGCAAAAGACTTGAACAGACACTTCTCAGAAGAGGAAATACAAATGGCCAAAAGGCACATGAAAAGATGCTCAACTTCCCTGGCTATTAGAGAAATGCAAATCAAAAACATAATGAGATATCATCTCACACCCACCAGAACTGCGATTATTGATAAAACAGAAAACGACAAGTACTGGAGAGGATGTGGAGAAAGAGGCACACTTATCCATTGCTGGTGGGAATGTCAAATGGTACAACCACTGTGGAAAGCAGTTTGGCAGTTTCTCAGGAAGCTAAACATAGAATTGCCATATGACCCAGCAATACCATTGCTAGGTAACTACTCAGACGACATGAGGATGAGGACACAAACAGACATGTGCACACCAATGTTTACAGCAGCATTATGTACAATTGCAAAGAGATGGAAACAGCCAAAATGTTCATCAACAGATGAGTGGCTAAACAAACTGTGGTATATACATACTATGGAATATTATGCAGCTGTAAGACAGAATAAAGTTATGAAGTATGTAACAACATGAATGGACCTTAAGGACATTATGCTGAGTGAGATCAGCCAGAAACAAACAGACAAATACTGTGTGGTCTCACTGATATGAACTGACATTAGTGAATAAACTTGGAGAATTTCTTTGGCAACAGAGTCCATCAGGAGATAGAAATAGGGTAAAATATTGGGTAACTGGAGCTGAAGGGATACAGAGTGTGCAACAGACTGAATGTAAAAACTCAAAAATGGATAGCATAATACTACCTGACTATAATACAATTATGTTAAAACACTGAATGATGTTGCATGTGAGAATGATAGAGGGAGGAGGGCTGGGAGCACAAATGAAATCATAAAGAAAGAATATAAAGACTGAGATGGTATAATCTAGGAATGTCTAGAGTGTATAATGATAGTTACTAAATGTTCAAACTTAAAAAATGTTTTTGCATGAGGAAGAAAGTAGGAATGTCATTACTGTAGGGTGTTGAAACTAGATAGTAATTAATGTTTTAAAATTTTAACTTATGTGTGAGACTAAAGCAAAAAAAAATGTTTATTTGGTACAAAATTTATATTTTGACTAGTGCATCTCCTAATATAACTTATGTAGACAACTTAATTGAACACCATTAAGTACATGGAACCTTGAGTAGGACATGAGATTTTGTTGGTTTGTCCAGAGTGATGCCCCAATAAATCCCAGAGTGATTTGAACAGTGAATAAAGAAGTATTTGCAAAGTCCTCTTCAAGGAATGGTGAGAAAAGAGGGAAATTCAACTTCCCCAAGTTGGATTCTGATATTTTCACAAGCAGTGGGACAACCAAAGCTATGGGCTGGGCCCCCAATCTTGGGGTTTGTTCATATGAAACTTAACCCCACAAAGGACAGGTCAAGCTTACTTAAAATTAGGCCTAAGAGTCATCCCCAAGAGAATCCCTTTTGTTGCTCAGAATGGGCCTCTCTCTCCAGCCAACAAAACAAGCAAACTCACTGCCCTCCCCAGTCTACGTGGAACATGACTCCCAGGGGTGTGGACCTTCCTGGCAACATGGGACAGAAATCCTAGAATGTGCTGGGACTCAGCATCAAGGGATTAAGAAAACCTTCTCAATCAAAAGGGGGAAGAGTGAAATGAGACAAAATAAAGTGTTAATGGTTCAGAGACCAAACAGAGTCAAGAGGTTATCCTGGAGGTTATTCTTACGCATTAAAGAGATATCACTTTGTGAATCATGATGCAATGGAGATACTGGAGGAACAGTTGAAAATGTAGAGCTGTGCTCCGGTAGCCATATTTCTTGAAGATGATTGTATAAAGCTTTCACAATGTGACTGTGTGATTGTGAAAACCTTGTGTCTGATGCTCCTTTTATCTACCTTATCAACAGACAAGTAAAACAAATGGAATATAAATAAATAATAGGGAGAACAAATGTTAAAATAACTTTAGATTGAAATACTAGTGATCAATGAAAGGGAGGGGTAAGGGGTATGGTGTGTATGAATTTTTTTTGTTTTTGTTTTATTTCTTTTTCTGAATTGATGCAAATGTTCTAAGAAATGATCATGATGATGAATATGCAACTATGTGATGATACCATGAATTACTGATTATATATGTAGAACGGAATGATCGTAATAAAAAATTTATTTTTTATTTAATAAAAATAAAATTAAAAAAGAATATATTAACCAAGGTATTCTAGAAAATTACGGACCCAACTGCCACACAATTAAATGTACTGCTTTGACTGGAAATTAAAAAATGACTGGCTATCATCCCAATCAGAACATACTAAGTTCATCATTAATTTTAATAATAGTGCTCAGAAATGACTACTGTCCATTATGGTGGTCACACCCACTTTGTCTATTGTGATTAACTGTCACCACATGGCTTCTGTCAACTTGGAATCTGATCACTGCTATTCTGTTTAAGGATTCCAGCTCAGTGACAGCAGTTCTCACAGTTATATCTGACCTACCGAGAAGGGCAACTACAGAGCTCTTCAGGGATGAAGGAGCCAGTCTCACAAATTTATTTCTCAAGGTTCTGGTAAAAGATGTGTCCTCTGGACATTTCTGGGGTGTGTGAGCAGGTCTTCCATGATAAATCCACTCTAACATTTCCATCTCTCTAAGCCTCTGGATCCCCTCCTCTACATTGTATCAGGGCAGTTCTGGCATTTCAACCTCAGGTGATGTCAGCCAACTTTGGATCCACGTTTCAGCCAACCTTCCAAACAAACTGTTAATGCCCTTTTAAGCCCCTTGAGCTACAACAGTGAATGCAGAATCTCTGCTTAGTGGGCCCCTATCAATAAATTCAGCTTGACGTAACCTTATATTCCTTCCACCATTATCCCACACCCTTAATATCCATACCCACACATATCCCCCTGATTTCTGTCTATACACACTGGAAAACCCATGCAGTTCTTTTGGAGTACAGTGTAACTCCTCATGGGTCACACTTTGTACCTCATCTTTCAGGGCCTATTGGGACTTTAGTCTAGTTATAGGTCTTGAAGAAAAGAGGAGTGATGGGGGTGGGTCATGAAGAGAAACAGAAGTGTCTTTCAAGCCAATTACCTCAGGGCATTCCCTTCCAGTTTCATCTGGTGAAACAGGATGAGTCACTCCAGACAGAGGAGTGAGAGCTGTTTCCCCAGGGGAGGCAGTTACAGGGTTAGGCAGGCACTGAAGGGTTAATCTCATTAGATTAGGTTGGATGGCAGACTTTGGGAAACTGGAGGCCAGGAAGCTATTTCCACAAAGCGGGCTGGAGGTCCAGAAGCTCTTTCCTCAGAGCAGTCCATTACAGGTCTATCTAGCAAAGGCTCAGCAGATTCCAGGGATCCTGTCTCCCCATCGCCATCATTATCAAGCCATACACCACTATCCCATTTCAGGATCCCATTATTTCCCAGTTAAAGGCCTTAACTTTAATAGCAGACACCCTACAAGGTTGAGATTTTAGTTTACGTTTGTAAACCTGCTGCTCACACAATGAGGCTTTGTGTCTGCTTTCCAGAGATCTCAAGTCTGAGACCACAGAGCCATCATGATTACTAGAAACAGAGATATTGGGGCCTCTGAGTCTAGTCAGAGGATTAAATCAATTGTAAAACTCCACTTTTTTTAAGATTCTGTTTCTCAAGAATAACTCCTGGTACCAAACTTTTGTTAGACAGGGTTCTCTAGAGAAATAGAACCAACAAGAGAGATCTGTACGTATGAGATTTATTTCATACAACTGTGGGAATGGAAAAGTCCAAAATCCACAGGGCAGGCTGTGAAGCTGGGAGCTCCGATGAAGGATCTGGACGAATTTCACAGGAGAGGTTTGGTGGCTGAAGAAACAGTGAAAGAGTTCCTCTTTTTCCTTAAAAGGCTTCAGCTGATAGGATTATCTCACTGGGGGGGCGGGGGGCGCAGCTGCGCCTTATTTGATCACAAATGTAATCAGCCACAGATGCAATCAACTGACTGAGGATTTAATATACCGACCTTCCAGTTTATAAGATAGCCACGAAATATTCTTGCAGCAACGGTCAGGCCAGTGCTTGCCTGACCAGACAACTGGGCATAATTACTTAGACAAGTTGACACCAAAACCTGCCCATCACACTCCTCAAGCAACAATTCCCCCTCCCCCATGCATCCCCTTATAACCTCTAATGTACCTTATGTCTCTATGACATAAGCTGCTATTTCTAGATATTTCATATAAGTGAAATGAAACCGTATTTGCCCTTATGTGCCTGCTTATTTCATTCAGCATAATGTTTTTGCAGGTTCTCCCATGTTGTAGCATATCTCAGAACTTCATTCATCTGTTAATGGATATTTGACTTACTTCCACTTTTGACTATTATGAATAATGCTGCTATAAACACTGGTATACAAGTATCAGACTCTGTTTTCAATTTCTTTGGTTATATACCTAGTTGTGGAATTGCTAGGTCATATGCTAATTTTATATTTAAGTTCCTAAGGACCTGCCATACTACTTTCAACAGACAGTGTCAAACACAATGGTTTTTAAAATCACTTTTCTAAATGCATTCTGAAAATCATCAATATTATTTCTAAATGATTAGCTAATATACTTGTCTATGGCCATTCAACCTCACTGAACGTGTTTCAAAAGCCGTATAAAAATTAGTGGTGATGAATATGAGTTCCTATTCAAAGCAAGAATGAATGAGATTACCTTTAAGGTGACTAAAGCAACTTCGTCTTTTATGACAGATATATGATTCATACAGCTAGCCAGCCCACTTCGCTGGCATCAATAACTGTTTACAATTCCACTCTGTTCTTGTCTGCTTTTGAGGTACCTTAGATCTCTGTTCGTTTCTCTTTCTCTTTCTGGTTTCTGAGGATCAGAAAATTAACTATCCATTCCATCCATGTAAAAATTATCTATTTATTAACTCTTAGATCCAAATTAATCCTTTTGCCTGCTCTGTGAAAATGGATATGGGCCCTTTAAATATTTTTCCTTTGCCAGCATGTATGCTATGTCAAGCTTTGTCGGTAGAGAGTAGAGGAAAGACTGCAGGAGAAAGGGTGTTGCTTTCTGGTTCCAGTATGATTATTCAGCAGGCTACTGCAGGACAAGTGAACAGGGTTCTAGCTCACAGCTACTGCACTATACAGCAGCCAGCAGCTGCATGCCTCTGATAAGACAGTTCTATATGAAGTGCTTTCCCCAGCACCCCAAAGGGTGGGTTTCTGGCACGTTCGAAAAGGTATAATTTCCAGCAAGTTCTCCTGGTATGGCACCACAGAGACTTTACTTCTCTGTCATTCAGTGAACAACCCTGTCCTCTCCAACAAAGTCTAGGTCTCAACCATAGGGAGATGTAGGAGGGAAACAACTCTTCTTTGGGTGCTTTATCTGAGCCCTAACGGCAGCTGCTATTACAAATTAATTATATCATACATGATAAGCATAATACTACATCACATCACATCATATTACATCTGCCATTCCTATATTCCTTAGAGTTTTCTTATCTGCCAACTTCTTATTACTTCAATCCTCTGTTATAAGTTTTTAGATTAAATATCCTATTCAAATTAATGTGTAGTGTCTCTTTCTTGATTGATATAACTGATATAGGTGAGCTGAAATGAAATTTAATTGCTACTTCCTACATACAGGACAGAAATACACTTACTGTTTTATATACACTACAGCTTTTTATTCCCACAACAACCCCTGTAATATTCCACCTCATTCTACAGTATGGTAACTTTGTCTCAGAAAAAACTATGCAACTTGTTCACAGTAATGGAAATCCAGGTCTATCTGACACTGACCCTTGCTAGTTCTCTATACTTCATTTATTCTTCTTCACAGCACTTGGTAACATTTTTCTAAAAGAATTTAACATCTATATACAGAAAAGAATTAGCATAGCAGCCTGAGACTGCTATCCTTAGAAAGGCTTGCTTGCAAGGTTGGCCCTTGACTGGTACCAGGGATCTTAAGATTTCCAGGGGGTTCTGTTCCTAGATAAAAGTAGTTCACACTTATGTTAAAATGTTTGTACAGGGCGGGCCACAGTGGCTCAGCAGGCAAGAACACTTGCCTGCCATGCCAGAGGACCCGGGTTCGGTTCCCGGTCCCTGCCCATGTTTAAAAAAAAAAAAGTTTGTACAAATAATGTGGTTTATCCTAAAAACTTGGCTTCCTTCTGAGTATGGCATTTTGGAACATACAGACAGAGGGCGCCAATGTGATCAGCCCCCCAGAAAACCTCAGGCTATGAGTTCCTAATGGGCTTCTCTTGTGGATATTTCACACACTGTCACAACTCACTGCTAAAGGAATTAAGCATGTCCAGTGTGACTCTACCGGAGATGACTATTAGGAGTTTGCAATTGGTTTCCTCTATGCCCCATGTACTTTTCTCTTTGATTTTACTTTCTATTCTTTTGCTGTCTTATATCATGGCCATGAGTACAACTATATGCTGAGCCCTGTGAGCCCCAGCAAATCACTGAACCCTGGGCTAGTCTCAGGGACCCCTAACACAAAATATGACATGCGGAGTACTTTATTGAATTCTGTGGACACAAAGATGAATAGGCCCTACGTCTACAAGGAACTTTACAGTCTATTTAAATTTCCCTTCTTTCATTTTCCTAATGTTCACTTCTCAGTCTGTTCACCACTTAAAATAGATTAGATACATTTCCCTGAGCTAAATTACATTCTTCGTACTGAAGCGATGCTAAATAAATATTTAATAAGTCCATCAGGCGAAATGTAAGATACAAAGCTCTAATAAACTCAAAAGGCTACACACATTTTCTCTTTAACGTCCAGTCCTATTGTGCTTCTCATTAAAAATGAATTTACTAACCCATGTACATTGCTGGTGGGAATGTAAAATGGTGTAGCTTCTGTGGAAAACAATGTGGCAGTTCCTCAAAAATTTAAACATAGTTACCATATGACCCAGCAACTCCACTCTTAGGTGTACACTCAAAAGAATTGAAAAAAGGTACTCAAATGCTTACATACATGTTCACAGCAGTACCATTCACTGCAGATCAAAGACAGAAGCAAACTACATGTTCATCAATGAATGAAGTCACGAACAAAACATGACATACCCATACAATGAAATATTATTCAGCCATAAAAAAGAAGTGAAACACTAATAAAAGGAAGATGAACCTCAAAATATTATGTCAAGTGAAAAAAACCAGACAGAATAGGTCACATATTGTTTGATACCATTTATATGAAATACCCAGAATAGGTAAATCCAGAGACTAAAAGCACACTGCTGGTTGGCAGGGGCTGGGGAAAAAAAAGGAAATGACTACTTAAGGGGTATAGGGTTTTCTTTTGGAGTGATGAAAATCTTTTGGAATTCAATATAGGTAGTGGTTACATAACAATGCAAATGTGATAAATGCCACTGAAATATACATTTTACTTTTTGTTGTATGACTGTCACCCCAATTATAAAAATTACCTTTTCACCTATTAGCCATCAATAATCTTTAATATCCAACCAAAAAACAGGTACATTATAGTACATTTCAAATAACAGAACATAAAGAAGCCATTAAAAATTGTATAAAGAATATTTACTGGGCGGGCCACGGTGGCTCAGCAGGTAAGAATGCTTGCCTGCCATGCCCAAGGACCCAGCTTTGATTCCCGGTGCCTGCCCATGTTAAAAAAAAAAAAAAAAGAGAGAGAATATTTACTCACAAGGATAACTGTCTATATTAAATGAAAGACTAAAATATGTTTTTTACAAAATGTATATATGTATATGTTTTTCTTACCAAATATACAGCTCATTTTTCTCCAAAGAAAATTCTCTCTCTCAAAAAAACTTTACCTTTAATTTGAGTCCATTCAAAGTCTCACAGAACATGGTACTCTCTTTCAGTTAATATATTTTGCACAACAAAATACTAGTGCCTAGGGACAACACATTAGCCTGAACATACCCCAGTCAATGTTAGTTTGAAATGTGTATAGATACCACCTCACAGAATCAGTTTTTAAAGGGCAACGGAGGCAAAGAAATAGTATGTAGATTTAGTAATTATTCCAAGGGCTTCGACTTCACAATTTCAAGGGCTGGCTTTTATAAACAACTTTTTGAAAAGCAATGCAAAGGGCAGGCAACAGTGGCTCAGTGGCAGAGTTCTCACCTGCCAGGCGGGAGACCGGGGTTCAATTCCCAGAGCCTGCCCATGCCAAAAAAAAAAGAAACTTCTGGGAAGATGGTGGACTAGGGTAGAATGGATAGGGTATGGGGAAAAAATAACTGTGACTGCAGTCCCAGGGGGTGAGTGATCAAAGAGGGTCTCCAATATTTCCCAGAGAGGAGAAAGGAAGGACATCAGGATGAGGAGCAGGGTGGGTCTGATCAGTCATGACCCCCATCAGGTATGGGCAGTGACACACAGGGAACTGCAGAGCCGAGGGAACCATCCACTCCAACCTGTCCCAGTTGCTGACTGGAAAAACCTCCCAGAACGGCTCCACAGTTGGGAGTGCCTATGGAAAGCACGGAGGCGTGCCTAGCTGTTCACTGTGAAAAGCCACACCCTCGGACACTAAGGGCAGTGGCCAGGCCAGGCAGCACAAACAGCCATCCCATCAGGCTCAGAGAATGGTGGATCTGCCAGATACCAGGTGCTGGGTGCTATGGTTCAGCCACTCCCCAGGCTCCCCCATCCTGCTGTCACATGCTGGAAGCAGTCCCCCCAACCCCCAGTGACAAACGCCATCCTCCCAACCCGCTACTGCAGTAGTGGAAGGGTGGCCTGAGGGGCAGAGGTGCCGGAGGAGCACCAACTGCTGGGAAGAGGCAGTAGGTACAGTTTGGCAAACTACAGGGTTTTTTTTTTTAATATATTTTTCCTGTATTTTATTATTTATATATTTTTATATATGTATGTTTTTACTGATTTTTTTTATTTCTTTTTTTGCTTTTCTCCCTCTTCTGTGGGCACCAGTCTGAGTCATTCCCAATAATTCTTGGGATATATCCTTCTGATTTGGGAGCCTACCACTGCTGAGGTGAAGGGGGGGTTAATTTATTTTACTATTATTACTATTTGGGGGAGAAGGGGTGAGCCAGGAATTGAGCCTGGGTCTCCCACGCAGCAGGTGGGCATTCTGCCACTGAAATACGTATGCACCCCTGCCTAGCTTTTAATAGATCCTCAAGTAGAATTGTACTCCCTACATGAGATCTGGGCCAGAAGAGCTGAAAGCAGAGACAAGGACAGACATATGCACACTTATTTCACAGTGGCACTTTTCATAATCGCCAAAATATGGAAATAATCCAAGTGCCCATCAACAGAAGGATAAACAAAACATGATATATACATATGATGGAATATTAAACAGCAGTAAGACAAAATGAGGTCCCAAAGCATAAGACAAAGTGGATAAACCTTGAGGACAAATGCTGAATGAAGTAAGTCAGACACAAAAGGACAGTTACTGTGTGATTTCACTATTATGACTCTGGTAAAGATCATCTCAGAGGTTACACTGTAGAATACAGCAGACCTAGAGGAAAAGAGAAGCTAGAGATGGGAGAAAGGCTACCTAATGAGGTTGAACTTACATGCAAGGGAATGGATAGAAGTGATAGTAACTAATTAGTGGGGTTACAAAGAACATTGCCATATTGAGGGTGAAAGTGATTGAAAGGGGATGTTTAGTGCCATGTATCCCACTGATTAAATCTACAATCATAAATAAGTTCTCAAATTAAGTATTTCAAAGGTTTGATACTGGACAAAGAATTAATAGTAGAGGAGTATGGGGGGGGGGGGGGACCAAAAATGTACTCTATGGTCAATAGTTAAAAGGTAGATATCAACAGTACCACAGCACTACCAGGAGCAACTGATTGGGGGAAGAAGGACAAATGTTAAGGAGTAGTTTTGATTTAATATTTGGTGAGGCTGCTTGTCGGTTCTTTGTCTCTATGGACCAATGAAAGCTGTCTAAAATTGAGAGTGCTGACTGTACAATGAAGTGAGAATACTGTAAGACATAGTTTGCTTATTTTGAACATTATCCATGATTCCAACAGATGGAGGGAACCGAAGGGTACAATGTCTGAGAAGCAGAATGGAAAACTGAGTTACATTCATATGATAGAATATGGTGCAGCTACAAAAAGGAAGGACCTTGAGAGGCACTCAACAAACTGAATAAACCTTGGGGACAATGTGTTGTGCAAAATCAGTCAGAAACAAAAGAACAAATATGGTAAGGTCTATTTCAGAAAATACTGAAAAGAAAATTGGGGCCTAGACTGTAAGATCTTATAGCAGCCACACTCAGTCTGAATTTATAAATGTATTTCTAGATTCTGAAACATGAGCTATATGTGTATAAGCTGGCATTCCCCTGGAACTTTGAATAAACCATACAGAAAAGGAGTGTTGCAGCCCTGAAAGTTAGCATAGCTATATACAGTAACAGTTAAAGTAACTGAAAAAGAGATCAGGCCTCCACTAGAGATAAAAACGAAGTCAATGTGGCTGGGACTAAGGTAAAAGAGTATACACAGTTAAATGATGATAGTGTATGTACTCTAGATTGTTACCTACTGTATGAGACCAAAGGCAGAGGGGTCTATTATGTCTAGAACCTAAATTTTCTACAATACACAATCTAAATCAACCTGCCTGAATAGCTCATTTAAACAACCCAAACTACTGGAGTCCAGAACAGGATCAAGGCTTTGTAATTCTGTATAGCTTAATGGAATGCCTGGATACATTCCATACCATGGTATGCTGAGAATTAAAAAGTATGGACCCCTTGAGGGTCCAAAGAAAAAATATATATATGGAAACTATTAAACTTTCCCATCTGGGAAATCTCGGGTACCCTCTCAACCTTTGGGTCCTCCAAAGAAAACAGTCCAAGCCCTTGATTTTGAGGAGTATTTCTGAGTGGAGAAGCTAAGACTACCTATAATGAGGCCTAAGAGCTGCTTCCAAGAAACCTCTTTTGCGCTCAGATGTGGCCTCTCTCTCTCTCTAAGTTCAATTCTGCAAGGAAAATCATTACCCTCTCCCCTAAGTGAGATATGCATTCAGAAGTGAAAGTCTCTCTAACTCTTGGGGATGAGTCTGGCCCTGGCATCATGGGATTGACAATGCCTTCCTAGCCAAAAGGGGGAAAAGATGTGTAATAAAATAGCACATCAGTGGCTAAGGAAGATCAAATAGGGTCGCTACTCTTACGCAAATTTCAGTGAGATAGAGCTAATTGCCATGGTTTGCTAAACCCCAACCAACATCACTCCTGGTAACTCTTAAGAACACTGAGGACTGAAACTGAGACTAAAGTTCCATGCACCAAATCTGCTTTCCTGGAACCTATAATTTCCAGAGGGTTCCTAGGTCAGATAAATTAGCCTCTTCAAGATTGTCAACTAATTACAACCCCCTACCCTTTACTGTCAATTCCCCTTCTCAACATGAAAAGTCAGAACAGGCATTGCCTAAAGATTCCTATAGACTGGGGAGAAGGATCAAAGGAAAAAGAGGGGTTATAACACAGAAAATAGGATTTAACAAACAAGTATGACTGCTGAATCACTATAGTGATATTTCTTCGAGGCTCCAGTGTTTTGGAGCAGCTAGAAGGAAAAATATGAAATAGTGGAATGGTAACCCATAACAAACTCTGAAATCTATTCTGTAACTACTTGTTGAAGTGTACTTTGAAAATTGTTGCTTTTTCTTTCTTTTCTTTGTATACGTTATATTTCACAATAAAAAAAAAAGTTTTAAAAAAAAAGAGGCAATGTCAATTAAAGGCAATCCATGATCCAGAACTGAAACTAATAATGGAGGAGGAAAGACGCCAAAAGACATTATTTGGACATATAAAAAAACTGGAACATAGACTGTACAATTTACATCAGTGTTAAATGGATTGAACTTGATAACTGTTCTTAAGGAGAATATAAATGAGTATCTTTGTTCTCAGAATATGTAAAGTGAAGTATTAAATATTTAAGGAGCATGATGTATACAACCTACTCTCAAATGTTTAGAAAATAGATAGATAGATAAATAGATAGACAGATAGATAGATAGATAGATAGACAGATAGACAGACAGATGCAATAAATGTTAGATACTATGGGTATTACTATTAATATTGTATTGCTGGTTTCATAAACATTGATATATTTATGAACTGGATATATGTTGTTCATTATCTACAGCAAAAACATTCACTTTAATCTAAGTCTGGAACAGCTCAATCCAGTCTGGAACAGCTCAATTCAAATTACTTTAACAGCCTCTTGGTTGGTCCAGCAGCCTCTATTCCCCTTCCCAACTCTCTTACAAAGACCAGAGTTAATTACACAAAAATATTCACTTCACTTCCATGCTAATAGTCCTCCCTCGACTGCTTACATGATCAGGTACCAAAAATCCCAAGCCTGGTCTCACCTGGTCATTCTTCTTTCTCCCCATTTGTTTATTCCTTCAACAAACATTTACTGAGTGACTTTTATGCGTCTGACACTGTGATAGGAATATAAAGGCAACTAAATTATGGTTCTTCTCTCAAGAACTCACAGTCTAGTAAGGAGCACATAAACAAATACGATATGAGCCATGTGATAAAATGTAAATATAAGGTCCACAGGGAACAAGGGTACATGGTAGGGATAATGGGGTGACAAAGGCTTAAAGATTTAAAATCACAAAGAAGGAAACCTACACAAGGCAAGTTTTGAATAAGGTTTGGAGAATGATCTCAAATAGCTAATTTCAAAATAAAAAGCTGTACTCAATTTATCTCTACACACGTTGGGAGTGTTTTCCCATATCAACTCCATTTAAACAAACCTCAACAAAATCCTATCTCCCTCCTCAATGCAATCCCTATAACTCTGGCCCAAGAGTTTTCAAAAAGACTGTGAATCAAGACCCATTCATTAGTTAAATAATCAATTTAAGAAGTCTCAACCTTATTTTTTAAAAAAAAGAACAGATTCTCAGCAGCAGTTCTCAAATTTTTTGGTCTCAGGCTGCCTTTGTCCCCTTAAAAAATCATCAAAAATTCCAAAGAACTTTTGTTTACAGAATTATGACCATTTATACCTAATTAGAAATTAAAGCTGGGGACATTTTTAAATAGTTAATTCATTTTAAAATAATAAACTGTATGCTAATATAAATATTTTTATGAGAAATAGCTATACTTTTAAAACAAAGCCAAATTTAGTGAGCAGAATATCACTGTTTTGCAATTTTGCAAATATCATTGATATGTGATTTAGTAGAAGATAGCTGGATTCTCACATTTCCTTCTGCACTCAGTCTGTTGCAGTAAGTTCTTTTGGTTTAAATATACGAAGACAACCTGGCCTATAGATTTGAATTTGGAAAAGGTAGGAGCATTTTAATAGCCTTTTAGATATTTTTTATTCATCTTTGATACTGTACTAAAACTTGACAAGTGCTTTAAGTTTCTTAAAGGTTAGTTGCAATGTGGCACCTGAAATCATGTTATAGATTGAGTTAGACGCCCCCTCCCATGAAAGTATGTTGAAGCTCTAATCCTTAGACCTCAGAATGTGACCTTATTTGGAAATTGGGTCCTTACAGGTGAAATAAGGCAAATTAAAAATGAGGTCATACTGAAGTAGGGTGGTTTCAATTCAATATCTCTGGTGTCCTTATAAGAAGAGAAAATTTGGACACAGACGGGGGAGCATAACACGTGACGAATGAGGCAGAGAACACCATGGACTGCTGGCAAATCAATGCCAAAAGTCAGCAGAGAAGCAGGGAAGAGATTCTTTTCTACAGATTTCAGAGGAAACAAGACCCTGTTGACATCTTGATTGCACACTTTTAGCCTGGAGAACTGTAAGAATAAATGTCTAGCTCCATGATCATGGAAAGTTACTTTATCTGTGGGTTTCAATTTCTTCACCTTTTAAATGAGAACATCACCTACTTCATAGGGTTGTTGCAAAAATTGAGACGATACAAGCAAAGTGAATTGCACAGTGTCTGTCCCTTAACAGAGTAGCACTGCTAAAGAACAATGATACTAAGAAATAACGCCTTATTTGTTGTATATAACTTCACTACATACAAAACATAAGCAGATTTTATAATTATAGGATCATAGATTTACAGAACCTCAAAGATCAACTAATTTTTTTTGGGGGGGTTTACTTTATTTTTTTTTATTAATTAAAAAAAATTAACAACAAACAAAACAATAAGATATCATTCCATTCTACATATATATAATCAGTAATTCTTAATATCATCACATAGTTGCATATTCATCACTTCTTAGAACATTTGCATCGATTTAGAAAAAGAAATAAGACAACAGAAAAAGAAATAAAACAATAATAGAGGAAAAAGTTATACATACCATACCCCTTACCCCTCACTTTCATTTACCACTAGCATTTCAAACTAAATTTATTTTAACATTTGTTTCCCCTATTATTTATTTTTATTCCATATGTTCTACTCTTTTGTTGATATGGCAGATAAAAGGAGCATCAGACACAAGGTTTTCACATTCAGAGTCACACTGTGAAAGCTATATCATTGTTCAATCATCATCAAGAAACATGGCTACTGGAACACAGCTCTACATTTTCAGGCAGTTCCCTCCAATCTCTCCGCTACATCTTGAACAACAAGGTGATATCTACTTAATGCGTAAGAATAACCTCCAGGATAACCTCTCGACTCTGTATGGAATTTCTCAGCCATTGATACTTAGTCTCATTTCACAAAGATCAACTAATTTTAATCCAATTCCCTTAACTGCATACTCCTCACCTTGACCCACACTCACACACAGCATAGACTGACTTCACAGATATGAAAACCAAAATACCACAAAGTTTTAAATGTCCTTCCCACAGTTATAGAGCCCGTAGGGGGGCAGAACTTGATATCAAACACATCTCCTCATCCCTAGCATTCCTATTAGATAACATTATTTCTTTTTTAATTGATAAGGAGAAGTTTTAGGTTCACTGAGGTTAACTGACATATCCAAGGTCTCATAAGCAATAAATAACAACAACAACAATAACAACAACAACAAAAAAAAACCGCAAGGAAACCAAGTCTCCTAATTGCAAGTTTGGGATTTTCCCAACTACAGCTTATAAATCTATCAAAGAATATGAAATTCATTTTGTGCAATTGACAATTATCTGCATCTTAATCTGAATAGAATAACAGACATGACTATATAAGTACTTATTATGACTATGCCAAGTTTTAACCACCAACAAACCAGTCCATGCTGTGAGATTCCATTCAAACTGGTGCTTCACTAAACTGAAGACTTCACAAGCTTTGGCACTTAAAAAAAAGATACCTCATAATTCGCCTCAGGAAATAAAGGAAATATATCCCAAAAGGATAATTCTGCAATTAGGGATATCAAAAATATCCTTTTGAGACAGGCTAACGTGATAGATACTACAGTTCTAAATTAAATTAACAATCCCACCAGAGCCAGAAAGGTCAATATAGACAAAAAAATAAATTTGATTTTAAACTGGGTTTCAATTTAGCTTTTAAATCAGTCTCTTCACTCACACAACTATTCAACATGATGTCAAACCAGTTCTGTTATTTATTAAAAGAAGTTATTCGACCTTCCACAACTTCAACTTTCTGATTTACAAAATAAATGTGATTACGCCTATTTCTCAGGAGTGTTAAGACAACATTAGGCATAACATATACAAAATCACCGAGGATTGTACCTACCCTATAGAGGAAAATTATAATTATCGTTAAATGCTTAAACTTCACATTCTTGCCTTATCCCTCAAATCCCTAAAACTTATAGGAGTAAGTAAAAATGGACTTTCCTATTTCTTACTTCTGCTGTTGCTTCCAATTCCCTAGTGGCTACAATTGCCAACCCTCTGACCCAAACCTCTGCATCTACTTCTGGTGTCCCCAGAACAAGTCCCTACATTTCCTCTCATTGTATTAATTCCCTGGTCAGCAGAAAGATAATATTCATTATTTATAATTCAATGATCTTCTAATAACTAACATGTTAATTCTTGTTTTGAAATCAGTGTGAAGCCTCAAATGAAGTCATCTGAAGGTTTCAGGGTTCAGTAACTTTTTTTTTTTAATTCTAGTTTTTTAAAAATACATATGTCGGGTGGGCCGCGGTGGCTCAGCGGGCAAAGTGCTTGCCTGCTATGCCGGAGGACCTCGGTTCGATTCCCGGCCCCAGCCCATGTAACGAAAACGGAGAAACAAAATACAATAAAACAAGAAAATGTTTAAAAGATGTTTCCCTTTCTTCCTCTCTTCCTTCCTTCTATCCTTCCTTCCTTCTCTCTGTCTTTCCTTTAATAAAAAAAAAAAAAAAAAAAAAAAAAAAAAAAAATACATATGTCATTTTTTGGAACATATGTCAACTATTAAGAAATTCATAAAACAGCTGCCTCAATCAGATTCCTCAGACATGATTCCTCTACCAGCTCAACTACCCAGCTTTTACATTCTTCCTCTTCCAGAGCATTGGATAATAATGTCCACTAAGTAAAGGGCACTTTGTAGAAAAAGAAAAGAGGCAGAGAAATACAAAGTGGAGTTTTTCTTAAGTACAATCAGATGTTCAAGATAGCGGGAAAAGGGCAAGAGGTAAGGAACCTACACAGACTAGGTAGTATTGTGACTCAATTGGTGGCCCATTCTGAAGGAACAGAACGTCTACATAGATTATGAATGAAAAGGCTGAGGGAGAGGGGAAAGGGGAAAACACTAACACATGCAGGCACTATAATGTGCTAGATACTTTATATACATTATTTCATAAAATACATATATAATTATTTCCATTATCAGATGAGAGAAGAACAAGACTCAGAGAGGTTAAATGGCTGAGCCAATGTCAAACAGCTAGTAAGTGCAAAGCCAGAGCGACAATTATAGCTCAGGTCTTTGCACACAGTGGTTTAGTCCAGAGAACCATTTATCCCTAAACCAAGGAAAAGGGAAGATGAGTGCATGCTCATCTACCCACTGATGTAGCCAGACTGTTTTTCTTCCACCAATGGGAACAAATGAGAGATAACGCACCCTTAACCAGGAACAATTACCCATTTATTCCCTATGGCCAAAAAAAGGCAGTGTTTCTTAAAGTTTAATATGCATACAGGTAACTAGAGAAATCTTGTTTAAAATGCAGATTCTGATTCAGTAGGTCCGGGGTAACACCTGAGATTCTGCATTTCTAACAAGCTCTCAGGAGATGATGAGGCTTCACACTCTAAATATATTAAACTGAATTGTTCCCAAACCTGGCTGATGATAAGAATCCACCTGGAGATCTTTATAAAACTATCACTTCCTGGGACCCTCACTCCTGGGTATTCAGTGGATATCTAGATGGGGCCCAGGTAAATTTTAATATAGAATGGGGACCTAGACTGTTAAGCCTAGGCTATCTACAAGGACCACCTATCTTACATAATTCTATAATTCCAAGAAATGTATGAGTACAATTATTGACAAGAACCACAGCAAGCATTGACTGAGAACATACCAATTGTCAGACACTATTCTAACTGCTTTACATATTAGTGTACTTAATCCTCACAACCACTCCATAACACTAGTATCTATAACACCATCATTACCATTATACAGGCGACTTGCTTATTTGTTCAAGATCAGTTATGCGCCCAAGATCAGTTGATGAGTAGCAAACAGGGGTTCAGACTTAAGCTCATCTGATTCCAAAAAGTCTGTGCTCTCAGACACTGCATAACACTGCTTCCCACACTACCAAACGTAATAACACTGATTTTAACCAACATACGAACAAATAAATCTAAATGGGTTACCTCAGAAGATGTTGCCCTGGGTAGGCTACGCTCTTATTCCTCAGACGCTACAATCACCCGAAACACTGCCTCTACTAAAATAAACCACCTAGGAGCTCTTCATCCGAAAATGCCTTCAGAACCTAAACCTATGACTTCAACATCTTCAGCTGTGATAAAAACTCATCATTTGAGCACAGATTTGATATTTTCACCACAACCCCAAGCCAGGAAAAGCCAACTCAAAGAAATCTAGTGTCTGACCAAGCTAGGTACTCTTTTTTTAAGAAAAAATTCAATGCTCGGTATTGAAAATGTTTTCCTCATCACTTGTGTCTGAAGCTGATTCCAAAGAGTTCTTTATGTTTTGCGCAATGGCTGTATCACAAGAGTCAGTTCGTAGTCTTCCCCAAGGTGACTATTTTGAAGGGCAATTTGCATTTGATTCACAGGTTCTGTTATAGTCGTTGAAAAAAAAAATTACATCTCTCAGCCATATTAGAAGAAACACAGTTGCCCTTCACAAGTAATACAAACATGCATATTCAGAACGTCTATCTTAAAGCATGCAGTTTCTCTTAGTTGAATTTCTCCTGCAAAAGCAACTGCTTTGATTTGCTTTTCAGATTCTTTAAGTGTGTTCTATTTATACACACCCACCCATATAAAAATAAATACCATAATCGGACATTAATGAAGCATTTAACTGCATGCAGCTCCATAAAAGGCATTGTACAAAGGCAACTATATATCAAAAATATGCACACAAATACCCTCACATACAAGGGATAAAGACACACACAAATGCTATGGGGATGTAACTATAAAAAGATACTAGAAGTCTACATCTAGATGAGCTCCTTTGTTTAATGAATATGCCCTGTATCAACAAAGAAAATATTCTGCAAAATCAGAATGATTTACAGATTTTTTTTAAATCAGGCATTAATGCAGAGCTGTACAATTTCATACAACCACCAACCTCTCTGCTTGAAATGGACTCCCCACACCTTACTGAAGCCACAATTCCCCTGCACAAACACCCACTCTACCACCCCCATACACTCCCAACTCCCCACCAACCTCACAGGGGTTCCTGGGCTGGTCCATGGAATCTGATGACATCACTCTCTCTTCCTTCCTGGAATTCTAAACCCTGCTGCTCTCCCCTTGCACACAGCTACCATCTCCATGGCAACATCACCTCCTCCTGCTTCCCTATTGGCTTCATGGAGCAGGATACACAGAAGGTTTTCCGTTCTCCCCCCACTACACGCCCCCAAAAATGATGCTTTCAACAGGAACCTGAGCTAAATTTAGCCATTTGGGATTCAGAGTCCTATGACTAAGAAAACACACAGAAAGGTCCTCCATCCTCTATTCCAACCTCCTCTCAACCCCATCCCAGAGAGGCTACTTCACCTCCTCTAGTCTCCAATCGAAAAGTAACGATATCTGCTGAGTATTAAAAACAGGTGGATGGCCACCTATAAAGCTGGCACACACAAAAAAAATTCTAACACTCACCTCCTCCCAACAAGAGAAAGAAAAAAGAGAACAAAAATAAAAGTATGCACTAGTCAAAAAAAAAAAAACGACTAAGACATTTCATGTGTTAACATCAGTCTTTGGCTGTTTTCTTCCATCGAAGCCAAGGATTGGGAAATCCTAAAGGTCAAATAGTCTCTAACATCTTAGAAAACCTTATGCTCCTTGCTATTTGCTTGATATCATTTCCTCATCATAGAAAGAAAAGATGGAGAAGGAAGTGAGCTAGGAAAACTAAAACATGCTAAACAAGGAACCACAAATCC
This sequence comes from Tamandua tetradactyla, assembly GCF_023851605.1. NCBI lineage: Eukaryota > Metazoa > Chordata > Mammalia > Pilosa > Myrmecophagidae > Tamandua > Tamandua tetradactyla. The sequence goes on from NC_135333.1 coordinate 28,344,100, forward strand.
TGGGTCTAATTTCCCATTCAAAGGACTGACCTACTATGTAAATTGGAGCAAGTTCTCACATACTTCATCTAAAAGCAGCCACACAGGGATACTATTAAGAATTACTGACACAAAGGCTGAAATCAACTTCCGGGTAAAGATGGCGGCTTAACAATGTGCGCATTTTAGTTCATCCTCCAGAAAAACTACTAAATAACCAGAAACAGTACAGAACAGCTCCTGGGGCCACGTCAGTGACCACACGCACAGCATACCCCAGTCTGAACCAGCTGGACCAGCTGCTAGCACTCCCCAAAACCATGAGTTCCCAAAGCGGCGGCAGCCAGCGCCCATCCCACACAAGCTGCTTCCCAGAGGGGAAAGGAAAGGACTTTACCAGCAGCAGGGACTGGGCACAATCAAACGCCAATTGCGGAACTAATCAACAAATTCTGACTACTAAAAATAGGCCCCCAGCTTAGGTGAACCTGATCAAAACGGAGGTTGCTCATTTTTGCCCCGGCACCAAGGGGGCAGGACTGACAGAAAAGGGGGGGGGGGGAGAAGGAAACAGAGGTTTTTGTGGCTGTGTATCTACAAAGGCTTCACTGCCTCTGGATATAGCAGCAGGACTTCTCAGGCTGCAACTGCCCCAGGCATAGGCAGAAGTGAGCTCTTTTGGGGGCTTATCTGGAGCTCGCGCCTTTCCCAGGGGAGGGGTGAAGCCCCACCCAGGTGGAATTCCTCCATCAAGGAATTCAGACACCAGGGCTTGGTAATTTGAAGTCATTAAAACCAGCCTACAACCTCTCCTGTCTCCACCACGCCCCCAGCAGGGAGAGTCTGCCAAAGTTAAAGGTACCGCATCATCTTATGCTGGTGGGACCTGCAGTCAGACAAGCGCCACATACTGGGCAGGACAAAGAAAAACAGAGTCCAGAGACTTCACAGGAAAGTCTTTCAACCTGCTGGGTCTCACCCTCAGGGAAAACCAACGCAGATGACTCTTTCCTCCTGATAGGAGGCCAGTTTGGTCTGGGAAAATCTGGCTGGGGTCTATAATATCTAAGTAGACCCTCCTAAGTGTGTGTGGGGGAAAGGCACCACACAAGCAGGGCAAGAAACAAGAAAACAAGAACTGAAAAATTCTCCTCTGTTAAACAAAACTTAAGCTAAAGGTCCAGATAAAGCTGAACGGAATGTCAAAGAACATAGACAACAAATTCATCCAGCAAGAAAACCCTAGATAAAAGAAGTGAAAGCAATCTCCAGAATAAACTAATTAAGGTAAATAAATGCCTAGATGCCAGCAAAAAATAACAAATCACACTAGGAAAGTTGAAGATATGGTCCAGTCAAAGGAACAAACCAACAATTCAAATGACATACAGGAGCTGAAACAATTAATTCAGAATGTACAAACAGACATGGAAAACCTCTTCAAAAACCAAATCAATGAATTGAGGGAGGATATAAAGAAGGCAAGGAAAGAACAAAAAGAAGAAACTGAAACTCTGAAAAAACAAATCACAGAACGTATGGGAATGAAAGACACAGTAGAATAGGTGAAAAAAACAATGGAAACCTACAATGGTAGATTTCGAGAGACAGAACATAGGATTTCTGAACTGGAGGACGGAACATCTGAAATCCGACAAGAAACAGAAACCATCGGGAAAAAAATGGAAAAATATGAGCAGGGACTCAGGGAACTGGAAAGACAACATGAAGCACACGAATATACGTGTTGTGGGTGTCCCAGAAGGAGAAGAGAAGGGAAAAGGAGGAGAAAAACTAATGGAGGAAATTATCACTGAAAATTTCCCAACTCTTATGAAAGACTTAAAATTACAGATTCAAGAAGTGCAGCATACCCCAAAGAGAATAGATCCAAATAGACATACGCCAAGATATTTAATAATCAGAATGTGAGAGGTCAAAGAGAAAGAGAGGATCTTGAAAGCAGCAAGAGAAAAGCAATCCATCACATACAAGGGAAGCCCAATAAGACTATGCGCAGATCTCTCAGCAGAAACCATGGAGGCGAGAAGACAGTGGGATAATATATTTAAATTATTAAAAGAGAAAAACTGCCAACCAAGAATTCTATATCCAGCAAAACTGTCCTTCAAAAATGAGGGAGAAATTAAAACATTTTCAGACAAAAAATCACTGAGAGAATTTGTGACCAAGAGATCAGCTCTGCAAGAAATACTAAAGGGAACACTAGAAGATACAAAGACAGAAGAGAGAGGTGTGGAGAAGAGAGTAGAAAGGAAGACTATGAGTAAAGGTAAAAAGAAGGAAAATTAGGGCGGGCCGCGGTGGCTCAGCGGGCAAAGTGCTTGCCTGCTATGCCGGAGGACCTCGGTTCGATTCCCGGCCCCAGCCCATGTAACAAAAACGGAGAAACAAAATACAATAAAACAAGAAAATGTTTCCCTTTCTTCCTCCCTTCCTTCCTTCTATCCTTCCTTCCTTCTCTCTGTCTTTCCTTTAAAAAAAAAAAAAAAAAAAAAAAGAAGGAAAATTAGATATGACATATAAAATTCAGAAGACAAAATAGTAGAAGACAGTACTACCCATGCAGTAATAACACAATGTTAATGGATTAAACTCTCCAATCAAAAGACATAGTCTGGCAGAATGGATTAAAAAACAGGACCCATCTATATGTTGTCTCTACTCAAAGGACACGAGGCCAAGGACACAAATGGACATTTACACACTAATGTTTATAGCAGCATTATTAACAATTACCAAGAGATGGAAACAGCCAAAATGTCCATCAACAGAGAGTTGGCTAAACAAACTGTGACATTTACATAAGATGGAATATTATGCAGCTGTAAGACAGAATAAAGTTATGAAGCATGTAACAACATGAACGGACCTTAAGGACATTATGCTGAGTGTGATTAGCCAGAAACAAAAGGACAAATACTGTACGGTCTCACTGATATGAACTGACATTAGTGAATAAACTTGGCATATTTCCTTGGTAAAAGAGACCATCAGGAGATAGAAATAGGGTGAGATATTGGGTAATTGGAGCTGAATGGATACAGATAGTGCAACAGGACTGAATACAAAAACTCAGAAATGGACAGCACAGTATTACCTAACTGTAATACAATTATGTTAAAACACTGAATGAAACTGCATACGAGAATGAGAGGCGGAGGAGGGCAGGGGCATAAATGAAATCACAAAGAAAGATAGACGATAAAGACTGAGATGGAGTAATCTAGGAATGCCTAGAGTGAATAATGATAGTCACTAAATGTACAAATTTAAAAATGTTTTTGCATGAGGAAGAACAAAAGAATGTCATTATAGTAGTGTGCTGAAAATAGATGGTAATTAATATTTTAAAATCTCAACTAACGTGTGAGACTAAAGCAAAAAATGTTTATTTAGTACAAATCTATACTTTGACTAGTGCATCTCCTAATATAACTTATGTAGATAGTTGATTGAACACCTTAAGTACATGGAACTTTGTATAGGACATGAGATTTTGTTGGTTTGTCCAGGTGATGCCCCGATGAATCCCAGAGTGATTTGATCAGTGAGTGGAAAAGTATTTGCAAAGTCCCCTTCGGGGAATGGTGAGAACGGGGGAAAACTCCACGTCCCCAAGTTGAATTCTTGATATTCTCACAAGCAGTATGGACAACCAAAGCTATAGGCTGAGCCCCCAGTCTTGGGGTTTGTTCATATGAAACTTAACCCCACAGGGGATAGGTCAAGTCTACTTAAAATTAGGCCTAAGAGTCACCCCCAAGAGAACCTCTTTTGTTGCTCAGATGTGGCCTCTCTCTCCAGCCAACACAACAAGCAGACTCACCAACCTCCTCCTGTTCACGTGGGACATGACTACCAGGGATGTGGACCTTCCTGGCAGCATGGGACAGAAATCCAAGAATGAGCTGAGATTCAACACCAAGGGATTGAGAAAAACTCTAGAATGAGCTGAGACCCAGCATCAAGGGACTGAGAAAACCTTCTTGAACAAAAGGGGGAAGAGTGAAATGAGACAAAGTGTCAATGGCTGAGAGATTCCAAACAGAGTTGAGAGGTTATCCTGGAGGTTATTCTTATGCATTAAGTAGATATCACCTTCTCCTTCAAGATGTCGTGGAGAGGCTGGAGGGAACTGCCGGAAAATGTAGAGCTGTGTTCCAGTAGCCATGTTTCTTGATGATGATTGCATAATGATATAGCTTTCACAATGTGACTGTGTGATTGTGAAAACCTTGTGTCTGATGCTCCTTTTATCTACCTTGTCAACAGATGAGTAGAATATATGGAATAAAAATTAAATAATAGGGGGAACAAATGTTAAAATAGATTGTTTGAAATGCTAGTGATCAATGAAAGGGATCAGTAAGGGGTATGGCATGCAAAATTTTTTTTCTTCTGTTTGTTATATTTTTCTGTTGTCTTTTTATTTCTTTTTTTGAATTGATGCTAATGTTCTGGGAAATGATCATGATGATGAATATGCAACTAAGTGATGATATTGTGAATTGCTGAGTGTATGTGTTGGGAGTGTTTGTTTCTCGTAATTTTTTTTAATTAATAAAAAATTAAAAAGAAAAAAAAAAGAATTTCTGACAAAATTAATGTAAAATAGTTTAAATCTCTGGGCCAAAGGGACTGAATGGAGTAAATGACATCATTATTAGAGAAATTCCTATGGATATTAATAGATTAATGTTCCCCAGAGAAAGAACATGAAAGTCTAGAAAATGACTTTCATAATCCCAAATATACCACAAAGCTTGCATAATTCCTTGAACACTAAGCAGTTTCCAAAAATACTTCTGGCAAAATATGTATACCTCATATCAGCTAACCTGTGATAAGCACTAAATTTGGGGGTTGATCCAACTGTTACTTTGCTTAATCTAAATTCTAATTTTGAAATTGCTACTAACTTCTCCCCTAAATTTTGACTGAAAATGGACAAGGGCTTCATTTTCTGGCTCAGCTGTTCACTTTCCATTCTAGGGAAGTAATTCTTTTTCAGAACCATAACTGATAGCTGAATACTGATCAACACAGTGGTTACATCCGATATGACTCTGAAGGACAAGGCATCAATTTTAATCATGTAGGAAAGACTCCAAGCAGTTGAGAGCCCTGTAGTATGGAACAGAGTGAATTAAAATAAAACACACCTAGGAAAATGTATTTTCAGTTTTCAAAGCAGAGACTAAGCTCCAGAGCACCAACTCTTCAGAGAAAAACAACAGACATGAAAGGAAAATGCTTTAGATTAATAACAGTCATCCAACCCAAACAGAATTTAGAACATTTAGCAAAATTTGGAACATTTAGCAAAATTAAAATGCCCCACTAGCTGACACATAAGCATCCAGAATAAGCTGTATAACTGTTGTGGAAAACAGCAAAGGATGCAATATGTGTGAATAAACAACTGAAACTCACAAACTCACATTCAAGGAGTGGGGGAGGGGGCTCAGAAAAAATAAACTATCTCTGGGATATTTGCTTTCTTATTTTACTCCTTGTTTGCTGCATTTAATAAACCATTCCTTGTATTTGACCTTTCCTGTGCATACCACTGGTCAGATGGCTCCATAGGCTAACTATGATATGAACACTATTCTAAAGGACTTTCTTAACTCTTAAAAACAGAAGGTCAGTCACCTTATTCTACAATGAAAAAATGGAGGACGTTTCCAAGGTTGCCCATCAAATCAATTACTGAGCTTGACTGATGTTATCATGAAATCAGCCGACAATGGTCTGATCTTCAAACTGCCCCAATAAAGCTCTATTTAGTCTACTCTTTCATTCAAACATGCATTATGTGCACTTACTGTGTGCCACATGTTTTATCTGCATTGTCATTAATTCTCAAAGACCAAAACTTCCAAGTTGAATATATTCTTATCTCATCTGCAAACAGTGGAACAGAGTTCCAGAGATATCAATGTGGCCAATGTTGTACAACTCATAACTGGCTTAAAAAAAAAAGCAATGATTCTAACCTGTATCTGTTAGAAACATCTAGAACTTACTTCGCATTACTGTATTCTTACATTACCAAATAAAATATAGGCTGTTTGACATCAAGACCAAAGTCATACATTGTATGTATTAACAGCACTAAATCCTAAACTGGCACTCAATACCTATTAATTTACTTTTCCAATCTTACTCTAGACTTCTGAACAAATGGCAGTAATTCTACTCAGATCTCTCTTTTTTTTTTTTTTTTGCATGGGCAGGCACCACGGATCAAATCTGGGTCTCTGGCATGGCAGGCTTCACTCAGATCTTATTAAATTAGCATCAGCATGACAAATTACATGCTGAAGTAAAATGACAAAACTTTCAGATGAATTTAATTTTAATATATATTTTGGAATTTTATTTTAATATGAGATAAAGAAAATTGCCACTGTCATAATGCCTACACTGGCCCAATCAAAACGTCAAAATGCCTACATAGGCCCATGTGCTGGCTTTAATCCAGATTTATACATTAGATTTATGATTCCTAAATTCTGCATATAGAACCAGAGCATTTCAAAGTATTTCTCTAAGGGTTCACTAAAATTAAATCCACTTATGAGAGGACCATGCTAAACAGGCCAAGGTCATGTGTCTGATACTCATATGAACCAGTTAAGCATATCACTCTGTTCTATAGCTGCAATAACCACCCTCACTTGTAAATATACATCATTGGTATCACTGAAAAATTAATGCAAAAGTATCATCCTTTCTGAAAAAGAATTAAAATACATATATCTACCGAGATCAAATATTATAACTGGCTTTTATTTTTTAGAAAATAGCTACTTGTATTTTAGGAAATATGTCCAATCACTCATTCATTCTTTCAGAATTTATTGAATAACCTACCACATGACAGTCAACAGTATCAAAAGGCTAACATTGGAGGACAAATAAGCAGTTATGTGTGACATGTGATAGAGGTATACATAGGTACAGTGAGAACACCCAAGAATAAATGGCCAACTCTGTGAAAGTATTGTGGAGGATGATCAAGAGTTCACTCGGTAAATAAGGCATGTGAGGTTATTCCAGGGAGAAAGAGTAAAGGTTACTGAGGTTACGGTCATAATTCAAAATGGCAAATTTAGAGAATTTTCAAGTATTTTACTAAAGCCAGGCTAAGCACTGGGAGTTTCAACCAGATGAGAGAAAGCAAGGTAATATCTTTTAGATTTTCAACCACACCCAGATTAGAGTACCCTAAAATACACTGAGTTAGATTTCCACAGAGTCTGGGGTGGGGTGGGGGGGTGATTTTAATGCCACCAGGCAATTTCTTCTCTTTAAAATCTCTATGATATGGAACCTTGAAAATGGCATTAGATTTTGTAGGTTTATCCAGTGTGATGCCCTGATAAATCCCAGAGTGATTTGAACAGTGAATAAAAAAGTGTTTGCAAAATTCCCTTGGAGGAAGGGCAAAAAAGGGGAAAATTCAACTTCCCCTTTTGGAGAATTTCTGATATTCTGGCAAGCAGTGGGGACAACCATATCAATAGTCCAAGCCCTCAATTTTTGGGTTTGCTCATATGAAACTTATTTCCAAAAGACAGGCTAAGACTATTTGAAATTAGGGCTAAGAGTCACACCCAGAGAACCTCTTTTGTTGCTCAGATGAGGCCTATCTCTCTCTCAACCAACATGGCAAACGAACTCACTGCTCTCCCCCTCTCTACTTGGGACATGACTCCCAGGGGTGTAAACCTCCCTGGCAATGTGGGAAAGAAATCCTAGAATGAGCTGAGACTCAGCATCCAAGGATTGAAAAAACCTTCTCAACCAAAAGGGGGAAGAGAGAAATGAGACAAAATGAAGGGTCAGTGGATGAGAGATTTCAAACAGAGTCAAGAGGTTATCCTGGAGGTTATTCTTATGCATTATATAGATATCCCCTTTTTAGTTTAAGGTATATAAAGAGGATAGAGGGAAGCACCTGAAACTGCAGAGCTGTGTTGCAGAAGCCATGTTTCTTAAAGATGAATGTATAATGATCTGTGTGGTTGCGAAAACCTTCTGTCTGATGCAGCTTTTATCTACTATATGGACAGATGAGTAAAAAATATGGATTAAAAATAAATAAATAATGGGGGGAAATGTTAAAATAAATTGCGTAGACTGAAATACCAGTGATCAATGAAAGGGAGTGGTAAGAGGTACAGAGAAAAAAATAGGGGGAACAAAGGTTAAAATACACTGGGTAGATGGAAATACCAGTTGTCAATGAGAGGGAGAGGTAAGGGGTATGGTACTTACGAGTTTTTTCTTTTTCTGGAGTGATGCAAATGTTCTAAAAGATGATCATGGTGATGACTATACTACTTTGTGATGATATTGTGAACCACTGATTGTACACCACATATGGAATGTTTATATGTTAAAAATGTTCATCTTTGTATGTTGTGTTTGTTTCTCAATGAAAAAAACCTCTATGATAAGAATAAAGGCCAAAATGAGGTGAATCCTTCCTAAAATGAAGTCTTTGTTAGTTAAGTACCTTCAATGAACGGACCAGACTTCATTCCTTCTGTCTGTAAAACAAAATCCAAATTTGTTATCCTATGAGGCAGAGGGAAAGTTTCATTATTCTCCTCAGGGAATTGGTTAAAAAAAGTAATCAGTGAGAGCTTTTTTGGCAGGAGAGGCACAAGATGGCGGCTTAGCAAGGTGTGCGATTTAGTTCATCTTTCAGAACAACTACTAAATAACCAGGAACAGTACAGAAAAGCTCCTGGGGCCATGTCAGTGACTGGACAAACAGCATACCCCAGTCTGGGTCAGCTGGACCGGTTGCGAGCCCTGCCAGAACTTGAGTTTCACGAGCCGCAGTGGCCTGTGCCCCTCCCCCACAGCTGCTTCCCAGAAGGGAAAGTAAAGAGAATTTAACAGCACCAGGGGATGAGCTCAACCAAAGGCCAATTGTGGAATTAATTAACAAATTATGACGACTAAAAATAGGCCCCCAGCCAATGTGAACCTGGTCAAAGCAGAGGTCACTCATTTTTGCCCTGGAACCAAAGGGGCAGGGCTGATGGAAAAAGGAAAAAAAAGAAGAAACAGAGGTTTTTGTGGCTTTGTTTCTACAAAGGCTTGACTGCCTTTGGATCTAGCGGCAGGGCTTCTCAGGCTGCAACTGCCCCAGGCATAGGCAGAAACAAGTTCATTTGAGGGCATATCTGGAGCCTATGCCTTCCCTAGGGGAGGGATGAAGCCCAACTCAGGTGGAATTCGTCTCTTAAAGGAACTCAGACACCAGGGCTTGGTAATTTGAAGCCATTAAAAAAACCAGCCTACAACCTCTCCTCTGTCTCCACCACCCACCCAGCAGGAAGAGTCTGCCAAAGTTAAAGGTACCGCATCATATTATGCTGATGGGACCCACAAGCAGACAAGCGCCACATACTGGGCAGGATAAGAAAAACAGAGCCCAGATATCACAGGAAAGCCTCTTAACCTGCTGGGTCTCACCCTCAGGAAAAACTAACGCAGGTGACTCTTTCATCCTGGCAGGAGGCCAGTTTGGTCTGGGAAAATCCGGCTGGGGTCTAGAATACCTAAGTAGACACTCCTAAGTGTGTGTGTGGGGGGGGGGGGGGATGGGAAGGCACCATATAGGCAGGGCAAGAAACAAGAAAACAAGAAAGGAAAAATTCTGATCTGTTAAACAAAACCTAAGCTACAGGTCCAGAAAAAGAAAAGGCTGAACTGAATGTCGGAGAACAGAAAACAAATTCATCCAGCAAGAAAACCCTAGGTAAAAGCACTAAAAACAATCTGCAGAATAAACTAATTAAGGTAAATAAATGCCTAGACTCAGCAAAAAAATAACAAATCACACTAGAAAAATTGAAGATATGACCCAAAGGAACAAACCAACAATTCAAATGAGATACACGACTTGAAACAATTAATTCAGAATATACAAACAGACACGGAAAACCTCATCAAAAGCAAAATCAATGAATTGAGGGAGGATATAAAGAAGGCAAGGAATGAACAAAAAGAAGAAATCGAAAGTCTGAAAAAACAAATCACAGAACTTATGGGAATGAAAGGCAAGGTAGAAGAGATGAAAAAAACAATGGAAACCTACGATGTTAGATTTCGAAAGGTAGAACACAGGATCAGTGAACTGGAGGATGGAACACCTGAAATCTGACAAGAAAAAGAAAATATAGGGAAAAAAATGAAAAAAATATGAGTAGGGACTCAAGGAATTGAAGGACAATATGAAGCGCATGAATATATGTGTTGTGGGTGTCCCAGAAGGAGAAGAGAAGGGAAAAGGAGAAGAAAAACTAATGGAGGAAATTATCACTGAAAATTTCTCAACTCTTATGAAAGAATCAAAAGTGCAGATCCAAGAAGTGCAGTGTACCCCAAAGAGAACAGATCCAAATAGATATACTCCAAGACATTTACTAATCAGAATGTCAGAGGTCAAAGAGAAAGAGAGGATCCTGAAAGCAGCAAGAGAAAAGCAATGCATCACACACAAGGGAAGCTAAATAAGACTATGCATAGATTTCTCAGCAGAAACCATGGAGGCAAGAAGACAGTGGGATGATATACTTAAATTACTAAAAGAGAAAAACTGTCAACCAAGAATTGTATATCCAGCAAAACTGTCCTTCAGAAATGAGGGAGAAATTAAAACATTTTCAGACAAAAAGTCACTGAGAGAATTTGTGACCAAGAGACCAGCTCTGCAAGAAATACTAAAGGGAAGACAGAAGAGAGAGGTATGGAGAAGAGTGTAGAAAGGAAGACTATGAGTAAAGGTAAAAAGAAGGAAAATTAGATATGACATACAAAATCCAAAAGGCAAAATGGTAGAAGAAAGTTCTACCCATACAGTAATAACACTAAATATTAATGGCTGAAACTCCCCAATCAAAAAGCACAAATTGGCAGAATGGATCAAAAAAACAGGACCCATCTATATGCTGTCAACAGGAAACACATCTTAGACCCAAGGACAAACACAGGTTGAAAGTGAAAGGCTGAGAAAAGATGTTTCATGGAAATAACAATCAGAAAAGAGCAGCAGTAACTATGCTAATATTCAACAAATCAGACTTCAAAATGTAAAACAGCTAAAAGAGACAAAGAAAGATATTATGTATTAATAAAAGGAACAATTCATCAAGACATAACAATCATAAATATTTAGACACCGAGCCAGAATGCTCCAAAATACATGCAGCAAACACTGAAAAGAGAAATACACATATCTACTGGAATAAATACACATATCTACTATAATAATTGGAGACTTCAATTCCCCACTCTCATCAATAGACAGAACATCTAGACAGAGGATCAATAAAGAAATAGAGAATTTGAATATTACAATAAATGAGTTAGACTTAACAGACATCTATAGAACACTACATCCCACAACAGCAGGATACACCTTTTTCTCAAATGCTCATGGATCATTCTCAAAGACAAACCATATGCTGGGTCACAAAGCAAGTCTCAACAAATTTAAAAAGATTGAAATCATACACAACACTTCATTAGATGATAAGGGAATGAAGTTGGAAATCAATAATAGGCAGAGTGCCAGAAATTTCACAAATATGTGCACGCTCAACAACACACTCTTAAACAACCAGTGGGTCAAGGAAGAAATTACAAGAGAAATCAAATCATTTTCGAGGCAAATGAAAATGAAAACACAACATATCAAAACTTATGGGACACAGCAAAGGCAGTGCTAACAGGGAAATTTATTGCCCTATATGCCTACATCAAATGGGAAGAAAGGGAAAAATTCAGGAATTAACTGTCCACTTGGAGGAACTGGAGAAAGAACAGCAAACTAACCCCAAAGCAAGCAAAAGGAAAGAAATAACAAAGATTAGAGCAGAAATAAATGAAAATGAAAACAATTGAGAAAATCGATAAAACCAGAAGCTGGTTCTATGAGAAAATCAATAAGATTGATGGGCCCTTAGCAAGATTGACAAAAAGAAGAAGAGAGAGGATGCAAATAAATAAGATCAGAAATGGAACAGCAGACATAACCACTGACCCCACAGAAATAAAGGAAGTAATGGCAGGATATTATGAACATCTTTATGCTAATAAATACAGCAATGTAGATGAAATGGACAACTTTCTAGAAAGGCATGAACACCAACTTTGACTCGAGAAGAAACAGACACCTCAACAAACCAATCACAAGTAAAGAAATTGAATCAGTCATTAAGAAGCTCCCCAAAAAGAAAAGTCCAGGACCAGATGACTTCACATGTGAATTCTACCAAACATTCAAGAATGAATTAGTACCAATCCTGCTCAAACTCTTCCAAAAATTGAAGAGGAGGGAAAGCTACCTAACTCATTCTACGAAGTCAACATCACCCTCATACCAAAACCAGACAAACATATTACAAAAAAAGAAAACTACAGACCAATCTCTCTAATGAATATAGACGCAAAAATCCTCAACAAAATTCTAGCAAATCGAACCCAGCAACACATGAAAAGAATTATACATCATGACCAAGTAGGATTCATCCTAAGTATGCAAGGATGGTTCAACATAAGAAAATCAATTAATGTAATACACCGTATCAACAAATCAAAGCAGAAAAATCACATGATCATCTCAATTGATGCAGAGAAGGCATCTGACAAGATTCAACATCCTTTCCTGTTGAAAACACTTCAAAGGATAGGAATACAAGGGAACCTCCTTAAAATGATAAATATATGAAAAACCCAAAGCTAATATCATCCTCAACAGGTAAAAATTGAAAAATTTTCCCGAGATCAGAAACAAGACAAGGATGTCCACTATCACCACTGTTACTCAACACTGTGTTGGAAGTTCTAGCCAGAGCAATTAGACAAGAAAAAGAAATACAAGACATCAAAATTGGAAAGTAAGAAGTAAAACTCTCACTGTGTGCAGATGATATGATACTATATGTTAAAAACCCTGAAAAATCCACAGCAAAAGTACTAGAGCTAATAAACAAGTACAGCAAAGTGGCAGGTTACAAGATTAACATTCAAAAATCTGTAGTGTCTCTAATACACTAGTAATGAATAATCTGAGGGGGAAATTAAGAAATGAATTCCATTTACAATTGCAACTAAAAGAATAAAATATTTAGGAATAAATTTAACTAAAGAGACAAAAGACCTATACAAAGAAAACTACAAGAAATTGTTAAAAGAAATCACGGAAGACCTAAACAGATGGAAGGGCATACCGTGTTCATGGATTGGAAGACTAAATATGGTTAAGATGTCAATTTTACCTAAATTGATTTACAGATTCAACACAATACCAATCAAAATCCCAACAACTTACTTTTCAGAAACAGAAAAACCAATAAGCAAATTTATCTGGAAGGGCAGGGTGCCCCGAATAGCTAAAAGTATCTTGAGGTAAAAAAACGAAGTTGGAGGTCTCACACTGCCTGATTTTAAGGCATATTATGAAGCAACAGTGGTCAAAACAGCATGGAACTGGCATAAAGATAGATATATTGACCATGGAATCAAATAGAGTATCCAGATATAGACCCTCTCATCTATGGACATTTGATCTTTGATAAGGCAGTCAAGCCAACTCACCTGGGACAGAACAGTCACTTCAATAAATGGTGCCTAGAGAACTGGATATCCATATGCAAAAGAATGAAAGAGGATCCATATCTCACACCCTATACAAAAGTTAACTCAAAATGGATCAAAGATCTAAACATTAGGTCTAAGACCATAAAACAGTTAGAGGAAAATGTAGGGAAATATCTTATAAATCTCATAATTGCAGGCGGTTTTATAGACCTTACACTCAAAGCAAGAGCACTGAAGAAAGAAAGAAAGAAAGAAATGGGAACTCCTCAAAATTAAACACTTTTGCGCATCAAAGAACTTCATCAAGAAAGTAAAAACACAGCCTACACAATGGGAGACAATATTTGGAAATGACATATCAGATAAAGGTCTAGTATTTAGAATTTATAAAGAGATTGTTCAACTCAGCAACAAAAAGAGCCAATCCAATTACATAATGGGAAAAAGACTTGAACAGACACTTCTCAGAAGAGGAAATACAAATGGCCAAAAGGCACATGAAGAAATGCCTAATGTCCCTGGCCATTAGAGAAATGCAAATCAAAACCACAATGAGAAATCATCTAACACCCACCAGAATGGACATTATCAACAAAACAGAAAATGATAAGTGCTGGAGAGGATGTGGAGAAAGAGGCACATTTATTCACTGATGGCAGGAATGTCAAATGGTGCAACCGCTGTGGAAAGCAGTTTGGCGGTTCCTCAAAAAGCTGAATATAGAATTACCATATGACCCAGCAATACTATTGCTGGGTATCTACTCGGAGCACATAAGGGCAAAGACACAAACGGACATCTGCACACCAATGTTTATAGCAGCATGATGCACAATTGCAAAGAGATGGAAACAGCCAAAATGTCCATCAACAGATGAGTGGCTAAACAAATTGTGGTATATACATACAATGGAATATTATGCAGCTTTAAGACAGAATAAAGTTATGAAGTATGTAACAACATGGATGGACCTTAAGGACATTATGCTGAGTGGGATTAGCCAGAAACAAAAGGACAAATAATGTATGGTCTCACTGATACGAAATAACATTAGTGAATAAACTTGGAATATTTCCTTGGCAAAAGACACCATCAGGAGATAGAAATAGGGTAAGATACTGAGTAATTGGAGCTGAAGGATACAGATTGTGCAACAGGACTGATTGTAAAAACTCAGAAATGGACAGCACAATACTACCTAACTGTAATACAATTATGTTAAAACGCTGAAAGAAGCTGCATGTGAGAATGATAGAGGGAGGAGGGCTGGGAGCACAAATGAAATCAGAAAGAAAGACAATAAAGACTGAGATGGTATAATCTAGGATTGCCTAGAGTGCATAATGACAGTGACTAAATGTACAAATTTTAAAAATGTTTTTGCATGAGGAAGAACAAAGAAATGTCAATACTGCAGGGTGCTAAAAATAGATGGTAACTAATATTTTTAAAATTTAACTTATATGTTAGAGTAAAGGAAAAAATGTTTATTTGGTACAAAATTTATATTTTGACTAGTGCATCTCCTAATATAACTTATGTAGACAGCTTAATTGAATACCATCAGTACTTGGAATCTCAGATAGGACATGAGATTTTGTTGGTTTGTCCAGAGTGATGCCCCAATTAATCCCAGAGTGATTTGAACAGTGAATAAAAAAGTATTTGCAAAGTCCCCTTCAGGGAATGGTGAGAACGGGGGAAAATTCAACTTTCCCAAGTTAAATTCTTGATATTCTCACAAGCAGTGTGGACAACCAAAGCTATAGGCTGGGTCCCCAGTCTTGGGGTTTGTTCATAAAAAACTTAACCCCACAAAGGATAGGTCAAGCCTACTTAAAATTAGGCCTAAGAGCCACCCCCAAGAGAGCCTCTTGTGTTGCTCAGAATGGGCCTCTCTCTCCAGCCAACACAACAAGCAAACTCACCAACCTCCCCCAGTCTACGTGGGACCTGACTCCCAGGGGTGTGGACCTTCCTGGCAACATGGAACAGAAATCCTAGAATCAGCTGAGACTCAGCATCAAGGGATTAAGAAAACCCCTAGAATGAGCTGAGACTCAGCATCAAGGGATTAAGAGAACCTTCTAGATGAACAGTGGGAAGAATGAAATGAGACAAAGTGTCAATGGCTGAGAGATTCCAAACCGAGTCAAGAGGTTATCCTGGAGGTTATTCTTATGCATTAAGTAGATATCACCTTGTTATCCAAGATATAATGGAGAGAGAGCTGGAGGGAAATGCCTGAAAATGTAGAGTTGTGTTCCAGTAGCCATGTTTTTCAAAGATGACTGTAGAATGATACAGCTTTCACAATCTGACTGTGTGATTGTGAAAACCTTGTGTCTGATGCTCCTTTTATCTAACTTGTCAACAGATGAGTAAAACATACGGAATAAAAATAAATAATAGGGGGAACAAATGTTAAAATAAATTTAGTAGACTGAAATGCTAGTTATGAATGAAAGGGAGGGGTGTAAGGGGTATGGTATGTATAAATTTTTTTTCTGTTTTTGTTTTATTTCTTTTTCTGAATAGATGCAAATGTTCCAAGAAATGGTCATGATGATGAATATGCAACTATGTGATGATATTGTGAATTACTGATTATATATGTAGAACGGAATGATCAAAATAGGAATGGTTGCATGTGTTAGGTGTTTTTTCGTATTTAAAAAAATAAAATTTAAAAATTTAAAAAAATAAAGTGATCAGTGTTTATCTTCCTCTCCTAGGCTGTTTGAAATTCTTAGTCTGTTGAATACTCAATAAGCATACTTACGTTAATGAAAGTATCTTCAGTCCCAAACAGCACCCTTAAGACATAAATCCATAAATATTTGAGGACACCCACATCACACCAGCTTCGACTGTGTAAAAGATTAGCACACAAAAAGGGAAAAGGCTATCTATCAGCTGTAGCAATCATAGGACCAAAGGAGAGTCTTTTAAAGGAAACTTCATATTGAAGTGATTACACATACAGAAATAAGCAAAGAGATTAAGTGTAAAAATGCAATAAATTTTCATGAAGTGAACCATACACATGTAACCAGCACCAAGGTCAAAGAACACACTACTAGTAGCACCCTAAAAGCCCATTTGGTAGTGCCTTTACAGAGTCACTCCAACTATCCCACAACAATGACTTTAACTCCACAGATTTTGTTTTACCAGATTCTGAACCTCATATAAATGGAATCACATATTCTGTACTCTTGTGCCAGACTTTCACTCCATTTTATATTTGTGAAACTAATCCACTTGCTGAGCACAACAATAGTTCTCTCATGTCATTATTGTAAATTATTCCATTTTAATAATATAATTCTGGAAAAATATTTCAATAATATTGAAAGGCATCTGTGTTATTTGCAGCTTAGGGCTGTAACTAAAAATGCTGCTGGTACATTCTTGTACATGAATTTTGGTGTACATATATACATATTTCTGTTGGGTATATACCTAAGAGTAGATCTGCTAGCTACGGGATACCCTTATGTTCAGCATTGGTTGATAATGCCAAACAGATTACCTAAATTGTGCTAATTTACTTTCCCACTAGCAGCATGTGAAGGAACCTAACTCTTGGTACTGTCCACCTTTTTTATTTTAGTCACCTGGGGGTAGTATGGTAGGTAGTATCCGTATCTCACTGTGGTTTTTATTTGCTTTTCCCTGATGACTAAAGTGTTGACCACTTTCGGGCCACCTGGATATCACCTTTTATGCAGTACCTGATTGAAACCTTTTGCCCATTTTTCTACTGGGTTGCTCAAGAGTGACTTATAGGAATTATTTTATACACTGATTTGTAGGAGCTGTTTATATATTATGTTTAATAAAAAAATGTTATTTTTAAGAAGAGAAGGCACTGAAATATTTAAATATGATTAAAAGGAAAATGCTAGATTGTACATAGGATAACAGAAAAAAAATTTTTTTTAAATCCACAGAACTATACTATACAAACAGGGAGCCCTAAGTTAAGCCATAGGCTTTAATAGTACAATGTGCTATTATAAATTGTTACAAATGGTCCACACAAATGCAAGGTAGTGGTGGTGGGGTGGGGGTATATATATGTTCATGACTAGTCTAATAAAAATAAATATATCAAAATAAATTTAAAAATAAAGAGGGAGATGAAAAGAAAGGGAAAACATATGTACACACACTCACACACTCCTACATTTTTTTTCCTAAATGTTTCCCAATTTCCTTGCTCAAAATTATTCTTTTTTTTCTGATCATGGGGGTGGGAATGGAGGCTGCTTAACAAAAAGAATACTCGAATTTAAGAAAGGGTTCCAATGACTTCAGGATCAAATACATATATATAAAATCCCTATACAAAAGATAAATTAGGGAATAGTAAATTCTAGGATGAAAAGTTGGAAAAGATTAAAGAAAAGAACACTCAATAAACCAATTTACAAGAATCGGAAGTTTTTAAAGCAAGCAGAGTCATCGAGTTTTCCGTGTTCTATTTTGTAACAAGCCTCAAAATAGAATTGTGCTCCTCTTCTAAAACATGCAGAACAGGAGGAAAAAGAACAAGTTTGCTGATTTTAGAGGTCAAGATGGGCCCAATACTTCAAGGTGGACTAGGCTTCCAGGACTTAAGCACATCTTGTGAAATAAAGCAAGAATCTATCAACAGAGACTAAGGGATGGCCTCAAACTAAGACAGTAAACACAAAGACAAATAAAAAGAAGCCTACGGAATTAGACTAAGGGATGGCCTCAAACTAAGACAATAAACACAAAGAAAAATAAAAAGAAGCCTACGGAATTAAAGTTCTTTTAATCAGATAAGTTTTCAGAGTTAGTGCTCTGACCCAAAATAAGAAGGTAAGGAAGCAAAGGCTTGAAAAGAGGCTAAGGATTAAGTTCTTCAACAGGAACCACAGTTTTTCCTGGTTGTCATACAGTCAACAAACTGTTATGATTTATACACCTACAATGTGTAGGTGTATAACACATTACAATAAATAAAGAAACAAATATTTAGTTACAAATTACAATAAATGGTTTTGAAAAATCCGGGTAAACCTACTTTAGGTTGAAGAAGACTCCCTAGGTAGATGGCATTTAAGCTAACTAGGAAAAACAATGAAAGGAGTCTGCAGAGTAATCTCCACTAAAAGATAGCTGTTAGATTCACTCCTTTCAATTCCAACTATCTTCTTCCAAAATCTACTACTGTCCCCACCCCCAATCTAACATCCCATTCTGAATGTTGTCTCTGCTAAAGCAAATGGGCATAATTTCATGATTCAGCCTGAGTTAGGAGCTGCAACTGGGTGCCTCTCATGCTTCTGACCTTGTACTGTTTGACAAGTATGCATTCTAAAGACAGCTGAGCTTAAAGTGAAATGGAGCTCTCCAGAGTCCCTCATACATTCTCTTTCCATATCACCCTAAAGGATGAGAAGAGGTGTCTGCCTGTCTCTAGATCAGAACCTCTGCCTTCCTGCCTTTCAAAAAGCAGCTTTCATACAGTTGTATGTGAATCAACAATTATCTCAATAAAAATTTCAATTAAAAAAAAAAAGCACTGTGCCAGTTCGAAAGGCTGTATATATATCCTAAAAAGTCATATTTTAATCCTAATCCCATTTTGTAAAGGCAGCCATTTCTTCTCATTCCTATTCAGTACTGGATGTTTGAAACTTCCATTCGGATGGGTCTTGATTAGTTTACTGGAATCCTATAAAAGAGGAAATATTTTGGAGAATATGAGATTCTGAGAGAGCAGAACAATGTAGCCACAAAAAGCAGAGAGTCCATCAGCCAGCGACCTTTTGAGACGAAGAAGGAAAATGCCTCCCGGGAAGATTCTTCTGAAACAGGAAGCCAGGAGAGGAAGCCTAGCAGATGATACCATGTTCTCCACGTGCCTTTGCAGATAAGATAAAAATTCTGACCGTGTTCACTATGTGCCCTTCCAGCCAAGAGAGAAACCTTGACCATGTTCACCACGTGCCTTTCTACTTGACAGAGAAACTCTGAACTTCATCGGCCTTCTTGAACCAAGGTATCTGTCCCTGGATACTCAGATTGGACATTTTTATAGACTTGCTTTAATTGGGACATTTTTGTGGCCTTACAACTGTAACCTTGTAACTTATTAAATTCCCCTTCTTAAAAACCATTACATTTCTGGGATATTGCATTCTGGCAGCTAGGAAACTAGAACAAGCACCTTTTGGAGCCCCTTGAAGCTTATATACCAATAGTGACTAAATGGTTTGCCTGCTTTCTCTCTCCGGTATCAGCTTTTTATCTATCTATCAAAGACATGAGATTAGCATACCTAAAAAGAGAAGAGAATGAAAGTAAAACTAAGTTTAAAATTATTTTTAAGATTTTTTTTCCCTAAACATTACATCCTGGTTAAAAAAAAGTTTCCTTCTGAAAAGGGTTTAGGACTTACATTTAACTCAGAATGTGGGGAGACATTTATCATCTTTGGACCCAGAATATGAGTTGAACCTATCTCTCTGACACTAGCTGTAATGACACTGGGCAAGACTGCATATGGAAACGAAGTCAACTACCCTAGAGACACAGGTGAATTAAATGAACTAATAGTCACTTAATTTAAAAAGGAAAGGAAAAGAAAAAAAAATCTTTGGCTGCCTTCTCTTCTCTACACCTAGTCAGAGGCAGGATTTAAAAAAATAAAGATGAGAAAGAAGATCCTACTGGTAAATTGAAAACATTATTATAAGTTGCTGATGGGTTATAAATATCAGGTAATTCTCCACCAGCTCCAATGCTATCTTGCTATGAATCACTCCAAAAGAAGGGTAACCAAGTAACCTTTCCTAAGAAATCTCAATTTCTTTTTATGATATCATACTATCTTAGGACAGTTCTGGCAATATTAACTATTTCATTTTAGTTAAAATCATTTACTTGAAATATGAATGTTTATTGTATGTAAATGGTAAATGATTTTGTATTTATGATCTGGTAATGGATTTGTTTATGATGTATATTTACTATTATGTATGTTGTCTGGTTAACTGCAAAAAAGCTTACGCCATATTTGCAAAAAAAAGAAATCCCAATTTCAAGTACTCTTAAATTTTCCCCTCTTATATTGAAAATCCCCAGAAAATTCTAAAATTTCCACTTCCAAACTATATCTCCCAAGCATGCTCACTATCTAGCAAAAGCTCAAAAATTTTTTCATCAGGCAATAATATTTCAAATTCTTTTCAAGAAAAATGACCGCCATTCCTAAAAGAGGGCAAAGGGGACACTAAAAGTATGGGAAGGTCAGGAAAATAAAGGACGCTGCTAAGAGCTTTACGCTTACCATAGTATATTTTTACATATCTTGAACTAATAAACTCGCATTTATGCAACAGCATCAATTCAATAGCCAAATGCATTAGAATGAAATTGCAAAGATCCAGATGAACCTCTGGGATGGCAGAGTTTCTGCAATCCTTAGCTAGAGCCAGAAAACAACGATTACCAAACATACCTTCAAATCTAATTGGCAACTGAACCAAAATACAAAATAAAGGTTTATACACATGTCTCTGAGTGGAGTCTGGAGAGCCCAAAAGAACTATTCACAATCCCTGCAGGTGAGCATCACCACAAATTCCTCTTTGACCCACACAGAGTCCCTGAGATATGCTGCAATGACTGAGAACATGGACAATGACATGAACCCATGTCAGAGCACAGCAAGCATGCTCCCGTGGCAACAATGATACACGGGATCTGAGTACACATCACTTTTCTATCTGTGCTGGGTTTAAAGTCACTGTCAAACTCACCTTTTGACTTCATAGCCAGACAGGGCCAGTGATACTCAATTTACATTGTAAACAAACAATCCATCCCCAATATTCTCAACTATTTGGAAAGGCTGCCCAGGACTTAATAATATAAAAATAAAATGAAGGGTGGCTTGGTTTTCCAAGTGTGCTTCATATTCTCATGTTCCCAATCAATACCCACTTCAAGCAAACACCTCCCAGGTCCAGAAAGGGGGAAAAAAAGGCCTTTCCTTAATATTCAGCATCTGCCTTTAACTTACTCATGCCTTCCTCCTTCTCTCTGCTCCCCATCCCACAAGGCATAGAAAACATTAAAATATTTGTTTTTCCTAAAAACAGATGGAGATGAGAGAGGTAAGGAGACTAGAAAGGAAAGGTAAACTAAGGGGAAAAGGCAGTTTCACAGAATGAGGCACACAGCAAGGACTAGCTGGTTGCCCTTGAGCTCCAGCAATCAGGGGCTGTTTCTGATTAGGTGAGTACAATTGCAGAGCTGCACAGGAAGTGTTCGGGGGGCCTCTTGGCCAGCCCCATCCCAAACACACTGAAAATCTTTGTACTGTAGCAGGCTCATCTGGAATCAGTTAGAACCAGTCTCCTGGCAGGCCTTTCCTTTAAGGAAAAAAAAACACACTCTAAAATCACTAAGCTAAGCTCAGCCTTGCAGCCTGCCAACCTTCCCTTCCCTTCCTCCCAAATCACCCTTCAGAGCACATTTCTCTCTCTCCCCTTCTGGAATCACCATAAACAAGAATCATATAAGAACACAAAGCATTCAGAGAGCAATACCCTCTCCAGGCCTAGGAACTCCCAGAAAATTATAGGATTCATATAACTAAAATCTCTTTTTATACAATTTTGGGTTTTTAAAATGCTATTTTTAGAAATTTGAAGTGACCTACTTTTTTACTTTAAGGAATCCAATGAAGCATCCTTAATGAAACTTTTTTCATTGTTCTGTTTTTCAAATTATGCAAAAAGTGTAAAAAGAGAAACTGGCATAGTTCTCCTAGCATTCAAAAGTAAAAATCTTTTTCACTTGAATTCCTAAGTTAAATTGCCAATATCCACTTCTGCAAGAAATCAACTTAACTGGCACTTTTATTAAAAAGGAGGACTTCGGGCGGGCCGCGGTGGCTCAGCGGGCAAAGTGCTTGCCTGCTATGCCGGAGGACCTCGGTTCGATTCCCGGCCCCAGCCCATGTAACAAAAACGGAGAAACAGAATACAATAAAAACAAGAAAATGTTTAAAAATGTTTCCCTTTCTTCCTTCCTTCCTTCCTTCTATCCTTCCTTCCTTCTCTCTGTCTTTCCTTTAAAAAAAAAAAAAAAAAAAAAAAAAAAAAAAAAAAAAAAAAGGAGGACTTCTCTGGCAGTGTGGCAAATGCCTAGGACTAAGGCTCAGGAAACCTGGAGAAGAGTCTTGACGGCGATTAATTAGCCACGTGGCTAGGAATAAATTACTTAACCTGGGCTACTCTTTTCTCACAGGTAAAATGTACGGGCAAGGCAGATTTTCTAAAATATTTTGTAGCACCATTACATCCTGAAACCCCACACACCTAATAAAACATAAGAGTACATACAAAACTAGCCTCCAGCTTCACCTAAAAATCATCACTTTCAGGTAATTCTTTTATTGCCCCCAAAGACTGTATAGAAAGGAGTCCCTCATAGTGGGGGGGAAGGGGGGATGGACACAGCCTGTCAGCTAGTACAACTCCTCTATAAACCACAACCCCATCCTCATGCTGCTTAGAGACATCATAACCAAGATAAAATGTTTAAGGAAAAGTTCCAGGCTAGCCATCTGGACCCAGCAACCTGATCAGAGAAGTGCAGCAAAAGACCTGGAGAACTGAGCTCACAAATAAGTCTGAAATAAGTCTGTCCTTTGTGCTCAGTTTAAAAGCCTCTGTTTAATTGATCTCAACAAATATTTATTCAATCTACCATAAGGGCCAGATTCCCAGGGGAATACAAAGAAGCATAAGAAGCTGCCTTATCCTAAGGGAGATGATAATGTACAGGAGACCCAGACATGTTCAAACAATTTTAAATTCAAGACTTGATAATGAAGTAAATATAAAGTTCTATGGGGGTTTCCTGACTGCTGCTTCCTACATGAGCCACCTTCCTTGAGGTCCAACACCTTCTTATAATTCTTTCTCTTATCTTCCTTCTGTTACACTATTATGTGGGTTCTAATAAATCTGAAAATTACATTTCACCACAAAGTTTAAAGGCTGATATTATAAACTGCCTAAATGTATCACGGGATTCAATAAATGTTAGTCCGAAATTTCTATCCATGGAGAATGGGTAGACAGACCTACAGAAACCATTCTCCAAACACAGCTGTCATCAGGCTAGAAGCGATGAAAACTGTCTCATAGAAGCACCCAGTCATAAAAGTTATACCTATGGAATCTATAGGCTGGGTTCTAAGGTTTAAGAAGCAGTCCAGCAAGCAAAAGGACTGAGATCAGCACTGTCATGTGTTGGCGGCTTGCCCTCAGTCACAACTAGAATGGCAGGAATTGTGTAGGCCATGTGAAAGGTGTCTGGAAAGAGGAAATTCATACTACGCAGTCTCTGCCCTCATTTTGAGTCACTGTGGTCAATGTTTTTCCCTTACAACTAAAATTGGTCAAACAAGATCTAGTTCTTATGGTGCTGCTACAAAAATGAATGAAGTTGTGAGGCATGCTATGATGTGAATGAACCTGTGAGACATTTGTTGAGGCAAAATAAGCCAGAAACAAAAGAGCAAATATCATATGATCTCATTTAGAAAATACTTTCAAGAAAACTGAGGCCTAGATTGTAAGCTCTTATAGCAGTCACATTTAGTCCAAAGTGGTAATCGTTATTTCTGGATTTTGAGGGGCTGTTTTATATTATGTATTACCGGCTATTTAGAGAGACAAATGAAGCTGATCAGATCAGGATTAGAGTAAATCCGAATACAGGGGTAAGGAAGACATTGCATCTATTTTAGAACTTCACACCTACTCTTTGAGATCAAAGGAAGAAAGTTTTATTATTCCAGAACGTAAATTTTCTGTAGCATATAATCTAACTCAACCTGTCTGGTAGATCATTTAAACAATCCAAACACAGGGAGCCCAGAGTAAGAATGAGGGCCTTTAATCCTATATATTTTAATGTAATGCTTAGATACATCTCAGAGTATTTTAAGTAGATAATAAGTATTGGCAAAGTCCCTTGAGGGATGGGAGATAAATTATGGAATTGTTAAACTATGCCACCAGGGAAACCCCAAATATTGTGCCAAACATTGGGGACACCTAAATCAAAAGGCCAAGCCCTTGATCTTGAGAAGCTTATGTATGTAGCAGAGAAACTTAGCCTTCCTATAGGTATGCCTAAGAGTTACTTTCAGAGGACTTCTTTTGTTGCTCAGATGTGGCCTTTCTCTCTCTAAGCCCAACTCTCCAAGTAAAACGACTGCCCTCCCCCCTATGTGGGACATAACAACCAGGAACAAACATCTCCCTGGCGGCGTGGGAGATGACCCCCAGGGATGAGTCTGGCCCTGACACGGTGGGATCAATAATGCCATCCTGACCAAAACGGGAAAATGAAGCATAACAGGTATATCGGTGGCTGAGAGAGTTCAAATAAGATCGAGAGGCTACACTGGAGGTCACTCTTACGCACACTTCAGTTAGACAATGCTACTTAACATAACTTGCCGAACTCCAAACAAAACCATTCCTGCCAATCCTAAAGAATACCTAGAGCATTATATAAGATTCTACAATGGTTCCAGGAACTAGAGTAACTCTCCAAAAGCCACAACCTCCATATGGGTTCCTGGACCAGATAAGTTCTTAAACGCAGAGGGACCACTCTTTCAGAGTATCAACCAGTTCCATCCCCCATCCCATATTATCGACTCATCCCTGGGGGCCCCTCCCAACATGAAAAAGTTAGCATGGCATAGCCCAAATACCCGGAAAAAGTGGGAGAAAGATCAAAGGTGATGGTGGACTTATATAGAGAAGGTCGGATTTAACAAATGAGTATGAGTGCTGAATTATTATACTGATATTTCTTTTAGCCTCCAGTACCTTAGAGCAGCTAGAAATAAAAAACTAAAATTACAGAATTGTAACCAATACCAAAACCCTGAAATCTGTTCTACAACTAATTGTTGCGATATACTTTGAAAGTTATTGCTTTTATGTATACAGGCTATTTAAAGAGAAGGAAGAGTAACAGAGAAGATAGGATATAACAGATGAGTGTGGCGGCTGAATCATTATACTGATATTTCTACTGTTGTACACTGTCTTGGAGCAATTAGAAGAACGAACGAAGAACTGTGGAACTGTAACCCATACCAGACTTTAAAATCTGCTCTATAACTACTTGTTAAAATGTATTTGGAAATTTATTGTTTGTGTTTTTGTATATAGGTTATATTTTACAATAAAAAATTTTTTTTAATCTAGTTCTTAGATGATTTGTTTCTCATAGAAAAGAGAAAAAGAAAATTAATGCTATACAGACTGAGACCCCTTTCGTTAATCTCACATGTAAGCATGAGCTAACATGAAGGATGAGTGAGCTCCTTTTCCTTGGTTCCACACAGGAACCCCATTCTGGGTAAACTCCCTAAAAACATACTCTCTTCAGTGAGTTAAACTCCCCCCCACCCCGCACCCGCCAAACTAAGAAGACTTCAAACACATTAAAAAAAAAAGTCAAGAACCTATACATGGGGTTCCAGAAACAGCAGGGCCACATTTCCTTCTGCAACATGGAAAGCTGAACTGTAGGAGGTGTACCTAAGGGATCTGGCCCACTTCCTAAACATGAATGCATCTCAAATTAGGTACAGAAAACTTGGCAGCTAGACTAGCCCCAAACCAGCTCAGAATAAAACTGGATTGGTCAGGATTCTTCATAGCAAACAGCAGTAGAAGGGGCCAATCAAAATTCTCGGCCCTGCCAAAGAATTGCAGCATTTCCTTAAAGTGAAAACACTTTGAGGTGCAAGTGCATGTGTGCTTGCATGGCGGTGTGTGTTTGTGAGGAAAGGTAACTTTATTTTTATAAATTCCGTTCTCTGTATTTTTTCTCATTTATACCACCAACGCTGCTGCCGAGCGTAATAAAGAGTAAATGAGGGTTAAACAAAAAGGAAGCCACAATCCAAATACTACATTTTGCTCAAAAGACACAGGACACACACACGCCAACCCCTCATTTTATGAGAGAACTGAGATTCACCCCTACCACTACCACTGAGGGCAAAGTTTGGAGAGAAATTTCTCCCAGAGATTTTTCTCCTGATCCCAACATTTCCCAACTACCTCTTCCCATTTCTCTAATGTACTTCCCTACCAATCAGAACTCACAGTCAGCTGAAGTCAACTGCATACAAATGCAAGTACCTCACCAGAAGAAAGGCAGCACCCTACAGTGGAGTGAATCTCAAACCAACCATGATGAGCAACCTTTTGGGTTTTAATTTCCAATTTATCATGTTCTGGTACTTTTGTACAATGCAAAAATGTGAATTACTAGAAAAATGAAATTTAAAAAAAACAAAGACATACAAAATAAAAGCCCATACTTTTTATTATTAGATTCAACCCTCATAAAATTACTCTGTCAGATTGCTATAGAAGCTTCTAAATACTTATAATTTCTACATCTATTCTGTAGTGAATCATAATAAACAGTTAGTGAACTAATTCTAGTTTACAAACCACATTTTAACTAGCAAAATCCAGGTCTATGATCTTTCACTGTCTTTAGTATCTGCTCTCTTTTGTTCTCGAGGAGAACCAAAATTTCTTGTTATACCAAAAATACATTTTCATTTAATTTCTAGTGTTTTGACTCTGACCCCTGATACATTTCAATTTGATTTCTAGTAAAATTATCACCAGTTCACTAATTCTGCTGTCATAAGTTTTGGTTTTGTCATTTAACCAAATTTTAAGTAGATACAAAATAATATTTATAAATTATGAGAAAGACAAACATGACAAAAGCACGTCACCCTATCTTAGAAGTCAGTTTTTCCTCATCTTCACTCCTCTCTGTGCTATGTTGCCAAAGTCCTTCTTCACAACCATTCCTAAAGGTCTTATTTTAAGTTCAAACACATATAATCTTCAACAAATCTCATCCCTCCTATAAGCCTCAGTTTCTTACCTACCAAATGAAGAGGTTGAACAACATGTTGCTCTAATATTTTTTTCAAGTCCCTGTATGATTAATCTAGGTTCAACACTTTCAATGCATTTCATGTTGAATCCCCCTTCCTTCTCTCACACTCCTTACCCTTTTTTATTTTAGGCAGTTCTAGCAGCCATCCTCCTACCAAAGACTACCAAATCCATCACTATTCCACCTCCCTTTTATTTTTCCCTCAGTCCTTCCTTTTTTCAACAAGTACCCATGAGTCACTGGGGAAAAGCAATTCCACTTGATCTCTCAAGTCCTCCACCTCCCCACAAGCCTAGATTCATCCCTTTACAAATATTTCCCTTAGGTCGTCACAGCATAAAAACTATACAAAGCCCCAAAGATTACAATCCAGCATTTTACATACTAAAGAATCTAAATTTATAACTTAAAAATAACAAAATGGGAGAAAGTACTTGCAAACTTATCTGATAAAGGATTGGTATTCAGAATATATAAAGAACTCTCAAAATTCAATAAGAAACCAAACCACTCAATTTTCTAAATGGGCAAAAGATTTAAACAGACCCCTCAACCAAAGAGATATGAATGGCAGATAAACAAGTGAAAAGATGATCAATTGTATTTATCATTAGAGAAATACAATTAAAACCACAAAGAGGGCAGTAATGTGTGCCTCAGCAGGCAGAATTCTCACCTGCCATGCCAGAGACCAGGTTCGATTCTGAGGCCTGCCCATGAAAAAAAATTAAAAATAAATTTAAAAAATCACAAAGAGATATATCCATATAACTTCAGTACTGAAATGACTCGAATTTTTTAATACCAGATAGTGGTTAGAATGTGGAGAAACTGAATTCTTTATACACTGTTGATGAGAATGCAAAATTGGTACAGCCATTTTGGGAAACAATTTGGCTGTTCCTTATAAAATTATACATAATTTACCATAAAATGGAGCAATCCCACCCCTAAGTACTTACCCAAGAGAAATCAAGGCACATGTCAACACAAAGAGTTATATGCAAATATTTACTGCAGCTTTATTCATAAATGTCCAAAACTGGAAACAACCCAAATGTTCATTAACTGGTGGTAAATGGGTAAATGAATTGTGGTATATGCACAGAGTAAAAAACTACTCAACAATAAGAAGAATGAGATAGTAACACACAAAACATGAGTGAATCTCAAAAGAATTACCTTAGTGAAAGACACCAGACTCAAAAAGCTACATATTATACAATTCAACTTATATGACATTTCATAAAAGGTGGAACCATTAGAAAAGAAATCAGATCTATGTCTAACAAAGGCTTGGGATGGGAAGAAGAAACTAACTACAAAGGGCCACAAGTGAACTTTTTGTGATAATGGAAGTATTCTGTATCTTAATTGTAGTGGTGTTCACATGACTGTATTAAGTTTATCAAAATTCACAGAAATGTATACCTTAAAGGATGTAGTTTACTGCATGTTAATTATACCTCAATAAACAAACAATAAAATAAGCAAAAAATATAAGCCCCTTTCTGCTTCTATCACAAAGGAATTAGTAGAGAAGTTAAAGATACAGGGGAGGGCGGGAGGGTGAGGAATCACAAGAAGGCAAAGGTCAGCAGGCCCAAAGGCCAAAGACACAGAGTGGTTGGGAAGAAGGAGAATTGGGGGACTATGGGGAACATTAGGGCCTGTGCAGAGGTTGGGTGAAAGGTTGGGAGGCCTCATGGAAGAATAGGCCAGAGGGTTCATTGGCTGAGGATTCTGGATCACCGGTACAGAGGTAAGGTGACAGAGGGGAGGAGACGCCCACTGTGGTTGGGAAAATGGATACATTGACCAAATAAGTAAAATGAAATAATATATTGAGGATAAGGGGAACCAAGTTTCTCCCTACTAGAAAATATATTTAAAAAAAAAAACAGATATGTGTTGGCAAGAAACAATCCTTAGGTGTTGGACTGAAAATGGAGTTATCAGTATGAACACATGGTTTTATAGTATCAAATATATAACATATACATGCACATAAATACACACACATGGAAACATCATATATATATACATATGTTCACATACAGAGACAGACACAGAATTATGAAATCGTTCCAGGTGTATACGGTGGTGCGTGTGTACATACATACACACATGTATTTTCTAGAGCCTAAAGGTAACGACACCCCAGCAAATGCATCTTAGCACCCAGCGCTCCTTGGAAATCACTGATTCCAGGGATGGGGCAGAAACAAACAAAAAAACAAGATAAACCCAAAAAACCTTGTGCCAGAAAGTGAGGAAACGTCCCCTGAATTAAGGAGATAGGTCAAAAAGATATGGAGGTCAACATAAAGAGGGTCCCACTGGCCAAACCGAGGGACAGTTTGGGAATCAAAATTATAGCAATTAATTACACTCCACTGAGTAAAATAGGAATCTATAAGCCCAGAACAATAGAAATAAATAAACAAATGAGAAAGAAAGAAAAACTCTTCCTCATAATAAAATGACAACTAATAAATATAGACAGAATGATAGAAACAGAGAATCACCATGTGGCAACTATCTCAGAAGTGGCTGGTACAGGAAGGAGACATCACTGAATGCTAAGGCAGTCAGGCAGAGGTCTGTTCAGAAAACAGGATATTGGTGTAATCTCAGAATACCTTTCCATAAGATAATTATAAATTACAAAAGGAAAGTTGATGAACTTAATGTGGAGAAATCTTGCAGACATCAACTTAAGCAGGTGATCAAGAAGGTAAGCAACATTGATGGTTAGGCAAACATCATCTGGCCCCAGGTCTGACGCACTGAGAACAGCACAACATCACTGCCAAAAATGACATGACTGTTGTCATAAAGATACACAGGCCCAGACCTACAACCTTCAAAAATGTCAAGGGCATGAGACAAAGGCAAAGACTGAGGAATTTATCCAGATGGAAGAAGTCTGAGGAGACATGACAACTAAATGCAACACATTTCCTGAATAGGATCTTGGGACAAAAAGGAGAAAAGAAATATTACTAGGACAGCTGGTGAAATGTTAATGGGATCTGTGGATGGATGGTAATATTGTTTCAGTACTGATTTTCTCATTTGGAGATTTTTATGCTGGCTATGTATAATAAGAAAGTCCTTATTTGGGGGAATACACAGTGGAGTGTTCAGAAGTAAAGAGATATCATATTTGCAACTTGCTTGCAAACGGTTCACAGAAGGACTAATATGAAAAGGTATGTATGTATGCACAACCACACGAATATAAGGACAATAGGTAACGGAAAAATGTAATAAAATATTAACAACTGGGGGATCAAGTAAAGGGAATACATGAGTTTTTGTTGTGTTTTTTTTTTTAACTGTTCTGGCAACTTTTCTAATTGAGAAATAGTTACAAATAAATTATCGGTAAAACAAAAATAGCTATTGACTGCCCGGGCACAATGTCTTTTAATCATCACATAAAAGTTGATCCTAAAGCTCAGAAAGGTTAAAACTTATCCAAGTCCTTCAGTCAACAAATCTTAAATCCTTTAATTTCCTACTATACCATGCTGTTTCATTTGACATACAGGTAACCATTATGTACTGAGCAATATACCAACAACTATACTGATCACTGAGGATAAAAAACAAATCACACAACCTCTGCCCTCAAGGAATTCAATCTAACAGGGATAAACAAATTTATAAAGAGCTATAGTTTGCCTAAACTTTTGGAGCAGGGAAAGTTAGTTTGTTACTCTACCACAAATTAAGAATGGCCCATGAGAGGGTTGTCAACAACTTCTGAGATGCAGAGAACAAATAGATAATGGCCACAATAGAATTCCCTCAGGACATATTAAGGAGAGATCCCTATCTGACAATCTGAGGGGTATTCATCAGCTCCAGAGGTATTCTGTGTTTTGTTTAAAGGGGTCATTTTCTAAAAAGTAATTGTTGTGGTGGGATTTGAACTACTTGGCCCAATTACTAAACTAGATTACTGCTGAAGTCATAACCTGGAAAACCAATCAGAGCAGAAAAACAATTTTTGTTTATGAAAGAGAGCAAAAGTCTGAATCTCTACCAAAGCATCAAGAACCAGGTTTATTAGGCTCCCTGCTTCAATGACTCTGAAAGCCAAATTTACCCCCAGAGGAAGCAGGCTTTACTATCAATTATGTGCAAATTAAGTGGTTTTCTTCAGGTTAAAAATCAACTGAAGACAAAGAGGGTGCTGTGCCTCATGGAATTGCTCTGGGTTTTTGCAAGTAGATTGGGCACAGGTCACACATCATTTAAGTGAAAAGAAGGAGTAAGCCACAGACTATGTACTGGTAACCAAATATAACAGTCATTACTCAAAGAGAGTTGAGTTTAAAGGGAAACAGATAAATAAAAAAGACGCTAAGAAAATATCTAGAAAGGATACCTTTCCAGATTGGGGGGTGAAGCATGGAGGAATCCAAGGTCTAGAACAGCTTCATTGAAAAGGAAATGCCATTTAGCTGAGATGTGAGGGACAAGGGAGCATCAACCTGAGTTTGCCAAGTTTGTGTGTCTGTGTGTTTTATTTTGTGAGGGATTTTGTAAGTGGGCAGACAAAAAGCAATACAAAGAAAAATATATACAAAGACAAAGGGGAAAGAAATAGCAAGTAATTTCATCCTTCTGGGACATATATATAAGAAGGGAGTCTGGAGGGCTTTAAGTAGTGGAACGATAAACATTTGTCGTAAGCTCCATTTTCTAATGAGAAAACTGAGGTTTGAGAAAAGTTGAGTAGATTGGACGAGGTCACGCAATAAATAAACGGCAGAGACTGATTCTAAAGCCCATCCTTGTTCTACTCCATCCCTCTCAGATTTTTACCTAGATCGTGACCAATTCTAGAGTTCAACAGACAAATCACCTTTTCCCCAGATATTCAACGCTCAGTATTTAATACATTCAGAATCCAAACAATCAACATAGTTCACTTTAGCTCCATTTGGGGGTCAATCCCTCAGTAAAATATAGTATATTCATTTTTATGTTTTCTTCAATCTGGATTTCAATACAAAAATTGAAAAAAGGAAACATTTTTTTCCTTACACAGCAGAGGCCCCAAAAGCCCAAGGACGCAATGAGAAGACAGCCCACACAGAATTCACTGCACACTCTGTAAGTACACCACATCAGCATCTATTTTATCTGGCAGCAGAAAGTGGTATAAGTTAGGACCCCACAATTATCCCTGAAGAGAGGCACACTAAAGGGAATGCAGACCTAACAGTTACAATAATGGTAACACAAATAGCCATATGTACTTATATCCAGTCATGCCAAGAGCTTTCAACCACCCACATCCTTAGTGCCTCCCTCTCCCCTTATGCAGGTGGGCCTATTCCTTTCCATTCTTTTCCAACCCACAGAATTTCAGAGGAATAGATATGTGCTGCCAGGAGTGGGAAGCAAAGAAAGCTCCTGAACTTTTACACACACAAAAAAACAAAATGGAAGTATCCTAACTCCCCATCATATGGTCTATGCATTAGACCATATTTCCCTACATCTTGTACTTCACAAAACACACAGAAATGTAGTTCCTATTACACCCGCCAGGTCCCTTTCCCTGACATCTACCCTGCCCCAACTAGATTAGGTACCCTCTCCCGTATCTCATCATTTACTCAACTCTGCCACATCACATATATGTGTGCTTGGTACCAGTTCCCCCACCGTACTGTGAGGTCCTGAGCACAGGAACTAGCTTCCTCTCTGCCTCCCTCTATATCCTCAAGAGCCAGCAATGTGCTCAGCACACAAGAGAATAAAGGTTCACTGGATCAATACATGAACTGACGAATGAAAAGGGAAGTGGGTAGTACAAAAGGGAATGGGTGGAGAGTAATCTAAGGTCTAAGGGACCAGGATATTCAAGTGGAAACCTAACTACAGTCTCTACACTGCAACAATATATTGACTGCAACATTTGTATAAGAAAACCAACCTGTAATAGTCTCTAATAGAGAGCTTTAGAACAAAAGATGAAGTTAATAGTATGCTTTATTTAAAAAAAAAAAAGTAATCATATATTACACTAAGTCCTCAAAAGCAAAAGAGCAGCAACAGACTACAGCCTACAAAATTACCAGAGCCCTACCACCCAGCTCCAGTTCCCAACACAAGCAGCAATTCAGGGTTACTTTTTTAGGAGATGGCTTCTCTGCCCACCACCTTTCCTTTACCCACTCTACCCTTTCCTCCCTCTGCAACCAAAAAATATAACAATGAATGTAATACCCAAGAATCTTCAGAAAGACAATTCTCCCCAATTCTCCTCAGTATCCTGAGGCTACCAACAAGATAGGCAACTTGTTCTCAATTTAAGAAGACTTCATCTGGGTAACGAATATTAGTACATCACTAGGTAATGAATATTAGCTCGTTCTAACTTTCATGTTAGAATGAAAGTTAGCAACTCCTCTAGCAAAGCACAATGAATGTGACTTCAGCTCTGCAACAAGGTTTTTACCAGGCTCTTCTTTTGTTCCAATCCACCAGCTACTTTCTCCCCTAGGGACACATTTAACTCTTTAATCTTCCTTACTAACTGTATCAGTCAAACAGAACCTGAGATTTTAAAGGTTTAAAAAGAGGAAAGGGTCTGATAAGGTTCTAGAATCTTTTTAGTTTAAACCCTATAGCCATACATTTTCTTGGAATTTTTTTCTACTTAAGAAAACTGCAAATTACAGAGCTGGCTTTTACTAGATTTACTTAGAAAGCTGTAATAAGATGTCAAAACTGAAAACAACTTCATAAATAACCTCAACATACCCCACACATATACATTTCACAGACAGAGGAAGGTCCAGAGAAGTCAAAAACTATCTAAACACAATTACATAAAGGAATTCCCTAAACTGCCAGATCCCAAATGGAAAACACTATACCTACTTTATCTCCAGGTCCAACAGTGTTCAGTACTTGATAAGTGGTTGGTGAACTGAACTAAATGAACACAACTAATTATGGAAAAACTAGGACTATGAGCCATGACATTTTACTTCAAGGACAGTGTTTTTTCATGACGTGTTAAATCTATGGATGGATAATATTCATACATACAACAGACCCTATAAAACTCAGGCTCTCAAAGCCTTCTTGACCCAAAGGGGAAGAGAGAAATAAGACAAAATAAAATTTCAGGGGCTGAGAAACTTCAGAGTTGAAAAGTTATCCTGAAGGTTATTCTTTTATATTATATAGACATTCCTTTTTAGTTTATGGTGTATTGGAGTGGTTAGAGGGAAGTACCTGAAACTGCTGAACTGTGTTTCAGTAGCCTTGATCCTTGAAAATGACTGTATAACCATATAGCTTTTATAATGTGACTGTGTGATTGTAAAAGCCTTGAGTCTGATGCTCATTTATACAGGCTACAGACAGATGAGTAAAAAATAATAATAATAAGGATAAAAATAAATAATACGAGGAATAAAGGGTAAAAAATTCGGTGGGTTGAAATACTGGTGGTCAGTGAGAAATGGGTTAGGGGTAAGGGATGTATGAATTTTTTTCTCTTTATTTCTTTTTCTGGAGTGATGCAAATGTTCTAAAAATGATCATGGTGATGAATATACAATTATGTGATGATATTGTGAACCATGGATTGTATAGCTGGACTACGTATATGAAGATTTCTCAATAAAAATATTTTTTTAAAAAAGCGCTAACCTTGGAGACTGGATTTAAGAGCTTCAAGTTTCACATTCATAAACAAAATGCACACCCTCTTCTCTTAATGGCAAAGTGGCCTCAGTAACCACACTAAGATGAAAGTGAGAAAAATTAATACCAGGAAGATCTCTGATCTACAGAGGCACAGAAAAGGTAAAGGGGTTCTTGAAAATAAAGGTTATTTGTCCCAAAAAAAGAAACAAACTCAGGCTCTCTCCCTCTTCAACAACCAAACACATTCCTTTTATTTCTGACACCATTTACAACATTTACAACCTCTTTATGTTCCAGCTGCTTTAAAAATTACATAGCACTTCTAAACTGATTTCCCAAAATATTCCTTCCCTCCTATCTAGATACTCTTAATAATTCTCTTGAATTAACTAATATTTTCAATGACTGTGCTCTTTGGTATCCCTCTCCTTATGCCTCAATAATCTGAAACAATCTGTCTCCCTTCCCCTGATGGGGCCCCCTAAACCAATGGTTCTCAATTTTGGTTGCATATTGGAATCACCTAGGGACTTTTAAAAAAATAGCAAATTCTGGCTTCCACTCCCAGAGATCCTGATTTAATTGGTCTGGGTAGGGTATAGCCTAAACACTGAAAAGCTTTAACAGCTTCCCCAGGTGATTCTAAGGCACAGCCAAGGTTAAGAATTTCAACCCTAAACCCTTGAAAATGTACCACATGATCCATAATATATTCTAAAAACAACTTGTGCTAATTGCCCTGGACTTGGAAAATATTAGACTGTACCATACCAAGGTAGTGTATTGCTAATCTAAAAGTACATTACAATCAGTTTACCTCTGTCATTTAATAATATAATACTTTAATAAATATGTCAGTAAAGCTAAATAAGTTATTTAATGATAATGAATGGCCAGCATCCTACTAAAAGACTGCAGAGGCGGGGAAAGGCTGTATTGGGGTTTTAGAGTCAGAAATACAATTCATTTTTTATTTTTTATTTATTTATTTTTTTTACCAAGGATCCAGAGTCGTTCAAATGCAGATGGTCTTTCTGTATTAAAAGTAGCTTTCTGTGGCACATGAACAACCTCAACTCCCCAGAAGCACAAGACTTTATATATTTCCACACCTCTGCTCATATCAATCTCTCTGTCTAGAACTCCTTTTCCCTGTATGCAAGGAAAACACCTATTCATCCTTCAAAGCCCAGTTCAAATGCCTTCTTTTAGTGATTCATTCAACCAATATTGAGAATCAATTACATGTCAGGTATTGTTCTAGGCGCACTGGTAACACAATGTTGAACAAGATACAATACTGATATCTTGGTCTCACAATACTCAAATTCAACCTGGGAAGCCAGATAGTAAACAAGGAGACAAATTAAAATAATTTCAGATGGAGGCAAGTGATATCAAGAAAATAAAACAGCATAATTTGACAGTTTAAATGGTATATGGTGACTCTCCCCAGAGGCACACTCACTTGGTCCCTCAAGCCCAAATCAACAAAACAGGAACCTTTACTATACATTCATTCTTACACTCCCAGCATTAATACTTACTACATTCACATGACTACTTTGAATGAATAAAGAATATAAAGGAAAGAAAAAAAAACAAATTTTCTTAAAATATGGAAAAATAATAATCAGCTAAGAGTTAAGAGACATTAATTTTCACCTAAATCTTTCCCACAGCTACAAGATTTGGGGCAAAACACTTCCCCTCTTCTGTAAAATAACTAGACTGGATTAAACTGGGATTGAAATGTTCACCAGAGCCAAAGATAACATAAGCAATGAAGAGAACAGGTAGGGACTGAGTTCTGGAGTGAACAGGCCACTCCTAAAGTGAAACTACCAATACTCAGTTCCTGCAGACTGCCACATACCATGGGAAATGTGTGCCCCATGTTGCCAAGAGAAGCTAAAAGTCTAGATTTTGTGTGCACTCTCCCAATTTTTAAATGTTAAATCCAAATGTCTTTTTTTCAACCAGCCTCGTTGATGTCTCCATAAAATGAATAAATAAATATAAGGTCCTCTATCCCACCCCCAAAAATATCCAAATGTCTTTAAAACAGTTAGCCAAACAAAACCCCTGTGTGCAGGAACCAGATCATAGGCCTGTTGGTTCTAACAGTGAACCAAATTATCTATCTCTAAGTCGTTTCTAACAGTCTAAGGTTCTTAAATGAAATATCTCCTCAAAGAAAAACTGAAGGGGAGATAACAGAATTAGGAAACAAAAAGTACAGTCTCCTTCCCAAAGTACCAATCAGATCACTTAAGAATCTTCCTCATAATTCATCAGGCAGCAAATCCTTGTTTCCTGGAGAGAAACTTTATATCCTGGAGAGTAAAAAGATCAATTCCAACTCCTCCTATAAGACTGTAAAAACAGTAAGTCCACTATATATTTAGTGATCTGGCGCTGTACTGTTTGTTGTGCTTA
This sequence comes from Tamandua tetradactyla, assembly GCF_023851605.1. Lineage (NCBI taxonomy): Eukaryota > Metazoa > Chordata > Mammalia > Pilosa > Myrmecophagidae > Tamandua > Tamandua tetradactyla. Next base: position 28,381,873 of record NC_135333.1, read on the forward strand.
CTGCCCACAGGTGCTTAATAAGTATCTCTATTCTAGGCAATCAGGAATGATTAAACAGAGCATGCACAGACAGCACACAAAGACAGACGGACATACACATACAGAGTATAAAGCAAGGAAATCAATTATGCTGAAGACTAGCAAGATGCTCCAAAGAAACAGCAGGGATTTGATATGAGCAGCAGGACGAGGAAGGACAATGAATAATTCAGACTTCCTGATTCACTTAAAGTCATGGGCAAAAACAAACTGAGACCCATGGTTCCTGGGCAGAGATCCCTCAATGGAAAGGCAACAGGAGCTCACCATTTGAATAGAAAGCCAACTGCGACTGCTCTGAAGGTGGGAGAGTGAAGAACTGAAAAACTTACACCTAGAATAACTCAAGTTATTTTTCTGAGAACCAATACCAAACTTGAAAGCAGACAATGATCTCATACTGTCATTAGCAAAGAAAAAGGAACGTGCATATTTTATTTATGCCCACCCTCTTTAAGAAGGCCGCCATTGGGCTAGTGAGCCAAGGTAACCAAAAGAAGGGAAAAGAAAGAAGTATTAGCCAGAATAGCTAAAAGTATACAGACATCTTATCAACCCCTACTCGCCTACTCCCAAGGTTTAAGGAAATAACTAGTACTAACTATCTTCAAGTTATCAGTGATAACAGTGGATTTATGAACTATTCATCAAATTGCTTAATACAAGTTCCACATGATTTTTAAACACAGCCCATTCTGAAAACAACTGAGAGTTATCCCGAGCATTAATCAGCTATCATAAACTTAGGTGGAAACAGGGTTTTGTATAAAGATAAAACAAAGATGCTACATAATTTAGAGAAGGAAAACAGTTCAACCTGTTTTAGTCTTCTGGATAGGTTTGATGTTTTCACTTCAATTTTTGTTTGCTTTTTGATGACAGGATGTTTGCAATCATTCAGCTTTTAAGTCTCTCAAAGCTAAGATATGTCAGCAATTATTTCAGTCTTACATTTGTGAAATGTTATCTGTAAATAACATGCCACTGAATGCTACAGTATTGAAAACCATGTTGGTACAAAAATCAAAGGAAAAGAACAAAGTTGTGATGCTTCTCACATTCTTCTAAGGCTGTATGCTATGCAATGAACAGATCCAAAATATTATACTAGGTGAGTAGAAAAATACTATCACAAATAACTGTACTCTGAGTGAGTTCACATTTTTAAATTAAATTGAAAAATAAACCTGATTCCTCAGGTTAATTTACCAAAAGCAACAAACAACTTCTGAAAATTCAAAGAGCTGAACAGGAGATATTTCAGCCCTAAGAGTAAAGAAGAAATAGCATTAATATTGATAAGTAATTAAATAGCAAGCTGCTCCTCCTCATGATAATAACCAAATTTTCCTATCTGCATGGGGTCAGACTCTAGAGAATTAATCGGTAAGCCCAACATGAAAAGGCACGTGATAGTCAGCAGTGACTCAAACCGAGACCCTACTAAAGAGAACAACTATGCCAAATGGCAACTTTTTGCTTATACTGCAAGTCATGACCCAAGGGTCATGAATAGAAAAAAGTCCCTAATTTCCTAGCGACTGGTGCTTCTAGTAATAAGATACTACAAAGTGTTACCTGCCATTTCTTTTGACAGAGAACAATAAGGCTGGCATGGATCTATCCTAACAAACTGGAAAATTAATGACAAGCTTCCCAGATGATGCTAACTGACGGCCAGAATTAAGAAACACCCATCCAATTAAGCCTTGAAACAAGCTAGCTAGGGCTACTTAGCAGTGAAATCAAGGGCAACGGGTTAAAAGGAGGTTTTGACCTCCTTTGTTTGAAATAATTATCTTAAGCAAAAGAACCAAACACCACTTAGTAATCATTCACCCTGAAAATCTAGGATATGTATTCCATGCAAATAAGGTTCTTCCGATTCTAAATTCTATATCTATTAAATCATTAATCATCCAATAAATATTTATTTACTGAGTCTACTATATATTATGTGCTGTGCTAGATGCTGAGAATTTAAAAAAAAAGATCAAAACATAGTCCCTACCATCAAGGAGCTAACAATTTGGTAGGAGATAATGAAAAATAAACAAGCACAGATAATACAGTGAGATAAATACTAAATAGGAAAAAATACAAGGGTATGAGAGCATTCATTGGGTTCCTAATTCATCGTCAGAAATTCAGCAATACTGTGGATAGACTGTATGTGTGTGATGATTTTTCAATAAAAGTATTTCTATATTAAAAAAGAAAGAAAGAAATTCAGTGAAAAGGTTCCCCAAGAAAACTGACCTATAAAATAAGATCTCAAGGATGAGGGTTGGGCACTAAAAGAAGGAAAGCTGGAATGTTACAGACATAACTTCAAGTAGCACTGCATGGTGTGTTTATGAATGATTGATAGCTGGGAAATGAGGTAAGAACCAGATCACTTGGGTCATTTAATGGAAAGTCTGTCACTAAAGGGGAATGATATGATCAGAGTTGTTGCAGAACAATTACACTGAGAAAGATCATTGCAATGGAGTGAAGTGGGATGAGATGGACAAACTAAAGGCAGAAAGATTGTAGCTGCATCTTCAGCAACTGAGTAAATGGTGGCACTGGTCACTGAATTACATAAGAAGGACAGAGTTTTACAGATGAGAAGAGGTCAGTTTTAGATATGCTGGGTGTACAGTAACTATGGGCTATTCAAATGCAGATGTACACTTAAGCAGGTGGACGCAGATATCTGAAATGCAGAAAGAGATCTGGGCTAGAGGTAACAATTTGGAAGCAGTCACTATAGAGATGACTAATAAAACCTTAGGAACAGGTGAGCTTGCCCAAGGAGAGCATACATAATAAAAAGAGAAAAAAAGGCCTATAGCAGAATCCTGAATAGAACCAACTTTTAAGAGGAAGAGACTGTGAAAGGTCACTGGGAGACAAAGAGAGAAAAGGTTTAAAAGATGGTGCCAGAAAAGCCAGGAGAAGCAAAATATTTCAAGAACACAAAAGATAAGGGTATTCTCTGGATTTAGCCACAAAGGGGTTACTGGTGATGTTGGGGGAGAGTTTCATGGTTGCAGATGAGGAAGAAATCAGACTGCAATTTTGAGAGCTGAAATTATTAATTAAGACCTTTATTTTATGAGGTAGGTTTGTAGACGGGAAAAGAGTGAAGAGAGCTTAAAGGTGAAGACTAAAGACTAAATAAACTAGATTTTGTTTATTTTTAATGAGACAAGATGTTAATCAGAAAAGTTAACATGGAAGTGCAGATTTAATAATCTAAGAAAGCAGATACATATCAGACTATGGTGAGCCGCTAATTTAAAAGCATTGGTAACAATGTGGCCATGTGATTGTGAAAAAGTTGTGTCTGATACTCCCTTTATCCAGGGTCTAGACAAATGATGAAAAAAAATAAACAGCACAATATTCCATCATATATACACAGCATCATTCACCAATCTACTTTTCAGTCAGTGCTGCTACAAAAAGCAGGGAAGTTGTGAGGCATGCAACACTGTGAATGAACCTGTTGGACAACTGGTGAGGCAAAATAAGCCAGAAACTAAAGAGCAATTATTGTATGGTGTGTTAGTTAGATTCAGTTGTCAACTTGGCCAGGTGAACATAACTAGTCTTGTTGCTGCGGACATAAGCCAATGTGAACCTCATCTGTTGCTAATTACATCTGCAGTCGGCTAGGAGGCGTGTCTGCTGCAATAAGTGATGTTTGACTTAATTGGCTGGTGCTTAAATGAGAAAGCACAAGGTAGTACAGCCTAAGCAGCTCGGCATTCCTCATCTCAGCACTCGCAGCTCAGCCCAGGCCTTTGGAGATGCAGAAAGAAGTCACCCCGGGGAAAGCTGTTGGAACCCGGGGGCCTGGAGAGAAGACCAGCAGAGACCATCCTGTGCCTTCCACGTAAGAAAGAACCTCAGTGGAAAGTTAGCTGCCTTTCCTCTGAAGACCTAACAAAATAAATCCCCTTTTATTAAAAGCCAATCCATCTCTGGTGTGTTTCATTCCAGCAGCTAGCAAACTAGAACATATGGTCTCATTTTAAAAACACTTATAAGAAAACAGGTGCTTAGACTATAAATTCTAACAGCAATGACATTTAGTATGGAGCATTAAATGTCATTTTTGGGTTCTGAGAGGCTATTTCATATATGTATAACCTGGTATTTAGAGATAAGAATGAAGCTAACAAAGTCAAGAATAAGGTAATTCAGAATACAGGCGTAAGGAAGACATTGTCTGTATTTTAGAACCTCATCTACTCTTTGAGACCAAAAGGAGAAAGGTTAATTTTGTCCAGAACCTAAATTTTTCATAGCATATAATCTAACTCAACCTATCTGGATAGATCAAGTAAACAATCCAAACACAGGGAGCCCAGAATAAGAATGAAGGCTTTTAAACTTGTATAGCTTGATATAATGCCTGGATACAACCCAAAGAATACTAAGCAGACAATCAAAAAGTACTGGCAAAATAGAGCACCTCGAGTTCAGCCCTGCTCTACGGGAAAGGTAGAGAAGGGACAGGAGGGCGACTGAGGTGGCAATTTGGGAGTACAGCCGACCAGGGAGAGCCTTCTGCACAACTTAGGGCGGCCCTAGTTTCAGAGGCTGAGGAACTGAAACTCAGGCAGAAAGCTGGAGCCTGGAACGGAGGCTTGGAGCTTACAAGAGTGCACAGACGGGAGCAGGGGTCTAGGAAGTAAACCAGGCAACGTTTCTTGGGTATGATACCCTCAACATTGCAGCCCCATGACCAGCAATTCACCCCATACCCCATGCACCTGTACCCTGTCACCTGCTCCCATTCCCTGCACCCCAGTCGTCCCCATGCTACCAGCCCCCAGTGCATGTACCTGCCTCACACTCCCACCCCAAATACAACCTAACCCACCTCTCCTGCACCCCTCTCAAGCATTACCTCCCCCTCCTTGTTCCCTGCAGGCTGCTGCCAGCACATAAAGGCTGTGGGCACTACCCTCCAAACTCAGGCTACCCCTGCCCCCCTGCCCATAGTGTCCCACAACCTCACACCCTCCTTCCAGCCCAGTGCATCAGTTTACGGCACTCCTAGACCCACGCATGCACATGGGCCCCTAATCACGTCATTCAGCTCTGGGAACCGCACTTTACCACTCATGCAAATGGCCCTCAGCCACACTTCCCAGCTCTGAGGAAGTGCTGAGCTGCACAGACAGGTCATACCTGCTCCCAATCCATGAAGGCATAAGATTGACCTGCTGCCACGGCTCTAAACATGCACACAAAGGACCCCACGCCTTAGAACAGCGCACACAAAAGGCCCCACACTTAGAACAGCGCACACCAGGGATATGCACCCCAGATTGGTGCACCTGCACAGCTACTCACATTCAGAAGCATTTGCTTAACATCCCCAACCTGCGCTTATACCTCCCCTGAACACAGACTTTGTCAACAAGAGACTGGCCCTACAAGAAATACTAAAAGGAGTTCTGCCATCTGAAAAAAAAAAAGACAGGAGAGGAGGGTCTGGAGGACAGCAAAGAATTAAAGAGTATCATAAGGGTAATTTAAAGGATAAAAAGAGAAACAGGGAAAAGAATACATAGATTTGACAAATAAAATAAAAAAGATAAGATGGTGGAATCAAGAAACGCCTTTTCAGTAATAACTTTGTTAATGGACTAAATTTACCAATTAAAAGATACAGGTTAGCAGAATGGATGAAGAAACATAATCCAGCTATATGTTGCTTACAAGAGACTCATCTTAGACACAAGGATACAAATAGATTGAAAGTGAAAGGATTGAAAAAGATTTTCCACACAGTTGTAACCAAAAAAGCAGGAGTATCTATACTAGTATGAGACAAAACAGATTTTAAATGTAAAGACATCATAAGAGACAAAGAAGGACATTATATACTAATTGAAGGGTCAATTCACCAAGAAGATAAAACGATCATAAATGTTTATGCTCCCAATCAAGGAGCTCCAAAGCACATGAGGCAGACATTGACAAAACTGAAGGGAGCAATACATGTCAACAGTAGGAGACTTCAATACACCACACTCCTCTATAGATAGAACAATCAGACAGAAGATCAACAGGAAAACAGAAAAGTTAAATAACTTGATAAATGAATTAGATCTAACAGACATATATAGGTCACTGCACCCCAAAACACAAGTATATACATTCCTCTCTAGTGCTCATGGAACATTCTCCAGGACAGATCATATGCTGGGGACTTTTCACAAAAAAAAGAAAAAAGAGAGGAGTAGTATTACAGAGAAGACAGGATTTAACAAATTAGTATGACTGCTAAATCATTATACTGATATTTATTTTGGTCTCCAGTGTCTTGGAGCAGCTTGAAGAAAAAACATAACATTTTAAAACTTAACGCATACCAAACTTTAAAATCCATTCTATAACTACTTGTTAACATGTACTTGGAAATGTATTGTTTTTTGTATAAATGCTATATTTCACAATAAAAAAAAAGTTAAACCACAACAACAACAAAGAAAAAGTACTGGCAAAGTCCCTTGAGGGGTGGGAGAAAAAATATGGAACTATTAAACTTTACCACCTGGGAAACTCCTGATACTGTATCAAACATTAGGGATACCCAAATCAATAGGCCAAGCCCTTGATCTTGAGGCTTGCTCTTGTGAAGCTTATGTATGTAGCAGAGAATCTCAGGTAAACCTAAGAGTTACCTCCAGAGGACCTCTTTTGTTGCTCATATGTGGCCTATCTCTCGCTCTAAGCCCAAATCTGCAAGTGAAACTGCTGCCCTATTCCCTACACGAGACATGAGGCAGCATGGAAGATGATTCCCAGGGATGAGTCTGGCCCTGTCATCATGGGATCAACAAAAATCCTGACCAAAAGGGTGAAAAGAAGTGTAGTAAACAAAGCATCAGTGGTTGACAGTTCCAATAGAGTCGAGAGGCTATTTCTGGAGGTCACTCTTATACAAGCTTCAGTTAGACACTGCTCCCTACCATAACTTGCCAAAACCATTCCTGCCAATCCAAAAGAATACGTAGGGCATTATATAAGATTCTACAAAGGGTCCATGCAGTAAGGTAACTTTCTAGAAACCTGTAGCTTCCAGATGTGTCCCTGGAGCAGGTAAGTCCTGAAATGCAGAGGGGCCTGCCTCTCCAGAACATCAACTAGTTCCATCTTCCTACCCCATATTACTGACACAGCCCAAATACCTCTTAAGAGTGAGAGAAAAGTTCAAAGGTGATAGTAGAGTTATACAGAGAATGTAGGATTTAACAAATAAATATGATTGCTGAATCATTATATTGAGATTTCTTTTAGTCTCCAGTATCTTACAGCAGCTAGAAGTTAAAACCTGAAATTGTAGAATTGTAACCCATACAAAACTCTGAAATCTGTTCTCCAACTAACTGTTGCAGTATGCTATGAAATTTACTGCTTTTTTGTATACATGTTACTTTTCACAATAAAGAAAAAAAACTTTCTTCTAGCCTCCAATGTTTTGGAGCAGATAGAAGGAAAAATTTGAAATAGTGGAATGGTAACCCATAAGAAACTCTGATACCTGTCCTGTAACTACTTATTGAAGTATACTTTGAAAATTATAGCTTTTCCTTTGTTTTCTTTGTATATATGTTATATTTTATAAAAAAAAACATTTAAAATATACCTATATTAAAAATAAATAAATACATAAACAATGGGGGTGGGGATAAGGGGTAAAAAAATGAGTTAGATTTAAATACTAGTGGTCAATGAGAGGGAGGGTAAGGGGTATGGGATTTATGAGTTTTTTCTTTTTATTTCTTTTTCTGGAGTGAAATCAATATTTTTTAAATGATCATGGTGATGAACACACAAATATGTCATGATATTATAAACCACTGATTGTATGCTTTGGATGAACTGTATGTGTGTGAAGATATATCAATAAAAAAAATTTTTTTTAAGTACTGGTGGAGTTCCTTGAGGGACTGAAAGAAAAAAAATTGGAACTATTAAACTTTACCATCTGGGGAACCCCAGGTATACTCTCACCCACTGGGAACTCAAAAGAAAACAGGCCAAGCCCTTGATTTTGAGGCTTGCCCTTATGAAATTTATTTCTGTAGTGGAGAAGCTAAGACTACCTATAACGAGGCCTGAGTTGCTTCCAAGAAGCCTCTGTTGCTGCACAGATGTGGCCTCAATCTCTTTAAGCCCAACTCTGCAAGGAAAATCATTGTGCTCTCCCTATTTGGGCATTACATTCAGGGATGAAAATCTCCCTGACAAATGGGGTGTGACTACCAGGGATAAGTCTGGCCCTGGGACCATGGGATCTATAATACCTTCCTAATCAAACAGGAAGAAAAGAAGTATATTTAAAAAAAGGCATCAGTGACTAAGAAACATCAAATAGAATCAAGAGGTTATTCTGGAGGCTACTCTTACGCATGCTCCAATTGGCGCTGACAGCGTGGTTTCCTAAACCCCAACCAACATCACTCCTATTAACTCTTCATGACACCTAGGAGCTTCAGGGTCAAGATGGCGACTTAACAACGTGTACATTTAGGTTCGTTCCCCAGAACAACTACTAAATAACCAGAAACAGTACAGAACAGCTCCCGGAGTCACGATAGTGACTGGAAACACAACATACCCAAGTCTGGAACAGCTAGACTGGCTGCAATCACCCCCCAGAACCGTGAGTGCGCAAAGCTGCAGGGGGCAGCACCCCTCCCCCACAGGCCGCTTCCCAGAGGGGAAAGGAAAGGACTTTACCAGCAGCAGGGACTGGGCACAATCAAAGGCCAATTGCGGAACTAATTAACAAATTCTGACTACTAAAAATAGGCCCCCAGCTTAGGTGAACCTGATCAAAACGGAGGTTGCTCATTTTTGTCCCGGCGCCAAGGGGGCAGGACTGACAGAAAAGGGGGGGGGGGGGAGAAGGAAACAGAGGTTTTTGTGGCTGTGTATCTACAAAGGCTTCACTGCCTCTGGATATAGCAGCAGGACTTCTCAGGCTGCAACTGCCCCAGGCATAGGCAGAAGTGAGCTCTTTTGGGGGCTTATCTGGAGCTCGCACCTTTCCCAGGGGAGGGGTGAAGCCCCACCCAGGTGGAATCCCTCCATCAAGGAATTCAGACACCAGGGCTTGGTAATTTGAAGTCATTAAAACCAGCCTACAACCTCTCCTCTGTCTCCACCACGCCCCCAGCAGGGAGAGTCTGCCAAAGTTAAAGGTACCACATCATCTTATGCTGGTGGGACGTGCAGTCAGACAAGCGCCACATACTGGGCAGGACAAAGAAAAACAGAGTCTAGAGACTTCACACGAAAGTCTTTCAACCTGCTGGGTCTCACCCTCAGGGAAAACCGACGCAGGTGACTCTTTCCTCCTCATAGGAGGCCAGTTTGGTCTGGGAAAATCTGGCTGGGGTCTATAATATCTAAGTAGACCCTCCTAAGTGTGTGTGGGGGAAAGGCACCACACAAGCAGGGCAAGAAACAAGAAAACAAGAACTGAAAAATTCTCCTCTGTTAAACAAAACTTAAGCTAAAGGTCCAGATAAAGCTGAACGGAATGTCAAAGAACAGATAGACAACAAATTCATCCAGCAAGAAAACCCTAGATAAAAGAAGTGAAAGCAATCTCCAGAATAAACTAATTAAGGTAATTAAGGTAGCCTAGATGCCAGCAAAAAATAACAAATCACACTAGGAAAGTTGAAGATATGGCCCAGTCAAAGGAACAAACCAACAATTCAAATGACATACAGGAGCTGAAACAATTAATTCAGAATGTACAAACAGACATGGAAAACCTCTTCAAAAACCAAATCAATGAATTGAGGGAGGATATAAAGAAGGCAAGGAAAGAACAAAAAGAAGAAACTGAAACTCTGAAAAAACAAATCACAGAACTTATGGGAATGAAAGACACAGTAGAAGAGATGAAAAAAACAATGGAAACCTACAATGGTAGATTTCGAGAGACAGAACATAGGATTTCTGAACTGGAGGACGGAACATCTGAAATCCGACAAGAAACAGAAACCATCGGGAAAAAAATGGAAAAATATGAGCAGGGACTCAGGGAACTGGAAAGACAACATGAAGCACACGAATATACGTGTTGTGGGTGTCCCAGAAGGAGAAGAGAAGGGAAAAGGAGGAGAAAAACTAATGGAGGAAATTATCACTGAAAATTTCCCAACTCTTATGAAAGACTTAAAATTACAGATTCAAGAAGTGCAGCATACCCCAAAGAGAACAGATCCAAATAGACATACTCCAAGACATTTACTAATCAGAATGTGAGAGGTCAAAGAGAAAGAGAGGATCTTGAAAGCAGCAAGAGAAAAGCAATCCATCACATACAAGGGAAGCCCAATAAGACCATGTGTAGATCTCTCAGCAGAAACCATGGAGGCGAGAAGACAGTGGGATAATATATTTAAATTATTAAAAGAGAAAAACTGCCAACCAAGAATTCTATATCCAGCAAAACTGTCCTTCAAAAATGAGGGAGAAATTAAAACATTTTCAGACAAAAAATCACTGAGAGAATTTGTGACCAAGAGATCAGCTCTGCAAGAAATACTAAAGGGAACACTAGAAGATACAAAGACAGAAGAGAGAGGTGTGGAGAAGAGAGTAGAAAGGAAGACTATGAGTAAAGGTAAAAAGAAGGAAAATTAGATATGACATATAAAATTCAGAAGACAAAATAGTAGAAGACAGTACTACCCATGCAGTAATAACACAATGTTAATGGATTAAACTCTCCACTCAAAAGACATAGTCTGGCAGAATGGATTAAAAAACAGGACCCATCTATATGTTGTCTCTACTCAAAGGACACGAGGCCAAGGACACAAACGGACATTTACACACTAATGTTTATAGCAGCATTATTAACAATTACCAAGAGATGGAAACAGTCAACATGTCCATCAACAAACAGTTGGCTAAACTGTGACATTTACATAAGATGGAATATTATGCAGCTGTAAGACAGAATAAAGTTACGAAGCATGTAACAACATGAACGGACCTTAAGGACATTATGCTGAGTGTGATTAGCCAGAAATAAAAGGACAAATACTGTACGGTCTCACTGATATGAACTGACATTAGTGAATAAACTTGGAATATTTCCTTGGTAACAGAGACCATCAGGAGATAGAAATAGGGTAAGATATTGGGTAATTGGAGCTGAAGGGATACAGATAGTGCAACAGGACTGAATATAAAAACTCAGAAATGGACAGCACAATATTACCTAACTGTAATACAATTATGTTAAAACACAGAATGAAGCGCCCTGCCGCGGCCACCTGCCTACCCCTACCGTCCTCCGGTCCCCCCCTCCCCCCAATCTCTCCACTCTCCGGCTCTCCTCCCTCCCTCCTCCCCCCTCCACCCTCTGGGCTGGATCTCGTTTCGCTGAGGCGGAGGAGGAGAAGGAGGAGGAGGAGGACATTCGGCCTACGCAGTGAGATGTTAGTCCGTCGCTGCCGCCATCGCGGAGGAGCGCAATAAAGGGAACCGAGCCGGGCGTGAGGGGCACCCCGCGGAGCCGCCGCGCCGGTGCAGCCCCCCAGCCGAGCCCGAGCCGTCAGAGCTTGAGCCACCGCCGCCGCGGCCGCCCAGGTGCCAGCCAGCTTCCCCAGCCCAGTCCGGGGGCCGTGCCACCGCTGCCCCCAGCGTCGCCCCTCGCCTGCCCGCCCGCCTTAAATGTGACACCGGCACTCGGAGTGCGACCTGAAGCGCCGCTGCCGGGGAGGGGACGAGCACCATGTCGAATCTGAGCAAAGGCACGGGCAGCTGGAAGGACACCAAGATGCGTATCCGGGCCTTTCCGATGACCATGGATGAAAAATATGTAAACAGCATTTGGGACCTTCTGAAAAATGCAATTCAAGAAATCCAGCGTAAGAATAACAGTGGTCTTAGTTTTGAGGAGCTCTATAGAAATATATATGCAATGGTTTTGCATAAACATGGAGAAAAGCTCTATACTGGACTGAGAGAAGTTGTTACCAAACATCTCATAAATAAGGTGCGAGAAGATGTGCTAAATTCATTGAATAACAACTTTCTTCAAACACTAAATCAAGCATGGAATGATCATCAAACAGCTATGGTGATGATTAGAGACATACTAATATATATGGACCATGTATATGTACAACAAAATAATGTGGAGAATGTCTACAATTTGGGATTAATTATTTTTCAAGATCAAGTTGTATGTTATGGGTGTATTAGGGATCATCTACGGCAAACTCTGTTGGATATGATTGCAAGAGAACGCAAAGGAGAAGTTGTAGACAGAGGCGCAATAAGAAATGCTTGCCAGATGTTAATGATTTTAGGTCTTGAAGGAAGATCAGTCTATGAAGAAGATTTTGAGGCTCCTTTTTTGGAAATGTCTGCAGAATTTTTTCAGATGGAAAGTCAGAAGTTTGTAGCAGAAAACAGTGCTTCAGTATATATAAAGAAAGTAGAAGCTAGAATTAATGAAGAAATAGAACAGGTGATGCACTGCCTTGACAAATCAACTCAAGAGCCAATTGTGAAGGTGGTTGAGAGGGAACTCATTTCCAAGCACATGAAGACTATACTAGAAATGGAGAATTCTGGACTAGTACATATGTTGAAAAATGGAAAGACAGAAGACCTTGCTTGCATGTACAAATTATTTAGTCATGTGCCAAATGGTTTGAAAACAATGTGTGAATGTATGAGTTCTTATTTGAGGGAGCAAGGTAAAGCCCTCGTTTCTGAGGAAGGAGAAAGAAAGAATCCCGTTGACTATATCCAGGGCTTATTGGATCTGAAGAGTAGGTTTGATCGCTTCCTCCAGGAATCGTTCAATAATGACCGGCTCTTTAAACAAACTATAGTGGGTGACTTTGAGTATTTTCTCAACCTCAACTCCAGGTCCCCTGAATACCTCTCATTATTTATTGATGATAAGCTGAAAAAGGGAGTCAAAGGGCTAACAGAACAAGAAGTAGAAACAATATTGGATAAGGCAATGGTCCTGTTTAGGTTTATGCAAGAAAAAGATGTGTTTGAATGTTATTATAAACAACACTTGGCAAGGACACTGCTCACAAATAAAAGTGTTTCTGATGATTCTGAAAAAAACATGATATCTAAATTAAAGATGGAATGTGGATGTCAGTTCACATCAAAACTGGAAGGAATGTTTAGGGATATGAGCATCTCAAACACAACAATGGATGAATTTAGGCAACACCTACAGGCAACTGGGGTGTCTTTAGGTGGTGTTGATCTCACAGTCCGGGTGCTCACAACAGGATATTGGCCCACTGAGTCAGCCACACCAAAGTGCAACATCCCACCAGCACCACGGCATACTTTTGAAATATTCAGAAGGTTTCACTTAGCTAAACACAGCGGTCGACAGCTCACACTCCAACATCATATGGGTTCTGCAGATCTCAATGCCACTTTTTATGGACCAGTTAAAAAGGAAGATGGATCTGAAGTTGGTGTTGGAGGTACACAAGTAACAGGCTCTAATACAAGGAAGCACATATTGCAAGTCTCCACTTTCCAGATGACCATATTAATGCTCTTTAATAATAGAGAAAAATACACATTTGAGGAAATTCAACAAGAGACTGATATCCCTGAAAGAGAACTTGTTAGACCCCTGCAGTCCCTCGCCTGTGGTAAACCAACACAGCAGGTTCTTACAAAAGAACCCAAGTCAAAGGAAATAGAAAATGGTCACATATTTACAGTTAATGACCAGTTTACATCCAAACTACACAGAGTCAAGATTCAAACAGTTGCTGCCAAACAAGATGAATCTGACCCAGAAAGGAAAGAAACAAGGCAGAAAGTAGATGATGACAGAAAACATGAGATAGAAGCTGCTATAGTACGGATAATGAAATCTAGGAAGAAGATGAAGCACAATGTGTTAGTAGCAGAGGTAACACAGCAGTTGAAGGCTCGATTCTTACCAAGTCCAGTTGATATTAAGAACCGTATTGAAGGACTTATTGAGAGAGAATATTTGGTACGAACACCTGAGGATCGCAAAGTATACACATATGTAGCATAAAATGCATTCAGAAATTTTATCTAGGACTGTATTCTTCGCATGGACTTGGAAGTTCTTTTAAATCATTAAATATTAAGACGACCATCTCTTCTATTAAATTACAGTACATGTTCTAGACCATTCAGATCAAGCCTTTACTCCCTTTGAGAGTTTTCAACATCAATTGATTGAGCTTCAGGCTTTTCAACGTTTATCCCTGTAGAGATCATCTTTACAGTTCCTCGGAAAAATGTGAATGTGCCGCGTTTTGTTTTCAATACTGTATGAAAACAAGAAAAAATAAAACAAAAATTTAGAAAATACAGCTCATTAAAATAAAATTCTTACATTTCATTTTTCCAAAAACAAAACAGAATGAAGCTGTATATGAGAATGATAGAGGGAGGAGGGCTGGGGCATAAATGAAATCACAAAGAAAGATAGACAATAAAGATTGAGATGGTGTAATCTAGGAATGCCTAAACTCTATAATGATAGTGACTAAATGTACAAATTTTAAAAAATGTTTTTGCATGAGGAAGAACAAAAGAATGTCATTACAGTAGTGTGTTGAAAATAGATGGTAATTAGTATTTTAAAATTTCAACTACCGTGTGAGACTAAAGCAAAAAATGTTTATTTGGTACAAATCTATACTTTGACTAGTGCATCTTCTAATGTAACTTATGTAGATAGTTGACTGAACACCTTAAGTACATGGAATTTTGTACAGGACATGAGATTTTGTTGGTTCGTCCAGGTGATGCCCCAATGAATCCCAGAGTGATTTGATCAGTGAGTGGAAAAGTACCTGCAAAGTTCTCTTCGGGAAATGGTGAGAACGGGGTGAAACTCAACTTCCCCAAGTTGAATTCCTGATATTCTCACAAGCAGTGTGGACAACCAAAGCTATAGACTGAGCCCCCAGTCTTGGGGTTTGTTCATAAAACTTAACCCCACAGGGGATAGGTCAAGCCTACTTAAAATTAAGCCTAAGAATCAACCCCAAGAGAACCTATTTTGTTGCTCAGATGTGGCCTCTCTCTCCAGCAACACAGCAAGCAGACTCACCACACTGCCCCCTGTCTACGTGGGACATGACTACCAGGGATGTGGATCTTCCTGGCAGCATGGGACAGAAATTCCAGAATGAGCTGAGATTCAGCATCAAGGAATTGAGAAAAACTATAGAATGAGCTGAGACCCAGCATCAAGGGATTGAGAAAACCTTCTCCACCAAAAGGGGGAAGAGCGAAATGAGACAAAGTGTCAATGGCTGAGAGATTCCAGAGTCAAGAGGTTATCCTGGAGGTTATTCTTATGCATTAAGTAGATATCACCTTGTTATCCAAAATGTAATGGAGAGGCTGGAGGAAACTGCCTGAAAATGTAGAGCTGTGTTCCAGGAGCCATGTTTCTTGATGATGATTGCATAATGATATAGCTTTCACAATGTGACCGTGTGATTGTGAAAACCTTGTGTCTGATGCTCCTTTTATCTACCTTGTCAACAGATGAGAGGAACATATGGAATAAAAATAAATAATAGGGGGAACAAATGTTAAAATAAATTTAGTTTGAAATGCTAGTGATCAATAAAAGGGATCAGTAAGGAGTATGGCCTGTAAAATTTTTTTTTTCTGTTTGTAATATTTTTCTGTTGTCTTTTTATTTCTTTTTCTAAATTGATGCTAATGTTCTGGGAAATGATCATGATGATGAATATGCAACTATGTGATGAAATTGTGAACTGCTGAGTGTACGTGTTGGGAGTGTTTGTTTCCTGTAATTTTTCTTAATTAATAAAATTTAAAAAAAAGAATAAAGGAAAAACAAAGAAACAAACAAAAAAGAACACCTACGGCTCAAACTGAGACTCTATAAAAGTTTCATGCACCATGTCTGCTTTCCTGGAATCTATAGTTTCCAAAGGGTTCCGAAGTCAGATAAATTATTCAGACCAGCCTCTCCAAGATTATCAACTAGTTACATCTCCAATTCTTTAGTGTTGAATCTCCTTCTCTACATGAAAAACTCAAAAGGAGCATTGCCTACTGATCCCTCCAGAATGGGAGAAGGAGGAGTTATAACAGAGAAAATAGGATTTAACAAACAAGTATAACTGCTGAATCACTAAACTGACATTTCTTATAGCCTCCAAAGTTTTAGAGCAGTTAGAAAGAAAAATATAAAATAGTAGGAATGGTAGCCCATAACAATTTCTGAAATCTGTTCTGTAACTACTTATTGAACTGTACTTTGAAAATTATTGCTGTTCCTTTCTTCTCTTTGTATATATGTTATATTTCACAATAAAGAAGTTTAAAAACAAAAAAACCTAGGAATAGGACCCAAGCAAGATTCACCACAGAAAAGAAGAAAGAGACATCTTTCACTGTAACAGATCAAGAATAGATTTGGTGACAAGTTAAAAAGAGTTTCAATCTGGTGGTTTCTATTTTATTTGTAAATTAAGAGGCAAGATTCTCTGCTGCTAGATGAAAGGAAGGAGAAGGAGATATATTTGAAACAGTCACTGTGCCAAATGCGTAAGGGAGGTCACCTAAAACCAGAAAGAACCAAAGGTTTTGATTCTTTCAAACAAGCTCAGAGGTCCAGGAATGGCTGGAAACCATGAAGACAGCCAGCCAGATTGACCTAGCCCTGGAGTTTTGGCAAAGTAGGTAAAACAAAATAAAAACAGAGAGGATCTGCCCTGGTGGACGGCTCATCCCTCCTTGCGCTATTTGCCGGCTCCTCCTGCAAGAATAAAATTAGGGGCCGAGGGGGCCAAGATGGCAGCTTAGTAAGGTGTGCGCATCTTAGTTACTCCTCCAGAACAACTACTAAATAACCAGGAACAGTGCAGAACAGCTCCCGGGGCCACGGCAGGGATAGGACACACAGTGTACCCCAGCCTGGATTGGCTGGTCTGGCTGCGAGAATCCGCTACGGTGAGCTCCCCGAGCGGTGCGCACTTCCCCAGACCACGGCGGCTGGCGGCCGGCGCCCCTCGCTCCCTCCTTCCCAGACGGGCTGGGAGTCTCGGAGAGGCGAGTTTCCCAAGCCGCGGAGGCCGGCGGCTGACACCCCTCCCTTGCAGGCGGCTTCCCTGACCGGCTACGAGTCTCGGATCGGCGAGTTTCCCAGGCCGCGGCGGCCGGTGACTGGTGCCCCTCCCCCAAAGGCGGCTTCCCGGTCGGGCGGCGGGTCTCGGATCGCGAGTTTCCCAAGCCGCGGCCAGTGACCGGTGCCCCTCCCCCACAGGCGGCTACCCGGAAGGAAAGGAAAGAGTCTCCAAACAGTAGCGGGGACTGAGCCCAACCAAACTCCAATAGTGACGTTAATGGACAAATTCTAACTACTAGAAGTAGGCCCCCAGCTCAGGCGACACTGATTAAGGCAGAAGTCACCTATTGGGCTAACTGAAAAAGAGGAAAGGTGGCGAAACAGAGCCTTCTGCGGCTGTTTCTACAAAGGCTCGGTTGCCTCTGGGTTCAGCGCCGGGATTACACAAAGTGCAACTGCCCCAAACACAGAAACAGGCTGCTTTCAGGGCTCTCTACCACATGAACCTTCCCCATGGGAGGGATAAAATACAACTCAGGTGGAGTCCCTCTCTCAGGGAATTCAGATCCCAGGACTTCGCAATTTGAAGCCATTAAAACCAGCCTACAACCTTTCCTCTGTCTCCACCACACACCGAGCAGGGAGAGCCTTTCAAAGTTAAAGGAGCCACAACATCTTTTGCTGGTGGGACCCACAGACAGACAAGCACCACATACTGGGCAGGATAAGAAAAACAGAGCCCAGAGACTTCACAGAAAAGTCTTTCAACCTGCTGGGTCTCACACTCAGGGAAATCTGATTAAATGTCCAGACGCCAGCAAAAAATAACAAATTACACCAGCAAAATTGAAGATATGGCCCAGTCAAAGGAACAAACCAATAGCTCAAATGAGATACAGGAGCTGAGACAACTAATTCTGAATATACGAACACAAATGGAAAACCTCTTCAAAAACCAAATCAATAAATTGAGGGAGGACATGAAGAAGGCATGGGATGAACAAAAAGAAGAAATGGAAAGTCTGAAAAAACAAATCACAGAACTTACGGGAATGAAAGATACAGTAGAAGAGATGAAAAAAACAATGGAAACCTACAATGGTAGATTTTAAGAGACAGAGATTAGAATTAGTGAACTGGAGGACGGGACATCTGAAATCCAAAAAGAAACAGAAACTATAGGGAAAAGAATGGAAAAATTTGAGCAGGAGCTCAGGGAATTGAATCATGATATGAAGCACACAAATATACGTGTTGTGGGTGTCCCAGAAGGAGAAGAGAAGGGAAAAGGAGGAGAAAAACTAATGGGAGAAATTATCACTGAAAATTTCCCAACTCTTATGAAAGACCTAAACTTACAGATCCAAGAAGTGCAGCGCACCCCAAAGAGAACAGATCCAAATAGGCGGTCTCCAAGACACTTACTAGTTAGAATGTCAGAGGTCAAAGAGAAAGAGAGGATCTTGAAAGCAGCAATAGAAAAGCAATCCATCACATACAAGGGAAACCCAATAAGACTATATGTAGCTTTCTCAGCAGAAATCACGGAAGTAAGAAGACAATGGGATGATATATTTAAATTACTAAAAGAGAAAAACTGCCAACCAAGACTCCTATATCCAGCAAAATTATCCTTCAAAAATGAGGGAGAAATTAAAACATTTTCAGACAAAAAGTCACTGAGAAAATTTGTGACCAAGAGACCAGCTCTGCAAGAAATACTAAAGGGAGCACTAGAATCAGATACGAAAAGACAGAAGAGAGAGGTGTGGAGAAGAGTGTAGAAAGAAGGAAAATTAGATATGATGTATATATAATACAAAAGGCAAAATGGTAGAAGAAAGTATTACCCAAACAGTAATAACACTAAATGTTAATGGACTGAATTCCCCAATCAAAAGACATAGACTGGCAGAATGGATTAAAAAACAGGATCCTTCTATATGCTGTCTACAGGAAACACATCTTAGATCCAAAGATGAACACAGGTTGAAAGTGAAAGGTTGGGAAAAGATATTTCATGCAAATAACAACCAGAAAAGAGCAGGAGGAGCTATACTAATATCCAACAAATTAGACTTCAAATGTAAATCAGTTAAAGAGACAAAGAAGGATACTATCTACTAATAAAAGGAACAATTAAACAAGAAGACATAACAATCATAAATATTTACGCACTGAACCGGAATGCCACAAAATACGTGAGGAATACACTGCAAATACTGGAAAGGGAAATAGACACATCTACCATAATAGTTGGAGACTTCAATTCCCCACTCTCATCAATGGACAGAACATCTAGACAGAGGATCAATAAAGAAACAGAATTTGAATAATACAATACATGAGTTAGACTTAACAGACATTTGTAGAACATTACACCCCACAACAGCAGGATACACCTTTTTCTCAAGTGCTCATGGATCATTCTCGAAGATAGACCATATGCTGGGTCACAAAGCAAGTCTCAACAAATTTAAAAAGACTGAAATCATACACAACACTTTCTCAGATCATAAAGGAATGAAGTTGGAAATCAATAATAGGCAGAGTGCCAGAAAATTCACAAATACGTGGAGGCTCAACAACACACTCCTAAACAACGAGTGGGTCAAGGAACAAATTACAAGAGAAATTAGTAAACATCTCGAGGCAAATGGAAATGAAAACACAACATATCAAAACCTATGGGACACAGCAAAGGCAGTGTTAAGAGGGAAATTTATTGTCCTAAATGCCTATATCAGAAAAGAAGAAAAGCCAAAAATTCAGGAATTAACTGTCCACTTGGAAGAACTGGAGAAAGAACAGCAAGCTAACCCCAAAGCAAGCAAAAGGAAAGAAATAACAAAGATTAGAGCACAAATAAATGAAATTGAAAACATGAAAACAATAGAGAAAATCAATAAGGCCAGAAGTTGGTTCTATGAGAGAATCAATAAGATTGATGGGCCCTTAGCAAGATTGACAAAAAGAAGAAGAGAGAGGATGCAAATAAATAAGATCAGAAATGGAAGAGGAGACATAACTACTGACCTCACAGAAATAAAGGAGGTAATAACAGGATACTATGAACAACTTTACGCTAATAAATACAACAATTTAGAGGAAATGGACGGGTTCCTGGAAAGACATGAACAACCAACTTTGACTCAAGAAGACATAGATGACCTCAACAAACCAATCACAAGTAAAGAAATTGAATTAGTCATTCAAAAGCTTCCTAAAAAGAAAAGTCCAGGACCAGATGGCTTCACATGTGAATTCTACCAAACGTTCCAGAAAGAATTAGTACCAATTCTCTTCAAACTCTTCAAAAAAATCGAAGTGGAGGGAAAACTACCTAATTCATTCTATGAAGCCAACATCACCCTCATACCAAAACCAGGCAAAGATATTACAAAAAAAGAAAACTACAGACCAATCTCTCTAATGAATACAGATGCAAAAATCCTCAATAAAATTCTAGCAAATCGTATCCAACAACACATTAAAAGAATTATACATCATGACCAAGTAGGATTCATCCCAGGTATGCAAGGATGGTTCAACATAAGAAAATCAATTAATGTAATACACCATATCAACAAATCAAAGCAGAAAAATCACATGATCATCTCAATTGATGCAGAGAAGGCATTCGACAAGATTCAACATCCTTTCCTGTTGAAAACACTTCAAAAGATAGGAATACAAGGGAACTTCCTTAAAATGATAGAGGGAATATATGAAAAACCCACAGCTAATATCATCCTCAATGGGGAAAAATTGAAAACTTTCCCCCTAAGATCAGGAACAAGACAAGGATGTCCATTATCACCACTATTATTCAACATCGTGTTGGAGGTTCTAGTCAGAGCAATTAGACAAGGAAAAGAAATACAAGGCATCAAAATTGGAAAGGAAGAAGTAAAACTATCACTGTTTGCAGATGATATGATACTATACGTCGAAAACCCAGAAAAATCCACAACAAAACTACTACAGCTAATAAATGAGTACAGCAATGTAGCACGTTACAAGATCAACATTGAAAAATCTGTATCATTTCTATACACTAGTAATGAACAAGCTGAGGGGGAAATCAAGAAACGAATCCCATTTACAATTGCAACTAAAAGAATAAAATACCTAGGAATAAATTTAACTAAAGAGACAAAAAACCTATATAAAGAAAACTACAAAAAACTGCTAAAAAAAATCACAGAAGACCTAAATAGATGGAAGGGGATACCGTGTTCATGGATTGGAAGGCTAAATATAGTTAAGATGTCAATCCTACCTAAATTGATCTACAGATTCAATGCAATACCAATCAAAATCCCAACAACTTATTTTTCAGAAATAGAAAAAACAATAAGCAAATTTATCTGGAATGGCAGGGTGCCCCGAATTGCTAAAAACATCTTGAGGAAAAAAAATGAAACTGGAGGTCTCGCGCTGCCTGACTTTAAGGCATATTATGAAGCCACAGTGGTCAAAACAGCATGGTATTGGCATAAAGATAGATATATCGACCAATGGAATCGAATAGAGTGCTCACATATAGACCCTCTCATCTATGGACATTTGATCTTTGATAAGGCAGTCAAGCCAACTCACCTGGGACAGAGCAGTCTCTTCAATAAATGGTGCCTAGAGAACTGGATATCCATATGCAAAAGAATGAAAGAAGACCCGTATCTCACATCCTATACAAAAGTTAACTCAAAATGGATCAAAGATGTAAACATTAGGTCTAAGACCATAAAACAGTTAGAGGAAAATGTAGGGAGATATCTTATGAATCTTACAATTGGAGGCGGTTTTATGGAACTTAAACCTAAAGCAAGAGCACTGAAGAAGGAAATAAATAAATGGGAGCTCCTCAAAATTAAACACTTTTGTGCATCAAAGAACTTCATCAAGAAAGTAGAAAGACAGCCTACACAATGGGAGACAATATTTGGAAATGACATATCAGATAAAGGTCTAGCATCCAGAATTTATAAAGAGATTGTTCAACTCAACAACAAAAAGACAGCCAACCCAATTTAAAAATGGGAAAAAGACTTGAACAGACACCATCAGAAGAGGAAATACAAATGGCCAAAAGGCAATGAAGAGATGCTCAACGTCCCTGGCCATTAGAGAAATGCAAATCAAAACCACAATGAGATATCATCTCACACCCACCAGAATGGCCATTATCAACAAAACAAAAAATGACAAGTGCTGGAGGATGCGGAGAAAGAGGCACACTTATCCACTGTTGGTGGGAATGTCAAATGGTGCAACCACTGTGGAAGGCAGTTTGGCGGTTCCTTAAAAAGCTGAATATAGAATTGCCATACGACCCAGCAATACCATTGCTAGGTATCTACTCAAAGGACTTAAGGGCAAAGACACAAACGGACATTTGCACACCAATGTTTATAGCAGCATTATTTACAATTGCAAAGAGATGGAAACAGCCAAAATCTCCATCAACAGAAGAGTGGCTAAACAAACTGTGGTATATACATACGATGGAATATTATGCAGCTTTAAGACAGGATAAACTTATGAAGCATGTAATAACATGGATGGACCTAGAGAACATTATGCTGAGTGAGTCTAGCCAAAAACTAAAGGACAAATACTGTATGGTCCCACTGATGTGAACGGACATTTGAGAATAAATGTGGAATATGTCATTGGTAACAGAGTCCAGCAGGAGGTAGAAACAGGGTAAGATAATGGACAATTGGAGCTGAAGGGATACAGACTGTGCAACAGGACTAGATACAAAAACTCAAAAATAGACAGCACAATAATACCTAATTGTAAAGTAATCATGTTAAAACACTGAATGAAGCTGCATCTGAGCTATAGGTTTTTGTTTTGTTTTGTTTTGTTTTGTTTTTACTATTATTACTTTTATTTTTTTCTCTATATTAACATTCTATATCTTTTTCGGTTGTGTTGCTAGTTCTTCTAAACCGATGCAAATGTACTAAGAAACGATGATCATGCATCTATGTGATGATGTTAAGAATTACTGATTGCATATGTAGAATGGTATGATTTCTAAATATTGGGTTAATTTCTTTTTTTCCGTTAATTAAAAAAAAAAAAAAGAAAAGGGGTAATTGGAGCTGAAGGGATACAAACTGTGCAACAGGACTGGATATAAAAACTCAGGGGACAGCACAATACTACCTAATTGTAATGCAATTATGTTAAAACATTGAAAGAAGCTGCATGTGAGGTATAGGTTTTTTTCTCTCTCTCTATTATCGTTTTAATTCTTATTCTGTTGTCTTTTTATTTCTTTTTCTAAATCGATGCAAATGTACTAAGAAATGATGAATATGCAACTATGTGATGATATTAAGAATTACTGATTGTACATGTAGAATGGAATGATTTCTAAATGTTTTGTTAATTTTTTTAATTAATAATAAAAAAAAAAAAAATGAAAGAGGACCCGTATCTCACACCCTATACAAAAGTTAACTCAAAATGGATCAAAGATCTAAACATTAGGTCTAAGACCATAAAACAGTTAGAGGAAAATGTAGGGAGATATCTTATGAATCTTACAATTGGAGGCGGTTATATGGACCTTAAACCTAAAGCAAGAGCACTGAAGAAGGAAATAAATAAATGGGAGCTCCTCAAAATTAAACACTTTTGTGCATCAAAGAACTTCATCAAGAAAGTAGAAAGACAGCCTACACAATGGGAGACAATATTTGAAAATGACATATCAGATAAAGGTCTAGTATCCAGAATTTATAAAGAGATTGTTCAACTCAACAACAAAAAGACAGCCAATCCAATTACAAAATGGGAAAAAGACTTGAACAGACACCTCTCAGAAGAGGAAATACAAATGGCCAAAAGACACATGAAGAGATGCTCAATGTCCCTGGCCATTAGAGAAATGTAAATCAAAACCACAATGAGATTATCATCTCACACCCACCAGAATGGCCATTATCAACAAAACAGAAAATGACAAGTGCTGGAGAGGATGTGGAGAAAGAGGCACACTTATTCACTGTTGGTGGGAATGTCAAATGGTGCAACCACTGTGGAAGGCAGTTTGGCGGTTCCTCAAAAAACTGAATATAGAATTGCCATACGACCCAGCAATACCATTGCTAGGTATCTACTCAGAGGACTTAAGGGCAAAGACACAAACGGACATTTGCACACCAATGTTTATAGCAGCGTTATTTACAACTGCAAAGAGATGAAAACAGCCAAAATGTCCATCAACAGAAGAGTGGCTAAACAAACTGTGGTATATACATACGATGGAATATTATGCAGCTTTAAGACAGAATAAACTTATGAAGCATGTAATGACATGGATGGACCTAGAGAACATTATGCTGAGTGAGACTAGCCAAAAAATAAAGGACAAATACTGTATGGTCCCACTGATGTGAACCGACATTAGAGAATAAACTTTGAATATGTCATTGGTAACAGAGACCATCAGGAGATAGAAATAGGGTAAGATAATGGGTAATTGGAGCTGAAGGGATACAAACTGTGCAAAAAGATTGGATACAAAAACTCAAAAATGGGCAGCACAATACTACCTAATTGAAATGTAATTATGTTAAAACACTGAATGAAGCTGCATCTGAGGTATAGTATTTTTTATTATTTTTTTATTTTTAATTTTTTTTAAATTTTTTTCCCTCTATTATCGTTTTATTTCTTTTTCTGCTGTCTTTCTATTTCTTTTTCTAAATCAATGCAAATATACTAAGAAATGATGAATATGCATCTGTGTTATGTTATTAAGAATTACTGATTGTATATGTAGAATGGAATGAGTTCTAAATGTTGTTACTTAATTTTTTTTAATTAATAAAAAAAAAAAGGGGGGGGATATTGGCCAAAGAGCTGTTTAAGTGAAGGAGCATGAAGTCTAAATAAGTTAGGGAAGGAAGCAGACAGGAAAGAACTGGAATGTGAAAAGAAAGGGAGAGAGAACAGAGAAGGCCAGCACTTAGGATTTCTCAATGACAATCAGGAACAGACGCGGTGGGAATCTTCAAGTTGAAAGTAGAAGTCTTCGTAAGAAAATGAGATGTCTGTCTTTAAATTTCCAAAAATGAAGCAGTTCCAGATGTGACAGGATCCAAAGTTTGGTATTACAATAGGTAGTAAAAGTGAGATTAAAGTCAGCAGTGTTGATTAATCAATGAACTGAGAAACAGGGGGACTAGCTAAGGTCTACACAGACACTGGAGTTTCCAAAGATAATGCAGTACTTAACGTAGGAAGAAAGACCTTGATTCAAGTGCTAAAAGGTTTTTGCTTTGTGTTTTTTTAAATGAGAGAGAAACAAGGCAATCAATAAATGACAGCAATGAGTAAGGAAAGACCAGTCAGATTACATGAGCTTGAAAGGAGCAAGGAATGTCACCCACGGGTAGAAGGATCATGGATTATGGTCCCAATCATGGACTTTGAGTATTGGAGAGAGGAGAGAGGGGGATGAAATACCCTCCCTAACACAGGAGAGCAAGAAACACCCACTCTGAGATGTCCTCAGAAAGAAACCAAATTTAGTTAAAAGAAAAGGGTAAAAATAACAGGCAGGCTGAGGATGTAGAAAGTTTGTTTACTAAATATAACAGGGCTCCAGAGGAAAAAATGGAATATTTATGAGAAAAGCAGACACTGGAAGGTCATATCAATAGAGAAAAAGCACAAAGTCAAGCCTGGGACCACAGAAATATACACCAATGTTCAATGGTACTTACATTCTGGATGCTGACCCAGGAGTGCAAAGTTGAAAGGAATGACGATTTGCCGCAAGATTTCAGGGGGGAGTTTTTCCCCTATTGGATGGCGGGGGGGGGGGGGGGGGGGGCTGCCATGTGCACTTCCCCCCACTCCCCAGCCCCGCCCCAAATTCAACAAAAGGTGCTGCAATAATGGATAGCCATGTGGAAAAAGAATGAAATGTGACACCTCCCATACAAAAAAAAAGTTAAATTCCTCAGGAAATACCTGAGTTAATCATAACTAGGATGCCAGAAAAAAAAAATGAAGTCAAGCAATCTGAATTGAATACTTACTCTCTTGTACCTTGAACCCCATCATAACCCAACCACTTTCCCCAGTATACCTAGTTTCCTTATACTTAAGCTCCATTTTGACTCAAGGCAGACAGAAATTAATCCTCATCAATATGCTTCCTGAACCATTTATCACATAAAAAGTTAGAGGTAGAGCCTAAAACAAAACAAGTACAAGGAGGGCGGCACAGGTGAACCCGTCTCTGGAAACTCGACAATGTTAGTAACACATATGTATTCACATAGTATCATAGTTCCCATATAAAATTTTCAGTGACCAGAAAGCAATTATCTATGTCTCTGCCTTACACACTCTACATACCTCCCAACACCTTCCAATGAGCCTCATTTGTAACAAATGCTCAACAATATTTAACTAAATGAACTTACATTTCTCTACTCATAGAGCAGGAAGTAGGATACCTTGCTTTACTTTCAAACTGCTCAGAGGCTGAATGAGAAAGAATGGTTTTTAAGTGCTCTGAATCTTAATTAAGAGAAATTTGCTGTACAAGTACATAATACACTATTATTGCTACCCACTGGTTTTAACATGTTTACCATGTAACGTCCAAACAGGCTTATTCAACTACTAAGAATTAACTAAGGCACAGACAAAACACACATAAACATATATACACCTACCACCATTTAAAGTCCAATCAAAGCCCTCCAAAAAAGTACCATTCGGGTTACAAGTCAGAGTTTGTATCCTCAAAGTAAACAGACCCATTTTCAAATCATACTGCTAAAGTAGCAGTTGAGGGTAAAAAGGACATCAGCCACTGTTCTTCTGACCAGTAAAGTAAACAGGTAACCTAACATTAGAGAACAGCAGAAAAAATAGTTAAATAGAGTGGTTTTAAAGATATCCACAAATTCTTTGATACTATTCCCTTTAAGAGGTGGCACCTAATTCTCCCATTGAGAGGGACTGGACTTAAACTTTTGCTTCTAACATACGGTGTGCTGGTTTGAAAGAAAGTATGCCCCCTAGAAAAACCACGTTTTAATCAAAATCCTAATTCATAAAGGTAGAATAATCCCTATTCAATACTGTATGTTTGAAACTGTAATCAGATCATCTCCCTGGATGATGTGATTTAGTCAAGAGTGGTTGTTAAACTAGATTAGGTGACAGACATGTCTCCACCCATTTGGATGGGTCTTGATTGGTTTATTGGAGTCCTATAAAAGAGGAAACATTTTGGAGAATGGGAGATTCACAAAGAGCAGAGCAGAACGACATAGCCACGAGAAGCAGAGTCCACCACCCAGCGACCCTTGGAGATGAAGAAGGAAAATGCCTCCTGGGGAGCTTCATGAAACAAGAAGCCAGGAGAAAAAGCTAGCAGATGACACTGTGTTCACCATGTACCTTACCAGATGAGAGAGAAACTCTGTGTTCACCATGTGCCCTTCTACTTGAGAGAGAAATCCTGAACTTCATCAGCCTTCTTGAACCAAGGTATCTTTCCCTAGATGCTTTAGATTGGACGTTTCTATAGACTTGCTTTAACAGGGGCATTTTCTCAGCCTTAGAACTAAAAAACTAGCAACTTATTAAATTCCCCTTTTTAAAAGTCATTCCATTTCTGGTATACTGCATTCCAGCAGCTAGCAAACTAGAACAGACAGAATAAAGCAGAATGACAGTATGGACCATGGATACCAGGTCACAAAAGGCACTACAGCTTACTCCTCACTCATTCTCTCTTTTGGATCACTCACTCTAAGGAAAGTTAACTATCATCTCAGGAAGACACTCAAGGCATCTATAGGGAAGCTCATGTGTGAGGACCTAAGGCCTACTAGCAATAGCCAGGGAAGAACGGAGGCCTCCTGCCAAGCCATATGACTGAGCCATCTTGGAAGCAAATCCTTCAGCCCCAGTTAAATCTTCCAATGATTGCAGCCCCAGCCAAAAGCAAGTCCCAGCCAGAACCACAGAGCTAAGGTGTGCCCAAATTCCTGTCCCACTTAAACTATAAGATAACATTTGTTGTTTTAACCCAGTACGTTTCGGTGTAATTTCTTCTGCAGCAATAGATCAATATTGAGGCTTTGCTGAGTACACTGGGTTGTGAACCCCAAACTATCATTAAAGGTCCCTCCAAGTTCCTGGAAACAGATACTACCAGAGAGGAGCACAATAATACTACAAACCTTCCTATTCTATCTAAAGCAGAGCTAAATATAATGAGAGCCAGAAATATGAGAACCAGAAAGATGAGCCACACATGGAATTTTAAATTTTTCTAGCAGCCACATTAAAAAAAAAAAAAAAAAACTAAAACGAAATAAGTGAGATTAATTTTAAAAATACATTTCATTCCAGACTCCTGGGGTCCAGAACTGGGACAAAGTCTTGCAGTTCTGTGGCTTGCTGTAATGTCGGGATACATCTCTGACTGAAGTGGGCTGAAAACTGGGAGATGTTGGTAGAGTCCCTTGAATGTAGAAAGAAAAAAAAAAAATATATATATATATATATATAGCTCAGATGTGGCCTCTCTCTCTCTCT
Source organism: Tamandua tetradactyla (assembly GCF_023851605.1). Taxonomy (NCBI): domain Eukaryota; kingdom Metazoa; phylum Chordata; class Mammalia; order Pilosa; family Myrmecophagidae; genus Tamandua; species Tamandua tetradactyla. Next base: position 28,410,635 of record NC_135333.1, read on the forward strand.
ATCTATCTATATATATGTGTGTACATATATATATATACATATACACATATATATATCTCACTCTCTCTCTCTATATATATAGCTCTCTCTATATATATAGCTCAGATGTGGCCTCTCTCTCTAAGCCCAACTCTGCAAGGAAAATCAATGCCCTCCCTGCCATGTGGGACATGAGATCCAGGGGTAAAGGTCTCCCTGGCAGCAAGGGGCATGACTTCTGGGGATGAATCTGGGCCTGGCACTGTGAGACCAACAACACCTTCTAGACAAAGGAGGGGGAAAAGAGGTGTGATAAAATAAGGCTTCAGTGGCCAAGAGAAATCAATGGAGTCAAGAGGCTATTCTGGAAGGTATTCTTATGCAAGCTTCAGTTAGATAGTGCTGAGTGCCATGGTTTGCTAAACCCCAATCAACATCACTCATGCTGACTCCTGAGAACACCTAATGCTCAAACAAAGACTCTGTAGAGGTTTCGGGCACTAACATGCTTTCCTGGAACCTATAATTCCCAGCAAGTTCCTAGGTCAGATGGATCTGGAGGCCAGAGGGACCAGCCTCTTCAAGATTATCAATTAATTAATCCCCCTATCCTTTAGCGTCGACATCCCTTCTCAAATTAAAAAAGTCAGACCAGATTGGTGGGGCAAGATGGTAGCATAGTGAGGTGTAGAATTTAGTTCGTCTTCCAGAGCAGCTAGTAAATAGCCAGGAACTGTAAAGAACAACTGCTGGGTGGATATCAGTGACCAGACACATCATACACCAGTCTGGGACGAGTGGGCGGATGAGATTCCGCACAGAATTGCAAGTCTCCAAGCTGCAGAGGCCAGCACCCCTTCCCCACAGGCATAGCAGACTGGTCTCCCAAGAAACAGACTTTACTAGTAGCAAGAAATTAGTCAAACCACACTCAAACTGCAGAATTAATTAACAAATTCTGACTGCTGAAAAAAGGCCCCTGGGCCTACAGATAAACCTGGAGTTTTTTGCCCCTGAAGAGGGGCAAGGCTGATGGGGGGAGGGGGGTGAACAGACTTTTTGAACTGGACAGCACAAAATACTATAAAAGGTCGTGACCCCAAGAAAGGGGCCACACAGAGCCTGGAGACACATAGAACCCCTACGAACTCAGCTCTTGATTAGGAAGCAGGGGTCCAGCTCTGAAAAGGCTTTTTTTTTAACTTCTTAACAGCTCATTAAACAGAACTGCAAGCACTCTCAGGCTCCAGCATTACCACAAAGCAAAGGCAGAATTACAGCATGCCTGAGGCAAAATGTAAATAGGTGAATGGGACAATTCCCGAAAGGGTGTATCTTCCCCAGAAAAGGGGAGAGAGGCCTAGCTCAAGTGGAGGCCCTTCTTCAGGGAATTCAGGTCCCAGGGGATGGAAAACAGAAGTGACCAGAGCCCACTTACAACCTCAGCCTCTGTCTCAACCACACCACTGGTAGGGAAAGACTGCTGAAATTAAAGGTACCCCATCACTTTAGCTGGTGGGAAGATGTGACAATTGCCACATGTTGGGCAATCTAGAGGTTTCACAGGAAATTCTGACAATCTGCTGGGTCTCATCTTCAGGAAAACTCAATACTACTTACTCTCTCCTCCTGACACAAGGGCCTGTATGGTCTGCGAAAATCTGACTGGGGTGGATCATATTGGAGGAGACTCTCCTCAAAACAAAGGTTCCATACTGCCAGGTCATGAAAAAGAAAAACAAGAACTGAAAAGTTCTGATCAGTTAAACAAAGCCTACACTAGAGGTCTAGAGTAAGTTGAACTGAATGCCAAAGAACAGAGAGAGAACAAAGCCATTCCAACAAGAAAACCCTAGGCAAAAGTATGAAAAGAACCTCCAAAATAAACTAATTAAGGAAATCAAATGCCCAGACGCCAGCAAAATATGACAAGTTATACTAGGAAACTCAAAGATATGGCCCAATTAAAGGAACAAACCAAAATTTTAAATGAGATACAGAATATTCAAACAGACATGCAAAATTTCATCAAAAATCAAGTCAACAAGTTTAGGGAAGATATAAAGACAACACTGGGCAAACATAAAAAAGAACTTGAAAGTTTGAAAAAAGAAATTGCAAAACTTTTAGGAATGAAAGGCACAAGACAAGAGATAGACAAAGCAACAGAGACCTACAACAAAAGATTAGAAGAAACAGAAGAAAGGATTGGTGGACAAAAGGACAGGACATATGAAATCCTACACACAAAAGAAAATATAGGGAAAAAAGGAAAAATATGAGCAGGGTCTCAAGGAATTGAGTGACAACATGAAATGCACGAATATATGTGTTATGGATGTCCCAAAAAGAGACAAGGGAAAAGGAATAGAAAGACTAATGCAGGAAATAATCACTTAAAATTTTCCATTTCTTATGAAAGACATAATTATAGATCCAAGAAGTACAGCATACCCCAAACAAAATAGATCCAAACAGACCTACTCTAAGACCCTTAAAGAAAGAATTTTGAAAGCAGCAAGAGAAAAGTAATTCCTCACATCCAAGGGAAGCTCAATAAAACTATGTGTGGATTTTCAGTAGAAACCATGGAGGTGAGAAGGCAGTGGTATGATATATTTAAGATTCTGAAAGAGAAAAATTGCCAACCAAGAATTCTATACTCAGCAAAAACAAGAGGGGAGATTAACATTTTTCAGTCACTGATAGAATTTGTGACTAAGAGACCAGCTCTATAAAATATATAAAAGGAGCACTACAGGAAGATAAGAAGACAGGAGGGAGAGGTCTGGAGAAGAGTGTAGAAATGAAGGCTACCAATAAACATAAAAAAGCAAAAAAAAAAAAAAAAGAAAATAGATATGACATATAAAGTTCCAAAGACAAAATGGTAGAAGAAAGTATCACCTTTAGTAAAAATATCAAATGCTAATGCATTAAAACTCCCCAATCAAAAGATATAGACTGGTAAAATGGGTTTAAAAACAGGACACATCTACATGCTATCCAAAGGAGACTCACTTTAGACCCAAGGACAGAAATAGTTTAAAAGTGAAAGGTTGGAAAAAAATAATTCATGTAACCAACAATCAAAAAAGAGCAGGGGTACTGTGCCAGTCTGAATCTGTGGTGGACCCCAGGAAAGCCATGCCCTTTAATCCTCACTCAATACTGCTGGGTGGGGGCATTTTAGTTGTTTCCATGAAGATGTGACCTACCCAGTTGTGGGTGGGAACTTTTGATTAGATGATTTCCATGGAGGTGTGTCTCCACCCACTGAAGGTGGAGTTGCTTACTGGAATCCTTTAAAAGAGGAAACATTTGGGAGAGAGTCCCCTTTTGGTAGAGCCATGAGAAAGCCAGCAGACACCACCATGTTCGCCATATGATGTGCCCTTCCAGCTGAGATAGAAACGCTGAACGTCATCGGCCTTCTTGAACCAAGATATCTTTCCCCAGATGCTTTAAATTGGACATTTCTATAGACTTGTTTTAATTGGGACATTTTCTCAGCCTTAGAACTGTAAACTAGCAACTTATTAAATTCCACTTGTTAAAAGCCATTCCGTTTCTGGTATGTTGCATTCCAGCAGCTAGCAAAATAGAACACATAGCTACACTAATATTCAACAAATTAAACTTCAAATGTAAAATAATTTAAAAAAGACAAAGAAGGGCACTATGCATTGTCATAAAGAAGACATAACAATCATAGAAATTTATGCGCCAAGCCAGATTGTTTTAAAATACATGTGGCAAACATTGACAACACTGAAGGGAACAGACACCTCTAGCGTAATAGTTGAAGACTTCAACTCCTCACTGTCACCAACTGCTAGAATATCTAGACGATGGCTCAATAAGGAAACAGATTTTGAATAATATGAAATGAACTAGACTTAACAGACATTTACACAGCATTATACTCCGCAACAGCAGGATACATATTTTTCTCAAGTACTTATGGATCATTCTCAAGGATAGACCATATGCTGGGTCACAAAGCAAGTCTCAATAAATTTAAAAAGATGGAATTATACAAAACACCTTCTCAAATCATAATGAAATTAAGTTGGAAATCAATAACAGGCAGAAGGCCAGAAATTTCAACAATATACAGAGGCTAAACAACACACTCTTAAACAACCACTGTGTCAAGGAAGAAATTACAAGAGAAATTGGTAAATATCTTAAAGCAAATGAAAACACAACGTAGCAAAATTTACAGGATGCAGCAAAGGCAGTGCTGAGGGGGAAATCTATTTACCTAAATGCCTATATTAGGAAAAGAAGAAAGAGTAAAAATCGAGGAATTAATTATTTACCTGGAAAAACCAGAGAAAGATCAGCAAACAAAAGGAAGAAAGGAATAAAGATTAGAACAAAAATAAATGAAACTGACAATATGAAAACAAGAGAGAAAAAAATCAACAAAGTAGAAGTTGGTTCTTTGAGAAAATCAATAAAATCAATGGACCGTTAGCTATGCTGAGAGAGAGAGAGAGTACAAATAAATAAAATCAGAAATTGAAGAGGAAACATAACTACTGATTCCGCAGATATAAAGGAGGTAATAATTAGCAACTATATGCTAATAAACTAGACAATGTAAATGACATGAACAATTTCCTAAAAAGGCATGAACAACCAACACTGACTGAAGAAACAGATGACCTCAACAAATCAATCACAAATACAGAGACTAAATCAATCATCAAGAAGTTCCCAAAGAAGAAAAGTCCAGGACCAGATGACTTCACATGTGAATTCTACCAAACATTAAAGAAAGAATTTGTACCAATCCTGCTCAAACTCTTCAAAAAAACTGAAGAGGGAAAGCTACCTAACTCTTTCTATGAAACCAACATCACCCTAATACCAAAGCCACACAAAGAAAGTAAAGAAAATTGCAGACCAATCTCTTTAATAAACATAGATACAAAACATCCTCAACAAAATACTTGCAAATCGAATCCAGAAGCACATTAAAAGAATTATACGGTTGGAGGGTCCAAGATGGTGGCTTAGTGAGGTATGGAATTTAGTTCATCCACCAGAGCAGCTAGAAAATAGCCCAGAAGAGTACAGAACAACTGCTGCAGCCACATCAGTGACCAGATACACAGAATACACCAGTATGGACAAGCTCGAACAGCTGCGATCCCACCCAGAACCGTGAGTTCCCCAAGCCACAGAGGCCAGCACCCCTCCACCATAGGCTGGTTCCCAGAGGTGAAAGGAAAGAGACTTTACTATTGTGGAATTAATTAACAAATTCTAACTACTTAAAACAGGCCCCGAGCTCAGCTGAACCTCAAATAAAAGCTGAAGTTGCTGGGTTTTGCCCCAGTGCAGAGGGGGCAGGGCTGAAGGAAAAAGAAAAAAAGAGAAAAAAACAGTTTTTTTGGATTGAACAGCAAAAAATACTTGAAAAGGTCTGGGCCTTGAAGGAAAGGACAGGGCACAAAGGACCTGGAGATACACAGAGGAATGTACCAATGAAGCTCTTGATTACCAAATCTGGGAGCCCTGCTCTGAAAAGGACTCTTTTTCTTATCCTCTTGTGTTTCTACTGCTTAACTGCTCTTTACATAAAACTACAAAGCTTCTCAGGCTCCAAATGCCCCAGACAAGGGTGGAATTAAGCTTCTCTGAGGGACAAATAGGCTGGTCAAGCGGAAGGAGGTAATTCCCTGGAGGCTGTTCCTTCACCAGGTGAGGGGTGGTGCCCAGCTCAGGTAGAATTCCTCTCTCAGGGTATTCAGACCCTAGGGCCTGGAAACTGAAGCCTTTAAAGCCAGCCTACAACCTCTCCTCTGTTTCAGCCACGCTTCCAGCAGGAGAGTCAACTGAAGTTAAAGGTACTGCATCACTTAATGCTGGTGGCACCTGCAGGCAGAAAAGTACCACATACTGGGCAGGATAGGAAAAACAGAGTCTAGAGGCTTCATAGGAAATTCTTTCAACTTGCGGGGTTGCAACCTCAGGGAAAGCTGACACAGGTGACTCTTTCCTCCTGAGAGGACGCCAGTCTGGTTTGGGAAAATCTGACGGGGGTCTATAATACCCAAGTAGACCCTCCTAAGGAAAAGAAAAAAAAAAAAAGAGGCACCATACAGGCAGAGCAAGAAACAAGAAAACAAGAACTGAAAAGTCTAATCTGTTAAAACCTAAGCTAGAGGTCTAAAATAAGCTGAACTGAATGTCAAAGAACAGAAAAAGAACAAAGCCATCCAGCAAGAAAATCCGATGTAAAAAAGTGAAAACTATCTCCAAAATAAACTAATTCAGGAAATTAAATGTCTAGATGCCAGCAAAAGATAACAAATTATACTAGGAAAATTGCAGATATGGCACAAAGGAACAAATGAACAATTCAAATGAGATACAGGAGTTGAAACAATTAATTCAGGATGTTTGAACACACATGAAAAATCTCATCAAAAATTAAATCAGTGAATTGAGGAAGGATACAAAAAAGGCAAGGGATGAACAAAAGAAGAAATCGAAAGTCTGAAAAAACAAATCACTGAACTTATGGGAATGAAAGGCACAGTAGAGGAGATGAAAAAAACAATGAAAACCTACAATGTTAGATGTCAAGAGGCAGAAGATAGGATTAGTGAATTGGAGGATGGGACATCTGAAATCCGACAAACAAAAGAAAATATAAGGAAAATAATGGAAAAATATAAGCAGGGACTCAGGGAATTGAATGACAACATGTAGCACAGGAATGTATGTGTTACAGGTGTCCCAGAAGGAGAACAGAAGGGAAAAGGAAGAGAAAAACTAATGGAGAAAATCATCACTAAAAATTTTCCAACTCTTATGAAAGACTTAAAATTACAGATCCAAGAAGTGCAGCATACACAAAACAGAATAGATCCAAACAGACGTACTCCAAGACACTTACCAATCAGAATGTCAGATGTCAAAGGGAAAGAAAGAATTTTGAAAGCAGCAAGAGAAAAGGAATCCATCACATACAAGGGAAGCCCAATAAGAATATCTGTAGATTTCTCAGCAGAAACCATGGAGGCGAGAAGACAATGGTATAATGTATTTTAGATTCTAAAAGAGACAAACTGCCAGCCAAGAATTCTATATCCAGCAAAACTGTCCTTCAAAAATGGGGGGAAAAGAAACTAAACAAAAAAAAAAGAGGGGGAAATTAAAACATTTTCAGACAAAAAACTCACTGAGAGAATTTGTGACCAAGAGACTAGCTCTGCAAAAAGTACTAAAAGGAGCACTAGAGACAGACAGGAAAAGACAGGAGAGAGAGGTGTGGAGAATAGTGTAGGAATGAAGATTATCAGCAAAGATAAAAAGAAGAAAAACTAGATAAGACATAAAATCCAAATGGCAAAATGGTACAAGAAAGTACTACCTATACAGTAATAACACTAAATGTTAGTAGATTAAACTCCCCAATCAAAAGACATAGACATATACGCTCTCTACAGGAGATATATTTTAGACCCATGGACAAACATAGATTGAAAGTGAAAGGTTGGGAAAAGAAATTTCATGCAAATAACAATCAGAAAAGAACAGGAGTAGCTGTACTAATAACCAACAAATTAGACTTCAAATGTAAAGCAATTAAAAGAGACAAAGAAGAACACTATGTATTTATAAAAGGAATAATTCAACAAGAAAACACAACAATCATAAATATTTATGCACCAAGCTACAGTGCTCCAAAATACATGAGGCAAACTCTGAAAACAGTGAAAACAGAAACAGACACATCTACCATAATACCTGGAGACTTCAATTTCCCACTCTCATCAATAGTCAGAACACCTAGACAGAGGATCAAGAAACAGAGAATTTTGTAATAATACTAGAAATGAACTAGACTTAACAGACATTTACAGAACATTACACCCTACAACAGCAGGATATACCTTTTTCCCAAGTGCTCATGGATCACTCTCAAAGATAGACCATATGCTGGGTCACAAAACAAGTCTCAATAAATTTAAAAAGATTGAAATCATACAAAACACTTTATTAGATCATAAAGGAATGAAGTTAGAAATCAATAATACACAGAAGGCCAGAAATTCATAAATATTTGGAGGTTAAACAACTCACTCTTAAACAACAAGTGGCTCAAGGAAAACTTACAAGAGAAATCAGTAAATATCTCAAGGCAAATGAAAATGACAACATATAAAAATTTATGGGATGCAGCAAAGGCAGTGCTAAGAGGGAAATTTACTGTCATAAATGCCTATATTAAAAAAGAACAAAGAGCAAAAATTGAGGAACTAACTGTTCACTTGGAAGAACTAGAGAAAGAACAGCAAACTAACCCCAAAGCAAGCAAAAAAAAAAAAAGGAAACAAATAATGAAGGTTAGGACAGAATTAAATGAAACTGAGAACATGAAAACAATCAAGAAAATAAACAAAACCAGAAGTTGGTTCTTTGAGAAAATCAGTAAGACTGATGGACCCTTAGTAAAGGTTTGTCAACATTAGGAAAGTTGACAAAAAGAAGAGGAGAGGATGCAAACAAAATAAGAAATGAAAGAGGAGACATAACCACTGACCCCGCAGAAATAAAGGAGATAATGAGAAGATACTATAAAAAATTTAATGCTAATAAACTGGACAACATAGATGATGGGCAACTTCCTATAAAGGCATGAACAAACAACATTGACTTGAGAAGAAACAGACAATCTCAACCAACCAATCACAAGTAAAGAAAATGAATCAGACATTAAGAACCTCCCAAAAAGAAAAGTCAAGGACGAGATGGCTTCACATGTGAATTCTACCAAACATTCAAGAATGAATTAGTACTAATCCTGCTCAAACTCTTCAAAAAAATTGAAGAGGAAGGAAGGCCACCTAAGTCATTCTATGAAGCCAACATCACCCTCATACAAAAGCCAGACAAAGATACTACAAGAAAAGAAAATTATAGACCTATCTCCTTAATAAATACGGATGAAAAAATCCTCAACAAAATTCTTACAAATCAAATTCAGCAGCACATTAAAAGAATTATTCACCATGACCAAGTTGGATTTATCCCAGGTATGCAAGAATGGTTCAACATATGAAAATCAATTACTACAATACACCATTATCAACAAATCAAAGCAGAAAAACCACACGATCATCTCAATTGATGTAGAAAAGGCATTTGACAAAATTCAACATTCTTTTCTGTTGAAAACACTTCAAAGGATAGGAATAGAAGGGAATTTCCTCAACATAATAAAGAGAATATATGGAAAAAACCCACAGCTAACATCATCTTCAATGGGGAAAAACGGAAAACTTTCCCCCTAAGATCAGGAACAAGACAAGGATGCCCACTATCACCATTTTTAGTCAACACCGTGTTGGAAGTTCTAGCCAGAGCAATGAGAGAAGAAAAAGAAATACAAAGCATCAAAATTGGAAAGGAGGAAGTAAAACTCTCACTGTTTGCAAATGATATGATACTATATGTCAAAAAAATCCACAGCAAAACTACGAGAGCCAATAAATGAGTACAGCAAAGTGGAACATTACAAGATCAACACTCAAAACTCCGTAGTTTCTATACACTACTAATGAGCAATCTGAGGGGGAAATCAAGAAAAAAATTCTACTTATGACTGCAACAAAAAAAATAAAATATTTAGGAATAAATTTAACTAAGGATACAAAAGACCTATACAAAGAAAACTACAAGAAATTGCTAAAAGAAATCACAGAAGATCTAAATAAATGGAAGGGCATACCGTGTTCATGGATTGGAAGACTAAATATAGTTAAGATGTCAATTCTATCTAAACTGATTTCTAGATTCAGTGTAATACCAATTAAAATCCCCAAAACTTACTTTTCAGAAATAGAAAAACCAATAGACAAATTTATCTGGAAGGACAGAGTGCCCCAAATAGCTAAAAAATATCTTGAGAAAGAAAATGAAGTTAGAGGTCTCACACTACCTGACCTTAAGGCATATTATGAAGCTACAGTGGTCAAAAACATAGTACTGGCATAAAGATAGATAAACTGACCAATGGAAGAGAATAGAGTGTTCAGATATAGACCCTCCCATCTATGGGCAACTGGTCTCTGATAAGGCAGTCAAGCCAACTCACCTGGGACAGAACACTCTCTTCAATAAATGGTGCCTAGAGAACTGGCTATCCACATGCAAAAGAATGAAAAAGGATCCATATCTCACATCCTATACAAAAATTAACTCCAAATGGATCAAAGAAAATGATAGTCAAGTCTACTTAAAACTTAGGCCTAAGAGTCACCCCCAAGAGAGCCTCTTTCGTTGCTCAGATGTGGCCTCTCTCTCCAGCCAACACAACAAGCAAACTCACCACCCTCCCCCAGTCTACGTGGGACATGACTCCCAGGGGTGTGGACCTTCCTGGCAATGTGGGACAGAAATCCTAGAATGAGCTGAGATTCAGCATCAAGGGATTGAGAAAAACCCTAGAATGAGCTGAGACTCAGCCTAAGGGATTGAGAAAAAATTCTTGACCAAAAGGGGGAAGAGCGAATTGAGACAAAATAAAGTATCCATGGCTGAGAGATTCCAAACGAGCTGAGAGGTTATCCTGGAGGTTATTCTTACGCATTAAACAGATATCACCTTGTTATCCAAGATGTAATGGAGAGGCTGGAGGGAACTGCCTAAAAATGTAGAGCTGTGTTCCAGTAGCCATGTTTCTTGAAGATGATTGTATCAAGATATAACTTTCACAATGTGACTGATTGTGTGATTGTGAAAACCTTGTGTCTGGTGCTCCTTTTATCTATCTTACCCACAGACAAGTAAAACATATGGAATAAAAATAAATAATAGGGGGAACAAATGTTAAAATAAATTTAGATTGAAATACTAGTGATCAATGAAAGGTAGGGGTAAAGGGTATGGTATGCATGAATTTTTTTCTGTTGTCTTTTTATTTCTTTTTCTGAATTGATGCAAATGTTCTAAGAAATGACCATGATGATGAATATGCAACTAGGTGATGATACTGTGAATTACTGATTATATATGTAGAATGGAATGATCATAAGTTAAGAATGTTTACATTTGTTGCTATATATTTTTTTAATTTTTTAATTAATAAAAAAATAAAGTGCAGTGTCTGAGAGGATTCAAACAGAGTCGAGAGGTTATCCTGGAGGTTATTCTTATGCATTTTATAGATATCCTCTTTTAATTCTAAAGTGTATTAGAGACGTTAGAGGGAAGTGCTGGAAACTGTAGAGCTGTGTTCCCATAGCCAAATTTCTTGAAGATGAACGTATAATGACATAGCCTTTGCAATGTGACAGTGAGATTATGAAAACCTTGCATCTGATGCTCCTTTTATCTACAATATTGACAGAAGAGTAAAAAATATGGATTAAAAATAAATATAGGGTAACATGTTAAAATAAACTGAGTAGTTAAAATACTAGTGAACAATGAAAAGGAGCAGCAAGGGATGTAGAAAAAAATAGGGGGAACAAAGTTTAAAATATATTGAATAGATGAAAATACTAGTGGTCAACGAGAGGGAGGGGTAAAGGGGTATGGTATGTATGAGTTTTTCTTTTTATTTCTTTTTCTGGAGAGATGGAAATGTGCTAAAAAATTATCATACTGATGAATATACTACTATGTGATAATACTGTGAGCCACTGATTGTACACCATGCACGGAATGTTTGTATGTTAAGAATGTTCACGTTATATGTTGTTTTGGTTTGACAATAAAAAAAAAAAAGTATACACCATACTGTGGTAGTTAGGTTTGGTGTCAACTTGGGCAGGTGAAGGTGCTTAGTTCTATTGCTGTGGACATGAGCCAATGGCATGTGAACCTCATCTGTGGCTGATTACATCTGCAGTCGGCTAGGAGGTGTACCTGATGCACTGAATGATGTTTGATTTAATTGGCTGGAAGGTTAAAGGAGAGAGCTCAACACAGCATAGCCCAAGCAGCTCAGCATACCTCATCTTAGCACTCACAGCTCAACCCAAGCCTTTGGAAATACAGAAAGAAATCACCCCGGGGAAAGATGTTGGAACCTAGAGTTTAGAGAGAAGACCAGCAGAGATGGCCCTGTACGTTCCCATGTAAGAAAGAACCTCAGTTGAAAGCTAGCTGCCTTTCCTCTTAAGAACTATATGTTAACGAAATAAATCCCCTTTTATTGAAAACTGATCCATCTCTCGTGTGTTGCATTCCGGCAGCTAGCAAACTAGAACAGCGACCAAGTGGGACTTTTTCCAGAATTGTTCAACACAAGAAAACCAATTAATATAATACACCACCATATCAATAAGTCAAAGCTGAAAAACCACATGATCATCTCAATTGATGCAGAAAAGGCATTTGGCAAAATTCAGCATCCTTTCTTGATGAAAACACTTCAAAGGATAGGAATAGTAGAGAACTTCCTCAACATGATAAAGGAAATATATGAAAAACCCACAGCTAATATCCTTCTCAATGGGGAGACACCGAAAGCTTTCCCTCTAAGATCAGGAACAGACAAAGATGCCCAATATCACTGTATTCAACATTGTGCTGGAAGTTCTAGCCAAAGCAATTAAGACAAGAAAAAGAAAAACTTGGGGAAGTAAGAAGTAAAATTCTCACTGTTTGCACATGACGTGATACCATATGTCAAAAATCCCCCAAAATTCTACAAAGCTGCTAGAGCTAATAAATGAGTACAGTGAAGTGGCAGGGTACAAAATCAACACCTAAGCATCAGTAGTGTTTCTATACATTAGTAATAAGCAATCTGAGGAGGAAATCAAGAAAAAAAATTCCATTTGCAATAGCAAACAAAAGAATCAAATATTTAGGAATAAATTTAACTAAGGGCACAAAAGACCTATACAAAGAAAACTACAAGAAATTGCTAACTGAAATCATGGAAGACTTCCACAAATGGCAGGGCATACCTTGTTCATGGATTGGGACACTAAATATAGATAAGATGTCATTTCTACCCAAACTGATTTATAGATTCAATGCAAAACATTAAAATCCCAACAACTTACTTTGCAGAAACAGAAAAACCGATAATCAAATTGATTTGGAAGGGCAGCAGCCCCCAAATATCTAAAAATATCCTGAAAAGAAAATGAACTGGGAGGTCTCACACTACCTAACTTTAAAGCATATTACAAAGCAACAGTGGTCAAAATAGCCCAGGGACTACTTAGCAGATGCAAGAAGGAATGACGTTGTGAGGCACACAACTAGGTGAATGAACAGTAAGGACAGTATGTTAAACGAAACATCAGAAACAAAAAGACAAATGTTATCATGCCTCACTCATATGGACTAACTATAATATACAAACTCAGAGAACTGAAGTTGAGAGCATTAGTTATCAGGTTGGGGCCTATTGTAAAGGTTCCTAGATTGTAAGCACTTACAGAAGTCACATATATTTAGGAGTTGTAATTGACATTTCTGAATTCTGAGATACTGAGCTATTTGTATATAACCTGGTCACTTCCTGAAACTTTGGGTATTTACGAGACTCAGAGTTAGAGTACTGAAGCTATAAAAATCAGCATTACCCCATTCAGCAACTGTTGAAAAAACTGAAAAAGTGATCAGACTTTATCTGGAGCTTTGGGTGACACTGATTGGGATGGGGCTAGGGTAGAGCACAGTACTGTATGGATTGATGGTATGGGCCATTACTTTGGGGCTACAGCCTCTGTGAAGGACTGGGGAGAGAGGCGTTCATTTGTTGCACAGTTTGTATTTTGGGTGGCACATTGTCTGGTTTGCTTGTACAGTCGGTTTACTTGAACATGACGATTGCATGGGATCTTGAGTGGGGCGTGGGATCTTACTAATTTGTACAGGTTGGTGTACTGTCCCAATGTATCCCAGAGTGATTTGCGCAGAGAATGGAAAGGTGTTTGTGGGGTCCTCTTGGGGAACTAGAGAGAAAAGAGGCATTAAACTTACCCATCTGGGGCGTTTCTCGTGTTGTTGCAAGCAGTGGGGATGACTGTTTCAGTGGGCTCGGCTCTTGGCCTTGGGGCTCATTGTGCAGGGCTTTTTCCTGCAGGGGAGAGGCGGTGCCTACAATAGTTGTGCTTAGGAGCCACCCCAGTTCTTTTGTTGCTCAGATGTAACCTCTCTCTCTGGGGCAGCTTGGCAGGTGGGCTCACTGCCCTCTCCGCTGTGTGGGACATGGCTCCCAGACTTGTGGGTCTCCCTGGCAACATAGGACCTGACTCCTGGGATGAGCCAGAACCCAGCATCATGAGAATGAGAGCACCTTCTTGACCAAAAGGTGAAGAGAGAAATAAGCCAGGATAAAGTCTCAGTGGCTGAAAGATTTCAAACAGTATCGAGAGGTTATCCTGGAAGCTATTCTTAAGCATTAGATGGATACCTCTCTGTGGCCTATGGTGTTTCAGAGTGGCTGGAGGGAGATGCCTGGGGCTGCTGAGCTGCATTCCAGTGGCCTTGATTCCTGAGGAGGACTGTGTGACTGGACAGCTTTTGCAGTGTGGCTACTGTAGTTGAAGGAACCTTCTGTCTGGTGTTCCTTTTGTCTGGGGTGTAGACGGATGAGTAAAAAAATTTAAAAATAGGGATGAAAAGTGAGTGAATGATGGGAGCAGATAAAGGGTAAACACTGGGTAGGCTAAGGTACTGTGGGTCAGTGGGGAGGTGGGGTAGGAGATAAGGGATGTATGGGTTCTTTTTTTTCTTCATTTTTTTCTGGAGTGGTACAAGTGTTCTAGTACTGATGTTGGTGGGGAATGTACAGCTATGTGATGATATTGTAACTGTATAGTATGGATGGACTGTGCTTGTGTTGATATTTCTCAATGGAAATGCAAAAGAATGAAAGAGGATCCATATCTCATACCCTATACAAAAATTAACTCACAATGGAGCAAAACCTAAACATCAGAGCCAAGACCATAAAACTTTCAGAGAAATATCTTTATATAAATCTTGTGAAAGGAGGTGGTTTCCTAGACCTTACACCGAAAGCACAAGCAATGAAAAAATAAATAAATAGGATCTCCTCAAAATTAAAAACTTTTGTGCATCAAAGAACTTTGTCAAGAAAGAAAAAAGGCAGTCTATCCAATGGAAAACAATATTTGGAAACCACATATTAGATAAGGGTTTAATATTCAGAATATATAAAAATAGTACACAACGCAATAACAAAAAGACCAACATCCCAAATTAAAAACTGAGCAAAAGACATGGACACTTTTCAAAAGAGGAACTAAAAACAGCTAAAAGGCACATGAAAAGATGCTCAACTTCACTGGCTATTAAGGAAATGCACATCAAAAGCACAATGAGCTATCATCTCACACCCACTGGAATGACCAGCATCAAAAAAAAAAAAAAAAGAAAAGAAAACAACAAATGCTAGAGAAGATGTGAAGAAAGAGGCATACTTATCCACTGATGGTAAGAATGTAAAATGGTGCAACTGCTCTGAAGGCAGTTTGGCAGTTCCTCAGGAAGCTAAATATAGAATTATCATATGATCCAGCAATCCCACTACTAGGTATACATTCAGAAGAACTGAAGGCAAGGATGAAAATGGACATTTTCACACTGATGCTTATAGCAGCATTATTTACAACTACCAAGAGACAGAAACAGCCCAAATGCCCATCAATGGACAAGTAGCTAAACAAGCTGCGGTATATACATATGATGGAATATTACACAGCTGTAGGACAGAATAAAGACATGAACATGTAATAACATGGATGAACCTTGAAGGACTTATGGTGAGTGAAATTAGCCAGAAACAAAAGGACAAATACTGGTCTCACTAATATGAATTAGCATTAATGAGTGAACTCTGAGAGTTCAAGTTAAGAATATAGGTTATCAAGAGGACATAGAAAGAAGGGAGAAATTGGGCATTTGATGCTGACGGAATACATAATGTGCAACAAGACTGATAGTAAAAGTTCAGAAATGGATAGCTGTTCCAGACTGCTAGCTGTCGGAATGCAATATACCAGAAACGGAATGGCTTTTAAAAAGGGGAATTTAATAAGTTGCTAGTTTACAGTTCTACGGCCAAGAAAATGTTCTGATTATAACAAGCCTATAGAAATGTCCAATGAAAGGTATCCAGGGAAAGATACCTTGTTTTGTTCATGAAGGCTGATGAAGTTCAGGGTTTCTCTCTCAAGTGAGAAGGCACATGGTGAACACAGTCAGGGCTTCTCTCTCAGCTGGAAGGGCACATGGCAAACACGGCATCATCCGCTAGCTTTCTCTCCTGGCTTCCGGTTTCATGAAGCTCCTCGGGAGGCGTTTTCCTTCTTCATCTCCAAAGGTCACTGGCTCATGGACTCTGCTTTGTGGTGCAGCAACATTCTCTGCTCTCTCTGAATCTCTTTCATTTTCCAAAATGTTTCCTCTTTTATAGGACTCCAAAAACTTATCAAGACCCACCCAAATGAGTGGAGACATGTCATCACCTAATCAGTTTAACAACCACTCTTGACTAAATCACATCTCCAGGGAGATGATCTGATTACAGCTTCAAACATACAGTATTGAATAGGGATTATTCTGCCTTTATGAAATAGGGTTTAGATTAAAACATGGCTTTTCTAGGGGACATACATCCTTTCAAACCAGCACAATGGTACAATACTATCTGATGGCAGCACCATAATATAAGGACACTGAATGAAGCTGAATGTGAGTATAGTTAAGGGAGAAGGGCTGGGAGCACTATGACATCAGAAGGAAAGATAAAGGATAAAGACTGAGATGGTATAATTTAGGAATGCCTGCAGTGGACAATGATGGCGATTAAATGTACAAATATAAAAACATTTTTGCATGAGGAAGAACAAATGAATGTCAACATTGCAAGGTGCTGAAAATGGGATGGTATACAGGAAAAATTACAATCAATGCAAGCTAGGTTCTATAGTCAACAATAACATTGTAATATGATTCCACTGAATGTAACAAAGGCATGACAAAACTAAATGTCAACAAGCGGGGGCAGGGGGAGTGGTACACAGATTCTCTGCTGCAGAAAAAAGAAACGTCTTCATATAGATTATGGTGACGAAGGTATGGCTATTTACTTACATTAGATTGTATGATATGCAAATAACAGTGTTTAAAAATGAACAGAGAGAAACAAATGCTAGAGAAAATGTGGAGAAAAAGATGTACCTATTCACTGTTGGCCAGGAAGCTGAAAGGTGCAGCCCCTCTGGGGGGTAGTGTGATGGTTCCACAGGAGGCCCAGGGTAGGGTTGCCATATGTTCCTGCAACCCTGTTGCTAGGTATATACCTGGAAGAACTGAGTATAGGAACATGGATGGACATTTGCACATTGGTGTTTATGGCAGCAGTGTTCGCAAATCACAACAGATGGAGGTGGCCTAAGGGTATATCGACTGAAGAATGGCAAGGAGAACTGTAATGTATCCATACAACAGACTACTAAGTGGCTACAGGAAGGAAGGAAGCTGTGAGGCATGCAACTAGGTGAACGAACATTAAGGGCAGTAGGCTGAACTAAATGGCAGAAACAAAAAGACAAATATTATCATGTCTCACTCATATGGATTAACTCTAATACACAAACTCAGAGAACTGAAGTCGAGAGATGGGTTATCAGGTTGCGGCCTTTTGTAAAGGTTCCTAGATTATAAGCCCTTACAGCGGTCACATATATTCAGGAGTTGTAACTATTATTTATAAATTCTATGATACGGATCTGTTATATATAACTTGGTCATTCCCAGAAACTTCAGCTATTTATGTGACACCTGAGACTCAAGAGTTAGAACTCTGAAGCTATAAAAGTTAGCATTATCATATATAGCAATTCTTTAAAAAGTTGAAAAAATGATTAGACTTCAACTAGAGATATAAATGAATTTGATCTGAATAGGACTACGGTAAATCAAAATACAGGGTAAAGGATGTTATCGTCCATATTTTAAAACTTTAAATTCTGTGTGAGACCAAAGAGAGAGATGTTTATTTGGTGCAAAGTTTGTATTCTGGGTAGCACATTATCAAATCTAATTGGTATGGTCAGTTTATTCGAACACCATAATTACATGGAATCTTGAACAAGGCATGAGGTCTTGTTGGTTTATACAGGTTAGTGTGACGCTCCGATATATCCCAGAATAACTTGGCCAGAGAATAAAAAATGTATCTGCAAGGTCCCCTTGAGGGACTGGGGAGAAAGGAGGGAATATTAAACTTCCCCATCTGGGGAATTCCTGATATTCTTGCCAATTCAACAAGCTGAGCCCTAGATCTTTGGTTCTCTCCTATGAAACATTCTTGCAAAGAGAAGCTAAGCCTACTTAAAATAATGCCTAAGAGTTACCCCCAGAGAACCTCTTTTGTTGCTCATATGTAGCCTCTCTCTCTCTAAGCCAACTCAGCAGGTGAACTCACTGCCCTCCCCCGCTACATAGGACATACCTCTCAGGGATAAGAATCTCCCTGACAACATGGGATAGGACTCCTGGGATGAGGTGGGACCCAGCATCATGGGATTAAGAAAGCCTTCTTGACCAAAGGGATAAGAGAGAAATGAGACAAAATAATGTTTCAGTGACTGAGAGATTTCAAGAGGTTATCCTGGAGGTTATTTTTATGCATTATATAGATATCCCTTTTTAATTTATGGTGTATTCGAGTGACTAGAGGGAAATACCTGAAACTGCTGAACTGTATTCCAGTAGCCTTCATTCTTAAAGACGACAGTATAACTATACAGCTTTTACAATGTGACGATGTGATTGTGAAAACCTTGTGTCTGATGCTCCTTTCATCCAGGGTACGGACAGATGAGTAAAAAACTAGGACAAAAAATAATAGGGGGGATAAAAGATAAAAAAAAAAAAAAATGGGTAGTATGAAATACTAACTGGTCAATGAGAGACGTAAAGGATATGGGATGTATGAGATTTTTTTCTTTTTAGTTATTTTTCTGGAGTGATACAAATGTTCTAAAAATGATCATGGTGATGAATACACAACTATGTGATGATACTCTGAGTCACTGATTGTATACTTTGGATGGACTGTACATGTGTGAAGGTATCTCAATTAAAATATTTTTTAAAAAGTCAGAATGGGTATTGCCCAAAGATTCCTATAAATTGGGAGAAAAATCAAAGGAAAAGGAGGAGGTATAACAGAGATTAGGATTTGGCAAATGAGTATGACTGCTGAATCACTATATTAATATTCCATCTAGCTTCCAGTATTTAGGAGCAGCTAGAAGGAAAAACTGAGATGGTGAAATAGTAGCTCATAACAAATTCTGGGATCTGTTCTGTAACTACTTGTTTAAGTGTGCTTTGAAAATCACTGCTTTATCTTTCTTTGCTTTCTATACATGTTATATTTTATAATTAAAAATTATTTAAAAATACATTTCATTCAATCCAATATACCCAAAATACTAGCATTGCAATCTATCAATATAAAAATATAACCAATATTTTAAAATCTTAACAAAATATTTTACTTTCTTCTAATACTAAGTCTTCAAAATCTGCTGGTTATTTTACACTGACAGCACAATTCAATTCAGAATAGCCCTATTTCAAGCACCCTATAGTCATATGTGGCTCATGACTCTCATTATTAGCACAGATGTAAGGATTCCCCCTGCAGCTTGTTACCCTTTTAGAAACATGAGCAAAGAACCCAAGGAGGTAAAATAAGGAATCTTTTAAATATCTAAGGAATCCTTTCATTTTCTTTACTGAGATATCTCAATTGTTTACAGTTCCTGAGCTGGAAAGCGAGTCTTTAATGAAAGGAAACAGGGAAGGAAGGCGTCTCTTACTAGAGGAACAGGAGGGATCAATTTGAAAATCTGAGAAAAAAGTCATTCTTCCTATAAATCATCAAAATCAAGAATCAGCATGATTCATGTTTTTATTAATTGACATTACCCTCAGCATTCACTCATCCATCCATTTCACACAAAACCCCAGGTCCACGTGAAAAGCAAAGATGGAGTTTGCCCTAAAGTGGAAGGTCTGGGAGGAAATGGAAAAGAAAAAGGGCAGAGTAATAGAACATTTGGCCTAACAGAAAAATAACACTTTCTCCAGTAACACATTTGCTTCCCCTTCCCCAGCAAGGTTATCTTCTAGGATCACTGCTTTAAAAGAGGACAAATAAAATCCAGAACCCTTCAGGAGACCGTAATCCAAACAAGAAAAAATCTACTCTAACACAACCAAATTCACCCTTTTCCTCCTCCTACTCCCACTTCTTGAGAAGCTAGATTCAGAGCATTATGGAAAAAAGCCCAGCTGTGTGAGTCACTGAAGTCATCCCAAGGGGCCTGGGCAAAATCCAGAGGACAGCTGGAAACAACTGTTGTGAAATCAACTGCCACTGGGAGGGAAAGAGGAAAAAGAAGATGAATTCATAGCTTATTACATATGATTCATTTTTGGCATCAGAAAAGCTGGTTTTTATTTCCTCTCCCAAACAAAACGATTCTTCTCCTTTCTTATTTAAAATTCTTCTTAAAGAAAAAAGCAATAACTGATTCACCGTCAAACTAAAAACCCTGTGACCATTATCCAATGTGGCTTAGCACTCCCCCAACACAGGGTAGACAAGAATTCATCAGGTGAGGAAAACCTTATGAAAAAGTAGTTGCAAAGGCAAGACACCTTGACTTGAATAAAACTCTTTAAAAATAAATAAATAACCAGAAAATAAAAGACTTATAAAATCGAATAAAGAAAACAGTCCCTGGGAGAGGATTCTTCTTTGGTTCCTTACACAAGAATGATGTTGTTGATCAAAGAGAAGAGAAGAAGTGCCAGAGTATGTTTCCCTTGCATAAATAGAAGGCAACCAGCCTCTGGACTTCTAATCCACTTTCCTACCAGCCAAAAGGACTAGATTTTCAGATGTCAACTTTTGAAGTCCTGAAGAAAAGATGGTAAATCCCTGGCCCAGACAACTGTACTAACAAAGTAAATGCACATTTCCTTAACAGGAACTTCTTAAGAGTTTGATAGGTAAAGGAAGAACAGACATTCATCAACATCTGGCACATGCTAATATGATTTAATGGGCTCTGGTAATAAGAGACATAGGGAACAAATGAACACCCTCTTCTTAGCCTCAATATCCAAACACCCATCCTTCAAAACCTCTTGCCTACAGCTCAAAGGTTTTGCTCAACACACACTTCTGGGTGGTCAGTCTCAGATTCTTCAGAGACACTTCAAACATTCAAATGAGTAGAAGCAATGCATACCCTTCAAATTCACCAGCCAAACCATCAGCAAGAATAAAAGAACTGCTGCCTTCAGCAGATTTCTAGAGAGATTTTTAAAAATCAATGAAAAGCCCTTTAAATTCACCCAGTTGCCCACTTGTCATTAATAACACTGTTCCTAAGGTAACATACAAAATATCTCTATATATCCCTTCTTCCCGAGTGTGGTCTCTTCACTATAAAATTTTACTTATTCCATCCATAAATATTTTTAAGTATTTACTATTACATCATGCGTAAAACTTCTTCCAACTAATCTCCAAAAAGAGTCATTGGAGATCCTATAAATAGTGAAAGGAACTGAAATGATGAGGTCAGAATGGAGGAAAAGTCTGAGTCTCCTTCCTGAGCCAGAGGAAATCTCTCCATGGAAATTTTAAACACCTTCTTTTAAAAAAAAAAAAGAAAAAGCGCAAAAGTAAAAAAAAAAAATTCAATTTTTTTAATCCCTTTTTTTCTTCCTATGTTTCTCCTTCCCAAGTGTACAACAAATTTTAAAAAACAATTGTGGTGAAATATGGTACTAAATCATATTTTTCTCACCAACAAATTAGCAACTGTACTATACCATATTTTATACTATCAGCTTAAACTCTTATTTAATTTTGGTTGAATTTATGTATCATCTACCCAACTAAATCAAAAACATCTACATTACATCCCCTGCATCTTATACTTCCTGCCCACATTACCTCACACAAAGTAGAACCTCAAGCAACACCTCTTGATTAGATTTTTTATTTTGTATGCTGTATGGCGGGGTCACATTTCATTCTTTTTCCATGTGAGTATCCCATTATTACAGCACCTTTTGTTGAATTTTTGCTTGTTTGTTTTTTGTTTGTTTGTTTGCTTGTTTGTTTTTTGGGGAAGTGCATGGGCCGGGAATCAAACCCAGGTCTCCCACATGGCAGGCGGGAATTCTACCACTAAACTACACTTGCACCCCTTTGATTAGATTTTATTTGATATAAAATGAGCACAGGGTTGAAATGAAGAAACGGGATCCAAAATGCACAAAATGAGGCAACAAAGTTGAGATTGTTTCCAAACAAAGCCAACATCCAGAAGTGGAGAGGAGAAAGCTTTTGATCGAATTTTATTAGAAGATGGTATTTGGGGCAACTGTACCTTCCTATGACAGTCAGTCTGTTAATAAAATAATACAGCTAAGCAGCCAAAGCCACTAGTCCTCTCCTCCTCTTCTCTGGTATGTATTTCTGATGACCACAATAACTGTCTTTCCAATTAGCCTACAATGATAACCACTGCCATGGTAACCAACAATGAATTTAATGTCTATTCATCTTTCTGCTTGTCTTTTTTTAATTATTATTATTATTATTATGGAACATATATACAACATAACATTCCCCATTTAAACCACTTTCAAGTATACAACTCAGTAGTGGTAATTACCTTCACAATGCTGTGTTGCCATCAACACCATCCACTACCAAAATTTTTCTACTACCCCAAACAGAAACTCTGAACTCATGAAGCATTAACTTCTCATTCCTCACTTCTATTCCACCCCAGGTAACCTGGAATCTTTCTAACTCTATTAACTGCATATTCTAGCTATTTCATATGTGAGCTCAAGCAGTATTTGTCCTTTTGTGTCAGCAACTCAACATGAATTCTCTTCAAGGCTCGTCCATATTACAGCATGTTTCAGAACTTCATTGGTTTTTGCAGCTAAAAAATATTCCACTTTGTGTATACACCATTTTGCTTATCCATTCATCCACTGGTGGACACTCGGCTTGCTTCCACCTTTTGCCTACCGTAAATAATGCTGCTATGAACATCAGTATACAGATATCTGTCCAAGTCCCTGCTTTCAATTCTTCCAGGTATATAACTAGAAGTAGGATTGCTGGGTCATGATAACTCTACACTTTCTAAGGAATCGCCAAACTGTTTTTTTCCACAGTAGTAGCACCATTTTGCATTCCCACCAACAATGCACGAGGGTCCCAATTTCTCCACATCTTCGTCACATTTGCTATTTCCTGTTTTGTTTTTTTAAAACAAAGAAAACAGCCATTCTAGTGGTGTGAGTTAGTATCTCATTGCAGTTTTAATTTGCATTCCCCTAATGGCTAATGATGTTAAACATCATTTCATGTGCTTATGGCCATTTGTATCTCTTTGGAGAAATGTCTATTCAAGCCTGTGACCAATTTTTTAATTGGATGTTCCTGCTGTTGAGTAGAGTTCTTTATATATTCTAGATATTAAACACTTATCAGATATATAGTTTTTAAAATATTTACTCCTATTCTGTAGGTCACCTTTTCACTTTCCTGATAAGAGTTCTTTGATTATAAAAGTTTTTAACTTTGATGAAGTCCAATTTATCTTTTTCTTTTGTTGCTCTTGCTGTGTATGTAAAACTAAGAATCCATTGCCTAAAACAAGGTCTTGAAGATATTACCCTCTTTTCTTACAGGAATTTTACAGTTTTCTTATTTTTAGGTCTTTGATCCATTTTGAGTTAATTTTACATGTCATGTGAAATAGGGGTCTAGCCAGCTTGAGGAAGCCAACAGACGAAAATGTCCCAGGGCAGCTCTGGGGGTTCACAAGATTGAAAAGAAGAAAAATGGGGCTTGAGAGAGGAAATCACCATCACCTAAAGAGTGTGAGTGTATTCATCTCAATTGCATACATGGTAGTTAAGCACCGTAATTTTTTTAAGCTTTCTTTTTTCATAACCAAGACAACAAGAAAAGGGCGGGTCACGGTGGCTCAGCAGGCAAAAATGCTTGCCTGCCATGCCAGAGGACCCAGGTTCGATTCCCAGTGCCTGCCCATGTAAAAAAATAAAAAAATAAAAATAAATAAATAAATAAAAAAGACAACAAGAAAAAAATAAAGTCTTATGGCAAAGCATAAAACGAGTTTTAGTGGCAGAATTTTCACCTGCCATGCCGGAGACCCGGGTTCAATTCCCAATGCCTGTCCATGCAAAACAAAAAAGAGTTTTAAAAAATAATTGAAAAAGTCAAACATTATATTTTAGAGGAATTTTCCATATAAGAATTTTTTAACAATACATTGTTGAGTGGGTACTATTATTCATGCTTTGCAGATAGGGTAATAGCTCAACATTTCACAAAAGACAGGTATCCAAAGAAAAAACCAGATTTCTTGAAAGCATAATTTATGGGGAGAACTTTCATCTTAGACATGAAATACAAAACATACAGTAATGCATTAATTTTACACTTTTAATATCTAAAAACAGAAAATGCAGAAGTTATAGTCTTTGTAACATCGTTAAAACACCCACACTATATTTAAACACAGAATTTTAGAGCTGAAAAGGATCGCTAGACTACAAATCAATATAATAGCAATTCTGATATACACTTGCTTCCAAAGAGTTCAAAGCACTTGGCTTTAAATACTATACGTGTGTGTGTGTGTGCAGCCTAGACTTTGAAATCTTAACTTTTGCATTTTAAGATTCATATTATTTCACAACTTTTGCATTATACTTAACTTCATTCTAAGAAAAAGAAAGGAAGGAAAGAAGGGAAGGATGGAGAGAGTGAAGAAAGTAAAGGAGGAAGGATTAAGGGAGGAAAAGAGGCATAGATAGAGAGAACAAAGGTACACAAAATGCTTTTTATCTCTTATGATATGAAAAATGCATCCATTCCATTTGTCAATATCTACCTTTCTTGTACCTGTTTTCCCTCTATCCTCTCTTTCGTGTTTTGTTGGTGTTTGTTATGTTGCTGCTCAGTTTTGATTTCTCTATCCTTCTTTCTGCTTTTGTCTGCCTTGCTTTCAAGCCTGCATGCCTACCTCTCTAGATCTTTCCCTTTATCTGCCTTCAACTTTACACTTCCACACAAGACAAAAGTAAATCATACTCAAAAAGCATACAAGAAATTTTAGAACTCAAAGTTCTTTAGAATATTACAGATCATCTGATCTAACTCTTCCAGTCTAGGAAAGAGAAGCACTGAGGCTTCTATAAGTTGCTCAAAGTCACAGAACTAATTAATAACAGAACTAAAATGAAAACCCAGGTTTTTCCATGGAGACACTAAAAGAAAACACAGAAAATTATTTTTAAATCTCAATTTCAGGTTGCAAACAATCTTTCTCTGGAAGAAACAAGCTTCAGAAGTTTTAAAGTAAATACCCTGACTTTTTGATTACATTAAAATGTGTTTTGCCTGGCCCAAAAACATAAATACAGACACTTATATACTGTAAGCAAATTCAAAAGACAAATTACAAAGTAGGGGAAATTTTGCAACATATATGACAAGGATTAATTTACTTAACTTATAATAAGTTCATACATATTAATAGGAAAAATAACTCTTTAGATCTCAGTTCATGATACAAGAAACACAAATGATTTTTAAATAGATTTTTTTAAAAGGTACTCATAATTATAGAAATACAAACTTAAAGGTCAAGATTCCATTTTTCATTTATCATGCTGGTGCAAATCAAAGCATGGTAACACACAATTTGCCAAGATGATGGGGAAAAGTCACTCTCATTGTTCATTTGAGTATATACAATTTTGAAGGCTGCTTGCTTAGTAATACCCATCAAAAACAGCTCATCAAAAAATAACACACAATGCATGCCTTTCATGCAGGAGACCCGGGATGATTCCCAGACCATGTACCCCCAAAAAAGATAATTAAAAAAAAAATGCACAGCCTCAGAAACCCAACAGTTCTATTTCTTAGATCTATCCTTATCTACTATGTATGCAAGACAATATAAGCAGCATTGTTAATAATAGCAAAAGCCTGGAAAGAACAAAAATGTCTAGCAATAGGAGACGTTCAAGCAAATCACGATAAAAACCTTAGTATGGAATACTACGTAGTCATTTAAAAAGGAGGTTGATTCCAGGCCAAGATGGCGGCTTAGCAATGTGCACGTTTTAGTTCGCCCTCCAGAACAACTACTAAAGATCCAGAAACAGTACAGAACAGCTCCTGGGACCATGTCAGTGACCGGGCACACAGTGTACCCCAGTCTGGACTAGCTGGACCAGCTGTGAGCCCCCCCAGAACTGTGAGTTCCCCAAGCCGCAGAAGCCAGTGCCCTGCCCCCTGCAGGCTGGTTCCCATAGGGGAAAGGAAAGAGAGTTTAACAGCAGCAGAGGCTGAGCCCAA
The DNA here is from genome assembly GCF_023851605.1 of Tamandua tetradactyla. Lineage (NCBI taxonomy): Eukaryota > Metazoa > Chordata > Mammalia > Pilosa > Myrmecophagidae > Tamandua > Tamandua tetradactyla. The sequence goes on from NC_135333.1 coordinate 28,437,090, forward strand.
CCAAACGCCAATTGTGGAAATAATTAAATTCTGACTACTAAAAATAGGCCCCCAGCTCAGATGAACCTGGTCAAAGCAGAGGTCACTCATTATTGCCCAAGCACGAAGGGGACAGGGCTGATGGAAAAAGAAAAAAAGAAACAGAGGTTTTTGTAGCTGTGTTCCTACAAAGGCTTGACTGCCTTTGGATACAGCGGCAGGACTTCTCAGGCTGCAACTGCCCCAGGCATAGGCAGAAGTGAGCTCATTTGAGGGCCTGTATGGAGTCTGTGCCTTCCCCAGGGGAGGGGTGAAGCCCCACCCAGGTGGAATCCCTCCATCAAGGAATTCAGACACCAGGGCTTGGTAATTTGAAGTCATTAAAACCAGCCTACAACCTCTCCTCTGTCTCCACCACGCCCCCAGCAGGGAGAGTCTGCCAAAGTTAAAGGTACCGCATCATCTTATGCTGGTAGGACCTGCAGTCAGACAAGCACCACATACTGGGCAGGACAAAGAAAAACAGAGTCCAGAGACTTCACAGGAAAGTCTTTCAACCTGCTGGGTCTCACCCTCAGGGAAAACCGATGCAGGTGACTCTTTCCTCCTGATAGGAGGCCCTGATGAAGCCCAGAGTGATTTGATCAGTAAGTGGAAAAGTATTTGCAAAATCCCCTTTGGGGAATGGTGAGAATGGGGGAAAATTCAACCTCCCCAAGTTCAATTCTTAATATTCTCACAAGCAGTGTGGACAACCAAAGCTACAGGCTGAGCCCCCAGTCTTGGGGTTTGTTCATAAGAAACTTAACCCCACAAAGGATAGGTCAAGCCTACTTAAAATTAGGCCTAAGAGTCACCCCCAAGAGAACCTCTTTTGTTGCTCAGATGTGGCCTCTCTCTCCAGCCAACATAACAAGCAAACTCACCACCCTCCCCGTCTACATGGGACATGACTCCCAGGGGTGTGGACCTTCCTGGCAATGTGGGACAGAAAACCCAGAATGAGCCAAGACTCAGCATCAAGGGATTGAGAAAAACTATAATGAGCTGAGACCCAGCATCAAGGGACTGAGAAAACCTTCTCAACTGAAAAAGGGGGAAGAGTGAAATGAGACAAAGTGTCCATGGCTGAGATTCCAAACAGAGTCGAGAGGTTATCCTGGAGGTTATTCTTACACATTGAGTAGATATCACCTTGTTATCCAAGATGTAATGGAGAGGCTGGAGGGAAAATGTAGAGCTGTGTTCCACTAGCCATGTTTCTTGAAGATGACTGTATAAAGATAAAGCTTTCACAATGTGACTGATTGTGTGATTGTGAAAACCTTGTGTCTGATGCTCCTTTTACCTACCTTGTCAGCAGATGAGTAGAACATATGCAATAAAAATAAATAATAGGGGGAACAAATGTTAAAATAAATTTAGTTTGAAATGCTAGTGATAAATGAAAGTGAGGGGTAAGGGGTATGGTATGTAAAACTTTGGTTTTTTCCTGTTTTTGTTTTATTTTTCTGTTGTCTTTTTCTTTTTCTGAATTGTGCAAATGTTCTAAGAAATGATCATGATGATGAATATACAACTATGTGATGATATTGTGAATTACTGATTATACATGTAGAACAGAATGAGCATATACTACGAATGTTTGCGCTTCTTTCCTGTAATTGTTTTTTTAATAAAAAATTTTTTTAAATTAAAAAATAAATAAATAAATAAAAAGGAGATTGATTTGCATAAACTGAAACAAAATGCTCTTCAAGACCTCTGGTTCAGTAAACAACACATGGTGCCAGAACCTTTAGGTATATAAATGGGTTTAGAGCATATATATATATATACACATAAACAGAATTTCTCCAGAACATAAAGAAATTGCTAATGTTTTCATCACACCAACCGTCCAAAAGGAACTGTAGGACTCTTCTAGTTTTAAAACGCTCCTATATTAGTAAGTTCTTCCTAATTTCTAATACTTTAAAAGACTCACCCCTGCTACCTCCCCTTGAACTCTTAAATCCTCTACAGTGAAGTTCTCTCTTCCTTCTCAACCCCTTGTTTGCCTTTCTACTAGTTCATGCAATCAGACCATTTGGTAACCACCTCCTTCTACTATAAACAGGCACCCCTACAGTTCTGAGTTTTTCTTCACTCTTCGAATATTTCCTCCACATCTCTAAATTAACTCATTTTCCAGCCTTCCAAAGCCTGAAGGTTATTTCTAGCATATACATCAGTTCAAAGGTCCTACTGAATCTGAGGCATAACATTTTATACTAGTTTTGTCTCATAAGGTAATTACAGAAGAAGAAGCTTCACAAAAGCCTTAGCAAAACAGAAACAATCATTTCTCAAAAAGTGCTCCAAGACTTTTTCTTGACCTTTTGCTTACGGTAGCTTGGACAAGTAAGTATCTTAAAAGCATTTCTAGTCAGCCATTTTTGGTAACTCATGAGCAAATTATTTTTAGCTGAAAAAGTTTACTTCAATCTCTCCCTCACAACTCAAAAGCATCGGACCAGGTTTAGTTCAAACTTTCCAGAATAATTTGCCTTTGAGTGGAATCAAAGTACAGAGCTTTTCAGTTTCAAAGGAGAAACTTTTTCCTTAAGAAGCATGAACAACCAAATGCGTTAATATACTGAATATGTGCAAAAATATCACTTGCCTACCTGCTAATTACCTCACTATACTGTGGAATTAAGCACATAAACATTCATAAAAATTTCTGAAAGCCTCTGATAGATAAAACATTATTGTTAAGCATTCTGTGCTAAGAAGGGCAAAATGCATGCCGCCACTGTAGAAAGCGCTTAACATAAATTCAAACATAATGAAATAGAACGTAAGGTTCATATTGTTTCCATGCAGCAAACAGAAGGAAAGGATGTAAGGGTGACCTGGCTGCAACGTCTGTCACCCCAGTGATTGCCAGGGTTGATTTGGCTGATCTGGCTGGTTAGGCGGGTGGTCCCCTTCCTCCCTTATCACTCCACATGCATCCCTCCCAAAGCTGCGTGCTCCATAGCAGAGGACGACCTTCCTCGCTAGAGGAGGACCATTCTTCAGTCAAGGGTTTAGGAGCAGTTATGCTCCCCTGCTTGAACCTCTGAACAAGTTCTAAAGGTCCAAATAGAAGGAAAGTCTCTTCTAGGATGAAGACAGCTGAGTAAAAGATGAGAAATAAGTAAATCTGCTAGAAAGTGGCACCATTTATACAGCAAAACCAATCAGAGGCATATACTCCCTTGTTCACTAACTCTTTAATGAACAAAAACAGTATTACTATCCTACTTTTCACTATGAGGGTATGTTCTTTGAGTGGCAAACTATCACCACCATCCAGTTAGCTCGGTAAACAGTGTACATGTACGTGACTACAAGAGGATGGCAGTCGGTAGATAAACTACCAAAGTCACTTTGAGAAAACCCTCTGCCTGTCCCTCTATTACCACTCTTCTACCTCATACCCTCATTTCCAACCCCACTGAAGAACTTGCAGTGGCTCTCACACCTTGCCTGTGTACAAACTGTGTGGGTCTTGTTTGCCTACAATCTTCCTCTTCTTTGCCTGCCTAATCCCTGCTCAGTCACTCAATGCTCAGCAATTCCTGCAAAGCATTCTCCCTATGCCCATCCCAATTCAGCTGGGTTAAGAATCCCTCCACTATACCCCTGCAAAAACACTACTCACTCCTATCAGAGTACAAAGCTCCCCTATTTACTATTTACTAATAGGTTAGATTCTGGAATGAAAGGCTATTCTCCAAGTCCATTTATTCATAAAATGCCAATGTCAAACATGGGTGCACACCTAGTTAGGACTATATTTCTTAAGAACACCACAGAGACCTACGTGGCAGTAATTCTGCCTCTTTTAGTTTCTTCTCAACTCACTTTACGACTTGCACTTGAATTGTTTGTATCATTGAATGACTCATCACATACACACATGCAACATCCACCATTTTCTAAAACACTTTCCACTTTTAATCTCTACATTTATCTACCCCTTCAGCATTTTCAACATAATCAGAGGTTTTACCCTTACTGAATAAGACACAGTTTATAATAAATGAAAAGGCATATTTAATAACAAACACTGGAAATACCACACACACCAATAAACAATGTGATAGACAAAATTAAAATGACCATATGCCACCACTAGCACTTTTCCTTGTGGGTGGTAAGCAGAATGGTACACTTTTCTCCAACACTACTCATTTCTGTGAATTCTATGAATTTATGCTAAGTATTTTCTACTACAGCCTTCTATGAAAGTTCAAAAAACAAAATAACTCCTGTACTTATTTCTATGTAATTTAAATAGTTTTATTCTTAGAGCAAGGAATACATGTACATAACGCAAAATTCAAACAGCACAAAGCATTTATAATAAAAATTAAGTCTTTCCTTACCACTATTACCAGAGGTGGGTTTCCTGGCAAAGAGAATCTATATGTACACGTATATGTACATTTTTTTCCTTACATAAATAGTAGCAAACTATACCATTTACTACAGCTTGATTTTGACACTTTCTGTATTTTGGAGGATATTCTATGTTCACAGAGAGCTGCCTAATTCTTTTTAATGGCTTCATGATATTCCATTGTATGAATGTACCTCATTTTATTTAGCATATTCTAATTTGCTATTTCAACTAATGCTACAATGTATTATACAGATCTCATTACATATAGGTGCAAGAGCATGTATAGAATAAATTCCTAGAGATGGAACTGCTGGGCAAAAAATATGTACATTTTATATTTTAACAGATATTACTAAATAGCATTCCTTGGAGGCTGTGCCACTTCTCATTTCCACCAACAACATGCATGCCTATTTCCTACCCATACCCTCATCAATATATGGTATTATCAAATTTTTATTCTAAAATATAGTTCCTCCAATGAAATTATCTAAAATTGAGAGTACTGATGGACTGCAGACTTTGGGTATTATACATGATGCTTAATGAATGCAGGTGGCTGAAGGATGCACCAACTGAGAAGAAGACTGGTGAACAATGCTATACATATACAATCGAATATTGTGCTGCTACAAAAAGGAATGAAGTTCTGAGGCATGCAATAATGTAAATGAACCTATGGGACATTTGGTGAGGCAAAATAAACCAGAAACAAAAGAACAATTACTGTATGTATGGTTTCTTTTAGAAAATGCTTATGAAAAAACAGGGGCCTAGATTGTAAGCTCTTATAGCAACATATTCAGTCCAGAACAGTAATTATTATTTCTGGATTTTGAGGAGATGTTTTACATATGTATAACCTGGTGTTTAGAGATAAGAATGAAGACAATCAGGTCAAGATTAAGGTAATTCAGAACACGGGTAAGGAAGACATAGTCTATATTTTAGAACCACACCTACTCTTTGAGACCAAAGAAAGCAAGTCTCATTTTGTCGGGAACCTAAATTTTATATAGCACATAATCTAACTCAAACTGTCTGCACAGCTCACATGAACAACTGAAATACAGGGAGCCCAGAATACAAATAAAGACCTTTAATCCTGTATACCGTAAGGCAATGCCTGGATACATCCTAGAATATATTAAGCAGATAATCAAAAATAATTGGCAAGGTCCTTGAGGGATGGGAGAAAAAAATATGGAGCAATTAAACTTTACCATCAGGGGAACCCCTGTGTCAAACTTAAGGGACACCCAAATCAATAGGTCAAGCCCTTGGTCTTGAGGATTACTCTTGTGAAGCTTATGTAGGTAGCAGAGAAGCTTAGCCTACCTGCATGTATGCCTAGGAGCACATCACTTGTTGCTCAGAGGTGCCTCACTCTCTCCATGCCCAACTCTGTAAGGGAAATCATTGCCCTCTCCCCTACGTGGGACATGACATCAGGGGGGGATGTCTCACTGGCAGCGTGGGAGATGACTCCCAGGGATGATTCCAGCCCTGGCACATACGAGTAACAATTCTAACCTGACCAAAAGGGGGAAAAATGTGCAATTAATAAAGTGTCAGTCTGAGAAAGTTCAAAGAGTTGAGAGGCTACTCTGGAGGTCACTCTTAAGCTTCAGTTAGATATTGCTATCTATCATAACTTGCCAAACCCCAACCAAAACCATGGCGTTGTATAAGATTCTACAAAGTTTCCATGTACTACGGTTAACTTTCCAGAAACCTACAACCTCCAGATGAGTCCCTTGACCAGATAAGTCCTGAAACCTAGAGGACCCAGCCTCTCCAGAACATCAGCTAGATCCAACTCCTTATCCCATATTAATGACAGCCCCTTCCAACATGAAAAATTTAGAATAGCCATAGCCCAAATACCCCCTAAAGAGTGGGAAAGAAAGATCAAAGGTGATGGTGGAGCTATACAGAGAAGGTAGGGTTTAACAAACGAATATGAATGCTAAATCGTTATATTGATATTTCTTTTAGTCTCCAGTATCTTAGAGCAGCTAGAAGCAAAAACCTAAAACTGTAGAATTGTAACCCAACCAAACTCTGACATCTGCTCTACAACTAAATGTTGTGCTGTGCTTTGAAATTTGCTTTTTTCTATATGTTATTTTTCACAAAAAAGAAAAAAAAAGTCAATTGTGATGATAAAAAAAAAAATATTTATTCCTTCTAGCCTCCTGTATTCTGGAGCAGCTAGAAGGAAAAATCTGAGATGATGGTATGGTAGCCCATGACAAACTCTGAGATCTGTCTTGTAACTACTTGTTGAAGACTGCTTTGAAAACTATTGCTTTTTTCTTTCTTTACTTTGTATATACGTTATATTATACAATAAAAAAAACTACAAAAATATATATATAGTTGTTTCATAAATCTTACCCAATAAACCCCACATGCCATAGAACAATCTTTAAGTCAGTAACGACAGGTTCTGGCACAGTGTATGGTATGTCCTAAGTATTCAGACGTTGTTGAATGAATGAATGACCAAACAAAAGGATAAGGGCTTTTAGACTGTATGAGAGTTTACTTCAAATACAAAGAATAATGAAAGTGATTAAAACATTAGCATTTTTTCCGTTTTAGAGAGGAAAACAGAGAGGAGAAGGAAGGATGGATAGTCAGATGGTATACAATCTATCTTCAAAAAACCAAGAAAGCTCAAGGGTCTCCAATACAACTCCCAAAAGAACAGTAAGATTTCTCCTATGAAACTGGCCTGGGATAATGAAGTTTCTCACATCCATATTCTTTCTATATAACGTTGAAAAAAAATAGGTTCTCATCATTATTGTACACAATCACAGACTAGGTTAATGTTCCATTCATGCTTTCACGTGCATGACACTAGCTAATGTTTCTGTACAGTACCTGTCATAGTTATTGTTCAAAATAAATGCTGAAAACTCTGCACTGCCTCTGGCACCCCTCTGTTGTGCTATAGCCACCACCAAAACAACAGACAACAGTTACACAGTGCTTACCACAGGCCAGGCATTCTTCTCAGCACTCTGTACTTACTGTATTAACTCCTTCAATACTCACTACAACGTTGTGAGGTACAAACTGTCCTTATTTCCATCTTATGGACAAAAAACTGAAGCAAAGAGTGCTTAAGTTACTGGTCTAAAGGATACACAGGTAGGTAGGTGTAGAGACAGATTTTTGAATCTAAGTAATCTGATGCCAAAATGAGTCCTCTAAGACAACATTTTAATACAGTGTAATAAGTGCTCTGATGGAGGTAAACATGAGAGTCTGTTAATAAAGCACTATGCTTTAGCATACACTCTGTGTATATCTCTATCAAAGCAATTCTCACTCTGGATTAAAATTATCTGTGTACACCCCTACTTTCCCACTGCACACTCGCATCTTTGTCAGCACTGTGCCTAACACTGAGCATTACAGAACTCAATAAACTCAACAGGAGCTGTAGGATAAGAGGTAGAATAAGAACATATAATTTCTATACCTCAAGTCTGCACTTCATGTTTCCTATGTTGGTGCTTCCTTTGCTCCTGAATGCTACTATTTCCTAACACCCAGCTCCTCTCAGGGCGAGATATGCATCTCAAATCTGTGCTGCTTCCCTAAAGATCCCGGACACTTCCTTCAAACTGCTTTGGGTACATACTTAGAGTCCTGAAACACTGAAGAGACCCACACCACCATTCCTGCTGGGGAGGACACTAGCATTATACTTCCCACCCCCAGCAGCCAACAGCCCGGATCAGGAGCTCTTATCAGGGACATGAAGTAACTTGAGTCACCTGCCAACCCACCTCTAGACTGCTATGGCAGGCGTGTTCTGCTATCAGATTGCACAAATGCCTGGGAAACCTTATACCAGGTATGAAGGAAGAAGCAACAGGGGAAACAACATAGCATCTGGTACCCTGTCTGTTTCTATTCACTTCTTGGGGAAGGAGCACTAACCTGTGCGACCAAGGCCATGGAGACTGAGCAGGCCTAATTCACCCACTGCTAAACCTTGAAACCATAAAGATTGTATGGTGAGATTAAGGACTGAGTAGAGGTCAGCAGTCATCTAGAACGTGAAGCACATTCCCTTTAGTCTCATTCTCCAAACAGGTAGAATGTTATCCCTCTATACACCCTTGTAAAGACAAAGTTCCACTGCAGAAACCAACTATTGTGGGTGGAACTGTGTCCCCTGAAAAGAGATGTTGAAGTTTTAACTCCTAGTACCACAGAATATGACCTTATTTGGAAATATGGTTGTTGCAAATGGAATTAATTAATTTAAATAAGGTCATACTGGAATAGGGTGGGCCCCTAATCCAATATGACTGGTCTCTTATAAAAAGAAATTTGAACACAGGCACAAACATGCACAGAAAGAGGATGCCATGTGAAAGCAGAAAAGAAGACCGTGTGGACAGGGAGGAAAAGACTGGCGTGAGTGATGCATCTATATGCCAAGGAGCACCAAGGTATGCCAGCAAATACCAGAAGCTAGAAAAGGCAAGGAAGTATTCTCCCCTATAGGTTTCAGAAGGAATAATGTTCTGCCAATAAGCCTGAATCCAGACTTCTGGCATCCAGAATTGTAAGACAATAAATTTCTGTTGTTTTAACCCACAGCAGCCCTAGAAAACTAAGACACTAACTGTGAAAAGCAGGGTTTTTTTCATATCTTTAAATGAAGCAATCTATAAAGGTTAACTTAGCTAGCACCAAGCTTGACCTCGAAATCATTAATTTCTTGTCCAAGTCACACAAACAAAAAAATGTAAACAAAAGAAAAATATTCCCTGTTTGTTGAACCGTATCTACTTACTTCCCATCAAGGCTCAGTAGCAGAGAAGTCATGTACCAGGGAAGAAGCACATACACTCAATCCTGGGACTTTCTACAAAAACTGGGGCTGAGTAAGGCCAACAGCAATTATGGCTGCCAAGATACAAAAAACTATTAAAATCTATGCCTTTCTTCCTCACAATTCAACACTAAACTTGGTTCACTGAACAGCTTCCTGGCAGCACTGACATTCAATGAGGATAAACCTGAGCAATTTGGATATGTCTGGCATAAAAGATCATATTAAGCAAAATCACTCTGTGGGAAAATATAAAACATTGCTAAAAGAAATCAAAGAAGAGCTAAAGAGGTGGAAAAACATTCCATGTTCATGGATAGTCAAGTTGAATGTTAAGATGTCAATTCTACCCAAATTGATCTATAGATTCAATGCAATACCAATCAAAATTTCAACAACCTACTTTGAAGACTGAGAAAAGCAAGTTATCAAATTTATTTGGAAGGCAAAGAGATTCTGAATACCTAAAGATATCCTTAAAAAGTAGAACTAAGTGGGAAGATTAACTCTTCAAGACTTTAAAGCTTACTATAAAGCCACGGTGGTCAAAAGAGCTTGGTACTGGCACAGAGATAGAGGACTGACCAACAGAATTAAATCAAGAGTACGAAGATACACCACCAAATCTACGGTCAATTGATCTTCAATAAGGCCCCCAAATCCACTGAACTGGGACAGAATAGTCTTTTCAATAAACGGGAGAACTCAATAGCAATAGCCAAAAGAATGAAGGAGGACCCCTACTTTACACCCTATACAAAAATTAATTCAAAATGGATTAAAGACCTAAATATAAGAGACGGTACCTAAAACGCCTTGAAGAAAACACAGGGAAACATCTTTAAGAGCTAGTAATAGAAAGTGGCTTCTTAAACTTTACACCCAAAGCACAAGTACGAAAGAAAAATTGATTAATGGGAACTCCTTCAAATCAAAAGCTTCTTTGCCTCAAAAGACTTTGTTTAAAAAGTGAAGAGGCAGCCAACTTAATGGGAGAAAATATTTGGAAACCACATGTTCTAGTTTGCTAGCTGCTGGAATGCAATATACCAGAAACGGAACAGCTTTTAACAAAGGGAATTTAATGAGTTGCTAGTTTACAGTTCTAAGGCCGAGAAAATGTCCCAACTACAACAAGTCTATAGAAATGTCCAGTCACAGGCATCCAGGGAAAGATACCTTGATTCAAGAAGGCCGATGAAGTTCAGGGTCTCTCTCTCAAGTGAGAAGAGATGTGGTGAACACAGTCAGGGCTTCTCTCTCGGCTGGAAGGGCATATGGTGAACATGGCGTTGTCATCTGCTAGGCGTCATCTGCTAGCTTTGTCTCCTGGCTTCCTGTTTCACGAAGCTCCCCGGGAGACGTTTTCCTTCTTCATCTCCAAAGGTCACTGGCTGGTGGACTCTCTGCTGCATGGTGCTGCAGCCTTCTCTGCTCTCTCTGAATCTCTCATTCTCCAAAATATTTCCTGTTTTATAGGACTCCAATAAATCAACCAAGACCCACCCAAATGGGTGGAGACATGTCATCCCCTAATCCAGTTTAACAACCATTCTTGACTAAATCACATCATCCAGGCAGATGATCTCATTACAGTTTCAAACACACAGTATTGAATAGAGATTATTCTACTTTTATGAAATGGGATTTATATTAAAACATGGCTTTTCTTAGGGGGCATGCTTCCTTTCAAACCAGCACACCACGTATCAGATAGAGGTTTCATATCATGTGTACCTATAGAAATTATACAACTCAACAACAAAAGAATAAACAACCCAATTATAAAATGAGCAAAGTATAAGATGGCTAAAAAGCACATGAAAAGATGCTCATCTTCATTAGCTATAAGGGAAATGCAAACCAAGACTACATTCAGATATCACCTTATACCTGTAAGAATGGCTGCTTTTAAACAAAAAGGAAACTACAAATGTTGGAGGATGTGAAGCATTTGGGACACTTATGCATTGCTGGTGGAAATGTATAATGGTACAGCCACTGCAGAAGACAGTTTGGCGATTCCTCAGAAGACTAAATGTCTAGCTGCCCTACAAGCCAACAATACCAATACATGGTATATACCCAAAAGAGCTGAAAGCAGTGACACGAACAGACATTTGCAAACTGATTTCACAGCGGTACTTTTCACAACTTCCAAAAAACTGAAACAATCCAACAGATGAGTGGATACACAAAATGTGGTGTATATACACAATGTAATATTATGTCATATTAAGAGTAAATGAGGTTCCAAAGCATGTAACATGGATGAACCTTGAGGACATAAAGTTGAATGAAGCAGGTCAGACACAAAAGAAGAGATACTATATGATTTCACTATTGTGACTCTGATAAAGGTAATCTCAGAGGTTTATACTGTAGAATATAGGGGATCTAGAGGTACACAGAGGCTAGAGAAGGGGGAAAGGTTACCCAATGAGGCTGAATTTAATGTAAGGGTATGGATAGAAGTAATGGTAATTAATTACTGGGGTTATAAGTAACATGCCATACTAGAGGTGAATATGATTGAAAGGGGATGTATCCCACTGATTAAATCTATAATCATAAACAAGCTCTTGCATGAACTCCTTCAAAGGTTTGATCTTATACAAAAAGTCAATAATAGAGACCGGTGCACCCACACAGCTACATCTTCCCTGGCCACTGGAAGCCCACATTCACAAGCATCAGTGTAACATCCCCAACCTGCCCCCATACCTGTCCTAAAACAAATCATCATACTGAGTGCTCCGCCCCATGCCCCCTGCTGTACAACCATCCCGCAAACAGAAGGGCTTAGACTACTAAAAGAAATAAATCCCAAAGTAAATCAATCAAGATATTTATATGCCATGAAGACAGCAGAAGATCACTAAGTATATCACAAAGCAAACAGATAGAGCCCTGCCTAATGACCAAATTAAAACATTAGAGGAGACACAGACATTGGAGCAACTAATCAAAGATGTTCATTCAACTCCACTTAATAAAATAAGTGGGACAGCAAATGACATAAAGGAGATCAAGAAAACAGTAGAAGAGCACAAGGAAGAATTTGAAAGAATAAATGGAAAAACAGCAGAAATTACAGAGATTAAAGACTCTGTTGACCAAATAAAAAACATACTAGAGGCAGACAACACCAGATTTGAAGAGACAGAAGAAAACATAAGTGATATAGAGGACAGGATAATTGACTTTGAAGATTCAAAAGAGCAAATGGCAAAAAAGATGAAAAAAATTGAATGGGAACTCAGGGAAATGATAGACAAAACAAAGTGAGAAAGAGAAAGAGAAAGACTTTCAGCCAAGAATTCCATTCCCAGCCAAACTGTCCTTCAAAACTGAGGGAGAAGTTAAAGTTTTCACAAAGAAGTCCTGAATAACTTGTCAACAAGAGGTCGGTCCCAAGAAATACTACAAAGAGTTCTGCCAGCTGAAAAAAAAAGACAGGAAAGGAAGGTCTAGAGGAGGGTAAAGAATTGAAGAGTACCACTAAGGGTAATTTAAAGAATACAAAGAAAGAGGGAATAGAAAATATAGATCTGACAAATAAAATAAAAAAGATAAGATGGTGGAATCAAGAAACGGCTCTTCTCTTCTGTTACTCAGATGTGGCCTCTCTCTCCAGCCAACACAAGCAGTCTCACCACCCTCCCCCTCTCTGCGTGGGACATGACTCCCAGGGGTGGGGACTTTCTTGGCAACGTGGTAGAGAGATCCTGGAATGAGCTGAGACTCAGCATCTAGGGATTGAGAAAAACCCTAGAGTGAGCTGAGAATTAACATCAAGGGATTGAGAGAACCTTCTTGACCAAAAGGGGGAAGAGCAAAATGAGACTAAGCGTCAATGGCTAAGAGATTCCAAACAGAGTCGAGAGGTTATCCTGGAGGTTATTCTTACGCATTAAGTAGATATCACCTTGTTGTTTAAGATGTAGTGGAGAGGCTGGAGGGAACTGCCTGAAAATGTAGAGCTGTGTTTCAGTGGCCATGTTCCTTGATGATGACTGAACAATGATAGAGCTTTCACAATGTGACTCTGTGATTGTGAAAACCTTGTGTCTGATACTCCTTTTATCTACCATATCAACAGACAAGTAGAATATATGGAATAAAAATAAATAATAGGGGGAACAAATGTTAAAATAAATTTAGTTCGAAATGCTAGTGACAAATGAAAGTGAGGGGTAAGGGGTATGGTATGTATAATCTTTTTTTTTCTGTTACCGTTTTATTTCTTTTTCTGTTGTCTTTTTATTTCTTTTTCTAAATCGATGCAAATGTTCTAAGAGATGGTGAATATGCAACTATGTGATGATATTAAGAATTACTGATTATATATGTAGAATGGAATGATATGTTAATATTTGTTTGTTGTTAATTTTTTTAATAAATAAATAAATAAATAAAAGAAATGGCTCTTCAATAATAACTTTGAATCTTAATGGACTAAACTTACCAATTAAAAGATACAGATTGACAGAATGGAGTAAGAAACATAATCCAGTTATGCTGCTTACAAGACATTCATCTTAGACACAAGGATACAAATAAATTGAAAGCAAAAGGATGGAAAAAGATTTTCCATGATCGCTGTAACCAAAAGAAAGCTGTAGGAGTTATACTAATATCAGACAAAATAGACTTTAAATGTAAAGACATCAAAAGAGACAAAGAAGGCTGCTACAAAAAGGAACAATGTTGTGAGGCATACAACGATGTGAATGAACATGTGGGACATTTGGTGAGACAAAATAAGCCAAAAACAAGAAAACAACAATGGTATGGTCACCTTTAGAAAATGCTTATAAGAAAACAGGGGCCTAGACTGTAAGGTTTTAGAGCAGACACATTAAGTCCAGAGTGGTGATTATTATTTCTGGATTTTGAGAGGCTGTTTTATATATATATAATCTGATATTTAGAGATAAGAATGAAGCCAAACAGGTTGGGGTTAAAGTAATTCAGATTTAGGGGTAAGGAAGACAGTAATCCTAACTGCCACTGATACTTTATTTATTTCACTTCTTTTCCCCCTTTTCGTCAGGATGCAATTGTTGATCCCATGGTACCAGGTCTGGATTCATCCCTGGGAGTCCTCTCCCACATCGCTAGGGAGACTTTCAACCCTGGATGTCATGTCCCACGTACTGGGGAGGGCAATGCTTTTACTTGCAAAGTTGGGCTTAGAGAGACTGAAGCCACACTGAGCAACAACAGAGGTTGGGATTAAAGTAATTCAGAACAGGGGTAAGGAAGACAGTGTCTATATTTTAGAACCACACATACTCTTTGAGACCAATGGAAGAAAGATTTGATCTGGAACTGAAATTTTCTGTAGTGCATAATCTGTATAGTTCATTTGAACAACTGAAACACAGGAAGCACAGACTAAGAAAGAGGTCCTTTAATCCTGTATAGACTATTATAAGGCCTGGAAACATTCTAGAGTATACTGAGTAGATAATCAAAAAGTATTGGCAAATTCCCCTGAGGGAGAGGAAAAAGACTATGGAACTATTAAACCTTACCATCAAGGAATTCCCTGACACGGTGTCAAACTTTAGGGATACCCAAATCAATAGGCCATGCCCTTGATCATGAGGCCTACTCTTGTGACGCTTATGTAGGTAGTGGAGAAGCTTAGACTACCTATAGGCATACCTACAAGTTACTTCTGGAGGACCTCTGTTGTTGCTCAGATGTGGCTTCAGTCTAAGTCCAACTATGCAAGTAAAATCATTGCCCTCCCCACTACACAGGACATGACATCCAGGGGTGAAAGTCTTCCTGGCAATGTGGGACTTGTGGGCAATGTGGACTCCCAGGGATGAATCCAGACCTGGCACTGTGGGATCAACAATTACATCCTGACAAAAAGGGAGAAAAGAAGTGAAATAAAGTATCAGTGGCAGAGAGAGTACAGAGTTGAGAGGCTACTGTGGAGGTTGCTCTTAGGTAAGCTTCAGGTAGACCTTGCTACCTATCATAATCTGCCAACCCGAACCAGGACCATTCCAGTCAATCCTAAAGAACACCTAGAACAATTTATAAGATTCCACAAGGGTTCATGCACTAGAGTAACTTTCCAAAAACCTACAACCTCCAGATGGGTCACTGGTCCAGAAAAAAGTCCTGAAACCTAGCCCAGCCTCTCCAGAACATCAGATAGTTCCATCTCCCTATTCCTTATTAGTTACAGACCCTTACAATATCAAAAACTTAGAATTGCCATAGCCCAAACAACCCCAGTGAGAGGCGTGAAAAGATCAAAGGCGATGATGGAATTATACATAGAAGATAGGACTTAACAAATGAATATGAATGCTGCGTCATTAAAGTGATCTCTCTTCTAGTCTCCAGTATTTTAGAGCAGCTAGAAGTAAAAACCTAAAATTGTGAAATTGTAACCCATGTCAAAGTTTGAAATATGTTCTATAACTAATTGTGGTGCTGTGCTTTGAAATTTATAGCTTTTTTGTATATATGTTATTGTCCACAAAAAAAGGAAAAAAAAGTCGACTGTATGATAAAAAAGTATTTAAGCCCTCTAGCCTCCTATATTCTGGAGCAGCTAGATGGAAAAATACAAAAGGATCATATCATAGCCCATGACAAACTCCGGGATCTATCCTGTAACCACTTTTAAAGAATACTTTGAAAACTACTGCTTTTTTTATTTCTTTGCTTTGTATATATGTTATACTACATAATAAAAAAGTTAGAATGGGTATACCCCAAATACCCCTACAGAGTGTGAGAAAGATCAGAGGTGATGGTGGAGTTATACAGAGAAAGGTGGGTTTATCAAATGAGTGCTGAATCATTTTAACTGATATTTCTTTTAGCCTCCAATATCTTTGAGCAGCTAGAAATAAAATTCTAATATTGAGGAATTGTAACTCATACCAAACTGAACTCTGTTCTACAACTATTTGTTGCAATGTACTTTGAAATAAATTGCTTTTAGGTATATATGTTATTTAAAGAGAAGAAGTACAACAGAGAAGATAGGATTTAACAAAAGAGTATGACTGCTGAATCAATATATTGACATATCTGTCAGTCTCCAGTATCTTGGAGGCACTAGAAGGAAAAACCTGAAATTTTGGAACTGTAACCCATACCAAACTGTGAAATCTGTTTCATAACTACTTGTTAAAATGTACATTGAAATTTATTGCTTTTTTGTATATATTTCACAATAAAAAAAGTTCAAAGTTCACTATAACAGAAATAATAACAATGGGAAAGCTTGAAATATTGACAGAATTACCAAAATGAGACACAAAGTGAGCCTTGCTGTTGGAAAAATGGAGTCAATAGACATGTTTAATGTACGATTGCCACAAACTTTCAATTTACAAAGAATGCAACAACTGGGAAGTACAATAAAGCAAACAGCAATAAAATGGAAAAAAAAAAGTCAGTAATAGAGGGGTATAGAGGAAAAACTAATTTTGCACGCTATGGCCTATAATGAGCAGGAACACAGGAATAGTACAACAGCAGTGCCAGGGTAAACAATTGGAGGGCAGGGACAAGAGATTAAGGGAGGTTTTGATTTGATATTTCTTGAGGCTGTGGTTATTGTTCCTTTGAACCAATGAAAATTGTCCAAAATTTTGAGTGCTGCTGATTATACAACCCAATGAGGACACTGTAAGACACAGTTTGTTTATTTTGGACATTATCCATGATGTCAATTGTTCTAGTCTGCTAGCTGCCGGAATGCAATAAACCAGAAACAGAACAGCTTTAAAAAGGGGAGTTTAATAAGTTGCTAGTTTACAGTTCTAAGGCCGTGAAAATGTCCCAATTAAAACAAGTCTATAGAAATGTCCAATCTAAGGCATCCAGGGAAAGATACCTTGGTTCAAGAAGGCCGATGAAGTTCAAGGTTACTCTCTCAAGTGGAAAGGTACATGGCAAACACGGTCAGGGTTTCACTCTCAGCTAGAAGGGCACACTACGAACGCGGCGTCGTCTGCTAGCTTCCTCTCCAGCTCCCCGGGAGATATTTTCTTTCTTCATCTCCAAAACTCGCTGGCTGATGGACTCTCTGCTTCATGGTGCTGTAGTGTTTTCTGCTCTCTACAAATCTCCCTCATTCTCCAAAACGCTTCCTCTTCTAAAGGATTCCAGTAAACTCATCAAGACCCACCCAAATGGGTGGAGACATGTCTCCACCTAATCCAGCTTAACTCTTGATTGAATTACACTCTTGACTGAATTACACTCCAGGGAGAAGACCTAATTATAGTTTTAAACATATAGTACTGAATAGGGATTAGAAGAAATGGCTCCCTTTACAAAATGGATTAAGATTAAAACATGGCTTTTCTAGGGTACATACATTCTTTCAAACCAGCAGACCAATGGATGAAGGAAGCCAAAGGATGCAATGACTGAGAAGCCAAAAGGACTATATATATATGATGGAATACTGTGCAGCTACAAAAAGGAACAATGTCATGAGGAGCACACAACAATCTGAATGAACCTTGGGGACGTTAGTGCAAAATCAGCCAGGAACAATACAACAAATATGCTAAGGTCTCTTTCCGAAAACACTTATAAGAAAATTGGAGCCTAGATTGTAAGATCTTATGGCAGCCATACTCTGTTTGAAATCATAAGTGTACTTCGAGATTCTGAGACACTGAACTGTATGTGTATAAGGTGGTACTTCCCTAGAACTTTGAGCACCTCTGTGACACCTAAAATTCAGAGATAGAGTTTTACAGCTCTGGAAGTCAGCACTGCTACATACAATAACAGTTAAAGTAACTGAAAAAGAGAGCAGGCTTTAATTAGAGATAAAAACAAAGCCGATCTGATTGGGAAAAACGTAAATGAGAAAATGGGGCAAAAAATGATAGTGTACGTACTACAGAGCTTCACAAACTACTGTATGAGATCAAAGGCAGAGAGGTTTATTGCATCTAGAATTTAAATTATGTGTAATATACAATCTAATCAACCTGTCCGGATAGCTCATTTAGACAACCCAAACACACAGAATCCAGAACAGGAACAAGGCCTTATAATTCTGTATAGTTTAATACAATACCGGGAAACATCTCAGACTATGGTGGGCTGATAATTAAAAAGTATTGGTAGAATTTGTAACAACCGAATAGCAAATCTTAAACTCATTAGTTAACTAGCTTTTTGATATGTGCTTTTAATTGGATCATAAATAATGGTTCATCACCTCCTTACCGAACACCCTCTTCACAAAATCAAATTATGTCTGAAAGGGTGTATACTTTAAAAGGGCTTCTTGATCTTGGATATTTGAAAGTTAAAAGTCAAATTTGGTAACCAAAGGACTGCTTTAAGGGTCTTTCCCATCTTCCCAACGTTTTCTCAAAACATCAATACCTAGTTCGCCAAGTACAGTGCCTGGTGTATAGTAGGACTAAGTAAAAGAATGGGTTTTTAAAAGTAACTCCCATAAAGTGAGTAGTCAAAAATACTGTGTAGCAAGCTACTATATATTGCTAGGTTTGTTCTTTTAACAGCTGGAATTTATTAAGATGCGTTATTTTGATTCTAATCACTGCCTAAAACACTTTGGGTGGTATTGTTGGAGTGGTGGCTTTTCCTCCAAGTGAATAAATGAAATTTGACATGCATCTTTTCATCCAAAGTTTTGTACATCATGTTGTTTTTTAATGGAAAAATGTTAATATGGCTCTTTTGTATTACTAAAAAATAGCTTTGAGATTAAGGAAAATAAATAACTCTTGTACAGTTCAGTATCGTCTAAATCTGTATTGGTAGTATGTAAATGGCGTTTGCTGTGGTTACAAAATACTTCTTCGGGATTCTACTAATATTTTTTTTTCCCCTCTAATAACCATTTGATTGAATTCTGTTGCTTGGTAAAATAAAGTTTTACCAGTTGAAATAAAAAAAATAAATAAAAAATAAAAAAAAATAAAAAGTATTGGTAGAGTCCCTTATGGGACTGGAGAAAAAATATGGAACTATTAAATTTTCCCATCTAAGAAACCCCTGATACTTTCTCAAACATTAGGATTCTCAAGGAAATAGGCCAAGCCCATGATTTTGAGGCTTACCCTTCTGAAACTTATTTCTATAGCACAGAAGCTAAGACTACCTATAATTATGCCTAAGAGTTACTTCCAGGAAACCTCTTTGGTTGCTCAGATGTGGCCTCTCTCTCTCTCTAAGCCCAACTCTGCAAGAAAAAATACTACCCTCCCTGCTACATGGGACATGACATTCAGGGAGAAAGTCTCCCTGGAACATGGGACATGACTTCCAGGGTTGAACCTGGCCCTGGAACGAAGGGATCAACAATATCCTCCAGACTAAAAGGGGTGGGTAGGAGGTGGGGGAATATAACAAAATAAGGTATCAGTGGCTAAGAGAGTTCAAATGGAGTCCAGAGGCTATTGCGAAAGCAACTCTTATGCAAGCTTCAGCTAGATATTGTCGATTGCCATGGTTTGCCATACCCCAACAAACATCATTCCTATTAACCCTAAAGAACACCTAAGCTCTAATTGAGACTACAAAAGCTTCAGGCACTAAATTTACTTTTCAGAAATTTGTAGACTCTACAGGGTTCCTAGGCCAGATAAGTCCTGAAACTCAGAAGGGCTAGCCTCTCCAAGAATATCAACTAATTCCATCCCCCTATCCTACATCGCTGACACCCCTTTTCAACAAGAAAAAGTTAGAACGGGCTTAGCCCACAGACCCCTATAGATTGTGAATAGGATCAAAGGAAGAGGAGGAGTTATAACAGATAAGATAGGATTTAACAAACAAGTATGGCTACTAAATTATTACAATGATACTTCTTTTAGCTTCCAGTGTTTTGGAGCATCTAGAAGGAAAAACCTGAAAATGTAAAATGGTAACCCATATCAAACTTTGAAATCTGTTCTGCAATTACTTGTTAAAATTTACTTTGAAAAGTATTGTGCTTTTTTTTGGTATATATGTTATATTTCACAATTAAAAACATTTAAAAAATCACTCTGTGGTTAAATTCTTACATGCAATGATTCAAGTATCATTACTAACTCAATGACAAACAGGATACCTAATCCAAAATGTACCCTACTAGTGAAAAAAAGAAAGAACCAGGGGGACGATGGTGGCACATTGGCAGTGTTCGCGTCTGCCATGCCAGAGGCCCGGGTTCAATTCCCAGTGCCTGCCAGTGTGAAAAAAAAAAAAAGAAAGAATGAGCCAGGAGCAGCTGACTGGGGCAAGTGGAGAGCTAAGGATGCCTGTCTTTTATTCAAACATCTTTAAAACATATCACCAGTCAGAGATTTGTAGGGTATTCAGGTGAAAGATAAAAATCAGTCTATCAAACATTTACCCAACTGAAGCAGAGAGCTGGTCCAGATAATTTCTACATGTCTTTAGCTCTGATGATTTACTACCCACCATTATCAATCTCCTATTATTTCATTAAAAATAAAGTTAAAGGGGAAACTTTGAGGCAAAAGTTAAGCAAACAACAACCAAAAGGGGGAAAAAAAAAAAACACCATACACACAGCAATCATCATCCCACTTAACTCTTCTAAATACAAACTACAGGAAAGTGAGATAAACATATGACTCTCCTATACAATGCTTGGTGCATGCAAGTACATGATACAATTTAGCAAAACCCCAATTCAAAACACTGGCTAGAGCTAAATTATTGAACAAAGAATCTAAGGTTCAGTGTTGACTTCAAATTCTATGAATCATTGTCTGGGAATGCGTAAAGTTTTTCAATATTAAATATACAGCATGCAAAGACAAAGAAATACATATTCACTCCACTCCCCATCAATCATACCCTTTTAGTTTGAGGAGCCATGAGGCACAAAGAAAAAGCACTGGATACAAAGTCACAAGATCTGGGTATAAGCATCAGGTTTGCCATTTCCTAGTCATAAGGCTCAGAGATGTTTATTTTCACTCTCTGAAAAATGGAAAGAAAAGTCACCTGTCTTTCAGGATTGTTGTAGGGAATAAATAAGAACATAAGTGACTTGAATTGTACATTTAAAAATGGTTAAAATGGCAAATTTTATGTTATAAATATATATGTATATAAATTACCACAATAAAAAATTTTTGATTAAAAAATAACGTGAGTACATTTTACATACTGTAAAACATAATATAAATTTAATTATTGTGTTTATGTGCAATTTTAGTCACCATGCTTGAAAACTGGGGGTGGGGATGTATAGAAAAAGTAACAAAATTTATTAAGAAGATTTTTTTTTAATCGGTTCTATAAAGGTTAATTTTTCAACAAACATTTACTGAGTTCTTATTATCATATTTCCCTGGCACTGAGGGAGGAGACAAAGATAGAAAAATGAAGAGACCATTCTTGTCTTTAAGGAATTCAAACATTCCTTAAAGAAACAAGATAATAGATTCAGGTAACAATAAATAGCTATTACGTTATGCCTGAAACATACTACGTGTCAGGCCCCAACTAACCTATTACAAACAACATCTCAATTAATCCCTACATTAACGCTGTAACAAATTTTTACAAAGGGAGAAGCTAAGGCTTTGAAAGGTTAAGTAAATTAACCAAGACCTCCGAGTTGTAAAGTGGAAAAGCTAGGACTTCAAGTTAGGTCTGTCTGTCTGCAAGCATATTTTATTTTTTGTAATCTTGGAGTGGGAAAAGGTTTCCTAAACATGACACAAAAAGCAAAGACCATTAATGAAAGTGCAAATAGATCCTATTACATTAAAAGATTAACCTTTGATATAATAAATGAAATAAGCAAGGTGCAAAAGAATGCAAAGCATATGCTAGCATTTGTATAAAAAGAAAGGGGGAGAAATAACCCAAGAAACTATTAACTATGGTTACTTGCTCAGTGACGGGAGTACTGGGCAGATGGGGAATAAGGATGAGAGGGAAAAGTTTCACATTCACTAAATTCTAAATTAGAAATTTAGAAATTAGAAATTGAGAATTAGGAATGAACTTAGATGTAGGAAACATACCGGTTTGGTAAATTAAGTCTGGAAAAGTAAAATACAATATTTAAGGGAAAAAATAATTTCATTTTTAATTCTAATTTCCAAATTTATTCAACATGGGGGTGGGAGCAAAATGATAACTGTTATCATTTCCCAAAGATAAATGGAAAACAGTTTGGGAGGCCCCAATTTAGACAATTTCCTTCGCTTAAAACAGGATACTTCACCAGACAAATTTCTGAGGTTTCTTCAAGCTCTAGGATACTATTAAACCAAATAAATATTACTTGCCTAAAACTAACATTGTGGAAAATAACTCATAGTGAAGCTAAAATTCAAAAAGGGTAAATAATCCCTACACCAAGCTCCAGGAAATCAAATATAGGGGATTCTTGAAAGAGAGAGTTCAAGACTGAAAAGCAAAGCTACAGGATAACACTTGTTCCAAACTGCTGCTAGGAAAAGAAATGCAAAGAAAGCTTACAGGAAAACTGCATGCACACATATACATGGCTATCTGCCACTCATGGCATTCTTATACAGGCTGACAAAAATCACTAGTGTTCCTTGATAAGCACAATTCTGAAAGGCTGTTGTATGATCTTATGTGTACATGCTTTAATGCTCAAGTCTGAAGACAGGTCAAGCCAACATTAACCAACTGATCTCCAACATTATAAACACAGTCAGCTCAAAAGAATGTTACAGCAAAAAGACCTATTCAACATCACAAGCAGCACAACTCCCTCTCATAAAACAAAATAGGAGGACAAAAGATGTGTCTATAATGCATAATAAGCAGCACCTATGGATGGGGAAAAGCGGTAGCCAACAGAAATTTTAACTTCCAAACCCAGATACAAACTTTTTTAATATGAACAGCATTACCTCAGTCTTGGATGATATCAAAATTAGTCAAATCAGCTTATTAAGAGAATCATGAGTCAGAACATGGCTTCAAGAATGAATACAAAATATGCAGTAAATTCATAATCAAGTACAATATACACAGATATACAATGAACTACGTAAACAACAGCTGTATAGCCTTACTCCCCATTCTTTAAACAGGCCTGTCTCTCAGCCTTGCTCAAAAAAGTTCATCCTAACACCAAGATGATACTTTCGAAACAAGAACTACCAACTCCCTCTAAGCATTGCCAAAGCTCCCACTGTGAGAGGCAGCTATTGTGGAAATTTCCTGAAGTTCCAACAAAGTCCTCAATCCCACTGTGTCAGCCATTGACAGTGATTGTGCTCCTGGAAGCTTGTATGAGATACAAACCAATGAGTTAAGTACACTCCGTGGGTACTTGGAGCCACCACAGAACATTTTCCAACTGTGCCAGTTCTTGAAACCACACAATCTACCATCCCCTCGCCGACAAACCAAGAAACAGCAGGTGAAAGCTGTAGTAGCTACATATTCAGACTGATTAGGGAACAAGCCAGCCTTCTTAAGGCTTAAGGGACCTCATTTCTGCAAGGGAGAGTGGAGTTTTAATAAAACTAAACGAAGATCTACAATTTCTGCTTTCTACCCAAAATTAACACCCACTGTCCCAAGAATTTTTGCGGCGTGCTGAGCTGCAGAGAAAAAAAAAAAGGAAAAAGAAAATTTAAGGCTGTAAATGTGACTGTATAAAAATTCCCAAGAGAGCTCCGTGCCACAAGGGCTAACTATGCAGCTGCTTTTCTACTTGCCTAATAATCCAAGATAAACAGAGCAGGCTCATCAAGCCTCACTAACTTCCAGGAAAATGGAACCTTCTTATCTCAGGACAAGTCACATGCCCCTGAAATTAATCCGCAATTGAAATCCATATAGGTCTGCTCCAGAAATCATTCTGGCTGGCAGTAATTAATGCCCCCTCCTCAAAGGCTTCCAATTTACAGAGGCAAAAGCCAAGCAAAATAAAGCAAGTGGAAGAACTTCCAATGAGCCTCAGTTTCAACAGTGTTCCAACCCAAGCAGTATTCAGACCCCACTGTGCCCGGGGTCCCTGTTCTGAGTTCCTCTAGTTCTACTAGCATAGCTTCTACCCCCACTCAGCCCCACCCCCACAATAAGTCATGCTTTGCTTCTGCAATTTCCATTTAGGATTCGACAAAAATCAATGCAGCCAGAAAGAAAAACAAACAGTATGCCTCCTCAAAAACCACATGACTGGTTGGAATAAAATATCTAATACCCAGTACAAAAACTCTTTTCCTCAGCAAAGGAAAAACGAAGGAACAAGCCTCAAAATGGGAAAACTCCCACATACCAGGGTGTTATCTGAGGATTTAGGCTCCTAAAAGGAAAACAAATATTATGGCTGAACACACCCATGTGAAAGCCTAAACCTCAAAAGCTCAATTTTCACCCTTGGGAAAATGAGTTTTTTAAACCAGTTACCCAACCATTATCATTTGGCAATCCAAGAATGTCATCTACTTCATAAGCTGTATTTATCATGTATCCATGCTTTGAATCCTCAGCTGAAATTTCTAGATGCCATGTATGTGCAGGTCACATTAGAAGGAAGTGCTATTACTGGCTACGACTCCCTCTCTCTCCCTCTCTCTCCCTCCCTCTCCCTCCCTCTCCCTCCCTCTCCCTCCTTCTCTCTCTTTCTCTTTCCCTCTCTCTCTCTCTCATTCCTTTTATAACCTGCTTTATTCAGTCATAATCCAGAAAGTCAGATGGCACTAGAAAGTATATCCATTCGCCTTTAAAGAGGCCCTACTAAATCAGCAAGGGAAACCTCAAGGTTGGAGGAACAGGCAACAACTGTATAGGAAGAGAAGCAGAAAGTGAAGGGCAAAGGAGAACAAGAGCAAGAGAGATGATTCTTATTAAATACTTCTATGAAACTATCTCCAAAGCTGAGATTTAAAAGCACTGTATCAAAAAATAAAATAAATAAAATTTTAAAATAAACAAAAGAACTATATCAAGCTACCTCATTTTCAAACATGCAAAGTTGATCTGAAAAACATATTCTGTGAGGTATCTCAGCTTGGTATTTTTCCTAGATGCATAAAAACAAACTATAATATCAAATAAAATTGAGAAGGGAAAGATTAAGTTCCACAGTTTGATCAAATGGTTCCCAGTCCCAAATGGTGGCATAATATTCGAACTGCAACACTCCAAAATCCCTCACCCTAAAAGGTAGATCAACAGTCTGCTCCACTGAACTGGAACAGGTTAGCTCTAATTGCCCCCTCATTTCTGCTGTTCCTCTTTTTCCTTAACCAAACTATCACAAAGGAGCTTTATACCCATATACATGCGTACTCAATTAATATCTGAGCACAGGAAACTAAATATCAGGTTGCTGTGCCCACCCAACACATCTGGCTGATAAATTTCACCCCAGCTTGTTTTCAGAGACCCCTCTCTCACCCTTAACCCTAATCTCAATGGAAAGATCAGGTAACATTCAAATATCACACAACACCCAGT
Source organism: Tamandua tetradactyla (assembly GCF_023851605.1). Lineage (NCBI taxonomy): Eukaryota > Metazoa > Chordata > Mammalia > Pilosa > Myrmecophagidae > Tamandua > Tamandua tetradactyla. The sequence continues at coordinate 28,462,823 of NC_135333.1, forward strand.
CTTCATATGAACTGTAAAGCAGACCAAGGGCCAGACCCCACAGGGAAAATCTGGAGAAACAATTAAAGACATCTGCAGGCCCCAACTGAGGAGCATGAAGACAAAGTTCTATTTAACAAGAATGACATTTTCTTGATTACTCTGGGCCAGGCACAGTGCTAAATCCTAAGGATCTCTAGGGACCCCCTGAGGATCTCAGTCTGGATGGGGTGGATGGGGCAGACAATTAAATAAATGTTAATCTAAAAAGTCCTGAGCTATGGATATGATGTTCTGGAAAACTAGGAGTGTGGGAAGGATGGGGCAAGAGTTGGGTGGGGTGAGGAGGGTAACAGACACAGAAGACATGCAGGATCAAACAATATCAGAACTGATGCTTAAAGACTGAGCCTTAGAAAGGAAGGACAGGAAGAGAAGGAGAGAGGAGGCAGAAATCTCATGTAAAAGGAACAGAAACAAAAGCACAGAAGTATGAATTAACCTGGCGGGCAAAGTATGTTCAGAAACCCACAAGTCCGGCCTAGAAGACCTGGTAGGCCAATGGAGAGAATTGATCCTGAGGTCAAAGGCAAGTTATCAAATGATTTTGAGGAAAGAGTACCATAGATTCGCTCTTTTATAAGGATAACACTATTTGTAGTCTGGAGGGTGGGTTTGAAGACTAATAAGAGACTACAAAAGACAATCAAAGGAATCCAAGATCAATTTCCATAACCAAACCGAGAACAGAAAGTGCCGTCTATTTCACGTAACATATTTACCAACAATCTTTATAAAATCTGAAATACAAACTAAGTTTTCACTGCTTCTGCATGTATTAATAAAATAGCCAGTGCATAGGTTCTATGAAATGTCCAGATTCCCAGTTCAGGTAATGTGATTCTTTAGCAGTCCTTTTAGCCTTAGCAAAGAATTAAACTAAATAAGTATCTCCTCAGCCTCTAACAAGAGGGGCCACAGTGACTAAGAACGCAGAGCTCATTCCCCTCCTCCACCTTGGATGAAGACCAAATTAGGTTTCCCAGTATGACACACTACTGATCTTCAGTAGTTTCCAACTTTGGCAGTTAATCAATCGGGAGCATATTAACTGCTGATCAAGCAGTGAACTTATGGAGTGCTATTTAGCAAGATATCAGAAAGGCAAGAAATTAGCATTTATTGCTGGGTTCCATGAGGGGCACTTTAATAATCTCAGCTGCTCATGATAGCTGCTTATAAACATTATGTATTAACTCTCCCAGATTACAGATGTGTAAACAGGGGTTCAGAGATGTTCAAGATACCTGAATATTTTGCCAGATGTCATTCAGGTATTTAGCAGAAGAAGCAGGATTCAAACTCAAATATTAGGAACTCTAAAGTGGTTCTTTCACTACCCCATACTTTAAGTATGTACATATAACAAATATTATATATTAAGCTTAGTAATAACAATTTAACAATAATATCTCCCCTTCAAGCACCCCTTGCTACTGGAAAATTTGAGAGGTGATCCATATCTTAGTCTAGGATTAAGAGATCAGTGGAATCAATCTGAGTGATCACTACTGGAATCTCCAAGTGCTACTAAAAAAGGTCATCCCTGGGCATTAGTGACCAAAACACGTTCAGACCCAAATAATCAAAGCAACTTGGCTTTCCCCTGAGAGTCGCAAAGACAATGTCTGAAAAAGACTCACAGCTAATTGCCATGAATAATCAGCTCTCTCAAGTAACTGATTTCCCAAACTGCCCTACCTACCCAAATTACAGAAACATGTTCAGGATTCTCATGGCAGTTCTGATCCGATTTGTCTCAATCCCGGCTCAAGCAGCTTTGCACTACCCTCCTAACTAGATCAGGACCAGCCAATGGGTTTATTCAAGCTGATCTCTGTGTGGATTAGATAATGAAACCTTAGTCATGTAAGCTGCCTGCTTCTAATGGGCTGCAGGGGAGAAGAATAAGAAATTCAATACTCCTAGGGGCCACCTAAAACATCAAATGTTTTCGCCATCCCTCACTCCATCTGTTTGCTCATGCTCCAATTACTATCATTTCCTTTCCATCATCTCTGTCTTTGAAGGATGTGCACATTTGTCCAGAATAAAGATGCTCACCATGCTTTACCAATGGCCATCAACAAAAATAACAAACAAATCCACTCACTAAAATAACTGTCTTTATTGTTTCTAGAAATTAATGACTGGCATCAAATTGAAGACCTGAGATATGTCAAACTAGAGATTCACTAACAACATTCCTGCTTACACTAAGTAGTATGGCGCATTTCTTTCTACACACACCTGTAATCTTGTTTACTTTATAACAAAACGAAAGTGAGATCTCTATTTAGCTTCTGTATTGTTCAAATGTCAGTGTAAGGGAGGAAATTGACAAGGTGGCTAGGGGATAGGGGAGGGAATTGGGAGATAAATTCAACTCAAGCTAATTTCTTGAATCACACAAAAGAATAATTCTACTTTGAATTCAGATTTGCCTTTCTCCTTCTCAAAGATATTCCCAGTTTTACATTCACAGATTTCCTTGTGAGACTTGAAAAAATGAATAATTTTTATGTGCCATACCTTATATTCTCCATCTACAATATTTACCACTCTTCAATGTACCTACCCCATGGGCAGAATGAAGAGTTCAATAACTTTAGCAAAATGTTCTTCATGAAATTTCTTGGAAGGAAAGCTCATTATTTTTACAACTCTATTCAAATGGTAGCACCATGTTCAGTTCAGCACCAAACACCAAATGAGAGTCTAAAGAGACATCCACCGAACCCCCTAAGTGGGATGATAAAATAGTTCAAGAAAAAGAGCATCCACATAGCAACCACAAGCTACCTGGAATTCCTTACCTGAAACTAGGTGGAAAGTCTCCCTACTACTAGAATCAACCACTAAAGTGAACAACTGCTGAACTCACCTGGCTAAACTGGATTGATGACTGTATGGTCAGAAGCAGGTACTTGTTCATAAAACAATCACATACCAATGTTTCATTGCCATAAAGAATTTTGCTAAAAGATGTAATAATTACGGTGTACCTTGGTTTATACAAAGTTTCTAGAAAGTTTCACAAAATTAAAATTTTTGTTAATCAAATTATTTATACTCACTAGAAAAGCTGACCAAAAGATTTTATTCCCCTGTATGTTTTATAAACCCCAAGTTTCTTACACATCAGACTGGCTTAAAGTGAATTAAACTTCTAATATCTATGCATTGTACTCATTTAGCTTTCTATCAGGTTAGAATTTATTTCCAAGTACCCCCTTTAACAACTAACTACATTTTCTCAAACCATATTTCAATTTTTCAAATTGAATTTGTCTCTTTTCTTCTACTCTATGACTCAGGTTTCTTTATTTTCATGCTATTTCCAGGGCTGGGTTTACTGTCTCTTTCACTCACATAAAACTTTTCTACACTGCCCTTGGAAGTACTTATTCTTCTTTTCTCCCCTAGGATTCCTCCCGAATTTAGGGATTATAATACAAACACTAATGACTCTCTGGAGTCATCTGTGCATTACTTTGGGAAGTAATGATTTACTCCAAAAATTCAGTGGCCATAACTCAACAGTACATCTTTGGAATCTAAAGCTTAGACTTGTACCTCTAAAATTAGCCTTGGGATACTAACCCCAATAAAAGACTTTATTCTGTAAAAAGAGGTTTCCTCTGACTCTCAAATGGATTAGGGAATTTCATGATGGTACCCTCACCCCTGTATTTCATGATTTCTCTATCCCTTAGCTATTTGTAAGAGGCAAATTTCAACTTCAATTTTAACAGGCATTGACCACTTACCATGTACCCCAAACTGTTAGGTATTATGAAGGACAAACACAGAGAAAATATGGTTCCTGTCTTCTAGGAGCTTACAATCTTACTAGGGAAACAAGAATAATCAAACAATTAAAAAACAATACAAGATGATACATAATTACGCATCAATATAACAGAAGCTCAACGGTCAGGGAAGGAGTTCAGACCTCAGAAAAACTCCATTTGTGTTACAATATAAGAAAAGAGCACATGCTTTAAGACAAACCCTTAAACCCAAAAGTCTGGCTACATTAATGTTTTCAAAGGGTATATTTACATAGGGCCTATAAGTATCTCTACACTACTCTGATATCATTTCCTAAAACTATCCTCTCCCCTTGGTTATTCTGCTCCAGCTACACTGGATTCTTGTTCTGTTCTCAAACACATCAAGCGTACTTCTTTCTCAAAGCCTCAGCACCGAGGGTTCCTCTACCTGAATTCTCTTCCCTTATAAATCTGGCCGGCCCATTACCTCACTTCATTCAAACATCACCTATTGGAGAGACCTTTCTTGACCATCTCTCCCTCATTCTCTATCCCTTTACCTGCTTTATTTTTCTTTTTAGGATTTACTACCACCTAACTAATAAAAGTTGTTGATTTATTTATTATCTATCTCCTCCCATTAGAATATTAGTTCCATGAGAGCAGGGTCTTTGATTCGTTCACTTCCATGTCTCCTAGGTATAAAACCAGAACCTGGCACACAGCAGCTGTTCAATAACATTAGTTGACTGAATAAATGAATAATAATTATCCCTTCACTATTATCAGAATGGTATCAGAAAATCCTAGAAGTGTAGTACTAGGCTTAAACATCATCTTTTCATAAATATTATTTCTTCTTTATTATATCTCAGTTTCAAACTTCTCACCAAAGCTTTCTTGACCATGTCTTTCTCCTGGACCCAGTGGACACCATAAATCCTCTGTACCCTTTGGCTCTAAATTATGCAATATCATGTGATATAGCTATCCTGTGATATCTCTACTCCTGCTCCTCTGGAACATTAAAAAGAAAACCATATATACCATTTTTTTAACGTTCACCCATTTAGTCTCGCAATCTAGACAGAAAACTTGACATATTTTTTGGAAAGTAATTTAGAAATCATTCTGTACAAACACTTTATTTTACAAGGAAAAAAGAAGTCCCCAACAAAGAGATCTTTACAAAACCATGCTAGTTGAAGGTAAGGTGCTACATCAACGATGATTTGAAAATCTGTGTGACACATTGCAATGGGACTGCATATTGAGAATGTGCGAAGTGAAAAATAAAGAACAGCCACAAATACCAGAGAGAAAAAAAGGATCTCTGTGGAATAGTTCTAAGTTGCCCATTTGTGCCCAAAGGACTTAATCCACTCCTTCCCCTGTATACCCCTAAAGGTCCTACAATACTCCATTTCTCAATACTATTGTCCTTAGCCACTTTGAAAGCAGCCGGCCAATAATAAGCTCTGGGAGGAAAGGGGAGGAAGGAGATTCCCCCTATTAACTATGATTGATAGAAACAATAAAAGAATACATACATTCATGAATGGACACATCAAGCAAAACATGCTCACCAGGACCCACATCCAGTGTCCCCCAACTTACCATCCAATGTTAATCCACCTCACCTTAAGTCTCCCCATATTCCTCTCTATTATTTTCCATGGTCCTGAGCTTTTACTTCTCACAATCCCTTTGCCTGACAAAATTCTAATGGGCAACAAAAGCAGGCACACAAAACAAACGAATTCAAAAATAAACACCAAGAGAGTCACTATATCCAAACCAAAAGAAGTAAAAATACTTCTGCAAAGAAGAAGCCTCTGCAAAGAAGACCAAGAAGCATACAGCAACCATGCCAGGCCTAAGTACAGCTCCTTCACCAACACAGGAAGTCAGGCAGAGCCTTGAAAAGCAGGGAGGAAAACACAGGAAGTCTTTTAGCATTGCACAGATTTCCAAGAGTAGTTAAATGAAGAGACACAGGAATAGGAATAAGAATACCAGGGTAAAGTAATATTCTAGCTTTACCATCAGCTAACTGATACCTTTAGGTAAGTTGCTAGTTGTCTCTCTGGACTTACGATTTCCCATCTATAAAATGAGGTGGTCAAAATATTTTGGGACTTGAATCTTCATAAACAATTTTAAAAAGATGAAAACTATTGACGCTCTCCCCCCCAAAAAAGTATACGTACACTATTTTGCAAAGGATTCTTCAATCTATCCAGGGTAAGAACCCCTGGAAAAGATGATGGTTCTGGTTCCTTCTAATCGCTAACATTCTATGATTCTAAGAGAATTAGGCAGTTCTCTAAACAATCGTTGGTACCTGAGCCCCATCATTTCAAAGCAAGTATTTTCTGAATGGAGACCAAATACTAAGACCTACAAAGACACTGACATCGTCACTCCATTTCCCATTTCTAAATCAACTAGCTTATCCTCGAGTCCACAACTCAGAATCCAGCCTTCTAACAGTCCTATAAATTTTCTTTTATATCCTCAGGGTACTAAAGACCTTTCACGTGTCCTGGCTATGTAGGATGCAATTGGCAAAGCACAGCAGAAGCATTTCTTGTGTCTCTCTTCAGGTTCATTAACATGCTCCACGAAGTTAACGAGGCTTAGTATCACAGTGTCCCCACAACACTACCAAACTCCTTGCACTTCACACTCGCTGAGTAACTGATTTAACCCACAATCTAAGCCACATCCCCTTTCGGCTCTCTCTAGGAGTTTTCTCGCCTTTCACTCACCTCCTTCAAAAGCCTCTCCCCAGCCTCATCCCAGTATGTGTCAAGGGCTGCCAAAAACGTACTCCTCCTTTTCGGGAGGTTTTCCACCCCTGCCCCCTCGTCCTCGATTCAGCCCAGCGGCTCTCCTCTAGGCAAAAGACCCAGGCTTTCCGGCTTTCACTCCACCCTAGCAAACTATGAAAAATGGAATCCATCTCAACCATGTTCTGGATTTCCCCAAAAAACCTATTCCCTCGTCAGTCTCCTCGTCCCCTCAGGAATAAGGACTCTCCAGGGCACACCAGGATCCTACTGCACCCTTCGCCTCCAAGCCAGAGCTCGCCCCACCTTCCAAACAGGCCTCGACCGGCCCCCCTCCCACCTCCAGCTCAAGACCCCCGAAAGCCCTCCTCCTCTCCAAGCCCCGGGAGCCTGGAGCCACCCCTCAGGTCCCACTCCGCACACCCACGATAACGGGGTGCCCGTCCCGCGCGGTCACCTGCATCCCGCCGCCGTCGGCAGCCGCCTCCTCTGTGCGCGGCCGCTTGCTCAGGCCAGGCTCGGCTCCGTCTCCTCCCCCTCCGGTCACCGGCAGCTCCAGCTCCGACTCCCGCTTCATCCCCCGGGCAGCGGCACCCGGCCCGAGCTGAGGCGGCTGCTGCGGCTGGGCGCCTTCCGCCATCCGCCCGCGCCCCCCTCGCCTCCGGGAGCCGGGCGACCCGCGACAGGCCACCTCCCCCTGGGCCTCGGCCCCGACTGTCGCGACAGGCGGGCGCGCGCCTGCCCCCGCCCCCCTCGCGTGCGTGCGTGCGTGCGCGCGGGCAGGCCGGCGCCCCTCTGCGGCTCGCGGTCGCGGCTTCCCGCTCGCAGGCTCCGCGGCTCGCTGCCCCGCGCCCTGCTCCGGGCCGCTCGCGGCTCGCCGCGGGCACTCGCTCGCCGCCCACCAACACGCTCGCAACACCGCTCCTGGCCCGCCGCGCCGCCCCGCCTCTCACACTCACGAAGCTTGCCCACCGGCCCGCACCCGCTCACTCACACTCTCCCTCGCACGCCTCGCGGAGGGAGGAAGGGGGCGGTCCGGCTCGCCGAGGCGTGGGGAGGGGTGTTTATTTGGGGGGAGGAGGGGCTCGAGCTGACTGGCCGGGATGCTCCGACCCGCCACTGTGGCAGCTCCGGGAAGGCGGGGAGAGAGAAAGAAGGAGGGAGGGACCTGGATGTAGGACTCCAGCCCGCGCGGGAGGCTATGGCTGGGGCGGCGGCGGCGGCGGCGGCGGCGGCGGCCCAGTCCACGAGGGGGCGGGACCAGTGCTTCTCGGCAATCTCCGTCGCCCTCGCCCCGGCCGCCCGAGGAAAACCGGAAATAGCTCGGGGAAATTCGGGAATCTCCGGTACGGGTGAGGAACGATCTTGGAGGTACAGGGAGGCTGGAGTCGTATCTGCGCGAAGGGGCCAGAGTCTTCCCTTTAGGGGCGGGGCCTCAGCTTAAGGCAGGTGGGGCTTGAGAGACCCGTAGGCCGGCTAGCGCTGCTCTCTAGTAGGACTAGTGCAGAGATTCGTGACCTCAGTTCTCCGGTTTCGCCACACTGGTTCCCTAGGAAAGAAGGGCGTTCTGTGGGAGAAGGCTCTTAGCCTGCTGCCTCTCCCTTAGAAGAATGAGACTCTCCGGTTGGAAGGTCAAGGAATAAGACCATCACTACATGGCTCTCCCCAGTTCTGAGAGCATTTACTCTAATAACAAATTTCATATTCCGGATAATCATAAAAATACCTGTTGTTTCTAAGAGCATAACAGTTTGCACAATGCGTTCATAGACCCGATATAGTGATTACAGGCAGAGTAGTTGTCACGATCACAGTTTCGTTGATGACGCATCTGAAGGTTGGTTAAGTCCTGCAGCTAAAAAGCGGCAGATCCTAAGACACCAGGTCATATTCTTTCGCTATACCTGGCTGCCTGCACTTTATTGCTTATCAACTTTACGCAATTAGAGGTATCTGTACAATAGCATCTCTCTTCTACCAGACTGTAAAGACCAGGACAGCATCTATTTTTCCAGGGTTGCCTATTGTGTCCTCTACTTTACAGGTTTACAATGAACCTAACTTAAACAAGTTATTTCACCTCTTTGGACCCCAGCTGCATGATTTGGCCTTCCTCCCCACCCTCCCCACTCACCCAGCCCCAGGACATTTGTCAATGTCTGGAGACATTTTTGGTTGTTAAATTGGGTGCTGCTGGCATCTAATAGGTAGAAGTCAAGTATGTTGCTTGACATCATCAAGACAGTACCCACAACAAAGGCTTATCCGTCCCAAAATTATCCAGCCAAGGTTGAGAAACTCTGGGTTTCCAGATGGGTCATTTCCAGATGGGTCTATAATTTGGCCTTTGGACTTGGGTTTAAACCTGGCTAATTGTGGAATCGTAGAGGGCTGGTAAAGTTTCCTGTTTTGGAGTCACACCAACCCAGGTTTGAACTGGGCCTTAGGACCCAGTGCCCATGTATTTTTGCAACTAAAAAGTTCTATGTAGGAGGAATTAAGGCCTCCAATGTGGGAGGAAGGAATGGAGGACTTGTCTTGAACCTGTGTTGTCACAGTAAACACATTGTTTTACTAAGGTTGTGTGTTATGGATCGATAACAACAGCCAAGATTTAGTTCTGCTGCTTAAAAACAAGGAAGCCTGGTGAAAATGACTTAACCTCTCAGTTTCATTTGAAAATTAAGATAATGATAGTATCTCCCTCAAAGAATTATTGTGAGGATTAAATGAGATATCACATATTAAGAACTTCAAACAGACGTGATCTATAGTGAACATTCATTAAATATTAACTATTATTATTCCCATTATTATTTTATTCACACTTTAAATGACAGTGAAAAAAATGCCCATTGTGAAAATCAAAGACTATGACCATCACTGTTTTTGTTTTGTTTTAATTATATGAGGGGGCTTGGGTGGGGCCACTAGAGATTGGGGTGGGGTGAACAAAGCTTCCCTTGGTGCAACTACTATGTTGGGCAGTTTATTTTCAATAAACTTTCAAATGCTCGTTTGTAAGATGGCAATTATAATAGTCACATTGTTGTTAAATAAAACAAGTACAAGTCTTAGCACACAGCCTACCATATAATAACTGTTTAATAGGTGGTAATTATTTATCATATTATTTATTTAGTGTTGCTAAGCTTCTGGCCAGGGGGCCAGGGGGTTAGAAATAAAAGCCCAGACATGTCTTTATATGGTCATTTGGGCCATCAAGTTGGAAGTTCAAGTGCCTAAAAATTTGTACTTGAGTTGAATTAGACATCCCCATTCTAAGTCAGGGGTCTTCTGTTGACAGTACCCTAGAGCAGATGGGCCTGATCCCATCCAACTAAGTATTATATCTTTGAAGAAAAATCAGGATGTTTCCTGGTGGTCTGTGAAACAATGATGGATTTTTTTTTTAAACCTAGAGACATCAATGGTTGGTTTTCTGAAAATTTTACTTACTGAACTGGTGCCTTAAGAATTCTTTTTCCCTTTTTCCTTGTTGCCTCAATTTTAAATTGGTTTGTGAAACTTACTGCACAAACACAGGCTTTATAATGATTATATGGATACTTTATTTAAATATGCCTACGGTTAAGCTAAGTAAGATATACATTTTTGGTGGTTCTAAGTGTATTTGTATTCTTAAATTTAAAAAAATTAACAAAAGAAAAACACTTCCAAAAAAAAAGAATTCTTCTCCCCTCCCTACCTTCTTACCAAAATACTGAAATCTAAATGATGCTAAGTCCTTCCTGAGCTGCCCAATAACCCTGCAAGAAATGAGACTTACTATCAGGACTGCCTATGACTCAAATTATTATGTTATTCAAGTAGCTCTCAAATCCCTAAGAAATAGAGCAATGCAGTATAGAAATGTTTGAATGACCAGGCAAAACAAAGGGAAAATGGAGTCTGCCCCATAAACAAACATTAAGAAAATGGAGAATAGAAGCCTACAATAGTGCAAGAGGCCATGTGTGTCCAGAGCAGCACAATGACCAATATCATTTCTTTTATGTAAATCTGAAACTACCTGTTTAAAGACAGGTGCCTATAAAATATTAAAGGGGAAGAGACAAAACATATTTCCTAGAAAGAATTTCTAGCTGCAAAAACGACTACAGTGATAACATTTATTTGAGAAATATGGGCACGTGTCTAGGATATCATGGTACCATAAAATTTATTCACAGTCTAGGGAAGGAAGAGATGAACAAATAAAAAAAAAAAAACAGTTGCAATGCATCATGGTAAGTTGCTTATCCCTCCTAGTGGTCAAGAACACGGACTCTTGTGTCAAATAGACATGGGTTAGATCTGACCTCATATACCTGAGCTCAGACAAAATCCTTAGCCTCTCTGAGGCCCAGCTTCTACATTTGTTTGACAGGCACTGATAGCAGCCAGCCCATTATCTATTCTCTTCTTAATTCCTTATTATTGAAACCCCATTTGTGTTCAGGGCAGGAGTCTGCCAGTTTACGACTATTGAATTCCCAAGCTTCCTATTAGCTAAGTGTGGCCATGTAACACAGCTCTGGCCTTGGAGGTGTAAGTAGAAGTCACTGAAGCTGGTAACTGTTCCTAATTAATAAGAAAGACCATGGGAAGAAAAGGCTCTTTGCTTTTTGCCCTTAATCCTTTGCCTCTTGCCTTTCACCCTTCCTTCTTCCTGGAACACAGACTGGAAAAACAGCAGACATCTTTTCTCCATGAGGTCAAGAGCTCGTACTAAGAATGGTATTGCAGAGCCTTCATAACAGCCTAAGTCTGCCTACGTCTAATTTATTGTTGTATGAGAAAAATAAGTTCCCATTTGATTGAGCCTCTGTAGGTAGTTTTCCACATGCAGCCAAACTCAACTTCTAACTGATAGAATCTGTAAAGCGAAGATAATAATAGTATCTCCCCCTGGAGTTCTTCTGAGCATTAAATAATGCATGTAAAACACTTAGCATGACATCTGGCCCATAGAAACACTTAATAAATGGTAACTTAGACCTTTTTGCTCCTAGTACTATTCCTGTTGTCCTTGTTTATATGATTTTTATATATGACAAAAGCTATAAGAACATATAGAAAGATGTTACTCATTCTGCCTGGGGGAGATAGAACAAATTTCACTAAGAATGTTACGTTTCACCTTAATCTTTAAGAATGAGGAGGAGATTCCTAGTGTTTTGACTTGGGTAAAACTGCCAGAATGCAATATGCCTGTGTGCTGTTTTGAAAGGATGTATGTACCCTAGAAAAGCCATGTTTTAATCCTAATCCCATTTTGTAAAGGCAGCCATTTCTTCTAATCCCTATTCAGTACTGTATGTTTGAAACTGTAATTAGATCATATCCCTGGAGATGTGACTCAATCAAGAATGGTTGTTAAACTGGATTAGGTGGAGACATGTCTCCACCCATTTGGGTGGGTCTTGATTAGTTTTTGGAAATCCTATAAAAGTGGAAACATTTTGGAGAAAGCTAGAGATTCAAAGAGATCAGAGAATGCCACAGTACCACAAAGCACAGTCCATCAGCCAGAGACCTTTGGAGATGAAGAAGGAAAACGCCTCCCAGGGAGCTTCATGAGATAGGATGCCAGGAGCGAAAGCTAGCAGATGATTCTGTGTTCACCATGTGCCCTTCCAGCTGAGAGAGAGAAGCCCTGACTGTTCACCATGTGCCTTCTCAGCTGAGAGAGAAACCCTGAACTTCATCAGCCTTCTTGAACCAAGGTATCTTTCTCTGGATGCGTTTGATTGGACATTTCTTTAGACTTGCTTTAATTGGGACATTTTCTCGGCCTTAGAACTGTAAACTTGCAACTTTTTAAATTCCCCTTTTTAAAAGCCATTCCATTTCTGGTATATTGCATTCTAGCAGCTAGCAAACTAAAACAGCCAGCTGCGTTCAAATAAACACTGAAAAGTAAGTGAGCTGCCAATCAGTCACATGAGAGCCAGATCACCTGGTCACAGGGCTGTAGTGAGGAAATACCTAATCAAAGGCCACCTCTCGTTAACTCAGTACTCTGCTTACCCATAAGATGAACTGTGGATGTAACTCTCGCAGAGAGTTAACACAAAATATGTGGCTATTAAATGTATATATTTAATGACAATCCTAAAAATATCCGAACACACAGCCCTAGACCTAACATACCCCATCCCAGGAAGAACAAATAAAGACCCAGAACAGAGTAGATAGCCTGAGAAGGCCGTTTTGCTCAACCATGCACTCCTGTAAACAGAGTCAGGTTTCAGGACCCAAGCCCTTCCCCAAAATTATTATCTCTCTAATCGAAGAAAGAAGAGTAGATATAAATAGAAGAGATCATTTCTACTCCAAAGCTTTCTTTCCCAAAAGAAGAAGGGTGGAGAATACCCTTGATAATTCATCGCCCAGAGGAAGTAGAAGCAATTCCTGCCATGTGGCTGGCTGATCTGGGAACAGATATAGAGCCTAATGAGAAACTAAGTTCAGCAAAAAATAAATGTCTAATGTTTAAGTCTCATTAGGGCTGTAAAACCAGCCGTTCCAACCCAAACCCTTCTACTGACTTTGACCTCACTCCCATACCTCCCTCTGTTTGTGGCATTATTGAACCTGGGTTTTTCCTATAGGCTAGAACCTTGCCAACCCTTTTGCCCTTCACATAATGTGTTTGTCTGGTTTCTATTTCTGTAGCTTGATGAAGGATGATAGCAGGGTATTGAGTTGTTGTTTTTCATTTAGTGCAGTTGCCGCCCTCACCCTGCCCACCCACCCCCACCTTTCTTTCAAGCAGCATTTCCATTGTCTATTTTGTGCCTTGTCCAGGGTTTTTATTGCTTCCTTGCAGAATAGGGGAAGGCTTTATTTTATTTTATTTTCTAGACACTTGTATACATAACCTCGTGTACCCATCTTTTCTACAAAGAATTATGGCATTTTAAAATTGAAAATGACCTCAGAAGGGAAAGGCAGGGAAGGCTCAGATATTCACTGAACCCCCTAATATATACCAGGTCCTGCCTAGGTGCTTTTTCACATTTAATCCTCACAACGAGCCTGGAAAGCAGGTAGGATTACATTACATCTCACTTTACAGAGATGTGAAACTGAGATCCAGAGAGGTGAAACGACAGGGTCAAGGTCACACAAATAGTAAGTGACAAAGGAATCCCCACCTCCTTACTCCAAATCCATCGCCTTGCTCCAAGCCCTTTCCAAGTGCCTCTTCTATCTCTGTGTACTTTTAGGGTGTTTTTAGTTTGGGACGGAAAAGAAGCTCGAATTGATTTTTCTCTGAAACCGAATTTACTACCTTGATCCTGCTTTCTACTCAGGCCATAAATTTCATTTTAGTCAGTTCAAGGCAATCTCTAGTGCATCTAAACTCTTGGACCTTTGCTGCATCGAGGCACGAGGTAGGTCTTCATTGTCTCCATGGTCCCAGCGGGCACCTACTCCAGTATCTTCCTCTAGGCTCCCGACTGGCAAACAGCATCCACCTCAGCTGGCCCCCACTGAGTGTCCAGTCTGATCGTCAGTTATTGATCCACCCAGAATGCAGCTGGGTTGTCCTTTGATTCCTTACCCAGGGCCCCTCCAGGAAAGGCTCTGCCTTATCAACTTCCCACCTCTGTCAAGGCCATCGGAAAACCCTGACTGTTCTCATGCTCCTCCAAGGCCTTGGGAATCCTGGAGAGGTTGTGTCAGACCCCCACTGCTTAATTCCACTTAGCAGGCATTTGTACTGGGTTGAATAGTGTCCCCCAAAATTCAGGTCCACTCAAAACCTCAGAACATGATCTTATTTAGAAAGAGGGTCTTGGCAGATGTAATTAGTTAAAATGAGATCAGACTGGATTAGGGTGGTCCCTAATCCAATGACAGGTATCTTTACAAGAAGAGAAGAGAGAGACACACACAGACAAGGAGAATGCCGTGTGACAACAGAGGCAAAGATGGAATGATGTGTCTACAAGCCAAGGAAGACTAAGGATTGCCAGCAACTACCAGAAGCCAGGAGGGAGGCAGGGAACAGAGTTTTCCCTCCAGCCCTCAGCAGGAGAATGGTCCTGCTGACATCTTCATTTTGGACTTCGAGCCTCCAGAACTGTGACAGAATAAAGTTCTGTTGTTTTAAGCTCCCAGGTGTGATGTCATCTGTTACTAACACAACGTCTATGCTCCTCTCCTCATACACCTTGCTGGGGGGGACAATGGAAAAGCTGCTACCTCCCAGGCCTCCCATGGGACTCCCACCTGGAGTTCTGTTTCTCCCTCTTACCTCCCTAAGGCTCTATCTAGAAGAGAACAGGAAGCAGAAGTCCTCCTGGAGACCCATACCAAGCTCCAGCTCCAACTCTGTTCTCTCCTCCCCCAGTTTGCCTCCTCTTTCTTCTCAGGCCCTCCTGCACGTGCCTCTCCTGAGATGAGAATGCAAGACTGACTCTGATTCTTCTGAATCTCTGAGTTTTGTATGGCGTAGATTTCATGTCCAGAGTCATGAAGGGTTTTAGATTTTGGGAGTGAAAAAGACCAGGCTTTCAAAACACAAAAAGACTTTTCTCTCAAGCTATTGTCTCTACCATGCAGTTTCTTTTTTGAAATTCAAAAGATATTTCTTTTTTGAAATTCAAAAGATAAGCTTTGACTCATTTTTTGCATTCCCACTGTAACAGCTTTATTCCTGAATGGAGGGAAGGGTGGGAACAGTGGAAAATACCTGGGAGGGGGGTGAACATTTCTGTGACAAAGACAATGGCTGCACTATTTCCTCCTCCTGTGAACGTGGAGAGACAATTCCCAGCCTCCCTGGCAAATAGGATGGGCACTTGAGACCGGGTTCCGGCCATTAGAATGTGGGTAAGAGTGATAGAGGCCATATACAGGCCTGGCCCCTCAAAACATCCCTGTTGATCCTCTAGCCCTCTCTTTCTCTTCCTCAGCAGCCACAAAGGCCACAAGTTACAGGCGTTAGCATTGCAAGAGGAAAGGAACCTGGAAACCTGAGTCATCACTTGGAGGACAGCTGTGTAGGAAGCTGCCCCACGGGCATCAGATTGTGATGTGAGCAAGAAATAAAAACTTTGTGATGCCACAAACATGTTTTGTTTTGTTCTGTTTTAACAGCAGCTTACATTACTTACCCTGACTAATAAAATATCATAGTCAATATGTGGAAGATCAGAGGTGAGAAATGAGACGCTTGACCGCTCTGATTAAAATCTATGAAATTGAAGGTACGTAAAATGACACTAATTCAGAGGAAACGTTACGTATAATCTGTGGACAGTATTCAAAGTTTGGTATTGAAGAAGAGTGATGGGAAATAGAACAAGAACAATATCTTGAGCGTCCTTTTATCAACCAGCCTGGCATAATACCTGGTTTATTGAGGCACTCAGTCAGTAATGATTAAATAAATGAAACATCCATTAATCAATGAACTCTGGCCAAGCCCCAGGATATTTGCTATTTTAGGTTTTATGGGGAAGAACAAAGGGAAGTAGAAACAAAGAAAAGGGAAGAAGAAGGAAAAAAGAAAGTAGGGGATGGTGAAAAGGCAAGGTGGAAGTAGTTACCCAGAAGGCATGTCCCTTCCCCATTCCCACTTTTGCCACTTAAAACGGTGCATATTAACCACTGCTCCCTATAATTTTGCCCTCTACATGCTCACAAATGCCAAAATAAAGTTACAATTCCTATTTCTTATTGATTTTGACATATAAAGTGAAAGTTGAGCATGGAAAATGCCACGTTGCAAGGCAGGGAGAAGGAAACAAATTGGAAAAAGCCGTTCTCTCCCTTAGACCTGGAATTATGCAGAAAAAGTTTCAGGTTTTGAGGAGGTTCGATAAATAATACCTCTCTTCTCCATTAAACCAGGAACCAGTTTAGAGACAGACACAGGGGACAAAGAGATGAAATACAAATGTTTGATTTATTACTGATAAACTCTAGGTTTGGGTATGTGTCTTAGGTGTACAGGCATATGGACTTGTCATTAACTTCCAC
Organism: Tamandua tetradactyla; assembly: GCF_023851605.1. Lineage (NCBI taxonomy): Eukaryota > Metazoa > Chordata > Mammalia > Pilosa > Myrmecophagidae > Tamandua > Tamandua tetradactyla. The sequence continues at coordinate 28,479,429 of NC_135333.1, forward strand.
CCTTGAAATTGTTAGACTGAGCCCCAATCACAGTAGCTGGAAAACCACTATGTGGCAGGATTAAAAGGCCCCAAATTCTCAGTGGCTTACAACCACAAAGATTCTTGTTGACATATTCACTGTAGATTGGCTGTAAGTTGTCTTCACTCTGGGATGCAAGTTGTTGGACCAGTCCATATTGTGGACATTGCTGGTCTGTGGCAGAGGTAAAAGAGAAGGGTGGGGCACCACTAAGGGAAGTGACAAGTGTATTCTGCTCTCATTCCATTGGTCAAAGCACGTTACATGGCCAACCCTTCCCTCAATGCAGTGGGGATTCAAACCCTCTTAAAGGGAGGGACAGTAAAGATGTTTGAATAATCATCCAATCTACTACACTCCTTCTCCTGGGGGAGAAATGAAGACATGGGGTTCACTTTTCTCAATCCCAAAGGCCAAATAGCAGATACCATGATTGCCATGTGTATTTTCCCTTGGCCTACTCTCAGGAGAGTTTCCACACCAGTCACCTAGAACACCTGTTCCTAACTACAACACCTGTAACTCTCTGCTGAAGGATTTTCCCTGGCTGCAGAACAAGCCCAAACTACTGTGGAGTCAACACCCCAGAGAACAACACTTAACCATGAAGGGAACAAAGTTGGTGGATAAAGAATACCCAGTTTCCTTGCCCTTTGATAGGACAATTTTGAAGTATGTTCAACATAGTATCTCAAAGGGTACTCAGTGGGAGTGAGCCTAGTTGTCCACAGTGGGACTTGCTCATAAATGTACCTTTACCTCTCTTTTCTTCTTTCCCTGTCTGCCTTCCCTACTCCCTCACCATGCTTCCCGGGGTCACCACCTGAATAAACCCCTGCACCCCAATCCCTTGGTCCAGGGTCTATTTTGAGTAAACCCAACTAAAACAGGTATAGAAGTTTCTCCTACCAAGACTTATTTCCTAACCTTTCGTCTTTGTCCAGCAATTTTTTCTTCCATCTACTTAGCCTTACAGCGCAAAACAGTTGGTGTGGGTGAGAAAATAATCTTAAACAATGACTAACATTTCTGTATGGGCTACTGCAAACACAGAACCTCAAAACAGCCATGTGAGGATGGTATCATTATTATCCCCATTTTGCAGGTGAGGAAACTGAAGCTCAACGAAGAGCCTCCCATTGATTGTAACCATGTCAAGAATGTTTGTATATCAAGCATGTTTGTATGTTTGTTTGTTTTTTACAACAAAAATATTTTTTAAAAAAACAAAACATGAAGAGCCTCCTCCAGGTTCTGATGCCTCTGACATCCTGTACCAGCTCCCCTCGTTCTCTTAGAGAGGCTCCTGGCTTCTTGTCAAACCACCTTGACTTTGCTGCCATCTCAGCTCGTGTGAGCCAGTCTCCAGTCCTCTCTTTTCTTTTCAACCTGTAATTTAGGATTTTTGACTGTCCCTTTGTATTCATTACCATGCCTCCTACATAGTTCATTCACATTCAACAAATGTTGAGTGTCTTCTAATTGGCAGGATTGTTCTAGGCACTGGGAATGTGATGCTAAAGAAGATAGAAAGGGTCTCTGTTCTCCTAGAGTTTACATTCTGTAAGGATAGAGAGGAAATAAACAATAAAAGTATAGATAGTATTACATGCTACTCAGAGAATCAAAAGAGAGTGATAGGGTTAATGGTGCATGGGGGGCTGTTTTTTATTGGAAGATCAGAGAAGCCTTCTTCTCTGAAAAGGTGACTTAAGCTAAGATCTGTATAATGAGAAAGTGCCAGCAATAGAGAGATATAGGGGAAGAGCATTCCACAATGAGAGAAAAACAAATGGGAAGGCTCTAAAGGCAGAAACAGCTTGAGATAAAACAAGGAGGGTGTGAATCATAAAATATAAGCCCTTGGGTTATATACTTTTGTTAGAGGCAAGCCACAACTTCAGTTCTGTGCTAAGAGTCAATACAAAGAGGGTGGGAGTCCAGCTTTTTCTCTCCCACGACCTCATCCCCCTACACACACACCCATTGAGCACATTCTCCCTCCACGCTGTTTATGGCTCCTGGTGCATGTCACCGTTATTGTACTAGTTACATACCAACACTTTCCCATCCCTCTCTTTCCTTTACCTGGAATCTGCCTCCAACCCCAACCTCGGTGAAATGAACTCCTCCTTCGAGACTGTGGAAGATCTTACTGCAGCACATCCTGCCATCCCTCTGGCATTGAACTGGAATCCCCTACTAGCTCTCTGCCATCCTCACTGGACTGGAACTCCCCTGTGGCTGGGGTTCTTCTCTCTAGCCCCAGCCTTGAGGAATATGCGTGACACGCAGTAAGTGTATTTCCTTATCAGAAACCCAAAACCTTCAGATGGTTCTTTAGGTCAGATAAGTCCTGAAACCCAGAGAGGCCAACCTCTCCAAGAATATCAACTCGTCCCATCCCCCATCCCATATTATCGACACCCTTTTTCAACATGAAAAAGTTAGAAGGGGCATAGCCAAAATACCCCTAAAGACTGGAAGAAGGGTCAAAGGAGAAGGAGGAGTTATAACAGAGAAAATAGGATTTCACAAATGACCGTGACTTCTAAATCATTATATTGGTATTTTTTTTTAGTCTCCAGTGTCTTGGAGCAGCTAGAAGGAAAAAATTGGAATAGCGGAACTTTGAAATCAGTTCTATAGCTACTTGTTAAAATGTATTGCTTTTTTGTACGTATGTTATATTTCACAATAAAAATGTTTAAAAAAAAAAAAAAGACAAGTGTAATCCTGCTACTCGTGATATACCCAGAAGATCTGAAAGCAGAGACACAAAGATTCATGTGCACACTGATGTTCGTAGCAGCATTATTCACAATTGTCAAAAGATGGAAACAGCCTAAGTGTCCATCAACAGAAGAATGCATAAACAAAATGTGGTATATGATGAAATATTACTCAGCAGTAAGAAGGAATGAAGTCCTGAAGAGTGTGACAACATGGGTGAATCTTGAGGACCTTACATTAAGTGAAATAAGTCAGACACAAAAGGGCAAATGTTGTATGATCTCACTGATATAAACTAATTATAATTTGTAAACTCACACACATAAAATACAAAATATAGGTTACCAGGATACAGAATGAGGCTACAGAATGGGGAGCAGTTGCTTAATATGTGTAGAATGTTTAACTAGGTGAACTTAAAAGTTTGGAAATGGACAGAGGTGACGGTAGCACATTAATGTGAGAATAATTAACAGTGCTAAATGGTGTGTGAGTGTGGTGGCAAGGGGACGTTTAGAGTCAGGTAGGTCACCAACAGGAAAGCTGGAGGTTAAAGCATGGAAATGTATGACACAGTGATTCTTGTGGTGGGCAATGATTGTAATTAACTGTATAAATATTAAAAAGCTCTGTTATGAACTAGAACAAATGTATGACAGTATTAGAAGGATGTAATAATAGAGGAGTATATGGGGAAAAAAATGTACCTATTGCAAACTGTGGACTAAACAGTAATATTTTAATACGCTTTCATCAACTGTAACAAATGAACCACACCACTGCTGTCAGTCAATGATACAGGAGAGAAGTATGAGAGCATTAGGGTTTTCTTTTTTATTTTTATTTCTTTTCTGGAGTAATGAAAAGGTTCTAAATTTGATCGTGGGGCTGTATGAACAACCATGTGATGATACCGGAAGTCAGTGATTGTACACTTCAATGGTCTGTATAGTGTATGAATGTATCTCAATAAAACTGCATTTTTTTTAAAAAAATGCCAAGCGAATGACTCCTGAAGGGCCCATTGACGCATAACTTCTGCTCTTGTGAAATCTTGGATGAAGCGCCTCCTCCAACTCTAATCACACACCTCCATCATAACACCTTGCCACGGTTCCGGTAAAGTACTTAACACACTGTGTTCCAGTCTGTTAAGTAACGTCTTTCCTCCCCACCAGCTGGTGTATCAAGGCAGGGGAATGCAAAAGCCTGCAGGGACCAGGCAGGGAAGGTATGTGGCTGTGGCAAGTGAAGGAAACTGAAGGGAGAAGGGACACAATGGCAAACTAATTTCCATGTAATGCTGGAAAACTGGATTTTTATATGAAAGCTCCAGATAATTAATTTTTAATTAATATATTAATTATTAATATATTTTTTAAAGTTCAAATAAGTCCTCAACTATAGAAATCTCATTTTATTTGTAACCATATTCCCAGCATCTCACGGTGTAAAAGGCCAAAAAGTAGCTGCTCAACAATATTCAGTAAGTGCACGAAAAAAAATAACTAAATGAACAAATACACTTTGTGGAAATTAATCAGCTTAGCTCTCCTCGACAGATCGACTTTAAAATTGTCATCCTCTGGCTGAGTCAATTGCATTTCAGAAGAAATGTAGGGTCGGGCTCAGCTTTCTTTACTCTGCCTTATGATGGAATTCCATTTTGTTTTCTTTATTGCCTCACCATCCCAAATGACTCCAGTGGCCCTGGGGCTTTCTGGGCAGGAGATCAAATGTCTCTGAAACAAAATAACTTCCTCAGGTAGCTCGACTGGAGCTCTGCACTCATCAGACAACTCAGAACTGAGTGCTTAGAATCCAGAAATGGTACGCGGGCGCTCGCACAACCATGGGATGCTGACACTGGGCGCTCCTTCGGCCGCCCCACAGCAGCTTTGCACAGGAGGAAAAGGAAAGGCAGTGACCTGTGCAGGGTTACGTGGCTTTCGGCTCACGGCCACCAGCCCCTCTCCCGGCCGGCTTTGGCACTGCTCGGTGTGGAACCCTGTGTACTCCTCTCTCGCTATTCCTACGGCAGGGACCAGTCTTTATGAGAAACACTCAAATATGTCAAAAAACTCCCCAGCTTGGTTAACAGCATGGACTTTGGACTCTTCTTGAACTAACACTAGGACTGCTACCCTGAAAGGGTTTCTCTACAAACAGAATTTGGTTAAATACCCCAGAACCCCAGAGGAACATCTGGGGGATGTGAATCAAGGGGAGGGATTGTGTCTTTCCTGTTTTGGTGTCACCAATAGCACCTCAAAGTTACAAATGCTTGGTTGCTGAGCAGGAAATATGAATCGAGTGCCAGGCATTGTTCTAAGCCGGTGGTTCTCAAAGTGTGGTCTGGACACACCCGGAGGCCCCGGACACCCTTTCAGTAGGTGTTCGAGGTCAAAGAGGTCAAAAATATTTTCATGACAATGCCAAACATTATGTATCCTTTCACTCTCATTCTCTTGTGAGTGTACAGTGGAGCTTCCCAGAGACTGTATGCTGTCTGGCAACCAACTGGATGTGTGCTTGGGATTCTTGTGTTTTGAAAAATTACCAGTTTTAATTTATAATATGGTAAATATCAATAGACAGAACCTACACAACAAAAATTCTTTGAAGTCTTCAGTAATATTTAAGAGTGTAAAGTGGTTTGGGGACCAAAAATTTAGGGTTCCACTATTGCACAAGGTATAAGATGCTAATAAACATTATGGAAATGAAGGAAATGTGGAGAAGAATCAGGGGAGTGGGGGTCGGAAGGGCCAGGATGATGGGTGATGGAGGGGAGGGAAAACCTACCGTATTAATAAGGTGGTAAAAGTTGGCCTTCTTAAGAAGTAAACCTACGAATCAAGCATCTCTGAGTTGCCATTTAGAATCCCATTTATACTGAATTTTAAAAATGATCATGAATTGGATCATAACTGTATAAGGACCTATAACTATGTGTTTGCAGTTTAAAGAAATTCGTTGAAAAAAAGAATGTTTCTGGTAAAATCCCATTGCAAACCCTCCAAGAAAACATCATCCTCCCTCCTCACAAAGGTAACCCCTGTTCTGACTGTTAAGTATTCCCTTGATTTTTTTTTTTTTTTTGCACTTTTACAATCTATGTGTGCATCCATAAGCAATGTATTGTTTAGTTTTGGAAAAATCAAGAAGAAAGCTTAACATTTTGTAAGGAAGGAGCTGTAATGTTACTACTAATTGATGAAGCCTCCCAGGAGGAAATAAACCAGACAGCATGTGGGAGCATAGTGTGGCTTCAGCTGTGTTTAAAAGCCTGTTCTGGGGAAGTCAGTGGGTATTGCTGGTGCATCTGGCAGGGCTATAGGATAAGCCTTGTTCTATAATGAGGCAGAAATATGACCATGGAAAGAAAGTTGTCCCACACGTCTTTTACTACTAAGTTCTCTATGGTCTACCTCCAGCCCTCAGGAATGGATCAAAGCTCAATAGTTAGAGGGAGTTGTCAGATACCTAACTGAGTATAGGGACTTCATTAGTGCCTCATCAAGACAAGTAAAATCTAGAAAGAACCTAGGGCTCCATTTTTCTGGGCATTTTTCTCCTCAAGCTAGGATCTTGGTGATAACGCTTGTGCCAGTTTGAAACAGTTATGTACCCCAGAAAAGCCATGTTTCAATCTTGATCCAATCTTGTGGGGCCAGACACATTGTTTAGGGTGGAAAACTTTGACTGGATTGTCTCTGTGGAGATATGACACCCCCAGTTATGGGTGTAGCCTTTTGATTAGATGGCGATGTAACTCCACCCATTCAAGGTGGGTCTGGATTAGTTTACTAACATTTTGGAGAAACTTCAGATGCAGGTGCATAGAGAACAGTTGCTTCAGAGCTGACAGAGACACAGATGTTTGGAGATGCTTGGAGGGTGATGCTTTGGAGATGGTGAGCAGATGCCTAGATGAGGGCAGAGCCTGGCAGACATCACCATGTGCCTCCTCATGAGTTGCTAAGCAAGCCAGAACCTGGAGAGAGCCAAGAGATGAAACCAAGCCCCAGAGAAGCCAAGTGAGGAACCTCCACAGGAATCAGAGGCTGGAAACAGTGGAGCCCAAGAGCAAGGGACCAACAGAAGCCAGCCACGTGACCACCTAGATGAGAGACGTTTCTGGCAGCATCAACCTTTCTAGAGTGAAGGCAACGCCTTGTTGGTGCCTTAATTTGGACATTTTCACAGCCTTAGAACTGTGAACTTATAATAAATTCCCCTTTTAGACAAATACTGTATGGTCTCACTGATATGAACTAACATTAATGAACGAACTTTGAGAAGTCCAGTTAGGAACAGAGACCATCAGGAGACAGAAATAGGGTAGATATTGGGTAATTGGAGCTGAAGGGATACAGATTGCACAACAGGACTGATTGTAAAAATTCAGAAATGGATAGCACAATACTACCTAACTGTAATACAATAATGTTAGAACAGTGAATGAAGCTAAATGTGAGAATGATAGAGGGAGGAGGGCTGGGAGCACAAATGAAATCATAAAGAAAGACGATAAAGACTGAGATGGTATAATCTAGGAATTCCTAGCGTGTACAATGATAGTGACTAAATGTACAAATTAAAAAATGTTTTTGCGTGAGGAAGAACAAAGGAATGTCAGTATTGCAGGGTGTTGAAAATAGATGGTAATTCATGTTTTAAAACTCTAACTTATGTATGGGACTAAAGAAAAATGTTTTATTTGGTACAAAATTTATATTTTGACTAGTGCATTTCCTAATACAACTTATATGGACGGTGTAATTGAACACCATAAGTACATGGAACCTTGAGTAGGGCATGAGATTTTGTAGGTTTGTCCAGAGTGATGCCCCGATAAATACCAAAGTGATTTGAACAGTGAATAAAAAAGTATTTGCAAAGTCCCCTTGGGAGAATCACAAGAAAGGGGTAAAATTCAACTTCCCCATGTGGAGAATTCCTGATATTCTCACAAGCAGTGGGGACAACCAAAGCAATAGGCTGAGCTCTCAATCTTGTGGTTTGTTCATATGATACTTATCCCCACAAAGGACAGGCTAAGCCTACTTAAAATTAGGCCTACGAGTCACCCCCAGGGAACCTCTTTGGTTGTTCACATGTGGCCTCTCTCTCTCAGCCAACAGGACAAGCAAACTCATTGCCCTTCCCCTCTCTACATGGGACATGACTCCCAGGGGTATAAACCTTTCTGGCAACATGGGACAGAAGTCCTAGAATGAGCTGGGACTCAGCATCAAGGGATTGAGAAAACCTTCTCGACCAAAAGGGGGAAGAAAGAAATGAGACAAAATAAAGTGTCAATGGCTGACATTTCAAAGAGAGTCAAGAGGTTATCCTGGAGGTTATTCTTACGCATTATATAGATATCACCTTTTTAGTTAAGGTATAATGGAGAAGCAGGAGAGAAGTGCCTGAAAATGTAGAGCTGTGTTCCAGTAGCCATGTTTCTTGAAGATGATTGTGTAATGATATAGCTTTCACAATGTGAGTATGCGATTGTGAAAACCTTGTATCTGATGCTCCTTTTATCTACCTTATGGACAGATGAGTAAAACATATGGATTAAAAATAAATAATAGGGGGAACAAATGTTAAAATAAATTTAGTAGATTGAAATGCTAGTGATCAATAAAAGGGAGGGGTAAGGGGTATGGTATGTATGAATTTTTTTTCTTTTTATTTCTTTTTCTGAATTGCTGCAAATGTTCTAAGAAATAATCATGATGATGAATGCACAACTATGTGATGATATTGTGAGTTATTGATTACATACCAAGAATGGAATGATCATATGGTAAGAATGTTCATGTTTGTGGAATGACCATATGGTAAGAATGTTCATGTTTGCATGTTGTTATGTTAAAAAAAATTTTTTTTAATAAATAAATATAGTGAAAGTTGAAAAAAAATTTCCCTTTTAAAAGCCATTCAAGGGTGGTGCAATGGTGGCTCAGTGGCAGAATTCTTCCCTGCCATGCTGGAGACCTAGTTCCCAGAGCCTGTCCATGCCAAAAAAAAAAAAGATGCCATTCCATTTCTGGTATATTACATTCTGGCAGCGTTAGCAAACTACAACACCCAAAAGATGTCTGTGTGCTGAGTTATAGGACTTCCCTCTAAATGGCTGGACTGGCTGTCCTCTGAGTCTGAGCCACCACTGTCACTCTCTTATGTGTTAGAACCCTGCTTTCCTGAGCCCACATCTTCCTTTTTCTTGATTTGCACTCTTTGTTTTGTTGGAGCAATTCCTCCAGTAGCTCACTGAGAAAGACTGCATGGGAAAGTTTTTTTAGGATCTTGGATGTCTGAAAATGCTTTGTCCAACCTTGGGTGGAATAGAATCCCAAATTATAAAACATTTTCATTCAAACTTTTGAAGGCACTGGGTTATCTATCACTTTCTCATCCTCTCTGCTGCTCTGTGGAGCCTGAAAGTATTCAGATTCTGATTTTTTTTTTCTCTCTCTCTCTCTGGAAGCTCACAGAATCTTTCTTTTTCTCTTCAGTGTTCTGAAAGTTCACAATGATGTGTCTTAACTTGGATCTGATTTTATCCACTCTGCTGGGGATTTGATGGACCTTTTCCATTGGGGAACTCACATGTTGGTGGTATTTCCTGAATTTTTCTTTAGTGGTTTCCTCTCCTCAACTTCCTCTGTCTACTTTTTCTGGAATCCCTATTATTCTGATGTTGGATCTGTTGAACCAATCTTCCGATGTTTTTTTCTTTCCCATTTTCAATCTGTCTTTCTGTTCTACTTTTTAAGATGTGTCTCAACTCAGTCTTCCAGCCATTTTATTGATTTTTTTTCATTTCCACTATCATAGCTTTCATTTCTAAAGCTCTTTTGAAATCTGTGAATGTTCTAATGGTATCCTGTCTTCACTTCAGGGAGATGAGGATCTTTTCTTATTTTTCTGAAGACCTGATGCTATATATTTTTTTAACTCCCTTCACAGTCTGTTTCTTCCAGATGGCTTTTATCCTATTTGTTTTGGTCTCTCTCTGCCATGTTTGAGTTTTCCTCAGAGGTAAGATATTCATTCTTTAGCTATCTGTTCAATGCAGCACTAAAACATAGAGGAACAAAGAGCCCTACTGGAAGCTCTGAGCACCCGGTGGTGGGGTACACTTGAAACTTCACAGCAGGGTAGTCTGTGGTTACCATTTGTTGGAAAACCCCACATGTCTGTATTTTTACATAGTCATCTTCCAATCCCTTCTCTTGAGGGTAAGAGTTTGGCTGCCAAAATCCTAGGAACCAAGCGGAGGGACAGTGCTGGAGCAATGGGCTAGGTAGGGTTTTCTCCATTCTCAGCATTCAAATACATATGGCTCCTTTTCCTCCAGTTTTCTGTGCAATATCTATCTCTTCAACTGTACCTGGTGTCCCCCAGTCCAGAGAAGCTTTGTTTTACCCTCTCCCAAGAATCATCTCCCAGACTTCTTCCGGAGTGGGGGAGGGTCTGTTTTGGGCGGTGGGAGGAAAAAGAGATCTAGGGATCTGATTATCCCCCAGTGTTTTCCAGTTGTTCTTATTTTAGCGTCCCCACCCCCTAATCACAGGGTGCCTGGTGTTGCCAGTTTCTTTGTCTTTAATGGAGTGTGCTGCTGAAAGTTAGTTCTCAGCCTTCCCTATGGCTGCCTTGGACTCTGCGTTCCCAGACCTGCAAAATCAGTTACCACTGCTCTCCGCCTCTTGTGGTTGTGGCTTCCCATCCTGTTTTTCTGAACATTGTGGGTTTACATCTTTTTTTAAAATCCTTCTTACAGAAGTTTTAGTGGGGTTTCAGGAAAGAGCAAAATTAGATGCATGTGTTCAATCTGCCACTGTAACCTGACGCTACCTTAAAATTCTGAGCTCCTATCTGCATCTTAAATTTGGGTGTGGGAGTTCTCCATAGAGCAATGGAGAAATCATAAATTCAAGTCATTCTGCAGATTTTGCTGCATGTGACTATGCAGAAGGGACTATGCTAGAATCTGAACGTGCAGATATGACTAGGCTATGGTACCTGTTCTCCTTAGAAGCGACAGGCACACTCCAGGGAACATAATACAACTCCACAACCCCTTATCCCAAACCATCGAGTTAAAATGAATTTGGGATTTCAGAATTCATCAGATTTTAGAAAGGTAATATAGGGCATGTACTATCCTTGTTGTAAGACCCATTGAGGTCTGTGGCAATATGTGGTAACTGCATATTAACATTGCTGCAGTGAAATGTTTGAATATTCACACTAAATAAGATTTTTTTAAAAGACCATAAATAGCCTCACATCCATCCAGAGCAGCCTTTCAAACCAAATGGGTTAATCAACCAAGTCCAGCTTTCAGATTTGGGGATTTCCAAGGTGTGAATAAGTCCCTGTGGACGTGGACAAAGTATTAAATCCTCTTTGTACAAAGAGCTGTGAATGTGGAGTGGAAGGAGAGAGGAAGGCTTCACAGAGGAGGTCATATCTATGCTAGACCTTGAAGCATGAACAGGAGCTTACCAGAAAGCAAAGCGAATTCTGGGCAGAGTGAACAACACAAAGGCTCAGAGTTTTTGTACTTTGTTTATGCAATTTTTTTTTAGATATATTCATATACTGTATAAACATCCAAAGTTACAATCAGTGGTTCACAGTATCATCATATACTTGTGCATTCATCACCACAATCAATTTTTGAACATTTTCATTACTCCAAAAAATAAAAATAAAGAACAACCACAACATTCCATATGCCTTATCCCATTATTAATTTATTTTTTGCCTTTATTTTATCTGTCCATACACTGGATAAAGGGAGTGTTAGTCATAAGGTTTTTCACAACTACATGGTCACCCTGTGAAAACTACATAGTTATATAATCATCTTCAAGAATCAAGGCTAAATCTTCAGTGTCTTAGAGCAGCTAAAAGGAAAAAACCTAAAATTGTGGAACTGTTATCCATACCAAACTCTGAAATCTGTTCTATAACTAATTGTTGTGGTGTGCTTTGAAATTTATTGCTTTTTTTGTATATATATATATATATATATATTATTTTTCACAATAAAAAAAAATTAAGGCTATTGGATTGCAGTTCAGCAGTTTCGGGTATTTCCCTCTAGCCACTCCAGTCACCAAAAACTGAAAAGCGATATCTATATAATGCGTAAGATTAACCTCCAAAATGACCTCTCAACCCTGTTTGAAATCCCTCAGCCACTGAAACTTTATATTGTCTCATTTCTCTTTTCCCCCTTTTGATCAAGAAGGTTTTCTCAATCCCATGATGCCAGGTCCAGGCTCATCTCCAGGAGTCCTGTCTTATGTTGTCAGGGAGAGTTATACCCCTGGGAGTCATATTGCATGTAGTGGGGAGGGCTGTGAGTTCACCTGCTGAGTTGGCTTAGAGAGAGGCCACATCTGAGCAACAAAAGAGGTTCTCTAGGGGTGACTCTTAAGCCTAATTATAAGTAGGCTTAGTTTCTCCCTTGCAGGAGTAAGTTTCATACAGCAAACCCCAAGATCAGGGGCTGTTTTAGTCTGCGAAAGCTGCCAGAATGCAACACACCAAAACTGGGTTGACTTTTAATAAAAGGGGATTCATTTAGTTAAAAATGTATAGTTCTTCAGAGGAAAGGCAGCCAACTTTTATCTGAGGTTCTCTCTTACACAGGAAGGCACAGGGCAATGTCTACTGGCCTTCTCTCCAGGCTTCTGGGTTCCAACAGCTTTCTCCGGGGTCATTCCTTACTGCATCTCCAAAGGTCTGGGCTGAGCTGCGAGTGCTGAGATGAGGTCTGCTGAGCTGCTTGGGCTGTGCTGTATTGAGCTCTCTTTTAAGCTACCCATGAATTAAATTAAATATCTCCCATTGTGGAAGGTCCTCTCCTTAGAGACTATAGATATAACCAGCCATAGATGAGTTTCACAGGCTAATGATTCAAATCCACAGCAACAGAACTAGGCACCATCACCTGGCCACGTTGACACCTGAACCTAACTCCCACAGGGGCTTACACCCAGAGTTTTGAAACATGCAGGAATGTCACTTTATTTCTGGCCCTTGGACAAAATTAGCAACTAGGCTGCTTGTTTTTTATTTTAGAGCTAGGTCTCTTTCCCCACAGGGTGAGTCTACTCTCTCCAGCAGAAATCTAAACCTGAGTAGAGATGGAACAATGTGAAGGGGTTGGCAAGGACAGGTCGTAGAGAGCTGTTGGGGCCACATCATGAAGTTTGGACAGCACCCTGGAGAGTAGCAATTCTCAAAGTGTGGCCCGTGGGTCCCTGCAAGTCCTCAAAACCCTTATCAGGCAGTCCAAGAGGGCAAAACTATTTTCATGATAAATCTAACACATTATTTCCCTTTCTCACTATGTTGACATTTGCAACGATGGTGCAAAGCAATGTTGAGCAGAGCTGCTGGCCCCTTAGCAGGCCAAGGCACTGACCAAATCCAAACCAGTAGCCATTTTGTGTGCTTTACTACTGGGCACTCACAGTAAAAAAAATAAATAAAAAGCTTGTTTTATTTAAGAATGACCTTGCTGAAACCATACAATTATTAATTCTATTAAATCTCCACCCTTGAGTACAGACTTTTTAATATTCTATGTGGTGAAAGGAAAAGTAAGCATAAAGCAGTTCTGTTGCATGCATAGTACTGTAGTTGATATCTTAAAATCATGTGGTTGATATCGTAAAATCACTTCAGCAGTGATTTGTGTTGCAGGTGAAATGAGCCATTTTTTCACAAAACACTGTTTTTTTCTTGAGAGAACAACTACTGGAAAAATATATTCAGAGTTGGGTATTTGGCAGACATTTTCTTGGAAATGAATCCACTGAGCCAATCCACTTCAAGAAAAACAACTAGACAATATTTGTTGTCAATGATAAAATTTGAGCTTCTAAACGAAAATTAAAATTTTAGAAATTTTACACCCACCAGTATGAGCTTGATAGCGTCTCAATATTAAATGACGCTTCTGGTGAGGTCCAGGGTAATATGAACTAACAAGATTTTTCAATATGGTGTAATGAAATGTGTTAGCATTTGTAAGCTCTGCCTAAATTAGTGTACTAATATTTTCCACAAAACCAGTGAAGTTATAAAATCATGCAAGGATAAAAGATCTATTGAAGACACAAAATAGATCAATGGATAGTAATGTAACAGAGTGTGGTAGTTAGGTTCAGGTGTCAACTTGGCCAGGTGAAGTTGGTGAAGTTGGCCAACTTGCTGTGGACATGAGCCAATGGCATGTGAACCTCATCTGTTGCTGATTACATCTGCAGTCGGCTAGGAGGCATGTCTGCTGCAATGAATGTTTGATTTCATTGGCTGGTGCTTAAATGAGAGCGCTCAATGTAGCACAACCCAAGCAGCTCAGCATACCTCATCTTGGCACTCGTAGCTCAGCCCAGGCCTTCGGAGATGCAGAAAGAAATCACCCCGTGGAAAGTTGTGGAACCCAGAGGCCTGGAGAGAAGGCCAGCAGAGATCACCCTGCACCTTCCCGCATAAGAAAGAACCTCAGTTGGAAGTTAGCTACCATTCCTCTGAAGAACTAATGAAATAAATCCCCTTTTATTAAAAGCCAATCCATCTCTGGTGTGTTGCATTCCAGCAGCTAGCAAACTAGAACACGCAGTAAAAAAAGTTCATGGCAAGGTTTCAAATTTCACATCGCAAATAACCTTTAAGGAACTACCACTTGTCGAGCTTTGATGTGATGTCAAAGAAGAATATTCAGGGCCGCGGTGGCTCAGCGGGCAAAGTGCTTGCCTGCTATGCCGGAGGACCTCGGTTCGATTCCCGGCCCCAGCCCATGTAACGAAAACGGAGAAACAAAATACAATAAAACAAGAAAATGTTTAAAAGATGTTTCCCTTTCTTCCTCTCTTCCTTCCTTCTATCCTTCCTTCCTTCTCTCTGTCTTTCCTTTAAAAAAAAAAAAAAAAGAAGAATATTCACAATTACTAAGAAAGGTTTATTAAAGTACTCCTCTTTTTTCCAACACGATATTTATATGAGGTCTGATTTTCTTCTAAACTTCTATCAGAACAATACCTCACAAGGTATTCCTGCCATGCGGGAGACTCCGGTTTGATTCCCAGCCCATGCATGCGCCCCTCCCCCCCAAAAAAAGTGTGAACAAAATTCCCTATGATATACACTTATCACATATCTGCCTCTGTGTGTATATGTAAAGATATAGAAATACATATATGTAGGGAGACACATAAAAAAATCACCACCACCTCACAACAGATTAACTGCCAAAGCAGAGATGAGAATCAAGCTCTTCTCTATTTTGCCAGACATGAAAAAGATTTGTGGAACTGTAAAATAACTAGATTTAGCAATTTTTCATAAAAATATTCATGTTAGCATGTAATGAACTTACTGTTTTGTTTTGTTTTTTTAACATGGGCAAGCACCGGGAATCGAACCCGGGTCCTTGGGCATGGCAGGCAAGTACTCTTACCTGCTGAGCCACCGTGGCCCGCCCGACTTACTGTTTTTTAATGTTTTAACAAATTAAGAAATAAGTATTTAAAATTGTTCTCACATTTAATTTCTAATTTGGTAAATACTGATAGATATAACCCACACAAACCAAAAAGCTCTTTGGGGTTCTCAATAATTTTTACGACTGTAAAGGGGTCCTGAGACCAAAATGCCCGAGAACCACTGCTGCAGGCAAAAAGGAGTGAGGAGCAGGTTTGAGCAAGAGGAGAGCTTTTGTTCTAGAAAGATAATTCTAAAAGCAGCGTGGGAGCCTGAATGAGGTGGAACCAGGTTACAGGCTGGCACCCATCCTGGGGTTGGAGGGTAGGGGAGTGTGGGAGTGATGAGGAGAGAATGGAAGGTACAGTGGAGAAAGGAGAGGAGAGGTTTTCTGCTCTCTAGAAAAGACAGGGGGCCTTGAAGGTTGTCCCTGCTCATTTCACCAACCTCACCTCGTACTGCTCTTCCACTTGCCCTCCACACTCCAGCCACCCTGGCTTGCTTCCTGGGCCCAGAACATCTTATGTGGGTGCTCACCTTAGGCCCTTTGTACTAGGGGTCCCCTCTACCTGGCATGCCGTCACCCCAGTCTTTATAGGCTGGTTCCTTCTCATCATTCAGATCTCGGCCTAAAAGTCACCTCTTTGGAGAGGCCACACAAATAGCCACCCATTCATCCTCTGCCACATCATCCTTTCCAAATCCTAGCTATGACATCATCGCCTTCTCTATAATATTGGTGTGTCATATTTTATTTCCTGTGTATTATTTATGTCTCCACCACCACTAGAGTAGAAGCCTCATGAGAGCAGGGACTCTAAGTTCCTGATGAAGTTCCTGAAACCTGGAAGAACATCTGGCCTGGAATAAGAGGTCACTAAATACTTGCTGAGTGAATGAATGAATGAATGGTCGGGTGGATGTATGAAAGTGAAGGATAAGAGGGAGAGAAGTGTGCA
Source organism: Tamandua tetradactyla (assembly GCF_023851605.1). Lineage (NCBI taxonomy): Eukaryota > Metazoa > Chordata > Mammalia > Pilosa > Myrmecophagidae > Tamandua > Tamandua tetradactyla. Next base: position 28,495,664 of record NC_135333.1, read on the forward strand.
AAATGTTACAGACTCTGCGACCAGACAGACCCAGTTTTGAGCTCCAACTCCATTTCCTAACTGCACTGACTTCAGCAAAGTTTGCTTTCCCTATCTAAACTTCATTGTTTTTTTAAAAAATATTTTTATTGTCAAACTTTAACAAACATACAAACATTCTTGACATACAAATATTCTATACATGATGTATAATCCATGGCTCAATATCATCACATAGTTGTGTATTCATCACCATGATCAATTTTTTTTAACATTTTCATCCCTCCAGCAAAAGAAAGAAAAAAGGAAAAACTCAGACATACCATAACCCTTACCTCTCCCTCTCATTGACCACTAGTATTTCAATATACTCAATTTATTTTAACCTTTGTTCCCACTATTATTTATTTTTTAACCTGTATTTTTTACTCATATGTCCATACCCTAGATAAAAAGAACATCAAACACAAGGTTTTCACAATCACACAGTCACACTGTAAAAGCTATATCATTATACAATCATCTTCAAGAAACAAGGCCACTGGAACAAAGCTATACAGTTTCAGGTACTTCCTTCTAGCCTCTCCGGTACACCGTAAACTAAAAAAGGATATCTATTTAATGTGTAAGAATAATTTCCAGGATAACCTCTCAACTCTGTTTGAAATCCCTCAGCCACTGACACTTTATTTTGTCTCATTTGTTCTTTTCCCACTTTCGATCAAGAAGAAGGTTTTCTCAATCCCTTGATGTTGAGTTCCAGCTCATCTCAGGATTTCTGTCTCATGTTGCCAGGGAGGTTTACACCCCTGGGAGTCATGTCCCACGTAGAGAGGGGGAGGACAGTGAATCTACTTGCCATGTCATCTTATTGAGAAAGATGAGCCTTGTTTTTCCCACCTGTAAATTGAGGGGTTTGGTTTAGTGATGTTTCAATTAGGATACAAGCAGCAGAAAATCCAACTAAATCTGGCTAAAACAAAAAGGGAATTAATTGTCTCAGTGACTGCAGGTAGAGCAGGTTTCAGGTATGTTTGATTAAGCCTCCACCTCCCTTTCTCTTCAGGTCCCTTGCCTGTGCCCTCCTCAGTGTAGCAGCTGCATTTTCAGGCTGGCTTCCCTCATGAGAGCAAAAAGGCTGCAGCAGTTCCAGGTGACACTGTCCAGAGGACAAGAGAGATATTCTCTTGTTCAGTCATCAACCCAAAGGCTTAGAGCTTAAAAGAAATGTGAATCAAAACTTCAATGAAATGCCACTTTCCAACCACTGGCATACCTATTATTTAAAACTCTGAAAATAAAAGAGTTGGCAAGGATGTAGAGAAACAGTACATTGTTGGCAGGAATCTATTATGGTGCAACCACTATGGAAAAGAGTTCAGTGGTTCCTCAGAAAGGTAAACATAGGAATTACCATATGACCCAGAAATTTCACTCCCAATATATACCCTAAATAACTGAAAGCAGAGACTCAGACAGATATTTCTACACTGATATAGCAACACTATTCACAATAGCCCAAAGGTGGAAGCAACCCAAGTGTCCATCAACAGACAAATAGATAAACAAAACGTGGCCTATCCATACAATGGAATATTATTCAGCTGTAAAAAGAAACGAAGTGCTGGAACATGCTACAATATGAATGAACCTTGAAGCCATCATATTGGGTGAAATGAGCAAGAACCAAAAGACAAATATTTTACGATTTCTCTTATGTGGAACTTGGAATAAGCAAATTCATAGAAACAGAAAGCAGAATAGTGGTTCTGGCATGGAGGAAAGAATAGAGAGTTATTACTAAATGAATATGAATTTTGGTTTGGGATGATTAAAAAACCTTGGAAACAGTGCTAAAAGTTACACGGTATTGTCAATGTACTTAATGTCAAAGATTTGTCCACTTAAAATGGTTAAAATGATTTTTATACTTTGTATACTTTACTACAATTAAAATTTTTTTTAAAGTTCTAGAAGATTATGTTGTAGAAGAATAATAAACAATATGGGGAAATGTTGACTGTTATATAGTTAAATTAAAAAGCGGGTTTTAAAATTTTAAAAAGGTCAAAGCAACCCAAGTGGCCATTAACAGATGACAGGTTAAAAAAAAATGTGGTATCAACATCCAATGGAATATTATTCAGCCATAAAAAAGGATGAAGTTCTAATATGTGCTACAACACGGATGGACCTCAGAGACATCACGTTGTGTGAAATAAGCCAGACTCTAAAGGACAAAAATGGTCTGATTTCACTCACAGGAAATACCTAGAATATGCAAAGGCATGGAAAGAAAGTAAATTAGAAGTTACCAGGGGTAGGGAAGGGGACAGAATAGGGAGTTAATGCTTATTGGGTACAAGTTTATTATTGGGGTGATGAAAAAGTTTTGGTAATGGATGTTGGTGATGGTAGCATGACATGGTGAATATAATTAATTCTACTGGGTTGCATGCTTGAAAGTGGTTAAAACAGGAATTTTTATATTGTATATATTTGGCCGCAATAAACTATTTTTAATTGAAAATTAAAAAGTCTCTGTACATCTGAGAGGATGTACACAGGTCACAGACCCAGCCCCTGAGTCAGTTACTGTGGCAAGCTGAATGGTGCTTGGGGTGGACCATTTCCAACTAAAGTACTTGACTGCTTTACAGTGGGGAATGAGGGAGGGAGGCCACTGCTCCCCGGGCCCCCCACTTCCAGGCCCTGCTCCAGGGTCTCGAGGGTCCTGGCACAGCTCCCCACGCTCCAGGGTCCTGGCATTGCTCCAGGGTCCCGACAGTGGCATCACACACGCTGGCGGCGCAAATAAAGTAATACCTCTTATTTCAAACTCTGGAGGTCCCCACCCATTTTCATTGCAGGAAGACCAGTGCTTTCCTAGGGTTTTCCAAGAACGCCCAGGGGTGCCGACACGTGCCCGCTGCCGGAGAGGCAGGTTTGCTGCTGGCTCCTTCCCCTATGTGTGACAGATGTGCCTCCATCTCCGTTTAGAGAGCCGCGAGAGCCCAACAAGCTCTTGTGAGGTGAGAGGGAGAAGAACACCTATTCCTTTCGTGCGTCACCCTCCGCCCTCTAGCAAGGGCGCGAGGGTCCCAAACGATCAGAATTTTTACATCTTACTCGCGATTTCCCCTATTTCCTCTAGGGGGCGCGCGCGCACGCGCTGCCGGCGAAGGCTTCGGGGAGGGGGATGGGGGTGGGGGTGGGGGTGGGGGTGGGGGTGGGGGTGGGGGTGGGGGTGGGGGTGGGGGTGGGGATGGGGTGGGGGGCTGCCTTGTGGTTGGCTGCGCTCTCTCCTCCAGTACCCGGGACCTTCCCTGGGGATGAGCGCGGCGCAGAGAGATGGACGCTCACTCGGGACAGGGCCGTACCAGAACCTGCAACTTAAGGTTGGAGAACTGAGAACAGAGGAGATCTCAACCAGACCCTAAAACCGCACGCTCTTCCCCTCCACGTGGTGCTGGGTTGTATGGGGTGACTGGCCTGACACATCCCAAGTGGGGATGGGTGGGGGGTTGCGGGAGAGGAGGACAACAGAGACCTCTGCAGTTGAACAACTAACTGGAACAGTCTGTTTTATACATTGACTTGGCTGGATTTCAATCCCCAGCTATTCCATCAAACACTAATCTAGATATTGCTGAGGAGGTATTTTGTAGATGTGATTAAAGTCTATACTTGATTTACTAAGAAAAGGAGATTATCCTATATCATCTGAGTGGGCTTGATTCAATCAGTCGAAAAGCCTGTGAACAGAGCTGAGGCTCCCTTGAAGAAGAAATTGCACCTGTGGACGGCAACTTCGGTTTGTGCCCCAGCCTGCCCTTCCTGTAGGCCTACAGGTTTTAGACTTGTCTGGCCAGCCCCCACCCTCATGTCAGCCAATTCCTTGCAACGGGACTGTCAATCACGAGTCTTCTCCTTCTCTCCAGGGTATGGATGGGTATGTTACTCAGATTGGATGTACCACTGTGTTCCATTTCCCTGACAGTAGTGCCTGGGGACCACAACTCAAATAGTGCCAATCAAAATTTCCCCTGGGATTGATTGAATGCTGTGGGGAAAGAGAAGCTCTCTTTTACCTGGGATTGTTAAGCTGGTAGGATGTTTATTAACTGTAGCCAGTGACTGTCTTCCCTAGCTTCATGGAAGAAACTATATGCAGCAGAGAAAACTGGGTCACCCTAGAATGAAGCAGAGGTGTGAGATGGTGAGACAGCCAGGAAAATATGGTTTAATCTCCTGGATCCAGCTAAGCCAGAAGCCATTCTAAGCTCTGGTTTTCAGTAACACCCGCCAGTAAGTTCCTTTATACAGCCTCAGCTAGTTTGGTTTGGATTTCTCACTTACAGCTGAAAGAGTCTTCATGAAACCATCCTCTTCCCAGGTGGAAACTTACAGTGAAACTAGTTTTCTAACCATTAACTCATTTGATAGTGGATTTGAAAGTAAGGAGGGAGTCTTAATAAGAATAAAGAGAATTATTATCCTGATTTTATAAAAAGAGGAAAACTCAGACTCAAAGAGATTGGGAGACTTGCCCAAGGTCACACAGCTAGTTAGTGACCTGGCTTTAATTTCGACTCAGTTCTGCCTAACATCAGGTCCGGAAATTGTTCTAGAACTCTATAGTCAAAATTTATTTTCAGAACTAATTCCATTCCTCACCATTTGCCCCAATCCTTAGTGCATTCAGGCTTTCAAAGCTAGCTCTCAGCTTCTAATAACATAATAAATACCCGAAATAGCTTATGGAGTTATTCTTTCTGGGTGTTTCATTTTTAAAGTGCGTGAAGGTCAAAGCATGAAACTGAACGAGAAATGTCAGTCACTGATTGTGGATTTGAGGGACTCAGAGCTGCTGAGTCTCACCCCATAGCTACCCCAGTGAGAAGTCTTGTCCCTCGAGGGTCCTTCCCCTATCTAGAAACCTTTTGCTGGGACACTTGGGAATTTCTGAATGGTAGGGGACACAGCATTGGCGTATCTCTGGGGTCCAACTGAACTCATGTGATCCCACAATTTGAGCATAGCTTCTTCCAAGCTGAACCTCTCCCCAGACCAGGTCAGCACCTGGAGATTAGTTACTTGGGAAGGAAAAGTGATAGAGGAAAAGCACCAGGATAATTAATATTCATTGAGCACATGCCAAAGATGGCAAATGAAGTTCCTCTCCATCCCCAGCTCCACTGGTACCTGGACAAGAATGCCAAGGCAGCATCCCCGCTCAGTTGGTAATGTCTGCCCCGGGTGCAGGAGATGGCATGGTAGCAGGGTGGTCAGCTCTCCACTCTTCCTAGCTGTGAGCCAGGCACTTCACATCATAAACATCAACTTCTCACAACCACCACTGAGGTGGGAATTACTAGTCTTATTTTCCAGAACAGTAAAGTGAGGTTTAGAGGAGATGTTACTTGCCTTTTGTGAAAGCTAAGTGGATGAGTGTTTTGGTTTGCTAAAGCTGCTGGAATGCAATATTACCAGAAATGGGTTGGCTTTTACAATGGGGGGTTATTAGCTTGCACATTTAAAGTTTGAAGGCCGTGAATATGTCCCAATTAAGGCACCAATAGGATGATACCTTCTCTGAAGACAAGCTGCTGAAATTGGGGCCCCTCTGTCAGCTAGCAAGACACATGGCCAGCCTCAGCTGGTCCTTCACTCTCAGCTCTCGTTGCTTTCAGCTTCTGGTTCCAGGGGCCTCCTCTTTCAGATCCTCTGGGAGATTTTTCTCTCTAAGCTTCCTCCAAATTTCCCTGAGTGTCTCTCTCTCTCTGAGCTCTCTGGACTTTTTCTGTCTTTTATCTTCATAAAGGATTCCAGTAAAGGATCAAGACCCACCTTGAATAGGGTGGGTCACATCTCGATTGAAATAACCCAGCTGTTCTAGCTTATTAGCTGCTGGAATGCAATGTACCAGAAATGGAATGACTTTTATAAGGGGAAATTTACTAAGTTGCAAGTTTGCAGTTCTAAGGCCATGAAAATGTCCCAATTAAAGTAAGTCTATAAAAATATCCAAATCAAGCCACCAACAAGAGGTTGCCTTCACTTGAGAATGGCTGATGAAATTCAGAGTTTCTCTCTCCACTAGAATGGCACGTGGCAAACATGGCGATGTCTGCTAGCTTTCTCTCCAGGCTTCTTCTTTCATGAAGCTTCCCCATGGACATTTTCCTTCTTCATGTCCAAAGAGCTGCGTGGGCTGTTATGGTTCTTGTGGCTCTCTGCTTCTGCTGGCTCTCTCCAAAATGTTTCCTCTTGTAAAGGATTCCGGTAAACTAATCAAGATCCACTTGGAATGGATAGAGTCACATCTTGGTGGAAATAATCTAATCAAGTTTCCTACCTAAGGTACTAGATAGGGATTAAAAGTAATGACTGCTTCCATCTTGTTTGATGAGAATGTGTTTATTGGTTATCTTTCTCTTAGGAACATTGAAATGATCTAAAATTGAGAGTGTTGATGGATTGTGGACTCTGGGCATTAGACATGATGTCTAATGAATGCAGGTGGCTGTAGGATGCACTGACTGAGAAGTAGATTGGCGAATGATGGTGTATTTATATGATCGAATGTTGTGCTGCTACAAAAAGGAACGAAGTTGTGCAGCATGCAATGATGTGAATGGACATGTGGGACATTTGGCGAGGCAAAATAAGCCAAAAACAAAAGAACAGTTATAGTATGATCTCCTTTATAAAATGCTTATAAGAAAACAGGGGCCTAGACTGTAGGCTCTTTTAGCCGGCACATTTAGTCTGGAGTGGTAATTATTTTTTCTGGATTTTGAGAGTCTGTTTTAAATATCTATAACCTGGTATTTAGAGATAAGAATGAAGCCAATCAGGTCAGGGTTAAAGTAATTCAGAACACAGGGGTAAGGAAGACATTGTCTATATTTTAGAACCACACATACTGTTTGAGACCAAAGGAAGAAAAGTTTACTTGATCTGGAACCTAAATTTTCTGTAGCATATAATCTAACACAACCTATCTGTATAGCTCATTTGAACAACTGAAACACAGGGAGCACAGAATAAGGAAGAGGTCCTTTAATCCTGTATAGATTATTGTAATGCCTGGATACATCCTAGACTATATTAAGCAGATAATAAAAATGTGTTTGCAAAGTCCCTTGAGGGATGGAAGAAAAAATATGAAACTATTAAACTTTACTGTGTGAAACATTAGGGACGCCCAAATCAATAAGCCATATCCTTGATCTTGAGGCTTGCTCTTGTAAGTTTGAGAGGGGATGTTACTTGCCTTTTGTGAAAACTAAGTGGATGAGTGTTTTGTTTTGCTAAAGCTGCTGGAACGCAGTATTACCAGAAATGGGTTGGCTTTTACAATAAGGGTTTATTAGCTTATGTAGGTAGCGGAGAAGCTTAGCCTATCTATAGGAATGCCTAAGAGTTATTTCTGGAGGACCTCTTTTGTTGCTCAGATGTGGCCTCACTCTCTCTAAGCCCAATTCTGAAAATGAAATCTTTGCCCTCCTCCCCATATGTGACATGACATCCAGGGGTGAAAGTCTCCCTGACAGAGTAGGAGAGGACTCCCAGGGATGAGTCTGGCCCTGGCACAGTGCAATCAACAATGCCATCCTGACCAAAAGGAAGAAAAGAAATATAACTAATAAAGTATCAGTGACAGAGAGAGTTCAAACAGAGTCAAGAGGCTACTCTGGAGGTCAGTCTTATGCAAGCTTCAGTTAGATGTTGCTACCTATTATAGCTTGCCAAACCCCAACCACAACCATTCCAGCCAATCCTAAAGAACACCTAGGGCAATATGTAAGATTCCACAAGGGTTCCATGCACTAGAGTAACTTTCCCAAACCTACAACCTCCAGATGGTCCCTGGACCAGATGAGTCCTGAAACTTAGGGGCCCAGCCTCTCCAGACTGTCAGCTAGTTCCATCTACCCACCCCATATTATTGACAGCCTCTTCCAACATGAAAAAGTTAGAACGACCATAGCCCAAACACCCCGAAATAGAGGGATAGAAAAATGAAAGGTGATGGTGGAGTTATACAGAGAAGACAGGATTTAACAAATGAATATGATTGCTGAATCATTAAATTGATATGTCTTTTAGTTTTGTATCTTAGAGCAGCTAGAAGTAAAAACCTAAAATTTTGAAATTATAACCTGTATTAGTTAGGGTTCTCTAGAGAAACAGAATCAACAGGGAACACTCGCAAATATAAAATTTATAAAAGTGTCTCATGTGACCTCGGGAACACAGAGTCCAAAATCCACTGGGCAGGCTGTGAAGCTGACAATTCCAGTGCAGGGTCTGGATGAACTCCACAGGAAAGGCTCGCCAGCCAAAGCAGGAAGAGAGCCTGTCTCCTCTGAATCTTCCTTAAAAGGCTTCTGGTGATTAGATTAAGTATCACTCATTGCAAAAGACACACCCCTTGGCTGATTACAAATGGAATCAGCTGTGGATGCAGCTGACATGATCATGATTTAATTCTATGAAATGTCCTCATCGCAACAGACAGGCCAGCACTTGCCCAACCAGACAAACAGGTCCCTCCACCTGGCCAAGTTGACACATGAACCTGACCATGACAGTCCACCTCTTGTCAATTTGTCACCTATACATACCATCTTAAACCATGCCTAATTTCTAAATAAAAAACAATAAAACACACATTTTTCTTTCACCTAACAATACTCAACTGTCCTGCATATAACTGGAAACACATTAAATCTCTCCAGAATAGGGTGCAAATCCTTGGGTAATATTCATTCTTAAATTTGATATCTTACAACTTAAATAGTATAACATGAAATTTTTATGGTATGGTTTAAAATATATACAAAGCAAAGAAAGAAAAAAGCAATAGTTTACAAAACACTCTTCAACAAGTGTCACAGGACAGATCCTAGAATTTGTCAAGGGCTGCCATACCATCATCTCAGATTTTTCCTTCTAGCTGCTCCAGAACTTTGGAGGTTAGAAGGAACATATATATAAATATTTTTTTTATCATCATTTTTCTTTTCTTTTTGGTGAAAAATAACATATATACAGAAAAACAATAAATTTCAAAGCACAACAATTAGTTGTAGAACATTTCAGAGTTTGGTCTGGGTCGCAATTTCACAATTTTAGGTTTTTACTTCTTGCTGCTCTAAGATATTGGAGACTAAAAGAAACAACAATGTAATGATTCAGCAATCATACTCATTTGTTAAATCCAACCTTCTCTATATAACTCCACCATCACCTTTGATCTTTCTTCCATTTACACTATGATTTTTATAATAGTTCTTCCCTCAGAAATGTGAGGGTCATACATCAGCATTGCAGAATCTTTGGAAAATTGCCCAAAGCCTAATGAAAAACTGCTAATCATCTATAAGCACTGCCCACACAGTAGTAGCCAACACTTGTTGTCCCGGGTGTGCTTATCACGTATATTTCCTCAGCTACCATATTCAGTATATAGGTACTTATTATCTCCAATTCCAATTGGGGAAAAGGAGGCACAGAGAAGTTATATGATCTGCTCACATGCAGACAGATTGGAAGGCGTGGAATTGAGCCTTACACCCACTTGATTCCAGTGCTTGCTTTTAATCACTATTCTCCAAGGCATCCCCCGGCTCCTATCAGAAATGTTATAGATATTTCCTGGGCAGTAACATTTGAGTATGTAGATGTATATTTCTTTTAATAAAATTGAGAGCATGTTGTTTGGTAGCCTACTTCTTTCACCTCACATATTTAACCTTTTTCTAGTCGTATATTAATCCTCAAAAATAACCCGATAAAGTAGATCTCCTTGGCATTCACAAACCAGAACACTGAAGTCTACGGCGTAAAGACTGGGAAACTGATGCTCAAAGAGGGAAGCAACTTGCCCAAGGTCGCCCCTGACTCACACGTGACCTTGGCTAAGTCCTTCCTCTCCCTGAGCTTCCGTTCCTAGGTTCTGCAGCTGCTCCCAAGCCTAGCCTGGACCCCGCCACTCCCGGAGCTCGTCATAAATGTCGGGAGCGTGAGGGGCTGAGCCAGGGGCATGGCGCCCGTGCTGCCCACCTGTGCCCAAGCACCACAGCTCCGCCCCCGGGACTCAGCGTGGGATGGGCGCCTGAGGAGGGGCGGGGACCAGCTCAGAGAGGACTGCGGGCCGGACATCTTTGCAGTCGCTTACCCAGGCTCCACGGTGCAATGAACGGAGGGCCTGGGAATGATAGTTGTGTTTTATTATTATTATTATTGTAAAAATATGTTTGCGTGTATTTTTATTAGGAAGTTGTAGGTTCACAGTAAAATCATGCAGAAAAAATGGAATTCCCATATATGCCCCCCACCCATTATTAACACCTGGCATTAGTGTGGCACTTCTATGAAGTTGGTAAAAGAATATTTAACTGTAGTTCATGGTTTATGTTAGACTTCACTGTGTTGTACAGACTTATGTTTCTTTTTTAATGTTTTATTCTGTTAGCATATGTGTTATTTTGTTAGATGTCAGTGACAATATATCAGAACTGGAATGGCTTTTAAAAAGGGGGAATTTAATAAGTTACTAGTTTATGGTTCTAAGCCTATAAAAATGTCCAAACTAAGGTGTGCTGGTTTGGAATGATGTATGTACCCTAGAAAAGCCATGTTTTAATCCTAATCCCATTTTGTATGGGCAGCTGTGTCTTCTGATCCCTATTTGGTATTGTATGTTTGAAACTGTAATTAGATCATCTCCCTGGAGATGTGATTTAATCAAGGGTGGTTGTTAAACTGGATTAGGTAGAGGTGTGTCTCCACCCATTTGGGTGGGTTTTGATAAGTTTCTGAAGTCCTAAAAAAGAGGAAACATTTTAGAGAATTAGAGATTCAGAGAGAGCAGAGCAGAACGACGTAGCCACGAGAAGCAGAGTCCACCAGCCAGTGACCCTTGGAGATGAAGAAGGAAAATGCCTCCTGGGGAGCTTCATGAAACCGGAAGCCAGTAGAGAAAGCTAGCAGATGACGCCGTGTTTGCTATGTGCCCTTCCAGATGAGAGAGGAACCCTGAACTTCACTGGCCTTCTTGAACCAAGGTATCTATCTCTGGATGCCTAAGGACATTTCTATAGACTTGCTTTAATTGGGACATTACCTCTGCTTTAGAACTATAAACTAGCAACTTATTAAATTGCCTTTTTTAAAAGCCATTCCATTTCTGGTATATTGCATTCTGGCAGCAAGTAAACTAGAACATAAGGCATCCAAGGGAAGATACCTTAATTCAAGGAAGGCTGATAGGTCAGGAACACCTCTGCCATCTGGGTAGTCATGTGGCTGGCATCTGCTGGTCCCTTGCTCCTGGGCTCTGCTGATTTCAGCCTCTGATTCCTGTGGGGGCTCCTCACTTGGCTTCTCTGGGGCTGGGTTTCATCTCTTGGCTTCCTTTGGCTCTCTCCAGGTTCTAGTTTGCTTAACATCTCATGGTGACATCTGCTGGACTCCAAGCATCTCCAAACATCTGTGCCTCTGTTCTGAGTTGGCATCTGGGTCAACTCTGCTCTGAAGTTCTGTTGGCTCTGTTGTTTCTGTTGTTTCCTCTTTAAAAGAATTCCAGTAAACTAATCAAGACCCACCTGGAATGGGTAGAGTCACATCTCCATCTAATCAAAAGGTCACACCCCCAATTGGGTATATCACATCTCCATGGAAACAAAAGTTTCCAACCTACATTATTGAATCAGGATTAAAAGAAAGAGCTGCTCCCACAAGATTGAGTCAGGATTAAAATATGGCTTTTCCGGGGTACATAATACATTCAAACGGACACAATATGCACAACCTAAAATTTTCCCACTTAACCACTTTCCAGCATATAATTCAATAGCGTGAATTACATTCACAGTGTTGTGCTGCCATCACCACCATCCATGACCAAAGTTTTCCATCATCCCAAACATAAAGTTAGTACTCATTATGTACTAACTCCTCAGCCCCCCCACCTCAGGTGGCTTGTCATCTTATTTGTGTCTCTACTAACACTTATGATCACTTATGAGGGTCAGGCATGGCCCTCAGACCCTGTTTACTCATTTAATCCTGACAACAGCCCTGTGAGGAAGGTACTATTACTATACTCATTTTACAGATGAGGAAACTGAGGCACTGGGAGGTGAATTGACCTCCCCAAAGTCACACACCATTTCCAACTCAGCACTCACATGCCTAACCCAGGAGTTGTGCTGCCTCTCAGGTCACAGAGTGATTGCCGAGGCCACCGCGCCTTCCAGAATAGAAGTCTGAGGTCCAGAGACAGAGGTGACTTGCCTGCAATCACACAGGCAGTAAGTCGGAGCCACGTCTTCCAGTGCCCAGGCCCCTGAAGCCACTGGGCTGGTCCCAGGCCTCATTGCCTTTCCCAGTGTGGTGGTTTCCCAGCTGCACGTACCTCAGAAATATATGATCTTAAATTTACTCCATCCCTGTGGGTGTGAAACCTGTGCAAACCAGACCTTTGGGTGAGGTTACTTCAGTTAAGATATGACCCACCTCATTCAGGATGGGTTTTAATCCTATTACTGTATAAATGGAATGAATAGAGAGGGAGAGAGAAAGCCAGGGAGCACAAAGCTGAAAGTCACAAAACCCGGAAGAGAAGGGAGAGGCCAGGAGACGCCACCATGTGCCTTGCCATGTGGCAGAGGAGCCCAGGATCACTGGCAGCTGGTCTCTGGGAAGAAAGCATTACCTTTGTGATGCCTTGATTCGGACATATTCCCAGACTCCAATTATAAGCAAATATATTCGCATTTCATGGTATTGCTTTAAGCAGCCTGGGAAACTGAGACACCCAGGGAGCGTGAGTTCTCACATCGCACACTTCTCCTTCTGTGGGAATCTGTCTCAGAACCTTCTGGAGGGGCTCCCCCACATTTGTACATGTGGGACAAACAGCCCTCTCTCTCCTCTTCCAGGTGCCCAAGTTTGCTGTCTGCAGCATCATAGGCAAGTGACAGAGCTATTCTTGGGTCTCCCCAGGTCTCAGTGATGCTGGGAGAGGGGAGCATTCTAATACATCAGGGAACTATACAAATTACCTTGGTAAACAATGTACATATGTATAACTTACTTAAGTAAGAAGAATAATCGAACACAGCAATTATTGAACAACTTCTAATTGGCTACCATGATTTAGATAGTCAACAAATTATAACACCTTTTAGAAGTAGTAATAATTAGTAACAATAACATTTATATAACGTTCACTATGTGTCAGGTGCTGTTCTAAGTGCTTTATATATATTACATAATTATAATCTTGACCGTGACCCTAGGAGGAAGCTTTCCTTACTTCCATTTTACTGGAGAGGAAATTGAAGCACAGAGAGATGAAGTAAATTGCCCAGGGAAGCTAAAAACTGATAGAAATGTGTGAACAAACCCAAGCAATCGGGCTTCAGAAACTGGGCTTGTGATCACTAGGTGATAATGTCTCATACCATTCTTTCCCTTTCTATCATAGCTAAAATTTATGTGCATCCTCATAAATGCTATCTACTTTGATCAGCATGGTATGTCAGATACATATGGCAAAAACAGTGTATGACAACAGTATATCATGTTGTTTATGGCCGTAGTGTTCACAATTTGCAATCGATGGAGGTGGCCTAAGGGTACAATGACTGCGGGAGTGGAAGGGGGAACTGTGGTGTTTACATACAACGGACTGCTGAGCAGCTGCAGGAAGGAATGAAGTTGTGAGGCATGCAACTAGGTGAATGAACCTTAAGAACAGTATGTTGAATTAAATGTTAGAAACAAATAGACAAATATTAACCTGCCTCACTCAAACGGACTAACTGTCACATACAAACTTGGAGAATTGAAGTTGAGAGCATGGGTGATCAGGTTGGGGCTTATTGTAAAGGTTCCTAGATTGTAAGCTCTTACAGCAGTCACATCTATTCCAGAGTTGTAACTGTTATTTATAAATTCTGAGATGTTAATCTGTTTGTGTTTAACCTGTTCATTCTCTGGAACTTTGGGTATGTGTGTGACATCTGAGACTCAGAGTTAGCGTTTGAAAGTTATGAAAATCATCATTTCCCCATACAGCAACGGTTAAAAGAGTTGAGAGAGTGATCAGACTTCAACTAGAGATGCAAATGAGCTGATCTGGATAGGACTAAGGCAAATCAGAATAGAGGGTAAAGGATGATATGGTTCATAATTTAAAACTTCAATTTCTATGTGAGACCAAAGGAAGAGATATATATTTGGTGCAAAATTTATATTTTGGGTAGCACATTATCTAATTTAACTTGTATGGTCAGTGTTTTCAAACACCATTATTACACGGAATCTTGAATAGGGAGTGAAATCTTGTTGATTTGTTTAGGTTAGTGTGATGCCCTAATACATCCCAGAGTAATTTGGGCAAAGAATGAGAAAGTATTTGCAAAGGGAAAAAGGAAAAAATATTCAACTTCCCCAACTGGGAAATTCCTGATATTCTTGCAAACAGTGGGGACAAACCATTCAGTAGTCTGAGATGTGATCTTAGGGCTCACCCCTATGAAACTTATTTCTGCAAAGGAGAAGCTAAGCCTATTTATAATTATGCCTAAGAATCACCCCCAGAGAACCAATTTTGTTGCTCAGATGTGGCCTCTCTCTAAGCCAACTCAGCAGGTGAACTCACTGCCCTCCCCCCCCCCCCCACCGCCCACGTGAGACATAACTCCCAGAGGTGTAAATCTCCCTGGCAACATGGGACAGGACTCCCAGGGATGAGCCGGGACCTGGTATCGGGACCTGGTATCGTGGGATTGAGAAAGCCTTTTTGGCCAAAAGGGGGAAGAGAGAAATGAGACAATATACAGTTTCAGGTGCTGAGAGACTTCAAACAGAGCCTTGAGGTTATCCTGGAGATTATTCTTATGTATTATATAGATATCCCTTTTTAGTTTATGGTATATTGGAGTGGCTGGAGGGAAGTACCTGAAACTGCTGAACTTTAATCCAGTAGCCTTGATTCTTGAAGATGATTGTGTAACTATATAGCTTTTACAATGTGACTGTGTGATTGTGAAAACCTTGGGGCTGATGCTCCCTTTATCCAGGATATGGACAAATGGGTAAAAAAAAAAAACAAGGACAAAAAGTAAATAAATAACGGGGAGGATAAGGGGTAAAAAATTGGGTAGTCTGCAATATTAGTGGTCAATGAGAGGGAGGGGAAGGGGTATGGGGATGTATGGAGTTTTTCTCTTTTCTTTTCATTTCTTATTCCGGAGTGATGCAAATGTTCTAAAAATGATTGTGGTGATGAATACACACTATGTGATGATATTGTGAGCCATTGATTATATACTTTGGACAGACTTTAAGGTGCATGATGATATCCCCATAAAAATATCAAAAAAAAAAAAAAAAAAAGAATAGCGTATTAGTTATCTCTTGCTGCATAACAAATTTCCCCCAAACAGCAAACATTTATTATCTCAGTTTTTGTGGCGTGAACCTGGGCAATCAAGGTGTCAGCTGGGATCACAGTCATTTCAAGATTTACCTGGGGCAGAGACCACTTCTAAACTCATTCAGTGGCTCTGGGCAAGATTCAGTTCCCTTTGGGCTGTTGGATTGAAGCTGCAGGTCCTCAGTGTGTGAACCTTTTCCTAGGGCAGCTGGCAGCCTAACAGCTGACTTCATCAAGGTGAGCAAATTGAGAAGAGTTGCCCGCAGGACAGAAGTCGCGGTCTCTTATAACCTGATCCCAGAAGTTTTGTCCACCATCTCTGCTGCCTTCTCTTTATGAGATATGAGTCAGCAGGTCTGGCCTACACTCATGGGGAGGAGATCACACAGGCATGAACCCCAGGGGCAGGGATCACTGGGAACCATGTTAGAAGCAGCTGACCACACATGGTATCATTATCCTCTGTGACGCTCCAGGTATATCAATGAAAGGTCACAATGTTATTTTCGCAGCATTGCAGAGTGGCGAATAAATGAGCTGCGTGGTTGGAAAGATCTGGGTTCAAATTCTGAATCCTGTCTTCCCAGTGTGTGACCTTGAGCCACTTCCTTGAGTCTCTGAGGCTTGGTTTTCTCGTTTGTTAAATGAAAGCAAAAATACCTACCCTGAAAGGTGTTAGAATAATTCAATGAAATAATGTATGTCGTGTGTTCTATATATTGTAGGAGCTCAGCGAATAGTATCTAATAGCAGCACCACTAATCATCATTATTGGCATCACCATCCCTTCCTCCTCCTTCTCCACCACCTCCTCCGCTTCCTCCTTTTCATGGCAATAACAAAACTAGTAACCAAAAGGCAGGCCTGGGTGGTTTCCCTGAGAGTATTTATGAGCATGACCACCTGGTGGCAGCAGTTATCAGACTGGGTATTTACCTCTCCTTGTCTGTAAAAGGTACGGCTACCCGCAGATTGTCCAGGGGTTTTCGCCAGGCCTTGGCAAACTCTGCAGAGAAGAGCCTCTCTCCCTTTTAGAGTTCTGACTCACTCAGGGTGAGTGCCTCAGTGATCGAGAAGAAATTATTAGAGCTGCGTCTTCTGGCTGTGGTGCCCTCTTGAGGCTGTGGACCAGCTTCTGACCTTGGATGTGTCTTGGGGTTAGCAGGATGAGCCATATGGCCCCTATGAGCCATAATCACAGAATTGGGCAACCCCTCACCCTTCCTGTAAGTTTCATTGCTGTTTCTACTTGCAGGAGCTGATGTCTTTGCCTGCAACCCAAATACCCTAGTAAATACAAAGCCTTATGACATTTTAACTGTGGATACGGCTAAGGAGTGAGAATTGGGGTGCTTTCAGTTTATACCTATTATTAACAATTTTAATAAACATATGTTCAATTTATAATTGGAAAGTATATTTTAAGGCACTGAATTGGGAGTGTCTTCTTTGGCTTATACCACGCATTTCCTCTTTTCTTAGCTTCCTTTACGTGGGTCTCTTCATTTATCAGTTATGTAAATCGATCAAGGTGAGCTAAATGTACATTTAAAGACAACTTTATTGAGATATAATTCACATGCCATAAAATTCATCCTTTTAAAGTTTTTAGTTTAGTCACAGAGCTGTGCAACCATCACCGCTGTATCTAATTCCAGCATGTTTTTGTCATCCCCAAAAGAATCTCTGTACCCATTAGCAGTAATTCCTCATTCTTCCCATATATAATATAATATAATATAATATAATATAATATAATATAATATAATATAATATAATATAGTATAATATAGTATAATATAGTATAATATAATAATGTAATGTAATACAATATAATATATTTTATATATAATAATTTATAGTTTGTTTAAATATTTCATAATGAAATAATAAAATATCTGTCTTTTGTGACTGGCTTCTTTCATTTGGTTTAATGTTTACAAGCTTCATCCATGTTGTAGCATGTATCAGTACTCCACTTCTTTTTATTGCCCAATAGTACTCCATTGTATAGATATAATACATTGTATTTATCCATTCATTAGTTTTTGGACATTTTGGTTGTTTCCTCTTTTGAGCTATTATGAAATAATACTGCTATGAACATTGACGTGCAGGTTTTTGTGTGGATATATACCTGCATTTCTCTTGGGTATACACATGGGGTGGAATTGCTGAGTCATATGGTTACTCTGTGTTTACCATTTTGAGACATTTCCAAACTATTTTCCATAGCAACTGCACCATTTTACATTCCCACTAGCACTGTATGTGGGTTCCAGTTTCTTCACATCCTTGCTAACACTTTTTCCTTTGGTTATTGATTTCTAGTTTCATCCCATATCAGAAATGATATTTTGTATGGTTTCAATCTTTTAAAAATATATTAAGACTTATTTGTGGCCTAAGAAAGGATTTCTCCTGGAGAATGGTCCGTGTGCACTTAAGAAGAACATATGCTCTGCTGTTGTCAATGGAGTGCTCTGTATCTGTCTGTTAGGTCTAACTGCTTTATAGTGTTGTTCAAGTCATTTATTTTCTTATTGGTCTTCTGTCTAGATGATCTATCTATAATTGAAAGTAGGGCGTTGAGGTCTCCAACTATTATTAAAGAATTGTCTATTTCTCCCTTCAATTCTATTTATTTTGCTTCATATATTTTGGGGCTCTGTTGTCAGGCATGCATATGTTTATAATTATTATACCTTTTTGATGGAATGAAACTTTTGTTGAGATATAATATCCTTCTTTGTTCTTTATGACTTTCATTTACAAAGTCTACTTTGAATGACAATAATATAGTGACCCCAGGTCTCTTTTGGTTACTGTTTGCATGGAATATCTTTTTGCGCTTTTTCCAACTCTTTGTGCCTTTGTGTAGAAAGTGAATCTCTTGTAGACAGACTATATATGGATCATCTTTTTGTCCATTCTGCCAATCTCTACCTTTTAATTGGAGAGTTTAACTCATTTACATTTAAAGTAATTATTGATAAAGAAGGATTTATTTCTTCCATTTAGCTGTTTTCAGTATGTCTTATGAGTTTTTTTCCCTCAATTTCTCCATTACTGCTTTTTTGTATGTAGTTGGTTTTTATGAAATGAACATTTTTATTCCCTTCTTATTTCTTTTTCTGTATATTTTTAAAGTTTATTTTCTTGGTGGTTACCCTGTGGATTAAAATTAACATCTTAAATTTACAACACCCTAGTTTGAATAATATTAACTTGGTCTCAATAGTATACAAACCCTCTGCTCCTATACATCTCTGTCCCTTCTCCTTTATGCTGTAACTGTCACAGGACAGCATATGTATGGATTTCTTGTTGTGTGTGATCACTTAAGCTTCTGTTTCATTACCTTTGCAGTCAGTGAGTGACCTCGCAAGTTTTCTTAAACCTCTGCCTTCCAAACACAATGGCTAAAAAAAGGATGCTGTGCCAGTTTGAAACTGTTATGTATCCCAGAAAAGTCATAGCTTTTAATCCTCAGTCATAATTGCTGAGTGGGATCTTTTTTTATTGTTTCCATGGAGATGTGACCCACCTAATTGTGGGTGGTACCTCTTGATTAGGGTGTTTCCAGGAGATTAGGGTGTCTCCATCCATTCAAAGTGGGGTTACTTATTGGAGTCCTTTAAGAGGGAACCATATTGGAAAAAGCGTCAGTGCCAACAGAGCTCACACAGCCAGAGACCTTTGGAGACGCAAAAGGAAAATGCCCCTGGGGAAGCCTTATGAAATGAGGAGAGAAAGTTACCAGATGTCACTATGTGCCTTACCAGCTAAGAGGGGTGTCAAGAAGCCAAAGATCCCAGCAGACACCAGCCATGGGCCTTCCCAGCTGACAGAGGTGTTCTGGATGACATTAGCCTTTCTTAAATGAAGGTAACCTCTTGCTGGTGCCATAATTTGGACATTTTCAGGCCTTAGAACTGTAAACTTGCAACTTTACAAATTCCCCTTTTAAAAGTCATTCCATGGTGGGCAACAATGGCTCAGTGGAAGAGTTCTCGCCTTACATGCTGGAGACCTGGTTTGATTCCCAGTGCCTGCCCATGTTAAAAAAAAAAAAAAGTCACTCCATTTCTGGTATATTGCATTCTGGCAGCTTAAGCAAGCTAAAACAGATCTTAACTCTGTAAATCTTGTGATAGGTGCAGCCAGCAGAAGCCACTGCAGCCAAGAGGGCCAAAATCAGGGGTCTGCTCTGGTCCTTCAGGGAACTGCCAGAACAACCAAAATGCACAGCGCCAAATTTTTAGAGGGCAAGGTCCCCACTGCCCATCCTGACACCTCCCAGCCACTGTAGGCTATTATCCCTACTGACATGGCAGAGCTGAGGGATGGTGGAAGGATGGTAGTTGTTTCCACATACTGCTGCTCTCTTAACAAAGAACAGCAGCCTCTCTCTTCATCAAGGATCCCCTTGATTTTTGTGTAAGCATCTGGTCAGCTTTCAGAGTTCTGAAAATAGTTCATTTCAATCACTTTTTCCAACTCAGTGGCTGCTTCAGTGGAGCTCCCAAGATTCACCATGCTGTTGCATGTATCAGCACTTCCTTCCTTTTTATGGCTGCATAATATTCCATTGTAGGGATATATCACTTTTGTTTATTTGTGGATGGACACTGGCTATTTCCACCTTTTGGCTATGGTGACTATTGCTGCTATGAACACTGCTGTACAAGTATCACCTTCATCTTTTTTAAATGTCTGATCTTTCTTATTTGCAACTCTTAAGAAATCTTATTTTTTACGGGACTCAGACTTTTCTTGGCAATCTATTCCCAGTGTTTTTCTTTGGCCTCCTTCATTCTTTCGACCAAAAGTTTAGCATATCCTACAGCCTCTTCCTTATTCTTCTTAGTACACTGTTTCTTTAGAGCAATATACCGACGTTTATGTTCAAGACATGTGGAGTAACAAGATGCTGAATCTTGGGTGCTTTGGTCCTCGGTTTCATACCTTCTTTGTTCAGGGGCTTTCTCACAACACCCTGGTGGACATCATCTTCTCTAGAGAGACTGAAAAGTCTGTGGACTCTGCTGGCTCTTTGGAGCCCCAGGTGACGAGACACAGCAGTATCAGTCCGTCCAGGATTTCCTTCTCTCCTTTTTTTTACAATAGCCAAGTTGAGAAGACTCAGATTGACATGCGCAATGCAGCCCCTAAGAGATTTCTCTAGTCCTCCCTGGTCTATAGCAGGAGCACCCCCTGCTCAGTAAGAAGTGGACACGGGCGTGGGGCAAGCCTTGTTTGTCGTTTCCACCGCTGACTCAGACAACATAACCCTTCCACTCTGTTTTAGTCTGTAAGCTGCCAGAATGCAATATGCCAGAAACAGAATGGCTTTTAAAAAGGGAATTTATTCAGTTGCAAGTTTACAGTTCTAAGGCTGTGAAAATGTCCAAACTAAGGCATCCAGGTAAGATAACTTAATTCAAGAAAGGCCAATGGATCCAGAACACCCCTGTCAGCTGGAAAGGCACATGACAACATCTACTAGCTTTCTCTTCTCATTTCATAAGGCTTCCCCAGGGGCGTTTTTCTTCTGCCCCAAGGGTCTCTGGCTGTGTGGGCTCTCTCTGCTCTCTCCAAAATGGTTCCCTCTTAAATCCTGGACGGACTGATACTGCTGTGTCTCGTCACCTGGGGCTCCAAAGAGCCAGCAGAGTCCACAGACTTTTCAGTCTCTCTAGAGAAGATGATGTCCACCAGGGTGTTGTGAGAAAGCCCCTGAACAAAGAAGGTATGAAACCGAGGACCAAAGCACCTTGAATGGGTGGAGACACTTCTCCATGGAAATCATCTAATCCAAAGTTACCACCCAAAACTGGGTGGGTCACATCTCCATGGAAATAATAAAAAAGTTCCCACCCAGCAATATTGAATGAGGATTAAAGAGCATGGCTTTTCTGGGGTCCACAGGAGATTCAAACTGGCACAGACTCTTTGCCCAGAGCAGCATCAGCTGCAACTTCTGTGGCCATTTGCATCTCCTAAAAGGTACGTAGTTTGCATTCATCATCCACTTCACTGGCTGGGAAGTAGATGGTCAACTTCATGCCAAGACAGCTGACTGCCTCTGAGACACCACGTAAAAGGGCATCTTCTTCACTCATAAAAGGCAGTCTGCTCTACATTGGACTGCCTTTCTGGACATCGTCACTTATCACCCCTTGTCAACCAATAAAAGCCCAGAGATTCAAAAGTGAGTAGAATAGGCAAGAACGCTTGCCTGCCATGCCAGAGGACCTGGGTTCGGTTCCTGGTGCCTGCCCACGTATGTACTAAAAAAAAAAAAAAAAAAGTGAGTAGAATATATTCAAGGGACAGTGGAGAGAACAACAGAACAGAATTAATTAGAGGATTAGGACTGGAATTTGTGGGAGACAACAAGTGAAAATTAGAAGATGGGGTCCACAACTGAGTAATAACACGTGACACGTGTACAGACAGTCTGCAAAGCACATGGGCTTGTTCATTTTACATTTCCCTTGATCCTGATAGTAACACTTTGAGCGGGGCTTGAAGAGAATCATTGTTCTTTGACAATTTACAGAAGAGGAGACTGATGTTCAGAGAAGTTAAATGATTTGTCTAAGGTCACACAGCCGAGAAATGGCACAGCAGGCACTTGAGCACAGAGTTATGTGACTCCAGGCATAAATAACTGGAACACAAGGTGCTAAGTGGAGGCACAAAAGGCCAGTCTGGTGCTTAAGCAATATTTGTTAACTGATTCTCTGCAGTTACAAAACATGCTGTTCCTGCTAGGGCGCCTACTATTTGTCTTCTGGAAAGAGACTGATATTATTTTTGGCTGGGGTTTCACAGAGGACGCCTCTCCTCCCCCACCCACTCAAATCCAATCACCACTGCCCATGCAACTGCCCACACCACTCCAAACAATCCAAGTTTACAGGGGAAACTGGGCAGAAGGGCCCGGGGCAGTGGAGGGGGCGGGGAGAATGGAAGGGAGGAGGAAACCAGGAGAGATGCCTTTAGAAACATTTCTTTTCCATAATGCAGGAGTGATTTTCACGCTACTTCACCAGACATTTTTAAGATGTTCTACATCTTCTTTCAATTTCCTGGAGGGTAGGGTAGAGGGGGAGGAGAGGAGCTGTGTGATTCTCACAGAATTGTTTGAAACCGAGGCACACTTGATGTCTTTAAGTGTAATGCAGGAGGCTTGTATTTTCACAGAGATGTTGCCAGAAAAACAGAGCAATCTGTACCCTGCTGGAGCCAGAAAGCAAGTATCCAGAGTGCACTTCGGCCCTCTATTCCCTCTTGCCTGGGGGGGCAAGGACTCTGCAGAGGATAGGTGCCCGGAAAGCTGAGCCCCAAAGCTGCCCCAGCAGTCCCGGGGACACCATATGGCTGCCTTGGCTCCCCCAGCACCCCTGTCCCAAGTTCCTTCTGACCCTGCCGGAAGACCCCTTCTGACGTCTTCTGAGGGTCCAGTGTGTGCCTGACCCTGGGGGTGCAGAGATAAACAACCCTTGGCCTTCATCCTTGAATTCCTCCCCTGCACACATCTTGCAGGAGTGGGAGCTCACGGGGCTATGCTGGAGCACAAAGACCCCCTGCGGTGCTATGGGACAAAGACTTCAGGCCCTGGAGCCAGGAGGGCCCTGGCCTTGTACCGGGCAGCTCTTCACTCCTGGCTTTATCATCAGTCCTCAGAGCAGAAAGTGGAGCTTTGGAGGTAGGAGTGGACCGGGTTGCTGGGGAAGGTGGCAGTGCAGAGGGGAGGGCTGAGTTCTGGACGGGGAGTAAGGAAAGGGTTAAGCCAAGGCAGGGCCCGAGGCCCAGGCGCAGGCAGGCTTGGTGGGGGCTGGGCTGTGGGGCGGGAAGCTGTGGGGGCGGCTGCTGGGGAGTGGCTGGGAGCCAGAGGACGAGAAGGGCTGGAGGGGAGGAGAAGCGGGCCAGGCCCGGAGGGAGGGGGATGGGGTCAGCTCCTTGGCCAGCCTGAGGGCCCTCCCCTGCGTCCGAAATGTGCCCCCACCTCTGCTCCAGCAGCCAGCTTCCTGCCAGTTTGGGAAATCGCTCTGGCCTGGAAGTTCTTCTTCCTGGGGGTGCATTTTGGAGCCAGGTCCAGCAGTAAGAATCTCCAATTCCCAGCATTCCCGAAAGGAGCTGGGAGTTGGCAGACTTGGATTCCACAACTGCTGGCCAGAATGGGGGGGGATGGGGGGGGGAAGGGTGGGAGCAGACGGCTGTGCCCAGGCACCCTTGCCTAGCTCTGCAGCCAGCTCAGGGCCCTCCTCCAGGGGTTCTCCCACTAGGCAGGCTCTCATGGATAACACTCCTGCCAACGAGAGGGGCCCCCATGTGCACGCAGCTCCTAAATGCTTCTGAATCCTAAGAACACAGGCTTGGGAGGCCCCCAGACAGCACCCTGCCCAGTCCACTCATTCCACAGATGAGGGAAAAAGAAACAGACTACCCAAGATCACGCTTCCTGCCCCAAGGGAATCGGCACAGTGTGTTTTACTGCAGGACAGGGAGAGCCAGCCACAGGCTACCACCCCTCAAAAAAGCCACGTGGAGATCCCAAGATCTTCCGGGAATGTGGCACCTCCCCTTTAGGGAGTTTGCTACTCACCGCGGACTCTACAGTGCCAGGATAGGGAAGATTTGCATCTTCCCGATGAGGAAACTGAGGCACAGAGAGACCAGAACCCAGACGGGTTTACCCCAGGGACCCTGCCCACCCTACCCACTCAGAGAGCCTCTCCCAGGCTCCTTCCCAGGCTCCAGCCTTTAAAACAGCTCAAACCCCAAGGCCCTGAGGATGGCGCTCAGGGCTGCAGTCACCTGCTTCTCCCCTCAGGTCTCAGCAGTACCCCAGAGGATCAATTTAGGTTTAAAAAAACAAATGCAAAAAAACAGTGGATTCCCGGATCTCCATAACGTTGGGAGCAGGCACGTGCTCTGTTGGATTTGAGTCCTGTCTCTGCTTCCTGGTGCTGAGTGACCCAGGTCAGGTCAATTAAAATACACGTATTTTTGACCAAGTAATACATGTTACAAAATTCAAAAGTGTGTAAAATGAAAACCAAATCTCTCTCCCAGCCTTGCTCCCTAGCCCCCCAGCTTCCCTTCCCACTGGTCAATTTCATGTGTCTTCCATAGAAACTCAATGGCTCTGCAGTTACTCTGTGCTGGTCTGTAAGATGAACGGTGGACCTACATTGAGGAATAAGGTCCCAGCTGACATACAGATTTTCTGGGTAATGGGAAGAAACAACAGCTGTAACCCCTTGGGTCTGTATTTGGTTGCTGCCCCTTCCCCTCTGTTTCCTGAGACTGCTGGAGTAGAGTCCTCACACGCTCATCAGAAAGCTCTCCCTCCCTGGGAGCAGGAGGCAGAATCCATTTTCCCTCCCTTTGAATCGGGGCTGGTCTTGTGACTTGCTTTGAGCAATCAAATGCAGCTTCCACTTTTGAGGTCTCGGAACCCAGCTGCCCTGCCCTAAGAAAGTTGGGGCTCTCCTAATGGAGAGAGAGAGCCCTGCAGCATAAGACACCATGAAAGGAAGAGAAGAAGCCAGGCACCCGGACAACAGCCGACACCGTGCCCCAGACGTGTGAGAGAGGCCCTAGGGACCTTCCAGGCCAGCTCAGCATCAGCGACCCCAGCCGAACTCTGCTCAAATTCCTACCCTTAGCACCATGAGAAAGTATAAATAATTGTTTTAAGTCACTAAGTTTTGGAGTGGCTTGTCATGTGGCCATAGTTAACCAATACACAGTTACCTATGAGAGAAGCAAAACTATCCTAACTTTGAGGTCTGCTCTGCTACAAATTTGGGCTGGGATATAGTAAAGAAAAAGAAACTCCAAAGCTTTGTTTTGATCCAACCCAGTTGAGAACCCCTTTCTCCTGTTTGTTCAGAAAGCCCAGCCCCTTTTAGGGGTTATGTGATTCAGAGAAGGCTGGCCCCAACTCCAGAGCCAGGGCATTAAAAATGATTGACCTAATCCAATCGTAGTCTTTCCATTAATTTCTAGTGGTTGGTTTACGAAGGGACAGATTACCTAATTATACTAAAGAGGCATGAGTCTGTTCTGGGGGTTGGGGGTACTTCTGGATTAATTTCTTAGTTCTTCAAGAGACACACAAGGAAGAACAATCCCTTTTCTGCCCCAGGACATTGGTCTATGAAGGTGCTCATTAGTCAACATGTCTGCAGCCACCTTGAGACTGGGGGCTGGGGGGAGTAGGACATAATGAGGATAACTAAACATAAAGAAAGAACCTGGGTCCCTGATGATGTCATTGAGCTACTGGATTGACCACCCTGGAGCTGCCCTACCTTAAAACTTCTTAGTTTGTAAGACAACGCATTCCATTATTGATTAAACCAGTTGAATCAATGTTTCTCTTACTTGGCACTGGAGAAAATCGTTATACACATGCATGCATGCTGTTATTTTTTTCCAGTCCAGCATTCATTTCTTCTTCTGCTAAAATAACTTACATTTTCAGTGGCGACTTTCCCACCCCCTATTCTAGTCCTATTTGATTCCATTGAACTCATTCTTTTCCTGATTCCAAGCCTGGCCAATCAGAGCAACACATTTCCTTGGCCACGGTGGATGGCTAGGGTTGACACTGTAGCAAGCAAGCTCCTGGTAGCAAGCAGGCCCCTTCCCCCCATAACCACTCATCGGCTCCTGTAAACCTAGCTTTCACAACCCTTCTCAGGTCTGGCTACCAGCAGCCAATCACCTCCCAGCAGCAAGCAGCCAATCACCTCCCTCAAACGTAGCCAATTACCATATTAGGGAACCGCTGCCAGCAGCCAATCACTTCCGTCCAGTGTAACCAATTGCCATATTAGGAAGAGGCTACCAGCCCATCTGTCTATAAATACCTTGTATCAGTCTTGATCAGGGCTCAGATTTTCAGAGGCTACTGGCATGATGCCTATGGCCATAGATTAATAAAACCTGCTTCCTGAAACTTCAGAGCCTCGATCCCGTTTTGTTCTGTTTCCGTGTAACGTGCCTGGAGGCTTGCAGCCTCGTTCTTGGTTTTGCACTACAACAGAAGACTCAGGACCAGCCGGTCTGTACAGTTCACTCCACATCCCACCCTCAGCTCCCAGCTGGAGTACCACTTCAGGGACAGACATGTGAACCAAGAAGGTCCAGTGAAACATAATTCTGGAACTTTTGTGGAACTATTTTTTTTTTTTTGGCTTTTAATAAAAGGGGATTTATTTTGTTGGTTCTTCAGAGGAAAGGCAGCTAATTTTCCACTGAGGTTCTTTCTTACATGGAAGGCACAAGATGGTCTCTGCTGGTCTTCTCTCCAGGCCCCTGGGTTCCAACAACTTTCCCTGGGGTGACTTCTTTCTGCATCTCCAAAGGCCTGGGCTGAGCTGCAAGTGCTGAGATGAGGAATGCCGACCTGCTTAGGCTGTGCTACATTGTTCTCTCATTTAAGCACCAGCCAATTAAGTCAAACCAGTCACTCATTGCAGCAGACATGCCTCCTAGCCGACTGCAGATGTAATTAGCAACAGATGAGGTTCAGGTACCATTGGCTTATGTCCGCAGCAACAAGACTAGGTATGCTCACCTGGCCAAGTTGACAACTGAATCTAACTGATACAAGAGGTTATCCTGGAGATTATTCTTATGCATTATATAGATATCCCTTTTTAATTTATGGTAATTGGAGTGGCTGGAGGGAAGTACCTGAAACTGTTGAGCTATGATCCAGGAGCCTTGATTTTTCTTTTTTTTTTTTTTTAATCGAGAAACATCTTCATACACATAGTTTCTGTACATGATGCACAATGGCTCACAATATCATCACATGTGTATTCATTACCATGATCATTTTTTAGAACATTTGCATCACTCCAGAAAAAGAAAAACAAAAAACAAAAAACAAAAAACTTCTACATGCAATACCCCTTACCCCTCCTCTCACTGACCACCAGCGTTTCCATCTATCCAATTTATCCTACTCCTTTTCCTGCTATTATTTACTTATTTCTATCCCTATTGGAACTATTGTCCTCAGATAATTTCTTCTTTTTTGCTGGTTAGAGAATGTAAGCCTGGAATCCAAGATAGGAGAAGGCAGAGCTGAGAGGCTGATTAAGATTGGAACTTTTTGACATCATTTAAGACTCTGAACTCAGGTGATCCTGAAGAAGATTCCAAACCTAACCTAGGTCGATTCAGTTACATGCGCTATTGGATCCCCTTTTTGGAGTAAGCTTGATTTGACTTGGATTTTCTGCCCCCTATGAGTTCTCATGAATATGTCTATATACCCAAACATATTTATTTATTTGTGTGTCTCTGTCAGTGTTTCTAAAATGATCATTTATTTCTATTATATCAATCACAAGCAAAAAAGTAAATGAATAAAAAGACATCCCCAGATGTAACTTTCTGGGGTTCTATGATTCAAGCATTGTTGTCTGAAGACAATGATAACCAGAAGGAAAGGAAATTTTCTTTGGCAGTTTTTCACTTTGAGAGGAAGTTGGGTTTTTCTAGTGCCTTAAAGAGGCAAAATCAGGTCCCTATACGCATTCCCCTGTAGAAAAGGACCCTGCTGTATCCAGAGCTGATTATGCCACATTATTAATTTCCTCTATGGTTAGGACTGAGATTTATCCACCCAATTGTTAACGTACATTATCCTGCAACCGTTTTATACATGTTTCCATGTGCAGAAATACAAGCGTTTCTCTAAGGTAACTATTTAGGACTAGAATTGATGGGTCGTAGGGTATGTTCTCATTCAATTTTGCTAGGTAATGCTAAATTGTTTTCCAAAATAACTGTACCAATTTACCCTCTCATCAGCCGTATATGGAAGTTTCCATCAGTCCACACTCTGGGCAACGCTAGGCTGAACTTCTTAGTTTTTTGCCAGTTTGGGTAAAATGGTTTCATATAATGTATGCATGTGTGTGCACACATGTGTGTGTTGGTGTTGTTTTAAGGTTGTGCCTGCCTTTGTTGTACACACAGTATCCAGGAGGATGTTCTGTTCTTTACGACTGCTCTGTACACCTGGCTTCAGAGACGATGCTTATTCACTCGGAAAGGGCAGTGTCTCCGCCTTCGCAGATGCAGTGCCTTGGAGGATGGCTGCTCGCTCTCCACAGCTGTGGTCACCACCGAGCTGAGGACCATATCTTGATGTTGGAGGGGAGTGTGTGGCCTGCAAGAGAGGGCAGACCTTTCCTCTAGAGAGTGGGACAGTTGCTCCCTCGGTCCCAGCTGCTCCCTCGGCCCCCTGAGACCACTGCTTCTGCTGCTTGAGGACATGTTCTCTACTCATGGCCACTTTCCCTTCCAGCGCACAGTCAGGGAAGCAGACCAGCTGGTCTGCCCACTTGGTGGGGGTGGGGTGGGGGGTGGGCTTGGGGGGATGCTCAGCCTGAAGGTCTCCAGGATGTGGAAGGTGGACCCCACACTCACTGGGGCCAGGACTCCTTAGAGGCAAACCACCCATCGCAAAATGCAGGTGGTCCCCCTCCCTGCCCTGCAGCACTGGGGCCTCCTTATGCAGTGGTTCCAGGTTATCCTGCCTGGACATGTTATATTAGCTAGAAATAGGGCTCTGGTGGGGCAGTGGAAGCAAAAGGGTCAATAACAGTTATCAAAAGCTGGCTTAGCAAACTCACTGCTCTCCCGCTTTCTACGTGGGACAAGACTCCCAGGGGTGTGGACCTTTCTGGCAACGTGGGACAGAAATCCTAGCATGAGCTGGGACTCAGCATCAAGGAATTGAGAAAATCTCGACTGAAAGGGGGAAGAGTGAAATGAGACAAAATAAAGTGTCAGTGGCTGAGAGACTTCAGAGTTGAGAGGTTATCCTGGAGGTTATTCTTATGCATTATACAGATAACCCCTTTGTAGTTAAGGTATAATGGAGAAGCAGGAGGGAAGTGCCTGAAAATGTGGAGCTGTGTTCCAGTAGCCATGTTTCTTGAAGATGATTGTAAAATGATACAGCTTTCGCAATGTGACTGTGTAATTGTGAAAACCTTATGTCTGATGCTCCTTTTATGTACGTATGGACAGATGAGTAAAATATATATGGATTAAAAATAGTAAGAATAAATAATAGGGGGAACAAATGTTAAATTTAGTAGATTAAAATGCTAGTGATCAATGAAAGGGAGTGCAAGGGGTATAGAAAAAAAACGGGAAAGAAAGGCTAAAATATATTGGGTAGATGGAAATACTAGCAGTCAATGAGAGGGAGGGGTAAGGGGTATGGTATTTATGAATTTTTTCTTTTGATTTCTTTTTCTGAATTTATGCAAATGTTCTAAGAAATGATCATGGTGATGAATATACAAAAAAAAAATAGCTGGCTTAGGCACTACCCAGCAATTAAACACAATGTGTGACCCTGGACGGGGGAAAAAAGTTGCTCTAAATGGCATTATTGGGACAATTGGCAAAACTTGTCCCAGTGGGTAATAACACAGGGTTGCCATATAAAATACAACTGTGTAGTTAAATCTGAATTTCAGAAAGACAACAATAATTTTAATATACTAAAAAATACATACATAAACTAAAACATTATTTGTTGTTCATCTGAAATTCAAATTTAACTGGGTGTCCCGTATTTTCATTTTCTAAATCTAGCTGCCTGGTAATATCATAATATATCGTAAACCTCCTGAACTTGATAAGAATACTGCAGTTACCCCAGGGAATGTCCGTGTTCCTTGGAGATACACGTGGACACATGTAGGGTTAGAAAGTCAAAAAATGCTTATAATTTACTCTCAAATGATTTGGCAAAAATATTAACGGAAAAATAAAAGTATAATAAAGAATGACAAAGCAAATGTGAAAAGTGGTAACCAGTGATTATTCTAGGCCAAGGGGAAGGGCGTATAAGGATTTATTGTACCATTCTTTCAAACATTACGCAAAATTGATGGTTTTTCAAAACGAAATGCTGGGGGGGGAGAAAAGCTGACTTAGAAAGCCGGGAAATCTAGGTCCGGGCAGCAAAGAGCAGCTGACTTTAAAAGCCTGAGGGGTTGGATGACTGCTCCGAGCAGGCCTCTCTGTTGTTTGTCTCAATGTGTCAGGAAGAGAACCGGGTGTGGGCAGGGAGGAAACAAGCCAACCAGGCTCTGACACTTTTTAGAAATTCCATTTCTAGGTCCCTTAATAGCAGGTAGGGGGCGGGGGGGTGGGGGTGGGGGTGGGGAGGCAGGGAGGAAGGGGAGGTGCCCGAGGGGGGAGCAGCTGTGAGAGAGAGAGAGAGAGAGAAGGCCCAGAAGGCCCGGGCACAGGCACAGCAGGGTATTTTCACTTTACTGCGCATTTCTCTATTTCTATTGAAGTTCACTGGCATCCGATTTCCTCATCTCCAAAGACCTGCCCGTGCTTTTTGTCCCGCTTCCTATTAGGTTGCCTTTTTCTTAATAATTTGTTCCCATCCCTTCTACATCCTAGAAGGGATGTAGAAATCCCGTGTCACTTATGTGCTGAAAATATCTTCACCCGGATTGTGGTTTGTTTTTTCCACTCCCTTTTTTGGTGTCTTTTGATGAATTTAAATTTAGTCAAATTTATCAGTCTTTTCCTTTAAAAAATTTTTTTTGTCTTAAGATATCCTGTTGCCCCAAGGTGATAGAAATATTATTCTGTATGTTTCTTCAAAAAGTCCTAAAGCTTTGTGTTTCACCTTTACATGCGGAATTAATTTTCTCAGGGCCTGAGATAGGGATCGCTTTTCATATTTTTTCCTTTAGGTGCTCAGTGCCTGCTTGCAGGCTGGGTCACGCTGGAGAGCCCGGCCCGGGGCAGGCTGTGACGTGGGACTTCAGCGAGGAGCAGGGGGGAGGAGAGGGCTAACTCTTGCAACATGGCCCTGAAGCAACAGCACATGCAGGAAAAGTGGTTCCCAGGTGGGTCTGCAGAGAGGGGCCTCAGCGAAGACCGGAAGAAGGGGGCAGGGGGAGTGTGGTTTCAGCAACTAGTGGCCCTGAGGATGCTCAGGAAGCTGATGGATTGAAATGATCCCGAAGAAGTTTAGGAGTCAGAGCCAGGAGCAAGGCTGGGGTCTGAGTGGTGACCCTAGTCCCCTCTCCCGGAGCCTGCTCCAACTCAGCCCTGCCTGGACTAACAGGCCCTGGGCCTCACTGCGGCCACCACCCCACCCTGGGCTTGAACCCATCCAGGATGCTAGGCGCCCCCCATTCAGGAGTCCCCGAGCAATGCACAGCTGAGATGAGGTGGGAGCGCAGAGAATAATCTAGAACAATCTGCCTAGGGAAAATCAGAGAATGCAGCAGCAGGAGGGGGTTTGTCTCTTGCTACAGGAAATTAGCCCAGCCCTCCCCTGCCTGAGGCACAATGTGGCAGGTCGGGAGATGGCGGGCTGCACTTACTGGGCTAGCCTGCCCTGACTCGTGCTGGGACCCGGGGAAGTAGCTTCTTCTCTTTGGGCCTCACTGTTAATGGAATTTCAATGGTGACTTACCCAGGCCAGTTGAGACTGTGAAGCCTAGAGATAATGAGGGAAGCAGTTAGTGCTCAGTGCATGGCTGGAAGCTATCATTTGAATGAATGAAGCTGCAGAGCTGATAATCAAGTCCGGCACAATTTTCCCACAACCTACTCTTTTTAAACAGCATCATTAGTAGATTTTATTTTTTAAAGCCATTTTAGGTTTACAGAAAAGATGTACAGAAAGTACAGAGAGTCCCCACATCCTGCCTCCTCACCAATTTTTCCTTCCGCTCACAACTTGCATCAGTGTGATATATTTGTTAGAATTGGTGAACTAGTATCAATGACCCATTATTAACCAAAGTCCATGGATTACCTTAGGCGTCACTCTTCCCGTTTAGAGTTCTATGGGTTTGGACAAATGCATCGTGTCATGTGTCACCATAGCAGTATAGCGTACAGAGCAGTTTCACTGCCCTACAAACGTGCTGGGCTCCATCTATTCCACCCCGCCCCTACCCGCCCCTTTCTCCTCAGTCCTTGACAACCACTGACCTTTTTACTGTCCCTTTAGGTTTGCCTTTTCATGAACGCCATACAATTGGAATCATACAGTAGGCAGCCTTTCCAGACTGGCTTCTCCCCACAACCAATTTTTGTGACCTTATTTCCTATGACTCCATCCATTTCGGCTACACTGGACCTCTCCTGTGTGCTGTGACCATCTTCTGTTGGGGTCTGGTTAAATATATCCACAGAATGGAATACCATGCAGCCACTGAAAAGGAAAGGCAAATCTGAACCAGCATATAAAAAAAGATACCCAGGTTGTTATTAATTGGATGAGGCAAGGTGCAGTACCTGTGTAGGTATTATGCTTTAATGCCATATTTAGAAAGATATTATTCAATACACACTCACCCCAATGGGTAAAGTTTGAATGGGTTGTTTTCCTATAAGGATCCATGGGGACTGGAGGCTGTTGTAGAGATTTCTTTTGGGGAAAGGGTCCCGTGAAGCAGGTAGATTTTTCTTTTCTTTGTATTCCTTTCTGTGGAACTGAAATTCCCTCCTTAACAACACTGGTCCAGTGTGATTCCATGGCAGGCCCAGGTTGCATTACTTTCTGTGGATAAGTTTCTCATTGCACCACCACCTTGCATGGGTTACATCGTTATCCCCATTTTACAGGTGAGGGAAGTGAGGCACAGAGAGATTGAGTAACTTGCTTCAAAATACACAGTAAGAAAGGAGTGCAGCTGGGATTCCAGCCAAGCGGGGGTTGGGAGGGGTCCAGAGCCTCCACTTTTAGCTGTTTGGCGATACTGTCTGTCAGTGTGTTATTTTTATCTATTTAATAGATGTACAGCAGTGTTCTGTGTTAGACCATTTCTTACTTCTATGTAATAGAGACAATGAACAGCCTGTGGATAATTGTCCTATTATCTGCGGCCTTGGTGTTCGCTCCTTACATCCATCCTTTCCTGACCACAGCCTGATGGGAGGCCCAGGTGAGGGAAGAACGTGGCCTTGGGCAGCTGGTGACTCCCGCTGTAATAGCAGCTCTGCCCCACCTCGCACAGTGTCCTTGGCCAGGCCTCTTCCCTGCCTGTGCCTCGGCCCCCATCTGTAGAGCAAGGACGCTGAGCCCGTGACTTCCGCGCAAGGGCTGTCTGGCTCTCTCTGGTCTATTTTTTGCCTGCCACCTTTCCCTGGGGCCTGTGGGCCTGAGCTAATTTCCCTGGCTGGCCCCGATCCAGGCAACTCAGGTGGAGGGCGCCAAGCTAATGAGGCCAAGGCCATGGGCCAGTTAGCATCTCCTGTCACTAGGCTCAGGCTCAGGTGAGTCCTGGGGGAAAGCAGGAGCTCAGGGCTGGTTCCTGCAAGTCACCACTTCCAGCAGCTGCCCAGAGCCCAGGTCCCAGTTAACCTTCGTGCCTGCAGCACAGCACGTCCTGGAGTCATGTGGACACATCGTGGCAGTGGGCGGGGGAGCGGGCGGGGATTGGAAGAGCGTGTGGAGGTGAGGGTGAGGAGGGGACCAGAAGAGTCATGAAGTGCATCCTCTGGTCTGCAAGCAGACCCACGCTCAAGCCAGGAAGACACAAACCAATTCTATTTATTTAAAAACTAAAGCTGAGGACACATCCACATTCTCCTGAGTAATCCACTGCATAACTTTCTGGGGCTCCAACCCTCCCTCTTTATGTAAGTCTGTTTCCACCTCCTTTGAAATCAGAGATGAGGTAGAGCAGCGCTTCCTCTTCTATGTGATTTTCTGCTGCGAGGCCAGGGCATTTTCTGGTTTGTTCACTAGAATATCCCTGGCACCTAGAACAGTATCTGGAATACAGTAGGTGCTCAATAAATACTGATCCAGCGAATTAGTTCAGCACTGCTCCAGAGAGAGGCTGGGGACTGAGATTGAAGGGTCACAGCATCACCGATAGGTTCTACTTGATTATTTTCAAATATTTCTATTTTAATGATCAGAGAAGCTTGATACATAGAAGAAAATTGCATGATGGCTCTGGAAGTGAATAATTCCTTTAAATATGTGCCATAAACCACTAATTGGAGCATTTTGCAAATCCGAATTTTCTTATTGCAGATTTTTTCAATTGAGTTCATTGAATGTTCATTATTTTATATTACATATCAAATTACTGAGTTCTTACTATGTGCCAGGCTTTGTGCTAAGCATATAACATGTGTTGATTCATTTAATTTTCATAACCACTAAATAAAATGGGCATTGCCTCTATTCCTATTTTACAGATGAGAAAACCAAAGCAGTCAGAGGCTAACTAATTTGCTCAAACTTACAAGAATATTAAATTCTACAGCCAGGATTCCAACGCCAGAGCCCAAACTCATTACAATTGACACTTCTCTTTAGGATTGACTTTGCAAGTGTGATTCTAGGAAGCACTGGTGATGGAAAAATGAATGACCTTTCGGCAAGGGAATGGTTAAACAAACTGGCACTTCCATACACTGGATACTACTCAGCAATAAAAAGAAACAAACCAGGGGTGCAAGGGTAGTTCAGTGGTAGAATTCTTGCCTGCCATGCGGGAGACCTGGGTTCAATTCCCAGCCCATGCACTTCCCAAAAAACAAACATACAAACCAACAAAAACAAACACACAAAATCAACAAATGGCGCTGCAATAACTGGATTCTCACATGGAGAAAGAATGAAATGTGAGCCCCGCCATACAGCATACAAAAAAAAAAAAAAAAGAAAAAAAGAAGCAAACTATGGATACATGTGGCCAGCTGGATATATCTCTAGGGGATTAAACTGAGTGTAGAAAGCCAATCCCTAAAAGGTTGCAGACTGTATAATCCCATTTATCTGACATTCTCGAAAGGACAAAATTAGAGAAATGACAATTAGATTAGTGGTTGCCAGAGATGGGGGTGGGGAGAGGAGGGAAGTGGGAGTGGTGGTAAAAGGGCCCCCTCGAGTACTGGAAAGTTTCTGTGTCTTGACTGTATCAATGTCAATACCCTGGTTACGATATTGTACTACAGTTTCACAAGATGTGACCCTTTGGGGAAACTGGGAAATGGGTACACGGGATCTCTGTATGATTTCTTACAACTGCACAAAGAGAAGTTTAAATTAAAAAAAAAAAAAAAAAAAGGAGGCTATCCCTGCCCTCCCGGAGCTTATGCTTATATCTAAGAGAGGAGACTGTACAATCCCAGATCACTTCCACACCCCACGGGGACAGAGGGGGCCCAGCCTGGCAGGACTCAATTGTGCTGAGTCCTCCAGGATTAGCAGGTGAGGAGGGAGGGAAAGGGGGTGTGCAGCTGGTGGGACTGCTTGGAGAGGTGGGGCTGTGCACATTTTCTTTTCCCAAGGGCTATCCCGTTGCAAAGAAGATGGATAATCTGCATTTCCCAATTTGCTCATAAGAATTTTAAGTGATGGGCAAAATTATCCCTTTAAATGATTTTTTTGTTCACCTTTGGCGCCTGCTGCTGCTTATCTGGGAGAGAATGCTAGCAGGATAAAATGCATGAAGATTCCGTTGTCAAACATCACCCCAGATATAGCCAGAGTCTTTGTTCAGCCTGTCAGCATCATCTTTCACTTTCAATTTAGTGAAAAGGCAGATGTTAATATTTTTCCTGCCAAGAGATCATTTCTTTAAAAATGCATAGTTTTTTTTTTTTTTTAACTTTTTTCTGGATATGCCTAGTCCTGCTTTATCTGTGATAGCAGCATAATGGTGGAAAAAGTGAGAGTTTTGGAGTCAGAGATCCCCATGTTTGTATCTCAATTCTGCCTCTTACCTACTGTGAGCAAGACCTTAATTCTCCCTGAGCTTCAGTCCCTGACCGTAGATGAGAGGAATAATGCTAGGTCTGTGGCGGGGATTCATGAGATCACATTTGTCAAAGAACTTAGTATTATGCCTGCCACATAGCAGGTGCTCACCAAGTGACATCATTTTTGTTAATAATCACTCTGGTTAATAGAAGGAATGGAAGTTATGCATCTTGCACAGTGTTCTGAGGATGGCACCATGATTTCCTGGGGCTTTGCTTGTATCAGCAAGGATGGGCTAGGTTATGCCGCAATAACAAACAACCCCCAAATCTCAGTTGTTTACAGCAACTGAGTTTACTTCTTCCTCCAGCTACATGTCCCCTATGGGTGAGCTGCTGCTCTTCTCCTTGTGGTTTTTCTTCTTGGACCCAGGCCAATGGAGCAGTCAGTCTCTGAGCATTGCACATTGTCATGACAGAGGAAAAGG
Source organism: Tamandua tetradactyla (assembly GCF_023851605.1). Taxonomy (NCBI): domain Eukaryota; kingdom Metazoa; phylum Chordata; class Mammalia; order Pilosa; family Myrmecophagidae; genus Tamandua; species Tamandua tetradactyla. The sequence goes on from NC_135333.1 coordinate 28,532,354, forward strand.
GTCTTATATCAGCATCAAATGCTATGCCTTAGAGATGACATATATTATTTCCATTCAAAATTTATTGGCCAGAACTGGTCAAACAGCCCACACCAGACCCTAAGTAAGCCAGAAAGTATAATCCCATGTGCCTGGCAGTGGAAGACACCAGAAAAAATGTGGCCAAGAGCCCAAATGATTACCAAAATTCTTTTGGAGCCACTGCCCATACCAGAGGGACGGATGCTTAGTTTGAGAATAGAAGGAAGGCAGGAGCCAGAGGAAATGAGGAGGCCAGAGTGGAATTCAAACCCAGGTCCATGTGTGGCTCCATGTGTGGGTCTGAAGCCAGGGGAACACTGAGGACATTTCTAACTGCATCTACACCTAAAAAGACATTGGACCATTCTGTTCCACAGGCAAACCTGCTGGCCCTGATGGGAGGTGGGAGGCGCAGTCCTCAACAGGGATGGGGAAGCTGAAATGGACGAGGAAGCTGACATGGATGGGGAAGCTGTATGTTGCTTGGGCTTTCCTGGGCCTCTGGTTTAGGAGCGCACAGGGTCACAAAACAGTATTTCTCTGGCTCCATCCCTCCTGCTCCATGGGATTCCAGGACCTATCCACTTTTATAAATCATTTGTCAGCTCCCAGATGGTGTCTTTGGGGTACCCTCTACCTGGCCCCCTTGGCTCCCTCCTGGTACTAGCCCTCTGCCCCTCCCTGCTCTGGCTTTGTGCATCTCCCGTTACTGCTGACGTCAAAAGCAGCCACGCGGCGGGATCTGTCTTCCAGGGTCCCTGGGCCGCAGATGCGCTGTTCCAACAGGACTGAAGTCTGTGCCGACAGTGCCACCTGCCGGCCACGTCGGGGGCTCCCAATGCCCCAGATCTCGTAGGGAAGCCCTGGCAGGAGGAAGCAGGAGTCCTCTCTGCCGATGCAGGGAAGGTTGAGCAGCCCACAGTAGAGTCTGATTAGTTTCCTTTCTGACCCACACTGTCCATCCTTCAGACCCTGAATCTCAGGTCTGCATTTGAAACGCCCTCCCAGCCACAGGCCTTTGCAAATACAGGGCTGTCTGCCTGGAATGCTTTTATGGCCACTTCCCCTCGCCGTCCTCTTCATCTGCGTAACCTTCGGTCAACCTCCACATCTTAGCTCAGACTGCAATCCTCAGAGACCTTCCTTGAGTACCCAAACTAGGCCAGGTCCCCCCGTCACAGGCTCTTCCCCTTAGTGCTGGATTGGCAGGTCATGTTGGAGGACCTGGAAGGAAGAGCACACATGGGCCTAAAGCATTTTCAAACAGCACATGGATTCAGGGGAGTCCTGAGGCTGGAGGCCTCGACCCTGACAAGCGGCGCAGGCACCGGCTGTGTTCCCGGGAGGAGACGCACAAGTTGGCAAATACCGTGACCTTGGTTGGCGGTGAAACCCTGTGGGGGTTCTTCATTTGTCCCAATAAGCTGATGGGCTAAGGATGCGCTCCAATTTTTTGTTCCTTTCTTATTGATGGAATTTCATATTCACTTCTTCTTGTTGGATGACTAAACTGGACGATGGTAGAGATGGTAAGCCGGCATTTACTCAGCCCCGCCCTGCTCAGCCTCCGGAGCCGATGAATTCTCAGCAGGTGGATCAGCTACTTTTGTCTCTTTGCCATCTTGTGGTTTAGGGTTTTCTGGGCGTCTGCATCGGTAATTAAAGTTCAGGCGGTACCGACGTTGAGGTGGCTGCTGACCTTGGGTCTCATCTCCTTGATTTTCCTTATCATCTCCATTGCCACCCTCTCTAGGCTGTCTTTAGCCAGGAGGGCCCCTGCGGAATCGTGGTCTATAACCCCGATACATATTCTGCCTCACTGGTCTACCTTGTTCTCCCACTTACCCTGGTTGTCAGCACCCTCCATCACTTCTCCTTGCACGGGAGGGTTGGAACACTGCGGTTGACGCCCACGGGGTCTCCGCATGTCCTAAGGTGGGAATCGTCGCCTGCGGTGGGGCCGGCGTCCTTGGGCCTGGCCTTCGGGAGCTCGCTCTGATCCCTCGTTCTTTTCCCCACTCTCAGTATTCTGCTAATTTTGCTGGTAATTGCGTGGAGGACCCCTGCGGCGTGGATGACGTCTATAATGGTTACGGTCTGCGGCATATTTACTGCCTTGCAAACTCCACCCGGGCCTGTGACGTGTGCCGCGTCCGCCCCCTTTTCTCCTTCAACAACATCAAACCCCACGGCCTCTCCATCTCCTACACTGCGAAGGCACTTCCTGAGGATATTCTTCTTTATGGCAGTCTGGTGTACAAACACATCTTCTTTGGGATCATTCCTGTTGATGAAACCATATCCGTTTCTTACATTGAACCATTTTACTGTTCCCCAAACCTTTTTGCGATGCGAGGCCGCCCGGGACGCTGCTGCCCGTGGTGCCCGGTTTGGTGTCCGCAGTGCTGAGGGCGGGGGCCGCAGGCGGCTGCTGGGGGTCTCGGCCTCGCTGCAAATGATGGCAGTGATGGTGACTAGGGCCGGCTGCGGCAGCCGGGGTGTGATGGTAACTGGGCCGGCGGCGGTGGGGGTGGGGGTGCTTGGGGCTCTCTGGGGTCCGCTCTCCGCTCCCGCTATGGATCGCACTCCTAAGGATGCATCTTGAGCCAAGGGGCTCAAGGGAAAAGAATCTTCTTCGTTCTCTTTTTGCCATGGTCTACTCACAGCATGCTGGTATCAAAGACAGCAAGCAATTTCTTGCCTCATTTGCTGGAAGCCAGGGAGGCCAGACTTAAGGGGATGCTCTAGGCTCAGGCAGTTTCCCAAGTCCCCCTCCCCGCCCCCCAAGGAGTGAGTCTCGTTCCACCATCATTTCCAATATCAAAACATATTGAGGACATTCAACAGGAGAACACCCACATAGGCTTAGGTGGGTATATTAGGACCCGTTCTTACTAGGGACTATTGTGTTGAAAAGAATGGGGAGGTGAAAGCAGCATTTTGTACTATAAAGTATAAAGTACATGTAGCAGCCTGTAACCACAGGGTAGAAAATTGGCAGAGTGTGGGCTAAGTCGAACTGACTGTTATGTGTGTGTTTTGCTTTTGATTTGCATATATAGCATTAAAATTTTTAATCTATGTTCAAACATTTAAAATGTAGGAAATGTCCTACCACGTAATCGATCACATTTAACCATGAGGAAATGGAACAGCCTGGAGCCCTCACTCCTGCTTGGCCGGATCTGAGTAGCCAGTGCGAGTTCACAGCTCACCCAGTTTCTCCTGGACCTCTGGGGGTGGCTGGGCTTGCAATGCCTGTTTCCATTCCCTCCACCTCCTCCCGCCTGCTGAGGGCCTGCCTCCTCCTGCCACTAGGCAGAACTTTATTGGATGCTCACAGCCCTGTGGGGTCAACAGAGCAGGGAATCCTAACCCCACTTATCAGGTGAAAAAAATGAGGCTCAGAGAAGGGAAGTGACTTACCCAGGATCACCCAACTCCTGGCAGGCAGAGTGGAAGCCAGCCCCAGGACTTCTGACTCTGGGATTTAAGAAGGAAAAAAAAGTGACCTTAATAATCCAGACATTTCTAAAGTAAGAAATGGAATTCTATTCCATCCCCAATTAATTGTACTCCACACAGGTAGCGAACAAATGACTTGGTTTGTGTCCTAAAAAGTTTGTCTCTGCTTCTGTAAACACAGACCTAAGCTCACAATCCTATAGTAAAATGCACATATAAACCATGCAGCTTCTTATTTTAAAATTTACAAAGCCAAGATCCTGCAGCGGCTGTCATTCTGCAATGTGTCCTTCTTGCTCCCACATCGTCTGGGTCATATTTCCAACTTGGGACACTCAGGACTGCATCTTTCCTCTCCCCTCGCCCAGCAGTCCTGAACACAGAGCAGGTGGAGGGCCACAGAGTCCTGCAGTTTCCCTGCCCGGCCTCCCATCACACGACCCTGGGCAAGGCACTCCCCTCCCAGGGCATCAGCTTCTCCACAGGGCATGGCGCAGAGTAGGTGCTCGGAGGGCAGATGAAACAATCTCTGGATTCCTTGCATTTAGAAAGAAATTCTCCCTGCCCCTCCCACCTGCTGACTTCAGGAGCAGCACCCTGGAGGAAGCCTCAAGAGGGGCAAGTTTCTTAACCCCACAAAGGACAGGCTAAACCTACTTAAAAGTAGGCCTAAGAGTCACCCCCATAGAACCTCTTTTGTTGTTCACATGTGGCCTCTCTCTCTAAGCCAACATGACAAGCAAACTTACCACCTTCTCCCCCGTCTACGTGGGACATGACTCCTGTGGACCTTCCTGGCAACGTGGGACAGAAATCCTAGAATGAGCTGAGACTTAGCATCAGGGAATTGAGAAAACCTTCTTGACCAAAAGGGGGAAGAGTGAAATGGACATAGTGTCAATGACTGAGAGATTCCAAACAGAGTTGAGAGTTTATCCTGGAGGTTATTCTTATGCATTGAGTAAATATCACCTTGTTAGTCAAGATGTAGTGGAGAGGCTGGAGGGAACCGCCTGAAAATGTAGAGCTGTGTTCCAGTAGCCATGTTTCTTGATGATGATTGTATAATGATATAGCTTTCACAGTGTGACTGTGTGATTGTGAAAACCTTGTGTCTGATGCTCCTTTTATCTACCTTGTCAACAGACGAGTAGAACACATGGAATAAAAATAAATAATAGGGGGAACAAATGTTAAAATAAATTGTTTGAAATACTAGTGATCAATGAAAGGAAGGGGTAAGGGGTATTGTACGTATAATTTTTTTTCCTGTTTTCGTTTTATTTCTTTTTCTGTTGTCTTTTTATTTCTTTTTCTGAATTGTGCAAATGTTCTAAGAAATGATCATGATGATGAATATGCAAGTATATGATGATATTGTGAATTACTGCTTATATATGTAGAGCAGAATGATCATATGTTAAGAATGTTTATGTTTCTTGTCATATTTCTTTAAAAATTTAAAAATTAATTAAAAAAACAAAAAGAGGGGCAAGTTTCTGGAGGGCAGCTCTGGCCCAGACCATACTGATGAAGTCCCCAAGCCCATTCCTGGGGGGCCAGGCCACTTGGAGAAAGAGCTGGGCTGTGGTCTTCTATGCCCCAGCTCCACCTCCTCTGCTTCTACAAAGTGCCTGGAGAAATGCATACTCCTCCCATCTACTGTGTTTGGGGTCACTTGGCCCTACCCCAAGTGGTCCCAGGATCCATGTGGAGCCTGGGGAACCCTCAGCTCCCACCTGCCCCTCCACCCTTCAGGGGCACAGCATGTGGAAAGAGAAGTCAGAGAAATCTAGGTTTGAATCCAGGCTCTGCTACATTGGGCTAGTTGCCTAAATGTCCTATGCCTCAGTTTCTTCATTTGTCAAAGTGGACAATAATCCTTTCCTCCCAGGGTCATTTTTTTTTTTTTTACAAATATTTTATTGAGTTATTTTCATGTACCATAGAGTCCATCCAAAGTATACAATCAATGGTTCACAATATAATCACATAGAATACACCTGGTGATGTGTATTCATCCCCATGATCATTTTTAGAACATTTGCATCACTCCAGAAAAAGAAACAAAGAAAAAAAATCCCATACATTCCATACCCCTTACCCCTCCCTCTCATTGACCACTAGTATTGCAATCTACCCCATTTTTTTTTTACCTCTTAAACCTCCCAAGCCAAATTATATATATATATATATATATATATATATATTTTTTTTTTTTTTACATGGGCAGGTTCTGGGAATCAAACCTGGGTCTCCAGCATAGCAGGCAAGAATTCTGCCACTGAGCCACCATTGCACTGCCCCCCCATGATTTTTTTTTTTTTTGTCCTTATTTTTTACTCATCTGTCCATACCCTGGATAAAGGGAGGGTCAGCCACAAAGGTTTTCACAGTCACGTGGTCACATTGTGAAAGCTACATAGTTAACTAATTGTCTTCAAGAATCAAGGCTATCCCAGGGTCATCTTAAGGAGGCGAGGGGGGCCACATTCCCTGCCCCCATTGCTGACTAATGAGACCTCGCTCTTATCACCTCCGCAGATGCCAGCTCCCAATCTGAAGTTAAAATTAGACTCTCTCTCCAGTATCCAAGTTACGCCTGAAAGGGAAACTGAAGTCACGCAGAAGAAATAATTCTGCCAAGCACCAACCTCAACCTCAGCTCCACCCTCGGCCAAACAACGCAGAGGATGGAGTCCTCCAGGGCCCTCCCTGACGGAGTCCCCTGCTGCCGGCTTGGCGCCACCGTGGCACTTTGTGGGTACGTAACCACAGCCACATGTTTAAGCACCCTCCTTCCCTGTCTGTCTCCTCCCAGTAGAGTGTGGTGCTTGGACTGTGGGTTTCTCAAGTGCAGGGACCATGCTCTGCTCAGCGAAGTCTCCAGTGCCCTGAGCAAGGCCCAGGCTCAAGGAGGCAAAGGTAAGTGTTTTGGGGCTGGAAGTAGAAGTTAAAAGACCAGTTGGTGGATGCCAAAGGTTGGATGGCCTCAGAAGTCTGTGGAAGGCGGTTTGCAGTCTCATCTGCACTCTCTCTCCTTGACCACCTGTCCTTTCCCGGTGGAAAAGGAGGGACAAGCATTATAGCAACTCAGAGGGGACCAAGGAAGAAAAGCAAATCCTGTTTCCTGCTCCATGGCTCTCGAGAGCAGTTACCAACCATTGAGGGCTGATTGTGCTGAACTCTTCACAAGCAGTTTTTTACGTAATTATCAAATCAACTCTAGGAGGAATGTACATGTTTTATAAATGAAGAAATCAAGGCTCAGAATGGGAAACAACTCACCCAAGATCACACAGGTGTGGATATGGGAATCCAGATCTGACTCCAAAATGGGGATCTTAATTTTTCTGCTTTGTCCCCAAGGGGTAGGGGATGGGAGGGGGAGTTGAACACGGAGATCCGATCTCACTCTCCCCATAAGGTCTTGTAAATGTACAAGGGACACCCTGGACCCATATCTGCCTGTGAAGGAGCAGCAGGGGTGGTGGGCATTATTATTTCCAAAGAGCACCCTATAATTTGCAGTGTACTTACCTCTTTATCATTTTATCCCTTCTGAGGCAGATGGGATTATTTCATTGTGTAGGTAGGGAAACTGAGGCAAAGGGAGGGACAGGGTTTGTTTGAGTTCACAGAGCAAGTCAGCGAAGGAACTAAAGCTCCAAAGCAAGTTCAGGTAAGCTCCTAACAAACTGTCCTGTAGATAAAAAGAAACTCTAGACAAAATGCAAAAACAACTACTTTAGGGTTCCAGAGGATAACAATTTTGAGAGAGAGTCAAAGTTTGGAGGAAAAGGCAGGCACAGTGTGAGGCCCCCATTTTTGTAGTTTTGACCCGAGGGCAGATGCAGCCAAGACATGGCACAAGGTGACTAAAATGCTGCTCGAAAGCTCATCATCTTTCTGGCCTCAGGAAGCCCAGAAATAGTGCCCAGGGCAACCAAGATGGCTGGAGAGTGAGGGCAGAAACCTGTGAAAGAGAGAGCCACAAAGGCACAACCCGACTTCTGTGTATAATCTCCACCCTGTGTCTGACCCCTGAACTACGCATGCATGAGACAGACTAAAAAGTCTGAAATGAGATCTTAGCTGCTTCACACCACAAACATGACAGAATTTGCAGTTTAAGTCTAACCAGATTAATTGCCTGTTAAAGTAAAAATTTAATATCTTTGGAGGAATATAACAGAATCCAGTTTCCTCAATAAAACAATAATAATGTTTGGGATATAATCCAAAATTACTTGATATAGAAAGAGCAAGGAAAATGTAATCTCCTTTCAAAAGGAAAGACAATCAAAGGTCAACACTTATGTGACCCAGAGGGTGAAATGACGGATGCGAACTTTAAAGAAGCCATTATAACCATATCCGATCAGGTTTATATATGAGAAGATAAAACTCAGCAGAAAAATACAAACAAAACCCAAAGAAAACTTTAGAGCTGAAAAACAGAACATCTGAACTTAAAAATTCAGTAGATGTGCTTAATAGCAGAATGGAGATGGCAGAGAAGAGTGAGCTTGTACATAAAAGAAATAAGAGAAAAAAGTTCAGAAAATAATAAATAAACTTTCAGGGACTCATAGTTAGAAATTTTTAAAAATTCATAGATTATAGTTGGAAATTTTAACATATTCCTTCATAATAATTGATAGAACAAATAAACAAAAAATTAAAAAAGTCATAGAGAATCAGAACATTATTAATTATTTTGATCTAACTGAAAAATATAGAACATTATTTGCAATGACTGCAGAATACACATTATTTCAGGTGCACATGGTGTGCTCACCAAAGTGGATGATTTGCTGGGCCATAAAACAAGTTTCAATAAATTTAAAGGATTGAAGTCATGCAGAGTATGTTCTATAATCACCACAAAATTACATGAGAAGTCAATAACAATAAGATATGTAGGTACATCCCAAATGTTTAGATATAAAACAATATACTTCTAAATAATCCACAAGTCAAAGAAGAATTCCTAAGGAGGGAAAAACATAAACAAACTGAATTAAAATGAAAACACAACATATAAGATTGGCAAGATACCGCTAAAACACTGCTTAGAGAAATATTTATAGCCGTAATAGGCTGAATAATGGGCCCACAAATATGTCCCATGTTTTAATTCCTAGAACCTGTGAATGTAACTTATATGAAAAAAGGGACCTTGCAGTTGTGATTAAATTAAAGATTTTGAGGATAAGGAGATTATCTTGGATTATGTAGGTGGTCCCTGGATACAATCATAAATAGCCTTGTAAGACAGAAGAAGAATGGAGATTTGCTGAAAGAAGAGGAAATAGGAGATGTGACAAGAGTTTGGAATCATGAAGGAAGGGTAGCTGGTCTCCAGAAGCTAGAAAAGGCAAGGAAACTGATTCTCCCCTAGTGCCTTCAGAAGGAACCAGTTCTGTTGACTCCTCAATTTTGCCCAATGAATTTATTTCATACTTCTGACCTCCAGAACTGTAGGAGAATAAATTTGTGTTTGTGTTAAGTCACCAACTTTGTGGTAATTTGTTACAGCAGCTGTAGTAAACTAATACAATGCCCTTGAATGCTTATATTAGAAAATAAGAAGTATTTAAAATCAGTGATCCAAGATTTCAATGAACTAGAAAAAGAGAAAATTAAACTCAAGGTAAGCGGAAAATAAAGATGGGAGCAGAAAACAATGAAACAGAAAACAGAGCAATAATAGAAATTAACAAAGATGAAAACCGGTTCTTTGAAAAGATCAATAATATTAATAAATCCTTATCTAGACTGATCAGGAAAAAAAGAGAGAGGACACAGCTCACCAACATCAAGAATAAAAGATGACATCATTACAGACTCTAGAGAAATTTAAATGATAACGAGAATATAATGAACAACTTTATGCTGACAAATTTGACAACTTAGAAGAAATGGACAAATTCTTTGGAAAATACGATTATCCAAAATGAACACAGTATGAAATATTAAGATAGCAATAGCCTTATATCTCTTAGAAAAATTGAATTCTTTATCAGAAACTTTCCCCTAAGAAAAGTTCAGACCAGATCGTTTTATTGTTGAATTCCATCAAACATTCAAAGAAAAAACATCATACACAATTTTTTTCAGCACACAGAGAAAGAAAGAACACTTCCCAATTCATTTTATGAGACCAGTATAAACTTAATTTAAAAATTGGAATAAGCCTTAAATTTTTTTCAGATATATCCTTGATCAACATAGATACAAAAATCTATAACAAAGTATTAACAAATTGAATACAAATATACACTCACATGCATATATAAAAAGAATAACACAGTATGACCAAGTATGATTGATGCCAAGAATGCAAGGTTGGTTTAACATTTGAAAATCAATCAACTCAATTAATCATATAAACAGAATAAAGGAGAAAAAAATCAATAATAGGAGAGAATGCATTTGACAATATTAAATTTCCATTCCTAACAAGAATTCTCTGCAAAATAGGAACAGAAGGAAATTTCCTCAATCTGACAAAAGGTATGTACAATAATGAGTCAGCAAACATCATACTTAGGAGTTAAATATTGAATGTTTTCCTGTTAAGACTGGGAACTAGGCAAATATACCTGCTCAACTACTTCCATTCAATATTGTTCATCTATGCCAGAAGAATGCCCACGTTGTTGTGGGAGCGTAGGGGAGAAACATCAGAATCACACTGAGGGTCTGAGGATGTCCTGGAGAAAGTCAATTTGCTGAGCATGTCAGGAAAAACAATCAGGAAATGACCAGAGGAAAGAAAGGCTAAGGGTTCAAGACAGCAGAGGAGAGAGTGCGTGTGGAGGAACAGAGGACAAAACTTCCTGAGGGTGCAGGGAAGCTAGGAGCACTTCAGTGTTGCTGGATCACAAGGGGAAAGGGGAAGGGATGAACCTGTAGAGGCTGTAGCTGGAAGCTCTTTTCACATTGTGCTATCATCTGTGCATGCTCATGTCTGGGCCCCCTCTCCACCCTGTCTAATTGTTCTTTAGGTCCCCAGAGCTTAGCAAGTTCTAGGCACATAGAAAGTGGTGTGTCAATGAGTGATGCATGAATTCATGAATGAATGAACAAATGTGAAGGACTGCTTTTCAGAATCATTTCTCAACCCCATTGGGTGCCAGCATCTACTGTATTGCTCACCCCTCCTTAAGTTATTTTTTGGACTACACTTTCTCTTAGCTCTTTCTGTCATTTGCTAGATTTTAGCTTTGCAACTCTAGGGATAGACATGGTTATGGGAGAGCTTCAGATGCCAGTTGGACATCATTTAAACATTCATAAGAACTGAGGAATGGCAGACAGGATGAACATGAAGAGAATTCAGAGAAGACTCCAGCAATAGACTCATTGAATTCAAACTTGAATTATAGCCAACTGGATGAGGACTGCAGGAGACCAATGCACCTCCATCAGTTTCTCCTTCCCAAAGCCACGTTAGTTGGCCTTTGAGCCTTCAGGCCTTGGGTAATGGATGTGGCTTCACTGGTAGGAGGAACAGCGCTTCCTGAAACCTCTCTCCATTTCCCTCAGATGCTCCCATTCTTGTTTCATTTGCGCCCAGCAGTGTTAATTCTCATCTTACCAAGGTTCTTGAGTTGATCCTGCTCCTTCTCAGTCTTGCACATGGTTAAGACTGGATCAGAATGCCTTCATTCCTTGTCTTTATTTTATTTATTTTATTTTTGGGGAGGTGCATGGTCCAGGAATCAAACCCAGGTCTCCCACATCTAAGGCGATCATTCTACCACTGAACCACTCCTTGTCCTTTATTTTTACTTTGGGATCTAGATGTAGGTTTCCCTGATAAATGCCTCTAGAGTACCTCTTGCTGGGTCCACCATACTGAGAGATAGGAAGTCAAGAAGGTCTGGATCTGCCAGAGACTTCCATTTTGGAAACAAACCCAGTCCCTCTCACCTCCTGGAGTGGGGGTGATTCTGTCTCGAGGTCTTCTCTCACCAGACTAACATCTCATTTTGGACTCAATTCTGTCCATGGTTCTCCTGCTTGGGCACCTTGAATGTATCTCATCTTCTTTGGATCTCCTTCCCTCAAAATCCCCATTCTAGCAAACACCTGCAAATGCTTCTGCAAGGGCACAGGCCTGTTTTTCTGTCTCCCCATCTTCATATCTTCGTTACTATAAAATTCACAGATCAGGCTCTAGATATTCTATCCCAACCTTGCTACTTAAATCTGTCAGATCTCAGCTGTCCCTCTGTGGGTCTCATTAAATCCGTATCTAAAGCCTTTAGAAAGTGTTGACCATTTCCTTGATCCAGGCTCCCTTTGTGGGAATTAAATGCACCTCTTTATCCTCTGTGGGTCCCACTGCTTCCCTGATGTAGCAGCAACTCAACACCCTGTATTTCCTGGCCCTAGCTCAGCAGCAGTTTGGGGAGATGGCTCCATTTTTGACTGTTACATCTGCCCGGTCTGGCTTGCACTCCTCCACCTTTCTTCTCAAGAAATCTGTTTCTCCAGCTCAATCAACATGTAGCCCTTCACTGTACCAGTATCAGACTTTCCCAGTGTTTCTATCTATTCTGACACCAAGTTCAAGATCTGTTTTTTTCAAGTCCAGTCCTTCCTTACCCCCTGAGCAGCTAGATTCCTAGGTAGGGGACTTTAAAAATTTTCTTAACTGCTGAGTTTTTAACAATTCCACTGAGACTTTTCTCTCCCTGAAGGTTGAAGGGAAGGGCCCAGCACCCAGACTGTGAAGGCTCCCATCCTCTGATCTGCTCGCTGTTAGAGTCTACCAGTCCCTAAACTTCCCCACCCACTCCCCACAGTAAGGCCAACCCAGACCCAAGTTGACACCGTGATGGGAAGGGGGCTTCAGCTTCCCACGGCCATCAGTCTGAGAGGTTGGCCCCATTCCAGTTTCCTCCTTGATAGAGAAAGATATCCAGAGAAGACAAAGAACAGATCTGGGGTGAGTTGTCTATTGCTGTCTAGTTATACCTTACGCGAACAACCTGAAGCCCCCAAATCTCACGTCTGAACATCCTCTAGATCTTATGGAGTGGAGCAGAGATTTTGCAGCCCAGTGTTGGGTCTGTAATGAGAAAAAAAAAAAGAAAATCAAGCTGGTGGTTGTCTTAGTTTCCTAGGGCTGCCATTAAAAAGTACCCCAAACTGGGTGGCTTTAAAACAACAGAAATGCATTGTCTCACAGTTCTGGAGGCTGGAGTTCAAAATCAGGGTGTTGGCAGGGCCGTGCTCCCTCTAAAAACTGTAGGGGAGAATCCTTCCTTCCCTCTTTCTAGCTTGGGGTGGCTTCCTGGCCAGCCTTGGTGCTCCTTGGCTTACAGCAGCAGCATTTCAATCTCTGTCTCCATCTTCACGTGGCCGTCTTCTCTCCCTCTCACCTGTGTCTTTTCCTACCAGGACACCAGTCATATTGGATCAAGGGCCTCCCTACTCCAGTCTGACCACATCTTAATTTAATTAATTTCATTTGCAATGACTCCTGTTTCCAAATAAACTCACATTCTGAAGTTCTGGGGATGAAGAATATCTTTTTTAGGGGTAGATTGCACAATTCAACCCATAACAGGAATAAAAAATTATTCTACCCACAAGAATAACAACATTGCCTGTTTTGAGTGGAGCCTTAAATAGAACTGGACAAGCCCTTTTCACTGTAGTCAGATACTGGCATCGGCCCCAGTTTCAGATGCTGCAGCTCTGCTGAGAGCCTGGCAATGCCACTTTGTTCCTTGGCCCCCAAGTCTTACCCCGTGGGTGAACCCCTTCCCAGCCCCAGAGGCCTCCAGCATAGGAGAGACTATGGTGGGGCTCTGAGGCTTGAATTCTAGCAGGTACCCTCCACCCTTCCTGGATTTCCGGTTGTGGTAGCACAAGAACAATGGGTGCCTGGGAGGGGTGGGGATGGGAGCTAGGCTGCTGATACTGGGAAAGATTTCTCCTCCAGAGGCATTCTCTGGAGTAACAACCAGGCCTGGCAGCTCAGCAAGCTTTCTCTCTCCCTACCCTAGAATCTAAATGGCTGGGTTGGTGAACCCAAATGATAACCATTTACCCAACCTGCCACCTGACAAGGAGAGCTGGCCAGTCCCCACCTGCCAGATGCTGGTAAAGAACCCAAAACAGAGAGGTCAGGACGAACGGGCAGCAGGGGAATCAGGAAGAAGGAAAACCTGGTGGGGGCTGGGAATGAAAGAAAGGAAGGGAGAATCTCGGGGGTCCTGGTGGGGAAGGGGATGGCTGTGATCCATTTGTCAGTCCACAAGGTGGGACCAAGGTTCCCCTACCTGCTAGCAAAACACAGCCAGCCATCACCTCTGGGGCTGGCCCAGCAGGCAACTCCTCCACATGGAAATCCTAAGAAGGGGGTGGTCAGTGAATGAGCCTTGAACTTCCGCTCTTCCACTTGCCCCAAAGACCCTGCTTAGAACGTCCATTCATTGGGGTCAATTTCCCCTGGCCTGTTATTTTTCTGTCCCCTCGCTGTAGATGCCAGCTCTATGGGACCCCTAGGGTCAGTCAGAATCCTTTCCCAGAAAATGTGAAAACTGGAATGTAAATTGCCAACTTTGGGCATGGAGGGAAGCTCAGCTCCTCCTGCTGAGACCACTAAGGCTTTCTGGGAAAGCTGGCCTTCCCGAACTGTTTTTTAAATTTATTTTAAGTATGCAGTCCTTTAATTTTTGTGAGCCTTCTCTCTGGGTCATGCCAATAAATACTTCTTTCCTTGAGTAAGCAGGAGGTTTTTCTGTTGTTGTTCTTGTGTTGGCTTTTGTCTCGGTTTTGCTTTGTGGTTGTTTGCTTGCGACCAAAGAATATTGACTGACACAGAAATCGGTACCAGCAGGTTGGTGATTGTGCTGGTTTGCAACTGTTACGTACCCCAGAAAAGCCAAGTTCTTCCATCCAGTCTTGTTGGGGCAGACTTATTGTTGGGTGGGAACTTTTAGGCAGATCTTTTGATTAGGTTGTTTCATAGATACATGATCCACCCAATTATGGGTGGGGACCTTCTGATTAGGTTGTTTCCATGGAAATGTGACCCCACGCATTCAAGGTGGGTCTTAGTCTGCTTACTGGCATCCTTTAAGAGAGGGACATTCTGGAGAGGACATGTATATTTGGAAATGCAGTCAGAAATGCCCCTGGGAGATGCTAAGAAATGAAATCCAGAGTTTGCCCAGGAGAAGCTAAGAGAGGACCCACAGGTGCATAGAGAAAGCTGATGGAATTAGAGGCTGAAAGCAACAAACCAGGAACAAGGACCAGCAGACACCAGCCGTGTGCCTTCCCAGCTGACAGAGCTGGGGCCTTTCTTCAAAGTTAAGGTATCTTTCTCTGGATGCCTTAATTTGGGTATTTTCACGGCCTTGGAATTGTAATGTGTAACCTAATAAATCCTCTTTATAAAAGCCAATCCATTCCTGGTATATTGCATTTGGCAACTTTAGAAAACTGAAACAGTGGCAGATAGCAGAACCTCAGGAGGACATGGCAACTTTGGAATTGGTTTTGTGGCTGAGATGGGAGACAAAGCAGTGGTGAAGCCCCTTTCCTTGGCTGTCAACCAATGTGAATAGGGTAAGGACAGCTGGGGCCCAGTGCAGGAGGGGAGATTCTTGTGCTTATGGCAGATGCCTGGCTGAAATCTTCAAATATTTATTCAAGGCATGAAAAACATTCTGGCCATTTATGTTTTCATCAGAAAGATTGTCCTTAAAAAATTAAATCCAGAGATTGATTCTTCAGGTTTCTGATTCACAGGATGAATTCAGTCCTTACTAGTTCTTTTAAAGGAAAATCAGGGCATTTATGGGGAAAAGGTTGGTATTCTTTCCCGACTACTGCTGTAACAAGTTACCACTAATTTAGTGGCTTAAAACAACACATAATTATTCCAGTTCTGGGGGTCAGAAGTCCTAAAATCAAGGTGTCAGCAGGCTGTGTTCCATCTGGATGCTCTAAGGGAATATATGTTTCCTTGCCTTTTCCAGCTTCTAGAACCATCCATATTCCCAAGCTCAAGGACTCTTCCTCCACCTTCAAAGCCAGCCACATAGTATCTTCCAGTCTCTCTCCTCTGCTTTTCTGTCTTGCAGCTGCGTAATATTTCATCGTATGTATATATCGCAGCTTATTTAGCCACTCATTCGTTGATGTACATTTGGTCTGTTTCCATTTCTCAGAATAAATAATGCTGCTATAAACATTGGTGTGCAAATGTCCGTTTGTGTCCTTGCCCTCAGGATATACCACATTTTGTTTATCCATTCATCCACTGATGGACACTTGGGCTCCACCTTTTGACTTGTGAATAATGCTCCTATGAATATTGGTGTACAAATATCTGAGTGCCTGTTTTCAATTCTTTTGGGTATATATCTAGAAGTGGAATTGCCAGGTTATATGATAATCCTATACTTATCTTTCTGAGGACCCATCTGGCTCAACTTTCAAGAAACTCCAGGCTACAACAGCCAAATTAGGCCATGTGGAGTGTTTGGTCTTCTGCACTAATGCGAAACCCTTGAAGAGTTGGAGGTGGTGCTTGATCAGATGTGTATTCTTTTGGTTTTTTTTTTTGCATGGGCAGGCACGGGGAATCGAACCCGGGTCTCTGGGATGGCAGGAGAGAACTCTGCCTGCTGAACCACCGTGACCCACCCCAGATCTGTATTCTTAAGGGTCATTCTGGTCCAGCATGGAGAATGAACAGGGGCTAGGGGTGGGGCCATGAGGATAAATGCAGGGAGACCATTCTGGAAGCACTTGCAGGAGTTTAGGCAAAATATGATGGTAGCTTAGATGAGGATGTTTACTGTCTGCCTGTCTCTCTCTGGCTCTCTGGCAATCACTGACCCTCTCTGAGAGGGTTGCACAGGTCCATCTAGTTCCTAATCAGCCTCATGTGCTGTGGATCAATCACAGGCACTGACTGCTGGACTAGGATATGCCTGTGTTCAGCCCACGCTAGACTTGCACCAGCTCCCTCAGATCTCCCAGTGGAGACTGAGTGCTGGAGCCTGATGGAAGTGACTGGATGGGAGAGCAGTGGTCCAGTGAGTGAGGAGGAGTAGCCATGGAACACTTGCTCCTGAAACCCTGGAAGGCAGGCTCATGGGGAAGGGGAGTCGGGCATCCAGAGCCCAAGTGTCCTAAAGAATCAACACAACAGGGGTTTAAGGCAGCAGTTAATATTTATTGAGCCAAAATATATAGAACCCAAGATGGGCAGAGCCAGATGGACCTGAGATATCATCTTGTCCAGCCCCCAATTCCACCAAAGATGAAGAAACTGAGGCTCAGAGAGGCTGCATCTTTTGACCCCAAACCAATTATCACCTGGCCATACCACAAGGTTCCTCGACCTGTTTCTGGCATCCAGTTTCACATTTTTTTCCCCAAATCAATCACTGTTCCAAAACAGTATTAGGAGATTCATTGGAACTTCATTAGTTCCTTAATACATGCTAGGTCCAAAGAGGGCTGGTGACCTGCCAAATAGTCCACCCACTGCTTTCATCACCACCACTACCACACCATTATCATCATCAAGAAATTATTGCTTGTTTGAGATAAATCCACTGGAAGACAAGAGTAAATGGATATCAGAAAGAGAGCTAGAGACCACCACACCACCTGGAGAAGACTTCATTATAGCTGGGACTTCAAATAATGGACAGGGTCAATAGTGGCTTTCTTCCCTTTTCAACTCTAGTTTTCCTGACCTCCTTATTGTTTGTTCCTGTATGCCTCCCCTTCTATTCATGCTCCTTTAGAACAATTTCTTTCAATCTCCTCACTCTCACCTTTCCTGCCTTCTCTTTGACCCACACCATCTATATTAGCATTTCCCTTGCTGTGCTCAGCTACAGAAATGTCAAACTCCTCAGTGCCCAATCCCATAAACTTTATCCCACCCTCTTTTCCCCTTTAATAAAATGCCTCCATGCTTTCACCCAGCACATATCACCTGCTCCCTGCACTGCTTTGGGGGTCACTGAGTCAGGCTATTGCAGACTCTCATGGATCCTGGTGAGCACCGCTAACTTCTCCTCCAGGTCCTGAGCCTCCTGCCTTTGCCCCCTCATGTAAATGCTTTGACAATTTCACAAGGCTAACCATCTCCAGCAGAAGGAAGATCCCTATCATGGTCACATCCATGGCCCAGGCTCCTTTAATCATTGCCAGAGCAGTGCCTCCAAAGCCTTCCTGCACCTTCAGGCCACCTCGGACTGAGATGCTCTCAGTGGTCATGAGGCATGTGGCAATGGCCATTAGTGAGGACTGCCTTTGGTTCACCTGATGACACTGATGTTCTTCCCAGTGATTTACATGGCATGAAGGCATTTCTTTGTGGCAGAAACAAATTGGGGTATGCTTTCATGGAAAGCCTCTGCAATCACTTCTCCTTTTTCAATGCTTATTGACAATAAACTGCTGGCTTCAGCTTTTGCTGACAAACTACCTGAGATCCACGATGCTGGTGGAAACAAGAGTGACAGCAGCCACTGCCCTCAGACCTATCTTAATTCCCAAGAAGACAAGGCTGATTCCTCCTGTCACAGGTGCCAGAGCCAGCCCAAAGAAGGTCATGATGCCAGAGACCATGCCGACGGATTTGGCCACCACGTGGGAGATGGTGCATTCCTTGTGCATCTTGTTGATCTTGTCTGCAAGGGCGTGAAGCTTTCCTATATGTTTCTCAAGCTTTATTTTCACCCAAGGAAACTCTCTCAAAATCTCTATCCAGAAGATCTTTTTGAGCATGTCTTTGTCCCCCATGGCTATGTCTGCTTTATGCTCATTCCAAGCTTCACATAGCACATCTGCCTCATTCCTGTAACAATGAAGATCAAGTAATTAAGAAAGGCAGTTCGTTTATTTGCAAAATGGGCTTGATAAATCCGTCCTGCAAAAACCACAATACTTATACTATAAATCAAATGGAAAAGAAGTCTAAAAATGTAAGGAATTTTTGTTCTGTGTGTGAAAGATTCTCCATAGTACTTATTCAGCAAGGAAATAAATAAATAAAAACCATCATTAGTTATAGATGTTTGATAAAGATGTTTTCTCACTCAAGGGAGGGTCAATGTCATTACTATCAAAGTGCTTTGAATGATGGGGTCTCCATATATGAACAAAGAGAAGTAGGATTTGAGCAGAAAAATCTTCATTCAGAGCATCTTAGATTATAAAAAAATGCTTGCAGATAGAGAAGCTCTTAAAGGTCATTTTACCTGGCACCTGTTTTCCAACACCTAACGGTCTTTGATCTTTTGGGCTGAATGTCACTAGAGATCTCACCAAAGAAGATAAACAGACAGTGAATAAGCATATGAAAAGATACTCAACAACAGACATCAGTTAGAGAATTGTAAATTAAACAACAGTGAGATACCACTACACTCCTATTAGACTGGCTAAAATCCAAAACACTGACAACATCAAATGCTGATGAGGATGTGGAGCAACTGGAACTCTCATTCACTGCTGGTGGGAATGCAAAATGGTACAACCACTTTGAAAGATAGTCTGGCAGTTTCTTACAAAGATGAACATAGGCTTACCATAAGTGGTGGTTTGAAACTGTATGTACCCCAGAAAAGCCATGCTCTTTTAATCCAATTTTGTGGATATAGATATATTGTGGGTGGGGCCTTTTGATTATGTTGTTTCTATGGAGATGTGACCTCAACCATTCAAGATAGGTCTTCATTAGTTTACTGGAGTCCTTTAAAGAGCTCACAGAGAGAGAAAGAGCTCAGCTGATACAGACAGCAGACAGACATTTGGAGATGCAGACAGAAAATTCCCCAGGAAATACCAGAGGGACCCACAGGAGCTGACAGCCATTTGAACCCAGAAGCCAGGAGGGAAGAACAGTAGACATTGCCATGTGTCTTCCCATGTGACAGAGAAACTTCGACATGATTGGTCTTTCTTAAGTGAAGGTATCCTCTTCTTGATGCCTTAATTTGGATATATTCATGGCCTTAGAACAGTAAACTTGTATCTTAATAAATCCCTTTTGTAGAAGCCAATTAATTTCTGGTATATTGCATTCCAGCAGCATTCGCAAACCAAAACACCATATGACCCAACAATTACATTCTTAGGTATTAACCCAAAAGAGTTGAAAACTTGTGTCTACAAAGAAATCTATACGTGAATGTTTATAACAGTTTTATTCATAACTGCCAAAAATTGGAAGCAACTGTGCCTGTTTGAAACTGCTGTATACACCAGAAAAGCCATGCTCTTTAATCTTGATTCAATATTGTTGAGTGGGATATTTTTAAATTGTTTCCATGGAGATGTGGCCCACCCAGTTGTGGACCGAACCTTTTGATTAGGTGGTTTCCATGGAGATGTGTCTCTACCCATTCAAGGTGAACACTAACTGGAGTCCTTTAAGAGGGAACCATTTTGGAAAAAGCTTCAGAGCTGACACAGAAAGATACATTTGGAGATGCAGAAAGAAAATACCCCTGGGGAAGCTGTTTGAAACCAGAAGCCAAAAGACCAGCAGACGCCAGCCATGTGCTTTCACAGCTAATAGAGGTGTTCTTCACTATCAGCCTTTCTTGAGTCAATGTATTTTTCTCTGGATGCCTTAGTCTGTACATTGTATGGCCTTAGAACTATAAACTTGCAATTTAATAGATACTGTTTTATAAAAGCCAACCCAAGCAGTGCATGTGCAGTTTCCTGCAGATCCAGAAGTAGATTGAAGAGTGGTAAGGAGATGCTCGAGGAAATTTTTCTGCTAGATGTATAATCAAGGAAGTATCACCAAAAGAGGATGTTAAATGAAGAAGAATTATTCCAAACAGTGATGTTGGGAAGCCATGAAAGCACAGCATTGAGGATTTTCACTTAAGGGAAGCCCAGGAAAATAAATTTGAGTTTGAGCATAAACGGGGATATAATGAAAGACTTTACAAAGAAGTGACTACAACCCACACTGAAAATCTCACTGATCAAAAAGAACAGCTGTGTAACAGATCCTGGAATAATATTCCTCTAAATCAGTGTTTCCTTAAGAAAAGGTACCTATCCATATTACAAACACGAGAGGCTATTTCTAAGGCACTTGTTAAAATTCAAAAGTCGCCTAGACTATGAAGGAAACAAGTAGTGAAATGTTTTGAAAACAAGATTGAATTAAGCCTTCAGTCACATTTGGTTGAACCGCAGAGATTGCAAACCAAGGAGAAAATTTATGAATATAATCAAGTTGAGAAGTTGGTCAGTAATGGTTACTCAGTTTCACAACTTCAAAGAATTCCCCACAGTGGCAAAACAAACACATAATAAAAATGGGAATTGTTACATGCCCTTTATTATCTACACAATACAGAAGGACAAGAATACACATTAGAGAAAAAACATACAAATGTAATGACTGTGGGAAGTTTTTTAGCAAAAGATCAAACCTAGCTAATCATAAAAGAATTCATTTGGGACTGTGCTGGTTTGAAAGGAAGTATGCCCCCTAAGAAAAGCCATGTTTTAATATAAATCTCATTTCTTAAAGGTAGAATAATCTCTATTCAATACTGCATATTTGAAACTGTAATGAGATCATCTTCCTGGTTGATGTGATTTAGTTAAGAATGGTTGTTAAACTGGATTAGGGGATGACATGTCTCCACCCATTTGAATGGGTCTTGATTAGTTTCTGAAGTCCTATAAAAGAGGAAACATTTTGGAGAATGAGAGATTCAGAGAGATTCAGAGAGAGCAAAGAATGCTGCAGAACCACGAAGCAGAGAGTCCACCAGCCAGCGAGCTTTGGAGATGAAGAAGGAAAATGCCTCCCGGGGAGCTTCATGAAACAGGAAGCCAGGAGAGAAAGCTAGCAGATGACGCCGTATTCCCCATGTGCCCTTGCAGCTGAGAGAGAAGCCCTGACTGTGTTCGTCATGTGCCGTCTCACTTGAGAGAGAAACCCTGAACTTCATCGGCCTTCTTGAACCAAGGTATCTTTCCCTGGATGCCTTTGACTGGACATTTCTATAGACTTGTTTTAATTGGGACATTTTCTCAGCCTTAGAACTGTAAACTTGCAACTCATTAAATTTTCCCTTTTAAAAGCCATTCCATTTCTGGTATATTGCATTCCAGCAGCTAGCAAACTAGAACAGGGACAGAGACCTTTCAAATGTAATGAGTGTGGCAAAGCCTTTAAGCAGTGCTCAAACCTCACTAGACATCAGAGAGTCCATACTTGGGAAAAAACATATAAATGCAATGTATGTGGCAAGGCCTGTAGCCAAAATAACTTTCAAGTTATCAGAGAATGCAGACTGGAGAGAAACCTTGCAAATGTAACGAATGCGGCAAAACTGTTACCCAATTTCCAAATCTTACTAGACATCAGAAAATACACATTGAAAAGAAACTTTGTAAAACTAATGCATGTGGCAGCGCTTTTATCCAAAACTCAATCCTTGCGGATCATCAGATAACAATGGGGAGAAACATTACAAATAGTTTATGGCAAAACCTTTAATGTGCCTTTAAGCCTTACTCGGCTTCAGAGACTACTTGGTGGAGAGAAACCATATAAAACTAGTCTTTAACCAGGACTCACTTTTCACTAGATATCAAAGTACATCTTTGAGAGAAACCATACAATTGCAATGTATGTAGCAAGTCTTTTATCCCAAATCCAAACGGTGTGGAACATGACAGGAGTTTTACTACAGTAAAATATTATAAATATAATAAAATTGATAAGCTTTTACCAAATCTTCACACTTTTGGAACATAAGAAAATTCATATAGGAGAGAAATCATGGAAATGTGTTGAACGTGGCAAGGTCTTTAAGCAATTCTGACTTCAAGATTCTCCAAAAATTTCATATAGGGAAGAAATCTTACCACAGTAATGAATTTGGTAAATTGTCTAACCAGTTCTCACAGTGGACTACACATCAGAGAATCCGTACGAGAGGAAGTAAGACTCTAGTCATTTTTTGAAGAATAGTCAACCTCTGATGTTCAATCCACAGACAATTAAAGGTGCAAATCATTTAAAACTCATTAGATGCTTGTCCAGTGAGTAAGGACATTAGTGAGAAGGTCTAAGGTTATAAAATACTTTTTAATTATTGGGGCTTTCTTTTTAAATGCTATGCTACCACTGATGAATTTCAACCTGAAGTTTGAAATTTGTCGATGTTATACCTTTTTTTATATGCTTTTCATGGGTCACCATCCTTACGGCTGAGATCAGTACGCAAGGGCCTAGTTCACTGGGTGAGATTGTCATATCCATGAATCTTGTAAAAACAAGGACATTGAATTTTAAAACAGAAGATGGTTTAAATTAGAGAGCATGGGAAGCAGCGGAGAACAGATGTGAAGCTATGATTTAAATCATCATGATATATGGAATCAGGGCCCCTCTCCAGATTTGTTGGTATGATAGAGGGCCATTGTTGATTTTAGAAAAGAATTGTTCTACCAACTGATTAAGAAAAAGGAAAAGCATGCCAGATAGTGAGATATTCTTGGGAGTAGAAAGATAGTTTACTAGGGATTGCACATGGTCACTTTCTCCATTGAGAGGAAATGCCTGCTGTATATTAGAGATGAATAAAAATTAGTCTGATTTCTGGAAAATGAGAGCAAATTTCAAAGAGAAATAAAAAGAACCAGAATAGAGTCTGCATGTTTAGAATTCACATTTAACTAGGGAAATTGCATTTGGGTGCCATTTTATTTAGAATGTCATAGTTCTCATGTTTTAATAAAATATAATCATTTTTCATAACAAATGCTAAAAAAAAAAATCCAACCCATTTCCTGTGTATTGCATTGTGGCAGCATTAGCAAACTAAAACAGCAACCAAGATGCCCTTACGTAGATGAATGAATAAACAAAATGTAGCACATTCATTCAACAGGATCTTATTCAGTGATAAAAAAGAAATGAGCTATCAAGACATGCAAAAACGAAGGAAACATCAATGCATGTTGTTAAGTGAAAGAAGTCAGTCTGAAAAGACTACAAACTCTATGATTCCAACTATATGACATTCAGGAATGGACAAAAAAATAAATTAATGTATAGCTATAGAATGAAATTTTAAAAGAAATCTCATAGACAGAAGGATGTTAAAGCACTTGTTTTCTTCCAATGCCTGAGGTCCTTTGACCTTTCTGGCCCGAGCTTAACAAGTCCAGCCATTGTCTCCGTGCATGCCTCCACTCTGACTCTCTATCTTATCTTTATTGGCTCTTGACCCTACTACCCAACTGTTGTAGTTTGCTAGCTGCCGGAATGCAGTATACCAGAAATGGAATGGCTTTTAAAATGGGAAATTTAATGAGTTGCCAATTTACAGTTCTAAGGCTGAGAAAATGTCCCAATTAAAACAAATTATGGAAATGTCCAATCAAAGGCATCCAGGGAAAGATATTTGGGTTCAAGAAGGCTGATGAAGTTCAGGGTTTCTCTCTCAAGTGGAAGGGCACATGGCGACATGGCATCATCTGCTAACTTTCTCTCCTGGCTTTCTGTTTCATGAAGCTCCCTGGGAGGCGTTTTCCTTCATCTCCAAAGGTTGCTGGCTCGTGGATTCTCTGCTTCGTGGTGCTACAGCATTCTCTGCTCTCTCCGAATCTTTCTTTCTCCAAAATGTTTCATCTTTTATAGGACTCCAGAAACTTATTAAGACCCACCAAAATGGGTGGAGACATGCCATCACCTAATCCATCTTAACAACCACTCTTGATTAAATCACATCTGCAGGGAGATGATCTGATTACGTACAGTATTGAATAGGGATTATTCTGCCTTTACGAAATGGGATTATGATTAAAACATGGCTTTTCTACGGGACATACATCCTTCAAACCAGCACACCAACCTTCTGGGCCTTATTGTCAGATGTCACCTACCTAACACACAACTTAGCTGTGACAGCTTAACCTGTGTGCACTCCAAGGCCATGTCCAATCTTATGGGACTTCTGAAAGACTCAAGAAACTTTAAGAACCACCCTTATGAACTGTTAAGCCTGAAAAGACCTGCATTTGGACAAGTTGGTGGAGGAAGTGTTTTCCTCTAAGGTGTAGACTTGAAGGGATAACTCCCTCAAGTTACATAAAACTGGTGGCCACCCATTAAACTTTGAAACGCATCACTAAGACATGCTACCTTCCTGACGGTCAGGAGCTACCCTACATAGAATACAAGTGGGCCCCAACTGGCAGTCAGGAACCCCCCCAGACCCCAGGCAAGGTATGAAGGAAACAATTGTCCCCAGCCCTTGATGCCCATTAGTGATGGGATCAAATCATGGAGGGAAGAAATGACCCCACTCCTGTGTTCTCTGCTAGGTCCACAGCCTCCTTAAGTCCTGTGTCCTGGATGCCTCACTTGCCTCCCCCTCCTCCCAGCCCTGCTGTACCAACTCTCCTTCCTACTCCTCCAGCCTCCAACCTGGTCCCTCTCCTGCTCCATCCTGACCCTTGGCTTTGACCTTGTGTCCAGGCCTCCTGGGCATTTGGATAGGATGATTGCACTAAGTTCTCCAGCTTTGACCTTCAGTTCACTCTCAGACTTTCACCACGATCCTATGAGATTGAATTAATGTTTCCCTTGAACAGATAACAAATCCTAGTCTCCATGATATAAAGTAACTTGCCCAGAGTACCACAGCTGGGGAGGGATCCAACTCAGCTCTAGCTGACTCCACTTAGGTCTCTTACCTTATAGGTCAAGCAGAAGGACCCTGAAATGTTTGTACAATTCCCCATATATGGGGAAAGGGCTCTAACCTGAAGCCCCAGGAACACAAATGAATTATACTGTGATTCTTCTGACTTTTCCCAAAGGCAGTTCTGCTGGACTTCCATCTCCTGTAAAGAGACTCTTACTTTGGGTCTCTTCTCAGCAAACTTGTTAAAAAGTTATGACTGATTGAGCATATATTATGTACCAGTCATTACCTCCAAGCATTTCACATGCATTGTCTTATTTCCCTCACAAAAAAACCCAACAAGGGCAGGCCATGGTGACTCAGGGTGGGCCACGGTGGCTCAGCAGGCAGAGTTCTCGCCTGGCATGCTGGGTTCGATTCCTGGTGCCTGCCCATGCCAAAAACAAACAAACGAACAAACAGATGAAGAAACTGAGGGAGAGGGTGGTTAAGGTCACACCACCCTCAGATGGAAAACTGACACTGCCCCAGGTGGATTTCAACTCATCTCATCCTGCAGCCATTCACTGTGATATGGAGGAAATATTTCCCTGGGTTGTTCAGAAGGGACAGCCTCAACCCCAGCCACAGGAAACTGCCTGGAGGAGGTGTGCCTGTCCAGAGGAAGCCAGCTCAGAGGGGAGTTTGGGTGGCATTCCTGGGGCACCCGTGGAGGTTACCTGGACAGTTCAGCCTCAGCCATGAATCTCTCCCAGGCCTGGGCATCAGTCAGCAGGAATTCCATTTCCTCTCTGCTCACTGTGGCCAGGAGGTATGCCATGGCATCCTCAAGAAAGCTTCTGCTTTCTCTTTGGAAAGAAAGAAGAACAAAGAGGAGATGGTGGCAGAGCATAAACGGTATTGAGTTAAGGTGGTTAGAAGTTAATCTTCCCAAGCAACTGTCACCTGTGGTACTTTTAAAAAAGTTCTTTAATTAGAGAAATTGTTAGTTGACAGAAAACTCATGTAAAGTTTACTGTGTTCCCGTATATCCCCCTGTGTGGGACACTTTTTTTTTTTTTAATTGCAGCACTATTTGCTGAGTGTATTCTATTTTTGGAGAAGAGGGTAGGAAATTAAACCCAGGTCTCCTGCATGGCAGGTGAGAATTCTACCACTGAGCCTCTTGTGCACCCCTTATGTGGGGTACTTTTTTTCCCCACAGGTCACAAGCCACTTTTATTAATGTCACAAAGGTAGTTGGCATTAGAAATAAGTATTGATACAGTTGAAGGTCTTGCTTACAAGTAGATTGAGGCCATTTAATTCGTGAGACAGCTTGGCCCTTCTGGATCTTCTTAAATATCCTCCATTACCATAAACATCTACTGGTACTCCTAGTCTTGTCCAATATGCATAAGGAATGATCACACTGAAGTTGTTGTGAAGTTCATTATTGTGCTACAATCAGATACTATTGTACTATCCATTTCTGAATTTTTACAATCAGTCCTGTTGCACAATCTGTATCCCTTCAGCTCCAATTACCCAATCCCTACTTTATTTCTATCTCCTGATGACCTCTGTTCTTAACTGAAATTCTCCAAGTTCATTCCTTAATGTTAGTTCATATCAGTGAGACCATACAGTATTTGTCCTTCTGTTTCTGACTAATTTCACTCCACATAATGTCCTCAAGGTCCAACCATATTGTTACATGCTTCATGATTTTATTCTGTCTTGCAGCTGCATAATATTCCATTGTATGTGTATACCACAGCTTGTTTAGCCACTCATCTGTTGATGGCCATTTGGGCTGTTTGCATCTCTTGGCAATTGTAAATAATACTGCCATAAACACTGGTGTGCAAATGTCCATTTGTGTCCTGGCCCTCATGTATTCTGAATAGATACCTAACAATGGTATTGCTGAATCATATGGCAGTTCTATACTTAGCTTCCTGAAGAACTGCCAAACTGCCTTCCACAGCAGATGTACCATTTAACATTCCCACCAACAGTGGATAAGTGTGCCTCTTTCTTCACTTTCACTCCAGCACTTGTCATTTTCTGTTGCATTGATAATGACCATTCTGGTGGGGTGAGATGATATCTCACTGTGGTTCTGATTTGCATTTCCCTAATAGCCAGGGAAGTTGAGCATCTTCTCATGGGCCTTTTAGCCATTTGTATTTCCTCTTCTGAGAAGTGTCTGTTCATATCTTTTGCCCATTTTTTATTTGGGTTGTTTGAGTTTTTGTTGTTGAGTTGAACAATCTCTTTATATATTCTGGATACTAGACCCTTATATTTGATAGGTCATTTCCAAATATTGTCTCCAATTGTGTAGGTTGCCTTTTCACTTTCTTGACAAAGTCCTTTGATGCAAAAAAATGTTTAATTTTGATGAGTTCCCATTTATCTATTTCTTTCTTCAATGCTCCTGCTTTGGGTGTAAGATCTAGGAAACCGCCTCTTATTACAAGTTTTATAACATATTTCCCTACATTTTCTTCTAAAGGTTTTGTGGTCTTAGATCTAATGTTTATGTCTTTGATCCATTTTGAGTTCATTTTTGTGTAGGGTGTGAGATATGGATCCTCTTTCATTCTTTTGCATGTGGATAGCCAGTTCTCCAGGCATTACTGATGACTTTTCTATCCCAAGTGAGTTGACTTGACCGCCTTAAAAAGATCAATTGTCCATAGATGAGAGGGTCTATATCTGAACACTCTATTCAATTTCATGGGTTAGTTTATCTATCTTTATGCCAGTACCATGCTGTTTTGACTACTGAAGCCTCATAATATGCCTTGAAGTCAGGTAGTGTGAGACCGCCAACTTCATTTTTCTTTCTCAGGATATTTTTAATGATTTGGGGCACCCTGCCCTTCCAGATAAATTTGGCTATTGGTTTTTCTATTTCTGCAAAGTAAGTTTTTGGGATTTTAATTGGTATTACATTAAGTCTATAAATCAATTTAGGTAGAATTGACATCTTAACTATATTTAGTTTTCCAATCCATGAGCACAGTATGCCCTTCCATTTATTTAGGTCTTCTGTGATTTCTTTTAGCAATTTTTTGTAGTTTCATTATATAGGTCTTTTCCATCCTCAGTTAAATTTATTCTTAAATATTTTGTTCATTTGGTTCCAATTGTAAATGGAATTTTTTTCTTGATTCCCCCCCCCAGATTGCTCATTACTAACATATAGAAATACTACAGATTTTTGAGTGTTGATCTTGTAACCTGCCACTTTGCTGTACTCATTTATTAGCTCTAGTAGTTTACTGTGGATTTTTAGGGGTTTTTTACATACACTATCATATCATCTGCAAACAGTGAGAGTTTTACTTCTTTCTTTCCAATTTTGATGCCTTGTATTTCTTTTTCTTGTCTAATTTCTCTGGCTAGAACTTCCAACACAATGTTGAAAACAATGGTGACACTGAACATCCTTGTCTTGTTCCTGATCTTAGGGGGAAAGCTTTCAGTCTCTCCCCATTGGGGATGATGTTAACTGTGGGTTTTTTCATATATTCCCTTTATCATGTTGAGGAAGTTCCCTTCTATTCCTATCCTTTGAGGTGTTTTCAACAAGAAAGGATGGTGAATTTTGTCAAATGCCTTTTCTGCATCAATTGAGATGAACATGTGGTTTTTTTGCTTTGATTTTTTGCTATGGGGTATTACATTAATTGATTTTCTTATGTTGAACCATTCTTGCATACCTGGGATAAATCCAAATTGGTCATGGTGTATAATTCTTTTAATGTGTTGCTGGATTCGATTTGCAACAATTTTGTGGAGGATTTAGCATCTACATTCATTAGAGAGATTGGTCTGTAATTTTCTTTTCTCGTAGTATCTTTGTCTGGCTTTGGTATGAGGGTGATGTTGGCTTCATAGAATGACCTAGGCAGTCTTCTCTCTTCTTCAATTTTTTTGAAGAGTTTGAGCAGGATTAGTACTAATTCTTTCTTGAATTCTTGGTAGAATTCACATGTGAAGCCATCTAGTCCAGGACTTTTCTTTTGGGGGAGCTTCTTAATGACTGATTCAATTTCTTTACTTATGATTGGTTTATTAAGGTCATCTATTTCTTCACGAATCAATGTGATTGTTCATGCCTTTCTAGGAAGTTGTCCATTTCATCTATGTTGTCTAGTTAATTAGCATAAAGTTGTTCATAGTATCCTCTCATTACTTCCTTTATTTCTGTGGGGTCAGTGGTTATGTCTCCTCCTCCATTTCTGATTTTATTTATTTGTATCCTCTCTTCTTCTTTTTGTCAACCTTGCTAAGGCTCCATCAATTTTACTGATTTTCTCAAAGAACCAACTTCTGATTTTGTTGATTTTCTTGATTGTTTCCATGTTCTTAATTTCATTTATTTCTGCTCTAATCTTCATTGTTTCTTTTCTTTTGCTTGCTTTGGGGTTAGTTTGCTGTTCTTTCTCTAGTTCTACTGAGTGAACAGTTAATTCCTTATTTTTGCTCTTTCTTCTTTTTTGATATAGACACTTAAGGCAATAAATTTCCCTCTTAGTACCACCTTTGCTACATCTCATAATTTTTTTTACTTATTCGTTAATCAACATTTATTCATTTTGATTAGAAGATGGTATAAAAGCAACCGCTTTTAAATTCCACTTGCTATTATCTTTTTCTTGATAATAAATGTCTTCAGAAAACCTAGATAATTCAAAAATGTCTGTTCACCAGGGCATTCTGTATTTAGCGTTTTAAGTTAAACTCATAAGAATTTTCTCCCTTTGTTTAAAGTGTGTGCTCCTTACATTAGTAAACTCAGTCTCAGGTATGGTTAGATTGATTATTCTTGACCAACCCATTGTTATTGGCAGGTTAGCATGCATGTCAGTGTCTTCAACCTTATTTTGAATAAAGAAGTCAGGGAGATCTTAGTGCTTTATTTTGCAGGAAAATTACTAACACCCTCTTCATCTGATTGCTTGAAAACTATAGGTTGAAATATTCCCTCTCATAATGAATTTGTAATTTATAAAAATGAATGAAGTCCATAATGCAATTTGATAATACAAGAAATATTTTTTTAGTTAAAAAAAAAAAAACTTCAGTTGTAGGTTTTTGTTTTGTTTTTTTTCACCACATAGTTGCATATTCATCATCATGATCATTTCCTGGAACATTTGCATCTATTCAGAAAAATGAATAAAAAGAAAACAGAAAAAAAATCATACATACCGTACCCCCACCCCTCCCTTTTATTGATCACTAGCATTTCAATCTACTAAATCTATTTTAACATTTGTTCCCCCTATTATTCATCTTTATTCCATATGTTTTACTCGTCTGTTGATAAGGTAGATTAAAGGAGCATCAGACACAAGGTTTTCACAATCACACAGTCACATTGTGAAAGCTATATCATTATACAATCATCTTCAAGAAACATGGCTACTGGAACACAGCTCCACATTTTCAGGCAGTTCCCTCCAGCCCCTCCTTTACATCTTGAATAACAAGGTGATATCTATTTAATGCATAGGAATAACCTCCAGGATAACCTCTTGACTCTGTTTGGAATCTCTCAGCCATTGACACTTTATTTTGCCTCATTTCTCTCTTCCCCCTTTTGGTTGAGAAGGTTTTTTCAATCCCCTGATGCTGAGTCTCAGCTCATTGTAGGGTTTTTCTCAATCCCTTGATGCTGAGTCTCAGCTCATTCTGGGATTTCTGTCCCACATTGCCAGGTCCACATCCCTGGGATTCATGTCCCACATAGACAGGGGGAGGGTGGTGAGTTTGCTTGCGTTGGCTGGAGAGAGAGGCCACATCTGAGCAACAAAGGAGGTTCTCTTGGGGGTGACTCTTAGGCCTAATTTTAAGTAGGCTTGACCTATCCCCTGTGGGGTTAAGTTTCATATGAACAAACCCCAAGACTGGGGGCTCAGCCTATAGCTTTGGTTGTCCACACTGCTTGTGGGAATATCAAGAATTCAACTTGGGGAAGTTGAATTTTCCCCCTTTCTCATCATTCCCTGAAGGTGCATCCCATAAATTTTTTTTTTTTTTAATTTTTTTTTTTTTTAAAGGAAAGACAGAGAGAAGGAAGGAAGGATAGAAGGAAGGAAGGAAGGAAGAAAGGGAAACATTTTTTAAACATTTTCTTGTTTTATTGTATTCTGTTTCTCCGTTTTTGTTACATGGGCTGGGGCCGGGAATCGAACCGAGGTCCTCCGGCATAGCAGGCAAGCACTTTGCCCGCTGAGCCACCGCGGCCCACCCGCATCCCATAAATTTTGATATGTTGTATTTTCATTTTCATTTGCCTTGAGAAATTTATGGATTTCTCTTGTAATTTCTTCTTTGACCCACTGGTTGTTTAAGAGTGTGTTGTTGAGCCTACATATATTTGTGAATTTTCTGACTCTCTGCCTGTTATTGCTTTCCAACTTCATTCCTTTATGATCCGAGAAAATGTTTTGTATGATTTCAATCTTTTTAAATTTATTGAGACTTGCTTTGTGATCCAGCATATGGTCTATACTTGAGAGTGATCCATGAGTACTTGAGAAAAAGGTGTATTCTAATGTTGTGGGGTGTAATGTTCTGTGAATGTCTGTTAAGGTTAGTTTGTTTATTGTATTATTCAAATTCTTTGTTTCTTAATTGATCCTCTGTCTAGATATTCTGTCCATTGTTGAGAGTAGGGAATTGAAGTCTCCAACTATTATGGTAGATGTGTCTATTTCTCTTTTCAGTGTTTGCCTAATATATTTTGAAGCACTCTGGCTCAGTGCATAAATATTTTATTGTTATGTCTTCTTGTTGAATTGTTCCTTTTATTAGTACATAGTGTTCTTCTTTACCTCTTTTAATTATTTATATTTGAAATTTAATTATACTGGTCCATTAAATTGATGATATCATGTTGATCTAGACTTACTGGTAAGGCATTTGCGTGTCAGAGGATGGGAGATAAATCCAGCAAAAATACAGGGGCCTTCCACCTCACTGAAATTTCTAGGTGTCCAGTGGTGTGGGGCATGTCGAGATATCCCTTCTAAGGTGAAGGGTAAGTTGCTGCATCTGGCCCCTCCCACAACCAAAAAAGAGGCACAATGCCTAGTTGGTCTCTTTGGATTTTGGCGACAACATATTCCTCATTTGGGTGTGCTACTCCGGCCCATTTATCGAGTGACCAGAAAAGCTGCTAATTTTGAGTGAGGACCTGAATAAGAGGAGGCTCTGTGACAGGTCCAGGCTGCTGTACAAGCTGCTCTACCACTTGGGCCATATGATCCAGCAGATCCAATGGTGCTGGAAGTGTCAGTGGCAAATAGAGATGCTGTCAGGAGCCTTTGGCAGGCCCCTATAGGAGAATTACACTGCAGACCCTTAGGATTTTGGAGCAAAGCCTTACCATCTGCTGCAGATAACTACTCTCCTTTTGAGAAACAGCTTTTGGCCTGCTACTGGGTCTTAGTAGAGACTGAATGCTTAACCATGGACCACCAAGTTACCATGAGACCTGAGTTGCCTATCATGAGCCTGGTGTTGTCTGACCCACCAAGCCATAAAGTTGGGCGTGCACAGCAGCACTCTATTGTAAAATGGAAATGGTACATATGAGACAGAGCCAGAGCAGGTCCTGAAGGCACAACTAAGTTACATGAAGAAGTGGCCCAAATGCCCATGGTTTCCACTCCTGCCACATTACCTTCTCTTTCCCAGACCAGAGCTATGGTCAATTCCTTACAGTGAATTGACTGAGGAAGAGAAAACTCGGGCCTGGTTTACAGATGGTTCAGCACGATATGCAGGTACCACCTGAAAGTGAACAGCTGCAGCACTACAACCCCTTTCTGGGCTGTCCTTGAAGGACAGTGGTGAGGGGAAATCCTCCCAGTGGGCAGAACTTTGAGCAGTGCACCTGGTTGGTCATTTTGCATGGAAGGAAAACTGACCAGAGGTGCGTTTGTGTACTGACTCATGGCCTATTACTAATGGTTTGACTGGATGGTCAGGGACTTGGAAAGACCATAATTGGAAAATTGGTTTCAAAGAGGTCTGGGGAAGAAGTATGTGGATAGACCATTGTGAGTGGGCTAATAACATGAACATATTTGTGTCCCATGTGAATCTGCACCAGAGGGTGACTTCAGTAGAGGAAGGTTTTAATAATCAAGTGGATAAGATGACCCATTCTGTGGAGACCAGTCAGCAACTGGTCTTTCCCAGCAACTCCTGTCATTGCCCAATGGGCTCATGAACAATGTGTTCATGGTGGTAGGGATGGAGGTTATGCATGGGCTCAGCAACATGGACTTCCACTCACCAAGGCTGACTTGGCTATAGCCACTGCTGAGTACCCAATCTGCCAGTAGCAGAGACCCATACTCAGCCCCCGATATGGCACCATTCCCTGAGGTGACCAGCCAGCTACATGGACCAGTCCCTTCGTGGAAGGGGCAGCGATTTGTTCTAACTGGAATAGACACGTACTCCAGATATGGATTTGCTTTCCCTGCACACAATGCTTCTGCCAAAACTACCATCCATGGGCTTACAGAATGCCTTATCCATCATCATGGTATTCCATGTAGCATTGCTTCTGATCAAATGAAGTGTGGGAATGGGCACATGCTCATGGAATTCTCTGGTCTTACCATGTTCCCCATCATCCAGAAGCAGCTGGATTGATAGAACGGTGGAATGGTCTTTTGAAAATTCAGTTACAGTGCCAACAAGGTGGCAATACCTTGAAAGGTTGGGGTAATTTTCTCCAAGAAGCTGTATATGCTCTGAATCAGCGTCTGCTGTATGGTGCTCTTTCTCCCATAGCCAGGATCCATGGGTCCAGGAACCAAGGGGTGGAAATGGGAGTGGCACCACTCACTATTACCCCTAGTGATCCACTAGGAAAATTTTGGCTTCCTGTGTCTGCGACCCTGAACTCTGCTGGTCTACAGGTTTTAGTTCCAAAAGGGGGAGTGCTTCCCCCAGGAGAAACAACAATGATTTCATTGAATTGGAATCTAAGACTGCCATCTGGTCACTTTGGGCTACTCATGCCCCTGGATCAACAAGACAAGAAGGGGATTGCATTATTGTCTGGGGTGATTGACCCTGATTATCAGGGGGAAACAGGACTGCAACTACACAATGGAGGTAAAGAAGAGTTTTCTTGGAATATAGGAGATCCTCTAGGATGTCTTTTAGTACTACCATGCCCTGTGATTAAAATCAATGGAAAACTGCAATGACTCAATCCAGGCAGAATTACCAATGGGTCTGAAACTTCAGGAATGAAGGTTTGGGTCACCCCACCAGGCAAAGAACCACGGCCAGTTGAAGTGCTTGCTGAGGGTAAAGGGAACATGGAATGGGTAGTGGAAGAAGGCAGTGATAAATATGAACTACGACCACATGATCAGTTACAGAAACGAGGACTGTGATGCTGTTTTGTTCCTGTTATACTATTTAAGTTGTAAAATATCAAGTTTAAGAATGAATATTACCCATGGACTTGCACCTTATTCTGGAGAGAGTTACTGTGTTTCCAGTTATATGCAAGACAGTTGAGCATTGTTAGGTGAAAGAAAAAAATGTGTGTTTTAATGTTTTTTATTTAGAAATTAGGCATGGTTTAAGGTGATATATACAGCTGCCAAGTTGACAAGGGGTGGACTGTCATGGTCACATTCATGTGTCAACTTGGCCGAGAGGTGGTACCTGCTTGTCTGGTTGGGCAAGTGCTGGTCTGTCTGTTGCAATGAGAACATTTTAAAGAATTAAATCATGATCATGTCAGCTGCATCCACAGCTGATTCCATTTGTAATCAGCCAAAGGGGCGTGTCTTCTACAATGAGTGATGCTTAATCTAATCACTGGAAGCCTTTTAAGGAGGATTCAGAAGAGACAGGCTCTCTTCCTGCTTCGGCTGGCAAGCCTCTCCCATGGAGTTCATCCAGACCCTCCTTTGGAATCATCGGCTTCACAGCCTGCCCTGTGAATTTTGGACTCTGTGTTCCCATGGCCAAGTGAGACACTTTTATAAATTTTATATTTGCGAGTGTTCCCTGTTGATTCTGTTTCTCTAGAGAACCCTAACTTATACATCTTGGTACCAAGAATGGTTCTTTAGAAACAGAATCTTAAAAATGGGTTTTTATGAATGGTTTTCTACTCTGGCTGGACTCAAAGGCACTAAGGACTCTGATTCCCATAATCAGAATGACATTCCCTACCCATGGACTGAGATGGCAAAAGAGATGGTCAAAATATCACCATTCGATTTTCCTAATGCTTCACTTGTACGAAGCCAGGCTCTGGGGGATAATGGGTGATGTCCTCCGATGGAATTAACAGGGGGGAGGTCCTGCCATGCGCACCTTTTGTAGTTGAGCCTCAGAACAATGTGGGAAAACACTATTCTTATTTTACAGGTGGGGTTAGGTATGGAGCTCCCCCCAGCTGTGTGACATTTGCTGACATCTGGCCAAAGGCAAAGACCAGACTGGTCCAGTTCTGTGGGACTCTGAGTCCCTCACTCCTCCAGCTGACCCACACGGAATGGTCAGGGTGGCAGCAAGGTAAGAGCTGAAAGGACAGTGCATTTCTAACTGATAGCCGAGAGTAGATGAGGAGGTGGGCTGGAGAGTTCAGGAACAGCTCCAGGGTCGCTGGTTGACTTCCTCTCTTCACCCCTTCCCTCCTCACAGCCCCTTCTTTCTCTCTCTCTCCCTTCCCCCCACTTCTCCACGGACTGTCCTGGCCACACTCTGAGTCAGTTGATGGGTAACTGGGCTGAGGAAGCAGTGAGCCCGTTGGCAGGCCACCTGAGAAGAGGAGCCAGGAAGGAAACGCTCCCCACAAACCCCAATCCTAGGAGGTAGGGACTCTACCTGCTCTCTCTTGTGGCTCAGAGGCTTGCTTATCCAATCCCCTCCTCAATTCCTGCTTCCTAGGTGGGTTCACTCGGCCTTGGAGAAGGAGCCACCCTGCTTCCCGGATTCCAGGTAGGAACTACCCAGCAAAGAGGGAGCGTGACCACCTGAGCTGTTCCCACCAGCTTCTGGGATCATGGTTCCAGCAGTAAGTTCTCTGAGTTGTTCCTCAAAGCTCGCCGGGCCGTGTCCAGGCCAGAAGGAAGCTTTGCTTCACCTTGGGGAAGGAGAAAGCAAATTGGGGGATGAAATGTGAGTCCACTACGACAATGGGGTACAGCAAGGGGCCAGATGTCAGCAAATGTCAAAACAGACTTAACCTAAAGTGTTTCTCTGTCTTCAAGGCTCTGCTGGGTGCTGTTTAGAGAAAGTTACTCAGCCCCGCTCCGGCTCCCTCTGCCCTCGTATCCTAGCCAAGTCGGCCCTGCTGGGGTACCGGGAGAAGACACTGGACAAGGACACAGTCACCTGGTAGGCTGCGGAGGCAATAAAAGCCATGCACAGAAGAAAAGACTGGAAGGAATATTCTGGCAATCATCTGGGGTTGGGAGTATCACTAATTGTTGGTAGCTAATATTTATCGAGTATCTGTGGTGTGCAGGGCTCCTTATGTGTGGTCAGTAAGTGATACACTCCTTTGAGGAGATGGGTCCTTTTGTGGTTCTCATTTTAAAGCAGAAGAAACCACCACAGCGTTAAGGCAACGTGCTCACATCCTCACGATAATAGTAGAGCAAGGACCTGAACCCAGGTCTTCCCGACCCACAGCCCATATTTGTGGTGATGACACTCCCTCCCTTTACTATTCAAAAATGTTTATTGATGTGTACTTGTTAATTTGTAAACGGCTCTTCTCATTCCAAAACTGTATCTTGCACCCTGTGTCGGAGCCTCTGTCCTGATGAATTTCCTGGTGCTCCAGCTTCCCGAGGCCTGGGTCCTCCTTGCTTTTGCAAGATCCTTCATCCCCCACCCACCCCCGACCCGCCAACCTCTGACCCGGCCCCTGCAACCCTGCCAGGCCCTCCTGATGCCACCCGGTCTCCACAGTCCTCCCTGGGATGGGATCTTTGGCTGTTTCTGACTCTTCATGTAAATAATAGTAAAAAGGACGTGCTCTTACATAAATTTTTGTTTGTATTTGAAATTGTTCCCTTAAAAGGCTGCTAGAAGTAGAATTACAGGCTTAGAGGGTATCAACAGGCAAAGCTCTTTTCCTACCAAAGCCACACTGCTTTCCAAAGAAATTGTACAGCTGCCCACCCTTTTGTCACCAGGATGAAGTTTGACCCAAAAGTTGCTTCTAAAACCTTCTGACTTCTATCTTTGCTTAAGCTGTGCTTACTCTCAGAAAAATATAACTGCAAACACCTGCAAAGAAGCTACGCTGCTGAAAACTCTGGCTTCTGTGGCCTGTAGTGCCCCACTGAATCCCTGGTTAATGAGAAAACAAGAACTCTTGATGATCTCGATGCTAACCTCAAGTTCCTGCCTTGATGCAACAGAGGAAGTCCCCTTCCTTGAGCATGCACCCAACCCTGACCTTACTTTGCCTTTGCTCATTATAACAGTAAATTCTCTACCTCTGGGTGGGATTTAAATGTCGTTTTCTGAGCACGTGATGTATGCAGAAGGATATTCTAGTATGATGAGGGACTGCTGTTCTAGTTTGTTAGCTGCCAGAATCCAACACACCAAGGATGGATTGGCTTCTAATAAAAGGTGTTTGTTTAGTTACAAGTGTATAGTTCTTCAGAGGAAAGGCAGCTAACTTTCATCTGAGGTTCTTTCTTACGTGGGAAGGCACAGGGTGATCTTTGCTGGCCTTCTTTCCAGGCCTCTGTGCTCCAACAACTTTCCTTGGGGTGATTCCTTTCTGCATCTCCAAAGGCCTGGGCTGAGCTGCGAGTGCTGAGATGAGGTATGCTGAGCTGCTTGGGCTGTGCTATGTTGAGCTCTCTCATGTAAGCACCAGCCAATTAAGTCAAACATCATTCATTACAGCAGGCATGCCTCCTAGCCCACCACAGATGTAAATCAGCAACAGATGAGCTTCACATACCATTGGCTCATGTCCACAGCAACAGAACTAGGTGCCTTCACCAGGACAAGTTGACACCTGAACCTAACTACCACAACTGCACATGCTCAAAATCAATTCCTTGAAAAACCCCTTGAGTTCTCTGGAAAGACCCCTGCTCCCTTGCTCCAAGCACCTGCCCATGCATCCCCTGATTCCAAAGAAAAGAATCCCACTCACCTCTCTTCAGGGAGAAGGTGACTTTTGGACATAAGTCTACTCTTCTACATTCTTTGGTCAAGGAATGAAATGCTGCTTTGCTTTACCAAAACTAGTTTTGTTTTATTGGTGCAAGCAACAACGGACAGGAGACCCATTTGGGAGTGTTTGGCCCACCGAGTGTCCGTAACAAATTTTGGCAACTCTGCCAGGATGGTTTCAGCTCTCCCTGTCCCCAAAAGATGGAGGAGGGGCTGAGGTTGCCTAGCCACCAGAATGTCTCTCCCTGGCTCCTGTAGCCACAAATGGATAGTGGCCACACTCAGTAGTTTCTGAGTTATATCCACTTTGCAGACAGGGCAGGGAACACCTGATTAACTTCAGCCTAGCAAAGTTTGACTTGGACTTGGAGACAAAGGCAAACACACCCAAGGATGTTCGGTGTGGGTAAGTTGATCAAGGACATCTGACCTCAAGACTCATGACTCCCAGAGTGGGCACCCTGGGGAAGGGTCAGTCTGAACTTCCCTCTCCTACTTGTTTGGCTGACTTGTTTACTTGGTAGAACGACCATCCTCCTGCTTCTTTCTCTCTTTTTATCTTCTTTTAATCTCTTCCTACCCTCTGGACCTCTGCCACTCTGGGCCACCCTCCCCCCACCTCAGTACTCTCACAAATGCAGAACCACAGCTCGGCCCTGTCTTGTCTCTTTCACCCAGAATGGGGGCCGCTCTCATCCCATCCATGCTCTGGAAGCCATGTTGCTGGTGCTGGAAGAAACTATCCAAGTGCCAGAGGAAGCCATGAGTAGCCCTGGGGAGACCCTTATTACTTCCCATTCTATACCACTAGAGGTTGACCTGGACTCCCCTACATCCCAGGGAACCTCACAGAGAAAGCCATCCCATCCTCAGTTCTCTAGCTTCTTAGAGAGGTATCCAGCCTTATCATCCAAGAGCTTCTGTTGCTAAAAGAAAATAATCCGGGCCTCGTCCCTTCCTTGGTGTTGGAGGATTCCCTGCGAAAGGAGAGATGAACCCTCCCAGGAATAAGGGCAGAGCATCTGAGAACATCCTCTGAGACCCGGTGCCTCAGGACTCTCTAGGAGCTGCAGTGGGTAACCCCACTGTCGTCAGGAACTGCTGTTAGGCAGTTGGTCTCCGATAAAGAACCCTACCTCTCTGGGATGGGAAATCAGGCATTAATCTCAATGCCAGAGTAAAGCCCAGTGGGGTACATCCTAAAACACTGGAAATCTTTTGAATACCCACCTTCAAATGGACTTGTTCTGCCCCCCCACTCCCCAAAAAAGGGACGAGATCCCATATGTTCAATTCTTTATGGCCTTGTACCAAAATAATGGGTTTCAAAACAGTGTCATAGTTACTCGTTTTTTCTGTTTAACATAATGTTCAAACCTAACTTTTGATATTTTATTTTCTCAAGGCAAACCCTACAAGAGATCTTTTTATTTGATGTTGTTGTAAAGGATTTGTTCTTTCACCTTACAAAATTGATGTGCTAAAAATAGTTAAGTTCACTGAATATAAGTTGCATGAGAAGTGTTTAAGAAAGATTATAAAAATTACAAGGGATTGTTCTAACCTGTTGGTCAAATTTATATTAATAAGCTACTGTTCACATAAATATTTGAAGACTATACAGATTTCTAAAAACTTAACAACGTCCACGTTACATCCTAATATTAATCTGCATGACAATAACATAATGC
Source organism: Tamandua tetradactyla (assembly GCF_023851605.1). NCBI lineage: Eukaryota > Metazoa > Chordata > Mammalia > Pilosa > Myrmecophagidae > Tamandua > Tamandua tetradactyla. Next base: position 28,572,426 of record NC_135333.1, read on the forward strand.
CGCTAGTCATGGTTTTAGTTATGTTTAAGGTTGGTATGTATCGTCTTCTTGATGCCTTCAGTTGGACATTTTTGTGGTCTAAGGACTGTAATTTGTAAGTTAATAAATTCTCATTGTAAAAGCCAGCCCCTTTCTGGTATATTGCATTTATGCAGCTTTAGCAAACTGAAACAGATTTTGTACTAGAAGCATCAGGTGCTGTGATTTGCAAATACTAAAAATGCTGGAATAGCTTTATAAATGGACAAGGGGAAGATTCTGGAAGAATTGTGAGGGGCTTGATAGCAAAAGTTGCTTTGAAGAGACTATTATTAGAAATATGGATGCTGAAAGTACTTCCAATGAGAACTTAGACAGAAATGATGAATGTATCATTGCATACTGGAGGAATGGTGACCCTTGTTTTAACATGGCAGAGAATTTGGCAAAATTGAGTCCTGGTGTTATACGGAAGGCAGAATTTGAAAGTGGCAAGCTTGGGTATTTAGCTGAGGAAATTTCCAAACTAAATGTGGAAAATACAGCATGGCTTCTCCTTGCAGCTTATGGTAAAATGCAACAGGTCTTCCGGGTCAAGATGGCAGCTTAACAATGTGTGCATTTTAGTTCGTCCTTCAGAACAACTACTAAATAACCAAAAGCAGTACAGAACAGCTCCTGGGGCCATGTCAGTGACTAGACACACAGCATACCCCAGTCTGGACCAACTGGACTGGCTGTGAGCCCCTCCAGAACCATGAGTTCCCAAAGCTGTGGTGGCTGGTGGCCGGTGCCCCTCCCCAACAGGCTGCTTCCCAGAGGGGAAAGGAAAGAGACTTCACCAGCTGCAGGGACTGAGCACAATCAAACGCCAATTGTGGAATTAATTAAAAAATTCTGACTAGTAAAAATAGGCCCCCAGCTCAGGTGAACCTGGTCAAAGCAGAGGTTGCTCATTTTTGCCCTGGCGCCAAGGGGGCAGGGCTGACAGAAAAAGGAAAGAAAAAGAAAAAAAAGAAGGAAACAGAGTTTTTTGTGGCTGTGTTTCTACAAAGGCTTGACTGCCTTTGGATATAGCAGCAGGACTTCTCAGGCTGCAACTGCCCCAGGCATAGGCAGAAGCAAGCTCATTTGGGGGCTTGTCTGGAGTCTGTGCCTTCCCCAGGGGAGAGGTGAAGCCCAACTCAGGTGGAATCCCCCCCTCAAGGAATTCAGACACCAGGGCTTGGTAATTTGAAGCCATTAAAACGAGCCTACAACCTCTCCTCTGTCTCCACCACGCCCCCAGCAGGGAGAGTCTGCCAAAGTTAACAGTACCGCTTCATATTATACTGGTGGGACCTGCAGGCAGACAAGCACCACATATTGGGCAGGATAAGAAAAACAGAGTCCAGAGACTTCACAGGAAAGTCTTTCAACCTGCTGGGTCTCACCCTCAGGGAAAACCGACGCAGGTGACTCTTTCCTCCTGATAGGCCAGTTTGGTCTGGGAAAATTCTGCTGGGGTCTACAATACCTAAGTAGACCCTTCTAAGTGTGTGGGGGGAAAAAGGCACAATACAAGTAGGGCAAGAAACAAGAAAGCAAAAACTGAAAAATTCTCCTCTGTTAAACAAAACTTAAGCTAGAGGTCCAGATAAAGCTGAACTGAATGTCAAAGAACAGATAGACAACAAATTCATCCAGCAGGAAAACTCAAGGTAAAAGAAGTGAAAGCAATCTCCAGAATAAAATAATTAAGGTAATTAAATGCCTAGATGCCGCAAAAAATAACAAATCACGCTAGGAAAATTGAAGATATGGCCCAGTCAAAGGAACAAACCAACAATTCAAATGACATACAGGAGCTGAGACAATTAATTCAGAATATACAAACAGACATGGAAAACCTCATCAAAAACCAAATCAATGATTTGAGGGAGGATATAAAGAAGGCAAGGAAAGAACAAAAAGAAGAAATTGAAAGTCTGAAAAAACAAACCACAGAACTTATGGGAATGAAATGCAAGGTAGAAGAGATGAAAAAAAACAATGGAAACCTACAATGGTAGATTTTGAGAGACAGAACATAGGATTAGTGAACTGGAGGATGGAACATCTGAAATCTGGCAAGAAAAAGAAAATATAGGGGAAAGAATGGAAAAATATGAGCAGGGAAGGGAAAAGGAGGAGAAAAACTAATGGAGGAAATTATCACTGAAAATTTCCCAACTCTTATGAAAGACTTAAAATTACATATCCAAGAAGTGCAGCATACCCCAAAGAGAATAGATCCAAATAGACATACTCCAAGACACTTACTAATCAGAATGTCAGAGGTCAAAGAGAAAGAGAGGATCTTGAAAGCAGCAAGAGAAAAGCAATCCATCACATACAAGGGAAGCCCCATAAGACTGCATAGATCTCTCAGCAGAAACCATGGAGGCGAGAAGACAGTAGGATGATATATTTAAATTACTAAAAGAGAAAAACTGCCAACCAAGAATTCTATATCCAGCAAAACTGTCCTTCAAAAATGAGGGAGAAATTAAAACATTTTGAGACAAAAAATCACTGAGAGAATTTGTGACCAAGAGACCAGCTCTGCAAGAAATACTAAAGGGAACACTAGAGACAGACACGAAGACAGAAGAGAGAGGTGTGGAGAAGAGTGTAGAAAGGAAGACTATGAGTAAAGGTAAAAAGAAGGAAAATTAGATATGACATATAAAATCCAGAAGGCAAAATAGTAGAAGAAAGTACTACCCATGCAGTAATAACACTGAATGGTAATGGAGTAAACTCCCCAATCAAAGACATAGTCTGGCAGAATGGATGAAAAAACAGGACCCATCTATATGCTGTCTCTACTCAAAGGACATGAGGGCAAGGACACAAATGGACATTTGCACACCAATGTTTATAGCAGCATTATTAACAATTACCAAGAGATGGAAACATCCCAAATGTCCAAACAGACAGTTGGCTAAACAAACTGTGGCATATACATAAGATGGAATATTATGCAGCTGTAAGACAGAATAAAGTTATGAAGTATGTAACAACATGAATGGACCTTAGGGACATTATGCTGAGTGTGATTAGCCAGAAACAAAAGGACAAATACTGTATGGTCTCACTGATATGAACTGACATTAGTGAATAAATCTGGAATATTTCGATGGTAACAGAGACCATCAGGAGATAGAAATAGGGTAAGATATTGGGTAACTGGAGCTGAAGGGATACAGATTGTACAACAGGACTGAATATAAAAACTCAGAAATGGACAGCACAATATTACCTAACTGTAATACAATTATGTTAAAACACTGAATGAAGCTGCATATGAAAATGTTAGAGGGAGGAGGGCTGGGGCATAAATGAAATCACAAAGAAAGATAGACGATAAAGACTGAGATGGTGTAATCTAGGAATGCCTAGAGTGTATAATGATAATGACTAAATGTACAAATTTAAAAAATGTTTTTGCATGAGGAAGAACAAAAGAATGTCATTACTGCAGTGTGCTAAAAATAGATGGTAATTAATATTTTAAAATTTCAACCTATGTGTGAGACTAAAGCAAAAAATGTTTATTTGGTACAAATTTATATTTTGACTAGTGCATCTCCTAATATAACTTACGTAGATAGTTGGTTGAACACCTTAAGTACATGGAACTTTGGGTAGGACATGAGATTTTGTTAATTTGTCCAGGTGATGCCCTGCTGAATCCCAGAGTGATTTGATCAGTGAATGGAAAAGTATTTGCAAAGTCCCCTTTGGGGAATGGTGAGAACGGGGGAAAACTCAACTTCCCCAAGTTGAATTCTTTTTTTTTTTTTTTTTTTTTACTTGTAATTGGGACATTTTCTTAGCCTTAGAACTATAAACTAGCAACTTATTAGTTTCCCCTTTTTAAAGCCATTACGTTTCTGGTATATCGCATTCCGGCAGCTAGCAAACTAGGATACCTAGCAATATTCTTTCCATTTCTTCATTGGCACGCTCATCTATGTTTCTAAGCCATTTACCGATGTGTTCGAAACTTTTACCATTTGCGATGTCATTCATATACTAGCGTGATACCCAGAGCTCCACTGTTTAGGAGGTTGTGACGGTGGGAACTCGCTCCGGCCTGCCATATGCCATATCTGTAGCTTGATCTTTCTTTCCTTGTGATTCAACTGTTTTGATCTTAAAGTCTATTCCCATGGTAGAAATCAAGGTGGTGTGGAAGGCATCCTGCGAAAAATGTTAAAGGACGCAGGTCTTCCCCACTCCCGGGTCCCCGTGAGCAGGCGCAGCTGGAAAAGCAGGTGGTCGGTCTTCTTCGCCCTCGGGAGGCGCAGCTCAGGCTCTCGCCGCCGGCGGCCCCGGGGGATCGGTGCCTCCTCTCACCCCGGCCAGCTCCTCGCTCTGGCGCTGTCAGGCCGGACGACCGAGAAAGCCTGGGAAAAAGGACTCGAGAGACCTACGAACCGCCTCGTCGAGGGAGCGCGGCGGGCGCGGGGACCGTCTCGCTCGGGAGTGAAAACCCCGAGCTGGGACGCGGCGACTGCAGCGAAGGAGGACCCGGCGCCGCCAAGACCAGCCCCGGGAAGCCGAGCCGCTCGGCCTGAGCCAGTTTCTCCCGCGCCCTCCACGCGCCGGCGTGCCCGCGGCCCGAGACCCCCCAGAGTAATGTGTGCAGCGCTGTTCCCGAAGGACTGATGCAAAAGTATCATCGCAGGGAGAGAGCACGGAATCGGTCGGTGTTACGGGCTACCCTGTAGAACAGTTTGATGTGTGAATCAAATTTATCCCGACTTGTAACATCTGGAACGCTGGAAACCTATTTTCACACCTGCTTCATCTTTAAACGGTTGTGTGTGTGTTTTAACATTCCCCCCACCCCCCGTTATTTTATGTATTTTTAATCCGTATGTTTTACTCATCTGTCCATACCGTAGATAAAAGGAGCAGCGGACACAGCGGACACAAGGTTTTCACAATCACACAGTCACGTTGCTAAGCTATAGCATTATACATTCGTCTTCAGGAAACACGGCTACTGGGACACGGTGCGACAGTTTCAGACACTTCCCTCTGGCCTGTCTAATACACCTCAAGCTAAAAAGGGAATATCTACATAATGTGTAAGAATACCCTCCAGGATAACCTCTCAACTCTGTTTGGAATCTCTCAGCCATTGACACTTAGTCTCATTTCACTCTTCCCCCTTTGGCAGAGAAGGTTCTCTCAATCCCTTGATGCTAATTCTCAGCTCATTCTAGGGTTTTACTCAGTCCCTTGATGCTGAGTCTCAGCTCCTTCCAGGATCTCTAAAGCTATAGGCTGAGCCCTCAGTCTTGGGGTTTGTTCATATGAAACTTAACCCCACAGGGGATAGGTCAAGCCTACTTAAAATTAGGCCTTAGAGTCACCCCCAAGAGAACCTCTTTTGTTGCTCAGATGTGGCCTCTTTCTCCAGCCAACACAGCAAGCAAACTCACCACCCTCCCCCTGTCTACATGGGACATGACTACCAGGGGTGTGGACTTTCCTGGCAACGTGGGACAGAAATCCTAGAATGAGCTGAGACTCAGCATCAAGGGATTGAGAAAAACCCTAGAATGAGCTGAGACTCAGCATCAAGGGATTGAGAAAACCTTCTCGACCAAAAGGGGGAAGAGGGAAATGAGACAAAGTGTCAATGGCTGAGAGATTCCAAACAGAGTTGAGAGGTTATCCAGGAGGTTATTCTTACACATTAAGTAGATATTACCTTGTTATCCAAGATGTAATAGAGAGGCTGGAGGGAACTGACTGAAAATGAAGAGCTGTGTTCCAGTAGCCATGTTTCTTGATGATGATTGTATAATGATACAGCTTTCACAATGTGACTGTGTGATTGTGAAAACCTTGTGTCTGATTCTTCTTTTATCTACCTTGTCAACAGATGAGTTGAACATATGGAATAAAAATAAATAGTAGGGGGAACAAATGTTAAAATAAATTTAGTTTGAAATGCTAGTGATCAATGAAAGGGAGGGGTAAGGGGTATGGTATGTAAAATTTTTTATTTTCTGTTTTCATTTTATTTTTCTGTTGTCTTTTTATTTCTTTTTCTGAATTGATGCAAATGTTCTGGGAAATGATCACGATGATGAATATGCAACTATGTGATGATATTGTGAATTGCTGAGTACATGTGTTGGGAATGTTTGTGTTTCTTTCTTGTAATTTTTTTTAATTAATAAAAATTTTTTTATAAATGCAATAGAACTGAACTCTTGTGTACAAATAAATCAGAAACTGATGGTTTGGAAAATTCTGAGTTCCCAAAAAGCAAGTCCCCAGAGAACAGAACCCCATGTGAGAACTGAACTGAAAGGGGGAACCAGTAAGGCCTTTCAGTACATGCCAAGATTGGAGCTGGTGCTATTCAGAAAAAAACTGTGGAAAGTCCTGTTGTCTGATGGTTGGGACTCCTGTGTGCTGTATGCAAAACCGAATACTTTTTTGCAAGATCTGTATGAATAGAAGCACTACCCATCTGGATTAAAAGAGACAGACTGAAGGAGAAATGACCTCAAGGGCAGAACCATGGAAGCTGAGGTCTGGAGCCAAGACACCTGGGGCCTACCCATGTGCGTGGATAGGGTGAGTTTTCCCTGGAGCTTGCAGACAGGGGGCCTCCTGCCCCATTGTTCAGGAAGAGTGTTACCACGCCAGGCTTCAGTGAAGGCGGAGCACATTCCCTGGGGCTTAGGGAAATTCTGGCCACCACCCACTGTTCTGAGGGGGTTGAACATCATTGTTTTCCATGTGCTAATTTAAACTACTATCAGCAATGTATCAAGGTAACTGTTTCATTAACATTGTGTTTTTTCTACAAAAGTAACACAAAAATCAACTTTGAAAATTTAATGACATATTTCTCATTATGCATTTTTTTGAGAATATCTTTGAGAATGACCATCCTTTTTAATATTCAACTAGATATACTTCATTGAAAAATATCTTATTTTCTTATATTCTACAACTAATTGTGGTGTTGTGCTTTGAAATTTATAGTTTTTTTGTATGTATGTTATTTTTCACAATAAAAAAGAAGGGGAAAATGTTGATTGTGATGATAAAAAAGTACTTAAACCCTCTAGCCGCCTATGTTCTGGAGCAGCTAGAAGGAAAAATCTGAGAGGATTGTATGGTAGCCCATGACAAACTCTGGGATCTGTCCTGTAACCAATTGTTGAAGAGTGCTTTGAAAACTATTGCTTTTTTATTTCTTTGCTTTGTATATATGTTATAGTATACAATTTAAAAAGTTTAAAAAAAATCTTATTTTCCTTCGCCAATTTTACTATTGTGAAGTGAGATCTTATTACCATTATAATAATTTTATGATTCTTGATTAGAAAAAATACTTGTTGAAAAATTCGATTACATGCTTTTGGAATAAAATGGAGTATTTGTGGAAAAAAAAAGATACTTGTCCTTTGTTGACCATGTAGCATTTGTTGAGAATGTTTAACTAAGTTTCCTCTTGATCTTCGATTTTGTTTTTAACATAAATAATTTTGATTGGCTTCTTTTGACCTATACATTTCTGTAAGTTGCCATCAAGTCATCTAGCCTTCCTTTTGCAAAGGCATTCATCATTATTGTGGTTTTCTTCCCCATTTCAAAATTTAATTAATTGTTAATCATTTTCTTTTGTTTTTTGTTTGTTTGTTTTCAATGATAACCTGCGGGAGTTCTGACTTTCCATGGACTGCGTTATTTTTATACAAAAAAGACAGATTCAATGAACTTGATTCATTTGCTTTCATTCATTTTATAGAAGCCAATGAAAGTATTTCTAAAATTGATTTGTTTTATTCTCATCAGTAAGCAAAAAAAGAAAATTTCATGTGGCCCTCTGTGTTAGTTAGATTCAGTTGTCAACTTGGCCAGGTGAGCATACCTAGTTCTGTTGCTGCGGACACAAGCCAATGGTACGTGAACCTCATTTGTTGCTAATTACATCTGCAGTCGGCTAGGAGGCGTGTCTGCTGCAATGAGTGACGTTTGACTTAATTGGCTGGTGCTTAAATAAGAGATCGCAACGTAGCACAGCCTAGCAGCTTGGCATTCCTCATCTCAGCACTTGCAGCTCAGCCCGGGCCGTTGGAGATGGAGAAAGAAATCACCCCGGGGAAAGTTGTTGGAACCCAGGGGCCTGGAGAGAAGACCAGCAGAGACCATCCTGTGCCTTCCACGTAAGAAAGAACCTCAGTGGAAAGTTAGCTGCCTTTCCACTGAAGAACCAACAAAATAAATCCCCTTTTATTAAAAGCCAATCCGTCTCTGGTGTGTTGCATTCCGGCAGCTAGCAAACCAGAACACCGTCCTTAACAAACAAGCAAATGAAGAACACAGAACTGTACAACACAGAGTGAGCCGTGATGTAAACTAGGCTAATAACAGGAAAACTGTGTATGCAGGGGTGGGGGAGGGGTGGTATATGGGAACTCGGGATTTCGTGCATGATATTTCTATAAACCTTCAACTGCTCTAATTTTTTTCCTTTTAATAAAAGAATGGTGATGGACAAACGACTCCAGAGAAAGGGTGGAAAATAAAGTGAAGCCAATCTTCTAGAAAATAAAACAAAAAGATGACAGAAGACAGAGCTAAGTGGGGAATAGAAAAGTTACCCACCCACAATTATTTCTTAGATAATTGCTTGAGAATGAGTTGCAACAACAAAAAAAGGGGGCTGGGCGTGGGGGTGGGGGTGGGGGTGGGGAGGTGGGCACGATAACCAAGGAAGAAAGATGTAGGATCCAGGAAACAGGAAAACCAAGCCAGAGAGAGGGAAGGTCCAGGGCGACAGATGGACACACAGCAGAGCAAGCAGTCCGGAATGAAATGAGAAAGGAAAAGCTCTGGAAGGAAGGGCTCTGGGCAGCAGGGGCAAGGGGACTTGATGGAATACCTAATGTGATCCACAGTTGGAAAGAAATTAGGGAAATGATGAAAGCAAATGGTGCAAGCATAAAAAGAAGTGAAATCTTTATCCTGATAGAAAGCAAACAAATAATGCATAAATTAATAATAGATAATGTAATAATAATGTCTACTAATCTGAGTGAGCGTAACTTTTAGCGTTCTTTCTAGCAGCACCCTGTCTGATCACATACGCCCCCAGGGTCTTATCCTCCACTCAGTGCAGGGAAACTGCATTCCACAGACCTTTAATATCTGTGGCTCCACAGCCCCAGGGCTTCGAGGGGGACTCGGCCTCCTCCCACAATCTCCCTGCTCCTCCCACAGGCAACTTCCTGGCCCAGCCAAGCAAGCCTATGCCCCAGAACGGGCCCAGAGGGGTCTGTGGCCAGCCACGTCCTCTGCGAGGGCAGCGTTGGCCATGTGGCGGTGGACAGGGGCGCTGTGTCAAAGCCCCCGCTGTGGGAGCTCTGTGGCTCCAGACACCACCCACCAGGCCTGCGGAAGGGACAACCCTGCCACCCGCTGCTTCTGCTCCTTCCCCAGCAGCTGTCCCACCTTCTGTGGCCCTAAATCAGAGAGGCGCAGAGAGCCAGCCTGCAAGCTGGGAGGCCAGAGATGCAGTCTCCCCACTCACATGGGACAAGCAAGCAGGGAGGCGTGGAAAGCATGTTCCTAGAGATGTGTACATAGCACAGTGCTGGCATTTTTATATGTAGCAATCATGTAAATATAGGTATGGTGTAAATATATATTTTATATGTAGCAATCGTATACATATAGGTATGGTATAAATATAGGCATTAATATATGTATAATATACATATTCGATATGAACCTATAAAGGCATACATTTAGAAAAACAGGACACTGCTGCTTCTTTTGAAAATAGTCTGAATGAGAATGAAATTAGTTTCTAAAGGAAAAAAAAATCTGCTACTCCAGAAAGCAAGAATGCTTTCAAAAATATTCAGGGCAGTGCTCAAAGGAGTATCTTCTAGCAAGTCCTAATAACTTAAAGATAATAATAATTGATAATATCTCATTTATGATCCCAATTCTTGTCATGTTTAATTGGTCCAGGCTGAGTCTGTAAAAGGCCATGAGTTCATGTAATAATCAAAAAGAGAAGAGTTGAGATAAAGTATACTAAAAAAAATTAAAAGGAAGTGTAAAAAAGGAAATGCAAAGAAGAGTTAATACAGCAGGAATGTTTCATTGTTTAATAAGAAGAGCAGTCTTAATATACATGAGTATTTTTCCTTCTATTTATTTATGCATCTGTTATAATTATTGAGAAAGGAAAGAAAAAGAGCAGCCCCTGACCTTCAGAAACTGGCCTGTCTCTCAAAGCTAGGCCATGTTATTCTCCTATTGGACTTAAATTACCTCACAGAAAACCAACTTCAGACAAGGTTACCCCGAGACCATGCTAAAATGAGACAAAGCAAGGCCACTTCATACTTTTATCTAAGCATGGACAAAAACAAGGCCACCGTGCCACCCACAAAATACCTAACACTCTCCTTTATTGGCTAAAAAGAGTGACTGTTAACTTCTTTACCAATTGCAGCTTTATCCTCATCTGGTCTCCACCGCCTCTGGTGTAGATGTATGGAGATGCCTAACCTTCGAATTGCCCCTGCTTTCTGCAGCACCCAATCTGGGGTGGGTCCCTTTTTCCTTGGAGTGTCCCGAATATCACCACCTAGAGCCCAGATCCTGTTAGAGGTTCTCTCTAATGCTCTCTTACTGAGATGCCCCCTTGTTCCCTGTGCCCTGCTCACTCCCTCATTGCCTCCTGTAATCACTTGTTCAACCATGGTGTCTTCCTGGCCGTCTTTGGCTGGAGGGGTTGATGATATAGATATATAGTGTTTCTATCTGTGGGAGGAGGAAAGGATAAACACAGGCAGCTGTGAGATATCATGTCAGTCCCAACAAAAGTGGGATGGTTCCAAGCAGATTCCTGTCACTTTATAAATCATGGATCCATTTCTAGCTGCTGGTCTTTCCTCTCGGACTTTATCTCAGCAACACAGTAGATCCCCTTGACGCTTCCCTGCCCACCAGCTCTCACACAGTTCCATCTTCCTCAAAAGCCGCTCGCCTCTCCCTTCTCCCAGCTGCTTCTTAGCTTAGGGACTGGACTTCCAGATACCTACTTTCTCATCCTCATTTACAGCAATGGGGTGACTATGTGACCCAACAAGACACAAGGGAAAGTCTGCTGGGAGGCTTCTGGGAAAGGTATTTGGCTTCCTGCAGTAAGAGACAGGTGCGAGAGGAGAATTATTGGCAGCCCTCGCCCTTCTTCCCATCTCAAATGCTGCCCTCATGGAAGCCAGGGCCGCCATTTTGAAATCACGACGTGTGACGATGGCGAGCCAACACCAAGAGTGGGAGGCAAAGCTGGGCAGGAGGGGCTCAGATGTCGGATGACACCAAACATATGTAGATTAGCCTACACCTGGGTCTCATCCTTCTCCATCCTTCTCTGCCATTTTTGGCCTGGCCAAGCTGAACTTCTGTTGGGTAACACTGGACATTGCTCCCACCTGCCTGCCTCATCCACAGTGTGGCTTTTTTGGGTTAGCCTGCAGGTCAGTCAATTCCCAGAAAGGCTGGAGGTGGAAGAAGAGGAGAGGATGCTGGAGGAAGCCCAGGTGGCACCTAAGTCTGCTCCCACCCCCATAAGCTCTTGTCCAAACTCTCCAGATGCATCAGGACAGAGATTCTCAGCAAAGCCTCCAAGGGGCTGTGGGGCACCTCCTTGAGCAGGGAAAAGAGGGGTGAAGACACTGTGTGTCCTGCAGCGCCATCTTTGTTGACCTTCCAGGACTAAGCCGCAGCTCCTCAGCCCTGCACCCAGGCGCCCCTGACCTGCTCCTCCTCATGCCCTCCTCCCTTGTCATTTAACATCCCTTCCCCAGATGGTTTGCCGGCCTTTCCCATCTGCCCCACCACATGAAAGCTTAGAGGCCCAGCTCGACACCCACCTCCTCCCCACTTCCTTGGCTTCCCCCAGTTCCTCCCCCCGCTCCCCTTGAGTGCTGTGCTCTCCTTGCTATAGCTCTCGAGGCATCAGTCCCCCCCATTAGACTCAGAGCACATGAGGGCATCCCTCGTGCTGGCCACCACTGGGGCACCCTGCGCCCTCCCAGGTAGGTCTTACCTAAGAGCAGAGTCTCAGGAAGTGTTACTGGGACATAAAGGCAGCCAGCCTCCCCACGCCAGCGCAAGCCTGCAGCCCTCAGGGTTGAGTAATTCCATTTGCTTTCCTTTTCTATCTTGATGAAAAGTTCTTTCTGCCAGAAAACAAATAAGACTGTAGCTCAGATTTCACACACCTCACCTCACTGATTTAATGTTCTTTTGACCATTCTGTCAGATTTCTGAGAGTTTCCATTTATTTCCCATGTCTCCTTTCTCCAGCCCTAATATATACAAATATTTAATGTTGTTTTATTGGGATATATTCACACACCGTACAAACCATCCAAAGCACACACTCGCTGGCTCACAGTATCATCACGCAGCTGTGCATACATCCCCCTGATCAATTTTCTCCAGAAAAGAAAACCCGAATCCTCCCATGCCCCTTATCCTCTCGATTGTTGACCCCTCTACTGGTGTGGTATATTTGTTCCTGTTGGTGAAAGAGTATTAAAATATTACTGTTAACTATAGTCCACGGTTTGTGACAGGTGTATTTTCCCCATATACCCCTCTATTATAAACTTACAGTAGTGCCATACATCTGTTCTAGCTTTTTAATATTTAAACAGTTAATCACGGACATTGTCCACCACGAGATTCACTGCACTATACATCCCCATATTCTAACCTCCAACTTTCCTTCTGGTGGATACATGGCTCTCAGCTTCCCTGATCTGTGTATGTGATGAGAAAGAGGAGGGACGCTGTGGCAGCACATGGATCCCTGAAAAAATGTGAAAAGCCCAGGCCTGGATCTGGGGGTGCAGCGCCCGTCCAGCTCACCCCACTATTGTTCACTAAATTACTTGCAGGACTTTTCTGGGTGTGTTTGGGAGGGAACGGAGAGTTCATTTCCTTACTGCTTTGGGGGCTCCGTTGAAGGCACAAAAAAGTCTGGTTCCTTTTTGTCTGTAATAGTTCCTCATTAAATACAATAAAAGAGGGGGAGGGGTTTCTACGAAAAAATAAAAATCCCAAAGGGACTAAAGATCTAAAGGTGAACCAGAAGGGAAAAAACTCCAAACGTACTGGAAGAAATGTTTAAAAATAATGGGGAATTGGGGAAACTTTTCTAATGAAGGCACAAATCCCAAGGTTTGTCCTTCCATGTTGGTCTCTGCTGCTACAAACACACAGACCCAAGCTCACATCCCTACCTTACACTCACACACACGCAGTGTGGTTCCTTACGTTGTGATTCCAGAGCTGGGATGGTGCCGCGGGGTCACTCGGCAACGTGTCCCTCTTGCGCCCACGTCTGGGCTACCTTTCCACTGCAGGACCCTGGGGACGGTGTCTTTCTTCTCACGTCACCCACAGCCCTGAACAGAGTGCCTGGCAGAGGGCAGAGGGCGGAGGGCAGAGGGCAGAGGGCAGGGGGTCCTGCCTGGCCTCCCATCCTGGTCTCCCTGCAGGGCCTGCTACAGAGTAAGTGCTGAGAGGCAGGATGGGTGGAAGAACCCCTCGATTCCTTGTATCTCAGAATACAATCCTTTCCCCCCAGCAAGCCTCGGGGCAGCACCCTAGGAACAGCTCTGGTTCACCACCCCTCCCAACACCTACCTTCCTTCTGCGGCCACCTGGCTGCTCTCAGGCAGGCTGGAAGGGGGGAGGGAGGAAGCAGCCAGGCAAACCTGGCTTCAGATCCAGGCTCTGTCACTACCTCATTGTCTGGCCCGGGGCCGTTGCCTAGCCTCTCTGAGCCTGTTTGTCCTCTCTGTCGTATCCATAACAAGATGGTAAAAGTCTGCATGAGGTGGGGGATCATCAGCCTCCTCCACCCTGACCCCTAGCTTACCAAGGACTCTCCCCTTGCCCAGATGGACCAAGACCCAGCTGTCCATAGCTGTGCAAGGGCAGCTGCCAGCTCTGTCTGCACAATTACCAAACACATCCTCTGGCTTCCAGATATACCCAGGAACCCGAAAAGCGAAACCCAGAGTCCTGACCTCTGGGCAGTCCATGCTTAAACACACCAGTGGACTCCATCTGCCTGCTGGTGCCGCCAGCTCAGTTCCACCTGCTGACCCACTTCGAGGGGTAAACCTTCACCTGCCGTTCCAGGCCCCACCTAGTTCAGTCACATTCCCCACGCTCCTTGCCTCCCCGGGGCTCTGGGTGTCTTTGGGAAGGAGCAGCCATCCAGGAGCCAGGACCGGCCTGGCAAATTTCCATGCCCACTCCCACCCCCACCGCCCTAGGCTTGTCCCCAGTCCCTCCTTCTTGTACCCCCAGACACCCCTCCCTGGCACACCTGCCTTATTCACCTGGCGCTCACCAGAGGCTTGCTGCACATTTGTCACATTGCTGGTGTTGAATGCTGTGGCCCAAAGGCTTCCATGCAGGTCCTCCAACCAACAACACCTGCTTCTACCACCTAGAAAAATCATGCTCATCCTTCAAAGCCAAATCAGCATTTCCTCCTCCGGGGAGGCCTCCGGCATCCTCCTTGGCAGAGTCAACCGCCCCTGCTCTGCTTCCCTGGAGCCTGTGGGGAGGGGCTTTACATCCATCTCCGTGGCCTGTGTTTCCACGTCTCAGCACCCTTTCACTCCCTGGTCCCAGTGGCAGGGACCACGCCAGGTCCCTCTGGCCCCTGGCCACCCACCCAAGGCCCACTCTTGTCCATGTCATGTGGATAGACCCAGAAGTATAAGGGAGTGTGGTGAGGAAAGCTGCTGCGTTCTGCCCCAACTGATTTCTGCTTGAAGATGGGTCTTTTTCTCTCCAAACAGTGGAGGTTTACAGGGAGCCCAATATCATGGCAACTCAGAAAAGTCAAGAAGCAGAAACCAAGTCCTGTTTCCTGCTTGGTTCCTGCAAGTGGCAGCCGCCACGGACGGAGGTCAGAGGGTGGGTTAGGCGCTCTGCTGGCTTTTCCCGATTTAATCCTCACCAGGGCGCTACCCACATCTTACAAAGAAGCAGAAGAAAAGCGCCCCCACTCGGAGTCATGGAGCTGGGATCACTGTCCCACTTTTCTGCTTTGCCCTGGGCCAAGGGGGCTGGTGGCCAGAGCCCAGCCACACCTTCCATCAGGGCCTGTTCCCCTGGGTAAACGTCCATGGGGACATCACATCACGACCAAGGAAGGGACATATGGCAAGGCACATGAATACACAAGAGCAACACTGCAGCTGGCAATGCGTTTACTTCCCTGTTTGATTTGAGCTCTACCCTGAAAAGTAGACCAGGGTTACGCTGTGATTTTGCAGCTGAGGAAACTGAGGCAAGGGAGAGGCCGAGGCTTTCATCTAGCAGCCGGGCGGGAGCCAAGACTCAGACTGAGCATGACATTTGACACCTGTGGCCGCTGTTCTTGTCTAAGGTTCTTTTTGTTCCTTTTTCTGTAGGCTCACTTCCTCCTGGATCTTCCCCCTTTTATTAGCACAATGTTAGTTTGACAGCCAGAAAAAACACTGCCTGCCAGTTAGGAAGACTGTGATAAGAATTCAGAGTGGGCTCAGAACATAAACAGACTAGCTGAATACGATCTCATGGTTGGGGCTGCAAACTCACGCGGATTCAGTGTCTCTTGCATCCAGAGATATGAGATGGGACCTCCCCATTTGGAGTCCCTAAAGATCTAGTGACTGTAAAATAGGGCTCAGCTTGATCCCCAAAGGTACAAGATAAGTCACCCAGCATGTCCACAGCTCCACAATTGCAGTCTTGGCCAAAATCCCTGATCAACAAACAACCTCAGCCTGCTGAGAATGTAACCCCAACCCAAAGAGTGGGGAGGTCAGAACTGCTTAGAAGGGCACCCAGCGGCTAGAGCATCACCCGGTGGGGGGTGGAAGTCACAGGTAGAGGGGCCACACCCTCCCTGTCGAGCCCCCACGGCCGGTGTCTTGTCATCCCATGGAGAGATGTGCTTGGGTCACATGTGGCTGCACACTATGACTTGTGTGCGCCACAACGGAGACCCCACCTGTCTACTGTTCTCCCTTTTCATAAGAACTACGGGAGAAGGCAGGGTGCTTTAACCTGGGGGCATGTGACAATGGGGCTCCTGAGGTCACGGGAGTGGCCAGCAGAGAAAAGTATCTCATGACTATCTCATGACCGCAGCACAGTCTGATGGCCCCTGGGGAGCTCATGGGACACTGGGCCCCTGCTCTGGAGAAAGGAGCCATGGGCTCCAGCCACTCGTTACTAGGCCACCAGCATCATCCAATGGACAGTTCTGTTTGTCTTTCCTCCAAGGGCAAAATCACGCCCTTAACAGAGAAAACAACTGTCAACTCCAGGGAGGTTTACTATAAATGATACATAAAATCAAACTCACAATATTAGTATTTGTGTGTTAAAGTCAAGACAAATATGCATTTGACTTCAATATTGACACATTTGCAGAATTAATCGCTTTTGGATTCCAATTTAAAATGGGTGAGGATTCTACTCAATAATTTTAGGTTGAAAGGTGCTCTGCTAAGAACTGAGGATATGGCAAATAAAGAATCGGAGACGCTTTAGCCCAGAGAGAGGAAGAAACCTTCCATTTGGCAGATCTCAAAACAGGAGGGGTAAGGAGTAGTGTGGGGTGGGGAAGGGGCCGCGAGAGCCACACCTCCAGATCTTGGGGGCACTCGCAGGGGTGCCGCCACGCCCCTATTCCCTGGCACGGGGGAGACCAAGGAGACCCTTATCTGATGCCACCCTTGTGCCCAAGTATGATCTTAAAAATAATTGCACCTGAGTCCTTTACAATTTGCAAAGTATTTTCACACACACGATTGGAATTGCTTCCACAACGGCTGTCTGATGAAAACATTAATTATCCCTATTCCACAGAAAACGAAAGTTTAGATGGGGTGAAATGGCTAAGGTAAGTGGCACAGCAAGGCTTATAGCCAAGTCTCACTGATCCTTTGTTTTATTTCCTGGGCCATGATGCTTCCTCAGAGGAAGGGAAATCCTTAACTGGGTTCTAAACACGTAATATTCTTCCCTCAATTCTCCCTGTCAGCTCCAGATGTGTCATAAAGCTTCAAATACCATGAGAATTGGTTGCCTCAGTCCCCGTGGTCTACAAGGAGAGGCCTGCAGTCGAGTCGCTGGGGGTCACTGGGAGCTGGTCTCTGCCCGCAGCAGACTCTAGAAGGCCAGTCTTCCCTAACAGCTCACTTCAGGGGGTGGGAAAAGCTGCCCTGGAATGTTTTCCTCCAGAGGGTTGTGACCCCAAATTCCCGCTAACCCAGTCTCTCGCTCTTCTACAAGCAGGAGAGAGCCTTCGGCCTTCAGCCAGCCTTGCTGGAATGCACCTCTCCTAGTTTTGGGCTGTGTGACTCAGTTTTCTTGCTTGTAGAATAAGACTCATAATAGTATTTGCCAAGAGTATGTCTGGGAGGATGAACCAAGATAAGGGAAGGTGTCCGATAAATAGAGCAGATGTCCAATAAATGAGAATCCATATTTTCTGAGCACCCGTGAGGCATATATCGACACCCAGCAAGCGTTGTGTTATCTCCGTTCCCCTTCTCAATACACCCTCCAGAGTGCCTGCTGCTGCTTACTCCATTGTACAAAGAATTCAATCACTTTCCCCAGTCAGAAGGCACACCATTCAGCAGCTCTTAAATCACAGGTTAGTTTTCAAAATAATTATGTACTCACAAGATAAAATAGTATCAAAAATAGAATAGAGAGGTCCCATACACCCTTCACCCAGCATCCCCCAGTGGTGGCATCTGAATTATAGCCCATTATCCAAACCAAGATATTGACACTGGTCCAATAAAATCAATACAACTATGGACCTTACTTGAACCTCACCTGTCTTCGCGTTCACTGTCTTTCATCTTTGCAGTAGTTCTATAGTATTTGATCACACACATGGACTTACCATCACCGCAGCCAAGGTACAGACTGTCCCTTTATAGCCACACACTCCCCACCATTCCTAAACCCTGGCAAACTGTGCTCTGTTCTCCATCTCTACAATTTTTGTCATTTTGAGTTGAATGATATTCCTCTGGCTTCTTTCCCTTAGGATGATGTTTTCAAGGTCCATCCACACTGCAGCATGCGTCAGCACTTCATTCCTTTTCATGGCTGAGTACTATACCATAGTGTATATGCTTGTGCCACAATCCGTTTCTCCATTCATCCGCTGGTGGACATTGGAGCTGTTTCCACCTTTTGGCTACAGTGAATAGTGCGGCCATGAACATGCGTCTGCGTGAGTCCTTCCAGTGATGTTTGGTATATAACCAGGGGTGGAATTGTCAGGTCATAGAGTAATTCCATGTTAATTCTGAGGAATGGTAGGGCACTTTTCTCATCCAGCTCTGCCTTCATCCTCCCACACCTGAAGTGGTGGGGCAAGGATCACATTATAGGTGACACTGAATCACACCCACGTGTGTAGCAGGCACCATGCTGTCATCTGATCACGTGCCACTTAACCCCCACCCACTTTATGTGGCAGCGACTATTATCCCCACTACAGACAGCTGATATCAAGGCAGAGGGGAAGTTCAGCAACCTGCCCAAGGCCAGCCAGAAGGACGCAGAGCTACCTGCACCTTTCCCTTCAATACAAACGGCACTGAGGAAAAGGCCCAGAGAGGCGACATCTGGTGCCCAAGGACACAACTTGGTGGAGCTGGAACCCAAGCCAGAAGCATCTGAAGCAATAATGAACTGGTACTACTTCTATGGACTGAAAACCCAAATGCGACTGAAAGGAGGGGAAGGTAGGCAAAGGTCCCCAGTGTCCCTCACCCACCTCTCACGTTGACCCCTGCGGCTCCCTGTTTAGAGGCGGGACAGGGGCACTGCTAAGAGGCCTGGGGAGCGCTCTGGGGTGCATCTCCTGCCTAGAGGAGCATGTCTTTTCTAGGCAACTGTGCCTGCCAAAGCCAGTGGCCCAGGGAGGCTGGTAAGCAGACCTGCTGCTTGAGTCCCCAACTTGTGATCAAGTGAATATCGTGTCCCCGCTCAAAGGAAGGCCTTTTCTCCATTCCCTCCCCTTACAATGTTCTTCATTGCTCCTCTATACCCAGCACCTAGCAAGGGGTCCGGACGCGCCCTGAAGATGCAAAAAGTAGGTTCTTGCAGCAGCGGGGAAGCACAGCCGCCTCCAGGCCTACTGCCTCCGCAGAGAGATGACACCACGCGGCTCATAGCACATGGTACTCTTTATTGTGACGCTCAGTGGAAACATCTGCAAACCAGCTTACTGTAGTGGTGACAGCTGCAACACATGCTAAGGCACTTTTATTATATAAAAAAGGGTGTGAGAGTTCCATTCACTCCTTTGTGACAGCAACTGAGACCTGAATTCAGAGCTTTTTATGCATATGTAGCTTTTATATATCTTCATGATTTGTTTCCTTTAAAAAAAAAAGAATGCCTTTTTTTGCCATAGATAAGTCTAAATGCAGCATATACAAAACAGTTAAGAATACAGGTAAATTCAGCAACCAGTGGAGACCAGTGTAGGACAAGGTACTCTCTCTTCTAAACATGGTTCCAAAGGAAAGGCAGTGGTAAAGACGGAATTTTATCATTTATTGTGAGAGGGGAGAGAAAGAAAACCATTTTCTTTTTTCCTTTCAAAATATATCTGTGCAGATGACGGGTTTTTAGACCATGCTGAGTTAACGGTGCAGAGAAACTACCCCTGGGCCCCAGTCCTAGGGTAGGTACAGCGTCATGTGGGAGGGCTGTTGGCCCTCTCTAATGGTCTGGCTGGCAGACTTGGGACAAGTCCCTGAACCATTAAATAGATTTGGTCCCCGAGAGTGTTGGGAGGAGCCACGGGAAGGCTGCTGGCTGCTCCAGCTTCACCCCAGCAGCCTCACTGTGGCAGGGGGCAGGCTGCCCTCAGCAAAGAGGGGAGAAGGGGTCATCATTGCACTTGAGACATTTTAGCATCAGGAAGAAGACAGAGGGCTGGTCCGGAGGGGGTGGGGAGATGCTTACCTCCACCTCCCTCCCCTGCCATAGCATTCTGCACCCTGCGCAGAAGCAGAGAGCCTGGCCTGCTCCCACTGACCCTCCCGGAGCCTCTGGAGTGGAGAGCCGTTGGGGCAGCAGGTATGTGAGGTCACCGCATGTGATTGCCAACAGCAAAGAAGCAGGGAAAGGGGAGAGAGGGTGGCAGAGGGGGAGGTGATGTCTCTCGTAGGGTATCCAACTATCAAAACTCCTTTAGTCTGAAGAAAAATAGATTTATAAAAAACATCTTGCCCATCCTTAGGCGCCTGCCCTGCTTGCCTCATCATCTTTTGCTTTTTGGCAAGAGCGGGCCGAAGATTCTGCTGGGCACTCTTCTCCTGGGCCTTAGCCTTAGCCCAGGACCCTGACTCTTTGGTATCAAATTCTGGGAGGTGGTGGTGGTGGGGAACAGAGGAAACCAAAGGCCCACAACTAGGTGTGCTGTGTAGGGGGCGTGTGCAGGCCTCAGGTCCCCGGCCTGGTGGGAGCTGGGGGAGGGTCACGGTCACAGCCATCCTAGGAAGGAGGGCAGAGGTGCTGTGGCTTAGGACGGGGAGGCAGGGGCGTCGCCCATCCATCGCAGGCAGCAGGAGGTCGACCCTTACTCGGCAGCTTTGGCCTCAGCCCCATCCGCTTTGCCGTCCACCTCTTCGTCTGAGCAGTCACCAGCACCTTTCCGGGCCATTCGGCGGGGCACCACGAACGGCAGGTCCCCACGCCTGCAGGGGCAGATGCACAGGGTCAGCGAGCCGGCCTCAGGGAGGCCACCGCGAAGCCTACACATTGCAAAGCAACTTATAGACGGAAACTAGACGCCGAAGTTCTGAAAGGGAGAAAGCAATGCTGTGACTCCACAGTCACAACACACCAGCACAGAAAGAGTCAGGGAATCAGGACTGATATTGAGTTGCTCTCTGTAGAAGGTCACCCTTTGCCCAAACTTAAAAAACAGCTGGAATCAAGGTAAAATGCACTGTTCGTATAGAGCATAAAGGTGGACACCTTCTTCCAACCACAAGCAAGAAAATGAATATTAAATTCTGACCAGAATGTCTGTCTTGCTGCTTTTAAGCTTTCAAAAAAAAAAAAGATCCCTGGGCAAATGAAGTAAGAAACGAGACTCTCAGGAAAAAAGAACCTCTGCCTTACCACTGAATCCTTCATAAAATGTTAACATGCCCTCCCCTTAACAAAGCAAAGAAGGTTATTTCACGGTGCCAGGCAGTGCAGGATTACACTGGTATTCATTCAACAACGACGTGTGAGACACCTACTACGTGCCAGGGGCTTGGCCAAGTTGCCTCAAGAACTCAGTAGGGAAATGTTCTCACTGGGGTTAAGCTGCGACATGAACAGGCTGTTGATACAGGCTGGGAGGGAGTTACCAGGAGTTTACTGTTTGTTCAGAGGCTGGGCGAAAGCCTGGGAGGCGAGAAGCAGCAACGAAAGGGGCACCAAGTTTACAGGAGCTTCGTTTCCTGAAACGTGCTTTCCCTAACTAACTTTCTAAAGGAGAAACAATAAAGCAAAAGGGCGGGTGGGAGCAGATGGCCCTGTAGGGTGGGCAGGAGATCACAGGGCTCACCTGAGCTTGTTCTTGAGGGAGCTGACCTCGCGGTTCATGGCGTCCGCGGTCTCCGTGGCGTCTTCCAGCTCCCGCTGCAGTTTCCGGCGGGAGGCGTTGGCCCGCTGGGCCTCCTCCTCAGCCTCCTCCAGCTGTCGCTTCAGCTGCTTCAGGCGGGTGGACGCCTTGTCAGCCTGTGGAGAGGGATGGCCAGCGGCTCTCGTTAGAGGCTGGGCGGCCCGGCAGGGGCGCGCGGGAGGGTGGGCCTCGCGGCTCTGCCCGTGCCCGCACCTGGTCCTTGAACTGCTCGGCGTTCCTCCGCTCATCGTCCACCTGCAGCAACACGTCCTTCAGCTTCTTCTCGGCCCGGCGCACCTGTTTGCAGGCCGCTTGGCGCTCCCTGCGAGGCACAGGCCCAGGCTCAGGGGGGGTTCCAGCACAAGCTGGGGCCGCCACTGCCCAGGGCCTCATTGGCACTGACCCCTTGCAGAGGCCTGGGGCCAAGGGGGGATGAGAGGCACTGTGACTTCTCCCAATCTACAGATAAGGCAACTGGGCACAGGGAAGGGGGGTGGTACATCTCAAAGAGAATACAGCAAGGAAAAGGGAAAGCTGAGATTTAGGGCCTGCTGTGACCCTCACTTTCTCCAAACAAGTCTCAGTCTCCCTGAGCACATAAGATCAGTTGCCCAAGCAGGGTAAGAACCCCATCTCTCTCTGAAGCAGCCCTCGGAGTCAGCCACCAAAGCCCGTACTTTCAAACAGAGGCGCCTCAAACCCAACGGGACCTCACCAGAAAGAGCAGGGCCCGTCAGGATGGAGGAAAGCAGCTTCTGGAAACTGGGGGGCAGAAAGCTGGTTCCTGGCCCAACTCGGGTACAGGAGCCCAGAAGGGTCTGGGGTTATCCCAGGTGAGAGACACACAGAAGGGCCACCTCAGGACACCTGCCATCTCTGGAGGGGGGCGGCAGCACCGGAGTCACCTACTTGGTCTCGCTGTCGAGCTGCTCCTCCAGCTGGGCGATCTTGGCCTCGAGGGCTGTGATGGAGGCCTTGTACTTGGACTTGACGGTGCCCTCCATCTCCTGCAGCTTCACTTTGAGCTCCTTGTTCTGGCGCTCCAGCTGCTGCCGCGCGTTCTCGTTCTTCTGGGCGTGGCTGCGCTCCAGGTTCAGGTCGGTGTTGATCTGGTCGATCTAGAGGAGGAAGAGCCACGTGACCTCTAGGAAGGCTGGGACCCTGGCTGGGGGGCCAGGGGTGGCCAGATCCCACCGAGATTCTGGGCACCCAGCTCTCTGCTATCCAGTTAATGAGGCACAAAAGCTTCTGAGAGAAACTATGGGGAGATCTTTAGAGGTACCAGGACATTTCCCCTACACGATAAGGGAACAGCTGGCACCTAAGCCTGTGCTCCTATCAGTTGCTGCTGTGAGGCCTGCTTCACTGTGGGGTGCTCAGGACCCTCAGTCTCTGGTGCAGGCCTGGGCACCCCATGGCACCTGGCGGAAGGACCCCCAGCCCCACCCACCTGCAGGTTGGCCTTCTTCAGCCGGTCGTTCACCAGCTCCGTGTTGCCCTGCTCCTCCTCCAGCTCCTCCTCCAGCTGGGCGATGCGGGCCTCCAGGCGCCGCTTCTCCTCCAATGCCAGGGCTCTGGGTGGGGGCGGGGCACAGTGAGGGGCCTATCCCAGAGGCGTGGGTCTCCAGCCAAGTCATCCCCGAGCGCCCTACCCACCACCTCCGCATCTGGGGCTCACCCTTTGCCGCTGCTGTTGGCGATCTCATCGGCCAGCTCATCCCGCTCCTGCTGCGCCTGGCGCTTGGCACGCTCGGCAGATGCCAGTTCCTGCCGAGGGACCAGAATACCAGTGACCAGGCAACCCACAGCCCAAAGAGTACATCTCTGCCATTCCTGATGCTCTGTGCACACTCTCCTCAGTGCCATCACCCCTGGGTCCCTGGTCATCTCCTCCAAACCCCCTTCCCAGACTTGTCTCCTCCAGGGAACTCCCAGGGACCCTCTGAACTCATAGCTCAGGCACAGGTTTACAAAGTCCCTAGAGCTTGGCACCAGGAGCCAAGTCAGGTGCCAGGGATATAGAAATAACCGAGAAACCCACCCGGCCTAATGGCATACCACACTGACAGATACCCCATGTGCCAATCCCACTGCATTTCAGGGAGACCAGAGGTTGGGAGGAACAGGGGCGTGAGTCGGGGCACAGTGTGAGGACCATGGCACTGTGATGAGGCTGCCACAACAAAAAGAGTCATGTGTGCCTGGGTAGGGGCCGATGGGAACGTATATGGACTTCTGGTCTGCCTGGGAGCCCCCAGCATCACACGACAGAAAGGCAGTTAGAGCCCTGGGGACAACCAGCATGTGCATGGAGAGGGCGGCCCTGAGGTGCTCACCTGCTCGCTCAGTGTGGAGACCACAGCAGAGGGGACGCTATTCCAGGCAGTGGTCTCACAGCAGGAGGTGAGAGTACCACAAAGCCTCATTTCATGAAGGGATCGGTCCCCAGACATGGCAATTTAATCTGTACACATTTTAATCACACCAGGGAACCTTGCAACTTAATGATGCCTTGGAGAAAATTCTCATGTAAAGCAGGAAACCCCATCCAGCTCACTTCTGGAACCTGCCTAGCTCGTCTGAGGCCCACCTCCTGCAGCTGGATCATCTCGGCCTCCATGCTCTTCAGCTTCTTCTCATTTTCCTTGGCCTGTGCCAGAATCTCCTCCCGAGAGGCGCGCGTGTCGTCCAGCTCCCGCATGTAATCCTTCATCTGGGCCTGGGGGCCAAGGAGAGAGGCTTGGCACCCTCAGCCACATCCGTCTGCTCTGCCGCTGCCACCCCGTCCCAGGGGCAGCCCCCCCTTCACAGGACACTCTCCAACAACCAGGTACCACTGGTTTTTAGCCTGAAGCCACAACACTCAACCAATTTAAGTATAAAATAGCAAAATAATAACTAAAAACATTTTTAAACCATGCTACTTTTACACTCTAATGGGCAAAAGCTCATTAGAATTTATAAAGAATATTTCTGGCAGCTTTACTGAGTGTGGACATGTGAACACCAGCTGCTGACCTGAGCACAGACTCAGGGTGCCATTCCTAATGCACCCCAGTCCTCTGAGACAGCACCCGCAAGGTAATTTCCAACTACCAAAAAAAGATAAAAGTTCTTTGTCAAGTTCGTGCTATCTGCCTGACCCGACTCTAAAGAGCTCAGTCATATGCTTCTTTTACCTTTTGCTGATAAACTCTGAACTGGGATTGCCCAAGCCAAAAGGTGTGATTCTGGCTGCATGTGGGATGACTGTACGGGCTGAAAAGTGCCCCCAGCCATCAGTGTCTCCTCTACAATCTTGCCCACACGGATTCTTCCTGTTGCTGGTTTGGTGGGTCCAGCATGGCTTCCTAGAGCTGTCCTCAATTCGTTACTTCCCAAGTGGGTGTCCCTCACTCTGTGCTGCTTCTCTGATGAATAACCAGGTCAGAGCCTCTGCTCACTTGTCTGGGAAGGCAGGACTGGGTCTACTAGACTGGATCAGTACCTATCTTTTCTGGCAACCTGCCAGTAAGTGGCTCTCTTCCCCAGCTCTACTACACTTCAAGGTTTTAGTGTACACAAAGCCATCAGTCTCACTGCAAGTTTCAGGCTAATTTGCTTCTGCTCCACTTCTGGGCTTCTGAGGCCTGTAGTGTGGGGATAAGGGCTCCACTGACTTTCCCAGAGAGGAAGGGTGGGCAAACCTCTGCCCTCACTGGCCAGCCTGCTGGTTTCTGAGGCTGAGCCCAAACGCTGCCAGGACCAGCTTGGTCAGGCCTGGCCTCACCTGTAGCTTCCGCAGCTGCTTGATGGCTTCATCCCGGGCCTTGTTGGCTGAGTCAATATGGGCCTCCAGGTCCTTCAGGTCCATCTCCAGCTTCTTCCGTGCGGCCACTGCCATGGAACGCTGCTTCTTCTCATCCTCTAGCTCTGCCTCCATCTCTCGCACCTGGGGGGGAAACGCTGACAGCTCAGGAGGCTGCCGCCCACAGTTCCTGCTCCAACTGCAGGGCCAGTCCTGGTGGGAGCCAAGGGGCCTCGAGAGCCAATGAGGATTATTAATCACAAAAGCCCTAAAAGGACAAGTTACTGACCAGCAGAGTACAGGAATGGAAGTAATGACACAGGAATATATGGGGAACGCTAATGTAATCCAGGTAGAGGAAGGAGGGAAAGGCCTACCAGAGTCAGCGGTGGAGGGACTGGGAGTACAAACCTGTCTGACCAACTGCTTCTTCTTTTCCTCACTCTGCTCGTCACGACCCTGCAGGTCCCGCTCAAACTGGGCCTTCATGGCCTGCAGGTTCACTTCCAGTCGCAGCTTGGCATCCTCGGTGGCCTGCAGCTCATCCTCCAACTCCTCCAGCTGGGTCTTCATCTCCTCCACCTGCTGCTCCAGGGCCCGCTTGGACTTCTCCAGCTCATGGACCTGCCACGAGGGAGAGAGCTAGCTCAGACCAGGGGGATGGGCAGGTCCTTGAGGACCCTGGACCTGGGAGCTGCTCACTCCCTAACCCTCTGTGATGCCCTCAGCTGGCTCCCTCTGGTGACCCCCTGCAGTGCAAACACTCACACTCTTGCCAACGTCATCCTTAGAGCTCATGAGGTCCTCCATCTCTGTGCGGAACTGCTTGTTGAGCCGCTCCAGCTCTGCCTTTTGCTCCACAGCCTCCTCCAGAGCCCGGGCCAGTGACAGTGCTTTGGTCTCTTTCTCTCGGGCCTCTGCCTCAGCCCGATCTCGCTCTTCGGCATATTTGGCTGAGATGGTCTTTTCCTCTGCCAGGAGCTGGTGGAAAGATGGGAGGCAGTGCGGCTTATGGCAATGGGTTCTTAGAAAGAGATCAGAGCTACTGACCATAGCCAGAACTAAGACATTGAGATAAAAACATCCCAGGTGCAAGGACTGTGAGGAGGGGGGACCCAAGAAGAGTAAATTCCAAGGCTGCTGCCTGGAAACCCTGGCAGAAGGTACCAGCTCCAGCTCCAAAGATGACATGCTGTCAGCCCAGCTTGTTCTAGGGACTAGTCAGGGGCAGGGACTGCCTCTACCACCACTTTTTAGGTCTAATTGATTTTCTTTCCTTTTTCCTAAGCATGGGCAGGCACTAGGAATCGAACCCAGGTCTCCGGCATGGCAGGCAAGAACCCTGCCTGCTGAGCCACCATAGCCTGGCCAAGTCTAATTAATTTTTACTACTTATTAATGATAATCCTGTATGGCATGTCATGCCCCTTTCATGAGAACCTACAGGAAATATTTCCCTCACTCTTGGAATCTGGAAAAGCTTTGGTTCTCCTGAATGACTGCTTAGTGTTCATCTCGGATGCTGAGAGATCCAGATCCAGTTTGTGGCCCTCCTCGAACATGAACACATATTCCTCTGGTGGTCGTTATTTGCATGGACCCACCCATAGCTGTATCTTGCTTTTCTACCTGCCCATCTCCTATGGCCCAAGTAACTAGTTTATCCCAGGAGTTGGCAAACTTTTTCTTAGATTGTAAATGCTGAGGCTTTGTGGGCCACATGGTCTCTGTACCAACTCCTCCGCTCTGCCACTGTAGCCTGGAAGCAGGCAGGCAACAATCAAAGCAGATGAGCAAGAGGGAGGCTGTACTGCAGGATTAACTTGCTCTACTGAAACACGGAGGGGGCTGGGTCTGGCTGTAGCTGTAGATCCCTGGTTTGCTCTAGTTTTCAATTCTGCCACCATTGTCTACATCTCTATAGACTGCCTCAGATCTTTTGGAGTGAGAAACAAGTATAAACACACCAACACAAATTTTAAGTATGAGTGAAACAGATCCATTAGAGAAAAATCAGAAAATATAAAAAACTAGAAAGGGGGACAGTCACTTCACTCCTAAACCAATCATATGAGACACTATTCTGGTCAGTTTCTTTCTGGGCCCCTCAACATGCTGGACAACAAAGAGGGGCCCAGGAGAGCCTGGTCCTCTTGGGCTTGCTCCCTGAGCTGGGTCCGAAGAAGCCATCACCAGGCTTTGCTTACTTTACAGCAGCCTCTGCCTTGGGCTGTGGTGGTTGGAGAATAAAGGAATTGAAAGCGGGATGGAGCGGTGTCCATACCTGGTCGAACTTCTTCTGCTTCTTCTCCAGGTTGGAGACGCTCTGCCGCTGGTGGTCCAGGTCGACGAGCAGGTCGTCCAGCTCCTGCTGCAACCGTGTCTTGGTCTTTTCCAGCTTGTCGTAGGCAGCTGCCTTCTCCTCATAGCGCTGGCTCAGGCCCTCTAGATCCTTCTGAAGCTTCCTCTTGGATTCCTCTGCAATCTCCAAGCACCCCATGCCATCATCCATCTTCTTCTTCATGTCGGTCACCTAGGCAGGGGCAAGGAGGAAGGAAAGCCCTAAGATGGCACCGGTTTATGCAACATACCTGCACCTGGGGGCTGGCCTGCTCCAGGGGAAAGGGAAACCAGCCAGTCAGCCCAGTTAGGGAAACAACTCCCCTGAATCTCCTCCCTCTTCAGCCATGGTTAAGAAACCCGAATTTCTGCAAAGGGGCATCTGCCTATTGTGAAAGCCCCAGGGAAGGTCAACACCACAGGTCAGCTTTGGCACGACTCTCACTAATGAGCCCCACCAAGTCTCTCATTTTACAAAGACTGAGGCCCAGAGAGAAGAAACCCTCCTCCACAGGGATCAAGCCTGGAGCTTTGTAAGGAAGTTTGTCTGCTGGAAGCAGGAGGACCAGCAGGTCTCCATCATGCAGCCCCCTCCTTGTACCTGGAAACACACCCAGGACTGCGTGAAAACACTGGGTACTCCGACCCAGGCATGGGGACAGACTATTAACCTATGCTCAGGTGGTTCAGATCTTCTGGCTTGGTACATTTAAGTCCCAAGATAGGATCTAGGTTCTTAATATACTTTTGGCTATGTATCCTTTGATAGTCTAGAGGAGGCTGAGAACCTCTTCTCACAGCAATGTCTTAATATGCCTAAAATAAAATGCATAGGATTATCAAGTAAATAGATTATAGGAAAATGCGGTTGTCACAACATACTTTTTTCAATTGTAGTGCAATAACCTGTGTGTATTTTTATTGACATATTGAAGAACAAGGTTCGCTCCGATGTAGTGATGCACCTGCCACCACTGGGATGGGTAATTGGTGATCGGTGACAGTCACAGTACTAGCTCCTGCTACCCTGGCTTACTGTCTACTGGAAATGCTATGTTTCAGCCAGGGATTAGTGAAATGAAAATCTTAGTTCCCCTCATCCAAGTCCACGGGTCCCTAAATTCTACTTCAGAACCTCATGCTAAGAGCCCTGAGCTGAAGGTGTGTGCTCTCTGGGGGTTGGGTGCCCATTGGGGAGCAGGCCTGGGTGGCCCCAGGGGCCAGGCACTGTGCCTTCAGCACCCAGGCCAGGCCGGCTGGGAGCTCACCAGCCTGCAGAATCATACAGTGATTTCCCTGAGCCTCCCAGTCTGGAGGGGCACAAGGTATCTCGAAGGGGGGCCAGCACCCAACCTGGGCATGGAGGGTGGCAATCTGCTTCTCAAGGTTCCGTTTGGCCTCCTCCTCTTCCTCCAGCTGCTCTTTGAAGGAGTTCTTTTCATCTTCCATCTGCTTCAGCTTGGTACTCAGGCTCAGCTTCTGCCGATTCTCCTCCTGCAGGAGCTCCTACTCCAAGGACAAGGGTGGAGGAGAGGAAGGGGAGCTCGAGGGATGTAGCATCAAAGCCTTATGGCTACCATACCTCAAGGGAGGGAAGAACAAGTCTACTCTAATTCAGGGACAGGCTGTGGGGTGGAGGTGGGACTGGGAGGACCCAGAGGCCACAGGGATGAGGGCTGGGACAGCTAACAGGATGAACTCTAGAATGGAAAACCCAGAGGCCTGGTAGCCACTGCCACATGGGCACAGGGTCCTCCCAGCAACAGAGAGCCTGCTGCTGCCCCTTACCTGCGTGTCCTGCAGCTGGGACTCCAAAGCGGAGAAGTCCTTGGTGAGCTTGCTGGACTTGCTGTCAGATTGGTTGAGGAGACCTGTGACATTGTCCAGCTCAACCTGCACGGGAACAGGAAAGGGAAAGAACCATGTTGGCCCCATCTCAGCTTTTTTAGACAAAGCTGGACCCAAGTCACAAGCCAGACCACAAAGGATGTGACTGAGGATCCACTGTGAGGTAAGAGAGCCCTGCCAATTGGGGCCACGATGGAGGAGCTGCTGGGGGAACCGTAACCAGATCGGTCCCATGGAGTCCTCACCTGCAGTTTAGTGACCTTGTCGGCCAACTCTGTGCGCACTCTCTCCCCCTCACTGAACTTGGCCTGCAGCTCCTGCCACTGGGCCTCTGCCTTCTTCCGCCTGTGCTCCGAGTCGCCTTTGCTCTGCAGCAGGACCTTCACCTCACTGGCCAGCTCGCCCCGCTCATCCTCCAGGGACTGCTTTGCCTTCTCCAGGTTGGCTTTCACCTAATGGGCAAGAGAACACAGAAGTAAAGGAGCCACCTGCACCGTGACATAGGGCTGCTCTCATTTGAACAGCTGCCGCGTCCAGATCCCAAAATGCTGCCACCAACAACAAAAACGGTGCCGGGCAAGTACAGGGCATAGCGTGGTGGCAAGAGCCCTGGGCTCAGAAGGATCGGCCTGATCTGTGCTCGTCTCACCCACCAGTGGGTGACAAGCACATGCCCCCCACTGCTCGACCCCTGCCCAGCCTCCCTAAGGCACTGCTGATGTGCTGGGTTTAACAGTATCATCACAGGATGAAGGAAATCATAATTGTCCATTGTCAGACTTCTAATAAAGCTTCTTTGAAACCTGCTGCTCAAACTAATAATGTAGTATGTTTTTTAAAAATATGAAAGTCAATAGCTGAGAGATACCAAACAGAGTCGAGAGGTTATCCTGGAGGTTATTCTTACACATTAACTAGATATCACCTTGCTAGTCAAGATGTAATGGAGAGGTCCTCCAGAACAACTACTAAATAGTCAGGAACAATACAGAACAGCTGCTGGGGCCACGTCAGTGACCAGACACACAGTGTACCCCAGTCTGGACCAGTTGGACCGGCTGTGAGTCCCCCCAGAACCGTGAGTTCCCCAAGCCGTGGTGGCTGGTGCCCCTCCCCAACAGGCTGCTTCCCAGAAGGGAAAGGAAAGGGACTTTACCAGCACCAGGGGCTGAGCCCAACCAAACACC
This sequence comes from Tamandua tetradactyla, assembly GCF_023851605.1. Taxonomy (NCBI): domain Eukaryota; kingdom Metazoa; phylum Chordata; class Mammalia; order Pilosa; family Myrmecophagidae; genus Tamandua; species Tamandua tetradactyla. Next base: position 28,603,333 of record NC_135333.1, read on the forward strand.
AATTGTGGCATTAATTAACAAATTCTGACTAATAAAAATAGGCCCCCAGCTCAGGTGAACCTGGTCAAAGTGGAGGTCGCTCATTGGGCTAACGGAAAAAGAGGAAAGGGGAGGAAATGGAGGTTTTTGTGGCTGTGTTTCTACGGAGGCTTGGCTGCCTCTGAATTCAGTGGCGGGACTTTTTGGGCTGCAACTGCCCCAGGCATAGACAGAAACAGGCTGCTTTCAGGGCTAGTCTCCCACCTGTGCCTTCCCCAGGGGAGGGGTGAAGCCCAACTCAGGTGGAATCCCTCCCTCAAGGAATTCAGACCCCAGGGCTTGGCAACTTGAAGCCATTAAAACCAGCCTACAACCTCTCCTCTGTCTCCACCATGCCCCCAGCAGGGAGAGTCTTTCAAAGTTAAAGGTACCGCATCATCTTATGCTGGTGCGACCCACAGGCACACAAGCGCCACATACTGGGCAGGATAAGAAAAACAGAGCCCAGAGACTTCACAGGAAAGTCTTTTAACCTGCTGGGTCTCACCCTCAGGGAAAACTGACACAGGTGACTCCTTCCCCCTGATAGGAGGCCAGTTTAGTTTGGGAAAACCCAGCTGGAGTCTATAATATCTAAGTAGACCCTTCTAAGGGGGGGTGGGAGGGAGGCACCATACAAGCAGGGCAAGAAACAAGAAAACAAGAACCGAAAAATTAAATCCGTTAAACAAAACCTAAGCTAGAGGTCCAGAAAAAGCTGAACTGAATGTCAAAGAACAGATAGACAACAAATTCATCCAGCAAGAAAACCCTAGGTAAGAGAAGTGAAAGCAATCTCCAGAATAAACTAATTAAGGTAATTAAATGTCTAGAAGCCAGCAAAAAATAACAAATCACACCAGGAAAATTGAAGATATGGCCTAGTCAAAGGAACAAACCAATAGTTCAAATGAGATACAAGAGTTGAGACAATTAATTCAGAATATACGAACAGACATGGAAAACCTCATCAAAAACCAAATCAGTGAATTGAGGGAGGATATCAAGAAGGCAAGGAATGAACAAAAAGAAGAAATGGAAAGTCTGAAAAAACAAATCACAGAACTTATGGGAATGAAAGGCACAGTAGAAGAGATGAAAAAAACAATGGAAACCTACAATGGTAGATTTCAAAAGACAGAGGATAGGATTAGTGAACTGGAGGATGGAACATCTGAAACCCGAAAAGAAACAGAAACCCTAGGGAAAAAAATGGAAAAATATGAGCAGGGACTCAGGGAATTGAATGATAATATGAAGTGCATAAATATACGTGTTGTGGGTGTCCCGGAAGAAGAGAAGGGAAAAGGAGGAGAAAAACTAATGGAGGAAATTATCACTGAAAATTTCCCAACTCTTACGAAAGACCTAAAATTACACATCCAAGAAGTGCAGCATACCCCAAAGAGAATAGATCCAAATTGAAGTTCTCCAAGACACTTACTAATCAGAATGTCAGAGATCAAAGAGAAAGAGAGGATCTTGAAAGCAGCAAGAGAAAAGCAATCCATCACATACAAGGGAAACCCAATAAGACTATGTGTAGATTTCTCAGTAGAAACCATGGAGGTGAGAAGACAGTGGGATGATATTTTTAAATTACTAAAAGAGAAAAACTGCCAACCAAGAATTCTATACCCCTCAAAATTGTCCTTCAAAAATGAGGGAGAAATTAAAACATTTTCAGACAAAAAAATCACTGAGAGAATTTGTGACCAAGAGAACAGCTCTGTAAGAAATGTTAAAGGGAACACTAGAGACAGATACAAAAACACAAAAGAAAGAGGTGTGGAGAAGAATGTAGAAAGAAGGAAAATTAGATATGACATAAAATCCAAAAGCAAAATGGTAGAAGAAAGTACTACCTGTACCGTAATAACACTAAAGGTTAATGGATTGAACTCCCCAATCAAAAGACATAGACTGGCAGAATGGATTAAGAAACAGGATCCTTCTATATGCTATCTACAGGAAACACATCTTAGACCCAAAGATAAACATAGGTTGAAAGTGAAAGGTTGGGAAAAGATATTTCATGCAAACAACAACCAGAAAAGAGCAGGAGTAACTATATTAATATCCAACAAATTAGACTTCAAATGTAAAACAGTTAAAAGATGTAATGGAGAGGCTGGAGGGAACTGCCTGAAAACGTAGAGCTGTGTTCCAGTAGCCATGTTTCTTGAAGATGATTGTATAATGACAAAGCTTTCACAATGTGACTGTGTGATCGTGAAAACCTTGTGTCTGATGTTCCTCTTATCTACCTTATCAACAGACGAGTAAAACATATGGAATAAAAATAAATAATAGGGGGAACAAATGTTAAAACAAATTTAGTAGATTGAAATGCTAGTGATCAATGAAAGGGAGGGATAACGGGTATGGTATGTATGATTTTTTTTCTATTTTCTTTTTCTGAATTGATGCAAATGTTCTAAGAAATGATCATGATGATGAATATGCAACTATGTGATGATATTGTGAATTATTGATTATATATGCAGAATGGAATGAGCATATGTTAAGAATATTTTTGTTTGTTGTTATATTTAAAAAAATAATTAAAAAATATATACAGTAAGATATTGGGTAATTGGAGCTGAACGCATACAGACTGTGCAACAGGACAGGATACAAAAACTCAGAAATGGACAGCACAATACTACCTAACTGTAATATCATTATGTTAAAACACTGAATGAAGCTGCATGTGAGAATGATGGAGGAGGGCTGGGGACATATTGAAATCAGAAAGATAGATGTTAAAGATTGAGATGGTATAATCTAGGAATGCCTAGAGTGTATAATAACAGTGAAATGTACAAGGTACAATTTTTAAAATGTTTTTGCATGAGGAAGAACAAAGGAATGTCATTATTGCAGGGTACTGAAAATAGATGGTAATTAATATTTTAAAATGTCACCTTCTTTGTGAGACTAAAGCAAAAAATGTTTATCTGTTACAAAATTAATATTTTGACTAGTGCATTTCCTAATATAACTTATGTAGATAGTTTGATTGAACACCATTAAGTACTTGGAATCTCAGGTAGGACATGAGATTTTGTTGGTTTGTCCAGAGTGATGCCCCAATGAATCCCAGAGTGATTCGATCAGTGAGTGGAAAAGTATCTGCAAAGCCCCCTTCGGGGAGTGGTGAGAACGGGGAGAAATTCAACTTCCCCAAGTTGAATTCTTGATATTCTCACAAACAGTGTGGACAACCAAAGCTATAGGCAGAGCCTCCAGTCTTGGGGTTTGTTCATATGAAACTTAACCCCGCAAAGGATAGGTCAAGTCTACTTAAAATTTAGGCCTAAAAGAGTCACCCCCAAGAGAGCCTCTTTTGTTGCTCAGATGTGGCCTCTCTCTCCAGCCAACACAACGAGCAGTCTCACCACCCTACCCCTCTCTACGTGGGACATGACTCCCGGGGGTGTGGACCTTCCTGGCAACGTGGGACAGAGATCTTAGAATGAGCTGAGACTCAGCATCAAGGGATTGAGAAAAACCCTAGAATGAGCTGAGATTTATCATCAAGGGATTGAGAAAACCTTCTCAAACAAAAGAGGGAAGAGGGAAATGAGACAAAGTGTCAATGGCTGAGAGATTCCAAACAGAGTCGAGAGGTTATCCTGGAGGTTATTCTTATGCATCAAGTAGAGATCATCTTATTCAAGATGTAATGGAGTGGCTGGAGGGAACTGCCTGAAAATGTAGAGCTGTGTTCCAGTAGCCATGTTTCTCAATGATGATTGTATAATGATACAGTTTTCACAATGTGACTGTGTGATTGTGAAAATCTTGTGTCTGATGCTCCTTTTATCTACCTTGTCAACAGGTGAGTAGAATATATGGAATAAAAATAAATAATAGGGGGAAAAATGCTAAAATAAATTTAGTTTGAAATGCTAGTGATCAATGAAAGCAAGGGGTAAGGGGTATGGTATGTAAAATTTTTTTTCTGTTTTTGTTTTATTTTTCTGTTTTTTTTTATGTCTTTTTCTGAATTGATGAAATGTGTGGAAATGATCATGATGATGAATATGTAACTATGTGATGATATTGTGAATTGCTGAGTGTATGTGTTGGGAATGTTTGTGCTTCTTGTAATTTTTTTTTAATTAATAAAAAATTAAAAATATATATAAATGTATATAAAAGTTGGGGGGACACATCAAGAGCCTCAGCGGTGGCTATGGGAGTAGTGGGTGCGGGGCTGGTGGACTGTCCTGCCACGTCTCCACCCCAGATGTTGGCCATGATCCGGATGGCGTGTTGGGGAAAGCCAGGAAGGCCAGTGCTATGGCCCTTGGGGAAGCTGCTGGAGATTCAGGAAAATCTGAAAAGATTAGGCAACTTTCAGAAAGGAAAAATGGGTTTGTCTTGCTTTGCTTAGGTGTTCACCCAATTCAAGGGCTCTCACCAGAATACCAAATCAGTGTCACATTAAAGAATTTGGATATAGCTTTGCCCATTATCGAGCATTAAAAGGATGAGTGTTGGCAACTGGAGAGCGTGGGCTAGATTTCTCCCCCAGATTAGCCAACACTGATGAACAGAAGGAAGAGCAAAGACAGGTCCAATTAGCCAAAAGACTAAATTTGCCTTTGTAGGTTAATTAACTATCTTTCTGTGTTAATAGCTATAGAACAAATTAAATAATGATCAGAGATTCCCCCCCAAATATATGTAGATATATTTATGTGAAGTTTCCAAAATAAAAACAAGAATTCCATTCTAATCTGCACTGATCAAGCCACACGGTCACCAACAAGTTCACGAGTAAAGTGGACCCTGAGAGAATGCAGCAACAGCAAGTTGGGCAAGAACACTTAAGGACAAGGGAAGGGCTCTGACCTGCAGAGACAAATAGACACGTACATTTCCTTTTCTCAGACATGTGCATTTTTAAAACACTCTAGATTGCCCCATGAAAGAAGCTTAGACTTCTCCAGCGGTCAGCAGAGTAGCCATGAGCTGCCACAGGAGGCAGAACTTGTCTTGGTAAGGAACTGCCTGGCCATCAGCCACCTGACCAAGAAAGCAGCAGGGATCAATGTCACCAGGGTTTTCCCAAAAAGACCCTGGCCAACCACTTGTTGGGGTGCTCTAGAGAGGACCCAGTCTTCAGAAATGGGACCTCAAAGGCCCCGTGAAACTAGCTTCAGTGTTATCAGATTCCTTGAAGTTTTCTGGCCCTGCATGTTGAAAAGAAAAATTATGATAATAAAAAACTATAACTACAACGGGCTGAGGCCTTCCTCTCTAAGTGCTTTACATGGACTCTCAGCTCTTTTAGCCCTGACATGACCATATGAGATGGGCCTAGCATTATCCTCCTGTACAGACAGAACAGCAGCGACTATTTGCTGAGGTCTCACAGCCACTAAGAAGAGGAGCTGGACTCAGGCCCCAGCACTTCGACACTAGACAGACCTCCTTCACTGGTGGACACTGCCCTGCCTAGCACAGCGGCCAGTCTCAGGAGGGCACCTGCCCTGACAGCAGCAAGGCCCACCCGCAGTTGTGGAGGGAGCCCCCAGCCCCAGTGGCTCACGCACCCGCTTCATCTGCTCCAGCTGCTCGGCTAGCTCCTCCACAGCCTGGGAGTGCTTCTGCCTCATCTCCTGGATCTGGGCCTCGTGGGTCTTGGCCTCATCCTCCAGGGTCTTCTTCAGGATGTTCACTTCCTGTTCTCGTTTGGATCTGGACAGGGAAACACCCTCAGAGTGGAAGCCAAGGACTCTGGGGCAACGCTGCTCCTGGGGAACCGTGGTAGCTGTTCCACCACTGGCCACCTTCCTCCTGCCAGCCTCTAAGACATGCTTTGAAGAAGCCATCTGTACCCTCTGAGTCTTCAATCCCACCCTTGCCTCATCCTGAATTTTAAGCAGGGTTCTTAAACACATCTTTTTACTCAGAAGAGAGAAAACTGCTGAGGAACCTCTAGGTTCCATGTCTTCTGCTATGTAATAGCACCATCCGCATGTGTGCACAGAGGCCTGGAGTCCCCCTTCCAGGCCAAGGCCTCCTGTTCCCTTCCCACCCCTGACCTCCTCAGGGATTTGACCGGTCAGTCCCAGGGCCCACCTGAGCTCCTGCTGGGCGGCTGTGGAATCCAGCGTGTCCTCCAACTCTGTTTTCAGAGCCTCCAGCTCTTCCCCGAGATCCCGTTTCTGCTTCTCAGCTTTATTCCTCGAAGCACGCTCAGATTCCAGGTCTTCCTGGAGTTCAGAGATCTGAGATTCCAGCTCCCGAATCTTCTTTAGGGCCATGTTTTTCTGGGCGGCTTCCTCTTCCACTCTGTCAGAGACCAAAAACACCAGCGTGAGGCCATTTTCATTTCCAAAAAGCAGCGCGTGCAGAAGAGGCCCCAGAGGTGCAGGTGGTCCCGTGGTACTTGGGAGCTCCTCCTGGCAAAAACACGTGACGCCTCCAGGAGGTGTAAAGACAACACGGCTCTGATAATTGGGAAACTTCAGAGAGGAATCATTCATTTGCCAAAGAGTCAGTTCTTGAAACATCAAAAAATAAATAAATAAAATGCTAGTCTGTGACAACAGTCAAGTAAAAAGAGAAAAAGGGAAGGGGAGGGAGGGGCGGGCCTGCTGAACTGGCTTTCAAGACAGCAGCAGAGAGAATGCCTGTGGCTCACTGTCCCCCCATTGCCTCCGTGCCGCTGGCCGGCAACCCGGACCTCACCTGGCCAGGGCGGCCTGGAGCTCCTCCTCCTTCTTGGCCAGCTGCATCTTGAGCTCTGCAATCTGGGCCTGCAGCTCCGCGATCTGATCGTTGAGGTCTGTGGAGTCTCCCTCCAGCTTCCGGCGGGTCTTCTCTAGCTCCTGGCGCTGCTTCTCCTCCCTTCGGAGGCGCTCTGCAAAGGGTGGGAGGAGAAATGGGGAGCCCTGAGTGGCCATGGACCTTACTCGCTTGTTTTAAATTATTTACATAAAATACGGAGTAGATAATTGCTATATCACATACATAAGGTGTGAGGAACCACATCCACTTGTGCCCAACTGCTGGGCTAAGGACAGCACTGGTGGCTGAGTCTCTCCCCACCGCACACCTGTTCTTCCTCCACAGAGTAACTACCTTCCCACAGGCTGTGTTCATTGTGCCCCTGGCTTTCTTTATGGCTGTCCCATGTCTGTATCCCTAAACAGTAAAATGTTTACCTTTGCATGAACTTCAACTTACATCATGGAATTGTACTGCATCAATTCCCCATAGTCAGTATAGCAGTCATGACAAGCCAGATTGCCTGGGTTCCATTTCTGGCTTTACAGTTCCTTTAAAGACTTTAGGTAAGTTACTCCGTCTCTGTGTGCCTCAGTTTCCTCATGTGAATAATAAGATGATTCATATAGGGTGAGGTGAGGCTCAAACGAGTCACTATCGCAAAGCACACAGACACACAGGGCCTGGTCCATGGTAAGTGTCGGTGGCTATGATTCTCGGAATTGCCTGTGTTGCTCAGTATTAGAACTGTGAGATTTAACATGCTGTCCCTGCAATTGATAGATTTTGACTTCCATCCAGTATCCCATTTGTGTATATACCACAAGTTATTTATGGACATTTGAGTTGTGTTTGCTTTTATGACCAGTGCTGCTGGAATAGTCCTGCCCATGGTTGCAAGGCACAGCTGGAGAAGTGCTGTTTGCTGGTACACAAAGCTGGAACTGCAGTGCATGATGCCAGCCCGCTTTCCAACACCATCTACCAACATACACTCCCATCAGCATCCTGTGTGGATGCAACCTGCTCAACAACTCTGCTAACACTGATCCGTGTCAAATTTTCAAACATTTACAATCTAGTAGGCATGCACTGCCCAGGCCTCGTAGCGGGTCAAGTCCCCGAGACCATTGTGGGGTGGGGGTGGGAGATCTCTCTGTGTTAGGACTTTCCTTCCCCTTACCAGATGGCTTTGCCTCACCCCTTACAATTGTGAGCAAGCCAGATGGGGCTCTGAAACCCAGCTGGGAAAACCTCCCAGCGGTCGGCCCGGACATGCTGCGGAGTGGCTCCAGCATGTGCTCTGGGCACACGCAGAGGTTTGGCCTCTCCTCCCTCACCCAGGTGTCCACTCCTCTCAAGGGGCAAGGGCCTCAGATGGCCACAAATCCTCAGGGCACACAGAGATGAAGGGACTATTTATCACCTGCCCCAAGTCAAGCAGGACACCTCACAATACCTGTCCAGCACTTTACACTGTAACAGCATGTTCACACACAATTTAGTCTACTCCTTACCAACACCGTGTCACGGTGTCCACTTGACAGGGAAGGGAAACTAAAGCTCAGGGAGATTAAGTAACAGGCACAAGATGACATAGAGCTGGCATCATACCTAGAGCCTCTCAGGAAGTCTCAAAAGCTGGCGAGGTACGTGGTGCCCAACACAGAGAAATGCCAACTCTTTACCTGACTCATGCCGTGGAGGGGACATCCCTACCGCTCACAAAGCGCCGCGTGCCTGGGGCCCAGACCCCCACCGGGCCCCAACGCAGCTCCTGAGCCTCACTGTGCAGTGTTGGCATCAGCCCCGCCAAGCTACCGGAGGCCTCAGCACGGGCACAGGCACGAAGCCGCCATCCCCTACCTTCCAGGTCAGTGATCATGGCCTCATGTTTGTTCTTGAGCTTGGCGAGGCTCTTGGACTTCTCCTCCTCTTCCGTGAGGTTGGTGGTAAACTCAGCTATTCTGTCTTCCAGGAGCTTCTTCTCCTGCGGGCAGGGGAGGGGGCAGTGTCAAGGCTGAGCCTTTTAGCCTCAGCTGAGCACAGAATACCCTGACTCCCCTTAGAGCACGATGACTCCTGCGGAAACTTAGAACTGAACGGAACCGCAGGGCCTGAAACACTCGATCACATTCATTAGGATTTCCTGGACCAAAGGGTTCACTTTGAAAGATCACGAGCCCTCCTAAAATAGCCAGAGACGCTTCCTTGGGACCTGAAAACATGGTGCCAAGCTCTCCTGGACCCTACTACCCTCCAGTCCCCAGGTGACAGCAGGCTCCAAGGGGCAGATGCTATTTTCGTCTCCACGCCAGTTCCGCACCCCTTGCATACGGCCACCATGTCACTGTGACTCAACCCGAAATAACCCAGGGCTGCTCCCCTTGCTTCCCGCTCTGTGTGTCCACCACTGGAGACCCAGCCTCAGCAAGGTCCGCGACCTGCCACATAGCCAGCCTGTGGTAAGGGTGTCTCATGCTTCCCACGCCACCAAGCCCCAGCACGAGTACCTGCCCTTCCAGCTCCACCCTCGGGGGGCCCAGGGCGGCCGACCCGTTCCTTCCCTCTCCTCTAACATGTTTTCCAGCCTTCATCTGCTTACTGGGGCAGATGTGAACAGGAACTCAAGGCCATCCTAGAATGCAGTCAGCCACCACAGAGGTGGTGGAAGGAGTGCACGCCCCTCACCAGGAGCCGGTGAGACACCAGGCCAATCCGCCTCCGTCTGGCACAGACAATGCCCCATGACAGCAGACAATAAATAACAGCTGAAGCACAACTCTACAAAGCCTAGGGTCTCAAAAGCTTGTGGAGAGCGACAGCCTATTGGTTCGCACAGGTTGGTGTGATGCCCTAATACATCCCAGAGTAATCCAGGAAGAGAATTAAAAAGTATTTGCAAAAAAAAACCAAAAAAACAAAAAGAATTTGCAAAGTCCCTATGAGGGACTGGGGCAAAAGGTAGAAATATTAAACTTCCCCACCCGGGGAAGACCTGATATTCTTGCAGTCATTGGAGACTGCCAATTTGATGGGCCAGGCCCTCAATCATGGGGATTGCCCGTGTGTAACTTATTCCCGCAAAGGATAAGCTGAGCCTACTTATGATTATGCCTAAGGGTCATGCCCAGAGAACCTCTTTTGTTGCTCAGATGTGGCCTCTCTAAGTCAATTCAGCAGGTGAACTCACCGCCCTCCCGGCTAAGAGGGACAGGACTCCCAGGGGTGTGACTCTCCCTAGCAACGGGGACAGGACTCCCAGGGATGAGCCTGGCCCTGGCACTGTGGGATTGAGAAAGCCTTCCTGACCAAAAGGGGGAAGAGAATGAAACAAAATAAAGTTTCAGTGGCTGAGAGATTTCAAATAGAGCTGAGAGGTAATAAATTCTGGAGGTTATTCTCATGCAGTGTATAGATGTCTCTTTTTAGTTTTTGGTGTACTGGAGTAGCTAGAGGGAAGTACCTGACACTATTGACCTGTAATCCAAAACTTTAATTCTTAAAGACGACTGAGTAACTATAGAGCTTTTAAGGGATGTTTGTGTTACTGTGAAAACCTTGTGACTGAAACTCCTTTCTCTAGTGTATAGACAGATAAGTAAGAAAAAAAAAAAAAGACAAAAAAACAATAAGCAATGGGAGTTATGGGCGACTTGGGTGTTCTTTTTTACTTTTTTTTTGGCAATGAAAATGCTCAAAAATCAATTGTGGGGCAGGCCATGGTAGGCAGAGCTCTCGCCTGCCATGCCGGAGACCTGGGTTCAATTCCCGGTGCCTGCCCATGTGGAAAAAAAAAGAAAAATCAATTATGATGATGAATGCACAGACATCTGCTGATACTGTGAACCACTGGCATATACTTCAGATGATTATATGGCATGTGAATATACATCTCAATTTTAAAAAACGAGTCTGGAAAGTTTAACTGATGAGAGATGTCAAACCCTTCCTGCAGATGTTGCTCTTTTAAGAGAAATGTCCTTTTGGTGTGACCCTGGTGCCCGAGGCCATGGACACCCAGGCAGAACAACCCGCTGTGGACAGAGCCACAGTGCTGCCAACAGGAGGGACGGGCCAGCCCCGGCCCCAGCGCACCCCTCCCTCCCTCCCGTCCGCCCAGGACCCCACCTTGGCGAGTTTGCAGTTCTGGTCTTCCATAATGATCTGGTCTTCCTCCAGCTTCTTCAGCTTGGCCTCGGTGGTGACCTTCTCGAGTTGCAGCTTCTGGCGGGCACTCTCCTCCTCTTCCAGCTGCTCCTCCAGCTCCTGCCCCACACCCAGACGGACTGTGAGGGGCGCAGGCTCCAGCGCCCAGGAGCACGGCTGAAACGCAGCCCGCTCCTCACATGTGCAATCTCGTATTTAGGATGGGGAGCGAAGGAAGCCAGAGTCCCAGGCCCCATTCCCGGTCATTTGTCCTGAAATGCTCCCTTTTGTGAGTTGCCCACCAGTAACATGGGCAGACTGTCTACGGAAAGCAGAGCCTAAGCCCCCCACTGACACCTCAGGGCCAGGCTTGAAGGGAGGGAAATGAAACTGGCCTCACTGCTCATGGGGGCCTGAGACACACATATTAGAAATAACCACCCTATGAAGACACTCTCTCCAAGCTGGCCCCAAGTGGACAGGCAAGGAGTCAGCTTACCATGGAAATGCTGGTTTCTGTGTTCTCCCTGAGTCTTGCATCCCCATTCCTCCAGGATGCCCCACCCCCTGCACCCCATTTCTGAAGTGTCTGGCCCCGGCCCTGCCTCCGGGGGGCGGGGGCAGCGGGTTACCTGGATGTTCTGCTGCATTTTCTTCTTCTCCGTCTGCAGGTGCTGACAGCGCTCCTCCTCCTCCTCCACTCTGGCCTCAAGGTCGTGGCAAATCTCCTCCAGCTCCTGCTTCTTGGCGGTCAACCGGGCCCGGAGCTCCTCAGCCTCGGCACACAGCTCCGTTTCTGCCTGGAGCTGCTCCTGCAGCTGCAACTTCTCTGCCATGAGCTACAAAATACAAAAGCTCCTTGCAACCTAACCTCCTCAAGCCACCCAGGACCGAGGTTCTCGAGCTCAGGTTCCTGGAGGGAGGATGAAGAGAGGTGTGCCCACAAGAAAACAGAGAGTGCTTAGGCTCTGGGGCACTTCGCAACATCGTGTCCTTTATGTTTCACCACAGCCCCACGAGTCACATGCCAAGATCCTCAGAAGCACACCCAGAGAGGTAAGTGATGGAGCCTGGGCTTGAACCCCAGATTCCTGGTCTTTACATCCCAGTGGGTGGCCTCCCTGAATCCCATAACCCTGAATGGAATCTACAGAGGGATTCACTGCCATTTTCCTATTTCAAGAGGAGAAATATTTCCCTCAATGCCAAACTGGCCTCGTACACTGGCGCCAGCAGGTGGCAGCGCTAAGGCAGCTGGGCAGAAACCCACCTGGGACTGGAGCGTCTCCATCTCAGTGAGTCTGTTCTCCGCAGCCAGCTGCTTCTCTCGGACCTTCACCAGCTCCTCCTCCTTGGCCATCATTTCCTCCTCCTGTCGGCTTACTTGTAGCAGCGGCTTGACCTAGGAGAGGAGAGGGTAGTGGAGATGTGGCACCAGAGGGTGCCTGCCCTGCCAGCAGTTATGAGGGGGCAACAAGACATACCGCAGGGAGCAAGCTGGTGCCACCTTCCTGGAATCAGGGCTCTGGTGTACCACGGGCCCTAAACCCACTAACTACATCTCAGGGAAACATCCTGTGCACAGACATGCTCAAGACAGTGGTGTTTATGACAGTGAAGAGTTATAAGGGGAAAAGGAGTCAGATTAGAAAACATTCTCCAGGAAACAAGTGTGCTCATTTTTTACAAGTCATGCTTAGGAAAGAATTTTAAACAGAGAAGGCAAGGTATGAGACTGTTTATACAAGCCAAATCTCAGCTATGAAAGAATGTATATGGTTTACACAGGTGAGATTTATAGGGAGTGAGAAAGAAAAAGATTGGGAATAAATATGGAAACATCTATTGTTGCTAGCTCAAGGAGAGGGAGCCATGGGCAACTTTTCACTTTTCTTCTTTATGCTTTTTGTCAGTCCACAGAGGTGGGTATAGGGCCTGCTGTCCCTCGGGCTGACGACGGAAGCCCCAGGACCTACCTTGGTGAAGAGCCGCCACCACTGCCAGTTCCGCAGCTTGAGGTAGGCGGCGCAGTTCCTCTGAAGGACTTTCATGGCTGTCAGCTGCTGCTGTCGCTTGGCAAAGGCCCTGAGGTGGGTGGGGGACATGGTGAGAGTCCAGGGGTGGTGGCCAATGGTGCCGACTGGGCCACTTGGCCAGTGTTCCAGGGGACCTACTCTTGCCTGGGACACTTCAAGAAAGGGGAGCAGCAGGGGAGGCTGGTCTCAGGCTCGGGGCTGGTTTCTCCATTCAGGAGCTGAGTGACCTCAGGCAACTCCTGACCCTGCAGACGATGACCTAGGCCCAGGCTATATACCTCCTGCCTTCACGGTGGGGTGAGGTGGCTCCAGGTGTGAAAGCCTCTTGTGAACTAACTGCAGGACCCAAAGGGCAGGGCTTTGAGTTAAATATGGGCACCTTTACCCAAAGATGATTTACTCGTGCTTGTCTCTGGAGCTCAGGGCTAGCTCAGGAATGCATACCCTTGAGCACAGGTCCAGACACAGGGGACTGAGGTGCAGGCACTGTCCTGCAGCAGGGGAGCCCCCAGTGTCTAAGGGTGCTGCTCTTGGACTTGCCAGCACAGGACACTGTGTGCAGCTGGCTCTGGGTGTCACACCCACACGGCAAAAAGAGTGAATGGTCCCAACGAGCAGCAGCTTGTGGAGTAGGCAAATCTGAGCAGAATCTCTCCCTTCCCACCCGATCACTTTCAACGTCCATCGGAGAAAGTAGTAGTTTTCACGTGTTGGAGACAGAAATCCAGGGAACAGAGGGGATAGGGAGAGCCATATGGGCCTCCCTCTGGTCCCAAGTGCTCTTCAGAAACGGAACACAGAAGGGCCTGAAGTGTGATTAGGCTGTGTAGGGAGGGGGCGTCTCCGGAACTCACTTTCTGGCCAAGTAGCCCCTGCAGCAGGCCTGGAACCCTATGATGACGTCTGTGATCTTCAGGTCCCGCTCCTCCTCCAGGTGGGCCAGCACGCCGGCCCGGAAGAAGACTTTGCTCTGGCCGATGCGGTATAGGTTGCTGTCCAGCTCCAACGCCTTGATCTGGGTGGGAGGGAAGCAGGCAGGGTCTCACTGCCAGGGAACGGCCAAAGGACCTGCCTCCACCGGTGTGGGGTGAAGCCGGGAGGGCCAGGAAGCAGGGTCGGGCCCAAAGTGGCCCCTTGGCTAGCTTCTTTTCTGCTGGGGAGCCTCTCACCAGGCCAAATAAAGTGGTGTGCAGAAGGACACTGAGAAGGGACAGGTGGGGTGCCAGCTCAGGGCAGGTGACAAGTCAGACTAGCAGAGAAACACAGTTTCTTAAAGTGGCCCTAAAGGTCCTCTTTTCTTTGTCTTCTGTCCCTGCATGCTGGGACAGCATGCAGGGACAGAAGTGGGTGGGACTTTACAAGTGCCCACGGGGCCACCCACGCAGAGGCAGCCGGGAGCAGGGGTCGCAGACAGTGCACACCCTTGACCTTCACCTCTACGAGCCCAAGTCTTCTCTGCTGTAAAACGGGAATAATGCGTTCTTTAATTAAAAAAAACAACTCACAAACAGAACAAATAATAGTGGCTCCTTCAGAGCAGAGTTCTAGGAATTAAATAAATAAGGGACTGCACAGAAAATGTTTAGATCGGTGCCAAGCACACAACGAACCCTACGCACACTTCAGCTGCCACTATAATTGAGCAATTTCAGTGACAATAACAAGGCCCTCTTGTTAAGCCTATGGGCAAGGGTATGCGTGTTCGTCTATTTGGGAGCAAAGAGATTTAGGACAGGCTGGGCAAGGCCATGCCATGAACAGGCTAAGTGGCATCTGGGAGACTCTCGGGGACCCCAAGTGGCCCTGAAAGAGGACCAGGTAGGAGAATGGAGAACCAGGGAAGGTGGAGCTGATAGGAATACCGAACCCACACTGCACACACCACCTGAGGAGTCCTGTCTCCAGCCTCTCCGCAGTTGCTTGGAGGAGCACATGCCTCCCTTGGCCACTGACTCCCCATGACTCCGGGGGAAGAGATGGACACAGGGAAACATGCTGGAGACACTCCTGTCCTAATAATTTCCTTCCCACCAGCTTATAAGCATCTAGACATGAGGCTGTCCCTATGCCTTCTTTTACGGTCTTCAATCTTCCTGTCACCTAAGACAGCATTTTGCACAGGACAGGTGTTGAATCTCTTCTTCCCTTTTCTCTCCTCCCACCCCCAGGTCATCTGCTCTGCTGACTCTTTGGAACCAACGCAAAGTGAAGCACTGGGCACTCCAGAAGCAATAGGGGCCTAGAAAGCATGAAAATGATTGGGGTGGGATTTAGCCCCAGTTTGGCCAGCAAGATGCCACATGGCCTTCAATCACTGCACAAGACTTCAGAGCTCCTACTGCACATCAAGCAAAGAGCACCAGGGGTTGGGAAGAAAGAAAGAGGGAAAACAGCCCAGAAGGCAGACCCCAAGGGCTCTGTCCTGTCTCCGTGTTCTGGGCCTGCACTCTGGCCTGAAAGGTGCCCACTGACCACACTGCAGTGTGTGGACTGGAGGAGATGTGAGCAAGAGAGCATAAAAGCGCTCCACCAGGGGAGGGCTACAGCCCTGGCCTTCCACACCTTTCCAGCCCGACATGCCATCCCTGACTATCTGAGGGCCAAGGGGCCACTCTGTGTTTAACCAATCAGATGGACAGCCCTGTCACTGAAGGTCCACCCCAAGCAGAGAGCACAGAGACAGACCCCCACTCACCATGAGCACACACGCCTGCTTCCCGTCCATGAAGCCCTTCGGAATGGAATTGGGTGTCAGGATCTCATATCTGAGGAAGAAAAGAGGACTGGTCATTGTATCCCTGATTGACGTGAGAAAAGCATCATCCCTTCAATGTGGCAGGTGGGAATTTTCACAAATTCTCCTAAGCAAAGAAGACATTCCAGCAAATTCTACTTGCTCTTTTCTTAGGGTGACTGACAGGAGGGAGGAATGGTGTTTCCCGGTACAGGGATGGGAACTCCCGCTGGACTGTCTTAATCACTCTAGGGGGGCTTTAGGTTTGGGGTCCTTGTGGCCAACTTGCCCAGGGTCCTCGTCTGTGACCCCCCACGATGCTCGTGCTCACATCTTCCCTGGGGTTCTACAGGGACCATGATAATAAACAGGGCATCCATGAAGTCAAGGGCAGCATCGTGTTAGCAACCGAGACTAAACACTGCTGTCTGGCAAATAGGACAGCATCACTCCATCTCTGCACACCCAGCAAGAAGCTGCAGTGCTTTGTGACTTCGATTTTCATAACTTTCCAAGTCTCCGGCTGATCCTTTTAAAATTTATTTTCACAGCTCCTCTAACTATAGCAAATAGCACCAGGCTCTCCCAACAGCTAATGGTGAAAGCCAAGTGTAATTACTTTCATTTCAATGATAAAACAGCAGAGGAGCTGGCGAAGAGCCACCCTGCCCTGGCTCCCTTCCTCGCCGTAGGTCCCGGCCTCTATGGCCTCTGCGGCTCACCTCTGCCGAAACTCCTGGAAGACCACCCTGTTGGGGAAGCCCTGGCGGCAGATCCGGATGCCCTCGAGCACCCCATTGCAGCGGAGCTGGTCCAGCACCAGGTGAGGGTCCAGCTTGCCGGCCTAGAGGAGAGAGCACAGGCACGTTCAGACCGATGGCCCCTTTGAACCCCGCAGGGCAGAAGCAAGCCTAAACGGCTCAGGCTCAGGAGGGGCAGCTAGTGAAGCAGTGTAACCAGTCGAAAATACAAAGTACAGATGCGGCCATCTCCTCTGAGCCCCTTAGCATCCGGCAGAGGGGGCCTGACCCCGGGGTCCATGGAAGCCAGCAGGGGCGCCAGGGCTTGGGGAGACAGACGGACGCCTGCCGTCCAGGCTGCACCTTCTTCTCGTGGTTGGGGATGATACAGCGGACGAAGTTGGGGTTGGTGTTTCTCAGCGTGGCCATCAGCTTGGCCAGCTGCTCCTTGTAGAGTTGCCCCACGGTGCGGAACATGCCCTTCCGGGTCTTGAAGGCTCCGGGCAGTGCAGTCTCCGACATGCCGGCTACCTGGTCCAGCCCGATGATGCGGTCCACTGCAGAGGCCACACAACACAAGTCAGCACCCAGCACCCCAGCGGGTGGGGAAGGGGTGGGAGAGAGACCGACATAGGGACAGAAAAAGGACAGAACAAGGGGACCCTTTTGGCTCAGGCTCCCCACAGAGTGCTCAGGGCATTTCCAAACACAGAGCAAACCGGACCTTCAGAGCAGGAAACGGGCAAGGGGGAAAGACTGCTAAGTCACTCGGGCGGGTTCTCTCGCAAAGAGTATGGTCTTGGTCGGGGCGCCTGCCTCCAGCTCACTTTGGAAGCTTCTGTTCCCCTAGATACACAACAAAGCCAGTAACATGTTTCGGAAAAGAGCTTGGCTTTGAGGAGGTATTAAAACTTGACTTACAGAATTATCCTGTAGTTATATGGTCCCAGTTTAAAGGAGAAAAAGTCTCTTGAATTCCCATGGACTTTCACCTAAGAGCACTGGGCTAGGAGTCGGGAGGTAGGAGCTCCTGGGCCACTGGCCACAGGCTCTGCGTGAACCTGGAATCACTGTGCAGAGGCAATGCAGGGATCCAGACTAGCGCTCTGTGGTGCCAGAAATAGAGTGCGCCAAAGAACCACCAGCTCTTGCTTCCCAGCTCATAGGTCTTTATCATCTAAACCACCCTCAAAGGAAGTAGCTCTTGTCACTGTTGCTCATGCCCAGCAGAAATGAAACGAACCACTTCCTTCACGGCAAAAATGAAAACTAACAAACAAAACCAAAGGGGCTACCAATCTGAGAGCCATTTTAAGAGCTAATATTAAACATGATGCCTTCTGTGGACATAGAAGTTAGGAATTCCGTGACACAGCCCATTCCCTCTTCCTTTGTGGCAGGAACCAGACTGTTCATTACAAGGCAGGACAAAGGAGCACTGCTTAAGACAGAAGGTGGGGTGAGGACAGACCCTCTGAACCAGCCAATTAAAACAGGGGAGAGCTGTGACCTTGCACACCACCGGAGGGTTTCCAGGGCCGCCCAGGAAGGCTGGATGTGGCCATAGGGCAGTAGTCATCTTCACTGCATGCGTCCTGCACCCAGGGAGGCCTGGCCCACACAGGTCCACACACACATACGGCAGCTCACACACCTAAACCTCATGCTGAGACATCTGAAGCCATTCAAGCGGGAAGGCACCACCTCTAAAAGGTGGAGCTCTGCGGTAGATACGAATTTGTAAACAACTGTTTAAACAATTGTTTTCCTTTCAACATATATAACATGAAGGCCCCCCACCTCCTGCCCCTGCCAAAATCCAAACACAGGCCCCATTTTCCTGGTTTTCTACTGCAGGTCTGCGATGGGCACAGTAGGGAGGAGGTTACCCTGAAGCCCAGGGCGGATGGGGAGAATGGGGCAGAGTCAGGCAGGCGAGCCATGGGGAGGCAGGAAAGCTTGGCTGAAGCGTTTCTGGCACAGCTCAAAGATACAGCACACACAAGAGACACCACTTGGGGGTAACCGGTCACCTGATTCTAGGTGGAGAATGGGAAAGCGTTGATAGAAATAGGCTCTCTGAGTGCTCTGCAGCTCTGCAACAGAGAGGTTAAAGCAAAACCCAGGCAAAGGAAAAGGAGAGACTGGCAGAAACCATTCAAAAGAAAGCCTCCAGAGCAACCAGCCTACCAAGGAAGAGAAGGTGGGGACACAAGAAAGCACGTGGACTAGAAAGAGCAGCGGGCTCCGGGACACCTCATGATTTCTCGCGTCTGGAAAGCTGTGGCTGCCTGTGCTGGGGAAGCCATGAGAGGCACCAGCCACGGAGGGACGGCTGCTGAGCGCGCCTGGGGCCTCACCCTTTTGGGTCCACAGGGCCCGGCTCACGAAGCACAGAGGAAAGAACCACCCGACTTATTTCCAACGGGAGGAGGGGAGATGCACCCCCACCGCAAAGGTGGGAGGGGGAGGCAGGGTGCGTCGCGCGTACCATCTTTCCACAGCTCTGAGACAAACTTGTCGGAGGACTGGTGGAGCAGCGTGGCGATGTTGTCGTTCAGGGGGTCCATGTTCTTCATCAGCCACTCGTCCGCCTTGTAGTCCACCTGGAAGACCAGGGCTCCCGTCACAGGCGGCCCCAGGCGCAGGCACCCGCGGCTCCCTGCACGAGCTGCCTGATGTGCAGGGAAGTGAAAAGGCCTGCATGCCCTTTGGCCTATCTCCATTCCTAACAAAGAATCCATCGTGATTCACGCATAAAAAGTACAAAAAAACCCCAAACACCCACTACAGGGGACTGGTTAACTGAGGCACGTTGTGGCTGCACAATGGAATATTCTGTTTTTAAGCTTTTTTTAAAGAAAAAAATCCTGCAAGGACACACACCAAAATTTTCCTAATATTTCTTTTTTATTAATAGGATATAATTACTTTTTGCTTTTTCTTTTTCTTTTCAGAATGTCCAAGCTTTCTCTAATGAGCAAGTTATTATTCATATTGTTTTTTGAAATACATTCTGAATAACACTAGTAACAGAACATTTTATTTTCCTTGCAAAATAACACAAATAGGGCAGCAGTCCCCCCGCTGGCCTCTCTCTTCCTGACCCAGACCATGGCCCCAAAGGAAGCCCCAAGCTCACGGTGGTGTCCTCTCCTAACCTCTTCTGGGTGTTTATGTGCCTGGCTGTAGAAAAAAGAAGTTTATAATGGTTTTTCCTTCCCTAGGACAAGAATATACCTACTATTAAATGGAAAAAGCCCCAGAACCACACACTGCAGTGATCTATCTACCTGGCTCTTTTTAGGTACTGTCTTACAGCATCCCCAGTGTAGGGACGTTCCACAGCTGATTCCATCATTCACTCTCCACCCCCCACGACGGGCTTGTCGGGTATTTAATCTTTCCACAGTATAAGAACGCTACAATAAAAGCCCCCAAGTGAACTTTTCTGAGCCCACGTATTTCTCAAAGGTTGAAGTGGAACTGCAGGCTCATGCATAAAAAGTCACAAATTTAAAACTGAGATTGCTTCAGCAGCCTTAGGAACCAGAGGTGCTAAGTGAGAGAGGCTGGGCAGTGTGGAAGCCATGGCGCAGACACTGGGTAGAGACCACAGGGTGGCTTTGGGAACCACACTGTGAAAGCTCACAGCTCTACTCATCCATCAACACAGACGGGGAGACTGGGCCCAGCCCCAATCGAATTACATGCTCAGGTTACAATTAACAGTTAGGCACATCACACAAGGAACACAGAACTTGCTGAGGAAGACCAGCTTTAACACAAGCTGTACCTCTATGGACTCAGGACACTGCTGCTCAGTTAGAACTGAGCCCCAGGAATGAGCAGCTGGAACGATGTGTGTCAGTCAAGTGCGGAGGGCAATTCTCCAACTTACTGGACATGTGACCTTGGCAATGATGACTTCTGCCACCCAAAACCTGGCTTGTCCTGTTCCCCCATAGAGGACCTTTGTCAACATCTGGAGTTTTGGGTTGTTACAACTGGCATCTGATGCACATGCACTACTGGCATATGGGTAGAGGCCACAGACAGCACCTACATCCCCCTTCACACTGCCCCCCAAGAATATCCAGGCCAAAGGCTCAGTAGTGCTGAGGCTGAGAAGCCCTACCCCAAAGCCCTGACACATGCCAAGGACAGGGCTTCACCAGCTCATTCAATACAGGTAGCCCTGTGAGGCGGGTAGTTCTCTCATTTTCTGAGAAACCAAGGCTCAGAGAAGTTAAGCAATTAACCAAAGTCACAGTCGATGAAATGGCAGAGCTCTACTTCAAACTCCAGAGCCTGTACTGTTAGCACAAAACTCCTCATTTCCACATCTGAAAATGGGCCAAACAGCAACAACATGACATCACAACAACAAACCTGACCAATGGAGGGAGCTGTTGCAAGCTTCAGTAAAAGGTAGTATGTGGACTCTGATGGAAGCTAGGAACTTAATAATTTAAGTACAATATTGGTTCATCATTTGTAACAAAGGTACCACGCTAATGCAAAATGTTAATAACAGGGAAAACTGTATGTAGAGAGGCAGTGTAAGGGAACTTCGTACTTTGTGCATGATTCTTCTGTAATCCTTCAACTGCTCTAGTACATTTAATAACAATAAGATGAAACTTACAAATAAACGCAATATGTACTTAGTGAGGTGGAGGCGCCATGTGAATGCAGATTTCTGTCACAAGCCACATCAGCAGGTGAGCCACTGGGCCAGGACTCAGCTTTCCTGAGTCTGCCTGGCTCCAAGTCCTAGAAGGAATCATCTGTACCTGCCCCAAGCAGGTCCAACCAGCACTGTCCTGAGAGGCTCCTCACCTTGCCAGCATAATGAATAATGCAGAAATCTGCTTTGTCTTTCAGCTGCTTGGGCTTCTGGAACTTGGGGTGGGTGCCCTGCTCCTGCACCACCTTCTCTACGAAGCTCTTGTCAGTGGCTTTGGGGAACCAGCACTCCTCATCCAGCAGGGCCAGGATGCCAGGGGGGCCTGCCTGGAAGAAGCAAAGCACCGGGACAGGTAAGCATGACAGGGCAACCACGCTCCCGCCCACTCAAGAAGCCAAAGCTGAGCTAATCAAGATCCCCAAGCACCCAGAAGGCAGTCAGTATTCTTCCCCTAAGGAAGACAGGAGCATCACGGGAGCATTCGATTTAAGTACCAGAGACCTAGTTTACATAGAAACATCTGGGGTCTTGGCTGTGGGTGACAGGCACTTGATCTAAAGGCCCATCATAGTGGTTCTCCACCTCCAGTGAACTGGAAACCACCCAAATGCCGAACCACTGACCCACATCCCCAGAGATTCTGGCTCATGGGTGCGTTTGGGGTTTGCCCAGGATACTGCATTCAACACACACCCTCATGACCAGAACACAGGAATCTGGGGGACTCCCTTTGAGAGCCACTACCCTATATTCTTTGTGTCTGCACGAGTCACTGATGAGACATGATACTTAGAACTAGTCCCATGAGCAAGAGAAAGCTTTGCAAAGACCCAATACCCTTCAGTTCACTGAACATATAAACAAAGTAGATTCAGAAATTGTGGAAAGATTGCCTGATAAGACTTGAAGCCCAATGGGCAACTATTAATTGGATAATTCAAATGATTTTTCACAGAAGTAAATCATTTCACATTGGGATTCTGGAGAGTTTCAGTGACCAATTCCTTTTAGTCACACTTTTAAAATGAATAAACTTTTCCTAGGCCTTCTGGTTAATTAACATTTCAATATCATTCTGGCACACATTCGCAAGCTCAGGATCCCAGGGAGAATATGAGTTCAGAAATTTAACTATCTCAAGACAGAACGAGAAACACGATTAAAGAGCACCCTCATCCCCCACCAACCCAAAGCCCAAATAGGCAAGCAGGCACCCCACACTCCTCATGGCAAGAGCTTTAAATGTGAATAGACTGGAAAGGGGAAACGGATTTCAAGATAGAGCCACCTCAAACAGCAAATGCTGGGGGATAAAAGCTGCAACCACACATTAATCCAAAAGGGAGAAGAGATCATGTTTCACAGGTGTCCTAGAGAGCACATTCCACTCACAGGGACTGCAGAATATCCAATTCTAAGCTGTAATAAGTGCCTGGGATAGTTTTACTACCTAAAAACCTGCTTTTTTTAAGACAAGGAGCTGGCTGCTGGGTGCAGCACCTCAGGTGGATGTCAGCTGGTCTCCTGGGCCTGCAGCAGGACGCTTGCACCGAGCACATCCTACTGTTCTGTACCTGTGGCCAGTGCATCTTCCCTAAAACAGGCAATCAGGCCTCCCAGATCTAAGCTACCGTGGCACCGAGGACAAGACATGCCACACGACACTCCATAACAGGGTGAGAGTAAGAGAGGGCCAGAGAGGAAGGGCAAGAAGCCAGGTCTGGGGTGGAAGCAGGTTTGGCCCTTACTGGCTTCTCAATGAGGTCAATGCAGGGCTGCAGGTCAAGGCCAAAGTCGATGAAGTTCCACTCGATGCCCTCTCGCTGGTACTCCTCTTGCTCCAGGATGAACATGGTGTGGTTGAAGAGCTGCTGCAGCTTCTCATTGGTATAGTTGATGCACAGCTGCTCAAAGGAATTCAGCTAGAGAGAGAGAAAACCAAGTCAGGATGTCGGCCCTCCTGCTCGGAGAATGGATGGGTTTGTAGGAAGGACATCCCTGGACCCATCAGGGCTGCTGTCTTTAAAGTCTGGACCATCACACAGCTCGCACAGCAGATATTCGGCACTACCTGGGGCTCCTGGATTTCCCAGCAGCCTGAGAAAGCCCTTCTCAGAATCATGCTCTTAAATGTATAAAATATATACATTGCAAAGGAAAGAAGTTACGTCAAAATATAATTATAAAGTGTTGTGATAAAGTAATATATTGTGCTTCTTTATTAACAAGAACTAGCAGTGGGCTTAGTAAGTTCAGAAATTTTGTAGTAGAGATGAATGGAAATGACATTACAAGATCTTTGCAACAACTGCAGTGTGATATGAAAATATCTGATTTCTCTTGGTGACAAGTTTCTGGCTTGGCTTATTCAACTCTGTTGCAGTTTTTTCAATTAATAGGTTTAAGAAAGGGCATAAATTCATTGGCATGTTAGTGAAAAATAAAGATGTAATTATTCCCCCTCCAAATTTATGGTTCCTCTGAACTCTACCACAGAGACTTTTAAGTACTCTGGCTCTACTATAATTATCAGGTTTTCCTACTAGACCTCAAAGTTTTTATGAGCTGGGATGATGTCTTCTCCCAACACTCAATAAATATTTGCTGGAAGAAAAAATAAACAGAAAGCACCTGCCATGAAGCCGCTAGAGCACAGCCTGTAAGGTGCCGTTCTCTCCAGCACTCCAGGCAGGCCGTGTGCACCTTTGTTTAGCTTAAACTACACCCAACCTATGTCTCCACTAAAGGAGACAGCCAGCTCTGGTTGCTGTGGCGCCATGGAAAGAGGACCCCTAGCCTGAGGAGGAGGCAGCCCTAAGAGGCCGAGCAGGCGGGCAGGGTGGCCGCAAGGGAGAAGCTCACGTCAAAGATCTCAAAGCCGGCGATGTCCAGGATCCCGATGAACGAGGCGCCCTGCCGCTTGGTCTTGTCCAGGGCCTTGTTGATGCGCAGGACCAGCCAGCGGAACATCCGCTCGTAGGTGGCCTTCGCCAAGGCTTCAATGGCAAAGTCAGCCTGGGGAGGAGCAGGCGGGGGCGGGCATGTCAGGTGCAGAGAAACTCCAACCCTGGGTCCCAGTAATTTCACTTGTGGGCCTCCCCAGAGAAACATCCTTACAGAGGGAGAAAGCTTCATGCACAAACATGTTCACTACAATATTTATAACAATGAAAACCTGAAACACGCAGAATGTCCAACAATTCGGACACAAAAAATTTGAGAAAGACATTTGCAAAAACCCTGGGTAAATTAAATGGGAATGTACTGGGTGCATGTGGTTCAGTGGAAGAGTGCTCGCTTGCCATGAGGGAGGGCTCCGTGGGGAACACCACAGGGTACTAGTCTCTCTGCTTTGTTTTCCCCTATGTTTGAAAAGTTCCATATTAAAAAAGCCAAGATGACAACTATATTTAAAAATAAAAAGTTATCTATTTTTTAAAGAAACACTTGATGGAAACAGAAGAGCTGTCTGCCACTGGGTAGAATTACGTCAATTTTTTTTTCCTTCTTTACTTTTCTGTATTTCCTAATATTTGTTAGGAAACCATGTATTTTTACTAGGGAAAAATAAGTTTTCTTTAATTCTTAGGGAAATGGACAGCCGACAGTAATCCTGCCCGCCGTCTTTTGGAAATACTGTCTTTGGGGGATGATGATGCAGAATCAGCCGCAGGCTCTCAGCCACCCTGGTTTTCTCGGGAAGGAATAACCAGTGTTAATCTCAGAATATTGCTTGTCAGGTGGGACGACTACAACCTTAAATACTACTACTGCAAGGGTCCTGACTGTGAGAAGCCCCAGGCAGACGGGAATCAGTCCACACCAGCAGGAACCTCAGCTCCTGGGGTAAGCGTCCCAACTGTCTGGGCCAAGCTAGGTCTCGCTCGTCTCTCACCACAAGCTGCAAGACAGCAGGTGGTGTGGGGACAGCCGCTCGGCACGGGCCGGGGGACACGGATGCCGCCACCCTGGCATCAGGCGGGATGAGCGACAGAAACATCAAGTTCTTGCTTTCTACCGAAGACAGGAGAGACACGTCCAGCCAGTCTACTACGGAGTCGACGCAGCACGGCCCCAGGTGCTCTGTTCTTGTCGGCACAGATGGCACCTCCTGGGCACGTGGCCTCAGGCATAGGACCTGGCTTCTCTGGGCCCTGCTCTGCCATTTTTACAGTGGGGTAAAAGCCACCTAGACCTCACCTGCTGTGAGGCTTGCATGAGGGAACCCGTGTTGAAGTGCCTAACGTGGTACAGGGCCCACCGCAGGCCCTAAGCCAAGTCCTACTGAGCCCCCTAGGGACCATGTTAGGGAGGCAACCCGACCCCGCAGAGGGCATACCTGCTCTTTAGTCTGGGCCTTCTGGACGTAGTCCCGGCCCACCTTGATGCGCGGGGTGAGAATTCCTCTGGTGAAATCGGTCACGTTGATACCCAAAAGGTGGGAGACTTTCTGGGCAGCTAATATTTTTCAAGGAGTAAGGAGGAGATGGGGGAGAAAGTTTTAATTAAACCCAGAAGAACAAGTCCTCCCCGCTAAACCTGTGAGCAGACACAGAGAATGCTGTGATGATAACAAGCAACCAATACCAGGACAACTTATTCTGAGCCCTTCTTTAGCAGGGCAACTGAACCCCAACCCTCCCAGTAGGCCCAGGGCTGTGTGCAGGCTGGCGGGCACGGCAGCCCCGATATCCACCGAGCCACAGGGCGGAGAGAGGGCTTCCCACCCAGAGGCCCCACCCTGACTCTCTGCACTGCCTTGGCATGTCAGTGGCAGTGGTCCTTGCTCGAGAGCAGGGCTGAGGGAGGCGGTCCCACCCAGAACGAGGCTGGAACAGCCCCTGGTTCCACAGGAATATCTGCTACAAGACACGTCCCCACTTGGTCAAATTCTAGAAAGATCACAACAAGGGCACCGTAAGGGGGAATACCTTAAGCGGGGTCACTTGCACCAATCGAAGGAAATTAGAAGATGCCAAGTCAGATGCAACAAAGACAGTATTTCATGATGCTAAGTGTTCACAGCAAACCTGGTATTAAGTTGAAGCTATCGCAGATATCACTGCTTTAACATAAGGGAAACCCTGGTACATTTGACCATGATGTATTTCTATTCCATCCTGATACTCCCTCTGTGAGAAAAAGCACTCACACTACAGGTTTTAAATGTTTATGGGTTTCTTACATCTGTCCAAAAACTACAAGCCATATAAAGCCATATATAAAGTAAGATACCCTTTATAATCAGCTCTTTCTCCTACTCCACAGGTGAGACAGGCCCAGGTGTTACCTGTGTTGTCGGGCATGGATGCCTGGTCAGTGTTGCGCTCCTTCTTGAAGACGATGTTGCCGAGCTGAAGAACCCCAGAGATCACCCGCAGCAAGCCTACGGGGTACAATCAAAGGCAGCTCAGAAGCAGATATGTGTTGACATGAGCCCCCCACAAGTGGGAGTGTCCTTTACCCAGGGGATCGATCCTTAAGCAAGACAAGCCAGGCAGGTGTCCATACTCACAGGAGGACCCTGCTCCCCCCAGCCAGAGCAGCCTCCCTCTCCTGGGTCTCCCACAGGCCTCAGCCTGGGCAGCCCCACGCTCAGACAGAGCTCTGTTAGTACTCCCAACATTTCCAAGTCCACACCTCTGGCCCAGGGGTCCACTGCCTGTTCTTGCAAATAGTTAATTGGAACACAGACAGGCCCATTCGTTTCTGTATTTTCTGGGGCTGTGTTTGTACTGCAACACTGCACTGAACAGTTATGACAGAAATTGCATGGCCTGAAAAGCCTAAAATATTTACTGTCTGGCCCTTTACAGAAAAAGTTTTCCCATCTCAATTTCAGCCAAAAAAAAAAAATGCCTGAATGCTTCAAGCAAGCAGGCATGAGAATATATGATTACTGGAAGCTTTAAAGGATATCTAGGCAACCAGGCAGTGTCCACGCTGCCCTAACTGCCCTTCCAGAGCAAAGAGTTTGCTGGTTTACAGAGGGAGGGGCCTGTCTCTCCATTAGGCCTTCGGAGGGATGCAGTGATGGGTAAGACATGGTCCCAACACTCTGAGAAACCCATGATCTAGTAAGACATACAGACGCACAGGTAAGTATAGGTTGATAAGTGCCATGGTAGAGGATATAACAAGTAGTCTCAGAGCTCACGTAAAATAAGGGAGTATAAAAAGCTACGCAAGAGTCCACAAACCTGACCTAAGCACCCTAGGGAAAAGAAACAAGACCCTGGCAAAGCAGGGTGAGGTAAACATCTACCGTTCTGATGCGACAATTTGAAGCCTAAATGTGAGAACTGGAGCTGAACTGAGGCCAGTGGCCTCACCTGGGCAAAGGTGATTCCAACCCGAATCCTTGCCCCACTCTCCCACAAGCACTCTGCCCTGAAGCAGACAGGCAGAGAACGAATACCCTTCCATCTCCCTGTTTTCTACAGATGGAACCTCCTGTGGCCAAGGGAGAAGACACAAGCATGGCTTCTCACACTGCTATTTATTCTGGGCTTCACCAGCACACAGACTCTGGCCCCCAACCCTTCCACACTGCTGAAGACTTTGCACAGATTTGCTACTTTCAGCAATGGCAAGGGCTCCAATAGCAGACCCAGACCCTGAAGAGAAGCAAGCCCTCAGGCAGTTAAAGCTCCTCATCTTCCTTCCCCTCGGCAAAGAGGCCTGTGGTACCACCAGGAATGAACAGCCTTGAACTCTCAAATCTGAGGGACTGCCTTCCTACACTCTTGAGACTTTCTCTCTGGGTTCTTTGGGGCTCCCCGAGAGTCTCAGCCAGGGAGAGCTCTCCCCAGGCCCACTGGCTGCCCTGGTGCTTTGACAGTGCAGTGAGCAGCCTCCCGCCTATCAATCCTTACCCATCTGCTCATCTTCTGGGATGCCCATAATCCTCATGGCTTCCATGGTCTCCTGGAACATGTCCTTGTCCTGCTGCCCAGGGATGGTGACATGCCCGTTGGACAAGAAACGGTATTTGTTGTATGGCTCCAACAGCAGATCGGCTGAAAGGAATGGAGGGCAAAGGAGAGGCATCAAAACCAGAGACTACAGGCAACACCGCCATTTCTAAGGTTTGGGAGAAGAGACAATGGACTCTATGCCCTGAGATACTCTGGGAACTGTGGAGTTTCCAGGAGCCCTGACTTGGCTTAGCGTCTGAGAATCTAACACCCATATAGCATAGACGAGTCAGGTCCCATGATTTGCAGCTATATGCGCGACAAGCTCTAGCTTTTCTCTGGCAAGGTCAGAAACAGAAGACCAAGTCTCCTTGGTCAGAGAATGGAAGTCATTCTCACTTCTCCTCCCCAAACGCAAGACCAGAGTTTTCATTTCCCAAATGGAGTTTGTGGCCTGATTCCAGCAGGAGACCCCACGGCCCAGCTACTTACTCTTCAGGTGCTCTCCAGCCCCAGACAGGAGATAGTAGAAGATGTGGAAGGTTCGTTCTTCCTTGGCTTGGCGGATGGCACGAGACTTCTCCAAAAGATCTTTGTAAACACTAAGGAATTATATCATTTGTAGAGAAGGTGATTCCCCACTTTCCTCTTATCTCTATCAAAAAGCACTGAACTTCATCAGGTGAAAGAATGATACAGGGTGGCAGGACACCACAAAAAGCAAAAGCAGATCTTAGTTCTTTGCCTCAAGGTACGCGCATTCCAAAGGGAAACACACACACTCAGAAAACTGGTCTGTTTAAAAGGCCCCCTTCTCAGGAGGGAAGGGAAATAGGATAATCTTTATAAGCAAAGGCCTAATTCTGGCGTTGGAGAGGAATAAAGTAGCAGTCAGCTAAACCCAATCCAGCTACACTGGATGATTTTCAATTAATTCTATCCCATTCCAAGCAGGACTTTATCCTATTAGCAAAGAAAAACCTGAACTCAGAACTGGGTTTTCAATGTGCTTAGACTGGTAATCCTCCCAAAGCCACAGAGAAGGTGTGAGAACAAGTCCAGAAAACAGAACTTCTAGAATCAGCTTCTTCTCTACCAAGATGCCTTCGTTCCAGACCCAGAAGGCCTTACAATTAACCACACGGATACAAGTCTCGATGTTGGCTCCAACAATGTAGCCGTTGACATCAAAGTTGATACGAATGAATTTGCCCTAAGGAAAGACAGAGGAAGAGATTAGAGGGCCCCTGCTCTAGGCAGCAAGGAAGCTGCCAGGGAGAAAACCAAAATAAACTACCCAGATGGGTCAGGGGACCCTACACCTACCCTGGACTCAGGTGCCATGCTGCCTAGAGCCTGGGGACGAGAACTAGCCCAAGTGGTGCCATGTTTCTCCACAGATGGAAGACAAAGCTCCAGTTATGTGGAAGTATTCCTCACTGCTCAATCTGACCCTGGTTCCAACAAACAAGCAGGGGTGCAATTTCCCTGCTCCCTTGCTATCTTCTCACCCCCCCTTTTCCAAAGGAGATTGGTAAGAGCAGGAGGACTGGTCCACTGAACTGCAATATGATCCAGCTTAATCTACACAACAGGACCAGGAAGCACCAAATCTGAAAACTTCATTGTTTTGGGGGCACGCGCCCAATTTGAAGGCAATATTTTCCAAAGCTTTGAAGAGGTGCCAAGAGAGCTCAGGCAGAGTAAGCCCTCGACCCCCCCGCCCCAAGAGGTGCTTGCACTCAGGGAGCGGGCACTGCCACCCGCGGCTTACGAATCGTGAGGAGTTGTCGTTCTTCACGGTCTTGGCGTTCCCAAAGGCCTCCAGGATGGGGTTGGCCTGCAGCAGCTGCCGTTCAAGCTCGCCCTGAAAGGAACCCAGAGGCACTGTGAAGGCCAGACAGTGGAGTGGGCTGCCAAAGCTGCCGCACCAGGCAGAGGGACCGCACCAGTGTCTGATGCCCAGCAGGCTCGGAACAAAGGCTTCCAGACAGGGCTCTGGTGGCCACCACACTGGCCGTGGCCTGGGCCCCGTATCACTTAAAGGTGACGTTCCTGCCAGGCCTTCGAAACCTCGCCTGGTTTGCACTTACATGGACTTGACCAGCCAGTAGCCCTGGAAAAGGAAAAGTAGGGAAGCCACTCAGCCCCAGCAACCCGGTACTCACGGCCTGGACCTGACCTTGGAGGAACATGTTTTCAAGCAGTACATAAACTAAAGATAAATAGTGGCACTGTTCCTTCCTGGGAGAGACTCTCCATCTTTCCCTCCTTGCCGCTAATCCCCACCCTACTCCCACCCTTTACAGAGGATGAAATTTGGGACCCAGATTTCATTAAAGATAAAAGCTCGTCTCATCCACGTCCTAATAAACACTTCCTTTTCCTTACTGGTCTCCTGCCCTGCTAGGCCCCAAACCTGCTCCCAGTACCTCAGAGATCTAAGCATGGGATTAAAACTAGTTACTAATAGCACCAGTAAATCCTACTCATGATCTCCTGTGGTTTACAACACATCCAGTACCTTTTCCTCCTGGATACTCAAAATAATGTGGGTAGACAGCTCTCCCATCTGTCCTGTTCTACAGATGTCAATGCTGAGGCAGAAGGATGGGGAAGGATTTGCCCAAGGTTGTCCGGCTACCAACCGGGAGGGGCAGTGGGGCCCAGGTCTCCCAACACACCTCCCGGCCGCAGCTGCATTCCTTCCCCCACCCCAGCCCAGCCCCACCTAGGTGCTTGTCAGTTTAGATCAACCCTGGGGGCAGCCTCCTCCTCCCCATACCAGCTGAGAAAAATAAGGGTCTCATTCATCTCGATTCTCAGATATTCTCTAGAGGAAAGAATATCACAGAAGGCCAGGTATCCTCTAGAGGAAAGAATATCTCAGAAGGCCAGGCAGGGTTTTGTATTTATCCGCAAGGCTGGAGGCCAGCCAAGATTTTATGGGAATAAAGGCTGCTCATGAGAGGTGGAAAAGAAAACTGGTAGCAGCAGATGCCAGGAGAATCACGGTCTGTGGCCTTGCGGGCACACCTGCGGCAGACGAGCTCTGTGCAGATGCTCTGAATGCAGGTGGACAGCACAGGAAGCCCGCCAGACCAGCAAACCCTGCCGCTCCTGATGGCCATTCTTAACCAGGCCAGGGGCTGAAGACAAACTCACAGAACAGGACTCCACAGAAGCAGCTGGCACCAGCGCTAAAAGGATACCGAGCTCCCACCCCCGCCTCGAGTGGGCTTGGGACGCCTGCCTAGAGCAGCCCGCGGAGCCAGACTTGGATGAGAGCTGCTTCCCCACCCACTAAAATGTTCCTCTCCAAGCATGGGCCAGGCTGCCAGATTGGCCAAGCCGCTCCCCTTCCCGCAGACGGGAGTGGGTCCACCATCCCCCAACCCCTGCTGTCTCTGCCTTGATCTGGAGGCAAAGCTAAGGCCTCTGTTTGGGACCACAAACAGTGGACCAGCAGGCCAACTTGGGAGCAACCCCTTCAGTTCCAGAGCTGAGTTCCCCACTGGCAAGGGTGATGGCTAACCTATGAATTTTTCTTTATTGAAATATAGTTAGGCATGGAAAAGACCCATTTTTCAATGAAACTTGCATAATACAAAACAGCAAGGTATTACATACAATATATGCTCTTAAGGTTTGGAATTACCCATCTGGCTTCACAGGCTCCACTGGGTGTTGTTTCTGACAGTGGGTCCCAATGAATCCATAAAAAACAGTAGGAGAGGAGGAGGAGAAGGGATCAAAGGTCAGTATTCAGACTACCGAAGTCTAAATGGAAAGTCCCTTCACCCAAAACCGCAGGCCCCACACTCTGAAGCTCTGCTTCCCCTACCAGCAGTCCTGATGGAAGCCTAGCCTCCCCACACCAGGGTGAGGTTTGGCACCCTCTGTGATGGCCTTGGAATGAGCAGCTGAGTCACTCCAAGTGAGAGGGTGGGCTCGCTCCCCGAGTATGTCATGACAGACCTCAGACTACCAGGCCGGCCAGACCAAGTGCAAGAGCACCTGGGCCCCAGCTGCATGTGAAAATCACGGCACAGCTTCAGGCAACCAAATCAACCAAACTGGTCGCTGGCCTTTAGAAGCGAGGCCTGAGCAGTTATCGGAAGTCAGAGGCAACTGACTCAATCACTCTGGCTGCTCACAGAGTCAGGATAGTGTACGTATCCTGAGAAAGAGAGGACGTGACCAGCATGCTCCTGCTTATCACCTCTATGCCCTATATGATGTCCTTGCTGAGTGCTCAGGGTCTGCCTTCCCCTATGTAGTTAGAGTCCTAGACACGAAGCATGTGGGTATATTTTACTGCTTTGTAATTGTGGTTTATCTTCTGTCCTCCAGGGCAGAGACTCCAGTGTACCCCTCCAGAGAACCAGGCACATTCTTGGCATTTAATAAATAGTAGGAAAATTTTTTTCACTGCAAATTCAAAAGTGGGAAACCAAGCCGGGGAACTCCTAACCTCACTCTTAGCTCTGTTTTTAAAATAAACTCCTAAAATGAATGGAAAATGGAGGATGGATGGAGAGGAGAAAAGAAACATTATTGGTTTCTAAATATAACTCCTGACACTCCAAGGGAAAAGATTCAGAATGTCTTGTGAAGTTTGGCACATAAAAAGTTACTTTTGGTTCAAGTCCAGAAAATGGTACTCATTAGGGCATTCTGCAGGACACACCTCAGATCTGCATGCAAAGAGACACACGCCCCTACTCACATCCAGACGCGGCACGCAGCATGCCAGTAAGGTGGGGCCACCAAGAGTGGCGGAGTGCACCTTGATGGTTTGAGGGGATCCCACTGGCACTTAGATTTCACCAGGAAGTTTAAAAGTGTGTGCTTAAGAGAGAGAGTAAGAGAGTACCACACGGTCATGCTTAAGACTGAGCATCCCCAACCTCTGGGAAACTTCATCAGGGTCTTTCCCAGCCATGCTTCTGACCAGCATGGGGTGACAGGTGAGAGGGGCTGGCCATCTGCCTCTGTTCTGGAACGCTGAGTCCCTAGGCTCCGAAGACTGGGTTTCCATTCCACTGGGCCTAGGTCAGGCATCTGAATTGGCCTTACATCTACTGTGCGCTGGGGGGCATCCTGGGCATGACCGGGGTTTCTGAGGTTATCTAAGTAGCGAGACCCATCCGATTTTGCAGGAGCTGTCATTTCAGAGTGCACAAGAGGTCACCGTGTGTCACACCCAGACCCTCCCAAAACAGTCAGTGAGCCGAGCCTACAAGAACAGCTCTAGATGCAGAAGGTGACAACGGTGTAGAGTGAAAAGCTGCTTAGAAAAAAATAAATACTTCAAGGGCACACGATGGGCAGAACACGCATTCCTGGTGCAGAACGTGCAGTAAACGTGCAGCTCACCTAGCGAGGCCACTGCTGAGTTCGACCACAATCCATCAAGAGGAAGAGGGAAGAAAACGGAAGTGAGATGACTTTCCCATTGCCCTTTCTCTCTTCACTGGGGGGCTGTCCACCCAGACGCATTTCCATAATAGGGAAAAGGAGCAGGAAGTCAAGACCCTGCAAGCTCCTTCGATGTGAAAACCAAGTTTTGGAATCTCTTCTTGCAACTTCCAGAGGGAGCGCCTATATAGCAATTAGTTGCAAACTTCCGGAGTTCTGCTATGCAAAACCCCAGGTTGGATCATCTCCGGTTTCCACAGCAACTTGGAAAGTTACAAAGCCAAGGGAGAAATGGGCTTGCTACCACAAACCTCTACCATCAGCCCCACTTGCAAAAGGGCTAAGTCACAGCCGCAACAGAAGCAGCAGCTTCGTTCCCCAGAGCAAGCTCATTCTAAGCAGAAGCGAGGATACATTAAATGCTCTTCCTTGGGAAGAGCAGACATTTCCTCAGTCATCCTACCAGAGGCCCAGAGAGCGGCAGGGCGGGAGGAAGGTCCGGACACTCACCTGGTCCTTCTTGCTCTTGTGCGAGGAGGCCACGTGAGCCAGGTACTGGATGACTTTCTTGGTGTTCTCTGTCTTGCCAGCTCCAGACTCGCCCCTGACAAGAGAGGCAAGAAAGTCCTCAGGGGAGAGGGCGACAAGTCCTTTAAATTTGACCCTGCCCCACTGTGTGCTCTCTCCTGCCTACTTCTCTGCTGGGTGTCAGAGAGGAACCCAACACCTAGCAGCAGAAGAGGGGACAGTCAAATAAAGGCTACACTCTGGAATCCTCACGCAGTCCATTTCCCAGGGCCCTCCAGGGGCCTGATGAGAATAAACACACACTCACTGCCTGTCCTGGTCACTTGGCAGCCTTTGCATTCAAATATTTTCGGAATCAGTTTAAGGCAGCTGTTGATTTAGGGGTCAAAGGCATTTATACATGTCCCTTTGAAATGTCACTTGAAGGAATGCTCTGTACCATTAACCCCCTCAGCAATGGGCTTCTCTGTCTCCTTGTTAGGTTCAGATGGTGAGAGTGAGAGGACCCAGTGTCCACTCACATCCAAGTGAGGAAGCCACTCTTCAGAGCCACAAGACTGGCTTCCTGCTCAAGAGCTGTGGGAAAGTCAATCAGTTCCCAACTGCAACCAGTCTCTTCTCTGCTACAAACCTCACCCCTCTCCCACCCACTGGCTCCTCTGAGAAAGACAGATTAAATCTCTGGCCATGAACTAAAGCTCACCCTTGCTGTAGAAACACTGAACAGCAAACATATAACCTCAAGTCCTGTCCTTGAGAAGGGGATGGGGGATGTTAGAATTGGGAATGGAACCCATCAGCTCGTAGTAAAGAAGCCCTCAAGAATAAGAGCAGGTCAGGGTGAAAACAAGGCACCCACTCCAGCAAAGAAACACTTACGTGCACAAAATGGACTGATCTTCTCGATCTGCAAAAAAAGGTAACATCAGATGAGACAGAATAATAATAACTTTTGTCAGATACAAATAGGAATTTGGCTTCCTATGAGCATACCATTTCGCAAAGGAGAAATACAAAGCCTTCTCGGGGGCCCTCAGGCACCCAGACAACACATTGACCAGCAGCCCCAGACAGAGAAGGAGCATTCGCAGCGGCAACGCCACTGGGCAGCTGCTCCAGCCTCCCAGGCCGGGCTCAGGCTGATCCACCTTGCTGGTATCCCCCAATCACCATAGAGACTAAAAGCTAATGTGTAGGAAGCACCCCAGGAGTCTACTTTTCTTGTGGCAGGTATTTTAAATAGTGTCCCAATTTAAATAAGGAGCACTGCTTAAGAGGGAGGGAGGAAGGTGGAGTGGCTGAGGCTCAGCTTTGCCACCAGCCAGCCCTGGAGTAAAATGCTACCTCCGCTGGGTACGACCTGTGGGAGTACCTTGGACACGTGTGGCCTCTGAGCCTCAGTCTCCTCCTCCATGATGTGGGATAACGGTACACATGCAAATAAAATGGGTGAAAGAGCCCAGCATGTGCAAGAAAGTTAATAATGTTAATTGTGAGATGATTAGAAAAGAAGAAAAACCCATCCAAACTACAGCTTCTGACAAGTTTCTGGGACAACTAGTGCTGGGCATCCAATTTTTTCTTTCTTTTTACATGGGCAGGCACCAGGAATTGAACCTGCCTCTCCGGCATGGCAGGCGAGAACTCTGTCTGCTGAGCCACCGTGGCCGGCCCTGGGCATCCAATTTTAAGCACTGGCTGACAATACAAACTCAGTGTTTTTCTTTTTCATCTATCCCACCTGACAGCCTCCACCCCTCTGTCCTTGAAGTCAAACTGGCCCAAATCTATGCTTAGGCTCCTTGCTAATGACTGGTCTGCAGTGTGTTCATCTAATTCCCGAGCCTTGGTTTCTGCATCCGTAAAATACATGTGCTCCTAACTCCCTGTAGGATTATTTTGAACACCAGGAATAATCCAGGAAATGGACCTGGCCCGGCACCTTGTGCACAGGGAGCTCCACAGTGGGGGCTGCTCTGTGTCTCCCCTTCATGAAGTCACCGTCATAGGGGCAGTGGGGGCAACCAAAGGAGTATTAGGAATCAGCAGCGGTCATGTCGGTGACGGAAGGACGCACGGATGCTGACGGTTTCTGAAGGACACACTCCCAGACTCACACCGCCCAGCCAGGGCCTGCAAGACTGGGCATCAGCTGAATGAGTCGGGAGAATAACACCTGGCTTTCTGGAGTGTGAGGCTTCTAGAGGTGGATTAGCTATTGGACACCCGGCTACTGGACAAGGTGGGCTCTCTAGAAGCCTGATCTTGGTCTCAGGCGAGGCTGGGCATTATGCTGTTTCCTCTCTCATCTACTGGTCGACCGAGAGGCAAAAGGGGTAGGACAGAAAGAAGTTGAAGCTAACTCTACACCCGGCACAAACGGCAACTACCCTGCCCTCACCTTTAGCTTTCTCCTCCTACAAAGAAATGTCAAAATAGTGGAGTGCAAGGGACCCCATCGCTCACTGTCAGACAAATATACCCCACCAAGGTCAGAATCACTGTAGTGGGCCCAAAGGGGGCAATCTTCCTCCCTCCTATCTTTTCCCAAACCAGCACCCCCCAGGGCTGTGCAGAAAGGCCTGAGATTAGAACTCCACAGTGGCTCAATGCTAGGGAAGGAGGCAGTGGGGGCCTGAAGGCTGGGGAGACAGAGGGCACTCTTTACCCTACCTCCCTAAAAGCAGCATGACAGGCAGTAAGGGTTGGGCGCCAACATCTTTGCAATCCCTGGCCCTCACTGCTCCCCCACCAACACCACTGCAGCTCCCCGCAGTCTGCCCGGCTACAGGCATGTTTAGTCACCACTCCACCAGGAGGCAAAAATGTACCTGCACGTGCTGGCAAGTCAGGAGACAGTAATGGGCAAGTGCTCCCATAAAAGGAAACGTTCCCATCCCTTCAGAAGGAAATGTTTCCCAGGGATGCCCAAGCCAGATACTATGATGCCTAGAATTCCTCTAATTGTGTGAGGAGGAGTCAGATGCTGGGCTGCTGACAACAGCAAACAGAGCCCCCAAACACACATGTATGTGCATGTACAGGGCCACACAGGAACATAGGCACAAACATATCCCCAGGTACATCTGTTACAGACATGCAGGCACACAGATACGTACCTATACACACAGATGCATGTGCACACATGTATAGAAGCACCTGTACACAGCTGCATATGACTTGTGCACACAGGTGCATGCATGCAGGCACGGATATGCATACACTGTTGTTTGTACACACTGATGCACACAGAAACATGTGCATGTAGCATATGAGCACACAAAGCCACAAGCACACAGATGTACAAAATGGACATGGACACATGTATATACACATTTTAAATACATTTTATACTGGGCACACACATATGCAGACACATGCACATGCAGATTGTGTACACACTGGTACATATACACAGACACATTGCCACATACACAAACAGGCAGGCGTGCACACAAACAGGTACATGGACATAGATACATGCACAAGCACACACTCCTCATTCCAGAATTCCAGAACCAAACTCATTGTAACTTTCGTGCCACCTCAATCCCCCTTTTCTACTTCTCTGACTTTCACCTCCAATTTTTACAATGAAGTGGGGCTACCATGGTAAACACAACCTAAAAAGAAACAGTCCAAGGCTATCATATTACGCTTTGTAGAAACCTTAATGGGTTTTGCCAGAAAGAGTCCTTGGGGCAAATGCTTTGACAGAAAAACTGATGGGAGGCTTTTCTCTTCTCTTCAATTCTTGCCCTCACTACTTGCCCCAAATCCACCTGTCTGGAATGAATGGCACCAAGGCTTCTTACATCCATAGATCTTTTCAATTCTTGCAGAAAGTTTTCCTCAAAACTTTTATTGTGAAAGGTTCACAATAACCTTTCCAGGTAGATAAGGCAGGTTATTAGTATCCCTACTTTGCATGGGTTCCTTCTCACAGCTGTTCTCCCAGACTTATTCCTAGGCTCAGAAGCAACTCTCCTGAGCTGTGAGATGATTAGAATTTATGAAGCCAGCTGGCTCTTGGCCTGACTCAGTTTATTCTGCCAAGCCACCTTGTATTCTGGAGGAACCCATCTTCACCACTCCCTCCATAGGGCCTTCGCCACACTTATCCCTCCCAAAAACGAGGCCACTCACTGGAGTCCAGCACAGGCCATTTGTTTGAGTTCAAGACACTTTTTGGCCTGTGTGGACTAAAGGATTATTTGAAAATGCCCTTCCTTCCACTGAACTGGAAAAGACAGACAGACATAGATATATACCTACATACGAACCCTGCGGCCAGGAACCTGGGAGAACAGGGCCACCTGAGGACCCTGCCCTGGGGACTGGACACTCTGCCAGGATGAAGGTCCTTAACCCTGGGCCTTTCCTGCCCCAGCCCCTCTCCTGGTGGGAGTGGGCTAGTGGAAGTGGCTTGATAATGCATCTCTGAAATGGTTTACAAACTTTTAAAAAAGCATCAGCCAAAAAAAAAGCATCAGCATCAGCCTTCCCTCAGATAAAATCTTCCCCAATTCTCAACACGAACACAGAAGCTTTGGCTGAACACAGGCTTGGTGGGGCAGTGGGGATTGGGTTCTTCAGAGTAAAGTCTGAAAACTGGTCCTTGCGTCTGGAGTAGGTACTAAGAGGAGAAAGCAGGGAGCTGCAGCTAGGATCTCCACAGCGCACTTCCCTGCACTTCCACTGCAGTGCCTGGCTCCCCTGACTGCTCTGGGAATTGGAGCTCTCCTCAGTGACAGGAAGGAGGGGGAGGCCCCTCTCCCCCAGGACTGCTGGGAGGATTGAACAGGGTACTGGGTGCTGCACAGAAGCCTGGGAAATGCTTGTCCTTAACTACAGGGAGCCCCGCCTTCCCTCTCCCAAGCTTTCCACAACACACCTTCCTTAGAACAAAAAGGGTCTCAAGTTACACTATCAGAGTGCATGCCTGGAGGCCAAGCCCAGGTGGCCTGGTAGGGGTGGGCAGCAGCCTTCCCTGGGCTGTCAGGGAGCTGGCTGTGGGCAGCTGCTGTGTGAAGGGCTTAGAAGAGCCCTCCCCACAGCCCACCCCCTCCTCGGCTCAGGTGGGGGGCACCCTGACACAGGTATTCATCCCCATCACAGACTCTTGCTAAGGGCTC
Organism: Tamandua tetradactyla; assembly: GCF_023851605.1. Lineage (NCBI taxonomy): Eukaryota > Metazoa > Chordata > Mammalia > Pilosa > Myrmecophagidae > Tamandua > Tamandua tetradactyla. The sequence continues at coordinate 28,642,448 of NC_135333.1, forward strand.
ATCACTCACTTCCTGTGCCTGAGTCGCTGCAGGACAACTCTTGTCCATAAAAGGCCACATTCTGCAGCAGCAGTGACATCAGCCACCACAGGAAGTACAGAAAGAAGAGAGCGGGGCCTGGTTGACTGACAGCAGCTGGCCGGGACTGACTGAGCCCGCTCGATAAAATAACACCTCCCTGAGGTTCCAGCTCACTGCTGCTCTAGGGAACACCTGGAAGAGCAGTCTGCTCTGGGATCCCTGCTTTGGGTCAACCAGGTTTCCTGACAACTGACTGAGGAAGGGAAATGGACCAAGGAAAAAAAAATTTTTTTAAAGGGAAGGATGGTGTTCTAATTCTCTAGCTGCTGGAATGCAACACACCAGAGACAGATTGGCTTTTAATAAAAGGGGATTTATTTCGTTAGTTCTTCAGGGAAAAGGCAGCTAACTTTCAACTGAGGTTCTTTCTTACGCAGGAACGCACAGGGTGATCTCTGCTGGTCTTCTCTCTAGGCCTCTGGGTTCCAACAACTTTCCCTGGGGCGATGCCTTTCTGCATCTCCAAAGGCCTGGGCTGAGCTGCGAGTGCTGAGATGAGGTGTGCTGAGCTGCTTGGGCTGTGCTACGTTGAGCTCTCTCATTTAAGCAATAGCCAATTAAATCAAACATCATTCATTGCAGCAGGCACACCTCCTAGCCGACTGCAGATGTAATCAGCAGTGGTTGAGGTTCATGTACCATTGGTTCATGTCCACAGCAACAGAACTAGGTACCTTCACCTGGCCAAGTTGACAACTGAATCTACTACCACAGATGGCTTCAGGTTGGGTGAGATGCCTACGGGTAAAGACTGACTGGATGAACTCTGACAAATGCCTGAAACTTTCCTCCATCAAGGTAAGGTCTATTCAGCTTGCTTTTCACGAAAAGTCCAGAGCATATCAGAAGTCTCCAACTGGTAGTGGCTGCACCTCTTGTAATGAATCTTGTTTGGCTTCACGTGGGAGGGGGAGTCTCAGGCTGCCTGGGGCAAACTTGCCAAGACCCCTTCAGACAGCATTTGGACCCCAAGGGCCAAGGGTAAAGCACTTCACATGGAGGCCTGGGGGTCCCAAGCTCCGCACAGGAGGGCTGGGAAGGCCTTGTGAGGCAGCTGGTTCAATCACCTCATTTCACAGAGCAGGACACAGGGTCCTGAGAAACCCAGTGGCTTAATCAGAGTCTCACAGGCTGGTCAAAACCCCAAGCCTCTGGGTCCTTTCCCTAATTGCCCCCATCATGGGCTCCTGAAGGGCAGGCACCCTGGGCCTTTGCCGTCTCACCCCAGAGCTGCAAAGGAAGGTGCTGTAGGGCTTGTGATTGATCTTGTTTTAACCCACACAGGGCCTTTCAAGTCCATCTGTTGGTTTTGCCAAAAGCCAGACCAATTCCGCCGGCTTAGGGTACAAGCCCTGGGAAGGAAAGAGGTGAGGAATTGCAGGGTTTCGTATCAGCAGAGGCTGTATGCCGAGGCCGGGCAGTGTGTGCTGGCGTCCTGGGGCCTGCTGACAGCCTGCTCACCATGCGATCAGTGGGCCACAGAAGCCCCTGCTGCAGCTCCCAAGCACACAGGGCGATTGTCGGTAAACATTCTCTCCAAGGCAGTCCCAGACACAGAAAGATGCTTAATCAGCAGCAAAGCAAGCCCAAGGCCAGTTCAGCGCCCTCCACTCCCTCAGGCAGGATTTCATTTGAACCTGGCTGAGGAGGCCCAAGTCCCACCCCCACCATGCCACCTCGATAATGAAGGAGCTCAAGGGATGGCTCTGGACTTTCACTACGCTGAAAGCAAGTGATGTCCCCAGACAACTGCACCCAGCAGAACATAGGTAAGCTTCCAGCACCCAGGCACACCTGAGAGAAATGCCCCTGGTGGTTGATCCACCTTCCTGTGGGCAGGACAAGGAAAGAGAACAGTCTCCTTGTGCAGATGTTGCAAAGGCAGCTCTCACAGGTCTGTCAGACTGGTGGGAAATTCAAAAGTTAACCAGAGGCGCCATCACAAGTGCGCACTGACCAGCCACAGCCAAGGCAAGCGGGACTCCCTTGGAAGGTTCTGCCTTGCACTTCCCCAACATTCCCCTCAAGGAAAAGGAAGGACACAGGCAGGAAGGGGCCCTCGCAAAATCCCAAAGGAGAAGGGTTTTGTTTTTTTTTTGACCAGTCCCAGAGCCAGAACTCAAGAGAAGGAGGGCACTCACCAAGGGCCAGAGGGAGACTCATCAAAGGTTAAATGTACAAAGCAGCTTGGCTGTTAGGGATTTCACAGGAGAGTTGTTGTTTGTTAGTTTGGCAGGGTGGGAGCACTGGTCACAGAGAGATGGTGGGCCAAGCTGTCAACTACACCCAAAGTCTCAGGTTCCAAGGGTGCACTTTCTTATCTCCCACCTCATTAAAAAGAAAAAAAGAAGAAGAAGAAAGAAGCCTAAAGCTGAATCCTTGAAAAGAATCCATTAACCACAGATCCCTCTTCTAGAAGAACATTTTACAGAAATGAGACTGACAGGCAGGACCATATTGTAATCAAGCAGCCTCAGTCAGGGCCCAGGCTTTCTTTCTGAGGGGCACAGCAGGCAAACTCCTTGGTCAGCTCTGCAGAGTCTGGACACCGGACCTCCTTCCTCTCCGGTGTTTGGCGGGCAGGCCCCAGGCCAGGTTGTCATGTGCCTCCTCTGGTTTATCACAAGGACAGGCAATAGAAAACCACTTCAGCATTGTTGAAGAACCATCTCTGGAGCGTTTCTAATGCTCTCCTGAAGCTCAACTGAGGCCACGTTTACCCAGAGGTCTCAGAGCTGCCAGCTCCGGTCCGAGGACAAGATCAGACAAGGCGGAGGCTGCACCTGCTGGCCTGCCCCTGTGCGCTCTGCAGCTGCTGCAGCGGAAGACAACTTTTGACAAGTCACTTCCTGTGCATGCTACTGCAGAGAACCTGAGCTCCTGGCAGGCCCTCTTTCAGGAGATTAAAAAGCCGAGCTAGAGAAGCATTTGGTTTGCACCATCATTAAACAAGAAGGAGCATGGATGAAGAAATGAGTAATTTTAAGGTTATATGTCTGGCAGGGGCAATTCAGTCAAGAACCCAAGTTTTCAGACTCCTACTGCTACCTTTTAGAGAGCACTTATCACAGCCCAGGCATCACACACAGAGCATCTCGTCTAATCCCCACAGAACCCCGCGAAGGAAGTTCTACTAAACCCGAGTGCAGATGAGAAAACAAAGTCTCAGTCAGATTAACCTGCTCCATCCATGGGGAATGGCGACATGAGCCATTGCTTTCTCCGACATGCACATGCAGCATGCGGGGACCTGACTCCAGGGCCCTCAGCGGACGCCGGGGCCTTTGCGTGGTGGTGGCTGGCAGGGCTTGCAGCTCCTGGCCGGCACGTTCCTACCAGAGTGGACTCATCGCATCTGTGGCTTCCTGCTGCTCCTGCCCCCAGCCACCTGATCCAGGACGTTCAGAATGAGGCTTGACGGTATCCCCCAGCTTCTGACCAAGATGGTGCTTTTCCTTAGAAAGGCCTTGGAAAGCAGGCGGCTCCAGGGGGACAACCAGCAGGGCAGGGAGCTGGGAGGTCTCCCTGCCAACTAAACCAACCAACCAGAAAAAGGAACAAACTCCTTCAAACGCTAGGCAGAGAAAATGAGGGAGAACAGTGCCCCGCAGGTGAGCGTGGGAACGGAGGAATGGGGGAAGGGGGAAATCCTGGCTCCTGGGGCAGTCTCCCTGGGTACCTCTGGACAAGCCAGTCAACATTTCTGGGCCTGTAAATTAAAAGGAACATGCTCAAATGTGAAGACGACGCTAAAATTCTACCCTTCACTGTTGACCCAAAAAGGTGAGCCAGTCCCCGAGAGGAATGTGGACACTGTCCCAGACACTTTGAGCAAGGCCTTGGTAACGTAGCCAACCACTTCTTCTCAAGTTTCCACTGAGAAGCAGAGGGGGGGGCAGGGGGCTAGCATAGAGCAAAGGTTAAATAGTTCTCGGATTAGCTTAGGCCTGGAATGAGAGACCCTGCTGCTGCTTCTTTCCCTCAGAAATGCTGGGAGCTCGTTAAAATACCATAGAGTCACTGAAAGCGAACAAAACCTGGCATTCTGACTAACTACCACAGAAGGTTATTTTTCCTGCTTCTGCTGGGGAGATAACTGGGCTCAGTCAGATTCTTCCACCAGCCAGTTCTCCTGTAAGAACACACCTGCCTTTATCCACAGAAGGAGACACTGCGCGCCTAGCACAGGAGCGCCATTTTCCAACCCAGCCACACTTGTTACAGGCCACGAGTGTCTTCCGCCTGAATTCCAGGACAGCTCCTTGAACCCGCCCTGGGACACACCCCTATCATCCTAAAAGCTGAGGTCTGCCTAGCAAGGGGTGGCAGCACAGAAGGCAGAAGTGCTCTCGTCCTCCTGGTCTGAGACTGTCCAAAGCTTTCAGCTAAGGCAGGAACTTTACTTAACAGCCGTGACAACAAATCAATCTAACGGAAAAGCCAGGGTTGGGAGGAACCCACCTTGTCACCACAGCCTTAATTAATCCAAGGCTGGGGATTAAGACACCCAAAATTGTGTTGGGCACAAGTGGGCTGTGCACTAATCACTTATTGACAAATACCTGCCAGGTTTTCCACAAGGTTCTATCCCCACAGTGCCCTCTACAACCACCCCAGGCCCCAGTGACCTCTCAACCCCCAAGACACCTGACATCTGTTTCAGTCCTGCTGACACCAGGTGTAGGGAACGATGGGTCCTGCTCTTCATGGCTCATCTCTCCATCTGGATTGTCAGGCCTTTCCAGGGCTTCCAGGGCCTCCACAGCTGGTATCAAACCACTCAGTATTCTAGCACTTCCTATCTCTTATCTCCACGGTCTAATCCAAGGACACCATATGCTGCCAAGCCCCATCCTGCGCCCACAGCAGACAGCATTAACCTATTACAGCATTCGTTGGCTTTAAGTCACAAGTCCTTGTCTTATGGGGCTCTAGGCAACACCACTGAAGGATCAGAGTTGACACTAAGAGTGAAGCTAATCTGCACTGCTTGTCCAGTAGTTCTCAACTGGGGGCAGGTTTGTACCTCCTCATAGGGGACATTTGGCAATGCCTAGAAACATTTTTGGTTATCACATATGGGTGGCAGGGTGCTTCTGGCGTCTAGTGGGGAAAGGAAGTTTAGGATGCTCCTAAACTTCATAAAATGCACAAGACAGCTCCCTACAACAAAGGATTATCTGGCCCCAAATGTCAACAGTGCTGAGGCTGAGAAACCCTGGCTTAGTCTAACATGGGGATAGTGTGGCCATATAAATTTTCTTCCAAACTGGGATGCATTTTTAATCAAAAAAAAATATTTTATTGATAAATTTTATCATAAAAACATTCTATACATGGTGTACAATCAATGGCTCACACAATCATCACATAGTTGTATATTCATCACTATGATCATTTTTTAGAATATCTGCATCACTCCAGAAAAAGAAATAAAAAGAAAAATGAAAAAACTCCTACATACCATACCCCTTACCCCTCCCCTCTCACTGACAACTAGTACTTCCATCTACCCGATTTAACCTTTGTTCCCCCTATTATCTGTATTTTTTTCAATCCATATTTTTTTTACTCATCTGTCCATACCCTGGATAAAAGGAACATCAGACACAAGGTTTTCACAATCACATGGTCACACTGTAAAAGCTATATCGTTATACAATTGTCTTCAAGAATCAAGGCTACTCATGTTTTATCTACCTTATCAACAGGCAAGTAAAACATATGGAATAAAAATAAGTAATAGGGGGAACAAATGTTAAAATAAATTTAGATTGAAATGCTAGTGATCAATGAAAGGGAGGGGTAAGGGGTATGGTATGTATGAATTTTTTTCTGTTTTCTTTTTATTTTTCTGAATTGATGCAAATGTTCTAAGCAATGATCATGATGACGAATATGCAACTATGTGATGATATTGTGAATTACTGATTATATACGCAGAACGGAATGATCATGTTAAGGATGTTTGTGTTTGTTGATATATTTTTTAAAAAATTAATAAAAAATAAAGAAAAAAACAAAACAAAAGGCTTTAAACTTAAAAAAAAAAAAAAGAATCAAGGCTACTGGAACACAGCACAAGGGTTTCAGGGATTTCCCTCTAGCCACTCCAATACACCATGTGCCAGTTTGAATCTGTGGTGGACCCCAGAAAAGCCATGCCCTTTAATTTTCATTCAATATTGCTGGCTGGGAGCTTTTTGATTGTTTCCATGCAGATGCGTCTCACCTGATGTGGGTACTAACTTTTGAGTAGAGGGAGATGAGACTTTACCCATTCCAGGTGGGTCCTGATTACTTTACTGGGATCCTTTAAAAGAGGAAGCATTTTGGAAAAGGCTTGAGATACCCAGAGAGACAAAGCCCTGCAGCCAGAGACCTCTGGAGATGAAGAAGGAAAACACCCCTGGGGGAGCGTCATGAAACATGAAGCTGGAAGAGGAAGCTAGCAGATGTCACCATGTTTGCCATGGGCCTTTCCAGTAGAGAGAGAAACCCTGAACATCATCGGCCTTCTTGAACCAAGGTATCTCTCCCTAATGTCTTAGATTGGACATTTCTATAGCCTTGCTTTAATGTGGACATTTTCGCAGGCTTATAACTGTAAACTAGCAACTTAATAAATTCCCCTTTTAAAAGCTGTTGTTTCTGGTATATTGCATTTTGGCAGCTGGCAAACTAGACCACACCATAAACTAAAAAGGGATATCTATATAATGCGTAAGAATAACCTCCAGGATAACCTCTCAACTGTTATTTCTATTTCAGTTTTCAACTGAATGCTGGTTTTCAACTGAAATCTCTCAGCCACTGAAACTTTATTTTATCTCATTTCTCTCTTTCCCCTTTTGGTCAAAAAGGTTTTCTTAATCACTTGAAGTCAGGTCTCGGCTTATCCTGGGAGCTCTGTCCCATGTTGCCAGGGAAATTTACACCCCTGGCACCATGTCCCATGTAGTGGGGGAGGGTGATGAGTTAACTTGCCGCATCGGCTGAGAGAGAGAGGCCACATCTGAGCAACAAGAGGTTCTCTGGGCATGACTCTTAGGTCTAATTTTAAGTAGGCTTAGCTTATCCTTTGCAGGAGTAGGCTTCATAGGGGCAAACCCCAAGATCAAGGGCTCACCCTGTTGATTTGGCTGTCCCCACTATTTGTGAGAATATCAGAATTTCTCCAAATGGGGAAGTTGAATATTTCCTCCTTTCTCCCCAGTGCCCCAAGGGGACTTTGCAAATACTTCTTTATTTACTGTCCAAATTACTTTGGGATATATGGGGGCTTCATACCTACCTGGACAAACCAACAAAGCTTCACACCCTATTCAAGATTCCATGTATTTACAGTGTTCAACTAAACTATCCATTCAAGTTAAATTAGGAAATGTACTACCCAAAATATAAATTTTGCACCAAATAAACATCTCTCCTTTGGTCTCATACAGAAGTCGAAGTTTTAAAAAAATGGACAATATCATCCTTTACCCTATATTCTGATTTACCTTCATCCTAACCAGATTAGTGCCTCATTCATAGCTCTACTCAAAGTCAGATCCTTTTTTCAACTTTTTAAACAGTTCCTGTATGGGGTACTGCTGACTTTCATAGCTTTAGAGCTCTAATTCTGAGTGTCAGGTACCACATAAATATCAAATGAGGATACACTTGAAAGTGAAAGAGGGCACTAATTAGTAATAACTCCTGGACAGCAGGCATCAGTCATGACGGTCCAGGCAAACCAGGACATTTAAGAGATAAACGGAAGGAAGTCCCTAGAAAGGGTCAAAGAGCTCATCACTCATGTATGTCATAAGAGTCCCCAGACAAAGCACCAACTACCTTATTTGGCAGAATACATGCTAATAGGTCATAAGCCAAAGCTTGCTCAGGAAAGGAAACTTTTCCTCGTTTTTGTTTAAAGAAAAAACAGACAGGGTACTGCCTGGTCATGCCTTTTAAGGTACCAGAGGCAGAGAATAAACTTGTTTTCCCCAAGGTCAGCAATGTGTACTAAGACTATGCTCCAAAAGAGAAAAGCTGATTTTAACAGCATGCAGACCCAGAGGCTCTACTGGCAACTATATGCTTTAGGGCAAAAATCAAAGTTTCAGAAACTTTCTTTACTGGTAAACCATCTTGTCATAACACAAGTAATGCCGGTTATCAACTTCTTCCGTGCCTCAAGAACAAGAAATTCTAATTTCTGCTAATTGCTTTGCAGGTCCACTGTGTACAGGAAGTACCTTCTCATGAGCTTAGAAACGCCCTCACTTGGTTAACATGGGGGCTAAAGAACTGCAGCAAGTCCAACGCTGAGTATGATTCCAGCTTGAGAGTCAGAAAGCACATGGACCTAGCACCTGCACAGATGTTAAGCTGAAAACCCCAAGATTTTAGGTTCCCTATACCCACAAATGTATTTTCTATCCCTAATCTCCAAAAGATGAAAACACCCACCCACTTATCCTCATAATTTGGGGCACGGCCTCAAATTTCTATGAGGCCTTTCTGTCCTGATGGAGACCTCCTGGTCAACACAAAGGAAAGCTCCAGCCCTTTGCCTATTCAGTGTTTTTAATTATTCCCAACCCCTGGAATTGACTTTGGTTCTCCCACTCCCCCAACTTTTTGTTGCTGTTCTTGAACAAACAGAAGTTGGATGGATCTCTTTGGAAAGGAGTCCCACAGGGTGTCTGAAGAAAGACTGGAAGTCCAGTTCCAAGGGCTACACCTCCTGGAAGCCTGCCCTTTTTTTTTTTTTTGCATGCATGCATGCATGCACAGACACCGGGAACCCGAACCCGGGTCTTTGGCATGACAGGCCGGAACTCTGCCACTGAGCCACTGTGGCCCGCCCTGGCACCATGCTTGTTAACACATTATTTTTGTCATAGTGGCATACCTACCAACAAAGCAAGCCTATGCTAGAAAACCGTTACAATCCAGGACCCAAGTGTGGGAATGTGCCTGTCTTCAGCAGTTCAGATTTCAGGAAGACTCCAGGGTACACATCTTGCACAAGGCTCATTAAGGCAGCCAGGGGAAGGCCATACTCTAGAGCTACAGACTAGGACGCTTCTGGAATCTCACAAGTGTCCTCCCACCAGACTGCGCCAGTTAACACTTAGAAACAGACTTCTTATTTTAAAACCAAAGAATGGAAAAAAATTAAAAATAAAATAAATAAATGCATAACAAAGAATGGGCTTCCTCAAAGAATGATGGTTTTGTGAATATAAAACCAAAGGCTTGATTCCTGGTGCCTGCCCATGCAAAATAAAAACAAATAAAAAGCCCAAAGGCTAGGTCAAACCTGTACATCCTACATAAGTTCTTCAAGCTCGACAATGAAATTCCTTCTCCAAAGCACCATGAATGTGGTATACGGACAGACTCATATGTTGTCATTTTAAACCAATAAATCAGGGACAAAGTTGTTTTAGTACAAGAAGTACTAACAATGCTACAAAAATCAACTATGCAGTTTAAAGAAAAAAGGAAGTATACGTAACAGGACATGAAAACCACTATCTATGTAAGTTACGACAATATGGCCTAAAACCTGGGTTTGAGTCAGTTACAATCAATGCCTACCATACGCCAGGCAACCATGCACAGGCAGCATGGGCCTTGCCCATGTCTAGGACACAAAAACAGATTTGTGAGTGTGTAAGTCAGATAAAGTATTACCAGGCCTCTGGTGGCAATCTGGCCCAGAACCTCTCCCTAGAGAGCAATAATGCTTCAGTCATGAGTTTAAAAAAGAGGAGGGACTTGCCAGGTATTGCAGGTATAAGGAGCAGGCAAGGCAAGGTGAAGCGGAATGAACTGTCAGAGAAACATGTGTAGCTGGGAAGTTGGAGCAGTAGGCAGGAGGCCAGTTAGGAAGAGTCCTGTATGGGTTATCTTGGGGGCCGTGGGGGAGAGTTTGCAAGATTTTTCAAGATTTCAAATAGGGAAGCTTGATTAGATTTGTGTTCTAGAAAGATGATCCGCTGGTAGAAGAACAAAAGAAGGGCTCTATAAGAGCAAGGGTTAAGAGGCCACAGCAATAATACATGCAAAAACTTGCAGAGGCTTCAACTGAGGGCATAGTTGTGGAGGGAGGGAGAAGGAAAAGGGGATCAAATAGGAAAAGACAGAAAACCTACAAGAAGTGTTGACTGACTTAAAGGAGTGAAGGAGAGAGGAAGAGTGTAAGATGATTCCTGGCTTGGGTCCTGGATGAATGGAAAGAGAGGGAGCACAGGAGGAAGCATGTGGGAGTAAGAGGCTGGTGGCAGTCCTCAGTCCAGAAGTGATGGCAGAAGCCACACAGGTAGGTGAGGCCATCCTCCAGAGGACACTCAGAGGGAGAGGATCCCTGGGTAAGGACAAGCCCTTGAGGAGTGCTAACATGCAGGGGTGGGGAGGGAACTAGAAAGAAGCCAAGCAGATGGGGAAGGCAGAGATCAGGGGAACCAGAGAGAATCACAGGAAGGAAGGACTTTCAAAAGGAAGTGGCCAAGATTGTTTAATGCTGGGGAGGGGTTAAGTAAGGTAAGGACTCACCAGGACAATGGATTTAGCAACCAAGAAATAAAGGGTGACCTTTGTCAGAGAAGTGGTGGGACCAGGGACAGACATGCAAGGTAGGCACTGTGTCTGGGAGAGGAATGGAGAAGGTGGGCACAGGGAGTTCCTCCGAAAACCTTTGCTGTGATGGGACAGAGCGAGCAGAGACAAGCCAAAGCAGGGTGCAGAATCCAGGAAGGTTTTATGTTTCTTTTTTAAAGATGGGAAATACTCAAGAACAAGAGAGGGAGAGGTGAGAAAAACAGAGGAAAGGGTACAACTTGGAAAAAAAAAGGTACGTGGAGGAGAACAGAGAGAACTGGTGAAAGAGCTCTACAACTATGAGAAATCAAGAAACTAAATACGAAATGTATTGTTAAATCCTCTAGGACAAACTATAACCATATAAATAGATCCTTTGGATAGCCATTGTTCTTGGCTCTCCTAAGATGGCTTCAGACTTCTGTGATACACTGCCCCATGGCCAGTGTCATTAGTGCTGTCCCTGCCACTATCAGTGTGAGCCTGAGTGCGAGTTAGCACTCACTAAGGGACAGGAAACAGAAGAGTGCAGCAACGTGAGACTCAGCCACAGGGAAGGAGAGTTGTCCTCATGTTCACAAAGCCTTCCTGTCCCCTCGGCACTCACCTTGCATCATACTCCTGTAGGCAGTGTCTGTGATGGCATAAATGTGGGGGGGCATCTCGTGCCTCTTCTTGCCCTTATACATTTCCACGATCTCTTCAGAGTAGATAGGCAGGTTCTTATAAGGATTGATGACCACGCAGAACAGGCCTGAATAGGTCTAAAGAAAAGAGCAATGAATAGGAATGGGTTAGGATGCCTGATTCTCAACAACATGCAACCTTTGTGACAAAGTTATCTGCTGCTTCAAATGATCCTGAGTATGAATCTGAGTCAGCCTGGATAACAAGCATTCTAGGGCACCTCTCACTCTATGGCCCTGCACGGGCAAACCGGCTGCAGATGTTAGTACGCCAGCATCTCTCTGCTCTTTCAGTTAAGGCTCCCTAACTGCATGACTGTTGCCAGCTTTATATGTCAATGTGTGTGCATATCAGGCAAGAGCCATGGCAAGCTTCAAATCTACTTACAAAACCATATCCAAAGGACAGTAAGAATATGTGTGTCATTAGTGAAAGATCCCCAAGGAGAAAAGGATTCAGATGCAGCACAGCAAACCATAGAGAAACACAAATTATTCTACACTGAGGATTCTCTCACACATAATCAAGCATACACCTGTCTGAAGTTGGGAAAACCCAATGTACTCCTCAAAGAGGCAGATTTTTTGTGGGCAAGTGAACCCACTGGCTAAAAAACTTTCTTCCTTGTTGTACAGGGCTCCTATTTGGAATGATGGAAATGTTCTGGTAACAATGATGGTGGTGATGGCAGCGCAACACTGTGAATGCAATTTACAGCACTGAAATATATATGTCCAAATATGATGCAAAGGGGAAATGTTAGATTGTATAGATGGTAACAGAATAAAAATCCAAAGAATTACAGTAAACAGTGATCCATAAGCTAAACCATAGACTTTTTTTAATAGAATGATTATTAAAATGTACTATTATCAAATGTAACAAATGATCCACACAAATGCAGGCTGGGGGTGGTGGAGTGCTGCATGGCAATCCTGTATTTTATGCATGTCTGTTCTGTAAACTCACAACTTCTCATAAAACAAAACAAGCAAAATTCTCTCCTTGGAATCTTCTACAGACATCCTCATGAAAATCCCTCAAAACCTTAAAGGCCATGCCAATGTCCCCTGTAAGCCTCCTCCAAGACTCAAGTCTTCCCCGCAGGGGACCCAATTAGCGAATACTCTTTTTCATTGTTTTTTGGGGTTTTTTTCTATTTTTCATTTGGGAATTAAAAATTTTATTTTAGACTATTTATATAATGGATATATAAGTAATGCATACCACTGAATATAAGGTCAAAGTAGTGCTTAGATGAATAATGGAAATACTGAAGTCAGTCCTGTATTCATAAACAGGAAACACAAATATATAATTAACTATATGAAGGCATTAGCGAAAGAGCAATGACTTTAAACTAAAAGACTAGAGGAAATAAAAATGATGACATTAAAATAGTACTAATGAATTAGAAAGCAAAAGAACTAATATATTTCCCTAAAAAAGAAACAGAAGCAAATAACCAACTCTTAATGACCACTCCCCCCCAAAAAAAAAACTGGAAGAATAATCTTTGAGAGAAGAGAGAGACAGAAACATCAGAAAAGATAGAGTGAGCTAAGACATGAAACTACATTGTCTTTTAAATCAGAAAAAAAATTAAATCCTGGCTATACCTTGGTGTCTGCCGTAACAGAGAAAGTGGCAAGAATTGTCATCAACATCATAACTAACTATAAATCTGGATGATTAAAATCAGACTCTGGAGTCAGACACCCTGGGTTCAAATTCCAGCAAGAGCAGGTTTCTTAACCAACCTCCCTCCATTTCTCAATCTCTACAATGTGGAAGGAAGAGTACAGCTCACTGAGCTGTTAAAAGGATTGAAAGTCTAGGGTTTTATCTACCTTATCAACAGATGAGTAAAACATATAGAATAAAAATAAATAATAGGGGGAACAAATGTTAAAATAAATTTAGATTGAAATGCTAGTGATCAATGAAAGGGAGGGGTAAGGGGTATGGTATACGAATTTTTTTCTGTTTTCTTTTTATTTCTTTTTCTGAATAGATGCAAATGTTCCAAGAAATGATCATGATGATGAATATGCAACTATGTGATGATATTGTGAATTACTGATAATATATGTAGAACAGAACGATCAAAAGTTAAGAATGTTTGCGTTTGTTTGGTATTTTTTGGTATTTTAAAAGAAATTTTAAAAATAATTGAAAAAAAACGTCTAGGGTAAGTGACTGGCGCAACATTCAGCACAGCCTCCAAGAGGAGCTCAGAAGAGCTCTTTCCAGTGCCACCCGTTTATACAGATCTGTCTTTCCTCAAAATCTTAAGGTAAATCCGCATTAGCCTGTGGCTACTAATTCTTTTTGTAGTAAATTTCCTGCTATGTTTTCCCCCCAGGATCCCTCTCTGCCCCCACCAAAACTGACAGAATTCTGAGAGGTGGGAGAGACCCCAAAGGTGGCAGAAGGAGGATGTGACTCCCTTAGGGCACCTGGAGTAAGCTGAGCACCCCTTCTGGGAAGGTGCCTCTCAGTCCCAGAAGACTGGCTAAGGCGGCCTGGCACTCCCCAGTTCACGCACATGCGCAGCCTTGACACTGTCTGGTGCCACTGAAGGTCACAAGGCTGTTAATGGCAGAGCTGGGACCAGACCCAATTCAGGGTCGTGGAGGTCAGTTCTCTGAGTTCATTGCATCCTTTTATCTTTCTCATCACAGTGGGCAACTCCCTACTGTTCACTGTTCTCCCCCTTGATCCAAGGGCAGCAAACATCTTAGGATCTGCGGCATGGAGCCAAACCAATCCCGCCAAAGCTGAGGACAGATCTTCTGGCTGAACCCACAGACAAGGTCCACACAGGGACCAGTTGTGAAGGCACTTCCCAAGTGTCAGTCAAAAGCTACAACACTTGGAATTTTTAATCAGAAGTTAGATGGAAAGCAGAACTCTTGGGGGACCCATGTACCATACACTGGTCTGCATTCAAAAGAGCAGCTGAGCTTAGGAATGAACAACAAGCATGTTTGGCTGCCTCTTCTGTTTGGAGGCGGGGAAGGAGGCCCTCAATTTCCTTTATTCCTGGGGATAATCAGTCATTTGTTTTCCATCCAACTTCTCTTTATACAAGGGACCAGGAAAGCTCTGAGGCAAAGAAGCCCAAATGTGGCATTGCCAGCCTGCAATCTGGGGACCATGGGGAGACAGGAATGAAGTAGAAGACTTTTCTGGGTTCTCCTCCGTGTGAATGTCGAGTGGGGACAAGACAGAAGGCCAGGGAGCAGCAAGGTCATCCCAGGAGCTCAGAGACAATCAAGCTTTGTTTCTGGGGTTTGAGAAAACCCACACTCTAGTAAATCCAGCCCGATAAAAGTGAAGGACACATGGGCACACATTTATGGAGTGCCACAGGGCCAGATGTTTTGACACAGCTGCTGGTGACAGCAGAGGGGATGCAGGCTTAGCACAAGTGTCTCCAGTAGCTGGGGGTGGGGAGAGCAGATGGTCGTGTGGAGGGTTCTACATGGGGCTTAAAGTTCCCGGGGTAATACTATCAAATCTGAGGGTTTGATCAAATTCAATCCCATGCAATCGGTGCTCAGACAAGGCAGGAGGAAGGAGACAGCAACTCTGTGAGCACAGACACTGAGCAAGTGCTTCTCCTCCCACACACACCAGGGAGCAGCTCCATTCATGGGCCACAGAGGTTCTTTGTGCCCAACCGCCCCCTAGCCCAGGGCCTCACCCCCCAAAGGAAAAGACAGAGCAGGAATGGCGCGGAATAAGCTACTCCGCCCACAATGCCAGGCAAACTCTCCACACAAAAGTCCCGAGGTAGCAATCTGGAACCTTGCGTGCACATGAGATGGCACCCCCTGCCCAGTCAGCCTCACAAGGTGGCTTTAACCTCATTATAATTCTGCAGCTACTAGGGTCTCCATTAGGACCACTGCAGAAATAGTCAACTTTCCCAGTGATGAGGATGTTTAGGAGGAGGCTGGTCGGAGGCCAGAGAAACCAGCAACAAAGAAGCAAAAATGATAGTTAGTACCTCCAGCCAGTTTAGAGAAAAAGCTCCAGCCCTACCTACCGTCTCTGCCTAAGAGTGAAACTTGGGCATGTCGTTTTCAGAGGAAAGATGAAGCAACTAATATTGAACGCACTTTAATAACTAATATCCCTCTTGTGGGAAGGAAAAACCGTTTGTAGCCAGCTGATATAGGCAAGGGCATGCTGTCCAACTCATGTCATACTCAGCAAATCTCTAATGGAACTCAAGTTGAACAGAGACACCGGTAAAGGGCTAAGCAAAACAATCACTCCCTAAACTGTATGCGAAACTGCATTACTGCAGGAGGTTATAAATTACCTTCACTTATAACAAATAGCAGGAGCTACCTGAGTCCAGAGCCTATCATGAGCCAGATGCTAACTTGGTACTTCACAAAGTTCTCACGGAATCCTGGGAGGAGCAAGTGAGGCCCAAGGAGCCCTGAAGCAGGGTAAGTGGCTGAGCTGGGATGTGATTCAGGTCTTAGGGGCTCCAACTCCCATGCTCTTAATCACTCTATTTAGCAGAGACCATTTTGGCTTGACAGCACAGCAGTGTGTATAACATAAACCATACACCTCCCAAGAAGAGGCAATGGGACTGCGGCTCCCCATCTCACACCATGCAGACAGATGTGCTTCCTTAAAGACCCTTCATTTTTCTACAGGTCACTAATGCTGCACTTCAGTGGTTAACACTCCTAGAGGAAGGGAATTTTAATTTGGTTCCATACAATATGCGCATCAAGAAACAAAGCAATAACCGGGCTGAGAGTTAGGAAACTCAAGCTCCAGCCTCTGCCCTGCCTTCACTTGCTGAGTGACCCTGGATAAGTCCCTTGCTATCTCTGGGCCTCAAGTCTTCCCCCTGCCATACTGGAAAACTGGACTAAGCTGGTCTCGGAAGAAGGACTTTTCCAGGTAGACCATTCCAATATCTACTTGTTGATGGGTCCTTGACTAATCAGGCTCATCCCCAAAAGGTGATCACCATGACAGGAAATAGGGGACCTTGTTAGCATGGCCTGACTTAGCAAACAGCAAGGTCCTCGCATATAGTCCGACCCAGGCAGTACTTCTGGGCAATCCAAATGGCCCGTGGTTTAACAGAGGGTTTCTGAAGAAGACAGGGCACTCAGAAATATCAGTCCAGTGGGATAAAGTCCAAGCGGCCCATAGAAACATGTCCTGAAGTCATTCTGAATTGTACAGAAAGCGGAAAGGCTGACCTTGAAAGCCACTCACCGTCTCTGTAATAGGATGAGCCCAGCTCCTCTTTTTCTTATGTGATCATGAGCAAACCCCTCAGTCAGAGACTTTATCTCCCCTACTATAAAATGAGAGGGCTGTAATAAATAATCTCATCAAATATTCTTCCTATAGCTCTGGGAAAAATTCAAGAACTGGTTTATCCAGCCCCAAGACCAAGAAGGCCAAAGTAGCTATAACAACATACTTTAAGAATACCTAATTTAGGAATAATTTGAACCAGATATTTCTTCCCCACTGGGAAGAGAAATGAAGGGATTTGGGATCAACATTAGAACTTACTGACCCAAGGGCAATAGGAGCTTGGAGTCCATCACCAAGAGGACGAGCGAATGCTCATTTCCTAATGTTGTCTCAAAAGTTGACGAGCGCTCCCGTGTGTTCGTTTCCAAGATGACAAAGAAATGAAGTAACAACGGTTGCGCCAAAAAGGCATGGCCACATGCAGCCTATTCGCTGCAAAAACTGCACACAGTTCCCAAGGATAAGGCCATTAAGAAGTTCGTCATTTGAAACATAGTAGAGGCTGCAGTGTCAGGGACATTTCCAAAGCAAATGTCTTCGACGCCTATGTGCTCCCTAAGCTGTATGCAAAACTGCGTTACTGCAGGACTTGTGCCATGCACAGCAAGGTGGTCAGAAACTGATCTCGTGAAGCCCGGAAGGACAGGATACCTCCACCCTGATTTAGACCTGTGGGTGCTACCCCATGACATCCACAAAGCCCACGTAAGGGGTTGAGTCCATAAAGACTGAAGAAAAACTGCTCTCTGGAAAGAAAATAAAATGGAAATTAAACTTTATAGCATTAAAAAAAGAAAGGTGATGAGCTGTCTTTCTGCAAATGCGTCTTGTCTAGAGGAAAGAGAAAAGACTACTCTTGATCTTCTGAGGGCCTTTGCACATGCTGTTCTCTGGACTCTATTGTCAAGCTGGCATGGAACCCCCACTAAAGTGCTGGATGGATTAGCTGATTCCAGTCTTCCTCTTAGTTGCTCTCAGCTCTGCTCAAATCATGATCCCCAGGGAATTAAGTCACACCCACAAGCCTCTACAAAGACTGAGATGGCAGAGGTGTCCAACATGAGATCGGACAAAATGGTAATGGAAGAGGGGACCAGGTAGTGCAGGAGGATCAAGGTGGGAAATACAGGAAATGGCATTCCCCAACTTTAGAAGGAATTACCATGCTAGTCTGACCCTCCTTCAAGGTGTGAACTAAAGCCAGTTGTGGGTTAGTATACTTCAGACATGGCTGCTCTTCTCCCTACATTTGACTTAAAACAGGCTCCTGTTTTACTATCAAGTGCTTTGGCTATGCAAGGAAGACATAAAAGTAATGTTCTGCAGAACATTTCACCAAGCCACTCAGATGCTGAAGTTCAAGGACGTCGCCCCAGCCTTTCTTAAAGCCTGTCTCTACCAGAGAGCCAGCCCAGGCATCTGAGAGTGTGTGGGGCCTGGAACCTCCCACTTTGGAGCCCCCAGGCCACGGCCCCTGTGGAAGGCTAGGGAAGCCACTTACATAGATGAGCCCTGAGTAGTAGCGCTCCTTGAGGTTGTGCAGCACCGAGGCTTCATTGAGGCATGTGAGCTCTGCCATGTCTTCAACCTTGGAGAACTTGGGTGGGTTCATCTTCTGGATGTCATCCTTGTTTACCTTCACCTTCTTCCCGTTCTCCACCAGCTCCACAATGGCCTCTTCACCCACTTCTTCCTTGAGGCTGGCAGGCTCAAAGCCACTCTTGTCTGAGGGCACCCATACCAACTTCTTGGCCGCCCAGTCGGCCTGGGCCAGTGGATTATTGATGAAGTTTTTATCCACATAAAGATATTTATCGGCAGCTTGCTGAGCCATAGTGACTTATAGCCAGGATCTAAAGAGAAAAAAAAAAAGGAGAAGGCATTAGATACAACTGCATCAGCAACACAAAGATCACTCACACTCACCACTTAGGTTTGCACACTTTACAGTAGCACAATACAACAAAACTCTGCAGATCAGGCTGCACAATTAACCAGAACTTTCCTGTTCCCCACTTTTGGGAGAAAGATTATGTCACTGAAAAAAACAAGTTGATATCAGAGATTTTGCAAGACATTAATAAAGAGTATCCTAGAATCAATAATCAAATGAATCTATAAACAAAAGTACTGTGCTAAATGATGAGCAGAATAAGCGTCTCAAAGACAGGGAAGCGGGCCCAAACAATTTAAGAGGATTTTCAACAAAAAACAAGTTTTAAAATTTCCAGTTTGAAAAGCTTTTTCTTATTTTACAGTAAACCAAGGCAAAAGAAGAAAATAAAATAACAATATACAATGTCACCAGATTTTAATTCCATCTTGATAACACATCCCCCAAAAATAAGGCAAGAAGGAAAGAAGTCGGGCTATGGGGGGAAAGCCCTGGGTACAATAAGAATGCTCCACTGTGGAGCACTCATGCGAAAAGGCAACCCTCACAATTTACTGCCAAGAGAGCTTAAGTACATATGTGTTTGCTTTTCTCGAAACCCATTTGCAAAATAAAGATGACGAAACAATCCCTTATATCTATGTGGTTATAGCTTAGGGAATGCTTTCATGCACATTAGCGACTTCAGTAGATCTTTGTCATAGCAACTCTGTAAGGTAGATAAGGTAAGTATTACTCCCATTTTACAGGTGAGGAAACAGAGACTCCTGGAGTTAAGAGACCTGTGCAAAGTCACCCAGGAAGAGGAGCTGGGGCTCAAATCCCTAGGCCTGTGGTCTTTTCACTACTAACACAGTAATTATTCCTCTGGAGGCTGGAAAAGCTGAGAGAACTATTGCTTTGAGTGAACCAAAAACAGGGTTTAGAAACCTGGTATAAACTGATCCAGCCCATGGTCACCAGCCCATTAGAAGAAGTGGCCCAGAAAAGACCAAAACTCACTGCACAGCTCCTACCATAAGGTCAAGTCCTTATCTTCCCCTCCTCCTGAGATATCCAGAAAGATCCCAGATTCAAATCCAGAGCCTCAGAGTATCCATGCTTCCAGGTGAATCCAAGGCTGGAGACTTGGGAGGGGAAGGAACAAAAGGAAAAGGCTAATTAAATTAGCCTAGGAAGGGGCCACCCAGGCCTTACCTGGGTTTATTAAATGGTCTCCAAATCAAGGCTGAGGGCTCCCCTGGGCTCATTCCAGGACACCTGCACGCTCATCAGACAGGAAGGGAGGCAAAACAAGGAGCAGAACAAGACAGCCTCACCCACTTCTTTGGCCAGAGGCTTTGCTGTCATTCCTGGCATAAGCAAACCCTGCAGCCCCTCAGCCCTGCAAAGACCACCCCCAAGAGCAGCCAGGGCCCAGAGTCCCTCAACACATATCAGAAGGAACAGACAGCTGTGAACCACCATAGCCTGCCACTGTCACTCATGTGGGTCTGAGGCCTAGGCAAGGGGCAGCTCCTAGGGCACTGCCAGTTTTGTTTCAGCTTCCTCACTCCACTCTGTCAAGCCCAATCATGCAAATCAAAGGCCCCTCTCTGCTGGAGTAAACACCAGTTGTCCTCCACCTCCCTGCTATCCATCTGACCACTGACCAGTTGGCCTCTCCAAAGCCCCAGCACCCAGGCCCCTGAAACAGGCTCCCCAAGGCCTCCCCATTGTGTCACTTGCCTGTTCAGGAACATGTGGCCTCAGGAGCCAGGCTGATGGTTCTCAACCTTGTTGCAGACCACACATCCACAAAGGATAAGAATGCCTCCCATCAGTATATAAAGGGGGGCACACCTAAACTCCAACCCCCCAAATCCTAAATTTGCTGATGGTTGATAGTCCCCACTGATCCAGCCCAGTGAAGACTCCCAAGGATACCACACGGCCTCTAAAAGACCCCTGCCAGGAGGAGGTAAAGGGATACTACTAAGTACAGTACTCCCCATGAATACCAAGCCTCATTTAATGGCCAACACCCTGGAAAATAGGTCTTATTATCCCTCACATATAAATGAGGAAAAGGCTCAGAGAGGGTGAGTCACTTGCCCAGAGTCACCCAGCCCCATCATGGAGGGGGTTCTAACATGGGCTGGGCTCTGCCCTCATACTTGTCCTTGGGACCCTCCGAGAAGTCAGCTAACAACTGAGCTGGGCCATAATGTTGATAAGCTGAGACACAGGGAGGAGAGGGAAATGCATTATTAACATATAACAAATATTAACTGAGCTTTACACCTGGCAGGGAGCTGGGTGAGCGAACATCCCAGTGTGGGCAGTGTGGCCTTGTCAGAAAGCAGAGCATGTCAGAATCCAACACCCTTCCTCTGCACAGGGATGGCAGAAGGACTGCAGGTCCTGATCAGACTCCCCTTCATTCCAGCAACACCAACCCTGGTGCAAGGAGCAGCAAGACCCAGGACTGACTGCAAGAACCAGCCTGGCGGCCTGGCTTCTAGGCCATGGAGGGCTCTCCTGGGCCACAGGAGCTCGGGTTCGCCCATCCAGGAAATCTGGGGAAACATGCCAGCCTTTTCATAGGCCTTTCATGGCATCTCTGTGCCAGAGACCCATAAATGTTACAGCGGCTGGCAGGGGGAGGTGGGGGAATTCCAGCTGCCCTTCTCTGCCTGCGGGTCTGGGGAAGGGGAGGGGGCAGTTAGCTACCAGTGGGCACTAACCCAGGCCTGAAGACCAAGACATGCTTCCCAGGAGAGGAGCCAGAGGATGGCCGGAATCAAAAACTCAGACAAGTGTTGGTGGCAATGTGGAGAAATCAGAAGCCTTACACGCTGCCAGTGGGAACGTGAAAGGGTACACAGCTGCTCTGGAAAACAGTCTGGCAGTTCCTCAGACTATTAAACACTGAGTTACCATATGACCCAGCAATTCTACTCCTAGGGAAATTCTAATCCCACTCTACCCAAGAAAAGGAAAACAAATGTCCATACAAACACTTGTACAACAATCTTTATAGCAGCACTATTTACAACAACCAAAAGGTGGAAACAACCCAAGCATCCGTCAGTGGGCAAATGGCTAAACAAAACGTGGTCTATCCAAGCAATGGAATATTATTCAACCACAAAAAGGAATGAAACACTGATACGTGCTATCACATGGATCAACCTTGAGGACACCATGCTAAGTGTCTTCACACTACACTACACACTACATGATTCCATTCACGTGCACACACCCAGAACAGGGGTACCCACAAAGACAAAGCTAAAGGTTACAGGGTTTCTTCTTGAGGTGGTGAAAATGTTCTAACGTTGACTGTGGTGACATTGCACAACTCTGTGTATACACTAGATGTCAATGAATTATGTACTTCGGATGGGCGAACTGTAAGGCACGTGAGTTACATCCCATTAAAGCTGTTAAAGGCGGGAGGCAGGGGGGACGACGATGACACCACGTCCCCTTCAAGGCTGGATCCCCTGCCTCCAAAGGCCAAGGCCCCCGCTGAAGGCTGGCTGAGAGGAGCCCCCACTAGCCTCAGAACCTCCCCTGAGCAGAATTCTTCATTATACGGCGACGGCCCTGCTCCACCAAGCCAAGGACACAGCTATTTGGTTTCAGCCACTCTACAGGGATGACGTGGGTGCTAGCAGGGCCAAGATCAATACAAGGGTTAGACCGTGGGGAGGGCTTCAGAGGTCAGGCAAAACAATGGGGTTTCTATGCAAGGCCCCCTGGGCTGGGCAGGAACGAGCACAGCCAGAGCTTCATGGGCCTGGGGTGCAAGCTGGGGAAAGGCCCAGTAAAGAAGCCAGCTGAGTGCACAGGTTAGGGCCACCTCTCCAGGACGCAGGTGGATTACACAGCCACTGGAAAGAGCTTCTAAAATAAGGGACACTGCAAAAACAACACTAGGGAGGGAGAGAATCTGCTAAATGCAGCAGCCCGCATGCAGCCACTTCCCCCCACTGCCCCAGGCCCACTGAACAGCCTCTCTGAAACATTATTAAACTGCACATAATATAAACATCTCCAAAACGAAAGGAAAACATCCTCCTAACTTTCTGACACACCACAAACAATCACAGTTTTCTCTTTTTATATGGTCCCACCTAGACCTGGTTCATAGACACACTTGCTTTTTAACTATTATATGCAGGGCAGAGAATTTCACATTTTGTGTCTTCCCCACTTATGATGACCCTTTTCCCATAGTGCAATCATGTGCTCAGTAATTATTTTTAATGGCTACATAATATTCCAAAAGGTTTTTTGTTTGTTTAACCACCACATACTAGGTTTTATACCTCTTATAGAGTTTTTTTTTCCCCCCTTCATTTAAAGTACCACCTTGAGATAAATTTCCAGGAGAGTCGCTGGAGCAAAGGAACATTCAAACATGCTTATGGCCCTCATATGTATTATTAAATCATTTTCCAAAAGACTTGATTTGGTATGCACTGTCATTTGAGCAGGGCATACATGTGACATCTGCTGCAACCATATCAGGACTGGGTATCATTAAAATATACATATATCGTTCATTAACTTAACAGGTATGAAATTGTCACTGGTTTACATTTTTTTTAATTACTAGTGAGGAAAAATTGCCTTTAAACAACATATATTTATACAGGCCTGTAGAAAAGATCTTTATGGCTCAGGTTAGGGAACCTCAGGAAGTCCTGGGAATCAGCAGGGAATGAATGGGCAGGCAAGGAGTTAAAGGGAAACAAACCAACCCTGCCGCCTCGCCTCGGTAAATGGCTCAGCCTTGCGTGCCTGGCTTCTGGCAAGGCAGCTTCCTACGGGTGCCATTCCAACTCCTAGAAACCCAAGTAGTTGCCTTTTTAGGCCATAATCGAGCAGCACACAACCAGAAGCTAAATTAGGACTCTCAGGAAATGATGAAACTGAAAGTAAATAGGTTGACCAAAAACCTCAGCTTTCAACCCAAAATATAATTCCTCGATTATCTGTCCACCTTCTCTCCCAACCCCCCCCCCCATTTGAACCATTTATTCCTCCCTGTTTTCACAAATAATCCTCTTCTTCCCATCCTCCCTGTTTCTCTTTTTATTTATTCTTCTATCTGGAAAAGAAACTACTAGCCTTTTAAAGAGGGAATACATTGTTCCAAACACTGCATGCTTTACAATTCCTAGACAACTAGGATTTATGTCCAGTCTTCTATGGGCCAAGTTCTAGGCTAAGAGCTTTCAACTAATCACACTCATCATAAAACTGCCATGTTCCGCTACTAAGCGCTACAATTTCTCACTCAGTCCTCACCATAATTTCATAAGGTCTATATCATCATATTCATTTTACAGATGAGAAAAATGAGACTTAGATGCTGTGAGCAGTTTCTACTTACTTGGCCTTCCCTGTGAGCTTGCTGGGGCTACAGACAGAAAACAAACTGAGAACCCCATCCCACCCTCAATTAATAAATCAGTAAAACAGACCTTTTGCCAACCAGAGCTATACACCCATGTCCTCACGCTGCCTTTCACAGGGGAATCTGCACACATCTGCTTTAAATTGCTGGCGCTAAAAGGAAGAAGTTGAGTGTTTGAGCACCAGCTCAGCCAGGTGTGACCTTGGTTTGCCGGCAGCCAGACTAATCAACCTCCAGTGGTGCTTAGCGTGCCAAGGTTCCAGTCCAGAGGTCCCAGCAGCCCCAACCAGACCCTGGAAGTCCCCATCCCAGCCTCATCATTGATCTATGCAAGCAGGATTCCCTATTTGTTTCTCATCCCCACCCCTATCCCAGGGAACACAGATGAACATGTTTCTTCTCTTTCTCCTTATAGCCACTGGTTCTGAGTTAAATGAAACCATTCAGGTACCTGAATTCCATGGTGAAGGAAGGTTCTATAGAAGTGGTTGTGGTAAAAATATAGTATAGACATTTTCAAACCATCAGATTTGCTTATATAATCACCTAATACTGAGAATCTATAAAATTGTGGCAAGGTATCACAGAGTATATACTATTACAGAGAAACAGATAGTAGACACACAACTAGTTAAAGTAGACAGAAAGCAACCTCCTCCTTGATTTTCTTTCTGTTCAACTCAGCATCCACCATCCAAACACAGCAGGCACATAATAAAGAGGTTTGCTGTGTGAATGAAGAGCAATCACTTGCTATGTGATTGAGGCACATGCCACCTCTCCAGGCCTCAAGTGTAAATGCAGATAATATTCCATGCGCTTGCCCTATCCCTCGCCAGGGAACATTTGGCAGTGTCTAGCGACATTTTTGGTTGTCACAGCCGGGTGGTGCTACTGGCATCTACTGGGTAGAGACCAGGGATGCTGCTCAACGTCCTACAGTGGAAAGGACAGGCCCCAACAAGTGAGAATTATCCAGGCCAAGCTATCCATAGTACTGAGGTTGAGAAATTCCACATTAAATTATCAGCCACTTTATATAGTTAATGAAACACAGTTCTGCTTTCTGTATTTTGGCTTTCACCCTTCTCCATTGGTCTGCGACACTTTTCCATCACCTCTTCCATATTCCAGGACCCAGCTTAAATGTCACAGTGTCCATAAAACTTTCCCTTGAGTTCCCAGGTTTTTAACTGAATGACCGCTTTCCCTTTGTTCCTGCAGCCAGTCCCTTGTTCCTGCCCAGTCTTCCTTCGTGGAGTCTTGTGTCAGAAGTGGTTGCTTTCATGGGCCTTCCCTTTTGCAGGGATCTTTCCAGGTGTGCCCTATCTCATTGTTACGTATGTCAGCCTCTTGGTGCTAGGCTGTATGTCAAATGATACTAGCAAACATAGTATCATGAAGACAAAACTCTGCTAAGTAAAGTCTCTCCCAATTCTGAATGCACAGATCAAAGATTCTTAATAGAACACAAACTTCCAGGGCAAAAAGATTCCCAGAACCTAGGCAATAATCCACTTATGGCACAATTACAAAGGAATAATTTTCCTTTTAATATACTATATTGTAAGTAAACTCATCGACCCTCATATGCTAGCCTAGCCTTTAAAAATTCCTAAATGTCCATCAACAGACAAGTGGCTAAACAAACTGTGGTATATATACATATGATGGACTATTACGCAGTTGTAAGACAGAATAAAACTATGAAGTAACAACATGGCTGGACTTTAAGGACATTATGCTGAGTGAGATTAGCCAGAAACAAAAGGACAAATACTGTATGGTCTCACTGATACGCACTGACATTAGTGAATAAACTTGGAATATTTCGTTGGTAACAGAGACCATCAGGAGATAGAAACAGGGTAAGATACTGGGTAATTGGAGCTGAAGGGATACAGATTGTGCAACAGGACTGAATACAAAAACTCAGAAATGGACAGCACAATACTACATAACTAATACAATTATGTTAAAACACCAAATGAAGCTGCATGTAAGAATGATAGAGGGATTCTATATACGTAGAACAGAATGTTTGCGTGTTTGTTATAATTTTTTTAATTTAAAAATTAATTTTTTAAAATTCCTAAATGCTCAATTAAAAAAAAAAAAAAGGCAAAGGAAATTGATTGCCTCCCAAAGCAGGGCATGAATCTCCTTCAGCACCTCTAACATGGCAGCTCAGCACATGATTCATAAATAAATTCACCAGCCTCAGAAGGTCCATCTTAACGGAAGATATGTGGCAGTCACATCTCAGGGGTGACTCCATAGCTGTGTCAGTTCACCATCCTGGAAATTCCATCAAATGCTAGTTATTGAGTAATTTTGCCAAATCAGGATTAGACACATGGAGTCCACAGCTTCCTACTGAAGGAGAAAGGCCTAGGTAAATTATCTCCAACCGAGATCCATTCCTGAGACTGCTTATAAACATAAGCACCTATCAGCCATCCCCACCTGGAGAGCCCACAGCACCATCACACCTAAACACCCCTTGCCATCCAGACCCACATCCTCTCCTGGGAAAGACCTTGTCCATCTGGTCACCCAGGACAGTCACTCCAAACGCCTCCCCATTCAGTGCCAAGCCCCCTGCCAACTCCACGGCCAGTGCCCAGCTCTAAGCCAGGCCCACACGCCTCCTAATGGGGCACAACTGCTTCCTTTGTTAGCCTTCCCCTGACTCTTCCACCTCCTTCAAATAATCCACCTTGCTGCCTTCAGGATTACTCATCAGCTCAAAACTGTATTCACACTGCTTCCTATTTTACTGATATTATGTGCCATTTTAAAACGTAGCACTGGCCCTACACTACCAGAAAATCAGATCATCTTTACATGGGGTGCAAGTCCTAAGTGACCCAATCCATTAACCTGCTACCACCCACCCTTCCCTTCTGCCACTGTCATTTATTTGGAACTACTCATAATTTCCTAATCACATTCCATTCTGCTCATGCTTTCAGGCCTTCAAGCAGGCCTTTGTGCCAGGAACCCTCTCAAATCTCAACTCAAATGCTACCTCCTCTGGAAGCCCTCCCTAACTGCCACAAAAAGACTTACGCTATGTCCCTTCCCTCTGTGTTCTATACTCATCTCCGCTGCAATAGGCAAATGGTTGAACTATAATTATCTGCAGTTTTATTTGCGGACAGGGACCAGGTCTCAGTCATCTCAATTCCAAATGCCTAGCACAATTACCTGATACCAGAATTTCATGAATGAATGAGAGTGAAACAAGCCAAAGATGAGAAAGAAGAGTAAAGAGGAAGGTTTATCTAAGAGGTTGGAAAATCCCTTTGAGCTGTACAAACTAGGCCGGAGAGTTAGAGAACTGAAGTGAACAAAGAGACCCATGTTGAAAGCACACAAGACTGGAGTACAGGAACAACCAACTCAATCGGCTGAACCCTCGATCTTGGGGGTCACCCCTATGAAACCTATTTCTGCAAAGGAGAACATAAGCCTACTGATAATCAGGCCTAAGAGTCATCCCCAGAGAACCTCTTTTGATGCTCAGATGTGGCCTCCCTCTCTCTAAGGCAATTCAGCAGGTGAATTCACTGCCCTCCCAAGGCAGTGGAAATCTCCCTGGTAATGTGGGACAGGACTCCCAGAATGAGTTAGGACCTGCATCAGGGTACTGAGAAAGCCCTCTTGACCAAAAGGGGGAAGAGAGAAACGATCAAAATAAAATTTCAGTAGCTGATAGTCAAGAGGTTGCTATCCTGTAGGTTATTCTTATGCATTATATAGATATCCCTTTTTAGTGTATGGTGTTTTAGAGTTGACTACAGGGAAGTACCTGAAACTGTTGAGCTGTGTACCAGTTGCCTTGATTCTCAGAGACATCTGTATAACAATATAGTTTTTACAATGTGACTGTGTGAATGTGAAAACCTTGTGTCTGATGATTCTTTTATCCAGGGTATGGATAGATGAGTAAAAAAAGATGGATAAAAAAATAAATAAATAATGGGGGGATAAGGGGTAAAGTAAATTGGGTAGACTTCAATAAGAGGGAGGGATAAGGTGTATGGGATATACGAGGTTTTTCTTCTTTCTTTGTATTTTTTTTTCCTGGAGTAATACAAATGTCTTAAAAATGACTATGGTGATGAATACACAACTATGCGATGATATTGTGAGCCACTGACTGTACACCATGTATGGACTGTATGTGTGTGAGGATTTCTCAATAAAAATTTTTTTTTTAAGTAGAAAAAAATAAAATAAAAATAAAAGTGGAGTACAGTCAATCACCTTATATGTTACAAAAACCAAGCCATTTATGGGCTAATTTTCATATCACAAAACCAAAAAGGGAAAAGAAGCATACGGGGAATTACAACCTACAAGGAGAAATAAAAAGGTAAAATTTAATGGCCCCCAAGAAGTTTTACATAAGGTTGAATAAACCATCTGTTTTCTGGAACTTCCCAGCATCCCAGGATTACCCAAGGTGGAGGTGCTTACTACCTACCACCAGCATAAAACTCCGAAAGGATCTCCCTCACTGGGAAGCAACAAAAGGCTCTCCACCGTCCATGCCTCTCCTACAGCATTCGGTCTAAGCAGGTGCTGAAGACAGCAACCTTTAGTTCCAACTCAGAACTGAGAAAGGGCATTTGGAAAAGCCACAGCTGTTTGGGGCAATGATTCTGAAACTCTCAAGACAAATGCTTGCAATACACTATGATGGACTGGAAAGGGCAAAACTTTGGAGTCAAATGGACCTCAGTTGGAATCCCACATCCCTCACTTACTGTTCTTGTAATCTTGAAGCTATTAGGACCTCAATTTCATAACTTTAGGATGAGAAAACGTACCCCGCAACAGCAAAGTTGTAACAAGTTCCCAGCAAAGAATCCAACACTTAATAGGGTCCACCTTACCCAAACTCCAATATCATGTCTGCAGAGCCTAATCAAACCCATCCTTCCTAGGAATGAAACCTGGAGGTGACGAATAGTTTCCAGAAGATCAGTGACTCTCTCTGGGTTACACCAGTCCACAGAGGGAAACATGGCATAGTACAGTGACTCCCAACTACAGGGATTTGTAAAAGGAACCGCCCTGTGGCTGAGTGAGACTGGAAAAGCTGTCTATCCATGGTCCTCTCTCAGAGGTAGACTGCACATGAAAGGTTCTGAGAAGCCTTCAACAAAGAAGCCCTAGCTTTCTGTCCCACTGGAGGCTTAGTGCCCATCAATATCCCCTGCAGGAAGAATATTTCTCAGATGGCGGGTTGGGAAACAGCAGTGTGGTGGGATGTGCACCAGGCCTATGAGGAAGAGCTGGGTCGTACCTAGTTTGGTAATGACCCACAGGCAACCCAGCGGAAAGTCACCCCCTAAAAGATGTGCTACCTACTCAGCAGGGACTGCTGTCAGGTTCAAACAAGATAATGGACACACAGGAGCCTCCCTGCACTAGCACCAGGGTTAAGAGAGGAGGTATTTACAGGGAGGGGTCATCAAAGTGGCCAATGTTACAGAGAGCTGGAAATGGGCCCCCTTCCTAAGGCCATGAGAGAGGGGTCTTCCCAGCTGCCCAGAGCCCAGGAGGCACGAAGCTGCAGAGGAACAGGAAGGTGGCAGATGCCCTCCCCCCCACCTCAGGAATGTTGTTTGCTTGCAGAAGAAGCTGGGACTTGTTTCCATTAGCAGTACTCCAAACCAAGCCTGGGCTGATGCTGAGCAGATAAGTAAATCAGAGCAGGGAAAGGCTAGAGAGGAATTTAGCACCAGAGCCCCAGAGCTTCCCCTCTTAGCCCTTTCCTCTCCATCAGGCTGCACTTGGGGATTTCCCATAACTCCTGTGAACCCAAAGGAACATTGAGCAAAGCTCGCATTTACCTGACTGCAGAATGCAGGGCCTGTGGGTATTTGGACTTTGCCTGCACCAAACAAACCCCCAGGCGATCAAAAATGACGCCAGAATCTTGTGCATAGACTCCTTCAATGGGTCTTCCCGGGCAACTACATGTGTGGGGAGTGGGAGGGACAGGCAAGGGGAGGAAGGGAGTAGCTTGAGAGGAGGTTGGAGTTTAAGCAGAGGCAGTTCACCCAGGATCTTATCGGCCACATTAAGGAATGTGGACTTTATTCCAGGGACAAGGAGAAACCACTGCAGGCCAGGGGAAAGAGGGAGAGTGACATCTTCAGATTTGTATTTTAAAGACATCACCCTCCCTGACCTGACCTCAACTGAAGGGGGTAGTGTGGCTGAGAAGTCAGCAGTTGGAAAATTCTAAGGACCAGCAAGAAGGGAGCCCAACCTGAGAGACTATTATGACTAGACTAGACAGAAAGTAGTTAAATGCCACAAGAGAGGGACAGAGGACAAGCGGTTTCAGCCTCTGATCCACTACTCCAAACAGCCTGGTGTGCTTCCATATCCTCCCACCATCTTTTCCTCCTAAATGAAACGTGATCCAGCCACCCCAGGGGTCCAAGGAACAGTGTCCCCACAGCACCCCGGACACAGCTCTCATTTAGCCCCTTTACCCTGACTACAGTAGGTGACTGGGTCTGGTCCTAAAAGACGCCACCCTCAGGGCCAAGGACCCACTGCTGAGGGTCCGTCCCGGCACAGAAACCATTTCTTATCGAATGGAGCCATCAGCTGATTGCACAGAGCAAAGTTAGAGCCTGAAGACAGCCCATTCCGGCCAGGACCCCAGCCCACCCAACATGGAGAACAGGTCCGGCCAGGACCCCAGCCCACCCAACATGGAGAACAGGTCCGGCCAGGACCCGGGTCCACCCAACATGGAGAACAGGTCCGGCCAGGACCCCAGCCCACCCAACATGGAGAACAGGAGCTCAGACAAACCCAGAGAGACGCGGAGACGCCCATGGCCTTTAGGCCTGACCAATGCCTCCAAACTCTCCTTCCAGCCCCACCTCTCGTGTCCCCTCCAGACACCCTTCAGTCTAGCCACTCTGCTGGGGGGACAGACTTGAGTGGCCAGCCTAGAGCTCAACCAGAACCTGAGTAAGGAGGTGGAGGTGGCAGAGGGGAGAGTACTGTCCCTGCTTTTTAGGACAACGGGGAAGAAAAGCAGTCAAGAAACAGTAGTCCTGGAATAAGACAGACTGAGCTGTATCTGGCCTGGGGTGGCGAATGTGTGAGGAAAGGCTGCCTGGGTGAGGTGGCCTTCACAGCTGGTTTTAAGTTAGCGTGGAATCAGCTGAAGAGCCATCCAGCCTGTCTCCTGGGGAGATGGGGGAGCCCAGGGTACTGCACAGAGGGGCCCTCCCACAGTGCTTGCTGACATGAACTGAAATGGAGACGCAGCCTTTATGTGTCTTCAGGGAACCTGTCTAAGATAATAACCATTACAAAGGTAGCCTCCCAACTCCCTCTCATCTCATACCTACTGAAGGAAGGAAGGGAGGAAGGATTGGCAGAAGGACATGTCAGCACCAGGACTAATCAGCTTTCACCCAGTGGTACTGGCCATCCACAGGACAAGTCATCTGTGCAGGACCAGGCCTCTGACTTTGCTCTTAAGTGAGTCAATATTTGCACGGTGAGATCACCTACTTAGTGAGCTTTGACCCCGCGGCTGAGGGGAAGCTGCAGAAAGAAGCACATACTTTCAGGTATGGGGGTGGTGGCACCTCCCAGATTATCCCCTCAGACCCGCCCCCAGGTTTGAGGAGATTGACAGGAGACGTGTTTGGCTGCTTTCTGTTTGGAACAATACACGGAACACTCCAACTACTCCCCACCCCCCACAGGTACCACCCCTGAACGTGCCACAGGCTCCCTTACACACACGAGGAGCAGCCTGAGCACTTCAGATTGCTGCAGCAAAATCATTCCTTCCATGTGGTTCTGCTGATAGAACGGTTTTTCTCTCCTCAAGCCATTTGAGCATAGTTTGCTGAAACTAAACAAAAAAATAACCATACTTGAAAGATTTAATTATACAGCCACTGCCTCAGTGGGAAAGTGCAGCATGCTGGTTTTCTTTATCCATATCATGACTGCTGAGAAATGGAAGCCAAAATAAGAAACTAAAAGCAGCCAGAGCCCACCAGACCTTCAGCGCCCTCTTATTCTCTGATATTTAAATTTTTTTAAAAAGGCTTAATTATGCGGCCTTTTCCACCCATCCCCAAACCAACTCTCATCTTGTTGGGTTGAGAGCTGCCGGGCACGGATGGGGTCCCAGTCCTCACAGGGCCCTCACTGCCTGGCTGAGCGCAGGTGCTGAAGCAACGCCTGAGGATCTGATGCAGGGGAAGACTCCAGTCTTCTAGAAGGTCCAGACACGAGGGAGTCAATCTAAGAAAACCCCTGCTACCAGACTTAGGTGCTTATGTTCAGCCCAGTAAGTCTGCATCTTATTTTCCCAACATAAGGGTGACTGTTGCGTGATTCTTTCTCCCTTTAGGAAGCAAGATGGGCCACAGCCTGGAAAGAACCAAGGCTTCCCTGTGGCCATCCAGGATTGACAATCACTGTCCTTAATCCACTCACCCCAAGGACCACGATGGAACCATTCTCCTGCTTTAATGCAAGCTAAATCTGATGTTCATAAAGTTATTTCGTTTTTAGGAGACACATGACTAGTCAAAGGCCAACAGCAATCTTCCTGAATTGATCAAATGGACATTGCAGTTGACTCTGATAATGAGCCTCATAGCTAAAAAGAGAGACAGGTCTTCCAAAAGTTGATCATTTATTCATGACCTTTATGGAAGGCATCTCCAAAAAAACAAAAGAAACGCTCAGGCGGCAGACAGCCTGGGATCAGAATTCTGAGCCAGCCACTTAACTAACAGAACTGACTATGCCAGATTTGGCTTCCAGGCCTCAGTTTCTCTGTTCGTAAAACAGGGAGATACCAGCTACCACACAAGAAAGAACAAGGATGAGGAGCAGCCCCCAGCAGGCCTGGCCGACAAGCTTTCTGAATCTCAGCTCCTTCTCCCTTGCCTGGTGGCTTTCCCAGTGTGCCAGCATCACCCCTACCCCAATCTTCTCGCGCCTCTCAAGACAGCCTGTGTCGCCACTGAGTTCACTCTGAGTCAGCCACTGCCCTCACACAGGGGTTTGAAGTCACATCCTGCCTAACCTAACTCAACATGATTTATTCCACTCAAGGAATGCAGCTCTTCTCCCAGAATTCTGTAATGAACTTGAGTTAAAAGAGTTTGATCTTGCAAGGGGCTCTATTTACAGCTCAGCTGCAAGGCCTTGAGGAGCCCCAGCTCTGCTCAGACCTGTAGATGGGAACCACACAAAGTCAAAGCTGAAAGAGGCCTCTTGGAGCAATCATCCTGGGGGGGTTCATACTTTACTAAATCTCAAGCCACAGTTTAAAAAAAAAATTAAAACAACTTTTTTATCACAAACACACAGAAGCATGTCAAACAAGTTTCACAAAATAATACAGATATGCCAAGCGTACACCTATTTTCTATTTGAGTTTATTTGATTTCAACTGTAAAAATGCTGGTTGCAACCTACTTAAGTAATTCCATGAACCCCCAGTCCATCGATAGTTTGAAAAACCTCAGTCTGACTCAAACCTCAATGAGATGAAGCTCAGGCTAGTTCAGCAACTTGCTCAAGGTCACACAGGTAGTTAGGCCAAGCAGAAACTCAAGTTCAAAGTCAAAGGAGGGTCTCTGTGAGAGAGCTCTACCTCAGGCAGGTAAGACAGCAGCAGTAGCAAACGATCTCCTAACATCTGTTAGATAGGCTTATCTCACCCCAGTTACATCATCTGATCCCGAAAACCTTGACAAAGCCAAGGAAGCATTATGATGCCCCCTTCCCTGCTTCCCTTTCCCCCTTAAAACTCAGAGAGGTGAAGTAACTTACCCACATAATTGGGATTTATGAAACATTCTTTGAGGACAAGGTATAAGATGACAAGGACAGAAAAAAGAAGTCAGTTTTCTTGGTATTCAAAATAACCACAGATCAAATTCAACTACAATGAAAACATCATCGTGCAAATCTCTACTCCCAGCCCTACCTTGAAGAGATGCTCCGAAGTGATATGATATCAAAGGCTTCTTACTGGAAAGCTCAGGTGGAGAGGAGGGTGGGATGGGGGAGGCGCTCACCACATATTTATATGCCTGGGCATAACCTAACCTTAGAATGAGCAGATTATAGTTCAATGATTGTATATCTGTTTACAGACACACACGCTGACACACTCTCCATAAACGGGAAGCCCAAGGTTTCCAATCCTCTAAATCAGTGGCTCTTAACCCTTTCAGCCATCAAGGGCCCCCTTTTGAGAATGATCAAGGCTATGAACCCTCTGCATATCATTTTAAGGGGCTCACAGAGGCCCTGTAATGCAATCCAAGGATTTTTAACTCAAACTCCAGATCTAGAGAAAAAAGGCAAAGGGACCACAAATAAGTTTTCTTCGCCACCAAGGCAAAGTGAACAAAGACTTGAAGAGAATTCTCTTCCTTTGTTACCCTCCCAAGGATTAAGCAGGATCTAAGGAAGAGGTTTGAGGAAATGCATAGGAAAAAAGCCTCTGCGAGGACAGTCCAACAGTGAGAGTTTGTGTGAGACAGGGAGGATTTGGGATGGTTGACAGAATGACCATTTCCCCTGGGCTGGGCTAGATCACCCAGGACTCCAAGAGCAAGTAAACCTAAAAGTGAAGGGCCAGTGGTTGAAACAGTCTCTCCATCCCTCGGTCCTGATCTAAACTGAGCCAGCACATGCCAGCCTGGGCACGCAGGCTGCATGGAGGCTAGAGCCAAGCTTTGCAGAGAAGCTGGGGTAGACAAACAGCATCCTCGAGCCTCCCTCTTCCCCAGGGAAAATGATCTAATATGAGCCATGGATGAAGATAAAATCTAGTTATTTCACACTTGAGAGAAAAATTAACTTGCCGTTCCTAGAGGAGGTTATGGTCGCACCCTTTTCTGAAGGGTGGGCTGACCCCAGCTGTCCTTGAGCAGGGAACCAGGTTGGCAGGGAGGACCTCACCACGTCCTTCACAGCAATTCGGCCTCTGCTTATTTTACCACCCACCAAGAATAGCTCCTTTGCCCAGGCCCCAGTCTGGTTCCAAAGTGGCCAAGGCTGAGCCTGCATCTGAGGGAAGGGAGCAGCCCCTGCCCTAGGGAGCCGCCAGGTTCAGTCACGCCCTCCTGCCCTATGCTGAGGTCACAGGCACAGGCAAAGAGGCCTGCAGGCATACATGCAGCACCGAGGATGCTGGGGTCAGGGCAGAGTGCGGCCTCGGGAGTTACCAGAGGAGGTTGGGAGTGCTGGGCTCCCTGCTCGCAGGATGAGTAACCCTGGAGTTCAATGTCCTGAAACCTCCCTTTCTTCATCTATAAAATGGGAATTACAAAGCCTACCTCACAGGACTATGCTTACAATTAGGTAAGAATGGCTAAATCTTAGCTCTGACTGCTTTTCAAGTATGATCTAAACCCAAACAACAGCCTATAAGGAAAAAGGCGCAATTTTCTATTAGTATCCTGGAAACTGAGGCCCAGAATGTTCAAGTGATTTGCTCAAGAGCACACAGATCTCACTCAACTTCAGGGCCTCTGCACCTAACCACTCAGCTTCCCAGCATCTGATGAGGCAATGAGGCAAGACTCATTGCGTGACTGAAAGAGCAGCAGCAACGTTCGCAGCAGGGCCTGACGTGCTCAGGAGCAGCTTTCATACGATCAGGAAGGGGAAAGAACGCAGTAACCCACCATCTCCCCCATCACCCAGAACCAAAGAAGCGGAAACCATCCTCCTTGCTGACATCAATCCCCTCAGGTCAGCCTGCTTTCCCTTCCACGAGCCTTTTAACCTGATTTCTCTAAGATAAGGGTGTAGCGAGGAGGAGGAGCGGTTAGTCTCTCACCCCCACAGTTCCCAGCTGTCTCGGGATCAAATTGAACAGCCAGGAATTTAACGAGCTTGTCATTGTCTGTGACTTCCAACCACAACCAATTCGGAATGCCCCAGGTCCAGGAGCACAAAAGCTACAAGTTATAGCCCCCCCAGAGAAGAGCCTCCGAATCCTCCCCAGCCCCTGATCTTTGCTCAAGTACACAAGAGTATCACATTCTTCAGATTCTTGTCTGAAAGCCAGAAGTAAGGAAAGGAGAGGGAAAAAAAAGCAACCCCACCATTTCAACCTAAGGATAATTAAAGCCTATGACTTCTTTTAAAGGGGAAGAGCTCCATCCTTCACAGCCTCTGTTTAATACACTGACCTTCTGATGTGTGACACCACCAAGGTCCCAGAGTGGTGACCTCACTGGAGGACACCGTGGCTCCAGGGGACCCTGCCTCTCCTGAGGTCACAGCTGGGAAGTGGCAAGGTGGGGCTTCCTGCCAGACCCTCCGTCCATTATATATTACCTAAGCCACAGGAGGCTTACAGTGGAACTACCCTCAGGTAGAGCTGAAGGAAAGAGGAGCCCAGGGACTGTGGGGCCCTGTGAATGCCAAGGTGCTTGGCAAGTAACTCTGCTCCTAATGAGGCTGTCTTCCCGAGCACTTGGCATGGCACATCCTACCTCCTCCTCACCCTGGCAAATGCAGGAAGCCGGTGGTGGGTGGTGGGACCGGCTGGGCAGAAGACAGGCTGAGAACAGAACGCTGGTGGGCTACAGAAGAGGCAGCACGGGCAGGCTGCAGGAGAGAAGCCAGGCCCAAGTTCCCTACAGGAACCAGGCTGACCTGATCCCAGAGGTCACCAGCTGCCCAGCTCATCGGGTGCCCACCAGCCCTGTCTCCAGTGGAACAGGGACAGCTGTATTTTATTTCTGCAGCTAGGCACTGGGACCTCACAACCATGGCTTTAAGGTTAAGGACAAAAGCGCAAACGTCAACCAAATCCCGACTTCACAAACATTATCCATTTAATGGGTTTATGTGGGATAAGACGGTAGGAGCAGATATCTAAGAGCTGGGAGAGGCTCTTATTCTCTCACTTGCCACCTGCCAAGTCGTGCTCAATGTTCTCTGCTGTAAAATGGTAACACAAACTGTCACGCTCCTGGGAAATTCTCACTGCAGTAATCTGAAAGAGCCTTCAAACGTTATAAAATGACAGGAGGAAAAAAAAAAAGACTAAAACAGGTTTAAAGAAAAACAGATAAAAATAGCCCGGCACTGTCTTGGACAAATGTTTTATAAAGAAAACACAAGTGTACTGAGCACCAGACCCTCAGTGGTAGTTTCTCCTAACATTCCTCATTCCACAGATAAGGAAACTGAGGCACGGGATATTTATACATTTCGCCCAAGGTCAAAGAGTTGAAAATTGAGAGATTTCGGATTAGGGCAAGAGGTCTGAGACCGGAACCCTTGCCTATTTACTTAAACACGAGTCCTGGGCACATGGTCAAGGTTGAGCCTCAGAACCCAAAGGATTATAGTGATCTGCCAAGATCACACAGAGGCAAGGGGCACTGCTGGACGTTGAACCCAGGTCTGTTCAACCGCATACACTCTCTGATGCCTTCAAGTCTGACCGTATTCACCCAATTCTCAAGCACTGGCAAGGCATGGTGCAAGGGTCCCAGTCACAGCCCCTGTATCAAGTGAGTGAGACCAGCAAGCAAGCTAGCAGAAGAGCTCAGACATGACCAGGGTACGAGGGGAGTATGACATAACCCACACTTTATGGACAAGGAAACGAGTTCAAAGCAGTTAGCTAGCAAAGGAGAGAAAATTCCTGGAGGGCTCCTGCCCCAGAACTATGTCTGCATGGCTCATTCCCTGGGTTCCTTCAAGTCTCTGATGGAATGTCCCTGGATCACAGAGGCCTTCACTCCACACACACCCCACTTGCTTCTTCCCTGGCCCCGTTTTCTGGCCTCCACAGCAATGACGACCACCCTGACCTAGTCATCTATTTGACTGTTATCTGGCTCCCTGATTAGAATGTAATACGCAGGGACTTTGGTCTGTTTTATTCAACAAGGCAGCCCCGTGTTTCAGTTTGCTGAAGCTGCCAGAATGCAATATACCAGAAATGAATTGGCTTTTACAAAGGGGATTTATTAAGTTACAAATTTACAGTTCTAAGGCATGAAAATTTTTCAGTTAAGCCATCAAAAGTAAGATACCTTCTCTGAGGAAGGGCTGCTGGCATCTGGGGTTCCTTTGTCACATGGGAAGGCACAATGTCGGCCGGCCCTTCCCTCCTGGTTCTGGATTCAAATGCTGTCTCCAAAATGTCTCTGGGCATTTCTTTCATGCTTAGCTTCTCCCAGGGCATTTTCTTTCTAAGCTCTCTCTCTCCTTGGGCTCTCTTAAAGAACTCCAGTAAAGGATTAAGACTTTACCAGGAATGGGCAGGGTCACAGCTCCATGGAAACAACCTAATCAAAAGGTCCTACCCCAAAATAAGTCTGCCCCCAAAGAGCTGGTTTAAAAGAACCCAGGTTTTTTTGGAGTACATAACCCATTCAAACCAGCACACCCTGGCACCTAGAATAGTCTCTAGCACACAGTCAACATTTGATATGTATTTTATGAATAAATTGAGTGAAAACAGGATTTAAACCCAGCTGCTGCTTCCAAAATTACCCCCTCCCTTCTCCACACCATACTCCCTCCTTCTGCTTTGTCTAGTTCAATCCCCTATACCCATTCCCCCTCCTCTAATAGTAAGTAATTTTAAATAGCATAAATTAAAAGGTAATCTCTAGCCAATGATTCCACCAAGCAGTCACACAAGCAAGGTTAAGGGAGGTAAATAATCAAGACGCCAAGGACCTGGCCTCAAACATCATGAACCTAATGATTTGTCAAGTGCTGGAATCCCAGCTGCATTTAGCTAAGGTTATTAATATCAAATCTGAATGTAAAAAATAAGGTTATGGTTTAGGGGGGTTTCTTTCTTTCTTCTTTTTTTTTTTTCAGTGTGTGTTTAATAAAGGGAAGGTGACTGAGGACCGCGTCAGAAGCTCTCAAAGTCAAACCTCAAACCCAAGGGGCCCGTACTGATCTAAATACTAACTGAAGAGAGGAAGTGAAGAGGTCGACAAGACGGAAAATGTGCAGGACCACTTAAGGCGAACCCCAGCCTCTGCATTTCCATGATGGGGTGGGTGACAAGCCTTTGTTCTGGCTCCTTCCTAACAACAAATGACTTCTCTCCTGCACTCTGGGAAGATGGCAGAATTTAAGTCAGATCCACAGGATTCTGGAGCTGGGGTTGGGGGTACTGGGATAGTGAGGGGCCCAGAAAGAGGGAAGGCACAGCATTCCACAAGTGGCTATTTTTTTAGAGATAGTTTAAAAGCACTCTACAGGACGATTTTTTTTTTTTTTAATTAAACAGAACACTAGAGGAAAGACAGTTCTTCATTCCAGTTTCTATTCTGGGGATCAACTCACCTTCTGCCCTTATACCCAGCCTACCCTAGCCCCAAATATTCCCTACTGTAAGTATCTATCTGCTCAAAAGCTACCACCACCATTCTGAAACTTCCTCTTTACAACAAAACTAAACTGTTGCAACTTGTTGCTACAATTCACCCACCATGTAGGAGGAGGGAGAGGGGGAGGCAGAAGTGACAGCAGAGACCAAGTTTGCTGCCAGCGGCTCTTGGCCATCTGGGGACCAGCCCCCACCCCACCCCACCCTCCCCCTGCCCCCACCTTGGTATGGCCAGGGGGCTATTGCCTGAGCCTCCTTGCTGACAACACCCCTTTGGGCCTTTGCTCCACCTCGTTTCTGGCTCAGGCCTTGTAACTACACAGACACAGACCAGGGAGTGATAGGGGTACCTGGTACTGCCCTGGCAGGAAAAAAGAGACGCTCCCCAGGGATATCACAGACATTGGGGTGGCGGTGGGGGTGGGGAGAAGCTAGCTAGTTGAAGGTTTTCCTAAAAAGAGACGCTTCTGAGGGATATCATAGACATTGGGGTGGGGGTGGGGGTGGGGAGAAGCTAGCTAGTTGAAGGTTTTCCTAAAAAGAGACGCTCCCCAGGGATATCACAGACATTGGGGTGGGGGTGGGGGTGGGGAAAAGCTAGCTAGTTGAAGGTTTTCCTCGAAAGAGCCCAGAACAACCTTCCAGCTCTGCATTATACCCTAAGCATCATTACCACTAGTGACAAAGCAATTACATCTGCTTCCCATCAACACACACTGGGCTTCTGAGCTGCCACTATCACCAAGCCCAAGCCCACCTCTATCACGGTTCACATTACCAAATTGAAGTTATTTTTTTTTCCTGGGTCTAGAGTGCGAGCCCCTTAAGGACGGTACATCTCATTCATCTCTATCGTAACCACCTAGTGGTTTCTTCCCTGGAATAGGCACTCAGGACATATTTGCTGGATGAATTTCCAAAAAGCCAATAAAGCCCATGGAATCTTTTGGCAATATAAATAATGGTTCTTCTCCTCAGTGTTCCATAACATGACCATTAACATAATAACTGTTGTAGCACAGGAAAGTTTATATTATAGTACAATGTGAGTAAGTCAGAATATACAACAGTATTTCCGTTCTGCTTACAGTTTTGTAAAACAAGCATTTACACGGACAGGAAACCCAGAAAAATGCAAACAGTGGATGCAGCAAAGGGAAAATCTGTCTCTTGCTAGTTTTGTTGTTTTAATGTTTGTGCTATAAACAATAATTTTTTCTCTCTTAACACTTCCTAAAAAGTCTCATCCCAAGTCCTTCTGCTGGGAACAGCTTGCCGACCACACTGCCAGGGAGCACAGGAAGAATTTCCAGCAGCCATCCAAAGGTTAAAGATCTGGGCTCAGCAGGGTAAACAGACTGGAAACCCAGAGGGTTTCCCACATTTCCCAAGAAAAGGCACAGGGAAGCAGGCCTTAGCAGGCCATCTTGGACTACTAGTGTGTAAGGAGCTGGGGCAGGGGAAAAAGGAAATCTTTTACTAGCACGTGTGACTCAGAGGGCCTTTGCCAACCTGAAACACCACTG
Organism: Tamandua tetradactyla; assembly: GCF_023851605.1. Taxonomy (NCBI): domain Eukaryota; kingdom Metazoa; phylum Chordata; class Mammalia; order Pilosa; family Myrmecophagidae; genus Tamandua; species Tamandua tetradactyla. The sequence goes on from NC_135333.1 coordinate 28,683,361, forward strand.
AACAAAGCTCTGCTGGAGCATGAGTGCCTGAACAACGTCCCAGACCTGCTCCCGGGACAACGCCATACCATGCCCCTATCCTGTGTAAGCTCTGATGGTGCCTCCTCCAAGGGCCGTCTCAGACTTCCGCATGCTGCTCCACTGGGTGCCCAGCACTCTGTATGCGGCAAGACACTAGCAGTGTCTGGAGATCAGGGCCCATGTTTCACCTCAATAGGTCCAGTCCCTGGCCCAGTGTTTGGCACAGAAGCAAGCTCTGAGGAGTGGTAACTGAATGATTAATCAATAAATAGACTAATGGAGGAGGAAGGAAAGCAAAAAGTGAATAACAGTTGGCAGTGAGCTGAAATCATGAAGAGCCCACTAGTCAAAATAGAGGCAAGCCTCTGTCTGGCCAGCTGGCCAATGACCACTACAGCCACAGCAGGCAGGCCCAGACTAGGCATCCTCTCCCAGGGCCTGCATTTACGCTGGCCAGGCCATGGTGTTTTCAGCTGCCCGTCCTATGACTAACCATACACATCTGAAGAACAGCCTGCTGGGGTTAAAGGTGGAGTCAGGAGCCAAGGCTATATTCTCAAACAGGCAACCTGCACCCTGGAACATGAGGCCCCATTCTGCTGAGCCCAAAGGGCCGCTCAATCAATCAATCCGTAGCCACTGGCGAGCGGGAGGGCCGCAGGGGCCAGTCCAACCCCTCAAGTTGCATGAGTCAACACAAGCTAGTCCAGGAGCAACCCACCAGGTCACATGGTTGGTTGAAGAAACAGAGATGAAGAACACGGGTTCTGGAGTCAGAGTGCCCGAGTTTGAATCCCAGCTCAGCATCCTCACCCGTAAAATGACGATAATTTCCTCCCTCGTGGGAATGTGGTGGAAATTAGATGAGAGAACACGTGTAAACGCACTTGCACATGGTACTTGCAAGGGCTCAATAAAATGAACTATTGTGTTACTGCTATTGCTCTTGCTGGCAGAGCTGGGACTGCAGCCCAGACCTCCCGACTCCCAGGCCAGTGCTCTTCCCCCAGCACCTTCCTCCCTTCACCCTCCCAGTCTTCCCTCCTCCCCCAGGATGATTCTAGCTTCCAGGAGCCTGGCCCAAGAGCTCACGGGCTGCCTCATGGCCTCCTGTTGTGTGTGTCTCTCTCAGTGCCCCGATGCCTGCTGAGATGGGTAGGCTCGCTGAGGGCAGGACTAGCTCTCTGCCATCCCCAATGAGACCCACTCCCTGCCCTGCACAGTGCCGGCCACAGGGCAGAAACCCCAGGAGTCTGCACTGATTTGACTTGCAGGACTCAAGTCATACCCTGTAGGTGATTAATCTTAAATAATAAAAACAAATTTAAAAACTATAAAATGCCTCTCTTTAAAATTTCATCTTTCTCAACCCAGAGATTCCCAAACAAGCACTGAGCATGAGATTTTTTGTAAATGGAGAGATCACTAAATGACATTCAAAAGTTTGTGGTTGTCTGGGCCCCCACATTGCACTTAGAAGCAAAGACACCAATGAGCCATGAGCACTAAGCCCCCTTGCAGGACGGGGCCAGAGACGATGCAGACATGAAAACAGACTGCACCTCTGCCCTCCAGGTCCTCGGGGGCCCAGTGAGTTCTAAACTCTCACGCCCCACCCCCACCCCCGTTCTGGACCAGTTAGATTAGGTCACCCAAACGATTCCAAATGCCCCGTTCTTTATGTTTATCAGACAGGAAGCTGCCTTCTCCAGCCCAGTGACCTAATGCAAAACACAGGAAACACTGTGGCTTTTAAGCAGAGACAATTCTAAATAAAGGTGCCTCTACTGCTTAGAACAACTCTTTTTTTTTTTAAATGCTTAAACCAGCTCAGAACCCCATGACAAGCTGCCCTGTCTTCGAGTGGTAAGGACATGAATGTTGCAGCCCTCAGAAACCTCCGGCTCAAGGCCTGGGCAGTCTTCCACAGGCTCCTGGGTCATCAGTCACAGCTTCTTGTTATAAAGTGTCAGGCCTGTTACACAAATTCAAAATCTTTAAAACTTGGACATATTTCCTACCACCTGAGGACAGATGATGCGGAGGACACAGTGAAGAAAAGCAGGAAGGGGGGGCGGCGGTGTGGAGGCAGAGGACTGGATCATTTTATATACACGGATAATCCTTGCCAGGACTGTTCTAAAGGAGGCATCTCCACACTGCTGATGGGGAAACTGAGGTTCAGAGGCAACATTAACCAGCCTGCAGACTTACAGGTCCATCAGCTCTGTGTTCCAAAGCTCTTGTTTTGCTTCCTCTTCCTCACATTTTGCATGGAAAATAATACAAGCTGATCCACACACTCAGAAATCACCAGTTTGGAACCGCCCAAGACAACGTTAAATGACTTCAAGTTACTAGAAATCAGCACTGGTGAAAGGACAGTGGGAAGCCAGGGTAGCTCTCTAAATAGCCCACCCCACTGCCTGGCACTACCCCACAGGAAATATTGATTTTTGAGCTATGGGAACCTTCTGCCTAAGTGGCCCTGTCCAACTGGAAAAAACTCAGAGAAACCCAAAATACTTACCACCCAATCCCTTAACCCCAGAGGTCCTCCCTTACCCCCTCCCAAAAAAAACAGAAGACTATTAAGGGAGTGGAAGAAGAAACTTTTGAGGAAAGATTAAAAGAGCTAAGTATGTGTGACTTGGCTAAAAGTACATAAAGACAAAGAAAGGGGTAATAACAGTTTTACCGCATGATTTAGAGAAAAGCACTGGGGTTGAGTGAAATCAGAGGCCAAGGCTTTCAACCAACTCACACATGAACTCTAATTGGGGTGAAGGGGGGTGTTCCTAAGATTCCTTCCAGCTCAGACATTCTATAACTCTAATTTAGTAAGGTGGTTTTTTTAATTGCTGTTGTTTATTTTTCCTTGAAGTAGGGCAACATTTATCTAGACTTTGGGTTAAAATGAAAAACAAGAAAACAAAAACCACCTACGGGCAAAATTCCGAAGACGTAAATGTTAAATATTATCCTTTAGGTTAGTGACAATCTTCTAAAAGAGATTAGTTTATAGCTTTTGCAATGCACTAAAAAGCGTATAGGGAGACCACAGGGGCCCAAGAGGTAGGTACCCACAGGAACTGGTCCTCTGAGAAACACCAAGGAAGCAACTTGCTAAAACTACAACCCCCACAGGCCTCAGCCCAACCTGCGCAGGCAGGAAGCCACACCCTTCGGTGGCAACTTCCGGAAGGTGCTTCAAGACTCCCTAAAGCCACAGCATAAGGGTTCCTGGGCAGTGGAACAGCAAATAGGACTAGCAATGAAAAGAGCTTCTGAAGGCACCGACGTGAGAACTGGAAGGTCAGCCTGGGGAGGAACTCCCAAGAATGCCTTCTCCACAGGCCAACCAAGTGCCTTGTCTGCACCCACATGTGCGGGCACAGGCGCTGTGTCCTAGTCCGGGTGCTGAGTCACCCAGGCTTGAGAAACTAGACTTCAGAATGAAGGCTGAGTAATTCCTACAGAGGCCTCAGCTACTTTTTAAAGAGTCATGCATAGGATCCAAGAGGGCAGCTCCCTCATTCCTCCAAATAGCTGGAGCCATCTAAGCACAAGGGCAGGGAGGGGGCAAAGGGTTAGGTCCAGCTCATTTTGTGTGCTGGTGACTAATGTCATTCCTTCAGGGAGTCCTAAGGCTGCCCTGCAAGGAAGTGGGCCTATTCAGGACCCTGCCAGGCTCTCCACAGGGTCTTCAGCCAGCCTCTCTAATGGGAAGAGCCAGACTCAGCAGTGAGCAGAGCTGGCAGTTTCTCCACTACCCACATCCCCCAAGGATAAGACGTCTTCCTTGAGGAGGTATTCACGACGGCCAACTCAGAACACCCCTCTGATCACACTGTCTCAAGAATTTAACTTTTCCACTGTTGTAGGACAGATAGATAAGTGGGAATAGAGTGGGGAGGGGCATGGGCAATTACCCCAAGTTAAAAGAAAAAAGGGGTAGTACAGTGGTGGCTCAGTCTCTGGCCATGCCAGAGACCTGGGTTTGATTCCTGGTACCTGCCCATGCAAAAATCTACAGCTGTGCTTAAAAAAAAAAAAAAAAAATTCCATGTTAAAAAAAAAATAGGTAGGCCACAGTGGCTCAGTGACAGAGTTCTCACCTGCCATGAAGGACACCCAGGTTCGATTCCTGATGCCTGCCCACATAAAAAAAATTAAAAATAAAAGAAGATCCAAGAGAGTTAAGGTCTCATTTACCCATTCAGTCAGGGGGGCTACTCAAGAAAGCATAGCCAGCATGAACTGGAGTAAGGGGGATTGTGGGAACCAGGAAAGGACACCATGAAATAGTTTCCAGACACATGTGTGCTTCCTTTTCTCATACAGCAAAGAAAAAGCAATCAACTACCATTTCACAGAATACGGGGGAGTGGATCAGGAGATGTTTGTTTAAGGGGTTACTCTGATGATGTTGTGATGGCTAGAAGAGAATCGGACCCAAAGCTCTCCAATCACAAGTAGCAAGTCAGTCCATTTTTAAGACCCTTCCTCCTTCCTTATACCATGTAGGCATTAGACAAACAATCAGTTAAGAGAGAGATTTGTAATCTAAAGCAATACAGCCAGCCCCATTAGAGATAAGAAAAATAAGAAAATTTTAATTTTGAGCATAGGACTATTCAAAGGCAATATATATAAAAGTACATTTAGTGAAAAGGAATATTCACCCCCACTCCTGTATCGGTCCTTTCTAGAGACAACCATTATTACCACTGTTTCAGTGTCTGCTGAGATATTCCACGTACGGAAGCAGAAGAGACATGCCACGTTTTACATAAAAGGGAGCATACTACATATACTACTTTGCATTAAACTGGGTTTTTTTTCCCACTTACAACACATCACAAAGAGCATGTTCTGTTGCTCATTAAAGATGGGCCTCATTTTTCTAAGGGCTCCAATGATTTCCACCATACAGCTTTACCACATTTGATCCTTCTGATGGACAGTTGGCTTGTTTCCTGTCTTTTGCTATGACAATAATGCAGTGAATATTCTTGGAAATTTCCTTTTGCATTTTGATTATATCTGTGGGATAAATTCCTAGAATGCAGTCAAAAGAAATACGTTTTGACAGATATGCCAAACAACCTTCTAAAATGAGTTGTACCAGGTATACTCCCATCAATGAGGTACAAGTGTGCCTAAGAAATGAGGCATCTTGGAGAAATTACAATTAACTTCATTTCTCAGTTTCCTAAGTACTCTCATACATAACTGATGGACACATAAACTGGTGCCTGCCTTTGCTGGGTGTATGGCACTTTCTACCAAATCAAACACTCTCTTGACTGCAGCCAAAGCTGGAAGCCTGGTCTCCAGACACTGAAGTCCAGTGCTCTTTACAGATCACCCCTGGTTCTCTACTAGATTACAGGAAACCAAGTTTTATAGCCAAAACCATAAATTTGTTCAGTCTGCCCCTGGCCAGGGCCCTGTAAATGGCCCTCAACACCAGCTCATCACCAAGGACATCCAAAAGCATTAGCACCTGTGTCCTTACCAGCCCAAGGACCACCTATACCGTTACCACTGGGCTTCACAACTCAGCAGTACTGCGCACGCACACCTTTTTAGAAGGAGACAGAGCACTGAGCCCAGAACCAAAAAATGAGGATTTGAGTCACTTCTCTATGGTCTCCAATTCCTCACATGACAACCTAGGGAAGTAAGGTTAATTATATTCTTTAAAACTTTCTATTTAGCCACTGTATATCAGGTCCTTTACAATTTATTTATTTTAGTTTTCATATCTAACCCTGGCAAGTTAGATGTGATTCCTCAGTATGTAACTGAGGCTCAGGGAGGTTATGTGACTTGCCTAAGGTCACAAAGCTAGTAAGTGGCAGGGTCTCCCTAGCTCCCAAACCCACATTCTTTCCTCGACCCCACTCTAAGTCCCAGCTCTAAAAAGGAGATTCTGTAAACCCAGTAGGCAGCCAAGGCTCCCTTCTGTTGTCACCAGAGGATTTAAACCCAGGGGCTCAGCGCATCAAGGGTTAAGGCAGGGAGGCAGAGACTTGCCGGGGCTGCACAAAGGGAAAATGTACTTCCTGCCCCAGGCAGAGATGCTGTTTTATGCTCAGCAAATTAGAACATTTGTTTAATTAAGACGACACAGATTTTGTTATTCTAAATATTTTTGGAACATGATGCTTAGAAGGGAGCTGTCAAGGCATGGATTTTTTTTTCCCTTTCCTTTGGGATTCTCTTTCTTTCCCTCCAAAAGAAGGGTAGGGCCCAGGCTCAGAGAAATACTATGGCCAACCCCTCCTCTCCTTTTGAAATAAAGATATCAAGCTGGTAAGGGCTGTTTTAAGTACTTTATTGAAGGATTAGCTAGAAGAGGAAGTTAAGAAAGCACAGCCATCCTGGCTTCTAGCAATACCCTATCAGGCAACACAACAATGCTGCATTTTTTTAGTGTGCTTTTCTTCTTTTAAGGAGCTAACAGATCTTTGTTTTGTTGTTTTGGGTTTTTTTTTTTTTTTTTTTTTTGAAGCAAGAGCAGGCAAAAGGCAGGCTGTGATTTACATGCATCCTTCATCCTACAAGAGAGCAGTTGTCCCATCTCTAACCCCTCAGATTAAAAAGTTTAAAAACAAAAAGGGCCTCTTTCATCTACCCTCACAAGCCTTAGGACAAGCATCCGCACAGAATACACCTCTCCAATTGCCCCTCTCCCAGGAATAACTCCCCAAATCTAGCTGGCCAGCCCCAGCTCCAGGTACCAGGACTTGCTGGAGGTGGAGAGTGGGGCTCTTCAGTGTCACTGGCCTGGCAATACCCAGCAGCCACCAGGGACACGGTGACTCTCAAATTACACTGAGCAATCTTGACACTTTTAATTACCTCCCAATTATCCACTAGATGACGCCTCACTTTCCAACACCATATGCTTGCCTCAGTTTGCCAAACCTGCAACATGCTCCTTCCTCACAGCTGCTTTCTCCTCCCTTCACACAGAACTAGTCTCCCTAGGCCTTGGAATTCCTCGAGTCCTTTGTCTATGGCATTCTTGTGATGCTCATCACAGGCTGCCTTTGTGTTCCTGTCATTCTGCCACTATGTCCCCTGGAAGACTGCAAACTCCCAGATGGCAGAGGCCTCCTCCAAGAGGCCTCCAGGATCTCCACTCAGGGGTGAGGGGGGGAGCTGGATCATTTCTCTCAATCTCCATGACTCACAGTACCTTTCTGGGGTCCCTGTCATCTCCACCTCACCTCACTTTAGAGTCATTGACAGATTTGTCTGGGCTCTCCCCTAAATGCCAGAGGGCAGGGGCCAGGTCTTACTCAACCTTGCACATACCCCCACCCCCACCCCCACTCCGTGGCAGAGTTCTTGGCAGAGAAGCCAGTCAAATATTTGCTCAATTACACATCTCTGTACCCCCACCCCACCCATGGCAGCCTTATATATAAATTGACAAATATTAGTGGGGCGATTGTCTAAATAGGCCTTAGAGCAGCTTTCCTCCTCACCAAGAGGTTTTCAGGCCGGCTCAGAAATGGCCATAGTGTTATCCCAAAAGGAACTAAGCTTCCTTCCCCTTCAACAGTTACTCTAAAATCCTGCTGAGAGGGCTCGGTGAACCGAGAAGCGTCTGGGGCCCTAAAATCAGCCGTCCTCCGGACCTGGGACTTCCCAGGAACCTTCTCCTTCACACCGGCTGGGTGGGGCGCCGGCAGCAGTCCTGGCTCTCACCCCACCACCACCACCACTACCACCTTCAAGGCAGCAGGCGAGCTTCAGCCCTGGAAGTCACTACGTTTCAGTGTGAACAATGGGCATCGTGAAGGGAACTGGGGTGCTCTGGTCCTACCCGGGGCCTTGGAGTGGCCCCAGGACGGGGATGGGATGAGGACTCCAGCACAGGGAGTGGGAGGAGGGGTTCAAAACCCTGGATCCGGCCCAAGCAGACAAGATGCGATAACCCAAACCTGGACCTAAAGGAACAGGATGCCGCTTCTAGCCGCATGGCCCGGGCGGGGCGGCCGCGGGTGCGGAGGAATCAGGTGCACGCTTAGGCCGGCCCGACGGCTGCGTGCATTCCGAGGTTTCCTTCCTCTCCCCGGCAATAGCAGTCAAAGGTTGGGGGGGGTGGGTGTTCTTTCCTGCGCCGCGGCCGCGTCCCTGCCGGGTCCCCCTTCCCCACGCACCCCTCCGTACCTCTCCTCCGCCCTCCTCCAGGGCCCGACCCTTCGCAGCAGGGCGAATGAGGAAGTCTGCAGCCCAGGGCGGAAACCGAGCCGAGCGCAATGTCTGCGGCGGGATTGTCCCATTCTGACTCAGGAGGCCGCCCTGACAGCTGCCAAACGGTCTCCTCCCGCCCGTTACCTCCGTCCCCAAAACGCATGGAAACTTCCAAAGGAGCCCCTGCCCGGAGCCCTGACTGCTCGAGTCCCCCACAGCACCTCCACCCGCCCGGCTGGGTCCAAGGGGCAACGGCTCCCCGGAAGAGGTTAAAAAAGTTCTACCAAGTTGGGCACTGGGCGAGGGGAGAGCGGGGCGCGTGCCCCCGGCGGTCGGACGAGGTCGGGGTCCCCAAGTGCCGGGGCGGGGGGGACGTGCCCGGCAGCGGGAGGGAGGGAACCGTGGCCCGGGAGCGCGCGGCACCGAAGACTTCCTCCGCTCCCGGAGGCCTCGCTCCCAGGGGCGCCGTCCCCTAGCACCCGCGCAGGGGTCCCGCAGTCCCTCCGGAGAGGATGCGCTGCCCGGTCCGGGGTCGCCGGCATTCGCGCCCGCCCGCGCCGGTCGCGGGCCACGCCGGGGCCGACAACCACAGTTCGGCCCGCGCGCCCCTGACGCCGCGCGCCCCATCGCCGCCGCCCCCGCCCGCCGGCCCAGGGCGGGACCCGCCGGTGGGGCTCGCTCACCTGGACCTGGAGGAGCCCCGGGGAACAGGCGATGCTTCTCCCGAGGGAGCGTTCTCGAGCGCTCGGGTGGCGGCGGGATGGGGCGAACGCGCGAGGCGGGAGCGGCAGCAGGTCAGCCTCGCCGAGCCTTCCGTGCCCTGCCCAGGAACCGCGGTGATCTGCGCGCCTCACCGCACCCAGCTCGGATCCTCGCCGCCCCCCCTGCCCCGCCCTCTCAGTCGCCGGTCCATTCCCAGTCCGAAGCCGGCTAGTGAGCGGAGCAGGGAGGAAAGGCCCCGCCCCTAAGCTGTCTCGCCCACTCCTGTATGCGCCGGGTCTTGATGGAAGGACATCTTGACCTGTGGAAAGTGGGGTGGGCGGAGCCCCTGGATCAGAAGGGTGGGGACTGGTCCTCCCCATCCGCCCCCAGCTCCACCCGCTCCACCTTCCCCCGCGCTTCCTAGGCGGGAGCCCCGCCCTCCAAGGGCGGGTCCAACGGACAGCCAGGTTCGAGGAGGAGGATTGACGCAGTGAGCGTCCAATCAGGAGGAGGCGGCTCCGGGCGCGGACGGCTCCGGAACCCGGCTTTGGTGCATTGCCTGCGCTGGGGCAGGCCCGGCGGGAGCGGACAGGGGAGGCTGGCGTAGCTGGCGCCCGGCCCCGCGGGCTGTTTTTTCCCTGTCCTATGTCATCCTACCAGAAGAACAGATATTAAGTACCATATATGGAAAAAGTGCTATTTTACAAAATTATTATGGCCTGTGGGAGCGGGCGTGGACTCAGTCCCGGATTCCGTTGTGGGCATCCGGAGTTCGATTCCTGACCCTGGCTATTTAGAGTAAAGCACGCTGCTTTGCTTCTTGGAGTCTCCAGACATTTGCTCAGTCCCTCTGCCTGGAATGCCTTTCCACTCCTCTGTTCGCTTACAAAATGTTTTCTTGGCTCTTTTGGGTAAGCGAATCACTTTTCACCAAAGATGATAACTATTTATTATTTTTTCTATTTTTTAATTTCTAAATTTATATACACTTAGCTTTTAGTCTACTTAGAATTTATTTTGGTTCTAGAGTGAAGAAATCCGACGTGATTTTTGTGATAGTTGTCCAAACACCATTTTCTCTACTGATTTCAGGTACCACCTTCATCATATGCTGAACTTGTATATACTTGGATGTTTCTGAGTTTTGTCTGTTAATCTTCCCTGTGCCAGCTCATTGCAGGTTTATAATACATTTTATATCTGTGATGGTTTGAAACTACTATGTGCCCTCAGAAAAGCCATATTTTAATCCTGATCCAATCTTGTGGTGCCAGACCTATTGTTTAGGGTGGGAAACTTGGGTTTACTTCCATGGAAATGTGACACACCCATTCAAGGTGGGTCTTGATTAGTTTACTAGAGTCCTTTAAAAAGAGAAACATTTTGGAGAAACCTCAGATGCAGATGCTGGGAGAACAGTTGCTTCAGAGCTGACAGAGATGCACACACCACGCGCTTTCACATAAGATGCTAAGCAAGCCAGAACCCAGAGTTGTGTCCTGGAGGAGCTAAGTGAAAGCCCACAGATGCGTAGACAGGAAACCACTGGCATCAGAAGCTGACCTTCCCATGTGACAGACATTGGCCTTTCTTGAGTCAAGGTATCTTTGCTTGGATGTGTTAGTTTAGACATTTTTATGGCCTGGCTTAGAACTAAATGTGTAACTTATTAAATTCTCTTATTAAAACCCATTCCATTTCTGGTATATTTTGGCAGAATTAACAAACTAATACAATATCTGAGAGAGCAGATTTCTCCTCATTACTGTTTGCTGTGGAATAGCCTTGCTCTTATGACTAACTGTTCTCCCAAATGAAATTCAGGAAAAAAAAATTATGTTCTAAAGAAAAAAAAGAGTTTGCAACTCTGTGACAAAGACTTATTATCAATAATAGGAACTCTTTCCAGTCAATAAGAAAACCCAAAAAAACTCCAAAATAAAAATGGCCAAAAACGGGCAATCCAAAATGAAGAAATATAAATGGCTAATAATTTTTAAAATTAAGTATCAGAAAACGGAACAAAAACAACATGGATGCCATTTTCACTTACCAAATTAAAAAAAAGAAGAAAAATGTCCAGTTAGCCAAGTTGATAAACACAGTGGAAAAGTAAATTGACCAAAGAATTCTGAGAATTCATCTTAAGACAAAAATGGAGACATGCACAGATATTTGTGTATTAGAGCTCTCTAAAGAAACAGAACCAGCAGGAGATATCTGTAAAATATGAGATTTTAAAGGTGTCTCACACAACCATGGAAATGGAAGCGCCCAAAATCCATAGGGCAAGCTGTGACACTGGCAGCTCCGAAGAAGTCTTGACGAACTCCACAGGAGAGGCTTGTTGACTGAATAAACAGTGAAAATTCTCTCTCCTTCCTTTAAAGTCTTCAACTGATAGGTCCAAATCCAGGTGATTTGATTAACTTATTTGGGAGGAGGCACTCTCTTAGTTGATAGTAAGCTGCAATCAACTGACTGCTGATTTAATAAACCAGCCTTCTGGCTTATCAACCCGCCATCAGATATCCTTGCAGCAACCATTAGGCCAGTGCTTGCTTGACCAGACAACTGGGCATCATCAGGAGGCCGAGTTGACACAAGAATCTAACCATCACAGTGTGTTAAAAAGTTCTTCTTTGCAACATTGTTTATAGTCTCTAAATGTTATAAATGAATTAATATAGTAAGAGATTGATTACATTTTGATACATCTATATGTTTAAAAATACCACAAAAGGGCATTTAAATTGTTATGTAAATTTGTATATATTGGTTTAAAATATACTGAGGAAGAATAAACTATAGAATGCTACTGTAGTGGAATTTCATTTATTTCTATGCAATTTTGTATGTGTTTGCATATGTATGTGTTTTTCTCAGAGAAAGAATTAAGTTTAAAAGGCATTAATTTCATCAAAGTGTAAATAGGGATTATGTATTGATAGAGGGACTGTGATTGATTTTTTCTTATCTGTATTTTTAAACATATGTATCACTCACATAATTAAGAAAAGATTAAAAAGACTCATTTCGATATCCCCTCTCCCCAGATGTCTTCCCTGGCCCTCCAGGCCAGGTTGGGTGCCTCTCTGTGATCCCACATTACAAGCATTTACCTTCCTTCTAGCACTTACACACTGGATTTTAAACTTTAAACCATTTACTTGCTCTTTCCCTACCCAGGCTGGAAGCTACCTGAGGACAGACAGGGGCTGTGCCTTATTTGTCTTGCATAACATGGTCCTCAATGCATGCCTGAGCAGGTCTCTGAGCCTCTGTTTTCTTATCCATAAAATCAGTGTAATCACCAGGACTTGACTCACCCCTAGGACTGCTGAAAGAAGCATAGGGGACCATGACTGCTAATCAGTACACATTATTGATAATAATATTTCCATTTACCTCAAGCCTCCAGCCTCCTAGCCCCACTCTTTCCTTGTAACTGAGGTCATTAAGAAGATAGAAGGTCTGCCACACCTTGATGCTTTCCTGAATAAGGAAGCCCTCCTCCTTGCCATCCAGCCTAACCCCTCCTCCAACCTCTAAAAACCTGTACCTTTGATCCTTTCCACTCCCAGAATATTTTAGAAAAATATTTCGTCTGTTTTGTCTGAATGTTATATTTGATGCAGAAAGTAATAAAAAGAAAGAAAATTGAAACCACATATAGCCTTATGTAGCAACTATTAACAAACCTTGTTACTTCCTTCCAATGCACACACACACACACACACACACACACATCTGTAAGTGTGCGCACATATGTACAAGTATATATGCATATATTCTATATATTTTAAATAAAATTGGAGGATGCAAACATATATATGACCACCTGATTTATTACAAAGTTAGCACATTGCAAATAAGTAAGGAATGGATAATTTTTTTAGTAAATGGTGCTGGATCAACTACATATCCATGGGGGTAAAATTAATCTCGACCCCCTGCATTACACTATACATGAAAATAATTTAGGATGGATCAGAGACCTAAATATGAAAAATAAACAATAAACCTTCTGAAAATAACTGTTCAAGAATATGTTCATGACCTTGAAGTAGGCAACAATTTCTTAAACATAACAAAAAAAGTATTAACTATGAGACAAGATTGTCAACATGAACTTCATTAAAATGAAGAACTCATCAAAAGACACAAGTAAAAGACTGAAAAGTCAGATCACAAACTGGAAGAAAATGTCTACAATATATAAAGGTAACAAAGGATGGGACCCAGAATTTATCAAGAATGTCTACAATAAGAAAAAATGATAATTTTTAAAAATGAACAGAACATTTGAATGAGCAGCACATCAAAAAAAAAGGGCATCCAAATGGCCAGCATATGAAAAAGTACTCAACATGATTAGTCATGGCAGAATTGCTAATTAAAACCACAATGAGATACCACTATTCCCTCATCAGAATGACTAAAATTAAAATGCCAAGTGTTGGCAAGGACTGGGAGCAACTGGGACTCTCAGACACTGTGGTGGCATAAATTGGTACAGCCATTTTGGAAAAAGTGTTTGGTTGTATCTACTAGAGTTGAATATACAGCATATACTAGGACCCAAGAATTCCACTCTTGAGTCTGTACTCAACAGAGACAAGTACTGAACCCACCAAAGGCAGGTACAAAAATGGACAGAGTCTCTTAAAATAACCAAAAACTAGGGGGGAATGCCCATCAACAGCAGAATGGATATACTGAGTATGTTCATACAATGAAATACTACACAGCAATTAAAATGTACACACTAAAAAGAAAGGGAAAAAAGTACATACTACTGTTACATGTGAGGCCAGAGATGACCCAAATTTCCATCACTTGAATGAATGTGGTCTATCCTTACAATGGAATATTATTAAGTAATAAAAAGTGAAGTACTGATACATGCTACAACACGGGTGAATCTTGAGAACATTACACCAAGTGAAAGAAGCCAGACGCAATGCCCGGATATTATATGATTCCATGTAAATAAAATGTCCAGAACAGGGAAATCTATAGGGACGAAAAATAAGCTAGTGGGTGCCTACAGCTGGGGGAGGGGGGTAGGAGCAGGGGGGCGGAGAGTGTCTGCTAACAGTTTGGGGTTTCTTTTGGGGGTGATGAAAATGTTTTGAAATTAGACTGTGGTGATGGTTGCCCAACTCCATGACTATACTAAAACCTACTGAATTGTATACCTAAAAAGAGTGCATTTTCTAGTATGTGAAGTTATCTCAATATAGTTGAATTTTTTAGAGATGGATGAATCTCACAGGCATTGTTGAATGGAAAAGCTTAGATATAAAAGAGGAGATGGGTAGATCCCATATAATTTCATTTATATGAAGTTTTAGAACAGACAAAACCCCTCTCTAGTGACAGAAGTCAGGACAGAGGTTCCTTCTGGGTCCCCCATGGAGCTTTCTGGGGTGCTGGAAATATCTTGATCAGGTTGGCAGTTACATATAAAATTCATTGACTTGTACATTTAAGACTGGTGTGCTCTCCTGCCTGTAAGTTATACTTCAGTGAAAAAGGAAAGTGACCCAATAGAATAAAATTGGGGCAGAATTGGAGCAGTTAATGAAGCCGAATAAAAGGTATATGGGAATCCTTTGTATTGTTCTTGCCCTTTTCGGTACGTTAAGAATTATTTCAAAATTGAAAGGTACAAATAACATAAATGAAGAAATAAAATTGGGACGGACCATCCCGTATATCCAGTTTTGTATTCCTGCTCATCATTTGTCTTATCATCTTGGCAGCTCGTCCGCCTGTATAAAGAGACTTTGGGGCTCCCTCTCAAAAACAAACCAGCACCTTCTAAAGCAGCTGCAGCCACAGGCTGTGCCCTGGCCTCCCCTTCCTCTCCCAGCTTTCTCCAGATTGCTGTCTGCCCTCAGGCCCTTAGATGCCTCCCCTCCAGCCCCTCTCCTGCCTTTCTCATTTGCCTGCCCCCCCACCTGCTTCTGAAGCTGCGCCCTCAGGTAAGCAAGCCCACACCTCTAGGTCTAACTGTCCTGGAGGGCATTTGAACCCACCCAACACTTCTCATTCTCTCTTGCCACCCCCCAGCCTGCTGCCCACACAGACTCTCTGGAAACTCCCAGAGTCCTTGTTCTCCCTTCACTGATTGCCCACCAACCTCGCGGCCAGGGTGGACATCCCCCTGGAAAGTGTGCGCAAGTTCGGCTGCGCCTGTTGGTTCTAGACAGTGCTCCCTGCCATGCCCATGCATTGCCCGTGGTTAAATATTTTGAACACCAACTCTCCTGGAGGCTTATAGTTATTGAGTGTCTTGCCATGATTTACGCATTATCTTGTTTAATCCTCACGATGATCCTGTGAGGATAGAAACAAATATTATCTCCCTTTTACAGATGAGGAAGCAGAAGTTTCTGCAACCTCCCAACTACAGTTCATACCGGGGCTAAGGCGCTTCAGAGTCCTGGTACCCACCTAGCATACTCCCCACTGTTCGCAGCTCCTGTCCCTCCTCCTTTCTCTGCCTGCCCCCCTCTTCCTTGGGCTTCTCTCTACTCCCCAACTTTCAACTATGACATGTATGTGGATTCCTTCCAAATCCACATACCTCCAACCTCAGACTCTTCCCGACCTTCAGACTTTTTTTAAAAAGCCATATATATAATGCTAAAATATATATTATATAAAATATACATATTTATGCTAAAAGAACACATCCTGGAGCAGACTTGAGAACCTCTTTGGAAGGACATACAAGAGGTGAATAATGTTGTTTGTACATACGAGGAGAACTGGGCAGTTGGAGGGATAGGACTGGCAGGAGAGTTTTCAGTGAAAAACTTTTTATAGCTTTTAATTTTAGTGAAGGTGTTATCTATTTTAAATAAATCATATCTAAATCAGAAAACATGCTACAAATTAAAACAGAGATGTAAAATACCTGCTTATTTTTTTTTTTACATTGGGAAACACAGAAAAGCATTAAGACATTGGAATCACTTCTAGTTTATTACCCAAGCCCAAGATTCTTTGTGTGCTTCCCTCTTGTTAAACTGCCTTCTTAAACTCAGCACACAAGGCCTCACGCTGAACTCCGCCCCCACCCCCACCCCCATCCTGGTTCTTGCCAAACCTGTCTGCACACCTAACTTCCTGCTCGACTCATATTCCCAACCTCTCCGGGACAGCCAAGCTCCAATCCTGGCTCTTCCTTGGTTCCTGAGAGCCATCACCCTCCCCACCACCATCTTCCCCTGCCTTCCTCTCCCCCTACTCTGGCCTTCTGTTCTGGACCAGGACCTCAGCTTCCCAACAGCGCCACCCCCACCCCCAGTCTCTTCCTGTTCCCCCCCCTATTTCCGCAACCCCAACAAACCCAGCTCCCAGCATGAACTTACTGAGCTCTTACTGTGTGTCAAGCCCGGGACTGAATGCCTGGCATACATCATACTACAGCCTCAAAACAGTCCCTTGATGTGGCTACTATCGTTTGCCCCCATTTCACAGGTGAGGAAACTGAGACTCTGAAGAATCAAGCCACATGCCCAAGATCACACCAGGTCTGTCCGATTCTATAACAACAACATTGTTATTATTGGTTTATTACTCTCAAAAAAACAATATTATCATTCCTTTTATTCTCCTTATTTTACAAGTGAGAAAACTGAAGCATGAGAGTTAAGTATCCTGTTCAAGATCATTCCGTTACTAGGCAGCAGGGCTAGGATTTGAACCCAAATATTCTGGCTCCACAAAATCCAAAACCTCTTATTCCACTCAACTGTTTCAGTACACCCCGCCGTGGCCCTGAAAAAGTTTGGAATGCCTCCTGCCTCTCTTCGCCCTTGATGCTTTCCACTGCCACGGGTGAAGACCAGACTCCTCACCTGGTATCAGGCCTTGTGCCCATGTGTCCAGCCTCCTGTTAAGTCTTATCTCTCCCTGGTCTTCTACTGGGTCCTATACCCCAAACAGCAACCAGTTCACTGTGCTCTGAGCCTACCCTTTCTGCAAGCACCACTGCTTTCATCCTCTCTCTGACATCTCCCTCCCACCAGACTCCTACCCATCCTTCAATACCCTGAGCCCCCACTAGAAAGTATTTTCCTTCTGCTTAACCTGTTTTTATCTCTCTGGCAGCACCGATCGCCTTTTGTTATATGTCTGTCTTGCCCCGGCTGAGAATCCAGACTCTCTGACTCACTGAACCTGTTTGTGCCTCAGTTTCCTCATTGGCAAAGTGGGGGTGATGGCAGTTCCTGCAAAATTTGGGTATCGTAAGGATTAAATGGTTTAACAAATGCCAACACCAATCCTAGTGCCAGATACAGAATTATATTTTTATGATTATGCATTCCCCTATCTTATCTTCTCTAAGAAGTTCAATTTTCATTCTCTAAACATTTCCTGTGGGCTTCTTGTTTGCCAGGCCCTGTGCTAGGTACTGGGACTTGGCAACAGATATCTGCTGTCTCTGCACTAAAGATGCCCACAGAGGCACTTCCAGGACAACCGCTTAATGCCACAAAGGCAGAGGCATGAGCTGTCAGGGGCAACAGGGTGGGGTGGGGTGGGGAAGCATCCAGAAGGGGGAGAAGTGCCTTCCAGGAAGGAAAGGCTAGGTGTGAGGCCCAGAGGGAAGGGAGCACAGCCCATGTGGAACCTTGTGCATCTCACTCTTGGGGGTGGGAGGTGTCTAGAAGGCAGGAGAGGTGGGAAGGGGCAAGGGCCTGCTGCAGAAAGTATGGCCCTCAGTCCAGGAGCATCGCCCTTGCTGGGAGGTGGCTAGAAACGCAGTCTCAGGACCCATCCTAAACTACTGAATCAGAATCTGCACTTTCACAAGATCCCCAGGTGGCTCGCATCGCATTAAATTGTGAAAAGCACCAGGTTAGATCATGGGGGTTCTTGTGGTCACACTGAGGAGTTTCCATTTCATCTGAGATTCTCAGCTCTGGCTGCACATTAGAATCCCCAGGGAGATGTTAATCAAATTAGAATCTCAGGAGGCGGGTGGGTCCAGAACACAGGTGTTTTATACCATTTGTAATTATTCAGGAAATGATCACTGAACACCAGCGACGTGCCATCCATCACAGGGACCACACCACCTCCTTCCTCGGGATGGCACTCGGAGTCCTTCTCTCCAGCATGCGCTCAACAAGCACTTATTCCATGAATCCAGGGCAGTGGCCCTTGTGCCCCACTCACAGCGTTGCCTCTCTAGAGTCTACCTTCCTCTCCATGCCGTTACTCAAAGATCTACGCCTCCCCTCCGTCTTGAGTCTTCAAGAGTGGGAGCTCCTGAAGGGATACAGACTGTGCAACAGGACTGGATACAAAAACTCAGAAATGGACAGCACAATACTACCTAACTGTAATATCATTATGTTAAAACACTGAATGAAGCTGCATGTGAGAATGATAGAGGGAGGAGGGCTGGGGACATAAATGAAATCAGAAAGAAAGATAGATGGTAAAGATTGAGATGGTATAATCTAGGAATGCCTAGAGTGTATAATAACAGTGAAATGTACAAGGTACAATTTAAAAAATGTTTTTGCATGAGGAAGAACAAAGGAATGTCATTATTGCAGGGTACTGAAAATAGATGGTAATTAATATTTTAAAATGTCACCTTCTGTGTGAGACTAAAGCAAAAAATGTTTATCTGTTACAAAATTAATTTTTGACTAGTGCATTTCCTAATATAACTTATGTAGATAGTTTGATTGAACGCCATAAGTACTTGGAATCTCAGGTAGGACATGAGATTTTGTTGGTTTGTCCAGAGTGATGCCCCAATGAATCCCAGAGTGATTCGATCAGTGAGTGGAAAAGTATCTGCAAAGCCCCCTTCGGGGAGTGGTGAGAACGGGGAGAAATTCAACTTCCCCAAATTGAATTCTTGATATTCTCACAAACAGTGTGGACAACCAAAGCTATAGGCAGAGCCTCCAGTCTTGGGGTTTGTTCATATGAAACTTAACCCCGCAAAGGATAGGTCAAGTCTACTTAAAATTTAGGCCTAAGAGTCACCCCGAAGAGAGCCTTTTCTGTTGCTCAGATGTGGCTTCTCCCTCCAGCCAACACAACGAGCAGTCTCACCACCCTACCCCTCTCTACGTGGGACATGACTCCCAGGGGTGTGGACCTTCCTGGCAACGTGGGACAGAGATCTTGGAATGAGCTGAGACTCAGCATCAAGGGATTGAAAAACCCTAGAATGAGCTGAGACTTAGCATCAAGGGGTTGAGAAAACCTTCTCAACCAAAAGGGGGAAGAGGGAAATGAGACAAAGTGTCAATGGTTGAAAGATTCCAAACAGTGTAGACAGGTTATCCTGGAGGTTATTCTTATGCGTCAAGTAGATATCATCTTGTTATTCAAGATGTAATGGAGAGGCTGGAGGGAACTGCCTGAAAATGTAGAGCTGTGTTCCAGTAGTCATGTTTCTTGAGGATGATTGTATAATGATATAGTTTTCATAATGTGACTGTGTGATTGTGAAAACCTTGTGTCTGATGCTCCTTTTATCTACCTTGTCAACAAAGGAGTAGAACATATGGAATAAAAATAAATAATAGGGGGAACAAATGCTAAAATAAATTTAGTTTAAATGCTAGTGATCAATGAAAGCAAGGGGTAAGGGGTATGGTACGTATAATCTTTTTTTTTTCTTCCCTGTGTTCATTTTATTTCTTTTTCTGTTGTCTTTTTATTTCTTTTTCTGAATTAATGCAAATGTTCTAAGAAATGATGAATATTCAACTAAGTGATGATATTGTGAATTACTGATTGTGTATGTTTTATTTTGTTTCTTTATTTTTTTAATTAATAAATAAATTAAAAAAAAAAAAAGAGTGGGAGCTCCTTCGGGAAGCCTCTTTGGATCCCCCCACCTGATCTGGAGGTCCTCCTCTATATCCCCGCAGCACTGGACCTGCTTCTGTCCTAGCACTTCTCGCGCCCTCTGCTTACCTGCCTCCTGACAAGGGGGCCGCGAGCTCCATCAGGACAGATCAGTGCCTCGTCTGGAGTTGATCCAAGTACTTGGCATGGAGCCTGGCACTTTGAAAGACCCTCAATAAATTTTTATAGAATGAATACACAAATAACAAGCTAATGAAAATTGAAATAAGAACATATGTGAAAGCTCTATACCAATGCAAGAAAATGTGATTATTCATTTTTGCATGTCCCATGATGTCACACACAGCTTAAGAATAAATTAATAACCATACATCAGGGTTTTTTTTTAACAGTTTTACTAAGCTATAATTCACATTATACATTTCACCCATTTAAAGTGTACAAGGCAGTGAGTTTTATTTGCAGTTGATTTGCAGTTGCATAGCATCTCCAAAATATATCATCACCTCAAAAAGAAACTGAGTATTTACTAGCAGTCATTCGCCATCTCCCCCAAATAACCAACACCCCCTCCCCCCAACACAAGGCAACCACTTACCTATTTTCTGTCTCTATAGATTTCCTATTCTGGACATGACATTTCTTATCAATGGAATCATACATACAATATGAGACTGGCTTCTTTCACTTGGCATAATGTTTTCAAAGCTCATCCATATTATAGCATGTATCAGTATTTAATTCTTTTCTATTGCCAAATAATATTCCACTGTGGGCATAGACCACATTTTGTTTAACCATTCATCAAATGATGAAAACCAACCTTCTTTTTTATTTATTTATTTATTTATTTTTAGTTTTTTAATTAATTGAAAAAAATTAACAACATCATTTCTTAGAACATTTGCATCGATTTGAAAAAAGAAATAAAAAGACAACAGAAAAAGAAATAAAATGATAACAGAGAAAAAAAAGATTATACATACCATACCCCTTACCCCTTGCTTTCATTTACCACTAGCATTTCAAACTAAATTTATTTTAACATTTGTTCCCCCTATTATTTATTTTTATTCCATATGTTCTACTCTTCTGTTAATATGGTAGATAAAAGGAACACCAGGGGTGGGCCACGGTGGCTCAGCAGGCAAGAATGCTTGCCTGCCATGCCAGAGGACCCAGGTTCAATTCCCAGTGCCTGTCCATGTAAAAAAAAAAAAGGAGCATCAGACACAAGGGAAAACCAACCTTCTTGCAGGCATATAGCATTTAGCTTTTGCAAAAGCATGTTCATGTTAGCTCACTTAATCCTGGCATTTACTATGTGTGTGTGTGGGGGGGGGGATGTGTTTATCTCCAATAACAAGATGAATAAACTGAGTCTAGAGTGAGCAATTCTAACTTGGCAGAGATCACGGGGCTATTAAATGGGAAAGTCACAACTAAAAGTCTCTGCACCATTCTGCCTCCCTCCGTAATCTGTTTTTTGTTACGTCTTTTTCCTCTCATAAGCCTGATCTTCATGAGGTTTTTCTGGTGTCTGCAGTGCCCTGTGGCTACCTGACCTTAGATACACAGAGGTTTGGGTGTGTGCTCAGCTTTATCTAATCTAGATTTACAAGTCAAGGGACTGCCCTCCTTCCAGCCTCAGTGGGGATGGGTTATTTCCAGGTCCCAGATATGGAGTAGTGAGTGTGTAGCCAAAAGGAAACTCAGGGTGCAGGAACCCTTGAATTCACCGTACACCCTGCAGAAAAGGGGCCTCTCCCCCCTGCCCCAGCACTACCCAGACCTTCCCCAGGCCACTTCCCTCTGCCCCACCCATCTTGCCACACCTCTTCCTCTCTGACCACAGAGAACTTTAAACATACCTCTTTCATAGCACTTGTCTCTCTGAAGCGCAATTGTTTGTTTGTCACCTGCTTCCCCAAACCTGTGAGCTGCAGATCTTGAGGAGCTCACCTTTGTATACATCACCTTCGTATCACTTGAATAAATGAGTGAGTGACATTTAACAGGAACTAGTCAGCAGAGATGAGATGAATGATGTCCCATGTTTTAATATCATTTATTTACATGCTTATCCCAGCCATTTTATCCTAACAACAACCCTGCGATGTGGTGCCTAATTTCCATTTTGCAGAAGAAGAATCCAGGCTCAGGAAGGTAAAGTTCACAGGCCCTAAGCCTCATGGGCAGTAAGAAACAGAGCTGGGATTTATTTTGTTATTTATTATGTATATTTTTTGACAGGCTCTCTAGGGGTGACTCTTAGGCCTAATTTTAAGTAGGCTTAGCCTATCCTTTGCAGGGATATGTTTCATAGGAACAAACCCCAAGATTGAGGGCTTGTTGTTGTCCCCACTGCTTGTGAGAATATCAGGAATTTTCCACATGGGGAAGTTGAATTTTCCCCCTTTCTCACCACTTTGCAAATGCTTTGCAAATGCTTCTTTATTCACTGTTTAAATCACTCTGGGATTTATCGAGGCATCACACTAACCTGGACAAACCTACAAAATCTCATGCCCTATTCAAGGTTCCATGTACTTACGGTGTTCAATTAAACTGTCCATATAAGTTAAATTAGGAAATGTACTAGTCAAAATATAAATTTTGTGTCAAATAAACATTTCTTGCTTTAGTTTCACACAGAAGTTGAAGTTTTAAAATATGAGTGACCATCTATTTTCAACACCCTGCAATATTGATATTCCTTTGTTCTTCCTCACTCAAAAAACATTTTTTAATTTGTACATTTAGTCACTATCATTGTGACTAGGCATTCTTAGATTATACCATCTCAATCTTTATCATCTATCTTTCCTTCTGGTTTCTTTTGTGCCCCTAGCCCTCCTCCCTCTATCATTCTCACATTCGGCTTCATTCAGTGTCCTAACATAATTGTGCTACAGTCAGGTAATATTGTGCTATCCATTTCTGAATTTTTACAATCAGTCCTTTTGCACAATCTGTTTCCCTTCAGCTCCAATTACCTAATCTCTACCCTATTTCCATCTCCTGATGGTCTCTGTTCTTAACTGAGATTCTCCAAGTTCATTCATTAATGTTAGTTCATATCATTGAGACCATACGGTATTTGTCCTTTTGTTTCTGGCTAATCTCACTCAGCATGATGTCCTCAAGGTCCATCCACATTGTTACATGCTTCATAACTTTATTCTGTCTTACAGCTGCATAATATTCCATTGTATGTATATACCACAGCTTGTTTAGCCTCTCATCTGTTGATGGTCATTTGGACTGTTTACATCTCTTGGCAATTGTAAATAATGCTGCTGTAAACATTGGTGTGCAAATGTCCATTTGTGTCTTTGCCCTCGTGTCCTCTGAGTAGATACCTAGCAATGGTATTGCCGGGTCATATGGCAATTCTATACTTAGCTTCCTGAGGAACCATCAAACTGCCTTCCACAGCAGTTGTACCATTTTACATTCCCACCAACCATGGATAAGTGTGTCTCTTTCCCCACATCCTCTCTAGCACTTGTCTTTTTTGTTGTATTGATAATGGTCATTCTAGTGAGTGTGAGATGATATCTCATTATGGTTCTGATTTGCATTTCCCTAATAGCCAGGGAAGTTGAGCATCTTCTCATGTGCCTTTTAACCATTTGTATTTCCTCTTCTGAGAAGTGTCTGTTCATGTCTCTTGCCCATTTTTGAATTGGGTTGTTTGTCTTTTTGTTTTTGAGTTGAACAATCTCTTTGTATATTCTGGATACTAGACCCTTATCTGATACGTTGTTTCCAAATATTGTCTCCCATTCTGTAGGCTGTCTTTACTTTCTTGACAAAGTTCTTTGATGCACAAAAGTGTTTAAGCTTGAGGAGTTCCCATTTATCTATTTCTTTCTTCAGTGTTCATGCTTTGGGTGTAAGATCTAGGAAGCCACCTCCTATTACAAATTTTAGAAGATATTTCCCTGTATTTTCTCTTAAACGCTTTATCGTCTTAGCTCTAATGTTTAGGTCTTTGAGTCATTTGGAGTTAATTTTTGTATAGGGTGTGAGATATGGATCCTCTTTCATTATTTTGCATGTGGATATCCAGTTCTCCATGCACCATTTATTGAAGAGACTGTTATGTCCCAGGTAAGTTGGCTTGATTGCCTTATCAAAGATCAATTGTCCATAGATGAGAGGGTCTATATCTGAACACTCTATTCGAGTCCATGGATCAGTTTATCTATTTTTATGCCAGTACCATGCTGTTTTGACCACTGTAGCTTCGTAATACGCCTTAAAGTCAGGTAATGTGAGACCTCTGACTTCATTTATCTTTCTCAGGATATTTTTAGCTATTCGGGACACCCTGCCCTTCCAGATAAATTTGGTTATTGATTTTTCTATTTCTGCAAAGTAAGTTTTTGGGATTTTAATTGGTATTGCATTGAATCTATAAATCAATTTAGGTAGAATTGACAACTTAACTATATTTATCTTCCAATCCAGAGCTGGAATTTAAATCTAAATCTATCTGCCTCCCTCCAATCATGCTGTTTTTCTCCACTGGTCGGCCCCTTTTAGCAGTGAGCATGAATTTAGTATCAGACTTTTGGGCTTGGATGATTTAACAACAGCAGAAGAAAAAAAAAGGAAAGGGCATCAAAACTTCTCAATCTCTACTTTCCTGAGATCTCAATTATTAGATGCCACTTCTGGTCTCAGGAGAGAAAACCAACCAGCTCAGAGAGGTTAAGTAAATCCCAAGGATACACAGCTAAGCAGAAGGCCCAGCACTGAAGGCCGGGGCAGGCTTGCTTCAGCATGACACAGTTACTGTGCATTCATTCCACCTTAGCAGTCTAAGTTTCCATTGAGAAGTTTTAAAAGTAAACAATTGTGCTGGTCTGAATCTGTGGTGGACCCCAGAAAAGCCATGCCCTTTGATCCTCATTCAATATTGCTGGGTGGGAGCGTTTTGATTGTTTCCATGAAGACGTGACCCATCCAATTGTGGGTGGTAACTTTTGATTAGATGATTTCCATGGAGGTGTGTCTCCACCCACTGAAGGTGGAGTTGTTTGCTGGAATCCTTTAAAAGAGGAGACATTTTGGAGAGAGTCC
This sequence comes from Tamandua tetradactyla, assembly GCF_023851605.1. Taxonomy (NCBI): domain Eukaryota; kingdom Metazoa; phylum Chordata; class Mammalia; order Pilosa; family Myrmecophagidae; genus Tamandua; species Tamandua tetradactyla. The sequence goes on from NC_135333.1 coordinate 28,708,249, forward strand.
TTTTTGGTAGAGCCACGAGAAAGCCAGCAGACACCGCCATGTTCACCATGTGCCCTTCCAGCTGAGAGAGAAATGTTGAACGTCATCGGCCTTCTTGAACCAAGGTATCTTTCCCCGGATGCCTTAAATTGGAATGTCTATAGACTTGTTTTAATTGGAACATTTTCTCGGCCTTAGAACTGTAAACTAGCAACTTATTAAATTCGCCTTGTTAAAAGCCATTCTGTCTCTGGTATATTGCATTCCAGCAGCTAGCAAACTAGAAAAACGATTAGAAAAAAAAAGTAAACGATTAAAGATAAATGGTGGAAGAACCAGAACCCTTGTACATTGCTGGTAGGATTATAAAATGGTACAGCCACTTCAGATAATAATTTGGCAGTTTCTCAAAATGATAACCATGGAGTTACTATATGACCTAAGGCGCAATTCCACTTCTAAGTCTCTACCTAAGAGAAATGAAAACATATGCCCACATAGAAATTTAAACACAAATGGTCACAGCAGCATTAATCATAATAGCCAAAGAGTAGAAACCACCCAAATGTCCATCCACTGATGAATGGATAAACAAAATGTGGCATATTTTTCGCATTATTCGGCAATATGGAGTAAAGCACTATGTGCTACAACATGGATAAACCTTGAACACATTATGCTAAATGAAAGAAGTCAGATGTAAAAGACTCCATATCACATGATCCCATTTATATGAAATTTCCAGAGTAGACAAGTCCATAAAGACAGAATGTAGATTACAGGTTGCCAGGGGTTGGGGTGGTGGGGAGGAATGGGGAATGACTGCCAATGGGTACAGGGTTTTTTTGGGGTGGTGGTGAAAGTGTTCCAGAATTAGATACTGGTGATGGTTGGACAACTCCGTGACTATACTTAAAACCACTGAACTGTACACTTTTAAAGGGTGAATTATATGGTATGTGAATTACATCCCAATAAAGCTGTTATTAAAAGAATAAAAATCAATATAAATGGAGTTAACATTGCCTATTCCAGGTCCATGGAAACTGGCATTTGATGTGAGCATCCCTAGCCTGTTCCATGCCCATGCTGTGACGAGAGCATCTCAGTGTCACCCAGCGGGACACCTGCAGCCAAAACTGGCACAGCTGGGAGTGTCTCTCTGCTCATCTGCCCCTCAAGGTTGCATTTTGTAATATTTGGCCTCATAGTACTTCTCTGTGGCAAAGGATTTCACACTCCTAATATAGCCTTTGCTGGGAAGTCTGACCAAGTGGTGTGAAGTTCTTTCCAAGATGGAAAAGCCAATGCCCAAAGTCGTTTTAGCAGCTCAGCCCAACTGGGAGGTGATGGAGTCAAGGAGACATCACAGGATTTGAGAAACTTGGAGCAAATATAGTTTCATCGCCAATGCAACAGTAAGCACCTTGGCACCTGAACACTAGGTCCGTGTCTTAGTTCCACCACCTCCAAGCTGGGTGGTCCTGAACGGTCTCTTAACCACCCGGAACCTCTGTTTTCTCATCTGAAAAAATAAGGGTGATGTTCCTACCACTGGGATTTTTTGGAAACTCCTTGCTATTCAAACTGTGGTGCAGGGTTTGTGGACCAGCAGCCTTGGCCTCACCTGGGAGCTTGTTAGAAAGGCAGAATCTCAGGCCACACCAGACTTATTGAATCAGAATCTGTAATTTGACACCCAAGGAATTCACATGCACAGTCAAGTCTGAGAAGCACAGATAAAAATTAAATGAGATCACGTAGGTTATAACCTAGCACAAAGCCTGTGTGCACACAGTCATTTTGGCCAGTGTGGGGAAAGAGTGACTTGCAAAATTCTGGAGATAAACAGAGGTTCTGAGCTTTGTTGAGGTTCACACCTTGGAGGCAATGGCCATGGCATGACAGAGAAGAGTGACTGAGGAAGCACTCTTCTTGCCCAAGAGAAGCCTCCCCCCACCCCACATCTCCAAGACATTTAACCAAAGGAAATGGAGACAAAACCCCAAAGTGTTGTGGGGCAAGATAGGGAGGTGCCAGGCAACATGAGGCAAGAGCTCACGGCTGAGTGCCTCCTTATTAAACAAGGGCAAAGGTATCAGCTGCTGGAAGCAAGACTGCAGGGGACAGAGGTTGCCCTCCTGGAAATGGCAATGTCTAGATTTAAGGTAGACTCCTGGGGGGCTAGAAATTCCTCTTCTACTTAGGATCCCTCCATCAGTGGCTTCTGTGGCCTTTAGGAGGTCAACAGCAACTGACACTTAGCACCAAGCATTTTCTGAGAATGTTTCCATATACTAACTCTTGTAATCCCCACTACAGGCCCTGTGAGGGAGGTTCCCTTAGATTCCCCATGTTACAAACCAGGACACTGAAGCACAGAACAGTTAAGCAATTTGCCCAAGATCACAGAGCTAATAAGTGGAAGAACCAGGCTTCCAGACCAGCTCTTCTGGCTCCAGGTCAGAGCCTGGCCTGAGAGCCCCATAGCAGGGAAGTCAGGGGCAGGAAATGGTCTTCCGGGGGCTCAGTAACAATAATAGCCATGTAATTACTATTATTACAATTGCTGTTGTCATGGCAATAAGATCTCTCCCTTTATTCCAGTCGCTCCTAAAATGCCACCTCCATATGGAAGCCAACTCTGAATACCTAATCCAAAAGACAGCCAACCTCACTCTTTAGGATCGCTTCTATCCCCTGCTTTGGCTTCCTTCATGCCCTCAGCACCACCTAAAGAATGATCTGTTTGTGTCAGTTGATCTCCACGAGGTTAAAACTCGTAGGGTTGGTTCCTTGCTTTATCTCCAAGGCCTAGTACGGTGGTTGACACAGAACAGGCGCCCAATAGAAGTTTGTTGAATTAGTAAATATACTGAGCGAAGGCTGATGGATGGATCAGTGGGGATCAGAGAGGACAAGAGCACTCAAAGAGATGATGGGGCAGTAGAGGAGACAGGTCAATTCTGACTGTGGATCAGGGAAAGCTTCATGGAGGAGATGGCCTCTGAGAGATCCCTGAAGACTGGATAGAAAAGTAGAGCTGCAAGGACAGACAACAATCCAGGCAGAGGGATGGCCAGTGCAAAGCCACGGAGCCAGGGGGAGGAGGGGGGGATGGGGGACGTGGGGTACAGAGAGCAATACACCTGCCTACAACTTTGGGTTCAGGGTGGAGGGGCAGGTGGGAAGGAGGTTAAGGCAGTTTGCAGAGAGCTTTACCGTAAATCTCTGATAACGGTGCAAGATCAAATACACATAATCTGTACTTTAAAATGGTTTATTAGGCTCCCACGGTTCACAATTTGATTTAACATAAAAAGATGTTACGATGACAATCTCCCTGCCACTCCAGTCCCTCCCCGACCCGGAAAATAACTTACTTTTCCCCAGAAGTAACCACTGTTGCAGGTTTTTTTTATGTGACCAGGAGAGTCCCATTTACAGCGAGGTCGCACTTGCGGAGCGGCTGTGAGCGGGGGAAGGGCACCTGCCTCGGGCCTCTGCCGCAGCCAAGCCAGGCCCGGCCTCACCCACCGCAGCCACGTGGTCCTTCCACCCCTCCTGCCCGGAAGTCCTGAGCTAGCCACCCTCGAACAGGTGGATTTGATCGATCCCGCCCCCTTCCTTCCCATGAGCCAATCGAGCGCGCGATGCAAAATAGCCCAAATCCCCGCCCCTGACGACAACCAATGATCGGGCAGGCGCAACAGGTCAGCCAGGTTCCCATTCCGACTTGTGGCAAGCAGGAGTTTGAAAGTGCGAGAGCTGGAGAAAGTTAAGGACCGCCAGAAAGGAAATGCTGCAGTGAGACCGACGGCCTTGGACTGATAGAAACCGAGGTTTGAAGGATTGCTGAAGGTCGTTAAGCCTGAGCTGACCGTCGCCTTTCCTTTGCGTTATTCCTGTCAGGTGCTCACAGTCTTCGGTGAACATAGACAAATCACCACCAGCCCGCGTGCTCCGCGTGGCGTGAGAAAAATAGGGAGAGCCCAGGTCTGCCCGCTGGGGCTATGGAAAAAGCTCCACAGAAAATCCGAAGCAGGTTCAAATCCTGTCTCTACCACTTGTTAGCTGTGTGACCCCGGGCAAGCCACAGCATCTTTCTGGGCCTCAGTTTTCTCATCTGGGAAATGGAAATAATAATACCACCTTTTAGCTTTGATGTGAGGATCTATGGGAGAGTCGATTGGAAAACTAAAGGGACTCCCATCTCTGTAAGCCATAGTGTTTGATGGACAATGTTGCTTGGGGTTAGACGGACTAGAGTTCAAATTCTGATTTTCCCCATTACTCGTGGTGCAACATTAGGGAAGTCACTTTACCTCTGTGAATCTCACTTTCTTCAGCCCTAAAATAAGAAATTCCACGGGCTGGTTGATAGGTTGCTAGTGCCAGGTCCACGTTCGGTGAATGGAGCCATGGGACCCCTCAGAACATCAGTTTCATCATCTATCAGCTGGATACAGCAATAATTTCTGTCCTGCCTGTCACACAAGATTGTCATGCCACTGAAGTGTCTTGTGACAATGGAAAAACACCTCACTGTTGTTAATTCATGATATTGCAACACAGTCAACACACTGGAAAAACCATGACCTTGGCTCCGGCTCTGCCTTTTATTATCTGTGTGACTTTGACAAGTTATTTCACCTCTCTAAGGCTTAGCTTCCACTCCTATAATATATCTTTATGAGGTCATTGTGGAGAGCAGTAAGATGGAATAGGTAAAAGTTTCTCGTCTTTGCATGGCACACAACAGATAATACTAGAAAGTTTTTTTCTTTAAATTGCCCTGAATTCTGTTTTCTAATTTCTGCCCATTGGTATTAAGATTCTATTTCAACAAACAAAATGTGGTATATATAATGGAATATTATTCAGCCATAAAAAGGAATGAAGTTCTGAGTCAAGTGACAAAAATAGATGAACCTTAGAAAGTATCATGTTAAATGAAGTAAGCCAGACACAAAAGTTCAAATATTACATGATCTCACTGATATTAAATAATTAGAATAAACAAATTTATAGAGTCAGAAACTAGAATATAGGTAACCAGGGGCAGGGTTGGAGGTAGGGAATGGGGAGTTAATTTGCAAATTGTACAGAGTTTCTACTTGGGGTGATGGAAAAGTTTTGGTGATAGATGGTGATGATAGTAACACAACATTGTGAGTGCAATTAACAGCACTAAAATATATTTACCTGGATGTAGTTGAAAGGGGAAATTTTAGATTGTGTATCTGTTATTAGAATTAAAAAAAATTTTTTTAATCATCCCTGGAGTGGTACAATACAAACACTAACCCTGAGTAAACCATGGGCTATAGTTAATAGTACAGTAATAAAAATGTTCTTTCATCAATTGCAACAAATGTACCACACTAATGCAAGGTGTTAATAATAGGATGGTATATGCGAACCCTGAATTTTATGCCTGATTTTTTCAGTAAACTTACAACATCCCTAATAATTAAAAAAAAAAAAAAGAAGATTGGGATGATGCAAGAAAACCTGCACTCAGTTTTATACAACTAAAAATACTCTTTGAACCAGGCACTTACCCCAGAGGATAGTGGGATATAAGCTTTGGAAAGAAAAAGAACAAATGGTTTAATGATTGTAGCTTTAATAAATTTGAATAGCTGAGAAGAAATCTCCCCCTTTGTTAATCTTTTCTTTAAAAAATTTCATTCTTTTTTTAAAAATATTTTTATTGAGATATCTTCATACACCATACAGTCCATCCAAAGTATACAATCAGTGGCTCACAATATCATAACATAGTTTTTGCATTCATCACCATGATCATTTTTAGAACATTTATATCACTCCAGAAAAAGAAATAAAGAGAAAAAAGAAAAACCTTACATCCCATACACCTTACCCCTCTCTCTCATTGACCGTTAGTATTGCAATCTACCCAATTTTTAAATTCCTTATCCCCCCATTATTTGTTTATTTATGGTCTTTTTTTTTTTTTTAACTCATCTGTTCATAGCCTGGATAAAGGAAGCATCAGCCATAAGGTTTTCACAATCACATGGTCACATTGTAAAAGGTATATAGTTATACCACCGTCTTTAAGAATCAAGGCTCCTCAGAGTGATGCTCCAATAAATCCCAGAGTAATTTGAACAGTGAGTAAAAAAGTATTTGCAAAGTCCCCTTGGGGGAATAGTGAGAAAGGGGGAAAATTCAACTTTCCCAAGTGGAGAATTCTTGATATTCTCACAAGCAGTCGGGACAACCAAAGCAATAGGCTGAGCCCCCAATCTTGGGGTTTGCTCATATGAAACTTAACCCCACAAAGGATAGGTCAAGCCTACTTAAATGTAGGCCTAAGAGTCACCCCAAGACAAACTCTTTTATTCTCGGATGTGGCCTCTCTCTCAGCCAACACAGCAAGCAAACTCACTGCCTTCCCCCTGTCTACGTGGGGCATGATTCCCAGGGGTGTGGACCTTCCTGGCAACATGGGACAGAAATCCTAGAATGAGCTGAGACTCAGCATCAAGGGATTGAGAAAACCTTCTCGACTGAAAGGGAAAAGAGTAAAATGAGACAAAATAAAGTGTCAATGGCTGAGAGATTCCAAACAGAGTCGAGAAGTTATCCTGGAGGTTATTCTTAAGCATTAAATAGATATCACCATTGTTAGTCAAGATGTAATGGAGAACAGACACCTCTCAGAAGAGGAAATACAAATGGCCAAAAGACACATGAAGAGATGCTCAATGTCCCTGGCCATTAGAGAAATGCAAATCAAAACCACAATGAGATATCATCTCACACCCACCAGAATAGCCATTATCAACAAAACAGAAAATGACAAGTGCTGGAGAGGATGCGGAGAAAGAGGCACACTTATCCACTGTTGGTGGGAATGTCAAATGGTGCAACCACTGTGGAAAGCAGTTTGGCGGTTCCTCAAAAAGCTGAATATAGAATTGCCATACGACCCAGCAATACCATTGCTGGGTATCTACTCAAAGGACTTAAGGGCAAAGACACAAACGGACATTTGCACACCAGTGTTTATAGCAGCATTATTTACAATTGCAAAGAGATGGAAACAGCCAAAATGTCCATCAACAGATGAGTGGCTAAACAAACTGGTATATACATACGATGGAATATTATGCAGCTTTAAGACAGAATAAACTTATGAAGCATGTAATAACATGGATGGACCTAGAGAACATTATGCTGAGTGAGACTAGCCAAAAACTAAAGGACAAATACTGTATGGTCCCACTGATGTGAACCGACATTAGAGAATAAACTTGGATTATGTCATTGGTAACAGAGACCATCAGGAGTTAGAAACAGGGTAAGACAATGGGTAGTTGGAGCTGAAAGGTTACAGACTGTGCAACAGAACTAGATACAAAAACTCAAAAATGGACAGCACAATACTATCTAATTGTAATGTAATTATGTTAAAACACTGAAGCTGCATCTGAGCTATAGATTTTTTTGTTTGTGTTTTTTGTTTTTTCCTTTTTTATATATATTTTTTTATTTATTATTATTTTTATTTTTTTCTCTATATTATCATTCTATATCTTTTTCTGTTGTTTTGCTAGTTCTTTTCCTAAATCAATGCAAATGTACTAAGAAATGATGATCACACATCTATGTGATGATATTAAGAATTACTGATTGCATAAGTAGAATGGAATGATTTCTAAATGTTGTGTTAGTTAATTTTTTTTTAATTAATAAAAAAAAAAATGCAGGTTCCCAGGCCCCACCCTTGACCGACTGAATATGAATCTCTGGACCCAGGATCCCAAGATGTAGTGGAGAGACTGGAGGGAACTGCCTGAAAGTGTAGAGCTATGTTCCAGTAGCCATGTTTCTTGACGATGATTGTATAATGATATACTTTCGCAATGTGACTGTGTGGTTGTGAAAACCTTGTGTCTGCTGCTCCTTTTATCTACTTTATCAACAGACTAGTGAAACATATGGAATAAAAATAAATAATAGGCACAACAAATTTTAAAATAAATTTAGTAGATTGAAACGCTAGTGATCAATGAAAGGGAGGGGTAAGGGGTATGGTATATATGAATTTTTTTTCTGTTATCTTTTTATTTCTTTTTCTGAATTGATGCAGATGTTCTAAGAAATGATCATGATGATGAATATGCAACTATGTGATGATATTGTGAATTACTGATTATATATGTAGAACAGAATGATCATATGTTAAGAATCATATGATTCTTAAGATCATATGTATTTTTATAAAAAATACAACAACAAACAAAAACATTCTTAACATATGATTAAGAATGTTTTTGTTTGTTGTTGTTGTATTTTTTATAAAAATTAAAAATAAATGAGAATCAAGTCTTCCCCCTTTTAGAGTCACGAGACCCAGGATAGCCAATGCAGCCAAAGACCTTTGGAGACGAAAAAATATGCACCTGGGGGAGCTTCATGAAACAAGAAGCCTGGAGAAGAAGCTGGAACACATCACCATGTTTGCCATGTGCTTTTCCAGTTGAGAGAGAAACCCTGAACTTCATTGGTCTTTTTTGAATTGAAGATAACCTCTTATTGGTGCCTTAATTTGGACATTTTTATAGCTTTGCTGTAATTAGGACATTTTCATGGCCTAGAACTATAAACTTGCAACATAATAAATTCTCCCTTTTAAAAGCTAAAAAAAAAAAAAAAGTCAAGGCTGCTGGAACACAGTTCAACAGTTTCAGGTACTTCCCTCCAGCCCCTCCAATTCCCCATAAACTAAAACGGGGATATCTATATAATGCATGAGAATAACCTCCAGGATAACCTCTTGACTGTTGTCCTTATTTCAGTTTTCAACTGAAATCTCTCAGCCACTGAAACTTTATTTTGTCTCATTTCTCTCTTCCCCCTATTGGTCAAGAAGGCTTTCTCAGTCTCATGGCACTGGGTCCCAGCTCATGCCAGGAGTTGTGTCCCACATTGCCAGGGAGATTTACACCCCTGGGAGTCATGTCCCATGTAGCCGGGAGGGCAGTGAGTTCACCAGTTGAGCTGGCTTAGAGAGAAAGGCCAAATATGAGGGGAAAAAAGAGGTTCTCTGGGGGTGACTCTTAGGCATAATTTTAAGTAAACTTAGCTTATCCTTTGCAGGAATAAGTTTCATAGGGGCGAACCCCAAGATCGAGGGCTTGACCTATTAAATTGGTTGTTCCAATACTGGGGAGAATATCAGGAATTCCCCAAATGGGGAAGTTGAATATTTCTTCCTTTCTCCCTATCCCTCCAGGGGGCTTTGCAAATACTTTTTTATTCTCTGCCCAAATTGCTCTGGGATGTATCGGGGCATCACACTAACCTGAACAAATCAACAAGATATCACTCCCTATTCAAGATTCCATATAATTATGGTGTTCAAATTAACTGACCAAACAAGTGAAATTAGACAGTGTGCTACCAAAAATATAAATTTTGCACCAAATAAACATCTGTGCCTTTGGTCTCACACAGAAGTTGGAGTTTTAAAATATGGACCATATCATCCTTTACGCTGTATTCTGATTTACCTTAGTCCTATCCAGATCAGCTTCATTCATATCTCTAGTGGAAATCGGATCACTTTTTCAACTTTTTTTAACAGTTGCAGTATGGGATAATGCTGACTTTCATAGCTTCAGGGCTCTGAGTCTCAGGTGTCACACAAATACCTGAAGTTCCAGGAAATGATCAGGTTATCTACAAATCACTCAGCATCTCAGAATTTAGAAAGAACAGTTACAACTCCAGAATAGATATAATTGCTGTAAGAGCTCACAATCAAGGAACCTTTAAAATAGGCCTCAGCCTGATAACGTGTGCTCTCGATTTCAGTACTCTGAGTTTGTATACTATATAGTCAGTCCATATGAGTGAAACATATTTGTTTTTGTTTCTGACATTTCATTCAACCTACTGCCTTCAAGTTTCATTCACCTAGTTGCATGCCTCACAAGAAATTTTATTCTTGCAAATGAACTTCAGAATAATTTTTCAAGTTCTAAAGGCATTTTAGAAACTGGGGGAAATATCTAATAGAAATAAACCAAAAGGTTAATATCAGTAATATATGAAGAGATCTTCCAACCAATACTAAAATATATATATATATATATTTTATATATCTTTCAAATGAATTAAGGACATGAATGAGCAACTGATAATGTTAATCAAAATGAACTGGAAATTGCTTTCTTATTTTAATGACCTGGATAACCTGAGAAACTTCTCAATTACTCAGAATCTTGTCAAACTTAAATTGTGGATTTCCACTGCCGCTGTTCATGACCTCAGTGCCCAAGAGAACATCCTCGTGGCCTGTCCACGGAAATTCACAGAAAAGTTGCAAGGTCATTGTGTAGGTTCTTTAAAAACATATTCTATATGTGTAGAGGTGTGTGAGGGGGATTGTATGTTTGCATCTGTGTAGACCAGGAATCACCAAACTGGTCCACAAGGCAAATCCAGCTGGCTGCTTGGTTATCTATTGCCCATGAGCTAAGAACGGTTTTAGGTTTTTAAAATTGGGGGAAAAGAATCAAAGGAAAATCGTATGAAATGTAAATATCAGTGTCCCTGCATAAAGTTTCCCTGGAACGCAGCCATGCTCATTAGTTTCCATGTTGTCTGTGAAAACACGAGAGCTCAGTAGTTGCAACACAGACGCGCAAAGCCTAAAATATTTACTATATAGCCTGAAACAGAAAAAGTTTGCCCATTTGTGGTATAGATTATTCTCATAAGATGTGTAAGAATCTTGTAACAAATGGTTAACTTTGGGACAGGAACTGTGGAGCTGGGAGACAGGAGTGAGTACAAGACTTCCACTGTACACACTTCCGTATCTTTTGAATCTTATATTATGGGAATGTATTATTTTTAAAGTAAGTATAATTCAAAATATAATAAACTACAATCATATGACTCTGTAAATTATTATATTAAAATGAAAGAAATAAAAGTGCAATAATGAAAAGAAAAATAAAATAAAATTTGAAAGTAATTTACCATCTTATGGATGGAGGCCTGGCCTGGAGTGACAAACCAAATGCAAAGGTCTAATCACCTGGTGTCTCCACGTGCCAGAATTTACCATGGAAATCTCTAATCGTGTTTTCTTTTTTTATTTGTAAGATCAACTGGGAAAACTTCCAAACCCCAACAAAGGGTCACCTCTCAAAGGAGTCTGTTGGTGGAAACATTCTGGAAGCCACTCTGAAGTCACTGTTCTATGGAAGGAGATGACTGGGCCCTAGGGCAACTTCCCCAGCTTCGGAGGTATTTATTCTATTCCTGGCCTGGGGGTGAGTCACTCCTCCCCGCTGGGCTGGCCTTCCAGCCCCAGTTAAGGAAGAATGCCTCATTAAGGGGAACTGACCACACACCCTCCCATGCCTTATATGGGTATCCACCAGCCCTGGGCCCTCCAGCCAACCCCTCCTAGATGTCTCCCATTGTCCTAGGATGCCTCTGGCCTTGAACAGACTTCCTGCTCCTCCCTCCAGGGCCACAGTCTGAATTTGGCCACACACACCCCCACCCCCCAGCTCCACGCTGGAGGCCCCCACTCAGCTGGAGAAAGGAGGCAAATAGCGTCCAGGCCCCAGCCTTCTTCTTGCCCGGGAACCCTGCAGCTCAGGCTCTGCCTCCTATCACTCCCCAAGGCAGCAGGGAGAGCCCCTGGAGTTTTGTGCGTGGGAGCTGAACAGCTTCAAACTGGAAGTGCCACGCGCCACTTTCACTCACAGAGCTAGTCACTGGCCGGCCCCAGGTGAAAGGGGACTGGGAAGTGCGGGGAGTAAATGGGATATTGAGTGAGTCTTGCTGCGTTGGCCACGACCCTTCAGCTCTGCCTTTCAGCCAACACCAACTGACTCTAGAACCCGAGGCCCTTGGAGTGGGATCCAGTGAATTTCAATGGGAGAAACACACTGGAGTCCTCTGGGGTTGTCGAAAATGCAGAGTCCTTGGCCCTACCCCAAACTGCCTAGGCTGGAACCAGGGAATTGACACCTTTACAAGCTCACCAGGAAGTTCGAGTCTCCAGTAGCAGCCAGGCTTGGGACCCACTGACGGACTCCAAACCCCTTTGCAGAGGAGGAGACTGAGGTCCAGAGAGGAGCTGTGACTTCTCAAGGCCACACAAGGAGTATTCCAAATTCAGGCTTCCTGACAGGAGTCTTAACACCTCTCGCTATCACCTGTTGTCTCTGCCTGCCCAGCATCACACCCCTGTCTTCTGATAAAACACCCCAGTTTTCCTTTGGGGAGCCACAAGGGACTCTCCCATCTCAATCTCCAGGGTTCAAGTGGGGTTGACTCAGCCATAACCAGGGTCCCAGGATTAGTTCAGAGATGTCAGATCAGCTGGGAGGTGGGAGGTTGCCCCAAGGATGTTTGCTGAAACTGTTTAGAGAAAGCAGCTCTCTTCCATCAGGTTGGCTGACTGGTTTGATGGGAGCCTGGGGCAGCTGGTAGCTATCTTTGCTTTTATGTGGGAAGACGCTGAAAATTAACCCTGCACAAAAGAAAGCTGAGTTAAGAGCCAGAGAGAGCTCTTGCAGCATCCAGTGATACCCAGATCCAGCCTTGCCTGGATTTCTCACTACATAAGCCCATAAATCCCTTTTCGTTTCCCTCAGGTTGGAGTCCTGCCCTTGCAACTGCTGATGGCTGGGGACAAAGCACTGGGGTACAAAGGGACCCCTGGCCAGACAGCCAGTGTCTATTGAGGAACTACGGGGAAGGGTCAAGATAAGTGAGAATCTATCCCTTCCCCTCTCAGGAACACAGGGTCCACACGGGCAGCAAGCGGTGCACAAGAGAATGTTCTAGATCAGTATCATGGGCACTGCGGGCCTCATTTGGTCTCCTCCCCTGGAGGTAAGCAGGGGAAGCACAATGATCTCTGAATGATGAGGAAACCTAACCTCAGAGAGGCGGGGTCACTTGCCCGAGGTCACACAGGAAGAGGCAGAGGGGTGACTTAGTCCAGGTGTTTCGATAGAGCAGCCAGTGTTTCTGAGTGCCTGCCACTCAAGCTTTGCTCACATGCTCTGCACAAGCTCACAGGGTGGACGGGGGCCTGATGGTTACAGTCAAGACAACTGAGGCACAGAGGGCAGGGGAGGGGGAGTCTGAGGAACTTAGCCAAGGTCACAAGGGCAGGCAGCACCCAGGCTTGATGAATGTAGCTGGTTAGAAACCAATCTGTGCATGGGGTGGGGTTGGGGGGAAATGTGTCCATAGGACGGGCAGGAGTTCCTCTCTGGTCACCCCTGTCTTCCTCTAAATGACCCCTGTCCAATTCACTGCAAGGAAGCCTTGCCCAGCAGCCCACAAGCCTCTGTGAAGCGCCTCTGTGAAATTTCTCTGGGGCCAGACAGCCTGCTCTCAAATCCCGATTCTGCCCCCACAAGCTGTGTGACCTTGGACAAATTGCTTTCCCTCTCTGTTCCTCATTTATAAAATGAGGATAATAATAGCATCTACCTCAACAGAATTGTGGTGAGAATTAAACGACTTCATTCCAACCAAAAGCTCAGAACAGTGGCTGGAACAAAGCATGCAGTAAAGTGAGCAATTATTACTTCAAACTAGTCACTCTGCAGAAAGATTGTAGGGGAGAAGGAAAAGAATGATTCTTTCTTCTCCAGGTTCTCAGTCCCTTTCCCCAAGTTCCGGCAAGCTAAAGACACTGGATTGTTCATGCTTCTAGCCACAGGATAGATGAGCAGAAAAGAAAAGAGCCTCACAGCCACCCAGCCCCTCCATGTGCTGCTGAGCGACATTGGACCAGTTGGTTTACCTCTCTGTGCCATGGCTTCCTTATCTGCGAAATGAGTGAAATTAGTTACTGGCTAGAAGTAAGGATGAACGGAAAGAAAAGAAGGGCAGGGGCCTGTTTCACAATAGGCTCACTAAATCTGTTGCTCTCTTCTTCCATTAAACCCCAGCCAGCGCCTGGGGGTGGTTTGTTCCCTCACTTCCCAGGCTGTGGCTGGTTTGTAAAGGATCAGAGAAATGCTGTCTCCGAGGGTTACCACTTGAGTCCACGTCACGTGACCAGGATGAAAGTCATTAACAAAAGGCCACCTGCCCTACCCCGTCTGCGGAAAAGCCTTTGCCCTCCTCTCAGGGACTCAGATGGGGGTCAGTGAGATGCCCAGAGTGATAAATAGAGGGAGCAAAAAATAACCCCCCAAAAGTGTTTACTCTGAGATGAAAAGGCATTGCTAAATGCTAACCACAAAGACTGTGTACGAAAACCACATGCCTGGGGATGCTCTGGAATGTCCCAAACTGCAGGGGTAAGAAAAGCCTCCTGGGCTGGGGTGGGCTGGCCCGGGGACGGAGGAAGGACCCTGCCCCGTGGCAGCGCTCTCGGCTCAATGATCCTTCAAATCGAGGATCTCTCACACCCGCCCTCCCCCAGCGGAAACCGTCCATGTTGCTCGGTGGCCCCCAGTAGCCCCCCGATCCTGTCTCTGTGCCTCTGCTCCGAGGGCCCCCTGCCCATCTACAGTGCCCTTGCTTACTCCAGCCACCTCCGCCTCACTGACTCTAACCCACCCTTTCAAACTGTGTCTGGGCATCACCTTCTTTGGGAGCCCTCTGCGGACCCCACCCCACCCCTCCAGGCTCCCAGGATCTTCCAGGCTTGCCTCTATCACTTCGATCCCACAATGTGCATTCCTGCTGGTCTCCCCTACTGAGCTTCAAAGCCTTAGGAGCACAATGGTTAAGGGTGTGGACTTTGAGCCCAGGGGTCAAGGTTTGAATCCTAGCTTCCAAGCCGTGTGACCTTGGGTATGTTACTTAACATCCTATGCCTCAGTCTCCCTCTCTGTAAAATGCGGGTAACAGTATCTTGCCCCTGGGGATTCTGCCAGTTGCTGAGTATGTCTGTTACCAGACAAAGGCCCTGGGTTCTCTACCTGATGCGCCCAAGGACCATTCCTGAGACACCCGGATTTCAGAGAGAGAAAGAATGTATTGCTAGGCACAGAGCAGAAGATCAGGTGGCCGATCAGCCTAAAAATCTGCTCCCCAAACTGCAATAATTCTGATGATTTTATAGCATCAAAAGAAGGGCAGAGTTTAGGATCATGAGAACAATGGCCCCAGCCCATGTAATTCGCGGAGACTGATCACATGCTTAGTCATAGAACATATATAAGAAAATGCTGACCTTAAGAGGATGCTGGACATGATTTTTAGGTGTAGGTCACTTACAGGCTAAAGTCTAACCTACGGCACATGTCAGAAGGGCCTATTTTGGTTAGATCCAATTTTGATTATCGAGATAACTTTGGACTCGGGGTGGTAGTTCTGCACTGACCAAGGCTCTTCATGAATAAACATTAGGAGCTGTTTGTAGTGAGCCACAAGACTGCAAAGCTGAAAAACCGGATAAATAGTTAGAAGGAAATACCTGAGACTGTTGAACTGTATTCCAGTATACTACATTCTTTTTTTTTTTAACTTTTTTTATTGTGAAATATAACATGTATACAAAAAAGCAATAAATCTCCAAGTACAGATTTTTAAAAATACTTTTATTGTGAAACCTTAACAAACAAGCCTACAAATATTCCATATGTGGTGTACAATCAATGGCTCATCATATCATCACATAGTTGTGTATTCATCACCATGATCATTTTTTTTAACATTTGCATCACTCCAGAAAAAGAAAGAAAAAAGAAGAAACTTATACATAACATACCCCTTACACCTTCCTTACATTGACCACTAGTAGTTCAAGCTACTCAATTTATTTTAACCTTTGTTCCCCCATAATATGTTTAATTTTTTATCCGTATATATATTTTTTGCATGGGCAGGCACCAGGAATCTAACCCAGGTCTCCAGCATGGCAGGTGAGAACTCTGCCTGCTGAGCCACCATGGCCTGCCGTATCCATATTTTTTCACTCATCTGTCCATAAAAGGAGCATCAGACACAAAGTTTTCACAATCACACTGCCACTTTGTAAAAGCTATATCATTATACAATAATCTTCAAGAAACAAGGCTACTGGAACACAGATCTACAGTTTCAAGTATTTCCCTCCAGCCACTCCAATACACCATAAACTGAAAAGGTGATATCTATATAATGCATGAGAATAACCTCTGGGATAATCTCTCTCAGCTACGTTTGAAATCTCTCAGCCACTGACACTTTTTTTTGTCTCATTTCTCTCTTCCCCCTTTTGGTTGAGAAGGTTTTCTCAATCCCTCGATGCAAGGTCCTGGCTCACCCCAGGATTTCTGTCCCACATTGCCAGGAAGAATTACACCCACGTAGAGCGGGGGAGGGCAGTGAGTTCACTTGCCATGTCGGCTTAGAGAGAGATCACATCTGAGCAAAAAAAAGAGGTTCTCTGGGGGTGACTCTTAGGCTTAATTTTAAGAGGCTTATCCTATCCTTTGCAGGGATAAGTTTCATAGGGGTGAACCGTAAGATCGAGGGCTCAGCCTATTGATTTGGTTGTCCCCACTGCTTGCGAGAATATCAGACATTCTCCAAATGGGGAAGTTGAATATTTCCCCCTTTCTCCCCATCCCTTCAAGGCGACTTTGCAAATACTTCTTTATTCACTGTCTAAATCACTCTGGGATTTATTGGGGCATCACACTAACTTGGACAAACCAACAAAATCTCATGCCCTATTCAAGATTCCCTGTACTTATGGTGTTCAGTTAAACTTACCATACAAGTTAAATTAGGAAATGCACTAACCAAAATATAAATTTTGCAAAAAAATAAACGTTTTTCCCTTTAGTCTCAAACAGAAGTTGAAGTTTTAAAATATGGATGATATCATCCTTTACCTAGTCTTCTGATATACTTCAGTCCTATCCAGATCAAGTTCCTGCATACCTCTACTCGATGCATGGAACAGATTTTAAAGTTTGTTACAAGTTACAGTTCCATGATTTTTCCTTTTTTCTCTAGTTGCTCCAAGACACTGAAGACCAACAGAACTATCCATATAATGATTCAGGAGTCATACTCATTTGTTAAATCCTATCTTCTCTGTTATCCTCCTCCTTTTCTTTAAATAACATAAGCATAAAAGCAATAAATTTCAAAGTACATCGCAACAGTTAGTAGAATATATTTCAGAATTTGGTATGGGTTACATTTCTACAATTTTAGGGTTTTATTTCTAGCTGCTCTAAGACACTGGAGGGTAAAAGAAATATCAGTATAATGATTCAGCACTCATACTCATTTGTTAAACCCGACTTTCTCTACATTACTTCACCATCACCTTTGATCTTTCTCCCACTCTTTAGGGGTATTTAGGCTATTTCAATTCTGACTTTTTCAAGTTGGAAGGAGCTGTTGATAATATGGGATAGACTTGATTCTTTAAGATGATTTTATAACTATATAGCTTTTACAATTTGACTATGTGATTGTGAAAGCCTTATAGCTGACACTCCCTTTATTCAGGCTCTGGACAGATGAGTAAAAAAATAAGGACTAAATAAATAAATAATGGGGGGATAAGAGGTAAAAAAAAAAATTGGGGTAGATTGCAATACTAATGCTCAATGAGAGGAAGGGGTAAGGGGTATGGGATGTATGTTTTATTTTTTTTTTCTGGAGTGATGAAAATATTCTAAAACTGACCATGGTGATGAATACACAACTATGTGATGATATTGTGAGCCATTGATTGTATACGTTGAATGGACTGTATGGTACATGAAGATATCTCAATAAAAATATTTTAAAAAAAGGAAAAGAAAAACTGGATAAAATGGGTACAAGTGAAGGTTTTTACAATCACAAGGGCACAGATAAAAGCTATACAATTATTATCAGAGATCAAGGCAACTGGACTACAGTTCAGAGATTTCAGATATTTCCCTCTGACTACCCTATTATACCAGAAAGAAAAAAAGGAATATTTATATAATGATTCAGTAATCATAATTATCCCCTAAATCCTAATTTCTCGGTTGCAACTCCTCATTTGATAGTTCTCTCAATCTTTTATCTGGGTGATGACTATTTAACTTCTTCAAGCTGAAAGGGGGTGTCAACATTATCAGGCAGAGGGATGAAATTGGTTGTTGTTCATGGAGAGACTAGTACTTCTGGGTTGCAGAGATTATCTGGCATAGGAACAATACAGGAGCTTTACATCTCTGAAAAGCAAACTTAGTAACTAAAACATCTATAGAGACCAGGATATCCTTTAGGGTTTCCAGGAACACTGCTGGTTGGGGCTTGCCATATTGTGGTAGTTTGCAATATCTGGCTGAAACTTGCAGATGAGTAACCTCAAAAATGACCTCTTGACTCAATTTGAAATATCTTAGTTACTGAATTTCTTTTCTTTTCACCCTTTTGGTCAACCAATCCCATGGTGCCAGGTCAGGCCTCCTAGGATTCATGTCTGACGTTTCCAGGGAGACTTGCACCCCTGGAAGTCATGTCCATTGTAGCAGTGGGGGGGAGGTAGTGAGTATATTTGAAGGGTTTGGCTTAGAGAGAGAGAGACCACATCTGAGCAAAAAAAGTTCTCGAAGGGTGACTCTTAGGCATTAGTTATAAGTAGACTTAGCTTTGCCATTACAGAAATAAGTTTCATAGGGGCAAACCTGAAGATCAAGGGTTTGGCTTATAAAATTGGGAGTCCCTTATTGATTAAGAGAATAGCGGGGATTCCCCAGGTGGGGAAGTTAAATAGTTACATTTTTTCTCCAGTCATGAAGGGATTTTGCAAATACTTTAAAATTTTTTGCCTAAATTACTTTGAAATGCATTAGGTATAACATTTAGTTATACAGAATATCAAGACTTTATTCCTTATTCTAGGTTCCATATAAAATAAAACTGAATTCGCTTGTTTAAATAAACTGACTAGATAGGTTATATTAGGTAGTGTGCTACAGAAAATTTAAATTTTGGACAAAATAAACATCTCTTATTTTGGTCTCACACTCAAGTTAAAAATCTTAAAACACGCAAACAATACCATCTTTTATCCTGTATTATGATTTACCTTAGTCTTCATCAGATTAGCTTCATTCACACTTTAATTGAAGTCTTATCTCTTTTTCAGCTTTTTTTTTTTTTTTAACCCTTGTTGTATGGAGTAATGTTGACTTTCAGAGCTGGAGAACTCTAATTCTGAGTCTCACGTGTCACACACATACATCAAGTGCCAGGGAACTACTAGGTTATGCAAAGAGCAAAGCAGTTCAGATTTTAGAAATAACAGTTATAGCTTACGAGTAAATGTGATTTCTGTTGAGCTTACAATTTTCTTATCTGCATTTTTAAATGATGCCACTTTCAGAAATAAAACCATTTGACAGTTGTATAATATTGGGCTAAACCACAAACATAGAGGAGGTTTTGTACTATTTAACCTTTACATATTTACTAGGGTTATGTTAATTAACAGGTAAAATATAATTTATATATTTGTCTTGCTTATCTTTTTTTTCTTAACAACAAGGTGATATCTACTTACTGCATAAGAATAACCTCCAGGATAACCTCTCAACTCTGTTTGGAATCTCCCAGCCATTGACACTTAGTCTCATTTCACTCTTCCCCCTTTTGGTCGAGAAGGTTTTCTCAATCCCTTGATGCTGAATCTCAGCTCATTCCAGGCTCTCTGTCCCACGTTTGCCTATCTTTTAAAGTCCCTTTCTATTACAGATGACATTCTGATTTATAGTTGATCACATTTAGTTTCAGAGATGCATTAGAGCAAAGTAATGTGATGGACAAGTAAATTTGTTTGTTTCCATGATCTCTAGCCTTTTTCTAAGAATAACTAAAACCATGACTAACAACATCATATCATTGTCTAACATCATACAAATCAATTTCAGGATATAACATGGACAGTGAGAATGTTGCCAAGTCTTTAGAAATTTTTACACAATCTTGAAATACATGAGTAACTTTTACCCATACAAATTCAGCTAACAGAAGGATAAAATATCCTTTTCAATTATGGTAATACATCCCCAAAACCTCCTATGTGGTATGTTAAACTATGTTAGCACCTCACTTTTACAAGGTGAAAGAACAAATTTTGTTTTGTAACAAGTTTTCCTTTAAAAGTGAGAAGACTTTTTTTTTATTAATTAAAAAAAAAATTAACTAACACAACATTTAGAAATCATTCCATTCTACATATACAATCAGTAATTCTTAATATCATCACATAGATGTATGATCATCATTTCTTAGTCATTTGCATCGATTTAGAAAAAGAAATAGCAAGACAACAGAAAAAGAAATAAAATGATAATAGAGAGAAAAAATAAAAATAAAAAATAAAAAATATATAAAAAACCAACCAAACAAACAAAAAAAAAACTATAGCTCAGATGCAGCTTCATTCAGTGTTTTAACATAATTACATTACAATTAGGTAGTATTGTGCTGTCCATTTTTGAGTTTTTGTATCCAGTCCTGTTGCACAGTCTGTATCCCTTCAGCTCCAATTACCCATTATCTTACCCTATTTCTAACTCCTGATGGTCTCTGTTACCAACGACATATTCCAAGTTTATTCTCTAATGTCGGTTCACATCAGTGGGACCATACAGTATTTGTCCTTTAGTTTTTGGCTAGTCTCACTCAGCATAATGTTCTCTAGGTCCATCCATGTTATTACATGCTTCATAAGTTTATTCTGTCTTAAAGCTGCATAATATTCCATCGTATGTATATACCACAGTTTGTTTAGCCACTCCTCTGTTGATGGACATTTTGGCTGTTTCCATCTCTTTGCAATTGTAAATAATGCTGCTATAAACATTGGTGTGCAAATGTCCGTTTGTGTCTTTGCCCTTAAGTCCTTTGAGTAGATACCCAGCAATGGTATTGCTGGGTCGTATGGCAATTCTATATTCAGTTTTTTGAGGAACCGCCAAACTGCTTTCCACAGTGGTTGCACCATTTGACATTCCCACCAACAGTGGATAAGTGTGCCTCTTTCTCCACATCTTCTCCAGCACTTGTCATTTTCTGTTTTGTTGATAATGGCCATTCTGGTGGGTGTGAGATGATATCTCATTGTGGTTTTGATTTGCATTTCTCTAATGGCCAGGGACATTGAGCATCTCTTCATGTGTCTTTTGGCCATTTGTATTTCCTCTTCTGAGAGGTGAGAAGATTTATTTTATGAGATAAAGAATAATAAGGCCAACATTACATCAATAGGGTTTTTTTTCTGATATAAAATCTTTGTCTTCTATACAGTACTCAAATAGCTAAGGAAACTTTTTATAACTTTTCATTAAGAGCAGACTAACAATCCACATTATTTTAACAGAGAGCAAACTAAACTTTAGTTTTTTATAAATATACAGTTTGACCCAAAAGCTCTTTAAAAAAAAAATTACTAACAGGCTTACCACATTTTTGGTCAGCATTGCCCATGACAGACAGAATTCACTTTTATAAACCTTCCACAGCTTTCCATATTCATTAAGGACTTGTAGTCAGCAATGACTACAACAAACAAAATTCACTTTCACAAATTTTTTACAACAAAAAACAAAATTAACTTTAATCAGAAACTATGATCATCTTAGTATGAAAAATAATAAAAACACTATCCATCCCACCTATTGTCTTTATTTATCCAGACTGCATACAATTAGAAATAAATTTGATAACAGATTTACAAAGCTCTTTGAACATGCCTACTACCTTCCAATAACAGTATTCATGAAGGGGAGAAAAGTCAGAGATACTACAATATAATGGATGAAGGAAGAAATTTATGCTTGGATTTAGAACACAGTCACATAGTTTATACTCACAACACACAAATGACTACTTACAATATACCTAAAATCTCTCAGTCCAATCCGGCATTACCTTTAAAGGTCAGAAAAGCCCAAGTCTGAAATTTAATCAACTCTTCAATAATTAAGGGATTTATCTCCAGAAAATAAACTCAATTTTTTCTCAACATTATTCCCAAGTATGAAATAATAACAGGAATCTGTTAGTTCACAAATTAAATTATGGCTTCTGAAAAAACTAGTTCAGAGCTCTATTATTCAAGTGCTGCTTTTTTATTTAAAGGTACTACAAGTGTCATCTTTTCTCTGGGGTCTTCTTAGGTCATTCTTTACCTATATGCTTTTTAAAATTCTTATTTTTATTCCTTTGTTACTACTGTCTTATACTATGCCCTGGTACATGTGTATTCTAACAAGAATACCAACTCTTTGAAGATAAGAATTGTATCTTCCCCATTCATGACAGCACTTACTGATGAAACTAAACTGATAGATATTAACAAAGCTACTACAAATTCAAATTCTTCCACATACTGGGGTAACAAATGGCCAAGTAATTTAAAAGCTAGATTCTTTGAAATTCAGGTAATCAAGTTTCAAAAACTCTCATTTATATTTCTTATTAAACTTAATTTATTTCTCAAATAAGATATATTGGAAGCATCAGCATATCTTTCTTTTTATTGTATTTTATATAAGTGTTATCATTACAGGTACATTGCTCAGTTTATGTAACCTATCTAACTAGGCTATTTTTTAAGAGGAATTTTGAAAATGTACTTATAATATCGATTTATTTTATCAGTAAGCTTGTATAAATTAAGGGAGAACATACCTAAGCAGAATACAATTGCATTTGTTTGATTCAGAAATCATCATAAAAACAGGAATCAGATTAGACTTTGTTATTGCCACTTTTGCAGCTGTATTTGCTTGTCATCCCTTCTATTGGAGGTTAAAAAACTCTGTTTTCATAATAGCCTACAATTACGGACAATCTCAATAGTATATTGACTGTCAAGCTCTAGAAAATATATTGCAATTGTTTAATTTGTTTGAAGCTTAAATCTAGGAAAATTTTTCCATAACTTTCAAGACCTTTCATTTTAATTACTAAAGCTTGGCAATTAGATCATATTCAATTACCCCTAACCCAAGGCTATTTCTATTTTTTAACGTTTTTATATACAAGGCAAAGAAAGAAAAAGTAGTAATTTTCAAAGCACTCTTCAATAAGTAATTACAGAACAGACCCCAGAGCTTGTCATGTGCCACCAACCATTCCCCCACCTCAGATTTTTCCTTCTAGCTGCTCCAGAACACTGGAGGCTAGATGGAATAATAGCAGAGTGATGCAGCAGCCACACTTGTTTGTTAAATCCCATTTGTTCTGTTAAACCTCCTCCCTCTCTGCCTCTCCTAATCTATAGGGATCTTTAGGCAATGCCCATTTTGACTTTTTTTTCATGTTGAGAAGGGGTGTCCACACTAAAGGACAGGGGATATAATTAGTTGATAATCTTGGAGACACCACTGGTCCCTCTGGATTTCAGGATTTATCTGATTTAGTAATCCTCTGGGAATTGTAACTTCCAGGAACGCAAACCTAGAGCAAGAAACCTTTATAGAGTCTCAGTTCAAGTCCTAGGTATGCTTTTTTACTTTAAGCAATATATTTACATTTTTTAAAACATTTTTAAATTGTGAAATACAACATATATACAAAAAAGCAATAAATTTCCAAGTACATTTGAACAAGTAGTTATAGAACAGATTTTAAAGTTTGGTGTGGGTTACAGTTCCATGATTTTTCATTTTTTCTTCTAGCTGCTTCAAGACACTGAAGACCAACAGAAATATCAATATAATGATTCAGCCGTTATACTCATTTGTTAAAACCTATCTTCTCTATTATACTCCTTCTTTTCTTTAGATAACATATACATAAAAGCAATAAATTTCAAAGTACATCATAACAGTTGTAGAAGAGATTTCAGAGTTTGGTATGGGTTACAATTCCACAGTTTTAGATTTTTATTTCTAGCTGCTCTAAGGTACTGGGGGCTAAAAGAAATATCAGTATAATGATCCAGCACTCATACTCATTTGCTAAACCCTACCTTCTTTGTTATCCTCCACCATTGCCTTTGATCTTTCTCCAACTCTTTAGGGGTATTTGGGCTATGCCTATTCTAACTTTTTCATGTTGGAAGGGGCTGCTAATAATATGGGATAGGGGAATGGAATTAGTTGATGTTCTGGAAGGGCTGGTCCCTCTGTGTTTCAGGATTTATCTGGTCCAGAGACCCATCTGGAGGTTTTAGGTTTTGGAGAGTTATCCCAGTACATGGAACCTTTGCAGAATCTTATATATTGCCCTAGGTTTTCTATAGGATTGGCAGGAGTGGTTTTGGTTGGGATTTGGCAAGCTATGATAGGTAGCATGCACAAGAGTGACCTCCAGTGTAGCCTCTCGACTCTATTTGAACTCTCTCAGCCACTGATACCTTATTTGATACACTCCTTTTCCCCCTTTTGGTCAAGATGGAATTGTTGATCCCACAGTGCCAGGGCCAGGCTCATCCCTGGGAGTCATCTTCCATGCCACCAGGGAGACTTTCACCTCTGGATGTCATGTCCCACATAGCAGGGAAGACAATGGTTTCACTTGCAGAGTTGGGCTTAGAGAAAGAAAGGCCACATCTGAACAACAAAAGAGGTCCTCGGGAGGTGACTCTTAGGCATACCTATAGGTAGGCTAAGCTTCTCCACTACATACATAAGCGTCACAAGAGCAAGCCTCAAGATCAAGGGCTTGGCCTATTGATTTGGGTGTCCCTAATGTTTGGCACAGTAACCAGAGTTTCTCTGGTGGTAAAGTTTAATAGTTCCATAATTTTTCTCCCATTTCTCAAGGGATTTTGCCAATACTTTTTGATTATCTGCTTAATTTTATTCTGGCATATATCCAGGCATTACATTAAACTATACTGGATTAAAGGCCCTCATTCTTATTCTGGGCTCCCTGTGTTTTGATTGTTTAAATGAGCTACCGAGACAAGTTGAGTTAGATTATGTGCTACAGAAAACCTAGGTGCTGGACATAAAACTTTCTTTCTTTGGTCTCAAAGAGTAGGTAAAGT
This sequence comes from Tamandua tetradactyla, assembly GCF_023851605.1. NCBI lineage: Eukaryota > Metazoa > Chordata > Mammalia > Pilosa > Myrmecophagidae > Tamandua > Tamandua tetradactyla. The sequence continues at coordinate 28,733,189 of NC_135333.1, forward strand.
TCTAAAATACAGGCAAAGTCTCCTTTACCCCTGTATTCTGAATTACCTTAATCCCAACTCAATTGGCTTCATTCTTATCTCTAAATACCGTGTATATATAACATAGCCCCTCAAAATCCAGAAATAACAATTACCACTCCAGGCTAAATGTGACTGCTATAAGAGCTTACAATCTAGGCTCCAGTTTTCTTATAAGTACTTTCTAAATGGGATCATACAATATTTGCTCTTTTGTTTCTGGCTTATTTTACCTTACCAACTATCCCACAAGTTCATTCACATCAGTGCATGCCTCACAACTTCATTCCTTTTTGTAGCAACACCATGTTCGATCACATGTTTACACTATTGTTTGTCAATCTACTTCTCAGTCAGTGCATCTTTCAGCCACCTCTATGTACTGGGCCTCATGTATAATGTCCAAAGGCAACAGTCCATCAACACTCTTAATTGTAGATAATTTCATTGTTCCCAAGAGAATGATAGCCAATAAACATACCCTTGCCTAACAGAAAGTCCAAACGTCCCTGTAACTCTTGCCTCTCCCCCCATTATGGACCCCTGGTATTGCTGTGGTACTGTGGATGTTTTCCTGTTAAACATACCCCAGAGCATGCAATATCATTTTCCCCCCACTATCCCAAAATTATACACTCTTTGTACAAGATTCATACCTTTGCAGTAGTTCATGCAAGAACTTATTTGTATTTGTGGTGTTAATTGGTGGGACACATGAGTCTATATACCCACTTTCAATCGTGTTCACCTTCAATAAGGTAATATTATTTATAGATCCACTAGTGAATTGCTTTCCCTGGTGTTCTTAACAGTCAACAAGAGGGATGTTGGTTAGGATTTAGCCAACCACGGCAATTAGCACTATCTGACTGAAGCTTGCCTAAGAGTAGCCTCCAGAATGGCCTCTGGACTCCATTTCTTCTCTGCAGGCCACTGATAAAGCTTCTCATAATTTAACAATGAACTGGTTACTATGGTTGCCATTGCAAAGGTATTATTGGGAAAAAAAAAAGTTTTTAGCAAACATGGCCTTTTCCATAGCATTTCTTCTATTCCTATCATTTCTAATCTCCAGGCCCAGTAAAAAAGAATTCCAAACTACACTTGCCCCATCTTTCTGTTCCTCCCCCACCCACCCATAGCAGTCTTAGGTGGTTAGGCCCAGGGGACAGGGATAGATGAGGCAGAAAGAATGAGGTCTGGCCTGTTGAACTTGGATTTAAAAGTTTTAGGTGAAGATGGTGGGATGTGAAAATTCCTACACCATTTTTAAAATTACTTCCAATTATTAGACCTATTTCACTTAAAGCTGTGACCCAGAAAATTGGAAAAGGTCTTTGCCTTTCTCCCAAGGCAGCCTTTTGGTAGCCCTTTGCTGCCTTAACAAAATTCTAGGGACTATTTCTTTCTAATGTCCAGGCTTGTTCAGAGTAATTACAAAAAACTAAGATTTTAATCTATTCTGCCCAGTGGGTTTTTCTTTTCTTTTTTTGAACTTCAGGTGCACTAATTTATCTATTTATATAGAAGTGCTTATTTATTTTTAAGCAATTTGAATAGAGTTCTTTGAGAATTTTTGTTAATTTGCTATTACCATCCGGAGTTATGAGAATATACATTGCATAGGCAGACAGACACAAATAGAAAGTTAGTCACGAGAAACAGAAATACTTTTACGAGGGACAAATAAGGATTCAATATACATTATCTTATCCCTTTTCTGCCCCTTTGCAGAACAATTATGGAACCATTCTCAGGCCATTTCTCCCATGATTTTAAATCATATTGAGCCCACATTGTGTTACAGAAATAAACTTTTTTCTTATAGGATCATAACTAAACAATTTCCAAGTTTTCAATATAGCCCACATGTTCCCATTTGAAAGAATTTCTGTAATCAGTTACCAGTTAGGAACACTTGACCAATACAAATGCAGTAAGATACCAACTAACAAATTTAAAGACACTTAACACTTATTATGTATTTAAGGAGCATACCAATTAATAACTAGAACATACCAATTAACAATTAAGCAAGCATTAAACACTTGCTAAACCTAGGTAGCACACCAGTTAACAGTTAAACAGGCAGAGTCCAGCAGCCAGAGACCTTTGGAGGTCAAGGTGAATGCGGCTGGGGGATGTTCATGAAGCAAGAGGCCTGGAGAGGAAACTAGAAGACGTCCCCCTGTTTGCCATGTGCCCTTCCAGCTGAGAGAGAAACCATGAACTTCACTGGCCTTTCTTGAGTAAAGGTAACCACTTGTTGGTGCCTTAATCTGTCCATTTTTATACACTTGCTTTAATTGGAACATTTTCTCAGCTTTAAAACTATAAACTGGCAACTTATTAAATTTCCCTTTTAAAAAGCCATTCCATTTCTGATATATCGCCCAGCAGCTAGCAAAGTAGAACAATAAGGACAGACAAACTCAGCTCAGGGCTGCCAACCCTGTACAGAATGGTGTCCAGAAAACTAGAAAGGTATAAAGGTCAGAGTAAAGGGGATCATGCTGGAGGCAGGACCAGCCTCATAAACCAGATCCAGGGGAACTTGAACTCCCGTATTAATTGCCCAGTCCACTTTTACCCCGATGACCCACTTACCCAGTCAGATGTCTCGACTTGGATCTGGAAATGGTTTCTCTCTTTGAAGCTTTCGAAGGTGCTGAAAGGGTCTGGAGTGCCAGCAGAACAGAGAAAACCTGATTGTCAAGCCTCTAGCTTAAATACAATCCAATAGCTGCAAAAGGCTCAGTTACCACGCTTACCTGTCCTAGCAGGGCTCCGGAGTCTTCCCATCTGGGGGTCACCAAATTGTTATTGGATGAAGGCCGTGAGTTCTCTGCCTGATGCGCTCAGTGACCAATTCCTGAGACATGGGGTCTCAAAGAGAGAAAGAATTTATTGCTAGGCAGGAAGCAGATCAGAGAGCCTCTTGGCCTAAAAATCTCTCTCTCCAAAATGCAGTAACTCTGATAGTTTTATAGCACACACACAAAAAATGAGCGGGTTTTAGGAGAATGAGCACAATGCCTCCAGATGATGCAAAAATAAACATGCAGGTAGATTGCACGCTCAGGCACAGAACGTGTGTGAGAAAATGGCAGCCTTAATATGATGATGGGTGTGATTTTTAGGAGTGTGATGAGGTGTAGATAGATCGCTTGTAGGTTAAACTCTAAGCTACTGCAAGTGTCAGGCAGGCCCATTTTGGTTAGATCCCGTGTTGATTATCAAGATAATTTTGGAATTGGGGTGGGTTAGTTTTGGGCTGACCCAAGTAACTTCATTAGTAAACATGAGGGGTTGTCTTTAGTGATCAAAAGACTTCAAAGTAAAAAAAAAAAAAAAAAAATGGGTACAAGTGAGGGCCAGTCACATGGTTTTTACAATCACAAAGTTTTTACAATCACAATGGCACAAGATCAGGGCTATACAATCATTATCAGAGACCAAGGCCCCCGGATATCAGTTCAGAAATTTCAGGTATTTCCCTCTGCCTACACTAAGATATCAGAAAGAGAAAAAGGAATAGCCATATAATGATTCAGTAGTCATAATCATCCCCCAAATCCTGATTTCTCTGTTACATATCTACTCCAATTATGCGTTCCACAACTGGCAAAATACCACAGAATGGGTTCAGGGACTTCCCAGACCCGCTGCGCGACTGAGCTGAACTGAAGCTCCATTGCTCACCTGACCTCCAGGAGCCCCCACTCTGCCTGGTGGGCCAGAGCGACGTTTTGGGTTCCCTGGAGGTAACATCACTTCTGACTCAGTGTCTGAGAATCCCCGAAATATCTGATCATTGCCTTTTCCCCAGTGCACAGCTACCCTGGTAAAAGTCCACTGGTCTCCTTGGGGAAGGCTGTGAGGAAGACTAACAGTATAAATTTGTGGCAGTGTAACAAGGTCCTTCCTCAAAGGGGCCTGGCCTCCCCCTCACTTAAGGGGCTCTGAGTCTGTAAACTGCTCAAGTCTGGAAATTGACCAAGGGGCCGTAACTCTCTATTTTGGTAATCCAAGTTAGAATTCTTTTCATTTGACCTTGAACTCTTCCACTGATACACAACAAGTAAGAATTCAGTGAACTGCCCATCTATTTCTTTTCTTTCTTTTCCATGATCAACTAGCCAACTCCATAAGTCTTGGTGACTTTAAATGGATTTCAACGGTTGATGTATCTAAAGCATGAATATAGAGCCTGTCACTCAGTAAGCTCATAGAAGTATGTTCATCGTTATCGTTCCTTGTTAAGCCCCCAGTGCCTGTCAGCACGCAGGCTCTCGAGGAATGATTACAAATGAGTGAGTGAATGGGCCCAGCCTAGGTCTTTAGGGTTTGTCACTGTGTACAGAAACCATACGTCACACTCACGTGCTATGTTCGCCCCGTGGTTGAGAGTAGATGGTGGGTACCGCAGCACCAACATGGGGTGAACTGCTTGGGGACTTTGTGGAAAGACCTCACTGGAAAGTACGAGAGCCCAAGCTTGCTTTGAGGTCACTTGGACAAGACCAGTGGGAAAATTCTGACCTGAGAGCCGAGCAGAGCAGCCTGGCATGGGGCACCTACATTATTTCCACTGGGCTGACTTACTCATTTGCCAGTGTCGTTCATCTATTTTCATTTAGTTTCTGAGAACCTCCAGGTACAGTGAAGTTCAGGGTATAGCAAATGATCTTTGGCCATTCATGTAAAATCCTCTTCTTATTGATTTTATGTTTCTCTTCTTTCCAGATCACCATTTCCATTTGCCTTCTCCTTCTCAAACATGACTGAATCTTGCAAAAGTTTTCCTTTAAGTACTTTTTGCATGTGTTTTAATGTGTTTTCAAAAATTAAACCTCACTCTGTTTATTACTTTGAGATCTATCTGTCCATATTGCGGGTGTACATTTAGTTCATTGTTTCTTGCTGCTTCTCCAAATTTCCTAGGATGGATCCACTACAGGTTGCCACTGAATGCACTGAGATGAACATCCTTGCGTGAGTTCCCTTGTGTGTTTCTGTGACAATTTCCCAGGACCAATTACACAGAAGTGGGATTTCTGGGTCACCAGGCGGGCCCCTACTTTGCTTTGCCAGATTCTGCCTGGCTGCTTTCTAGGATGACTGTACCAATTCAAGGGTCCACATCAATACTTGAGGTTTCCCATCTCCCCCACCCATTGTCACCAGCACTTGAGAATATCAACCTTTCTAATTTGTGATAGGTAAAAGACCTACCTCACTCTTTTAAAAATTGTTTTACGTCTTCTCAGCTGGATTGTAAGTCCCTAAGAGCAGCAGGTCGCACACAGAAAGCATAGCAGGACCCTCAGCGTCCTGTTCAGTGCCTGCCACGTGGTAGGACCTTTGAATGATCAAGTAAATTATTCATGAGAGTCTCCCATCTCAGCCAGAAGGGGAGATGCTGTCATGAGTGAGTAGGAAGTGCTGTTCCACTAAAGTCTCAGAAAGCCACTGACTAAGAGGAAATTCCCTAGGGACTTCCAGAAGCAGCTGGAGGGATTGCATTGCCAAGGGAATGTTATTTGGTTACAAAGACTAGTGTCAGTATTCTTCTAGAAAACATGAGCAGAGGTTGGGACAAATGCTCTGGAGGAGGTGCCACTCATGCCAGCCTCGCTGGTCAGGCAGTCTTAGATTTGAGTATCGACAGAGAACAGTACAACTGCTGATGGTAGCTGAACCAACTGCACCTTCCTCGCATGTTGTTGCTGTGGATGTTATTATAATTTTAATTTTGGACAAAGTGGAAGCCATGTGTCGCTGAATCATTCCCACCGAAAGTCCCCTGGTGGTTCTCATACAGAACCATAGACTGACTGTCCAGGGTCTGGAAGAAGCTCTGGTGTTAGAAACAGGACAGGGCCCCTCCAAAGACAAACAACGCAGGAAGCACAGTGGTTAGGAATGGCCTGGGTTTGTGTGACCCTGGGCAAGTTACTTGCTGTTCTAGTCTGCTAGCTGCTGGAATGCAATACACCAGAAATAGAATGACTTTTAAGAAGGGGAATTTAATAAGTTGCTTGTTTACAGTTCTAAGGCCGAGAAAATGTCCCAATTACAAGTCTATAGAAATGTCCAATCAAAGGAATCCAGGGAAAGATACCTTGGTTCAAGAAGGCTGATGAAGTTCACGGTTTCTCTCTCAAGTGAGAAGGCACATGGCGAGCACAGTCACAGTTTCTCTCTCCACTGGAAGGGCACATGGCAAGGCAAGGCATCATCTGCCAGTTCTCTCTCCTGGCTTCCTGTTTCATGAAGCTCCCCGGGAGGCGTTTTCCTTCATCTCCAAAAGTCACTGGCTGGTGGACTCTGCTTCTCGTGGCCATGACACTCCACCCTACTCTCTGAATCTCTTTCATTCTCCAAAATGTTTCCTCTTTTATAGAACTCCAGAAACTTATTAAGACCCACCCAAATGGATGGGGACATGTTGTCACCTAATCCAGCTTAACAGCCACTCTTGATTAAATCACACCTCCAGGGAGATGATCTGATTACAGTTTCAGACACATGTATTGAATAGGGATTATTCTGCCTTTTTGAAATGGGATTTAGATTAAAACATGGCTTTTCTACCGGATATACATCCTTCCAAACCAGCACACTTGCTTTTTCAGAATCTCAACTTCTTCATCTGTAAAGTGGGGGTGATAATAGTGCCTTCCTCATGGGACGTAGACTTATCTGTGAAAATACTGAAGACATCATCTGGCATGTGGGTAGCAATGGGTGCTTTCAAATCATGCTGGCTTTGAAAGACTTCTCTAAGGCCCAAGGCTTGGCAGTGATGAGGTCAGGAACAGGTAAGGGACAGGCAGGGTGACCAGCTCACTCTTCCCCTGGCCTCACTTTTCAGGCTCCCTTGTGACTCCCTTGCTACCCATTCAGGCGCCTGTGTACCCTCGTTAATTCAGTCAACAAACTTCACGGAGAGCCCTGAGGGCACAGTGACACACCAGAGGGAGCCCTTGCCCCCAAGGGACTCGAGGTTCCATGGGGGATGCAGAAACTGGGCAGAGCAATGCTGCTGTGGTGAAGGAAAGTGCAGCCCCCTGAGGGCAGCCTGTCCACCTGTACGTCCACCTCTCTCTGTCCCTCACTCACCAGCTCACTGGGGTCTCGCTTTCCTCATCTGCAAAATGGGATTCATTGGGTGGTTCCAGGTTCAAATGAGAAAATGGATGAGGGAAAAGAAATTTTCTTGCTGCCAAGAATATCTAGACAGATGAACAGGATAATATGAGGGAAAAGCTGAGACTCTCTCGCGGACTGATGTGAATCATTAGTGGGTTCTTTCTCCTGGGGGTGCCTTAAGACTCCATGGTTTTAAGGAGCTTTAAGTAAAGGAATAATACTCTTAATGCCTCCATCCATTGGGCAGGGAAAGGGATGGAGGGAAGGAAGGAGCAGAAATTTAGTTGCTTCAACTCTTGAGGTTTTCTTGATTGCCTGGTCCTGCATCTGAGGGATGGGAGGGTCAGGAGGAGAAGTTGATGGAATTCGGCCACCATTTCCTCCTCACCCAAACTCCCGCAGGCACAGATGTCACGTTGCTGAGGACAAGGGCTGGAGAGCAGAGCAGACCACCTCAGCAAAGGGGCTACGTCACCTAGAGAGAGGTCCAGACTGCCCTAACAAGAGCCTCCCATTAAACAAGATGTGTTTCTTTCTCCGGTAACAGATCAGGCAGGCGGCCCGGGGCTGGCTTCCAGCTCAGTGGTGCTGGGCATCCGGGCTCTGAGTATGTTGTTCAGCCATCCTTAGAGGGATACCTTCAACCACATGCCTTCCAGCCGCCAAATGGCAGCATGCTTGTCATTCCAGGAAGAGGGAAGGGGAAAGAGAGAAGGCGCTAGCACTCTTCTCTCCAATTCAGGCCATGAGGTAGGAAGCCAGCTCCTGGGACAGCTCCCAGTCACCTCCTAGTACTTATGCCCTTATGTGGTCCCCACACACCCTAGAGAGGGCTGACCTGTGAAGCCAATAGAATAATGTGCACAAGATAGAATATGACTTCGAGGCTATGTCATAAATGCCACAACTGCTCCTATTGTTTCACTCTGGGGGCAGCCAGCAGCCATGCTGCGAGGAGGCTCAGGCGGCCCCGTGGAGAGATGCATGCAAGCAGGAACTGATGCCTCCCACCAGCCCCCATCGAGTTACCAGCCCTGTGACAGCCACCTAGGAAGGACATCCTCCAGCCCCAGTCAAGCTTTCAGATGACTGCAGGGCCAGCCAACATCTTTCTTTCTTTTTTTTTTTAGCTTTTTTAAAATTAATTTTTAATTTTTAAAAAAATATAACAACAAACAAATGCAAACATCCTTAACATATGATCATTCCATTCTATATCTAATCAGTAATTCACAATATCATCACATAGTTCTATATCATCATCATGATCATTTTTTAGAATATTTATATCAATTCAGAAAAAGAAACAAAAAGAAAACAGAAAAAAATTCATACATACCATACCCCTTGCCCCTTTCTTTCATTGATCACTAGCATTTTAATCTACTAAATTTGGTTTAACATTTGTTTCCCCTATTATTTATTTATTTTTAATCCATATGTTTTACTCATCTGTCCATAAGGTAGATAAAAGAAGCATCAGACGCAAGGTTTTCACAATCACACAGTCACATTGCAAAAGCTATATCATTACACCTTCAGCCAAACCTATACACCTCCTGAAATATTTGTCTCTTTCCCAGTTCCAAATCCAAAATCTCAATCAAGTTACCAGATATACTTTCTCATAGTTTCCTTCGTAGTTTTGCTTTATGAAGTTTTTCCTTCATAGCACTTAGTACTTGCTTGTAAGTGTAGGTCCCTGCATGGTTTCACCCCAGCCTGCCAGTTTCCCCTCTCAGCCACATTCCAGTGATCTTGCCTTCTATTCATTCCTCCAACATGTGTCACCATCTATTCTACCTCTTGGCCTTTGCACAGGCTGTTCCTTCTGCCTGGCATAGTTTTCCCTCCACTCTTCCAGGGCTGACTTCTCATCCTTTAGATTGCAGTTTAAACTCAGCTTTCATTAGGAAGAGGACTTCTCTGATTACTGTATCTAAACCGGGTACAGTTTCCTTTCTGTCTCTCTTACCCTGTTATTCTGAATCATTCCACCCAGAGTGTTTTCTTCATAACACTGATTATAATTTGTAATTGTTTATCCATTTGTTTGTTTGTCTCCCCAAGTAGACTTTTAAATCTGAGGATTTAAAGAAAAAAGAAAGATAAAAAGAAAACCCACTGGAAATGACTTATTTTATGAGGCTAGTATACCCTGACACCAAAATTAGACAATGACAGCAAAAAAATAACTACGTGTCTCAACTATGTGTCTCTTGCATATGATGCTTCTTTTATCTACCTTATGGACAGATGAGTAAAACATATGGATTAAAAATAAATAAATAATAGAGGGAACAAATGTTAAACTATGCCAAGTAGAAGGAACAGCCTGTGCATAAAAAATAAATTTTATGATCACGATGATGAATGTGCAACTATGTGATGATATTGTGAATTACTGATTATATATGTAGAACGGAAGGATCATATGTTAAGAATGTGTTTCTTTCCTGTCATATTTTTTTAATTTAAAAATAAAAAAAAAATTTTTTTAAATACTACAGACCAGTATTTCTCATGAAGTTAAACACAGAAATTTTCAACAAAACATTAGCACATCAAATCCAACAAGATATACCATGACCAACTGAGATTTATTCCAGGCATCCAAGGTAATTCAATATTTGAAAATTGATCCATATAATCCAGCATATCAACAGGCTAAAGAAGAAAAATCATATGATTACATCACTTAACTCAGAAAAAGCACCTTGATAAAATTCAACACCCATTCAAGGTTTTAAAAATCTTCTCAACACAGTAGAAGTTTCCACAGTAGGAAACTTCCTCAAGCTCATAAAGCAACTGCACAGAAACATGCAGTTAGTATCCTCCTTAAAGGTGACAAACTGAGTGCTAAGAGTTGGGAAAAAAGTAAAGATGATTACTCTCACCACAATTATTCAACATAGTACTGGAAGTTACAGCCCCTGTTATAAGCAAGAAAAAGAAGTAAAAGGCAGACCGATTGAAAAGGAAGAAATAAAATGTTGCTATTTGTAGACAACACCATAGTCTATGTAGAAAATCACAAGGAATCCACCCCAAACTCTGAGAACTAACAAGTGAGTGAAGTTGAAGGATACAAGATCAACACTCAAAAATTAATTGCATTTCAGTATACTAACAATGAACAAGTAGAAATGGAAATGAGCAATGTATTACCACTTACAAATGCTCCAAAGAAAATGAAATCTAACAAAACCTTCACAGGATTTGCGAATTACAAAATGCAAACAAAAGAAGTTCAAAGAAGAGCTAAAGACTTAGAAAGACATACCATGTTTAAAAATTGGAAGACTCAACATAGTAAAGATGTCAGTTCTCCTTATGTTGATCTATAGGTTAATGCATTTCCTATCAAAAATCAGCCAAATTTTTTTTGTAGACACAGACAAGCTTATTCTTATATGTATATGGAAAAAGGGGAGGTGTAAGGGTAGTTCAGTGGTAGAATTCTCACCTGCCAAGTGAGAGACCCAGGTTTGATTCCCAGCTCATGCACTTCCCAAACAAACAAATAAACAAACAAAATTCAACAAATGGTGCTACAATAATGGGATACTCACATGGGAAAAGAATGAAATGTGACCCCACCATTCAGCATAGGAAAAAACAATTGTATATGAAAAAGGAAAAGCTATAGAATACTCGAAATCATTTTGAAAAGGAGGAATAAAATGGGAGGGATCACACTTCCCAATGCTAAGACATCCTACACAGCAACATAATTAAGACATCTTGATAATGGCAAAGGGACAGACATATAGAGCGACAGAACAGCATAAAGAACCCAGAAATAGAATTCACACAATGTGCCTGTCTTACTTTGCTGTGGCTGACATACCCAAGTACCACCAAACAAATGGCTCTAACCAAGAGCCATTTATCATCTCACACTTTGGGAGACTAGACGTCTAAAATCAAGGTGTTGGCAGGGCCATGCTTGGCTCTGGCAGTGGCCTACCAGCCAGCCATGGCATAGCTCAGTCTCTGCCTCCATCCCAAGGCATATTCCTACTGACTGTGTCTGAATTTTTCCCTCTAAAGGATACCAGTCATGTTGGATTAGGACACTCCCTAATCCAGTTTAGCCTTTTCTTAACTAATATCATCTCCAAAGATTCTACTTCTAAGTCAGATCAAATCCACAGGTCTTGGGTTAGGGATTGAACAAATCCTTTGGGGAAGTAGGGACACAATTCATAACATAGCATTCAAAACATAACAATGTTCCATTCATTAAAAAAATTTTTTTTAATTAAAGCAGTTGTTGATTTCTAGAAACATCAAGCAGAAAGTACAGAGTTCCTATATACCTCCCACTCACACACACAGCTTCCCCTATTACTAATATTTTACATTAGTGTAGTAAATTTGTTACCACTCATGGAACAAGATTATTATAATTATGTTGCTAAATATAGTCTGTAAAATATGGATTAAAAAGAAATAACTAATAGGGAGAACAAAGGTTAAAACAAAATGAGTAGATTGAAATACTAGTGATCAATGAAAGGGAGTGGTAAAGGGTATAGGAAAAAAAATAGGGGGAACAAAGGTTGAAATACATCGGGTAGATGGAAATACTAGTGGTCAATGAGAAGGAGGGGTGAGGGGTATGGCATGTATAAGTTCTTTCTGTTTTTCTTTTTATTTCTTTTACTGGAGTGATGCAAATGTTCTAAAAACGATTATGGCAATGAATATACTACTACGAGTGATGATATTGTGAGCCACTGATTGTACGTCATGAATGGAATGTTTGTAAGTTAAGAATGTTCGTGTTTGTATGTTGTTTTGGTTTGTTAATTTAAAGAAAAAGAGTTATACATTCAGATAAAATCTGGCTCAAGGAAGGGGACTTTTTGGCAGATTTGTGTTGGTAAATGATTTACAAAAGCATGCGTGCTAGTTTTGTCTGGGTTTTAATCCTTCCCTTTCAATAAAACATTGACCAAGAAAAAAATATATATTTATATATAGTCCATAATTTATCTTAAGGTTCACTCTTCTGTTGTATAGTTCTATGGGTTCGTGTGTTGTAACTTACATACATCTAAAATTTCCCTTTTGCAAATACACAGTTCAGTGGTGTTAATTACATATGCAAAGTTGGCTCTCCATCTTCATCCCATCATCCATTGCCAAGACTTTTCCATCACTCCAAACAGAAACCCCATGCCAATTAAATATTAATTCCCACTCGCTTTCCAGACTCAGACTCTGGTAATCTGTATTCTGCTTTCTGACTATGAATATGCATCATTTCATATAAGTGAGATTAACAATATTTGTCCTTCTGTATCTGTCTTATTTCACGTCACATGATGCCTTTCAGGCTGACCCACATTGTAGCATGCATCAGAAATGCATTCCTTTTATGGCTGAATAATATTCCATTGTCCGTATGTAGTACTTTTTTTTTTTTATCCATTCATCAGTTGATGGACACTTTGGTCGTTTCCACCTTTTAGCAATTGTGAATACTGCTGCTATGAACATCAGTGTGCAAATGTCTGTTTGAGTCTCTGTTTTCAGTTCCTCTGGGCATATACCTAGAAGTGGGATTGCTAGGTCATATGGTAACTCTATCCTGATTTTTCTGAGGAATCGCCAAACTGTTTTCCACAGCAGCTGCACCATTTTACATCCCCACCAACAATGTACGAGAGTTTCTGTTTCTCCACATCCTCCCCAGTACTTATTTTCCATCATTTTTTTTTAATAGTAACCATTCTACAAGTGTGAGACAGTAACTCATTGTGGTTTTAGTTTGAATTTCCTTTCTGACTAATGCCTTTATGCATCATTTCATGTACTTATTGGCCATTTGTAAATCTTGGGTTATTCAAATCTTTTTTTCATTTTTTAACTGGCTTTGTCTTTTTTGTCGAGTTGTAAAAATTCTTTATATATTCTGAGTATTAAGCCCTTATCAAATATACAGTTTCCAAGTATTTTCGCTCATTTTGTCGGTTGTCTTTTTATTTCTTGATAAAGTCCTTTGATGAAAAAAGTTTTAGATTTCGATGAAATCCTGTCCCATTAATTTTTTCCCCATTAATTTTTTCCCAAATGTAAGCTTTATTTTTTATGTCTTTCTGATCATTAAAATACACATGCTTACATGTAATCTTTATATATTGTTTTCTACAAGTACACAATGCTGTCACCTTGCCTTTTCCATGGAGGAAACTCTTGGCATTCTTTCCATATTAATAACATCTTACCTCTCAGCTGCAGCACCTGACCTAGAAAATGCCTCCCTCGAGCCAGGGTGAATCCATTCTTTCAACAATTCTTTATTTGAGTGCCTACTGTGTGCCAGGTGTTCTAGACTCTGTGCTGCCTCATTAATTTCTGACAAAGGCGCAAAAGCAATTCAATGGAAGAGACAGCCTTTTCAACATTGGTGCTGGACTCTAGAGCCAAAAAAAAAAAGAATAACCTCTCACCTTATATGAAAATTAATTAAAAATGGATCATGGATTTAAACATAAAATGTAAAACTTTAAAAATTATAGTAAAGCATAAAGGAGAATAGCTTTAGGACACAGGACTTGGTGAAGAGTTCTTAAATTTAAGAGTATGATCCATAGAAAGAAAAGTTGATAAATTGGACCTCATTAAAATTAAAAACTTTTGCTCTGCAAAAGACTCTATTGAGGATTAAAATTACAGGCTGCTAGGAAATATTTGCAAGTTACATAAGCCACCATGGAGTTATATTTAGAATACAGAAAGAACTCTTGGAACTCGACATTAAAAAACAATACCAACCAAACAACCCAATTGCCAAATGCACAATAGTCACCAACAGACATTTCACTGAAGAAGAGATACAGATGGCAAATAAGCACCTGAAAAGATGTTCCATATCATTAACCACTAGGGAAGTGCAAATTAAAACTACAATCAGATAGTACTACTCCCCTATCAGAATTACTAAAATAAATAAGTGGTAACACCAAATGTTGGTAAGGATGCAGAGAGATTGGATCACTCATGCAATGCTGGTGAGATCGTAAAATAGTAGAGCCACTCTGAAAGACAGTTTGGCAGTTCCTTTCAAAACTGAAAATGTACTTACCATATGACCCAGCAATTATCCTTTCTGGCATTTATCTCAGAGAAATGAAAATTTATTGCCATGCATATATTATTTTTCTATTGCTGCCATAATGCATTTAGCAGCTTAAAACACACAAATTTATCCTCTTACCATCCAAAGCAGAGTTCACAGGCTGGAATCAAGGTAGAGTAGAGTTGCGTTCCTTTCTGGAAGCTCTGGGTAGGATGGCTATCCTTCTCTTTTCCAGCTTCTAAGGGCCACCCACAGTCCTTGGCATGTGGTCCTCTTTCTCCATATTCAAAGGAAGCAAAGTTGGGTCAAGTCTGGCTCACACAGCTTCACTCTGACCTTTCACCCATAGCCACACCCTCTGCTGACCACAGCGGGAAAGGTTCTCTGATCGTAAGGAACCATATGATTAGATTGGATTTACCTGGATAATCCTGGATAATATCCCCATCTCAAGATACTTAAACGAATCACATCTTTTGACATGGAAGGGAACATAGTCACAGGTTCCAAGGAATGGGATGGAAATTTCTTTGGGGGGCCATTATTCTGTCTACCACAATACACAAGCTTGTCCATGAACGCTCAGAGCAGCTTTATTTGCAAAAGCCAAAACACGGAAACAAGCCAAATGTCCTTCAATGGGTGAAAGGTGAAGCCAGCTCAGGTACCTCCACACCACAGGCTATTACTCAGCAATCAAAAGAAATGAACTATTGATACACACAACTTTGTTGAACCTCAAGAAAATTATGCTGAGAGAAGAAAGCCAATCCCCAAAGGATACATTTTACACGATTCC
Source organism: Tamandua tetradactyla (assembly GCF_023851605.1). NCBI lineage: Eukaryota > Metazoa > Chordata > Mammalia > Pilosa > Myrmecophagidae > Tamandua > Tamandua tetradactyla. The sequence goes on from NC_135333.1 coordinate 28,748,254, forward strand.
TTTTATATACTATTCATGAAATAACAGGTAATTGTAGAGGTGGAGGAAAGGGGTTAGGACTGGGGAGTACCGGGTGGCTACAAGGAGCTTTATGTGGATAGAGGGAGCCTTGGGTGATGGTACAGTTAAGTCTTTGAATTGCGGTGGTGGTTACACAAAGCTACACCTGGGATCATGTTTCATAGAGCTACACACACACCACACACACATAAAGGAATGCATGTGTACCCGAGGAAATCTTAAGCTCTGTGGATTGCACCCTGTCAATGTTTTTGCTTCAATATTGTATGATGGTTATATAACACAGTAACACTGGGAGAGGGAAAAGGTGCATGGGGTTTCCCTGTACATTTCTTTGCAATTTCCTGTGAAGCTATAATTACTTCAACTTAAAAGATAAAAAAAAAAAAAAAAAAGGCAGTGGATTCACAGATTTGACAACTGGTTTCTGGGTTCTAGTCCTGGTTCTTAACTCGCTGGTAAGCCTGAAGCATCCATTGCCACCTCTAAGACTCTACCAGCCCATCTGTAGGAAATGGGGCTTTCAGCTTATATCCGAGGTTTTCGAATTTAATGCTTACCAGTGAAGCTCTTTCTCAAAAAAAAAAAAAAAATTTACTGAAGCAGACAACTTTGTTACTTCACCTATAATCCCTATTCACTTAACATTTTTGTGAACCTAGGTGGGGTTTGCAACTGCCAGCACCTATGACATGGCTGCAGGGCTCTCTGGCTGTCAGCCTACTCTACCTGAGCTGAAGGGAAGGCTGGGAGTGGTGAGAAATTAGCACCCTCGAGGATCAGCTCTCCACGATTCTGAGGGGAGTTGGTGGCTAAATACCTCAGCTCCCCACCCCTTGGGTGGGATGACTATGAAGTTTGTGCTCCATCCTGGTTCCAAGAGTTCCCGGCAGGATTAAGCTGCAATTGCCCACAGAGGAAGCCTGCAGGATGGCACACACTGTATTGGTTGCCCTCCCGTCCCTGCCTCACTTTCCCACCCTCTTACCTAAATCACCTGGGAACACAATCAAACTAAATTGCTTGCATTCAAATCCTTGCCTCAGGATCTGCTTTTGGGGAAACCCAAACCAAGATGGGCAGCCAGACGCAAAATGAATGGCAGCTGTGGCTGCAGGAGGCAGAAGGATGAGGTAGAGCTGTGTGAGCAGACAACGATCCAGGAGGGTGGCCTGGCCTGCACGTGGACCCTAAAGCACATCCAAACGTTGAGAAGAAAGGGGGTGAGGTAAATAGGAACACACAACTTGAGGGGAAGCCCTAGGAACTAAGACAGGCAGCTCAGGCTGCTCTCCACATCCTCCAACTCCCTCACGGCAGTTGTCTTCATATCCTCCCTTTTCACCCAAGACCATGTTCCTCTTTTGACCAAGAAAGTGACAGAGAGAGAAGTGTGGTCACTTTCTTATCAGGCCTGTGGTGGAGACAAAGGACACACGTCAGGCCCTTTCCTGGCTCCCACGTCTCAAATCCTCACAGGACACTTCCCCAAATTCTGAGCCAGACAGGGGAAGAGGCCCCAGGAAGGGTGTTCTGAGGTTAGGGCCTGATGCATGCTCAGGGTTCCAGGGAGAGAGCACTAGAGAGGGAGTCCAGCTACTGTCCTAGAGGATGTCCTCACACAAGAATTCCCTCTGAACTCCACTATCTTCCACTGTGTGATGGAGGACATAATATCTATACACTGGTTAGTTCTAAAGTTCATAGGACAAGACATGTGAAAGGGCTTCATAAACCATAAAGTACTTCTCAGCCACAGGTTATTATTCCAGTGGGTTCTTGGTGGCAAAGCTCTGACCTTATTCTTCAGGATATAAGTGCATGGTGGGGCTCAGTAAGTACTTGTCAAATGAATGAGTGAGTGACTGCATGAAAGTTTCGATATGTCAGCTAATTCAGCAATTCAATCCCACAAAAGTTTGCTAGGGCCTACTATATGCTGGGGGCTGGGCTGGGCACTGACAGACACACAAAGAACAAGACTTCTTAACTTCAAGAGCAACTTTCCTACGTGGACCTCTTTTCAGGGCCCATCTCTCTGTTCTCCTCCCTTTCTAACAGGAATCTCAACTCTCGGTCACTGCTCACATTGTTGGTAGATGAACTCTGGGGTGGCCTCCATGGTCTTCACTGCCCAGGACTCAGGTGTAGTTGTGCAATCCCCTCCCTCAAGTGTGGGCAGAACCATGACTTGCTTCTTTTTTAATGTCAACAGTATTATTCCTAAAACCAACCTAAGTGTACAATCCATGGCTCTCGGTATAATCACACAGTTCTGCATTCACCACCACAGCCAATATGAGAACATTCTCATTTCTTTTGAGAAAACAAACTAACAAACCTCCCATACCACTTATATCCCCCCAGTGTTGCCATTTAGCTTTGATATAGTGTCCTTGTTACAATTAATGAAAGACTATAACAGTGTTACTGTTAACTACAGCCCTTAGTTTGCATTAGTTGTATCTTTCCCATATACTACCTGTTTCAGTTTGTTAATGCTGCTGGAATGCAACATACCAGAAATGGTTGGCCTTTACAAACGGGGATTTATTAGCTTACAAATTTACAGTTCTAAAGCCATGAAAATGTCTAAATTAAGGCATCAACAACAGGATACCTTCATTCGAGAAAGGCTGATCACATCCTGAGTTCCAGCACGTGGAAGCGTCTGCTGGTCTTTCTCTTCTGGCTTCTGGTTTCAGCCAACTCTCTCATTTCCTGTGGTTCCTTCTGGTGTCTCCTGGGGTGTTTCCTTCTGAATCTCCAAATGTCTGTCTTCTCCAAAATGTCCATTTCTTAAAGGGACTCCAGTAAGCAGATTAAGACCCACCTTGAATAGTCAGGATTACGTCTCCATGTAAACAACCAAATCAAAAGGTCCCACCCAACAAGAGGTCTGTCCCCACAAGATTGCATTAGAAGAATATGGCTTTTCTGGGATACATAACAGTTTCAGACCAACATACCACCCTATTATTAACACCTTGTAATAATGATATATGTTTGTTCTAGATCACATAAGAACATTCTTATATTTGTGCAATTAACCACCATCATCATCCACTCTAAGTTCCACTAAATTGTAAGTCCCAGTTTTTGCTGAGTTGTAAGTCCCAGTTTTTACCCTCCAGCTTTCCTTCTGTGGACATTACATAACTCTAGCCTTTCTCTTCCAACCATACTCACACTCAGCATTGTTAATTACACTTGTAGTATTGTACTACCATAACATAATATTGTGCTGTCCATTGCCAAACCTTTACCATCAACCTTAACAAACTGGACTGCTTAAGCATCAATTGCTAAATCTCTACTCATTTTCTATCTCTTGATAACCTCAGAGTTCAAATTTAACTCCCAGAAGAAATTAAAACATTTTCAGACAAAAAAAATCACTGACAGAATTTGTGACCAAGAGACCAGCTCTGCAAGAAATGCTAAAGGGAGGACTAGAGGCAGATATGGAAAGACAGAAGAGAGAGGTGTAGAGAAGAGAGTAGAAAGGAAGACTATGAGTAAAGGTAAAAAGAAAGAAAATTAGATATGACATATAAAATCCAAAAGGCAAAATGGTAGAAGAAAGTACTACCTGTACAGTAATAACACTAAATGGTAATGGATTAAGCTCCCCAATCAAAAGACATAGACTGACAGAATGGATTAAAAAACAGGACCCATTCATATGCTGTCTCTATTCAAAGGACATGAGGGCAAGGACACAAATGGACATTTGCACACTAAAGCTTATAGCAGCATTATTTACAATTACCAAGATATGGAAACAGCCAAAATGTCCATCAACAGATGGGTAGCTAAACAAACTGTGGTATGTACATATGATGGAATATTATGCAGCTGTAAGACAGAATAAAGTTATGAAGTAGGTAACAACATGGATGGACCTTAAGGACATTATGCTGAGTGAGATTAGCCAAAAACAAAAGGACAAATACTGTATGGTCTCACTGATATGAACTGACATTACTGAATAAACTTGGAATATTTTGTTGGTAACAGAGACCATCAGGAGATAGAAACAGGGTAAGATATTGGGTAATTGGAGCTGAAGGAATACAGATTGTGCAATAAGACTGAATATAAAAACTCAGAAATGAACAGCACAATACCACCTAACTGTAATACAATTATGTTAAAACACTGAATGGAGCTGCATGTGAGAATGATAGAGGGAGGAGAGCTGGGGGCATAAATGAAATCAGAAAGAAAGATAGATGATAAAGATTGAGATGGTATAATCTAGAAATGCCTAGAGTGTATAACGATAGTGACTAAATGTACAAATTTTAAAAATGTTTTTGCATGAGGAAGAACAAAGGAATGTCATTATTGCAGGGTGCTGAAAATAGATGGCAATTAATATTTTAAAATTTCAACTTATGTGTGAGACTAAAGCAAAAAATGTTTATTTGGTACAAAATTTATATTTTGACTAGTGCATCTCCTAATATAACTTATGTAGATAGTTGGTTGAACAACATAAGTCCATGGAACCTTGGGTAAGACATTAGATTTTATTGGTTGGTCCAGAGTGAAGCCCCGATTAATCCCAGAGTGATTTGATCAGTGAGTGGAAAAGTATTTGCAAAGTCCCCTTCAGGGAATGGTGAGAATGGGGGAAATTTCAACCTCCCCAAGTTGAATTCTTGATATTCTCACAAGCAGTGTGGACAACCAGAGCTATAGGCTGAGCCCCCAGTCTTGGGGTTTGTTCATATGAAACTTAACCCCAGAAAGGATAGGTCAAGCCTACTTAAAATTAGGCCTAAGAGTCACCCCCAACAGAACCTCTTTGGTTGCTCAGATGTGGCCTCTCTCTCTAGCCAACACAAGAAGCAAACTCACCACCCTCCTTCTGTCTACGTGGGACATTACTACCAGGGGTGTGGACCTTCCTGGCAACATGGGACAGAAATCCTAGAATGAGCTGAGACTCAGCATCAAGGGATTAAGAAAACCTTCTCGACCAAAAGGGGGAAGAGAGAAATGAGACAAAGTGTCAATGGCTGTGAGATTCCAAACAGAGTTGAGAGGTTATCCTGGAGGTTATTCTTACTCATTAAGTAGATATCACCTTGTTAACCAAGATGTAATGGAGAGGCTGGAGGGAACTGCCTGAAAATGTAGAGCTGTGTTCCAATAGCCATGTTTCTTGAGGATGACTGAATAATGATATAACTGTCACAATGTGACTGTGTGATTGTGAAAACTTGTATCTGATGCTCCTTTTATCTACCTTGTCAACAGATGAGTAGAACATATGGAATAAAAATGAATAATAGGGAGAACAAATGTTAAAATAAATTCAGTTTGGAATGTTAGTGATCAATGAAAGGGAGGGGCAAGGGGTATGGTATGTAAAATTCTTTTTTTCTTTTTCTGTTGTCTTTTTATTTCTTTTTCTGAATTGATGCAAATGTTCTAAGAAATGATCATGATGATGAACATGCAACTATGTGATGATATTGTGAATTACTGATTATATATGTAGAATGGAATGAGCATATATTAAGGATGTTTGCGTTTCTTTCTTGTAATTTTTTTAATTAATAAAAAATTATTTTAAAAAAATTTAGGCCTAAGAGTCACCCCCAAGAGAACCTCTTTCATTGCTCAGATGTGGCCTCTCTCTCCAGCCAACACAACAAGCAAATTCACCATCCTTCCCCTGTCTACATGGGACATGACTCCCAGGGGTGTGGACCTTCCTGGCAATGTGGGACAGAAATCCTAGAATGAGCTGAGACCCAGCATCGAGGGATTGAGCAAGCCTTCTTGACCAAAAGTGGGAAGAGTGAAATGAGACAAAGTGTCAATGGCTAAGAGATTCCAAACAGAGTTGAGGGGTTATCCTGGAGGTTGTTCCTATGCATAATATAGATATCACCTTTTTAGTTAAGATATAGTGGAGAGGCTGGAGGGAACTGCCTGAAAATGTAGAGCTGTGTTCCAGTAGCCATGTTTCTTGATGATGATTGAATAATGATATAGCTTTCACAATGTGACTGTGTGATTGTGAAAACCTTGTGTCTGATGCTCCTTTTATCTACCTTGTCAACAGACGAGTAGAACATATGGAATAAAAATGAATAATAGGGAGAACAAATGTCAAAATAAATTTAGTTTGAAATGTTAGTGATCAGTGAAAGGGAGGGGTAAGAGGTATGGTATGTGTAATTTTTTTTCTGTTTTTGTTTTATTTTTCTGGTGTCTTTTTATTTCTTTTTCTGAATTGATGCAAATGTTCTAAGAAATGATCATGATGATGAATACGCAACTATGTGATAATATTGTGAATTACTGATTACATATGTAGAATGGAATGATCATCTATTAAGAATGTTTGTGTTTCTTTCTTGTAATTTTTTTAATTAATTAAAAAATTAAAAAAAAATTTAACTCCCAGAGTTTGTTCATTACAGTTAGTTCATATTAGTGAGCCTGTACAATATTTATCCTTTTGTTTCTGGCTTGTTTTACTCAACATAATGTTCTCAAGGTTCATCCATATTGTTACATGCATTACAACTTTATTCCTTCCTTTCTACAGCTGCACAACATTCCATCATATGCATACATCACAATTCGCCCATCCACTCATCAGTCAATGCACATGGGTCACCCCCACCCTTTGGCAATCGTGAGTAATGCCACCACAAACATCAGTGTGTAAATATATGGCTTGCTTCTAACCAGTAGGAAATGGCAAATATTGTGGGACATGCATGATTACATGTATGGGATCACATTACATAAATTGGCAACCTTCTTCTTATGAGGACATTCTCTTTTTTTTTTACTTTTTAAATGTTCAGTAGAGAAGTCATAGGTTTCTAGAAAATGCATGCAAAAAACACAGAGTTCCCATATTCCACCCATTTATTACCATCTGGCATTAGTAGGGCACTCTCTCTTACTGGCTTTCATGAAGTAGGCAGCATATTAGGGGTCCCTTTGGTAAGGAATTGAGAGTGGCCTCCAGCTGACAAGAAGCAAGAAACTGGGGCCTTCAGTCCTATGACAGCAAGGAACTGAATTCTACCAACAGTCATGTTAGCTTAGAAGTGGACCCTTCCCTGATCAAGCCTCAGATGAGACTGCAGCCCAGCAAAGAGTTTACCAACCTTGAGAGACCCTGAAGCAAAGGACCCAGGTAAACACTGTCCAGATTCCTGACCTAAGCTCTGTTCAGATTCCTGAGCCACAGAAACTGTGAGATAATGAATGTCTTCTTTTAAGCTGCCAAATTTGTGGTAATTTGTTATACAGCAAAAGATAAGTAATACATTGTTTCTTTCTCCTGAAATTGTCTCTTCTCTCTGTATTGCCTAATTGATGGTTCTTTGGTGGGGTAGACCTGTTGGTTTTTATCTTCCCAGAATCTCCATCCTGTTCTATGGTAAAACAACCCAATTTACATGTAGGGAACAGCCTCTGCCCCTTCCTTGGACCATTTGTTCCTATGGGGTTGGCTCCACCTCCTGGCCCCAGTTGACACATGGCCCTGCATCCAGCCAATCAGAATTCTGCATCCCTCTGGCCACTGGGGACAGGTGCCAGGACTAGCATGTGACCCAAGCATGTGCACTCAGACTTAATTCTGGATTTTTCCTGAGTTTGCTAAGCTGATGGAATATAACATCATAGTTGTGGGGGCCATTTGAGCCATGCTACAGAAGGGGCCTGTCTCAGAGTGAAGCCGATAGGAGCAAGACAAATCTAGACATGGATGGAGACAAAAACCTCAGGACGTTGCTCATCTGGAAACCTGGATCCAGCCATGCCTGAAGCTAGAGGTCTGCCTCTGGACATTGCACTGTGGGCCAATAGATTCCATTGTTTATTTCAGCCAGTTGAATTAAGTTTCTGTCACTGGCAAAAGATTAGAGCACTAATTAATACACTCATCTCTTCAGATATAATTTAAGACCCTGCTCAGGGACTCCTTCCCTGAGCCACCCCCAGTGGCTTTTCTCTGATCGGGTACTCCCTGCACTAAACATTTTGGATTTCCTCTCCTCTCACTGTTCTTTAGCGTCTTGATCTGTGACCCCCACCTCAAGTTTTGAAAAGCACTTTTTGAAAATCTACCTTCATCTGGCTGTTTTTATTCTGGAGACCAGACTAAGTAAGGAAAGATGCAGGGAAACCAGTGAGGAGGCTGTTGCAATAATCCAGGCAAGAGGTGACGGCTTAGATCAGGAAGAGAAGGTAGGTTTATTAAATGAGTATGATTGCTGAATCATTATATTAATATTTCTTTTGGTCTCCAGTATCCTAGAGCAGTAAGAAGTAAAAACCTAAAATTGTGGGATTTGTAGCCCAGACCAAACTCTGAAATTTGTTCTACAACTAATTGTCATGCTGTTTTTTGAAATTTATTGCTTTTTTGTATATATGTCATTTTTCACAAATAAAGAAATAAAAAGTCAACTGTGATGATAAAAAAAAAATCTACCTTCATGCCAGGCATAAAATATACACCAAACCAACCAACCAACACAAGAGCACCTTTTGAATCAAAATGCAACGTCCTAAAAGAAAGGAAGTTCACTAATGTTGCACCCAGAACCTAGGGTATGTCAGGAACGTTCAAATGTGCTGTCTCATTATTTTCTGAGCCATGGAGAAAGCCAATCAATCAGGAGACTTGGGTATAAACAGGTGGATCCACCCTGAATAGTTTCACTGGAAAAGGAATTCACTGGAATAGTGGCTCTCAATCTTGAGCAATGGTCAGAATCACCTGGAGGGCTTGTGAAAGCACAGATAACTGGGCCCCCTCCCCAGAGTTTCCTACCCAGTAGGTCTGGGGTGGGGCCCAGGAATCTGCTTTTTCTAATGAGTGCCCAGCTCGTGCTGACAGGGCAGGCCCAGGAATGCAGTTTGAGCACAGATGGGCCGAAGGCTACTAGGAAGATAACAGGGCCAGGGAGGGGATCCTAGAGTCAGCTCTGGTGGCTCCCCAGCAAGAAGCAACCCCAAACCACACTTTGGGACAGCTCCAGGGAAGAAGCCCCACCTTCCTGTTGCTGAGCCCAACTACTCTGCCTCTGGGCCCTGGACACCTCCCTGGAGCACCGTAAGGCTGATGCTTACACCCTGCCTCCTGCTGGAAAATGGGTTTGTTCTGGCCCCCTGAGCCATGATCCACGTCTCCTGAACTGGACGCTTCAGATGGGCAGGGCCCAACTCTCATGCCTGCTTCCTACCATCAAAGCAGGCTGGGAAAGGAGACAGAAGGTGGGAAATTTCCCAAACATAAAGTGTATTCAAAAATTGCCAGGCAAGTGAGATCTTGTTGGTTTGTACAGGTTAGTGTGATACATCCCAGAGTAATTTGGGCAGAGAATAAAGAAGTATTTGCAAAGCCCCATTGAGGAACTGAGGGAAAATGTGGAACTATTAAACTTCCCCACCTGGGAAATTCCAGCTATTCTTGCAAGCATTGGGAGCTACCAATTTAATAGGCCAAGCTTACCCTTATGAAACTTATTCCTGCAGAGGAGAAGCTAAGCTTACTTATAATTAAGCCTAAGAATCACCCCCAGAGAACCTCTTTTGTTGCTCAAATGTGGGCTGCTTCTCAAAGCCAACTCAGCAGGTAAACCCACTGCCCTTCCCCCGACATGGGACATGACTCCCAGGGACGAGTCTGGTGGTGGCATGGTGGGATTGAGAAAGTCTTCTTGACCAAAAGGGGGAAGAGAACTGAAACAAAGTTTCAGTGCTGAGAGGCTTCAAATAGAGTGAAGAGGTCATTTTGAGGTTATTCTTATGCATTGTATACATATCCCTTTTTAGCCTTTAATATATAAGAATAGCTAGAAGGAAATACCTGAAACTATTGAACTGTAATCCAGTAGCCTTGACTCTTGAAGATGATTGTATAACTATCTGGCTTTTATGGTGTGACCATGTGATTGTGTAAAGCTTATGACTGGACACACCCTTTATCCAGTATATGGAAGAATTAATAAAAAAAAAAATAGGGACAAAAAATAAATAAATAATAGGGTGTGATAAGGGTATGGGATGTTTTGGGTCCTCTTTTTTATTTTTGTTCTTATTTTTATGTTTTTTGGGGAGTGTAATGAAAATGTTCTAAAATTAATTGTGGTGACGAATGCACAACTATATGATGATACTGTGAACCACTGATTGTATACTGTGGATGACTGTATGGTATGTAAATGTATATCAATAAAATCAAGTTAAAAACACCATAAGTATATGGAACCTTGAGTAGGGCACAAGATTTTGTAGGTTTGTCCAGAGTGATGCCTGTTAAGTCGGGGCAACGGGGAAGGCACTGCAACTGGAGCTGCGGAGGCTGTGTCACCCCTCCCAGCCTGACTTCTGGAACTAATGAACTGCCCCTTCCAGATGTCACCTGACCTCCATCCTTAAAAGCTGCCCATGCCGAAGCCTGCGCGTGCACTCACCTCTCTCCATCTTGGGTTTGGTGAGTTCTGCCCGGGAGCGCAGAAATACCCCCCCACACACTTTAAATTTCCTGGTGTACCTTTCTTCTTTCTCACCCTTTTGCCTCCTAAACCTTTCATCTGGTGCCGGAAACCCGGGAGAGGAGCACGGGTGCCGCCCTCCTAGCCAGGGCGCCCTGGCTTCCTCTCTCCTCCTTCCTCCACATGGCCAGTGACAAGGGATCCTTAGGCCCGCCGCTGCATCCACCACAGACTGGGTAAGTCCCTCCCCTCCTAGCCCTGCTGCCGGGGCTCATGGTTCCGAGAGCCTGTCCGTTAGTTACTCTCTGAAAATCGTGATGTGAATTCACGTCAGGTTCTCGTCCAAGAGCTGAGGTGAACGGGGACGCCCGCAAACCTCATACCCTTTTTCCAGGACTCAAAAAGCTGTGGGGACGCCCCGCTTCTCGTTTCCTTCCCAAATTCAGATCCAGGACCTGAAGGGGCCTCAAACCAGGGTGAAACGTCCCCTGGGGAGATGAGCCCCCACTTGTAAGAGCTTCGAGGACTCTCTCAGAGCGTTGGGACGCCGACACCCCCTGGGCCAATCCTTTCTCCTTTCAGACCCGGCAGTATGGGCAATAGGTCCTCTCTCATGGGCCTGAGGATGGGACTTTCGACTTTAATATCCTTACGAACCTCCGCAACTTTTGCCAGAGGAACGACAAATAGGCCAGAATTCCTTATGTCCACGCTTTTTTCCTTCTGAGCTCCTGCCCCTCCCTCTGTATCCTCTTCTTCCTCGCCCTCCCCTCCCCTCCCTCCAGTGGTGCTCCAGTTGCCATCTTGCCTTTCCCTCAACATTTCTGCTTCGGTGACATCTAAGTCGCCATCTTTTCCTTCTCTTCCTCCTTCTGTTCCGGTGACATCCCAGCCGCCATCTTGCCCTCCTCCCTTCCCTTCCGCACAGGCGGCATTCCCACCGCCATCTTGCCTTTCTCTTCCTCCTTCTCCGCTGGTGCCGCTCCAGCCGCCATCTTACCCCCCTCTTTCTCCCCCCGCTCTGGCAGCATTCCAGCTGCCATCTTATCCTCCCCTTCCATCTCCATCCAGTCCCCCACTGTCCTCAACAGCCTTGCCCTCCTCATCTATAAGCTCTCATACCCGCTCACAGGACTCTTTACTGTCCATGACGGGAAGTTGCAGGACCTGAGGGGTTAGTTCGAGTACACACCGCTTTCTCCCTAGCTGACCTCTCTAATATTGAGAAATGGCTAGGTTCATTCTCCAACGACCCGACCGCCTATACTAAGGAATTTCAATATCTAGCTAATGCCTACAATTTAACCTGGCATGACATTCACGTACTCTGCTCTTCTTCCCTCACTGCAGATGAAATGGACCGCATTTTCAGTGCAGCCAGGGCTCATGCTAACCAGGTGCATATAACCGACCACACCATGGCGGTAGGGGCCGAGGCTGCGCCAGACCAAGAACCAGGCTGGGAACATCAGGTGGACACTCCAGCGGGGAGGAACGGGCGGACTAGACGGGACAAAATGCTTACGTGCCTCATAGCCGGCATGTAGAAAGCTTCGCATAAAGTAGTAAACCTCCCTAAGCTAAGGGAAATTACCCAGGGTCCTGATGAAAACCCGGCCGCTTTTCTACACCGGCTCACAGAAGCCCTCTCCCAATATACCCGCTTAGACCCTGACTCGGAGGCTGGTAAAACCGTGTTAGCCACACACTTTAAATCCCATTTGGCTCCAGATATAAGGCGTTAACTTAGAAAAATTGAGGACGGTCCTCAGGCCCCTATCCGTGACCTGGTAAACACGGCCTTTAAAATTTTTAATACTCGTGATGAACTAGAGAGGGCAGATAAAGGAATCCCGGAACCGCCGAAAGGCGAATTTACAAACCCAATCCCTGATTGCGGCTCTGCGGCTCACTTCAATGGAGAAGAAGCTGGCTACGACTAATCCACCACCAGGAAAGTGCTTCAAATGTGGTCTTGATGGACACTGGTCCTGCCAGTGTCCCAATCCTTGACTGCCCAATGGACCATGTCCTCTCTGTGGTACAAAGGGACACTGGAAAAGTGACTGCCCCTCGGCACCCGGCCATGGAGGGGCCGTCCTTCCAACCCCTAACCCACCGCTAGCTGTCCTGGGCCTGGCCACCAACGACTGACGATGCCCGGCCTCAGTGAGCTCAATCACCCTCGTCGAGCCCAGGGTAACAATCAAGGTAGCGGGTAAGTCCACCTCCTTTTTAGTGGACACAGGGGCTACCTTTTCTGTCCTCCCCTCTTACTCAGGTCAACTCCTTCCTTCCCAGGTCACAGTTATGGGCATAGACGGCCATCCTTCGTGCCCCTTAACTACTGGACCACTTACATGTTTAATAGATGGGTACCCCATTATACATTCTTTCTTAGTAATGCCTTCTTGCCCCAGCCCATGAATGGGGTGAAATCTTCTTGCCAAATTAAGAGCCTCACTACATTGGATAAAAAACCCTCAAACAAAACTTCATAGCAAGTGCCAGACTAATGTCACTATCCACAACCCCACCCATGCCCCCAAAGGACAATATTTCTGGTGTAATGGAACTCTTACCAAGTGCCTTAACTCCACTGCCCCAGGACCATGCTTCCTGGTAACTATTGTTCCTCAATTGACCCTCTATGAGGAATCCAAATTAACTTGGCTACTGCCCTCTCCTCACTCAAAAAGGGCTGCCTTTCTTCCTATTCTAGTAGGCATCAGCCTAACTGCTTCGGTCACAGCCTCAAACACAGCGGGAGAAGCGCTGGGACATGGTATTTTAACCTTTCAAAACTTTGAAACTCAACTACAGGTAGCCCTGGAATCAACATCAGAATCCCTCTCCTCTCTACAACGCCAACTCACCTCACTAGCCCAGGTAACTCTTCAAAATCGACGGGCCTTAGACCTGCTGACAACCTTAAAAGGAGGAACGTGTGTATTCCTTCAAGAGGAACGCTGCTATTACATCAACAAGTTGGGTCTGGTGGAACAAAATATTCAAACCCTAAACAAACTAAGAGATGATCTCTACCACCGAAAACAAGGAACCAACTCTGCCTTAATCTGGTTTTCTTCTCCCCTGGCGACATGGCTCCTCCTGCTACTAGGACCAGTTATCCTAATCTGTCTCTTTTTCCTCCTAGCTCCCTGCCTCCTCAACTTCCTTCAGGGATGCATGAAGGAACTATCCCGGGTAGCAGTCAACCAAATGCTCCTGCATCATTATCATCACCTGCCTTCCTCACCAGATTCCTACAGTCAGCCTCCCCACTCCCCTGGCCGTGACGGTTCCAGCCTATAACCCCACGCCACCCCATTACAGCAGGAAGTAGCCAGAAAGATCTCTGCAACCTATTATCACAAAAAGGCTGGAACGTTAGATCGGGGGAATGGGGAAGGCACTGCAACTGGAGCTGTGGAAGCTGTGTCACCCCTCCCAACCTGACTTCTGGAACTAATGAACTGCCCCTTCTGGACGTCACCTGACCTCCATCCTTAAAAGCTGCCCGTGCTGAAGCCTGCGTGTGCACTCACCTCCCTCCATCTTGGGTTTGGTGAGTTCTTCCTGGGAGCACAGAAATACTCCCCCCCTCTTTAAATTTTCTGGTTTACCTTTCTTCTTTCTCACCCTTTCACCTCCTAAACCTTTCAATGCCCCAATAAATCCCAGAGTGATCTGAACAGTGAGTTAAAAAAAGTATTCGCAAAGTCCCCTTGGGGGAATGGTGAGAAAGGGGGAAAATTCAACTTCCCCAAGTGGAGAATTCATGATATTCTCACAAGCAGTAGGAACAACCAAAGCAATAGGCTGAGCCCCCAATCTTGGGGGTTTTTCATATGAAACTTAACCCCACAAAGGATAGGTCAAGCCTACTTAAAATTAGGTCTAAGAGTCACCCCCAAGAGAGCCTCTTTCGTTGCTCAGATGTGGCCTCTCTCTCCAGCCAACACAACAAGCAATCTCACCGCCCTCCCCCTATCTACGTGGGACATGACTCCCAGGGGTGTGGACCTTCCTGGCAACATGGGACAGAAATCCTACAATGAGCTGAGACTCAGCATCAAGGGATTGAGAAAACCTTCTCGACCAAAAGGGGGAAGAGTGAACTGAGATAAAATAAAGTGTCAGTGGCTGAGAGATTCCAAACAGAGTCTAGAGATTATCCTGGATGTTATTCTTACGCATTAAATAGATATCACCTTGTTAGTCAAAATGTAATGGAAAGGCTGGAGGGAACTGTCTGAAAATGTGGAGCTGTGTTCCAGTAGCCATGTTTCTTAAAGATGATTGTATAATGATATAGCTTTCATAATGTGACTGTGTGATTGTGAAAACCTTGTGTCTGATGCTCCTTTTATCTATCTTATCAGCAGATGAGTAAAACATATGGAATAAAAAGAAATAATATGGGGAACAAATGTTAAAATAAATTTAGTAGATTGGAATGTTAGTGATCAATGAAAGGGAGGGTTAAGGGGTATGGTATGTATGAATTTTTTTCTGTTGTCTTTTTATTTCTTTTTCTGAATTGATGCAGATGTTCTAAGAAATGATCATGATAATGGATATGCAACTATGCGATGATATTGTGAATTACTGCTTATATATGTAGAATGGAATGATTATATGTTGAAAATGTTTGTTTGTTGTTATACTCTTTTAAAAAACTTTAAAAATTAATTTAAAAAAAAGAAAAATCACATTAAAAAAAAATTACCAGGCAGCCCCAAGGCGCGATACATGTCAATCTCATATGCCTATTTGACATATAACAGGAAAAATGATTTGCGATAGGGGAAAATTTTTTATTTAGAACCCTTCACTAATATTGAAGGGGATAGATCTTGTTGGATTCCGATGCCTGCCCATGTTAAAAAAAAAAAAAAAGAAACAAAGGGGATGGATCTTGAGGAAGTTTCTTCATTGATGTAGGGGATGATAATTATAGTAGTTAATTATTTGGTGTTTATTAAATGTCAGAACCTGTTGTTGAGGGTTTTACACGTAGTAACTCATTTAATCCTCACAAGAGTTCTTTGCAGGAGGCATGGTTCTGGTCAACCCATTTTGCAGGTGAAGAAAATGAGGCTTATGGAGGTGACACCCTAAACCAAGGTCACAGGGAAACCAGGAGGCAGAGCTGAGGTGTGAACCCAGCTCATGTGACTGTGAAGACTGTCCCAGCAATGATGCTAAACTCCTTCCTGGGACCTGGTGAAAATACCTAGATTCTCCTGTGTAAAAGGAAGAAAGGCAACGCGGAGGCCAAAATGTCAGAGCCAGGGAGAGTGGAGTGGGTCTCGCACGGCGGTGTGAGAGCTGAGGTAGCTACCAGTGGGAGAGGAACATATGGGGAGAACTGGGTCGGCCAAGGGGATTTTTGTTAAATTTCCTGCGTGCTGTGCAATGTAATTTCTTCATGTCCCTACAAGACCTTCACGAAAATTTCATGAGTCACCAAGGATTTGGTTTTGCATATGGAAGGATGCAAACCCCTGAGGTCTCCTTCCCGGAGGGCAGGGATGAGAACAAAAGCTATTCAAGGGAGCTCAAGTCCCTTTTGCACTTGGGAGATGCAAAAATGGGACACGCCAGGCTCAGGGAGTCTTGGGTCACTGCCCAAGGTCACACAACAAGTAGATATTGAAGTCTGAAATTAAACTCTGGTCGGCCTGGCCTCAGTGCCCAGGCTCTTCCCTTTATAAAGCCTGAATGAGCGATATAAATTCTTCCATGCTCCCTGGAAAATTTCCCTGGCTCATAGGCATAAATAAGGACCCTTAACAACGTCTGGGTGTACTTGGGGAACCATAGGAGAGGGGCTTTCCCAAGAGCTCATCACAAGTCAAGGCCCCTAGGAACAGAAGTGGCTTGGGTGACTGACCCAGCCAGCTTCCCAAAGGCTGTAATGGCCAGGCTGATAGCACCCAGTTTATCAGTGGCCTTGATGGGATGTTTATTGGCCTTTTGGAGCTGAGCCCAAGGGTTGCAGGCAGGCAGAAAAACCAAAGGAAAATCTGGGGTGGGAGTGGGGTGCTCAGTCTGGTTCTCTGCCCCCGTCTGTCTTGGTCTCTGTTTCTTTTTGGTCTATGTCTCTCTTTTCCTCTCACTCTCTTACCATTTTTTTCTGTTTATCAAACTTGCTTTTTTTCTATTTCTCTGATTTTTCTCTCTGCTGCTTCCTCTATGCGTCTGATCTCTATTTTTCTGTCCCCTTCTCTCTCTGGTTCTCTCCTCTCTCTATCTCTTTGTTTCTCTTCCTGCTTATCTCTCAGACTCTCCAGGCTCCCTCTGCCTCCCTCCCCCTTTGCCCTGCTCTTCTTCCCCTCCCCCTCGCTTTCCCCTCCCCCCTCTCCCTGCCCCCTTCCTACCCTCACTCCCCCTGGAGCTCACAGAGACCCTGAAGTGGCTCCCCAGGGGCCCAGCAGGAAGTGCAGCTTCCCCTCCTACCCTGTCAGCTGCCCTGGGGGTTGCAGCTTCCCTCCCTCTCCGATCCAGCCAGGCAGCTCAGGCAGGATCCTCCGAGGGACTGAGGACAGCCTCTGGGGGACCTCCCCGGGAGGATGGAGAGGAGAACCCCATTCCCACAGCACCTCCTGGCTGTTGGCACTGCACCCTGTCCTGGGTAGAGAGCGTGTCAACGTCTATGGTCCCTTTCCTGGAAGACAGAAGGTTGCAGAAGGGCAAGGAGCCCTGGGCAGGGGGTGGCAAGAACTGAGGCTTGGTGGGAAAAGGACAGCTTTTTGCCAAGGCCGGGGCTTCGAGATATAAGGACAGCCCCATACACACACATTCCCAAGGCTTTTAATGTGCTTTCAGGTCCCCTTGACTGGCACGAAGAGAGGTGGTCCCCAGAGTTAGAAGGCGTCCCGCGTCAGAGGCCTGGGCTTGATTCCATTTCTACTTCACAGCACAACCTGGAACACGTCACGTACCCTCTCCCAGTCTGTTCTGACATGTATTACACTGGGGAAGGAGACCTGCTGACCTGCTGGCTGGGGTGGACAAATGGATTAAATGAGCCAGAGGTGGGAAAGGGAATCGACATTTACTGAGACGTCAGGAATTTGTTTCTGTTGCTGCTGTAATAAATAACCACAAAAATGGTAATTCAGACCACGTAAATGTCTTACCTTATGGTTCAGTAGGTTAGAAGGCTGGCAAGGGTCTCCCTGGGCTAAACTCAAGGTGTCGGTAGGTAGGACTGCCTTCTTTTCGGAGGCTCTAGGGGAGAATCTGTTTCCCCGCCTTTTCCAGCTCCTAGAGGCCGCCTGCATCCCTTGTCGTGTGGCCCCTTCCTCCATCCCAGAACCAACCACCCGACACCTCTGATCATTCTTCTGTAGTTGCAGCTCCCTCTGGCTCTCTCCCTCTTCCATTTTTCGAGCCCATTTAGATAATCCAGGATTATCTCCCAGTTTTAAAAGCCAGATGATTATCAACCACAATTCCATCTGTGACCTCAGGTCCCATTAACCAGTGTGCTGGTTTGAAACTGTTACGCACCCCAGAATAGCCACGCTCTCCTAATCCAATGCTGGAGGGGCAGATTTATTATGGGTGGGACCCTCTGATTAGATTGTTTCCAGTGGGCCCAGCCCATTCAAGGTGGGTCTTGAATAGCCCACTGGAGTCCTTTAAGAGAGAAACACTTTTGGAGAGAGCTCAGACACAGGCGTTCGGAGACACAGGAGCTGAGAGAGCCGTTTGAACCCAGAAGCCAGAGAGCACAGCAACCACTGCCACGTGCCTTCCTGTGTCACGGAGGAAGCCCAGACTCGATCGGCCTTTCTTGTGTGAAGGTATCCTTTTGCTGGTGCTTTCATCTGGACATTTTTATGGCCTTAGAACTGTAACTTGTAATGGAATAGACCCCCTTTATAAAAGCCAGTCCATTTCTGGTATTCTGCATTCCAGCAGCTTTAGCCACCCAAACACCAGGGAACCTAATGCACTCACGGGAAGGATTAGAATCACATGGGGATCTGTGTACGTGGGGCACATTATCCTGCCTCCCACCCCCTGCTAAGGGGAAAGGACTTACAATCCTTGTCTCATTGGATCTTCCCAAGAATCCTGGGCGTTGGTTTTGATAGACCCACTTTACAGATGAGGAGACTGGGTTCAAGATCACACTGTCCTTAAGTGGTGGAGCTGAGATTTGAGGCCAGGCCTGGCCGGACAGAACTGTCATGAGGACTAAATGAGTTTGTAAAGCATTAGGTGTGGCGCTTGACCCACGATAAGAACTCAGTACAAGCATCTGCGGTCAATGCTGGCAGGACTCATGTTAAGAGGATCCTATAAGGCAGCAAGACAAATGGTGCTGGATGTTTGCAAATGCATTCTTTCGAGAGGGAGGCAGGAAGAGCCCTGAACAGGGAGTCAAAGGACCAAGGTCAGAGTTCTTGGTTGTGCCCCTTACTGGCTGATGAATCTAGAGCAAGCTACTTCTTTTAGCTATGGGGGTTGCAGGGGTCATGAGTGAATGGTCCCTGTAAATACCAAGCCACCCACACTCTGGGCTGAGCAGGGAATTGTCCTCTGAGGCTGGTGTCTCTGCTGCTCCCCCACCCTGCCCTATCCCACTACCGCTACAGTGAGCCAGCAGTTCTCCCATCTCAGAGTGGGCCTGACCCCCACTGCCCCCAGGCCTGAAGTAAGGGTCATCCTAAAATCCTACTGCCAAGAAGGGCTTTAGCAGATGGCAAATTCCGTGTATTTTCAATACATTTATTAGCAACCAACCATTTCTCCAAAGACATTGTACCAAGAAGCCCAATAGACAGGGCATATGAAACTGCAAACCCCTCACCGTGGCCTCCCAGGCTCCACACCCGGCCCCACCCACCTGTCCCAGCCCACCTGTCTGTCCTCCTGTCTCCCTGTGCCCTGGCCCATCCCCACTGCCCACAGCTCACTGGCTTTCTGGTTTTCCTCGGTTGCCCCACATTCCCTCCTCACCCCTCCTCAGGGCCTTTACTTTTCCTCCACACACCTCCAGGGGCAGCATGTACAGTGCTTAAAAGCGGGAACCCTGAAGCCACATAGCTATCTGAATACTGCTGCTGCACTTAACCACTGTGTGTCCTTGGACAAGTTACTCGATCTCTCTGAGCTTCAGCCCCCCATCTGTGATAGAGGGAATGGTAATAGTTCCTTTTCAGGGTTGTGCGAGGACAGGTCTCCTGGCACCTTCACACATCATGGAAGCCGTGGGGTGGATGCAGCCTTCAAAGCACCTTCTCTGACACACCCCCCACCCCGGATCCATGTCCCTGCACATTCTGACTCTCCACTCCCGCCCTCACCACCTCAGCAAACTGTGTGGCGCCTCCTCAAGGCTAGGCTAGCCAGGCAATACCTCTGAAGAGGTGCCCAGCCTCCCTGGAGGGAAGCTTCTGCAACCTGCTCTCACACTCTGGGGCCCCAAGGCCCCCTTTCCCGCGGCCCTCTACAGGCTGCAGGGCCTGTGCCATGGGCAAACAGGGGGGCCCTGGCAGCCCCTGGAGCCTGGGAGGGTTTTGCCCCTCGGGGTTTGTCCCTCTGCTGACCCAGGGGGTATGGCCTCTGACTCTCTTAGCTCAGGAATGCTGAGCATTTCTAACCAGCACGAAGGAAAGGGCGGAGGCTTCCTCTCCCAAGCCCGAGAAGGATCCAAATTGTTTGCTAAAACCACAGCTTAGCAGAGGTCCAAAGGGAAATAGGGTATTGGGGAGCGTGGGGGCAGAGATCCGGGCTCTGATTACTCCGGGGCCTGGAGGGGGAGGAGCCGCGGTGGGGGGAGGGGGAGCCGCGGGGCAGGCGGGAGTTGCCCTTAAAAAGGAAAGTTATTCTGGGGGTGGGGTGGGGAGTGGATGGATGGAGGGGAGGCAGGAAAGGAACCCTTAAGAACCCTTCCGGCCCTGTCCAGTGCTAACCGGGCAGCGTGGGGCGGTCTTGCCCCGCCCCGCCTTCCTGCCCCCCCACTCCAAGTCCTGGGCCCTCCCCCGCCCCAGCCCCCTACTCCCACACCTCCACCGGGCACATCCCTTCTCTCTCTCCAAATCGCCTCATTTGGGGGCCGGTCTCAGCTAATTGATTCCGTAGGTATTACCGTGAGCCAAGTTCTGCCTTTACTGGGGCTACTAGGGGAAGTGGGTGCTGTTCTGACTTGCCTCCCATTGAACTGTGCGCCCCAGAAGGGCAGGGGCTGCGTCTTGTCTTCCGCCATGCCCTGAGGGCCCAGGCTGGCCCCAGGGCTGCTCCTATGGGCAGGCCCCGGCAAGGGTGGGCCTGGCTTTTTTTTTTTTAATAGAAATTCTGTGTAATTTGTTTTTTTATTTTTTTATTTTTTTGCATGGGCAGGCACCGGGAATCGAATCCAGGTCTCTGGCATGGCAGGCGAGAACTCTGCCACTGAGCCATGATTGCCTGCCCTGGGCCTGGCTTTTGCAGCCCCCAGCGACCTCAGCCTTCCCGCCACTCCCGGGCCCAGCCGCCAGCCTTGCTGCTCCCCCGCCCCCCATCCCTGCCCTCCCACACCGGTGTTTGCTCAGCTGCCTGGGGGGGGCGTGCACTCTACCTTCACCTCCCCGGAGACGTAGAGGCGCTAAACCTTCTAGACTGTTCCAGGGTTGGCTCTCCTCTGCCCATCGCGACCCCATTCTCTGTAATCTCCCAACTACAGACCCCGGAGGCCAATCTCTCTTGGCCCCTGTGGGCATTGGTCAGAGTTCAGCTGGAGAGACAGAACCAGTAGGATCTATGTCTTCCAGGAACTGGTTTATACCAAGTAGGGGCTGGTGGGGGGGCAACCAGGAAGGAGGGCCTCTCATCCCTTAACTCAATCCCCTCTGCAAAGTCTCCCAGCCCTGGGAGATAACATATTCTCCGATTCCAGGGTTAGGATTCAGGCAGCTTTGGGGGCCATTATTCCACCTAGCACAACCCCCAAGGACCCAGCACCCTCTCCCATTCATTTATTCACTCACTTTCCCTGCACAGGCCACCTACCCTGGGAGGCAGCTACAGAAACAGATGATTGTGATAAAGAGACACAAAAGGGTGACATAATATGAGTGGGGGGCAGAGGCCTTCAGGCTCGCTGGGAGGAAGGGGACTGCCCCATGGGCTGGGAACCCTGGGGGTGGGGGCGGGGGTGGGGAATGTGGGAATGCACTCTGAAGCCAGGCCACCCCACCCCCTTTACTGGCAGATGGGGAGGGAATTGGGTTATATTAAAACAAGCGTAGATATATTTTTGGGAGTGGAGAGCAAAATTCACAAGGTTTCTTATGAAAACAATGCAGACCTGAAGAAATTGCTGAGTGTGCCTCCAGTTCAGTTCCTTGCCAAGCCTCTCCCTTCCCTCCATCCCTCTCCCTGCTCCCAACGATTCCTCTCCCAATTAGCTACCCTGGGTGGGGGGGAGGGGGTTGAGAAGCACTGGAGGGAACTGAGAGCTCAGGCTGGAAAAGACTGGGTGCATTTGCTCTTTTATTCATCCCACAAACAGCTGCAGGAGAGAGGCCCAGCCCGGTTTTGCCTGCCAGGGAGCACCCTCTGGATGGGGCCCAGCCCGGCGCCTGCAGGGCAGGGCAGGGCCGGGCCTGGCTCGGTGGCGAAGGACCCATAAAAGACCCCTCCCTTCGCCTCATTTCTCAGCGCGTCTCCCAGTCTTGCCTTCACCCGCTTCCTCAAACTTCTTTTCATCACGGCTTTAACCAGTAGCAGCTTCTGTTTCCCTTGAGTTGGGGCTACGTGCCAGGCTCTCAGCTAAGCAGTCGACACGACAGAGAACCTGAGTGCCTGGTGAGAACAGGCTGTGGGTTCAAATCCTGACTCCAACTACCGCTTACTAGCTGAGTGAACTGGGGCAAGTCTCAGAAGCCCCTTCCTTTTTTCGTCAAATTAGGATAATTTCCCATCCCAACTCTTAGCAAGTGGAATTGAGAAAGGCTTTTAAGACTGGCTCAGTAGCAATCCTGAGCAATGCCCATAGTTACAAGGTCCATTACTTAACTTCCTGTGGCAATTAACCACACCCTCTGCCTTTTGGGAAAAATCTCCAGGACAATAGTGTCCCCAGCACCTCTCACAGGGTCTGGCACATGGTAGGTATACAATAAATAGTCACCCCCTTCCTTCCTTCAACAAATGCACATTGATCAGTCTATAATGTGGCAGGCAGGTGCTCAGCTGAGGAAAGTGAGACTCAGGGAGGTTAAGTGACCTGCCCAAGGTCACACAGCAGGGATGTGGCTGAGCTGATGTTTGAACCTAGTTCTATTTGACTTTTCCCACTTGACCCAAAGCATGTGCAAAGGTGTGGAGACAAGAAAAGTGGGTGACCTGTTGGGGGGACAGCAAGAAGAACTGTAGAAGATGATCCAGGAGAAACTGGTTGGGGCTGGGCCATCAGAGGTCATGTAAGCGACTGAGTAAGTGACTGTCTGGCCTTGTTCTTGCAGGACCAGAAGTTTATTCATGCTCTAGGCCCACGTAAGACTAAAGTGGCCACAGTAGAGGGATGTCACAATTATTCACTCTTTTCACTTGAAAAAGGGCAAACATATATTGATAATTATTAATAATCCCAGTGGAAAGTGTTTAAGACTTTGAGACAGACATATCTGGATTAAAATCCCAGAGCTGCCACTTGGTGGTTTGGGAATCTTGGCAAATACTAGAGCATTTACTTCCTGTGAGCCTCAGTGTCCAGCTTCGGGAGATGGAATGGAATAGACTCTTCCAGCAGGACTGCTGTGAGACTCAAAAGAGACAAATGACATAAAACACCAGTTGTTACTACCGTTATTAATTACTACTATCATTACCATTAGTTGGAGCTTCTGGGGGTCTGACCTCGCCCTGGGTACACCTGGCTGGGGGCAGGGTTCCAGGCCGTCTGTGCATCATGCCGGGAGATGCCTCTGTCCACTGGAGAACACTCAGCTCTTAGCTTCTGGCCTCCCAGGTGTCCGTGGTACATGCTCCCAAAGTGCAGACTGCAGAACATTCTCTGTGTGCCCTTATGGGTACATTGCGCTGAGCAGCATACAGAAAAGCAGGACTGAGAGGCAGAAGACCCAGGGCCTCGCCCCAGGATTCTCCCTGTCTTGCTGTGTGATCTTGAGTGAGTCATATCCCTCTCTGAACCTCAGACAAGGGACATAAACCAAAGGACTTTAAGGGCCTTTCATTTCCAGGAACTGAGGCCTGGAGATGGAAATCCAGCTCTGGACCCAAACCCTGCACCTGCAGGGACCAATTCAGGTCCAGGCACCCAATTCCTAAAGCTCCCAAAGACTTCATTCCAAGAAGTTCCATGTAAGGAGGCTGGGTTGCCAGATTGAGCAAATATAAATATGGGACGCACAGTTAAGTTTGTATTTCAGGTAAACAGCAAGTAATTTTTTTTTTTAGTATGAGTCTGTCTCAAATATTGTATGGGCCAGACTTATACTAAAAAATCATTAGTTGTTGATTTGAAATTCATATAATTCCAATTTAACTGGGTGCCTGTATTTTATCTGGCAACCCTAAAGGCAACTGAAGAAAAAAAAAATGAGGAGACTCTCCATGTGCTAATATGAAGTGTGCTCAAAGCTGTATTAAGGGGAAAAAAGGTAAGCAAACTAGCTTTGCTTCTGTGTGTTGAAAAGAATGCAGCAAGTGTGTACACAGAGCAACTGGGAAGGGAACCTGGGTGGCTGCAACAGAGGAGGGCGGAAGACTTCCTACTCCGCTCCCTTTGTACCTTTTAATTTTTGCACCACGTGGATGTTTTAGCCCGGCAAAATAAATAAATAACGTAATCGGGCAGTTCCATCCTGACCCACCTCTCGGTACCCTTAACCTCCTACATTCTAGAAAACACTGCAGGGCTTGGCTCATCCTTATCAAAATTCCTTCAAGCCCCTGACTCCTGAGTCAGCCAGTATTGCTGCACCTCCTGGCCAGCAGGAGGGTGTGAGTCACGGCTGCCCCCAACCAGCTGCAGGCCACCTGCAGGCCTTTTGGGGACGAGCCCCTTCCAGCTGCTCTCTCTCTCTCTCTCCTTACACTGTCATCAAGTGAATTCGACCCCCATTTATTGGGTGCACTGGGCACTGTGATCCTGGTGAATCTGAAAGAGAGGGATTACTAGAACAAGGGGAAAGGGTGGGGCTGGGAAGGAACACTGCATGTGTTTTCTTCCATGAGGGGGCAGCTGGGAAGGCTTCCTTGAGGAGGTGGCACCTGAACTGAGAGGGGAACAAAATGCCAGGCAGAGGAACAGCATGAGCAGAGGCCCAGAGGCAGGAAGGGAGGACAGTGGGAAGGTGCCTACCTGCTGCCAGATTTCAAAGAGCTCGATGGCCAGAAGTGTGGGTCTGATTCTGGGTGGAGGAGGGGCTGCGAGCAGAGGCATGTTCTAGGAAGCTTGTTGTCGTTTCTTTGAGGCTTCCTTTGCTGGGCCCATGGTGGCTGGGGCTCAGATAGTGCTTGACTAACTGGAGTTGAAAGAAAAGTGCTTGCCTGAGCAAGATCAGGGTCCAACTGAATTTATCGAGCACAGGATATATAAAGCACAGTGCTAGGTGTAGGGCAGGAGGTAGGAGCAAAGAGACCCAAATACAGGGTCCAGCCCTGTGAAAACTTACAGACATGTGGAGAAGGAAAACAAAACAGGCAGGGCGTGCTTCGTTACCATACCCGTGGGGCAGGCAAGGTTGCTAAGGGGCCAGGAAACAGTTATCCCAAGCTAGAGTGGGCAGGGCCTTTGCGCGTCCTAAAGTCCCACCTTCGTTTTCCAGGCAAGGTTTCAGGCCCAGAGAGGGTAAGAGAAGTGTTGAGGTCACACAGCAAATCAATGGCAAAGCCAGGAACAGACCCCAAGCCCCTGACTCCCAGCCCATGCTCAGTCCACACCTCCAGCTGCCTCCCACTGGGGTGAGAGCTCAGGATGCCAGGGAGGCTTCCAGGAGCAGAGTTTTTCTAGGCACTCTGACCCCAGTTGGTCCTTTGGCAGGTGGCACAAAGGACATTTTTCCAGGAAGAGAACATGTTCTCCTGGGGACCAGCTCATTTTGTTACCTGGGGTGATGTGGCTCAGTTCACAGCAACGTGCCAGGGTGATGTGGGAGGGTAAGGCAACCAGATAGAGACTATCTCAGACAATCCTCCCACAGAACTGGGATGTAGGAATTATGCCTAATTTACAGGAAAGAAAATGAAGACTCGGGGAAATGAAATGAGTTGCCCAATGTCTCATAAGCCAGAGAGAGGACAGAACCATAATGGTTTCTCCTGCTGCTTCCAGGACACCACCTGCCAGCATTGGGGAAGTCCATAGCCAATCCACCAAAACATATGCACGGTTCCTCTAGACATTCCTGATAAGGTGCTTAAGATTCCCCCATTGACTCTCTTCCCAGTTACCTGAACATTCTCCTGAGAGGAGCAGGTAATTCCTGAAGCTGCTTCAGCCATTGATGCTGCAGTATAAATTAGTCTTCAGCCCTGGAGATGCCAGCTGGATGCAGGGTCCCTACCCAGCATGACACAGGACAGGCGAGGCGGGAGACGTCCCAGGGAATGGGAAGTGCCCTGGCAATGGCTGGTGGGGTCTCTCCTGCAGTCCCTATGTCCAGGTGGTGCCGTGAAGGGAGGTCCCCAAGGATGGAGGCACACGGTGATGTGAAAAGAGCAGAGGCTTTAGGCTGGGTGCCTGGGTTCTAACCCAAGGCCCTCCCACCTCCTTTTCATGTGGCCTTAGGCAAGCCCCTCACCTGTGAAAGGAGGGTACCACTGTCGCTTCATCCCTGCAGGTGGGGTTGGGTGAGAAGATTCTCCATAGCAAGCGCTCTCAGATTTGCTGGTGTAGGATCCCCTGGAGGGCTCGTTTTAAAAAAATTTTTTTTAATTGAGAAATCTTCACACACACATACAGTCCATCCATAGTATGTAATCAATAGCTCATAATATCATCACCATAATGATTTTAGAAACATCTGCATCACTCCAGAAAAAGAAAAAGAAAAAACTCATACCTCCCATACCCTTTACCCCTCCCTTTTATTGACCTCTAGTATTTCCATCTACCCAATTTGTTTTACCCTTCATGCCTTCCTATTATTTTAAAAAATTTTTATTCTTATTTTTCACTCATCTGTCCATACTCTGGATAAAAGGAGCATTGGGCACAAGGTATTCACCATCACACGGTCATATTTTAAAAGCTGTATCATCATACAATCATCCTCACCCTGCAGGGCTCAAGAGGCCCAGATTGCCAGGCCCCAATCCCAGAGCGTCTGACTCTGTTGGATTAGAGGGAACAACAATAGGCATTTCTGATAAGTCTCCTCACAAATGCCCAGGTGGCTCTGAGGCTGCCTGTCCTAGAGAAATAGGGGGGTCCCCCTGGAGAAATAGGGGATCTCTATTAAAAGCTGGGAGATCTGAGGAGAGGGAGGAGCAGAGTCTAGAGAGGAACTTTGCATTTGGCAGCCATCTCAGTCCCTGGACATCACGAGAGGATGGGTGGGGGCTGGGGTGGGCTATACTGGGAAGGAAGAGAAGATGCAGTCCAGGGGTCAGGGGTCACCTCTGAGCTCCTCCAGCAACGGCTCCCATGAATGATGAAGTCTCCCGTTGCGTGCACGATGTCACGTGCTTTTTACATGCCAGGCTGAGTGCTTCGCACAAATTGTCTTATGTGATCTTCCCCACAAGTCTATGAGGTAGGTTATTAACACCCCCATTTTACAGGGGGGGAAACTGCGGCTGACAGATGACTGCCCTCCCTTCCCCCAAAAGCTGTCCACGTTCCAGTTCCCGGAACCTGGGAATATGCCGCCTTACATGGCAAAAGGGACACTGCAGCTACGTCAAGGAGCCTGAGGTGGGCAGGGTGTCGTGAATTATCCCGATGGCCGTAAGGCCCTTATCAGTGAGGAGGGAGGATCAGAGACAGAAAGGAGAGGCGAGGCGGGATCCGAGGTTGGAGCGATATGCTTTGAACACGCAGGGACAGGATCACCGGTCAGGGAAGGAAGGTGGCCTCTAGAAACTAGAAAAGGCAAAGAAATGGAGTCTCCCTTCCAGCCTCCAGAAGAACGCAGCCCAGCTGTCACCTCGCTGTTAGCCCTGGAAGACTCATTCCAGACTTCTCAGGTCTGGGACTGTGAGAGCAGAACCAACAAGTGGGTGGTTTCGCTTGTTATAGCAGCAGCAGGAAACTAATACCGCGCAGAGAGAGGGGCAGCGGTGGGGACAGGGCTCCGACCTACCCTGCAGGAACTGTGCTCACAGACTCCTAACCACAGAGCTTAGCACCAGGAATTGAAGGCACCAGTGCCATTCAGCTAGAGGAGGAGAAATGTCCTTGGAGTTCAGGGAATTCTGCCATTTTTAAATGTCAGAAGAATTATGGGGCAGAGGAAATGTTTTTGACACGGTACAGCAAACAGTTTCCATATTTTGGGCCAACTCCAGTTGATGGGAATTGGCTTCCCAGAGCCCCATGAAGAGCAGAATCCGGAGGCTGAGCCCAGGCTCCAGGGTAAAAAGGAAGCTGCGAGCCATGGTTGCTGTCTGCCTTGGGCCTGTCACAGTGGAGTAGGACAGACACTGGGTCTGCCTCACCTTTTTATTCTCAGGCCTAGCAGTGTGCCTGAGACAGAGGAAGCACTCAATAAGTGTTTGAGGGAGGGAAAATGGAGAGAGAGGGAAAGCAGGGAAAGGAAAATTTGTTTTCAGGGAGGCAAGGAGTGGGGCTGATGGATAGAGTCCCCATGTGAGGAGCTTCTGAATTCCCTTCCCAACATCTCTTCCCTCTTGGGGTCACAGCACCCCATCCCCTTGGAGATCCACCCCTCAGCCATTTCTGCTGACTGGGGGGAGGCTGCCAACCACAGGTCACGGGGTCTGTTGTCCCACAGGCCAGTGACCCAAGCTGGACAACCAACTCTCTTGGAATTTGAATCTTGATCAGAGACACTGGGGGAGTTATGGTGTCGGATGGCCATATCCTGGAGAGGTGTTCCAGGAACTCAGCCACGGCAGAGGAAGTGGCAGGCTGGGCCCAGACCCCTGGTCAGCGTGACTCCGAGACTGCCCTGACACTTGAACCAGAAAGTTGTCTCCCCACCACACCATGTGGCCAAGAGTTGAGGCACAGAAGCCCCTTAGCCTGGACAAAGAAATGTCCTGGGAGTGTCACTGCCTTCCGGGGCCCGGGCATCTGTCCCTTCTGCATTCAAAAAACTAAGTCAATTCAATGGCAGCAAATATCCCCACCTCCATTTTTCCCTGCTGCTTAATTATTCAGAGTCAGTTTCCGTAGTTTGAAACCAGAGAACCCCAAACATTACTACACAGTCTCACTAGAAGGAGGAGCTGGCCAACGAAAAACCTCTCAACTTCCAGAGAGCCCCTTATAGCTGAGGACTTGAAAGAAGAGGGGCTGGGCATCCACCGAGGGGAGAAACTGTCAGGTCGGTTGGGGAATGGAAGGGAAGGACAAGAACTCTGTAGCCCACGAGACCGAACTGGGCTTCCTTGGGTCACCATCCGCCTTGTGACCTTGGTGGGTCCCTGCACTCACCGAGCCTTGGGGTTCTGGTCTGTGAAAAGAGGCGACAAGCAGAGTTATCTTGTGGGTCTCCATGAGAGCACGGGGTCCCTGTAGGATGGTGCCAGTAAAGCACTTAGCATAGTTCCAGGCACAACTCTGTGACTTCTCGCCTCTTCAGGGAGGGTCATCCCACAAGGAGTTAACTAGAGTGATATACCCATGCCCCCACATTCGTGGAGTGCCCACCAGGTGCCCACTGCAGCTCTTACAGGTGTAGCCCACATGCCTTCATTTAACCTTCAAAGTTTATCCCCAATCTGCAGATGAGGACTCAAGACCGCCCAGCAGGCAAGCAGGGCAGCTGGGGTTTGAACCCAAGCATTTGCTATCCAGAATCCCAGATCTTAACCAGGACTCATGCTGCCTCCCTTGGGGAGATGCCCCAGTTCCCCCCTGACTGCAGACAGGATTCCACTCCTGCCCCAGGAAGCTGGAGGTCTAGCTGGAGACCAGACACCTACATGAAAGAGGAAACTGAGCCAAGAAGGTCAAGTGGGTGGTAAGGGCCCAAGGAGACCGGAAGCCTCGGGGCAGGGGGAGGGCACCTCTGCTTGGATTTCAGGTCCTATCCAGTGTCTTGAGAAAGAAAAGACAAGAAGCCACCACGCTAATCCTGAGGCCCCGAAGAGGCAGCAAGTTCCTGGAAGAAAACAGTTTCCCACAGGGTTTCACAGATCAATATCACTTGATCCCAAGTCACAGAGAAAGAGAGTGGCAGGGTCTGAATCTGTGGTGGGCCCCAGAAAGCCATGCCCTTTGATCCTCATTCAATATTGCTGGGTGGGAGCATTCTGATTGTTTCCATGAAGATGTGACCCACCCAATTGTGGGTGGTAACTTTTGATTAGATGATTTCCATGGAGGTGTGTCTCCACCCACAGAAGGTGGAGTTGCTTGCTGGAATCCATTAAACGAGGAAGCATTTTGGACAGAGTCCCTTTTTTGGTAGAACCACATGAAAGCCAGCAGATGCCACCATGTTCACCATGTCCCCTTCCAGCTGAGGGAGAAACGTTGAAGGTCGTTGGCCTTCTTGAACCAAGGTATCATTCCCCGGATGCCTTAAATTGGACATGTCTATGGACTTGTATTAATTGGGACGTTTTCTTGGCCTTGGAACTGTAAACTAGCATCTCATTAAATTCCCCCTTTTAAAAGGTATTCCATTTCTGGTATATTGCATTTCGGCAGCTAGCAAACTAGAACATAGGGACAGAGCCAGGACATGTCTCCCAGGCTGGGGTCCTTCCCCCCGAAGGGGACATTTCTCCACACCCCTGTCCCCAGCCCTTCACCTTCTTTTGCAGACCCCCAACATGGAACAATGAGAAGAGACTCCAGACTGGATCTGGAGTCAGGAGACCTGGGTCTCCAGTATTCACTTAGACTAAGATACACGTATCCTGGGAGAGTTACTTCCCCTGATTGGCCTTGATAAAATGGGGAGGAGGAGGGTGGCCAAAAGAACTGAAAGCAGGGACTCAGGTATTTGCACACTGATTTTCATAGCAGCATTATTTCCAATTGCCAAAAGGTGGAAGCAACCCAAGGGTCCGTCAACAATGAACAGATTAAAAACAAAGTGGTATATACATACGATGGAATATTACTCAGTCATAAAAAGGAACGAAGTTCTCTGATACACAGATACAACTTGAAGATATCATATGGAGTGAAATAAGCCCGACACAAATGTTTTCTGCTCTCACTTAAATGAAATAAGTAAATTATGTATATTCACAGAGTCAGAAACTAGAATACATGTTACCAGGGGCCAGGTGAGGGGGGAAGCGGGGAGTGGGAGTTAATGTCTAGCTGATTTGGAGTGTCTGTTTGGGGTAATGGAAAACTTTTGGCAACGGATGATATGGATGGAGGCACAAGTTTGCAGATATAATTAACTCCACTGAATAATATAATTGAAAGTAGATAAAATGGGAAATTTTTGGTTGTATGTTACCAGAAAAAAATTAACAACAGAACACAAAGAATTGTACAACACAAAGAGTGAACACTAACGTAAACTACGGACTTTAGTTAATACCATAATTCTAACATTGTTTCACAGACTGTGACAGATTTACCACTCTAATGCAAAATGTTATATAATGGGAAAACTGCAGGTGTGAAAGGTGGGTGTATGTGAACGTTTTACTTTCTGTATTATTTTTCTGGAAGCTCACAGCTGCTCCAATAAATAAGGGGGTGGGGAGGACTGGACTCCATTTCCAAGGTCCCCTCTGGCTCCGGTGTTCTAAGAGTCCAGTTATGAATTGGGACCCCCTCGAGGTGTGTCGTCCGTCGCCCCCCCCGTGCCCCCCCCTCCCCCGTCCCTGTCCATCCCGGTCTGTCCGTCCCGTCCCCCCCCCCCCCCCCCCGCCTCTCCAGCGGCTCCCAAAACCCCCACATGGACGAAGAATGAGAACAGATGCTGAGGGTGGTCATGGTGAGGTCTCTAACCCCTGTACCCACCCTCTGCTAAGTGGTAATGCCAGGCCTGCAGGCAAGCTGGCTGGCACAGAAAAGCATCAGCCCCTTCGCAGTGGAGGGGAAGATTGGTCCTGGGTCATGGAACAGAGGCCAGAACCCAGCTGGGCCTCAACCACCCCTCTTCTCCCCATCTCACCCTACCCCGCACCACTCCCAGGGCTGGGTAAGGGAACTGGGTGTCCAGAAGAGACTTCTCAGAACCGGA
Organism: Tamandua tetradactyla; assembly: GCF_023851605.1. NCBI lineage: Eukaryota > Metazoa > Chordata > Mammalia > Pilosa > Myrmecophagidae > Tamandua > Tamandua tetradactyla. Next base: position 28,780,076 of record NC_135333.1, read on the forward strand.
AGGGAAAGGAGGGGGGGAGCCTTCTCCCTCCCCTCTTTGTATTTCAAACCCACCTTGGAGCCAATCCTGTAGCCACGACTTTTCTGATTGGAAGGAAGGAGGTTGGGGGGGGGGTAGGGAGCAGGTGGGCCTGTTCTCCTCCCCAGGCTGCTTTGTGAGTTAGAGTAGCTGTGCTGCTGCTGCTGCTTCCCAGCATCTGACAACATAAAACACTTTATAAACCAGAGGGGACCTCACAGCCATTAGACTGTCGGACTGGAGCTAGAAGGATGCTTAGATCAGTGCTTTTCAAACTGCAGGTCGCGGCCCCACTGGTGGACCTTGAAATGAATTCAGTGAGTCACAATCAGAATTTAATAACAACAATAGAAAGAGAAAATATCAGAGTCGGAATAGCAAGAGTAAATTGTCTTGTGAAACTCTTGTTTCAATTTTGTGTGTTGTGCCAGGTTGTGATGCAATGGATTTCTTATTCCTGGTCACACTGGGAAATTTTGAGAAGCCACTGCCTTATATTGTGCCTCTAACCCCTCTGTTCACCAGCCAGGGAAAGTGACCAGAGAAGGTGAGCTGGCATGCCCAGCCCCTCCCATTTGGCCCCAATTTACCCTCGGAGCCTCAGGTCCCAGCCTACACACCAGACCCACAGCGTGCTCTGGCCACACCTGGCTGGGTGCTCCACCCCAGCAGCTGCACACGCTCACACCTGCCGCTTCCTTCCAGTTCTTTCTCTCAGCCTGACGCCCAGCTCTGCCTTCACTCGAGAAAGCCCTGGGCAAATGCTACTTGCTTTGTCCATTGTCCCCCACTGGAGCCAGGCAGGATGGACCCTTCCTGTCCCATAATTTCATTCCTACTGCAGCAATACTCCTAGCCCTTGGTAGGTTATTTGGCCCATGGCAAAGTGTGGGAGACAAAGGAGGAGCTTGGTATTCTCTGGTTTAATGGCAAAAGGAGGGAGGGAAGGTTACATTGCTCTGTGCTGGAGGTCCTGGTATAAAGGCTTTGCTGCTTAAACAGTTATCCAATAATTTTGCTGTACACCTGCACCCCACAAGCTACTGGGGTCACTGGGCCAATCAGAGCGACCACTGAGTGATAAGAGCCACAGTTAAGGCATATGCGAGGAGTTAGGGGGGGCCCCGTTAAAGGTCTTCTGGGGGGGGGGGGGGCGGGCAAGGGGCAGGAGTCCCACAGAGCTGATGACATTTTCTAGGAGTCTAAGAGGATGAAGCTAGCCAGGTGGAGATTGGGGGTTTTCAGGCAGAAGGCAAGAACTCTTGGTGCCCTGCAGTTCTCTATAGCACACATTACATTTTTAAATATTTACACTAACTTACCCCCTCCCCCACCAGACTGTAAACATCACGCGTGTATGGACCACGCCCACTGGGCTATTGCCGCATCACTGCCCAGCATGATTTCCGGGCCCGGCCATCCTAACACATTAAATATTTACGACATGAATATTCATCAAACTGCGAATGATTCACGATGGCCTGAGAGTCAAGTCAAAGGAGGAAGTGGGAGGAAAACGGGTGGGCGGCCCGCGGGCTCCAGACCACCGAGGCCACCTGCGCCCTGCTAAGGGGCCCGGCCTTCGTCCCGCAGGCACTGGGAGCCGCCCTAGGGTTGACACGAGGAAGTGTCAAGTAGTGGGATTCACCGGTTAGGAAATTCTTCCGGCTCAGGTGTGCGGGGGCCGGGACGCCTGCGGGGCCAGGTGGGCAGCGCCAAGGCCGGCGCTGTAGGAACCCGGGCGGGGAGACTTGTGTCTGGAGGCAGCCCCCGGAGGGCAGTCCTGGCGCCGAGGAATTTGCGCGGCCGCGCCCCAGGGGTGCCAGGGGCATCGGACCTCGCGCCCTCCCCCCGCCTCCTTCATTCCCCGCAGCGGGCGGCGCGTGCCAGACCTCACTCACTCCAGGCAGCGAGCTCAGGAGTTTTGCCCTGGCCCCAGTTCTTTTTCCTTCAAATCAGCTCATCAAAGAAAAATCAAACCGGGCGGGCCGCGGTGGCTCAGCGGGCAAAGTGCTTGCCTGCTATGCCGGAGGACCTCGGTTCGATTCCCGGCCCCAGCCCATGTAACAAAAAACGGAGAAACAGAATACAATAAAACAAGAAAATGTTTAAAAGATGTTTCCCTTTCTTCCTTCCTTCCTTCCTTCTATCCTTCCTTCCTTCTCTCTGTCTTTAAAAAAAAAAAAAATAAAAAAAAGAAAAATCAAACCAAACAAACATTTATACATATTTAAACGTGAACATTCGATGAGTATATGAGGGGTCATTATACTATTCCCCTTGCGTATCTGAGCATTTTCATACTAAGAAAGTTGACTGTTATGTCACCACCATGCACAGAAAACCAACTCTCTTTGGAAACTGTAACATCATCAGAAACAAAGTCCTCTTATTATATTTACCTAGCTCCTGCCCAGGGCTCTCGGGCCGAGGCCTGCCCTTTTCTTTGCTGACAAGGGAAACTGTTAAGGCACTGGTACACTTCTAGCACCAGACGGGCCAAGACTCTAATCAGGATTTACCAAAAAGTAAGCGCTCCGAGGGCTGGGGTCACTCGGGAGGAAGGATGATTTTCCTTGGGGTACCCCTGCCCCCGGCTTTCGGGCAGCCCTGCAGCCCACTTTTCCTTTCCCGACCAACCACCCGCCCCTCGCCCGGCTCGCTCCCAAAGCTTCTGCGCATCGCGATGGGAGGGGGCGCAGGTGCGCGCGGCCGGGGCCCACTCGGGACTGCAGCGCGCCAGCGCGGGAGGGCAACCTCCCCGGGGGCGGCGGGGAGGGGGGGAGGCGGCGCTTCCCGGCAGGAAGACGCTGAGGAGCGCGGCCTGGGAAGGGTGCCCGGGCCCGGCGCGCGGGATGCAGCTGGGGGCGGGCGGACTCCGGTGACGACAGCGGCTCCCGGAGGGACGCGCTGCGCGGCGCTCGCCTTATATGGCAGGCGCGGCGCTGGCGGGGTGGGGCGGGGCGGGGCAGCCTCTGGGGAACTTTCTCTTCGAAGGTGGGGCCTCTCCAGTGCGGTCCACCAGATCTCCGGAGGAACTTGCGGGGGTCCTCCTGAGCCTCTCTCCAAGCTGAGACCCGCGCCTGGCCCGGTCCTTCGGGTACTCATCTTGCGGGAAGCCTAAGCTGGCCTTCTTCAATCCAGGGTAGGGACCTCGTGGCCTTGTGACTCTGGACGGGTTGCTTCCTTCACCCCGCCCAGACGCAGGCCCTCACCAGGTAGCTGTGGTGGGGGTGGAGCCTCTCAGTAAAGCTCACGGTCACCACCTCACCGTCAAATGGAAAGCTTTTGATGACCTGTTCTGTCCAAAGTGAGCACCTTTTTCTAACTGGCACAAAGTCTCTGTAAGCCTAGGACCTGGCTAAACATTAGCCCTGGATGCATTGGTTGACTGAACCCTTCTGGTGACAAGATTTTAAGCCTAAAAGAAAATGACCAGCGTGAGCCCACCCGTTGGTCGCTTGCCTCCCTGCCATCTCCCTCCAAGCTCTCTTCACAGCACACATGCTTTTAAATCCCAAATCTATCCATTCGCCCCTCTGCTATCCCCATTCCTAAAGCCCTCTACAGCCTCCCAGTCACCCCCAGAGTACAGGTCCAACTGTTGGCTTAGTTCACAAGGCCCTCTGTGAAGTTGCGGTTCCCCAGAGCATCATGCTTTTCCATGCTTCCCAACCGTTACACCTGCTGCGCCCTCCTGGAAGTCCTTACCCTGAACACACACACAGACTCCTTCAAAAAGATAGCTCTTCATGTCGTCCTCCCAACTTTCCTACTGATTGTTAACCTTTCTGAGCCTCAATCTCTTGCAAATGGTGATAAGATAATCCCTACCTCACTGGGTTATTGTGAGGTTCCAATGAGTTAATGTTAATTGCAAGATGTGTAAGACATTTTGGCACGTAGTAAGTAGTTGCTCATGAATTATTTTCTTGTTGAAGAAACTCCTCTTACTCTGCCCCGATTTCCCATGCACGTGGCTGTGAGTACAAAAAGGGCTGAGCTGTCCCTTTGCCCCCTGTGTGTACCCAGTGCCTGGCACAAAGGAGGGGCTGAACCAGCCTTTGTGGATAAATGGCTGAATTTCATGTTGTGGGCAGGGGAGCAGAGGAGGTCCCGTGTGGGCCACCACTAAAACAGGAAAAGAACCCTTCCAGCTGTTGGAATGCAGCACATTCTGGCTTTTTCTCTGCAGCCTCCCGGGAGTTCTATAACAACCCCACGTGGGACTCTGGATGGAGAATGACCCCATGTTTCAGGTGGACCTCTGAGGCTGGGAGAGATGAAGTGACCTGCCCACGGTTACACAGTGAGTGGCAGAGTCAAGGTTAGGTTGACCAACTCATCCTGGTTTTGGTCCTGAAAATTCCCATGTCCCAGGACCCCCTGTCTCAGGCCAAGCAGGACAAATGGTCACTATAGCTCAGGGCCCACCCAAACCCTAGTCTTTGAGGGCCCCTCAGCTTTCACCCCCCCAGCCTCTGTCCTCCCCTGGGCCTGTCCAGCTGAGTTTCCTGAACGGGACAACGCTCTCTAGCTCAGAGGATCTGGGAGGCTAACAACCCTCTCTCCCACTCTCCCAAGTCAGACCTACAGCAGAATGGGGGTGGGGAGTGAGGGGAGATTTGGGGAGACATAGGAGCATTCCTAGAGCCCAGGCCTAGGGGCTAGGAATTCAGTTGTTTGAGGCAGACACCGGGGCCGCCCAGCGGGGAGGTGGGTGCGTGGACACAGTGCCATGGACAGCTGGAGGCAGGAGTGAGAGACGCAGGCCCTGGAGACTCTGGAGAGGGTTTCGGAAGAGCCTCCCCCTCCCCTGGCCCAGTCCGGCAGGCCCTGGAGACTCTGGAGAGGGTTTCGGAAGAGCCTCCCCCTCCCCTGGCCCAGTCCGGTTTCTCCTCTGAAAACCGAGGGAGCTGGAGCTGGTCTCTGAGGCTCTTCGGCCCTGAGGTTCATGACTCCGGGAAAGCAGAGTCCTGGGAAAGGCGGCCTCTGAAGAGGAGGCCGCAGAGGTCAGGCTCGCCTGGACAAGCGAGGGGCGAGCCTGGGGCTCAAGAGCGCAAACAACAGCTGCGTCTTCCCAGGCCGTCCTGGCCTGAGCCCACGTCCTTCTGGGCCGCTGTCCAGGGAAGCCGGCCACTCTGCCAGTTCCCCTCAGCCCCTGGGGGCCGCAGCCAGGGCCCAGAGGTGGCCTGCGCCTGCCCAGCCGAGCCTGCCCTCCTTCCTGCTGGCTGAGGAGGCGGCTCCTGCTCTCTCGGCCTGAGGGCTGCCAGCCTTAAATTGGCCTGGCTGTGCTAACTTCACAGTCGCCAGCCCCCTACTGCAGCCCCTGCACTCATCTTGAGTGACCGGGGCACCCAGCTGGGCACACAAGTTCAGATGTTGTTCAGAGGGCCTTGCCTGGGGTCTGGGGTCGTGGCAGGGGGAAGGGATCCCCTGGGGATCCTGCCCTCCCTCCTTAGAAGCAATTTCTCCCCCCACAGTCTTCTTCAGCCTCAGGTGCAAGCCCAGGACTGGAGGTGTGTATGTGTTGGGTGGGGAGCTCAGCTGTCCTCTGGGCGCTCTCCTGCAGCAGACCTCCATTCCCCTTTTCTCCTCCAGACTTGGGGCCTTCCTTCCTGCTGCCGCTTGCCCAGTTAAGGGAAGTCACCGCTGGGAAAATAAAAGACTGACATTCCTAGAGTTTTACTGATGCACCTCTGTTCCTAGTCTCAGCATCATAGGGGCCCTGTGAGACGGGAGACAAAGTGGTCACAGTGGCGAGGAGAGAAGGTCCTTTATAATGGGGACACGGCTACTGGATAAGGGCGGGTCCAGACCAAGCACAGGGCCTGGCCTAGAACAACACCCTTGTGAGGTCACACACTGTATTCATTTGCTCATTCATGCCCTCGCTCATTCATTTTGCAGATCTCCGTGCTCCTCCTTTGAGTCCGGCCTGTGCGAAGGGTTGGGACATGGAAGGGCTGGGGCTCAAGGAAGAGGTTGGGCGACAGATGGGTTTGGAGAGGGCTGTAGCCTCAGGAGCTGAGTTTTCTGAATGTGTAGTCTGGGGCCCCCTGCATCACCACGACATTTGAAATGCACGCTTCCAGGTCCCATCCAGACCTAGTGACCCAGGATTTCTTCAGGTGGAGCCCAGGCATTTGCATTTTCAACCGGCAGTGCCAGGAATTCCTATGTGAACCACTGTTCTGAACTAGGGGTTTCAGAAACGCAGGAATCTGGGGCCTGGAACTTTCCAAAGCAAAGGGAGTCAGAACATAAAGGTGGCTGGAGGAGGGGCAGAGTGGAGGACATTCCTGCCACCCAGCCTCCCCTCCCCCAAAGTAAACCAGTCCTCCCCTCCCCCAAAGTAAACCAGTGGGTGGGAGGTACAGGTGCTCGGGAGGGAACCCAGCTCGGGTTTCAGGCTTGGGGGCCACGCCTTCCTTTCTCTCCAGGACAATAAAATGCTCCCTTTGCCCTGGGACTCCCACCTCTATAAAACCCAAACCAGGAAATAAGCTCCATGTCCAAACATGTACATTCCAACTTCATTTATAATGGAAAAAAATAATAATAACAAAACAATTAACTGAGAAGTACCTAAACCTGCAAAACTGGGGGAAAGGTGACTGCCCTGGTCTGGGAAGTGGGACACGAGGATGGTCGTGGGGATGCAACGAGCAGCTGCTTCTACAGTGGTGACTCTAAGGGGTGAGGGCTGGTGGGATGCGCGAGAGGAGCAGGGACTCAGGTCAGACCGTCTGGGTTTCAATCCGACCCTGCTACTTCCTGGGATGATGACCTAAAGCCCGTGGGGGTCTCAGTTTCCTCACTGGGGCTGATAATAGGATCGACCTCATAGGGTTGCACGAGCATTCCATGAGTTGCTACACGGAAAGTGTTTAGAACCCCGGCACCACTGTAAGTCTTGGTCTTTGTATCGAACCATGAAACATGCCAACCACACAGTAGGTGTGGAAATTTTAATAGGGCGCTGGAAAAGGCTGAATAGAGGCCTCCCTCAATTCACATCCACCTAGAACCTCAGCAGGTGCCCTGGTTCAGAGATAGGGGTTTTGCAGGTGCAGTTAAGAGACGAGATTTAGATTGGGCCCTAAATCCAGTGAGTGTTTTTGTAGGAGACAGACGAGGACACCGAGAGATACAGAAGAGAAGGCCACGGGGAGATGGAGGCAGCAATTGCAGTGACATAGCCACAAGTCAAGGAATTCTGAGAATAGCTGGGAACCACCAGAAGCCAGGAAGAAGCAAGGACAATTTCTTCCCTAGAGCCTTCGGAGGGAGAGTGGTCCCGTCTACACTTTCACTTAAGATTTCTGATCTCCATAACTGTGAGTGAATAAATTCCTTTTCTCTCAAGCCACCAAGTTTGTGGTAATTCATTACAGCAGCCCTAGGAAAGGAGCACAGGTGTTTACTACATAATTGCCCTTTGCTCAAACATTGAACTCACTATCTGATGTCAGTGTCACTTGTGAGGAGGGTATGTTCTCCCATTTCAGAAATGAAGAAAATTGAAGCTTGGATGGTGAGGGAAAGGGCTTGGAACCAGGTCTGGGTGTCTCCAAGGCCCAGTTCAAAGCCTGTCTCCATCTACCTGGGCGGGGTCCCAGCCAGCTCCCTGCACCCAGCCTCCCTCCTAGAACAGACCATGCCTTCCCACCTCCGTGCCTTTGCACATGCTGTCCTTGCCTCTGGGCTGCCCCTCCCACCATGTGCCTCTCTGGCTAACCCAGATTCAGGTCTTTCGAACCCTTCTCTAAGGTTGCTCCTTTCTGTGATTTACCCAACAGCCCCTTACAGATTTATTTCTCTTTAGGGCTTCCAAATAATTTGTTACTTGTTTTATCTACTTCAGACTGGAACGCTGTAGTTCCCGTGGGCTCCTTGAGGGCAGGGGCTGTGTCCTACTCTGCTTTGAATTCCCAATTCCAGACCCGGAGAGGTACTAACGGGTGTTTGCTGGGCTGATGTTAGGACATGGGGCTGCCAGGTGTGGACTGGAGAGAATATTCTGGTCTTAGGCATGGATCCTGAGCAATGTCCCCACTTGCGGTGTGAGAAAAGGGATCCCTTTAACCCTCCCTGGGGGGCAGCTGTGCGGCAAAGGAGGAATAGCGGGGGATTGGGCTGGGCTATCTTGGGCCCATTTAAGTTTCTCTGCCCTATTTCTGAGGCTGTTACACCATCTCTGTCTCTCTGCCTCAGTTTCCCATTCCTGTGAAATGGGAACAATCTCTACTTCAAGTGAGTGCTGGGAGGATGAGAGTAAATAGTAGTGAAGCAGCTGGCAGCATGGGGCACAGAAGGACCAGTTTGGGGTTGCCTTCTTGCTGGGGATTGAGGATCAGAGACAGATGCTACTTGTCCCTCCCTCATCCCCCCCAGCACGCTGGCCAAAGGTGGGGACCCGGCTCAGCCCCGGTGAATCACTAGAGGCTGTGGAGCAAGGCGCTCCTCTCCTTGGTGGCTGGATAGGCACAGAGGCATGAGCGAGAGGCAGGCAGAAGTGGCCGGGAGGCACGGGGAACAGAGGACCAGACAGGGTGAATCCCAGGGGGCATTCTCCATGGCTGAGGTCATCACCCCTGGCTTCCAGCGGCTGCCTGCACTGGAGCCACAGGCACCCAGAGAGCCAGCTCTAGGCCAGGAAGAGGTGGTAACCGGAGTCAGGACCATTGCCCAGGGCTCAGCATCAGCCCCACAGCCTGGCACAGTGATGCCTGCCCACCCCCTATCCCCCCGTGGTGGGTGCCCTTATCTCAGGAAGCCTGGTGCTTCCTGTTTAAGAGGAGCTTAGAGTCAGGTTGGGGAGAGCTGGGAGAAGAGGAAAAGCAAAGCCATTAAAACTTCTTGAGCTCCCACTAGGTGCCAGAGTGCTTTCAGGTGCCAAGCCATTTAATCCTCAAGATGTTCTCATTGGTAGTGATTTTTATTCAATCCAATTTGCAAATGGTGCAATTGAGGCTTAAAATGGTGAGAAGCTTTGGTGAAAATGGAAAGCAGTATAGCTAAGAGACTCTGGAATCCACATCTGAGTTCAAATTAAACCTCTGACACCTATTAATGCCAAGTTACTTAGGCTCTCTGGGCCTTTAGTTTCCTCATCTGCAGAATGGGGATATGATAGTCCCTACCTCTTTGAATTGCTATGAAGGTTCATGAGATGATATGTGTAACGTGCACTCAGCAAGTGTTAGCCGGCATCACTATCCCTATTTCATGGATGTGAACACTGAGCCTCAAAAAGGTGAAGCTGCTTGCTCAAGGTCACACAACTAGTAGGGGACCAAACCAGGATCTGAACCCAGATCTAATTCTTCCTGCCCTACTACACAATGTGGAGTGGCCAATGGTGGCCTCCAGCTTCCCAAAGGCTGTCAGGAGATGGTTGGTGAAGAGGTGGCGAGGCTCCTTTCTGCAGAGCCCTGAAACCCAGCCCTGGGACTGGGATTTCAGGGTCACACCTGCAGCCGGTTTTCCAGGCAGCAGAGAGGAACTGCAGTAGCATGCCTGGAAGACTCGCTCAGCCCACAGCATCCTGCCTGCCTCGGACACAGCCCCAACATTGTTCTCTAGGCCCTTCCCAGGACAGGGTCCACGCATTAGGGATTTCCGGCAGCCTGTTCAGAACTACCTTGGCTTTGCAAGAGAAGCTGGGCAGGCGGCTGGGGTGGGGGCTGAGCTGGCTGTGGGCCCCTTGCCCAGGGTAGGGACTTCTGGGAAGGGCACTGGCAGCCACCACTGTCAACATCCTCTTGACCCGGCAGGTCCTGACCTCAGAGTCTGCCCTCGTGCACCTCCTCTGAAGCTGAATGGAAAAAAGGGCTGTGACTCATTTTCATTTAGGGGTAGTGGACAGAGCCCAGGGATTCAAGTCCTGGCCTACCACGAACATGCTGTGACCTGTGCATGCCACCCCTCCGCAGGTCTCTCGCCCTTATGAGGGAGGCAGGGTGACCTAAGGTCCCTTCCTGCTGTGATCTTAGTTCCGGAAGGACCCACAGCCCCTGCACACTGGAATCTTGAGACCATAAGCCTCTCAAGGGTAAGCCAGTTTCCACTCCCTCCTCTGTGTGTTTGGAGGGGACTCGTGTTTGTTATCACCACACACTTATTCCCAAATACTTCTTGCACTGCGCACTACATTTCGCTCTCTGGTGGTGAGCTGTGCCAGCAGTTTCAATGATGCCACTCTGTGCTCACTCTCCTCATCTGCAAAATGGGATGACTTCCTGCTTGGCAGGAGAGTGGTGAGGATCAGATGAGAGGACACACGAGAAGGAGGCAGCATGACAAACTCAAGCCTCCATCCTCATCTGAGGGCCTATGTCCAGGCCAACTGGATAAATGATCAGAACTAAATGTTGGGAGCTCCACCCTGGGCCTGTCTCTGGGATCCTGGGGGCTGAAGACTTCCAGGTGTTTGTGCTGCACAGGGGCTGGGGCTGGGCCTGCAGCCAAACCCTCTCCCCCAGGCCAAGGGCCCACCGAGGCACCCAGAGGGTGGTGGTGGTTCTGAAGATGCCGAGCCAGCAGCGTTCCTGGTGAGGTCAGCACCATGGAATTAGTCAAACAGGCTCACCCGGAGGGTTTGTGCTCATAGCCAAGTGATTCAGCCGTGACAGGTCTCGTGGCCAGAGCTGCCAACCTGGGCACCACCTCAGGCACACCTCACCACCACAGCACACCTTTTAAGGAGAGGCACTTGAGGCTGGGCCTTTTCCCCAGCCTCCAGGCCTTCCCAGCCCTTCTCCCCACTTACTCAGCCAGAAGTCAGAGTCCCACCTGAATTCAAACTTAGCATTGCCACTCTTTAGTCGTGACCTTGGGCGAGTCAATTTCTCCTAACTGGTTCTTGCACTCATAATATGGAAATAGGACTTACCTCACAGGAGAGGAATTAAGTGAGGTAATGTGTGTAGAAAGTGCTTTGCAAAAGGTACCTTTTAAGGAGCGGCAGTGGGTATGGTGGGCAGAGCCTGTGCCCTGGCCCAGCCTCTCAGTTACTCAACCTCTGCATCAGCTTCCTCATCTGTAAAATGAGCCACACCACCGGCTTTGTCGGCTTGCTGGAAGATTAAGATACCCAACACTACATTTGGTTCGACACTGGGGGGTAGCAAGGGTGGTGTTGGGGAGCAGGTCCAGATTGCCTGGGCTTGGATCCCAGCCCAGCTGTTAATGGACTTAGCGACCTTGGTCAAGCTACTTCACCTGAGCTGGATTTCATGTGCAAATGGGGAAGACTTTAACTACACCTACCTCGCAGGGCTGCTGGGCAGGGCTCCACTTCTGAGCCAATCCTGCTCTCCTGTACTCCTGGCAGCCCTCTCAAGGCAGTCCTTGGGGAGACTCTCCAAAGAGCCCACAGTAACTCAGCAGTTGTAACAGGAACAGGGTGGGCCACTGAGAACAACGCACATGCCAGTAGACATGGCCTCCCCCAGGGCCGGAGGGAAGGGTGCCAGGGCACACCTGCTGTTGAGCACCCAAGGCTCCCAGGAAGCTGGCAGCTCAGCCCCGAGATGGAGGCAGAGGGAAGGCTTTCTTGGCTGGTGAGCCTCGTTTACCTGACCCAGGGCTCCACAGGCCAACAGGAGCAGGGAACAAGAAGAGGCAGAGTCTGGCCCCCAGGCTTAGGGGCCAGGCTTCCTGCAGGAGTGGCCTGGAAGCCCCAGAAGGCTCAACGGCCCAGGTTGCAGGGGCAAGCACACCTGAGTAACGGGGACAACACAGTTTTGTCTTGCCAGGACACAAGGATCGTGTGTGGAAGGAGGGCCCCAGAACAGCAGTATGAGTAAGAGGTGAAGATGGTGGTGGAAGGGGCAAAGGAGGAATGCGGACAGCACCCCAGGCCGAGGGTCTGGTTGCTCTCCCAGCCCAGACAGAATGGAAGCTGCTGATGGTGCAAACCCTACTTTTATTGGTCTGATTTGTTCACAGTTAAGCCTCCTGCTCAGAGAATGCACCTATGGGTGAGGGGAGGTGGTGTTTTGAGCCTTCCAGAGTCAAGGATCTGCAGAGCTCCCCCCAGCACACCTCCTCTTTGCCCTTGCAACTGGTTTAAAGGAGGGGGAGAGAGAGGTGGCTTGTGGGGCTGGTGGTCACAGGGTAATTTTAGTGTAGGGCCCGGGGTCTGTTCTTCAAGGTAGGAGGTAGAAGGGGTCATAAAGTTCTCTTTATTACAGACCTACAAAAAAAAAAATATGAGAGAATTATATATTACTCTCACTTGCTTGGTTTTTTTTTTCCTTTTTTTCTTTTTACAAAACAGCAGCAGGAAAGAAAAACGCAGGAGGCAGATGAGCCAGGCACCGGGGTTCAGATGAGGAGGGACCACGGCTGACCACACTGCAGGCTGGCCTCAGCCACCAGGCAGGCTCTCTCCAAGCCTTCTGGGAGAAGTGCTAGCCCAAACGCGAGCAGAGAGAAAGAAAGTGGGTGGGAAAATGGCAATCCACAAATTGGTAGCATTCCCAACAGCCACCTGGGCAGGCAGCTCCCATGCTGGAGGCCTGGTCCCCAGAGCAAGGGCCCACAGGGGCCAGAGAGAAAGGAGAAAAAGGGCCACTATGGAAGCCCTGTGTTCTATTGTGGTCCCTCCCCAGGACCACTGGGGGCTGAGGTGGGCAAGGGCAGCTGGGATTCCTCCCTGCTTGTCAGCCGATCAGCTTCTTCAGGAAGGCCTCCAGCTGGTCCTCATCCTTGATGCCCACAAACTTGTCCACCACGTCTCCGTTCTTGATGGCCAGCACGGTGGGCACAGCTGAGACCTGGGAAGAGTAGGGCAAGAGCTCTCCTTAACTGCTGTTCCCACCTTTGTTGAGGAGGCTGTGGCCTCTCCAGGGCAGTGCGTGCCTGAAGCCATGGGTGGGGCCAGAGAGAAGTGGCTTTCCTGTGGTACAGGGAGATTGCAGGACCCAGGGTTCTCCTGCTGGACTAGCTGCTTCCATTCTGGGATCCCAGTGCTCCCTTCCCCCCCACCCCCAACCACAGGACTGGCTCACTGGCCCAGTGGTTTGGCTGAAATGACAGGAGAGATGAAAATAACCCATGCAGTTGCAGGCCAGGGCTGGGGGCAGGGAGGAGCCCAGGGGCTCCAGGGAGGGACCATGGCGTGTGGGATAGTCTGAATCTCAGCTTTGTCTCTCACTGGCTGGGAGGCCTCCGCCAGGTCACGAAAACTTCCTGGGCCTCAGTGCTCTCTTCTGTAAAATGGTGATGGAGACAATGTCCACCTTGAGGGTTTGAGATAGGGCTGGAGGATGCTTGGGTGAAGCTGAGGGGGTGGGGGCAGCGGGACAGAGGGTCAGCTCTGCAGCTAACTGACCTCAGCCTGCTCCTCCCCGCAGAGCAGTTTCAGGCAAGCCCCTCCATCACTCTAAGTCTCAGTGTTGTCATCAGTGAAAAGGTGACACAAATGGTGCTCAGAGTATGTGGACTGGGTGGATCAGTGCCCAGCACGAAGTGTCAGAACCCTGGAGCCTCGTACCCTATGGACATGCAAGTGACAGCTACAGAGGGGGTGTCAGCAAAGTCTAACACAGGCCCCTATGAGCCTCTCTAACTTGCGGCCATGAACAGCTAACAGGATCCAGAAATTCACTGACTCATCCTGGACAGTGTGAGAGGAGGGACCCAGCACATCCAATCGTATGTTTATCCATTTGTCAGAGCTGGAGGCAGGAGGGCCAGGGGACATTCTTGACCTCTGAAGCATTTGCTCAAAAGCCCTCAGGGGACATGTATGGAGGGCTGGGTGTGTGAATGAGGCTCGCCACCTACACAGGCACCTCAACTTTTCTGCCTAAGCTCCCTGCCTGGCCTTCACAGGCATCTGAAAAAACTCCCAATAGAGCAAGATAAATCAGACTTCTTTTACATGTGAGTTAACTATAAGGTGACACTAGTGATCAAGACCAATATACCAGGTCTTCACATACCCTTAGCACAGCTCTGCGTACGAGTCAGATCTGTGCGAAGCCAGATTTCAGACTGAGAACATTCAAACTGTGCCCACTTAGTCACAAAAGGAAAAAGACCCTCCAGATAGGCCCCATCTCGCACCCGTGTGGGCGCCACCACTCCCTGACTTCACCCCATTTCCAGTGGGCACTGTGGAGATATGCAGCAGGGAAGGGGACACAGTCATCCCTTTCGAGTCTTCAGACCCCTTCAAAGACTATCTGGGGTTGGGGTAGTTGATAGTGGACAGACTCTCCAGAGGGCGTGTGCCAGTCAGCCCACCCGATGTTGGACTGCGTGTGCACGTGTCCCTGGTCCTCACCCCTGGCTCATCTCCTTAGTCCTGGACCTGGTGCAGGGGGCAGTATGAAGTGCCAAGGGCCCAGTGCCGGCCTAGCCCGTCAGCAGGAGGCTCTGCAGCTGCTTCAAGGGACCTCATGTTTGGTTCTTTTGCGCCCTCTAGTGGTGCAGACTCCCCCACATGCGTGAACAAGCTGACCACCTCAGGTAGGCGAGAAGGCACACTGCTAAAGTCTTCACGACAACCAAGGTTTAGTTGTGACCAATACGTTTGAGCTTAAAGTGCACACACCAAGAGCTGGGGTCCTGCAGCGAGCTGGATTCTCTAGGACACTGCAGAAATATGTGGGCTGTGACTGCACTTTCCTCACCCCCCCATGAAGGATGTGGTTCTGCTGAGTTTGGCTCACAAAATTTGGACGGAATTTGGACGGCAAGTGCCTGTAAACATCCCCTTTCATGGAGGTTCACAGATCATCGGCACATTCTTCTAGAAGGATGATGTAAGTGTTAAGAGGGGCAGCTTCTTTCTCAATGCAGACAGGAGCTTGCCTATCTGCACGTTTCAAAGGGAAGCAACGGGCTGGAGAAAGGAGCTGAACTGTGCAGCATCTCCACCCACTCTGTGAGGCCACCTACAGCCACCTATCCTTGGCTAAAGACAGAACTCAGGGCAGGGGTGTGTGTGCGTGGTGTGTGAGTGTATGCATATGGTCTCTTTCCACTAACCCTTAGGCTACCTGCAATGCTACCGAGCTCAGGGTCCCTGCCAAGTCCCCTCCTGTCTCTGATGAATTTGGTGAACTCTTAAGGACCACAGCGCTGGGTGCTGCAGGAGACAGCGAACTTGTTCGCAGCTAATTGCAGAACTAATGAAAAGGAAAAGAATCACTGTCACCTGGCTGCACACACTGGGTACTCCTTCAGTGCCAGGCACAATTCTAAGCACTCGCATACATGCCGTCACATAAATTCCCACCTCAAGGTAGGGTCATTTTTACAACTGAAAGACTGGGCTCAAAGGGCTGTGTGGCTACAGAGCTTGGATATGTTTGACCTCGCTGCCCATGACATCAGACTAGGCTGTGCCTCTGCCCAAGGGCAAGGAAGCAGAGAAAAATACTGAGTTCCAATGGGGTGGGGTGAGGAAGAATATGGAGGGAAACACTAAAAGGATTTTTTATGCTTCAAATGGGAAATGCCAGTGCCTTGTAAAAGCTTTTGGATATAAGAAGGCTCTTGGAAAGGCTATTAGTGAAAAAAAAAAAAATGGCATGTGGTCACTATTCATACATTCTTTACTCAGGACTCCATATGGAAGGGGGTTGGTGCCACACTGCAGTTAAAGACATGCCAAACCAAGTGTCCCCTCAGAGGCCTCTGGGACCTCCTCCCACATGGTGCCTGCAAGCACCCGTGCTGAGAGTAGTAGGTGACACAGGGACTTTAAAAACCAGTCTGGGAGCTATAGGCTGAGCCCCCAGTCTTGGGGTTTGTTCATATGAAACTTAACCCCACAGGGGATAGGTCAAGCCTACTTAAAATTAGGCCTAAGAGTCACCCCCAGGAGAACCTCTTTTGTTGCTCAGATGTGGCCTCTCTCTCCAGCCAACACAGCAAATTCACCACCCTTCCCCTGTCTACATGGGACATGACTCCCAGGGGTGTGGATCTTCCTGGCAATGTGGGACAGAAATCCCAGAATGAGCTGAGATTCAGCATCAAGGGACTGAGAAAAACCCTAGAATGAGCTGAGACCCAGCATCAAGGGATTAAGAAAACCTTCTTGACCAAAAGGGGGAAGAGTGAAATGAGACAAAGTGTCAATGGCTGAGAGATTCCAAACAGAGTCGAGAGGTTATCCTGGAGGTTACTCTTATGCATTAAGTAGATATCACCTTGTTAACCAAGATGTAATGGAGAAAAAAAAAATGTAATGGGAAGGCTGGAGGAAACTGCCTGAAAATATAGAGCTGTGTTCCAGTAACCATGTTTCTTCATGATGATTGAACGATGATATAGCTTTCACAATGTGACTGTGTGATTGTGAAAACCTTGTGTCTGATGCTTCTTTTATGTACCTTATCAACAGATGAGTAGAACATATGGAATAAAAATAAATAATAGGGTAAACAAATGTTAAAATAAATTTAGTTTGAAATGCTAGTGATAAATGCAAGCGAGGGGAAAGGGGTATGGTATGTACAATCTTTTTTTTCCTGTTATCGTTTTATTTTTTTCTGTTGTCTTTTTATTTCTTTTTCTGAACTGATGCAAATGTTCTAAGAAATGATGAATATCCAACTATGTGATGATATTAAGAATTACTGATTATATATGTGGAATGGAATGATATGTTAATGTTTTTGTTTGTTTGTTCTTAATTTTTAATTAATAAAATAAAAACAAAAACCCAGTCTAGGGCTTTATAACTTTTTCTATCTCAAAAAGTCTGGTTTAGAACCACCAGCAAACCATCACCTGGGGGCTTGCTGGAGATGAAGAATCTGGGCCCTTCCTAGACTTACTGAATTGTAATCTGCTTTCTAACAATATCCCAGGTTGTGTGTGCACCATCACATGTGAAAAGCACTAATTTAGAGTATTTTCAAGACAGAGACACATGGGAATGATTAAAATACTACACATTCCAATTATGAAATATTATGTACTATTCAGAAAGAGACAGTGAAAAACCTTGTGAGATATTGTACTGTTTTGCAACTATTATGTACCCCTGAAAAACCATGTTCTAGTAATCCTGATTCAACATCGTAGGGTGGAACCTTTGACTAGGTTACTTCCTTGGCGACTGGCCCACTCAATTGTCAGTGTGACCTTTTGGTTAGATGGAGATGTGACTCTGCCCATTTGAGGTGGGCCTTGATTAGTTTATTGGAGCCCTTTAAAAAAGGAATCATTTTGGAGAGAGCCCAAAGCCTACAGAGATGCAGACATCTGGAGATGCTTGGAGTGCCGACAGAAAGAGCAGATGCCTAGACATGGGAGTTTGGAGATGCAGAGCCCAGCAGACGTTGCCATGTGCCTTCCCATGAGAGCTAAGCTGTCCCGGAGAAGCCAAGTGAAGGCTCACAGACGCGTAGAGGAAACCGCTGGCATCAGAAGCTGGAAGCAACAAAACCAGGAACAAGGACCAGCAGATGCCAGTCATGTGTCTTCCCATGTGACAGACATCAGCTTTTCTTGAATCAAGGTATCTTTCTCTGGATACCTTAGTTTGGACATTTTTATGGCCTTAGAACTGTCAACTTGTAACTTAATAGATTCTCTTTTTAAAAGTCACTCCATTTCTGGAAGCATCAGCAAACTAAAATGGATTTATATTTTAAAACAGCATATAAAATTACCTATACAATTGTATCTGAGTTACACATGTTAAAAACAGAAAAATTCAAATAAAAACTCCTGTGAGTTATTCCAAATGGTGTGAGCAGTTGGGTTTGGATGGTGGGTTATAGCTAACTTTTCTTCTCCCTTGGCTATATTTTCAAATGCTTTGTAAAGAATACTCACTTCTTCCCTAATACGAAAAAAAGGCTAATCCCTCCAAGTATGAGGTCAGAGAAACAAGCTTCTGAGGAAAGCATGAAGGGTCAAGGGACCACACTCAATTCACTCTTCCCTCGCCTCTGCCCTGAGAACTGGCAAAGGGTCTGCCTGGTTGGGAAAGGCCAAGCTGTCCGGTGGGAAACCGAGGGGGTGGGGGCAGAGGCCAGACAGTGGCAAGGGCAAAGGCAAGGACAAGGGGGCACTGAACTCTAAGAGCACATTCCAAGGCCTGGAGGGATTTTCCTTCACCCTCTCTTGAGCTACAGTAAAATTCACGTAGGTCTGAAACAAAAACAGAATGGTGCCAGGGGTGGGTGAGCTGCGGCAAGAGTCAAGGGAACTGCTGAAATCCCAACACAATGGAAAGCAGCTTCTCCAACAAGCTCATCCAACATCTGGAAAAGGACTAGAGTCCTTGGAGGAAGAGGTCCCAGGAGGTACAACAGATTTCTTAGCAGAAATTTCTTCTTTAGACTCTCTTCAAAAAGAACAGGTGTGAAGGAAGGAAGGAATTGGGTGGGGGTTGGGGTCAGGAAAAATCCCTGTTGGAGCTTCATAAGCTCTGCAACGATGTAAGTCCAGGGCCTGCCCAACAAGGAGGCCTAGGTCTGATGGCAGCCCAGCAGCCCGGGGGACTCTGTGAGCAATGTGTGCGCTCCTGAACCAGGAATGGAGGGAGAAGGGGAGAAAAGATCCCCACTCACACACCTCTCCCCCATCCTCGCTGGCCACCCTATTTCAAGGCTTAACCACAGGGCATTCCTGGAAGGTGGGGATTGTCCAGGGAGTCCCTGTCACCCTGTGTGACCACTGTTGGCAGCAAATGGGTTATCTTTTGCAGTCACCATGGCTCCTGGCACATGGCTGGCATTCAGGATGAATCTGCTGAAAAGTGACATTGCCGAGGCTGATACCATGGTGTGAGACAGTGCCAGGAGGAAGCCTGCCTGTGAACCTCAGGGGTGCCCTGGGAGCTGTGGTCCTAAGCTCACACCTGTCTGTGACCTCGAGGGATGCCCTGGGAGCTCACACTGGAAGGCCATGCCCTCACTCTCATAAGTGTTGTAAGACCTGGTCAGAGATAGACAAGCAAAGGGAGGCCAGGGGTGACTCCAAGGTCAGACAAGGCCCCGCTTGCCGGAGTGAGCAGGGGGAGAACTTCTGAATGAACACCCCTCCCCTAATCCTCGCCAGTGGCCCCTGGTCACCAAGTCCACTTGGGTAATTTTCCCACCCATCTGCAATTGTCATGTGGTGGGTCTGTGTGCCCAGTGTGTATTTCCCCTGCATCTGGTGAGAGCACCCCGATTTTCCTTCATGTTACTCCACCCCCCCACCCCCCCAACTTCCTCATCCCCCATGGGGCCTGGCTGGAGAATGGGTGTGTTTACTTAAGGCAAGGAAATGAGTTAAACCTGGACTTTCAAACTCCGAGGACAAGTGAGGCCCCTCCATCAGCAGGGTTGCTGATGGCAACTCTCTTTGCCACCGCCTGTCAAGAGCCCGAGAATGAAGCTAACATAGGGAAGAGATGTGAGATGGAAACAGATCCCTGAAGATGGAGCCTGAGCCCCTGAATTCAGCTAAAGCCAAGTGCCTTCGGAACTTTCTGAGTATGGGGGCTGGTAATAGCCTTTCACAGAACGCTTTGGGTTTCTGTGGCTTGTGGCTGACTGAGTCCTAGCTCAACTGCCCTACCTAATGCTCAGGCCCTCAGGTTTGAGATGATGTCCTAGCTAGTTTCCTCCCTTTGGCTTTAACCTCCTCAGACCCCTCCATCTCTCTGGAGGAGAGGCCATGCTCCAAAACTCACATGTGATCATCTCACACCTGGATGTGAAATCTCCCGTGGTTACTACCACCCGGACAGGGGCTGCCAGGCAATGTGATAAGTGAAGCAGGCTGGGGTAGGGAGCAGGGGAAGTGGCTTCCAGCCACTTAGTTCCTGGGAATGAGGGTGGTGGTGAAGGCACACTCTGCCCAGCTCTAGGTATTCTGAGGGAACCAGAAACCTGGATTTTCATGTGAAATCTTCTGAGTTTTAAATATTGACACCTGATTAATTTTTTTTTTTTTTTTTTACTACTTTAGGGCTAGACCAGATGAGCATGTGAGTCAGATATGGTCCAAGGTGGTTGGGGTGCAACCTCGAATAATGCTACCCTTACCACAGCTACCCAAAGAATCTTCCCGGTTTGGCTACAGGCTACCTGAATAGCTGCCTATCCTCCCAATTCTCGATCACCCTTCACTCCAGCCACCCATACACAAGAGGCTTCTCCCCCTTCTCCAACCGCAAATGTCTCCCAGGCACAGGTGACACCCTCCCCACTTCCTGCTAGTCTTCCTCTTCCCCTCACTCCAGCCCAGGCATAAGTCCCCTTCTATTTAGAGAACAAATGGGGCTCACCCCACTTCAGGATCTTTGCATCAAATGCATCCCCCTTCCCCAAAGGTCAAAGATGGACCTTTGACTCACTCTCTCTAGTCTTTGCTCACGGGTTAGCTTCTAAGAGAGGCCTTCCTTAGCCCACCCTTTAAAAAGTAAAACCCTCCCTTCTCCCATGTCCAGCTCCTACCCTCTGTTCCTGATTTATTTTTCTCCATGGCACCTGTCATGTCATGATCTATAACGGGGGTCAGCAAACTATGGCCCACAGGTCAAATCCTGTCATTTTTTTGTAAATAAAGTCATACTGGACCAGTTGTACCCACTCATCTATGACTGCCTGATGCTGTGCTACAACGGTAGAGCTGAGGAACTACAGCAAAGACCAGTGCCACACAAAGCCTCAAATATTTACCATCTGATTTTTTAGAGAAAAAGTATGCCAGTCCCTGATCTAAAATACTAGAATGGAGGCTCTACGGACAGGGATTTCATCAGTTCTATTCACTGCTCTACCCACAGCACCAAGGCACAGTGTCTAGCATTTAAGGGACTCTCAATAAGTATTTGCTGAACAAATGTACAAACCAACCATGTGAGGCCATGTCACATCTCTGTGTGCTGTTCCCTCAGCCCTTCCATTTCCCCTGTTCAGCCTTCACAGTTTGGCTTAGAGGGTCTCTCTCAGGGAAGTACTCCCTGCGCCCCACCCCCATCTACCTCCAGAAATACTCTCCCCTTCCTCGTCCTTTCCTCTCTCAGCACCTCTCACCCTACACTGAAAGACCCTATCTACCTGTTGTTCTCTCCAGCTAGACCAGAAGCTGCTTGGGGACTAGGCACCCATCTTCTTCTGGTCGGAACCAGGAAACCCTGGCATATTGTAGGGCTTGCCAACAACTGCTGACTGATGAAGGGAGGAAGGAATGCCACCAGTGTTCCGAGATTTAAGAGAACTAACTGGTGCTTTGGGCCACACATTCCATTTTCTGAAGCTGGTGAAGAGACAAGTGTCTCAGAGATCAACAATCTCATATCTGCAAAGCGCTCTGAGTCCTGAAAGTGCTAGAAAAACCCAAGATATCACCCCAAATAGCTGCCCCATGGCCCCCGTGACACCCCCATCTGCGGCCCTGCAGTCTCCTGCTGACCCATACCTCATACTCAAGGGCGAGATCGGTGTGGTCGTCAATGTCCACCTTGGCCATCACCACCTTCCCATGCTGCTTGGCCACCATCTTCTCTAGCCGTGGCCCCAGGATCTTACAGGGGCCACACCACCTTGGAAGGGGAGAAAGGAAGCATCTAGTCTGTCACAAGATCACTCACCCCTCAGATCTCTTTTCTCCCCAGAACCCTCCAAGCCGCATCTTTCTGAGGGAACCGCTTGCCCTTATTGGCTCTGTTGATGGTGTTTGAATATTAACCTGCAATGTTTACATGCCAATTGGTGATGCCAGGAGACTGTGCAACTGGGAAAATTTTCTGAGACTCACAGAGGTTATTTTATTTATTCCAATATATGTTAGAAAAATATACTATCATATAGAAGAATATGGGATTTGATTTTTAAAGTTTTGAGCAATCATCTGAATGTTCTGGCGCCTCAGTGTCCTCACTTGAAAAACAGATTGACTCTCAAAGTTCTTACAGAAATCAACACGGGCAATGTGGATAAACATGCTCTGTGAACTGACACGTATACTCAAAAATCAAGGGAGGGAATCCAGGGGCTAGGGAGCCTGAACAACGGGCCCGTCACCACGTCAGCACCTCCCCAGCTCTTACTGCAAAGGAAGAGAAAGCATCCTCCGAAGAAACTGGGGCCCATATAAGCTAAGAAACTTGCCCAAGATCACAGAGCTAGTAAGAAGCACAGCTGAGACTGCAACCAAGGAAGTGCTACATGTATCTGTTCCTTCAGCCTGGGGTACTCTGTGGTTCCACAGCCACTGCACCAACAGCCATCACTGCCCTGTATAGGCAGTCCCTTCCTGGTGGTGAGCTCTTCAAGGACAGACACCATGCTGCCATCTCTATGTATGCGGCACCAAGGGCAGGGCCTGGCACTGAATGAACAAACTTATAACCTATTTCCTTGCTGGGAGAAGAAAATGAAACTTCACCCCATGTATCATTTGTTTCTGAAGCCCTCTCTAGAATACTACCATACCAGGAGTGTACCACAACAATGCCTTCCACTAATCTCTGGCTGACAACTACTTTATTCACAGGTTTTAAAACCCTTTTCAGGGCAGTGAGACAGTGGCTTAGTGGCAGAATTCTCGCCTGCCATGCCAGAGACCTGGGTTCGAACCCCTGGTGCTTGCCCATGCAAACAAAACAAAACTAAAAAACCAACAAACCCCTTTCATCAGAGACTTCAACACTGAAAGACCCAGTCTGCAAGACCATATCTCCATTATAAGTAAAGAAAGGGAGGTTCAAAGATTTCAAATGGCCTGCCCAAGGCGCCACCATGAGTTGAGAAAGAAATGGAAACAGAGCAAAAGAATGTGTCAGAGATTTGCCCAAAAGGCCTTCCAGCTTCTAACTCAGGGTAGGATGGCTCCTCCCAGGTCCCTCAATCCGAGGAGTCTGTCCAGCTTTTTTGTAGACAGAGATCAAGGCAAGCTTCAAGGTCTGTAAACAAAGAAGGCCAGGCTAAATACCAGAAGGCCACAGGCATTTAACTATCCCTAAAACTTTATATAACACTGAAAAGAAACTCCTGCCAGCCCATGCACGCTCAGGCTCCACTACAGGATCACCGATAACTTTCTGCCAGTCCTTTCCACAGTTTTGATGGTCAAATGTTCAAATAAAATCAACTTATCTTCTGGACCAGGAACTCCTACACATCAAAGTCCAGACGATGTTCTAGTCATATTTTTCCTGCTTTGTTCCAGGTTGAAGATGACTCTGAGGTATTCAGACGGTGAGATACAGAACTTAAATCTATCCCAGCACTGATCTCAATGAGTTTTAAACTATTTACTAGGCTGTGTCCTATCAGACTGCACACTCCTTGAGAGCAGGGACCACGTCTTATCAGTCTTTATATGAGAAGCACTGGGCCTAGTGCTAGGACAAAACAGGCAGTCCAGCAACTGAACAAATGAGACCCCAGTTTTCTGCTGATGCCCAGTACTCACTGTGCATGAAAATCCACAACTACTGGTGTGTCGCTGTTGACAACTCGGTCTTGAAAGTCGGGCCCATCCTGGATGTTAAAGGTCGTCGTACAGACCCTGGTGGTGTGTATTGTCTGGGTTGGGCTGGGTGTTGCTGCAAGGCCACCAGGGCTGCACTGCAGGTTCTGCAAGGCCCCAGAGGTGAGGGGTGTCCATCGGCCCCGAGAGGATTTCCTGGAGATGATGGAGGCCAGGAATCTCCTCAGAAGAAGTCGTTGAGCCATCTGTGAGGGGAAGAGGCAGGAAGAGCTGGGGCAGACTAAACGAAGTCAATGCACCAGAAAAAGAAAGGTATTTGGGAGTACAGGGGTAGGGGGTGGGGGCAGGGCTCAGAGAGATGCAGGTAGGAAGCAAATATAAGGAAACAATGTGTAAGATTTTTGGAGAAGAGGTGAGTGGGGAATGAGAATCCAAGGAAAAAAGAAAAGACAAAGAAAAAAAAAAAAAAAAAGGAATGGCAAGCCAGAGTTAGGAAAATGGGTTGACAAATAAGGATATAAGTGGAATTACAATCGAAGGGAGGTGGGAGGAATCAATATTTAGAAAACACATGCTATGAGCCAGGGTCAGGTGCCTTACATATATTATTAGTGCTTCCACATCAACTTTGAGAAGTTGCTAAAATAGTGCCCATTTTACAGACAAGGAATCTGAGGCTCAGGTGGTTAAGTGACATGCCTGAATTAACCCAACTATTAAATGAAAGCGTCAACACTGGCACCCAAAGCTGACTGCTAAGCCTTTGCTCTATCAAATACTCTTTTTAAAAGGTGTTTTAATGGGAAAATAAGGAAAAAGGGGGAGTTGCTGAGGGATCAGGAGAGAAGACCCGCAACAATTCAAGAGGGAACTAAGAGGCACAGGAACAGGTGTGTGAGGGGAATGACAACAGAAGGGCCACAGGTTATGGAAGGAAATCGGACGCAACCTGGAGCCCAGGCTCCCGGGAGGGCCAGCTCCCCACTCCCAGAGCCTCCCCCGCTGCAACACTCCCGCTGTGCTCCTCAGCTGCGACCACCGCCTCGAGTCATCCCTACCGGCTTCCTACCTCCCCGTAGTGTGAGCGGAGGGATGAACAGCCCGGCCCTCCCCGCCCGTCAAGGGCACTCCTGCCGTAACTTCCTTAGGAGAGAGTCTTTAAGCGTCATTTCCGGGGATCGGCGACCTGGAGCACTTCTCCCCGCTCCCGCAGGGGCCGCCCAGATTTTCCGCCAATGGGAACGGCAGGATACGGCACAAATAAAGCGCAGGACCTTTGGTGAAGTTCCGGAAGTGGCGGGGTGCCCTGGAGGAGGGACCGGAAGAGGCGGGCAGACCTTGGAGGAGGGACCGGAAGAGGCGGTAGAAGAAGGCGGGTACAACGGGGGCGGGCTCAGAGGGAGTTAAGGGCGGGTTCCGGGCTTTGCAAGTTCCTGTTTCTTCACGGCTCAACCAACCCAGGTCACGCCGTTTACCTCACAGCCTCCCGACGACTCCTAGAGGTTTTGAAAGCTTCTTTCCCTCCGTTTTACGGATGAAGAGGTTAAGCTTCTCAGAGGCGTAGTGCAATTTTGGGGGAAAAAGACTCTGACTGGGAGTCAAAAGGCCACTTTGTGGCATTTGTCTGTGACCTCGTGATTGGGGGCACGTCACTCACCGCTTCCCGGCTTCAGTTCCCCAGTTTGTGGTGTGAGGGGCTGGGCTTGTGCCCCTAGTCACTTCAGGTTATTCTCTGTAGGGTGATTGGGGAGCTGGGCCCGTTGGTCGTGATACTTGGGGACTGCTGCCTTTGAGGCGCCAGGTAACATGTGACCTCTGAACCTGCTTGGGCCTGAGACCTTCATTTTACATCCGTTGTCACTGCACAGAGGGGTCTAGGTACCTTTGTGCACCCCAGGCTGGTGGCCCAGCCACCGCCTGTCTCCCCTTCTCTCTGTATGGTACATCTGACCCCTCAGGTCCTCTTTCTGTTCCTTGAAGACACCTGGGCCCTTGTCTTTTCTTATATGCCTCCGCGCTTTTCTTTATATGCTTTCTTTTCTCTTCACCTGGTAGAAAGCCTATTCATCCTTTCTGGGCCGTCTTGTCGCCTCTTCTCTGAGCAATATTATTTGCTTCTTCTAGTGCTTTGTTCAGAACTCCCATAGCACATTGTAGAGTGCTTGTCGCTTCCATTACACTGTGTTCTTAAGATTAGGGATTTATGGTGTTTATTTATAATTTGTGTATGCCCAGCACCCACTTGGTACAGTGCCTGGCTCACAGAGGGTGTTCAATAGATGTTATTAAACTGAGTATCTTTGGGTATCTCGGGGAGTGGCTTCTAGTCAGTCAAGGCTATCAGGCAGGTAAAGTGGCAGAGTCCTATGTCACATCTCCATTTCTTGCTCTGGGAATCACTATTGAGAATTCACTCTTCCAGGGTTTGCCGAAATGCCTCTGATTCCTGTACTATGCATTTGCTGCTGCCTATAACTGGAAGGCCCTTCCTTCCACTCTCTATTTGAGAAAATGCTTCCAGATCAAACTCAGCTCTGGGAACCCTGCCCTGAACTTCTGCAGTTGGAGACAGATTCCCTCCTCTGTGCTCCCACAGCCACCTGGACATCTGTCAGTCACTGCAGGTAATACTCGGTGTTGTTACTGGCTGCTTCTTTGTTCCTCACTCCTCATTTATACTGCCAGCTTTTGCAAGGCCCATTCGTCTCTCCATTGCTAACCTCCAGGCCTGGTGCGTGGTAGTAGGTGTTTAGAGGTTGAATGAACCGAGAATAGAGATGTAACTCAAATCTTAGGACTCCAAATTCCTCTTTACATTACGTTACCCTCTTCCAAAATCCTTGGAATGTCTTATTCCAGCTTATGTTGACCACATGGCATTATTATTTGTCCTCTCCCCCCTCACCCTCCAGAGGCCACAGCTGCTCAGGGATCCTCTTCTGGGATGTGGTGAGCGAATCCTTGGAACAGGTCCACATTTGTTTGCCCATAACAGCTATGTCAGCCTTCCACTTACTGGACCTCCTTGTCTATCAGAGGCAGGAGACTAGGTGAGGGCACAGGCAGGCATTGCCCCCACATCCTGTCTGACCTCTGGCTTTAGCTTCTGCTTCCCCCCAGGGCTGGAGCCAACGGGGGTGGCCCAGCAGCGGAACCCCAGTGCTCCTGGCTCTTCCTGAGGTCACCATCCTTGAGTACAGCTGTTCCTACTAATGCCATGTGCCATCTGGCAGGGGTGCTTCCACCTTACTCATTTTCATTTCTGCTTTTTTGTATACCCAGCACTTACTGTTCCAGAACCACCTATTAATCCTGTTCAGCATTTCCACAGCTCTCTTCCACAGAGCCCATTTCGCAGCTTAGTTCACAATGCAAATTATTTCTAGTCCTATGAGACACATAGAGAAGACTGAGTTCACTGCAGGCCACAGAGGACCTGTCCAGCTTTCTCGTGATGCCCCCCGCTATGCTTTCTCTCACAGGTCTGCTGCCCGCCCAGCCAAACTAGCCTGTGTCTGGCTCAGTCCCAAGGCAGGCTCAGGGAATAGATATGAAGGGAGGAGAAAGAAGCCAGGCATCCAGGGCTACGGGGAACGTCTCTACAGCTACCCCTTACAGTGTTTTTGCAGACTGGGATATGAGCCAACAGTGGGCTGTGAAATCAACGTAGAGGGTTGTGATGAGCACTGAAAAAAAAATGGAAGTGGAAAATATTAGAATATGTTGCATGTAATAAGGTTAAGTATTGTTTTATAAAACACTTATTGTTTTTAGGTATGTATGTCTGCATGTGTAAGGTTGTGATATAAAAGGTGTCTCTTCCCATGGGTTTGAAAGTTACAGATGCATCGAATCGTTGCTCAACACCTGGCACTCTTCTGAGCACCTACCTATATTAACTCCTTTAATCTTCACAACCCTACGAGGTTGGTGCTGTTATAGCACACAGAGGCTTCGTAGCTTGTCCAGGGTCACCCCGATAGTTGGAGGTGGAATTGGTATAAAAACTAAGTTGAATGGTGCTGTAACTGCCCCAGGCAAGGATCACGGTCCTGGGACGTGGGCTGCCTCAGGCCCCGGCAGGCAGGATCACAGGGGAGAGGGCTGCACCAAGCTGCAGATTTTGTGGCTGAAGGGAGGCACTTTGAAGAAAAAAACACAGAGAGGGGTGGTGGGGCCACAGTCTGAGCTGAGAGTGTCTCTCCAAGAGATACGGCTTCCAGTGTATCTTTGTTTTCTGTTTTCATTTGATTTTTTTTTTAAGTTATTTTTTATTATCAAACCAAAACAACATAGACACGAATACTCTTAACACAGACATTCTGTGTATGGTGAATGGCTCACAATATCATCACATAGTAGTATATTCATCGCCATGATCATTTTTTAGAACATTTGCATCACTCTTGGTTCAAGAAGGCCGATGAAGTTCAGGGTTTCTCTCTCAAGTGAGACGGCACATGGTGAACACAGTCAGGGCTTCTCTCTCGGCTGGAAGGACACATGGTGAACATGGCGTCATCTGCTAGCTTTCTCTCCTGGCTTCTGGTTTCATGAAGCTCCCCAGGAGGCGTTTTCCTTCTTCATCTCCAAAGGTTGCTGGCTTGTGGACTCTCTGCATCTCATGGCTTCATTGTTCTGCTCTCTCTGAATCTCTTCATTTGATTTTAATTTTGTGATTTTTTTTTTTAATGCTGTTGCAGAACAATGAGAACTGTGACATATTTCGCAATTCTGGGAGCTGGTTTCATGTTCTGTTGTGATTCGCCTTCTGTCATGTTTCCAGCAGTTACACAATGTCCCTTCACCCCCTTTGAGAATCATAATAAGAACATGAACACAGGAACAGCAGCATAATTTGTAATTCAGGGATGGCAACTCTTTTTTTTTAAAATTTTATTACTTAAAACAAAATTACAAGAATGAAACACATATTCTTAATATATGCTCATTCCGTTCTACTTATATAATCAGTAATTCACAATATCATCACATAGTTGCGTATTCGGGATGGCAACTCTTGATTGTCAAGGCTGTGATATAGGTGGGCCTAAGGCACCCCTCTCACTGCCTCCTCAGTGCCAGGCCAGTGTCCCCGGTAGACACCTAGAGTTTGGGGCCCCAGGGCTTATGTTGGGGTGAGGCTCCTCATGTGCCCTTGCCAGGCCAGGACTGGCTGGCTCAGATTCTGCTGTGCAGAGCATAGCCTGCAGCTGCAAGGGGCTGGAGTCGGGTGGCGGGGTGGGGTGGGGCAGCAGTGGACCCTTCGTCTTTGTCAGATCTCTTTGTATCCCTTACCCTTCTGCTGTGCTCCCAGTCTGTGAACAGGGGGCAGCTGCAGGTCAGAGAAATGAGTGCTAGGCTCAGAATTGGAGCTAGGTCATCACCAGACGTTACCTCTAACCCACTTGGGCTTTGGGCAAGTCAGTTGTTCTTTCTGGCATTGTTCCTTATCAACTCCTCAACTCTGTGTCTTTGATACTGTTTGTCAATAAGGGAGTTAAAATGTACAAAGCTCTTTGAAAAGGTACATTTTAGTGTCAGTATGAGGTCGGGATAGAAATCCCAGGCCTGAGCTGGGAAGGTGGGCCTCTGGTGTGCTGATCTTACAGATGTGAAGCCTGGGTGGGTGAAACGAACAGGTCCTGAGGACCTGGATTTGAATCCTTGTAATGTAAGCCATCTAAGCTCAGTTTCCTTATCTGTAAAATGGGGTTGGCATTCTGTCCCCTGCACACTGTTTACAGAGGAGCACACTGAATCTTCGAGGGGACAGGTGACTCACCTAGGGGTGCACAGCTGGTTAGAGGCAAAGGCATCCTCCCATGCAGATCTGTGGACTGTGATTTTCCCACCACCCTCCAAGATGTGGTGAGGCTGGAGTTGGAGCTAAGGATTTTCGTTTATTAAAGTGTCACTGGCAAAATTTATAGTGAGGAAAGGTTTCAGAGGAGGGCTTGTTGAGGGTGAGGAGAGAGGAATCTGCTACCGGAGCCTGGGAACTCTGCTCAGAATCCATGTGTGCTTAAACATCACAGGGAATTACTGGGACTCGAAGGGAAGGGAGGACCTTGGGGCTTATGTTGAAGATCTGGCAGAAGTGAAAGTTTCTTTAGCCCAATTCTACATCCTCGGTAGTCTGTGTGTTTTTAAGAAGGAATTGGGAACTGCACTCTTTTTATCACAATGGATGATCTCTGTGAATCCTAATCAGTGTATCCTGACATCTTCATTACTGCAGGCGGGATAATCACAAATTTCAACACGCCTAAAACTTCGGGGAGGTTTTCAAAGTTAAAAAGCTTAAGTGAAAGATTCTTAGACAAGTGTACATTATTTGAATTATCCTCAAGTCATAAATGTGGTGTAAACATTTTTATCAAGTTATAGCTTACCTTTTTTATCAAGTTATAGTAATAGGTATGTTCTAGTTTACTAGCTGCCAGAATGCAAAATACCAGAAACAAAATGGCATTTAAAAAGGGAAATTTAATAAGTTGCTAGTTACAGTTCTAAGGCTGAGAAAATGTCCCAATTAAAACAAGTTTATAGAAATGTCCAATCAAAGGCATCCAGGGAAAGATACCTTGGTTCAAGAAGGCTGAAGAAGTTCAAGGTTTCTTTCTCAAGTAGAACGGCACATGGCAAACACAGTCAGAGTTTCTCCCTCATCTGGAGAGGCACATCACAAACACAGGGTTTCTCTCTCAGCTAGAAGGGCTCATGGCGAACATGGCGTCATCTGCTAGCTTCTTCTCCTGGCTTCCTGTTTCATGAAGCTCCCTGGGAGGCATTTTGCTTCTTCATCTCCAACGGCTGCTGGCTGGTGGGCTCTGCTTCTCGTGACTATGTCGCTCTGCTCTGCTCTCTCTGAATCTCCCATTCTCCAAAATGTTTCCTGTTTTATAGGACTCCAATAAACCAATCAAGACCCACCCAAATAGGTGGAGACATGTCACCTAATCCAGCTGAACAACCACTCTTGACTAAATCACATCATCCAGGGAGATGATCTGATTACAGTTTCAAACATAGAGTATTGAATAGGGATTATTCTACCTTTATGAAATGGGATTTTGTTTAAAACATGGCTTTTCTAGGGGGCATACTTCCTTTTAAACCAGCACAAGGTACAATTTCTTTTTTTTTTATAACAGTTTTATTGAGATATTCACATACCCATAATTCACTCTTTTAAAGTATAGAATTCAGTGGGTTTTAGTATATTCACAGAGTTGTACTACCATCACCACAATACATTTTAGAACATTTTCATCACCCCAGAAAGAAATCGTCAACCCTTTCTTTAGCCCTCGTCCCCTAATTTCCTCATCCCTCTCACACCAGGCCCTGGAAACTACCAATCTACTTTTTGTCTTTATGGATTGACCTATTTTGAATATTTCATATAAATGGAATCATGTGTGGCCTTTTGTGTCTGAAATAATGTTGCTTGATTTAAAAAAAACCACTTTTATTCTGTTATCATATATACAACTTAACATTTCCACTTTTAACCACATTCATATATATATTTCAGTGCTGTTAATTATGTTTACAGCATTATGCTACCATGACTATCATCCATTACCAAAACATTTCCATTGTTTCAAATAGAAACCCTATACATTTTAAACCTTAACTTCCCATTCTCTATCCCCATCCCATATCCTATATTCTAGATTCCAACTCAATGTGTTTGCTAATTCTAATTGTTTCATATCAGTAAGATCATACAATATTTGTCCTTTTGCACCTGGTTTATTTCACTCAACATGAGATCTTCATGTCCCACGTGTTTTTTTTCCTTCTGTTCTTCCTTTCCAGCCTGCCTTTGGGTTAACTGAAATTTTTTTTTAGAATTCATTTTTAATTTATCTAATGTTTTTTAGCTATACCTTTTTGCATATTTTTAGGTGGTGCCTCTTGGGGTTACAGTATACATCCTTAATTTTCCACAGTCAACCTAGAGTTAATATTGAACACATAAAATGTAAGGAATTTGCAGCTATTTCCATTTACCACCCCTTCCTGTGTTTTGTAATATGTTATTGTAGGCATCATATCTATAGGTTAAAAACTCTATAATGTAAAGTTGATATTTTTGCTTTAAACTGTTATATATCTTCTAAAGAAATTGAGAGGAAAACACAATTTTTAATACTTGCTCACATTTTTGCCCTTTCCAGGGCTTTTTATTTCTTCTTGAAGGGATTCAGGTTTTCATCTCTCATTTTCCTTCAGCCTGAGAATTTAGCTTAGCATTTCTTATCATTTATGTCTGCTGGGAATCAATTGTCTTCATTTTAGTTTATCTGAAAATGTCTTTACTTTGCTTTCATTCTTTTTTTTTTTTTTAAACATAGGCAGGCACTGGGAATCGAGCCCGGGTCTCTGGCATGGCAGGCAAGAACTCTGCCTGCTGAGCCGCTGTGGCCCACCCTGCTTTCATTCTTGAAGAATATTTTTACTGTATATAGAATTCTGGGTTAATAGTTCTGGTAGTCATTCACCAAATTTGGGAAAATTCAGGACATTATTTCCTCAAAATTGTTTCTGTTCCATTATCTCTCTTCTCTCATTCTAGAATTCCAATTACACATATATTGTATGTTTTCCCACAGATCCTTAAGGTTCTTTGATTTCCCTATCCTTTTTTTCCTGTGTTCTTCAGATGGAATAATTTCTTTTTTTTTAAATTGAATAATTTCTATTGATCTGTTTTAATTCATTGATTCTTTCTTCTGTCATTTCCAATATGCTGTTAAGCCCATCCAGTGATTTTTTTACTTCAGATGTTACATGTTTTTTCAGTTCTAGACTCTCCGTTTGGTTCTTTTTAATGGTCTCTCTGTTGAGGTTTTCTATTTGTTCACTCAGATGAACATACTTTCCTTTATGTACTTAGACATATGTGAAATAACTGCTTTAAAATCTTTGCCTGCTATTTCGAGAAAATGGGTTAACTCCATGTCAGTCTCCTTTAGTGACATTTCCTCTTGAGTTGGGGTCATATTTTCCTGTCTCTTTATATGTCTAATAATTTTGAGTTGTGTTTTGGACATTGTGGCTGATACATTGTAGATAATGTGAGTTCTATATATTCCTCCAAAGAGTATTGACTTTTTTTTTTATTAATTAAATTAAAAAAAAAAAGAAATTAACACAACATGTAGAAATCATTCCATTCTACATATGCAATCAGTAATTCTTAATGTCATCACTTGTTTGTTTTAATAGATAGTTAACTTGGCTACATTTAAACTCTGAAATCTGTCTCCTTTGTGGTGGGCAACAGCTGAACCCTGCTCATTTTCAACTTTATTTGAAACTCGCTGAACACTTGGGTAGTTGAGGGGTCTGCAAGAGATTTGGGCAGAGTTTATATGCAGATTTGGGGCTTCTTCTCTATGACTCTCTCTTTCTTGCTCTATTGTATCCCTGAACTCTTTCCTCTAGTTATTCAAGCCAGCAAGATTGTAGGTTTCTTTTGGAATATTAGCTGCCCTGGGTAGTACCATCTGGGGTCTGTCCTCAGGTAATAAGTTTTTTAAAATGACACTATGCCATTCCTTTCTTCAAAGTGTCAACTTTCCTCTAGTGTCTGCCTGCTTTTATTGCTCTCCAGTGCCTTCAGATAATTAAAAAAAAAAAAAAAAAAATATATATATATATATATATATATATATATATATATATCCAGAGTTGTTATCTGGGAGAGGGTTTGGTCTGATAGATGTACTCCACCATTATCAGGTGTGGAAGCATAAGTGCTTATAAATGCTTGCCATTGTTAGGAATACAGTGGGTTATTTATTTAGAAAAATTTAGAGCCATTGTAGGTTTATAGAAAAATCTTGCAGAAAACAGCATTCCTCCCACTCTATCCCCCAACACATGCACAGTTTTCCCTATTATTATTTTACATTAGTGAGGTATCCTTGTAGAATTGATGGACCAATATTATAATAATTACATTATTAACTATAACCCAAAATTTATGTTAGGGTTCCACTCTATGGGTTTAATTTTTTTTTTATTCTGGCAACATATATACAGCATAAAATTTCCCATTTAAGCCACTCTCAAGTTTACAGTTCAGTGACGTTAATTACATTCACAGTGTAGTGCTGCCATCACCACCATCCATTACCAAGACTTTCCCATCAGCCATGAGAATAGGTTTTAATATTTACTGAGTATCCTGAGACTCTTCCACGTAAGGGCACACTCAGTTGCTGTATGAGGTGATAATTCCCCAACTCAGTTTTCCCAATAAGAAGCAGAAGTTGGGAACAAGTTTCATGTCCTGTTTCTCTATGTCCTTTACTTTTACTTCCTGTTCACTCACATGTACATGACTTCTTTATCTTTTCTGAATCTCCCAACTCTTTAACTTGAACTGTTTTTGTGTTTGAAAAAAATGATGTGTTTTCTTTGTTTATAGCTTTTCCTGCTGTCCTGGCTGTACGCAGGTAGAGAGGTGGGTGTGGGTCCTGGAGATGCTGGCCCCAAGCCTAGGGGGTGGGAGGATAGGCAGGAGCAGTTACTCTGGGGGATTAAGGCCTTTGTAGATAAGCTCAGCTCTTGTTTTAGGGAACCAGTTACCTGTCTGCAGAGATGACTAGCATTGTCCTCAGAAGAGGACAGCTCAGCAGGGTAGAGGGCTCACCAAAAGCAAAAGAGACTTTTGTGTGTGTGTGTTTGGGGGGGAGGGGAAGCATAGCACTGTGCTATAAAAACATCCAGCCTTTGTAGGTCGTAAATCTACCACACTTTGGGCTGAAGATCATTGGGTGGGTTGCTTAACCTTTCTAAGCCTTGCCTTTGAAAAAAAAAATTTAAGAAATCTTCACAAACGTACAGTCCCTGCATAATGTACAATCAGTGGCACACGATATCATCACATAGTTGTGTATTCATCACCATGATCATTTTTAGAACATTTGCATCACTCCAGAAAAAGAAATAAAAAACTCATACATCTCATTTCCCTTACTCCTCCCGCTCATTGACCACCAGGATTCCCATCTACCCTTTTTTTAATCCTTTATTCCCCCCATTATTTATTTTTTATCCTTATCTTTTTATTCATATGTCCATACCCTGGATAAAAGGAGCATCAGCCACAAGGTTTTCACAAGCACACGATCACATTGTAAAAGCTGTATCATTATACAATCATCTTCAAGAAACATGGCTACTGGAACACAGCTCTACTGTTTCAGATACTTCCCTCTAGCCATTCCAATGCACCATAAACTAAAAAAGCTACCTATATTATACATAAGAATAACCTCCAGGATAACTTCTCAACTCTGTTTGAAATCTCTCAGCCACTGAAACTTTATTTAGTCTCATTTCTCTCTTTCCTTTTTTGGTCAAAAAGGCTTTCTCAGTCCCATGATGCCAGGTCGAGGCACATCCTGGGAATCCTATCCCACATTGCCAGGGAGATTTACACCCCTGGGAGTCATGTCCCATGTAGGGGGGGGAGGGCAGTGAGTTCACCTGCCAAGTCGGCTTAGAGAGAGAGGTCACATCTGAACAACAAAAGAGGTTCTCTGGGGGTGACTCTTAGGCATAGTTATAAATAGGCTTAGCTTTTCCTTTGCAGAATAAATTTCATAGAGGTGAGCCCCAAGATTGAGGGCTCGGCTTATTGAATTGGCTGTCCCCACTGCTTGAGACAATATCAGGTATTCCCCAGATGGGGAAGTTAAATATTTCCTCCTTTCTTCCCAGTCCCCTAAGGGGACTTATCAAATACTTTTTTATTGTCTGCCTAAATTACTTTGGAATATATTGGGGCATAAAACTAACCTGTACAAACCAACAAGATCTCACACCCTATTCAAGCTTCCATCACACCCTATTCAATTCCATTAAGGTTTGCCTTTTAAAAGTAGGAGTATAAAATTTAAATCATATGCAATTGTGAACATTAATTATGTGAATGTGTGAATCTATGAATGTGAACAAAAGATGAAATGGAATTTTCATAACGGATGCTTTGGCTACAAGTTACAGATTACCTAATTAAAAGTGGCTAAAATGTTAGGATTATATTATTTTACAGACACCTGAAGGCAGGTGGTTTTAGGGTGATGAAATCAGAGTTCAGTGACATTAGGGCTCTGGGTCAGCTTTTCTGCGATTTTCTTGGTTTTCTCTCTGGATGGCTTGCCCTGGCTGCAAGCAACAAATCCTCCCAGAGAAGAGTGGATTTCTCCTCCCACATTATCCTGCCTGTTTTGATCAGGCAGGACAATCTTTCCCAGAACATCCTTACTTTTAAATGGCCAGAACTGGGTGACATGGCCATTTCTAATCCAACAGTAGGCAAAAGGAAGTGGAAAGGGCAATCAGATTCTTCCTCTAGAGCTGAGCCCACCTTTCCTCAGCTCCTCCTGCTGCACACACACTGAACAAAACCAGGAAGCTGCCAGCAAGGAAGAGGGAGAAGGGCTACTGAGGCAGCTGGTATTATAACTAGGTGGGGATGCTGGACATTTATAGGAAACAGTAAATAAATTGCACCTACTAGCATTATATGAGTGGTTCAGACAGTAAATGATAGGGAGGCCGGAAGAGAAAAAAGCCAGTGGTAGAACTTTATGGACAGGTTATGTGGAAGAGACTATTGTCTTACATGGTAATAGAATTTTTAGGTGAACACAAGCTATTCAGCTAAAGACTTCATCTGGGCTTGTAACTGAGTTGTGGGAATGGAAGTCATTTGTTCAGCTTCCAGGCTGTTCCCTTAAAGTAGTCAGCAAGCTTTTTCTTTAAAGAACCAGATATGAAATATTTTGGCTTTGCAGGCCATATAATCTCTGTAACAATTACTCAATTCTGCTATTGTCATGCAAAAAAGCAAACATGGACAGTACTTTAAATGAATAGGTATGTCTGTGTTCTGATAAACCTTTATTTACAAAAACAGATTTAGCCCGAGGGTGGTAGTTTACCAACTTCTTCTTTAAAGTGTTGGAGGATATTATCTCTTTCCCTCTAGGTGAAATGTGGATGTGCCAGGAACTGGAGTAGTTGTTTTTGATCAAAAGGTGTGAACCATCTGTTGAAAATAGCACCAAAGAGGTAAGAAGTTTGAGCCCTGGCACTGTGGCACCATCATGTCCACACTGGACTCTTCACAACCAGACTAATAAGTGGGTGAGGAATAAATTTATAACTTGTGTAAGCCGCTAGTATTTGGGTCATAATGGGAGCCATATTAACAGCTTAACTCTCTCCTCTTAGAATCAAATAGGCTGTCAAACGTAAGTTGCATCATGAAAAAAGAAAAACAATGCTATGGCAGTTATTAAGCAATTGTTTCTCAGCTCCATACTCTCTCTTCTAGATTTTCCTTTTCAATACCAGGACTAGGCATCTGCAAAGTACAGTTCTCCAGTGGCTGGCTGGCTGACATGTTCTGCCAATAGAGGTCATTAGAGGGAGACCAAAAGGCAGGAAGAGGGAGAATGAGGAACTTGCTCCTCCCCTTTTGCTTCCTGTCCTTGTCACTGTCCCCTAGAAATGGCTCCTCACCCAGGTGGCAAAATGTGGTTCCCGCCTCTAGCTTCTTTTGAGATCTCAGAATCAGATTCAGTGTAAAGTAATACCTGCTCCTTGGAGGTCTGGATCCCAGCAACTCAGGGCCCCTCCTCAAGCAGTTAGGTTCTGAAGAATCCCAACCTCCTCCCTTGGTCCCCAAGCCCCAGGGGTGATGCTGTTTTTTGCAGTTACTATCTCTGAGTTATCTCAATGTACCCTTTTGCCTGCTCAGTCCTGCAATTCCTGCGTCAGCAAATTCTCTATATTAAATTCCCTGTTTAAAATTTGTTGTGTGACTTCTGTTTTTCTGACTGAACCTTGACAGATAAAATTGCCAGTTATTACACTCTGCCACAATTGTTCTTATTATGTTTTATAGTGTGCTTGTCAAAAGAGCTCTTTTTGGCTTATTTGGACAGATTTTCATATATGTTCCTTGTGCATTTATCAAAAAGAACATCCAGGTGAAATAAGTTCAATAAAATATTTCTAAAACTTCACACATTCAGAATCCAACTCTTATTTTTATTTTTATTTT
The DNA here is from genome assembly GCF_023851605.1 of Tamandua tetradactyla. Taxonomy (NCBI): domain Eukaryota; kingdom Metazoa; phylum Chordata; class Mammalia; order Pilosa; family Myrmecophagidae; genus Tamandua; species Tamandua tetradactyla. The sequence goes on from NC_135333.1 coordinate 28,817,601, forward strand.
TTCTATCTTCCATGCAGGCACCGGAAATGAACCCGGGTCTCTGGTATGGCAGGCAAGGACTATGCCTGCTGAGTCACAGTGGCCCACCCAAATCCAACTCTTTTGAATCACTTTTTGATTCGTGAACGTGAATATCCATCTCCCCTCCACTTCCCAATACCACCCTCTTGCCATCAAGGCTGGTGGTGCAATATTTCTTTAAAGGATGTTCCATTATTGATTCTAGATTTCTTTGTAAGTTATCAATGCCAATTTTAATAGTTTTGATGTTGGTATTTTCTTCATCTTACCAAAAATATTTTAGCAATAACTGGGACTCATATTCCTCCCTCGAATGGTCACTAGATAGTTTATTTGCTGAAAGATTGAGAACACGTGGCTCTCTAGTTGTGCCTCTAGAAATTACAATGACATCATGATTGCTACCCGGGCAGGAGTGATTGTTATGAGTTCTTGTAAGATGCATCCTCATTTTAGAGATGATAGAAGTGTGAAAAATGTATATTTTACAATCCATGAGCTCCAGTAATATAGGTGGGACTAGAAGGGAGTTAGGGCAGGGCTTTTATGTGTTTCTTCAGCATCCTCTACTTCCTTTATCCTGAGGAGTTATTGCTTATTTAGAGGAAAGGGATTCTGATGCTCTTCTTTTCCAGTTAGCCTCCAGATGGCCATAACAGACAGTTCACTGTTTGTGATAGAGTGCATGATGTACCTCAGAATAATCTGAATTCACATTCTTGGTGGTATGAACCCATCTCTTGGAGATATTAATTTAAGGTGTGGCCCAATGGAATTAAGTTGCAACCTAAATCAGATTTCTGTTATAAAGCATTATAAAGAGAAAGAAACTGGGATCCAGAATCAGAGAAGTCCACAGGGAGAGGCAGAAAGTCAGTGGGAAGAGAAAGGAGAGGACATCATAGGTGATGGGAAAGCCAAAGAACCTCCAAATTGCCAGCCAGTCAGCAACAGAACACTATCAATCAATCCTGGGAGGAAGCAGGCCTCTAGCCTCTGAAACCATGAACTGATAAATGCTTGTTTAAGCCAAACCTGTTGTGTGGTATTTGTATTAGCAGCTCAGGCAAACCAAGATAATGTTATTTTTCAACTACTATGATAGAAGCCCCTTCCTCCACTGATGTAGCTGCATTGCCTGCTTGGCCCGGTCCTTGAACGCAGTAAGCATACAGCAGATGTTTGCTGAATGAAAGAAAACATAAAAGAATAAAGCGAGAGGCAGTTTCAGCTTTGGTGGTATGTGGATGGAAGTCCCCAACCCTGCCCCCACCAATGGCCCTCCTTGAGGATTGAATAGTCAGGACTCTTCTGTGGTAAATATCAGGTATCAACTCAAACCAGCTCATGAAAAGAGATTTATTAGTGCCCATTAACTGGCACATTCAGAGGTACTGTTGGTTTAGCCCATGGGATCCAGGGGTCAAATAACGATTATGAGCTCTGTGGAGTTTTCCCTTGCTTACTTTTTCTTCCTCATGTTGGTTTCATTTTCCCTGCGGTGGGAAAGATGGTTACTGCTATCACAGGAGGACAAGCTTAGAGTTTAGCATCTAAAAAGAGGAAAGTCCCTCTCCCTCCCATTTTCCATATATCAAGTCTCAGGCAAGACACTGATTGGCCCTGCCTGGGTCATGTGTCCAGCTCTGGCTCAATCACTGATTGGTCAGCCTGCGTTACGTTTCTCCCTTCTGTGTTGGGTAGGCCCCATAGAGTGGGGGTTGGAGTGGGTTCTCCAAAGGAAGGCATGTGGGTCACAAAACATGCATGTGGTACAGGACTCTTATATTCAAGTCTATTAATCTTTTCTTAAAAAAATATTTTTATTGAATTATCTTCACACACTATACAGTCCATCCAAAGAATGTAATCAGTGGCTCACAATATGATATAGTTGTCTGTTTATCACCATGATCATTTTTTTTTTAATTTTCAAATAATATGTTGAATTTTTTTTCAACCCACAGATATCTTTTCAGGTGAAGTGCCTCCTAGTTTTCTTAAAAATATATTTTTATTGAGATATCTCCACACACAGTCCATCCAAAGTATACAGTCAATGGCTCACAGTATCATACAGTTGTGTATTCATCACCATAATCATTTTTAGAACATTTAGAACATTTTCACTCCAGAAAAAGAAATAAAAAGAAAAAAATCCATACATCCCATACCCCTTACCCCTCCCTCTCATTGACCCACACATTATTTCAATCTACCCAATTTTTTTACCCCGATCATCACCCCCTCCACTATTTATTTTTGTCTTTATTTTTTTTACTCATCTGTTTATACTCTTTTTTTTTTTTTGAAACGTGCTTTTTTTTTATTAATTAAAAAAAGAATTAACAAAACAATTAGAAATCATTCCAATCTACATGTACAATCAGTAATTCTTAATAACATCACATAGTTGCATATTCATCATTTCTTAGTACATTTGCATCGATTTAGAAAAAGAAATAAAAAGACAACAGAATAAGAATTAAAACAATAATAGAAAGAAAAAAAACAAAAAAAACAAAAACAAAAAACCTATACCTCACATGCAGCTTCATTCAGTGTTTTAACATAATTGCATTACAATTGGGTAGTATTGTGCTGTCCATTTCTGAGTTTTTATATCCAGTCCCGTTGTACAGTCTGTATCCCTTCATCTCCAATTATCCCTTCTCTTTTTTTTTTTTTTTTAATTAACGGAAAAAAAGAAATTAACCCAACATTTAGAGATCATACCATTCTACACATGCAATCATTAATTCTTAACATCATCACATAGATGCATGATCATCATTTCTTAGTACATTTGCATTGGTTTAGAAGAACTAGCAACATAACCGAAAAAGATATAGAATGTTAATATAGAGAAAAAAATAAAAGTAATAATAGTAAAATCAAAACAAAACAACACAAAACAAAACAAAAACCTATAGCTCAGATGCAGCTTCATTCAGTGTTTTAACATGATTACTTTACAATTAGGTATTATTGTGCTGTCCATCATCTGTTTATACTCTTGATAAAGAAAGTCACATTGTAAAAGCTATATATTTATACAATCCCCTTCAAGGCTACTGGAACACAGCTCAATAGTTTCAGGCATTTCCCTCCAGCCACTCCAATACACCACAAACTAAAAAGAGATATCTATATAATAGGTAAGAATAACCTCCAGGATAACCTCTTGACTCTGTTTGAAGTCTCTCAGCCATTGACACTTTATTTATTATTTTTTTAATGAATTAAAAAATTTTTTTAAGAATACCAAAAAACACCAAACAAACGCAAACTTTCTTAACTTTTGATCGTTCCATTCTACATATATAATCAGCAATTCACAATTCACAATATCATCACATAGTTGCATATTTATCATCATGATCATTTCTCGGAATATTTGCATCTATTCAGAAAAGAAATAAAAAGAAAACAGAAAAAAATTCATGCATACCATACCCCCTACCCCTCCCAACACTTTATTTTATCTCATTTCTCTCTTCCTTCTTTTGGTCAAGAAGGCTCTCTCAATCCATGATACCAGGTCCTGGCTCATCCTGGGAGGTCTGTTCCACGTTGCCAGGGAGATTTACATCCCTGGAGTCATGTTTCACGTAGTGAGAATAGTGAGTTCACCTGCCAAGTTGGCTTAGAGAGAGAGGCCATATCTGAACAACAAAAGAGATTTTCTGAGAAAAAAAAAAAGATTCTCTGGGGGTGATTCTTAGGCATAGTTATAAGTAGGCTTAGCTTTTCCTTTGCAGGAATAAGTTACATAGGGGTGAGCCCCAAGATTTGAGGGTTCAGCCTATTGAATTAGTTAGTTCACATTGCTTGCAAGAATATCAGGAATTCCCCAGAAGGGGAAGTTGAATATTTCTTCCTTTCTCCCCAGTTCCCGAAGGGGACTTTGCAAATACTTTTTTACTCACTGCCCAAATTACTCTGGGATATATCGGGGGCATCACACTAACGCATACAAACCAACAAGATCTCACTCTTATTCAAGATTCCATGTCCTCTCACAGGCAGTGAGGACAACAAAAGCAATAGGCCAAGGTCCTCACTCTTTGGGTTTGTTCATATGAAACTTATTCCTGCAAAGAATAGACTAAGCCTACTTAAAATTAGGCCTAAGAGTTGCCCCCAGAGAACCTCTTTTGTTGCTCAGATGTGGCCTATCTCTCTCTCAGCCAACATGGCAAGCAAACTCACTGCTCTCCCCCTCTATACATGGGACATGACTCCCAGGGGTGTGGACCTACCTGGCAACGTGGGACAGAAATCCTAGAATAAGCTGGGACTCAGCATCAAGGGATTGAGAAAACCTTGACCGAAAGGGGGAAGAAAGAAATGAGACAAAATAAAGTGTCAATGGTTGAGGGATTTCAAACAGAGTCGAGAGGTTATCCTGGAGGTTATTCTTATGCAGTAAATAGATATCACCTTTTTAGTTAAGGTGTAACAGAGAGGTTGGAGGGAACTGCCTGAAAATGTAGAGCTGTGTTCCAGTAGCCATGTTTCTTGAAGATGATTGTATAATGATATAGCATTCAAATGTGTGACTGTGTGATTGTGAAAACCTTGTTCTGATGTTCTTTATCGACAGTATGGACAGATGAGTAAAACATATGGATTAAAAATAAATAATGAGAACAAATGTTAAAATAAATTTAGTAGATTGAAATGCTAGTGGTCAATGAAAGGGAGTGGTAAGGGGTATAGAAAAAAATAGGGGAAACAAAGGCTAAAATATATTGGGTAGATGGAAATACTAGCAGTCAATGAGAGAGGTATGGTATGTAAGAGTTTTTTTTTTTTTTCTTTTCTGAATTGATGCAAATGTTCTAAGAAATGATCATAGTGATGAATATATAACTATATGATAATATTGTGAGTTATTGATTATATACCAAGAATGGAATGATCATATGGTAAGAATGTTCATGTTTGTATGTTGTTATGTTTTAAAATAAATAAAAATAATTTAAAAAAGATTCCATGTACTTATGGTGTTCAAGTAAACTGAACACACAAATTTTGCACCAAATATCTCTCCCTTTGGTCTCACACAGAAGTTGAAGTTTTAAAATATGGACCATATCATGGAGATGGGTCTTTTGATCAATAAAAGCTATGCTGGGCAAAATTAGTTTTGCCCAGGTGAAGATCCCTTTGAAGTGCAGAGCATTTGATCTTGGTGAGATACTTGTTCCTCCTGCTGACTCAAGCATGCCTGCAACAGCTTGAGGGCACCTGTGGCTTTACTAAGAAGCCAGAAGTCAACTCCTGAGTTTCCACTCTTTGTTTTCAGGCAACCACATAGCTTGCACTAACTGTACCAACCCTAACCAAGTCTTCATATACTCTTTCTTTGGTTAACTTGCTCAGGCTTCTCTGCCTTTCTGTTTCCTGTTTAATTGATCCCTCAGTGTAAGCACACCAAATTCTGCGATACCATACCTGTATTTTATGTAGAGTATTTTTTGTTTTGTTTTGTTTTTAAAATTTATTTATTAATTAAAGAATTAATAATCAGTAATTCACAATATCATCACTTAGTTGCATATTCATTATTTCTCAGAACATTTGCATCAATTCAGAAAAAGAAATAAAAAGACAATAGAAAAATAAATAAAATGAAAACAGAAAAAAAAAGATTATACCTACCATACCCCTTATCCCTCATTTTCATTGATCAGTAGCATTTCAAACTAAATTTATTTTAGCATTTGTTCCCCATATTATTTATTTTTATTCCATATGTTCTACTCGTTTGTTGACAAGGTAGATAAAAGGAGCATCAGACACAAGGTTTTCACAATCACACAGTCACATTGTGACAGCTGTATCATTATTCAGTCATCCTCAAGAAACATGGCTACCAGAACACAGCTCTACATTTTCAGGCAGTTCCCTCCAGCCTCTCCGTTACATCTTGAATAACAAGGTGATATCTACTTAATGCGTAAGAATAACCTCCAGGATAACCTCTCCACTCTGTTTGGAATCTCTCAGCCATTGACACTTAGTCTCATTTCACTCTTCCCCCTTTTGGTCTAGAAGGTTTTCTCAATCCCTTGATGCTGAGTCTCAGCTCATTCTAGGATTTCTGTCCCACATTGCCAGGAAGGTCCACACTCCTGGAAATCATGTCCCATGTAGACAGGGGGAGGGTGGTGAGATTGCTTGTTGTGTTGGCATGGAGAGAGAGGCCACATCTGAGCAACAAAAGAGGCTCTCATGGGGGTGACTCTTAGGCCTAAATTTTAAGTAGTCTTGACCTATCCTTTGTGGGGTTAAGTTTCATACGAACAAACCCCAAGACTGGGGGCTCAGCCTATAGCTTTGGTTGTCCACACTGCTTGTGAGAATTTCAAGAATTCAACTTGGGGAAGTTGAATTTCTCCTCATTCTCACCATTCCCCGGAGGGGGTTTTGCAAATATTTTCCCACTCACTGATAGAATCACTTTGGGATTCATCGGGGCATCACTCTGGACAAACCAACAAAATCTCATGTCCTACCTAAGATTCCAAGTACTTATGGTATTCAATCAAACTATCTACATAAGTTATATTAGGAAATGCACTAGTCAAAATATAAATTTTATACCAAATAAACATTTTTTGCTTTAGTCTCACACATAGGGTGACATTTTAAAATATAAATTACCATCTATTTTCAGCACCCTGCATTCATGACATTCTTTTGTTCTTCCTCATTACATAGTTTTTTCATAGATGGACTCGGCGATTATTTTGTAATGTGTTTCATTACTAATTCTGATGCACATATTATACCTATTTTTACAAGCTGAACTGCACTGTTTTGCCCCATGGTACGTATTCCTGCTGTGGTCTATTGCTGTGTAACAAATTACCTCAAAACTTAGTGGCTTCTTGAACAATTACAGTTACTTGTTTTGCTCAAAAATCTGGAATTTGGGCAGGGCTTGACAGGGACAGCTCAAATTTGCCCCACATCCTGTCAGCTGGGGCTAGAGGAACCATTTCGAAGGCGGCTCACTCACAGGGCTGGCATGTCGGTGCTGGCATCACCTGGAAGCTCAGCTCGGTGCCTTGACTCCTCTCCACATGGCCTTTCCAGGCCCTGGGTTCCTCATGGCATGGCAGCTGAGTTCCAAGAGGGAGTGTTCCAAGAGAGGTGGGGAAACTGCCAGGCTTTTAGGGCCCATGCCCAGAAACTGGCATAACCTCACTTCTAGAGTGTGTGTGTGTTTAGTCAAGACTTTTAAGCTTTTGAATATTTATTTAGGTGTATGCCACAATGTTGCAAAAAGGTAACGTGGCAACCTACAACAATACCTAAATTACTACAGAATAAAAATAAAGAGTTTAGAGTAAAGATAAATGCAGAATGCTAAAACGGAGCCAGAGTCCAGTAGGAGACTCAGTACAATTGTTAAAAGTGACCTCAAATTTTACTTTGAGCTTCCCAATAGCCAAAGCAAAGAAGAAAATACAACTAGTTACAAGATTCCTAAAAACAGTTTGGCTTTGGTGTGAAAACAGACCTGGTTCAAATCTTGACTCCACCATTGGTTAAATTTGTGACCCTGGGCAGGTTGATTGCCCTCTTTGAACTTGAAGTTCATCACCTATAGCAGGGAAAAATAATGCTGACCTTGGAGGTCCTTGTGTGGATTAGTAATAATATATGTAACGGTGTCTTCCGGCTCTAGGAAGGTGCTGCTTGGGCCCATGTCCTCAGTAAGGTGCATGTCTCAGCTCTAAAAGGGAGTTGGTATTCCTCACCCTAACACCCTTACAGCCCTTGCAGGTGTAAGAGGTGGAGTTGGATTCAAACCCAGGGCTCCCTGACTCCTGTACAGTGCTGTCATCCTTTTGTCACCAGAGTGGTTTCCAAAACTAGTGGCAGTCGTGGAGGAAGAGATGGTTTGGAACACATGGGCTTTCAGAAGCCCTCCAATTACTCTAGAAGTAACTACTGGCCTTACCTGTAGCACTGCCCCCCACCCCCACCCCAGGTAGGGGCTCCACACTTTCTTCCCCAGACAGAGCAGACTGAATTTAGGACCTGGAAATCTCTAGGGAGAACTGATGATGGCAATCTGTTCTAGTTTGCTAGCTGCTGGAATGCAACATACCTGAGATGGACTGGCTTTTAATAAGAGGGGATTTATTTTGTTAGTTCTTCAGAGGAAAGGCAACTAACTTTCAACTGAGGTTCTTTCTTATACTGGAAGGCATAGGGTGATCTCTGCTGGCCTTCTCTCCAGGCCTCTGGGTTCCAACAGCTTTCCCCAGGGTGATTTCTTTCTGCATCTCCAAAGGCCTGGGCTGAGCTGTGAGTGCTGAGATGAGGTATGCTGAGCTGCTTGGGCTGTGCTACGCTGAGCTCTCTCATTTAAGTGCCAGCCAATTAAATCAAACATCATTCACTGCAGCAGGTACGCCTCCTGGTGGACTGCAGATGTAATGAGCAACAGATGAGTTTCACGTACCATTGGCTCATAGCCACAGCAACAGAAAGAGGCACCTTCACCTGGCCAAGTTGGCACCTGAACCTAACTACCACATATCCACCCCTTGTCAACTTGGCAACTATATGCATCACCTTAAATGATACTAAAGTGGCACAAATTCTCATCTGGCTGTGGAACTATGAATCTCAAAACAAGTTATCTGGTGCCAGTATGCAAAGGAGCGACAGTCACAGGATCCATAGGGAGAAATTGGAAGGAAAACCTGCAGGGCAAACACCATTGGATTTCAAAGTCTGAAAGTCATTTATCTTTCAGCTTTAGAAAATGGCAGTCCCACCCTTTCCAAGGGCCTATGCAGTGGCCCACCTCTTTCCAAATCAACCTTGGGGGACATTGAGGAGACCACCTTTTTCTCGGCTCCACTCTCTCCAGGCATCAGGGCCACACCTGGGCTCTCTGCCATTTCCGGGGCACATGCTCAACCCCTCCATGTGGTGGCAGCCAGGCTCTCCCCAGTCCCCAAGGAGCATGCTGTACCTTCTCAAACGCCTGAGGCGGCACAACTCTTCCACTGCAATGATATGGGAGTCTCATCCTCTACCCTCAGGGCAAACTCACCCTCTTCCATGTATATGGGTGGTTCCACTCTCCTGGCCGAGGTTTCTTGGCTTCAGGCCCGTGCTTCCATGGTTCTCACTCTGCAAACTCCAATGTGTCCCTTTTGTGTCCCCCTTTGTCCAGATTTGCAGTGGTTCCGTTTACACCAATAGTTTCTTCAAATACTCTAGGACTTCTCCATCATTCTTTTCACAGTTCCTCCAAAATCTTCCCCTTATCCATTAAAAAAAAAACATTCCAACATATCTGGTATTTGCAAACTGCAGCAGCACCTCACTTCTCTGGTACCGAATCTGCTCTAGTTTGCTAGCTGCCAGAATGCAATACACCAGAGTCAGATTGGCTTTTAATAAAAGGGGATTTATTTTGTTAGTTCTTCAGAGAAAAGGCAGTTAACTTTCCACTGAGGTTCTTTCTTACATGGGAAAGCACAGGGTGATATCTGCTGGCCTTCTCTCCAGGCCTCTGGGTTCCAACAACTTTCCCCGGGGTGATTTCTTTCTGCATCTCCAAAGGCCTGGGCTGAGCTGTGAGTGCTGAGATGAGGCATGCTGAACTTCTTGGGCTGTGCTATATTGAGCTCTCTCATTTAAGCACTAGCCAATTAAATCAAACATCACTCATTACAGCAGGCACGCCCCATAACCAACTGCAGATGTAATCAGCAACAGATAAAGTTCACATACCTTTGGCTTATTTCCACAGCAACAGAACTAGGCACCTTCACCTGGCCAAGTTGACACCTGAACCTAACTACCACACCTTCTCATGTATTATCTTGTTCAGAAAAACCAAAGACAGCTTCCTTTGCCTTGCAAATGGAGGACAGTAGAGAAACACTGGCCCTTCACAGTCCAACCCCTTTGTAGTCTGAAGTACCTGTTACCAGATGTGATAAATCCCAAAGATGGGTTAAAGAAAACAGTGGGAGTCAGGTTTCCTCTGGAACCCACCAACTTTGCAGTTGTGGACTGGCTCTAGTCAACCTGCACCCAAATCCCTTCCCTGCCTCCCATCACCACTAGGACAAAACCCAATTGTCCTAGGATTTTCTTCTCTGTTAATTTATACTTGACTTTGTTCCAAACATGATTAGAGGTGGCCACTCCTTGGCTTGCCATTCAAGGTTATTTACAAGCTGGCTCCACCTCCTTGCTGGCTCTCCTTTCTGGATAAAATTTACTATCATTATTCTTTTGAACAAAATAGCCCCAACCAGAGAAGACCTCAAGAAGCTGAGAGACACTCACACCTACGAAACTGCGAGAGGAAACCACTGAAGTCAGAGGCTGAAAGCAAGGAAACCCAGGAGAGAAGGACCAGCAGACACCTGGCATGGGCCTTCCCATGTGACAGAGGAGTCCCAGATGTTGGCAGCCTTTCTTCAGAGAAGAACATGTCCATCACTCCCAAAAGAATTCTCTACAGATTGATTTCAGGCATGTCAGCATGACCTGCTCCCCAATGAATCTGGAGGAAAACTTAAACAGTTAATGCTTTTGTAAATGGCCCTAAGGACAAACAGCAAGTAAAGAAACATCTATTCAAGACAATCTATGAAAACTGAGTAAGTAAGGCAAGTGTCTGCAGTATTTAAACCAAGACGGTCTCCTCCCTCTTCCCTTTCAGCTCAGCAAGGGGGAGATAACACTCCAGATTGCTGCAGACAAGATCATAGGACTCCCTCTTCCCCTCTAGTACCCAGACAAAAGGATTTCTTACCAGGAAGAGCAGGATACCACCATTTCTCCAGTCTATCTGTTGCTGAGGCTAAGTCCTGTTGAGTGCAGTTAAGGGGTGAGAGCTTTTTTGCTCTCCAGCCCTGGTGGGTGAAATGAAAGCTCTACCTTGTGCATGGCACATTAGGATTACTGGGGCTCCTGTTATCCCTGCCCTGACTGCTAAGGCAGTGGTTGGTTCCATGCCAGAAGAGCCAGCTCAGAGAACCTGGGGCCACTACCTGCTCCTGAGCAAGTGCTCAGCACCTGGAGTGGCGTTTCTGTCAGACTGAAACTTGTCGTTGTCCTCATCCCCAGCTCCAGAGCCTTGGTGCAGTGATTTTAACTGGGGGAAGAAACAAGCCATACAACAGATAGCTCCTATCCTCTTCCCAAAGGAACCGACTTCATTTGCAACAGAGCATGGAGAAAGTCAAGCCTAAAGGTATTCTCAAAAACATAGGAGGTTGTAATGAAGGTTAATTGAAAAAAAAATTAAGATACAGGCTAAGCTGTAGGCTGGTAGTTTGCAGGACAAAACCAGAGAATACGTCAGCTGGGATGAGCCTTTCTGGGGTCAGGACAAATATCAAACACTGTCTCAGAAACTGTTCCTTCTAAAGAACTGCAGTTTGATAAGATTAATTTGTTGGGTGATTTTTTTTGCTCCAAGGCATTATTATAAACAATTGGACTATTTATAGAAAATACAAACAAATATATAGTGACTGAAAGCACATCAGCGGTTGCCTGGGAACAGGGTGGGGGTGGGAAAGTAGAAGAAAGGAGTAAAAAGGGCACAAGATGGTTTTGGCAGGTGAATGGATATGTTCATTATCTTTGTGCTGGTTTGAAAGGATGTATGTCCCCTAGAAAAGCCATGTTTTAATCTAAATCCCATTTCGTAAAGGCAGAATAATCCCTATTCAATACTATATGTTTGAAACGGTAATCAGATCATCTCCCTGGAGCTGTGATTTAATCAAGAGTGGTTGTTAAACTGGATTAGGTGACATGTTTCCACCCAGTTGGGTGGGTCTTGATATGTTTCTGGAGTCCTATAAAAGAGGGAACATTTTGGAGAATGAAAGAGATTCGGAGAGAGCAGAGAGTCCATCAGCTACTGCTTTGGAGATGAAGAAGGAAAATGCCTCCCAGGGAGCTTCTTGAAACAGGAAGCCAGGAGAGAAAGCTAGCAGATGATGCCGTGTTCACCATGTGCCCTTCCAGCTGAGAGGGAAACCCTGACCATTTTCACCATGTGCCTTCTCACTTGAGAGAGAGAGAGACCCTGAACTTCATTGGCCTTCTTGAACCAAGGTATCTTTCCCTGGATGCCTTTGACTGGACATTTCTATAGACTTGTTTTAATTGGGACATCTTCTCAGCCTTAGAACTGTAAAGTAGCAACTTATTAAATTCCCCTTTTTAAAAGCCAAAACAAAACAAAACAAAAAAACCAAACAACAAACAATTGGACTATCAGCCAGAAATTAGTGCAGCCTAACAGCTGGTATGGGCAGGAAAAGAGAGGGAGCCAGCCCTACCAAAACCACTGTCATCCCAGGGTGAGTGTGGGAGTGCATTGGGATACCCAGAGGTAAGCTTCCTTGAGGAGCAACATCAAAAACTTAACACTTTGGGAGAGGAAATAGACTTAAAATAATCCAGCCAGTCATTAAACAAATAAACAAGAACATAACAAAAACAAGCTCAGAGATTAGCATACAGAGTTGTTAACAATGTATTATCTAAAATGTTCAGTTTCCAACAGAACATTATAAGGCATGCAAAGAAACAGGAAAGTATGACCCATATACTGGAAAAAGAGTATACAATAGAAATTACCTGTGAGAGTGACCAGGTGTCAGATTTATATAAAAAATAATAATAATAAAAAGACTTCAAAATGAGCCACTGTAAATATGTTCACAGAAGTAAGGGAAACTATGATTTAAGAAACAAACTATGATAAAGAAGGTATAATGAAAATGTCATCAAATAGAGAATATCAATAAAGAGATAGAAGTGATTTAAAAAAAAGAGCCAGCTGAGATTTCTGGAGTTGGAAAATAAAAAAATTTACTTGAGGGACTCAACAGTATATTTGAATTGGCAGAGGAAAGAATAAACAAGCAAGAGGACATATAATAGAGATTATATAAGCTAAAGAACAGTGAGAAAAGTATTAAGAAAATGAAGAGCACGTCAGAATTGTGGGGCACCAACAGATTATGTAATGGGAACTGAAAAAATATTCCAATAAATAATAGCTGAAAACTCCACAAATTTGTTGAAAAACAATAACATGCTCATCCAGGAAGCTTAGTGAACTTTAGGTAGTATAAAAGTTAGGCAGTATAAAAGAGATCCACAAACAGACCCATCATAGTAAAAATGCTGAAAATCAAAGACAAGGAGAAAATCTAGAAAGCAGCAAGAGAAAAACACTCAGTACGTACAAGGGAATCCCCAAAAGATGAACAACTGGTTTCTCAGCAGAAATAATGGCAGCCAGAAAACAATGGTATATAATATATTCAAAGTTGCTCAAAGAGAAAAACTGTCAACCAAGAATCCTGTGCAACAAAATCTATCTTTCGAAAATTAAGAAGTAATCAAGACTTTTATTGATAAACAAAAACTGATAGAATTTGTTGCTAACAGACTTGTCTTATGAGAAATACTAAAGGAAGTCCCTCAGGCTGAAAGCAAGTGATCCCACCCAGTAATTCAACTCCACATAAAAAAATAAGAAAACAAAAATAAAAACAAAGAGCACCGGTAAAAGTAATTATATCATTACAAAAACCAGTCTAAACAACTGATTTAAAAAGACATTCCATACAATCTTGCAGTTCTTTAAATATTAGAAGAAATATCTGAGAAAATGGCGATTGCAATTACATGTGGCTAGCAGGTAATATACAGAAAGAGTACTTTTCTAAACCAAGTGGTTAAGTTTATTAGCTTGTTTATTTGGTGGGGCAACCTAATTAGAAAACTCAGGTGGATATCCTTTGGCCTAGCAATTCTATCCCATCATATGTGAAATAGAAATGCAAGAATATATGAACAGGAGATATGTAAACGAAAGGCCCACCTTTAAATGCCCATACATTTGGATTGAGCAAGTCTATTTTGAAGAGTCTGTTATACAGAAACATTGTAAAATGTATAGAGATAAAAGTATGAGGATGCTTATATGACATTTTTGGTAACAGTAAAAAACAAACAAACAAAAACCCAAAGTGTTTATTAAATAAATTATTATACACCTATTATGGAGGACTATAAGTCATTATGATAGAATGCAGCATATCTAGATTAGTGATTCTCAACCCTCTAATAGCCAATGCCTCCTCCTTATAATAAATCTTTTGTAATGCCTCCTTTACTGTTCTAAAATGAAATTCATAGATAATAAAACCTTCTTATACACTTAGTTTTTTAAAAACCAGCAAAAGGTTTTGATTAAAAGATGAAGTAGAAACAAAATAAATATATATATATTAATATCTATTTCAGTATGTGTTTGGGTACAATGAAAATAACAGAATAAATGAGACAGTCAGATGCTTTCACTTATCTGTGGAATCAAGGTAAATGCAACAGCTACAAATGCAGCCCATGACAATGGCACTGGTATGTGATTCCAAACCAAAGAAAATACAAACCTCCCTCAAATTACATAATAATTGCATTTCTGGAAAATTCAGGAAATGTATGTATGTTAAGAAGGAGGCAAAAATATTTTGTTTACCTGTATAACAACATTAGCTATTAGGTTCTCCTTCAAATAATTGAGTTTTTCGCCTATGTGAGTGTTGGGTGAGATATTAGAAAATCAGGCAGAGAACTGGACAGTATCTCTTTCTGTAGGACTGGTATGAATATAACTCACTAAATGCCAGCAGCATCTCTGAACATTTCAAAACCAAAATCATCTCCACCCATTTCCATAGTGTCCTCCATTGAGAACCACTGATTCTTCTATTTTGAAAAGGAAAGTTTCCAAGGCATATTGTTACTTGGAAAATAAATGAAAATGAAGGCAAAAATGAGAAAAAAGAAAAACAGAAACAAAAGCACAAACCCAGAAAGCACCCTGATTCAAGGGAAGGGGACATAGACCCCACATCTTCGTAGGAGTTATTAAAGTTTTGGTCACTTTTAATTTTCCACAGTGCCTCATAGTGGAGGCTTCTAGGCATCTCTTCTTTTTCTGATAGACTGATATTTACAAGTTTCTGATATTTACAAGTTAAACATGACTGGTTTAAAGGAGATCATTTCATACTTTTTTGTTCAGATTTTATTGAGATATATTTATTTATCATATATTCTGTCCAAATTATACAATCAATATCTCACAGTATCATCACTTAGTTGTGCAATCATCATTACACTCACTTTTAGACCATTTTCCTTACTTCAAAAAGAAAAATATCAAATAGACACACACACACACAAAAACCCCCAAACATCCCATGTTCCTTATCTTCTTCTATTATTGACCATCTCATACATTTTCAAGGTTGCTTTCTTTCTAAACTATAATGACAGATAATAATACATTGAACATTTTGAGATATTTCATTGTCATTTTTTTCTGTTAGTGGTGCTTTTCTGCATCTAATCAATTTCTAATGATCCGGAGTGCGTTGGGAGATTGATCTAAGATGGTGGTAGCTCAAAGAAAATGAAAAAAAACAGGTGACAGACTTTGAAAGATTTTGCAAAGAGCACTAAATTTGAGCTTTTTCCAGAGAGGTAGGCAAATCGTCTTATTTATGCAGAACTGAGAAAGGAGAAGACAGGATATCCTGCTGTTCCTTTCTTCCCTGCTTAAATGCATCTGTTGTTTGCTATTTTTTATTTCAAAGTTGATGGATTGATTGTGTGATGTACTTGGCTTAAATACTTGGATCAAAGCATCTCGTATATTTTGCCCATCAACTTCACTTTGTAGCAGATGTACATTCTGTCTGGGATGCCAGATTGAATTAAATGCTTTTTTAAAACCTGCAATCTGACAAAAACATTTCCCAGTCAGCACTTTTACTATATTAAAGAAAAAAAAAATATTCTGTGGTGTAATGATGTAGCCTGTGGTTTATTTTCTAGGGAAGGGTCCAGTTTGGTTTTGGGGGATGATACTGTGTTTGGTCAGAGAACTGAGGATCCTGAGGCTGAAGTCTGGTGATGGCTGGCCCTCTGGACTCCGGGGCTTTTCTCTCCCATCTTCTGTGACCCTGACCTAGCAGGTTTGATGGGTGGACTCACACCCTTCTCCAAGGCTCCTTTTGTGTAATCAGCATTTCATTTCAATGACTTCTTTGCCCTCCTATGGGAACCACACTCGTTTCTAGGTTTGGATTGTCTCATCTCTTAATTTCAGAGTTCACATGAAGGAAACCCACTGGGAGGGTGTTGGGGAGATAGCTGGCTTTAATGATCAGATTACCATTTTCTAGAGGACGGCTCATGAGTTGGATTTTCCCAGTACTATGCCACTGTCTTGTTGTGTTCTCAGGCTTGGGTTCCTCAGCTGTACAATGAGTGTAGTAGTATTTACCTCCAAAGGTTGTGATGAGAATTAAATTAGTGTGGGTAAATGGTTTAGTGCACCCAAGAGTTGTCTATTGCTGTGTAACAAATACCACCCCCCCCCACCCCAAACACAATTTAGCAGCTTAAAAGAACAAGAGTTTATTGTCTCAAAGTTTCTGTGCATCCCACCCCAAACACAATTTAGCAGCTTAAAAGAACAAGAGTTTATTATCTCAAAGTTTCTGTGCATCAGGGTCCACAGAACCTGGGAGTGGCTTAGCTAGGTGGTTCTGGCTCAAGATCTCTCATGAGGTTGCACCCAGCTGTTGGCTGGGGCCGCTGCCATCTGGAGGCTTGGTTTGGGTAGAATGCCTTCCTAGAACACCCACATGGCTGAGCAATTTTATATTCATGTCGGTCACATTATTTACATTAGTTAGGTATGGACAGTGTGTGTGAGCCCAGAAATATTATGCCTTTTCCTCTGGGGGGTTACTCTCTTGCTTCTAAACCTGGAATGTCCTTTTACTTATTCTTGCACCCCTCCTCACTCCCAGTTTCTATATGGCTTGAAAAGGTTCATTTGGAGGAAATTTTGAAGTGTAGTAAGAAATAGGGATCTATGAGATTTTTTTCCCTCAAATTAATAACTAGTTGGTTCAACACTATTATATGGTCCCACACAGGCTTTCCCATGGTTTTGTGATTCCTTTTTTTTTTTTTTTTTTAAGAAAAACTATTTTATTATTGAATAAGCATTAAGCCAGAGTGTGATGCAGCATAGGCAATCCCCTAAAGAGATTGTAAAAGAATCAATCTCACCCTTTTCTATAGCTAAAGCAGATACAATCCAATACATACATGCTCTTTGCTTCACATAGATCCTTTTAAATTCACCTGGTAATTGGGGTGGTCTTTGTGTTTGCGAATAGCCTCTATCTAAAGGAATAATATAAGGTTTCATCTCTCTATGACAAATGGATAGTTGCAACTTGGAGCTAGATGCCTGAATTAAACTTCCATGGAAATAGGGGCGATAAGGGCGCTAAGTTCCTTTATGATTTTGTTTCAGACAGATGGGTTCCCAAGTCCTGGATAAAGACATTACTGAGTTTTAAAGCTGGCAAAAGACTTAGTTTTGTGATTCCTTTTAAAATTACTTTCTTCTTAGAATCGGGGTTATGCTGGCCTATTTCACTAATCTGTCTATCTTGCACCAGTTAACTTTATATTAAAATGTGAATTCCTGAAGTCAGTCCTTAGCTAGAAGAGGAACTTCGTCCAGTTGGAAACAATGAGATCTGCCAAAGAGCTGCCAAGACTTGACAAAAAAAGGAACAGAGGCAATAAAGTAGAAAATGTGAATTCATGCAGTGTTGCAGAAAGATGGCAGATATGCACTCAAAGCTGGTATGTCTAAAGCAACGGGTGGTGGAAGCAAGGTCTTTAAAAAGGGGGGAGAGGCAGACAAGATTGCTAGAAGGATTGAATTTCTAAGATAGGAAATGCGGCAATGATCTTCATAGGGAAAAAGTACTTCTCTGTTGAAACTATTAATTTACAAAAGGAATATCAGAAAGCTATCTCTAATCAGCTGAACAAGAATGAAATCATATCTTATTAAAAACAAATAAGGCTGGCTGACATTTTGATTGAATTAATGATTTGGCAGATGAGGGGAAAAGCAGCAGATACCACATATTTAGGCATCAATAAAGTATTTGTCACAGCACCTTGAACTTTTATTGGAACAAAGGGCTCAGCCAGGCATTGGTAATTGGGCAGAAGAGACGGGCTTGGTATTACAAGCACAATCCTAATTAACAGAGTAATTTAGGAAAGAAAAAATGGCTTTGGAAAAGGGATGGGGGATTGATGGGCCCCAATTCTGGTTCACCTGTAATCTGTATGAACTGTGAATCCAACATCCCAGGATGAGGGAGAAACCTCTGAATGAGAATTGCGGGCCCTGTGCAAACATTCACAAATATTGACATGGAGTAAACAATTCCTCCTCATCGGGTAAGGCTGTTGGGCTTCATTGTTGTAATTCTACAGGACTGGAGGGAAAGGGATCTGCAGACAGACAGTAGGGAGAACAGGTGGGGAAGGGACTGGTGATGAAGCCTAGAGAGGAAGAGGCACCATGTTCACAGGGAAGGACATTGCACCCAGGAAGCCAATACCCCTCTAATTCTGGACGGACCCACGAGGAACGAATCAGAACTAGCAAGAAAGCAGTCAGGTCTTATGATCACCTTTGTGACAATTTTATGCACAAATGCTCTCTAGCAGGTCACTTGTAAATGGACCTAAAAGTCTGATGGGAAGATAAGAAGTGAGCCAATTCCTTGTGAGGAAGGGCAGCGAAGAGGAGAACAGCTAAGGGAATCAGGGAACTAAATTCATCATCGTTACCACAAAAAGCATTTATCAATGCCTCCCTGCACATAAGCTGAGCACTGCACAGCCAGCAGGGTGAATCACTGCCGAAAGAAGGGGCAAAGCCTGATGGGGCAGCTCAGAGGGAAGGGTTTGTTCAGGATGCCAGAGGGCAGGTAAAAGGTAGAGGGAGCAGGATGGAAGAGGAAAACACACAGAGGTGGAGATCAGGGAATGGGATCTTGGGAAGAGAGCAGCTCTGGGGTCTGCGGCTCAGGGCGAAAACCTGATTAGACTAAATGGCTTTGCAGGAAGCTGCCCCACCTCGGCCTTGAGAACAGCCTGCCAGCCTGTAGTGAGAAGCCCAAGTGGCACCTGTGCGGGCCCTGTGCAAACATTCTGCAGCAAAGCCCACATCCTGCTAAAAACAGAGGGCGGTGAGGCAGTGTGGCGTGGGGGGAAGCGTGTGACAGGCTTCAGGGCCAGTCCACCTGCTGGGCCACCTCTCGGAGCTGGTGTTTCTGTCAGTAGACTGGGGACAACACTGCCCTCTACCCTCCATGGCAGTGAGGATATTGGAGCTGTGGTTTTATAGTGCCTGACACGTCCGGCAGCTCAAACCCTTATGAAGATGAGGATGGGCTTCCCCTCTGAATGCCCCATGGGTGGAGCCGGCCTACCTGAGGAAGTAGACTAGGAAGGAAAAGAGCAGATGGGCACTTGAGGGGGACAGATGGAGGCCAGCCTGGTGCTCGGCAGCTCACCCCGTGCAGAGGATGCCCTGTCCCTGACTCCGCCTCCCGGGCACCCACAGGACCAGAACAGGAGGGGAGGAGGCAGCGCTTCACCCCCTCTGGGTCCTGCGTGCCCTCCACGTTGCTTTGGTACAATCTTTCTGATGAGCTGAGGGGTCTCAAGTCATCGGACATTGGTGGGCACACAAGGTAGTGGGCACAGAGGGCCCTGACTGTAGGCTGAATGGGGAAAGCCTTGTGAGCCCAGGGCCCAGGAAGGGACAGTCAGAGCTCCTCCTTGTTGCTGTCAGGGGGTTGGACGGGAGATGGGGGGTGACCGCCTTGCCGGCTGCTGTCCTCTGGCTGCCCATCCGTGGTGGCGTAGCCCCTCAGGAGCCCACTCTCCACTCCATGCTGCCGAAGGCTCTCGGTCCCTACAAGCCCCTGCATTCTCAGGTACCCCTGCTGGCAAAAGGGCGGCAGCTTCTGGCGTGTCAGGGCGAACAGGAAACAGGACTCTGTACAAAAGCCACAGAGTGAGAGGAGTCAGTGGGGCTCGGAGGTGGGGAGGGGCACAGGAGAGGTGGCACCCATGCCCCAGGGTCTTATCAGGGGCCACGCCCATTCCTCTCTGGCCTTGAGCCTGGGAGCTGGTATTTCTGGGCATTGCAAGTCTGATCTGAGTAGCCATGGATCTTCTCCCTCCCCAGAGATAAAAGATGAGGGGGCTGCCTTGACATTCTGGAAGAATAAGGCTCTGAAACAAAGCAAAACAGCAGGTTCAGCTCCCAGAACTCAGGGCCCAGAGCCCCATGTGGCATGGGGACAGCTCAGGAATGAAGGGAACTCATTCACTCTAACAGACCCCCAGCCTTTTCTTTTGGAAGCTGTCCTTGTTGTGGCTAGAACTCAGGGGCCAGCCTGTCCCTCTTGAAGCCCAGAGAGCTGCCTGCACAGATTTACTCCCTCAGGAATATGAGTGTTTACTGCATGCAAAATACTGTCCTAAGCATTTGTGGGGGACAGACAAATAAAACAGATGAATCCTCATCAATACTGCAGCAGAAAGCTGGTACCTGATATTAAAGCTGATATTATTTCCATCAGGAAATAGTTGTAGATATTTAATATGTAGTTTTGTGAAGGTAACCTTTAGAAGAAATAACCAAAAAAGCTAGAAGTCCTTGCTTTGGGGAAGGGGAACAGAGGTGGGAAAGAGGGAAAAATAGGAAAGATGAAACAGATCTGTGCTCAGTTTCTTGTAGGATTCAGAGACAGGATGCAGCGGGGAAAGGAGCAGAAGATGCAGTGTCAGAACACCGTGCTGAGTCCTTCTGTAACTTCAGGAATGATTTTCACCTTCTTGGGCGCCTTTATTTATCTCTAAACTAAAAAATGGCATGTTATAAGGGTGAGGCATATGTGGAAAACTACAGGGGGCAAACAGGCTTTGTAGAATGGAAAGTGTAAGGCTTTGTAGAGTGTAAACACTCAAATAGTTTTCACTTTATTTCTGACTCATAGCTCTGAGACCCTCTAGCGCAACAGGTCATGACAATATTTTCTGAACAAGGAAGACAGAAGATGTGGGGGGAAGACAGTAGAAGGGCAGCAAGTTTGCCTCTTGGCCAGCAGCCCCCTTCTGCTATCACCACTTCTGCAGAGGTCAGGGAGCACAGAGACCCAGAAGAATCTGGGGCCAGAAGTAGCACCTGCACATTAGCTAAGGAGGCAATTGTGAAGTTAACACCCTGCCATCTGGTCTTCTGCTAGGAGGTTTCTTTCCAGCCCAGGGCAGTGACACTTAGTGGCCAGCCGAGCAGTGTCTAGGAAGTGGGAGCCAGGAGTTTAATGGGCCTGAGACGATGCACTAGTCAGACTCATAACTCATTTACCTCAGGGTGGGAATGCGCTTACTCCCTAACATCACTGACATTTTTATGTAATCCTGGAACCTTGAGAAATAGGCAGGGATTTTATAGTTGAGGACTCTAGATCTCTAACACATAGTTTCATATGTACATATATGATCAAGGTTGATGGGCTACAGAATGCTAGTACTTCAGAGTTTCTTGCTCTGGCTCAATGAATTTACTTTGAGCACCCATCTACATTTACATTATTAATTTGAACTACTGTTTTAAGCCATATTCCATTATATATATATATATATTTACAGTCAATAATATTTACAGTATTATTTCAAAGTGGACTGAGGCTGTTGCCTGGAGGTGAAAAGGGGGCACTTATAGGTCAGAGATGGTTTCTAACTTGCTCTGATATGAACAGAGCTTGATAAACAACAGGCATTTAATAGGTACTTGCGGAACAAAGAGAATGAATATCCTATGCATTTAAGGGGTTAAAATAAAAAGACAAAAATGTGGCTTGCCTCAATCAAACTCCCCTTTGGATCACTCGACTTCTCTCCCTAAGTCCCTTTTTGATTTTGGCTGTCAAATCTATCTTCCAGTTCACCAATTTTCTCTTCGTCTCCATCTAATGGGTTGCTATATCTTTCCATTGAATTTCCAATTTTTTTCTCCAGAAGTTCTACCTTAGATCTTTTTCAAAACTTCCCATTCAATTTTGGTAGTCTCTACCCCTTCATCATATTTCAATAATCTTTTTTTATTTCTTTATATATATCAAACAGACTTTATATTCTATATCTATTCATTCCAAAATCTGCAGTTTTCAGGTTTGATCCAATTATTTGTTGTTTCTGCTGACTCTTCTGGTTTACTTCCTTGTGTGCTAAGTGATCTGTGATTGGGAGGACATGTTCCTTGTAACTTTATTGGTGAGAATTATTTGAGGCCAAGTTTTAAAGTGTGCGTCTCCAGAGAAGATGTGCATTTGCTTCAGTAATGTACTTAAGATTTCTGCACTACAATGGTAGTGTGAATTTTGGTCCAAATTCATGAGTGGGGTCCAGTGATTGGAAATTTCAGGTAGGATCCTTTTCCCTGTTCCATTCAGAACCAAAGACAAGATAAGCATGTGTCCCTTCTGTCTCTGTCTGGAGTATTTTTTGCCTCCTACTTTACCCACTGAGATCCAAGCTTTATTTGAGGGTCTCTAACCAGAACTCCCCCTGCCCTGGCCAAACCTTCCCAATCCCAAGTGCTGGTCAGTTAATACTGAAGCTCCAGAATACTGATCATCACAGATATCCCAGGTCCAGCAGTGGGTCTGTGCTTCCTGAAAGTATCTGGCCTCTAGGGGAGTTCCCTTATTTTCCTATCAAGTTAATAAAAAAAGACATTTAATCCAGCATTTTAAAAGGTGCTGTACTGGAAGAGATTTCTACGAACATCTAGTCTACCATTTTATAGGGAACAGATGTCTTGGGTTTGGATTTTTAGATGTGAAATTCCAAAGAACATAGATCTAGTCTTTCTCTGATGTCTATCTCATCCCTTTGCCCTTCTGGGAACTTAAGTTACCTGCATAGAAGCTTCGCAAATCGGTGTCCAAACAGTTCTCCAGGAAGCGTCTCAGAGGCAGAATGTGCCCGACAGGGGCAGTCCAGTCTGTCAGGAAGTCCTCCACAATGTGATGGATGGCTGCGGGCCGTGGCAGGGGCCAGTCTGCAGGGCAGAACCTCACCTCCTGTTCTAGGGGGGGGAAGAGTGGGAGCCACATCAGAGCAAAGGCTTTGGTTCTCCCTCCTGAAGCCAACATGGGCACAGTTTCTGCCCATCCCAGAAGCCTCCTTTATTCTCAGCTCTCCTGATACACCTCTGCAGGGTCCCTGGTTGGCCCAGTCAATAGCTATCTTCAGATATATGGAAGGCTGATGTGGAAGAGGGACAAAACTGGTTCCCTGTGGTATTAGAGGGCAGAACTAAGACTAATAATTAGAACTTAACTGTTTTTCTAAGACTCACATGGACGGAAGGTTCAAACTTGTCTTTTGGTGAGTACACTCAGAAGACTTGCATTGAAAAAGGTCTCAGAGGCCATCCTGTCCAACTTCCCCCCAGTGTAGAATCCATTCCATGGTGTCTCCATCAGATGGCCATTGAAACATGAGTTGACCATCACTTGGGAAACTCGACTCTAGGAGGTAACCCATTCCCTGTCAGACAGCTTTAATCATTAGCTGCTCTTATAGAGGATAACCTGCTTCCCGGTCACTTCTACCTGTGGTCACTACCATTGCCCATTGGAATGAATACATTTAGATGGCCCTCTTTGAATGATGGCCCTTCAAGGTGCAAAGCAGGAGTCACGTTCCCCAGCTTGTTCATTTACTGGTGGTCACTCTGGGCCAGACACCACGCTGGCATTCTGTGTATATCCCCTCACTTATCCTCATATACTATCACAAAGAAGGTTCTATCATTAGCCCCGTTTTACAGCTGAGGAAGCTGAGGCTCTGAGAGGTTAAGTAAAATGGTCCAAGGTCACACAGTGAGGAATGGACAGACCTGGGATTTTTGCCCGGACAGACTTTTTGTCCTCTTAACTGCTATAACTCTTCTGTTAACCAGCTCCAGATCCTTTTCCTGTTCCTTCTAATGGTCTGTCTCCAGATCCACTCCCCGCACCCCCTCCTCCCCTGCCCCCCACACCCATACAGGCAGCCTCCTCTGGATGCATCTGCAGTATGACAACGTTGTTCTCACTCTGGTGCCAGGAGGAGGTCATGATGCTTCAGGTGTGGCTGCCCAGGCCACGCGATGTTCCAGAATCTGGAACTATCACCATTCCCTGACCTTCTGCTTCTGCTGGTCTCTGGGCAGAGTCCCCCAGAGAACACCAGCTAAAGGTGTTCGAGATGGCAACTCTATTGAGAGGCAGAGAGCAGAGATCCAGCTCACCAGTGGGGAGGTGTCTGTAGTAGTAGATGACAGGATGGAGGAAATTGGACTGCCACGCGTCCTCCGTGTGCCCCACAGATCGCTCATAAAAGAAGACATCCTTTTCGGGCCCAGAGAAATTTCTGCCATATTCCATATTGATGACGAAGAGGCCGTGCCTGGCCTGCTTTCCTGTGAGGGTCTCCAGCTGGGCCAGCATCTGCATGGGGAACTCCTCCAGGTACTCAAAGGCTGTGGCATTCCTGGGATAATGGCAACATGGTATGAAGACCTTATCACTGCAGCAGAGGTGAGATACATGTATATGTATGTGTGCGTAAGTGTTTCCCTCCAAGAAACATCAACCTCACAGTTCCAAGGACTCCGCCATCCCTACGTCTCACTGCAGTGTCACTTACAGCTGGACCCGAGGTTACAAGGGACAGATTCCAGAAACCTCTGTGTACTCTGAAACGGGAGAAGAATGCCCCAGGCTAAGAGAACAGTAATGGAAATGTCCTGAGAAAGGACTGAGTGCCTTGTTTGGCCCAGGAATAGGAAACAGCAATTGTGGTTGGAGTGGAGGGAATGAGGGGGAAGATGTGAGGAGGGGTGAGGGAGGCGGTGGGGCCAGGTCAGGAAGGGCTTCTGGCCCATGAAGGGAACTTCAGATGGTCCTGGGGAGGACTGAGCAGAGACGACATTAGTGTGACTCATGTTTTAAAGGATCCCTCTGGCAACTGTGCGGAGAACAGAGCATGGACCCAAGGTGAGCAGCCTATTGGAGGTTGAGGCATTAATGCAGGAGAGAAAGGCTGGGGATCCAGACCAAGGCAGCAGTGGTGGGGCTGGTGAGAGGCAGTCAGAGTCTAGACACAATCAGAAGGGTTGACCAACAGTTTGAATGTTGGGTGTGGAAGAGAGGGCAGTCAAGGATGATGAGAGGTCTTCCAGCTGACCTTTTGGCCAAGTCTTTCACGTGTCCCTGAACCTGGTGTGATGTTCCATTCCCTGGCTTGGGGTCAGGCTGTTCCCTTTAAGGATTCTTCTGCTGCTTCTCACTGCCACCTGTCCTTTGAGTGCCTGCCTGGCCTTCCACCTCCAGCCCTCTCCCCTCTCTGCTCTGTACTGTTTTCTTTTCAGAAATTGTCTTTTGTGATCTGCTGCTCATCACTTGATTGATAGGGAGCCCACATGGTCCTGGCCTGATGGACTCTGAAATCTAAGCTGATGGTACACTCAGAGCTGCTGTTCACACTCAGCTGCTTGGTGCCAAAAGCTTTACATGCATTACCTTTAATTTAATCCTTCCTACCAAATTGCAAGGTGGGCCTTTCTGTCCCCATTATACAGATGGGGAAAGAATGGCTCAGAGAGGCTAACTAACTTGCCCAAGGCCACAAAGCTAGCAAGTGGTGAAGCCAGATAGTTTGACACTCAGGTTTGGCTGCTGGCTGCAGAGCCTGTGGTACTGATGTCACTGATTTTGACCCCAGACAGATTTGTCCTGCCTGCGGGTTTCTTCTTTAGGGCACAGTGTATGACTGAAGCTGAGTGAGGGCTGGCTTGGGGTGGGGATGGGCTACTTACTCCTTCAACAGGACGACATCAGCCAGCACACCGAACATCTGGTAGAGCCCAGAAGCCTCGTTCACACGCCGGATGATGGAGCTGGTCAGCTGAGTGACGGGATGCTCGGTGGAGGGCCAGGGGACGCCGTGGTGGCGATGTTCCAGCAGTCGGTGAACAGCACGCACTGAAACGGCCAGAGGGAGGAAGGGCACGCTGTGCTGAGATTTTATCTTGTCACCAGGAGGGCTGTCCAGTCACTGTCAGATTATTTGGGCTCAACATGCACTGGCACACTCAGTGCCAAATTTGTGGGTGGTGAGAAAGTGGGAGGGAGGTGGATAGAAGATGGCTTTAGAGTAATGGCAAGCAAGTATTTTCTGGAAATGGCAAGATAGTAAATGTTTTCAGTTTTGAAAGCTGTACAGTTCCTGTTGCCACTACTCACTTCTGCTTTTCTAGTGTGAAAGTAGCCAGAGACAATACGTGAGTGAATGGGATGGCTGGATTTGGTCCACAGGCCAGAGAAAACCCACCTCTTCTCTTGTCCTTCCAGTATTACCTCACATGTGATACGTCAAAGGCAACACACAACAAAAGGACATTTATGTGTGGTTTATCCTATAGGAAATACTTAGCATAAGCAAATGTGCAGAGATAGAAGGAAGGTTAGAGGTTACCAGGGGCTGGGGCAAGGGGGATTGGGGAGTTTACTTAACGGGTTCTGAAATGATGAAAAGTTCTGGAAACACAGAGTGGTGAAAGTTATACAATTGGTCAATGTATTTAATGTCACAGACCTGTACATTTAAAAACAATTAAAATGCTTTCTATGTTATGTATATTTTTACCACAACAAAAATAAATACAAAAAGCAGAGAACCTTCCTCTGAAAGCTCTCTCCTTCTCTAAGTCCCTATTTCTATCGAAGACTCTCATATGGAAAACCTTGATTGCTCCTTCTCTTTCAATCTGTCACCAAGTTCCATTTTAGGATACTTTGTGTGTGTGTGTGTGTGTGTGTGTATATATATATATATATTTTTTTTTTTTTGGCATGGGCAGGCTCTGGGAATCAAACCCAGGTCTCCAGCACAGCAGGTGAGAATTCTTGCCACTGAGCCTCTGTTGCACTGCCCGCTTACATTAATTATATAATGTAAGAATATAAAAGCAACTGCTGTCAGAACAGGGAGAGGTTTTGTCGTCTACCTGGGGCTGCTATGTATGGCTGTGGAGTTGGGGGCCACGCAGAGATGCCTGCTGGGGTGCTATGTGGGCTGGCATCCGCCCACAACCTTCCTGCCCAACCAAGCGGCCTGGCTGGGCTGTGTGCCCAGAGGGAAGGGCACAGAGCACCCCTGGGCTTGAGTATAACCTTAAGTCAGCTTTTGAATCTCAACCATATGGATGTGGTCCTTCAAGAAAAGTGAATGGAAAAAAATAAAAAGGGAACTTGTTAAAAAGATACCTAAGAAAATATGAGACTTGATTTCTGGGTAAGACCTTTCAGAGTGTGAAAATAACAAAACATTATAAGGGGAAAGACTGAGAGATCTGACCGCATAAAACTTCTGCATTAAAAAAATATAAAAAGATTAACCATCAACAGATGAGGAGAGAAACAAATGTGGTATATACATACAATGGGATATCATTCAGATATAAAAGGAATGGAGTACTGATACATGTGATGACATGGATGAATCCTGAAAACATAATATTAGTGAAATAAGTCAGACATAAAAAAGGACAAATATTGTCTGAATCATATAATATGAAATATCTAGAATAAGCAAGTTCATAGAGAGAGAAAATAGATTAGAGGTTATCAGGGGCTGGGGGAAGGAAGATTAGGGAGCTACTGCTTAAAGGGTAAAGAATTTTGGTATTGGGTGATGAAAAAGTTTTGGTAATGGATGGTGTTTGTGGTAGCACAACATTGTAAATGTAATTAACACCACTGAATTGCACACTTAAAAATGGTTAAAATAGCAAATTTTGTGTTTTTTTATATATATGTTTATGTGTGTTACTATAATAGAAAATAATGTGTTTTTTGAATAAGTAACATGTAAAAATGTATATAGAAAGATGTAAATATATATGAAGATTAAAAGACAAAACCAAACTAGAGGAAATAACTTGCAATAAACATGACAGAATATTTCAGTTCTTAATATGTCAAGAACTCTTCCAAAGTTAATCAACAGGACACACAAATCTCATAAAGGCAAAGACATAACAGACAACACACAGGACAGGACCCCCAGTTGGCTGACCATCACTGGAAGATGCCCAGCCTCACTAGCAAGCTGGCTTTCTGGAAGAAACCATGGGTAAGCTGAGTTTCACAACAGGTTTAGGAATTATAAAGCCTGGGAAGTTTGGGAAGGGCGCCCTGGACAAAGGGAACGACATAGGTGAAGTGAGAAAATCTTGAGAGAGCGTGCCACACTTTGCCAAGCAGGGTTTGCGTGGAGAAGAGGTGAGGGATGAGGCTGACCGAGGAAAGCTCTCAGTGCCCGCGTGGCCGAGGAGGTGGGGCTCCCCGAGGGAGATGGGGGCCACTGAAGACCAGTAAGCAGAGGAAGGGCGTGGACTTTGGTGTAAAGCAAGGTTGTTTGGGTTGGAACTCTAGAGGCTGCGTGGGAAGCCAGAAAGCATAGTGGCAGGAAAACCAGTCAGAAGAGACAAAGAGGCCCCGTGTAGGTGAAAGCAAGGCAGGGATGGCCGGAAAGTGACTTAGGAGGGGAATGGACAGGGCTTCTAGCTCTGTCTTACCTTCCATGGCCGTTACAGTTGGTACCACCCATCTTCTAGCTTTTGTCACTGTGCCCAGCTTTACTCCTGTCTACCTGTTTCCCTTGGGACCTGTTTCTCAGCAGAATGATGAGCAGTTCAAGGGTCTGGTCCAGGTACAGCCTTCTGTGATTGTGGGCACTGTCCCTGCCCCCAGGAGGCTCCTCTGCTGCTCGGGCTCCAGCACTCACTGCCTGGCACTCAGAATTGTTTCCCATTTGCCCAAAGCCAGGCGGTGCAGCCCTGTGGTTAGATGTCAGCTTTAGGGTAAGACAGATGTGGATTCACATTCAACTTCCGTCCACTAGCTGAGTGACTTTGGGCATATGGCTTAATTTCTCTGTGCCCCAGTGTCCTTATCTGTACAATGGAATTGAAATAACAGGATCTACCTTACGGGGCTGTTGGGAGGATTAATTATGTGGATAAATACTTAATCTGAGAGAAATAATGGGACCAAAGGAAACAAGAGAGATGGGGCGGTATCTTCCAGGACAGCAGGTACAAAGGAGGGAAAAGAGCATGTGAATAATGGTGAGGAGGGTTTCTTTATGGGGAGACCCAGCTGAGTTGACAGACTCTTTTCATTCCATTACATATATAAATGCAGTTTGCAAATTTGCAAATATTTTGGCTTACAGACAGCTAAAAACCTTCCCTGGCTTCCTTTCCTGACAACAGGCACGAGGTATAAAACAGATTGTCTGGAAATCAACAGCAAACCATGATCACCTGTCCCGGCCAAGTAGCAAGAGTGTGAAATGCAAAAGCTTGCAGTAAGGCCACGGGAAGCATCAAATCAAATGCAGAAATGTCAGGATGAAGGATCCGTTTGATTTTTGTGGCAAAATTAACTAGTGTTATGCCCACCGTGTAACAAAGTATCCGTCCAACAGCCTAACTGGTGGCTCAAAGTGCCACCCACCTGCAGCAGCGAGCTGCATATTCACCCTCCTGATTCCAAGTCAGGCTTGGATTCAGGAGGATCGGGCATCTGATATTCACAGTTGGCTTAAAGTGTGTGTGCCTGGCACCACCGCCACCACTGCCAGCAACAGAAACTGTCATTCTAAAGCAAGACCCGGCATTGCCAGTAAACCCCCAACAGTACAGTGTTTCTTCCAACCTGCACCAAGGAAGCTGAGGCATGGAGTCTCCCTTAGCAGGGAAACAGGTCATGCATGTATCCCTATAATGTCTGCTTTTTTTAAACACAACTTACTTTTTTATTTTTTAGTTACACACATTATATATTCACACCTTACTTTTTATAGTAAAAAAAAAATCAGGTTTTTAAAGTTAAAAAAAAGAAGCTAGAAAGAAACAAAAGACTTGGAAAAGATCGAGTAAAATGTTCATGGTGGCTATTTGAGTTGTGTGATCACAGCAAGTTTTTGTATTATTTCTATTTTCCAAAGTTTCTATGATGAGCACGTTATCCCTTTTTTGTGACCCAGTAGGGAAAGATGTTACAGTATTTAGAAGAGGTATTAATATTCAATATCTTTGGGCTGGAGAACATAGGGATGACTTTCCCCATACCTTGCATTTTTCAAATATCTTCCCATATAACCTTATGATCACATCCTCTCAGATGGCATCATCTCACTTAACTGACTCAGTGAGTTTCAACAAATCTGTGTCCCCGCTCCCAGAAGATAAATATCAAGAAACAGAACACCTAACATTTTCAGAGTCTCTCCTTGCACACACACACTCTATGGAAAGGGAAAAGAAATGGAAACAAAATAAGGCATCATGGCTAAGAAAGTTCAAATAGAGTCAAGAGGCTATTCTGGAACTTACTCTTATACAAGCTTCAGCTAGATACTGCTAATTGCTGTGGTATGCCAAGTCCCCAACCAACAGTATTCCTGTAAACCCTAAAGAACATCCAGGGCTCTATCTGAGACTCTATAAACAGTTTACTCACTAACTTCATTTTTCAAAAACCTATAACTTCTGGATGGTTCCTGGGCTAGATGGGCCCTGAAACCTAGAGTTACCAGTCTCTCCAAGCGCATCAACCAGTTCCATCCCCTTACTCCATAACATCAACACCCCTTTTCAACATGAGCAAGTTGGAATGACCATTGCCCAAACATCCCTGGAGAGTGGGAGAAGGAGGAATTGTATCAGAGAAGATGGGGCTTAACAAATGAGCATGACTACTGAATTATTATATTGATATTTCTTTTTAGTCTCCAGTGTCTTGGAGAAGCTAGAAGGAAGCACCTGAAATGGTGGAACTGTAACCCACACCATACTTTGAAATTTGTTCTTAAACTACTTGTTTAACTATACTTTGAAATGTATCGCTTTTTGGTATATATGTTATATTTCAAATAGCAAATGTTAAAAAATAAACATATTACCATAAAAAAAAAAAAACAAAAGAAGAAAGAGCCTGGGTTTTGGAGGATGATTCCCATGATGGTGATGAAATCACTGATTCTCGGAGCTTCAGGTATTTGTTCAGAAAGGCGAACACTCCCATCCAGCTCACAGGCTGCTGGCAGGCTCGAGGGTGTCAGACATGTTCCAAGCACCTGGCCCGTGAAAGGTTTTCCACATACCTGACTTCCTCTCTCTCCCTCTGGCAGAGGGATTTTTTAGTTCATGGTTATCTTTAAAATCACAAAGCAGCATCTGTGGTTGGGGATTTTTTCTCATGCAATACATGGAGATATTTTTAAAAAGATATTTTAGTATTTTATATGCAAATACTCTCAACTTAACAGACATGTATACCCTCGGGACTTAAGAGTTTTTTAAAACAACTGATATGATCCAATTACAATTTCATATTGACATTTGTTGGTACCAAAGGAGTCTGTGGGTGTGACACTTCATGAGCTGCAGAGTGCTCAGCTATCACCTTCTGGAGCTCTCACAAGCGCAAAGAGGGAGTTCGCCTCATTTGCATCTCGACATTAGGGATGTGCAATGGAGGCTTAGACAGGCTATGGGACTTCACCTGTAAGACCACCCAGCTGCGGCAGGAACCCACCTTAGCATTCTTCGAGTTCGGCATTCTTGCCAACACTTGGTGCTTAAGTGCAGTGTCAGGGTGCACCTGATTTTACATCTTATTTGATACTTTTTAGTCATATCATGAAAACTTTCCTGCCATCTCACTTCATATAGGGAACTTATGACAACTAACTAGTGATAAGACATCCCTGTGATGCTTTCGAACATCAGGCATGTGTTCAGAATCCCTGGAGGCAGTAATGGTGGCTCTGCCTGGGGCTGGCAGGCCCTCCCAGCTGGGCTCACCTGTGTACCGGAATCCATGGATGAAGCCCCCAGCAGATTTCCGGTAGTCCACAGAGTGACTGGCTGTACCCAAGACAAAGAGACCCCGGCTTCCTTTGGACTCATAGCTAGCTTTGATCAGCGGGTACTTCTTGCCAAACGCAGCCCCCGAGGAGAGTCTGAGGGACCTGTGAGTGAAAAGCGGTGTTAAAAAAAAGTGGCATGCCTGGGACTCTAGGAGGTGTGTGTAATGAGCCCCATTTAACAGATAAAGTCACTGAAGCTTAGGTGAAGGTCTGGGTGGGTCAGCGATAGAAACTCAGGATTCAAGCCTGACTCAGGTCTGGGGCTCTGGACTAAGATTAGGTCTTTCTGAGACCTGATGGGAGAGGAGGGTCCACAAGTCTCCTTGTCCTCTTGTGCCCTGGCCAGAGGAAAGCGAGCAAGCAAGTGGAGGGTTTCTCTGATGTGGCTCCTCACCATGGTGCTGTGGCCGCCACATGTAAAGACTTAGCTCCATAAGGCACTGCCTCCAAATAAAAGTGTCAATTGTAATTTCCAGCAGCTAACATCTTATCATGTACCTAGTATATGGCAACCGTTTGCCTACCATGTGCCTGCTTCTCACATTTACCCTCTGAGAAAGAAACGATTGCTCCCATTTTAGAGATGGAGAATTGGGCATAGTGAGTAACCCCCAGAGCTCACACAGTGGGTAAGAAGAGAATCTCAGGCTCACTGCAGAGCCTGCTGGCTCAACCGCCATGCTACATTGTGAACCGAGTTCCTTATTTGGTCTGAGTTTGCTTTCCCACCTCCAGTGTGGTAAGTCACTGTACAAATGAGGACCTGGGCTGCCACTGTGATGTATGGAACAGGGATGGAGCACACTGGCCATGTGGGAATCACGGTGGACAGAGAGCTGACATCCTGGGAAAGAATCCAGGGGGATGCATGGGGTGGACTGCATAACACTGCGTTTCTCATGAGGCGGCCGTGAAAACCATCGCTGGCCCACTCAACGGTGATTTTGTTCCCCCAGGGAGAGGTCAGAAGGGGGCCGTTAAGGCGATCAGCCTCCTCCCCACCTTGGACTCACCTGTTGAAGATGGAGAAGTCAAAGTTCCAGCCCAGGCAGCGGATGACCCGGTCGTAGGCCACACGCATGGCAAAGTTGTCATTGTCATCCTGGGGGAGGGGGATGGCCTCGGCACTCTGGTTGGTTTCTTCCAGGAAGAACTTCAGAGTGACGTGAAACTTGCCCACATGGTCCCTCACGATGGCCAGATCCGTCAGGTCAGACTCGAGCAGCCCGTCCAGGGACTTCAGCTGGTAGGTGTCCAGGAGGCCATTGTTGATGGCTCTGGGTCCAAAGAGGAAGCAAGGAGCCCCGGGTCAAGGACAGGCAGGCACACAACCAGACAATACACCACATGGGCTTTCGACTGCTGTCCCGTTTCTGCAAACCCAATGGGGGCCGACATATACCAGTGTGACTAGGTCCAGCATCCTTATAGGACCCTGGAGCCCTGCATGGACCTTCCCTGCACTTCTCACTCGAGGCCCCTCTCTCCCCACTGCTGCCCTCACTTAACCACACTAACATGGCTCTGCTCCTTTTCAAATCCTCAGGCGCCTGCTTGCTCATGTCTCAAGGGAGCTGCATGGCCCTGGCTCCGCCCCCTCCCTTGCGGCTCTTCAGACCTCAGCCTGAGGGGCACTTCTTCAGGGAAGCCTTCCCTGGATGCCTTTTTCCACATGCATGCTTTTAGGATTTCCCCTTTATGCAACCTGATAACATCCTGCACTTCTCCTTTGCTGTACTTATTACTTGATGCTATTTAGTTCCTGGTTTATTATGTGCACTATTCTCAGTCATGGCATGTACAGCATCTAGTAAGTAATTGTTTTGTAATTGATGACTAAGAAATCAAGTCAGTTAGAACCCTGAAAACTTATTGGCTAAGGCAAATTTTACTTTTCAACTGGGAGTACTTTGTTTCTCTACTTCTCTCCCTCCCTTCATCCTTCTCTTCCTCCCTTCTTGGCTTCTTATTCTTCAACATCTACTGAGTCCCTTCCGGTGCCAACCTGAGTACTGGGCATTCAAAGGTGAGTAATTCAAAGACAAATAAGACACAGGCTTTGTCCTTAGGGACCCACACCTTACAGACAAGTACCTATGTGGTAAAAGAAGCCTGGAGAGGACATGGGGACTCTCGGAGGAAGGAATGGTCAGTCCAGCCGGGGTCAGGAAAGGTTTTGAGAGGAGGTTCTTGCCCTATTTTGGGCTTACAGGACAGGCGTGCAATATACCTGAGGTCTCCAACGTAGTGGGTGGCCCAGGAGAGCCGGACTCGGGAACGGCTCAGCATATGGATGAAGTTGGTGACACCCAAGATGTTCTCTGCGGTCTCAAAGGCCGAGTTCCCTCGGCCCAGGATCAGCACATTTTGACCCACAAAGTCCTCGGGGTCCACGGACACAGACTCGTAGCCCTCTGCGTACTGCGAACCAGGGAAGTCAACCAGGTTGGGGACTGACAAGCCAGTGGCTACAAGAAGGACGCTGCAAGTGGGGGACAGAGAAAAAGTGACTTAGCCTTTCAGCCAAAAGAGCATTCGGTCATACCACTCTCTGAACCTGCTTTACTGGCTTGCCTGCCTCATGCAGACTGCTGAGTCCTAAAAGAAAACAGAGCTCTGGTTCATTTGTTCTTTGGTCCATTCATTCACTCATTCATTCATTCATTCATTTACAGACCTATCCCGGTAGGTGAGACTGAAAGACTGCCTTGCCCTTCCCTGAGCTCACTGTCCAGTGGATACATTTTCACTGTACTTGGATTCTACCAAGACAGAGGAAATTCATTATACTCTCTGATGTTGTAAGAAATCGAATAATTCACTCAATCTTGCACAACAGTCAGATGAAAATGAAGCTGGATGGTCTCTTCTCTCCTTTCTGACTTGCCTGGCAAATTAGGTTATCTGCTGAGCAGTAATTCTGTACGGGGCGCTGCCTTAAGTTCCTTTTTTTAACAAATTTTCTTGTTCCAGGCTCTTTATATTGGTGGGGATTACAACCTGGTGGGGGCAGCTAGAAGTTGGATTCTGCTGGCCTGCAGAAGAGTGGTTTAAAAAATGTGACTCAACTCTTGTTCAGTGTTGAAATTCCACAAAACCTATATAATGCTGGGAGCACATTTACCTCAGCATTTCCCAGGGCATATTTTGGGGATTATTACTCGTTCTTGGAGATGTTCTACATAAAGGGTTTTGTGGGTACATATGCTTAGACAATGTTGAAATCTTTACCCAACACTGAATCATTACAGTGCATATGATGATAGTAAAGACTGGCAAATTCTAGAGGAAAGAGATTGTTACTATTTCCCAAACATACTTGACCACAAAACCCATATTTTTTAGGACACACTTTGGGAAATGATGACTGAGCTGAACCTCGATTGGAGCAAGGAGTGGCAGAAATGCCCTCTTCGCCTCCCACCTGTCAACCAAGGAGAGCTGAGTTCTGGGTAGGGACGGGCTTCAGCAGGCCAGCTCCGGGACCGGTTCCTCCTTACCTGCACCGGTATGCCTGACTGTCCTGGTCCGAAAGGATGAAGTAATGCCCGTTCCAGGCCCGCCGATCCTTGGCCAGGGCGACGTGGGCAATGGCCGTGTTGTACAGCACGCGGAGCCCCAGCCTGTCTGCGAAGTCGCGCAGGTAGCGCACCATGTCGCCGGCGTCGGGGAAGTAGGCGCTGGAGTAGTGTCTGAACAGCAGCTGGGCGTCGTGGCTGAGCAGGGAGTTCCAGTCGTGGCGGAGATTGAACTCGGCGTTGGCCTTGCCCGTGTAGCGCTTGTTGATGCTGATGAGCTTGCGGTGGCGGGGGAAGCGCGTGAAGAAGCTGCCAGGGTTCGCCGCGCGCTCGAACACGGTGTAGTCCCTCCCGGCCCGCTGCAGGAAGTAGGCCATCTGCAGGCCTGCGGGGCCTGCGCCCAGGATGCAGTAGTCCCGGGGCTGGGGTGCTGAGGCCTTGGCGGGGCGCAGGGAGAGGGCAGGGTGCAGGGCGATGGTCAGGAGCAGCCCCGGGGACCCCCAGAGAGGGGCCGCAGCAGGGAGGCCCATCCTGCGGCAGACCAGAAGGGCGAGGCCTCGGATCACGGGGGGCCCCTCAAAAGCCCTGGAAGAGGGGGCGCAGTCCCTGCCTTTCTCAGTGAGGAACCAAGCCCAGGAAGAGGCAGGCACTTGCCTGAGATCACACAGCAATTTGGGGCCAGAGCCGAAAACAGAACTCAAAGATCTCTGGGTAAGTTTGCCCCAACTCCATTTTTACAAGCTCGGAATTGGGGCTCTTGGACGAGTCCTAATCCCTTCCATCTCCATCTCCTTCAGGGCCTCCTATCCTAGGGGCACTAGCCCCCTTCTTGTTGCCATGGTACCCCCGGGGTGCTTTGATGCTGGGGAAGGGGAGGGTATTCTCCCAATTTTTCCTTAATTTGGAGGGTGCTCACACCTTCTTTGGGCCCTCCCCAGGCTAGACCCTTGAGAAACGTAAGCCCCTTTGGTCACGCCCCACCCTCTTCGGCCACGTGACACAGCTGCCCCTTGCACACCTGCGGCCACCCAGCGCGAGGCCGTCCGCTTGCTGGCGCGCGCTCTCCCCGAGCCGGCGTCCCGCGCTTGCGCAACGCCTATACCCGCAGCTCCCGCATCCCCGCTCCGCGGCCCCACCCCCCAGCACAGAGCTCTAACCTCCCAGCCGCTCCGGAGGCAGCTCGCAATTAACTGGGGCTGGGATGGGTTGGGCTCGCCGGCGCGCGGCCCCCGGCCCCACCCCTTCCGCTTCGGCCAATGGCAGGGGGTTGAGTCACGTGAGTGGCGCGCGGCACGCCGGGACGCGAGGGGCCAGCTACCTGGAGGTGGGCGCAAAAAGGTCCCGGCGGGAGAGGCGTGCAAGTGCGGCTGACGCTGCTCCCCCGGCGTGGCAGAGCGGGGTCTGGGGATGGAGCTCACCCGCGGATGTTGGGGGTGCTGGAGGAAGGTTTGGGATAGGTCATGGACCCTTCTTTTTAAGCTGCGCCTCTCCACCTGTAGAGTGAGGGACCGATCAGATGATCTTTGGAGATAATCAGTTTTTACAGTCCATCGTAAATATAGCCAAAGAC
Source organism: Tamandua tetradactyla (assembly GCF_023851605.1). Classification (NCBI taxonomy): domain Eukaryota; kingdom Metazoa; phylum Chordata; class Mammalia; order Pilosa; family Myrmecophagidae; genus Tamandua; species Tamandua tetradactyla. The sequence goes on from NC_135333.1 coordinate 28,854,705, forward strand.
TATAATTGTGAGACTGGAACCCAGGGTGGTGAGCCCAGGACAGATAAACAAGTTGTTTGCTACAATAATCCAGTGTGCTGTTTGCTGGTTAAGGTACATGACTGACTTGATCTTCCACCAAGCAGAGGATGTGGGCAAGGAGTTCTGTTTCCAACGGTTCGTAGCATATTGTCTGAACGAAGGCTTAGAGTGAAGTGATTTGAGATCACACAGTTGAGAAATGGACCTGGAATTAACCTTTTTGATTTACTCCAAATTATAAGCCCTTTCTAAAAGTATTTGTATTCATTCAGAAAACATGCATTATGTGTTTGGTTAATATTGTACTTAGTAGTCTTAAGATAGGCCAGTATAAAGGCATTTAACGTAAGTCTACTGCTGATGCACTGCAAGTGTGGCCGGTGGTAGAGGCAAGAGGATGGGAGGAGTTAGAATGTGTGAACGGGGTGAATAAGGCTGGTTTTCTCAGAGGTGGAACGTGGGCCCTGTTTGAGGTTTACTTGGGGCAGAATAAAGTGCATTTCTATGAGGAAGTATGAAAACCTTCAAGGGGAATTAAGTAGCCCAGTGAGATGAACTAGAAAGTTCTTGTGGGAAGGCACCCTTCCCTAATATGGAAAGAAATTTTTCCAGCCTTAACACGGCTTGCTCCTTGTTATCTAAAAAAAAAAAAAAAGAAAAAGAAAAAAGAAAGAAAAGAGATGCTGGGTCCTCCCTAGAAAAGCCTCCCCACACCTCTCAGGCCAGAGTATCCCACCAGAGACCACCATATATCCAATTCCTTCAATGCCTGTAGCAGAGAAAGGTCAAGAAAGCAGCTATGATCTCAGTGCCTCTTCCAGACTACAGGCCTTTGACAAGCAAAGAATAAGCACTGGAATTTATGGCTGAAACAAAATACCTCATCAAGTAGACCCTCTCTTTGTCTTTAAATAGGGATGCCCACTTAGTGGTTATGAAGATTGTCTGAGAATGGGTACTAGCAAATAATTAAGCACCTAAAATAGTTGTTGGTATCATTTGGTGAGTAGAAAATTAGGCTGTGCTGGTAAGGTATGAAGGGGCCTTGAGACTAGCCTGAGTCTGGATTTTTGGTGCAAGATGTTACTGGTTTTTTAGTATAGGACTGTTTTCAGCAGTTTACTTAGTGGCCCCATGTGGGACAGATAAAAGCAAGGGATTAAAAAAATAAAAAACAGAGGTAAAAGCTGTGGAACTTGAAATTAACTTGCATCTGCCCATTCTACTCCAGTTAATCCAACTAGATTGGGTCATGGGTTTGACAGAGGCAACTTGGTGAAGACTCAATTCCCATGGCACTTGCCTTGCCTCAACTTCTGTACGTTTGTATTTCATAACTTTCATTTACATGGAAAACTCCCCAAGAGTACGTTTTATGCTTGAGGAGTCTAGCTCCTGGCTACAATGTTTTTTTTTTTTCAGATGTGACCATCAGCAGTTAACCAGTTTTACCTGATAGGCCTTGTGGGGCAAGGCTGCCCTCCCCACACCAGACTCGTACATAGCCAGTACATGGGTCTCTGTGAAGATTCAGGCCTCCCTAGCTGACCTTACCCATATCTGCATTCCTAACCCAAGATCTTTCTTTCAAGGACACCTCTGCTGAGATCTCCTTGTTGTGAGGGACAGTGGAAGGGGAGACAAACTGCAGGGGCTTTTTGTTCTGGGCACCCCTGCCTGTGAGGTGACCTGACCCTTTGTTTCATGGGGGAAAATGCAACAGGGGGAGCTGAGGCTTTTTCTTTCAGTGGCTTCCCCGGGGCTCTGTCCATTTTGGTGGCTCTTGTGGCTCTAAAGCTTTTTCCAAAATGGTTCCCTCTTAAGGCCTCCAGTAAGCAACCCCACCTTGAATGGGTGGAGACACATCTCCATGGAAAACATCTAATCAAAAGTTACCATTCATAATTGGGTGGGTCATATCTCCATGGAAACAATAAAAAAAACTCCCACCCAGCAATACTGAATGAGGATTAAAGAATTTGGCCTTTCTGGGGTATGCAGATTCAAACCAGCACAGAGGCATAACTTGTTTTATAGCACTTTGCACATAACTGCACTTTTTACAAATTGGGAGTTTGTGGCAATCCTGCATTGAGCAAGTCTTATGGTGCGTTTTTTCCAACATGTGCTCATTTCTTGTCTGTGTCACATTTTAATTAAGGTATGTACATTGTTTTTTAGACATAATGGTATTCACATTTAAAGACTCCAGTCTAGCATAAACATAACTTTTCTATGCACTGGAAAAAAAAAATTGTGTAACTTGGTTTATTGCAATATTCACTTTATTGTGGTAGACTTGGAACCAAACCCGCATTATTCTCAGGAATGCCTGTGCTCTTGGCAAAGAGGTTTAATAAGCTTTTGTTCGCCTTTTGAAGCTCCATTATTTTGACTGAAATTGTAACCTTAGGGCTGCTCCTATGCTGTGCGCTGTATGAGGCCCAGACAAGTTCATTCTAGAAAGCTTGGTATAGTAACTGACAGGGTGAAGACTTCAAAGAGTCCAGAATAGAACACTCTCTACCTACTAAAGAAATCCACATATTCTAATCATCCATAGCTCTAATTTTACAACACATTGATTAGATTCTGCCACCAGCCCACACCAAGCTTTAAATCTATTTGTAAACCGTTATCCTCACAACCCAGTGTGTGGAGAGCCGCCTCCCGGGTTGGGCCTAGTGGTCGCGCTGCAGCCTGCTCTAGAGTTCCCCCCGCCCATCGAGTGAGTCAAGATGGCGCCCGCATCCTGTTTCCGCGTATGACGTACGCGCCCACCAACCCTATCTTCCAATCACCTCTGTATACGTGGCACTAACCTATTGGGTTTGGGCACAGTATATAAGAGGTTACCCGGACAGGGTGGGTGGAGACGACCCACAGGGAGCCGTACCTGACGGCCGCATAGAGGTTGTTCCCCCGCGGGATATTTCGCCCGCGCGGAACCTGTAACAGAGAATGCAAGCTGAACTCCAGTAAAGGTCTGTGCTTACAACTGCTACGTGTCTTGGATCTGTGTTTCTCACCAGCGCGGATTTGTCTGCGTCTCTCTGTCTCTCCTCATTGTCTCACCCGCCGGCCGGGGGCTTGACGCTGAGCGAGAAGTCGCGGACACCAGTGAAACCTGCATCACAATCTTCTGAGGCACTCTCTTTCATGAGAAGCAACCTCACTTTACCTGCAGATTGTGCTGCCCCGCCCTTTACTTGCATTGGTGTCCCAATGTACCTTATTGATAGGAAGCCTCTAAGGGCAGCAGACACTCATGGTGGAATGGACTCCTCCAGGGGACTTCACAGGGGACCTAATGATGGACAATGCTGCCCATGAAAGGATAATTTTAGGGTTTCCAAGAACAAAAAAAAATAGGGTAAGTGCCTTTTAATAGGAATGAAAATCCAGTGATGCGTAAAAGCAGATAATGGAACCCAGACTATGAATTCCAGATAGAAAGTGCTGTATATCTCACCCTCTTTCTCCCAAACCACTTGAAGAAGAAGGAAGGATTATCCAGCCACTAACCCAAGCAGACAATGAGAGAAAAGACTTATACTTTATTCCATCTGTCAAACTGCAGAGAGCAAGATTCAGTGGAATTTCACACTCCAGCTTCATGTCACCATCTGGTTTAAGCTTCTTCCTCTAAAACAGAGAGAGAAAAAAAAAACAATTTGGGAAGTAAGCTGTGTCATGTGAGGTGACACTCACCTCTGGTGAGCTCCACTCAGAAGCTAAGCCTTTCAGATCCTCCAGGGCGAACAGATTTTTCCCTCTATCATCAGATGGTGAAGGAGGGAAGAGCTTTAAGCCATTTACTCCTGTAATTAACCTTGACAGATCTTTCTTCCTTTAGACCACTGGCTAATACCAGTGACTTCGGCCACCTTTTCCAGTTGCTTTGTCCTCACCCTAGCCACTTCTCTAAAGGAACCCTCTCTTCCTCCACACCCTAGTAACCTACAGCCTCTTGAGCTAAGTTCTTCCAAAGCCAGAGTGAATGCTACTCCAAACTTAAGTCTCAGGGAACTCTCTCAGAGTTTTCAGTCAAGGTTAAAGATGACTGTGGCCACAACTCTGCAAGTGAAATAATTACCCTCCCCGCTACGTGGGACATGACATCTGGGGGTGAAAGTCTCCCCAGCAATGTGGGATATGACTCTAAGGCCCTTCACTGTGGAATTGACAATGTGATCCTGACCAAAAGGGGGAAAAGAAGTATAATAAATAAGGTATCAGTGGCTGAGTGAGTTCAAGTAGAGTCGAGAGGCTATGCTGGAGGCTACTCTTAGACAAGCTTCAGTTAAGATGTTACTACCTTTCATAGTTTGCGAACCCCCAACCAAAAAACCTTCCTGCCAACCCTAAAGAACACCTAGGGCTTTATGTGAGATTCTACAAAGGTTCCGTGCACTAGCATTACTTTCCAGAAACCTACAAACTCCAGATGGGCTCCTAAGCCAGATAAGTCCTGAAATGCAGAGGGACAAGCCTCTCTAGAATATTAACTAGCTCCATACCCCATCCCATATTACTGACAGCCCCTTCCAACTTGAAAAAGATAAAATTGACATAGCCCAAATACCCCTAAAGAGTGGGAGAAAGATCAGAGGAGATGGAGTTATACAGAGAAGGTTGGATTTAACAAATGAATATGACTGCTGAATCATTAAACTGATATTTCTTTCAGTCTCCAGTGTCTTGGAACAGCTAGTAGTAAAAACCTAAAATTGTGAAATTGTCACCCATACCAAAGTCTGAAATCTGTTCTACAACTAATTGTTGCAGTGTGCTTTGAAATTTGCTTTTTTGTTTGTTATCTTTCACAAAAAAGAAAAAAAAAGTAGACTGTGATGATGAATGCTCAGCTATATGATGATATGTAAACGGCTGACTGTAAAGTTTGGATGATTACATGGTATGTGAATATGTAATATATATCAATAAATTTTTTTTTTTTAAAAAGATAACTGTGGCCAGAGAACTTGTTCCCTTGCCAGTGTCCAGATCATTATAGACTTCAGAAAAGAGGCTAGGTACAAACCTTCTTCCTCCTCTTCCTCCTCCTCCTCCTCATCGTCCTCATCAGAGCTGAAGGTGCCATCAGGCAGACTGTAGACGCGGATAACCTGCTTGTTGGGGTCCTTCAGGATGAGGTACTTGCCCTCCTCCAGCTTCATGCAGATGTCGATGACACAGCGTAGGATGCCCCAGGCATTCTCCACACTCAGGTTGATCTGGCTGGCAAACTCATTGGGCTTGAACTGCTGGGTACCCAGGATCACGTGGCGTGAGGAGTCCTTCACATGGTACCGTGATACGTACCTAGTGCCAGAAAGGGATATTAGTGGTGGGGGTAGGCTGGCACAAAGACAGGAATATACTTGGGGTCAAATGTCAGTTAAATGGTGACACTTGGTCTGGGGCTTTTTTCCAAGGGAAAGGGGAAAAGGCAAGTATTCATCTCCCCACCGATTAAGACCTCCTTTTGGAAGATCGGTTCAGAACTTCGGGACTATACATCTCACCCAAGCTTGAGGTACTCAGATCCAGCTAGCAAAGCACAGCAAGTCCAGCGCGCCAACTTGTAGCTGTTGTTCTTCAGCTCGGTGGCAATGACAGCACCTCTCTGAGAGTCCAGCTTCTGACGCCAGTCGACGCCATTACAGTGCTGCAGAAAGCAAGCCCCGGTTAGAGAAGCCAAGGCAGGCTCTTAGGCAGAGAAGGAACCCCCTAGCCTGCTTAACCAGAAAGTGAGTGAGTATGCTCGGAGTCAGAGATAAGACTCCTATCATTTAACACACATGAAGTAAGGGCCTACCAGTTACAAGATGCCAGGGTGGATACTGAGCAAAAGACAGTCTGTTCCTTTACAACTGAGTGTTGGCAGGTACTCAATAAAATGACAATTATTCCCTTCTAAGAGCTCATGCAGACAGGACAAAAACCACAAAGTTAAAGGTCTGCAAAGTCAAAGCGGTTCAGAGCCTGGCAAGATAAAACAGAAAGGGACCCCTAGAGATCATCTCCAACCACGTCATTTATAAAGGTGGGAACTTGGGATCAGAGGAAACTGACTGAAGGTCCTAGGCTCAGGTTCCCAAAGTTTCTTGGTTCACAGTAGCCCTAGGCCAAAAGAAGTATCAAAGAATTCCTTTTATTAAGTAGTTACATCCAAGCAATTCAAGAGTGGTATTCTGGCAGATGTCTTTGCATTTCCCTCAAAAAATAAAATACTGTGCGGCACTCATGAGTTTCCTGTAGCAATTTTAAGAGCGTTTCCACCAGTCTGTGTTGGACAGATAAATTGGCAGTGATAAATGAATGGGATGGGGGGGAAGTTAGGGAGGTCAGCTAGGAGACAAAAGAAAACAAAAAGGAGACATAACAAGTAGGGTCCTGACTACAGTGAGGAAGAAGTAGGTGAAATCCACAGCAGAATGCAAATGCGGATGGTGGTGTTAGCAAAAGAGTGCAAAGGAGTCAGAGATGTCTGAGGCTCTGAATTTAAGTGAGCAGGAAAAAGACAAAGTTGATGAACAGCCAAGCTGGAGGGAATGAGAAATGAGGATACCGGAAGGGGAAGGTATTTTAACAGAAAAACGATGTGAGGTAAGCCACAGTAGAAGAGTTTAGGAGTCATTTTTGTGGAGCTTAAAGTTGAGGCTTGTGGTACACATAACTCTAAGGTGAACCCCACTGATCTTGCCTTTGCAGGAGCTCCTCTCCTTGAGGGTGGATCCTTTGAATATGATGCGATATCATTCTCATGACTATGCTATCTGGTATGTCAAAAGGGATTCTGCACATGTAATTAGGTCTCAAGTCAGATGACCTTAAGAAAGGGAAACTATCTGAGTAGGCCTAACCTAATTGCATAAGTCTCTAAAATCTAGCATAGAGGTCAAAGACAGAGAAGGTCAGAGATTCAAAGCATGAGAAGGATTTGACATGCTGTTGCTGGCTTGAAGATGGAGAAGGCCCTGTGGCAAGGAATGCAATTGTCTCTAGAAGCCGAAAGCAACCTCTGGCCATCAGCGGGCAAAGGAGTGGGGACCTCAGCTCAACAATTGTAAGTAACTGAAGGACGCCAACAACTAAAATGAGCTTCAAAGTAGATTTTCTCATAGAGCCTTCTGAGGCAAACTCAGCTCAGCTGACACCTGGATTTCAGGCTTGTTATGCCTTGAGTAGAGAACCCAGCCACGCCATGCTGGACTTCTGACCTACAGAACTATGAGTTAATAAACGTGTACTGCTCTAAGCCACTAAGTTTGTGTTGTTATGAAGCAAAAGAAAACCAATACAAAACTATAAAAAAGCAACTTTGGCATTAAGAGCTGTGTAGGGAACTGATCCTTAGAGAAAGTTCCACTGCGGGGTGTCAAAGAGGATGTGAGCCAGTGAAGAAAACATGTGAAGGGGGCAGAAATATGTGCGGAACTGGAGTAATGTAGTAATACCGAGGGTGAAGCTGTACAGATGCTATAATATCAAGTGCTACAGGACAGTCCTGGTGAAAAGTCTAAGAAAAGGCCACAGGCCCCAGAGCCAAGGTCAAGGTAAACCTTCCAGTATGCTCTTTGAGCAGCTGATGGGGCCTAAGGAATACCTGAGGGGTGAGATTCAGCACTCAATGTTAATCCCTGGCCTCTAATGAAGGTAGAAAAATAGAAGGAATGGCTTCTGTATTGTAGCTCACTAGACACTTGTTCAACACAAATTCGGCTCAGGGCTCTCCATATACACTGAGCTCTGGTGGCTGCAGGGCTTCTTAATTTTGTACAGCTGTACCCCGTAGTCCGGCCATCCACTTCAAATTTAGACACGGCAAATAAGCCTGGATAGCATTACGAGAATTAACAGCCCAACAATAAGAAAGCACCAGTACGAAAGAAAATATGAAGAGAGGGAAAAACGAAGGAAGTACATTCTTTTAAGCTACCTTTTGAGAGCCAAATCTGAGCTAGATTTGAAAACTTCAAGGTGTTCAATAAATAAAGAAATTGGAAAAAAGGTTATCAGAAGGTTGAAGAGAAGTCGGTGGCTGCAGTGAATGAAGAACACGTCAAAAAGAAAAACTATCACCTAACAGGAAACCTGCTGGCCCAGATAATAAGGCAAGATGAAAACCAAAAGTTTGTAGAGAGGAAAGCCAACAGGTCAGAATGGAACAAAGGGGAGAAAGTACTGGAAGAAGGTAGTTACTGGATCCTTTGTTCAAAAGCAGCAGAAAATTTCTTAAAATGTACTTATGTTCAACACACACACAGTCTCAGTGAGGAACTAAGCAGAGGAAAAAGCTCAGAAGACAAAGCGTTTATAGGAAGCTCTTTAAGTAAAAGGAGAAAATAGCTCACAAAAGCTAAATCGTGTGACAACATGCACTGCAGGATACAGACTTGGTGCCATGAGAAGGGTGATGGGAGGTGATGCCTCACCCTGGAATCCCACTCATTGAGGGTCTTGATGTTGATGAAGGACACTTCACCGTTGGCTCCAGTCATGACGCCATCATGTTCACAGCGGACAATCAAATCGATGTCATCGCCAAGCTTCCACCGGCGATAACTGCAATGAAGACACTCATTTGGTCACTTAAGGTCTAACATCTCTGACACACCTCCACAAACAGGATAGGGCTTGTGCCCAACCTGTTCACAGCACCTGGGATGCTTGCTGCCAGAAAGGTGACATACCGGTATGCAACAGAGGCAATTTCATTCTTATCCATGTCATCTTCCACAAATGGGTTCGGGTTGGGGAAGTTGTATCTTTCTTTCCCCTGTAAAAAATCCCAATAGTGCTAAGAGACTGTCTAAAGTTGCTGCAATGACAAATCAGCCAGACATAGCACCTCTGCTTACCCACAGCCCTGGCCAGGTCACTAGCACCTTTGAGGGTCCTCTGGGCTCACTGCATGTTTTATCTCTTTTATTCCCCATGAATTACAACCAGTAACAGCTAGCATTTACTGAGGCTTATAAGTATAGACTATGTGCTTTAGGTATCTCATTTAATCAGCAAACTTGCCTCTTCTTTGCTTCATTTTCATCTCTAGCATGCATCGCCATTTGATGTAACACATTTACATAATGTTTACTTTCTCTTCCCTTCCACTATAATGAAGCTCGATAAAGGCAGGAGCTTGATTTTGTTTGTTCTTTGCTGTGTCCCCAGCACCTAAAACAATATATTTGTTAAATAATCTAAGAATCCAGACAACATGTCTGTGTGAGAAAAGTCATATTAGCATTGTAACTTTATAGAAAAGAACCATGCAGGAGACCACAAAGCTATTAAGCAGTGGGTCTTTCAAAAGCATGCAGTCTGATCTCAAAGCCCAAGCCTGAAAACTGTTGGCTTCAGGTAGGGACCAGATCTGTCCTGCTCAATCCCACTCTCCTGGAGACTAGCAGACAGCACATGCTCAACCAAGAGTAGATAGTCCAATAAAAAACAGTCAGTGCCAAGACCCTCTGCTTCCCTCACCATTCTCAAGCACTGCTGGGAGAAGTTGTGGTTGATGTAGGTGGCTTCCATGGCCAGGTTGCGGGGTGAGTTGAAGGAATTGCCTTCATCCTGAGGGGGTTCGTTGGCTGTCTCACTCACTGTCAGGAGGTCTGCAAAAGCAGTAGCATGGTCACCCATCCATGCAGCAGTCACCAAATACTCATGATATGCATGGCTCCATGGGGAGACATGGAGGAATCACATAGGTCCACCCTTCAAAAACTGCCACATACTAATGTCAATCTCCAAAATGAGGGCCACAAAGGTCAGGGGAGACTCCTGGATACTATATATAGCAACAGACCTCAGATGGCTCAGAGAAGGCTCAGGCACCTCAGGCTCAGAATTACATTGTTTCTTTTTTGTTGGAAGTTAATTGATATCACAATCGACTTTCTTTTTTTGTGAAAAATAACGTGTCTATAAAAAAAGCAATAAATTTCACAGCACAGTTCGATAATTAGTTGTAGAACAGATTTCAGAGTTTGGTATGTGTTACAATTCCATAATTTTAGGTTTTTACTTCTAGCTGCTCTAAGATACAGGAGACTAAAAGAAATATCAATTTAATGATTCAGCAATCATATTTGTTTGTTAAACCATACTTTCTCTGTGTAACTCCACCATCACCTTTGATCTTTCTATCCCACTCTTTAGGGGTATTTGGGCTATTCATTCTAACTTTTTCATGTTGGAAGGGGCTGTCAGTACTGTGGGGTAGGGAGACAGAACTAGCTGATGTTCTGGAGAGGCTGGGCCCTCTAGGATTCAACACTTATCAGGTCCAGGGACCCATCTGAAGGTTGTTGGTTTCTGAAAAGCTACCCTAGTGCATGGAACCTTTGTAGAATCTTATATAATTGCCCTGGGTGTTCTTCAGGATTGGCTGGAATGGTTTTGGTTGGGGTTTGGCAAGTTATGATAGGTAGCAATGTCTAACTGAAGCTTGCATAAGAGTGATCTCCAGAGTAGACTCTCAACTGTATTTGAACTCTCTCTGCCACTGATATTTTATTAGTTACACTTCTTTTCCCCCTTTTGGTCAGGAGGGAATTGTTGATCCCACAGTGCCAGGGCCAGACATCCCTGGGAGTTATCTCCCACATCGCCAGGGAGACTTTCACCCCTGGATGTGCCATGTGGGGGGAGGGCAATGATTTCGCTTGCAGAGTTGGGCTTAGAGAGAGTGAGGCCATATTTGAGCAACAAAAGAGATCCTCCAGAAGTAACTCTTAGACATGCCTATAGGTAGTCTGTGCGTCTCTGCTACCTACATAAGCTTCACAAGAGGAAGCCTCAAGATCAAGGGCTTGGCCTATTGATTTGTGTGTCCCTAATGTTTGACACAGTATCAGGGGATTCCCTAATGATAAAATTTAATAGTTCCATATCTTTTTCTCCCATCCAACAAAGAACTCTGCCAATACTTTTTGATTATCTGCTTAATATATTCTAGGATATATTCAGGCATTACATTAAGCTATACAGGATTGAAGGCCCTCATTCTTATTCTGGGCTCCTTATGTTTCAATTGTTCAACTAAGCTGTGCAGACAGGTTGAGTTAGATTATGTGCTACAGAAAATTTAGGTTCCAGACAAAATAAGTTTCTTTTTTATTGCTGTTATTTCTTGAGTGGTCTGGTTTCCATTCATGGTGTGTATGTGTGTGTGTGTGTGTATGATATACAAATATATGCATACATATTTTTTCCCTGTGTAAATACACTGAAGCAAAAAGAGCATCAATCAAAAGAAAAATGCTAAGTAAATAATGCAGTTGGTATGGAGACAGCAGAAGCCAGGGAAGTGGCATTCATTAAGAAGCAGAGGGTTAGTTAGGTGCTGTAAGAAATCAGAAAGCTGATATCTCAAGGAGCTTCTTCAGTGACAGACAGTTTCTCCTCTATGTCTTAGAGGAGAAAAGGAGGGATTTGGCCATAGTTACCAATGTCTATGGGGAAGAGACCATTCTCCACCTGTTCTCTCATACCAGGGAACTGCTCAGAACGAACATAAATGCCCAGCCCCTTAGTGTTATGCTCCAGGCAGGCTGCTAAACACTCACCAAAGTCAGAGGTGTCCCTCTTGTCAAAGAAGAGCTTGGAGCCAACTCTCTGGACGACGATATCCCAGGAATACACTGAGCGGGTACAGCTCATCAGTGTGGCCAGAATAGCATCAGTGGCAAATACATTCCCCTGAGTTTTTGCCAGCTACAAAGAGGATAAAAGACAGATCTGAGGTCAAGAACACCTGACCTGTCCTAGGTATAACTGACCATTTGCATGAAGGAAAAGCAGTCCTTGCCACATAAATTCTTAAGAATAAGGAGCCCTTTCAGACACACATGCCTCCCCAGAGGGTCTAGAGCACAGTTGCTTGGGTAAGACTAGCACATAAGCCAAAGAGCTTCGGCTCACTGTCCCAGTCTGCAGTGGGACTGCAGCTCAGTGAGCATGCACTGTATTCTGTAAATCACTTCATGATCCTTTCATCTGGAGAATCACTTCATGATAAGGGAGATAGCAAGTACATTTACTCCATTTTATAGATGAGGCAACTAAGACTCCAGAGAGGTAAAGCCAGTAAACAGCTAAGAAGCGCAGAGTTGAGATTTGAGTCCAAATTTAAGGTCTACTCAGCACAGGGCCTTTCTTTTCATTTAATGTTAAGTGTGATTCAGAGAAATCTAGAGGGGCTTCCTAGATCTAAATTACAGATACAAATTCTTGTGTCCTCTGTACTGAGAGGCCTCAGCTGTAGAAACTGGCAGCATCCCTGAAGGCTGGGAGAGGTGGGGAGGGGTGGGCACCTTTCGGATGACCGGGTCATCTGTGGTGGTGACGGTGTGGAAGATGCGCTTGATGCTCCGCAGCGACTTCTCATTCCTTGTGGTGATGCGGTCGAAGGCCTTATCGTAGTATTCTAGGGCCCCACAGCACTCACTGAGGGGAGAGTATGGAAGACAGGCAGAGTCAAGGGAAAGAAGACCTACTTAAGAGCAAGAACTTTGCTATCAATGTAGAACCATGAAGTGTGGCAGCGGGTGGGCCCTCAGAGGCAGAGATCTAGCTTGGTGGTTCCCAACCCAAGCTGCCTGGTAGAAGCTGGGCTGGAAACAAAGCAGCTTTAAAAATGCCAGTGCTTGGGCCCCAAGCATTTTTTTTTTAAAGTTCCCCAGGTGATTCTAATGTGCAGCCTGAGTCTAGAACCACCCATTCAGGCCAGTGTTTACTTCACTTTTATTTTTTTCAGCCATGGAATCAGGTATCTTATCCAGCAGTCCAATACTTAAGAGATGAAAATACAGTTTCTCTGAATAGAGGGGGAGAGGCAACTCACAGGGCTTGCTCGGTTCCCTATCCCCCGAGCTCCTGATGTGGCTCCAAAGAGCAGTGCAAACGTAACTCATCCAGCCTGACCTTTCCATTTTAAAGACAGGAGTCTGAGGTCGGGGGAGGGAGACGACTGGTGAGAGAAGCATGTGGGTGGGCTGCCTTGTGATCTGGTGCTCTTGCTCCCCACTTTGTTATTACCAGGTAGTTGCCCTTTAGAGTTCCCAAAGCAGCTCTTTGAAGCTGTCAGGAAAACCTCTGATTCTCCTGGAGAACTGGGGTATTTCTCTTTCTGCTGAAAGAGCTTTATAACTTAATCTTCTTTCTGTCTTGCTCAGGGGGCTGGGAAGTTAAAAGAAACCTGAAGTTTAATATTAGCAAACTTTTTCTGCCCCTTTCCCTTGGAAAAGCTAGGACTTAAGAAAGTGCTCATAGCTGGTCCACACACATGGGAGCATGTATGGAAGGCAGGTGAAGGTGTCACTTACATGTCCTGTGGCTCTGATACTTCCAAGTAGCGCATCTTCATTAACTGAGGAAAATCCATTTCCTCTTTCACTTCCCAGTCACTACGAACTTCAACTGAAGAGTCTCGGGGCTTCTACAGGAGAAAACCATTGAAGGGAGAAAAATTATAGCCAGGGCAAAACATGCTAACAGTATGACGAAGGGCTTTTATTTGATAAACATATACTCAACAATTACTATGTGCTAGCCGTTTTAGAAGGCAGAGTCCCTGACTCTTAGGGATCAAGAGTTCAAAACTAAGAGTTTGACTCCTATTTACATATCCAAGGGATATGAAAACATTTGTCCATATAAAACTGTACACAAACATTCAGAGCAGCATTGTTCAAACAGTCAAAAAGTTGAATAACCCAAATGTGCAGCGACTGATGAAGGGATAAATACAATGTGGTATACCCATATAATGGGATAATATTTGGGAATAAAAAGGAATGTTCTGACAGGCTACAACATGAATGAACCTTGAAAATAGAAAAGACCACACACACTGTATGAGCCTTTTACAGGAAATGTCCCAAACAGGCATAGCCATAGAGACAGAAAGTAAAGCAGTGGGTTCTTAGGGTTGGCAGGAGGTGGTGATGAGTACTAAAGGGTTTCTTCTTTGAGTGAAAAACACGCTTGGAAATTAACGTTAGTTGTAATTGTACAACCTTGTGAATATATAAAAAGCACTGAATTGTACACTTTAAGTGGGTAAGTTTCTTGGGGGTGTGATTATATCTTAATAAACTGTTACAAAACAAACAAATGGAATTTTTAGACAGAATTCTGATATGGATACATTGCCTGTGATTTTTGGTCCCATTTTTGCCGCACTCCAAATTGCTTCTGAAATTTCTTCTGCAATCGTATGCGATCTCTGTAAAGACAGGAAAATTGTGTCTTAGCATAGGTCTTACGCTCAACTACCTTTTCAAAAGGCAGAAGCTGCCATTCTCTTTAGCTAGCTCTTAACAGCATCAGTGTCTTCTCTGAACAATGGAAAATGGTATCTTAATAAGAAGGAATAGACCAAAAGTATACACCAGAGATGCTAAAAGAGGCCCCCTGCAAATACTGACCAGATGTGTCTTACTCCCTCTAGGACAGTGACCGTCTACTGGCAACCCCAACCTATGCAGAGCCCCTGCACTACACAACTCCAGGGTGTGCTAAGGATACACTGTGAATGGGGCCCTCTAGAGGTTTGTTACCTTAGAACTGAGCCTAAGCAAGCTACAAGGCCTCTTCTTATTAACATGACTTTGCTTTCCTTCAGGATTCATGGCTAGCAGCAAGCAGTGTCTTGCCCATGCTACCTGCCAAGGACTGATCATTGAGAATGATGTGAGGGCTAAAATGGTAGCTTAAACTACTTTGGGAATTTTTTTTCAACGATAGTTCAATGAAGGCAATCATTGTTCAGTTTTGGCCCACTAATTCCAAGGTACCATCAGTCCGGGAAGAAAAACTTGTTCTGGAAGGATGGAAATCTCACCTCTCTTTCTGCTTGGCACTCTTAGGCAGAGTCTGCAAGTTGAATTGGAGCATGTTCCGTCGATCTTTGTCTCTGCGAAGGTTCCGCTGGGAAGCAGGACAAAACATCTGTGTTAAAATCTTAGACATTTGGCTCACAACAGGCAATGACCTATTGGGGAGACTTTTAGATTAAGGTTAGGGGATGCAAAATCCCAAGTTTCACATTTTACTCTTTAGGATTAAGTCTAGGGGTTTTAGTAGGGAAGTACTTCTTAGCTTGATTTATATTCCCACAACATATTTGCTATTCAAGTAAGTTTACTGAGTCTTATTAGAGGTGCTGAATTTGCCTCTTGACATAATAAGATGTAGACTGACCAGACCGTCTACTCAATAAAGCCTTTATACAGCAATTAAGTGAAGCAAGAGGCACAGATGTAACTTTTTATTCAACAGAGACAAATACCTGGCAACACAAACATCCACTCTTAGCACGGGGATGGGTATGAGGTCTGAGCTTCTGGTGAACAGAGATCTAAATTATTTAAATGCATCACCAAACCCAGACAGTACAAGTTTACTTCACACAATGTGTGAGGAATACAGGCCAAGAATGATGAATTCAGTACTCACCAAAAGACCTAGGATAACTAGCTTTCCTCTCATGGTTACTCATAGGTTAGCATTTTTAGCAGCAAGTGACAGGCAACAGTAATAGCCCCAAGATGATCAGGCTGCCAGTTCTTGGCCTACCTGTGCAAATCTCATCCGATTTCGCTGGTAGGCAGTCTTCTGTGTGCGGGCTGTATCCACCAGTTGGAAGCTAGTTTCATCCTCCTCATGGAAATAAGCATACTGACTTCCACCCCCAAACTGAGAGGAGTACTTATCTGGAGAGAGATGGGAGCAGTTTGTAATCACTACAACTTACGAACTTTATGAATTATAATAGCCTGAAGCCTTGCTCTTCAAAGTGTGGTCTCAGGACCTGGGCACTTGTTAGAAATGCAGATTCGTAGCCCTATTCCAGACCTACTGAATTGGAACCTGTATTTTAATAAGATCCCAGATGAGGTATATGCACATTTAAGTATGAAAAGTTCTGGTCTAAGGAGCTTTCTAAGCCAAGACACTGTCTGAGAAACTCAAGCTAAGCCCATTTCATTCTTTGCCTCATTCTGGAAAGATCTGATTCTTTAGTCTTATAAGAGAGGCAAACATAGGGCATATATGCTGCCATTTCTATCACCCGGTGCTCAAGGTGACATGTTTCACGGATCACAACAAAACTCCTTGCTGATCTCAGCCTCAGATAACCTTAACTTAGTGCTCTAGGAAGCTACTTCCAACCATCTCAAACAGAGACAAAAACCTATTTACCAGATTTGGAATTTAAAACTAGGGGTTTTAAACTGGGGGTCTACTGTTGGGCTTCAGAGGTTCAGTAAATCTCAGCCAATTGAATGCAAAATAGGAATATGTTCAACACATTTTAAAAAGTGTCTAGAAAGCTTTCAGATGCAGATTACTAGGAAGAAAATCGTCACAAGGTCCTGATCCAGGCAGCTGAAGAATACTTACTTGTATACCTCTTATCCTGGTATGTGGCACCTGTCCAGTCTGCAACCTATTAAGAGCCATAAGGGAAGACAGAGAAAACATAGATCAACCAGTTAAGTTTCTTGTGATCCAGAAATCCCTGAAGTGAAAGGACACAATGTGATAGAGTATCAGAAGAACTGGTTCACAATGGCTTTTTAAGCACCCAGTTTTCCTATGATTACTCACAGAGGTTATAATCTTTCTCAGCTGGTATCACTATAAGGAACACAGGAGTTTGGCTTGTGAGAGAATAAAACTCAAATAGGAACTCCTGGAGAGAAGTACCGTCAGTTTAAAAGATGCAGAGACCATGGACAGGCAAGTACCTTTCCTAGCCGATCTCCTTTGCTGAATGGCTGGTAGGGCATATCCCGAAACTGCTCAGGAACTGCACAGGGACCCCAGCCTGAGGGGTTGTCCTGAATCACAGGAGTCATGAACTTCGCCATGTTCTAAAACTAAAAAATACAGAAAATGTGAGTTGCTACATGAAGGAAGTTCCCAAAATACAATTCAAAAAGCAACACACAATACAGAATATTCAACTGTGAAACTCTTACCAGTGTTTTCTTATAAATACTCTGAATAGTTAAAACTCAGAAGACTACTAGCCTAGTTAACATCTTTGAATTAAGGATGCACCTTATATTTGATGGTATGTCATAGCTTAACTTTCTTAATGTTACATAAAATGGTACTTTTTAAAATTAATGGTGTCTCAGATTTGATGAAATATGATAATATTTTTTTCAAGTGTGGTAACCACATTTGGTTCTTCCTTCACCATGGCATAGAACACTTCCCTAAGCTTCAGTCCCTGCATCTGTAAAATAAATGGAATCTGTTTTATCTGTATCATTGGATCACTGAGAAAGTCATATTAATTAACACATTTGAAAATGCTGTCTTTGTAAAATGCCTTGCAATTACTATTTGACTTGCAAAAATATATTTCTGAACAGAGTACTTAGAAAAAAAAAGAATCCTTCAGTATACCTTGAAATCTGACTTTCTTCTGTTGTCTAGTTTTCTATTATTGATGCAAATCCTACATGGAGCAAGTGGAAACAGAGCGAGGTAAAAGGGCTGCCAGAAAGGTGAGGTCACCAAAAACTTTAGGGCGGGGTAAGGGGTGTGGTATGTATGATTCTTTCGTTTTTATTTCTTTTTCTGGAGTTACGCAAGTGTTCTAAGAAATGATCGTACTGATGAATATACAACTATGTGATGAAACTGTGAGTGGTTGATTGTACACCAAGTATGGAATGTTCATATGTTAAGAATGTTCATGTTTGTATGTTGTTTTGTCAATAAAAATATTAAAAAAATAAATTATGTATGGATGAAAAACTATTTACAAATATTATGGGCACTAAGCCTTGTTCTTAGTGCTTGACATGCATTGATTCACTACATCCTCCAAGGAATCCTATGAAGTTGGGGCCAGTGTTATCCCCACTTTCTAGATAAGAAAACCAACGCTAAAGCCGCAATATTGATATTGATAAGGAATTTGAACACAGGCAATCTGGCTTGAGTCCATACTGTGCTGCTGTACCACCACTGCCATCATCATCATAATGCCACAATAGGTCCCCTCAGGAGATCAAACACCAGGGACTCTACGGCAGATGCTTGCCTTATAGCTCTCATCAAAAGCCTATGCATTTATTCATTGTAACTCCCTGACAACACTCGGAAGCATTTTCCCAGAGGAAAATTCATCACACAAATATCTCCTGGAAGCTGGAGAGCAATCAAAGAGCACAGCTGTACTGAAATTGGCAAACTGTCCTCATGGCCCCAAGACGGGGAGGTTGAGGGTTCCTGGGTGACAGCAACAGGAAATGAACCTGGGAGCATCATCTTCCAACTCTGAACTGAAGCTATATTACAGGGAGAGGAGTTCAGAAGGAAAGGGGTGGCAATCGCAACAATTCACATCCAGTAAGTATTTCTTGAGCTCCTAATTACATGCCAGGAAATGATACTAGATACTTTATCATCAGTAATCCTCACTCTCCCAATTTTAGAGAATAAAAAACGAGAAGCTCAGCCAAATTCCACGCAGCTGATCTGTCCATGGTTTCAAAATAAATTTGATTTCGGGGGCTGTTTGCTGCAAGTCCAGCATTCTTTCCATTCTATTATAGATGGACAGCAGCCAGGAAATATCTGGGGCTTTCAGACCAGACTTCTCCAGGCGATGGGAAGTAGTACCTGGGCTTCAGGCAGTGTAAAATAGTGAGAATAGAATGAGTACGGAAAACTGAGCCGTTCAGGCAAAACTATAAGGGCAGCTGTACTGGCCCCAGGAGCAGGATAGGGAGGCATCAACAATGCAATCAGAAGGGTGGTTGGGAGGCCATAGTGTTGCGTAGATTACCACGGTCACCACAGACCGTACGCCATCAATCCCCGAGGACAACTGCATTCTACCCTCCCATTTCACAAGGAAACCAATGAACTGTGAGATCCTCAAGGCAGGGGCCGAACACCGCTCAGGATGGCACCTCCAGTATTAAACTCATAGGAACTCAGATCACTTTTGAAGGGAGACCCTGAGATCCAGCAGGTTTGGGCAACAACCAAATTTGCCTAGCCTAAGGCAGCTAAGCGGAGCCTAGAGCCAGGGACCTCACACACAGGGCTGGGTCCCCTCAACCCTCACTGGGGGCTGCTGAAGACGCGGCGGCAGGAGCCGACGTAAAAGAGGTCTCTTCCGGGAGGCCCTGGAACGCCGAACCCAGCCCGGGCCGCTTCCGGGGGCCCGCAGGGTCCCACGGAAGACCCCGCTCACCTGCAACGGCCTCGGCCGGCCCAGATTGCGATAGATGGCCTGGGTCAGAGATCGTGCCACCGACAGCTCTCCCAGGAACCGGGAAAGGAGGAAAGATGCGCGCGCAATAGCCGGCGCCGTAAACAAAACCGGCGCTGTCGTAAACTGTGCGCCATCTTCCTCCGGATTCGGCAGAAGAATGCATGAGCCGTAAAGCTAAGGCAGTCCCGGAAGTTCGTCACTGCTCTTTATGAGGTGTCGGCGTTATTCTCCGAGGCGCCTAGACGCAAGAGGGTGGTTACAGTTACGATCAGACGGCGTCCGGTGACGCTCAGCATTGCGACGTGGCAGCCGTGCAATGGAAGATAGTGGCTGCGAGAGGCTGACAGACGCGCTGTATCCCACAGTGCTTCAACCGTCCTCTTCGGTACGCAGTGATCCGCGGCTCCTCCGCTTGCTCTAGTTAATCGTCTCGTTTGATTCTCACAGCAAGCGGGAGGAGCGAGTTTATTAATTTATTATTATTAACCTCCCCTTTTACAGTTGCGGACGCTGAGGCCGCCAGGTTCATGGTTCAAACGCTACTTACACAGTTTTAAACTTTATTGCTCGTCAGAGGTTTCTGGAGCGCTAGTTTTAATAAATGCAGGCTACGGATCTCACTTTCGTAGATTGTTATTCAAGTAATCTAAGCAGGAACCCAGGAATCTGCAATTTAATTAGCAACTGTGAGTCTGAAGTGGGGGACTCAGAAACACTTTACATTAGGCAAGTGTTGTCCCTTCTGCAGCTCCCAGCCAATAGATTTTGTCCAGGAGTCTTGAGCGGTTTCAAAACATTCTTCAGAAAGAAGCTGGGTGTGACTTTATTAAAATCCCAGATCCTTTTGTGCCTTGCCTCCTTGGTTTCCTGATCATACAGTTTGGAAGACTGTCCTTCATTGAAAGACATATCAGACCTTCATCTCTCTGAGCCTCAGTTTTCTTATAAGTAAGAAGGGGCTGATAATAAGGGGATACTGTGGGGGTAAAAATAGAGAATGCATGTCAAAGTACTTAGTAATTCCTCTAACCTGTTGGGGAACTTGGACAACTTATTTAACCTCTTTAAATCTTACTCATCTGGAAAATGAGAATGTGATAGCAGCGCCTATCTCCATAAGTTCTCTCCCAGTTGCCCTTGTTCTAGTTTTTCTGATTTTTGTTTGTGACAGCCAGTGAGTGGTGTTTAGGGCAAAACTTGTAGTCATAATTGGTAGCTCCTTTTCCCTTTGCATTACGTTCATTAAATACTCATTATTCAGCTTCCAAAATATATCTTAAACTACCATCTCTAGCCTGCAAACTTGGACTCCCACTCTTGCTTCCCTACGGCCCATTCTCCACATGGTGGCTAAAGCATCGTTCACAACCTTCTAGTGACTTCCCATTGTGTGCTTAGAATGAAATAAGAATGTCTTCCCATGGCCTGCCTGGTACTTGGTTCCCTTTCCACTTCATATGCTGCTGTTCTCCACTCACTGCTCCAGCTGCCATGGCTTTTTTGAACCCTGAACCCATCAGGCAGGGCCTCTGCACTTGCGTTCCTTCTACATGGCACACTCTTCCACAAATCAGCTCATGGTTGGCTTGGTCCCTCCATCTATGTCGCTACTCCAGAGTTGCCTCCTCAGAGAAGTCTTTTCATACCATCCTTTCTAAAATAGCTACTTTCCCCTTCATCCCTCCTCCTTCTCTGCTTTGTTTTCTTCATAGTTCTCATCACCATGTGAAATATTTGTTTCTTTGTTTAGGGTCTGTCTCCCCTCTAGAGTTTAAGCTACGTGAAAGTGTGGGCTTTGTCTGTCTTCCCTAGAGGAGTGTCTGGTAGTAGTATTTGTTGAATTGATTGTTGAATGGATTGGGGTTTTGGACAATTAAATGAGAAAATGCATGTAGCACATTACCCTGGGCACATAACTAAGCAATCAATAAATGCTGATATAAAATTAATATCAATAGTAAATTGAGTGTGTTCTGAAATATAAGGGCAAATGTATTTTTATTGATTCGCTTGGATCGTGTCTTTTCTTTTTTTGCTGTGGGCCTCTGGGCCATCTGCTGCAGCTTCCTTCCATGACTTGCCCAGTGTTTAATAATTTTCCCCATGTTTTGGTTCAGATGTCCCTGCCCACACCAGAGGGAGGAGTGCATGGAGTGTCCCATCTCGTTCTTTGTAGTGGGTCCCTGGATTTGGGTGAGAGATCTTGCCCCTGTTCCTCCTCCCAGCTGAGACTCCTGCTGCCACTATTTCTGCCTCTCCTGGTGCCCAATCTCTAGATGGCAGGAGAATGACCCTCCTTTATACTAAATCAGAGCATGCCTCATCTTCCCCAACTTCCCTGCCCTTAAAACCCTTCGGTGGCCTACCATTACTCTGAGGGTAAAGTCATAAACACCATTCCATGACCTACAAGGCCCTAAATGATCCTTCTTCCCTCTCCCAACTCAACCCTACTGTCTCCCCTTTCCCTTACTAGCAGCTTCCTCTTTCTGGAACACATCCAAGCCAGTTCCTACCTTTTAACCTGCTGTTCTCTAGGGCCTGGAATGGATTTCTCCTAGATTCATGTAGGCCTGTGTTCTTATCGAACAGGCTTTGTGTATGTGTGTGTGTGTGTGTATTTAATATTTTTATTGACAAAACAACATACAAACACAAGCAGTCTTAACATATGAATATTCCATACTTGATGTACAATCAATGCCTCATAATATCATCACATAATTGTATATTCATCACCGTGATCATTTCTCAGAACATTTGTATCACTCCAGAAAAAGAAATAAAAAGAAAAAACTCATACATACTACACTCCTTACCCCTCCTTCTCATTGACCACTAGTATTTCCATCTACCCAATATATTTTAACCTTTGTTCCCCCTATTTTTTTCCTATACCCCTTACCACTCTCATTGATCACTAGTATTTCAGCCTACTCAATTTAACACTTGTTCCCCCCATTATTTGTCCATATCTTTTACTCATCTGCCCATACTGTAGGTAAAAGGAGTATCAGATACAAGTTTTTCACAATCACACAGTCACATTGCAAAAGCTATATCATTACACAATCATCTTCAAGAAACATGGCTACTGGACACAGCTCTACAGTTTCAGGCACTTCCCTCTAGCCACTCTAACACACCTTAAACTAAAAAGGGGATATCTATATAATGCATAATAATAATCTCCAGGATAACCTCTTGACTCTTTGAAATCTCTCAGCCACTGACACTTTATTTTGTCTCATTTCTCTTTTCCCTCTTTTGGTTGAGAGGGTTTTCTCAACCCCTTCATGCTGAGTCCCAGCTCATTCTAGGGTTTTTGTCCCATGTTACCAGGGACGTTTACACTCCTGGGAGTCATGTCCCATGAGGAGAGGGGGAGGGCAGTGAGTTTGCTTGCCGTGTTGGCTGAGAGAGAGGCCACATCTGAGCAACAAAAGAGGTTCTCTGGGGGTGGCTTTTAAGGCCTAATTTTAAGTAGTCTTAGCCTGTCCTTTGTGGGGATAAGTTTCATATGAACAAACCCCAAGATTGAGGGTTTGACCTATTGATTTGGTTGTCCCTAAACAGGCTTTTCTTGACCACCCTTCTGAGCTGCTTCACTCTGCCTCATTAACTTTTTTTTATATTGTTACATTGAGCTTGTCGCTTACCTGGTACTTGTACCAAGACTTGCGTTAACTTATTTAATCCTCATCGCAACTCTGTGAGATAAGGACTATTATTCTCCTCATTTTACAGATAAGGAAGGTGGGGGTACAGTAAGATCACACTACATGCTCTAGGTCAAACAGAATACATGGCAAAGGTGGGGCTCAAACTCAGAAGACAGCCTGCCTCCAGCATCTTCCCATATCCCATTACTGCTTTGTTGGGATCCTAGCATTTATGTCGATCAGAAGTTACCGTACATTTATTTGCTTAATTATTTATTGTCTCGTTAGAAAGTTAGACTCCTGAGAGCAGAGGTTTTCCATGTCTTTTGTGTGGTGGTATCCCCAGCACCTGGAATCATGCTTAGCACTGGTAGGTTCTTGGGAAATGTTTGTTGGATGCATGAATGAACTCCCGTGCATCCATGGCAGATCCTTCCACTGCTGCTCTTGTCATATGCCTTGTTTTATTACTTAGGGGCCACCTAGATCTCACCCCCACCCCCAGTCTCTGGACTCCTCCAGTGTGGGGCTGCATTATTTGGGGTTGAACTGTCAGGGCTCAGCACTCCACCTGGCACCCAGAGTATGTGCCCAGAGATGAGGCCTTTAGATACTGTTGCTAGAGACTGAAAAAACAAACAAAAAAACCTCAGCGTTCTTGCCAGAGAAGTGTAGATTTGGGGGCAAGTGCCCTATTCTCAAAAGGAACTCTCATTTAGTCTTTCTGGTTTGAAAAGTTACCCCACCATCTTTTTCCAGGGAATTTAATAACTAATTTTTCATTATTGCTAATAACAGCTAATCTTAGCACAGCGGTTTATAAGCAACTACGTCATTTCTGCCTCATGGTGACAATATTTTAATATTAATTTTGCGGATGGTAAAATGAGACTCAGAAGCAAGGTCACTAACCAAGGTCACACAGCTAGTGAGAGGTGGAGCTGGGATTTCACTTATTTATTCATTCAACAAACATTTGTAAGCACCTGCTCTGTGCCTAATACAGAGCTAGGAGTGGAGGATGGAGCAGGGAGCACACAGGTGAGGGGCCTATTCTGTGGAAGGTGACTTTTAGTGATCACTGCAACAGAGGGCAATTTTATTTCCCTTCTGCTGAGGGTGAGCAAACCTCCCAGTTTGCAAAGGACAGGCCCAGTTAATACCTTTTGTCTTGGATCATGGTTGATAGTGCCCCTTTCTTTTTCAAAAGTGCCCGCAATTTGAGTGGTAAATTATACAGTCGCCCCACATTTGTCCAGGATCTCAGAGCATATGTCAGATCCTGGCAACAAGTTTTATCTCACAGCTCAGAATAACAAGATACACGAGGCAACTCACACAAAGAGAGCGCTCAAGAAATCCATCTTAGTTTAGCGAGCTCTTGCTATGCTGCAAATCACTCCAAAATTTAGCAGCTTAAAACAACCATCATCCTTTTGTTATCTCTTTTGGTTTTTTGTGGGTCGGGAATTTGGAAAGGGCTCACTCAGTTGGGTGGCTCTGGCTTGAGGCCTCTCACAGGGTATGGTTAGAGGGTGACAGGAACCAGAGCAGCGGGGGGCTGGTCAGACACCCCCTCCACCCTGTTTAGCCTCAGGTATGTCTCGGTGGCGTTTCCCCCAGGGCTTCCTCACAGCATGGTGGCCTCAGCACAGACTTCTTATGTGGAGGCTGAAGATGCCAAGCGCTAAAGAGCTGAACGCTGCCTCGCCTTCTGTGACCTTCTGTGACCTTTGATGACTTTCTATGACTTAGGCTCCAAAGTCACACAGTGTTGCTTCCGTCTCTTCTGTTGGTTACATGTGAATCACAGACGTGCCCCGAGTCAAGGGCAGGGAGCAAACCCCAGCTCTCTCGATGGACAAGGTTCAGGGCTATAGGAAGGCATGTGGAGCAGAGGTGCTGTGCTGACATCTTGGAACATAACACCTGCCGTAGATGTAAACTGGCCCTTTTTTGGGGTCACCGGTTAGTCGTCTGCAAATGTGTGACTGAGCATTTGGACACATCAATTGCCAGTCCCATTTCCTGAGGAAATCTGGCAGGGAGGAGGCCTGGAATGTGATCACAGGTTATCCCAGGGGAAACCTGGTCAGCTACCTTGTACCCTCTTTGGAGAAGGAGTGAATGGGTGAGTTGGTCAGTAGAGGCAATGTGGAGAGGGGAGAGTCACAGGAGAGGCTGGCACATCCAGGGAGTGGCTCTTGGCTGCACCTGGATGAGGCTGCCCCTCAGGATAGAGGAACCTCAGGTTGCCTTAGCTGTTAAATGCATCTTGAGACCAACTCCTGTTGCTTGTTCTGACTCCCTTCTACCCACAGCCCCTGTGTTCTCATGGAGCATTTGCTCCAGAAAAGTCCATGCTGCCCAGGCCTCCTACAGCCTGTCCCTCTGGTTGTAGTATTTCTGGTGCTTTCCATTTACAAGTGGACAGTTGTGCATTCATCAGTCATGTAAGCTTGGTTAAAGGGAGTCTGCTTCTGCCCCGTGTAGATGCACCCCAGACTGTGACGGCTTCACCAAGGTCATCTTGGGGGACTCTCACTGTGGCCAGCCCCCCTCCCAGTGCGACAACCCTGAATCTCCGTGTGTGCCTGCTGAGAACTACCCCAGCGGTCATCATCCCCCTTTTACAGACGAGGAGACCAAGGCACAGAGAGGTGGAATGTCTTGTTCAAGGTCACCCGGCTGGGAAGGGTGAAGGTGGAATGAAACGCAGGGGTGCCTGGAACCAAAACAGGCTCTTTTTGCGCACAATTCCCAAGTCCACAACGCTCTGAAGATCACAGGCTTTTTAGTGAAGTTGGGATAAGGTGAACCTGACATGCATGGGACTTGGGGCTATTTATTTTATCTGTCTTCAAGCGACTCTATACATTTTGCTGCAGAAAAATCACAGTGACTATTGAATGCTGCCACAGAGTTCATTGGCCATATGAGCTCGGTAGATACACTATAGAAATTTCTCAAAACCCAGAGGATTCTAAGTTATCGAATACGTCAAACTCCAAGGGTTTCAGATAAGAGATGGTGTATCTGTAACAAATGTTTCTGTCTCAATGAGGCAGAGGTCACTGTCCCCTTTTTACTGGGGGGGGGGGGGGGCGGGGACATGGGACTCTGTGTCAGCATTTTATCGTCCTGACGGACGGTGTTCTGGTAGGAAGGGAAGCCTTTGAGTCACCAGCCCACCCCAGCCTCCCAAGAGCGTTGTTGCCCCAACAGATTTTAAAAATAGAAACCTGGAAGGATTAAAGCCCCAAAGAATGTCCCAAGTCCCCTGGAAGAAAGGGAGTCTTGTGTTCTGTCTTGATCGTCGGCATTCAAAATTATTTTTTATTTCAGCTGGATATACACTCACCCATCACAGGACCAGCTCTCAGAATAGAGGGGCACCTGTTGAATCATCCACCCCACTTCCTGCCTCGTGCGGGCATCTCTCCAAGTGCTGAGCCATCCAATTCTCTGCCGTGGCTGGAGATATATCAGGATTTGCAGCCCTGGTGACAGGAGACAAAATAGATTCCCATTTCCTTTGGAACCATTTAGCGAGTCTAGAAAGTGCTTGACTGTTTCAGTAGGATGAGCGCTATCTGGGCCTCTCCTGGGCTCCTTCTCTCTGCCCTGCACGTTTCCTTCTGTTGGACGTTGGTGTTTGATGGTCCTGGGGCCGAAGGCAAACACTGACTTTAACGTGCTCTGGCTGTGCAGCAGGGGGCTCTTAGGTGCCCCTCTCTGAACCTCAGCTCCACTTACTGCCGCACAGTGTTGCTTGTCCCTGCGTCCCACGCCCTGTCTCCCACTGTCCTCCTTCTTAGGCTTGGAAACTGTGTCTGGCAGAGGCCTGCTTCAATATCAAGGTGATATTGAACGGGATGATCTGTGGGCGTCTCTTGGGGCGGGATGGCACCCACTGTGATGCAAGTAGACATCTTGCCTGAATTTGAATCCCAGCCTCACTGTGAGCCGTGTGACTGATTAAGTCATGGGTTGCCTGAGGCTTGACTTCTTCATCTGTAAAATGGATGGAATCACAGTGTATACCACTGAGGGAGGTGGTGAGAATTAAGTCAGGGAATGTATCTATAGTGCTTAGAATGTGTATGAGCTGCCTGGCATGTAGTAAACCATTAATCCATGACAATTATGACCTGGTTGCCAGAAGCCTGTGGGGGGCATTGATTGGGGCAAGATTTTTGCAACATTTCAAAAGCAATCACTTGTCACTTGTGGGGAGCCAGGCCCTTTAGGCTGGACACTCAGAGTTGAGAGGGAGATAGAGAGATAGAGAGAGAAGCAGATCCAGCCATATCCTCAAGTGACCCATCGTCTGAAAGTAGATGTGGTGAATCTAGGGCTGCGAAGCTTTTGAAGTGCTTAATGACATATATTTTGAGCAGATTTCATATATAAATCCAGATATTTGGGTTCTTTTAAGAACTGTCAACACTAGGCCGGACTTCCTGCTTGACAATAAAAAGCTGGACCTGAATGGAGGCTGCCCCCTTGGGCAGGGGCCCTGCCTTGCCACAGTCCCCACTACTCCCTATTGCCTATACCCTGCCTTCTTTATGTT
The DNA here is from genome assembly GCF_023851605.1 of Tamandua tetradactyla. Taxonomy (NCBI): domain Eukaryota; kingdom Metazoa; phylum Chordata; class Mammalia; order Pilosa; family Myrmecophagidae; genus Tamandua; species Tamandua tetradactyla. The sequence continues at coordinate 28,882,225 of NC_135333.1, forward strand.
CGTATGTGTTCCCTGGCTGGCCATCTGGGACTTTGTAGATAAGGTAACACACAACACTGTGAGTAATGTGGGAGCACAGTGAGGGTTAGCAACTCAGCCTGGGACAGTTGGGAAAAGCTTCCCAGGGGAGGCCGAGTCACAGCCACTTCTCCATAATACCTGCGGATACTGCTAAATACCTTCATCTTAAAGGCTCAAGGACATGGACAGAATAAAGTCAGAAACTGGTGGGAGCCTTGGAAATCACAGGGATAAAACATCCAAGGCTCAGGGAGGCTCGTGACTTGTCTGGGGTTCCTTTGGTGGCAGCACTGGGACTTAAACCAGGACTGTCAACCAGGAACTGTTCTGGGCCACCCTGCCTCCCCTGTCCCTGGGTGTCTTGGGAGCCAGCAGGATTTGTGCAACAGTCTTGGTGTTGAGTCTTGACATGGCTGCTTCCTTGCAGTGTAATCTTGGACAAGTCATTTCATCTCTTTGAGCCTTGGTTTCCTGGTCTGTAATGACTCTTACCTGAAAGGAGCGCTGAGGCCCAAATCATGAGAAAGTGGGTAAGAGGACAACCTGTAAGTAATAGAAGACTCTGGACAGATGAGGGTCATTATAATTATTGAAAACTAGCCACCTCCTCCCAACAGATTTTGGCACTGTCTGTTCCATGGAGACCTTGAAGGAAACCACTTTCTCTCACCTGCCTTTGCCTGCCCCTTGTGGGAATGCCCATGGCCTTTTGTCAGACTCAGACCTAGAAGGGAAATGTTTTGGGATTCTCTGCCCTAGACTGTGAGCAGGACTCTGGGTGCAGAGATCCTGGAAGGCTCCCCTCTTCTAGGAACCTTCAGAATCAAAGGGGTGCTGGGACCAGAGATGGAGAAGAAGCTGAGTTTCTGGGGAAAAGAGGAGAAACTTTAATCATTATTTTGTTTTCTTCAAGGGTCCTCTCATTGGGCATCTCTTTAAATCCCGGTTCAGTGGTTGGAGCACTGTGTAGCACTGTGGCTGTCCACCCCAGCTGGATTCAAATCCTGATTATTGTGAAAGTGTGACTTTGGGTAATGTTTCAAACTTCTCTAAACCTCAGTGTCCTCAGCTGCAAAATAGGCTTCTTAAAACTACCTATTTTATAGGAATTACATGAGATCATGGTTTAAAGGGTTAAAGCACATTGGGACGCTCAATAAATACCCGTTCTATTGTTGGAAATAGTAATCGTAACGATGCATCGTGTTTGCTCACCACTTTACCAGTTATAAACTAGTCCTTTCCTTACCCTGCTTGACCTTCATGGCAACTCTCTGAGGAAACCGGAGCTCAGAGAGGGCGGCCGTCTGCTCAAGGTCACGGAGCTTGTCAGTGGCAGACCCAAGTTCAATTCTTAGTTGAAGAAGGCACAGCATCTGGCATGGGTGCCAGCCTGAAAATGAAGCTGGGCTGCAACCTGGATATTCGATTTTCTCAAAGATCCCTTAACAGAAGAGTAATTGGAGAGTTCCTTCAAATCCTCGTTGTACCTGTTTATATGCTAAGCCTGTACCATATCTAGGGGTGAAGAAGTTTCTCATTGTTCTGTGATGCTGTACTGAGTTTTTCTCGCATGTGTCCTAAAACGACCTCTGTCAGGCTCCTGGTAGCCCCCTCCCCGCCTCTGAACTGTTTACCAGAGAAGCCACGTGGTTTGAATTCTGGCCACTTGAGGGCGCTGCTGCCCAAGTGATGGACAGCCATGCCCAGCATCTGGGCTGCATTTCCCCACACCAGAGATCAACGACGGCTGCTGTGTGCCAGCCACTGTGGCTGCTGCCGGCAGGGCTGCAATTGTTCATTATTTCTGTATTAAAATCACAAACAACGACGGCGGCAGCAGCAATAATAATATCGATACGGGGCTTTAGAGGTCATTGAGCAATTTGCATGGACTTTCTGGTTCCATCTGGTAAACAATCCTGTTATAGTAGATGGGTGGTTCTTTTCACCCCATTTGAGTAGGAAACCGAGGCACAGAGGGCTGATGATATTTGTTGAGTGAAACATGGCAGTGTTGAATCATGGGGCTAGAGCCAAGCCCGCGTGGCCTCCTCGCCATTATTGGCCTGTGAGGGCAGGGATTGTCTTTGTATCTGGGTCCCCACTTCTACCACAGAGGCTGGTTGAGGACTTCAGCAGATCCTGCTGAATAGCCTTGCAGACCTCTGCAGTGGCAGGAGGAGAGGAAGGAGGGCTGGCTGCAGGCCGCTCAGCCGCCCTAAGTCTGCAGTGCCGACCCGTGAGCAAGCTACAGCTTCTGGGCCAGGCCTGGAAGGCTCCTTGGGTGGACTCAGGCGGAGAGCTGCAGCCTCTGGGTCAGAGCCGGTGCAAGAGACTGCAAAGAGAGGAGGTCACTGCTTCCGCTATGTGGTATTTGCAGGGCATGAGTGACTCACCGTATTTTGGCCCCTGATAATGGGTGGCTGAGTGGTCAGGAGTGATTCATTCATCCATCCACCCATCCATCCCTCCACCCAGCCATCCCATTCATTCATTCAAGAAACATTTTTAGACTGCCTGCTGTACACTAAACACTAGGGATGCAGAGATTGAAAACACAGCCCCCAACTCGGGAATACCCAGAGTGGTAGGGGAGACAACAGGTAAAGAGCTAACAATATAGTTTTGTATGTATTGCCCAGAGATCTGTGCCAAGAGTCACGGGGCTGAATGAGTCTATCAGGGGTGAGTGGGAAGGCTACACAGAGGAGGGAGCCTTTTGCAGGATCTTGAAGGATGATACAGCGTTGTAGATTACCAGGCAAAGAAAGGAATGCAAGGTTGGAGGGAAGGGAAGGGTCAGGGGTAATGGCATGTGCCAAAGAACAGAGCTGTCAAAGGGCATTGTGCATCTGAGCATGGGTAAGAGTGCAGGAAAGGGAGCCAGGGGCCAGCCCGTGAGGGGCCTCAGGTCCCATTGCAAGGACTGTGAATTGTATCCCATCAAAGGAACACTTTAAGACTTTCAACCATCCTGCCATGAGCTATGAAGTTTTGGGTCCATGGTTGAACATGGCAGTTTTTGCTTCCAAGGAGCTCAGAGTTACTTGGGGAAGATGGACAGAGAGAAGACGAGCATGTCTCCCATTTGCTGGGTCCTGACTATTTGCTGTGCATTGTGGTAAATGCTTCCTGAGCATCTGTTCATCATCCACGTGATTTATAAAGCAGGTACTATAATCGTCCTCATTTTATAGAGGAGTAAACTGAGGCTGAGAGTGTTTAAGTAGGTTGTCCAAGATCACAGAACTAGTGATGGTGAAGCCAGGACTTGCTTGTCTTTTTTTGCTTTGTGATGGCCCCTTTTGTTAAAGTGAATTTAGTAATTTTATACAGATTGTTTATGCACGCGGTACAAAATTCGAAAGGCTCAGAAGGTGCCTGGTGAAGTGAGTATCGCTTCCATTCCTGGCTCTTGCTGCATAGTCTCCCTCCTCAGCTTCTTGTGTTTTCCCTGGGGATGGTCTTTCCGGACACAGCACAGAAGGTAAGAGAAAACAAGCACATGTTACCCACTCTCTTGGGCTTTGGGAACAGCCTGCAGGGGTGTGCAGCCTTTCTTTCTTTTGTGAGGTTGAAAGTGTTACGACTCAGTCGCATTTTGAGTGAGGGGCAGAGGGGCTGGGAGGGCGGGAAGGGGATGGGAGTAGTAGCGGGTGAGAAAACCAAAAACTCCAGGTGCAGGTGTGCGATGGTGGGGGTGGTGGGCTGCTGCGGGGCTGCCACGGCAGGTAGTGTTTAGCCAGGCTGGAGGAGCGCTGAGAGGGAGTTGGGGCTCACGGGGTTGGGTGTGCATCTCCAAAGCACTCCTGATGATTCCTGGAGAAGTTTCTCCCCACACTCTGGGGGAGCTGGGCTGCAGGGGCCGGGCTGAGTGGCAGCTGGGGAGGCCGTGGGCTCTGGATTCCAGGAGGTCTGGTCCCAGTGCCCGGTAGGGGATTCTAGGGCATGTCATTTCTATCCAAGTGCCTGGCAGAGCTTCCCAGAGGTCCTCTCCCTTGTTCTTTTCTGTGGAAGGAAAGGTAGGGTGGTGGGGGGATGGAAGCGTTCAGGAGAGGCCCAGGCTGGAACTGGCTGGGAGTTCAAAGCCTTCTCCAGAGGTTGGCAGGGCTGCCTCTGAACAGATGTCCACAGAGTGCAGGGCTCTCCCTGCCAGGGGAAGCCACCGATATTAGGTGCAATATATACCGTGTAATGTGGTATAGATACATTATTTTGCTTGATTCCCACCTCCCCCTTTAAAAAAAAAACAGTTTTTGGAGTTGGTTCTCTAACATCTTCCAAGTGTTTTGATGCTCAAATAGCCTCCTTCTGGCCAGTAGGGGCCCTTTCAAGATGGGCACAGCTTCATGATGCAGCCCCGGTGGTGTCTGATAACTTCCTTGTTTCCCAGAAGAATGAGATGTTCCAGCCTCATCTTCTACTTTCCCTGCCCTAGTCCTGGAATCAGACGTTTCTCCCAGGAGCCCTGGTTCTCTTTCATGAGAAATGCTGTTTGGAAGCCAGGGTCTGAGTAGAGAGATGGGGGAGGGGTGGAGAGTCTCCGATCTGGGCAGCCTCGTAGCTGCTGTGACCTTGGACAAGTCCCTCCACCTCCTCTGGGGGGTGTGGCTGTGGATTAGAGGACCAGTTTAGGTCCTTTCCAGACTCATCGAGGCCAAAACAAGATGTGGGAAACATTCATGCCATGTACCCATGGGTTGGAAAAGCACATTGGAAATCCACTGGCCTGGATGATGTCCCAGCTCTGCTACTGCATGGTTATGTGTCTCTGAGCACGTTACTTAGCCTCTCTGAGCCCCAGGGTCCTCATGTGGGAGAGGGGCCTAGTAGCACCTATTTTGCAGTACGTTCGTGAGTATTGCATGAGCCAACAAAGGTAGATACTTGACATGCCTGGCTCTGAAAAGGTGCTCAATAGATGCTAATCCCCTTCCTTCCCTCCTCAATCATCTGATTTCAGCACCCAGGAGATGACCATTGGATTACTGGGCGATATGAGAGAGGGGAAGAAATGGAGCAGGGGAAAGGAAGAAATTGGGAAATAGAAGGGTATGGACAAGTAAAATGGGGGTGTTAACTCAAAATAGGGAAGGTGATTTTCATCGTCAGGGCTGCCTAGCAAGGGAAGGCTCTGGTTGGCTGCTTGGGAGAGTCCCAGAGCCTCCTGTTGCTAGAGGTATGCAAGCAGAGGCTGAGGGACCATATGCCATAGAGATGTATTTGTGAGAACTTCTACATTGGCCAGGAGGTTGATTCATTCACTTGGCAAACTTTTGGAGAGGGCTGTCCTTGCCCAGAGCTGTGATGGGACGAGCAATGCCAAGGTGAACGGGGCACCATCTGCAGCCCCAGGAGAGCCCAGTCTGGGCAATGAGCTGATTTCTGTGGTCCGTCTACGCTGCAGTTCTGTGCTTTAAAGCCTCCAAGTCTTGAAGGGAGTTGGCTGAGGAGTTTCATTGTGCGCCTTTTCTTATTGATCTGCTGGAGTTGGAGCTAGCTGGGGAGCGGCAGGAGGACGCTGCAGTGTTATTAGTGCGGAGGACACGCTGTAATCTGTCAGTGTCACCCTGGTCACAGCTGGCCAGGGAGCCATCCTGCTTTAACTCCTCCCTTCCCAGCAGCTGCTGGGCACCCTCCCTGGCATCTCCACCTTTCCTTACAGGAGGGAGAATGTAGGTGTTTACTCTTTTTCTACATCTCCTGGGCATGAGCCCTCTGCCCCAATCACGCTGATAATTCTTTGTTTCCCTAAAACACATTGGGCACTCCTAAATTTTCCTGCCAGGTATGGTCACCTAATCTGATTCTACTCTTCTCTCCACACATCCATCCATCTGTTCATCTGTCCAACCTTCCATCCATCTTACCCTCCAGTCATTTATCTATCCATTCATCCACCTGTCCAATCTACCTTCCAAACATTCACCCGTTTTTCTATTTATCCAAGCAACCATCAATCCATACATTTTACCAGCCAATCACCAATCCATTTATTTTTCTATTCATTCATCAAACCATTCATCCAATCATCTAACAGCCATCCATCCATGCAAACATCCATCTATCCATCCAAATATTCTTCCTTCCTTTCTTCTTTCCTTTCATCTCACCCTGCAGTCATTTATCTATCCATTAACCATCCATTTAGTATACCATCCAAACATCCATCAATTTTTCCATTTCTTCAAACAACCATCTATCCATCTTACCATCCAGTCACACCCACCTACCCATCCATCTATCCATCCAATCATCCAAATAACATCACATCTATCCAGATATCCCTCCATCTCTCCATCCAGTCTTGCAATTCAGTTCAATTCTATTCAACTCAATTCACAAGATTATTGTCATGAGCCAAACAAGTGATGAGTCATGTTTCGTTTTCAAGGAACCCATGACCTAGTGGAAGGATCCCCCTTGTCCTTTGTGGTCAGCTTTGATTTGTACCTCTTTGAATCTTTGAGTGCCTTTAGTAGAAGCCATTGGCTCTAAAGGGTTGTCCTATAAAGGAAAGTGTGGGCTGGTTTTCATGAGCTCCATGAGATAGAGCTAACACAAGGGTAGAGGCAAAAGGTGGAAGCAAATGTCAGTGAGGTGACCCAGTAAGACAGGGATTTTGGCTTCATGGAGGGTGGAGCTTCCCGATCATCTATCTGTGAGCACTCTGGAAAAGTCTGACTGGGTATGCATTGGGTGATGAAAGAGACAGGGTGGGGACAAAGATACCATTACTGGAGAATTGGGTTTGTATGGGGGCAAAGATACTAGTCAATAGACTGCTTGACTTCAAGTCTCAGCTCTACCATATTCCTACTGTGTGACCTTGGGCATATATTTTAATCTCTTTGCGCCTCAATTTCCTTATTTATAAAATGAGAATATTGATGGGATCTATCTCATAATGCTGCTGTTAGCATTTACACATAAAGTGCTTAAAATGACACTTGGCACAAAGAGAGCTCAATGGATTTTAGCTATGATTATTATTACTTTTCACTGAATGCCAGGCACTGTGCTAGGTGCTTTTAAATTCAATATCTCTTCTGGGCATCCCAGCTGATAATCCTACGTAGGGATTATTGAACCCATTTTGCAGATGAGGAAATGAAGGCCCATTGTTAATAATGGGCTTCAGATATAAGCCTTTCTAAATTTACTGCCTATGTTCTCCCACTTCCTTTTCTGCTCCCTCTCAAGGGGTAAGCTCTTAGAGAGACAGGAAAGCTTCCATACTGCTTTCTGTCTGGGGCACTCTTTTGACATTTTCTGTTAACAGCGTTGAGTTGCTGATTGTTGTTTCTTGTGTGTTTTCTCTCTACTCCAGCAAGCATGAGATCAAGAAAAATATTTTCTTCTCTACAGTGACTGAATGATTTACTTTGACAACGAAAGCTACAGAATTTATGATGTTTCCCTTTTTGCACTGTTTGCCAGGAAGCTTATACTTGTGCTATTGCTTCCTGGTTTTGATTTTCTACCTTTAACAGCCTTTTAATTTATGTCTCTTTTACTGTAAACTGTTCCTTATCGAAAAAGCTGGAATAAGTAGAGGTTAAATTGAATAAAAAAGGGCAGGTTGCAAATTATAAGTAAATTGTGACCTTCAGGAGAAGGATGTGTCTTACTCAGATCTGTCCCCTCCACAGTGTCTGGCTTTGGATCAGGTTCTGTGACTTTTGGGTAGAAAGCTCAGTGGTAATTTTCTCTTGTTATGTCTGGGTCAGTGGATCTCCTTGCATTTAGAATGAAATCCAAAGTCCTGTCCCATGAGGATCAGTCCTTGCCCACTTTTCCACTCATCTTGTGTTGCTTATCTCCTTTCTCACCCTGCACCACCATTCAGGTTGTCTTTCTTTTTTTTTTTTTTAACATGGGCAGGCACCGGGAATCGAACCTGGGTCCTCTGGCACTGCAGGCAAGCATTCCTGCCTGCTGAGCCACCATGGCCCTCAGGTTGTCTTTCAATCTACTCGTAGCCAAGTTATTTCCTGCCTGAGGGAAAGAGGCTTTGTACCTACTGTTCCCTCTGCCTGGAGCCCTTCTTCCTTTCTCACCCCCTGCCATTGCCTGGCTCACCCTCTTCACTCTTCAAATTTCAGCTTAAAGACGGCATCTCAGAGACATGTCCCCTGACTGCTCTACCTAAAGGGGATTGTGGCAGCTAAGCCTTCAGTGACGTCGCCCAGTGTCTCTTTCCCTCTCATGCTGCAACCCCCATCAAAAGATAAACTTCACTTCTTTCCCCTTTGAAACTCAGTTGGTCTGGGGACTTGCTTTTGCCAGTGGAATGTGGTGTAGGTGATTTGCTGAGACCTTCAAGTGTAGGCCTTCAGGTGATTGGCTGTTTCCATTTCTTGCCACTTGCAACTCAGCCACCAGTCTGTGAGAAGCCCCAGCCATGTGAAGAGGCCACAGAAAGGAGAAATGAGGCACTTCGGTCAACAGCCCCAGCAGTGCTCCCAGCGACAGTGTCAACGACAGCCATGTGTGTGCGCCATCTTGGCTGTCCCAGCCCAGCTGAGCCCCAGATGGCGCCAGCCTCAGCCAACATCATGTGGAACAGCAGAACTGCCCAACTGAGCTTGCAGAATTACGAGAGATACTAAAATGGTGGTGGTTGTTTTGAGCCACTAAGATTTAGATAACCACAAGAGAAGCCAACTTCTGTTATTTTCTAAATCATTGCTCCAATGCATTTATTTCACAGTACTCATGAACATTTATAATTATATAATTGTTTGATTCTCAAGTTTCTAATTTTCTCTCTTTCCCTCTGGAAAATAAGTTGTAGGAAGCAGGGGCCATGCTTATCTTGATCAGGGCTACCCTCAGCATTGAGCATGGTAACTGGCATGTAATAGGAGCTGATGGATGGAAGGGATGGTTGGATAAATGAATGGGTGAATGAATCAATAAACGAATAAATGTATGATGGATGGATGGGTAAATGGATGGATGGATGAATGGATAAATGAAAAGATGAATGGACAAACGGATGGATGGATAAATGAATTATTATGTATGGATGAATTGATAAATGAATGGATAAATGAATGGATCGATGGATAAATGGATGGATCGATGGATAAATGGATGGATCGATGGATAAATGAATGGATAGATGGATGGATAAATGAATGGATAGATGGATGGATAAATGAATGGATGGATGGATGGATAAATGGATGGATGGATGAATGAATGGATGGATAAATGGATGGCAGGCATCAGAGTGGTCTCACAGTATCCCTAAGAACCAGTAAGACCTCTCGTGGAGCTCACACCAAGCAGCACCAGGAAGGAGGTGATTTTGGCCCAAGCCCCAGTTCTCAGGAGCTCTCCCAACTTTGAATTGGAAAGGCTTTCCTGACACCCCCTCTGCAGCCCCAACCATTCAAGACCCTGCCAGGGAGAATCGACTTCCCACCTGTTGCCTTTCTGTCCCCCGCGCAGCCCTGCATTCGAGCAGCCACGTGTATGTGTTTGTGTGCAGATGCGGGGTCAGGACACAGTAGCGGATTAAGGGATAAAGGCATAGAGACCCCTTTATCCTTTCCTGCCATACTCTGAGTACATCTTGGCATCATGACTAAATTTTTTTAGTGTTTACATATATATATAGGAAGTTCTCTTTAAGTGTGAGGTTATATTACTGTCTCTATGTGCCAGACACCATACTAATGCTTTTAATCCATTTCATCTTCATAGATGAAGAAATTGATACTATTATTATTCTTATTTTACAGATGAGGAAACTGAGGCATAGATAACTTGCCAGTGGTTGCACTGCTAGTAAGTGAATAGTGCCGGGGTTTGAACCCTGGCCATGTGGCTCCAGAGCTTACCTTCTTAACCTCCATACATTTCTACCTCTCTGAGTGTCAGTTTCCACATTTGTAAAAGGGGTAATAATACCTGCTTAACAGGGCTGCAAGAATATATAATCAGGCAGTGCCTGGCATTCCATAGGCTCTCAGTAAATCTCAGTTCACTGTGTCAGGACAGATAAATGGAGGCCCGATGAGAGAAGGCTTTGAAGACTTTACTGTGAGGGCACTGGGGAGTCACTGAAGGTTTTGGTGTGAGGGAGTGACATGAAGAAACTGTGGTTTCGTTTAAGTCTTATATCCCTCTCCCTCCCCCCCAGCTAACTCCTGCCTGATTATTGATGCCTGAGTTTTGTGCCACTGTTAGTATTTCTTGTGAGATTGTGAGCTATATGAGGGGCGTGACAGGTCAGCCCAGGCTCCTGAATGCAATGGAATGGAGGGACACCCTCCTCCCCCCACCTCACAGGCATTCATGGTTGTGCGGTCCCGTCTCCAAGGGCTGCCTCAGACAGCCCATCCCTGGCTCTGTTTCCTTCTCCACTTCTAGCACTAGCAATTGGGAGAGGTGCCTGGGTTTATCTCATTACTTAGTGAATCGCAGTCCCCTTAGAATCCTTTCCCCGGCAGCGCGGGTAGGGTGAGAATGCAGCTTGTGAGCAGGAGAGAGAAGACGGAGAGAAAATATGGGAGCGTATGAGAGGGCAAGAAAGAGAACTAGAGTGAGAGAGAGAGAGAGACTGTGAAAGAGGAAGGAAAGAGATTGAGAGGGAAAGAGGCTGCTGCTGGTATTGGGTGGGGGTGGGGGCAGGCTGGGCGCTCCTGGGGACAGCAATGGGCTCTCTGGCCTCATGTCATGTCCTTGGTTTGGACAGATTTTGGGCATGTGTGTGCACATAGACATGGCACATGTATGCACATCTGTGCACGCGTCCCTCCATCTGACACAGTAGACGCACCCATACGCTTACCTGTCCATGCAAGCACATAGCTGGGACCCTGAGGACCAGGGAATAAGTGTGCAGAGAAGTACCTGCGGAGGGCGAGCACATGCTCTTCCACCTGCCCGAGCCTGTGCTGGGTGGCCCCCATCTCTGCACCTTTGGGGCGGCATTATCTTCAAGGCAATGCTCTGTTTACCTGCGCATGTCCCTGTCTCTTCTGGGAGCTCCCTGTAGGAAACGCAATGTCCTTCTCCTCTCTGTACCCTTGGGACAGTGGGGACAGGGTCAGTAAATGCTGGCTGACTGAATGAATACGTTTGTATGAGTGGACCTGCTCACAGAGGAGTGTGTATGTGTGTGTGTGTGTGTGTGCTTTCTGAGGGGTGTACGAGTGAATCTACTTGTATGCACCATGTGCAGTGGTGTGATGGTAAATGCTTAATAACCAGCCTGTTATTTTTTTCAGAAAGCCCTGACTGCCGATGTCAGTGGTGTAAGTACTCCCCTAAGGGTTGATTTCCAGCTGCTGATGGCATCATCAACTCAGAGAGGGGAAGATATGTGCCTGACTGGCCTGAGGGGCCGACTCCAGCCGGCCACTGTCTGTGACAGCCCGGGCAGGGAGGGCAGGCAGTGGGGAACCTACCTTTGGCCCAGCAGGAGTGTTTGCAAGCTGGCCCAGAGACACCTCTTTCCAAAGCCTGTGCACCGGGATGCAGGCAGTGGCTGACTGCCAGCCAGCAGGCCCAGCCATTGGCCAGGAAGCTGGTTCTAACTAATGCTTCTTTTTGGAGAGGTCTAGAAACTCTCTGGGACAGCCCCCACCCCCCCCCACTGTAAAGAGGAAACTCTAAGCCTGGGACATGAACAGAGGAGGAAGTAGAGGGACTGCTTCAAATCTTCATTAGAGAGGGGTGGCAGAGGGATCTGGGGGCCGGGACCTCGGGTCTGTCTGAAGCCAATTTACTGTGCAAGCCTGGACAAGTTGCTTGCCCTCTCTAGGCTCCCCGCCCCATGCCTTTTTTCCACAAAGGATAAGCCTTCTGAGCTCCCACTCCCCCTACCAGATCTTCTAGGAGCCAGGGTCCTTAGGCCAGGTCCTGAGTGCTGGAAGCTGCATTCAAAAGTCAGAGAGAGGGAGCACCACTCTTAGGGGCACGACTCTTGGCTCTGGGTGTCAGCTCTGGTCCTCCCTACACAACGCCCCTTCCCATGGGGGTGGAGTGCCCAGGTTGCAGGGATGAACTCACCCTGAACCCTAATGCCTCTTCTAGACCTCATGCTGGCACCTGTGCTTCTAGAATTCCTGCCCACAGCATACCCAGCCTGCTTCTGGGGCTTTTACGTCCAGAGGGTGGACTGTTCTCTGGGGTGGCAAGGGGTGGCTGTGTTGGGTGGCCATAGCTAGGAACATGGATGCACAGGCTGGGACATGCACATGCTTTGTGGGAGAGGCGCCTCGTGTGCAGGACAGAGCCGGGGGTGGGAAGGGAAGGGGACCAGGCCGTGAGCTAGGGGCGAGGATCACTATCAAGGGCAAAATTCAGAGAAGGTTGCGAATTCAAAATCTGAAGCTAGTATTTTAGATCATTGTGAAAACATACTTGCCGGGATATTTTAAAATTTGTTTAGTCTGATTTATGGCTTTTAGATATTTTGACAAATGGCATGTAGGCCTCCACTCGTCCTCTTGCCCTGAATCCCATGCATTTAGGGATGAGCCTGGAGGGAGCAATGGTTCAGATTTGGGGGGGGGGGTTGGCAGTGTGACCCCAGGGCGCTTGTGCTGAATTGAGCAGGGAGTCCTGTATGTATTTTTTTTTTTCACATGGGCAGGCACCGGGAGTTGAACCTAGGTCTCTGGCATGGCAGGTGAGAACTCTGCCACTGAGCCACCATGGCCCTGGGGTACACTCTTAAAAAGGGTTTTTCTGGGGCCTCATGGAGCAGGGGGGCTTTGCTCTGAAGTCTGCAACTTGCTCAGGTTTCCTCTGCATGCTATCTCCGTTCTCTTGAGCCTCAAGTTGAGCTGTGCAAAGCCCTGTCTTAGACAGCGGCTTCTCTCCCAAAGACCCCTGACTCCCAAAGCTCATGAAGAAGTCTTGGTCTGGTGGCATCCAGGACCCTCCCCAACCCCAGGGCTGTGCATTATAAAGTCTGCTTTGAAGGTGACTTGGCATCTAAAGTCACCCTTCTAGCTTCTTCAAATGAAAATATGAGTGTAACCAGGCCAGTTAATTCCAACCATTTTAATTAATGAGACCTCAATGCTTTTTTTTTTGGCATGATAGATGTCAGCAGGGCAGAATGAAGCTCCTGTTTTTTTCTTTTTTCAGAGCAATGGATCATAACGTTTCCATTTTAACTAGCTTGGGTCAGCCTTCATTTTGCTTCGTCTTGTTTGTCACGCCATCAGATGTGAGTTTCTACGTGACCTCCTGGGTCAAGGATAATAAATTCAGCCAGGGAGGGGGTGGGCAGGCGGATGCAGAAAAGGGTAAGAAGGAGGAGAGGAAGACGCATTTCACGATTGGCCCATAGATGAATACTTTTTTGTTTGCTTTTGAAATCTTGATTTGATTTTTGAAATACTTTCGTTCCTATTCAGTGTGAAATCTTCAAAAGTTAGAATGAACTAAATTAAACTCATTGAATGCATTTGGAGAGGCATTTACAGCCTTCCTTTGAATGGCTGAACCACCACAGGGCTGGGCATTGGTGAAGCGATTCTTTAGTTGCCTTCCATAGGGCCTCTCTCCAGCGTCAGCTCCTCTTGGAGCATCTCACCTGGCCTTTCTCATCTCTTGAAGTTAAGAGAGCCCCAGGGCCCCTGCCAGCTCCTCCCCACCCTTCCCCCAACCAGTGGTCCCCTCCAAGGAGCCCCCCTCTCCAGGGAGCCTTTTGAGGTACACCAGCAGGGTCCATTGCAGACAGAGCTCTTTTGCGGGGAAAACGGAAGACCTGAGGCATATTGGGATGCCCTGGCTCCTATAAATGACCCGGCTGATTTATTCTAAAAGAGGGAACTCAAGGACATCATGCTCACTGTCTTCAAGTATTTGGGCTGTCGTACTCAAAAGGCAAGAAGTTCATTCAGTGTTGCTGGAGCATGAAGGAGGGGGAGGATTGCAATTCAGGAGGCTTTTACAGCGACTCCTGCCCGGCAGTGGCCAGGGCTGCCAATGGAGGGGGTGAGGCTCCTGGCACTGGAGGTGTGTAATTACCAGTCACAGGTATTTAAGTGGGGAGTCATGACCTGGGGAGTGGGAACACTCTGCTGCATGGCTTCAAAGCCTACGCCACCCCGCACCCCCCACCCCCACTTCTGAGAATCAGTGACTTCAGGTTTGTTTTAAATGGGATGTCATGAGTTGGGAAAACAATTAAACAAAAGCCACGGAAGTGAGGACCAAGCTATAAAAAAAATCTTTATTTCATGTACCAGGATTTTTTTTTCTTTTTTCTTTTTTTAGTTTTCTGCTTTTTAAAATTTTTTTTCTGTTAACAGTCTGAAAAAAAAAAAAAAAGGACCCACCAAGAAAATAAAATGGATTGGTCTGTCAAACTGGTTTGAGCTGGACATGAGTCACCATCCACTCCGGGAAGAAGCGCCTTTGCAGGCCTGGTCCTGCCTGCTGGCCTCTGAGCCCCTAGCCCTTTTCCCGGCCACGCTGGCGCTTACCCCACACCCGATGGCCTGCTTCACACGGACCCAGGACCCAGGCCGCACATCCTGGAAAGAAGTACCAATGGTCACCCAAACGCTCCGCCACAGCCCAGGGGCCAGGGGCCAGTTTGCATCTCGGAACAGTGCCTGCTTGTTTGGTGATTTCTCGGGGCCTCTCCCTTCTCTTCAGTCCTTGAACCGTTTGGGTTTGGGATCTGGTGGGGTGGTGGGCAAGGTCGGGGTGGGGGTTGGGGGTGGAGCGGGGGTTGGGGATTGTGGTTTCTGCCCAGACACAAGAACGTGGTTGCTACAGCCCTGGAATTTGCCCCTGTTGCTCTGTCCTGGGATGCAAAGCCTCCCCGAGCACCTCTGGGCTGCGCTGGCAGATGTTCTGCCTTGCGGCTCAGGCTGGGTTTTGGTGTTCCAGATGCTGCTGACCTGGGGAAAAGAACTTTCTTTTCCCAGACAAAGGACAGAATAGGGCAGCTGAGAATGTGCAAGCCCCAGAAGTCTTGCCAGCTGCTCCCTGGCACTCCCCAGAGAGCTCAACTTGAGGAATCTCAGGCCAGGCCAGTGTCAAGAAAGAGGAAACCCAAGGGAGTCACGTGGATGGAGCAGCAGAGGTGCCTTCAGCGGAAGGTCTTGCAATTTCTAGTTGGGGAAGCTGTGGGATTTTCTCAGTCTGAACTGGTCCTTGTCACTCTGGGAAAGCAAGGAGGCAAAACACAGGATGCTCCCAGACTTCAGTCTGTGGAGTTAGGTTTAACTTTTGGGGTTGGTCCTCACTCCGGAATCCAACTTTGCTAAACACTCTCCTCTCCACCCACTTAGCCTTAACCCCTCCCAGCAAACCCCGGGGGAGACCCCTTCCTTCTCGGATCCCTAAAGACAGTGGGGGATGCCTGGTGAGTGCACTTTCCTCTCATGCATGCCCCCTTCTTCTCTTTGATTGGGTCATGGCATTAAAGAAAGGGGAAACAAAATGAAGAGGCTTTTCCCTCTTTGAACGTTTGCTCGCATGTGTGTATTTTTGCTCTGATGTTGGATGTGGGGTTGGGGAGCACAGTGAGGAGGCACGTGGGATGTATGTGCAAGTGTGTGCATGTGTGGGCACATGCGTGTGTGACAGACTGTGATCTGGGAATGTTCTCAGGGTCTGGAGGCTGCATAGCAGGTGTTTTGGTCATCCCTGACATCTTTCTCTGATGAGACTGCAAATCGTAGAAGTTAGAGACTGAACAAGAATGGGCCTTTGGAGCTTGGCTGGGACAATTCACAGTTGGCAGCGGGGGGCAACTAAGTCCCAGAGCGGCTACCCAGCAAGGAATTATAGAGTTCGGTCTTGAAATCAAGCCTGGTGCCCTGTTGGTGCAGATGAGTGGTGTGTGTGTGTGTGTGTGTGTGTGTGTGTGTGCACGCAGTGTGGTGGGAGGGCACGAGTGAATGTACAGGCCAAGGTGGAGCTGCTGGGGTTTCATCCATGGCTTTGGAGATCGTGAGTCAATTTTCTTTGAACCACACCTCTGGCTGTGTACAGGGATGGAAGGGGTCAGGCTGTGTACTCCTGCCAGGGACTCTAGCATTGGACTTAGAGGACTGTGTGTGTGCGTGTGTGCCTGTGTGTACATGAACGGTGTGTGTGTGGTGTGTGTATGTGGATGGGGTGTGTGGTCTCCTTTGGGTAGACCTGATTCTCTCCTGTGATTCTCTCTAACCCATTAGCAGCACCTCCCTCGTAGAAGGAAGAGATATTTCCATCACAGACAACCCCTGCGGCTTGGCTGGGCCCTTTCTCCCCTCCTTCCTGCTTGAAGCCCAGCTCTAATCTCTCACAACTGCTATTTATTTATTTTTTAATGGATTTGTATATTTGTTTTCTGTTTTCTCTTTACAAGTTCCCTGCTAAATTTTAAGACTCCCACCCCACCCCATTTTTTTTGTTTTGTTTTGTTTTCACAGTTTAAAGCTGGAAAAGAATGAAAAAAAAATACTATCTGGTTTTCTTGCAAGTAAATCCACTTATTATATATTTACATTTATTTATAGTCTGTGGTTTTTTTATTAAAAAAAAATCACCACGTGTTTTCCCTTTTTCTTTTGTAAAAAGAAACCTTTTTGCAGTGTCATTATTGGAACCACTGGGCCTCGATAGGATGCCAGTGAGTCCAAGGACCCCCAAAGGGTCAGTGAATCCCCTTCCCAGGGGGCCTGGGAGCCTGTGGGTCTGGGGGTCCACCACTGCCCCAGGGTCACCAGGTGGCCTTGAGGTGAAGGGTGAGGCGGTAGAACTGCTTGATCTCACCTGGGGGGTGGTTGTCTCCTGACCCCAAGGACAGGAGCTTGGGGACGGTGAGCCCAAGGGGCTTACCCTGAGGATTCCAGGGTTTCGGGGCATCAGGGTAAGCCACTGGCAGCCACCCCCTCTCCTTCCCATCTCTCAAGGCCTAGGAAGCCATCACAGTGGGTTAAGGACCATTACGGACAGGGAACCTGAGGGCTGGGCAAGTCCTCACCGAATTCCCCTCCAGGCACCTTGCAGGGAGCAGGGGGCAGGGACTGTCGGGTGGCCTGGAGGCCTGCAGTTGCCCCATCCATGCTGGGTGGGACCAGGCATTCAGCCGCACCCAGGCATCCTGGGCCCCTCCTGGGGTGCTCCAGGGACCTGGCAGTGACCAAGAAGCCGGCCTGATCTAGGGGACCCTGAGTGTCCCCCTGCCATCACTCTCCCAGGGAGGCAGAGCCCATTTGGGGTTAAAGGGAACAGAACAGTAATTCTCCCCATCATTTTTTTTTTTGTTACAAAACAAAGGAAAAGAATAATAACATAAAGCCCTGATAAATACAAAGAGCATCCCCCTTCCTTTCTGCTCCTTCTCATTTTTTTTTTGCTTTAATGTTATCTTGCCTCCCTTTTATTTTTTCATTTAAATTGGTTTTTTTTTTAATGTTAAAATAATGGTACATGGGAAATCATGCATTTTCTTTTAGATTTATTTTCTATTTTAATTTTTTTATCCCTCTCGCTGTTTTTAAAGTATGTTTTTCTGCCTTCGTTTATTTTTTCCCACATTTCCTGTTGTTGTTTTGCTTCTTTGTTCCTCTTATATTTTGTTCTTTTTTTTTTTTAATTTACTCGTTACGTTTTTCTCTTTTTTTGTTGTGTTTGTTTTTTGTTTTCTGTTTTTTTTTTTTTTGCTTTGGGAAGCTTTCCCCCGCGCGGATGGGGTGGTCGGGCCCCGCCCTCCCCCTCCCTCCGGCCCGCCCCTCTCCCGCCCCCCGCGGGGCCGCGCCCCTCCCCGCCCGGCTCCCCTCCCCCGCGGCCGAGGCCCGGGGCACCCGGCGGGCTTCACACGGGCGTGGTCCGGCGGTTGGCTGTGTTGGTGTGCAGCGAGTCCTTGTTCTCCTTCTGGATACAGTTGTGAACTTGGAGGAAGCTGTTATCCCTGTCGGAGTTGTAGGTGGCGGTGGGCGTGGTGGCGGCCTTCAGGGGGTCCCTGCTGAGCGTGTACATGGAGATCTCCGTGGACGGCAGGGTGTTGAAGCCCTTGATGCCCACGGGGGACGCGTCCCTGGAGTGCGAGGGCTCGGTGGAGCGGGAGCTGGAGCGGCTGCGGCGCTGGTAGCGGTAGCGGTAGCTGGGGATGCGGGTGATGGCGGAGGCCTGGAGGTAGTCCGTGGCGCGGGCCGTGGCCCGCAGCTGTTTGTGCCGGTCGATGAACATGTGCACCGCCAGCACGCCCACCATCTCGGCTATGATGAAGGACAGGGCCCCGAAGTAGAAGGACCAGCCGTACGAGTAGCTGTTCTTTTTGGAGTCGCTCTTGGAGGGGTCCCCGGCATTGGCAGATATGTACACTATGATGCCGATGATGTTACTCAGACCTGCGGGCACAGGCGGGCACAGGCGGGCACAGGCGGGCACCGGGCGGGAGGGGAAGTGGAGGGAAGGCTGGTTAGTTTCTCAGGGGGACTCCAGGCCCTGGGTGGGGTGGAAGGACAGGTGCTGCGGTGCCTCCCCCACCCCCCTCCACCAGCATGTTCATGGTGAACGCACCGCGGGTAGAGTGTGACGCTGACAGGCGTCCCTGGAATATTTTATCATTCCGTTTGGAGAGAGTCACAAAAGGAAGAGCAAATGGAAACAGATATGGGAAGAGGGAAGAGGAGAGATGCATTCCACAACAAGTGGGGTAATCCTAATAGCAGCTACTGTGCATTGGGCATTTGCTTCCTGCCTTCCCCGGGTTAGGGGCTTAACAGGTGAGGAAACGCAAACAGAGAGGGTAAGTAATTTGCTCAGGGACACACAGGGCTTTGAACCTGGGGCAGCAGAGGGGTGAGAACGGCTTCTGGAGCCAAAGGGACTGGGTTGGAAGCCGGGTTCTGCCACACGATAGCTATGCATGGCCTTTGGCAAATTAATTTAACCTTAGTGGGTATTTCCAGATCTGTAAAATGGGTAATGGTAGGACTGACCCCTGTTGGGCCATGAGGGGATTAAGTGAGTTTATACTTATGAAAGCTCTACTTAAACGCTGGTGATCCTTATTAAATGGGTCATACTACAGCCCAGTGTTTTTTCTGGCAGCTGAAGCAAGTGTGATTCATCTCCTAAAGGGGCTCAGAAATTTGGTTTCAGGTGCTTATCTGCCTCCTACCTGGCGGGAGTCAGTGGGGAGAGCTGTCCCTTGAGATGGAACTGGGCACATGCTGGGGCTCGGGGAATGACGAGGCAACGTGGGCCTCTGTACTCCATGTCCCTTCTCCTCCAGCCTCCTCATAGGAGGGGAGAGAGCAAGTGGGGATAGGTCCAGTGCTCTGAGAGGGACCTGGAATTTTGGCTCTTTTCCAAGCAGTGGGAGGACGATGGACCATAGGACCAAGATAAAGGGTCTGGGGATGTTCCTGGAGGGCTGGGAGGGGGAAAGGGGGACTTGGACGTTGTAATGGGGCAGGAGCCCCAGCATGACCTTCCTTGCAGACACAACCTGTTGGAAGGTCTGGAGATTCTTCTCCCTCTCCTTCTGTCTGTGCTGTGCCCTCCCAGCCATCGAGCACTCAAAAGCCAGCCTCTGCCCCCAGGAGGGTCCGGCCCTGAGATCATTACCTGCAGACACGAAGAAGATGCCGGCACTCAAGATGATGTTGTGCCGGGTCTTGTAGAACTCGCTGGCTGCGATGCAGAGGCCACCCATGAAAAGCAGAATCACACTCAGGATTGGGAAAATACTGGAGGCCCGCACGGCCCCTGCGGAACAGGGAGGGTCAGGGAGAGAGAACAACATAGCTGTGAGACTGAAGGACAGTGGAGGGAGGCGAGAGGGCAGCCCAGAGGAGAGGGGGTGCATGGACACAACCCCGGAGGCAAAGTGGTTTAGCAGTGCTACGGAGGGAGAGCGAGGAAGCTGCTGCTCAGCTCACAGCCCTTCAGGGTCTCTCCCACTAAAAAAATCCACTAAAAAAACCCCCCAACAAAACTCAAGCATCTCATCTCAGCACCTAAGACCCTGTGTGACTTGTCCTATGCCCTCCTGCCAGCCTCGTGTCTCCAGGTCCCCGTGTTTCCTCTTGTTCAGCCCCAACAAACTTCCCATGACATAGGTCATGTCCTTTCATACTTCTGACTTTAATTATATTGAGTTTCTTACTGGAATGTCTCTCCTGCTCTGCTTTACTCAGCGAACTTCTGTTCACCCATCAAAACCCAGTTCAAAGTCCCCTCCATTGTAGAGCCTTCCCTCTGCAGTTATGGCTTCCTCTTTTGTGCTAGGGAGCACATGGAGAGGCAGTGTCATATAGTTGGAGAGTGGACCCCCATGGCTTGGATTTGAGTCTCTCTTGTGCCTACTAGCTGTGTAAGTTTGGGTAGTTCATCTTACCTTTCTGTGCCTCAGTTTCCTGATCTGTCAGATAGGGATGGTAATTGTTCTTGCCTCATAGGATTGTTATGAGGATTAAATGAGTTGATGCCAAAATGCACTAGATAAGTTTCTGGGATGTATAGTAAACATTCAACAAATGATAGTTATAAATATCTGCTTATATATAGGCTTCCACTACGAGTGGGTTCCCATGAGAGCAAAACTTTTGGTTTCTTCTTCTGCTTTTCTCCCCAGTTCCCTCTCTTTATTTACTCTGTTCTCAGGACCTGGGTCAGTGTCAAGGACATAGTAGGTCTCCAGTAAAGTGAATAAATGCGGTAAGGTGATTCAGAAAGAGGAAGAAGCAGATGCATTGGAAAGAAAAAAGAAATAAAATAACAAAATCCCAAATCCTCAGCATGAGATAAGAAGGAAGGACTGACAAACATGGCAGGAGAAGAGAATAATATTTTATGAAAAGTGAGAACTCGATGGAGGGGGAGGGCTGGCAGGCCCGTGTATCACAGGTGGGAAAGGAAGGGGCCCAGGATGGCAGAGTGTGGAGGGAAGGCTGCGGGAAGAGGGGGAGAGTGGCAGCAGAGGGCGTGGGTGTATAGGTGGGGAAAGCCCTGTCAGAACAAGGACCCTGAGGTCACAAACACATGGCCTTTGGAAAATCAAATGTGTTTTTCTATCCAATTCCAAATAAGCAGCAAGTGACTTCAAGGCTTTAGTCCCTGTCCTGGGAGATGTGAGCCAGACAGACTGCAGGGCTGTCTCAAGGCTAGAGTAAAGGAGAAGGATGCTTTCCTTAAATAGTCTGGGTGCCTGACAACTTTCCAGGGAGGTGAGTTCTGTTAGAGAGCCCTTTGGTTGAGATTGAAAATTTGGGAAGTAAAGGCGCGAGGAACAGATCCTCCTTCTCTCCTCTGCCCCTACCCCATAGGGCAGCAATGTGGCCAAAAGATTTTAGAGGAGAGACTTTTCTAAAGAATTTTCAGCAGTGGAGTGGGCTGAATAGTGTCCCTCCAAAACTCCTGTCTACTCAGAACCTCAGAATGTGACCTTATTTGGAAATAGCCTTTGCAGATGTAATTAAGGTAAGGCTCTAGATGAAAACATACTGGATTATGTTGGGCCCTAAATCCAATGAAAATCCTTATAAAAGAAAGAGAAAGGACACACAAAGACACAGGGGGAAGTCCATGTGAAGAGGGAAGCAGTGATTGGAGTGGCTCTGCCACAAGCCAAGGAATGACAGAAGCCTCCGGAAGCTGGAAGAGGCAAGGAAGGATCATTCCCTTGAGCTTTGGGAGGAAGTATGGCCCTGTTGACACCTTGATTTGAGATTTCTTGCCTCTGAACCAGAAATCGGAGAGTATACATTTCTGATGTTTCAAGTCATTATGTTGTTTCAAGTCACAAGTTTGTGATAAACTTGTTACGATGCCCTAGGAAACAAACACAGGTGATTTTCTGTGCTATGCATGGTATAAAACCTTTCTTTCGTTTCCCCCAAGAATCTTCAGTAAAGTCTACACTGCTGACTAATGCCGTTGTGTGAGTGAATTATACTGGGGGGACTTGAATGGCTAAGCCCTGTGTATGTGTGCGTATGTGTGTATTATATGGGTGTGTATGTGTATGTGTGTGCAAGGAGAGTTCAGGCATGTGAGAACATGATGGAGGAAGAAAGGAGGGAGAGATCCGCTGTGTGGCAGCCAGCAAAGAGCAATGTGGAGGACACAGGACAGCTTCAGAAGGTCTGAAGCAGCTTATGAAATGCTCTCCATACTGGGATTGGCAGGGGGCACAAAAAGCCTCTTCAACCCAGCAGAGCCAACCCAAATACCAGCCTTCTTTGGAAGAGGCCTCTTTGCCTAGAAAGAAAGCAGCAGGGGTGGGGGAGAGCCATAAACATAGTAATGTGCCCAGGAAAGCTAGACTTTGCAGGGCCCAGATCCAGGCTGAGTAGGAAGCTGGTTTAAGGGCAAGTGGAGAAGTCTCACCATGGAGATCTTTCTGCCTGGCAAAGTCTCAGACCGAATGGGGATTTTGGAGTTAGTCACAGATGAGTTTGAATCCTGGCTTTGGCACTGACTTGGTGACCTCAGGTAAGGGTCTGTACCTCTGAGCCTCAGTTTCCTCATCCTGTTCAATGGGGGTAATACTAATATCCAGCTCACAGGAGTGTACTGAGGCCTCACTGCTTAAAGACCAGCAGTGTCAGCCTCACCCCGGAGCTTGTTAAAAATGCAGATTCTCAGGCCTCACCCCAGACCTACTAACTCGGAATCTGCATTTGAACAAGAGCCCTAGTGGATCTGCATGTACCTGAAAGTTTGAGAAGCACTGTGTAAGGATCAGATTGGATCATATCCATATGGTGCCTGGTAAGAGAAGATGTTCAGTAAGAGTTCACGGTATTTATTGTTTCTGATGTCCCCTTCTCCTTCAGTTCAGATTTGACTTGTTTGTGAATCATCCTGACCGCCCACTGAGCCTGGTGGGGGTCTTAGTGCTAGAACCCAATACGAGGAGGAGAAAACATCTGATGTAGTCACCGGGAATCATTGAGAAAATGTTTATTGCTCTCTAGGGGTAAGCCTATGCCACTACACCACACCTAGGGACATTTATGGAGCTCCTCCGATGTGCCCAGCCCTGTTCTAAGGGTCTTACATGGATTAGCCTTTTTCATCCTCATTCCACCCCCAGGCAGCCTTGGGCTTTGGTGTTGAGAAGCTGCAATTACCTAGAGCAGGCATCGGCAACTTTTTCTGTAAAGGGACAGATAGCAAATATTCTTGGTTTGGCAGGCCCTGCAATCTTGGTTGCAATGACTCAACTCTGCTGTCGCAGCAGGAAAGCAGCCACGGACCCTATTTAAACAGTGAGTGTGGCTGCATTCCAATAAAACTTAATTTATAAAAACAGGCAGTGGGCTGGAGTGGGCCCACTGCCTGTAGTTGGGCCACCCCTGGCCTAGAATGTCACACACTGTGTTTGGAGGAAAGCCACAGAGAGTCGAGAGGAAGGAGCTCTGTCTCATGTGGGAGATGTTTGCTGGTGACCAAAATCATGTAGACTGAGTGCTACCACTGTTCCAGGTTCCAGGCTGGGCCTGGGGGACAGAAGGGGTGCAAAAACAGGCCCTGTTCATGTCATTATAGAACTTAAGTTCTAGTGAAAGGGACTCATGTCATCGGATAATAACACGAACAAATATCTAATTACCAATCAGAACAAAGGGCTGTGAAAGAAAGGTTCCCATGGGCACCATGAGGGCAGGTCACAGGCTACTGTCACACGTGGATAGCTTAATGTCCACAGAGTGCTTAGTGTAAGCTGGGCACCAGGCTGAGCACTGGGCAAATCATAACCCACCAGTTCTCATTAGAATGCTTTGAAGTAGGCACGTCAATTATCCCCATTATCAGAGGCTAAAAATGAGGCACAGAGAGGTTGTCATTTGTCCAAGGTCACCCCAGGAGAGATGGAGGAGCTGGGTTTGTGAACTCATGCTGTCTGATGCCCATGGATCTAACTGCTGCACTCGTCTGTTTTCAGGCCGTACACTTCTCTGCCTCTCAGGAACACCCCACCTTGTGTGGGGATCAGGGAGGGCTTCCCTGGGGTGGGGGCATTGTGTTTGGGATGACATCTGACAGGTAAAGAGGCGTTATCTAGGCAGAATAGAAGCAGAGGTATGGAGAGCACAAGATGAGCAGAGGCCAGAGGAATCGTGGCTTTTCCAGGGGATTTAAAGAAGGGCTGGGTCACAGAGAACTGGTGGCGGGGTTTGGGGAACCCCAAAGGAGAAGAGGCAGGCAGGGGCCAGGCCATGCAGGGGCCTCATGGGTCATGCTAGGAGCAATAGGAAATATTAAAGGGCTTGAAGCAGCAGGGGGCCATGATTATTTTGCATCTTAAGAAGCAAATGGACTGCAGGGATCAAGGGTGGCCACGGGGAAGCTAGGAGAAGGCTCCTGCAGTTGGCCAGACAAGAGATGATGATGGCTTGGACCAGGGGATCCAAAGGGAATGGAGAGAGCTGGATGAGTTTGAGAGATGTTGGGGAAGTAGATGGGTGGATATGGGTGTGGAAGAAGGCGGCAGCAAGGATAACCTCTAGGTTTCAGACTTTCTAACTTGCTGGCTTAGGCGCATGAAGCCATTTATGGAGACTGGGAGAGATCCATGTCTAGGGAGAGAAGGAAGGGGGTAAGATTGAGGTTGCTGTCTGGACTGAAGCTGTGATGTGGGACCTGTAGTCGTAGAGGTGTGCACGCAAGAACTTGCCCATGGAAGAGGCTTAGGCTTGAGGGTTCATTTTGCCCCAACATTTAGTGCTTGGTTGGAGGAGACCTTGGGCAAATCACTTCTTTTCCTTGGACCTTCACTTTCTGGTTTGTAAAAATGGAGTTGGAGGTCATAATTCAGTCTACCTTAAAGGGTTGCAATAACCAAATAGAAGAAGAATGTGGGAGCTTTGAAATAACAGAGAGTTGGTCAACTTTGTGGATTTTATTATTTTCCATGCTGGTGATGGAAATGAAGAGTCTCATAAGTGCCCAGGAGGGAGGTCACATCTTACTGAGGTGGTCAGGGAAGACCTGGAGGGGGCATCTGCAAGGTAAACTTCTGACCAATCCTCTTTGCCATGATTTAGCCCTCCATACTGGGCCCCAGCACTATGGCCGTCCTGCTGAGAAATCACTCTTCATCTGGGCAGTTGTAGGACGGGTCAGACTGCTGCACCCAGAGGGCCCTTCTCTTGGTCTGACAGAGGAGAAGGGTGGAGCATGGAGGTGGCTGGAGGTAGTGGGTGGCAGGAGACTTGGGCCTGGTTCTCACTCTTTCCCTGGCTCTCCTTGGGGGCCTGAGCTTTTCCTTCTCGAGCCTCAGATCCATGCTCTTGTGGTGGTGGGCTAGATGATTTCTAAGGTCCTGTCCATCTTTAATGGTCCTGTGGCACCCCAAGACCTCAACTTGGGGTCCTCATCCAGGCCAGCTTGCATCGTACTCCTTTCCTGCTCTAGTGGTGCCTTTAATCAAAACAGCCATCACCATCAGGTGTACTGCGGGCGACCTCCCTGTTTTCTGGGCACAGTGCTAAACTCACTATGCATCTTATCCCATTTGGGATTTGATCCATCCTATTGGGATAGAATCACAGATGTCCTGGGCTGGGAGGAGCTTTCAGGCTCTTGGGCGTATTTCCCTCTTTCATGCTGTACTTGGTGGTGCAGCCCATGGCTGTGAAAAAGGGGTGGGCTGCAAAAAATGCAGGTGTGAGTGTGTGTATGAGTGTATGTGTGTGTGTGTGTGTGTGAGAGAGAGAGAGAGAGAGAGAGAGAGAGAGAGAGAGAGAGAGAGGAGATGACAGAGGAAAGAGGGAGAGAGGAGAAAAGAGCAAGTGAGAGAGAAGTTCCTGGATGAGAAGAGAGGAAGACTTCAAAGAATAACGAGGACGAGGAAAATGAAGGTGATAGAGGAGAGGATGAGAGGGCTTGAGAGGGGTAGTTAGGAGCCTGGGCTCCGGATGCAGACTGCTTAGCGTTCCCTCGTGGCTCTCACTGACTGGCGGTGCCTTGCCTTTCCCATCTATGTAATGGGGACACTGATGGCACATATCTCACAGGGTTGCTGTGAAGACCGATTAAGCTAATGAATAAATATCAAGAAATATTCATTTCACTACATGTAGTGACATATGAAAAGAAGGGTGGAAGCCCTGAGAGTCCCTGTGGGAGCCCCACCCGTAGGTGCTGGGTGCTGGGTGCTGGGTGCTTTCCCTTTTTCTGATTTCCACAAGCTTGGGAGAAAGACTGCCAGAGTGCACCTTACCACCCGGCCACCCTGGGCCTCAGTTTCCTCCCCTGCGATGTAGAGATAATGAGCGCCTTTGGCTCATAGCGTTGCTGTGAGGAGGACCCGAGTAAACACATTTCAAGCAATTAGAACAGAGCCTGCCCAGAGCACCAGGAAATGATGGCTGCCCTTGCAGCAGAGCAACGTGGCTGCATCTCAGCAGCCTGGGGTTGCCTAGATGGGTGTTTATTGAAGTTGTGACTCATTACTAAGTCATGAAATCAGTGTAGTGTTGCAACCAGCACTTCAAAGAATGAAACAGAATAGAATACAAACAGCCGGCGGGTTTGTGGCGTGAGCTAAGGGTGGGCGCCGTTTGGTGAAATGCTTGTTTTGGTTACATGGATGTGAGCAAGCGACAGTTGCATGGAAGGAGGGCTCCTAGCTAGAGGAGGTGGTCACGACATTTTTAGCCACACTGGCCACGATGGCCCCTGGATGGGAAGGGGTCTCAGATCCACTGCCCAGAACCATTTTACTAGAAGGGGCTGAAGGGCTGGGGAGCCAGCCAGGGGCATGCGAACTCATATAGCATTCCGGGGTGCAGTCAGTGTCCCAGCAAGTACACTGGGCTGAGCGAAGGCATTTTCCCTGTCTGGGCCTCAGTTTCCTCATCTGTAAAGTGGGAGGGTGGGGCTGGCACATCTAACTGAAGCATTTCAGGAGCATCATTGCAACTCTTAAAACTCTAGCATGGGCGAGGGGTTTGGGGGTGAGGCTCTTCCTTCGGGGCACCTGGGAAGCCCCAACAAAGTACCCCCCTCACCTATGTCTCACCGCATCCTCAGAAGCCCCCAGCGCACCAGTACTCCTCACAGGCTTTCCTAGAAGTAGTAGAACTTGCCCAGGCCACAGGGCTTGTGAGTGCCTGGAGCACGCTTGAATCTAGACTCTTTCACTCTAAGACCTAAGCTCTGACCTTGACA
The DNA here is from genome assembly GCF_023851605.1 of Tamandua tetradactyla. Taxonomy (NCBI): domain Eukaryota; kingdom Metazoa; phylum Chordata; class Mammalia; order Pilosa; family Myrmecophagidae; genus Tamandua; species Tamandua tetradactyla. The sequence continues at coordinate 28,909,354 of NC_135333.1, forward strand.
CTTGGCCTCCCCGTACCTCCCAGGCTTAGGAACCCCCTTAGTGCCTATTAGGGGGTTGGCAGGGGTGGGGATGGCGAAAGAAGAAGGGAGTGTTCTCTGAACCCGGGAAGAGTGGCTTTGGTCCGGCTTGGGACCCGGCATCCGATTCCCTTCCTATTCTGGGAGAAGGCTTGGTCTGGATGGTGGGATGCTGAGGGTGCTGTATTTGCAGCAGTTCCCTTTGGTATCTAGTGGGGAGAAGAATCTGCAGCAGAAATAATAAAATGTCAGTCGACAGACTCATCATACCCCCTGCACACCAGCCTCCACCTTCATTCCTGTCCTCCGCGAAGGACAGTACTGTTTGTCTTGTCTTCCCAGGCAGGACCCCTAGTCATCTGCCCCCTAGACTGCTCTTTCCCTCACCTGCCCTACCATCCCGGCTGTCAGTCAGTCCTGCTGGCTCTGCTTTGTAATACGTCTAGGCTCAGACCCCTTCTCCACCTTTACCACCTCCACTCTGGTCGACACACTTTCATTTCTAGCCTGGGTTATGGCTGTCATCTCCTAGCTGGTCTCTCTGCTCCTGCCCAGACCCCTACCGGAAGTTCTGTAGCAGAGGCCAAAGGGATACTTAGTGTGCAGATGGAGCCTCTCTTCCTCCAAGTCCCAGCCTCCCCTGGTCTTCCCTCCCACCTGCCTGCTCACTTGACTTAGCCACGTGGTCCCTTGCCTGTTTACTGAGCAAGCCAGAGGAAAGCTCAGAGACTTTGCACTGGTTGTTTCCTCTGCCTGGAATGATTTTCTCAGGATATCTGCAAAACCTGATTTGCTCTCTCACCTCTTTCAGGTCTCTGCTCAGATATTACCTTCTTGGTGGAGCCTTTCCTGGCCACCTTATTGAAAAGCCTTCCTCTCAGCACTCCCTCTCTCCCTTCCCTGCTTAATCTTCATCCTTTACACTCTTCCAATGTAACATGTGATGCAACAATACTAGCTAATGCCTGCCCTTTGCTTACCATGCTTGGGGCATGTGAGAAAGCTGTTTTATATTAACTCACTTAATCTCATTACAACCATAGGAAGATACAGAGAGCATCCTTCCCATCCCTGGAGGCCCAGGGAGACTTTCTGGGAAGTGGCAGAGCCAGATTTGAAGCCTGACAGTGGGTGCCGGAACCAGCCATTATGTTCTCCTACCTTGTGCTGGCACCACAGTCTGTAAATTGACCCCCCAAATAACCCTCACCTGGGGCTTCCCTGTCTTGGCTGCTTTCTACTCCCATATGAGTATCGACTCCTGGTTCTCTTCTTCCCCAGGGAAATCTCCTGCTGCCTGTTCTTGCTCTCAGGTGGCCAGTGACGTGCCCGTGAAGGTGTAAACTCCTAGTTCAAGTGGAATCGAGTGTGGCTCTGCCCAGAGTGCCCCCTCCCTTGCCCCTTCTGCTCACTTCTGGCTCTGGAGGGAGGGTGTGAGCTGGTGAGCAAATTGTTAAGGCCCTGATACTGCAGCTTCACTGTATGTGTGTGTGTGTGTGTGTGTGTGTGTGTGTGTGTGTGTGATCTGTGGGCCCCAGCCTCCTTCCCAAACCCTGGAGGGAGGGGGTGCATCAGGAAAGCAGCAACACTGGGCTCTTTCACCCAAACCTCCACCCCCAGGTTCTGAATGTGACCTGGGCCCAACCCCACCCTGCAGTCCTGAACTTCAAGTGGCCATAATACAGTGGATTTTGGCATCTGGCGCATAGTAGGTGCTCAATAAATGGCCATAGAAGGGAACTAAATTCCTCTGAATCTTCTTCCCTGACTCCAGGACAGCTGGGAAATACCGACTTCCTTCTCCTGGACACAATACACACAGCAGTGGTCTCTCAGGTGTGCTATCAGACACGCAGTGGTAGAGGCCTGGGCTGGGGGTTGGGGGGGGCGGTCACTGAGCTGATTACCAGGTCCCGACCCACTGCAGCTCTGCCTCTCCTTTGCTCTCGCCACAATACTATTTGGTCGATCACAATTTCCCCAGTTTTACAGACTGGGAGCCTGGAGCAATGGGGCTCAGAGAGGCAGAACAACCCAAAGGGTCAAGGAAAAGTCATTCAGAGGGTTTCTCAGGAACGATGGCACTGCTTGGCAAGGCTGCTGCCCCACTTACACAGGGCCAGGCCCATGTTCATTCTAGAAGGGCGCTGGCTTCATGCCAGGCACCGTGCTGGGCACTGGGGAGGCGTTTATAGGCGCGTAGAGTCCAGTGGGTGCTGTTTCTGACCTTGGGGGTGCAGGTGCTCCAGCCGCCTTCCAGGAGCCCGCTGTCTTCTGGCTATCTCTCCAGGGCTGGCCGACCATGCCAAGTCAAAGCTAGAGACGCCTGGACTGGGCAGCAGGGTTTGGTCTCTGTCTTTGCTGAGCCCCTTTCTACCCTCCTGGGCTCTGGGAGCCCAATGCCATGCCGTCTGCCCCACTGCCCACCCCAGTCACCTGGCCACCTCCTTATCCTCACTTCTCACGTGGCTGCAGCTAACTCTCTGGTCCAAGCCGCCACCTCTCCTCACCTGCACAACTGCGGCAGCCCCCAGTCTACCTCCCTGCCGCTAGTCTTACCTTCTTATGACCCATCCTGGCCAGGTGCTCCTTCGGATCCTTCCTTCAGATAAGCCGTCTTGACTACCTCGTCTGAGCAACATCCCCTCCCTGCTCTCTGCTCCCCTCTGCCATCACTCTCCAACCTCTCACTTTGCTTTGATTTTCACACCACTCTCTGGAGCTTGGGCACTGGCTCATTGCTTGTTTCCTCCGCTGGAATGGAACCTTCAGGAAGGCACCTACTTTCTTTGTTTTGCTCACCCTTGGGTCCTCAGCACCTAGAACAGTGCCTAATATAGAGTAGGTGCTTAGGAAATATCTGATGAATGAATGAAGGAATGAATGAATGAACCCTTTATAGTCAAAGTCTCAGCTCAGGTGGCACCTTATCTATGGAGCCCTCCCAGAATGGCCTGCTGCAGGCTCCCTCAGCATCCCTCACTTTCTTCTATCCCTGTCTCGACATAAACATTAGATTCATCCCCCAGGAGAAGGTGAGGTGTCAGGGTCAGGGGCTGCGTGTACCCCTCTCATGGCCTCCCATGCGGCGAGCGTGCTGGGTAGGTGACTTTGACAGATCCAAACGACCAGCCGACTCAGGCTCCGCCCACCTCCTTGGGCAGTGGCTCCACCCACCTCCCTGGACTGCAGCCCTGCCTACCTCCCTGGGCCCCAGTTCTTTGGCCAATGGTTGCCTGCGCTGTTCTGTGTGACACTTGACCTTGATTTACATGAGTGCTCACCTATTCATCCACCCACTTACTTGCTCAGTCAACAGAACTTTACTGGGCACTGTTTAGAGCCAGTGCTGGGTGCTTGGGCTGCGGAAATGAGTGCCTCAAGAGGCTCATGGTGGCGCGGGGATGCCAGTGTGAAACGATAAAATTGCAGCCAAGTGTGATAAATGCTGGGATAGAGACATGCGCTGGGTGCAGGAGAGGCCCCAGGAAGGGCTTCTGAGTCAGAAGGAGGAGGGGGTGGAGGGGGAGAGGGGAACAGGGAATCCTTCCAGAGGATTCCTGTGCTCTTAGCACCTCTTGCCATCCAGGTTACAAGCTTAATAATGGGAATTCATGTCTTCCATCTTTATTAAAAAAAAGATACAGCTAGTCTAGGACTAGCATATTATAAATCAGGGGTCAGCAAATAGCCCAGTCCAGCCAGCTGCTTGTTGTTCTAAGTTAGGTTTCCTTGGAACTGGCCACACCCACTGGCCCACGTGTTGGGTGTGAATGCTTTCATGCTACAGGGGTGGACTGGGCGGGACCTGAGACAAAGGTCTTTGACTGACAAAGCCTACAATATTTACCATCTGGCCTCTTGCAGAAAAGGTTTGCCAGCTTCTGTTACAGATGCCCCCAAATATTTGTTGGATTAAGTAAACTCGAATCAGACCCTCAGAATCCTGCACTGCTAATGTAGGTTAAAGTCTTTTGTCCAGGGACTCCAAAATCAACTACATACTCTAAGCTCTTCTTTCTTTAAAAATAAGGAAATTGAGACATTGAATCGGTAGGAATAGACTCTGAAGAAACTTATGTCTTTCCTTTATTTAACAAACAGCCCTTATTGAGCATCTGCTATATCCCAAAACCTGTGCTAGGTAGGAGAGGCGATTCCTGTCCCATGGAGCCCGCTGCCAGGCTAAGCGGTCACGCCATCCTTGTGCCCTCACAGATGACAGTTGTGCACTGGGTGAGGGGCTCTTGGGAGCTTATTTTCTTTTTGCTGGTTCCCTTCCACCCCCATATCCAGGCCTCTCCTGCACCATGACATGCCACCGAGTTTCTCTGGGGGTCCTCCCCACCCAAGCTGGGCTCTCCTGGACCAGGGACCATGTCTCACTCATCCGTCTTGGCCTCCCCAGCACTGAGCCCAGGGCCTGGCACACAGAAGGCGCTCAGTCCACGTTTAAGCCCCACCAAACTCCTACGGCCTTACGAGCAGCCTTGGCAAGCACCCCAGACAGGGTAGCTGGTAACGACAACCTAATGGCCCTTTAGGATTCCATTTGAGAGCAGCGTCTTGAGGGAATTTGTGAAAAGAAATGATGAGCTTTGTGAGATATTTTTCCCCCTTTCAAAAAAAAATCTATAAATTGCATCATATTCTTCCTTTCTCGCTCTTCCCAGCTGCCTGGCAGACTTCACGTTCTAAGGGTTTTTGAATGAAACCCAGATTCCAGGCTGACCCGAGAGCTGGGTTTGATGTGAGGAATAATTATTGAAAGAGACAAGAGTGATCCATATAATAAAATGCCTCCTACGTTTTTCATTAAAGTGATCCAAAGGTGCTGCTAACTGCTCTGTGGAGGACGAGGGAGGGAGGGCTCAGCACAGCCTCCCCAGGGCTCAGAAGGGTACCTGGGAGGAGAAGCGGGGGCGGGAGGGGGGCGCTCTTGGTGGAGAGCAAACCTCTTTTGGAAGAGCTGAGCCGAGGCTTCAACCACTCCTGTTCTGGGGAGCTTTGCTGAACCTGGAGTCAAGGACCCTCAGCCTCTCTCCTGGAAATCCCTTTCTCCAGGGAATGGGTTGCCTTGTTAGTTTTTGCTGATTCTTGAGAGATTTCTTTTGGACCTCAAAATGCCTTCTCTTGATAATAATATGTCTCAGGTGGGTTTTAAGATTGCAGTGGCTCCATCGGTTTTAACTTTGACTTGACTTTTGGGGAAGAAAAATCTCACTTTGTTTTTGTCAGTAGATGTTCCAATCTGGCCACTGCCAGACAGGTTTCTTTGTTCAGTTATTCAAGACATATTTATTGGGGCTCTTATTATGTGTTGGACGCGGGGCTGGGGATATAACGGTGAGCAAGACAGGCAGAGCCCCTTGCGGAGTTGACAGGACGGCAAGGGAGATGGTGGTTCAAATAGACCAGGATGCCACAGCATGGTAAGGGCAGTGTGCCCTGGGCACCCACAGAGGGGAAAGGGAGCACTTCCCTAGGAGGTGATCAGGATGGTTTGGAGGTTTTATAGGCCCCAGAAAAGCTCAGGTTCTTAAAGCTAATGCATTCCTGTAGATGAGGCCCTATTGTGGGTGGAACCCCTTGATTAGGTTATTTCCATGGTGGCTTGCCCCGGGGGGGTCTTAATCCTCTTATGGGAGCCCTTTTAAAGAGCATGAATTAGAGAGACAACACAGATGCTGAGAGAGAAGGACACACACAGAAGCTAGGAAGAAAGCCACAGACAGAGCAGCCAAAAGCTGAAAGCATTGAGACCTAGCAGAGAAGGAATAGCAAACACCACCGGGCGCCTTGCCAAGTGACTGAGGAGTCCAGGATTGCAGGATGGCCTGTCGATGCCTTGATTCGGACATTTTCATGGCCTCAGAGCTGTAAGCTGTTAACTAATATATCCCCACTGTTAAGAGTCAGCCCATTTCTGGTATATTGCATTTTGGCAGCTTTAGCTAACTAGAACAGTGATGTTTCAGCTGAGATCTAGAGGATGAGTGGAAGTGTGCCAGACGAAGAAGGGAGGGAAGGGTGTGTGGGCAGAGGGAACAGCATGCATGAAGGTTTGGCCTCCAAAAAGGTAGGAAGAAGGGAGGGTCAGCTCCTTCTTGCCCTCTGCTGCAACGGAGACCTCTAGATAGGTCTGGTCTTTGACTCTCCAAAGACCAAAGGATAAATTGCTTGCACTTACGGAGGAAATATTCTGCTGTGTCAGCTTCGTAATCTGCATCCTCTGGGAAGTGATCGATTTGCTTGCACAGACCTTTGAAGTTCCCTGAAAAACAAGTGGAGAAGGAGTGCATGAGAAACCAGAGTTTCCAGGGGCTCAGCTCCCATCTGCCTCTTCCTGACTTCTCACTCTTCTGAAGCTCACTCAGCCCTCTCCCCCTGCCCCGGAAGGAAGGTATGGCTTTGTCTGTTCGGACATCTGCCTGGTGAATCAAAACACACACACCCGCAGTGCTGCAGAGAGATCTAAAGCCTAAGACTTCAAAACCCTGCCTTCCATCTCTGAACCGAGGCTTCTGAGGATTAGCTGAGGCTTGGCGAGCGGCGGAAGTTTGATTCTGTACTGGAGACTGTCACCGAGAAGGCTGATGAACGCCACTCTGTGCCCCAGCCCGGCTGGGGGGAGTCACCTGGCATTTTGCATGTGAAAATGCGGCAGTTCGCTTTCTGAAGAAGGCAGAACCCAGAGTGGTGCTGCAAAACCTTCCCACTGCACTTTAGAGGAGCTTACAAGGTACTTTCCCACCTGCAGCCCCCAACAGCTCTGCAATTTCCCCTGGGTTGAGCCCCTGTTGGGTGTTGGGCCCTCTGCCAGGTTCTTAAAGAAACTGAAGCTCATTTTAGCTCAGTCATAGGCCTGGGAGAGGACTATTATCACCCTCATTTTACAGGTGAAGAAACTGAGACTCAGGGAGGCTAACCAATCTGCAATAGTACTTGTGGCCAGAAAGTGATGGAATCAGGGCTCAGATTGGGCTTTTGACTCTAAATATCTCCTTGGTGATTGCTGAGAGCGTGAGAACTAGCACAGGTACAACTTCTAGCACAGTGCTGCAGCAGGCGCTCACCATCACCAATATCCAATAGTGAATGGATGAACCATTGAATGCAACCCTCATAAAAGCTGATAACTAGGACAGAATTTACAGTCACTAGAGTGTCAGCTTCATGATGGCAGAGACTTTTGTCTGTTTCATTCACCATTGTGTTCCCAGCCTCGGTATAGCCAAAGTCCCTTAACTTTCTCTGAATGAATCAATAATTGAACCTATGCTGGGAAGTACGACTCAGTAGGTAAGTCACAGGTTCTGTGCAAGACTGCTTGCATACAGCTTGGCTTTATTGAGTTCCCTCGGTTTCCTCATCTGAAAGTGGAGGCAATAAGAATCCTTAACTCAGATTGTTGTGGGGGTTAAATGAGTTCTCTGAACAGGGCCTGGTGCATTATATAAAGTTCTCTGAACAGGGCCCAGTGCATTAGTGAGTCTTTGGGAACATTTATGAGAGAGGAAAAATGAGCAAGTATGCTCAGCCACTGAGATTTTGAGTTTTCTGTGGCAGTAGTTAGTATTACCTAATTAACACAGTCCTCAAAACATGTTAGCAATTTACTTTCTTTCAGAGTCCTGAGACTCCATATCCTATAAAGTAGGAGTAGGTTTTATTATATATTTACACAGTATGTAGGACTTTTAAGGCATTATTACATAGACCTGAATATATTATATACACCTGTGTATGTGCTTGTGGTAGTTAGATTCAGGTGTCAACTTGGCCAGGTGATGGCACCTAGTTCTATTGCTGTGGACAGGAGCCAATGGTACGTGGACCTCATCTGTTGCTGATTACATCTGCAGTCGGCTAGGAGGCATGCCTGCTGCAATGAATGTTTGATTTAATTGGCTGGTGCTTAAATGAGAGAGCTCAACGTAACACAGCCCAAGCAGCTCAGCATACCTTATCTCAGCACTTGCAGCTCAGCCCAGGCCTTTGGAGATGCAGAAAGAAATCACCCTGGGGAAAGTTGTTGGAACCCAGAACCCTGGAGAGAAGGCCAGCAGAGACCACCCTGTGCCTTCCCGTGTAAGAAAGAACCTCAGTTGAAAGTTAGCTGCCTTTCCTCTGAAAAACTGATGACGTAAATCTCCTTTTATTAAAAGCCAATCCGTCTCTAGTGTGTTGCATTCTGGCTGCTAGCAAACTGGAACAGTGCTCTACAGCTGTACTTACACACTATGTATAAATACAAGCATTTGATGCATTTTAAGCTATTATATGCTTTATGTTACAGAGAAGATGGCTCCCCCCTCCTCCTTCACACGTAGCCTGTCTCTGTACTGAATTCACCTCCTTTCCTTACTTTAAGAAAACCAATTCCCTAGTGCATAGTGAGAGTTCTGGTAATTTTACAGAAGCTTTGTGGGGTCTTGAGAGCACAAAGTTCCACTCAAAACAGTGCCATTGGGTAGGTCTCTTCTCTATGTATTATTATTATTATTTTTGGGGTGCATGGTCCAGGAATTGAACCTGGGCCTCCTGCATGGAAGGTGAGCATTCTATCACTGAACCACTCTCCATGTATTTTGGGCCCTACCTCTTCCTGGTCCCCTCTACCCAGCCACACCTCCCCTCTGCACTCATGGATTTTGGTGCATTGACACGAGGTCTCATCCTTCCTCCAGTAGCTTATCAAAGTGTTTCCCCCAACCCCACCCACTCCTCTCCTGAGAAGTATCTTTGCACAGGCTGCTAAGAGGATAAAAAATTCTCCCTATTGATAAAATTACAGATCAGTGTATTGCAAAGAACTTTTATTTTTCTCAATTCAATCCGACAAATATCTCATTAGTGCCAACTGGGTGCCAGGCATCTTTATAAGGAATTGGCACAGGTGGTAAGACTCAGAGTGCAGTATCAGCATGCCCAGGGCTCCTAACCAATTGGGAGAGAGCTCAAGCCAGAACCAAGGGCTCCTGGAGGGAGCCTCCGTGTCTCTCTTCTCAGGTGCCCTGCTTCATCCAGGGGACCTCCTCCACACCTGCTCCCCTGCAGCCTGGCAGCTCCTTGGGCACAAAGCCCAGTCCTCACGTGTCCTGACAGCACTAACTCCTGCCACACTGCCTGGCAGAGAAGCAGTGGCTGTGGGAGATGGCGGTTCAGACCGCTCCTTTGGGGTCCGGACCTGGGTGTCAGTGCTGGTTTGAAGCTGTTATGTACCCCAGAAAAGCCATGTTCTTTTTTTTTTTTTGCCAGCCCCAAATTCTTTTTAATTAAAAAAATGATTAGAGAAGTTTTGGGTTTACAGAACAGTAATACATAAAATGCAGGATTCCCATACACCACCTGTGTTAGTTTCCTAAATGCTGCTGGAATGCAATATACCAGAAATGGAATGCCTTTTTAAAAGGGAACTTATTGTTAAAAATGTACAGTTCTAAGTTCATAAAAATGTGCAAATGAAGGCATCCAGGGATGATACCTTGACTCAAGAAAGGCTGATGTCTTTCACATTCAGAGGCACATGGCTGGCATCTGCTGGTCCTTGTCCTGGTTTCATTGCTTCTACTTTCTGATGACAGCGTTTTCCTCTCTGAGCATCTGTGGGCTTTTCCTTAGCTCCCCCAGGACGCAGCTCTGGGTTCTGGTTTAAGCCAAGTTCTTTTAATCCTAATCCAACTTTATGGGGACAGACTATTGTTTAGTGGTAGTTTGGGATTAGATCATTCTCATGGAAATGCAATCCATCCAGTGTGGGTGGGACTTTTCTGTCAGATGGAGATGGGACCCTGCCTGTTCAAGGTGGGTTTTACTCGGTTTACTGGAATCTTTAAAAGAGCTGACACAGAGAGCAGATTCTGATGTTCGGAGATTCAGAAGATGCCAGAAGCCTCAGGAGATGCCAGAAGCTGAGGGACCTGTTTGAAACCAGAAGCTGGGAGGGAAGGACAGCAGATGTTGCTGTACAAGACAAGGTATCCTCTTGTTTGGTGCCTTAATTTGGACATTTCCATGACCTTAGAATTGTAACTTGTAACTTAATAAATTCCCTTTATAAAAGCCAATCCATTTCTGGTATATTGCACTCCGGCAGTCTTAGCAAACTGGAAGAGGGTCCAATTGCCTAATTGATGCCTCCTCATGGATGTCAGGCCTGAATCTAAACTCATACAATGTCCCTCAAGCCTAATTCCCTGGAGGCAAAACTTCACTGGGCCGATGCCTCCTCACTGCTCTCTCTGGCAGGCCTAAGCCCAGTTATCATGACACCTCCTCCTCCGCCTCATTGCAGATTCCATCTTTCACAAAGTCCTGTCCCTGTGAGCACCTCAGTATCTCTCAACCATGTCAATTTCTTTCCATGTACAGCATTGCCTGCCACCAGACCACCATCCCAGCTTCCCTGGGTGACTGCAGCAGCTACTCTTATCCCTTTCTACTGAGCAGCCAGAGTCCTCTTAAAAAATGCAAATCTGTTGATGCCATCTGCAGCTGAAAACACTCACTGACTTCCGTGTGCTCTCACAGGAAAGAACAACGTCTTTAAAAGGGCCTGGCCCTGACCTCCATCTCTGGCCTCATCTCCCACCCACTTCCTCCCTCTCTGTGCACCTGCCACCACAGGCGTCTCTCCTTCCATCTTCCCTCCTGCCACTGGGCCTTTGCACATGCTGGTCTCTCTGCCTGAGCCCCCATCACAGTCTTTGTCTTTGTTGTCTCCTTCCCCCAACCTCCCGCCTCTACTGTGCTTGTGGGGTGCTACCACTGTGCTGATTGCTCTGGGTGCATGTGGGGGAGATGTTAACGCATGCGTGGCAATGGTGGGGATATTCCAGGGGAGAGGGAAGAGGAGGGAGCAGTGTGAGAGGGGATGGGGCCTAGGGCACTAGTGGCAGGTGGTCTTACATGGAGCATCCACTGCAAGAGGGAGGCAGCACCTGTGGGCACAGGTGCAGACAGTGGTTAGATGTGGTAGTGGGAGCTCTTGGCATCTCTTTTCCAGTTGCTTTACCTAATGAAAAGGAAACTCTTAACTGAGAGAGTCAAGAAGGGGAAGAAGGGCTGGAGTCTTGAAAAGGGAAGAAGGGGAGTAGACCTGTTCTCCAGAAGAGTGTGTGTGTGGGGGGGTGTTGTGAGAGACCAGACCTGGTCTGTATCCAGTATGTGGGTCAGTGGCTTGAAGGTTCCTCTTGAGGTTCATGGTCATGGATGCAAGTTGGGACCATTGACCATGGCTCGGAGATCTTCTCTGCTGCGTTCTGGGTGCGGGTGTAGTACAGCTGGAGGTTGGCTTCCACTGGGATGGGGTTTCTGAGATGAGTATGAGAGAGCAAGGAGGGAGCAAAGGGGAAGGCAGTGATTCTGGAGACAGATCACGGATTCTAAACTGGGCCAGGAGGGAAATGAGGACCTGTAGGGTGTGTGAGGGGATGAACAGGTGGTGGGGTCACTGCCTTGGAAAGCCAGGGTGGGGGCCAAAGAATTGTTGGAGCCAGGGGCTCATGGGAGGGAGTTGGGAAGGTCAGAGAGTGGGATGCTGGGGAAGGGACTGGGGAGGGGTGTGGTGAGGGCAGCACCGGGTCCAGGTGGTGGCCGTGGAGGTCGGTGGCTCAGGTGGGAGGTAGGGGATGAGATGCAAAGTATTTGGCAGTCGGAAAGGTAATACAAATTAGTCTATAAGAAAAAATGAAAAGGCTCACTTTGTTTTCTATAAAAATTAACCCTGTATTTTGAAATTGCTTCCCAAGGTAAAAGTTGAAGTGCAGAGGAGTCCTCAAACTGTTCTAATAAGCCCAAATCATGGGCGGATTTTTAGGAAGGGTTGGTGGACTATTTTGATGAGGGACTGTTGCAGGTGAAATGATGCCCCTGTCTGGGCTGTGACTTGACGTGGGGAGCCACACCAGATGCTCCCACTACTTCCCCTGTCACAGTGAGAGTCATTTTGTCTTAATGAACACAGAACCTTTTCCTCACGTGTTCAAAATTGTGCAGGGGGAGGGCCTGGCTCTCCCCTCGCCCAGCGCCGGCCTGGAGGAGTAGGGAGAGGAGACGGGAGCCTCCCTTCTCTCTGCCCATCACAGCCCAGGAGCCCCCGCTGTCCTCAGCCCTCTTCCCTGAAGTTAATGGGACTGACTGGGATAAAAGAATTTCAATGTTTAGCAACCAGCAAGGGGGAACGGGTACATGCCGGCTAAGCACAAAGAAGACGCCAAGGCCAGGTACGAGAAGGACTGTCTGCCCGAGTGTGACGCCTCTGGGGACGGGCACAGGCGCAGCACTGGGGAAAGTGCAGAGAGCAGAGGGCTGAGCCCTCAGGGGGTGAGGGGCTGGCCCTGGAGTGGGTGAATCATGGTGGGCAGGAGGGGGCTGGGGGAGCGTGGAATGGGATGCATCTCAGAGGGAGAGAGAGCTTAGGGAGGAGAGAATGGAAATGTTCTGGAAACAGCAGTGAGGAATACCCTCGAGCCCAAGGATGTGAACCCGAAAATGTCCCTGTGGGAGGCAGTGCAAGGGTGGTGGTCCCTGAGGGGAAAGCCAGGCTCCCGGCAGAGCAAGATGAGAGGAGGTTGAGAATTTGGGGGACTTGGCTGATGCTGGGGCGTAAATCCTGGAGGGCCCAGAGGAAGGGCTGAGGGATCAGTGGAGGAGGGAAGCCTGGGTCAGATTAGGGGATTTGTGGAGCTCGAGGGCCAGGCAGACGGGGCTGCAAGGCCTGCTGGGATTGGGCCTCAATGGTCTCAGAGGTTGAAGGTGTCTTGAGGCAGTGAGGGTGGCTGGACGCATAAGGGGTGTCTGGGAGCATCTGGAGTGGGCTTGGATTCAAGTCCACTAAAGGCGGCACTGAGGCTCATGAAGGGGTGGTGGTACCAGCTGCACTCAGCCACTGTTTGTGGAATTTAAATGTTGTGGAAAAGCCATGTTGACAGACAAACACTATAGTCAGTGGAGAGTGTGCTGCTCTTGTTTCTGTAAGCCAGCTTAGGGAGACTTCCACTGTACTTTTTCCCCCTGGTTAGTGGTGCTCAAGCCCAGGGACTGATGCCATCTTCAGGCATAGCTGGATCCAGGTGTTTAATACTCTGGGTCAGTCTCTCTCTCTGTCTCCCAGTTTGGCTTTCCTCTCAGCTCTCTCCCGAGTTCAGTCTAAGGTCTGGTAAAGTGCCCAGTACTGGTGTAGTGGAAGTAAATGTAACCTACTCTCTGCATTTCAGGGGTTCACGGCCCAGGGGGAAAGACAGAGAGTACAGAGCAGACTAGGATGTGGGGTCTCACCTGCTGTGTAGAGGGAGGTTTGAGGCCTATAGGAACACGGCTGTTCAGCTGACATGTAGTTGGCCCCGACTGTATACCGTGCTCTGTGCCATGTGCTGAGGACTCAGAACAATGTCCTGTTTCTGTGCTCAGGGAACTCAGTCTGTGGTGGGAGAAAGGAGACACATCTGCGGTGTGTAGTCACAGAGGGAAGCAGAGCGCGCAGGAGGGGCACCTGTCCTAGGTGTGTGAGAGTGCAGGTGCTGACACAGGCTCTCGAGGAGAAGATGTTTGAGCTGATAGAGAGGGGGAGAAGCAGTTGGCCTGGTGAAGCAGGTGGGGGGTGTATGGGCGCAGGCCTGAGGCCAGTGGCACGACGCGGGAGTGGTGGAGGGGCGAGAGGGCTTGCTGGTAGTTGGACCAGCAGGGCAAAGTCAGGGACATGCTGGAGGCACCAGAGGGAACAAACGACCTGTCTCTGGTGCTCAGGGAGGGTTTCCCCCAGCGGAGCTGGGATGAGCTGAAGGCAGTGGGGGACTGGAGCTGGCTGTCAGCATCTCTTCCTCACTCACTTTAGTGGCTTGAAACCAGCCACAGGGGGAGCATTTACACCTCGGGCATTGGCCAACACTACAAATCAAGGTTTCCCCAACCTCCACTCTGTCCTGAGAGCCGGTTGTTGACCCCTTATCTGCACACCACTAGATAAAAAACAATCCTATGTGAGGGGTCAGCTGATGCCAGGACGTGACATCCTGGTGGGATTGGAGACTTGCAGAAAGATGGGGTCCCATTTAGGGACTGGGGAAAGGGAGGGCAGGAGATGACTGGAGAGGTGCGTGGGGGGCCAGACCCGCTCCCCCCCCCCGCCAGGGATTGTGGGCTGGCTGACTTGGGGAGGCGGCGTCTCACTGCCCACTCCCCCACAGGCATTGGCTCTGAGCTTTTGGATGGGTGGAGAGGAGACTCCCCCACCATGAACGTAAAAAGATTATTCAGCTAAGGGGCCCCCAGACCATGAAATCTCTACTGAACCCCCACTTCTCGGAAGCGCAGCAGTGCCTCCCTGCTAACCAACCCCAAAGCCGAGGGACTTCTGGCCAAGCTCGGGAGAGAAAAGCCAAGCACTGTGCCTCAGGCGGCTGCAGCTCTGCCTCGAGGAATTAACCGCTTCAGACTGGAAATTTCAGCTCGCAGGTATTAAGTAGTTTAAAAAGAGGCTTCGTCAGTTTTGTAGAAAGCACATTAATATCACACAACACCAACTGCTGTCTCGTTTCCTTGAGATACAATAAGCTCCTCATAAACCTGGTCATTAGGGGCTGAACCGATGCTGTTTTACTTTTCCCTGTATTCAAGGAGCCGGGGGGTGCAGGGCTGGAGCGGCTGCGGCCTGGGGAGGAGGCTGCCTAAGTAATTTTTTAAGTGAAGCAAATGAAGGGTTTGGTGGGAGCTGCTTTCTCTGTGTTATAAACCTTTTCTGCTCGTGGCTTTTTGCCTTCCTGACAGGGCCCTCCCTGACAGCAGGGATTTGGAAGTTCAGGGTGGGCGAGAGCCTGATTCATTCCTGGCTAGAACGCCAGGCCCTGACACTGCACTGGCACCAACAGGTGTTGGATGCTTTGAAGACAGCAGCCTGTGTGGAGGTCCATGAGTTTGCTCATTCATTCGTTCATTCATTCAATGGATTCTTTTGAGTATCTCCTATGTGGAGGTGCATGAGTTCTCTCGTTCATTCATTCATTCAGGGGATTCTTTTGAGAATCTCCTATGTGAAGGCCATGAGTTCTCTCATTCATTCATTTGTTCATTCATTCATTCAATAGATTTTTTTTGTTTCAACCTTTCAATACAATCTTATTTAGATATATTCACATACCGCATAATCCATTCAAAATATACAATCAATAGCTCACAATATCATCATATGAGTTGTGCATTCATCACCACAATCAATTTTAGAACATTTTCCCAATGGATCCTTTTGAGTGTCTCCTGTGTGGAAGGTCCTGTGCAGGTACTGGTTCGGGATTAGAGTGGGGGAAAAGTCTGCTCTGCCTGCCTGCCTTCCCCTCCCCACTCAGAAGTCCTGAGCACGCAGGGTCTGAACCCAGCACTGAGCACCTGACCATACAGCCTCTGGCTGTATTCTGAATTGATTCTTGCCTCTGCAGCTACTTCTTTAGTTCTTTCCATGTGGCGCAGGGGAAGAGATTGGGCTCGGGACTCAGAAAGATCTGGCTCTTCCACCTATTGCCTGTGTGGCCTTGAGCAAGTTACATGACCGCTCTGTGCCTCTGTTTCCTTAGCTGAAAGCTATGGATATTAATCTCAGCTTCAGTGGTGGTGGTAGTGATGGGGACTTCTGAGCACTCAAGGTGATAGTAGAAGCAAGAGCCGCTAGCAAATTTTCTGGCCCAGAGCAGGTACGCAATGGGTGTAGCTCTTCCATCCCTTTCTCCTTTAAATGACCTTTTTTCAAGAGGCGTGTCCTGAGTGGCCTCAGCTGGAAAGACTCTTGTCCTCCCCTAGACCCCTGGGCAGTGCTCGCAGACTTTAATGTACATGAGAATCACCTGGCAATCATGCCAAGCCAGATCTGATTCAGCGGGTTGGGGGTGGACCTGAGACTCTGCATTTCTCACAAGCATCCAGGTGATGTGGATGCTGCAGGTGCCTGGGCTGTGAGGCTGAAGAGCACGTGCTGTGGTCTGTTGTCATTGCTTCCTAGCAGAGAGCTGCCAACCTGTAAGGTCCTCAGGGCAGGATGCCCAAACATACCATATTTCCCTTGACTCTAGATGTTCCCCTGCTTTCTTCACATTTTAATATTTCTGAAATTGAGATATATCTTATAATTAATGGGTACCTTTTTCTGCAGTGTGCCTCTTTCCTCCAGAAAAGTCATTAATACATAGATGGTGTGTCTTATGGTGAATGACAACAGATACCTGCCAAATGTTTATTGAACGCACGAACAGATGAATGAATGAATCACTGCATGTGTGTACATTTGTGTGCATGTGTATATGTGTGCGCTCGTGGGTGGGCAGGAACTGTTCTACACATTTTCATACTCCTAAGCAGATGGGCTTCATGCCACAATCAGAATCTGAGGGGGCACCTGGATCTTTGGCACCTCTCGTATTAAAATATAGTTGACAATGTCTGCATACCCCATACCCTTTACTTCTCTTAGAAACGTGCTGTAGAGAAACCCTTACGTGTATGAACAAGGCAATGTGTGTGATAAAGTTTACAGCGGCACTGTTTGTAGCAGCAAAAGAAATGGAACAACCCACATACCTATTGTCAGAAGAATGGATGGCACCTTGTAGGATATGAATATAATGGGATATTGTGCAGCAGTGGAAGTGAATGGATCACAGCTACACATGTCAGCACTGATGGATTCCACAAATGTAATATTGAACAACAACAAAACATCAAGCGGCAGGAAAATACATATGGTATAATTCCATTTTTGCCAAGTTTAAACGAAGTACAAATAGACTATAGATTATTTAGAAATCACGATTTCTAAGTAAAACCGTTAAGTCATGCACGAGCATGATAAACATAAAAGTCAAGCGTGGGTTTATCTGAGGGGCGTAGCTGAGCTGGGAAGGGGGACGGGGAGGGGGCAGGACATGGCACTGCTTTGCTATACTGGTCTCTTGTATTTCCTCACCCGGTAGTAAGGGCATAGGTGCTCATTTTATTGGTATTCTTTATACCTTGCTGTGCCAGAGCCTCCTGGCTGTTTCCTAATACCTTGTTCTCTCCTTGTTTCCACATTTTCCCTGGGCATCTGGCCTTCTGAACAGAGACCTTTGTTCTCAGCCTCCCTTGTGGCTAGGGGTGGCTGTGTGGCTCAGTTCTGACCACTAGCATGCAAATGGAAGTGGTGTGAGCAACTTGGGAGCAGCATCCTTCGAGGAATGGGGGTGCGCCCTTCTCAGCCTTTCCCTCCCATGGAACACAGAGCGCAGGTTGCCCTCCTGGATGGTGAGCTGAGAATGGAGCGCTGCATGACAGAGAGGATGGGGGGGGGTGCCCGGCCCATGCCACCCTAGAGTGTCACACCAGCCCTGGACACCTTACCTCCAGAGTTTTGGGATGGACAAAACAAACTCCTGTCTTTTAAATTTTATTAAAAAAACACAAACTTGTAACCAAGCCTAATCCTAATGAACACAATTGCCCATGTTAAAAGGGTCTTTTACATGTACTTAATATTAAACATTTTTAAAAAAAGGCAATTTGTTGGGTTTTCAGTGCTTGACCTGTATCTATGGACTAACTGAATGAATGAATGAATGAAAAGGTGTCTCAGTGTTCCTCACAGCCTCTTTGTTCAGGACTGCTGATACACTTGACTACTCTTCAGCGCTGGTTGTTTGAATAAAGGGAAAAGGCAGGAGGGGACATAACTGAGAATGAGCATGGGAGATGGATTAAATCAGCTTTTGACTAAGAGGTCCAGAAAGAGAGGTAGAGTGATGGGTTTGACCTCAGGCAAGTGAACCTTGTTCTGTCAGTGCTTCTAGATTGTGGAGAGGTCCCGGAGATGGTGGTCAGGGCCATACCCCGGGGGTTGGGCTGGGGCTGGGGGCTCTGGGGATGGGTGTCAGCCAGGCTGGCTGGAACATTGCTTTGCCCTCGCTGGTGGGTGATGGACATGGACCCGACCTCTGCGAGGCTGAGAACTTGGAAGGATCTGGGTTCTAGACTTCAGGAACTGCAGCACAGCCTCACAGCTCTGTCCCTTGGAATAGAGCTGACACTGGAGCATGTCCCTGAGGAGCAGAAATGAGTGCACTCTCAGGGCAGCTTTCACTGGGGTTCTGGGGAAATCTCAGATCCAGTTCACACTCCAATGTGATTGAAAGGTTAATGGGCCTCTGTATAAGTAAGCAGCCAATCTAAAATTTAATCCCTGAAGCAGATCTGTAGGTTTGGGCATTGTCGTAAGTTGTGAAGGAGCATTGAGTTAATTTTCCCAAAATATGATTAAAATAATTTCAACTCTTACTACTAGAGGGACACTGAAGCTCAGTAGTGAGCCTTACAGAGTCTGACGGCCAGCTACATGGGGTCATTTCTTAGTTATACCTCTTTACAGCTGGGTGACCTCGGGGAAGTCACTGAGCCTCTCTGAGCCTCCGTCTCCTCAACTGTAAAATGGGGAGACAGTAAGACCCACCTCACAGGGCTGTTATTAGATTTGCACCAATCACTGAGAGGAGATGGCTTGGGAGGTGTTCAGGATGTGGTGGGCATCACTGCCCATGCCCCATGCTGGGGGGCTCCTGTGGCTCATACATAGTCCCTGTCCTCAAGACGGTGGTTGCAGCCTGATATGTCAAGATTGCTGCATGGTAGAGCCATGCCCAGACAGCCATGGGAAGCTTACATGCTTAGATCCTAGGAAACTGGACTGTTAAAATGATTCTGCCAGCCCTAAAGCCCCATGACTAGGCAGATAATGAATAATAGTGTCATGAGCCAACCACTTGAAATTCAACTTAAGAGACCTGGTGGTGTAGAGGAAAGATTGCTGTGCCACTCAGCAAGAGAGCTTGAATTTGAGTCTCCTTCCTACCACTTAATAGCCACATCACCGTGGACAAGTTGCTGACTTTTCAGCTCTTTCAGTCATTCAGTATTTCAGCTAGTCCCTCTACTCTTTATGGAGGGCCTACAGACAATGGGCGAGGAGACAGAGAAAGGAGCAATACAGAAGGATCTGCTGTTACAAGAACTATGAGTCTAGTCTAGACAAATAATCAACTATGTGACCCAGAGTGCAAAATGGCTGGCATTTGTGGAGAAGCTGTCATGAGCCAGGCACTGGGCTAGATGCTTTCCATTTCATCCTCAAAAACCCTTTGGAGGCCGGTATAATTATATTCTTTGCTTTAAAGATAAGAAAACTGAGGCACAGAGAAGTGAAAGAAAGTATCTAAGAATACATTGCTAGTGCGAGTGAAGTTGCTGGGATTTGACCCCAGGCTGTGGGGTTCCATGGAATCACTAAGCTACTAGTCACAGCAGAACACAGCATGCTGGAGGGTGGGTGGGAGGGTGGGTGCATGGGTGGTGGTGAGGTGTCAGGAAGGCTTCCCGGAGGAAGCTCTGTCTCAGCTGAGTCATGCAGGACAAGTAGAAATTGGCAGATGAAAAGGATGGGGGGCAAAGAGGGGATGCTAGGAAGAAGAGCCAAGAGTGGACCAGAGAGAGAGGGGACGGGGTGCCGAAGCTAACAGTATCTGTTCGAATGACTGAAACGCATTGTTTGGGTTGAGTTTGTGTGTGTGCATGTGTGTGCAAGTGTGTGTGTGTGTGTGCACACTCGTGAGAAAGCAGTTGGGAGAGGTAGTAGCAGAGATCAGATAATTCAGCACCTAATAAGCCATTGAAAGCATGAATTTAGGAGCAATGAGGAGCTACTGAGGGGTGTTAGGCTGGAGGTTGACACGACCAGGTTTGTACCTGAGGATGATCATCTCAGCGGCTGATGGGTCTGCAGTGGAAGGCGGCAGGACTGGAACCCATGGGTCCCATCTAGGCGATGACAGTCTCTTGCCCGGACAACAGTGACAGGGACAGTTAGGGCGAGAGATGGAAGCAGTTCAGGCAGAGTTGGAACGATGGGGATGGAGAGATGCGCATGGATTTGGGACCAACCAAGGTCTATTCATCTGTAAAATGGGGACCTTAGGACCAGCCCTGCTTTCTTGGTGGTGTAATCAAATAGACAAGATGAGGGTTAAAAAAGCCACTGAGCAAAGTACAAAACCCCATGCCGAGGTGTGGGCTGATGAGTGCAGGCCTCCTTTAGTGAATGACACTGGGTTAGAAATAAAACTCTGCCTCCATATACACTCTTTATACTCCCTGGGCTGGTCCTGGTCACTGCTCTAAAACTTAATAGTTGTGTGACCTTGGGTGAGTTACTTCTGCTCTCCAAGTCTTGCTCTTTTTCTTTATGAAATGGGGATAGGGTTGTTGTGAAAATGAATGAGATAATGTGCGAAAAGTGCTGGACCCTGTGGCTGGCACATAATAAAAGTACAATGAGTGCTAGGGAAACAAGGATCTCTACAGGAATAGCAGCTCCCCCTTTCCTCTGTGCATGAAGGCCGTGTGGCCTGGCAGCAGCCCACGGGTGTCGCTGCCAGAGGGACACTCCTTCCTGCAGGCGTGTCACGAAAGTCTCTTCTGCGTTGTGCAGGTTCCTCCACGGAGTGAGGAAATGCCAGTGGCCTTTCCTGATTTGAAAAATCCATTTAAATCATCTGTCTCCCAATTTCCCTCCCCTTGGTTCATTTTCATGCACTTGTGCACATTTGTTTTCCTGGCAAAGAACCAGGCCAGAGTGGTCAGCACCACCCACACCACAGACCCATGAGGGCGGCAATGCCTCGCGCCGTGAGAGACCACAGGCTTGTGGATGTCCATCTAACCACGCTCTTGTTCCCAAACCAAAGACGCCATCCTGTGTCAGAAATCGCCAACACTCCCATTGCCTGCTGGACAAAGAGCAGACTTCTTAAGAACCAGATATTCTGGTCGTGTCCTGCCTGGCCCAAAGCTTTCCACCTTATCTGCTCTGACTCTTCTGGTCTCAGAAAAGCATTGGCCCATTCCCCTGTTCTTCACCTTTTTGCACGCTTGCCCTCCCAGCTGAATCAAGCTCTCCCCTCGTATCCACCAAAAACAATGTCTGTTTTACTAGAGGGCAGAGGTAGGAGCCATGGGTGGGGATGTATAGCAAAACCGTGACTAGGATGAGGTGTCTAGGCTGCAAAATTGAAGGAGACCCCCCTCTAAGGGTCATGCAAGTGCATTGAATGCCTCCTTCAATTTTGCCCCTTGCCTGTTGTCTTGATCTCCCAGGGCTGCCATAATAAACGACCATAAACTGTGTGACTTAAAACAACAGAAACACATTCTCTCACAGTTCTGGACGCTACGAGTCTGAAATCAAGGTGTTGGCAGGGCCATGCTCTCTCTGAAGTCTCTAGGAAAAGGTCCTTCCTTGTCTCTTCCTAGCTTCTGGTGGCTTCCAGCAATCCTTGGCTTGTAGCAGCCTCCTTCCAATGCTGCGTCCATCTTCACACAGCCTCCTTCCTTGTATATCTGTCTCTGTGTAATCTCTCCTGTGTTTATAAGGACACCGTGATTGGATTTAGGGCCCATCCTAATCCTTAATCTGTATCTTAATTACATCTCTAAAGACCCTATTTACAAATAAGACCATGTTACACAGGTGCTGGGAGTTAGGGTTTGAACATATCTCTTGGTGGCACGCACTTGGCCTTCCCTGGTGTGGCCCTGGGTAGAGAAGCACATATCAGGTTGGCACCTGGGTGAGGGTTGGGTCTCCAAGGTAGTGAGTTCCCTGTCAATGGAGGGGCCACACAGAAGCTGCCTCCTGGTGATGTGGAGGAAGGGATTTAATAATAACTCAGAGGTGGAGTAGATGGATTCTGAGGTTCCTTCTATCCATAAGAAGCCTGCCTTGCTCCTCGGCCCAGATCCCTGTCCCCCGCCTTTCAACTCTGCTTTTACCTTCAAGGTCACTCACCTGACAATCAACTACGGACTGCCCCATGACAGCTCTTGTATTGCTGTCTTGTAGTGTTATTTCAGTTTCCATGAGTTTATGTCTCATTTTCCTAATAGAATTCCACATGTCTTGAGGATAGGGATGGAACCTTAGACTTTCTGGTCTCTGGCTGTCGGTGGGTTTGAAGACTCTCTACTATTTATTAAAAACCTTCTCTGTACCAGTACTTTGCATGACAACTGATTTGACGATCTCGTCTCCCCCATGGGTAGGTTCTATTAATGGGCCCATCCCACGGATGAGGAGCTGGAAGCTCAGAGAGGTTGATACATTAGCTATTACTTTTAATTGAAATTTGGGACAGGTGCTATCAACACCTGGGTGTGTGGCCTGGGGCATGTGGCTTAGCCTCTTTGAGCCTCAGTTTCCTTACTGTTAAACAGAATGATACCCTACTGATCTATGAAAGCACTTAGAACAGTGCCTGGAGTATGCTCTCAGTACACATTAGATATTTTTATTACCATTACTGCTATCAAAAGAGTGGCAGACCTTGTCACATTTAGAACAAAGGATGATGAGAATGCATGTCTTAATGTCTCCAGGTATTTAGGGAGATCCAGACCAGTCATCCCGAGAGAATGAAGACCACTCGCTTTCAGTACTGTCCCTTCCCCAGGAGAATTCGGCCTCAGAAACCATTTGCTAGTGGAAATGTGAGTCTCTTATGAGTCTGATGGTAGGAGTCAGTCCCCAGAGTTGATCACTTTGGGGAAAAGTGCAGAGAGTTCTTCAAACTATAAAGCTGAGGGCAAGATGCTGGTATCAATCATTGATTAATAAATTAATCATTTCCCAGTCTCCTCCAACCAATACCGGCACATACCACCAATGACTTCTAGAAGGAATATTGCTACTAGCAGCTGGGATAAATGTTATCTTGCACTCCTTGCTTGAACTCATCTCACAAATTGAATATTTATGACCAAGGTAGGTTCCTGCAGAGCATTTCAAACATTACAAAAGAAACGGAGGTTCAGAGTTAACAGGAGAAACAGCAAACAGAAACCTCCATGGTATTCAAAGATCTGGCTACAATAGTTGTCACAATAGCTCATAATATGAAATGCTTCATGGCATTTCCTGTTGATTCCCAGGGAATCACGTGAGCAGTATGGAAGTCAAGAACCACACTACCCCATCTATAACTGGAAGAATCACCTGCATTCTAGTCCCTCTGGCCCGGCTGCTCCCAAATCTACTGGCCAGTGAACCTTCTGATTCCACTTTAGGGCCTGGAGAACAAGCATCAGTTGGCCTTTAATCCTGGAACTCTTTGTTATTTGCAGCTGGCCCCCTGAAGAGTCACACTGTACCCTTTCATTAGAACATCTCACAGTCATCTAGGTGGAGGTTTTCCTTGAATTACTGTCTGCATTATAAGAAAATGATTGAATGTCTGGGCCATATCGATATGGATTCCTAACCTACCACTGGGCAAGTTAGTTAATATCTATAAGCCTCACTTACCTAATCAGCAAAATAAGATAAAAATAAAATGTTATAGGGTTGTAAAAAATAAAAAATTAAAAAAAAAATAAATTAATTAATTAATGAAAAACAGTTTGGCAGCTTTCTCTGTGTCAGGCACCATGTTAGGGAAGCAGGTAAGGATGAGCAAGAGAGTCTTGGCTCTGGGGGAGGGGAAGATGTGTAAACAGAGGACAAAAGTCTGGTGTGTGGAGGAGAGTACAGAGACTCAGTCCCGAAGCCAGCCTGTGCTCAAAGAGGAGCAGTGAGACAGCCAGCTCTCCTTCACTTCTCTACCACAGTTCCCTGGAGGAAAGGGATTCTTGAGGGATGAGGAAAACTTCTGAGGGAAGTGGCAGCTGATCTAGACAGTTCAGAGAGTGCAAAAATCAGGAGAGAGACTGAATTCGTTGCACTTGTCATTGCCGTGTATGTGGGAAGAGATGGTGGGAAGTTCTTGGGGAAACCGCCAAGGCCTCTGTCATCTCGCCGAGGCTCTAGAAAGATGCTCTTAGCCAGAGCCTCTGCCCACAGTCGGCTACTAAGAGCAATGCTTTCATTGCTGTCAGGAAGGCAAACTGTTTGCATTTCTTGTCATTTAAAACAATGTGGTGTTGTGACACTCTGGAATCTGGAGATAAATGTTTAATAAGAGGATTCAATTTGATATGATGTTGGAGTTTAATTAGAGGCGCAAGGCACAGAGGGCTTTGCGGGCCCTTCAATTAGAAGTTACTCAAGGGTCTTGCATGTACAGATCTCCAAGGGGCTGTCAAGGGGCTGCCAGGGCCAAATGGTGCTTTCTAGCCTGAAGGCCTGCCCTCTGCAGATTCTGACTCAAGGCCCCTTGCTTTTAGCAGTTCTGGGTGGAGGCAATGGAGGATCCTGGCCTGCTCTGTGCTTGCAAATCTGCATCTGCTAGGATTGGGGCTGCAGCATGTGATCATGGGATGGTGCAAAGGAATCTGCTCAACTCCATGCCCAAGTCGGCTGAGGAATCCTCAGAAGAGGCCAGTCTTGGACAGGAAAACTGTCTTTAAGCCCATTTGGCCCTGAGCCCAGGAGCACTGAAGGTCAAGGCTGCTGGAATCTGGTAAACAACAATGTTAACCATCCCAGTGGGGGCTGACATTCTGCGCTTGTCTTGATACAGCCACACGGGTTGCCAGATGTAGGTTAACAGAAAGCCCGCTGTCCAAGCACCCGCCCCCCCGCAGGGCCCCTTCCCCACACTACTCTGATCTCCCCGACCCCCTCCCCGCTAAAGGGTTGAAGCCCGGCAAGCAGGGAGTCTCCAAGCTGCAGGGCCAGAACCATGGACAGCACCCACACCCTGCAATGAAACACATTGAATATCCCAATTCCCGGCTGGGAGCTCAAACTTCAGAGTCAGAGCCTGCCTGAGTTTCCTGAGCCTCGGAACTGCTTGCTAAGAGCTGTGCGGTTATCCTGAGCCTCATCTGGAAGCAGAGTCCATAGCACGTACGTCTAAATGTTGCGGTGAGGGTCAAAGAACAAAAACAGCATGGCTGTTTCCAAGGTATAATTGTTAGCACTTTAGACTCGGGTGCCCGCTATCCAGTCAGTGAGGCATTTTTAATGGGTGTAGAATATACTGCGTGAGAATATACTATGCGGAGGCAGACAATCTAGGCTCAGATCTCAGCTCTGATGCTTACTAGCCATGACCTTGGCCAGGAATGACCACCTCTGTGTCCTCATCTGAAAAATGAGATAATAAGTACAGTGGTAGGTTGAACCATGTACTCCAATCAATGTAAATCAATTAAAAGCATGTCTTTTAATCTTAATTGGGGGTGTGAACACATTTATAAATAGGACCCTTAGAAGATGTGTAATTAGTTAAGGTGGGACCCAACTGCATGGGGTGGGCCTTAACCTGAGTTACAGGAGTCCTTTGGAAGCAGGAGAAATTTGTAATCAGAGAGTCAGAGAATCCTGCAGGAGGAAGTCTGAAGTCACAGAAACGGGAAGAGAAACACGGGAGGAAACCAAGGACATCATCATGCGACAGGAGGCCCAAGGAACCACCAGAACTGTGGCTAAGCCACACCAGACGCTACTGACTTCGGGGAGAAAGCATGGCCTTGCGGGTGCCTTGATTTGGCCTCTAAAACTGTGAGCCAAGAACTCTTGTTTAAGCCAAGCCATTGTGTGAGACCTGGCAGACTATGACCAGCACTTACCTAACCGGGTTGTTGGAAGAATAAACAAATGAAAATTTGTGAAGAACTCAGTGGAGTGCCTGGTACATGGTAGAGATCCCATAATAGCCTTTACTATTTCATTATTATGTCAAGTGACTGGTGCATAGTAGGTGCTTAATAAATAGTCCTACTCTAACCACTTGGAGAATGGTCTTCCACTCTGCCCGAGTCCCTGGGAGCCTTCCCAGTATCCTCCCTGCCTTTAGAACCCAATGTTTTTAGTCCCTGCAGACCTCATACCTTGTTCGGACAGAAAGTCCCCTCATGGTGATACTTCTCCCTCATCCCTCCTGACTGGCCAGCACCTGCCCTGTTATTTGGTGAACCATATCTTCCACCACAAGCATATAATATATGTCCACAGGACGCCCTCTCCAGGTCTCCTCAATTCTTGTTTCCCCAAAGGTACCATCTCTACCATTTTCCAGTTCATGTCACCGCTTAGTAGGCACTCAGGACACTAAAATCAGCAAACGAACGAGGGAATCCAGACCGAGCAAGGCTTTTCCCAAAAGCATGGGAGAGGTTGCTTTTTACCAATGGGTAACTGGCTACAGATATTTCATCAGACAGACATGCTTTCTTCCACGAACACTGAAATCTCCAAAGCACGCTCTGCTGGTGCCAGCCCTGAGAGATGCTAATAGGAGCTACATCCTAAAAGGATTCCATTGTCAAATAAGTTTGGAAAATGTGGGCTGAAACAGGTTTCCTTGCTGTGGGCCTTTTCAGAGCCTTTAAAAAGCCAATTGCATTTGTTAAGAACGAATGTGGAAATAGAGTGCAGAGCCTTTCCAAAAATTCCTTTCACTATAGACTGTGTGTGTGTGTTCATATGTGTATCACATCTCACAGGGCTAGATTTTTTTGCTTATCCTTGAGGAAACACTGCATTAAATGAATGTTGGATTTCATACCTGTAATTTCATATAGAGCAGAGGGTAATGAAAAAGTAGGGTACAAAGGTTTCCAAAGGTTTCTCTTTTATCTTTGAGTGCTAGGGAGGCATCTCTACATGCCCAGTGATACCCTACAACTGGCATCTGCTTGCCTCCACCCTACCCTGTTGGCCTCGCTTGACCCAGCTGAGGCCCCAGCCTTCTTGATAGCCCAACACCCTGGTGTCTGGGACCCCATGGTCACCTGGTTTTCTTCCTGCTCATTTTCAGGCTCCTTTGCAAACTCCTCTTCCTCAGGCTCTTTCTCTGGCCCCCTTCTCTTGTCACTCTCTCTACATATCTTGGAGAATCCCATCTCATGGCTTCCGTTTTCATCATGTACTAATGACCTAGAAATCTGGACCTCCAACCCACACCTATTTTTTTACCTCTGACTTCTTGGCTGTTCCCCATGAGTATCCCACAGATGTCTAAACCTCAATCTGAACTTACTGTTTATTTCTGCCAAACTCCTTCTTCCCCCATATGCTCTCTTAAGAAATGATGCCTCCATCCACCTGGTTTCCCAAGCTGTGCACCTGGGAGTCATCCTTGCTTCATACCTCTCGCCATCTTCATCCCCCCTCCCATCTGATCACCAGTTCTTCAGTGTGTCTTGACTCACCCAGGCCTTAGTCCAGGCCAGCATCAACTTTTGCCTGCACTGTTGCAGCAGCCTCCACCCCCCTGCTTCCATTCCACATGCTTCCAATCTACACACGACTCTTCAGCCACTGCGATTTTCAAAGGATGAACTCTGATCTTCTTCTGACTTAGAGACCTTCAATGCCTCCCAGGGTAACATCCAAGCTCTGACAGGCCTACAGGCTCCACTCCAACATGATTCCTGTTGGATCTTCAGGACTCGGAGAGATCAGGATCTCTTTTCAGATGCTGCACCCCAACTGTGCTGATCTGTCCAAAGTACCGTGATCCACGTGCCCTCTCCCACTTCTGGTCTATTTCATGTGCTGTGCTTTCCTGCCTGTCCTTACCTTCCCACTTCCCTATACCTCCTCTCTCCCCCTACCGGAGACCTCCTCTTGATGCTCCAGCTCTACATTTATACATAATCACCTTTAGGAAGGCTTCCTTGAAGACCAGCCCCCCGCACCCCCCACCTTATCCATCAAGGCTGGGCTGGGTCCCACAGCACTCCACACTCATCTATTCTGTAACGCTCCTCACACTCCACTGAGGCACCCTGTCAGCCTCTTTCTTTGCCCGGCTCCTCCCCCGGAGGGGCAGCCTCTTGAAGAGCCACTGTGTTTCTTATTGTGTCCTTAGGCACATCAGCCCTCATTAGCACCTCCACCGAGGGCGCGAGGAGGCCGCAGGAGCAGCAAGTGGTGGGGACTGTAATGTCCTAATCAGTTTTTCTGGGTTTAGTGCAGCTGGTGAAACGTTTGGGGAGGGAAGAGATTGCAACTATTGACTAAAGTGAGATTTGGGAATTTTTAATGGTTTGCAATGATCCATTTGCCTGTTACCAGTTGTAATCTGGAATTGGCCACCCTGATGTTCAGCCTGGACATGTAGGGAAGTGGGAAGTGTAAGGAGGGAGGAAGCTTTAGAGTCTGGAGGCAGAATAAGTTTCTCTGTTTCCCACCTCTCTTGTACACCCTATCGCTTCTTGAGCAGTAAGCAAAGATTTCTCTCATGGGGTATGAGGCTCAATTTACTTCCCCGAGAGTGCTTGTCTTTGGAGCTGGGACTGTGTGTTTTGTTCACCGTGTATTCCCATTGCCCAGCATGAATCAGGTGTTCAGGAAATGTCTATGGAACAAAAGAACCAAACGAATGTGTTTGCAGCCATATGCCCACCGCAACACACAAGACCACATCTGAATCGTTGGGAGGGAAAGTGCGCACACAAGGTTTGTCGTGATTTGGCTCAAGTCTCACGCAGAGACCAAGGAGCAGACTGCGGGCACTGCTGCCCAGTGCATGCGTTTGGTGAATCTCACAGTTCTGTACCTACAAGGCCATGCCTGATTTAACCTGTGATGACTGCTGCACTCAGCTGCCACCCTCTCCATTCACTCTGCTCCAGCCACACTGGCTCCTTAGCTATTGTTTAAGCATGTCTGCCCCCAACCTCGGGGGCTCTGCACTTGTGGCTCCCTGCCTGGAATGCTTTTGCCTCAAATCCACAGAGCTGCCTCCTTCACTTCCTTAAGATCTCTGATAAAAGAATCATCTGACCAGTGTTCTCCCTTAACCCCCTTGATTTTTTTTCTCATCACTTACCCCTAGCTGACACTTGATCTTGTTCTTTATTAGCTTATTTGTTTACTCTTTGTCTCCCCCATTAGAATGGAAGCTCCACGAGGGCTTTGCTTTGTTCACTGTCACAGCCCCAGGGTTTAAAACAGTGCCAGGCCCCTGCGGGTGCTCGTGGAATATTTGTGGATGCATGAAGGAATCTTTTGCAAATGCTCCCTGATTTAGCCTCCTGTTTTCTAAAGAAATAATGGCATAATCAGTGTCAGCTGGTTACTCACTGACATGGTGTAGTTAAAGGTAAGAAATTGCGTTTCTGTTTACTATCTCATTTGCTTTGGGTGGGGGGAAATCTTCATCCTCCATATATCAAAACCAGGGCTCAGGGAAATAAATAATTTGTCCAAGAGAGCCCCTAACTCAGAAACTCACGTCATCCGACTCCAAATTGGGTGCCCCTTGAATGACAACGTTCTTGAATTACTTAACCTCTTCTTGCTTTAGTTTCCTGATCTGGAGATAAGAAAAGTATATGCCTGATAGGATTGTGGTGAAGGGCAAGTAAGTTAATTTGGTTAAGTGCTTAGAAAAGTGCCTGGCACATGCTGAGGACACTGTAAATGTTGGTTATTATTGGTGAGTCATTTTGCTATTGAGTTATTGTTGAAATCCCCCCTTAATAGAATTCCAACCTGAATTTCTGATGCAATTTTCATGCAATTGCGTTGTAAGACATATTAAATATCTGTCTTCTAGTATTGAATTTTACTGTGGAAAGGCTGTACCGTGCAGCCCAGGGTCTCATGACTCACTGGATTTTATTTTCTCTCCAATTGCTCATGTGTGTGTGTCAATCTGGAGTCCCTGGAGTGTAAGAGGGGATATTGCTAACAGGGACTGGATGGAGCTGTATTGGTCTCCCTTTCTCATTCAGATCTGCAACCTATCTCGAAGGGATTTTTTTTCTGTCTGGTGTGAGGTAGGGGTTGAAATATATTTCTCCCCTGCATTGATATCCCTATCGCTGGCACATAGGAGATGTTCAATAAAACATCACTCTCTCTTCTCCCTTTCTTAATTTCAAAAGGCAATGTGGAGGGTGCATGGTTGGTTCAGTGGTAGAATGCTCGCCTTCCATGCAGGAGACCTGGGTTCAATTCCTGGACCATGAACCCCCCGCCCCCCCGCCCCCCCCCCCCCCCAAAAGGCAGTGTGGTGGGGCAGGTATGGGATTTGGAATAAGACAGACCAAGGGTTGAACTTTGACTTCATCGCCTCCTTGCCTAACCTCTGTGAGCCTGTTGTCACCAGTGGAAGGAGGTAATAGCTGCTGCATTTGTGACTTTCTGGGAGTGTTAATTGAGATTATTTTGAGCATCTGCCACATTCTAGGGGCTGGTAAGTCCATTAGCAACTGAAATCTAGAAGCTCTACCTTGTTTCAGCTGCTTTGCAAGAGGAGAAACATGAGGGTTTCACATAGTCTATCTGGCCACTGTAGCTGGCCAGCAAATATGTGTTGAGCGCCCGTCACTGATTTCATGTGGCTCAATGCCTCCCTTGGCGGGGGTGGGGGTGGGGGGAGGGGCAGGTAACAAATTCAGGACTGTGTGCTGGTGACACCTGGAGGCTGTTGGATGGGTTCCACGGCATCGCCCAGCTTCTCCATGGTGCCTTTGCTCCCTTGAGTCTTAGCAGAACTGACTTCTCCTTTCTTCCAAAGAGGAGCCTGCTGCCATATGGCCACTGCTTCAGCTGGACTGGAACCTGGGTGAAACCCAGACGAAAGCAGCCAAGTGTGTCTGCACGGGTCCCGTGGAGGCAGCTGCTCCTCGGTCACATCCTGGGGCTGCAAAGGCTGCCCTGAGCTGCTGCCAGCCCCCTTGAGGCCCCTAAATGAGTGGCTGACTCTCTCCTTCAGGAGAGATGCATGGTGTCTGTATACCATCCTGCTTTCCTACCGGCCACAGGGCTTGCCCACCCTGGTCCTGACAAATCAGTAAGAAAGAAATGGATGCAATCAAGCAGGATGTGTTGCTGATAACTGGATGGGGCTGCTCTCCTTGATCCATCCTTCACTTTGGAAAGGAAGGAGGGAAACCCCAGAATGATGTGCAGATGGGGGCACAATCTAGAGACAAGGCAGGAGGTGAACTTTTAGCAAGTGCCTCCTGTGTGCCTGGCATTTTCCAGAAAAATATATATTTTTTAATTCTGTCTGTCAACTTGTGAGGAAAACGCTATTATTCTCATTTCTTCAGATGAGGAAACAGGGACCCAGAGAAGTTCAGGTATTACCCAACATGTGCGCCCAGAGAAATGTGGCTGAGCTGGGATACAAATTCTGCCAGGCCTCCGGTTCTATGCCCATTGCATGCTTCCGTGTTTCTCAAACTTGAGCAGTGTTGGGATGTATTAAACGAATATATAGAATTCTCTCGGCTCCCTAGGATGATTTTTAAAAATTCTGATGTTTAAAATGTTAAAACATAGTACTAGGTACAAACTTCTTTTGCTTATAGCTCTCACACCACTGTAAAATATAAACAAAACTGCTGAGGAAATAGAGAGCTGTGTTCCTCTTGGATTTCAAATTGACAGCATTGATTTAATGTAATGGATAATGTTTTACTGAATTGGAGTCTCTTTGAGTTCACTATGGCTTAGCCAATATATACTAAGGGATGACTCTATTTGCCTATCATTTGTTTTCAGTTTGAATTATCTCAAAACTCTTCCACATAAAAACCACCACAATGCCATTTGACTTCAATTGACAGAAGCCCATCATCCACTGTGACAATGAAGGCAGAACATCTCTTGTCCTCTGATGATGTTTTAGTGGTGTAAATTAAAGCCTCAATGCATCAGATAATTTAAAAAATGAAAGCGTTATTCTATGAACCCGACTTTCCACTGCCACAGTCCACAAGAGAGTTTTGTCTTTGTAACTGGTAAAAGATTTCCAACTTGAGGGTTGATCCTTGTATCTTGGAAATCGGACTTAATGGCATTTGGACATGTTTATCAACTTGTTAGAAGTTAAATGCTGTCACATGGATCTTTGCTTTGTGCCAACACAAAGCAGACTCTAGTATTGAAATGGTACAGCCATGCTGGGTTGGAAGGTGCCTTTACAGATCCTTCTAAGCCAGTTATGCTTAAGTGGATTTTAAAAGATTATCATCAGCTAGAAAACACATTCACGGCATGTGCACACACACACAGTGCCTGGGACGCCGAGGCTAGAAAGGACATTTCTGGGAAATCCTTCTGCTGCCTTCTGTGACTTCACTCAGATTAGGATAGGGCAGACGGGCAAAGGCAAATTGGACACTCACCTTTCGGTGCAAAGCTTCCAGATCTGTTTGCAGAGGGAAAGTGGCTCAGAGAAGCATTCATTGACTGGCATGAGAATTTAAGGCAGGGGGTCCTCCGGGAGGCAACTGAATGACTTTCAACCAATTGATAGCAAATCCACATTCCAGAGTGAGGCTTACAGTGTGGAGAGAAATGTCTTCACCTGGATGCGTTTGGAGAAAATGGATTCTAATGTTTTCTCCCTTTGCCTCCAAATCAACAGCTGCCACATGGAAAATCTCTTCTGATCCCCTCTGTCAATTCACTTATTCCATGATGTGGGAATAAGTGGGTTCAAATCCCAGCAGCATCACTGACTGACTGTGTGGCCTTGGGGAAGTTACTTAACCTCCCTGTGCCTCTTTTTGCTCATCTTTTAAAGTGGTCCCAGTGATGATATGTGACCACCTATTCTCGTAGGAGAGATGCATGAGAGATACTTATTAAAGACTCAGCATGGGCTTTTGCATCTCAGCAGCACTCAGCAAGGTCACACCTGCCTTATACACCAACTTATCTCTAGCATCTATCTGAAGGCCACTTGGGGCTCACAAATAAATGAAAAGAGAGGCCGATCTGGGTGCCACCTCCTCTGGGAAGCCTTCCCTACTTCCTGAAGCCCAGAGTGGGAGTCACCTTTGCTGAACCTGCTCCTGAGCTGCAGCATAAGCCCAAGCCTCTCTGTTATGGGCACATATTTTGTCTTTTGGAGTCTTACATGTTATGATATGGAGGCAGTTTGAGGGCAAAGATGACTTTTTGTTTTTGGAGTGAGCTTGGTGCTTTGGATGAATGATTGACTGATAGTAGCATCTAATATGTATTGAGCTCATTCTTGAAATTGGTAAAGGAATGATTTCCATCCTTAAATGCCCATATGTGCTTTTTTTAAAAAAAAATTCAAAGATTAAGTATAGAGAGAGGGAAAGAGAGAGCAAGTGAGTGCATGTGGGTGTGTGCACACATACCTCCCACACACTCTCATCCTTCCTTTTTGCTCCAGGCGTCCACTCCACTGTGTGCACGTGGGGACTGGGACACACACTCCCACCCCAACCCCATGCTCCCTTCCCCGCAGTGTGGTCGTATTTGTCTCCTGGGAGAGTGTCTTATTCATCCTGTCATCACAGCATTGAAAAGGCACTGGCAGGTAATAGATGCTCAGTAAATGTATCTCGAATGGAACTGAATTAAAAAGACAGTTGGGGTTTCAGCCATTTGAGATAAACTTGCAGGTTTGCAGGCCAAGTCTCCCTGCGTTCCCTCACATTATGTACACACTTGATTCACATATTCTTCAACGACAACAGCAATTAAACAGCAACTGACATTTAGAGTACACATGAGCCGCTGCTCAGGCTACTCATTTAATCCTCCAAACCCAATTAGGAAGTAGGTTCTACTATCATTCCCTGTTTACAGGTGAGGACCCAGAAAGTGACTTGTCCAAGCTTGCTTGGCTGGTAAGAGGTGGGCAGGGCTCAGACCTCTGCCCTAGAGCCCCGTCGGCACAGCTGGTCAGGACCCACCTCCAGAATTTCTGTTTCAGTAGATTTTTGGGGTGAAGTCTGGGAATCTGCATTTCTAATCAGTTCCCAGGTGGTACAGATGGTCTGGGAACTGCCCTTTGCTCTAAATCACCACTTTTGTAATCTTCCTTCCTTGTCCTAAGAACAGGAAGAAAGAATTCAGTGGCACGATGTATGTAGGTACAAACCATCTAGAAGGTAGGGACAGGGGCCTAGAAATGCCCAGCGAAAGCAGAAATTCTGCTCCAGAACCCCAGGGGGAGGGAATGAACAATTTTTAGGCACCTACTCTATGCCAGCCTGCTCTGACTCTGAAGTATTTGAAAGGCAAGGTGTCTCCTGCACTCGATCTGTAGACATCTGGAGAAGCAGCGGAGGCGTAACTTTGGGAAAGGCTTGGAAGTTTTACAAGGCAGTCTGGCATTTGGCATGCATATGGCTGGGGCTAGACAGCCTCGGAAGAAAAATCACAGCCCGGTCCCTTCCCTGCGGTGTAAGCTCCGGCAGGTGACTTCCCTGCCCTGTGCTCACTTTCCCTTCCTGGGAAACCGGGTAACGGGATCCCCACCTCACAGCGTTCACTGTGAGGATGAAGGGAGTTAGAACTAGTGGCGCCTGCCCAAGGTTTCACCTCACTGGCTTCATTAGGTGTTAATTAATACAGAAAGGCCGAGTCTGGAGGAGTGGGGGTCCAGCCACTGAAAGGGAACTGTCTGAACATCTGGGGAATTGCTAGAAACTGGTGAAGATGATGATGGTGATGATGGTGATGATGGTGGTGATGATGGTGATGATGATGATGATGGTGATGATGATGATGATGGCGATGATGATGGTGATGATGGTGATGGTTATGGTGATGATGATGGTGATGGTGATGATGATGATGGTGATGATGATGGTGATGATGGTGATGGTTATGGTGATGATGATGATGATGGTGATGATGGTGATGATGATGATGATGGTGATGATGATGGTGATGATGGTGATGGTTATGGTGATGATGATGATGGTGATGATGATGGTGATGATGGTGATGATGATGATGGTGATGATGATGGTGATGATGGTGGTGATGATGGTGATGATGATGATGATGATGATGATGGTAATGATGATGGTGATGATGGTGATGATGATGATGATGGTGATGATGATGGTGATGATGGTGATGGTTATGGTGATGATGGTGATAATGATGATGATGGTGATGGTGGTGATGATGATGATGGTGATGATGGTGATTGCGATGATGGTGATGATGATGGTGATGATGGTGATGATGATGGTGATGATGGTGACAATACAAACTGCTAGTAGTCCCATTCAGTGAGTATTTTTGTACCCTTCATTGTGTAGGATGCTTTGCTGCAAAATTTTGCAGAATCCTCTCAATAATCCCCATTATTACCCCCACTGAGAGGGTAACAGGGTTGAGGAGACTGAGGATCTGCCTGGCTTACTCCATTAACATCCTGTGTGACCCTAGGCCTTGCTTGACCTCTCTGGTCCTCCAGGAGGGGGAGAGCTTGCATGCTTTCTAAGTGCAGATTTCTTTCACTCCTGGACTCTGAGCTGTGTCGTTCCTACCCGGTCATCAGAACATGTTAGTTCTTAAGGCCGTGGGAATCCCCAGGAGGGGGAGCTTCTCTCCCT
Organism: Tamandua tetradactyla; assembly: GCF_023851605.1. Taxonomy (NCBI): domain Eukaryota; kingdom Metazoa; phylum Chordata; class Mammalia; order Pilosa; family Myrmecophagidae; genus Tamandua; species Tamandua tetradactyla. The sequence goes on from NC_135333.1 coordinate 28,944,673, forward strand.
TGAGCTTCAGATGTCAAGGGATCAGGCTCTGGGGAATTCATGATTTGGAATGCTGGACACCTCAAGAGTCTTTTCCGAACTGTGCAGCCCTGAATGCTAGCAGTCGGAGTAGGAGGTGGGCGGCGATGGCCTGAGGCAAAGCTGCAGTTGTTTTCCCGGGAGTTTCCCAGCCGGCTCCAGTGGGGAGAGCAACGGCTCTCCTTTACACAGCACCCACTGTGCCCAAGAGGTAGGCACACTGTTTTCCCTTGAGAGGTGAGGAAACAGGCCCAGAGAGGTTGGGTAGCTTACCCAGCTCAACAGCCCTGTAAGGATTTGAACCCAGGCCTGCTGTCTCCCAAGTCCATGCTGGTGACCAGTGCCCCAAATTGTCTTCCCACAACTTTCCTCCCAGTTGTCCCTTCATTCTCCTGGCCCCTCTCTGAACCTGCTCCTAGTGTCCTAGGGACAGTCTGATCAATACCTCCAAGTAACAGGGTAGCTGTTTTGTGCCCCGACACCAGAGAATCTGGTTCTGGGGTCTGAGTTGATGTGCCCCCAGGGCCAATGACCCATGGGGTCCCTTCCAGATCTAACATTCTCTGAGACAAGAGTCCTAAAATGTGTTAAGAAAGGATCTCTGCAGCTCCACGAAGTTTCCCCTACCCCAGGCATGGGACTGAGGCTCATTTCAAAAAATTAAACTCAAGTTGATTCTTTATGTCCTGGAAAGAGCACTGGCGATGTAGTTGGAAAACTTGGCCTGGCTCTCCTACTTTGCTGTGTGACCTTGAGCAAATTGCATCCCATCTCTGGGCCTCAATTTCCTCATCTTTTAGACGAGGTGTTGGAGGAGATGACCTTTTTTGGCACTACACTTTGGAGATGGCATCGTGTGTTGGCATGTGTGTCCCCCACCCCATACCCACTGGAGGGGAGATAGGGTCCTTTGGGGCGAAGGCTCACCAGCACCTCTTTGACAAAATACTATTCAGTAAATACTGTGAACAAATGAACAATGCTTTGAAGCATCTAGTAGGCTGCTCCACTCTGCCAAATATAACTTCTTATAAAAAGATAATCACCAACAATCACAGCTAATCTGGGTTTTTAAAAAGAAACCGTTCATGTTATGTTTGTCTGACTTGATAAAATAGCTTGGCTTTGGGGGAAAGTGTTTAACTGCAGTTTTAAAAAAACAGTCATTTTAGCAAAACCTTCTGGAAGTAATTTGGCTATATGGGTTTTTCTACCTCTAGTCATTTTCTTGGAAAAAAGCAAAATATGAAAACAAGTGCTACTCAGTAACAAGCAATGTTGTGTGGGAATTTAAAGGAACAGGACAAACAATTTAGCGGATTGAGCATAGCTGCCTTCAAACCGGGTTATAAATTTGCCCTGGCATTTTAGAAAGTAGTGTCCGTTGTGGACTCACCATGAACCCCAAGTTCTAATCCTACTTCTGATGCTCACTTGTCTCAGCTTCTGAAAAAGTCACATGACTGCTTGACCCAAGCTTTGCTCACTCTGGCAAAGGATGACAGTGCAGGCCTACTTGTAGCTTACCCGTTATTTCTTTCTTTTCTTTTCCTTAATCCTTTTTAAAGAATCACTTGGGGCATTCAACTCTTTTCCCATTTCTAGCTCCTTTTCCTTTCTCTCTTCCTCTTTCTTCTCTCCCCACTCCTCATTCTCCTTCTTATTTTGTACTTGTATGAAACGTGGGAGTAGAAAATAGAAACCATCAAGGATTTTGTCGGTGTGTTTCCTTTTTTATCGATGAAGACAATGTATATGAAAAGTCTTTGTGAATTTCACTGCTAAGACAAGCCCAGACTCTTGAATAGCTGGGGAGGGCTTTCAAAAGAGTCTCATAATTATTTGGTTCTTGTCCATTCGGTGTTTTGCTTTTTTTTTTTTGTATGTTTATGGCAGGTTCACATTTTGTTAATTTTCCATGTGAGTATCCTGTTATTGCAGCACCATTTGTTGAATTTCTTTTGCTTGTTTGTTTGTTTTTTGAAGTGCATGGACTGGGAACCAAACCTGGGTCTCCCGTGTGGCAGGCAAGAATTCTACCACTGAACTACCCTTGTACCCCCAGTGTCATGCTTTTGAAACCAGATTCTTAGTACTTTGCACGGGTCCCTACTCCAACCTTAAAAGGTATCTCTTTATAAGCAGAAAAGTCCCAGCTGATTAAGTGTTTCGAGCTTAACTGAGAAATCTTGGCATCAGTCTTGGCTAGAGGAAAAACTGACAGGTTTAGGGAAACTAAGGCCTAAGAGATGGTCGGTGCACCTATGGAGACAACCATGAATTTGGTGCACGCTCATGCCAAAGGTGATTTACTCATGGTATAATCCTGCAGGCTGGGTGGCCCTATGCTCATTTACAGTTAAGGACACTGACGGTCAGGTGGGTTAAGTGACTTGGACAGGGCCACACAGATAGGAAGTGACACAGCCCTTCTGACGTCAACGCCTGTTTCCATCAAAGCTTTTCTCCTTTCTGCTGAGCACTGTGGCCTCCTGGCATCGGCTTGGCATGAATGGACTGGAGCCAGGCAGGCAGACGGGGGAATCTGGTGAAAGCTTACCTCTATCTGCGTGGGACTCAGGGTGGGAGGGGCAGGGGTGGGAGTTGTGTGCCTAGAAAAATGGAAGGTGGAAATGGACATAGGCTTGGGTGGGAGCTCCTGCGTGTAGAGAGAAGGGAGAGAATGAGAATCAGGATAAATATATAATTGGGTATTGTTTGTTTCTGAAATGAAAGTAGCATTATCATTTGTTTCTGATTTTAAAAGCAAGGCATGAAAAAAAAAAAAGCAAGGCATGCTCACAGCAACACATTCAGTCTGTGCAGAAAGGAATAATAAAGGAAGAGAAAACACCTGTACTCCCACAGTCTGGGAGTAACGGAGACTCACAGCTGGGCTTTGAATTCTCCATCTCGGGCTTAGCTACCTTACAGCCACGGCGGTCTCGCCTGTTGGTCAGTTGCCATGGAGACCACCCGAGTTCATGTGAATAATTCTGATTTTTGAATTTTGGACTCACTTGCCACTTTGGGGTAGTTACTTGATAACGTCTATTTTTTTTATATATATATAAGATGGATTTTAAGGCTAATAAAATAGGATTAACCCATTAAAAGCCATGTTTTCAGAGGTGAGGGATATGGAAGAACTTTCAGCATGAAAAAAAGAGAACATAAATTTGTATCTTTAATATGTCTGCATCTTGATATCTATAACTATACTCACAGATAAAAGAAAAGAACTTCCAGTATTTCTCTTAAAACATTATCAATGCTTATTTTTGGGTGATCATATTATGAATAATTTTAATTGTCTTCTTTATACTTTTCTGTATTTACTAAAGTTTTAATAATGAGCATCTTTTGCTTATACAACCAGAGTATAATATACGCTATTAGGAAAAAAGTTATGTTTTGCAGATGAGATGTTTTTGAAAGATACACAGTGCTGAGCGTATGCAGAGACAAAATGAAGCTGAGTAAGAGGCAATTTCCCTGTGACTTTAATCACCATTCTGTCCTGGATGGATGTTAGAGAGTGCAGGGGGTGGGGGAGGGGGAGAGGAGCACGGAGGACTGGTTTGAGTTTCTGAAATATTCATTTCCTGCAAATGTCCCAGCTCTGCATGCTCTCCTGTGAATGGAAACACCTGCTGAGATGAGCAAGGGAAAGTTCCTCTCTGTAGGAGCCCAGAAGTTCTCTCTTATTTGTATTTAGGGTTCTGCTTTCCTGGTGGAAAATGGTGTTTTTACCCATAGAAAGCTGCCGGAAATCAAACAGAAAGGACAGAAAGGAGAAAATGGCCTGTAATTTACGCTGTCTGGATATGTGTCGTAGAATACATTTCCACAGCGTGCTGCGTGTCTCTGGCATGAATCTGTAAAGAACTCCCTTGAACGTCCTGACTCTGTTTGGGTCCGCTGGCAGGGAGAGCGTGAGCCTTCCAGGCCCCTCCTGGTCGGAGCTAATAAGCCTCCCCAGCTTCCCGCTGCTCTTTCCTTTTGAAATGAGTGGTCAAGACAACAATAAAAACCATGAATCCTTAAATCTCAGGGGAGTGAGTAGAGGTGAAAGAGGGTCTGTTTTATGATACACCTACAATAAAAGGGTTTTACAGTGAGTCATTCTCTCTTCTTTCTAGGTGTTAGATTGAAAGGATCCAGTAAACTAAACCCCAGAGAAAGCTTGGTATAAATAAAAAAAAAATGACAACTGTCAAAACAAATAGCAACCGATCAGAAATACATTGTTGAGGGAGGCTTCAGATCCAAAATAATTCAGAGAAGTGCTAACTGGTTACAGGAAGAATAAGAACGAAAAGGGATATTGGGAAGGAATTTAGGATGCCGAGAAAAATCTCAAAGTTGGAGAATGAGTGAAATGGATACTGTGGGTCCAATTTCATCTCTTAAGGAATCATCAAAGCTTTAAGTGTCAGTGAAGGATATATTCATTCATTCATTCATTCATTCACTCACTTGACAGGGCCTTCCCTGGGCCTGCCATGTGCTGGGTTATGGAGATGCAGGGTAGAAGGAAATGACCCCAGGGAGCTCAGAACATTGAGGAGAGTCATAACTAGTGCAGGATGCTGCGTACACTGATCAAAGTAAAGGCAGGTGCTATTGTGAAACATAGAGGAGGGGCACCAACTGTGTGTATGTGTGTGTGTGTCAGAGTTGATGGTTGGCAGAGCTGAGTTTGAAGGACACAAATGAGTAGGGAGATAGGTAATTAGAAGGCATATAAACCAGACAAATAGAATATTCTTTCCTTCCTTCAATACATATATTGAGCTTCTATGTTCCAGGCACTGTCCTGAGGTCCAAGTGAGCACGATAGAGAAGGTTCCTGCCTTCAGAGTGCTTATATTCTAGTGGAAACAGGCAATGAACAAGTGCTGGGACTGTCTCACCACCAGTCTGGAGATAATGAGAGAAACAGGCAAACCAGCTGCAGCTGCGCATTTATGGGAGCAATATATTTTCTTATCTGAAGCCGTTGGAGTGGTATTTTCTCTTACTTGAAAGCCAACGGATGCAAGGGGCTGGAGGGATGCACAGGTGGAGACTCTCAGCAGACAGGGGGGACTTCTGTCTAGGTGAGGGTCTCAGTCTGGGGTCTGAGATGGAAAAAGAATGCTAATTGCACACTCTTCTCAGAGGTTGGCATCAAGATCGTTTTCCTGTTCAAGTAAGACACTGTTTGTTTGTTTTTTTTGTAATGAGGAAGTAGAGTAATGAAAGGAAGAATTTCCTTGAAGGAAAACTGTAAGATAGTGGTGCAGTAGTGTATAGGGGTGGATTATGGAACTTCTTTAATTAAAAATCTAGAGGAGAGATGCTGATCATTAGACACATTCAAACACTGTACAAAGAAAACTCAATGACCTATTTTCTGAGATTTTTTTAAAAGTGGGAATTCATTTTGTATGGGTTGTCTCAGAGAACCTCTAAGGGACACGGACTAGCACAGAGAAAGGGCTTTGGGGTCTGGCATCCACGAAGGCCAATTCTAGTTGTCGCATTTAAATGAGCTGCAGCAGCTCACCAAGTCTCATTTGTAAAATGGAAAAGAATAGCTGACCCCCCAAGGTGGTCATGTGAATTAATTTGGAGAACTCATATGAAGAGCCTGTAGAGTGCCTGGAAAATAGTAGCAGAGACAGGGGTGGAGAGAGGGCTACCGACTATGTGCATTCCTTTTCTCTCCTCCCATTCTCTCGGATCCTCTCCCACAGGCTTTTATCTGCAGCGCCCTCTGCTTGTGGAAGGGGGGCCAGTGACCTCTGGTTGTCAAATCTGATGGTCAGTTCTCTGTCCTCATCTTAGGTGGCCAGTCAGCGGCATTTGATCTGCTTGATCACTCCCTTTTCGAGCTCCTTCTTCCCTTGCCTTAGGGGATCCCCTCTCTTGGCTCTCTTCGTACCTCTCTGGGGGCACCTTCTCAGTCTCTCTGTTGCCTCCTCCTCATCTTCCTGACCTCTGAATGGTGGAGTGCTTGAGGACTTGGCCCTCAGAGCTCCTCACTCCTCTAGTGACACTCACTCCGAAAGGCTCCTTGTCTCAAAGGAGAGCCCAACACCCTTACCCTGGGCCATAATGTGTCCCCCTTTCCAATCTTCCCCGCCACCTGTCCTCTTACTCTCCCCCAGCTCCCCCGATCTCCTTGCTGTTTCTGGAAAATGCCAAGCACATTCCCTCCTCAGTCCTCTTTACCTGCTCTTCCTTCTACCTAGAGTCTCACTGTATCACTTCTTCCAGGACTTTGCTCAGATGTCACTGTATCAGAGAGAATCTCCTGAAGCACTCCGTGTAACCTAACAACCTTTCCCCACCTCACTACTCTCCCTGCTCTTCCTTTGCTTTGTCTTCATAGCATCATCCCTGCCCAATGCCTTATATATTTATTTGTATATTAGCTCTTTCTCTCACATGAATGTCGGCTCCATGAGGTCAGGGACCTTTGTAGCTCTAGCTTCTGTCACAGCGCTTAGCATAAAGTAGGCTCTCAATAAATATTTGTTGAATGAACGCATTCATTAAGGGTAACTGTTATTATTATTAATAGTGCTATTATTTTCCCCCCCAACTTTAAGAATCTATGGCTTATGCTTGCAAAGCAAGACACAGAACTAATGACTTCCCAGGATCCCTTTCAGTTTTCCAAGCCCAGAATCTGCAACACAGCAGTTGCTCTGCAAATTGCCTACATGGGAACGGGTCCAAACAGAATTACTGATGCCCAGAGGCCTCGGGTTCACCACTCTTCTGGATGTTCTAGACTTCCTGAAAAGCCGTCCTGAGCGATATGGTTAGACAGCCATTCTGACACGTCTGTTTGGGAAGCAGTTTGACCTACGGTGAGAATGTCAAATGAAACAAAAAACATTCTGACATTTTAAGAGCTTTAATTTACTCAGGATAAAAGCCATAGCATCCAAATATGTCAAGTGCATCAGGCCTAGACTTTAGAACAGGAATATGTGCGTACCTAATGTGAGGGCATGTCAGCGAGTTGATGGACTTGTTGAAGGAGTACACCAGAAATATATTTGGAAGAAACAGAGGACGCATCTGCCAAGTACATCTGAAACTTGGTTTAGGGTGAATCTGTCACTCTCACTGAAGATTGAAGTTGGTGATATGTGAAATTAAACAATAGTGAGGCAATTAAAATAAACATTAGCTCAGAGGACAGTGGGACAGGGAAGAACAACCTCCCAATGCTGGACAGAAGGACAGCATGCCAGTGACGACTGTCGTCCCATTAGGATATAGTAGAAAAAGTGTGGACTTTGGACTTATACAGACTTGGGTGTGAATGCTGTACTACCTCTGCAATGTGTCAGCTGAATAACACCAGGCAAAGTACATCCCCGAGCTTTGGTTTCTACTATCATGTGGCGGAGGCTGCTGTGAATCACCCAAACCCATCTCCCCTGGAGTCTAGAACTCATCCAGACTATGTTTTTTCAGCCTTCCGTGCAGTTGGGCATGATCACAAGACTGAGTTCTGCCAATAGAATGAGGATGAATATGACATGTGGCCCTTCTCCGGCAGAGGAGCATGGTGGCTTCAGAAGCGTGAGCTGGACATGGTGGAGCCACAAGACTGAAAAGACATAAACCCCAGACCAATGCTTGGAGGAGAGCTGCCTGTTTTGGACTCTCAGTGGGTAGGAAGTAAGTGTAAGTGAAAAATAAGCTTCTACCTATCAACCTACTGGAATTTGAGGTTTAATTGGTATATCAGATGGCATTGCCCTAATACCTTTATAAAATGGGGAGGGTTGAGATATATTTTGAGTTTGAAGATTCCAGAACAAGTTTTGATATATGGTAGGGGTTTAATAGATATTAGTCCCTATGGTCCTCTTGACTACTTAATCTGTAAATCGTCATCACACATAGACCCTGTGCAGGTTTTGCTAGGCTCTGAGGGGATATCAGGAAATATAGATAGCACAACAGCTATTGAATACAATGAACAGCATGGTAATAAAAAACACAGCCTTAGCTCTTGAGTTCCAGATACTTAAAACAGGAAAGACAATCAAACATTGTGAGCATGTCTATCTTAAAATTAGGCTCTGAAGGTTAAGACTGGCATGGGTGTTTCCAGGATTGACCATTAGAATTCAGAGGAAGAGCGTCCATTTGGTTGGGCTAATTATTGAAAACTTAATAAATCACCCTTATATTGGAAGAGAGCAGCTCCATAGTTCACCACAAATAATGATCAACCAAAAAGAGATTTTCTATGCTATTTTGGGATACATGATATATTCATTCTCTTAGCAGATATCCATTGCTAACCATGTTTGGTTAGAAAAATAAGCTAGATTATGGAAAGAGCTATATATCCATAAAAGATGCTCATTCCTGGCCATTTATAATGTGAAAAGATCTGAAAAAACCCAAGTGTCCAAAAATGGGAGAATGCTTAGGTAAATCACTGTGACATACATAAATAAATTTTGCTGGCCCTTACTTCTCTAAACTCCACTCCCACATATTCAACTGCCTACAGGATATCTCCACTTGGATGTCTCAAAGGCATATGGAGAACAATCTCAAATCTGAACTCACAGCTCACGTTTGTTCCCCATGCTACCTCCTAAGCCTCCATCATGGTCTATTTCCAGCATCTCCTCCCTCAGCATCTCCAGGTGTGTAAGTCATCCTTGAGTTTCCCTCTACTTGGTCCCCATATCCAGTCTATTTGATCATAAGTAACTCTAAAATCCATTTTCTTTTCTTCACTGCTGCTGCCACCTTCTTTCACCCAGACTGTGGCTCAGCTTCCCAGCTGGTCTTCCTGCATGCAACCCAGCCTCCTTTCCAGTCTGTTCTCCACCCCGCGGCCAGAGCGATCTTTCCAAGATCAAATCTGGTCATTTCAATCATGCTGTGCCTTACCCCCAAAACTTTTCAATGGCTTTCTACTGATTTTTTTTTGTATGCTGCATAGTGGGGGTCACATTTCATTCTTTTTCCATGTGAGTATCCCTTTATTGCAGCACCATTTGTTGAATTTTCGTTTGTTTGGTTTTTCATTTCTTTACTTGTTTGTTTGGGAAGTATATAGGCTGGGATCAAACCCAGGTCTCCTGCATAGCAGGTGAAAATTCTACCACTGAACTACCCTTGTACCCCCTTCACTGCTTTTAGAACAAAGATCAAAAGTCTTAACATGGCCCAGTGAATAGCTCATTTTCTAAGCCTTGCCTGTTTCTCCACTTCAACTTCTATTTTTCTCTACCTCCTTCCCCACAATTCAGACGTAGGACTTGGCACAAACTGCTCCTTTTGCTAGGAATGCATTTTTCCAATCTTCCCCTCTTCCCCCTTCTAAAAGAATTCTTTTAAAAATTTTATTTTAACTTTTTTTATTGTATAGTATAACACCTTTTCAGTAATAACTTTGAATGTTAATGGACTAAATTTACCAATTAAAATGTACAGATTGGCAGAATGGATTAGAAACATAATCCAGCTATATGCTGTTTACAAGACACTCATCTTAGACACAAAGATACAAATAGATTGAAAGTAAGAAGATGTAAAAAAGATTTTCCACGCAAGTTGTAAGCAAAGGAAAGCATGAGTAGCTATACTAATATCGGAAAAAATAGACTTTAAATGTAAAGACATCATAAGAGACAAAGAAGGACACTATATACTAATTAAAGGGTTAATTCACCAAAAAGATATAACAATCATAAATGTTTATGCTTCCAGTCAAGGCACTCCAAAGTACATGAGACAGACACTGACAAAACTGAAGGGAGCAATAGATGTTTCAACAATAACAGTAGGAGACTTCAATACACCACTCTGCTCTATAGATAGAACAACCAGACAGAAGATCAACAAGGAAATAGAGAAGTCAAATAACTTGATACATGAATTGGACCTAACAGACGTATACAGTTCATTGCACACCAAAGCACAAGGATATACATTCTTCTCTAGTACTCATGGAACAACCACGAGGATAGATCATATGCTGGGGCACACAACAGGTCTTTATAAATTTAAAAACATTGAAATCATTCAAAACATTTTCTCTGATCAGAATGGAATGAAGCTTGATCTCAATAACCACCAAAGAACAAGAACATTCACAAATATATGGAGTTTAAATAACACACTCTTAAACAACCAGTGGGTCAAAGAAGAAATTGCTAGAGAAATCAGTAGCTATCCGGAGATGAATGAAAATGAGAATACAACTTATCAGAATTTATGGGATTCGGCAAAGGCTGTGCTGAGAGGGAAATTTATTGCCCTAAATGCCTATATTAACAAGAAAGATAAACAAGAAAGATAAAATATCAAGGACTCAACAGCACACCTTTAGGAACTTGAGAAAGAACAGCAAACTAACCCCAAAGCAAATAGAAGAAGAGAAATAGCAAAGATTAAAGCAGAGATAAATGAATGGGAGAAAAAAAGAACAATAGAAAGAATCAATAAAACCAAAAGTTGGTTCTTTGAGAAAAATCAATAAAATCGATGGGCCAGTAGCAAGACTGACAAAGAAAAAAAGAGAGAGGATGCAAATAAACAAAATCAGAATTGAGAAGGAGTGCATTACCACAGACACTGAAGAAATAAAAGAAATCATAAGGCGATATGGTGAACAACTATATGCCAACAAACTAGACAACTTAGATGAAATGGAAAAATTCCTGGAGACACACAAACAAGCTATACTGACTCAGAAAGAAATAGATCTCAACAAACCAAACACATGTAAAGAGATTCAATCCGTCATCAAAAATCTTCTACAAAGAAAAGCCCAGGGCTAGATAGCTTTACAGGGGAATTTTATCAAACATTCCAAAAAGAACTAACATCAATCCTGCTAAAACTTTTCCAAAAAATTGAGGAAAAAGGGGCTCTACTTAACTCATTTTATGATGCAAATGTCATTTTAATACCATCTTTAATGGGTAAAGATGCTGTAAGAAAGGAAAACTACAGGCCAATCTCCCTAATGAACATAGATGCAAAAATTCTCAATAAAATTTCAGCAAATCGAATCCAACAGCATGTTAAAAGAATTATACACCATGACCAAGTGAGGTTTATACCTACCAGGAATGCAAGGATGATGCCATACAAGAAAATCAATTAAAATAATACAGCACATTAACACAATGAAAGGGAAAAAGCACATGAACATCTCGATTGATGCTGAAAAAGCATTCGACAAAATTTAGCATCCTCTTCTGATAAAAACACTCCAAAAGATAAGAATCAAAAGTAAGTACCTCAATATGGTAAAGGATATATGAGAAACTGATAGCCAGCATCATACTCAATGGAGAGAGACGGAAAGCTTTCCTCCTTTGTCAAGTACAAGACAAGGATGCCCACTGTCACCACTGTTCTTCAACATTGTGCTAGAAGTTCTAGCTAGAGCAATTGGGCAGGACAAAGAGATAAAAGGCATCCAAATTGGAAAAGAAGAAGTAAAACTCTCATTATTTGCAGATGATATGATACTATACTTAGAAGATCCTGAGAAATCTACAGCAAAGTTACTTGAGCTAAAAAACAAATTCAGCAAGGTGGCAGAATATAAAATTAATGTGCAAAAATCAGTAACATTTCTATATACAAACAATGACCTAGCTGAGGAGTCAGTTAAGGAAAAAATTCCATTCAAAATAGCAACTAAAAAATCAAGTATTTAGGAATGAACCTAACTAGGGATGTAAAGGACTTGTACACAGAAAACTACATAACCTTGTGTGCTGGTTTGAAAGGATATATGTTCCCTAGAAAAGCCATGTTTTAATCCTAATCCCATTTTATAAAGGCAGTCATTTCTTCTAATCCTTATTCAGCATTGTATGTTTGAAACTGTAATTAGATGATCTCCCTGGAGATGTGATGTAATTGAGAGTGGTTGTTAAGATGGATTAGGTGACAACATGTCTCCACTCATTTGGGTGGGTCTTGATAAGTTTCTGGAGTCCTATAAAAGAGGAAACATTTTGGAGAATGACGGAGATTTGGAGAGAGCAGATAGTGCTGCAGCACCACGAAGCAGAGAGTCCACGAGCCAGCAACCTTTGGAGATGAAGAAGGAAAACACCTCCTGGGGAGCTTCATGAAACTGGAAGCCAGGAGAAGAAGCTTGCAGATGACGCCATGTTCGCCATGTGCCTTTCCACTTGAGAGAGAAACCCCGAACTTCATTGGCCATCTTGAACCAAGGTATCTTTTCCTGAATGCCTTAGATCAGACATTTCTATATACTCATTTTAATTGGGACATTTTCTTGACCTTAGAACTGTAAGCTAGCAACACATTAAAAGCCATTCGGTTTCTGGTATATTGCATTCTGGCAGCTAGCTAACTAGAACACCTTGCTAAAAGAAATCAAAAGAGATCTAAATAGGTGGAAAGACATTCCCTGCTCATGGATAGGAAGGTAAAATATAGTTAAGATGTCAGTTCTCCCTAAATTGATCTACAGATTCAACAACAGTACCAATCAAAATTCCGACAACCTACTTTGAAGATTTGGAAAAGCTAATTACCAAATTCACCTGGAAGGGAAAGAGACTCCAAATAGCTAAAAGCATCCTAAAAAAGAAGATGACGTGGGAGGATTAACACTCCCTGACTTTAAAACCTATTATAAAGCCACAGTGGTCAAAACTGCATGGTACTGGTGCAAAAATGGAAGCATTGACCAGTGGAATCAAATCAAGAGTGCAGAAATATACCACCAAATCTATGGTCAACTGATTTTTGACAAGGTTCCCAAATCCTCTGAACTGGGACAAAATAGTCTTTTCAATAATTGGGCATGGAATAACTGGATATTAATAGCCAAGAGAATGAAAGAGGACCCCTATCTTATACTGTACACAAAAATTAACTCAAAGTGGATCAAATACCTAAATATAAGGACTAGCACCATAAAGCCTATAGGAGAAAATGTAGGGAAATATCTTCAAGACCTAGTAATAGGAGGTAGCTTCCTAAACTTTATACCCAAAGCACAAGCAACAAAAGAAAAAATAGATAAATGGGAACTCCCCCAAATCAAATGCTTCTGTACCTCAAAAGACTTTGTCAAAGGGCGGGCCACAGTGGCTCAGCAGGCAGTGTTCTCGCTTGCCATGCCAGAGACCCGGGTTCAATTCCCGCTGTCTGCCCATGTAAAAAAAAAAAATTAATTTAAAAGACTTTGTCAAAAAGGTGAAAAGGCAGCCAGCTCAATGGGAGAAAATATTTGGAAATCACATATCAGACAAAGGTTCGATTTCCTGTATATACAAGAAATCATATAACTCAACAACAAAAGAACAAACAACCCAATTATAAAATGGGCTAAAGATATGAATAGGCATTTTTCTGAAGAGCAAATACAGACTTAAAAGCACATGAAGAGATGCTTATTTTCATTGGCTGTAAGGGAAATGCAGATTAAGACTACAGTGAGATACCACCTCACAGTATAGTAATGGCTGCTATTAAACAAACAGGAAACTATAAATGTTGGAGAGGATGTGGAGAAACTGGGACACTTATGCACTGCTTGTGGGAATGTATAATGGTGTAGCCACTATGGAAGACTGAATGGTGGTTCCTTAGGAAACTAAATATCAAGTTGCCCTATGACCCAGCAACAGCACTACTTGGTATATACCCAGAAGAGCTGAAAGCAATGACGCAAACAAACATTTGCACACTGATGTTCATAGCAGCATCGTTCACAATCACCAAAAGATGTAAACAAACCAAATGCCCATCAACAGACAAGTGGATCAACAAAATGTGGTATATACATAGGATGGAATATTATGCAGTAGTAAGACAAAATGACGTTCTGAAGCACATGGCAAGATGGATGAGCCTTGAGGACATAATGCTGAGCGAAATTAGCCAGATACAAAAGGATAGATCCTGTGTGATTCCACTTTTATGACCAGCATAAAGGTATAATCAGAAGCTTATAATACAGAACATAGGGGACTTAGAGATACATAGAAGCTAGAGATGGTTGAACCATTAGCTAATGAGGTTGAACTCCAACGTAAGGGAATAGATAGGAGTGAAGGTGGTTCTCTAGTGGGTACATAAGTAATATTACCATATTGACGATGAACAAGACTGAAAGGGGTTGTATAGACCTATGTGTCCCACTGATTCACACTAGAAATATAAATTAGTTTTGCAAGAATTACTTCAAAGATATAATTCTTGTACAAAGAATGTTTAAGTCCAGGGTACAGGGGAAAACTGCTATTGCATGCTATGAGCTATGTTCAAAAGGAAACCATCAGCACTACCACAGCAACAGCAGAGGTAAATAATGGGGGGAGGGACAAGAGATAAGAGGAGGTTTAGATTTCCTATTTGGCAAGGGTGTGTTTATTGGTTTTCTGTCTCTTGGGAACAATGAAATTATCTAAAATCGAGAATGTTGATGGACTGTGGACTTTGGGCCCTCTGCATGATGCCGGATGAATGCAGGTGGCTGAAGGATGCACTGATGGAGAAGTAGATTGGTGAACGATGGTGTATACTTATGAACGAAGGTTGTGCTGCTACAAAAAGGAACAATGTCATGAGGCATGCAATGCTGTTGCATGAACACGTGGGACATTTGGTGAGACAAAATAAGCCAGAAACAAAAGAAGAAGAATGGTGTGGTCACCTTTAGAAAATGCTTGTAAGAAAACAGAGGCCTAGATTGTAGGCTTTTAGAGCAGACACATTAAGTCCAGATGGGTGATTATTGTTTCTGAATTTTCAGAGGCTGCTTTATATATATAACCTGATACTTAGAGATAGGGATGAAGCCGAACAGGTTGGGGTTAAAGTAATTCAGAACGTGGGGGTAAGGAAGACAGTGTCTATACTTTTGAACCACACATACTCTTTGAGACCAATGGAAGAAAGTTTATTTGGTTTGAAACTGAAATTTTCTGTAGTGCATAATCTAATTCAATTTATCTATATAGCTCATTTGAACAATTGAAACACAGGGAGCCCAGAATAAGAAAGAGGTCCTTTAATCCTGTATAGATTATTGTAATGCCTGGAAGCATCATAGGGTATATTAAGCAGATAATCAAAATGTATTGGCAATGTCCCCTGAGGGAGAGGAGAAGTAATATGAAACTATTAAACCTTACCAAGGGGGAATCCCCTGATACTGTGTCAAACTTTAGGGACACCCAAATCAACAGTCCATGCCCTTGATCATGGGGCTTCCTCTTGTGAAGCTTATGTAGGTAGCAGAGAACTTAGACTACCTATAGGCATGCCTAAGAGTTATTTCTGGAGGACCTCTGTTGTTGCTCAGATGTGGCCTCACTCTCCTAAGCCCAACCCTGCGTCAAATCATTGTCCTCCTGCCTACATGGGACATGACATCCAGGGGTGAAAGTCTCCCTGGTGATGTGGGAGATGACTCCCAAGGATGAATCCACACCTGAAACCATGAGATCAACAATTCCATCCTGACCAAAAAGGGGAAAAGAAGTGTAATTAATGAAGTATCAGTGGCAGAGAGAGTTCAAATAGTCAAGAGGCTACTCTGGAGGTTGCTCTTATATGAGCTTCAATTAGATCTTGCTACTTATCATAACCTGCCAACCCCCAACCAGGACCATTCCAGCCAATCCTAAAGAACACCTAGGGCAATATATAAGATTCCACAAGCATTCCATGCACTAGAGTAACTTTCCAGCAGCCTACAACCTCCAGATGGGTCCCTGGACCAGATAAGTTCTGAAGCCTAGAGGGCTCAGCCTCTCCAGAACATCAGATAGTTCCATCTCCCTACCCCACATTAGTGACAGACCCTTCCAATATGACAAATTTAGAATTGCCATAGCCCAAACACCCCTAAAGAGAGGGATGGAAAGATCAAAGGTGATGGTGTAGTTATACATAGAAGATAGGATTTAACAAATGAATATGAATGCTGAATCATTAAATTGATACCTCTTTCAGTCTCCAGTATTTTAGAGCAGCTAGAAGTAAAAACCTAAAATAGTGAAATTGTTACCCACGTCAAACTCTGAAATATGTTCTGCAACTAATTGCGGTGCTTTGGAATTTATTGCTTTTCTGTAGATATGTTATTTTTCACAAAAAAGAAGGAAAAATGTCGATTGTGATGATAACATATATTTAAGCCCTCTAGCCTCCCATTTTTTGGAGCAGCTAGAAGGAAAAATCTGAGAGGATGGTATGGTAGCCCATGACAAACTCTGGGGTCTGTCCTGTAACTACTTGTTGAAGAGTGCTTTTGACAACTATTGCTTTTTTTCTTTCTTTGCTTTGTATAGATGTTATATACATATCTGTAAATATGTTTTACTAAATGCACTTTTGCCAGGCTCACATCTTTATACCCTCCGGATTTCATAGAATGAATCCAAGGATCATCATGCAAGATCCCTGGCTCTAGGTCAGTTTCCTTTGTTACATGCTTCCATACTTTACAGACAGGTTGGACAAAGGAAAATGTAGCTCAGGGATGTCCTGGCTGGTATTAAATAAAGATTTGTCATAGGTAATGTAGAGTCGATATTCTCCCTTTAGGCAGTCAAGTGTTGAACTATAAAACATAGTTCTGATATTGGATTTGGATCAGGACAATTCATTCATGCCAAAAAAATATTTATTGAGCATCTACTTTATGCCAGACACTGCCAGTTTCCCTATTCTTTGGACCATACCATTTATAAGAAAGCGAGTTTCAAAAACCTGGGTAACAGGAAAGCAAATTTGTATTCAAGGAGCTCCCACGCATGTGTTTTATTTCCTTGAGTGAGATATTTATTTTTCTGGGCCTCAGTTGCAATAACAATCCTTTACTGACTACCCTGCGGGCTTGGGCTGATAGCCACACTGCTAAAATGCTTGCAGGTCTTCAGGCCTTCAAATGTGATGCCAAGAAGGAGCAGGGCTTTGCATCTGAGCAGTGTTAAGTGTGGCTTTCCCTCCCTTGATTCCCAGAAGACTTGTGTTATTAAACCAGAAAGCAGAGCATGTCTGGGCTGGCAAGGACCCAGGGATTAACATCAGAGGCGTTAACCTCATCACTTGGCACTGAAGGCTGCGACATCTGCTGTGTGAGGCTCTGATGCCAGGGTACCTACCGCCGCGGGGCAGGCCGAGTGGCCTCGAGGCTGCATTTAACATGCTCGGTAGCCACTGTCCAGTGTTGAAAAGCTCTCATCAGGGCCAAGAAATGGATTTTTGTTTTGGGCTTCTCAGCAAAACAAGGGGACCCATACGAGAGGCTCTATGCCTGAGGGGCCCAGGATGGCTTAATCGAGTCATTTGCACTCAAGTGATGAGCGACTTTAGTCAGTGGCAAGTGTTAGAGGCATGAGCTTGGCAGGCTGTCGCAACCCCTTCTAGCAAAGCCATCTGAAGTTTTCTTTGGCATGGAGTATATGGGAATTAATTTTTCTTTAGAAATACTTCCTGAGAGTCAGGGGTCAGTAGTGCAGCCCCGAAGTCAGACCACCCAAAACTGAAGGTGGAAAGGGGGAGGGGCATTGTCAGGTCTGTTGTCTCATTTAATGACAACACTCCTGGGAGGCCAGTTCTCTGATCTCGTTTTTTCTCAGATGGGGAAACTGAGGCTCTGAGAAAATAGATGACCTGCCTAAAACCATGAAGCCATCAAAGATAGATCCTGGATCAGAATCTCATCTGTTTCCCAAGTCCACCCCATCCTTACTAGGTGCTGAATCCCCTGGTGGATGTGACCCAGTTAAGTTAACATCATCCTGTCCACACGAAAGATCTTGAATGCATCCATTTCTGATCTGATCCTAGTGGTTCCCACCACGTAACTTCAGGGGCTCCGAACCAAGCTCTCTGCTTCCTTTTCTGCCTCCCACTGTCCACACGGGGGGAGCAGACCCCAGCGTGTCACTGCCCTGCTTCACGCCCTCCACACGTGTCCCATCGCTGGTGGGCTAGAACCCACTTTTTTTTTTTTTTTTTTAACATGGGTGGGCACCGGGAATCGAACCCGGGTCCTCTGGCCTGGCAGGCAAGCATTCTTGCCTGCTGAGCCACCGTGGCCCGCCCTAGAACCCACGTTTTAAAGAGGCCTATAAGACGCTACATCTCTGGCCCTTGCCTCCACCTCTACCTTCATCTCCTCCCACCTCCCCCACCCTTTGCTGCATCCTCACTGGCCTTCCTGTACTTTCTGGAAGGCTCTTTTGCTCTTAGTCCTGCTTGGAGGCTTTTTACACATCCCCTCTGCCTGGAACACGTGCCCCTCAACGTTTGTCTGGAGGACTCCTCCCTAACCTCGAGCATTCCGTACTCAGAGAACGTTCCTGGAGCTTCCTGTCTAAACCCTAGCTCTTTTTGTGTCCAGCCCTTTTCCTTCAGCCCTCTGATAATTTGCAAATATCTTTTCATTTGTGACATTACGGGCTGTGTGTTTGCGTTTGGTCCTTCTCCCCCTCTATTTTATCAGCTCCTACAAGTTAGGGACCAGGATGGTTCTGTTCCCGCAGCATTCCTAGGGTCCAACACGCTGCCTGGCACACAGAGGCTATCCAAGAAATGCACTTTTATTTGCCAAATGAATGAATGGGTCTTGAGAACCGTTGGCATTGCCTCTGACAATGTAAGTGCATATGAGTGTATCTACAGAAGTCAGTGCCTTGTATCTCGGTTTTCAGCCACTTATTGAGCAGGTCATCATCACCATCACTGTTCACTAAGCACTGATTGGGTGCTGAGGATGCGGAAGTGAATGAGAAAAAGCGCCAGCCCTTCAGGAACTCCATCAGGCGTGGGGTGGGGTTATATATGGAAACATAAAGGCACAAGCCTATACGTCTGAGTCAGGCTGCTTTGAGTTCAAATCTCCAATCCACCAGTTACTCAGCTGTGTGATCTTAGGCAAGTCACTTCCCTTCTCTGAGCTCTGGGCATCTAACTGGTAAAATGGAAATGATGATACACATCATGCAGGGCTGTTTCGATGCTAAATTGAATGAGACATAGTACAGAAAAGCAAAGTTCAATACAGAGAAGATAATGTTATTGCTTATTATTATTTATTGAGTGGGGCATTAAGGGAAGTTAGGTCAACCCTACCTTGGGAAGGTGGGGGCAAGATTAGAGAAACTCTTATAAATGAGTAAATGCCCTTGAGGCAAAGTAGATGAAGAGGGGAAGGCTTTGGGGGTAGAGGGAAGTGTAAGTGCAAAGATGGATTTTTTTTTTTTGTCTGTCTGTTTGTTTGTCTTTTTTTTTCTTTTTCTTTTTCTTTTTTTTTACTATTATTATTATTTTTATTTTTTTCTCTATATTAACATTCTATATCCTTTTCTGTTGTTTTGCTAGTTCTTTTCCTAAATCAATGCAAATGTACTAAGAAATGATGATCATGCATCTATGTGATGATGTTAAGAATTACTGATTGCAAAGATGGATTTTAAGGGCTATCTGAGATAGCGGTGTCTTGAGAATTTGCATTATCTCATTTCTCTCTCTCCTTTTAGGGGCACACACCATCTTCTTCCTGGAATGATTCAGGCTTCTTTTGGGAATCCTTCAATCTATTCATTTCTCCTGCCCCCATCTCCTTTCTCCTCCTGAACTTGCTCTCCCCATATAAGTCTGTACCTCTAATAGTTCCTCAACACAGTAGAGCCTCAGTGTCCTCATCTGTAAAATGGGACAGGTGATACTAGATCCTTCCTGGGAATAATTGAAAAAGCACATGGAAAGCACTTAGAACACCCCTGGGTCCACAGCAAAAACCTGAGAAGTGTTTACTATTATTATTTACGCTCGGTAGAACCTTTTCAAAGCAGGGATTAGAGTGAGAATACAGGGTCCGGGAAAATCCCCAGCCTTCCCCAAATCCTTCTTCCTGCTCTCTGAGGACTAAACTTCCTCCACCAGGAACAGCCCTTTTGTCCGAAGCTTGTGGCAGAATAGAAAGTGCAGGGGCTTGGCGAGCCCAGTTTGGCTGCTCATCAGCCAGTTGGCCTTGGGTAATCGCCCATCATTGCTGCACCTTGGTTTCCCACCTGCCACTGCAGGGACCATCACACCCTCAGCAAGCGTCTCGCAGCACCTGGCCTGGTTCACTCCCGTCCCGCCGTCGACACGTCTTACCTGGATCACTGTGGCTCTCTCCCGGCAGGACCTCCCGTCTGCACACCTGTTCCATGCCGGCGGCCCTCCCACAGCAGCCAGAGCTGGCCTCAGAAAACCCGACTCCACGACTGTCACTTATTTGCCCCAAACCTTCCAACGGCTTCCGGAGTCCCTCAGAGACGGAGTCCTCATCCCAGCCCACAAGCTCTTTGGGGTCTGACCCTCACTTCCTCGTTGTCTGTCTCTCCTCCACTTCTCTGTCTTGTTTGCTCTTTCGTGTGGCTCCTTCTTAGAACATGCCAAGCATCAGACACTTTCAGAGTCTTTGCATTTGCAGTTGCCTCATTTCCTTTGGGGCTCTGGTCAGCTTTCACCTCCTCTGAGTGACCTCCCATGGCCACCCTGTCTTATACAGCTGTCCCCTTTCTGTTGCTGGTTATCCCCTACCCTGCTTTATTTTTCTGCATTGCGCTTGCCACCGCCAGACAAACACGTATGCATTTCTTTATTACCTCTTTCTTCCCATTAGACTGTAGAGTCCATGAGAGGATGGCTTCGCCTTCTTATTTTTAAATCTCTGCTGTATCTCCAGTGCCTAGAACAGTGCCTAGCTCAGCGTCGATATTCAATAAATGTTTCTTGAATGACTGAGCATAGTAGGATTAACAAAAGCAGGGTTAACATTTGTGAAAATGTGCCTGGTGCATTGTAGATAAATGTGAGTTTTTAATCCTCTCATTATTAAACTAGAGAGTGAATTTAAAAGCAAATACCCTTGGGAGGGACAATAAGTTGATGTAAATTCACACTGGATTCCTGTAAAAGGGGAGACCCAGCTAGGAGGGCAAAGGAAGGCAAGTCAGGGGCTCCGTAGACCAGCTTTACTCGCCAAGCACCTTTGCCTCTGGCCAGCCCTGTTTATATCTGTGTGTCTGACGAGTCTCCAGGCAATTGCATTGCATTATCCCACTTCATTCTAATAACATAAACAGAATTCAGACATGCTATTGGATGATGCTTTGTCTATTGAATGGCTTTAGGACTGCCCGGCACACTGCAGCAAATTATCGTCAACCGGGGGGCTGCCTTGCCTTCACCAAGGTGTCGATATTTCTGTGAAAAATCCCAGTCATTGGCAGTTTATGTCTCAAAAATGAATTTTTATGTCATTGGCTTAATCTTTCGAGTTATCAGAAATGTGTGTTTATTCCCAGGGCGACTTCAGAGGCAAGATTCTTATAAGACCAGAGCCGGAGGATTTCCTGTAGGGGAAGAAAGAAAAGCACTCCCTGCCTTCTTGGAACTGCTGTGTGTATGATCCCTGCTAAGAGGAGAAGAGAGTGCACTGGATTCTTTCCAAAAATTGGAAAGAAGCTGATTCCAACTTCGGAGAGTGTGAAAACCTTGAGATCGAGCCTGACAGACTGAGGGGAGAAGGTGGGGAAGAGAGAGAAATGTGCGAGCATCTTTTCAAGTTCTTACTACTTTCTTAAAGTCAAATGCCTGGAAATCCATTCGATGCATCCAGCAATTCTCCGTCCTGGCATTTAGAAAGCACCCACTAAATGTAAAGTGAGTTGGAGCTGAAATTTAGCTGGTGAAAGTTGGAGGCTGTGTTAGCTGCTGAGCTGTGGATGGAGGTTAGACTGGTTTCTCTTCCCCTCCCCCCCGTGCATTCATGTTGCCTGATAATCTGCCACAAATATCCAGCAATGCTGAAGCCTTCGGCTGTGTCACAGGGAAGAATCCTACTCTTCCCGGGGGTGGGGGTGGGGGTGGGGGGATCTCCTCATCACGGACCCAGTACAACCCCGCCCCCACGCTGGGTGTGAGTCAGAGGGCATGCTTGGGCTGCGGCTGTGGTTACCGCTGCTGTTTCTATGGCATCGGTAAAGCCCCGTTAGCTTTTAAGGGAAGGGGCCCGTGCCAGATGAGATCTTGAGACTAGTTATCCTGATAATGAAGAATTTTCCTGATCAGCTCCCTGCCCTGCTTCCTCTTTTTCTGTCCTTAGACAACAGGTGAAAGATGCGCTGCTTTGCTAGAAGCGTGCTCACCGAAATGTCCCCTGCAGCTTGTCTGCCTGGCAAGGGCTCGTGGAATCACGGATAATGAGTGAAGTGGTAGCAGCCAGCTAACCCAGCACCAATGCAAAGCTATGCGCTTAGTGATTGTAGTTAAGCCAAGTAAAGAGATTACCCTGAGCATCAGTTAGGGGCAGATGTGATAAGAACGGGAGTCCCATGGCATTTGTAAAGCAGGCTATGAGATAGTTGTGTGGTCAGAAGGCAGTAAGGAATTGGCAAGGGAAGCTTATCTCTCTTTCTCTGTCTATCTATCTCCTTACCTGCTTGCTTACCTACCTACCTATCTACCTACCACTCATCTATTTACCTTTTTAGTTCTTTACACAATAAACATTACTTAAGCTCTTATTATATACCTTGGCAACCAGAAAAGTAGGCAAAGATCTTTGCTTATCTGGGGCTTATATTCCAGTGATCTACTGTCTATCTTTCCATTCCATGCAGTGATCTAAAATGATGCCGATTACAAAATCACAAAAAGAGTAAGGATCAGAGAATACGCCAACTAGAAAGGAAGGTCAAGACCAGAGGAGAAGAAGAGAAACTCCAATGGGCAAAAGCCAGAGGGTCCTACAGCGATGCTAATGCTACAGGGGAACTTGTCCAGAAGTGCCCTGACAGCCAAAGAGAGAGAGGAAAATAAATCAGTTATATGGATCTCATTGTTCTGAAAGGGACATCACCACTCTCCCCTTTTTTTGTCATAATAAAATCTGCTATTTAATCGTATTACCTTACAGATGGCAAAACCGGGGCTTAAAAAGTTAAGTACCTTGCCCAAGGTCACACACACAAGAAAGTGGTAGGTACAGCTGAGATGAATTCTCGGGCTGTCTAAGTTCAGAGCCTGTGCTATTTACCACTATTTTTTTCACTGCCTCTATTACAGGGAAAACCGAACTAGTCCATTTTTGGTCCCTGGAATACTTAATTGCCCTGGAAGGGATCTTGGAGAAAAAGACAAGTGAGGCACATCCACATGTGCTGGGCAGAATGGATATTATGTATGAAATTCATCAGCTTGTAGGATCTCAATAGCCCCAGAATGGGAAAACCAGAGCTGTCAGGTCTCAGGCTGGAGAAGAAGACCTGGCTGAAATGTGCCTGACAAACTTGCACCCATTTTCTGTTGTCATAAAGGCACAATCTTTGTAAGAGAAAGGAGTGAAAAAATCCCCGATGCTTGGCTCCCACTTGTTTTTGGGGCTCACCCCTCTATCATGGAGCCCCACTAGATCTCCAAGACCTACTGCACTGGTGGGCCAGCAGTTGGCCAGACACCCTACCAGGTTCTGGAGGGAGGGGAGCTTATTGTTCCTTTCTTCAGACTGGCTTCTTGCCTCCGAGTTGCTACTCCTAGGGACTGCACTGATGCTTCAGCAAGTTGAAAAAGGAGACTACCTGCAGGACCAAGTCAAGGAATCATGCCAATTTGCAACCATTCAGGTTTTATTAAAGGATAATGCCATCCCTAAGAGAGAGCATAGGGTATAGGTTATAGAGCCTGGATGGTAGTGCCAGATTATGTTGGCTCAGCTACTTGCTAGTTGAGTAACCTTTGGAAAATATCTTAGACCCTCTATGCCTCAGTTTCCTTTCCTGTAAAGTGGGGATAATGATAATAATAATGACAATAATAATGAAGCAATATTGACCCCATAGAGCTGTGTGAGGTTCAAATGAGTGGCTGATTACTAAGTGCTTAAAACAGTGCTTTGCAAATAATATTATATGTTTGCTTAAAAAAATTGGTTCCTTTCTTTAAGGCAAAATTACTTGGAAACAGGGTCATCTCTAGGATGATGGACCTGGCAGAGTTACTGCATGCCATGGGGGTAAATCTAACCTCAGGGGATGCAGTGATAGCTAGATGACAGTCTCTTGTGCTCATCCCTCTCTGTCACGTTTACACAACAAGACAAAAGTCTGCACCAATTCCGATTTTCTGTCACATTTCAGAATTCTAAGTCCTTTGGTCATTTTCTAAAATGTTGAATTCTGTTTGCCATACAGTGTTTAAACAACAGCGGTTCACCCACCCTAGAGGTGATAGCAAGTCAGTGATTGGGGTTTTCAGTGTGTACCCACATCTCTAGGCTCCCTCACAGGGATGTTAGGGGGTCTAATTAATTACTGTTTACAAAGCACTGAGAAATCCTCAAGTGGAAGTTGCTATAGAAATGCAAGTTGCTGTATTCTTATTACAGGTGCTTGTAATTGTTTTCAAAATCCACTTATTGAGCAGGGCTAGAAGAAGAATATGTTTTTTCCTTGATGACAATAAATGTGTATTTATGGCTCTGAAATCACTTTATAGAATCCTGTATCTCCAGAGGTACAGGAATCTTGTAATGGGAAATGTACATACAGGATTTTTTCTTTTTCACATGTTTGCACCCCCCTCCTCACTCAACTCTCACTTTCACAGTAAAAAAAAAAAAGAAATTGTGATGGTGAAAAGAAACATTTAAGAAGCAACCATGTGCATCAAAACTTAAAAAGCCCCAATGCATATTTCTATACGCAATTTCCTGTGTAGAGCCAGATTTTGGGGGAGATAAAACATTGCTCACATAGTTTGTGGTAAAGTTTTTTTTTTTAAATCAACTTTAGGTAGAAATCAAAGTTTGAAGCAGAGATAAAAGTAGTTGGAGTTAAGTACACACTCCAACAATTAAAATTGCTGGGCCCTTCCACATATAAAGCTATGACCAATCTTGGCTTGGCTTGATTTTGTAAAAATTGGTATGAAATGACTAACAGGAAGCCCACTTCTGCGAACTCTCTGTTCACATGCATTTCCTTTTCCCTCACAATTTCCCCTTTATTTATTTATTTATTTTTAATTTATTTATCCCCTCTATTTTTATAGGTATGATTGACCGCTGTTGGACGGAGTTTACTCCTGTTCCTTTATATGTTTGTTCCCTAATTCATGTTTGAGATAATGGCATCAATCCTGGCTTACTGAAGAAGTTCACTGAAATAAAATTTAGCACTTGCAGAGGAAAAGGCACAGGTCCTTATTTGTGAGCTGTCAGAGAGACGATGAAGTCTGAATTAGGTGAGAGTGCCATCATTGCTGCTATTACCCGCTCCTTGGTCACGTTTTATCTATGATAACGCAAAAATGGATTTGCGATTGGTTATATTCATTTTAAAAAATCCCATAAAATCCAAGAGCCTCTGTTAGTCTGTAAAATGGAGCGAATAATTGCCTCTTTTATATGAATAAGATGTAAGCCCCGTCCTAGGGCTGACGGCTGCTTTCTTACTCCCCGCGTTGGTCCCCCCAACACCTCCTAGATTTTCTAGTTTTATGGTCTTTCCTTCAGCCCGGGGTTCTCATCAACGGGGTCCTCACCCCTTCCTCTCCTTCAGCTATCCTCCTCCCCTCCCCACTGCAGACATCAATGCTTTCTCCTCCGGGCTCCCTAAGATCTTGTATATTATGAGATTTCACACATACAAGAGAGAGAAAGAATGAATAAGCAGGGCCTTACTTCACGAGGGTAGGGGCCCTTAGGTTCTGTCCTCCCATAGCTGGGGGCATGGTGCTTTGATCGTGGGAATGGGCAACGAGATGATCCATTCAAATCACCCTCATCACTGTCAGCTCACAACTGCTCTGGATGGTTTTTGTTCATGGAGGATGAGCCATATTACAAATGATCAATAAGTCAAATGATTTCTGGCATGCTTTGATTTTAAGTTCTTATGGATGCTGTCACTTACTTAACTGCATTCGGTCCTATTGATTTACCTCTCAAATCCTTCTACTTCTCTCTCTCTCCACTCACCTTCCTAGTCCAGGCTACTCTCATCTCTCATCTGGACAGCTGCAGTGGCTTCCTCAAAGCTCTGACTTCAATCACTCTTGCTCCTTCTCACTTTTTTCTACCCTGTAGCCACAGGGGTCATTTAAAATGCAAATCTGATCACATCCATCGATCCCCTGTTTCTTAAGAGTCTTCAGGAACTCTCATTGTTTAAGGATAAGAGTAAAAGTCCTCCTTGGTTTCACCTCACACAAGTCTTGCTTCACTCTCTTTGCTCTAGCCACTCTGCCTGTCTTCCTGGTTGTTAAGATCGAAACAGACTTTTCCTGCTTCAGGGCCTTTGCACAAGCAGTTCCTCTGTCCAGAAGATGCTTCCTGTCCTCATTCCCCTTCCACCTAATCCTGTGTCATCCCTTAGAGCCCAGCTCTAACCTCCCTCCCCTTAGGTGGCTAGTTACATCTTCAGTTACACAACCTTCTGACTCCCTGTATTTTTCCTTCACAGCACTTAGCACAGTTTGTAGTTGTGTGTATGTGTGTGTGTGTATGTGTGTGTGTGTGTGTGTGTGTGTGTGTTTAAGCTAGTCCCCAGAGTTTAGGCTCCTGGCAATGCAGTAGGGGTTTAGCAAATATTGTTAAATAAATGAATGAATAGATGACTCAGGGATAAGAGTAAGAGCTTTATCTAATAAAGCCAGAAAGCAGAGGAGAAATCTTTATGCTCAAGCAACTGTTGTCTAACCACAGGGACAGTGTGCGTCAGCCGGCACATACCATCGCCTGGCTCTACTTCCAGCAAGTTCTCAGAACCAACCTTGAGAAATGATGCAATTTCCCCCCCAGTGTAAGTTCGGCCCTTTCTAAAATGACTCTATCAAGTTGTGGCAAGTATCCAAGAGGCCCATACAGAAATGCAAATAAAAAAAATTTAAAAGAGCATATAAGTTCCAAATCAAGTAAGAGAACAAATAATACTGTACACAAATCATTATTTATCATTGAAATAATTAATCCAGAATTCCTGCAAGGTGGGGTGTCCTAGAGGCACATTGCTCTTAGTAGCAGGAGATAAATGATCCTTCTTCACTAACTTCCTGCTGACATTTCTAACTTGTCCTGCCACCTCCCCTTCAGATCTCCTATTCCAGCACAGCCTTACTCAGAGTGCCCCGCACATGTCCATACTGCACACGGGTGACTCCCTCTGCCTGGCCCTAGGTACCTTTTCCTCCTTCCCTCTTTGTCCTTCCAACTCCAGGGGTCCTGGGTGAACCTTCCTCCCTCATTGCCCTGTCCAAGTTAACACTTTATCCACAAACATTTCTTTATCTGATTGAAATTTTAATTTTCCCTTCTCCATCTCCATAAATGGCCCTACCATACTCTCTGTTTGCTGAAGACAGAACACTGAGAATCATCTTTCCTTCCTTCTTCCTTCTCCAATACCTGTCATAACCCATCCATTGGCAAGTTCTGTGCTTTCTATCTCAAACATAGACTCCAAATCTGTCCACTTATCCCTAACCTCATTGTCACCAGCCCAATCTTAACCTTCCTACTCTCTCCCCTGGACGACTGCAAAGGGTCCGCCGTGGGTCTTCTCCCCTCCACCTTTCCCATCCATTCTTCCCTCAAGGGCCAATGGAATCTTCCGAAGGCAAATTAGATCATACTCAAAACTCTTCAATGATTTCCCATTTCATCAAGAGAAAGATTCAACCTCCCTTCTGTGACCTTCAAAACCCTCCATTATTTAGCTCTTGCCTTTTTCATTTTAATGTTGTCCCCACCTTAGGGGCTTCTCAATTCAACATCTTCACTTCAGGGATCTCAAACTTGACATGTCATCAGCTGAGTTCCTGTTCTCCCATCGTCAGCCAGCCTTGACTCATTTCTTTCGGTCGCACCCCATTTCCAACCAAACAGCAGAATGTGTCCTTAATCTGGCCATTTCTCACCATTCCTCTTGTGACCGCCCTGATCCAAGCCATCACCACCTCCAGCTTGGACAACTTCCACGGCCTCCTAACTTGTCTTTTGGTTTCTGTCCCTGCCCACTCCCCCCACCGCCAATCACCTCCCTTCATTCAATGCTCAACTCAGCATCTGGGGTAACGATGATGAAACATAGTCAGGTTAATCCGTCCTCTGAACAAAACCCTCCAACAGCTCCCATCTCACTTAGAGTCAAAGCCTATAAGTGGCCTTACATGTTCTGTCCCCTGCCCATACCTTCACCCTGGTGCTGCTCTAGTCTTGTCCTCTACGTTCATCTCCCCTGCTTGCTCTATTACAGTCACACTGGCCCCCTTGCTGTTCCTCAAAATGCAACACGCCTGCTCCTGCCACAGGATCTTGGCACTTGCTGTTTTCTGCCACCTGGGACAGCCTTCCGTAGATATTCACAAGGCTTGCTCCCTGACCTACTTCAGGTATCTATTCAAATGCTACCTTCTTACTAAGGCCTTCCCTGTCCGCCCTATATAAAACTGCAACTTCCCTTCTCCAGAAGCACTCTAGCCCACTTCCCTGATTTATTTTCCTCCTTGTACTTGTCTCCGTGCACCTTGCAGGGCCAGTTTCACAGCATGTGACATTTGCAGTCACACAGGGCCCTGCACCTGGTTGAGCGTTCTGTTCTTGCTGTCTTGAAATTTTGAGTGTCTTTCAAACAAAGTGCCCTGTGATTTCATTTCGCACCGGCTCCCCCAAATTATGTAGCTGGTCCTAGCAACATGCCCTATAAGGGCAGAGGTATTCAACTCTTTTGTCTGTCACCATAACCTGTTGCACAGGACAGACCCTAGCATGTGGTAGAAGCTCAATAAATAATTGTTGAATAAACAAGTCCACATTGTTAAACTAGCTAGTAATCTGGGGTTACCCTTGGCACGTCTCAGCTTCTCCCAAGCCCCCGTATTCAGGTTCTGTATATTTTGTTTCTTAAATATATTTGAATCTGTCCACTTCTCTTCAATTTCTCTGTGCCAGCCTCCGCTGAGCTACCCGAATGCCCTCAGTGGCCTTTTGACTAGTCTCGTAACCAGGCCTATAAAATCACTTCCTAACTGGTCTCCAAGCATCCTCGTAGACCCCTCCACACTGTGCCCCACAGTTGTCACTTTCTACCCATTGAACTTAGAGTGAGGGTCACAGTCCTTTGCATGGCCCTGCCCGTGCTGGCCCCTGCCCACCTCTTCTGCCCCATCCTGGCCTCCTTATCTTCAGCGCAGCCTGGCTGATGTCTTCAGACTGTGCAAACCGGCTGTGTCTCCTCCCACCACGGGGCCCTGGTTTGTGCTGTTTCCTTGCCCAGATCATCCTTCATCTTCTCTAACACCCGCTGACCCTCACATCTTAGCCCGTTTCCTGCACCCCTGAAATAAATCTCTCCATCATTCACTCACATGGCAATCCCAGGTGCCTCTTTTCCATCAGCCTTAAAATGGTGACTGTGAGTTTATTGAGGCGCTTCATTGATGGATGTCTTTTTTGCCCCCAGGGTTGCAAGGTCATGGGGCAGGGAGCACATCTCTGAGATGTTTGCATCCCCATTGCAATAGATAAACCGCGACCAAGCACAGAACAGTGCTCAGTAATGCTGCTTGGTGAGTGAATATGTGGCAGATACCCTGCTGAGAAATTAATTTAGGTTAGGTCTTCACTTCATCTATTATTTTTCACACTCCAGCCCAAGGAGGCAGATAAGAAGGGCCAAAATGCAAAGTTGCCAGGCGTCTGAAGACAGCCCCCATGCTGGAGGGCCTGAACTGTATGCGCCGGCACAGATATTTTGTTTGGCAAGTTCACAGTTGGCGCACATGTGTGTTTTTTTTTAATTTGGTTGAGTTACTAGTGTTGAAAAATTGGGAGGTTTCACATAAAAAATTAAATATTTGGCTTCTTTTGAAAAATCGAAAGATCTAGCAACATTGGGCCTGCAGTGCATCAGTTGGCTGGAGCTGACCTGGCACAGACTGGGCTGGGGCCTGTGTGCTTCAGTTTTCCACAGTGCCCACCTAGGATGCTTCCTCCATTTTTGCCACTTGCCTGACCCCTCTGGACACCATGCCTGGGCCTCTCTGTCCAAGCAGGCTCATGGAGAAAAGAGAGCTGGTGAGGGTTGGGAGCAGTCAAGAAGAGCCAGCCTGGAGAGGTCAGTGGTGTTTGCAGACTCTAAAAGCTCTGGGCTCTGTGGGGTGCCCTGGGCCTGGACTCTAAGCTTAGGCCTGGTCCCTGTGTCTGAGCTTGTTATGGAAGCAGTGGTGCTGCCCATCCTCTGAACCAGGAGGGGAGGGACAAAGAGAGGACCTGATGGCTCCAGGCCCTTTCTTGGAGGTTCTTGAGTCCTTGTAGGACTCAAGGATTCTTCCACAACATTGTGAGCTGAATTGGGTTGCCCCAAAAGATATGTTGAAATTCTAACCCTCTATACGTGAATGTGAAATAACTATTTGGAAATAAGTTCTTTGCAGATGTAATCATGTTAAGATGAGGTCACATGTGTCATTTATTTTTTTAGATGGCCCTAGTCCAATATCATTGGTGTGCTTCTAAGGAGACGAGACAACGGACTCACGGACATGGAGAGAAGAGTGCCACGTGGAGATGGGGACACAGAGGGGGCATGTGGTGATGGAGACAGATCCGAATGAGGTGGCCACCAACCAAGGAATGCCTGGGACTCCCAGAAGCTTGAGATGGCTAGAAAGGAGGCTCTCCTAGGGTCTTCAGAGGTAGTGCAGCCCTGCTGATACCTTGAATTGTGAGAGAATACATTTCTGTTGTTTGAGTCACCTAGTTTGTGCTATTTTGTATAGCAGCCCTGGGAAATGAAGACACAAGATAATAGGGAGAGAAAAAGACTTCTCAAAAATGCAACAGATGTTATATATTTTTTGGCTACCGTGGCAAGAACGATGTGTGTGTGGGGGGTGGGGGGGGGGTGGGGGGTGGGTGGGAGGGGATCATTCCGAGTAAGATTCAATGTATTTTAGATCAAATAAAGTAATATAGCTCTCTCATGCGCAAAACTTGACCAAATGCATACCTGCTTCAAATGAATGAGGTTTCCCACATTCTTAAAACAGAGTCGACCTTTCCCTCTCTTTGAGGAGTGGCCATTATTCCTTCTTCCATCGGTTTGTACTAATAAGTTAATTTGGAAATTTTTATTCTTCATTCCCCCTTTCTTCTTTTAGCTTTAAAATCCATACTTAAAAGAAGCCTATTATCGAAGTCTCTTGAGGGACTGGAGAGAAAATATAGAACTATTAAACTTTCCCATCTGGGAAACTTCTGGCACTGTCTCAAACATTAGGGACTCCCACGCTAACAGGCCAAGCCCTTGATCTTGAGGTTTGCTTTTATGAAACTTATGTCTGTAGTGGAAAAGCTAAGCCTGCCTATAACTATGCCCAAGAACTACTTCCAGACAATCTCTTTTGTTGCTCAGATGTTGCCTCTCTCTCTAAGTGCAACACCGCAAGGAAAATCATTACCCTCCCTACTCTGTGGGACATGCAATCCAGGGATGAGCCTGGCCCTGGCACCATGGGATCAAAAATGCCTTTCTGACCAAAAGGGGGAAAAGAAATATAACAAAATGAAGTATCAGTGGTTAAATAGAGTCGAGAGGCTATTCTGGAGGCTACTCTTGTACAAGCTTCAGCTACATATTGGTAATTGCCAAACCCTAGCCAACATCATTTCTGTTAACCCTAAAGAACATAGAGAGCTCTATCCAAGATCCTACAAGTTTCATGCACTAAGTTTACTTTCCAGAAAACTATAACCTCCAGATAAGTCAGATAAGTCCTGAAATCCAGAGGGGATAGACCCTCCAAGAACGTCAACTACTTCCATCTCCTTATCCCATATTGTCGACACCCCTTTTCAACATGAAAAAGTTAGAATAGGCATAGTCCAAATATCTCTAAAGATTGGGAGAAGGATCAAAGGAGAAGGAGGAGTTATGACAGAGAAGATAGGATTTAACTAGTGAGTCTGACTGCTGAATCATTATATTGATATTTCATTTAGTCTCCGGTATCTTGGAGCAGCTAGAAGGAAAAACCTGAACTTGTGAAACTTGTAACCCATACCAAATATGTTCTGTAACTTTTTGTTAAGATGTACTTTGAAATTTATTGCTTTTTTGTATATACACTTCACAATAAAAACTGTTAAAACGAAAGAGCAAAGGATAAAAAAGCCCATCATGATGACTCTGGTCATTGTTGTATGTATTTGGAAAGACTGTGAAAAAGCCATGTCCTTCAAACATCAAATGTCAAAAGCTAGACATAATGGTCCTTTAAGAAGCACTGAATTACCTTCTGCCTTATATAAAGATTTCAGTGTGATTCAGCTTGGTCACCTGTCAGAGGTGGGCAGACCATCAGAGAGATCTCCAAGAACTCAAAAGGATCTCTTAGAACTTCAGGTTCTTGAGTTTTCCCTCTACCCTGGGCAATCTTAGCTCCCAAGAGCAGGGTCCTAGGTCTCTTAAGCAACTGTATTGGGACACATACCTGCTCGAACCCATCTTAACTTGGTTTTTGCCAAACCAGCACCTGAATTTTTGTGGGGCAGATCAGGGAAAGCATTGAGAGAGGCAGAAAGAAAGGGGAAAGACTGAGTCCATCTTAACTAAAGGGCTGGGGAGGGAGGACAGCAGAACACTGGAGCTGGAGAATTCTGATGTTGGGTGAAAGAGACTCTAGAAGTGAGAAATATTTCTGTGGGTTATTAATCGTGTCCTCTTTAATATTCTTCCAGAGTCACAAGTATTCCTTTTAAAGTATTGTTATATAGATGGACTGACTTTTTAATATGTGACGCTTTGGAGTCCTATTACTTGTGAGGGTTACATGCATTTAGCATCCTGACCCATGGCAGAAGAGTCCTTGTAAGGAGAACATAAACTATCCTGCCGATGTCCTGGTTACATAATTAAAGTGAAGGTCAAGGGTCATCTCCTCAGGCAAGGCCTTCTTCTACTCCTCTAGGAATGAGTTAGCTTCTTGGTGTCCCCGTACCAGTTTGTTCACAGTCCTACTCTAGGACTCACCCCTCTAGTACAGTAATTTGTCATTTTACAGGTTTGTTTCTCTTCCTACACCATAAGGCTCTGGAGAATAGGGACCAACTATGTTTTGTTGCTCTTTGTAATTCAGCCCATAGCTGAGGCCCGAGTGCCTGACACAGACTAGGCACTCATAAATGCTCGTTGAATGGATATGGATGAGGCTACCTACAGATGCAATTTATTTAAGACTTTCCAGTCTCTTTACATTAGGTTCATACCAAAGGCCACTAAAGAAACTCAGTAAAGTTTGGAGTTGTCTAATAAATCTATTCCTTTATTACTCCAGAAGTGATACCAGTTAGGAAATGAATGCGCCTGGGAAATGGTGTTGGGCACTGATAGTCACCATTCCTACAAAGGGCAATTTTGCAGAGGATACTAAGCTGGCTCCCAAACTTAGACTCCTTCTTGACTCTTGACTTTCTCTCAGAGCCCACACCTGATCCATAAACACAAATTTGGTTGGCTTTACCTTCAAAACATATCCCAAATCCAACAACTTCTCATCCCTCCTCCACTGGGCTCCCATCCAAGCTACATCCTCTCTCACCTGGATGGTTGCAGTGGCCTCCTGACATCTCCCTGCTCCCACCCTGGTCTCCTACAATCTGTTCTCCACTCGCCAGCCAGATCAGAACCCTCCTCTGCTCAAACCCTCCCAGTGCTCCCATGGCACTCAGTTCAAAAGCCAGAGTCCTCATAAACAAACATGTGCATTCACTTAAAAAAAAAACACAAAGTCTTTTCAATCTGGGCCCAGGTACTTCCCTGGCCTCACCCAGGTCCAGTGACTGTGACCTCCTTGCACTTTCTCAAATGTGCTGAGCACGCTCTTGTTTGTTCTGCCTCCGGCCTTTGCCCCCTGATGTCTGCACTGCTCTTTCGCTCCCTTCCTCTAGGTTTTTCCCAGTGAGGCCTTCCATGGCCTCCCCACTTAGAAATGCAACTTCTCTGCCTGACACTCCTCTGACCCCCTTCTCTGCTTAATCCTTTTCCACTGCACTGCTCTCCGTCTGACCTATATTTTGCTTTTGATTTAGTTATTGCCTGCCTAACTCCCGTAGAACGAGGGCTCTTCGTGAGGAGGAGGACTTTGTTCGCTCTGCTTGTTATTGTCTCCCAGTGCCTGGAACAGCACCTGGCCCACCGAGGTGCTCGGACACGAACAGTAGAATGAATAGCGAGCGCTCTCCCGGCCAGCGCCTGGGTTTCTGATATCGCTAAGGTCATGCTGAGATCATTGGGAGCATGAGTGAAGCATCTGTGGCTCAATTGGTAAGGATTAATGCTTAATTCCTGCCCTTTTTGCCATCTCCAGGGGACATCAAGAGGCTCTGGGCGTGGGATGACATCTAAGCAAAAGCGAAGCCAGGCATCCCGTGAAAGAGACGGGTCTTCTCCTCCACGGCGGTTGGGAACCAGAGTGGGTTACGCCTTGTGGTTGGACGTGGGAGAATATATGAATCAAATGCAAAGGAAAAGAGTGCCCAGGCCCCAGAAGACATGTGCTACTCACATGCCAAGGATGGAGGAGATTGGCCTGGACTGAGGAGGGCCCTACATGCCTTGGAGGAGAAGGGCCAAGACATCTTCCAAGCTGGAGGACTGGAGAACTGGATTTGCCTTCACTTGGGTGAATGTTCCCTGCCTTGATGGAGCTTATCTTAATAGAACTTTATTCCTAAATTGAGGGAGCTCAATAAGCTGGATGGGAGATTCACCACTCTGGACCTGTATTTTTTTTTTTTAATAACTGTATAGAGTTTTCAATTTTATAAATCGTTAAACATTCTTTTTTTTTTTTTTTACCAGGCACAATAAGATTGGACTGAGAAGGGGCAGTGCTAAGGACAGCACAGCTCTCTTGGTCTCAGGTTGTCCTGAGGCTTGTGTGTCTTCTGCCATGACCCAGTGAGTGGAAGCTTCTGGTTCTGGATGCTCCAAGGAGGCACAGAGAGCTCTGGGGCCCCAGTGAACCAGGCAGGAGGCAAAGTTCTGGTGTGGTTCTGGCACTTGGGAGCCCAAAGCAATCCTTGTCCCCTTCTAAGCTGTAGTGCCACTGAGCGCCTGAAGGTCCTACAGGGATTCATCAGACCACGGGCTGTACCTAAGGGATGACCCTATAGAGTTGTCATTTCTAGGGGGATATCCAGCATGTCCCTCTAGGGTTGTCATGTAAAATGCACTCTTACAAAATATCACGGCATGCACTGATTTCCATTAGTCAGCCCGTGCGGCCCATGGGAATCCTTAAGAAATAAGTCCAGTGGAAACAAATGTGAACAAAGAGCTCCAAAGCCCCAGGAGTGCACAAACAATAGCCCAGGAACTGGCGTGCGGAGAAAGATGGCCCTGGACTGGGTATTTCAAACCAGGGCAAGTCCCCAAATGTCCTTCATATTAAACTGAAAGTGCCGCCCTCCCCAAAAAGGGCAGGAGAGACACAGGCACCACTGGACAGACTGCCAAAGACTGTTAACGGAATCTGTGGAAGGACAGACGCACGGAAAGCAGCTCTCGTGGTATGCTGGGTACTTCCCATGGATGAGCAAGTTAAAAAAAAAAAATCTCCCAAGTTGGCTACTATTACTGCCGTTTTATAGGTGAGGAAAAGGGAGCTCAGAAGCCAGGTAATTTACTGATCATCTTATCGCTACCAAGCGTCGGGCTGGGATTCAGACCTAAACCCATCTCCCTCATCCATTTCGTCTTTAATTCCTTCCTTCCTCGAGCGTACAGACATTCACAGCCAGCACTTACGGTGTGCCAGGTTCTGCTCTGGCACGGGGCATCCTGCAGTGAGTTCCTGCCCTCATGGAGCTTTCAGTCTCTTGGGGAATGGAGACAGAGAACAAAGTAACAAACCATTAAAATAATCAGATTGGGATAGCCTAGAAATAAACCTGGTATAGTGATAGGGAAAGAATGGACACGGGGAGCATGGGATCTCCTTAGGTTGGGTGGTCAGTGAGGGTCTTTCTATAGAGACCAAAGATAAGGTGCCGCCCAGCTTGG
Organism: Tamandua tetradactyla; assembly: GCF_023851605.1. NCBI lineage: Eukaryota > Metazoa > Chordata > Mammalia > Pilosa > Myrmecophagidae > Tamandua > Tamandua tetradactyla. The sequence goes on from NC_135333.1 coordinate 28,980,795, forward strand.
GAAGGGCTGGGGGGAGCAAGGGCTGTGTTCTGGTCTGGGGAAGGAACGATAACGCCCACGAGGGAAGGGGCTTGTATGTCCTGGGAGCAGCGAGAAGGCGGAGGGAAGCGAGCAGAGGAGAGGGCCACTCTGAGCGCCTGCTCTTTTCACTCTAGCACACGGTTGCCCTAGAGGGGTATTCAAGTCAGAGGAGGAAATGCCACTTTACCCAGTAGGTAGGAGACTTATGGCCCCTGGAAACCTAAGAGACGTGTGGGCTGGAAACACCAGCAGCTTCCCGCTAGGTGTAGACACAGTCCCGCTGAGATCCCTGATGCATTATTAAGGCAAACCAGAAAGGCGGGGGCTCGGTCCTTTGCGGGGTGAAAGCTGTTTTCCCACAGTACAAACTCTGACCCTGCCCAGAGCAGGAAAGAGGGTGGGATGGAGCCACGTAGGGTGGAGTCACAGGGTTGGGGTGAGTGGCCGTCCAGATGGCATTTCTCACAGGGGAGGAAAGGGAAAGAAGAAGGAGTCAGTGCTGGCCAAGTGCTTTCTCTGCAGCAAGCGTGCTCAGGGCCCACGTGCCTCAGTGCACACAGGTCCCTCCCATCCATCTGATAAATGGGGGCACAGAGAGGTAGAGTAACTTGCTGGGTATCCCTCAGCCGGTAAAGGTAGGCCGTGTCATCCTGACTCCCAAACCCACGCGCTTTCTTGTGAACCAAGGGCACTGAATTCTCTGGACTGGGGAAGGGGTGGGACCAAAGAGGCTGGACCTAGGGGACACTGTGGGGCAGGGAGGTAACAGCAGGGGAGGGGTGGGGAGGGGAGAAAGGGGAGTAGAGGCAACTTGGATGTATTGGGGTGCACTCCGCCTTCAGAATCAGACAGACTTGGGTTCCAGTCCCGGCTGTGCCAACTGTTCGAACCTCAGCTCGATGGAACACCTAGAACATCCCAAATCTCCATGCCACCGCTCACTGCGCTGCCCCGAGCCCTGCTCTCCTCCAGCCTCCCACCCCAGAGGGGAGGCCCCCTTGCTCCGCTTGCTTCTGGCTGCCTGAGTAAGCTGTCCCCCAGAAGAGGCTGACTCATTCTCCTTGGCTCCCTGCCACCGAAGCTGCAGGCTGGACAGTGGCCCAGTGGCCTGGTACCTCCCAGCCGGGCCTGACTGCCCAGCCTGCTCTGGGGACCTGCGGGAACGATCCTGCCACCACTCTGCCTCTGTTACCTGCAGCAGTTGCAGCCTCCAGTTCCTCTCTCATCCCCCCACACAGACTCAGCCACTCTACTGTATGCAGTGGTGTATTTAGGTGTCTCTTTTCCTCAAGGTAGGGACACGCCTGAGTCATCTCATGTCCCCAGTGCTCACGACAGGACCTAGCAACACGCAGGGGCAAATATTTGTTGAATTTCCTCCCCTGGCCAAGCAGGAAATCTCCCACCCTTGCCTGGGGACAGTCCCCAGTAGAGACAGAGCCCCATGACCCTGGCTTCTAGGAGCTGTGCCTCCCCCCACCGCAGCAGTTCCCGGATGCAACGTGCAGGGGCATCTGTCACTTTTCGGCGTTGTTTTCCTTCCCATGCTTTCGATGGCTGGTTTTATTTCAGCCCATTCTCACTTTCTGTCCTGGAAAATCACAAGGAAACTCCACACTGCTCCTGGAATTCTTGCCAACGTGATTCAGGCAGATTTGAGCACGTGGCCCTGAGCTCCCACACAAAGATGTTGTTGCTTTCAGCTCGGTGGCCTCCTTCCTTCCACCAGCCGGGGCCTCCCACCTTGCTCCAAGATGGGGGTGGCGGGCGTGCCCGGGCCCGGTGCGAGAGCCCCAACACCAGCTGGCTCGCCTGTTTTGCACCCCTGGGGTTGGGGATGCTGGTTGTGAAATCGACTTTGGGGTGAGGTTGCCCTGGGGAAATAACCTGGACTCTCACAGGGCCTCCCGCTCACTCCTCACTCATCTACATCGTCCTAAATTGTGGCCTGTTTTCAGTTGCTTGCAAGCTGTGTGACTTCGGGTAGATTACTTACTCTCTCTGTGCCCCAGGATTTTCCTCTGAAAAATGGAGATGATAATAACACAAGATCCCTGGGAGGATGAAAGGAGATGAAGTTAAGACCCAGCACAGCGCCCAGTATACAGAGGGTGCTCAATCACTGTTGCTGATGACCCTGATATCCTGTGTCTGTGTTCTTGCATGTTCCCTGAGCTCTGTCTGGCCTTGTCCTGGGTCTCAAGCCCCGTTATCATGAAACCAATTATCTTCATGCTCCAACTCTCCCAAGCACGCTGTCAAGAGCAGTCTTGGACTAAGTCTTCATCCACTTCCTCCAGTGTCAAGGAATGGAACGAAGGCTTTCATGTCTGTTGGGCTCATGGCTCGTGCAAGCTGGCATATGCAGGTTACTGAGTACGTTTAAATGTTGGAACACACTTTAGACTGAAAGGGATTCCCTAATTCGTTGGAGATTATATGATAAGGAGGCAAAATGTGGACTTGGCTTCCCACCTCTGCCACAGGACAAACCACTGAACTTCTCTCAGGTGCGGGTCCTTGTCCATGAATGGGTTGACGTTGGCAACTACTCAATGGGATCAGGAGAAGTCAAGGAGGTATTGAAAGTAAGGGGCTTGGCATGGAGCTTACAGAGAGACTTAGGGTGTGAAATCTAAAAGAGAGCTCGGCTCCTATGAGGAGCTGCCTTAATGAGTGATCCTGTCAGTCTCGTTTCCAGCATTTTGTCACTGTCCTTCTCTGTGAAGGGACATGGCACCCCTCCCCCCCGTGAAAGGCAGACAAATTTTTGTAGCCAGTTCTATTGCATCTCACCAAATGAAAGGGGCACCAAGACTGCTGGACCCACAGCTCTGTGTATGTGACCCAGAACTTGTCCTGGGGCAAAACGCTGAGACTGGAAATCTGAGAGGACAGTGACATAATGGGACTGGTAGATGGACTGATCAGATTTGAACAGTGTTTCCATCCTTACTTCCTGCAGAAACTCAGACAAGTTCTTTAACTCTTCTGAGCCTCAGTTTCTTTACCAAGAAAATAGGGATAAGTGTCTGTCCTGCTGATAATCATTGGGAAGCTACAGAATTAAGAACAGCCTGTATTTCCTAAGGACCAGGCACAATTCTCAGCAACCTTGGGAAGTGGTAACAGCTGTTATAGCCTCATTTGACCGATGGGTAAACTGAGGCACCGAGAGGTTAGCAACTTGCTCGGGGTCACGCTTTCATTTTGTTTCCTGACCTGGGGCCTGCTCAGTTCTCTACTCTCATCTCCCACCTGCCTGCCTGCCCGTTGGGATCATTAATGAATTGCACGCATTTCCCCAAGCTTGGTAGGTTGTTCCATGCCTCTGTGCCTTTGTGTTCTCTCTGCTTGGAAGGTGTTTTTCCATGTCTCTGCCTGGCTCATTTGTGTATGTCCTTCAAGGCTCAGCTCAGGTGTCTTCTCCAGAAATCCTTCCCTTCTAGGTACTGGAGGTGGGTGCTCCTTTAACCTGGGTTTACCTGTGCCCAAGCATGCACGGCTTTGGTCAGTAAAAATCATGGATGAAATTCATTCGGCACTTCCTATCTCCTGGACATTGGACAACACCCTTTACACACTCTCTTTTGTTTGATTCTTCCTACAATTCTTCAACGTAGATGCTGTTTTCTTCACTTCATGTTTGAGGAACCTGAGTCCGACTCCAAAGCTCTTTAGTCCTCCATGGGGCATCTAGTTTTGCATTTATCTTTGTTTGTTTCTTGAACTAGACCTTGGTTTATTTATTTCTATATGCTCTGGGCCCAGGGCCACAAAGGGATTCAAACAATCATTTTTGGGTGAATCCTGAGCGCACATAATTTATCCCTAGAATAATAATATAAAACAAAATAGACCTCAAGTATCCCAGGTTCCCACCTTCCTCTGTCATTCAAGACAGGGTCTCATCAGGGACATAAGTCCCTGAGTGCAAACCTCGCCTGTGTCATTCCACCGAGGACCTCACCAGGTCCGGGCACAGAGGACGTGCTCAGCAAATCTTACGGTGCCAGCAAGCAGGAGCATTTCCTCTCTGTACATGGTAACTTGCTCCGTCTGAGCCAAGTCTACCTTGTGCCCCTGAGTTGAAAGGCCTTTGGTGTACATCAAGGGGAGCTTAGAGGAATGAGAGATCTCTCCCCACCCAAACTCAGGGGACTTGGGTTTCTGATTTCACACATAAGCAGGAACTGAAATGACCAAGTGATATTAAAGTTAAAGCACCCAGAATGTCATCTTCCCCAGATATCCTCAGTCTTCTTTTGTTTTGTTTTGTTTTCAGAGCAAAACCCTGTAATATTAATAAATGGCAGAGAGAAAGATAGAAAAATGACTCTTTCCCTTTGACATGGTGAAGATCACAGGAACCAGAGAGGCCTTTAATCTGTATTAATGCGTCCTGAGGGGGCCTCTCCTGCGAGCTGCGGGCAGCAGACATCCAAAGAGTTTGCCTGGCTGGCAGCCCTCAGCATCCCTAGGAGCCTCGGATGACTGCCTGGCACTGCCCGGGGTCCAGCAGGACCACGTCATGGGGACCCGCTGTGTCCCGGGCAAGGACCAGGCAGTCCTAACCCAGCTCCCATCTGTGGGGGGCTGGAAGACCAGAGAAATTCAGGACACGGGCCCAGTCACATGTGCTTGTTTCTAAGCAAGGGCACCGATGCCCTAAAGAGGCTCAGTAGGAAGCAGGCTGTGGTTGCAGACACATGCACAAATCATGCCTGGGAGGGAGACCCCTGGCTCATAAAGGACGCATCCAATTACTAGCACCCTCATACCTATTCGTCACTGCTCTCTTCTCCATTGCTGGGCTAAATTATTTTTCCCATCCCTCTTTCCCTATTGCCAGATATTGCCAGGCATTGCATGAGGGTGGCCAAAAAGTCCATAACTTGATCCCAAGCAGATCTGATTCCTCAGACCCGGTGAATCAGGAACCGCAAGGTCGGTTTGAGAAAGTTCAACAGATTTGAAAGGTCTTTAGTAAGGATTTTAAAAGCTGAGAAAGATAGTTGCAGGGTTGGACACACACTCACACATGCCCAGAGACTGAGAAATGGAGCTTAGGTTGGCATGTGTTCATTCATTCATTCATTCATTCATTTAAAACACATGTCTTGGTGTTCAGCATCGTTCTGGGCCCTGGGAACCCAGCATGGAGAAGACTGCCAATGTTTCATTCTTTACCTTCATTCTAGAGGGAAGGCCCGACCTTCCCTACAGCCACCTTATAATGCAAAGGGATGATCCCAACTCACCCCACTTCCAGGCCAGCAACCTGAGCTTCAGAGAGGTCAGCTAATCTGTCTAAGTCATCCACTGGCTTGTGGACCCAGGATCTGAACCCAGGCTCCAGGCCTGTTCCTTTTCTCCTCACTCCTGCAGGCTTACTAACAGACCCTGAGCCGACGGGACGGCTTAACCGGGAGGAAGCAGCCGGCGAAAGTGTGCTCAAACAAGGCGTCGCTTAATTCGATTATGTTTGCTAGACTGCGATGTAATAAAACGGAACGCTCCTATAAGCATCATCTCCTAATGTTTACAGAACAAGAAAGCAAAATTAAGATGGGGATTTCCAGGGAGAGAAGCATGTGCTTTAGGCTGGAATGTGAAGAGAAGAGACCCAGGGGAAATTGATACCCGATTCTACGATTTGGCTCTGACTGGGGTCGGGGGGAGAGGCTTGGTGCGCTGGGACCATGGGACCCCATGAAAGGCCAGGCTGGCTCCTGGAGGGGGCTGGTGAAGGCAGTAGTTACTGCTGGAAGGAAACCTGGATGGGGGAGAGAGGCTGAGAGGAGGGGACTTGTTAAAAGGAAGGCAGGAGATGGTGAAGGCTTATGTACCCGCTTTATTTAAAAAACCTCCTCCTTCCTGTCCAAGCCTCCAGCTTGCCTTCCCAGTGCCCAACCTTCCCATGCAGCTAGAGAGATTTTTCTAGTAACAGTATAGACTGGTGATTAGCATGCCTGGGTTTGAAGCCTGGCTCTGCCCCTGCCTCTGCTGTGTGACCCTGGGTAGTTTACTTAACCACTCTGGGCTCCATTTCCTCATGTCTAAGTGAGGACTGAATGAGCCAATGAGCATGAAGAGCGTAGAACAATGCCTAGCACTTAGTAAATGCTCCATTAACATGAGCTGCTGTCATTATTTTAAATCTTTTCAACCCAGTCTCTTGTTAAAGACCTATGATTGGGGCACCCTTGCTGCCCTCAGATGAAAGCCAACATGTCCTGGCCTGGCATTCAAAGCCGTTTGTGATCTGGCCTCTAGTGGGTCCTCTAGTTTTCTGCACCGCGTTCCCTCGCTTGATCCCTGCCTGGCCTCTGGACTGGGCCACCAGCAGCCCCTGCCGGCACCTCACTTCCCGTCTCCCTGCCTTCTGTGCCCTGGCACAGGCCAGACGGGGCACTCGTGAGCTGTTATTATTTATAAAGTAAGCGGATGCCTAGGGGATGGGGAATGAGAAGTCCATGTGGGATCTTGAAAGGCTATTCAGTTTATTTTCTTGGTGAAAAACTCTTCGGGACAAATAGCTGGGCCAGGGGCTGCCACGTTTTGCCTTCCCATTGCCTCTGGAACAGGGAGGTATAAAGCAAGAGTTTGCATTTCTCCTTCGAGAAATTAGGTCACTGGGTGTCGTTAAGTGTGCCTAACAGAGCTATGCTAATCAGCTCTCTCCTGGCCTAAATATCTGGTAATTATCTTGGTTTTTTGCTTTGCCAGACTTGGCTTTCTAAAATGGTTCGTCCACGCCATGCTTCTGGGCTCACGATCTTCAAGGCTGAATCTCCCAACCAGACAGCAGGCGCTCCTGGCTCTCGCCACGTGCCGGGCGCTGCGCTAGGCGGTTTACTGCATGGACTCCTCGGATCTCTCCACAACCTGCCAAGCGGGTGACACGATCACCCCCCCACCAACCGAGAGGCAGGGAGCCGGGCACACTGGCTGTTCCTGGCCGAGTCCCGGGGCCTGGGCTGGGCCTAGTGGCTCCTCCCCGCACCGCCCTGCCTGCTGTCGGTCCTTGCCCTGCTCGGCCCAGAAGGCTGTCAGGCTTCTCCCCAGCTCCGCCCTACCCCAGCACGCATGCCTGTCTGGGGCCCCCATGCATTCTTGAAGGTGCAGCTGAGTCTGGACTGGGCAGGACAATTCTCTTTGAGCTCCAGAGCCCAACCACTTGCTTAAATGTTTGGCCATCTAGTGGTGGTGTGTGCATGCTTGGGTGTGCACGTGGGCGTGTGTGATTGCTTGCTTGCCCTATTTAAATGATAAACCATTCAAATACAGCGGTCGGTCGAGTCTCCCTCTGTTTCTCTGTCTCTGTCTCTCTCAGCTTCTATAAAATACGAACTGTAAGATTCTTCTTAAATACTTGGCTCATTGAAAAATCAACAGCGAATGCTTATTAAGCACCTACTGTGTGCAGAGGGCATTGGAGTGCTGGATTAGACCCTGATGACTGTTGATTAGAGGGCAAATGTCATAAGCAAATTAAGGAAAACCTATAAATTAGGGCCAGTTCACCTGCTGAAATCCAAAGTCCTACAGTTTCCAACTTTTTGACCTAGGATACCAAATTATGCTGTTAATTATAAATAAAATCAAATATAAAATGTAAACATAGTTATATAGTATAGCACCTTTTGACTAATTGGTGTGTTTGGAGGCATAGATTTATAATTTCACTTATTTATAACCTGACATTCTTCCTGGGATGTTATGAAAATAAGTATTATAATAATAGCCAAATAATTGGTTTTTGTAGTGGCATTTGTTTATAATGTGCTTATCACAACCAGAACACCCACGCCAGACAGGCCTCAGCATCCCTAGTTCTCTGGAGGGGAAACTGAGGCTCAGAGAGCTCAAGTCATTTGCCCAGACTTACTCAGATAGGGCATGGAATTGGGGATTCCAAGCCAGGACCAAAACTAATGTATTCTTTCCTGCATTAGTTTCCTTCTCCCTACTTCTGAAGTTCTAAAATTATAGAGAAAGACAGAAATGCTTTGACCTTGTGGTAATACATTTCCTATAAGGTAAGAAATAAATAAGTGAAAATTAATCTGACAATCTCCAAGCAGGCTGAAAAATACCACCCTGCACTGCCCTTGGACTCGACCCACATAATTATTTCACTTATTGACAGCTGATCGGTCTAAATAATTCATACCTTTTTGTGAGGGATATTGCTTTCAAATTGGCATTTGCTTGATGAGAATGGTGACTGACAAGTGATTACAGACTGAAACGTTCCACCACAGCAAAACTGAGAGAAGCTCAAAATTGCCATCTCATGCCGGGTCCTGTGGGGGGCCAAAGCAAATCTACGGACTAAGAAGATCTCACTCTCCTGTAAAGCCCTGAATCATCAGCAAACAACTGTGGATATTCTGAACACATGTGCACTCCCACCATGCCTGCTACCAAAGGGAGACGGCTGACCATGCTTCCTGCACACGGGGATACAGAGATGCTTCTGCTCCAAGTTACACGTCTGGCCTGCAGCTGTGTGCTCTGAGACTCTGTGCACTACCCCCTCCCCCTTTGCCCCCACCTCCTCATCCTCAACGACAGAGGTCTTTTTAGGCCCATCAGGACCCAATCTTCTGCTAGTAAAGGCAAACTCTGGTTTCTCCCAGCCCCTTGCTCAGGAAGGAAATTTTAGCTACTGGGCAAAGTTGCCAGGCTTTCCCAAGAGGAGGAGAGAATGGGGACAGATTCCTGGGGATAAAAAGGTGGGAAGCCAGGAGAAGGCACAGGAGGGGATAAGACAGTGGTAACCTCAACAAAAGGTGATAAAGAGGGGAAATAAGAAGAGATGACGGGAAGAAAGGAACAGATCAGATGCCCAGGAAGTGTAAAGGCATTTCCTGGGATCCAAGGTAAGAGTTATGCGGCCGACGTAGACACATGTTGGAAGAGGCTGGAAGAGGAAGTCAGGAAGGAACTCAGGGTGGGGCATTGGGTTTTGAGTAGGGGGTAGGAGAGACTGGGCCGCCACTGGTAATGCAGTTTCTTCCACCAGATCGCCTTCAGCTACTCTAATTAGCAGGGACCTAGGATGTCAGAGGCCCCCAGTTTGTTGGGGTGCCTTTACGCTGGAGGAGTGGGCTTTCCCTGCTTGGACTTGGGAGCCATTTCAGTCTCTTCCGGTTCTCAGTCCTCCTATTCCATGATCCCAGCAAGCCCCTCTCAGCCACTGCGTGCTATCGTGCTCCCTTTTAGTCCCGGGCTTCCTGCAGCACTGCGCCACCCAGTCCCACAGAGGCAACCCTGCCTTTTAGCCAGACCCCCAGGTTGTCTGCCCCCAGGGTGAAGGTGGAGAAGCAGATGAGGACAGAGAGCTTCCTGGGCTGAGGGCGCTGTCCACGGTGCTGACGGTTTTATGCCCAAGCCCAGGACCTGCCACAAGGCAGGACCTTAATCGTTATGCGTTGAAGGAATGAACTCAGGGATCTGCAAAAAGCAAAGACAACCGGACGGGGTGGAGCTCAGTGAAAGGAAAGAAGGTGATCGATCTGCACAGGCAGCAAGGATTAGGAGCTGTGGGAAAGACTGGACGCCAAAGTCTCTGAACTCCTATCACATCAGAACTATTGGTAAAACCTTTATATCGCCAGTAGCCTGCTTATGAAAAAACCCCACAGACCATCTTTCAGAACACACGCATTGATCTTGTTTACGGATTCTTAAATGCCGTGGAAACCGCTTCTCCACGGAGGGGCCATTCCAGGGAAAGAACCATCAGAAAATTTCCTGCCCCTACCCCCAGAAGAGCAATGTGGGCAGATGGAGGGGCAGGTGAGGAGGGGACATGAACAACAAGGTTTGGGCCATGTATGCCTGGGAGAGAGAAAACGAAAGCTGGCCGCCCTTCTGTCAACTGTCACCAAAAGAGCCAGGGTAGGTGAGCCAGGGAAGAAGGGTTTTGACCTCTTTACCCAGAGGGTCCCGCCTCGATGCCAATGAAGCCCGTGCATGGGCAGAAAGCTTTGCAGTTTACGGAGCACTTGAGTTTTCACCTGCATCATCTCTACTTGTCACTTACTGGAAGTGAAAACACACGGGCAGGCGGGGGAGGTGGCAGCGTGTGGCTGGAGTGGGGAGGTGGCTGCAGTGAGGGGGACAGGGAGACCTGGTAATGGGGTCCCGTGTGAGTCATTTGCTATTGCAGTTGACTGCCAGTGGGGAATGAGGGTAGCTGGTAGCCTTCCCTCCCTCAAGGTCAAGTGCTTGGCCTGGTGGCCTTGGCAACGGAGGAGCCTCCTTGGTTGGGCTCTGTGTGCAGCTGAGAACTTTGGGCTGGTGTTGGTCCCGGTGGATGGTGCCATGCAGTGAGCCACCTTGGTTCTGCTACCTCTGAGGGGGGATCAGGTGAGAGCTGCTTCACCCCTCCCAGCGTTGGCCTCCTCAACACGGAATGGGGATAAACTCATTAATTCTTAAACCAAGCCTGTGATTTTTTCATCCCCATTTTGCAGATGAGAAAGCCAAGGCCCACTGCAGGCCATTTAGAGAGTTGCAGTTTGAGTCCCAAGACCATGCGCTGATGACCGTGCCATTCTGTAGGGAAGACAGGGTTAGAGGCTCAAAGTGGGGACTCTCGAGCTCAACTGCCAGGAGTTGAAGCTTGCTGTGAGGCCTTGAGCAGCTTCCCTGAGCTGCAGTTTCCTCCTGTGTAAAACAAGTCTAATTGAGTTAAGGTGTAGTGTAGGTCTCAAAGGGCTGTTGTGCAGATTAAAATGAGATCATGCAAGCAAGGCATTGAGAACAGTACCTGGCACGTAGTAAATGCTCATTAAGTGTCTGATATTTACAGTCAGGTTGATGGGAGGATGAGAGAAAGTAACGCATGAGGCAGGTGATCAACCAATATCAGTCCTCAGCCCTGCCCCTCCCTCTCTGTGTCTTTTCCTGACTCAACAGCTAAACTCTGGCCTGGCTCTAAAGCCAGGTGGGGGTGTATTCCATCCTAACATCTGCACAGTGACACACGCTCTCCCTTTTATGTCAAGTTTTCAAAGAGCTGGGGTACTTCCAAGACGGTGAGTCCCATTGGATGGACAACAGCCCTCGGGATTATGTGCCATCAAACAACCATCCAGCCTGTTGGGTTATGTTAAATTGCCAATGTCATCCTGCCGGTTGAAGGCACATGCCTGTGTCCACCCTTCAACCTGCTGCCTTTTAATTGTGGCATCCTTCTCCATCCCTCTCCACTTTCTGTAGGGAGATTGTCTGCTGGTCATATATGAGAAAGAGGAAGGAGGAGGAAAAGAAAGGCTGGTTTTAATACTGTATTACTCCTGCTAGCAATGGCAACAAGCAACAGTAATAACAAGACGACAGCAGCAGCCACCGCTCTTAACGGGCTCTGTAAGAAATGCCCTGTCCACACTCTCATTCTTAGTCCTGACAGCAGCACTATGCAGTTGGCATGGCTACCAGAGAGTGACGTGGGTGTGTGTCCACATGGCTGGGGGGGGGGGTGTGCTACCAGTTGCATCTGGCTGGTGACACCAAAGCCTGTTGGGTTCCCAACACATGTGGAGAAGTTCTCCCAGCACTTCTCTTGGGAGGGCTGGCCACAGAATATCTGCTGCCCTGACATGAGTTTTTACAGACACGTTTGATTTTGTTCTCCCTGTGGCTGTAACCACACATCCGTGGCCTGGCCTTTGACCTTTCGTCAATTACTCCTGTCTTGGCTGTCCCTACAATTGGAATCTTTTTGGTGGCACAGATCCCTTCTTTGACTGGGGCCACGGGACTCTCTTTAGGAGAGTAGTGTTTACCACCTGTAACCAGTGCAAATTGCTACCGTTTATGGTGCACCTACTATGTGCCAGACATATATACTAACTCAGGATCTCATTTAAGTCACAACATGGCACACTTTGCAAATGGGAAACCTGAGGCTCAGAGAGGCAAAACAACTGGCCTGAGGCCACCCTGCTGAAAAGCCACGGGACAGGATTCAAAGTTGGTTTGTCCTGCTGTCAAAGCCCAGCACTTCTTCCTGAACTTTGCAACACTTTGTAATCTCCTTAGCGATCAATAATAGCATACCACTGTGTGTCCAGTACTTTATAGTTTGCATACTCCTACTTTAACTCTTTCAATTTGCAGAACCATCCTGGGAAGCACAGGCACAGGAGTGTTCACACTACCTTCCTTATGGGGTCCTGACTTCAGGGGATTCACAGAAGGGGCTTTGCTATTGAAATGTTAGGCATTACCTGCTCCCAGCATTTTACAGAGGAGGAGACAGAGGCTCAGAGAGGTTACGAACCTTGACCAAGGTCACACGCTCAGAAGTGGAAGAGGAAGACCGCTTCTAGCCCAGAATCTATGCCTCCACACCCCGTCCTGTATCCTGTACCCCACGGCCTGGGAACATCTGCTGGATCAATCTCAACAAGCACCCTGAAAATGGCAGAGGCCTCATTTCCCCAGCTGCCTGATGAAGGACTTTTTTCTCTTTCTGCTTCTCCTCACATAAAGTGTGTGCGTGTGTATGTGTTTCAAAAATCTTTTGTCAGCATCAAATTCATCTTGAAATTGCAGCAAGAATAATACTTCAAGCGTCCTCTTTACTCCCTTTGGTTCTAACAATCTCACAGTATCAAACAGCCTCCGCTTCAGAGGGAAAATAATAATGAATGACTTAAAATAACTCCGCTGGAGAAAATGAAGGTTTGATTTGAATTGCAGAGAGAACGACTCCTTTTTAGTCCCTCTCTCTCTCTTCATTTCCTGGCGTAGGCTTTCGGAATCTGCAAGATCCTTCTACATTCAAAGATTCCAAGAGTCAAGAAAAAAGAAGAGTCAAATTATTTAACTAAAAGTATATTTGTCAGCTGTCTAGCCCTGCAATTCCAAATATCACCTTAAGAAGAAGCCTTCATGTCTCGGTCTCTCCTTTCCTCTCCAAGAGACCTTGAGTTCTCCAGCCCACAGGAATGGCATGATTTCCCAATACTGTACTGCCGAGACTGGGGTGTCCAGTCCAGTGGACTGTCCAGTCCACAGTGGCTCAGATGCCACAGCATCCCATTGCAGACTTATCTCATTATTCATTGTCACCCATGTCAATAGACGGGAATTCCCAGAGGAAGCCAAAATGCAGATTTAACCAATGCAGACTTATCCGTACAGAGTCATTGTTAACTCCATGTACAGGTCCCAAGAGGAGATGGTAGGTTATGGGTGTATTGTGTGCTTCAAGGGAAACCTCACTTAACCCACAAGGGCACAAATGATGCCGAAATTACGGGGGAAATAAACACTGGCATGTGTTGATCGTGTGACGCTATTCGATTGTAATAAAGTTTTGTGGATTTAATAAAATTTCTCTGTAGAGTGTCACAGGAGATAGAGTTATGAATTGCACATTCTGTCTTCACTTTGATAACAGTTCTAACCAGCCAAGTAGCCAATGGGAGTTCAGCTGATTAATAAGAATGAATTCCTTTTAAGCGTAATTCTGAGCATTGTGTGGTCTGACAGCTCCACAATTAGATGGAGCTAAACAAAGGTAGTTTTGGGGGCTGCTGCAATGAACTTATTACTCAGCTTTTATTTACAAAATGCATTTTGAGGCTCCAAGAAATGCATGGACATACTACGATGCCAGTGGTCAGAAAGAAGAGAGATTTGATATTGAATTTGTCGATAGGCTGGAACCCCAAGAAAGGGCTGCTGCTTATCAGGCTTCCAGCCCAGGTGAAATGAGGCCACGGAAAGCTATTGAATCCTTGCCTCCCCCAGTGTCAATTTGGATTGGCCTGCAAAATGCTGAAGAATGGATTATACCTTGCCTTGGCTGAGATTTATGACACACAGCTTGTGGTGGGTGTAGGAAAACCTACTTTTAAGTCTAATGTGTCATAAGGAGAGCCAGTAAATCAGTGGACTTGCAAGGAAATGACATAACCCAGTAGCTCAAGTTTTAACCCCTGTGTAGCTTGAAGCTGCTTCCCCATTCCCCTTCTCCCCTGAGCTTAGAGAGTCAACCCACTCTCTCTGTCACCCTCTACTACCCTTTTCCCACACACATTCACATTTGACCCAATTCCCCCTTCTAACCAAAGACTCGACCCAATTCTCGAGTCTTCTCCCCCACAGTTCTGACCCAATTCTCTCATCATTTCCACAAAGACGTGACCCACTTTTCGTCCATGCCTCCCCTTGCACAGGGGACAAACTTCCCCTACACCGCCCCACACGGTTGAGCTGACCTGATTTCCACCCCCACACCTGTTCCCCCTGCATTTCCCCACGATGGGCCAGAGCCAGAACGCCTCTTCCTGAAACCACGACACCAGCCCCGTCTCCAAAGACACTGAGAAGACAGCTCAGCTTCAGCCCAGCACCTGTTTCTCTCCCCCAGGTACGTTCTCAGGGATTCCACCCGATTCTCCCACTTTTCAAACCCAGCCCGGGCCAGCAATCTCGGCACACACCCTCTTTCCAAGGACACAGCGGGCTGTGTCATTGCTGGAGTGTCAGGCCCTCTGACACGGCCAACGTTCCTGATTAAAGTCCACAGCACACCCCAGAGCAGGCAATTACCACCGCACCTGGCGTGGCCAGAGGACACTGCACAGCTGCCCAGGCCTTAATCTGATATTCAGTTATTAGGTTCTTTTTAAAGAATTCATTTTGTTGGCAGCATATCTGTCAGCGTTTTGAATTTTCTTTCTTTCTTTTTTCTTTAAATGACATGCAATGAGTTGCGGTGAAGTGTGGTAGGCTGACAGTCAGGGACTCAAGTCGTTTCTTTGACAATGTGGGAAAGAGCAAATGCACTCGCCACAGAGTTCACCCTCGCTATGTCAGGAGACCCCTTAAGAGGTTAAATGCGATTGCTCTTCATGGACTTTGTGTTCTCAGCTGCTTCTTAATTAAAAAATAAACACATTTCAATGATCACAAATAATTTGCATTTATTCACTAGGAGCTAGACTCCAATCATTTATGCATTTTATAAAAGCTGCTATGCAATTGTCAGGTGACAAGGACATTAAGTGCTATCAATTTTAGGACTGATTTGGGTGAATACCTTGGGGATAGTTGGCTGAGTAAACAACGAAAGGGGCTTTTGTAGCAATGCCACAGTTTCCATGACTGTCCATACGTCCCTATCTAGTTGTCCATTCATATATGATGGAGAAACAGAGGGTGCCCTTGGCTTCCCTTCTCTCTGACCTCCAGCTCTTTCTGGAATGCTGGGTTTTCAGATTCAAGTAGCTGCTCCTTGAATTTACACCATTTGCTCACAACCATTCTTTCAGCAAAAAGGAAACATTCATTATATGCTTTGTGGCCTGAACAAAGAAGGGGGATGACAGTCAGGATGGAATTAGGATTAGAAATAGTTGTTTTCAGAAAGCCAGCATATTGCCGTGAACAGAGTTTTTCTTCCAACTTGAAGTGAGGCAGGTTCAAGGGCCTTGGACACTGTGAAGGATTGTTGCTCTGTTAGCTATTGCTGTGATGATGATGCCCAGTCTCAACACCGTCACCACCTCCTGCATCACCATCATCTTTGTCACCATCACTGCTACCTTGCCCCTCACATTCATCACAATCATTACCACAACCGTCACTATCACTGCCACCAACCCCTTCTCCAGGACCTTTATCTCAATCACCATCGCCACTACCAGTGTCACCACAACCTTCATCATCATCCCACCAGCTCATCACGTCCACCACCTTCATCACATGACCTTTATTACCACCTCAGTTTCACCTCCTCCACCACACCTCTGTCACCTCCTCCACCACACCTCTGTCACCTCCTCCACCACACCTTTGTCACCTCCTCCACCACACCTTTGTCACCTCCTCCACCACACCTCTGTCACCTCCTCCACCACCTTTATCACCTCCTCCACCACACCTTTGTCACCTCCTCCACCACACCTCTGTCACCTCCTCCACCACCTTTATCACCTCCTCCACCACACCTTTGTCACCTTCTCCACCACACCTTTGTCACCTCCTCCACCACACCTCTGTCACCTCCTCCACCACACCTCTGTCACCTCCTCCACCACCTTTGTCACCTCCTCCACCACACCTCTGTCACCTCCTCCACCACCTTTATCACCTCCTCCACCACACCTTTGTCACCTCCTCCACCACCTTTGTCACCTCCTCCACCACACCTCTGTCACCTCCTCCACCACCTTTATCACCTCTTCTACCACACCTTTGTCACCTCCTCCACCACACCTCTGTCACCTCCTCCACCACCTTTGTCACCTCCTCCACCACACCTCTGTCACCTCCTCCACCACACCTCTGTCACCTCCTCCACCACCTTTATCACCTCCTCCACCACACCTTTGTCACCTCCTCCACCACCTTTGTCACCTCCTCCACCACACCTCTGTCACCTCCTCCACTACCTTTATCACCTCCTCTACCACACCTCTGTCACCTCCTCCACCACACCTCTGTCACCTCCTCCACCACCTTTATCACCTCCTCCACCACACCTTTGTCACCTCCTCCACCACGCCTCTGTCACCTCCTCCACCACCTTTGTCACCTCCTCCACCACACCTCTGTCACCTCCTCCACCACACCTCTGTCACCTCCTCCACCACCTTTATCACCTCCTCCACCACACCTTTGTCACCTCCTCCACCACCTTTGTCACCTCCTCCACCACACCTCTGTCACCTCCTCCACCACCTTTATCACCTCCTCTACCACACCTTTGTCACCTCCTCCACCACACCTCTGTCACCTCCTCCACCACACCTCTGTCACCTCCTCCACCACCTTTATCACCTCCTCCACCACACCTTTGTCACCTCCTCCACCACACCTCTGTCACCTCCTCCACCACACCTCTGTCACCTCCTCCACCACACCTTTGTCACCTCCCTACCACCACCTTTGTCACCTCCTCCACCACACCTCTGTCACCTCCTCCACCACACCTCTGTCACCTCCTCCACCACACCTTTGTCACCTCCTCCACCACACCTTTGTCACCTCCCTACCACCACCTTTGTCACCTCCTCCACCACCTTTATCACCTCCTCCACCACACCTTTGTCACCTCCTCCACCACACCTTTGTCACCTCCCTACCACCACCTTTGTCACCTCCTCCACCACCTTTATCACCTCCTCCACCACACCTTTGTCACTTCTTCCACCACACCTCTGTCACCTCTTCCACCACACCTCTGTCACCTCCTCCACCACACCTCTGTCACCTCCCTACCACCACCTTTGTCACCTCCTCCACCACCTTTATCACCTCCTCCACCACACCTTTGTCACTTCCCTACCACCACCTTTGTCACCTCCTCCACCACCTTTGTCACCTCCTCCACTGCCACCTTCGCCACCTCTTCCACCACCACCTTTGTCACTCTCTCCACCACCACCTCTAAACAACTATGATTCTAATGTTATTTCTTGCATTCTTTTTATTCTGCTGTCAAACTCCTTATAAATTTATCCTTTGTAACGAGTAAGAATGAAAGATTGAACATCGATTTTCTTTTTTATTATAAGAAATTTATTCTGTTTCTTCTGGAGAAAATTTGAAACTAAAAGTTTATGTATGCTAGTATTTTTTAGTTTTCTTTCTACTTTGGGTTACATTTCTGTGACTCTTTCCTTTCTGTGGTCCTTCATCCCTTCACTCCATCTGGTCTGGTGCTTTGGGCCTAAGGTAACGGATGCAGTTTCGTAGACTCTAGAGGAGGCTCCCAAATGCTCTCACGGCACCATCAACACTCGGAGCAGCATGGGGGCTGGGTCCTTCCTATTTGGAAATGGCATTGAGAAGAGCAATCAAACTATTCTAACTTTTTGCAGGGAATGAAGTACACCTCTTCATTCATTCTCCAGGACTTGCCTGGGGCTTTAGCACAAGTGATTTGCACATTGTCAACACCTAGTAAATGCTCATTAAATCCAATTGTATTGTCAGCCTCTGGGCAGGAAAGAAATTAAATCCCAGCATCCCTTGGGCAACCGCCTTTATTCTAAATGTATTTCTGGGTCCCTTTCCTAATCTCTCCCTTTTGTCTTTTACTAAAATTTATGACATTGATGCTGAAATCACTTAATCATTAAAACGTGGACTCCTAAGGTTTTAAATCATGACGCTGCCACCCGAAGAAAATCAGCTAACTTTTTTGGCCTTAGTTTTCTCCTTTGTGCCACGGGGGTCACTGTCACACAGGGTCGTGGTGGGAATTGAATGAAATGAGGTCTCAGGGCAGCTCCCAGAGTATGCAGCCCGTGGCAGGTACTTGCACGGTACATGCCTGTTTCCGGTGGGACGTCACTCACGCTTCTCCCTAGGGGTTCACTCGTGGCACAACCGAAGGGTCGCCTGGGCTGCACACTACCCACGGACAACACTGAGGGTCTGACCATCCCTCTACCACCAGCCCACCTTCTCAGCCATGAGGAGAACCTGATAACTGAATTAAGGAAATACAACACTTGCAGTCGGAAGCAGCAGACAAGGGTCCTGCTTTGGGCAGGAGCCCCACGACCGTCCGTCTCCAGGGAGGGGACAGCTCTGCTGCTTGGCTGACACTCGGTGGGGGAGGTACAGGGCTCTCAGCGCCGTGCTGGAATGGAGCAAGCAGACACCGTGGCATCAGCAAGCCTGAGCCTGCTCCACCCCTGCTCCCTGTTAACCGTGTCACTTTGGCAAAGTTACTTAATTGCTCAGCTCCTCAGTTTCCTCACGTGCAAAATGGGATTGCTAATTTTTGTATGGTTGTCATGAGGATAAGACAAAAAATGTTTGGCGCAAGGTAGAGTGCTCAATGGATATAGTTTTTCTTCCCTTTCTTCTATCATTTTTCTTTTTGAAGACTTCCTTTTATCTGTGTTTCCCCTTCTTTCTAGCTTTGTGGACACAGACTTTGAGAAATGCCATCTGCTTAAGGGTGTCTCATAGGGAACCCGAAATCCTTAGGAGGACAGACACTAAAAAAATGCAGTAAGCAGTAAATGCTTGCATGAATAAGAACAACAAAACAATTATTTGTGATCATTATTAAATTGTGAAATCAAATAATAATTTGATGAATAACAATAATAAGCCCAAATAATAATAATTGCTTTGAAATCAGTGGCCAGTCCCACCCTCTAATTTGTTTGAAATACGACCCAAGCTTATTACTGATGCTCAATAATGCAGTTATTAAAAAGAAGACCTCCAAACTGACAATACTAATAACAGTGATAAATCTTCTGCATGGAGGGCTCTCACTTTGTTTAATTGAAGGGAAGCTATGGAAGTGTTTTCCCTCATTAAAAAAAAAAAAATCTTCCTTTTTTCTCAGGCCATCTGTCTGGCTATTAAAATCCCATCAGCTTCATTGCGCGAACGCTTACTTCCCTGTGCCTGCTCCCCAAAGGGGGCTCCTCGGAGCCAGCTAGCTCACGACCACGCTGGTCCCTCCAAAGGGAAAGCCCGCGGCCCTCGGCGCTCCCCAGGAGTCATCCTGCCTCTTCTTCCCGGTCGCCCTGTCCACGGCTGCCGAGACCAGCCACTCCTGTGATTTATTTCCAGGCCCCCAGGATCATATTCAGAAATTAGTTTATGTCCTTAATAACATGTTGATTCGTTCATCTGGTTTGGAAATAACCATGTCTCTTCTCAGCAGGCCAGGCTCTAACAAGACAGTGCTGGATCTTCAGAAGAAACAGTCTCAGGGTGGGGGGCTGGACACTTTGTGATTAAATGAGGGGTCCGAGGGCCATGCAACTAAGTAGTTGAGTTAGCGCTAAGGGAAGGGCAGGAAATACCCAGGTGCCTCTGCTTTCATCCAGCACTTGGATTCCGAACTTTGGAGACCAACCCGGGTGAGCTCCCTATATGACCCCACAGCCTTTCCGTGACCACCATTCCATGAGACAGTCCTTCCCGTTATTACCAGGCCACTTTTCCTCTCTCCTCCAGGCCTGTCTAGGAGGTTAGCTCTGAGAAAGCTCATAGCTTCTGAGCAAGTACCTCTTCACTAGGGGCAAATCCCTCCTAAGTGTCAAAAGACACTTAGGTTGGGGGAAGAAGTCCCTTCACCTCCAGCAGTTGGAGAGGAGAAAGCTAATTCTTCTCACTCTGATGGGCTCTTAGGATGGCACATCTCCTGAAGACCCTACAGGAGTCAGAGGTGAAAATCTCCAGCTTAAGTAAGTACGATCACAACGGAGGCAGGCTCACTGCCTCTCTCTCTCCTGGGCCATGGTCCATACCGCCACCCTTTCTAGGTGGAAAAGTGAGTCAAGTTTTAATAAAAGGTGAGCTCTCCTGGGGCCTCAGAGAGGTTCTTGGAGTCCTCACCACTTCTGGGCTTGGTCTCTGACCTTCTTTGCACTTCCATCCCAGCGCCCCTTCTGTCACCTAGAGAGGAAAACTGATGGGTAATGGGGCTGGAGGGACACCAGGCTCTCCATCGCTTTCAAAGCTGGTGGAGGCTTTATTAGTCGGAACAGTGTTTTTGCAAAGTGAATGGTGGACCACTTTGGTACCTGAGATGGGTTTAGCTGATAGACGGATGAACATTTAAAACACATTTAAGTGGAGTGTTTTTAACGTGTGTTAAAAATATAACTAGCACATGAAACCGGTGATTCTTGGATCTTATCGCTCAGGATGAGGCTAAAACAGCGAGTTAATGCAAAGATCAGCGCTTGGTTAACAACACTCCAGGTGGTGTCTGGATATGGCAAAAATAACGAACCGGTTCCTAGCTGACCGATGTGTGGGCAATCTCAGTTTTAAGCTGCACCCACCATCTTCTGAGCACCGACTCTGCGTGCAACTCCTTGGCACAGATTATTTTCATTTCCCTAGCACACTGCTGATGAGCATTATTTTTTCCTGCTTTGGGTGGCAGACGGGAAACGGCAGTTCCGAGGGATTAAGCCACCTGCCCGAGGCGAATTTAGTCAGAACTAGTCAGAATCAAAACCTGGGCATGTCTGAAGCTCAAGCCGGGCCTTTTCTGCTGTATCGAGCTACCCAGTCAAGCCGGGGAGAAACGAGGACAGGCAGTGGGTGGGTTCTAGGGGAAATCTATTGGTCCCAGGCTGCTCCGCTCTGCGGTCCTGTGGCCAGGGGCTCTGGCTGGCTGCTTCGCCAGGAACCTGACCACAGGCTTTGCAGCTTCCCTTTACTGGTCAGTCCACAAATGGCTATTCCCCCTGCCTGGTGCTTCTCTAGGCTCTCTGTACATCAGTGAGTTCTCCTTCAGAAGTTGTGGGTGGAAGCGGGTGTCTCCCCGGGCTGGAAAGGAGGCAGATTCCTTCCCACGTTCAGCTGCTGCTTCCCTGCTGCACCAGCGGTCATGCCCACTCTGGGCCCCAGGGCTCTCTCTGCTCCAGAAGCGACAGCCCACCCATCTCCCTCTCTCCCTTCCCTCTTGCCACCTCTTTATGCCGAGCTTCTCCCTCCCGTCATTTTCCTTCTCCTTCTCCCTATATTACTCTCCTCCTCACAGCAGCCACCCCCACCCACTCTGCCTCTGGCTACGTCCTCATAACCCCAGCTCCAGGCAGCCCACTGCTGAGGCCCATTGGGAAGCTTGGACTTCCCAAGCTGGGTGGGAGTCCCTTAAAAATAGACCTGCAGCCCAGGTTCTCGTATCCACCCCATGAGCCCTGCCCTTGGGAGAGTAATTCCAGTGACTCTAGGACTGTGGCTGGGCTGCCCACCTGTTCTCTGAGCTTCCGTGGCTTCCATGGGAAGCCAAAATTCAAACTAAGGTATCCCTCCCTCCCTCCATCTGACCTTCCATGCTACCTTCCTTTCCTCCTTTTCTTTCTTCTTCCATTTAAACTCTTCACTGAGAGCCTATTGCATGCGAGACCCCGCCTTAGCTATTCCCTGCCTACTGTTCGGTCAAGCTCTCATTTATTGACTGGGGGCCCTGCTGAGGACCAGGCAGTGGGGACAGAGGCCCATTTGACCCTGTCCCTGTCTCAAGAGCCTTACTGTTTGGTGAAGGAGACAAAGATTTGAAAACGGAAGTGCAAGAAAGCACACAGATCTCTGCACACGTCTGAACTGGCAGGTATAGCTCACGCCCGAGGCTGGAATTCCTCTGGCTTTTGCAGCCATCGGGAGAAAGGCAGGAGTTGTCACAGCCCATATCCATCCCTTGGTCATGTCAAGACACCCAGGCCACCCCGGTGTAAAGCCTACCTCTGAGTGGATGTTCCCCTGTCATGGAGCAAATCTGTAAGAGGGAAAACATCTATCGCGCCACACTATTTGAGGCTTCTCTTTTGCCAAATCCCTCTGCGCTTTCAGGTGGAAGGGCCCTCAGATATGAGGACTTTGTGGGTTTGAGGCGGCAGTTAGAGCTCACCCAAGGCCCTAAGCACAGACAAAGATGAGGAGAAAGGGGGAAAGGAAACTCCAGAACACGGTCAGCCAGCCTTCCCAGGTGGGGATTTCATCCACCCTTAGAAAAGCAGCAGGGGTGCGTGTGGTCCAGAAAAGAAGGCCATGGAGTGGTAGAGTGGCAAATTCCCTTCAGTTCCACCAGTATTCGTTGAACTCCTGCTATGTGCCAGGCACAGTGCTAGGCACTGTGCTAAATGCTGGATCCAGTCCCAGCATTGCTATTTGCCTGCTCTGTGGCACTGGCCAGGTCCCTTCCCTCTCTGGGCCTAAAGTTCCTCAACGATAAGGTGAGAGTTTGGGCTAGATGAGTTCTGTGGAGACACCACCAGCTGCCTTCCCTCTTTACTTTTTTTCTAGCAACAGAATGCCTAGTTTTTTTGTTTGTTTGTTTGTTTTGTTTTGCTGAGCATGTGGCTACCTGTAATAAAGAGTGTATTTCCCAGACTTCCTTATAGTTAAATGTAGTTGGGTGAAAAACTTCTAAAGCAAAAGTGCTGTGATCTCTTCCATAAACTTCCTTAAAAGCCAGATGAATGGGAGGGACCTTTGGCCTTACCTCTTTGTGTCATCCTCCACCTCAATGTCTGGAATGTGAGGAGTGTGGCTGGAGCTCTGGCAGCCCTATTGTACCATGAGGCTGAAGGCCACAGTGTAGGGACCATGCAGGAACTTGTATCACTAACCAATCTGTGGAGCCTTAAGGCCATCCTTACCCTTTATCCTCCTGGATTCATTTACTTTAGAGAGAATACACTCTTTGTCTTATGTAAACTTCTGTTAATTTTACCTTTCTGTTACTTGCAGTCAAAGCTCACCCCTCTGATATAAACTCTAAAATGCCTTCCAGGTGCATGATTCTGAGGTTGCAAACTTAGGTGAATTCTTAGGTGAATTTAGGCAGAATAATGCCCCCTCCCCAAGATGTCCACAGACGAATTCCTGGAAACTGTGAGTATGTTACATTGCACAGCAAGGGGGGGTTAAGGTTGCAATGGAATGGAGTTTGCTATATCAGCTGACCTTGAGATGGAGAGAGTAACCTGGATTACCCAGGTGGGCCTGGCATAATGATACAGGTCTTTGTAAGTGGAACAGGGAGATGGAAGAGTCAGACCCTGAGAGATGCAGCATGAGAAGGACTGAGTTCAGTGTCACTGGCTTTGAAGATGGAAGAAGGGGCCGCAAACAAAGGAATGCGGGCAGCCTCTAGGAGGTGAAAAAGCCAGGAAGCGGATCATCCCCTAGAGCCTCCAGGAAGAACGCAGCCCTGCCCACACCTGATATCAGTCCAGAGAGACCAATTTCATATTTCTGATCTCTAAAATGGTAAGATAATAAACTGGGGATGTTTTAAGCCACTAAGTGTGTGGCACTTTGTTACAGCAGCCCTAGGAAATGAATACACTCCCCGTGTTTCCTCACGGGTCAGATGAAGATCATGGTCGCATCCAGGTCACAGAATGCAGTGTGGCTTGATGAAGGTGATGTACGTGTGGTCCTTAGGACAGGGCCCAGCACAAAGGAGACGCTCCAACAACAGAAGTTCAAATGGAAAATGACCCCTTTCTCTTATACTTCAGTCACCTTGTTTAACCATAGATACGATTAGCTGAAACATTCTGGTATGATATGCTCAGGACTGAACAAATGTCTGTACTACATTCAGGAAATCTGTGTAAATTATTCTGTGCCTGGAAGGAAGTTGTCATCCTCATTTTAAAGGCATGGAAACAGAGGCCTGGTCAGTCCATGGCAGAGGTAGGATTTGAATCCACATCCACAAGAATTCACTGACCATGTGCCAAAGCCTTGTTTCTCAAAGTGGCAGCAGCCCCCCTTGGGAGATGGGAATGCAGAGACTCAGGCTCCACATCCCCCTGACCCCCACCCCACCCAAGATCAGCACCTGCATCTCAACAACCTCCCTAGGTGACTTGGGTGTGTGTTAACATCTGAGAAGCCCTGCTCAGGAACAAGTGCTCTGCGTTCCCCTTGGCCTTACCTTTTTGGGAGCAGCATGATTTCATTTCCCTCATCAGTTTTGGGTCTTTCTCCTCTGTTCTACTTAGCAAACTCCTATTCATCCTCCGGAACCCATTGCAAAAGTCACCTTCTTTAAGACCCCTTTCCTGGCCTCCTTAAATAGAGTTCCTCTTCTCTTTTGCCCTTACCACATGCCTTTATCAGTGCCCTGAGCTCACTGTCCGCTGACGACCCAGGTACATGCCTTTGTCTTCTTCTAGGCCTTGATCTCCTTCAGAACAGGGCCATGTCTTTAGCCTCCTCTGGACAATTACTGAGCACCTACTATGTGCCAGGCACTGTTCTCAGCCCTGGGGCTATGGCTGTAAACAAGACAGACAGGGACCCCAGTTTTGCAGAGTTTCTATCTTGTTGGGAGAGAAGCAATATCCAGTATAAACAAACAAATTCAGAGAGTGCTGAGGGCTATGAAGAAAACACAATAGCCAGAGGGACTTTGGAGGGGGAGGGTCCCATAAGCTGGGGGCTCAGGGTAGCTCCCTCAGGAGCTAGTCACATATCTGTGCCCCATGGAGGTGCATGGAGCCCGACATCTTAAGAATTCAAAAATTGATTTCTTAATCCTCCCAGATTAAACTTGATATTTTCAAGTTCATGTCCTTCCTAGGCAATTGTTGGGCAGTTTTTTTCCTATCCAGGAAACTCCTGAAATTTCCCTCTTCCCTGTGAGGTCTTCCAAGGGAACAGTTAGAAGTATAGACCCCCACCCCCACCCCCACCCCCTGGTCCTCCAGCTACACCCTCCCAGCTGCACCCTCCCCTCCTGCACTGCCTTCAGCCATCACTGACTCCCTGGCTTCTGGCATTTTGTTATTGAATAAAACATATCCTGTGGTCAGCACAACAGGACACACCCCCCAAACTGGGGTCAAGGTCAGAAAATGTCAGCTCTGAAAGACAAGCTGTGAAGCTGGCACAAAAAGGGTGACAGTGGCATGCTTTAAAACAACTTCTCCTAGAGATGCTTGGTAGAGGAGAGTGGGTGAGACTGGAGGTCCGCCCAAATCTTATCAGTGAGCTCTGTTCTATAATGGAGGATGTTTAGGCATTTCTTTATGGAAATTTATTTGTTCATTCTCATTTCAGTAAGTTACTGCACCCTGCCTGCCCTGGTGTGGCTTTTTCTGCCTTTTCAGCTGTTGGAAGACCAAGACTCTGCCTATATAATTTGCCAGTGGTATAGATTCTGCCTATAATTTGCCAGTGGAGGGTTTGCATGCTCAGATGCCTCCAGAGGCCGGAGAGTGGCCACTAAAGGAGCGAAGGAGCCTGGTGAATCACTTGGGAGTGGTGGGGACTTCAGTGGACTACAGACGCCTGTCATATCTGAAGGCACATCTGCTGTCCAGTGTTACAAACCCTTCTGATTTTTTTTTAAAGGAAGCCTAGAATGTGGAGTTTTGTAAGAAAGCCCTCAATTTGTAGAATATTGGTGGTCAAACACAATTCACGTGCAGGACACCATTTGCAACTGCTAGTGTGATAAACAAAAGAGTCACTCCTGGGAGTGATAGCACCTGGCATGGATTGGGCGCATCCCACACACCAGGTGGTTTGCTAAGTGCTTTACTGGGGGCATCTTATCAGACTTCACAACCAACTCCTGTGGCACATACAATTATTTCCCCATTTTCGACGTGAGAAAACTGATTTAGAGGGGTTAAATTCCTTGTCCAAGGTTACACAGCTGGTAAGTGATGGGGTTGGGATTTGAATCCAGGTCATTTGATGCAAAAGCCAGTAGGAACTCCAGGCCTGGACAGAATAGAAAGCATAATTTGGTTGTGACAGTGCTGGGTAGGATTGGAAATTAAGTATGAATCACGATCTCAGGTGCAAAGCTTTGTCCTATGTCTCTTACTATATCCATTCATTCATTCAACAACCTACGATACGCCAGGCACTCGGCTAAGCCCGGGGGACACAGGTATGAAATCAGGCCGTCAGGCCCAAAGGCACCATCCTCTCCCTGCAAATTTCGTCTGTCCAGCCTGTCTCAGTGAAGGTCACTTGCTGTCACTCTTCGTGCACCACAAGAGACAGCCCCAGGGCCTGTGGAGTCTCTGGGGTCAGTTTCCTTTGCTCTCCTGCCCCAGGTCTGCTGCCTTGTCACTTGCTGGACTTGTGCAATGAGCTCCTCGTCTGAGTCCCTGCTCTGTCCTCTTCCTTCCTTCTCTACTTCACACAGCATTCTGAGCATCTTTCCAAAATGCAAAGCTGGTCATTGCATTCTTTTCTCAAAATTCTCCTCTTTGCACGACCTCACCGTGCCTGGGTGATGCAGTCTCTGTGCAACGTCATCCCTCATTGCCAATACCCTTCCCTAGCCCCACTCTGCTACACGTGGTCCTCCAGCAGCACCAAACCTCGGGTGGTCCTTTAAACACCCCTCGCTCTCTCAGCGCTGTTCCTCGAACGGCCTCTCCACCACTCTGCATGCTTGCCTGCATCCCAGTGTCCCCCTGAGGACACAAGTTCCTTGAGGGCAGGGTCCATGCCTTTTTGCCTTCATGAGCCTAAAACCTAGGGCAGTACCTGGCACGTAGTAGTTACTCTGGGAACTTTGTTGAAGAAATGGGGGAGGGAGCACATGACCAGGAGGTGGAGGCAGAAATGGGTGCAATTAACCTGGAAGATAGCAGACACCGTGCCGGAGGCAGGGGTTTGCTATGTGAGCCGAACTGAGGCAGGAGCAGGGGAGGTGGAGGTGTCTGAAGAGGTGACAATTGAGCTGGGTCCTGAAGATAAGTAGGATGTGGCTGGGAAAGGGCCTTCTAGGGGAAGAAGTGGGGAGAAGGAGTATTTGTATTTCACAATTCCTGCAAGCTGCAAGGAAAGGGATGCCCTTGCATTTTGGGGCAACCCCCTGGCTGTTGACAAAGCAGTGGGAACATATGGCAGCCCCTCCAATTTTTCCACCTCTGTCCTGGGTAAGAAGCACATCCTAAGTCCAAGCTTCAACATTAAAAAACTTTATTTTGCAAAGGAGTACAAATAACAATTTCTGTTTAGCCCTGCTGAATTAAATTTCTATAATTCCTCAAAGTAAGTTATTCATAGATTTGGGAGCCAGGGGAAAATCTTAGATATAATTAGTGTAATAGCAGGCTGCACACAGGTTTTAGGTTGGACAGTCTTGGGTTGGAGTCTCAGCTCTGTCACTTACTGTGTGACTTTGGGCAAGTTACTTAACTTCTCTGAGTCTCTTAAGATAGCGTTGACAAGGATCATGGCACATCCCTTCAGAACTGTAAAAGTTAAATAGGAGCATACTTCTGGAAAGTGTCTAGAACAGTGCTTAGCACAAAGAAAGCACTCAACAAATGATTAGCTGTTATTATTATTACTGTAATTAGTTGAAATGGGCCAGAAGAGTTGTTTTTCAGGGTTACCGTCTCTGCAAAATGGGGTGGAGGAAAAGTGGGGAGGCGAGCTCTCGACCTTGGGAAAAATGCAAAAAAGACAAAGGATAAGACAGAGATCCAGGTAGGGAAAATCCATATGACAGAAGAGAGCAAATGAGACAGAAAAAGTGAGAGAGGAGAGCAATTGGGCAAAATTGTGATGAAGAAATGTCTAGGGCCCAGCAATAGCCAGCCACCGGTGAGTTTTGTCTGCTGGCAAGACCACAGGAAGGTTGGTGCCTGGGTTATTTAAATTGCATGGTGGATTTGAGCAAAGCAAGGTGCTTACTCCCCTTATAACGAGGCTCTGGCAAAGGTGCACCTGGGATCTTGTACTCGATCCTTGTTATTCTCGTTAGCAGCTGGAAGACTACTCAAGGTCAGGGAAGTTCAGGGAAGAGTGAATAAATATAGTATCAGTAAGGAAAAGGGATGGCGGCTCTTCAGAGGCAAACCCAAGGCTGCTTAGTCTGTACTTTGGGGCCAGGTGATAACTAAGGAGGCTCTTCATTGAGAGAAAAGGTGAGTGCTGCCCAGCAGCCAGCAGGCTCGGCAGTGGCTCATGAACTTCCAGAAGCTTTCTGGCAAAACTGTGGCCCTGGAGATACCCCAGAGTGCTTCCACGATTGTGGGGTGCAGGAGGGACACCTGCTTGTCCTTAAGTGATTTTCAGAATTTAGTTCCCATTGGGTATAAGATGGGGAGCAAATTGAGAGCAGGCACCATTTCTTCATTAATTCATTCATCCACTCAGCCCGTAGCCCCTGAGCACCTGCTCTGCACTAGACGTTGGTCTGGCTCAGGGATCTAGGCCCCCTAGGGTGATCACAGATCACCCACAAGTCAATGCTAAAAAATTTTTAAAACTGAACGTTAAGGCAATGAAAGGAACAGGACGGTGGTGGGGCTGTTAGATAGGCTAGTCAGGGAGTGTACTCGGGAAGATGACATTTGAGCAGTGACTTTTTGCTCCTTTGTGACCCCCAGGCCCAGCACATGGTATATGGTCCCCAAGTGCTTGTTACACTGAACTGTTGAGGGACGTGAGAAGAGGAGGGGGTCTTGGTGTGCCTCCGTTGCACATCCCTTATGATCGTCTCCCCTCTCCCTTGCTTACCACCATCCTGGGCCTCCTTTTCCTTTCATGCAGAAACACAAACCACTCCGTGAGCTGTTCTGTCACTGTGGGACCTGGTCTCTGCTGCCTCTCAGCCTCTCCCATCCCTGCCTTCTGCCTTGCGGCTCAGCTGAACCCTTGGCCTGCCCTCTTGGGCCTCTG
Organism: Tamandua tetradactyla; assembly: GCF_023851605.1. NCBI lineage: Eukaryota > Metazoa > Chordata > Mammalia > Pilosa > Myrmecophagidae > Tamandua > Tamandua tetradactyla. Next base: position 29,009,955 of record NC_135333.1, read on the forward strand.
TGCTTCTGTACATGCTGTTCCTTCTTGTGGAAATGCTTTTCCCTCCTTAGCTTCCCCATGCCTGGGCACCTGTCTCTCAGTCTTTTTCAATGTCCCCTCCGCCCCCAATCTCTGTGCTCCCAGAGGCCACTGTGCTGTGCTGACATCACTCCCCGTCTGCTAGGCGGGGAGTTATTGATAGGCAGAGGTTGGGCCTTTTAACTCTACATCTGAGTCTCACACAGTACCTAGCCATTGCTGAACAAAGATCAACCTCGCCCTTTCCCTTGTTGAGAAAGTTCTGGTCTGACTCCATTCTCCCCCGCCACTCCCCGCAACCCCCAGTGTGCTACCCCAGTCACGGGACTGGCACCAGCTGCAAACTACAGAACCCATTGGGCTCAGGCCCCTACCTAGGTTTCTCCCTGCCGGCAAGATTGCTTACTGTCTTCCTTTGATTTTAAGGGACATATTTTAAAGTTTCAAGGTTTCTGGAATTAGTGTATGTTTTACAATTGACGTGTTCATTACATTTGTTTCCCAGAGAGATGTTTTAAAATGGATTGTTCATTTCTATGATCAGTGGTATCTTGGAACTGACGGAAGGTGGAAGTAGGAGAGTAAACAAGCCTGTGAGATCCCCAGGAGAAAGGCTCGGGGCCTGGCTAGGTCATGGAGCTCACTGGCAGCCCCGCGCAGTCGGCAGACACTTCTCTGGGGGACACGCCGATCATCCCTCCATGCGCATTCCGATTTCAAAGAGTCATGGTCAATAACCCACTCACATTCATCTTCAGCTCAAATCCTCGATGATTCTGATTGTAAAAGAAGCCAGGAATCTCTGAATTTGTAGGCGGGTTATAAGGAGAGGGGGCTACGGGCTACAGGGCCTATCAAATGTTTGAGTGGAATGGAATCATTTTATGAAATATTTGTTCATTGGGATCCTGGTGACCCTGAAGACCCCAGGTGAGCCCCATCAGGGTACTTGGGGTCAGGTGTGGGGCTTGGTCACACCCTAGGTTTAGCCCAAGATTGGCCTCTACTGTCAGCAATGCCACTAAGTATTTTTTAAAAAAATTTAGTTGACTGCCATTGAATCAACCTACTGCCACTTCCCTCTGCACTGCCGTGGAAAGTTTTGGGGCCAGAGACACCAACCAACATTCAGACTGGCTGGGAAGCAGAAGGGCCAACGTGAGGAAGAGAAGGAAACAGCTGCTCTAAATCTCACCACACACTTAGGGACAGGCGTTGCTATCACCACTAAATAGATGGTAAAGAGGAGGCACAGAGATAGAATGAACCAGTCCAAGGTCACACAGCTTATAAGCAAGAAGCTAGAAGACATAGAGCAAAACTCTGTAACCAGACGAACGAGACCCTGCACCTGCAGATGCTGCCTTCCCTCCGCCTGTGCCTGTCCAGCACCCTCCTTGCCCCACACGACCCTTCCATCTCAATTCTCCAGCCATCCTTGTCTTCTCTCACAACCTTTCTCGTTCCCTGCCTTGTGGATCTCTGCATTGGCTGCCTTTCATTCTGGAATATTCTTTCTTCGTTTCTTCACCCAGTTAATTCCTACTCATCCTGCAGGCATCCATGCACACCTCACCTCCTCAGGGAAGCTCTCTATGATTAGATCTCACCCCAGTGTCATATACTCCCTTATCCTCTCTAGAGGTAAGAGTCTTTGAATGAGGGTCTGTCTCGCCCACCAGGCCCTAGGGTCCCTGCAGGTAGGGACCCTGAAGGATGCTGTTTACCGTCACGTCCCCAGCCCTTGACTCAACAAATCAAATAAAGAAGTAAGAAAAGGGCCTGATGTGTGGCTGCAAACTAGCCTGGAAACTTAGAATGCATATTTCTTTCGAATATGGGTTTTTAGCTTAAATACTCATATTCCAAGCTACAAGGAGCCGTCAAATTTTGGTACATTTAAAAATCTCTTGCAGTGTCGGTCCGGATCTGTGTTTTCTCCTCCCACCCTGACCTGAAAGTGAGCACCGATGCTGAGCTCTCCCGGAGGCCCCCAGTGACAGCTGCTCTAGCTGATGTGGAGGGAGGAGGACATGGTTAGGATCTATTTAGGGGGCTTTCTCCCCCAGCACTTCCTTCTCGGGATTTACTCTCTCTAAGCACTACCTTTTTAATTCTTATGTTATTACTGTCCCTTGTGTTGAACCCCTCTTCCTCTTTTTCTCTCTTTCCTCTCTGAGTTCATTACTTTTTGGAATATTTAAAAAAAAAAATGCTTTTGCCACCACTGCTCCAAGTGAAAGACGAGCCCTTTGATGAGACGAAGGACCCACCATTTCAGAGCGCCCACCCTGTGGCAGGCAATGCTTATTTGCTCAGTTATCAACCATGGTGGGTAGACACCTTACACCATCATAATTGCTGGAGATATAGCCAATGGGCAGAACACACAGAACTCCCTGCCCTCGTGCAGCTGACAATATAGAGGTGGGAGCCAGGCAATAAATACACGCAGTGTGCTGCAAGGGGCTAAGCCCCCTGCAAAATAAACAAATAAATCAATAAAACCGTAAGGAGGATGCATCAGGGGTATAGGTGAGGGTGATTGTTGTTTATTGCAATTTTGAATGAAGCAGTCAGGAAGAGATGAGAGACATCCATTCATTTCATCCTTAAACCACTAACCATCCTGCCAGAAGACTATTACACTTCCTTTTTACAGAAAAGGAAACTGAGGTTCAGAGAGGTTAAATCACTTGCCCCAAATCACACAGCAGAGAAGGCTGTGGTGCTTGATGTGAATCCAGGTCTCTGTGGCTGCAAAATTCTTTTAACTACACTACAAAGCTTCACCTGAAGATTTCCATGAGTTATAGGGCACATGAATTTGCTATTCCCCGAAAACACAAAACGAAGGGATGGTTTACCTTGAAGGCACTTATGAATTGAAAGGGCAAAATAAAGAGGCAAAGGGAGGTGGGCGGGGGGAGGGTTGGTCTGAAGTGCAGTGTTAGAAATCCGGGGTCGTGCCCCCTCAGCCTCTGTTACTCTGCTCATGGAAGGGAGGAGTTAGGAGGAGGGCTGGTTCACTCCACGCAGACTCGAAGGCTCGGGGCAGTGAGGGATGAGTGGTATGGGGGCAGAGCCAGGGCTCAGGCTGAGCACTCACTGGGGGAAGCTGGAACAGTGACAGTGGAAAGGATGCAGTCCTGGTGGTGACTCTGAGCAAAAGACCACAATAGACCAGGGGCTGCGTGTAGAGCCCTCTGCAGGCTTTTAGGGTGCACAGGGCAGATCAAAATGCAGCTCAGTGAGTCACAAGAGGCCTTGATTCAAGGTCTGGCTCTGGAACTCTAGTCTTATGACCTCGGCATGTGGTTTCACCCCTGTGCCCCTCATTTCCTTGCCTGGGAAGGGGAGGCAATGGGAGGGAGCAAGGAGTGAACGGTTTGGGTAACCAGGGGAGATGGGGGAGAGAATGGGTAGGAACTCTGGACCTGGCTCTGTGGAAAACTGCCCATGATAACTCAAGACCTTAGAGAAAGTTCTCAGGTGCTGGGAATTGGATGGGGAGGTCTGGTAAAGAATAGAACGTCCTGGGGAAGCGACGCAGGGATGAGTCCATAACGCCTGCTCTCTGCCCGAAGGCGACTATTTCGGTGACTATTAAGATCAAACAGAACGTTGGTCTTCTTTAAAAGCAGGAAAAGGAAGAAAAGCAATTGGTTGTTTTTTTCCCCATTGAGGCTGTGTGTACTCATCTTCACCTTTCCTTCAGTGATTTGCCTTTACTTTAGCCAATTAAGAGCTGTGTAACTACCCATGATTGACTCCTCTTTGAATTCTCTTTATTTTATAATAATGGCTATCATGGCTTATTATTAGTCTCTCAAAAAAAAAATAGTTCCAGGAAGAACAAACAGACGATTCTCACCGCCTCCTCTCTCCCTTTCTCTCTCTCTCCCTCTTGATTACTTGATTGTCACGTGTCATTAAGATTTTTGCATTCATTTCAATAATTTTAAGTATTTCCAAATCAATCCATTAATAAATACTTCTTATGCACCTACTGTGTGCAAGGTGCCCAAAGAAAGTCAAATTTTCTTGGGAATTGTGGAGCAATATGTATATAGCACGATGGTCCACCAGTCACCTCTATACCGAGTTCACCGTCACTTAAAGACAAGAATGTCTGGGAAAGGTTGTCGGCTTTTCCTCAAATGAAATAAAAGATACACACTTCCCTACTCCAGAAGCAGAGGGCCAGGGCGGGACAGAGTGTGGAGCGCTCTGCCACCTCGCAGGCAAAGCAGAGGCTCTGCAGTTATGAAGTTGGAAAAGAGAATTTAGGAAAACGGAGACAACTCTTGCTCAAAGACAGCAGGGATGGAGAATGGCTGGCAGAGACACCACAAGCTAGAAACATGTGGGGCGGAAGAGAGAAGAACAGAAGAGGTGCTCAGACATTCGGCAGAGGGAATTAAACAGCCTGGTCAGAGAGAGAGAACTCGCCTCTGCCCCACATTGAGAGAGAGAGAGAGAGAAAGTGGGAGAGAGCAAGAGAGCGAGAGAGAGAACAGAGGCACGAGGCGGGTTCCTTTCTGTCACAGGCCACATCGTACCAGCCCTGGCTCCTCCTCTGCAGGGCTAGAAATCCTCTGGGGGAGGTGTGGGCCAGGACAGAGGAGAGGAAGGCACAGGAGAGAACAAACACAAAGAGTGAATTTCTTGCTGTCCCTGGAGACAACCATTCCTTTCGGTGACAACAGAGGTTAATATCCTGAGCGCAACCACCATGCGCCCCAGAGACATCTCACCGGGAACAAGCAGTTTTAGTCTCCTGTTGCAGATTTTATTGAACTCTTCCCTGAAAGGGCCAATTCATCTCTCCATTTGGAGGCTCTTAACGCAGCTTTCCTGAAAAGTTGAAGATTTCCTATCACTCTCCTCCTCCTTGTATCCAAGTGCAAACCTTCCTCTGCCCCCTCCCCAAATCCCACTAAGCCTTTTGCAGCCTGCTAGGGATTCCAGTGCACACACACACACACACTTTGCTGCTATTTACTCTGCAGAGGGAAGAAATACAGGCTGCAGTTTCCTCTTGAGCCCTCTCCCCCTTCCCCTGTGTCCGCCCCTAACAGGTGGTCATGTCCCTTCTAATTCTTCAGCAGACTAATTTCAAAAGCAGCATTAGAAGCAATTTCTGATTCTTATTTTCATCAGGAGGTGAGGAGAAAAAAAAATGATCTCAGGAGACAAAAAGCCCTAACGGAAACCAGAGAGCAAAAGAGATCACAGAAGCTAGAGTTGCCTTTTATCTGGAGGCATTAACAGCATCTTGGGGAGATTTAAAAATCTGTTCAGAATTTCTCAGATATGAGCAGGAAATACAAACAAAGAGGTGACTGGGGGGATCTTTCTAAAAGTTCAATTTCTCATGGAAAACCCAGCTTATGGGAACCTGAAACCCTGACAATTTGATTTGTGCAAAGACTGACTCTGTTTTGAATGCTCACAAACCAGCACACAAACATCCCATCCAAACGGCCCAGGACAGCCTTTGGAAATAAGTACCCTTATAACCTTTGAAATAAGTGCAATCTTTGGAAATAAGCGGTTAAAAATCTCTAAGCCACTTCCTAAGAGGCCAAAGTCCAGCTTCCTAGGGTGGTCCTGGACCCAGAGGCTTTAGAACGTAAAGCCTGGACTGGATTGCAGCCCTGAGCACTCTGCCTTCCTGCTGGCCTTGCTACAAGCAGAGAGGGAATAGTGACCCCGGATGCAGCCGGGTCCAGCCCTTGCCTCACTGCCTGGAAGCAGGTGCCCTGAGGTCCTGCTAGGAAAAGGATCCCTCCAGGCCCCACTTACTTATATCTCTTGTGCGTATCACACAACCCTCAGGAAGTGTTGCGATTCGATCCTTTGACAGATGATTCAGGGAAAGAGAGTGTGCAGCTTGCAGAGAAAGTTAAAGGGGGTGAGCAGCACGTTTGGGGACGTGGGCAGCAAACAGAGTTACTGAAAATCCTTAGGCCTTTTAGTGAACAAGTCATCCACAGCTACTTCTAGTCTCCTTGCCTTTTGGGAATCAGAGATACCATGCTATTAAGAATTTTCAAATACAAACCCTGATAAGAAAATATATTTACACCAACTCACCAATTTCTGGACATATTTCCCCTAAAATAATGTGCCGTCTTTCTTCTCATCTCTCGGCTAACGTATCGCCATCATCTAACCAAAATCCAAGGGAGGCAAATTGCTACTATGATCATTTCCCTAAAGCAACCCTCATTCACTCTGCCTTCCTTCTCTTTTGGAATAAAAGTCTGTCATAAATGTTTAATTAAATGGAAGTCTTTCCACTGTTAATGACTAGCTGCATGAAAGGCTTTTCATTTTTTTTAAGGAGGGGTATTGTGCATGTATTTGAGTCCCTATTAATTTCCCGATATTGATTCTCTGGCTGGGGAAGAGCATATAGTATTCAGCATAGAGCTTCTCTGCAGAATATGTTAAAGGCAGAGGTTTGGATTGAGAAAGGGCACCAAATGCAGTATGCGTCAAATAGACCAAGGCTCAATGAAGTCACTTAGCTATTCAAAACATGTTCAGCCATCACTCAACCGTTTGCACCACGATGGGGGGTGGGGTGGGGGACACAGAATTTGTGCTTTTCCCCAGATACAACCATTTCCCCAAAGAGCAGCTTTTGCTCACTTTGGTTTAGACCCCGGGGCCAGGTCAATTCCTCTCTCTCCAGTTCCTTTCCCTCTTTTCTCCTCCATCTCCTAATCTAAACTCCCTGCACCACCATCCCATGTTGAGCTTAACCAACAATCCTGCAGTCCCCGCTTCCCGACGCTGCCTCAAACGGCCTCCGGCATTGGTTCATATCAGAAGCAAAACACACAAGCATTTCTAGCCATACAGAAACATGTGTATCTTTCTGTGCATTTCTTCCTGTGTGTGGCTTTAGCTTGTGCACACCAGACATACATAGCCATTCAAAGGCATTCCCCTGTATTAAAGTCTGTTGCTAAATGCAGGTTGTATGATGAGCAAGAGTTACCCCCACCTTTTCTGTGTTTATTAATGTGTTTCAGAAGCACATGCCTTCATCTGTGGCCTGATTGATCGCCCAGGCTTCACACAGTGGCAGCCCTCTTCACCTAGCACACGCACATGCACATACACCCCGAACCGCCTTTCGGAATAAAAGAAACCGCTGACACCCCCGCCCCTCTACTCCCCCATTCAACCTCCCCGTGCCCTCACCTCCCTCCCTGCCTGCCTGCACGATGTCTGATTCTCCAGCTGGCTGCAATGCTGACTCTACTCGCTTCTGGTTAACAGACATGTCACTCTGTGTGCAAGTGAATTGCTTCCCAGCCTAACCTGCAAGTGAATTGCTGTTTATTAGAACTTAAGCTTGTTTCCTGCGAGAGACATATGTATTTTTAGACTTTGTAAATGTTATAACACACATACACACCTCGAACAACCAGTCGCCTCGAAAAATATGTGTGGCTCATAGACATGACGAAATGCTCTTGAACTCAGCTTAGGATCCTGGAAAAATTAGGATTTACCAAATAAGGATTCTTGGAAATAACAGGTTTTTTAAAACGAGACTTGCAGATGATGATGTGTCTGAGACTTTGGGGGACTAAGGGAAAGAGGAGGGCGCATGGAAGAGTATTTTCAAATTCTTCATTATGAAAAGAGGAGGAGAGTTGAGAGAATAATTTCTTTTTCCCTCTCATAGATGGTAATGCTAAACCAAATGGCAAATCCTAATGTTTCCAAAGCAGGCAGAGCATATTTGACTTTAAAGACAATGTCTTGCTATTTTCAACATACCATAGATTATTCCAATGAAGAGGTTTAGGGAAAAGGGGGTGGTAAAGGTAGGAGAGTAGAGTATGGTATTTACTTATTGATTTTCTTTCCTCTAAACTAACCCAACCAACCTTGATCTGTGGCGGAAGGAGTAAAGTAAGAAAATGGTGGAATGCAAAGGGGATTTATTTGGAGGAGGGTGGGGAAGGGGGAGTGAAGAGGGGGAGGGGGTGGGGTGGAAAAGGGGGAGGAGATGGGGCATCAAATACCTTCTAGGCAGCAGGTTCTCCATAATCCAGAATGGGTCATAACTTCCTCGTTCTTTTTGCTGGTTTCATTCTCACTGACACTTTTAGTCTTGCAAACCCCTCTGGAGTAGAGCCAATAGTCAGTTCCCACAGCTATGGTCATCAGGCTGAAGGCAGCGAAAGCACCAACGGTGGTTAAAAGCATTTGAACACCTCGATCAAAGAGCCCCATAATTCTTCATTATATAAACACCCAACCGACTTCTGGTTTTCAGGAGAGCGTGTGTGAGGGTGCGAGTACTAAAGCAAAAAATAAAAGTAAAAATAAAAATAATTCCACTACGAATATAATGGGTATTTGTGTGAATAGAGAATATGGAGATATATATATATATATTATTTTTTTTTAAAAAAAGGGAGGTAAGAAAGCTCACGGAAAAGAGTGTAAATTATAAAGATCACACCGGAAGAGAGGCTTGCCTTTTGAGATCAGAAACTGTTCCAGTTGCAGTGATTTTTTTTAAAAAAAGGAAAAAAAAATTAAATAAAAAGACACCCCCCACCCCCCCAAGTGAAATGCCTTAATCTCTTTTCCTAAAATTCTGGTCTCCAGTTTCCATATGTGACAGCTAATTTGGAGATGGCTTCCACAGTGAACCAGGGAACAGCCGCATTCTCAACACAATCCCTCATGGTCGGGACCTAGACAGTTAGAGCCTGTGAGAGCCGGGATGCAGCCTGCCGTCTTCCTTCTCGGCTCTGCGGCCTGCGCCATGAAAACCCTTCCTTCCCCAGTTCTCTTCCTTGGGGGTCTCGGGCGCTTTCCTTTCAGACCAGACTTTCCAGTATTCTGTAAGCCCTTGATCTCAGCTGAACAGGTGCGGGGGTCTCGCCTTCCATGGTTTTGCCCCGGCAGCAGCAGCGGCGGCAGCAGCAGGGCTGGCAGGAGCGGCGGCGGCGGCGGCGGCGGCGGCGGCGGCAGGAAGAGCAGCGGCGGCGGTTATTGTTGTTGGTGGCGGGGGTAGTGTTGGCGAAGGGGGAGGGAGGGGGTTTCTCCCGGAGAATCGAGGCGGGTTTCCCTCCCCCTCTCTGCAAAGCTCCTGGAAACCAGGGAACCGGCGTCTTGCTGCAGGATGGGCCGCCCGCCTGCCCCCCCTCCCGCCCGGACTCCCTGCCGGCTCGGCCCCGGGCGGAGGCGCTCCCACCTACTGCATTACCGGGTGGTGCTGAAGTGGACAGCTCCCTGCGCCGCCTGCTCCGCGCGCTCCCCGGCTCGCAGGGCGGCCCGCCAGGCGGGGGGCGCGAGTCCTCCCTCCCCTCAGGGACAGCAAGGCCAAGGCGGAGCGGGGACTGCCTTTTCTCTTTTTACCCCTCTCCCAAATCCTAAAATCTGAAATGAGCTCTCTCTTGGGCTCCCGGAGCTTAGAGGAAGGCGTAGCTAGGGATAGCTTCTCTCTCTCTCTCTCTCTCCCTCTAGCCCCCACCCCCTCCCCTTGGTGTTTCTTCCAGTTCTGCCTCCTTCTCACTCCATCTCTACGTGCCCAGATCTTCAAATACAACCCTCCTATCACAATTAGAGGGGCACCAAACTTCAACCAGCCCTTTCTCTGCCTGGAAGGCGTGAAAATATAACCTGAATGGGTAATTACAAACATGATCTCTATGTGTTTTTTTAAATAACTGTTCTTCTCTTTGGTGTTGGGGGGGGGGGTTGTTTAGTTTTTTTGGCACGTTAGATGCATCTCCTCTCTGTTTTTCCTCTCTCGTCTCTTTGTCTCTCTCTGGCTAACATGGGTGTGCATTGCACTGTCTGTAGTTTTCCATGAAATTCCAAATCTTTATCCTACAAGCAGACATTTTGGAAAGATTATTCATGGAAAGGGGTGTAAAACAGAGTGACTGGGGCTTTTGTAATCGTTTTTATTTCAAGGATAAACATGTTTTCAGAGGAAGTATGTGAAACGTGAATCCTTCTAAGTTTCCTATGTCATCCATAAACTGGGTTGGGAGAGATAAAAATCTCCCTGCTATGAACATCAAAACATGCCACAACCTTCCCCTCTTCTCAACAGAATAATTTACTTGGGTTAATTGAAGTGTCACCTCTTGTTTCTGTATGTGCAACTTTTCCTTAATGTGACCCCTGGAAAAAAAAAGTACATCAAATAACTGCTGCAGCTGGTCACATTTTCCTTTGATCAATTTCATAGTTAAGTGAGTGAGAGCACGTGAGGCATGATGTGGGTGCACTTCTTTCTTCTTTTTTCTTTTGGTGTAGAAAGTGGTGTGAGTCTGATGGGTAAGGTGGGAGGTTAAAGATGTTTCAATTTCATAATTCAATAATTACATTCTTTCTTCTCTCCCGTCCCTTATTGTCTTGAGATCAAGATAATATTGTGCTTGACAATTGCTCAGTGATCTGGTGATTACCAAGGAGTAGATAAAAGACGACCGAGTTAAAAACAGACTTTCTTTGGTGTAAAGCCTGTTGCCTAACTTCTTTCCCTCAGCTTGGAGTTGGCTTGCAGCTGGTACATTCTTTTTGGCATAGGAAAAACTACCTGTTTCTCCATGCTGCATAATACTTCCCTGCTGCCACTCTCTGTTCCCTTCTCAGGAGAGCGGGACTCTTACAATGGGGGGTTGCAGTGCTTCTGGCACCAGGGGAGTCTTCTGGAGTCTGGAGAGCAGAACCAAGATTTCAGCAACCTCTGCTAAGGTACCTGTAAGGTAGAGCAAGAGCTATGTTTGCAGATTGAGGATTTCTGCACTTTGATTTTTGTCCTGTGAGGATAGGGATGGGAATTGGGATAGTGGTAGGTGGGTGCTGATCTGTGGATCCCAGCTAGCAGCAAACCTAGCAAGTTTAGGCAGGGATTCAGTTGGATGATTTTCTTGGCCCCTATCCCTGAGGGAAAAGTGAGGGGCAGGCAAAGAGGCCTGTTGGGTATAGTCATGTGAGCCTGAGAGACTTGCCCCTTCCCCTTTCTTCCTGCCATCTTGGTTTCCTGTCCAAGAAGTCACTTCAGACTGGAAACAGGGACATCCCCTCCCTGCCTTCAGATGAACCCAGTGGACCTTTTGTTCAAGAAGAATCAGCAACAGAGACTCAGTTGCTTCTCTTTGTCCACAGAAGCTGCTAATATCTTAGCCACTGACAGTGGCTGCAGCTTTAGCAGCATTTGATTAATCTTCTGGCCAGATAATCACTGAGAAAACTAAAGCCTGCCAGCATGGAGAGAACAGGGACTTCTGGAGCCAGAACAGCCTGGGGGCACAGCCTGACTGTTACTTGGTAACTGCATGACCAAACTAATTAGCTTTCTTGAGCCTCAATTTTACCATCTGTAAAACGGGCACATTATTATCTGCCTCTCCTTTCTGAAGTTACTCCTGGCCATACCCTGCTTTGCTCTGCTATGGTGCTGTTCAGAACCCTTATCACCACATTTGCAGCATTTTAGTGCACATGTCATCTCCCTCACTGACCTGTGAGCCTTTTGAGGTCAACAGCCATGTCTTGTTCACCATTATATCTTTATGACCTAGTACAGAGCTTGATACATCGTGAGTGCTTGATAAACAATGGCTGAATGATTATAGCAGGGGACTAAATGGTGTAATATAGGTGAAGTGCCTAGTAATCAATACATGAGAGTTTCCTTCCATTTCTCCTCTCTGCTTTTACATCCAGATTGATCTCCAGCTCCTTCTTTCATCTAACTCATGTGCCACTGTCCTCCTCCCTTCTCAGCTGAACCTTACCCCATAGATCTCTTCTGCAGACAGGAAAGGAGACCTGGAAAGAACTGGCTTGGCGTAAGACCCATTGAGATAGTTCAGATCCACCAGGCACACACAGTTAGTAGCTGCTGAATGGATGTGCTTAGGGGAGCCACTTTATGTGCCTGCAGTTGGTTACATGGGAAGAGCTTAGAGGAAATTAGCTGAAATGCCACAGGCCTATTTTGAGCTCCTTCTTTTATGGAGTGGAAATAACATGGGATTTGGGCACAGGAGACCCGGCTTTAAACATTTCCTCAGTGTTTGACCTTGGGCAGTTACCTAACCTCTCTGGAAATCTGCTTCCTCATCTGTCAAGGGGACCACAGATGTGAGCCTTACAGAGACGGTGTCAGCATCACATGTTAATATCAATGGCAACAGATAAAATGTTTATTGGGCATATGCTGTGTGCCATGCACTGTTCTAAGCTGAATCCCACAACAATCCTGTGAGGTAGGTACCTTCCTTATTTCCATCTTACAGATGAGGAAACTGAGTCACATAATGGTTTAAGCATCTGGCCTACAGTTGCCCAGTCTAGTAAGAGACAGAGCTGGGAGTCTGGTCCAGCAGCCCAGCTTGAGAGTCTGTGATGTTAATCACTGAGCTTTGACCTAAGGGATGAGCTTTCTGAGCACAGGTTATCACCTCGGGGCTTTCTACTTCTCTTTCATAGCTTTGGCAAACATTTGGGAAGTAACTTGTAGGTGCCACGTGGACCTAACTTGTAGGTCCGCACATATTCCTATACTTAACCCTACAATAATCCTACAAATGTGAATTAGTATCTTTTCCTATAGATGAGTAAATGGAGGGTTAAAAAGGTCATATATCAAGTTCCAAACTTATATATCAAGGAAGGGGAACAGCAGAGAGTTAAACACTTTGCACTGCTTCAAGTCCTACTAGCTCCAAATCCCATAGTTTACTCATTTGTTCAACAAATGAGTACCTACCACGTGCCAGGTACCGTGCTAATTTCTGTGGATATTGAGTGGGCAGACAGGGCCCCTGCCTTCAAAGACACGCAGACATGCGGGAGGGGTGGGAAAGTAAGGATTAGAGGCATTGCGGTGAAGAGAATGTTACCTGGGGGACGCTGTGAGGACATGGAGCAGGGAGACCCAGTGCAACCTCAGGGATGAGGGACATCCTCCTTGAGGATATGACATTTAAATAGAGATGGAGGAATGAGAAAGAGTTAGTGAGGCCAAGATGACGGTGGTTGGATGTAGGAACCAGAGAGAGGAAGAACAATCCAGGCTGAGGGAACAGCATATCCAAAGTTCCAGAAGTATTCCCACAGAAGAAAAGATGACTGGCAAGTTTTAAGGAAAAAAATACTAAGTATGGCATATCTAAAGACCATGATAGGAGATGTTTTAACTTAAGATGTTTTAAGTTAAGAGGTCATGGGAAGGAGATTGGAGCAATAGAAACCGCCTGGTGGAGGCTGGTGGAATATGGAAAGGGAGAAACAAGACTGGAGGCAGGGAGACTCCAGTCAAGAGCTAGTGGTGGCCCAGATGAGAGTAGTAACAATGGGGAATGAAAAAAGTGGAGGGATTGGGAAGTATTCTGGAGGAAATTGATGAATACTGGTGTCTATTACTGAGATGGACAATGCTGAGGAAGGAGCAGTTTGGAGTATCTGTGAGGATGTGGGAAATCCAAAGTTCTGCTTTGGTAGAGTACTTAATTTTGTGACATTCTACTGATTCTTCCTTCCTGTTTCCCTCTTTCCCCTTTTTTCAGGTTCTTAAAGCACTAATCTGGAATGTAAAGAATTCATGCAATTACATTCTAGCCCCACTAGAATTTAAGCCTCACAAAAGCAGGGATTTGGGTTTGCTTTGTTCATAGTTGGAGTTCCTGCACTTAGAACAGTACCTAGCACAAAGTAGGTACTCAGTCAATGTGGGGAGGATGGCAAGTAGACCATTAATTCCAGGGCAGGGTGACCTACCCTGGGGGAGGACTGTGGTGCTCCATAGTCCCCACTGTGTGCTCCCAAGCCCCCCACTTCTCTTCTTGTGGCATACTTCTTTGCGTTTTGGAATTGTTGTTTGTCTGGGCTTGCTGGGCACATAGTAGGTCCACAACGTGTATTTAATGAATGAATGAACAAAGTGAAGAAATGTGCTCTTGGAGTCCAGGGCAGGAAATGTTTAATTTTGTCTTGGAGTGTCTCAGAAAGCTTTGTTTTGGCTGACCCTCAAAAGCCAGGTAAAAAGATCACAGTTGGTCAAGGAGGAGAGGAGGGCAATGAAAGCAAGGGCATATGAGAAAGTAAAGAGGTATGAAACCCTGAGGAAACTCAAGGAGGTTGTTATGACTGATGGAGGAGAAAGATGGGTGACAGGGGTGGATAGGAAGGCTGAGGCTGGGGCCCAAGGGACCCCTGTGCCCAAGACTAAGGGACATTCATTGGATTATTGTCCTGTGGCCCTTTCCTAGGCAGGAGCAATGAGGTGGGAAGAGAACAGGTGGAGTCAGAGAGACCTGGGTTTGAATCCCAGCTCTGCTGCTAACTGTGTGAACTTTGGCTGTGATTATGCCACTCTGAACCTCACTTTCCTGTAAATGGGGTAATAAATTTGTCTTTACTAAGATCCCTTTGCACTTGCTCTTCCCTCTGTTGGAAGATGAGCCAGGTCTCCAGCTTATCATTCAGGTCTTAGCTTAAATATCATCTCCAGAGAGGCCATTGTTGGATGGCCCACAATGCACAGGGCACTTTCTCCTTTATCATTACAAAAACCTTGGGGGAAACTGGGACTCAGGAGGTGAGCATGCCAAGCCAAACAACCAGCAAACAGCAGAGCCATGGTTTGTATGCAGCTCTGCCCATAGGTAAAGTCTCCTGCCGTAATTCCATCAGGACCTCCAGAATGGAGAGAGGCTCTGCAGGTCACCATCTCCCCCACTTTTGCTCTCCAAGGTGGAATCTACTCAGCTCCCCCACTGCCCCATGCTGGGAGTGCTGAGCTTGTGCCTAGGAGCCCCAGCCACCGGGGGATTATATTTAGTTGTGCAGACCAAAGTGAAAAGAACATAGGACCTGGAGTCAAAAGACTGAGTCAGAGTCCCAGTGGCCTTGGGAAAGTGCTCCCCCGCCCCCGCCCCGGGCCTCAGTTTCTTCATCTGGGAAATGGGAAAAATAATAATGATTTTTTCAGGACAGTGTGGATTCATTCACATCAAGCCCCCAGTACAGCATAGCACAGAGAGTGCTCAGCACTGGTGTGACACAATCTAAAATGGTCACTCCACAGGACATTAGCCTGCTTTGTTTTCATCATAGTGCTTGGTTGCAACCTTCTCTTATTTATTTTCTGAAATCTCTCCCACCTGCCTGGTACCCCCAGGATGTCAGACCATGTCTGTTTTATTCATTGCAATATCCCCAATACCTAGAAAGTGCCTGAAATATTGTGGGTGCTCAGTGAATGTTTTTTGAATACGTGGAAGAGATTGAGGTTGTAGGGATTAACCAAGGGAAATCTTGTTGATAAGTATTTGAGAAATAACAAGAGATCAGGAAATGTCAGTTCTCTTGAGCAGGATGATTGAGGCTTTGCCACTGAAAAGGAGGTCTCTAGAAGCCCCTGACTGTTGGAAAGGTAGGTGCCAGGCGAAGGGGGAGGGTGGCCCAAATTGTGGGTGGGAAAACTAGGAGTGAGCAGGGGGTGAGGTGGTCTCCAGAGGCAGCTGTAGGAAAGCCAGTGCTGTCGTGGCTGGCTTTGGCCACCCTCTTCTTCCTGGGCCTGCTTTGCCCTCTCAATCCCACACCGGGGCCACCGCAAATGACCCAAAGACTCCAGTTTGCATAGTTGTTTAGTCCCACACTGGATCATCCAATGCAGAGAGGCCCAAATGGGGCTGGCCAGGAAGGAGCTGCTGCCAGACGTGGCAGGTTTTACTCCTTGCAGTGCTGGGAGCTGCTGGGGAAGCCCTAGGAAGCCCCAAATCTCTGCTGCCGAAGGGGGCTGGGACAGTGGGGCAGCGCAAGCCCTCGGGAACTGCGGGTGGGGTGGGAGGGTGGTGAATTCTGAGCCTGGAGAGACCTGGAAGCAGAACACGCATGTGTAGAAGTAACAGGACAAGAATTCCACAGAGAAGTCACTTTCCCACTCAGGACACTGCCCGCAGACTTCCCCCACCCCCAGTCCAAGCTCTGAGTTGTTCAAGATGCTGCCCCATGGGCTGGTGTGGGATTTCACCAGGAACTCAGCTATGATGGAAAATATAGAAAACTATGATGGAAAATTCATAATAAAGTCATAGTCATAGATTTAAAAAAATACAAAAAGATAGATAAAGGTGCGGAGGACCAGCAAGAGAAAAAAGTTAACGGAGAGATGATGCAGGGGAGAAGAGGTTATTTCTGGCGACTTTCAGGGAAGAAGGAATCCAATAGCGGATGAAGGAAGTGAGATGCAGGCAGCACACTTGGGTGGGCACATTTGGGAGGGACTGGAGAATGGAGCCCCAATGGCCTAGGTGAGCAGGTGCCTCGTGTCCTCTCCTCTTCCATTTCTCCTCCTCCCCCTTCCTTCCCCTCTAGCCATCCAGCCTCCTTCTGTTCCTGGGTCCTAAGCCCACCTATGGGGCTTTGCCTCCGGTTCCTCTGTCTGGGACGCTCTTTGCCCAGCAACCAGCTCATTCCCTCACTTCCTGCAGTGATTGTTCAGAGGGGTCAAACTGACCAACCCTGCCCCAACATCACTCACTCTTTACCGCCTTAATTTTCCTTCTTAGTCCTCAGTGGCACCCCTCACCTCACCTCTATGTTCATTTTCTTATTTATAGCATAAGGGCCATGAGGGGCTTGGTTGTGTTACTATCATATTCCCTGCATCTCACACGATGTCCAGCACATATTAGGTGTTCAATAAATAAGTGTGGAATGAATGGCAAAATCCCTGTGTTGCAAGGGAGAAAGGGGAGGCTCAGCCAGGGAATAGGAGGGAGGAAGTGGGAACAGCCTGGCTGGAAGATCCAAGAATGGCTTGGCCTGGAGCTCTGCACTGAGGGGAGGGCCTGGAGGTTTCTGAGAGGAGCAAGTTGGATTTCAGAGGTTGCCAGGCAAGGTGGAACCCAGAGAGGGGAGAATTAAGAAAGAAAAGAGAGATAACTGCTTTCTGCATGGATTTCAGGCAGAGCAAGGTGCAGGCGATGGCTGAGGTGGCAGGGCCTGGAGAAGTGCAGGCTGCAGAGCAGGCAGCCGGGCCTCGGGCCCCAGTTCCGAGGCTCCTAACTGCACGGCCTTGCACAAGCTACCGGACATTCAAGTCTCAGCTGTCCTCTCTGCAAAAACGGGGGCAGGTTGCCTGCCTCAGGGGCTGTTTTGATAATTAAATAAAATAACATACAAAAAAGTACCTCCAGAGCCTACTCCATAGTAAGCCCTAGATAAATATTAGCTGCATGTTGAGCTTTTATTGGGTGTTATGTACTTTGAGCAAAATACCAAGATGAGAAAGACGTGATCCCTGCTCGGAGGGAATCACAATCGAGTGGAGAAAGACATGCAGTTGGAATGCGATAGAATGTGGGGAGATGGGTGTGGAGGGTGGAGGGAGGCACATGGGGGTGTCCACGTAGAGGGCGAGGAACTCCACCCAGGTGTTCAGCAGGGCTTCCAAGAGCAGGTGACAGTTGAGCTGGGTTTTGAAGGATAAGTGGGGACAAGGAGGCAGAGAACTCCAGGGGAGGATTTCTTAGGCAAAGGGAATGATAGGTCCAAAGATATGAGAGGTGAAATTTTCACATGATAAAAGTTTGTTGAGCACCTACTACAGGCAGGACATATCAGTAAAGAAGACTGATGATGTGACATCCCTGCCTCCAGGAGCACATTTCCAGGAGGCAGATGCTAAGGTAAGTGATTCCACAACTAGTTATTCAGGGGCAATCATGGTAAGTGCACAGAGTGTTTGTGGGAGACACAGGGAAATCTATTTTACCAAAGTGCTAGGAGGGGGCTGGCTGGAAATGAGACTGGAAAGGTAGGTGGGGCCAGGTCAGCCTGGTCCTTGGATCAAGGCCTACTGTGTGCCAAACTCTGTGCAATGGGTACAAAAATGAACAAAACCAAATCTGGGCCTGTAATGATGCAGGAGCCAATGATGGAGGGCACAGTGATCAAGGGAGGTCCAGGGGGAAACAGGAGCACAGCATGGGAGGAAACAAACAGGGAAGACTTCACGGAGGAGGTGGCTTTTGTTCCTCCCTCTCACTGAATAGCAGCAGTACCATAGCCCACCATCCAGCCTTTTGGAAGTGGGGCATTCTTACCCTGCTAGCTTAAAGGTGCACTGATCACATCCAGGGGTGGCTCAATAGCAAACAGTTCTGAGTTTGGCAAAGTTCCTTTTTTAGGCCTTGGATGCTAGTGAAGGAGAAGCTGGCATTACATTGAGATATAGACTCAAAGACCAATATACGGGGAAGGCCAACAGGCTGCACCTATGCCTAGGTGGTGGGAGGGCCAAGCCCTCTAGAGACCCTGGCTCCACCCTTACCTTACAAGCTACAGGACCTTGGGGCAGGGCAGTCCAGCTCTCAGGGCCTCTGTTAGCTCATCTGTAAAATGGGCGTAATGGTGGCTCCCTGGGTTTGTCGTGAGGACTGAGTGGGGAGCTTGCCAGTCCTGGTAAGGTGTCATTATGAGTGATTTGTTATTGTGTTCTTTCAAGCTTGGCAGCAATTCCGTAACTGTGGCTGGCCTGGCTCCTTACAGAAATGGTCCAAACCGCTCAGGGTGCTCCGTGCTGGTGGTGATTGTACATAGCCAGATTCTGAGCCCCTGTGACGTGTGACCCAGCCCTGCATTCAGTTCCGGCCAGGCCCAGCTAGGAACAGGCTGCGTGGGTGGACAGGGCTCCCTCTCCTGACACCTGATGGGTTTTCAGGATGTCAGTTTCTTCTTTCTCAACTATCCACAGTGTGTGGATCCCCCAGTGTCACTTGGAATCCCTTGGAAGTCTGTACAGAGCTCTGCTCACTCTGTTATCTGAGGAGAGGCACCCACTAGGTGCTCACACGACAACGCCCTCTCCTGCAGAGGATCCCTGAGGGGATGGGCGGGAGTGAAGCCACTCCCCTCCAGCCCTCACCCTAACCCCACCTCCTGGTGCTGCAAATGCCTGCTTCACCGTCTTTCCTGCTAAGCCTTGAGTTCTGGGGGGCCGAGACCTTGTCCCTCGTGTTCCCCATCGTATCCTTGACCTCTTTAAGGTTTGGCATGGAATGTGCCTGTTGATAAACGGGGTAGGGTGGAAGTAGGCTGGAAGGAGCGTGAAGAGGTGAGAAAGTGACAGTAGCCACATATTGTTTTAATGATAGACGTAGCACCGTCCGTTATCCAGTCACTGTGACATTTGCTGAGCACAGGCTGTGCCAGGTACGCTTTGCCTCATGAGAACTCATTTAATCCTCAAGCCCACAAAGGAAGTTCTGTTATGTCCCCATTTTACAGATGGGGAGCCTGAGGCACAGAGATGTTAAACAATTTGCCCGAGGCCATGCATCTAATGAGCCATAGAGTGAAGATTCCAGCTTTGAGGCTGTCATACTGTATAGTCTCATATTTATAGACAGCCTATAATGCCCAGGGCACTTTTTCCTTTATTGCTGCAAAAACCTTGGGGGAAACTGGGACTTAGGAGGTGAACATGCCACGCCAAACAACCAGCAAACGGCAGAGCCAAGATTTGTATGCTGCTCTGCCTGTCAGCAAAGTCCCCTGCCATCACTCCATCAGGGCCCCCAGAATGGGGAGAGGCTCTGCGGGTCACCACCTCCCCCACCTTTTGCTCTCCAAAGTGGAATCTACTGAGCCCTCACCATCCCCCGCCCCACGCTGGGAGTGCCAGACTTGTGCCTAGAAGCCCCGACCACTGGGGGATTATATTTAGTTGTGCAGACCAAAGTGAAAAGAACACGGGGCCTGGAGTCAAAAGACTGAGTCAGAGTCCCAGTGGCCTTGGGAAGCTGCTTCCCCCCTCTCTGAGCCTCAGTTTCTTCATCTGGGAAATGGGAAAAATAATAATGACTCAGGACAGTGTGGATCAATTCCTATCAAGCCCCCAGTACCGTATGAGTGCTCAGTAACAGCGTGAGATGGTAGCATTCCTGCTTCAAACCCATAATGAGGCTTGCACAAGGCCTGCGAGTTCTCCCCCTCCTCCTCCTGGCTCCCCTCCCCATACACACGCACTGACCTCCAAAGACACTTCCCTTTGCCCTCTGAACAAGCCCTGTCTTTGTTGCTGTTCATTCTCCCACATCTCACTTTGTCTGTATATGTTAATACATGGGGAGCTAATTTGCAAAAGGGTGTAAATGGGATAATATCATACATGCTAGTTCTTTTTCACTCTTTTTTGCTTCTCTCCCTCCTCCCTCCCATCCTCCTATATGCATGTTGCCAATCTGTGCATTTCTGCATGTTCATGCAAATAATAGTCACACGTGAATATATGTGCGCAAATGCACATACGGGGAGTTGGGTCATTGTTTTACAGTATGTGATTATGTGAGGCTCTTTCTGCATCTTGCTTTACTCATTCAAACAACAGTTATAGAAATCTCCCCAAGTCAGCTGGTGTAGTTCTAGTCATTCTTTTAATAGTGGCATAATATTTCTTAGTGAGGAAATACTATAATTTCTTCATCGGGTCTTCTATTGGGCATTCGTTTTATTTCCTGTTTTGTTTTGCTATGATAAAAAGTGCTGCAATAAACAACCTTCCAACTGAAGCTTTTACTTCATTGGAATAGATTTCTAGGAGTGGGATCCTTCAAACGAAGGATATATGTGTTTTTTGCTTTTTTTTAAATTTTATTCAGTGTTGCCAGATTGCTTTCCAAAAATGTTGTAACAATTCACATTTTCTCCAATGATTCACGAGTCTACTATTTCCGTACATCCACTCGAGCAATAGGCGCTAGCATTATTATTATTATTATTTTTATCCTGTTAGGGACAAAATGAAATCTTACAGTCACTTTAATTTCAATTTTCTGTACCATTAGTGAGTTCGCGCATTTTTTTCATTTGTTTGTTGGTCTTTTGGATTTCGGCCTGGGTTTTGCCTATTCTTGCCCTTTGCTTGACTCTAATTCTCCTCCCTAATTTCCTATTAGTTTGTAAGAGCTCTTTGCATATTATAGATATTAACCTTTTGCTTGATATCTGTATTGCATGCAGTTTTATTCTCGAATCTCTTATTTTTATATTGCCTTTGTGTATGATATGTTGTCACAAAAGTAATTCTGCGTAGTAAAATATGTTTTTCTTGTTTTTTTTAATACCCCAATACTGTTCCTGTCATCTCCTAGATTACCTTCCAGGATATTTATTATTTAAATTATTTTATGATTAATTCTTCAATTCATCTGATTATTTATATATATGATGTAGGATTGGGTTTCAACTTTCTTAGAAAAGATAGCTGGCTGTGTTAGCATCATTATACAATTGCTTCTTTTCCGAGCTGAAATTCGTCTCTGCCACATATTAAATTATCATATATGCTTTGATCCAGTCCTGACCCCTCTGTTCTGTCCCACTGATCTATGTGCTGCTGCTTTGCAACAAGCATTTTGATTTTATTTTAGGGCCCTTAATGTGTTCTGAGCTCTGGCAAGCCAAATTCTTCTCCAATATTCTTCTCTTTCATGTGCTCTATTTATTCCTGGGTTTTTGCTTTTCTGCATGAACTTGGAGATCAATTACTTCAATGGTGCTTTAGTCGCCTCTGGACCCTTACTGTAGTAAGAGGCCAAGCACGGGGTCAAGCATTCAGTTGGGAAGCAGGAAATATGTGTTGAATGCTGTTCTGCTCTTTTCCCTCTCCAATGCTTCCTGTCCCTCCACCCCCAGGACATTAAAAGATATTAAATAGTATTAACACCAAAAGTAGTTAATCTGAAAATGTGTACAGAATAGATGAGTCCAAGTGAATTCAGAGGTATTGAGCCCCTAGGGGGTAGTCGCACTTGAGGCCTTTGAAGCAGTGTTAAGTCATTCATTTATTCAACACCTAATTTATTGAACACTTACTATATACCAGCTCTTGTTCTAGGGTCTTGGGGTATGGTGATGGGCACGGTAGACTAAAGTTCAATTTCTAAGGTGTTCCAATGTTGTTGGGTTAATTATTTTTTGGTGTGAAAATGAAATTGTAGTTTCATTGTAAACAGAATCCCTAAAATTATACAAAGTCTGGAATTTGTTTCTAAATAACCTAGGGTTGGCGGAAATGGATGGAAATACAGGTGCAACAGATTGGCCATGAGTTGATAGTTTTTGATTCTCAGTGATGGGTTAATGGGGTTTTATTATGCTAGTCTCTGCACTTTCGTATATATTTGAAACATTCCATGATAAAAGTTCAAAAATGAATGCAAAACTTACTATGCACTAGGCAATGTTTTAATTGCCTCATGCTCATGAATTTACTTACCAAAGCCTCACAACAGCCCTATGAGATGGGTATTGTTATCTCACTTTTGTAGAGGGAAAAATGATACCCTGAAAGATTCAGAAACTTGCCCAAGATCACAGTTAGCAAGTGGCAGAGCTGGGATTTGAATCTAGCCTTCTTCATGGCCCTGCTCGCTCCTTCCAACGGACCTGTAAGCGAAGAGCTGGATATGACA
Source organism: Tamandua tetradactyla (assembly GCF_023851605.1). Taxonomy (NCBI): domain Eukaryota; kingdom Metazoa; phylum Chordata; class Mammalia; order Pilosa; family Myrmecophagidae; genus Tamandua; species Tamandua tetradactyla. Next base: position 29,032,460 of record NC_135333.1, read on the forward strand.
AGATTATTCCATATAGTAGGAAGAGCTTTGAAGGAGATAAAGCAGTATTATGGGGAAAGAGTGGTAATGGGAGAAAGTGGGACTGAGGATGAATGGGCTTGGGTACCCAAGGATGGCCCACCCGAGTTGCTGAGACCTGAATGGCAATGAGGAGTTGCACGGGGACTGGGGAAGATGTTCCAGGCAGAAGGACTGGCAAGTGCAAAGGCTCTGAGATAAGAACAGAACGAATGTCGGCATGGCCTTCCTTCTGGGGAGCACAGTAGACGAGGATGCGAGCTGTCTGGGAAAAGGGACTGCGGCCAGGGTGCCCGGGTGGTTCCGTGGTGGACTGCTCACCTCCCATGTGGGAGACCAGGGTTTGATTCACGGACCATGAACCCCCAAACCAAAAAAACAAAGAAAAAAGAAGAGCGGCTGGGATCAGATCTTTGTGCTGACCGTGGTAAGGCATTTATAGGCTCAAAGAAAGTGAACTAAGTCATCTTGGTAAGATCATAATGATTTATTGGATTTATAAGTTCAATAATCATTTAAATACATTTTCCTACATTGTGCCGTGCTAAATTCATTTACAACAGAGAAATAATTTAATTCTGAAGCCAAATGAACTGCTCTTTGCCTTCTTGCAAAGTCATCCGCTTGTGATTTTTCCCCCCATAACTTGATTCAATTTTTCTGTTCTTGCCATACTATTTCCAGCTCCTACGCACTTATTTTCAGTGGTTACACCCTTATCATCTTATTACTAGTCACTAACCAGGGATAATTTACTTTTCCAATTGACCTATGCTGTTAGAAAATGTCAAATCAGGTGGAAACACAGTCTGGTTAGCGAATTCTGAGAGGCAGTGTAGACAGCCAGTTGTGTGTGTAGCAGCCTAGGGGCCAGGTGTTGACGACTCCTGATTAGTTGAAATCACCTGTGATCAAACAGTCCAACTGTCAGATGAGGATCCACAGGGCACATTCTCAAGGGCACAGGTTGTAGTAACTGCTTGCATCAAACTCATGATGTGGTGTGCTTAATATTTTACACAGATGCTGCCACTTTGTATTGGTTCTAAGTAAATGTCTGACAATGTCAAGTTCAACATATTCTGTAGATAAACTATCCCCAAGCACAATGTCTCTCTTGAAAAAGCAACTGGCAATACGTGTAGGTTTATAGCGTAGAATTCACAGAAACCACACGTATTTGGGCAAAGTGGTATGGTGGCTTGGAGCTATGTACCGCAGAAAGACATATTCTTAATTGACTCCATTCCTGTGGGTGTGAACCCATTGTCACGACGATCTTTTGATGAGGTCACTTCAGTGAAGGTGTGACCCACCTCAATCAGGAAGGGTCTTAATTCTATGACTAAGGTCCTCATGGGGAAGGCCTCAGAGAGAGAAAGCCAAGGAAAGAAGCTGGAAGTCATTGACACTCAGAGAAGCCAAGAGAGGCTGCCACGTGCATTGCCACATGACCGGAAAGTCAAAGACCAAGGATCTGCAGCAGTCAGCCCCAGAAGGCCTCAATCTTTGGGGAGAAACACACCTTGCTGATGTCTCGATTGTGGACTCCCTCTACCTTCAAAACCATGAGCCAAAAGATTCCCATTGTTTAAGCCAATCCATTGTGTGGCATTTGTTTTAGCAGCCAGGAAACTAAAACAAGTGGGAATTCTGGAGGTAGCCAATATCCCCCTAACTCATTTTCACTCAAGCCTGACAATTGTGGACAAGTGAGGCTTGGAGCATAGTTATTTCAGTTCACTTTATAGTAGATTTTTTAAAGCTGAAAGTAGGAAGAGGATAGGATGAGGAAGACATTAAATGAAAAAGGAGAAGCTATAAAGTAAAACTTATCCTTTGGATAAGAGGAAGCCACTAAAGAGACATATTTATTCATAAATGAGTGCTCCTGGCCTTCCCTTTCCTGCTGTCCACTAATGAAGTTTTGCTGATTCTTGACTAGTTTTGGGTGGTCTTTGGTAGGCAAAATCAAGAAGAAAGGGGAAGAAGGAAATGGACAAGAAGTTCTCAACTTAGAGCTCTGGAGGAAATTTTCAGGTTGTCGGAGGGTAACACATTGGAGTGGCTTGTCCGGGTAATGAGCAGATGGGAATGGAAAGGCGAATTTTAAGGACAGTGATGTAGATTATGTGTCCCTTCGTGGATTTGTAAAACATAACTAAGGAGCTTGAGTTAATTTGTGTTTTTTGGTTGCTGGTTCTTTGCTCCATCTCTTTGCAGACTGTAACTTCTTGGTCACGACTTCAACAGGGAAAAAGGAGCCGGATGCTAGAAAAAGCTGTTTTGTCAAGCTGGCAGATTGGACAAGGATTCGGCGAAAGGCTATGTCAAACTACACAATTTAGACTTTAGAATTGGCCTGTCGGTTTTAGGTGTTAGGTAAAGAAGCCAGAAGAGATAAATAGCCCTAGGTAGGGAGTTAAAAGACCTACATATCTGCCCTTGCTTCACCAGATGCTCTCTTCCTTCATTCAATAGATTATTGAGTGAGCAGCTTCTATGTGCCGGGGCTGAGCCAGGAGCTAGGCATGTGTGATGGTTAATTTCATGTGTCAGCTTGGGTAGGTTATGGTGTTCAGTTGTTTGGCCAAGCAAGTACTGGCCTGGTTGATACTGTAAGGGCATTTCATAGATAGATACAAATCATTGGTCAGTTGATTGCATCTATGGTTGATTGCATCTACAATCGACAAAGCAATGCAGGGGGTCTTCTTATCCAATCAATTGGAAGCCTTATAGTGAGAACTGAGGATTTCAGCAGTCAGAGAGAAGAATTTCAACCAGGCAGCTTCTCCTGGGATATACAAATTCACTGTCATTGTAGTTTCCAGCTTACTTCCTGCCCTACCGAGTTCAGATGTGCCAGATTTCAGAATCATCTTTTTCAAAGTTTCTAGCTTGCAGCCTGCCCTGTGGAATTCAGACTTGTCAATCTCCACGGTCCCTTGAGTCAGTTTGTATAATAAACTTCTAATATAACAGATATAATAATATAATAAATCTCTTAATATAGTTCTTCTCTCTATTCATTCATCTACCCACCCACCCACCCACCCACCCACCTATCTACCTATCTATCTATCTATCTATCTATCTATCTATCTATCTATCTATCTATCTATCTATCTATCTATCTATCTATTCATCCAGTTGGCTCTGTTTCTCTGGAGAAACCTGACTAATAACATAGCCTGTAAAGATCAATTATTCAATTTTCAATGGGCCTCAGTCTAGGCTATATACATATGGTTGAAAAAAATGTGATGAATTTCCCTACTGCTGGCATTAAAGATGTTTCTATTTTTTCATGATGATAGATAATATGAACATCTTAGTGCATGAAATGGCTTCTGGGTTTTGCCCTAGGGTATTTCCAGGAAGGAAAATCACAGTGAGTTTGGGTGACGAATAACCTGGTGAGTTTGCCATGGGACTTTGGCCACACCATTAGCCCATCTGGGTTTCCATTTTCCTTTCTGAGAACTAGGATCCCAGGAACTTTGTCTAGTTCTCACATTCAAACAGCCACTGGCGTCCTCAAACCATGTTTAATCCAGGCCTCTAGAGAGATCTGGATTCCCACTGGCTCAGGAAATTACTTATTATTGTTTTTGTCCTAAGCGAGTCACATCCCTCTTCTCTGGCTTTATTACCCTGCTCACCAGCAAGGCTGCTAAAAAGGCATAGGAAGGTCACGAAGTCCTGTGAAGGACAGAACTCTGGGAACTAGAGCAGAGAGCTTTCTTACCACTCCTTGGTGCAGACTCTCCCCTCTTCTTCCTGAACTGTCCGCTTGGCCCTTTGCCTTCTTCTCGGAGGGCTGGTGGGGATGCCCTCTACGAGAGCCATCAACAGATGGTGGCCACTATCTTCACAGCTGGACATCAACTGTTCATTAGCACTGACGCTGGCTCTACTGTGCCCTGGACTCCTCTCCAAGGAACCCATTCCCCAGAGGTCGTGTCCCTTGGAATCACCCCGTAGTTCCAGTCGGGCAAGACCCCTTCTTTTACTCACTTCATTCTTGGGATTTTCCCGACCTGTTCAAAATCTGGTCCTGAGGTGCTCTCTTCTGTTGATTTTGAACATAAACTGAACATTTTCTTTTTTTGGTTTGTTTTGTTAATAAGCTTTTGGAACTTTTTCATCAAAAGATTCCTGACCCCTACCCTATGTTGGCAAGCTCTGGAACTAGGTTGCTTGAGTTCAGAAATTTGGCTGTCACTGACTAGTTACGTGAACACATCTGAGTAATTAAATCTCATGGAGGCAGTTACCAAAACTGCCTCAGTTTCCTTAGATGTAAAATGGGGATTTAGAGTAGTATTTTTTTTGTTGTTCAGTTATTGCTGGTTAACAAACCATACTAAAACTTCATGGCATTCAAAAACAAACATTTTTTTTTCTCTCTTTTGCATCTGTGGGTTGGCTCTGGTTTGGTTTATCTAGGCTAGGCTTCTGTGCCGGATTGGATCTATTAAGATCCCAGAAAAGCCATGTTTTAATCCTGACCTAATCTTGTGGGAACAGCTGTTTCTTTTAATCCTGATTCAGTATTGTAGTGTGAAATTTTGATTAGATTTTCTTCACAGAGATGTGGAATGTCCAATTGTGGTGTGTGACATTTTGATTGGTGAAGATGTGACTCCACCCATTCCAGGTGGTTCTAATTAGTTAACTGGAATTCTTTAAAAGAAGAAACATTTTGGAGAGTCAGAAATGACAGAGTCAACAGAAACTTCAGAGCAGATCTGACACAGATGCTGACACTTGGGGAACAGAGACAAAGAGGTTTGGAGATGCTTGGAGCCCAACAGATGTTGCCATGGGATATTAAGCAAGCCAGTGCCCAGAGAGAGCCAAGGGAAGCCAAGATATGAAAGCCAGCCTGGAGAAGCAAAATGAGGAGCCCCCACTGGAACAGAGACTGAAAGCAATGGAGCCCAGGAGCAAGGGACCAGCAGATACCAGGCATGTGACTACCCAGCTGACAGAAGTGTTCCTGACCCATCGACCTTCCTTGAATTAAGGTAACTTTCCATGGATGCCTTAGTTTGGACATTTTTATAGGCTTAGAACTATAAACTTGTAACTTATTAAATTCCCCCTTTCAAAAGCTGTTCCAGTTCTTGTATATAGCATTCCAGCAGCTTGCAAACTAACACAGCTTCCTAGATGTGGCTCCAACTGTGTATAAAGCACAGTCTTCTCTATTTGTCTTCCATTGTCTTTGGCCCAGTGGTTCTTTGGGGTCTGTTCTCATGGCAAAGAAAGGAGCCTAAGAGGGCAAGTCCATCCACGCAAGCACATGACAAACCCCTACTGACTTACATTTGCTAACATGTTATTGGCCAAACCCAATTAACAGGGCAGGGAAATGATTCTCTTTCCATAATGGGAGGGGGAGGGGAGTGGATCTTTATTGAACAGCAATTCAAACTATTACATTACTTGATAGTCTGTTGTGAAGGTTAATGTGCTTATGAAAGTCTTGATACACAGTAAGTGTTCAATAAATGCCTATGACGCAAAACCCTGGAGTGAGGTGAGGAGGTGGCAGAGAGCCCTGAACCTGGCTGGTAAATGTCCACTCTACCCATTGGTCCATCCAACCCATATCCATTAAGAATCTACCATGGGCCAGGCACGTTCTATGAGGCTACATGTTAACTTCTGCTTGATCTATCTCCACAGTAAATTCTAAGTTACATTCGTTCCAATGGATATCATAAATAGGGTGATCAAAATTAAAATTAAACTGAGAACCTGAGGGTTCTGTGGCAAATCAAGTTTGGGTTCTGTGGCAAATCAAGTTGAGTGTACAACGCTCAACCATTTCCCTGGCGGCAGGGCTTGGATCCTGACCTGTGTTTATGTGCCTTGGGTCCAGCCAAGGGAGGGTTGAGGAATGCAGGTCTCCAGCTTTCTGGAACCACAGCCCCCTTTTTATGGAAGCCTCTAGAGCTGTGCCCTCAGGAACCTGACTTTAGGAAACAGTGCTGTAATTCTCCAATTTCTCCCAAGAGTACTTCTTCCTCTCCATCCCTGTAGCCCCTTCTCCTGCTCACCTCGCTCACTGTCAGAGCTCCTTACCTGGTCTTCAACCCAGCTGCTACATGGCAAATGGAGAGAACTTTCCAAAACCCATATCCTTTGTGTGAGCCACATACTACCCTCTGCTTCCTTTCCCTGGAGAGTCCTCCCTCCTGCTCTGCCATGACCCTGCTCCTCCTCCTTCCTGGCAGCCTCCTGCTGCCTTGGTCTTGCATTTTCTGGATCTTCTTGTTTGGATCCTGTTGGCCTCCTCTGTATCCTTCTCTCATACTCAATCATACCGCCTTGTTCCTGGGCCTTTCCCGCTGTCTCCTTGCTTTTGTGTATGTATTTTAATAGCTTTGTTGAGCTATCACCTACATGCCATACAATTCATCCAGTTTTAATTGGTTTCAGTGGTTTTTGGTGTCTTCACGGAGTTGTATAATCATTACCACTGTCAATTTTAGAATATTTTCATCACTTAAGAAGAAACCCTGTACCTTTAGTCCTAGGCCACCACTAATCTACTTTCTGTCTCTACAGAGTTCCCTATTCTGGGCTTTCAAGTGATTAGAATCATATAATAGGTGGTCTTTTGTGACAAACTTCTTTCGCTTAGCCTAACGCTCTCAGGGTTCATCCATGTTGTAGCATGCATCTATATTTCACTCCTTTTATGGCTGAATAATATTCCATCGCATGGATAGGCCACATTTTATTGATCCATTTGTCCACTGAGGGATATTTGGGTTGATTCTACTTTTTGGCTACTGTGAATAATGCTGCCATGAAAATCTGTGTTCAAGTTTCTGAGCAGACATCTCTTTTGGGTACATTCAGAATAAGGAGTGGACTTGCTGGGTCCTATGGTAACCCTGTGTTTAATCATTTGAGGAACTGCCAGACTGTTTTCCAAAGCAGCTGTACCCTTTTACATTTCCACCGGCAGTGTAAGTGGGTTCCGATTTCTCCGCATCCTCACCGGCACTCCCCTCTTACATTCCAAGGGTCTCCATGCAGGAATTGCAGTGTAGCCCAGGAATAAGTTCATGGGTCTCCTCTTCACTCTTCTTCCATCCCACTCCCACCCCACCCCTGTATCAATAAACACATATCCAGGGTCTGTTCTGGCCAAACCTGTGTAAGAGGCCAACACGATGGGGAACACTAGAGACCAGGCCTCAGCCGCTCAGAATTCAAGGCTTAGCTGGAAAGATGGTGAAGCAAGCATTTGCAGCACGAGGAGATGAGGTCTAGGGTGAGGGGGGTAGGCAAGGCAGGGATGGGGCTGGAGGGGGTGCTCCTCTCCCGGGTGCCAGTGGAAGCCCCCTACCCCTTTGGGATGGAGATTGACATGTGAGTGCCTAGTGGGCACCTCTGCTCAGATAACAGATTGGCTGAAGCTGCCCGTGGACTCCAAGAGATCCCGAGTGACATCAAGGGGGAGAGTCATGCACCGTGAGTTGTTGAAGAGGAAGCTATTTTAAGGAAAGAGGAACGTGACACCCTGAAAAAACACATCAGGGGTCAGGAGAAGGAGCCTCACTCACCAGGTCTCAGTTTGCCTGTCTGTGAAATGGGGAGACGCTGGTATCCCCTTTAGAGCGGAGCTGCAGGGATGGAATGAGATGAGACCTGGCAGAGCCAACAGTAAGCACTGTCATCATTACTGTCTCATTTAATAATGACCCTTAAAACTGGGGGGGCTAAGGCGCCCCAAAGACACCCCCTGGTGTCGCTGACTTCAAAGAGGGAATAGTCATGCTATCTCTTTTCTAGCCCCTCAGGCCCAGCTGCATGTCTACACTCAAGGGCCTTCTCTCGCATCACAAGAGGCAATGCGAAGCCCTAACAGCAGCAGGAGCGTAGAGTTTTACAGTTTACAAATCCCTCCTCTACACAATACGTAACTACCCTCACACGTGCCCAGCACCTCACTGTTTATAAACCACAAGGGTGTGCTGGGGGTAGAGATGCTGCCCCTTGCCTTACGGATGAGAACACGGAGGCCAGGGGAGTGGATCCGGGGTCCAGGCGCTGTTTCGCCTGCACTCCAGGCCCCTTTGGGCTCTCGTTCCCTGTGCTTCCTCCACCTCCTGCAGAAGGTGGGGCTGCCTGGGTGAGGCTTGAGAACGCAGCCTCTGTTCAATGAGCTAACGGTGAAATTGGAAACTCAAGGGCTGGGGGGGTGGCGGGCAGGAAAGACAAGCTGTGACTCCAGGACGGAGGGTGAGTGAATGGGGAAGAGCAGCTCTGGGGAATGGAGGGCAAGCCTGAGCCCCATGTCCACTGAGGGCTCCCTGGAGCAAAGTCCCTCCTGGAGTGGGGAAGGCCACTCTAGTGGCCTGTGGACAGAGTAGCCTGCCCTTGGGCCTGTCCGGAAGCCCGGGGCAGGGGAGGTGAGGGAGGACTCTTGGGCTCCCAGGGAAGACAGATCTGGGCTCAAATCCCAGTGCTGCCATCCGGAGCAGCTCTTCTGAGCTCATCTGTGAAGGGCGGGTGTGGCATTGCTGATTGTGGAGGGGCTCTGGGGAGCAGGGAGTGTGCCGCTCCTAGGAGCAGGCACAAAATAAGTGCTCACAAAATACGTGGCAGCTGCTTTCATGGGGTGGGGGTGGGAGTGTGTGCAAGTGGGCAGCGGGGGGGAAGGGGCAGGGCACTTCCTGTCTCTTTAGAAGACAGAGATAAAATTTCTCAGTTGCCTCCATTTGTCCTTAATGAGGCTTTCAATTTCGACGCATGAGGTCTAACTTCTACTGGGGTTAAAGAGCTAGAGACATGAATAGTTTCTAAAGGTATTAACTCTCTTGTCTGTGGTATATCACATGCCTCTTGCACGTACAAAGCCTCTCTTATATGCTGTTTATACAGATTCACTGAGCTGGGTGCTGTTGTCCCTGTACAGGGAAGGACTTGGGGCTCAGAGAGGGAGAGTGATTTGTCCCAGTTCACACAGCTAGCGCATGGCAGAACTGGGGTCCCAGTTCAGGTCTCCTGCGTCTCAATCCCAGCTCCTTCCAACACTCTATTTTAATTTGGAAAGAGATGGAAATGCCAGGGAAAAGGGACAGGACAAATAAGAGTGTAAGCTCTAAGGCAGGTATTGATAATAGGGTATATGGGAACTCCATATTTTCTTTACGATTTTTCTGTAACCCTCCAATTTCTCTAATTAAAAAAACAGAATGTAAGAAGGAGAGCATGATTGTACTTCGAATCGTTTTAGAATTTTCACTAGACCCTTTAGACTTCTGCTCTCACCTGCACTCACCTTCATGATATACAGCAATGAAGCTGCAGTGAGAAAACCTTCAACTAGTCCATTTTTCAGTTTACACCCCAGAATCCCAAATTAATAGAGGCTTCCTCTGTGCACTGGGAGAATGCCAAGAGAGCTTTCCATTCTGGAACTGGGCAATAATAATAATTAATGGAGTTTGTGAGGTAAACAGGAAAAGGTTATATTCTGTTATATTTTTTTCTAATAACTGCTCCCTCTGTGTTCTGTTGCTGGGTAGCTGGATTCCTTCAGGACATCTCAGGCCCATTCCATAAATTTCTGGTCATTCTCTGTTATTAAAAAGAACAATCCACTATTGTTATTAAGGCACAATTCTGTTCATTTAAAAGTGCCAATCTCATATTAAATTCAGAGCTCCCCTATGAGGCGTTGAGTGCGTGCATGCATGCGTGCGTGCGTGTGTGTGTGTGTGTGTGTGTGTGTGTATGTGCAACCTCTGGAGTGGGTCTGGAGAAAGTTGTCTCCTCGTGGAAGTGCTCTTGGCAGTTGGGCTGTGCCCACCTAGATGTTCAGATCCGCTGCCCCCTCCTCTGATGGGTCTGAGCTGGAAGCAGCCTGTTTGCCACCCTCCCTGCACCCATTGTTCTGGCCTGCGTTTCTGTCGGGCACAGGGCAGCTGTGGCTCCTTCTATGAGGTGGGTGTCCCAAAGCTGGCTCTCTGGGGAGAAGCATTTGTTGGAAGAGCTTGGAAGCTGCAGTTCGGCCTCCACCTCTCCCTCCTTCTCTGGGACCTCACGGACAAGTGGGGATGTGCCTCACCGCTCCAGTTCCCAGGGCCTCTGATCGAGTCTTGCTCCCAGGGCCCCTCCTTGAGTGTCTGCATGATGAGGCACTGGGAATGGGGCCTGGCATGTCTGCCGCTCCACCAGCGGCCCTTGTCATTATCGTTCTCCTCCAGGGATCAGGTTCACCTCGGGTCCAGAAGGGAGCCCAAGGCTGCGTCTGGCTCTTGCAGGCCTTGGAGCTGTTTGGCGATCCCTGCCCAGCCTCAGCTAACAGGCCTTGGTTCCGTTCCTTCCCGGCAGATGCTTGTGTCGCATCAGATGTCCGCTCACCGCAGCTGGTGCTAATTGGCCATGTTATGGCGTGGCAGCGGGCTTGGGCAGCGGGGGTGGGGCGCCGTGCGGTGCAGTGCGGTGCAGCGCGGTGTGGGGGTGGGTGGGAGGGTGGACACGGGGTCTGCTGCCTGCGTTGTGCTTCAGGGACCCCAGCCTGGGGCCGACCGTCCAGTCCCTCTGTCCCATTGTTCCAAGGCGATCACCAGCAGGAGGGTGGACTCACTTCTTGGTCAGTAGCACCGTCCTTGGGTGTTATTTGGGATGATAGTCTTTACCAAACTGAGCACCCACTATGTGCCAGCCCCCTTGAGGATAGTAGGGACAACTAATAATAAAAGCCACAGCAACAAACATTGCCAGGCTCGCTCTTTCACTCACGGAGAGGCTTATGCCCATTTTATGGATCGGTTAGTTGAGACAGAGGCACGTGGATGAGCAAACAGGCCAGATACTTGGGCTCTGCTTGATGTGTCTCTATCAGCATGACTCCTTCTGATTTACTTCAAGGCCAACTTACAAAAGTATTGGATTCTTCCAGATACGGCACAGTCTGAGCTCCGGGAGAAACACGCACGCCTTCTATTAACCCGGATCCTGTGGCTTCTAAAATAATCCATCCCTTCCTCCCTGGGCCAAATGTGGTATCCTCATGAACTCCATCTGTACATCAACCACTCCCACACTTCTATCTCCTGTTCAACCCCTCTCCTGCACCCCAGAATCGTATCTTCAATAGCCTCCTCTTGGATGTCTGATAAGAAGCATCACATGCCATCCAGCCCGACTCTTGGTCTCCCCATCCCGTGTCCACGCTTCTTCCGCAGCCTTGTTTGTCTCAGTTTCTGGTGATTGCGTTCTTCTCGTGCCCAGCCCCAGAGCCCTGGAGTTACCCTTGCCTCCTCTCTCCCTCCCTCACTGCACATCGACTCCATTAGGAAACCCTATACCCAGCCCCGGTCGCCCCTCTCCATGCTACTGCTCCCTCCTCTTTGGCCTGGATTGCCTTGTGGTGGCTTCAGAACTGGTCTCCTGCTCCCACCCCAGCCCCACCTCAAGCCACTCCCAGGGCAGTGGCTGGAATGATCCTTTTAAGATGTAAGTCAGGCCCTGTCACCCCTCTGCTCAAACCACAGTTGTGACTTCCCTGTTCAATCTGGGTCAAAGCCAAAGGTATATGGTGGTCTCCAGGGTCCCCCCCAACCTGGCCTCCTCCCTCACAACCCTCCCCTGCTCCCGCTGCTCAGCCTCGCTGGTCACCTTCTGTCCCCCACCTCGCCAGGCACGCCAGCGTCTGAGCGGCTTTGCCCTGCCTGCTCCCTCTCCCCCCGCCCCCTGCACGAGCGTGTGCTCACTGCCACACTCCCTTCGCATCTGCTCAGTGGCTCCTTCTCCCTGACCACTGAGGTGGCATCACTGACACCCCAAACTCCTGGCCCCCGCGCCCTGACCTACTTCTTTTTTGTTTCCAGCAAATATCCCCTTTCAACAGCCAATACGATTTACTGAAAGAGAATTATGGTGCTGTCTATTGTCGGACTCCCTCCTCTCGCAGGTCAGGTGGGACTCCTGGCCTGCTTTGTTTGCCCAGGGTGCTAGAAGTTTCTGGAGCACTGCCTGGCACACAGTGGACAATCTATGAATGAGTCTTCATTATTTCCCCTCAACATCAAATTGCTCTCTGATATTGAGACAAGTATAACAACAGTTCATTCAACTGTACATGTAGAGTTAATATCTCCAGGAAAAATTTAAAAAGATCCCATAGGGTAGGTTGCTGACCTCGCCCCTGCACCTGCTTTCAAGCTCTTTTTGTTCTCATCTTTAGGTTTTACCGATGCCACTAAGGCCCTTGGTGGACTCTGCTGTCATACCTCAGGGCCTTTGCATATGCTGTGCCTTTTTCTGCCCAGTGGACTCCTGAGTGTCATTTAAAGCCCGGTTAGTGTTGTCTCTTCCCTGAGGCCCTCCTGGACGCCCCCCACTCTCTTCTATCCTCCTTCCCGCCTCTGGTGACTTCTGTAACTAGTGCATGCCTCACATGGACAGGTCCCACGGCCTTGCGAGGGTTCATCTCTGTGACCATTGTGCCATTAGCCGGTGAGCTCCTTGAGTCTCCTTGTGCTCTTGCTCCATGTCCTGGGGCCAGTGATAGAGCAAATCTGATGCCAGCCAGGAGAGAAGAAACACTTCCAAGACCCTTTCAAGGTCACTGGCTGGCTGAGAATGAACAATGTTTTATTATTTGATCATTTATTTATACTTTAATTTCAAATCAGATTTGACTCAGCCTGAGATGAGAGAGGTACTGATATGGCAATAAACAGAATCCTGCATCTTGAATGCTTCCCTCTCCAACTACTAGATTTTTCTAGCTGACATATAAATATGCTGAAGTCTCTGCTGCAGCTATACGTCCCTTCCTAGGGCAGCTGGTACCCCTATAGCGAAGCCCCCCACACCTGTCTAACCTCTGCACCCACTTCTTTAAATTGGAGTAATTTTATTTCTACCCCATGTCTCCACTAAACCTGCCCCTAGCGAGGGCACCAGCTACTTCTGTTTACTAAATACAGTGGACACTCTCAGCCCTCAAATCCCCTGAGCTCTGGGCACCCCTGGGTATTCTGAGCCCCTGCCCTTCTCCCCCTTTGCTGCCCTTGTCTTGTGTGACAGCACATCCCCACAGTGGCCTTCTTCCTCTCCGGTGTCTGGCGCTCTGCCCATACCCAGGACACCCACCTTCGCCCTCTTCTCTGCTCACCCTACATGTTTCTTGAGCACAACTCTACGTCTCAGATGGCAGTTCCCCTGGGACTAGTTAGGGCAATTCTAGAAGTAAAGAAAGGCCATCCAGCAGCACGTGGAGGAAGGGGCTCTGTCCCCCTGGTGCCACAGGAAGCCAGGCTCCTTCCACCTGGAGGCTGCCCCAGCCCCCAAGTCAGCGTGGGAGGCCTCTGCCCCGCGGGTGCCCCCCACCTGGCTGGTGATGGGCTGAGAGACAGACGATATGGGCCGGGTCCCTTCTGCCCTCTTTCCATGAACCAGAACTCTGTCCCTCGGTCTCACCTACCTGCAAGGCAGGCTGGGAAGCATAGGGTTGCTGATGCCAGGAGGGACAGGTGGAGTCTGTTGCGTGCCACCTACAGGTACAGACTCACACTTCTCTGCCTCCTGCTCAGAGGCTTCTCCCGGGCCTTGGACCCTCACATACTAATGCTTCCTGGACATCGCCAGCGCTCGCCTCCCAGCACGCTGAGCCCCACGCCCTGGGCGGCGCTCCTCTCTGCTGCTTCAGCTTCTTCAGGCCAGATCCAGTCTCATGGCCTACATCGCTCCCTTGCCCAAGAAGATCCCTCCCTTTCCTTCATCCCTGCACCAACAGGTTCCAGACATCCCAGTCCTCTCACTCTCACCCCCTAAATAAGGCTCACATCTATCCCTCTTTTCCAACCCGCTGGCTCCTGCCTAGCTCAGGTTTCCATCATTTCCTTCCTGGACCATTGCAAACGTCTCCCAACTGGCTGCCCTGCCTCGGGCGTGGCCAGATGTACCCAGAAAGAACCTTTGAAAGCACAAATCTGTGCATCGGTCCCCAGCTTAAAGTTTTTTTAGGGGCTCCCCATCCCCAAGGATGAGGTCCCAGGGCCTCGGAGGTCCACGCGAGTCCTGGCAGCGAGGCAGTCGCGTCTCGGTCTCCCCACACCCTCCCTTGGCTTCTCTTGCCAAACGTTCTCGCACCCTTGCACCCTCCTCTCTGGGTCTCCCGCGGCCCCGCCCACTCCAGAGCCTCTCCCACCAGTGGCCCCGCTCCCTCCCGCGGCCCTGCCCATCCCGTGGCCCCACCCCCTCCCCTGCTCTGCTCACAGCCTGGTGGCTCATACTGTCCAGGTCCCTTGGGATCCCCCTGACCCTTCCCACTGTGCTCTCTCTACAACCACAGCACCGTCCTGAGCTGGTTATCCACATTGGTGTGGGTGGGTTTTTTGTCCTGTTGGCTAGACTGACATCTCTGACTGCAGGACCCGTTCACTGCTGTGTTCTCCCTTCCTGGCCCCGGCCTTGACACTTCCAAGTACCCAAGGAGTGTTTTTCTGAATGAAAGAATGAAAATATGAAAGTGAAAAGAAAGGGTTAAACAGTTACCTCTGGAAATCTACAATGAAATTCCTATGATTCAGTATAAAAGGTAGCACTGAGCCCCTGGTGTGCGTGCATGCATGTGTGTGTGTGTGTGTGTGTACACATGCGCTGCTTGGCAGGCCTCCACCCTCGCTCTGTGCTCCCACTGGACTGTCCCCTGGACAGGGTGAAGGAGTGTCGGGTGGAGGACAGGGAGGGTCAGATGGCTCCGAGTCCTCAGCCCAGTCTGTCCACTAACTGTCCCCGTCACCTGGGGAAAGTCACTCTGACCTTTTGTTTCTTCATCTTTCCAAAGGGGATCATGCCATCCACCTTGGGATTCTTTTGTGAGGGTTCATGAAAATATAGACTCATGATGATGGTGTTCTCACATTTCTTGGGCCTGGGAACGACCTGCGGGTTGGCTGAGTCCGGGAGCAGGGGATGTGATTGGAAGGAGACAGGCACCGTCACCACCTAGGGTTCAGGGCAGCCTGACTGCTGGGGACTGTGCAGCTGCACAACCGGATCTCCTCTATTAGCCGGAGCCAGAGCACGGGGGCTCACCTAAAGGCCATTCACTCAGCCTCCTGGCTGGCTCTCGGAGCTGGTGCTGCTGCTAAGACCCTGCACCCACCGTGGCTTGCACGACAGTTGGTATATGTCACTGACTCCTGAAGCCAGACAGGCTGGACTCTTGGTCTTCTTTAAAGGAAAGAAGAGCTGACATTGATTGAGCACCTACTGTGTGCCAGACCCTCTCCTAAGAGCTTTACATCTGTGATCATTTAATTCTCACAGTTGCCCTGGAAGGAGGGAACAGGTTATCATCTCCATCTTGCAGATAAAGAAACCAAGATTTAGGGACCCAAAGATTGAAAATTCCAGTAAAAGCATAGTGAGAAGGGGGATTTCCAAAGATTGCACATTTCAAATGCACGACAGCTTATTATTTTTAAAAACTTTTTTTATTGTGTAATATATATATACAAACCAAAGAAAGAAAAAAGCAATAGTTTTCAAAGCACCTTTCAACAAGTAGTTACAGGACAGATCCCAGACACAATGGCTTATTTTTAAACTCTCACTTGACCCCTGTCTTTAACTCTTCTAAGACCAGATGGCAGAAAGAAAATATGAATGGCCTGGCAGCCGGAATACCTGGGCTCACAATCCAGAGTCTAGCACTTACCAGATGAGTTGTATTGTTCAAGCCATTTTAACCTCTTAGAGACTCAGTTTTCACATCTGTCAAGTGGGACCAATCCTATCTCTCCCAGGGTGTTGAGAAAATGCAAATGAAAGGGCTTTGCAAACTGGAAAGGCCTGAGTGTTTTCTTTATTTAAATGCCATCATCACCTGCTTAAATGTGCCTTAGGGTCATTTCATGTCTACTCTGGCCCCTCTGCAGGCTCTTCACTGCCCAGCAACCAGTGGCATTTTTTGTTGCCTGTTCACCTAAAACCTTTGAAATGGTCTATGATCATTTTCAGTGCCCTGGCTCTGCCCACCTCTCATGCCTCATCTCACTGTCACCCTCCCTCTGCCTTTGCTCTCTTTTAAGGTCCTTTCAGGTCTTTTGCCACATCAGCTTCTTCCTGCCCTGGGACCTTTGCACAGGCTTCTCCTCTACCTGGAATACTGTCTTCTAATACTCTTCACCTGGGCAACACCGGCTTCTCCTTTAGAGCACAACAGAAATTTCACTTTCTCAGAGATGTTCTTTTTTTTTGCCTCCTCTACTTAATTAGGTTTCCCTGTTTTTTCTCTTTGTGATACTCTGTATGTTTCTTTAACCCTACAC
This sequence comes from Tamandua tetradactyla, assembly GCF_023851605.1. Taxonomy (NCBI): domain Eukaryota; kingdom Metazoa; phylum Chordata; class Mammalia; order Pilosa; family Myrmecophagidae; genus Tamandua; species Tamandua tetradactyla. Next base: position 29,048,800 of record NC_135333.1, read on the forward strand.
AATTCATTATTGCATTTTTACTTTTTTTTTTTTTAAATTTTTTATGTCTTCCTCCTCACTTGGAACATGAGCTCTGGGAGGACAGGTGTCTTGTCTGCTCTGCTCACCATTACGTCCCTGCCCCCTGCACGCGTCTGGTGCAGAAAGGGCATTTTCAGTTGACTGAGTGGAGGTGTTTCCTGCCATTTCTCTGGGGTGCCTGATCCTGCCAGTCCAATCCTAGGCTAGAAAGCACCAAGGAGAAGGAATGCCTGCAGAGCAATTGCTGACCAGGAGTTCTAGAGATTGTTTCATGTCTCTGATCTCATTTTAACCCTCACAACATCGAAGCTTTGATTTCTTCATTTGTGAAATGGGAGTAACTGGTATGTCTAACCAAGTCTGAAAATTAAATGTGAGAAGGTATGGAAGTGTCTGGTACAGTGGAGGTATTTTCCATATGCCATTCCCTCCAGATTTTACAGATTTCCTTAATCTCTCTGTGGGCAATATTTTTCCCCTTTTGCAGCTGAGAACACTGTGGCTCGGGAAGTGAAACAGTTTGCCCGAGAACAGGACGAGGTTCCCTGTGCTTCATTTGTGACTGGGCTGCCTTCCCCATCTGCCGGTGTTCTGGAGGCAGCCCCCACACCTGCCCTGAAGGAGAAGTGCCCCAGAGAAGCCCCCCTGCCATTCGTGGGCCTCAGGGGGGCACAGAAGGGGCTCCTTTCTACCGCGGGGGTCCTCTGATTCCAGAAGGACAGCCCACCCATCTCTCTCTCTCTCTCTCTCCCCCCTCTCCAGGTCCCCCTGTGTAGGCTGGCTCTGCAGCCATCTCGGCAGAACTGGGACCCAGTGACGAGGCCCTCTTCTCACCGGGACCACTGGGACACTACGTGGCAACTGACCTATATTCATTGCAAGTACTATTTGCCGCCTTGGTCCCCTCCCATCCAGCACACAGCCCCACCCCGCACAGACACCTGGGTCAATCCAAGGACGTTGTAAAAATAAAATGATCACACCCTGGTCCTCTGGGAACCACAGCTTTACAGTTTGTCCTGCTCCGAGATTGACAGGATTCACAACCCAGTTTGAGGAGGAGAAGCAGACAAGAAAGAGAAGAAGCAGGGAGGAGTTTGGGGAGGGGATGAAAAAGAAGCAGAGACTCAAGGATTTGGAGGAGTAGGGGAGGATGAGATGAGATGGATGAAGGAGAAAGATGCAAAGAAGAGGAGAGAGATCAAAAAAGAGGAGAGAAGAAAAATGAGCAGAAGAAATCCAGGGGAATTAACAGAGGTAGAAACTAAAATTCTAAAAAGGATAAAGGAAAGCCTTATAAAGAACAATAAATGGGATGGAAACAGAGAAGAAAAGAGAGACCTGGAAGAAAATTGGTGAAAGAGAAAGCATGGGGGTGAAGAGGACAAAATAAATGAAAAGCAAACGAAGCAGACCACCCAGAAAATTGGTTTGAGCTATTTTTTGAAAAATAGAAGAGAAAATGAAATAATACAAGAATATACCAAATGGAAAGGTTGGAGAGTTGGGGAAGAAGGACTGGTTGGAAAGATAGAAAGCAAGTTTGGACTGGCCCGTGGGCAGTCAGGGGTCCTTGGACAATGAGCGAACCAGACTCTGAAAGCTGGGTGATATTCTGAATCCCAGACCTGGTTCCTATATGGGGTCTTTCCCAGACCTCATACCTGCCTTGCCCTGCCCTGAGGTCATCAGTCCAGGGAACCCAGCTGCAGGTTGGTCAAGAGCAAACTGCCCTCAGAGACCGAGGTCAAACTTATTGATTCCATTCCACTCTGTACAGTCTCACACACAGACCACCTTGCACAGCCAAGTGTTCTGTCTGGGTATTTGTAGTCTCTCCCAAGTCCATTCTGGATTTTGTCTCCAAATGTGCGTTTAAAAACTCAGTATATTCAGAAGTCTCTCTTCCCTTCCTTCATTTATTCACTAGTCCACGAGTATTCATTGAGTACCTACTATGTGCAAAGACTTGTCAGCTAACAAGACAGACAAAATTCCTGACCTTGTGGCACTTAGAATCCCTTCTTTATTCCTTCTTCCTACTTTTGCCTCTTTCCGTCTCTTTTGCTCTTATTCTCTCATCCAGCTCCAGGTGTATTGGTTATTTATTGCTATGTAACAAACCACCCCAAACTTAATGGGGATAAAACAACAACAACCATTTATTATTATCCTCTCTCATTGTTTGGGGGAGGGTTGACTGGTCTCAGCTCTGTAGTTCATCTCTAGGGTCTCTCAAGCAATTGCAGTTAGACCATGGCTGGGGCTGGAGTCACTTCGAAGGCTTCTTGCTTACCTGGAGATGAAACACCTACACATGGCCTCTCCATGAGGTCTGGGCTTCCTGACAGCATGGCGACGGGGTTCTAAGAAGCTGTTCCACCTTTTATGACCTAGCTTCAGAGGTCACATGGGGTCACTTCTGCTGTACTCTATTGACCAAGGCAGTCACGAAGGCCATCTGGGTTTAAGGGGAGGGGACACAGGCTCTGCCACTTGTTGAGGGAGTGGCAAGGTCATATTGCAAGAAGAGGATGTGGGAGTGTCTTTGGAAAATACAATTTGCCACAGTTTGCCCTCTGGCTATAATGATTCACTGGGATTCACAGCCCTCCCTCCCTCTGCATGCAAACTATATTCATTCCCTTCCCCTCCCCTCTCTTTAGAGCATCATCTCCAAGTCCAGGTCAGAGTCATCCAAGTCAAGTGCAGGCATGGATAAGACTCCTTAGATGGAGGTCTTTGGGGATGGCTTCTTGAATCCTATTCCTCTCTACAGGGGACTCTATCTGCCCTCCACACAGCCAACACACGGTGGTGGGACAGACAGAGGATAACTACCACAGACACTCCAAAACCAAGAGAGGAAACCAGGGTGCACACAGCAGTCTTTGGTCCATAGCAATTCGGAAATCCTTCCAGGAACAGGCAGCCAGTTCCTTGATCAGTTCTAAGGCCTGAGAATGACTCTCCATGCCTCTTGGCTCCACTTTCTGGGCTCATGGATTCCTCCCCTGAGCTTCCTTGCATTTTCTCAATAAGTAAGCAGTGTTTTCTTTGCCTGATTCCTGCCCATAGAGATTTGATGGTAGAAAGGCCTTTCTTTTCATTTTAGGGTCTTGCTATCCCTTCCATTCAAAGTGTCAATGATTCCCTTAAAAGTTTTGTGGATTTCTTTATGCATTAATTTATAATTCCTCCCATCAGACAAAAGCCACACCCCAAATTGCTTCAATATAAGACCGTTTATTGAGGGGAGGGGCATTCCTGGTAAGGCTGCTATGGAATAATGTCCTAAAATTCTTAGAAGCTCTGTTATTTAATAGGAAGGATCTTTAAGAAAAGCAGTTAGGATCCTTAGAAGGCCCTTGCCTACTGGAAAAGATGTGAGGCATCACCTCAAGTCTTTCTGAGGTCTTATCAAAAGGCTTTACAGTTATGCTCTTGGATTCAACTTTAAATTACTTTCCTGGTAGCAGCCCTGGATTTGATCTTTGCCCAGATGTCATTGCTTAATTTGAGAATTGTCATGAGGAGAAATTGGGAATCAGACAAGTTTTCAAACCCAGGAAGTCCTGGGTCCTTTATATTTAAGAATTTGTTCTTTAGCTACTTCTATTGCCAGAGTCAGGTTTTGAGCCCAGGACTGTCTGTCCTCAAAGCCTGCTGTTTTGTGGATAGACCCTGTGGCCCCTCTGCACAGTGGAGTAAGCAAGGATCTCATGACATCCTGAAAGAAGCAGGGAGTTAAGCAAGTGGGAGACACTGCATGGATGAAGGTAAGAAATGGAAAGAAGTGCAAGGTGTTTGGGGGATGGCAAGGCAGCCAAGGGCACAGGACATTTCCATCTCTCTCCCCCGTCTTATTCTTCATACATCCAGTTCCTACTGTGTGATCCCTTGTGACCTATTTTTTTACATCCCTTTTGCAGCAGAGCCCTACTCAACCTTCCCTGCTACATTCCACGCTTCCATGAGTTGGCTCACGTGGGGCCCATCTTTCCCAAGAACATCCGTGAAGGTAACATCCTATCTTATCCGTGAAGGCCCAGGATGGCCATCAGATGCTCTGTGATGCCTTCCGTATTAGCCAGGGTATGCTAACTTGTAAAACCAACTCCCAATCCAGTGGCTTAACACAAGAGTTTGTTTCCAGTTTAGGGAGCAGTCAAAGGAAAGTTGGCTGGGGTGAGGTAGGTAGACACTACTGCATGCAGTTAAAAGGGGGCCCGAGCTCCTTACCAGTGCTTCCACTGACCTCTGGAACATGGGTCAGTGAGCTATGATCTGTGTCCATAAGTAAAGTTTCACTGGAGCATAACCACATCTATTTGGTTACGTATAGTCCATGGCTGTTTTAGTGCTATGTGGCAGAGGTGAGAAGTTGCAACAGGGACCCTATGGCCTGCAAAGCTTCACATATTTACTCTCTGGTCTCCATGGGAAAAGGTGGCTGGGCCTGGCCCTAGGGCTCAGTGGGCCTATGAAGAGAGAGCATAGAGGATTGCGTGGAAGGGTTCTCTGAGCCCGGCCTGCAAGTGGGGTCGGTTGCTTCCTCCCAAGTGATGGCAGCTGGCCAGGTAGCCCCTCCGAACTGCAGCTCAGGAGGCTGGGAAGGGTGGTCTCTCTGGGTGCTCAGGAGGAGAGAATGGAACAGGGTCTGGCTGACACACAGCCTCATCTCTCCATACCTCCTCTTCTTTTGCCTCTCTTTCTCCTCAGGTCCTCTTCTTCACCGGGCCCCTTGCTCTGATGTTCCCATGGGATGGAAAGTTCCATGGGGCAGAGACTGTGCCTGTTTCATCTCTGCCTGCCCTGTGCTCACAGCACAGAACAACGATTCCAAAAATAGTCGGTGAAGAGAGGAACGAACAGGTCTTTCATGCATGCTCCTGAGTGCTTTGTAAATACCCCCGGTCTGGAACTTCCCTCATTTTTTGTACCTGTTTCTCCCACTAAGCCTTGGATTCCTCTCTTTACTCTATCAGTTTCTTTTCAGGCACCTACTGTGTGCTAAGGAGTGCAGGACATGTGTCCCTGAATAAAGCAGACCCAGCCTGTGCTCTCAGGGGCCTTGCAGTCCAACAGAAGACAAAGGCTGCATATAGGTGTCCAAATCACTGTGACACCAGGGGCGAAATGCTCTGACAGAAAGGGGAAGAACAAGTGCCTTGAGCACATCTGATGGAGAGGTCTGAGCTCATCCAGGGGCTCTGGGAGGGCTTCCCTGAGGAGGTGATTTTGGGGCTGCCATCCAAAGCATAAGCAGACTGACAGCTGGAGGGACGATGGGCGGAAAAGAGAGGGGCAGGCTGAGGGCCCAGCTTAGGAAAAGTCCAGGGTGGGAGGGAGCATAACGATGATGTCAGTAATATTAACGTACCTACGACTCAAGTTCTTACAGTGTGCCAGACACCTTGTCATGCGCCGTGTTTCCTTGTGTTCTCACCTGCTCCCGGGGAGCCTTTCTCTGAGCTCCTGGCTGGGGGCTCCAGCTCCCGGAGTTCACACCATTTACTACAGGGATTTTACTTGCACCCCTGAGGAATGTCCTCTAGGACAGCTGCTTCCCTGCAAGCCTGTCCTCAGATGTTCCCTGCCATGGTGCCCTTCGGGTACCTGCCTGCCCACGCCACCTGCTTCCTTTCATTGCAGGCTGTACTCCTTGTGTGAACGGCTTTACCATCTGGAACCTCAGTTTTATCAGCTGTAAAATGGGCAAAACCACAGCCACCCACGAAGGCTGTTGTGAGGATGGAAAATTGCTGAATGGGGTAAGGTGTGAGGCTCGGCAGAAGAGCTGATGGGAGCTCAGGCTCCTTCCATCCTGCTACTGTATGACTGGGGCAAGCCATTTCACCTCCCTGAGCCTCAGTTTCTCAGCCACTGATAAACTGATAAAAGTCACCCTGCCCCTTCCAGGGAGTGGAGGGTCACTAAGAAAAGGGAAGGTACCTGCAAAGGCTGTGCCCTGGGGACATCCTGTGCCTATGTCTGCCCATCCACGGGATGAGGGCTTTGGGCAGTCACCTCCCTGCCCCTCTTCCTGCAGCTCAGACAGTCTGGGGTGCTTGGGGTTCCCCCTGCCTCACGCGGCTCTCACTCCCACTGCCTCCTGCCTCTGAGGGTCAGGAGCAGAGGCCTCTGCCGGGCCTTTGCTCTGATGTTGTAGCCCGTGGGCTGCCTGGGGCTGGGTCTGTGTAGGATGAGACCCCAGGGCTGCCGGAGCTGGGTGTGGAGAGCTGGATGTGGAGAGCTGGGTTCCCCCCACCTTAACTCGAGGCTCGGCCCTAGGCACTTTCCCATATCCTGGTGTCTGCTTCTCCTTTGGGAGTAGGAGACCCAGCACCTGGGAGATTCGGGGCCACGTGGGGACCCCAGGAGAGTAAGGGCAGAGGAGGAGGCTCTGCTGAATCTCTTGCTAAGATACTGGGGCTGCCCCAAAATGCAACCCTCCGGTATCACAGCCACGTTGGCTGGGTCTGCATTGAGGGTCTGGCCCCTCCCCCGGATGCCTCACCCTCATACCAGCCTAGGAAAGGGGGAGCAGTCAGCCTCCTTTTTGGGTATGCTGTATGGTGGGTCACATTTCATTCTTTTTCCATGTGAGTATCCCGTTATTGCAACACCATTTGTTGATTTGGGGGGAGGAGGTGGGGTGGGGAGTGCATGGACCAGGAATTGAACCCGGGTCTCCTGTATGGTAGGCAAGAATTCTACCTTTGAACCACCCTTGCACCCCAATCAGCCCCTTTTGCAGATGAGGGAACTGAGGCACAGCCAGGCCTGCCCTAGGTAACCCCCAAGTGCATGGCTCCTTCTACCATTCCAGAGACTGTCATTATCATTGACTCAGTGGTCTCACTTCTCAGGGGAGGTAAACTGAGGCCCAGGGCCATCCAGGTCATACCATGGCAAAGTGGAGCTGGGGCTCAAATGGGAGTTTCTTTCCTTCCCTCCCCCCCTCTTGCCTTGCTGCCACCGATGGCCATGGGCCTTCTCCTTCGTGCAGGCGCCACTTCCATCCCACCCCCCAGCCGGCTCTCCATTCCTCATACCGCAGGGCCTTCTGGAATTGTCCATCGCGCTCATGGCATGAGCTGGGGAGCAGGTCCCGAGGGGCTGAGGGGCAGAACAGGAGGGTGGTAGGCAGACACCACTTGGAAACCCCTTCCTGGCCCAGCAAGGAAGCCCCTGGACGAGGCGCTGGATGGGTTGAAAAGAGACTGACTCCCGGGGTCAGTCTCTGATGCAGGGGCCCTCCAAGTGTCTGAGTAAAGGGGCAAGTGAGGAAAACCATAGAGGAAACAGCTCCCCCAGGGGGCACCAGCTCCCCTGACTCCACTCTACCTTAGACTCTGAAATTATGTCACCCTCCTCCCCTAACCCCAACTCTTCAGTGGCTTCCCCTGCACTTCAAGCAGCCTCCGGAATCATGAAAGGCCCTGGGAGCCTTTTATGCCCCTAAGGTCCCCTCACCCCTAGTGCCCAGGCATTCTGGCCTAACATCAGACCGAGCTCTTCTCTGCCTCAGGGCCTTTGAACATACTGTTCTCTCTGACCTATATACAGTTTCCCTGTGTCACTGCCCAACTCCTACCCCTTCCCACCCCAATGGAGAGACTCTGGCTGACACTCTCCTCCCCCCATCTAAATAGGTCTCCTCTGCAGTCTTATTCAGAGGGTTCTGCCTGTTCTTTTGTAGCAGTTCTTACAATGGGTGAGTACTGATGTGCTTTATAACTTGGTTATTGTCTGTCTCTCTCACTGGACTGCAAGCGCCACGGTGAGAGGAGAGAGGGCCTCGCTTGTCCTGGTCGGTCCCAGAGACCCTGTGCCTGGTACAGGGGCTTGGCCCATGGTGGGTGATGGAAAAGCCGGCGCCGACTGAGACTCGGAGTTCTCAGAGCCCGGAGCTGCTCCGTAAACCCTTCTTGCCACCTGCTGTACGCGGAGACCCAAAGGCAGAAGGACCAGGCCCCTGGCTGAGCCTCAGACCACCCGGTCCCGACAGAGCCCCCAGGGCAAAGGCTCTCCCCGTGCAGGGCAGAGGCAGACAAGAGCCAAGACTCCTGGCCCCCGTCGGGTCTCTCCCCAGTCTCTGGTGGGGCCTGACTGGCCGCTCTTCCCAACAGGCCCCTCTCAGGGCACCCAGGTCTCCTGGTTCCACAGTGGGGAGCGGGAGGCAACAGACAACTCCTCGGGATTTCCCAGGACAAGCAAAACTCACCAGGATGGCATGAACATTTACGGTGCCAGCGTGGGGTAAGGGTTCTCCAAGTATGACTGTATTGCAAAACCTCAGCACCCATCCTAGAGGGGTGACAAGTGAGACCAGACAGGTGAGGTGACTTGCCTGAGGTTACTCAGCGAGGCCATGGCTGAGCAGGGATGCGAACCCAGAGGCTGTCTGACTCCAGAGCCTTGCACACAGCTCCACCTTCTCCTTCTCTGCCTTCCTCTGGTTGGAACAGGAGGGTGCCGAAGAAAAGCTGCTGGGAAGAATCCAAACTTCCTCACCATATTTATGAGATTCTCAGACTCCCAAGAGCAGCTGGGGGCTTTCATGCAAAGGTGCATTTGTATACAAAGGTCAGGGGCCCAACGTGTGCTCAGGTGGCCACAGCCTGGGGGGCTGCTGTGAAGGCAGAGGCGGGGCGGGGGGGACAGGGGCTCGCACTGATCCTGGCACCCAGGTGGGTCTCAAGACCCCCAACCCGGCTCCAAACTCAGCTCCTGAGCCCCCAACACCCGTGGAAAAGAGACTTTGTGTTGGAATCTCTAAAGAGACAAAGGTGGGGGACAAAAAGAGCTCACGGATGCTGTGAAGGCAACCTGGGATCACAGAAGGAGTCAGAGGCCGTGGGGACCCAGGTTCAAGTTTCAGCTCCTACTGGCTGGGTGGGTCAATTTCCCTGGTTGAGGTCCAGTTTTCTCTTCTGGAAATAGGATGCAGGGCACTTCTCTCGAAGAGTTGCCATACAAAATGCAATGGATATAAGATGTGCGAGTTGCCAATATTAAGATTTTTTTAATAATGTGATACTCATTTGTGCAACTGTCTCTAGATCTTTGCTTGAAAACCTTCCTTTATACCAGCAAGAGTCCACCATGGCCTGGGTCCTGTGTGCTCTTCATGAAACTACCACCTCACAGATGACACAGTGCCGAAGGGATTTCTAGACTCAGCACGGTGAGCTCAGTGCAGTCGCTGGGTTGGGATATCTGCTGCTTCCTGTTGGAATGGCTTTGTCAGTTGTCAGTTGGATCAGTTTATCCTTGGGCTAGTTCTTCTTTGGGTGCTCGTACTCAACCTACGAGCATTCTAGTGCAGCCCTGGGGTGGACAGCCAGAGACAAGCCAAGCATGACGGTGTCAGCTTAGAGACTGACCTTCCAACACAGGCTGCAAGAACGAGAACCAGCTGCCTACTTTGTGGGTAAGGCCAGGCCTCAAATGTATACATGTATTTTAATTTTATTTATTCTTCTTGTACCTGAAGTAAATGCAGTTTTTAAGCTATAGCCCCCTCTAACCCCTGCCCCCACAGAATCAGCAGCAGCGAGGTGGGTGCTACCACGTGTTCCCTGCCCATCTCTGCCTACACTTAGCAGGGCCTGAGGACAGAGGGTACCTTGGCGTTGATGGTGGATTCTATTACCCTCAGAACCAGGTTCCCCCTGATTGTGAGTGCAGTAGATGGAACTACTTCTTGGGATTTTAGGAAAACAGATAAGCTTCAAGCCCAGCTGGGCTGAAGCGTCTTTCTTTTTTTTTTTTTCTTTTTTGCCTTCAGCCGTGGCAGCCTGCTCCTGATTTCTCTGGAGAGGCAGCTCCTAATTAGAATGGATCGAAGAGTCTTTGCTCCAGCTTTGTCCTCGGTCTCAATTGAATCACTGCTTTAGGACTTAATCTGGTGACTGCCTCTGGTGAGCTGGGCTCTTGGTGCCCCGAGCTCCCCTCGGGCTCCGGCAGGCGGCAGGGCTCAGCAGGGACACTGCACCCCCTATACTCCAGGCCCCTCGTCCTTCTGTCTGTTTTTTCTCCATCTGCTTTCTCTCGCTTTAATTTCTTCTCATTAACAACCCAAGGCTGCCCAGGACATCACTCCTCACAGTCCCTGCTGGTGGGAGTGTGAATTGGGAACAATTTCTCTGGAGGACAATTTGTCAAATGCTATTAAAAGCCTTAAAAAAAAAGTACATAGGTTTCGACGTGGAAAATCCCTTTCTAGGAATTTGTCCTATAGAAATAATTGTGCACAAATATGCAAAAAGGATGCTGTCCTCTGTGCTTTTTATAAGGGAGACAGCTTGGAAACAAGCTGAACTCCATCAGTTGGGATCATTAAAGCAAACCATGTAACAGATCATGCAACACACCAATGGGAAAAGAGCCTTTTGATGCTAATCAAGGAAATATGAATGTGGACTGGGTGTTAGGTGCGCCTAAGGAATTACTGCTAATTTTATTTGTGTGCTAATGACTTTGTGATGAGTTTAGAGACACATGACCTGAGAGTTAGTATTTGATTTAAGCTGTTAAATAATAATAACAAAATGGAAGGGAAGAATAGGACAAAGCAAGTGTGGCAAAATTTCCAAAGTTCTGAATCTGTCTAATGGGTAAACGGGTGTTCATTATATTGTTCTTTTCTATTTTTTGAAATTTTCATGATTTAAAAAGAAATAGAGTAATCATGTAAATTTGCACTTTTTGACCTGGAATGATGTCCAACAAGATATCGTTAAGTGAAATGAGGAAATTCCACATAGTACATATGGGATTATCACATCTTTTGCTTTAAAAATATGTATGCATTTTTCACACAGAGGGAAAAGGTTGGACGCACACACGAGAATATGAATAGTGGTTACTTCTGGGTGGAAGAATTTGAGTAATTTCTATTTTCTTTATAATTTTCTGTAGTTTGACTTTTCTTGCAATGGTTGCATTACATTTGTTTGCTTGTTTGTTTGCATGGGCAGGCACCGGGAATCCAACCAGGTTCTGGCATGGCAGGCAAGAATTCTGCCACTGAGCCATCGTTGCGCTGCCCGGTTGCACTGCTTTTATGCTCAGAAAATAAAAAGTGCAATAATTTGGAAAAAGAAAATTTGGAAATCACTTACTCTACCTTGGGCATTTACTATACATCATGCCCTATGAAAGGGGTCTTACATATGTGGTCTTATTTAACACCCCCATACCAATTGATGTGGTTGGTGCTGTTATTCCAACTTGATAAATGGAGAAGCTGAGGACCAGTGAGGGCAAGTGCAATTGCCCTTCTGCTCTTCTGACCTAAGCCATTCCTCTTTCTACTAAACCCCCGCTCTTTCTAGGGACCTACAAGGAGTGTAGGATGCAATGCCCTCAAGGAATTGTCCTTCTCTTAGCTCTACTGCTTTCCCATCCTCACACTCAGCTCTGGAGTTACTTCCCTCCGCACCTAGGGCCAGTTACATAATGAGTATGGTGAAAATGCACTTTTCCCCTCAACATCACAGGTGAAACTCTCAAACCGCCCATTCAATATTTTCTCCTAATGAGCAAGCTAACTAAGCCGTCTTGCCTTTTTTGGATAGGAAAAGCTCTCCGCCGCTGCCCTGTTCATATTTATCAGCTCTGTTTACCGGCAGAGCGGAAGAGTGACCGGGCATCAAATACATAAATATCATAAAATCCACAGGGAGCTGGCAAGCTCGAGTTCTTAATCCTGGCTCCACTGCTAACAATTTGCAATCCAAAGAAGTCACTCTCTCTCTCCGTTTTCTGTGTCTAAAGTAAATAAAGGATAACTCATTAAAGAAATCAATTGATGTGCTGAGGAAAAGGTGGGGGGAAAGACAACTCTAAGTTGACTTGAAAATACATTTCCCAAATTTTTGTTAAGGCTCAAGATGGACAGAGCTATGTCTGGTCTTGTCTCCACCTCAGCCCCATCAGCTCTGGGATAGCATACAGCAATTGTCTCATACCCAGTTCCTGCATTTCCAGTTACTGCCTCTCCCACCCCATCTCTAATTCTCCCAGGCTGACCTTACCAAAGCAACATCCAGGTGAGTTCTTTTTTTGGGGTGCATGTTCCGGGAATTGAACCCAGGCTCCCGCCTTCCCAGGCCACGCCACTGTCCCAGTTCCTCCTGCTGGTGCTGCAGGATTCCCCCCTCAAGCCTCTCCCCTTGGAGTCCCCTGGTGGGAACGAGCCAAACTCCAGGGACGCACACGAGCCCTCCCCCCTCAAGGATGCCATTGCCACACTGTGCCCACAGCTGGCACCAGGCTTCTGCAGCTCAGCAAGCATCCAGCTAAGGTGAATTCCAGCCCCCCCTCCTGGCAGGGCCCTCCAGCTCCGGAGGATTCTCTTGCAGTCTCCTTCGCTTGGCTCCAGGGGGTGGCTTAGGAAAGGGGGTGCTCACTTACCCATCGGCCCTCACCAGCAATTCTTTCCCACTCCAGTGTTCCTTTGTAGACAGCAGAGGGGTGGGGGGTACTTAGTGGCAGCAGGACCAGTTCTGCCACCTCCTATTCAGCCACAGGGAAAGTGTCTGGCGCAAACTTTGTGATCTCTTTAGGAAGTGGGTTACTTAGCATCTCTTTGTCCACAGCTGTGAGCCCTAGTTACCAATTCTGGGGCAACCGGAGATGTCCCCTCCATGTCCCCTTGGTTTGTTTGTTGTAGTTCTTTTGGAATGGATGATATGAGACCAGCAACTTGGTCTTGTTTACTGCCATGTCCCCTGTGCCTAGAAAAATGCCTGGCACATTTCTGAAAGAATACACTCAGTGGTAAGATGGCTGTGGCTGCTTCCAGTTCACACGGGGCAATAACGGGGGCAGGAGGGGGATAGCGGGCCTGGTGCTAGCTGATGCCACGTGCCTGCACACTTGTCCCACTTGTACTACATTTGCTTCTCAAGACATCTCAAGAGGCAGCCTACCCATCTCCCTTTGCAGATGACAAGACCTCCCTCTGCCCGCTCCTGGCCCAGCTTGGGCTGACTGCACAGCGGCTCTGAGCTGGGCTCGGGCATCCGTTATGCCTGGCTCTGCCACCCCCTGTGCGGGAACTTGGCTACGTTACATAATCCTCTGCCTTCGTCTCCTCATTTGTAAAGGTGGATGACAACAGATTCTACCTAGTGGGGATATACTGAGCTGATACATGCAATGTGCTCTGCAGACGCAGAGACATGGCAGGTCATACAACAGTAACCAGAGTAATGGCCATTAGCTTTGCTGCCACTGAGACAATCCCAGGTCTGGCTGACCCCCGAAGGGTCACTGAGAAAGCCTTCCCCAGAGTGAGGGGGTAGACAGTAGAGGAGGTCTTGGATGCCAGATCATGGCCCAGGGCCCTGATGTAAAAGGCAGTGAGGAGCCTCTGTGGGTCTTTAATTAGGGGAGTGGAATGATGAAAGTGGTGTTTTAGGAAGATTAATCTGGCAGCAGGGGACAAGTTGGAAAATAGTCAAGCACAGTGCAAAGAATGATGCTGCCCAGCTCCCTAAGAGAGGAGGGTCATTACAGGGAAGTGGCTGCCTTCTTGGCTCCCTGAGCACTCAGGGTTCCCAGTAGCTGGGAGAGGGTGGGCCCTTCGCTCAGAGACAGGTGCCGAGGGAGGACAGCAGAGGGCACTGTTTTGTCAGTGACAATAGCCTCTGCCAGGGAGCTTTGGCATCTGGACAGGCAGGAACATGCAGCAAAAATGAATCTCTGTGTTAGCAATAATGAATGGGTAGAGCCATCGGCCTCTGTCTCAGCCATGTGGTCAAAGCTAAGGATTTCAACCACAGTAATTCGGAAGCAAAAGCTGGTCCAGGCCCTTCCAAAGTCCACTGGTGGTGGTGGGGGGGGGGATGTCTGCTTTCTCTGCGAGGGCCTGGTCAATGCTAGGCCAACAGGGAGCCCGGCCCACCCAGCCATCCAGGGTGGCTAGGACCACCTGACTCAGACAAGTTGACAACCTGCAGTGCCAACCCCGGAGGTGTCCCCACCAGGAAGAGCCATCGACGTCCCGTGCTCGGCTCTGGGGCCGCTCTGGAGCAGACAGCGCCACAGCAACCAAAACACAAAATGGAGCCAGGGTTGCCCCAGCCAAGAACAGAAGAAGCTGCTGCTTCTACACTTTATCCTAATTTTATTTAAAGCCGTCATGATATATTGGAAGTGCAGAGGCAATTCCATCTTCTCATCTTCCAAGGTGACAGTGCCTCTTGCCAGCTCCACGGCAGCACCACACCGCTGTAAGGGACAACTGCCCAACAACTTCACACCAAGGAGTGGAAAACTTCCACCTTTTCCCGGTACAGCTGGTAGAACTGCCTGGCCAGACAGTGGAAAGGGGCCTCATAGTTTTCCATCTCCTTCTGCAGAGAGAAGGTGAAGCAGTCGGCTGTGCTGGTTTTGTCATCAAAGCCAGCCAGCACTCACTGAATGCGCCTCATTTCATCTTTGTTTGCCCAAGCCCAGCAGCAGGGTTCACAGAGAAAGCCTGGGCTGGGGGTGGGGGAGGGGCAGGCAAGGGTAGGACCCTCACTTGACAAGAATCAGGTGAGACTGGGGCTGGCCGTTCTGCTGGCCGGGCTGAAGCTGCCCTGGCAGCTTGCAAGGCCTTGTCTGTCACACTAAAAGGCTGTGGCAGAGCTTCCCTGGGGCCATGGTGGGCAGAGTTGGAGAGCCAGCCTGGAGGTTTTACAGGGACCCGCAGTGATGGCCTCCAGGAGGGTGACAGGTTCCCCCAAGAATAGGCAGGGGCTGCAAGAGGAGCAAGCCGTTAGCCCAAGAGGGACCACCTGCCTTAGGGAAGCTGCAGGTGAGAGCGCCGAGTCCTGATGGCAGCCTAGGTGAGGCAGCCACGGCCTGCTCGCGCCCCTTTCCGCCAAGTTACAAGCCAGCCCAGCTTCTCTGCAGCGGTTTGGAGGAAATAAGCTCCAACTTCAAGCTAAGTTTGAAATTTTGACAATTATGCAGTACTGGGCATCTTAATAACTGAAATAATGGATATTTTTGTGGCTAAAAAAGCTCAAAAGACTTTTTATTACCCTAGAGAGATCAGGAAATTATTGAACTTGCCCTGGATTTTATCTAAGAGTGGGAAAGAACAGGTCCTACAGGGCAAGTATGGACAGCATGGCAAGAAAAGGCAAGTTCTTAACTTAATACCTATTGTTCTCTCTTTCCTATACAGGCATCTGTACATATTTTCTTTTTCTTTTTTTTAAGAAATAAGTTGGCAGAAGAAAGAATTCACTACTTTGAAGAGAGCAGCTCAAGCTATGAATGCAAAATAACCCATTTTGAAGTCATCCTTGGCAGCTGGCAAAAGTGCAGCCTCGATAAGAGACAGCAAAATATCCCCAAAGAAACTGAAGAATTTCCAAACTGAAGAATGCTACAGAAGTCATGACGTGACTTTGTTTTACAGAGGAGTAACCTGGGGCCTAGGCATGAGTGGCCTAGCTGGGTGGTGGCAGAGCCCAGTCTCCTGAGAAGCAGCCTTTCCACTGTGCCAGCCAGGATGAAAGAAATGTGAAAAGAAAACCTGTCTCTGTGGCAACTACCTGGACTTTCTAGCAAAGGAAATTCCAGGGTGAAGGAAATGAGCTGGCCAAGAAGGGAACATATGTGACAATGCTAAAAGGTGGGCTGCGAGTGACTGTGCAGTTGGTACCAGGGACAGCCAGCCAAGAGCCTGTGAAAGCTGTCACCCTCCAGCGGGACATAAGGGAAATAATAACTCAGTTCTACATGCAAGGCCCCTTTGGTTGCTCAGGGTGTCATGTCCCAAAGCAATGCCAATGCCAGACAGTAAATGAAACATCAATTGAAAATACAGTCAAGTACTGAATGGAACGAGAATGAAGCTTAAATAGCACATGCACAAGGATTTCCAGATAATCCTAAAGCTCTTGAAAGCAAGATCTTGGGGGAACACAACATAAAAAGTAAGGAATTCAGTGTGGGCAAGCCTCAATAGATACCACGGCATGCTCCTGAAATAGTAAGTGCACACTGAACTGGTTTTCATATGCAATGAAGAATCTGTCTGTCAAATGACAAATTATAATCTCATTTGTATAGTTTGGAAACCTACAAGAGTGGGTTTGCTCAGAGTGAAGTACTCTGACCAGGCTTCAACAAGCACTTCATCTGGGGTGGTATTCTGTGAGAATCCTGAAGAGGCTCTGTGGGACAGAGCTGTTCCCTCGTGCCATGCTTGGAACACCCCTTCTAGAAGGTCCAGGATTTTTTTTTTTTTTTAACGTGGGCAGGCACCGGGAATCAAACCCGGGTCTCTGGCATGGCAGGTGAGAAATCTACCTGCCAAGCCACCGTGACCCACCCAGGGCCCAGGTTTTGAAACTGAATAAGCCTGAATCCCAGTCCCGGCTCTCCCTCTCATTAGCTGTGCAACCAGGGAAAGCTACTTAACCTCCCTGAGTCTGTTTGTCATTTGTGAAACAGGGACAGGAGGAGTAGCTGCCTTGCTGGGCTGTCATGAAAATTAAACAGGTAACGCATGCAAACTCCAGCACATATTAGGCACCCACCAAATGTTAGTTTCCTCTTCTTCCTGTGAATTATTAAATACAAAATCACTGGTTTGTAGTTAATAATGTCCAACTTCTTACAGTGATGAACATTAAAAAAAAATTTTGTTTAGAAATGCTATTTTTTTGGACTGATGCAAATATCAAGGGGTATCAGAAATTCAAAGGCTCATTTAGGTGCCTCCTGCAGGTGGGCATAATGACTGCCACTGCATTTAGTAAGGAGAGAGGTGGAGATGGGCTTGGCTGCGTCTCAAGCAGCACTTAGTTATATTTCCTTTTTAATTACAGCTTTCTTAACCGAGCTGCCAGTGGCACCTCAGTTAGCATCGACTCAGGGGGGACTAGTTAACTTGCACAGTTAATATCGAGTGCTTTGCTATGGGCTCTTCAAGCACAATTTATACCCACCTGTTTTGACGGAGCAGCAATACTTGAGTGGAGTTTAAACACACTGCCCCGTGGTCTTTGTGACTAACGTGCTAGGGCTGGGTTTTCATTTTTTTGTTCCCACCAAGAGTTGGGGCAGGTGGACAATTTCACACATATGAATGGAGGAAGAGGGAATACTGAAATATTACCTGGCATGGGTAGTACAGCTTACTGTCTTGCTCAAAGGTATGCTGTGCTCTATATAGTAAAAGCCCACTAATTTGAACTCCGTTCATTCAGCATTTGTGATAATTGGACCAGAGGCAAGGGTAACATTTATCTTTGCATTATCTATGAATACAGGGACTTAGTAAGTAATAATAGTAGAAACAAGATTCCAGGGGGACATTTAAACTCTCAAAAAGCTAAACATTTATTGAGTGTTTCCTCTGCACCAGACTTTGCTAAGTATTTTTATATTCGCCGTCTTATTTAAGTCTCATTTTTATTACTCAATGAGGGATGTCTTTTGTGATCCTTATTTTCCAAATGAGGGGCCTGAGGCGCCAGTAGGTTCAACATCATGCCCAAGGCCTCGCAGCTAGTTTTGCTATTCACTGCTGGAGCTCAGGGCACCTGGCTTCCACCAGCAGACCTTCCTTAATCTACTCCTAGGGGGATTTAAAAGGTCACATTTATATGAACATCAGCCAAGTTTCGTAGATGCAACAACAGAAGCCACTTTAGCCAATGTAGGATTTGAGAGGAAAATGATCTTTAGGATATTAACTAGTCCACTAACTTGTGGAGGCCAAAGAATCAAGTCCAGAGGCCACAAAGCCAGGACTGAGGGCTGAGCTACTACCACAGCAGCTCCAATGGTATGGCCTTGCAGGCCATCCAGCCACCCCTGTGCCTGATAGGGATGCTTCTTGGCCGCTCCTGCAGGGGTGAATTTTTATTCCCTTCCAAGGTGAAATCTCACCTAAATATTCTGATCGGTGAAGCCTGGGTCACGCGCCTGCACCCTGGCTGCAGGGAGGCTGCCCTTCAGACACAGTAAGGGGTCTGACAGGGCTGAACAACCAAAAATCATGATTTGTGTGTACTGAAGATGCTGATAACAGATAACCCTGGTTTTCCTGCTTAATGATGTCTCCTGCCAACCCTACCGGAGGACACTGTGGCCCAGAGACTCCTGGGGCAGCACCCAGGTGGGGATAAGGAGGACCAGGTGGGATATGGAGCCATGGATCCTGGTCCTGGCTCAACCCTTTACTTGTCATGTGACCTTGGGCAACTCATGTTACCTTCTTAACACTGAAATGGGAATTGTGCCAATTCCTGGTTCACAGGATTCACATGAGGGACTAAGGACACAACACTCAGAGAACACTGTGATCTCTAGTTCACAGGCAAGGGTTACTAGCACTGGACCCAGTGCCCTTGTATTTCTTACAACAGGCACACCTCGGAGATATTGTAGGTTCAGTTCCAGATCACTGCAATAAAGTGAGTATCGCAATAAAGCGAGTCACATGAACTTTTTGGTTTCCCAGTGCATATAAAAGTTATATTTATACTATATGGTCATCTATTAAGTGTGCAAGAGCATTATGTCTAAAAAATGTACAAACCTTAATTAAAATGTGACAGAGAATGACAAAGTGAGCACATGCTAATGGAAAAATGGCACCGAAAGAAATGCTTGATGCAGGGTTGCCACAAAACTTCAATTTGTAAAAAAAAAAATTCAGTATCTGCAAACTGCTTTAAAGCAAGGTATGCCTGTACTTGAAATACAGCTTTTCCCAGGCCTGGCTGAGCAATCTGCTTTATTGTAATGCATGAGGGACCCCTGTTATATTGAGAAAACATCCTGGGCTAAGATGTGAACATTGGTTCCAATTGAAACTTTGTATATGGTGGAGGAAAACTCAACGCATGTGAGGCCATGTGAAAAACTGCTTCCAGCAGAGGCCCACTCCAAACTTGGCTGCAGAGCAGGTGGAGGTACTTACCACTGATGTTTCAAAACATTCCAGGCCTTGGCCCAGAGCCCACGTCTGGGCCTGAGCTGACTCCACTGCTCGTCTGTCGGCCAGGTCTGTTTTATTTCCCACTAAAACACCTACTCAAAAGAAACAACCAAAAGCATCGCACTTAACTGTGGCCATCTGGGAGCACAGCTGGAGAGAGAAAGGAGCAAGCACACAATTTTCTGAGGGGCATAAAGCATCCTAGGTAGGTGGTGCCTCATGGAAGGCGGTGAGCACAAAGGGGACCTGGGGGAACAATTGTGCTGGCCCCCAAGGCCACAGAGATGACAGGTGGGCTTTGCTTGTAACACAAAACTTGTGCTCAGTCTGTTTTCTAAACCTGTGTCTTGTCTCCCTGAGGCTGCAAGCCCTGTGAAGGTAAGGGCCAAATTTATGAGAGCATTTGCAATCATTCCTAGCATATGGGAAAAACTTAAAAAATGGTTATTAATACTAATCTAAGGCCTGGGTTGGGAGTCAGAGCTGAGAGGTAATTTTGGTCTGTTCCCGGCTGTATTAGCTGCAGCTAATTTTTTGGCCTGTCTGGAGATGGCTCTCCCTGGTCTATAGGAGGAATATTTGTTGCTGTCACCTAGTGATGGAAAATAAACTGATTTAAAGTATTCAACAGTGATCACAGGACTTGAATATATTTACAAAAGAGAACAGGGAATTCTCCCCTGGGGTAAGCTTTCGAGGAGCATCTCATTTGTGCAGCACCTTCCCGCTTACAACCGAGTCTCCTTGCTACCCTGCAAAGTGGGTGTCATTATTCCCATTGCACAGACGTGGAGAGGTGTGGAAACCAAGCCTGATGTGGCAACTAAGAGGCAGAGTCAGCATACAATCCAGGCCACTCGACTCAGAGGACGGGGAACCCATTCCTGCACCCCTGGCTACCTCCCAACGATCCTGCACCCTTCAAGGGCAGAGGGGCTGCTGGGGAATGCAGGGTATCTGCAGTCCTACCTGGGAGGGAGAGGCCTGGGACCTGTGCACGTGCCTTCTCCAGCCACTTGCTGCAGTTGTTGAAGGACTGCTCATTGGTCACATCATAGACAAGACACAGGACGTTGGGATTCTCCCACTGCATGAGAGGGACAGGATGAGCACACGTCAGTAACAGGGAAAGTAACTTCTAGGCAGGGAGAAAATCTTGCTTTCCAGGGGAAGGGATATGTGGGTGGAGGGAAATGAAAAAAACTATTGAGGGGCCATGAGAGCCCAAGGGTGTGAGCTCACAGCTTTGGCAGCCTCCCTGCTGGGTGCTTTCAGTGCAAGGCTCTGAAACCTCACAGCTTTGCAGGCGCCACCTAAATATCCCAACTTTGGAGCGGAAGAAACTGAATTGGAGAGGGTAACGAACTTGTTCCGGTCAAGCTTTTGAAAGAAGAAGAAAAAAGAAAAACAGAGGCAGGAGTAGAATCTAGGCTTCTCTCTACGCAGAAACGCCTTCCTCTGCCACTAGCTTCCTCAGTTCATCTCCACCCATCTTCACTGAGGTCCTAATATGACACCAGGCGCACTGCTTTCGTTTCGCAACGTGGAAGAGTAGTCTCCTTTCATTTGTCACTCACTGGAAGCTTGTTTGCTTGCACTATCTCAATAAGAGCTGGGTTTTTAATATGTAAAGAGCCCTCATGTCTCTCTTGCAGTGTCTGCATCAATGAGCCTGAATGCAAACCAGACCAATAAATGGACAGGGCTCCCTCTGTCAATGAGGAGCCAGGACTCCACTCTCAGAGGCTGCTCAGAGTCCAGAGACGTCCTGCTGCCTCTACTGGGATGTAGGATGGTCCTGCTCTGGCTGTGGCCCTGCACCCTGGGGGCACATGACCCTTACTTAGCCATACCTTGGTCTCTGCACTGCCACTCTGCACAGTTAGGGTCTACCTTATTTCAGGGGCATCAGGAACCTCCCAGGAAGTGGAGAGAGTCCTTTCCCCTCCAATTGTCCTTGAAAGGCAAGCCCAGGGTTGGTGCTGAAGGCTCACTCCCCATCCTCCAAGGCTGCACTGGCTTCCAGACAGAGAAACTCGGATTAAACTGATGACCCCCTTACACCCCCACTCCACAGACCACCTCTTCAGCTCTTGCTAGAACCACACTGTGGTTCTATGTGCATGGAGGAGATGCCTCAGCAACACGCTCTCCTTCCTCCGGTCCTCAGGGAGGGGACCCAGGATATGATTGGGACCAAGACAGAGCTGATGGCCGAGGTGAGGGCTGGCTGGAGGCAGCGTGTGCCCTTCCCTGCCCAAATGCATCTGCCCCTTTCTGTGCCATGCACACACTCAGTGCTTTGCAAACATCCTGAATCGGTGTATGAAGGCCAACCCTGCTGAGATGACCATCACCAGAGCCTTTTCTCTTAATTAGATAAAAAAAAAAAAGGGGGCAGAAACAGTTTCTATTAAAATGTGGCTGTTCTTGGAAAGGCTGGGGAGGGTTTGGGAGAACTCAGACCTTCTAATTAGCTCGCTGGCCCAGATTAGCAAATCGTACCTTAGAAGGTACGGCAAGATGGATCCTAAGAGGATGGCTGGGAGGGTAGGCGAGCGGTTGGATGAGGGCATGAGGAGCTCAGGGCGGTGGTCCAGAGCAAGTCCTGGGGGAATGCCCCTACTCCCAAGGGCTGGGCCAAGGTGAGCCCATTCTAGGGCCTGAAGGGCACCCCCTATAGGGAAGGAAATATTTAGTACCATCCAAGAAGCGATGAGATGTGCCAAAAGAGCCCCATTTAGAAGCGGTGCCCAACAGGGGGCCCAGAATGGGAGAGGCTGCAAGACCTGAGCCACACAGCATTTCGCACTGGCCATTCCATGGTTGGAGCAGGGGCCACCATGTGCTGTGGCCACTCCTAATTGCCAAGTGACCAAAACTCTAAGTATTGCAGAAATGCCCCTTAAAGAATGTTGTCATGGTCCCTTCTCTTGACTGCTGTAGTGCAGTGACGTTTCTGAGTGAGCATTAAAAGGTGCAAATGTTTTGGTGGGAGGTGGAGGTGATGGTTAGGAAAAAGACCACATGCTACTTGCCAATTTATCCAGCATTTCAGAAAACAGCTCCTTGCCAGCAGAGTCAAAAATGAAGAGTTCCTAGAATGAGAAAATCTACACATGGGGAAGCCATTAGCTGCAAGTCATCAATATTAGGCTCTGCTCACCATAGACCTTGTGTTAGTGGCAAAATGCACGGACACCGGGCACACACACGCACACATATTTTCAGAACACCCTACTTCTTCCCCAAGGCAGGAGAAAGATGATGGGAAAAAGGAACTAACTCTTGAGTCTCACAGAGGCAGGACAAAGCTTTCCCACATAAACTAGCACTTTCTGAAGGTGCCGCACCTCTTCCAACCCTGAGTGCAAAAATACCAGGCACAAGCTGACTTCCCAGCTGGCAGAACAGAATGCTAAATAGGCGACAAGTGTTCTGGTTTCCAAAAGGTCATTTTGCACTTTGTTAACCAAATTGATTTTCAAGTCTTAGAACAATTCCTTTTTAAAGGAGGTCACTGAGGAGGCCTGGGAAAGGCGTTTAAAGTAGGACAGGCTATTGTCATTCTGGGAGGGCCATGGTGAGGTGACAGAAGGTGCAGGATGACCCTTCCTGCCCCTGTTCGAACCATCGCCAGCCCATCGGGGAAGCCTCCTCGGTGCCACTGCTCTATGAAGTCTCTTCCCTGCCCTGGACCCCCCTTGTTGGCTTGTGGCCCCCAGCACACACTGTCTGAATGTCAGTGCCATAATCTGCTTTACACACGAGTCACCTGGGCTTGTGTCTTTAGCCCTTCTCACTGCAAAATGATTCTTAGTGTTAACATTTTTTTTTTTTTTTAATTATGAACCTCTTTAAGGACCTGGTGAAAACTATAAACCCTCTCTCCAGAAAAATACACACAAACACAACATCTTGCAATTCAATTCCAAGAGTTCATGGATTCCTACATGGGGCTAAGAACTCTGGTACTAGCTAACAAATCCCTTGAAGGCAAAGCCACATCTTGGTTTTTCTGATCTCCTCCCAAACACTCAGGCCCTCCACAGCACACTGCCTGCGTTCCACAACTGTGTCTCCAAGTGCTCCGTCACGGCCAAGCCAAGGCCTGGCCCGGCGTCTCTCATAGGGAGGATGGCGGTGGTCATGGAGACCACAGGGCCCAGTTCAGCAGTACTGAGTCCTCTCGGATGACGGGTGCCACTTACCACGCTGTCACTCGTGTCAGGAACCAGCACTGTCTTTACCACCAAATCCACCCCGGTTGTCTGCCGAGGAAAACCAAGAACATGACACTAGGGAGCCCCAGGGAAAACACTACAGGAAGATGTGATGGGCACCCCAACTCTCTGGAAGGGAGACTCAGTGTTTGTGCCTGGACTCACTTTCAATGAAAAGTGACTGGGGCTGCAGACGTCACAGAGGACCATGGAATCTCACCCCACCTTCCCACCCACAAGAGTGTGGCTGCCCTGGCTCAGTGGCCTCTGGGAAACAACCTCTACCTGGGCCTCCAAGCAGCCTCCCAGTCTCTGCTAGTTCCCCAGGGCGTCTTCAAGCAATCTGGGCCAGTCACCCCCTTGGGCCACCTGGTCCCTTGCCCCTTAAGCACTGGCCAGGTCTACAACTGCCCCCTCTCACCAGGGTGTAGCTCTTCTGGAAATGGGTGCCATCGCTGCGGAGGATCTGTGCCAGGGCGGTCTTGCCCACTGCTGGGTCTCCTGTTGGATCAAGGCAGAAGAAGGACATAACTGCAGTCCTCTCCTGCCTGGGGAATCTCCTACCTCAGAACAACCCATCTTGAAAGCAGTAACTTCAACGAATTTTCATTAAAAATGTACTTGACTCCCAGGAACTTGCTCTGAGGGCAATGTGTCTATGAGTACAATCTTCAAAACTCACAAGGGCCAGAGTCACATTTCTTCAAGGCTAATCCTTTTATCCAAAAGAATTGACTCAGAAGGTAACCAGAGCTTAAGGAGGGTTTCAGAGTGCTGGAAACAAAACTGACTTCTTACATTGAAACACACCCTACGGGGAAAACCTGTCACTTTCAAACTGGAATTGACTTTGAAGTCTTGAAGGTAAAGAAGTGTAATCGACCAGGCACAGACAGCTGTAGACCTGACTAAAAGAACCAATCTGAGTTTAGAGTGTCCGTCTGAATACTGTGGGTGGGGGGAGTGGAGTGGTAGGGGGTTAGAAGTGTTTCCAGCGGAACCAGGAAGTCAGCTGCCACACTTGCCATCCTTGAATTCATTTCCAAGGTACATGCCATGTCTACCTCGGCGTGTTCTTTTGTAACCATGGTGGATTCATCTTCCTCAGGGCCTCTCCACCAATCCTATTTGCAAGAGCAATGGTTTCCTGTGTGTGGCTTGTCTTACTCCTCTGCATTTATCTTCTTGGCTTTTCTTCCTTAGCCAACAGCCCTAGAAACTGATATCCTACAACTAAAGGCTGATGTCACTGTTTTGGTCTGAGATCTAGACTTTTCACAAGACAGTCAGAGCAATTTAATCTGGAGTTGCTCCTGTGCCTCTCAAGAGGTGCTGGGGATCTTCCTTTTGCTTTCCCAACTATTTCACTGATGGCGCTGCTCGGCGTTGTTTTCATCTGCAGTAACTTTTCTACCATGAGAGCCTTTATTGATTTCTTCTCCATCACCCAGCCCCCTACAGAACACCTGTGCTCCACTTTCTCGCCCACTTGATGATTAGCTGAGTCACCCATGCACCCTGCATTCTTGGCTCAACATCTCTGCTGCAATGTCTTCACCTTGCTCCCTACTTACCGTTGGCTTCAACACTCACTTTCCTGGACTTCTCCAAAGTCTGCCATGCAGCTCACTTTTCAGTTTTGACTTTTCCCACTGATGATTCTCTCTTGTAAAGCAATTACTTGGCTCCCAGTGTTTCATGTCAACTCCTCCGGGTGTGAGTGAGCCACTGGGGCTTAACTTTTCCTGTTGCCACCCCTTCTTAGAAGGGAACTGATCTCGGTTGAGCCCCTCCCATGACCCCACTCCTGCAGTTTCACTCATTCCTTCCCGTCCTCCCCACCCCCAGGGGAGTAACGTTAGACTCATTTGACAGATGGAGACTCCAGGAAGGGGGGGGGGGAGTTGCCCAGGAGTCCAAGATGGCACCCTCTCCATCGTGCCCCACCCCTCTCCTAGAGATCAGGGGCTACTTGTGACCCATTTTCAACACTGCCCCTGAAAGCCTCAAAGCTGCAGCCTTCCGCAACACCTGGGGACGGCCACAGCCTAGACTCCCACCAGGCATCTCACAGCAAACAGAGCTCACTGCTTTCCTCCCTCGTCCTATGGCTGCATCCATACTCTCTGCTCCAATTTTGCTTCTGAATCGAGTTGGAAACTGCCTCTTTCCACTTGTGAAATTCCCCACAGATTTGTGCTCGTTAATTTCAGGACTTTTTTTCCAAATGTCAGGCAGAGTCACCGACACTTATGGAAAACCTCCTGTGTCGGCGATAAGGAGGGATCTGAGCACAGGGAGGTGAAATAACTGATAAACACATTTGCAGAGCAACAAGATGACAAGTGCAAATTCAAATAGCACCAACTGAGAACCACAGCATCTAAGGGAACATCGAGGAAAGAAAAGAGCCAGCGGTGTGATCAGTGTGGCAGACTTCCCTCGGGGCCAGAGCTGAGCCTCCACGGACAGCAGGGAGGGGTCCTGCTTGACACAGACAGGGAGATGTCCACAAAGATGCGAGGCAAGAAGGCCATGTGACCTCCTTGCTGTCAAGTCCAGTTCGCATCCTCGCTAATGTCTCTGAAGGCTGTGAGTCAGCCCTGACGTGGCCCTCCTCCCTGAGCCCTTGGTGACCCTGCACAGCCTGGTTCCCCAGCCCCCCGCCTGCCCCATTCTGTTTCACTGTCCCACTTACTCTTGTGACCTGGACTGCTACCTGTCGACTCAGGCTCTTTCCCCCAAGCTTCGTCTGCATTTCCAGTCACATGTGGCTGTGTTCATAGGAACGATGCGCCTTCAACCACACACAGCTTGTCTATGCCTGTGGGCCTGCGTGGTGCCCCGAGCCCAAGTGATTTTGCCTACCAATCTCACTTCTCTGCTCTCAAGGCCACCAGTCATTCTCCCCATCCTGCCTCCAAACCAGTCGTCCCTGCCTGCTCCTTCTCTTTTCTCACCATATCTGCCGCCCCCACTTCCTGACATCTTTTGCTTAGACCTAAGCACACTTTCCCTCTGTTCTCACTGCTGACACTGCCCGAGTTACCCCATGCCCCTCCCTCCCTGAGCCCCAAGCCCACCCTTTTTTTATGCCCTGCTTTGAGATGCTGGGGCTGGGACTCTGTGAACCCCAGTTCTCCTTTACTGGGGGCTTCTTATGAGATTCTGCTGATGGGGGCAGGGGCAAGACCAGAAGGCCAGTGCGAAGGAGGGGCTTGCTCCTTCCCGTTTGCTTGCTGCAACTCTCGCCATCATCCCAGCCGGGGCTTCACTTTGGTGGCAGCAGTTTGTTCTTGTCTTTAGCATCTGTTTTACTTTTTGGTTGCTATTTTGCACTCCCAGATCAGGCTCATCACTCCCTCTGAGACCAGTCTTGAGTGGGCAGGGCCCCCTTTTCAGAGATCTGGGTCTCAGCTCCGGGGGGTGGTTCCAGTTCTGATAACACCACCCGCTCCCCTCGGTGCACCCAGCCCTACTTCCCACAGCTACTGTCTCACAGGGTTTAATCAATACCCCCTGTTAAATTCTCTCTCTGAAAAGCCCTATCGTGGTTTCCGCACTTTGCCTGAACCCTGGCTTAGAACCAGGGGTGCCTTCAAAACACAGATCCTTAAGCACAGGCCGGAGCTGGTCCGGTCGTGTCTTGCCCTGAACATGGCACCGAGCTCCTTATCAGTGAGAAATGGGTCCTAGCAGTCTGTGGCACATGGTGGCAGGAGGCGCTGGTGACTCAACTCCTGATGTACCAGCACCAGCCGGGCCCTGCTCAGAGGTCTGGATCCCAGCACTGCGGGGCCATTCAGACTTCTGACAACCCAACCTCCACCCACCACTTCTGTGCTCTCATTGATTTCTTACTTTTCCAGTTCTCCAACACCTGTTGAACCGATTCCATGTAATAAATTTGCTTTGTTGAAATGCCTGGTGCATTTTCTGTTTTCTTGACTGAAAACAATATTGCTAACTGGCCTTCTCGCTTTCCCTTTTCCTCCCTGCTCTAACTCACCTAGAGCACGCCATCACCAGATGGGCCTTTTCTCCTGTCACGCTTCCACACAAAACCTGGTGATGATTCCATCCACTGCCCACCCTTCACAGATCTGCCAACTCTCTCTCCAACTCTCCCTCATACAATATCTGGGCTCAACACTCCTATGCTTTTGATCCCTGAAAATTCCTCATGTCCATTTGCTTCCAGGTCCCTCCAACCCAAGGCCAAATCTTGCCGGTTCTCTGCCAGACACAACTCAAAGGGTGTTTTCCCCAAGCAGCCTCTGAGGTCATTCTCCCTCCTTTGCCTTTACCTGTGTGGCTAACAGGGCTCACTTCAGGTAGCAGGAGATTGGACGCCAGAGCACCTGGACAGAGAGGCACTGTTAAGACCCCCCCCAGATATTGAGCAGTCACATAGCATAGTGTTTAGGGGTATGGAACGTGGAGTCAGGCTCTAGCTCCACCATTTACTAGCTGTGTGGTCTTAGGTGAGTTACTTAATCTCCTTGGGCCTAATCTGCCACATCTGTTAAATGGAGAAAAAAGCACCTATCGCATAGCATCTCACTCATGAGAATTTAATGAGCTAACATGTACACTGCCTGGCCTATAATGAGTGCTATTTAAATGTTTATTAAGCAACTAAAATATAGATAAATGTCATTGTTATTTTCTCTCTTCGGCAGAGCCACAACATTAAACAGCTGTGCCAAGAGGCAATTCCCCAGCATCTGCCACATGGAGGGCATCTGGTTTGTCTTTGCCACATTATAACTTCTCATGACTATCTTAGCACTTCCATGACAGCAGGGCTGATTCATCCTTGTATTCTTATTGCACTCTGCATGCTGACTCACAGATAGTAGGTGCTCAATGAATATCTGTTGCATGGATCAACACTTGAATTGACTATCATGTCCCTTGTTATCTATATATGTGACAGAAAAAGATAAATTAACTCAGTTTTAACAGTGGACCTGCAAGGAGTGAAAGGAAAAGTAAAATCGGTGAGGGGAATACGTGTGTGTGTGCGCACAGAGAACAGGAATATGAACTCAGGAGGCAGAAGACGGTGGAGACTGACCCACCAGTCTTTTGGTCTCTGGAAATTTCCCAAGAGCGGATGCCTTTGAGACCTTGGAACAAGGATGCTGTGGACTGAGGGCCAGGCTGGAGTTCAGGGATGACCTACTCAAGCCATGGCTGAAATGAGATGACACAAATGTCAGAAGGAATGGGCTTCAAGAAAGGCCAAGGATGTAGGCTGCAGGCTTGAGGATGGTACAGCACAGCGCTAAGAACAAGCCCTGGAAATCAGATTGCTGGGTCTAGAGCCCAGCTCTGCCACTGATCAGCTGTGAGGTCCAGGGCGAGTGCCCTAACCACTCTTGGCCTCAGTCACCTCATCTGGAAAATCAGGCTAATGAAAGGACCGACGCTGTAGGGATGTGGATGCAGGATGGTCTGGGTTGAAGCATTTAGCACTGTGCTGGCACACAGGAAGTGTTCAGTAAGTTGGCCCCACGTTGGAGAGTTAAATTTAAAATAAAGAAAGAATGACTAAGAGATACAACAGTTTAAGAGAGAAGCCCATTAAAAAAAATCTAACCTGAGAAAATAAAATCTTTCCCACCCTACCTGTGAGGAAATGGGCTCAGAAGTGCTTCAACCAAGATGATATAGTCAATAAGAGGAACAGCTAGAATCAGTTTCATTACACAATACTGCCTCCCCTGGCGTTTAGGAAACATGAGAACCTCTCTTGAGAACCCTTAATTTCTTCTGCTCCAGTATGATTTGAGCTATTGTCAGTCATCTTTCTGTGTGACCCTTTTATTTCAAATTTCTGAGAGGTCATTAAAAATATTATCTATGTTCAATCTGGAAGAGGGACAATGCAAAAAAGGAATCTCTTCTTTCTCTGCAGAACTCCTGCTGCTTCTTTACTGAGCTGGTGGAAATCTGGCGAGCTCATGAGTTTCAAAAGTAGCCTAAGTTAAGAATTTTGGAGCGGGGTAGATTGAAATCCTGCCTCTGACCTTCACTAGCAGGTGACCTTGAGCAAGAGACTTCACCTCTGGGCACCTCTAAGATCTCAACACTAGCAGCACCTACCCCACTGTGTATGGTGACTGCTGAAACGAGACACGTGTGCCTGGCATGCAGCAAGGACTCAGGAAAATATGTATTTGTTTAGTAGCCACAAAGTCAAGGCAGCTGTTTCTGTAAGTGTGAAAATGGATACAAGGGGAGCCTGACAGATGGAAATGGCATGTATTTATTTTATAGATATTTATTGAGCATCTACTATGTTCCAGGCATGGTTCTGGGTGTTTGGATTTACTAGTCAACAAATCGTACAAAGATTTCTGCACTTGGGGGACTGAACACTTATTCTCTCTAGAGCGGGGCAGCACATCTTTGGGTCTTGAGGACAACATACAAGGGCCTTTTCCAAACTCTGGTCAACTCTACATTCCTCTCTCTTACCCCTGTTATTAGAGGGGTGGGGATCAGGGGAAAATCACTAAAATAAAGACTGCCAAAGTTATTGGTGCTGAACTTTGGAGTCCAAGAACTGACTTAGTTGAAGCACAAATAGGGATGATTTAGCTGATTGTTTAATGAGTCTACTTCTCCTGATACAGCTCAGGCTGGGGAGGGTGGTGGTCTCAGAATATGTCGAAGGTGGGGTGGGGGTGGAGGATCCAGCTGCCAAGTGCTTTGGAAGCTAATTTTTCCTACACCCAGGGGAACTGACTATCAGAAACTGCAAGGACTCGGGAAGAGGGCAAGCAATTTACGTGATCAAAAGCTCTCGATAAATTATGAAGCATCTGGACTCCGGAGACCACCGTATTCACCCCAAGTTTTCAAACTCACCTGCCAGGATGCATTTGGCTGCCAGCTTCACCATGGTAACCACCAACCACCACGGACCAGAGAAGGGAAGAGCGGCGGCTACAGGAGATGGTAGAGTGGGCTTCGGGGGCTCCGGGTCTGCCTGAGAAGGGGGATGGGGGAAGGGGGACGGGCTAGGACTCACTCCCAAGGAGTGACGACGGCGACCTGCGACAGCGGTGGGGAAGGGGACAGGTGGGGCGGCTAAGAAAAGCTTTAGGGTCCGGGGAAGCAAGAGAGCTCCAGATGGGGCTCGGCTCAGGCCTCAGAAAGCAGCCTGGAAAGATGAAAGCGTGGCGACACGGCTCCCCTCCCGGCCCAAGCCGTAGTCCCGAGGTCCAGGGACAAGCACCACACACCCCGCCCCAAGTCCCGCGTCTAACACGCTCACCAGGCGACCATCGCCCACGTACCCGCCTCCTCTTCCTCACTCACCCTCGATTGGCTGCCGCCGAAAGCTCCACCCCTGGAGGCGTCCCGCAGATCCAGTGGGGGGAGGTGGGCGGGGCGAGCATTCCTTCCTGGTGACACCATTCGTCATAGTGTCTGCTCTTCAAGCTCTTGCCGCTTGACGAATGGCTGCAGGAGATATCAATCATTTTCCTCTCCCGCCCCTACCTCTCCGGAAAGTCCCGGGAAAAGACGCTCCAACGCCTTGTAGCCCCGAGCCGTGATGAAAGAAGTTCTCTGATTGGCCGGAGGCTGGTCTGGACCATCTTCGGAGGAATGAGGCTCAGCTTCACCCCCTGCCCTTCTAGAAGTGGGTTCTCCCACGAAGGGGCCTTTCGGGTTCGCGGGACGCTGGAACGGCGCCTGCGCAGTGGGGAGGTTGCGGTGGTTAAAACCCTGCGCGCGAGTTTGCGCGCCACTGAATTCGCAGGTCTTTGTTGCTTTCCCAATTCCCATCCCAGGATTGGAGCTGTAAGGTGTTTTGAGAAATCCAGCCCTTACTTCGCATCCAGCAGCGACATCTCATTTTGTATACGCTTTGAAATCTAAAATACGAAAGCGTTTAAGGTGGTGCCAGTGAACAAATGGGAGAACGACTAAACTTTGGGCGGTTGAATGAAGCAACGCATGGATCTGGGGGTCTTACTTTCCTGGGACCCCATTTCCTCTCATGTAAAATGGAGATGTGTCTCATGCCACAGATTGTATGCAAGCTTGTGGTCAAGGACTTTGCCCAACACTCAGGAAGGATCCGTAAACAACAGTTAACTTTCCTGGGAGGTCCCTCTTGCTGTGCAGTCAGGAAACCCAGACTTAAATCACTGCCGTGGGCAGAAGTAAAACTACCTCATGGGTTGTTGTGAGAATTGAAAGTGAGAAAGAGTAGGGACAGTGTAGGTGTTCAATTAATGATTTATTGTCTTTTATTTTTACAAACAATTGTTGAGTGGATGAACGAGAAGGAATTTATCTAGGCAGACTTTGGGTTTATCATCATCGTCATAGGGTGGGCAGATGCACCCCCTGTTCTCACTTTTGCTGGGACCCCTGGGAACTTGCTCACTAAACAGAAGGAAAAGCGGCCGCTAGCATTTGGAACAGAATCCAGCACGGTGAGACACTCAATAAATGTTTTTGAATGAATGAATGAATTTGGTCGAGTTTACCCTTCTGGTCATCCATTCATTCAACTAGCAATTCTTGAGCTTTTGCTTTGTGGGGTACACGGGCTTATTGCTGGGCTTATAGCAAGGACCTTTCAGATGGGAGGAGCCTGATGCCTGGATCCTCCGCCCTCCCCCGCCCCGCCCCGCCCCGCGCTGGACCCACAGGCTTTGTGGAGGAGAAGGGGTTAATAGCTCTGCTCCCCTCAGTGCGCGGCTGTTTCGGCTGACCCAGAAGCAAGGACTTGGCTGGGAGGGGAGGAGAAGGGCAACTGTCAGTAGTTCCCAGGGACTCTTTAATCATCCCAGGCCGAGCGCCTCCTAACCGCTCTGACAAGCGGCTGCGATGAGCCGGGCTTGGCATTCCCTGCACAGTCCCGGGGCTGATTTTACCCTCTACGGGGTGCAAGCCTCTCTGCATCTTGCCATCGCAGTCGGAGGGTGTGTGTGTCTGTCTGCCTGTGCCCTACCACATGTAGGGCGTATTAGCAAGTTCCTTGGACACAAAATCTCTCTGAATAAAGAAGAGATTCTAGGGGAAATTAGTGGGGAAAAGACTTTTGAGAGTCATTCTGCATGAACCCTCGAGAAGAAAACCGTTGGTTCATTAAAGCAGACTTCCTGTAATGCCCTCATGTCAGAGGCTAATGCAAGAAAGAGAGGGGTAGTAGATTTGTAAGAATTTTATATATTTAGATCGGGGTTTCTCCAACTTCAGCACTCTTGACATTTGGGGCTGGGTAATTCTTCATAGTTGGGGGCTGACTTTTGCATTATAGGATGTTTAATGGCACTCTGGCTTCTACCCACCCGATGCCAGAATCCATCTCCCTACTTGTGATGACCAAAAATGTCTCCAGGCATTGACAACGGTCCCCTGGGGCTGCAAAATTGTCCATGGATGAGCACCTCTGGTTTAGATGTTATTAACTCAATGAATGAGGATTGTTGGTTTTAAAATTGAAATCTGCAAGGACTGGGGGCTCCGAGTGTCTGGGACTGAATCCCCACTTCGTCAGGTAACCTCTCCATGCCTCAGTTTCCTAACTGATCGTTTGGGTGCTGTGAGGATCACATGTTAAGGCGTGTAAAGGATCTAGAACAGCCCCTGACAAGTAGTGAGACTCCATAAATGCCAGCTGGTATTAACAGCCGTGGGCTGAGGACGAATCTTCGGAGGGCAATTTATAACGCTCTGGCGGCGCTCTGTTTTATAATGTCCTATAATGCACTGTGTTGCATGTGGTATGCTGCCTTCCCTGGGTGCAGGCTTGTCGTCATGACCTTTGCTGCTCGGCTTTTCTCTGTTCATGCGGGCCTGGCTGTTTATGCCTCTGCTGATGCAGTGCTTGGTGATGCTTATCTCGGTAAAGGACAGAGGAAACGCCACCGATTGGGTTCCCATGCGTCCGGAATGCAAAGCAGAGGCCTTGAACCATGGCCTCGGAACTGCACGCAGGCTGTGATGCACGGTCTCGGTCACCAGGGGGCAGCAGCAACCAGGGAAATAAAGCTGCAGGAAGCAGCCAAGGGCTGCGGGGTCTTTTTGATTTAGTTGGCTACTACCTTTATTTAAAGTTGAGCTAATGATCCTTCCAGAGCCAACCGAGACCTCCTTTACCAGCCCGGGATAGCTCATATGCGGGAGCCAAGAACTGCGTTTCCAGAATGATCCATGTTTAGCACCAAAAGGTTGGCATCCAGGCTGATAATTTCCCTGGGTATCTCTCTCCCTTTGATTCACAGCCCAGAACCTGCCACTCTGACCTCGGGTCCTGCTTGAGGTTTCACCCTGGGGGCTGCCAACGTTCCTCACTGTTCCCATCTATAACACTTGTAGAGCTGTGTTTCCAGGAGAGGACAAATAATTTGGAATGGCTCAGTCTGCACCCAGGGCCAATTCTGTTGGAGGTAAAGTTAAGCTGGGTACTGTTGCTTGCCTGTGCTTTCCCCCTTCTATGCCCTCTCCCCCCTCCCTACTCCTGGAGGCGTCCCACCCACTGCCCCCTGCTGTGCTGAGTGACAGATCAGCCCTCCCCAGCAGCCCTGTGTCTCCTGCTCAGACTCCATCTTAGCTTGCCACCTGCCCTTGCCTTGGTAACAGCTCAGAATCTCATTCTCTCATAATTCTTCTGAATCCAGTCTCCAGCCTGCCCCCCACCTCCCAACTAGCACACAGTGTCATCTTTTTAAAAATCCTAATTTTGAATGAATAATCTCTTTCCTAGGTTTAAAATTTAGCACGTAGAAAGGAATATGCATCTCTTCCCACCCCCGGCCCCATGCAGTTTCCGCCCCCAGGGACGCCCTCTCAGCGGGTGGTTATACACCCTTTCAGGGATATCTTAGGTACATTCCAGCAAACGCATTTATACTATATATTTTCTTATTCTTTCTCTCCTCCTTTCTCCCCACAGTTATCTTCCCAAACAGTCTTCTACACTTGGCTTTTTCCCTCTAACAAGGTACTTTGGAGAGGTTCCATGTCAGTTATGGAAAAAGCCCCTCATTCTCTTTTTAGGGTTATGTCTGGTTCAATTGTAGAACATGATCTTTCTAAATCTTGTCATATTTCCACTGAAAACCTCTCAAAGACTTAAGTGTCTCTGGGTTAATATCTGCCTTCCCCACAGGCGCTGTCCAGGTGGGTGAGTTCCCCCCATGCCCCCAGCTTCTTTGCACTTTCTGTGCCTGGGGCAGGATGGGTCTCTCTGGTTTTTAAATTTGACCTTTGCCCAAGAGCTCCTTTGTTAGAAGGGCCTTCCCCTTTTTACCAGATCCACTCATACTGTGCTTTTCTCAGCTTAGACACCTCTTGCACCGCATGCCCTGTACATTCCTTAACTGCAGTGAGTGGCATTTTTAGCTGAGGGCAGCGCTGCCTGGAGCCAGGTGTTCGAATCCAAACCCCGCCACTTCCTAACTGGGTGGCCTGGAGCTGCTTGCTACCCTTTCTGCCTCGGTTTCCTCCCAAGTGGAATGGGAGCAGTCACAGAACCTGCCAGTGCCTCCCACCTCTCCTGAATCTTCCTGCTGCCTGCCACAAGCACATGTCCTGCTTGGCTTTTCAGAGGAGCACCCCCTCCTCCACTCCCGCGTTCCCTACACTTCCATTTGAAGCTTTGCTTCTCTAAGGATTTCATATCTCTCACCTCCCACCAATTCCATAATCCGTTGCTAACTGTCTCCCTCCAAACCTGTACCAAAGTTCACTCGCAGCTGCATGGCAGCTCCAATGGCAGGGCTCAAGAATAGGGGTCGCTGTGCACTTGCTGCCTTCCAGGCCCGTGATGAGCCGGTAAGCCTTGAGGCAACCACGTCAAGTGAGGATTATGGTTATCCCAACGGGGAAACTGCGGCACAGAGACATTTGGCAACGTGCCAAGGACCACACACTTGAGCCGTTGGGGCCGGGCTCTGCAGGCGGGCAGGCTGGCTCCTCAGGCCCCCTCTTGATTGCTCTGCTGCACTGTCCCTGCCGGGGCATCCCGGCGGAGCTGGCAAGGCTGGCCTCGCCTCCCTTCCTCCTGCCCCCCGACTGCTGTCTCTGATGCACTGGAGGCTTCTCTGCTCCCTGCTCCTGTTGGTGGTCCCCTGGGGCTCTGTCCCTCCACCCCCCTTCCCTCCTGGGCCCCTGGTGAGTGCACTCAGGCCTGTGACTTACCTCCTGCAGCGGGTCACTCAGCAATAACACCCCTCACCTCATTGCTAGCTCAGGCAGTTATTATGAGGGTTAAACCTGACACCTCAAGTTGCCTAAGATATGCTGTGCAAACTGTAAAGTACTGGGCCAAGGGACTTGCGATGAAACCTGACAGACACACCAAGTTCTGTGGAAGTCAAGGTTTACAAGAGGGAGGCTATTGCATTGCAAACCCAAAATCAAGATCACCGCTGTAAGAGGAGCTGGTGCAAGGGGGTGGTGAGTGACCAGAATCCTTGAAAGCTGGGCCATGCACACAACAGGAGCTCGACATGTTAAAGTGTGCCCCCCCCCCCCCCCGTGAAGTAAATGCTCACATTTGTCAGCTCCTGTGGAGTTCTCAACGGTCCTGGGGATTGGGGCTCAGCCCCTCCAAACGGAGGGGCTCAGAGACCTGGAGAACAAGGGACAGCCCCTGAGCCTCAAGAGTCCTGCCTACCGGATGAGGTGAGGGTATCAATGGGTGCCACTTGGGGTCGGGGGCAGGCTGCCTCAGTGGGGCACAGCGGGTGGAGCAGGCCCACAGGCCCACTCAGGACAGGACTGAAAGGACAGAATGTCAGCTCCACAAGGACAGGGATTTTTGATTTATGCTTTCTTCTCTGCTGTTATCCCCCAAGATCTAGAATAGTGCCTGGTACAAAATTCACATTTATTGAAAGAAAGAAAGGAATGAATGAAGGAAAGAATATATGAATGAAAAGATGCGATGGCCTAATGCTGGATGAGAACAGAAATGAAAACAGGCGGAGGGGAGGAATTCGGTATTCGGTACGCAAGGAGTTCAGAGGTGAAGAAACAAACAGACAGGGCATGAGAGCATGGCACAATCTGTGCCCTCTGAAGAAGAGGTTTCTGCTGTGAATAGGCTTGGTCTCAAACCCTAAGTGGACTTCTGGTTACTCATGCAGCTTCCTAGGCGTCTCAGGGGGCAGATGTCCTTGGAGGAAGGCATGCTATTTCAGTCACTAGAAAAAATCATTCCAGAAGTGGGAATTAATCAGTGTACTTCTGAGTTATGTTTCAGGCTCTTGTGAGTTTGGTGAGCACATATCAGTCTTTGAAATGTTACAAAATCAATCTCAACTGGTATCAATTTTTCCACACTTTTAGGAGGCAGATGTAGTTGTCTTTTCTATTGTTCCATTAGTTGTTTAAGGCCTACCTCATCTCCAGCCCGCTTTATTAGAAGAAAGTCTCTAGCACCTTCCTTTTAAGACGCACCCCTTTCCCAACAAGTGTCTGGGAATCCCAGGGGCTTATATAAAATCATACCATCTGTCTGGCTTCCAGTTGCAAGAAGAGGGAAAACTGTGGTTTGATAAGTGGTAGAAACTCCACTTTCTCCTCCTTACTGATAAGAATCTGATTTTTAGCAGGACATGGGGCCATCTTTCCTGTTTTTTCTTGCAATTAGATCACAAAGTTTTGGTTAACGGGTTAAAGTGAAAGTGGTATGTGCAATGTCTGCCAAAAATCCTTAAAGGACAGAGATGTGCCATTCTTCTGCCTTCTTTTTCTTCTTGTTCACTGGTTTCTGGATGTGATGGCTGGAGCACAAGCAGGTGCATGGAACCATTGGGTAGAAGTTGCATACTGAGGATGGCAGAGCAGCAACATAGAAGGAACCTGAATCCCTGACCCCATGGAATAGCATGCTTTCCCTGACTGTATACCCGCTGGTCCCGACTACTTATTTCTGGACTCATTCCACATTGGAGAGCAGTACCCTTCTATCTTATTTAAATCCCTCTGTGGTAGTTAGATTCAGTTGTCAACTTGGCCAGGCAAAGGTACCTAGTTTTGTTGCTGGGGACGTGAGCCAATGGTGTGTGAACCGCATCTGTTGCTGATTACATCTGCAGTCAGCTAGGAGGCGTGCCTGCTGCAATGAATGATGTTTGACTTAATTGGCTGGTGCTTAAATGAAAGAGCTCAATGTAGCACAGCCCAAGCAGCTCAGCATACCTCATCTCAGTACTCGCAGCTCAGCCCAGGCCTTTGGACACACAGAAAGGAATCACCCCGGGGAAAGTTGTTGGAACCCAGAGGCCTGGAGAGAAGGCCGGCAGAGATCGCCCTGTGCCTTCCCGTGTAAGAAAGAACCTCAGTTGAAAGTTAGCTGCCTTTCCTCTGAAGAACTAATGAAATAAATCCCCTTTTATTAAAAGCCAGTCCGTCTCTGGTGTGTTGCATTCCGGCAGCTAGCAAACCAGAACACCCTTACTTGGGGTTTTCTGCCACTCACCACCACTTGGTGATGCTTTTGAAGAGGAGTTCTGTGGTACTTAGCTACTGCTGGAATGATTGTGATCTCTGCTGGGTCCCCACTCAGGCCACTGGGGTTTGTGGAGGGAAACCTTGCCTGGAGGAGATCAGCCTCCTGGTTCTCATGGACATCCACCCCCCAGATCACCTGCAGGTCCAGAGGTGCTGAGGACAGACTGGCTGTGGCATCTGATGCCCCACAGACCCAGACCTCTATCCCCGTCCCACCCCAGGGCTCTGCTACCAGGGACTGGGCAGTTTCCCCTTTGGGACCCCTGAACAAAAAAGATGTCCCTTGTCCACCCTCTCGAGGAGAAGACCCACAATAACACTAAGGAGATGCTCTGGCCTCTCACTTGCTGGGGGAAGACTTTCAAAATCCCACCACTTTAATCTTTGCTGGGAAAAAACAGTTTAGGGAAATGCAAAGCTGAACACGAGATACTGAGTTGTATGGTGGACTCCCTCAAAGGGTTGGCACTTTACCTCTCTGATGTCACTGTTTAAGTCTGTCAAGCTTCAACAGGAGGTGAGTCCATTCTCCAGAGGAGGGAACTGAGGCTCAGAGAGGTGGAATGACATGCCAGCCTGATGGGACACAGTAGTAGAGAGCGAGATTGGGATTCGAATTCAAATCTTCTCTTTCCAGGTCTTCTCCACTGCTTAGTGGCTGAGTGACCTTGGGAAGGCTGGTGGACTTTGCTGAGCCTCTGTTTCCTTATCTGTGAAATGGGGCTAATAGAAACTATTTCAGAGAGCTGTGAGGATAAGATGGGTTAACACCTATAAACCACACGATACAGTGGTGGCTACTGAGTAAGCAGTCAACAAATACTGGTTGTTATTATTACCCCAGGGCATGCTGTTGTTAAATGAAGGAACGAATGGACAAATAAATGAATGAATAATATGAATCTGTGCCAGCACTCTACAGAGGACAGGAAGTTTTCCTTGCAAGAAATCTAAGAAACAAAGGCAATTTTCTTTAGATGGAAATAAAGTGACTATTATTATTAAAAGCCCTCTAGTGTGGCTGAAGAGTTGGGCATTCCTTCCTCTGTGTTGTTTATATTCTTGAAGGTTCTTTTCAAAAGCAGAGACTGGGCTGGCCCCATAGAAGACTCCATGATGATCTCTGTGGCAATGCCCACAAAGTGGTGTTTTGTGATGATTTTGCAAGAAACCTTCCAATAACTGACCCTCCGCTCCAGCAAAAAGCTTTGAATTTTGCAAAACTGCTCAGGCATAGCAATTTCTCATCTGGTGTTGGCTGGCCCAGCAAGTTTTACAGCCTTCCCAGAATTGTCTCCGAAGCACTCTGCTGAACTGATTGCCCTCTGCTACTTTCTGGAGAGTTAACAGATGTGAGTGTTAGAGGAGAGGGTGACAAGTGGCCGGAGACCGGGAGAGACCCAGGGCGGTCAGAGAGGAGTTGGCTTCTCACTGGAGCAGGTCCGAGGTGCCATGGCACATACAGAAAACATCAAGCCACTCTCTTTTTCTGCAGCCTGATTTTCAAGAGCCTTTGAATTGGAATGGCTTCCATGCTGGCCTCTCCGCGGCCACTTCCCTGCTGCCTCCTGCTAACAGCTGCACATAACTAGCCACTTTCTATTTGGTGGCCCTAAATATGGGATGCACTTTGGGGCTGTGACACACACAATCTCACAAGCGGAGGAGTTTAGTGGGCACAAGCTTGGGTTCTAGGGTCAGATAAATGTGGGGTGAGCCCTGGTTCCTACAGACTTGGGGTTCTCCCATAAGCAGATCTCGAATGTGGATTTGAGTTCAGTGGTTTCTTTGTGAGGCAATTCCAGGAAGTATCGGTAGGGGTGGGGGTGGGGGAGGGAAAGAAGGCAGGAGGGGGCTCTAAAGTCAGCTCCCGCCTTGAGTATCAGGAACACCATCCCGCTGGGAGCTCCAGGACACCTCATGGAGCTGAGCTCCGAGTCGTACCAGTGGAGGGGTAAAGGCTGGCGTGTGCACATCCAGCTCCCGAGCCAACACTGGCTGATGGCTGCACAGGCCTTTTACTCCTTGCACTGTGCAGGAGCTGAGTGGAAGTGCACAGGCATGAAGTGCGAGCCCTTGGATGCGAGTTTCAGATCTCTATGCCAAACGTTCAGCCAGAAGAGGTAGATGCTGGGGGATGGGTGAGGCCAGGTGGGCGTGGGGGCATCTGCCACAAATATGACACCCCCCACCCCCCACTCCCGGCAGTCATTTAACCTCCCCTGCCTTATTCTCCTGCTCTGCTAAAAAGGAATAAAAATATCATTGCATGGGCTTGGTGTAAGAACTAAAGGGAGAGGGGGTGTCAAGCACACAGCAGAGTGGGGAGTATAGGCCCTTTGCCTCTTTTTTATTTATTTATTTTTAGTTTTTAATGTCCCTTTGTCTCTTTTTTAATCAAAGGATTCCTATTTACCCTTCAAAGCCCAGTTTAAATGGCACATCTTCTATGACACCTACTTTCCTGAATTTTCAGTAATGACTATTGATTGGTTAGAATCATGTTTGCTACATGTACTAACCACACAGGGGCTTATTTTCCTCCTATCACAAGCATACCCAAGATGGGCAGCCTCTGTACTGGGACGACAGCTCCCAGGGTCCACCAGGAACCCAGGCTCCTCCTAGCTCTGGAATGGTATCTTCACTAGCCGTAACTCTAATCTCTGACATTGTCAGATGGCAGCGCCAAGTTTGGGTGCCCTGGTTGCATCTTTAGACAGGAAAGACCCATGCAGGGATGTATGTTTACATCTCATAGGACACTGGATATCCTGGTCTCAGAAGTATTTTTCATAGGGCATGTTGCTGTCTTGCCCCAAATGGGGTTGTGATAGAGAGGAAGAGGTGGGAATAGATACCGAATAGGAAACTATAATAAATGTCACCTCTAAAAACATAAAGATGTATCTGTTGTTATAGAATGTCCACGATGACTATTTTAAGGGATACACTATTGTTTATTTGTGGATGCCCCATCTCCTTTCTCAGCCTCACTCCTTCCCTTGGGCACAGAGGCTGCCACCATCTCTGCAGCATCTTCCTCTCTGGAGTCCAGCACCTGCTCTAGAGGGAGAATGGGCCATGGTCTGGGCACTGGGGGAGTCCAGCCTTAGGCCCAGCAGAGGCAGCAGCTGGCTGTGTCACTGTCGTCAGGACACAGGGTGGGAGCCAGGAGGTGGCGAGCACGCCGCAGGTACAGCCGCCGAGCAGCGAGAATGGCAGGAGCAACATTTGACGCAAACCATTCTCCTCTGAGCCTGGGTGACAGCAGCGCATCGCAGCTGGTGCTGGAGTTCTGAACACTGGATCAGGTTGGGAAGGAGAAAATGAAAAGAACGACCTGGAAAACTTCTCCACCTCGTTAGGACATGGCACCGCCTTTGGAGCCATCTGCACAACACCTGTGCCCAATAAATATCTGGTGAAGTGAATGATTCAACAAGGGGGCAAGCAGCCAGCAGGAGGGTAAATGGATTTTGAATGGAGGCTGGCTCAGATCATAGGGACTCTGAGTTGGAAGGAGCTTCCTTCCCTGGGGGAACTCTCCGGCTGAGGTCTGCGTCCTTCCAACAAGTTTCCTTCTTGGGAACACTCACTGCCTCACCGGGCAGCTCATGCCGCTGCCCACTGGCGCTAAGTGTAGACGTGCCTTCCTCAGGTTTGGTCAAGAGCTTCGCCCTGGTAAATCCACCTGCTTGGTCTTGATTTTGTGCCAGCAGAATCACACAGAATAAACCCAGTTCCTCTTCAGGTTACACTCCCAGGCCTGTCGTTGTGGAAAGACTTCCTCCTCCACGTGTGCAGGCTTGGCTTTTTTTTTTTCTTCACCGTGTGTTTGTTGTTGTCATCTTCATTTAATGTGTCAACTCAACAGAGATGTTTTAAACACCATCTTTGTGCTAAGTGCTGGGCCGCAGTGGTGAGTGAGAGAGCCTTGATCTCAGCTCTCAAGAAACCCAGCCATCGAATGGGGAGGACAGGTGATTAAAGAAGCGATAGGCATAAAGTGAAGCGGGTGCTGAAGGAGCAAGCAGAGAGGGTGGGCCAGGATGGCGGCTTAGCGAGGTGTGGGATTCAGTTTGTCCTCCAGAGCAGCTAGTCAATAGCCAGGAACAGTACAGAACAGCTGCTGGGGCCACGTCAGTGACCAGACACACAGCATACCCCAGTCTGGACCAGCTGGACCGGCTGCGAGCAACCCTCAGAACTGTGAGTTCCCCAAGCCGTGGTGGCTGGCACCCTTCCCCCACAGGCTGCTCCCCAGAGGGGAAAGGAAAGGGACTTTACCAGCAGCAGAGGCTGAGCTCAACTAAGCCCCAATTGTGGAATTAATTCACAAATTCTGACTGCTAAAAATAGGCCCCCAGCTCAGCTGAACCTTGAGTGAAAGTGGAGGTCGCTGGGTTTTGCTCTCGCGCAGAGAGGGCAGGGCTGATGGAAAGAGGGGAAAAAAAAACAACAGAGGTTTTTTTTGAATTTGACAAGGTCTGGGCCCTGCAGGAAAGGAGGGGGCACATAGGACCTGGAGATACACAGAGCAACGTACCAACTTAAGCTCTTGATTGGCAAACCTGAGGAACAGGGGTCCAGCTCTGAAAATGATTTTTCTTTTTCGTGGCTGTGTTTCTATGGCTTGACTGCTCTTTAAATACAGCTACAGGGCTTCACAGGCTCCAATTGCCCCAGGCATAGGCAGAATTGAACTTGTTTGAGAGCTTGTCGGGAGCTTGTGCCTTCCCTGGGAGAGGGGTGGGGCCCAGCTCAGGTGGAATCCCACTCTCAAGGAGTTCAGACCCCAGGGTCTGGAAAAATCGCTTCAGGGTCTGAAGCAATTAATGCCAGCCTACAACCTCTCCTCTATCTCCACCAGGCCCCCAGCAGGGAGAGTCTGCTGAAGTTAACGTTACCGCATCATCTTATGCTGGTGGGACCCACAGGCAGAAAAGCGCCACATATCGGGCAGGATAAGAAAAACAGAGCCCAGAGACTTCACAGGAAAGTCTTTCAACCTGCTGGGTCTCACCCTCAGGGAAAACTGATGCAAGTGACTCTTTCCTCCTGAGAGGAGGCCAGTTTGGTCTGAGAAATTCTGACTGAGGTCTATAATACCTAAGTAGACCCTCCTGAGGTGGGGGTGGGGGGAAGGCACCATACAGGCAGGGCAAGAAACAAAAAAACAAGAACTGAAAAATTCTGATCTGTTAAACAAAACTGAAGCTAGGAGGACTAAAATAAGCTGAACTGAATATCAAAAAACAGATAGATGACAAAGTCATCCAGCAAGAAAATCCTAGGTAAAAAAAAGTGAAAACAATCTCCAGAATAAGCTAATTAGGTAATTAAATGCCTAGACACCAGCAAAAATGAATGAATCATACTAGGAAAATTGAAGATATGGCCCAGTCAAAGGAACAAACCAACAATTCAAATGAGATACAGGAGTTGAAACAATTAATTCAGAATGTTCAAACACACATGGAAAACCTCATCAAAAATCAAATCAGTGAATTGAGGGAGGATATAAAGAAGGAAAGGAATGAACAAAAAGAAGAAATTGAAAGTCTGAAAAAACAAATCACAGAGCTTATGGGGATGAAAGGCCCAGTAGAAGAGATGAAAAAAACAATGGAAACCTACAATGGTAGATTTCAAGAGGCAGAAGATAGGATTAGTGAACTGGAGGACAGAACATCTGAAATCCAACAAGCAAAAGAAAATATAAGGAAAAGAATGGAAAAATATGAGCAGGGACTCAGAGAACCGAATGACAACATGAAGCACATGAATATACGTGTTGTGGGTGTCTCAGAAGGAGAAGAGAAGGGAAAAGGAGGAGAAAAAGTAATGGAGGAAATTATCACCAAAAAATTCCCAATGCTTATGAAAGACTTAAAATTACAGATCCAAAAAATGCAGCATACCCCAAAGAGAACAGATCCAAAATAGACGTACTCCAAGACACTTACTAATCAGAATGTCAGATGTCAAAGAGAAAGAGAGAATCTTGAAAGCAACAAGAGAAAAGCAATCCCTCACATACAAGGGAAGCCCAATAAGACTATACGTAGATTTCTCAGCAGAAACCATGGAAGTGAGAAGACAGTGGGATGATATATTTAAGATACTAAAAGAGAAAAACTGCCAACCATGAATACTATATCCAGCAAAATTGTCCTTCAAAACGAGGGGGAGGATGGGTGATGGTGGCTCAGTGGCAGAGTTTTCACCTGCCATGCCAGAGACCTAGGTTTGATTCCCAGTGCCTGCCCATGTAATAAAAAAGAAAACTGAAAAAAAAGAGGGGAAATTAAAACATTTTCAGACAAAAAAATCACTGAGAGAATTAGTGACCAAGAGACCGGCTCTGCAAGAGATACTAAAGGGAGCACTAGAGACAGAGAGGAAAAGACAGGAGAGAGAGGTGTGGAGAAGAGTGTAGAAATGAAGACTATCAGTAAAGGTTAAAAGAAGAAAAATGAGATTGACATATAAAATCCAAAAGGCAAAATGGTAGAAGGTACTGCCCACACAGTAATAACACAAAATGTTAATGGATTAAACTCCCCAATCAAAAGACACAGATTGGCAGAATGGATTAAAAAACAGAAGCAATCTATATGCTGTCTACAGGAAACACATCTTAGACCCAAGAATAAACATAGGTTGAAAGTGAAAGGTTGGGAAAAGATATTTCATGCAAATAACAATCAGAAAAGAGCAGGAGTAGCTATACTAATATCCGAAAAATTAGACTTCATATGTAAAACAGTTACAAGAGACAAAGAAGGACACTATATATTACTAAAAGGAACAATTCAACCAGAAGACATAACAATCAAAAATATTTATGCACCGAGCCAGAATGCTCCAAAATATATGAGGCAAATACTGAAAAGAGAAATAGATACATCTACCATAATAGTTGGAGACTTCAATTCCCTACTCTCATCAATAGAGAGAACATATAGACAGAGGAT
Organism: Tamandua tetradactyla; assembly: GCF_023851605.1. Classification (NCBI taxonomy): domain Eukaryota; kingdom Metazoa; phylum Chordata; class Mammalia; order Pilosa; family Myrmecophagidae; genus Tamandua; species Tamandua tetradactyla. The sequence goes on from NC_135333.1 coordinate 29,093,484, forward strand.
CAATAAACAGAGAATTTGAATAATATAAAAGTGAGCTAAACTTAACAGACATTTATAGAACATTACACCCCAAAATAGCAGGATACACTTTTTTCTCAAGTGCTCATGGATCATTCTCAAGGATAGACCATATGCTGGGTCACAAAGCAAGTCTCAACAAATTTAAAAAGATTGAAATCATACCAAACACTTTCTCAGACCAGAAAGCAATGAAGTTAGAAATCAATAATAGGCAGAGTGCCAGAAAATTCACAAATATGTGGAGGCTCAACAACACATTCTTAAACAACCAGTGGGTCAAGGAAGAAATTATAGGAGAAATCAGTGAATATCTCGAGGCAAATGAAAATGAAAACACAACATATCAAAACTTATGGGATTCAGCAAAGGCAGGGCTAAGAGGGAAATGTATTGCCCTAAATGCCTATATCAACAAAGAAGAGCAAAAATTGAGGAATTAACTGTCCACTTGGAAGAACTAGAGAAAGAACAGCAAACTAACCCCAATGCAAGCAAAGGAAAGAAATAATGAAGATTAGAGCAGAAATTAATGAAATCGAGAACATGGAAACAATCAAGAAAATAAACAAAACCAGAAGTTGGTTCTATGAGAAAATCAATAAAATTGATGGACCATTAGCAAGGTTATCGAAAAGAAGAAGAGAGAGGATGCAAATAAATAAAATCAGAAATGGAAGAGGAGACATAACCACTGACCCCACAGAAATAAAGGAAGTAATGAGAGGATACTGTGAACAACTTTATGCTAATAAACTTGACAATGTAGATGAAATGGACAACTTCCTAGAAAGGCATGAACAACAAACATTGACTTGAGAAGAAACAGACGACCTCAACAAACCAATCACAAGTAAAGAAATCGAATCAGTCATTAAGGATCTCCCCCAAAAGAAAAGTCCAGGACCAGATTGCTTCACATGTGAATTCTACCAAACACTCAAGAAAGAATCAATACCAATTCTGCTCAAACTCTTCAAAAAAATTCAAGAGGAGGGGAAGCTACCTAACTTATTCTATGAAGCCAACATCACCCTCATACCTAAGCCAGACAAAGATATTACAAGAAAATGAAACTACAGACCAATCTCTCTAATGAATATAAATGCAAAAATCCTCAACAAAATTCTTGCAAATCTAATCCAACAACACATTAAAAGAATTATACACCATGATCAAGTAGGATTCATCCCAGGTACGCAAGGATGGTTCAACATAAGAAAATCAATTAATGTAATACACCATAGCAACAAATTAAAGCAAAAAAACCACATGATCATCTCAATTGATGCAGAAAAGGCATTTGACAAAATTCAACATCCTTTCCTGTTGAGAACGCTTCAAAGGATAGGAATAGAAGGGAACTTCCTCAACATGATAAAGGGAATATATGAAAAACCCACAGCTAACATCATCCTCAGTGGGGAACAACTGAAAACTTTCCCCCTAAGATCAGGAACAAGACAAGGATGTCCACTATCACCATTGTTATTCAGCATTGTGTTGAAAGTTCTAGCCAGAGCAATTAGACAAGAAAAAGAAATATGAGGCACCAAAATTGGAAAGAAAGAAGCAAAACTCTCACTGTTTGCAGATTATATGATACTATATGTTGAAAACCCTGAAAAATCCACAGCAAAACTATTAGAGCTAATAAATGAGTACAGCAAAGTTGCAGGTTACAAGATCAACACACAAAAATCTGTAGTGTTCATTACACTAGTAGTGAACAATCTGAGGGGGAAATCAAGAAAAAGATTCCATTTACAATTGCAACCAAAAGAATAAAATGTTTAGGAATAAATTTGACTAAAGGTACAAAGGACCTATACAAAGAAAACTACAAGAAATTGTCAAAAGAAATCACAGAAGACCTAAATAGATGGAAGGGCATACTGTGTCCGTGGATCGGAAGACTAAATATAGTTAAGATGTCAATTCTACCTAAGTTGATTTACAGATTCAATGAAATACCAATTAAAATCCCCAAAACTTACTTTTCAGAAATGGAAAAACCAATAACCAAATTTATCTGGAAGGTCAGGTTGCTCCGAATAGCTAAAAATATCCTGAGAAAGAAAAATGAAGTTGGTGGTCTCATGCTAGTGGTCAAAACAGCATGGTACTGGCACAAAGATAGATATACTGGCCAATGGAATCGAATAGAGTGTTCAGATATAGACCCTCTCATCTATGGACAATTGATCTTTGATAAGGCAGTCAAGCCAACTCACCTGGGACAGAGCAGTCTCTTCAATAAATGGTGCCTAGAGAACTGGATATCCACGTGCAAAAGAATGAAAGAGGATCCATATCTCACACCCTATACAAAAATTAACTCAAAATGGATCAAAGACCTAAACATTAGATCTAAGACCATAAAACTTTTAGAAGAAAATGTAGGAAAATACCTTATACATCTTATAATAGGAGGCGGTTTCCTAGACCTTACACGCAAAGCACAAGCATTGAAGAAATAAATAATTAAATGGGAACGCCTCAAAATTAAACACTTTCATGCATCAAAGAACTTCGTCAAGAAAGTAAAAAGATAGCCTACGCAGTGGGAGACAATATTTGGAAATAATATATCAAATAAAGGTCAAGTATCCAGAATATATAAAGAGATTGTTGAACTCAACAACAAAAAGACAGACATCCCAATTACAAAATGGACAAAGACATGAACAGACACTTCTCAGAAGAGGAAATACAAATGTCCAAAAGGCACATGAAAAAATGCTCAACTTCCCTGGCTATTAGGGAAATGCAAATCAAAACCACAAGGAGATATCATCTCATACCCACCAGAATTGCCATTATCAAGAAAACAGAAAAATCACAAGTACTGGGGAGGATGTAGAGAAAGAGGCACACTTATCCATTGTTGGTGGGAATGTCAAATGGTACAACCACTGTGGAAGGCAGTTTGGCGGTTCCTCAGGAAGCTAAGTATAGAATTGTCATATGACCTGGCAATACCATTGCTAGGTATCTACTCAGAGGACATGAGGGCAAGGACACAAATGGACATTTGCATACCAATGTTTATAGTGGCATTATTTAATTGTTTAATTGCCAAGAGATGGAGACAGCCAAAATGTCCATCAACAGAAGAGTGGCTAAACAAGCTGTGGGTATATACGTATGATGGAATATCATGCAGCAGTAAGACAGAATAAAGTTATGAAGATATAACAACGTGGGTGGACCTTAAGGACATTATGCTGAGTGAGATTAGTCAGAAACAAAAGGACAAATACTGTATGGTCTCACTGATATGAACTGACATGAGTGAATGAACTTGGAGAATTTCAGTTGGTAACAGAGACTATCAGGAGATAGAAATAGGGTAGACATTGGGTAATTGGAGCTGAAGGGATACAGATTGTACAACAGGACTGATTGTAAAAATTCAGAAATGGATAGCACAATACTACCTAACTGTAATACAATAATGTTAGAACACTGAATGAAGCTGAAAGTGAGGATGATAGAGGGAGGAGCCTGGGGGCACAAATGAAATCATAAAGAAAAACGATAAAGACTGAGATGGTGTAATTTAGGAATGCCTAGAGTGCATAATGGTAGTGACTAAACGTACAAATTTTAAAATGTTTTTGCATGAGGAAGAACAAAGGAATGTCAATACTGTAGATTGTTGAAAATAGATGGCAATTAATATTTTAAAACTTTAACTTATGTGTGAGAATAAAGCAAAAAATGTTTATTTGGTACAAAATTTATATTATGACTAGCGCATTTTTAATATAGCTTATGAGAACAGCTTAACTGAATACCATAGTACATGGAACCTTGAATAGGGCATGAGATTTTGTAGGTTTGCCCAGAGCGATACCCCAATAAATCCCAGAGTGATTTGAACAGTGAATAAAAAAGTACTCGCAAAGTCCCCTTGGGAATGGTGAGAAAAGGGGAAAATTCAACTTCCCCAAGTGGTGAATTCTTGATATTCTCACAAGCAGTGGGGACAACCAAAGCAATTGGCTGAGCCCTCAATCTTGGGGTTTGTTCATATGAAATGCAACCCCACAAAGGATAGGCTAAGCCTACTTAAAATTAGGCCCAAGAGTCACTCCCAAGAGAACCTCTTTTGTTGCTCAGATGTGGCCTCTCTCTCTCAGCTAACATGACAAGCAAATTCACTGCCCTCCCCCTTTCTACATGGGACATGACTCCCAGGGGTGTGTACCTTCCTGGCAACGTGGGACAGAAATCCTAGAATGAGCTGGGACTCAGCATCAAGGGATTGAGAAAACTTCTTGACCATAAAGGGGGAAGAGAGAAATGAGACAAAATAAAGTATCAATGGCTGAGAGATCCCAAACAGAGTGGAGAGGTTATCCTGGAGGTTATTCTTATGCAGTAAATAGATACCACCTTTTTAGTTAAGGTGTAATGGAGAGGCTGGAGGGAACTGCCTGAAAATGGAGAGCTGTGTTTCAGCAGCCATGTTTCTTGAAGATGATCGTATAATGATATAGCTTTCGCAATGTAACTGTGCGATAGTGAAAACCTTGTGGCTAATGCTCCTTTTATCTACCTTTTTGACAGACAAGTAATACATATGGATTAAAAATAAGTAATAGGGGGAACAAATGTTAAAATAAATTTAGTATATTGAAATGCTAGTGATCAATGAAAGGGAGGGGTAAGGGGTATGGTATGTATGAATATTTTTCTGTTTTCTTTTTATGTCTTTTTCTGAATTGAGACAAATGTTCTAAGAAATGATCATGATGATGAATATACAGCTATGTGATGATGTGAATTACTGATTATACATGTAGAATGGAATGATCATATGGTAAGAATGTTTGTGTTTGTTTGTTGTTATGTTTAAAAAATTTTTTTTAATTAATAAAAAAAAAAAGAAAGAAAGAAAGAGCAACGAGGCGCAACGCAGGGTTCCGCCAGAAAGGACGCTCTGTGAGACAGGCTTGTTTATCAGTGAGCCCCCGCCTGGCACACAGAAGGTACCCGCTAAAGATTTGTTGAAAGTAACATGAGCAGCTAAATTTGGGTGCTGGTTGGGAGTGGCGAAGAGTCCCCAGAGGCAACCTCATTTAGGAAGAAACCTGAGGCCTGTGTCGGACTTAACCAGACAGGGAAGGAACAGTGTTCCAGGCAGAAGGAATAGGTCATGTGAAGGCACAGAAATGAGAAAGGATTTGACAACTTTGAAGAGTGAAACATTCTATCTAGTTGAAGCAGGCAATGTAGGGGAAGGAGGCTAAGGCTAAGTGGGAGTGGGGAGGGAAGAGCAGGCAGGTAGAGTGGTGTAGAGAGGAGAAAGGAGAGGTTGGAAGGGGCTAGGCAGGAAGGGCTTTGTAGGCTGTTAAGGAGTTTGGGGCTCTCTGAGAAAGTGAGAGGAAGCACAGAGAAGTGAAGGGTTGTTGAATGCACAGCAGCCTTAGGAAGGCCCTGCAGAGAATTTAGGGGAAGCAGAAGGAAAGGAAGGTGGGCTTTAGATGCAGGCTCTTTGAAGTTTAAATCCTAGCTTTGTCCTCAACTAGGCACAAGAGTGGGTTCAAATGAATGGGTTCTGGAGTCTCTTAATCAAGCTACTTATGCTCTCTGAGCCTCCATTTTCTCATCTGCAAAATGGGGACAATGACGGTACTGATTCCTGCCACAGTGAATGGGGTACCAGCCCTCGGCTCTGGTGAGCCCCAAGATACAGACACTTCTTCTACTATTCTCCAAGAATGCCTCCTCAGAGAAGATACAAGAAGAACAGAAACAGAGTCAAGGCATGCGAAAGCGCCCTGTGACCCTGTGGGGTTCCGGCTGGCAGCCCAGGCCTCTCCCTGGCTGGCAGGGTGGAGGAGGCCGCATGTATGAGAGCCCAGGCTTTGCCCCACGTGACTGAACCTCCCTTTGGGAACAGCCTCCTTACCCAGCAAATAGAAGACAGCTTTACTAATGGTATAACAATTCAGAAAGTAAAAGCAGGAGTCCAGGGCGGGCCACAGTGGCTCAGGAGGCAGAGTTCTCACCTGCCATGCTGGAGACCTGGGTTCAATTCCTGGTGCCTGCCCATGCAAGAAAAAAAAAAAAAAAAAAAAAAGCAGGAGTCCAAAGTGTTCAGGGCACATGGAAATTTATAGTGGAAAGAAAAATTGGGACATCGGGACAGAAAGAAACTGATTGGCCAGAGCTTAGTCCTTTTTAAAATTTGTCTTATTTCTGGTAAGGTTGGGTCTCTGAGCTGCAGGCCCCTGAAGTCTGACTATTCATTTTGTGTGCCTCCATTGCCAGGAGCCATTTGTATGTAACCCAGGGCCCAGGATACATAAATGAACCTGTATTTCAGGTCCACCCCATTGGAATCTTCCAGACTAGTTGTCTCTGTAGGGTGGGAGTTGGGGCGCTGGGCTGGAGGAGGAGATAGTGAGGAGGCTGAATGCTTTAGGACGAGTTCTGACAATCAACAGTCGCTGCAATGAGGTATCACCTCTCAAGGGCTTAGCCAGGCCAGGCACATAGTAGGACTCAGAAAATTATTTCTTGAACAAATGAATAAATGTTTGCTATTTTCTTTTTTTGCTGTGTGGTTTGGACAAGTTACCTAATCTCTCTGAGCCTTAATTTTCTTTCATCTGTAAAATTGAGATGTTCTCTTCCTCCTAGGGCTGTAGCCTAGACTAAATGATGGTAAAGACAGAGCGCCTTGCAGAGTGGTGCTCGCCAGAGGAAGAGGCAGGATGGGAACCCAGCTCTGCCCAGTCCCAAAGCTGGAGCCAGGCCCAGTCCTAGTCTCCAAACCCAAGATGAAAGAGCCTGAACTTTCCAGCCCATTCATTCCTCCTCACTCTCTGCGCGCCCACTTATCTGCTTCCTATCTTGCAGGGTGCCAGCAATTGATCGTCTGCACTGTGACTTGGCCTCCCCCCCTTCCCCCCCTGCTCAGGAACCAATCTGCTGCCCCTCCTCCCTGCCCCCAGTTCCCTCCCTACCTGCTCCCAGCCTCTCCCAGACAGAAGTGGGGCAGAGACAAAGAGGGAGGCTCCTCTGAGCATAACAATGAGCTGTGAAGGGAGGTGAAGGAAGCAGTGTGTTCAGCTGGGAGCAGACTCAGATGGACCAAGACCTGGTGGATGGATGGCCTGGGCTGTGTGGGGGGGCATAAGAAGCGGGGCCACCATGCTAATAAATTGGGGTACTGGCCGGGAAGGCTTGCCTCCTGTACCCAGCCCCACCCGAGTGTCCCTTGGCTGAGTTGGATGGTCTCTGGGATGAGGCACCCGGAGACCGGGTTCAGGTCCCCGAGTTGCTCTGACTTTGGTGTGACCTTGACTGAGCCCTGGGCACAGCGGCCCCCGCAGCCACCCCTGTGACCAGATAGGGTGGGACTTGGCCCCCTCCACCGGGCTCTGTGCCGTGGTGCCCATGTTTTGGGCCCCTGGTCCTGGGGGCCAGCAGGGAATCCGGGGGTAGCTGGATGCACACCAGGTCATCACACTCGCTTTTCTTTTGTTCATTTGGTCTGTGATAAATGCCGGTGAGGCAAGTCGGGGGGCCTCTGACCCCGGCTGGGGGCATCGTTCAGGGTGGGTAGGATGGAGCTAGGCAAAGGGGGCTGGGTGGGGCGGGGAGAGCGGAATGGTCCAGTGCCCCGAGGGAAGAACTGCAGGGGACACCGAGGCTGGGAGGGAGAAGCGCAAAGGCGGAGGCTGAGCTTGGATCCGGGGCCTGTCTTGTGGGATGGCGGCCACCCCACAGTTTTCAGCCTGAGAGCAGTGTGGTCTGATCTATGGAGGGAGTGGGGATTGGGGAACAGGGGGGCCCGGAGCCCAGCTGGGAGGTCCCCAGTGGCCCAGGCCCAGCAGGTGGCGGCTAAGACTCCTGGGGCCGCCCCCTGAGGCCCGGGGGCGTGTGAAATGCCGAGCCTGGTTTACCGCAGTGGCTGGAGGTGGAGCCTCCCCCGAGGAGCTGTCCACAGGCTGAATTTGAGGCTCACCAGGAACACGGGAGCAGCCTCGCGGCTTTGCCGAGTCATGTCCCCACCTCGCCCAGGGTGGGGTGAACTCAGGCAGAGGCAGAAGGCAGGAGAAATGGGCCAAATCAAGAGCCATGTAGGGTGTAGGGAAGGAGTCAGGGCAGACCCCTGGGCAGCAGGCCTCCCCTAGCCCGGGCCAAGGTGGCTGTCCACTGTCCTGTTGCCTGGTAGAGACCCAGGGCTCTGAGGCCAGGTGCCCACATGCATTTCCAGTTCTGCTATGAATGGCTGTATTGGTTTTCTTATATGTGAAAGGGGGTAATGATGGTACCTACGGCCTTAAGGTTGTTGAAAGAAGGAAATGGGATGGTGTGGTTTAAGGGGGCAGCAAATAGAAACAGTCCCTCTCCCCCCTGCCCCCAAGGTAGCTCTTTCTATTGCCGCTTCTGTTACCCTGTGGTCAACCCCAAACTTCCTCGGGCTATTCCTTCCTGTCCTGCACAGACTCCAGGAAAGTCCTTTCAAAACCACAGCCCTGGGCCTGGTGCCAAGTGCCCTAAATGGCCAAATGGCCCCGCCTCAAACTCTGTGGCCTGACTGCTGTGTTCTTTGCTGCCATCAGTCTGAATTGGAGTAAGTGGGCTGTCACCTTGTGAGGGTCCCTGAAGGTCACCCGAGGCCAACCCAGGCCACGGGCAGGGCCTTGACCTGGGTTCTCCAGGCCTCAGGCCACCCTCCTGCATTCCACCCGGGCTGAGGTCCTGACTTAGGGTGGTGACCCTTCTTCATCTTCCCACAACCCCCACCCCATCCTCAGTGTCCACACAAAGGTCCCCAGACCCTACACAAAGACCCTCACAGCTACTCGCCGGTCAACACCCTTGACACACCAATTCTTGCTCACACACATCTGTGCACACTCCCATTCATCCCCCCACCCCCAACCCAGCTCAAGCTCAGGCTCACCTGTGGCCTTTGGGTACAGACCGCCCACAGCTCCTGGGACCAAAGTCAGGCTGAGCCCATAGGTGGGTGCCCCTCTCTGGGACTGGCCGCTGCTTTGGCCCAATTCTCAGGTCTGAGCCCAGCTTGCTGTGCCTGGCTGACACCCCAGAAGGTAGCCTGCCCGCTCCCTCCTGCTCTGGGACTGAGTCCTGACGGCTTTGCTGCTGCAGGCCTTGCCCTCCATGACAGCCTCCCCTGGCAGCCCTGCCCAGGGACAACAGCTCAGAGCCCAGGGGAAGGGTCTGCTGGCACTGAGCATGTGAGAGGGAGAACACCCCAAGGAACCCTAAACTGAGTTTTAGAGTGAGTGGGACCAAATCCACCATTGTGAGTGGGGCAGAATCCACCCTTCATGGATGCCACTGTGTCTGCACACTCAGCCTCCCTCCCCACTCTTGAGTGCACTGGGTCACCCCTTCCCCACCTGGGCCACACGCCTTCTGTGTGACTGACCCCACCTGTGTCTGCTGACGACTAGAATCCAGAATGGGCCCAGCAGGGCACCCATCCTCCTGGTCGCTGTGATGGACTCAAAGAGGGGCACAGGCTGGGTTGGATTCTGCTCTACCACACACTTGCTGTGTGACCTTGGGCAAACTATTTAACATCTCTGTACCATAGTTTGCTCATGTGTATGATGGGGATAACAGTAGCGTTCACTTCGTAGGGCTCTTGTGCAAATGGAATCATGTAAAGGGCTCAGCAGAGTGCTTGGCACAGAGTAAGTACTCCATAAACGTTACCTACTAATGTAAAGGGACTAAGTTAGGGGCCTTCTGATGGAGTGACTGGGAAAGAGAAGCTCTTTTTTTTCTTTCTGATACTGCTGAATGTACACCTTGAGCTGGTGGAGAAATGTTACCATCATGAGGAAAAGCTTGACGGATAATAAACCCTGCACAAGGAGAGCAGTACTCAGGAGGGGAAAGAGGGACATACTCCTGATATCACTTGAGTCTCTTGATCAAGCCATTCCTGAAGCCTGATCCCTGGGCCAGCCAGGCATGAAAGACAATCAAGTTTTTCCTTCTTCCCTCCCCCCCCGCCTCCCTTCCTCCTTCCCTCCTTCCTTCCAAGTTACTCTGAGCTGGGTTTCTATCATTTGTAACAAAAGGCATCTCAGCAGATACCCATCCATCCAACTCTTCATGCACGGACCTTGTGTTGAAATCCATGCTCCCAGCCCCAGCTGGGTGGGTTTACACTTGTCTCTCCACCTCTCCCAGGCTTGGTCTCTGCAGCTGTAAAATGGGTGTCTCATCACCTCACTTAGGGGGTGGTTTCAAGAAGTAAATGGACAGCCTGTGTAGCTACCACGCCACATGCCACGCAGAGGGGTGCTCAGTAAATTTCCTGGCCAGCACATCTCTTCTGTCTAGATCCTGATCCCCAGTCCCACCCGGTGTGTCTGAGAAGACAAAGTAGGTCAGACGCCCCATCCCCGTGGCCTGCACCCTTCTGAGCAGGCAGAGTCCCATCGGTACAGCCTTTATTATTTCTCCAGCATTTTCCAGAAGAAGGGTGTCAATTGAGGGCTGAAGGGGTCAGGAGGGAGTAAAAAATAACATAAACAAACTGAACAGAACTGCAGGAGGGTGGCAAGGGGGGCTGAGGTCGGGTGTTGGGGGCAGAGAGGTGCAAGTCCTGGGGCAGTCGCGCCTCTTAGCTTTCGGCCACGAGACTGGAGAATTCTGCAAAAGAAAATGATAAAGGGAGTGAATCAGAGGCGGAGAGGGCAAAAGAGACTGGCCATGCCCTCAGCGCTAGGCTCCGGCACAGTGCTTTCTTTCCCTCCGTTCTCGCTGCAGGATATCTGGAGTGAGTGAGGGAATGAATGAATGAAGTGAAATGGGAAAGGTGGGCCCACCGTATCTTTTGCTTCATGATATCATGCCACCTACAAATTATTATAATAGCAATATTATTAATAATATTATTAATGATATTTATTAATATTGTAATAGTAATATAATATTAATGTTGTTTATTATAATAAAATCAATAATAACTTTTTGAATGTTTATCACTTGCTGGGCACTATTCTAAGGATTTTATAAACAATATCTTGACTCTGACAATAATCCTATAAGGTGCATATAATCGTTATTCCCATTCTACAGATGGGGAAGCTGAGGCTGAGTTCAGCAAATTTTACAAGGTCATTATATGTACTCACACGGCTAGTCAGAGGCAGAGCCGGGATCTGAACCCAGGCTGGTCTGACTTTGGACCCTGAACTTTTTTAACCACCTTTGTCTAGATGTCCCCCAGTCGCCCATCAGGATCACAATTTAAAAAGAAACCCTCCCCGGACCCCTGAACTAGACATATTTGACTTAGGAAGTCTGGGGTGAGTGACAAGTTACTGGGTTTGTTAAAAGTTGATTCTAATGAGCAGTCAGGTTCAAGAACCACTGTGCACATCCCTTGCTGCCTCCCAAGGGCCCAAAAAAGACCCTGGGGGAGACTGACCGTGAGATCACCTCCACGAAGCCCGGAGAGGTGAGCATGTACAGGTCCTCGGAGGAAGCAGGCTCTGTTTCCCAGAGAGCCTCATTTCGTCTTCACATTCAGGGAACCAGAGGTTACTATCCCCATTTTACAGAAGGGAAAATTGAGGCCCGGAGAGGAGAAGTGACTTTTCAGAGCCTCCCGGGTCCAAGGTCCTCCCAGCCCGCCGCTCTGTGTGCCTACCGCCCAGCTGGTAATTCACGATGACAGTCACTAGTTTTGGCAGTAGGGGGCGATCAAATGTCCCCCCATTGAATCCAACTCAACTGAAATGAACAAAAGGGCAGGACTGACCAGATGAGGGGTGACACAGGGGTACAGGAGCTGGTCCCTGCCCCACAGGAGCTTTTGGGCCAGTCAGGAGACAAGGCGAGACCCAGCAAGAAGTGCTCGGTATTATCAACCTATCCACTGGAACTATCTTACTTATGCGTTTACTTATTTGGGCCGGTCTACCCCACTGGAATGTAAACTCTGGGGGGCAGGGAGCCCTGTCCGGTTCCCACACTCCCAGCAGCTAGAACAGTCTCGGCACACAGAAGGTGCTAACAAACAAATGCTGAGTGCATGAATGAATGATGCAGCAGCTCACAGTCTTCCTTAGGATTCAACAAGTACTGGCTTAACTCATTCAATTCTCAAGACAGCCTGGGAGGTAAGTGGGACGATTCCCGTGGTATAGATGGGGACAGGCGAGTTGTCAGGGTCATGTGGAAAATAGGACTGGGTTCTGGGCTCCAGAAAACTCTCTACAGGAATACAGAGAGGCTATTCCTGCTAAGGTCAGAGTCCCAACTTGGGTGTGAGGCGGAAGAGAGAAGGAGCATCAACCTGCCATTTCATCTGAAAAACTGACCAGAGCCGGCATCCTCTGTCATTTGGGGAACTGAGCTGCTCTGTCCAGGGATACAGGAAGCATGAGTCCTCCTACCAAGGCCTGCTCGTGAAGAGTCTGTCAATAGGGCAGGTTGGTCTTTATTTTCCTCCCTCCCCCTTCCCCTGGAAATTGTGGGCTCTTGGGCCACTCATCAGCAAAGACCCATGAATGTCCTTTACTCCAAGAGGTGGGCTTTGTGCAGTCAGCGGGGAGAACAACGACCACCCTACAAGCACCGCCCAGGGGTAGGGAATCAGGCATTTTGGAGCCAGGCTCTGGGAGATATTTTGGACCTGTGGAGTTTTTGAAAGTCTCTTAAATCAGACCCCTTTGCCCACCCTGCTCATGGGTGCTGAAGCAGCCAGGACAGCACAGTGGCCACATTTCCTGGCTTTTTGCAGAGAACACAGGTCTCTAGTTTTGTTAAAGGTCCCTTTGGAGACAAACTGAGGGCAGGGGTCCATTTTTGTGCCTTTGGTATCTTCCTTCCTTAGGAACTGGCCAATTAACTACAACCCTCCTTGCTAAATGTCTCATTTTAAACTTCCAAGTCTCTAAAGAAAAATGAGCAAATGAACAAATACCCTGTAACATCTAGGTCCACCGACTTTGTGCTTGGAATGGGATGTTGGAACATGGGGTTCCAGTCTTGGTTTTCCCCCCACCCCAGCCCCCGTCCTGTGCCTGGGGCGGACCCTACCCTTCCAGGTCCTGGCTTCCTTATCTGCAGTGACAGGCCTAGAAAACACTCCTTGAGCTCCACACAGTGCTTACAGCAAGCAGGCTTGGGGGCAACTCCCAGCTGCCTGCTTTCTGACCTCTGTGACCTTGGACTAAATACTGGCCCTCACTGTGCCTCTATTTCCTCACCCATACAATGGAATTCATGCTAGTACTTGCCTCCTAGGGTTGTTCAAAGGAATCAGCCCCAATGCTCTTGTTTAGAGGACTCATGCATAGCAAGTGCTCAGCAGTTGGGAACTGGCATTATCCAGATGCTTCTACCACTCAAGCCACTTTAAATCCAAGCCTATGAAATACCTGGCTCCAGCCTGGCACACAGCAGGAACTCTATAAATGATACTGGAACCTCTGTCATCACTGCTGTGCATACTGGTTGTTTCCATCACTCCCCACCACTTCCTACTTCCCCCCAGCACCTGCCTGCAACCTGTCAGCAACGCTGGGGCTGGATCTGCATCTGGTTCCATCACGGCTGGGCTGGGTGGCCTTGGGTCACTGCCTCACCTCTCTGAGCCTCAGTTTCCTTGTTTGTAAAGTGGGTACAGTGATGCCTACTTGGAAGGCTAGCGGGAAGGCCAGAGGAGAAAATACATGTCAGGACGTGGACTAGAGCTACGAAACAAATCTCCACCACCACCACCACAAACCTCCTGAAACTAAGGACGACAGAGAGGATATAAACAGAGGACACAGGAGGCCTAAGGAGTAGCCGGCTGAGCCCACTGTTATCAGACATGTCTGAGTTTGAACCCCACCTCCAGCAGGCCCATCCGTGTGACCGCAGTCTCTGACCTTCCGTGCTGTCACCTATAAAATGGGGATACTGCGAGAATCTCCGCCTAGGGCTATGGCGAGGACGTGAGATAACAGATAAGAAGTGCTTCATCCAGTGAAGCCAGTTCTTACTGTTGAGGCATGATGGAGAGTCTTCCTTTGGAGAGCGCCATAGGTCCCTCCTATCAGGCATGCGAGGATGGCGCTGCCTTTTCAGACTGACGCTCTCAGGGGCAGTTTGGGGCCAGCCTGCTGCTATCTTTACGGTCCAATTAGAAAGGGCCAGGCCAGGTGGGGGCGGGGAGGGGCCCACAGAGCTTCCGAAGATGAAGATGCCATCCTTCTCTTTCCCTCAGGACACTTAAATTAGCCTAATTAGGTCTGCCCCAGTCTGGGGTGCCACGGGGATTGGACCAATTTAGAAGCCACTGACAGGTGAGGCCAGCACACACCGAGAGCTAAAGTGAACCTGAGAAGGACACTGAGTCAGCGGCTGGAAGCTGCTTCCCGCCCCTCTGTCATGATGACCAGGGTGAAGGCACCAGCCTCCTGGTTTATCATCTTGCCTCGAAATAGCTCCCAGCTCGGCTTCTTATAAATCGGTATTGCAAACAGGGTCACTTTCCCATCCCGGGGACCGGGGAGGCCGAGTCAGCTAGGGTCATGGCAGGTGGCTGTGAGAAGGGAGCGTCAACGGTTCTGGGGTTTAAACTCTGCATCAGACGTGTGCGGCCTACCCCAATTCCTCCTCACCAACCTTCTCATCCCCATTTCACTTACAGGGCAACTGAGGCTGAGTGGAGTTAAAATTAAATGGCCCCACGTGCTGACTCAACTGTAACCGACAGAGGCAGAAGGACAGAGGTGAATGAAGCGGCAGCTCCTCTTTCCGCCCTAAATACTGTTTCTTTTTGCAGGAGGGCAGTTACATAAGGAGCGCGGCCTCTTCTTCCTTTGCTAAATCTTATCTAGTGCAGCATAAGGCCGGAGCCAGGGAAAAGTCCACTTGGGAATAAGAAAGAGCAGCTTGCTAAGCATAGAAACCATTTATAATTTGAATGTCTCAACTCAGCCCTGCTGCTGGCAGCGGGGGCATCGGGCAGACCCGGGTTCCATTTCTGTCAAGGGTTTGCTATGTGACTTTGGCCACTTCATGCCCTCTGGGCCTCAGTTTCCACACCTCTCAAGCGGGGATCACAGCCTCTGCCCCTCCAGACCTCATCAAGGTGGTGTGAGGACGGAACAGACACGGACAGAACTCTGCATGCCGCAGGGCTGCGAGCTCACCCCAAGGCTCATATCCTGCCTTGCTTGGAAATCAAACCCCACTAGGCTAGAGGGCTGGAATTACAGGGCCGCGGGTAGGATGCTCCTTCCTTCCTTCTCACCTTTCTCTCATCATAGACTCAATTTCATCTGCAGGTCTGCATTACACTACTTCCGAAGGTTTTGAGGTGGCTTGCAAATAAAAACATATGTACAAAAGAAGAAGAATCGCTCAGACCATCACTCACAGAACAGTCTCCCTTAATTTGAGCAAAAACCCTGTGTGGTGGTGATTTTATGCCCATTTTACGTATACGGTAAGGGATGCCTTGACAGCTGGGTGGCTCGATCCTCACACAGTTGGGACACGTGTATCTGGCTGGTTCTTCTTTTCTGTCTGATTTCAGGGGTGCAGGCACAGCTGGAGAGCTCACTCTGGCACCCTGCCTCCCACATTAAATAGGTTACTTAGGAATGAAAGGGCATAAGATTCTGCCAGAAGGAAGCAGAAAAGGCAAATGTCCTTAGGCATGGGAGCAGAGCAGATTGCAGTGGTCAGGCAATTATTTTGGCTGTAAATTTTTTAGTGACAGGAAAAAAGCAAAACACAGACTCTTGGTTGGAACAGGCTTGAAGCACAGGAAACTGGATCCATCACTGGGATTGAGTTTTGGGGAAAAACTAGGGTTGCATGTGCATGTGCGTGGCATGCACGTGGATATATACGTCTTGTCTAGAATGCAGGGTAAGAGCGTGGATTTTGGAGTCAGAGCATCAGGGTTTGAAGTGGGGCTCCAGTGTTTCACAGCTTGTGGTTTTGGGGCTAGTTGTATTACTTCTCTGGGCTTCAGGTTGCTTTACAATTTTGTGGAAGTGTTTTGAAGAGCAAATGAACTAATAGAGGGGAGGCCCTGGGTAGGACCCGGAGCACGAAGAGGTAACTGCTATTCCTGTAAGTTCTGGGAAGCAGGGATGCAGAGGGGCTTCAAGCCTGGCCTCAACGTTGAGCCTCAATCCTGGTTCTGCTGCCTGGCAGCTCACTGACCTCAGAACTGTTACTTATCCTCTCACTGACTCAGTTTCCTCATTTGTAAAATGGGGATAGTGATGTAGTGATGGCACCTGCTTTCAGGGATTGTTGTAAGGCAGTGATTCTCAAAGTGTGGTTTTGGACATTGGCACCACCTGGGAACTTGTTAGAAATGAAAAGCTTGGGTCGTACTCCAGGCCCAATGAATAAGACACTCTGGGGCAGGAATGATTGCAGCCATGTGTTTTCACAAGTTTTCAGGAGTGTTCTGATGCACACTCAAGTCTGAGATCCACTGTGGTGAAGGTGAAGTGCAAATCTCACTTGCTGTTTGTGCCTGGGCTTTGCAACTACAGCTGGTTGTTGTTGTTTGTTTGTGTGGATTTTTTTTTCTGTACTTTCTACCTCCCTCTTTCTAGCTTCTCTCTCCTTTTCTGCCTTAAAAATTCTCTTTACAAGCTCTGCACCAGTCTTGCAGGGCAGCCTTCAGGAATCAATCGATCACATCTATAAAAGGCTTTAAGCTTCCTGGAAGTATTGCCCCAGAGATGGGAATGCAAAGGGTTATTATTAGAACTTTGCCTTTCTACCACTCCCTTCAATCTGGGGTCTTAAAGAACCTGGTAGGTATCACTAACCTTTGGAAGGGCAAACAGAGCTGGGTAAAGAGGCAGGACCAGGTTCTGGGCTCCCCCAGCCTGCTGTGTGCAAGCCCCCAGCCCATATGGGGCTCCAGCCTTGGGCTGAGATTGCTTCTTCCTTCAGGTGGGGGTCCTGCTTCCTCATCCTGGTATCCCCTGAGCTGGACACATATTCATTCATTCAGTAAACAAACTTTTCTTGTGTCCCCATTATGTGCCGTACGCTATCTTAGGTGCCGGGGATTTGGAAGTGAATAAAAAGTTCCTGCTCTTGTGGTGCTGACATCCTAGTGGGGAGAGAGAAGCAAGAAATAAGTCGATAGATGAAATAATTTTATGGTGGATACTCCCTGCCTGTTGAATGAATGATTGCAGGGATGCATGAACGAAGCAGGCCGCATGGGACATGTGCTTTGGAACTGAACAGACCTGAACTCAGATCTTGACCTTGCCACTTCCTAGTGCTAAGTCATTAGGCAACCGGGACTCTGTGTCCTCATCTATAAAATGGGATAGTAATTGTATCCACTTCAAAGAGTAGCAGGAAGATTAAATAAGCAAAATGCTAAGTACAGTGCCTGGCACACAGGAAGGACCCCATGAAGTTAGATGCTATTTTCACTGTTATCCAAGATCGTACAGCGGGGACCCAAGTTCCAAGCTGGTCCTCTGCCTAGAGGTTTACCCACCTGGGATTCCATGGAATCCTAGACTGGAAGTGACACCAGGGATGGGCCAGTGATCTGACCCCTGAGTTTAAAGACCAAGCACCTGAAGGTCAGAGGGCTTCCATGATTGCCTCAGGTCCTATCCGGTGTTGAAAACATCCTCCACCTGGTGGGTAAGGCTAAGACCCACGGGCAGTCACAGGGGGTGGGTGGCAAAGCAGAGTAGAGTGCCTGCCTCCGAACCTCATGGGGCATCGCAAAGGGCTCGCATCCCACTGCCTGTTGGACGTCTCCAGGCCCACCCTTCCCATCACCATCCCCAAAAAGCATCTGCATCTTCCCTTTTCAAAAATACGATGTGTGGACCCACCAGAGCCTCAGGGATTACCCGTACTCACTGCTTATTTCATCTCCCCCTGGCCCCCACTGCCTTCTTGCCCTGTCCTGACCCTCAACAAAGCTTCAGCACCAGGTGGAATGAGCCTGCACTGTGTGTGCTGTCAACCTGGGTTCAAATCCTGGCTCTGGTGCTTGCTGGCCAGGTGCCCTTGGACTCCCTGAGCTGCCCTTTTCTGCATCTGCACCTGTGTCCACTGTCACCCCAAGGTGAAATGAGATGATACTTGTACAGGGCCCTTCCCTGGGCTGGGCAATATCACACACCTAGGTCATAATTCTCTCTCCTCTCCACTCTTCTTGCCCTTTCCTAAGCATGCCCAGCACTTCCCAGCCTTATTGCCTCTGCCGATGCCATGACCGTGCCTGGCCCTCCCTTCCTCTGCCTGGCCTTCCTCTCTGTGTGCATTTATAGTCCTAGAGCCGTAAGTAAGAATAAGAGAAGCACTGTGGCTGCCACTTATGGGGTGCTTTCTCTGCGCCAGGCACTGCACTCGACATCTCCATACACGAGGTCATGGAATCCTCACAAAATTCCAAGGAGGTCGGTATGATCAGGGGCTCGGGGTCGCCAGGTCGCTGTGCAGGGCCACCAAGCCAGGAAACGGTGGTGCAGGGAGCTGGACCTGATTCAGCTTTCCCTCCCCCACTGCTTGGCAAAGAGACAGTACTTGGTAAAGGGTTTAGTTCTTTCAGATCAGGGAGCAGCAAGGAGGGAGGGAGACAGGGAATGGGGCCAGGCTCTGGTCTGGTGTCTCATCATCATGTAGGTTATCCATGAGCAGCCAGCCATGAAGACCCTGCCCGGGGCTTCCGAGCTGCGACATACTGGCTGCAAAGGAAAACGTGGGGCCTGGTTGAGGTCACAGTGGGGACCAAGGCCTGCAGGGAAGCTAAGTGGCTCAAGAGGTTGGAGTCTGGGGAAGGAGCTGCCGCTCATGGAATCACCTAAGACCAGCCATCAAGGTTCTTCAATACCCTCTGCGCCGGCTCCTTTAAAGCCAGCTCGCTCCCTCCCAGACACAAGAAGGACAGGGGACACACCACATCTGACCTTGCTGGAGATCCTCTGCTCTTGATTCTGGCATAAAATTTTAATAAACCCAACACCCACTTCAAGAGTCCTTGTACCTTGTACCTTGAACCTGCAAAGTAATTTTGTGTTCCTAGCCATTTAATTTTCACAAGCTGCCCAAGTAGGTCATAGGATAAAACTGTACACTCCATTTGCCAGGCAAGGGAATCTAGATATAGCCAAGGTCATAGCAGGCAAGGGGCAGAGAGCGAAGCAGAGGTCTGGACTTCACCTCCAGGCTTTGATTTGGTGACTGCTCTATGTCACGTATTGGCTAGACACTGGGGCTAAAGGGATGAATGCAATGAGTACCTTTTTTAAAAAAATGAGTTCACAAACATATATATAGAACTTACTATGTGCCAGACACTGTTCTAAGTACTTTACAGATTAACACAGAGAATCCTCAGGACAACTTTATGAGATAAACACCATCATCACCCTCGATTCAGAGAAGAGGAAACTGAGGCCCAAAGTAGTTACCTGAACTGCTCAAGATCACACAGCTAGAAAGTGGCAGGGCTGGGATTTGAAACTGACAGCCTGGCCCAGAGTCGATGTGGCTAGACCGTTTTCTCTTAGACTGGCAGAAAGGACCAGCACGGGGGAGGAGGCAGCATAGCATGGCGGAAAGAGCACTCACTGGTTTTGGAGTTATCCAGATCTGGTTCTAAGTCCCTGACCCATCACTTATGTCCTAGCTCCTTGAAGCAGGCTCAGCTTCTTGAACCTCAGTGTGCCTATCTGCAGAGTGGTGATGATTCCCAAGGATGTTTGATGGCTAAGAGAGATAATGGTGCTAGGATGTGCTTTGTGAATGCTAGTCTGATCCGAACAAGAAGGATGTGTGGTGGTGGCCTGTCAACTGCTCACCTGTGCTTTTATAAAAAGCAAAGCTTGAAAATAAGGCAAGCCCAGATACTGCTTTTCCTAATTCCCAGCTGATTCCTGGCTGGTTGATTTTCCTGGCTTTCCTTCAATGCTGAGATGGTATGTTCGAGTGAAGCCAAATGGGCTTCTGAGACCAAAGGTTACAGGACACCAGGACAAGATGCCGAGGAGGGTAGGAGATAAGGAATTTCCATTCCTGGAATCTGAGAACGGGAGAGCTGGAAGGGGCCTTGGGGATCAGTTAGCTTCCTCAGGTTGCAGAGGGGAGACTCAGAAGAAGGGGGAGACTGCCCAGGGGCAGAGCACGGGGCAGAGCTGGGAACAGACCCCAGGCAAAAGTACAGCAAAGTTCAGGAAAAGTCCCCAATTCTCATGGGTTCCCTAATCTATGGGGTGGGGGGGGGAGGGATATACCAGTTTTTCTTTGCCTGACTCATGTGACAGATCTCTCAGACCTATTGATTTCCCTTCTTTTTCTAATCTTGGGGAGTGAGGGAGCCCCTCCTCTCCCCTTCCCTGTGATGGACAGCCCTCTGCTTTCAGCACCCAAGCACCCATGATCCATGATGTGCCAGGCCCTACATCACAGCTACCCACCTTCGACCCCAATTTTTCCATCCCCATCCTTGTCTCCAGCATCCAGCAGCATCTTGACTTCTTGAGCAGACAGTTCTCTGGCAGCTGGGAGGAAGCACTGTAAGAAGAATCTGGAAGAGGAAAGGATGAAAGTGGGGAGGCAATCAGGCTGAGGTCACCTTGCGAGAACACCCTGCAACTGCTCAGGGGAGGTCTGCAGCTGGGATAGGAGGCAAGTGGCAGGTGGATGTGCAGCTGGGTCAGGCTAGGTAACCTGGTCTGGGGCGGTGCGTTCATTATGAGTGTCCTGAGAAGGGCAGGTGATCCTCAATGAAGAGTCGACCCACTTTAGGGAGGGCACCTGCATTTGTTCATTTATTTGACAAACATGTCTAAAGTGTCCTCTCTGTGCCAGGGCCCATACAGGAAACTGGGGACACAGGATGGCCTAAGGAACCCTCCTGAGAAGTAGGGAGGAGGCCAGCTACTCCAAGAGAGACCACACTGATGGTGGGTGCAATGATGAGGAAGCAGAGAGGGTCACTCAGAGTATGCATCTATCCCAGCTGGGATGAGGGAGGAGTCAGGTCAGGCTTCCTGGAGGTGACGCATGGAGGAGAGCTAGAAGGCAGGCTCCCTGTATGTGTGGGTGTGTGTGTCTGCTTATTGGATGTGTTCAGCATGAGTTGGGTAGAAGGAGGAGGTTCTGGACTGATGGGACTCTTGCAGGAAAGTCTGGGGGAGAGGCAGGATGGATGGAGAAGCCCCTACTTGAAAGTCCCCTCTCTACCCCCTCTATCTCCTCTCTATGGCAGGATTCAAGGCAGCCTTGGCCAGAGGGAGGAATAAGGCACAGCTGGGTTGGCAGATGTGGACCAGGGCGGTCAAGGAGGGTTATGAAGAGGGGCTTCTTTGCGGAGGTGATTTCACATTTTCTAGTCATGGTCTTCTCCTCCTCTGCTTTGCTCCAAGGACTCCTGAACCCCAAAAGAAGGCTCTGCATCCCTGACTTTCACAGAAACAACTCTAGCCTCCCTAGTACAGAAGACACTGGGGGTTCTGTGGGATGGTGGAAAGAGCCTTTTAGACAAACAAAAATCAATGAAATACTAGAGTGAGTGCTGTCTGCCTTGCCCATGGTGTTAGGCAAGGAAGAAAAACTGCCTCTTCATTTGTATTAAATTATTAAGTAGCAGCATTCCATTAGCAATATTAAGTGGCTATAATTTATCCTAGTTAGTTGCATGTTTCTGTTGAGGGTTTTAGTCTTCCGGAAGCGACCATGCTGGGAATCATTTCCCCCCCAAGTTCACTGGGTCTCAGCCCTACAGTCAGACACAGTTATTTCCCAGGAAGGTAACAGAGAAGGGGCAGGGGGAGTGACAGGCGTTCCCACCCCCCCAATCCCTCTCCAGGAGCCTTCAGTCTGGGCTCTCCCCCTACAGGCCTTAGTTTACCTCAGCTCCTCCTCCTCGATGAAGCCACTTTTGTCTTTATCCAGGATGTGGAATACCTTCTTCACTTCATCCACGCTCTTTTTCTTCAGACCAACCATTTGGATGAACTTTTTGTGGTCGAACGAGCCAGCAGCTGTGGGGGGAGGAGCGGGTTAAAATGAGGACACAGAAGGGGCAGTGAGGAAGGGTGGGAGAATGGGGTCAGGGGAGTTTGCAGCATGTGTGGACTCCCACCTGTGGGACCTGGGAACGGAGGGGATGCACCTCCATCTGGAGAGGGTGCTTTGCCCAAGGTCACCCAGTGAGAGGAGGAGGTGGGGTTGCAACCAGATCTCACTGGCTCCCAAGCTCTCCCTGCCACCTACTGCTCCCTACACTAATGTGGGGGTAACCAAAGGGGGAAGGCTTCCTACAGAGCACACCTCAGAACTAAACAGAGACTTTTGGCCCAGCGAGAACCTGGTTTCCATGAAGGCTTTTTTTGGGTGGTGGCTGAGTGGCAATGGGCAGGGAATTGAAGGCGCTGAGAGTGATGGGTGGCCCTGCTGTGTGGAGATCGGGGTGGGGGCAGGAAAAGGGACTCTTTTTCTTGGCCATAGATTGTGCTTCCAGGAAAACTGACTTAAGGAGGACAAGCTTCTCTCTCAAGGTTGTCCAGTGGGAAGAGGGGGCTGACGGAGGGAAGGATGGAGAAGTCATAGCTTTTGCACAGAAAACCACTGCAGTGGGATCGGGGAGGGGAGAGGGTGTCTGTTGAAGGCTTCTGAGGAATTCCTGGTTTGTTTCTTCTCAAAAGTAGCAAGGTGACCCGGTGACTCAAGGTTGAATGAGGGGTTATCACAGCACCCTGGGGGGGGGGTCCCAAGCAAAAAGAAAATGGGGCCCCTTCCAAAGAAATCTGTCTTGTGCTTCTCTTTTAAAACACCTGGGGAAGTGTGGTTCAGTGGTAGAATGCTCGCCTTCCATGCAGAGAGACCTGGTTTGATTCCCGGACCATGCACTCCCACAAAAAACAAACAAACGAAAAACACCTAACAAAGTAAGACGTGCAACTCATGTTCGTGTGTGCATGGGGAGTAGGGGTCCCGTTGAGGGTCGTAGACCTCCTTCCCCTCAGTCCAGGGCTGGAGGGAAGAGAATTTGCTCTTTCGGCCTCTGGGGGTAAGGGGAGAGGAAAGCAGGCAAGTCCTGGAGGTGCCCTCAGGAGACCTTATTTCTAAGGTGACCTTAGGCAAGTACTTATCCCTCCCCGAGCCTCAGTTTCCCGATCTGGATGAGGGAGTGGGCCCAGTTAAGCTCTAAAAGTCCTGGGCAGCTGGGGAGGCGAGGCTACCCCCTCCCCTCTGTCATCCGCTTGCAGGGACTGGAAGTTGGAGACGCTCAGAGTGTGCCCTGCAGGGTTAAGCAGAGCCAAGCGCCAACTCCGGGAAGGTCACCTCGCCGGTGGATCGGTTGGGGGGTGTAGGCTGGAAGGGGGCACAGATAATCCGGGGTGCCAACAATGGCCACCGGCGGGTACGGAAGAGTCTTCTGGGGAGCCGGGATCTGAGAAACCGGTCAGTCCCAAGAGAAGGCGTGCGCACCCGCAGCCCCTCCACGTGATGGAAGGAGATATCCTAGCGCGCACAAGGACCCAGGAGGGCCCGCCTCCGATTCCGGTCTTTGCCCTGGGTCCGGGACCCCCGAGTCTTCGCAGCGCGACCACCCTCAGCGCCGACAAGTTTCGGTTGCTTGGGCAGGACTCCCAGCCTCCCTGCCTGCTCCCTGCGCCAAGTCCCGCCTGGAAATAGTTTGGTTAATGCTGAGGGCTGAGGACAACTCATTCTCTCGGTCTCCAGCGCCCCGCGGCAAGCGTGAGCAGAAGAGCGCTGGGGGCGACCGAGCTGTCGCGGGGCCCGCGAGGATGCAGGGAAAAGGGATGGTGGATTAGGGGAGAGGAGCGGGGACCGGAGCGCGCTGCTCACCGGCAAAGGCCTCCACCGCCTTCTTGACGTCCTCAGCGCCGAGTAGTTCTGTCATCGACATCCTGCAACTGTTTGAGCGGGCAGAGCAAGTGCGAAAAGATTAAAAAGTGCTTTTCTCATCATTTCTGCTCATATGACCAGCGCTGCAGTGCCGCGCGCCAGGCGCACGCCCGCCCGGCCTGGCACAGCGCCAGGGGGCGCCGAGCTAGGCTCGCAGCCAGAACTGCTCAGTCCCGCGGAGCAGCGGAGCCCGGCGGGCGCGCAATGTCGCTCCCCCACCCCGCCCGGGCACGCCGGGGTCCTCGGGATCCCAGGGGCTGCGGCCCGGGCTGGAGGGGAGGGGCGACCTCCGGAATCGATAGGGCACCCCGGCCATCAGCCACAGCGTCCGCCGTCAAGGGCACGCGGGAGGCGCCGGCTTGGTGCAGAGAAGAGTCTCGGATCTGTGAACCTCGGAGGCTATCCAGCCGCTTCGAGAAGGATATTGAACCGGCACGGCCAGGACTACCCTTCCATGGGACCCTCGGCCCTGCCTTGGGTCTCTCTCCGCCCCAAACTCCAGTCTCTGCTCCCGTCTGTCCTGGATGCAAATTTATGCTGCAAAATCTGAGCGTTGAGGTCGGGAAACCTGACCCATGAGACGCAGGGAGGGAGTGTCAAAGGCAGAAGAGCTCTGCTTGGCTCCTTTGCCTGCGCCCCATCCCGCATCTGGCCAGGGATGTGCATTCTGAATTCTGTTTGTTTGTTTTTAACCTAACCTGACTTTTCAAAGAGCCCTTCTCAGATCCCCGCTAACTACTTGCTTTCCTGGTCTCCTGGGCCACTGAGTCCTTTTGGAGATGGCTAGGGTGGGAGAAACTACTAGGAATCTCTGTGCATCTTCCCCCACTAGGATAACTCACATATGTGGGGAGGGGGAGGAGAAAGGGTAGCACATTAGGACCACACTTTCTAGACAACTTTAAGCCAATTTATTGTTCTGAATGTCATCTCTGGGAGACGTGATGTCCCCTAATCTTTTTTGCAGCCAGAGATCAGTTGCATCGTTTCCCAAGGTCTCTCAAGGATCCAGGCTGTAACCAACTGCCTCAAGGGTGGGCAGAGCACTGGAAAAAGAGTCAGGAGGCCTGAGCTCTATATCTGGGGCTGCATTAACTCCCTATGCGACCCTGGGTTGTGACCATTCCCTCTCTGGGCTAGGGAGGTTTTTGCTGGCCCCTTTCAGCAGAACCTTGAGACTCCAACCTAAGCTATTGACAATTGAGGAGGAGCTGGGACTGGGTGGCCTTTGGCAGAGGGGGCTGGGGAGGGCTGCCTGACTGCCCTGGGGCTCAGGTTCCTTCACACTCACTGTCGACACCATCTCCCACAGGTCAGTCCTGGACTGCCGCCCTTCCTGGAAACCTTAGGAAGCTGCTGGCTCTGGCTGCCCCCTTCCCTCTGAGTCAGCTCCTTCAGAGGACAGCCCACCAGTTGGTCCCAAAAGCTCCAAGGCTGCAGCCCCTGATCCCTATCTCTTGTCATGAAGCCCTCTCCTGGGACCCCTTGTCTGCAGTGGCTCCTGCCACTGATGCCACTTCCTCTGCCTCCTGCCCCTAACCAACTGCTAATTCGGACATGCTGAGCTTCTCTGCTATAATTTCAACCTATTGGCACATCTATTTTCACAGATGAAGGCTTGTTCTGCTATACAGGTGGGTAAACTGAGGCTGGAGAGAGTCAGTGAGTGGCCTAAGGACACAAAGTGAGGAAATGGTAGAGCGAGGACCATCCCTGGGTCTGCTAGCTTGGAGTTCAGTGCCCTGCCTGGTGCATCTCCCAGTGCTGGAATCCCAGCCCTTTCATGTCCCACACATTTGAGCCACACACAGGCTCTTGGAGTCCCCAAATCCTGGCCCCTAAGGAGGTGAGGTTGGAGCCTCAATAGGACCCCATGCTTCTCTGGCCCCTTTCTCCACCTCTTCCTGCTGCCATGGCCTCTCATCTGCTTGACACCCCTCTGAGCACGCATGCCCCCCAGATCAGAGCATCAGACAACTCCCCTTAAGCTCTGCACATGTTGTGAGGTCAGCCGGTCCAGCCTCCATGCCCCTGCCCCCTATCTCCTCTGCCCATGCCTGGGTCCCCTCTGATGACATCACCAGAGTCCACAGCTCTCTGGCTCCACCCCTCTCATTCTACAGGTGAGGAACCTGAGGCCCAGCCAGGGGGAGGGATTTGTCTGGGTCGAACCAGGACTCAGGACAGGGAACCAAGAAGCATGTAGTCAACCTGAATTCCATGACGGCTTACCTTTTAGTAAGCACACTCCCATCCCTTACCCTGCCTCTGGGTCTCCAGGAGAAGGGAGATATTGCTGTCCCTTCTAGCTGGGCTCCATCCCGCTGTATCTCTCCATTCTCCTCCAACCTCTGGAGATGCCACTCACCTTGGGTAGGGGAGGAGGGCCGGAGCCTGCACTGAAAAGCTGGGCTGGTGGGAGGTCTTGTTGGGAAGTGAGCCTGGTGATGTGACGGCCACCTATATAAGCTTCTGCCCTGGCTATTTTAGGAGGTGGCGCCCCCCCCCCCCGGTCCCTGGCCCCCTCCCCTTCTGGTATCAGGTACTTCCCAACCCTGGTGCTGGGTGTCTGTATCACATTCACTCTCCCTGGGCCCATCGAGCTAGGCCTATTAATAATCTTTGGCCCCTGCCCTGCTCCAACCCCTGAAACTGAGGCTCAGGCAGGACTCACCTCTTCCACGAAGCCTTCTGTAACTACCTCAGATGGCAGCAACTTTTCCTTCTTCCCAAATCCTGCAAGGAAAGGAAGGAAAAAGGAAAGGAAAAGAATGGAATAGCAATTGCCTTCCATGCATGGTGCTGAGCTAGGGTCTTACAAGACTCTCATTACCTTCTTGCTACAGCACTGCAGCTCAGGTCGGGGTACTTTTGCCCAAGATACAGACCTGGGGTGTGGAGGAGCTGGGAGGGAATCCTGGAACTTTCCTACAATGATCTCATGCTTGGCAGAAAGATATGCTAGGCATGTGCTCTGATAAGTCACTTGCTCTCTTTGGGTGTCAGTCTCCACATCTGTAAAATGGATTCAATCAGGGGCCACAGAGGGACTAGGAGGCACTATGAACTCCCTTAAGTGATATGGGGAATGCCACATGCGAGTGCACTTTGGTGCAGTAGAGGGCCATAACTTTCAGGAGCTTTGCAAAAGGATTTCTGATGTTGTCTGTCTTGGGATGGAGATGACAGTCATGTGACTATCAAGAACTAAGTTCCAAAGTTGACAATGTAAGTGCCTTGGAGATTCTTTTTAAAGTTCAGGGCAGGGGAGGAACCTTTCATGGTGCTTTTACTAGGTACTCTATAAACATCTGTTGAATGAATGAATGAACACTTTCCAAAACATTACTTACTACAACCTGCTCATGTTCCAGGTAGAAAAACTGAGGCTCTTGTGTTGGGCTTGGGGTGCCTGGGGAACATCCCAGAGACGCCCAGGAAACCTGAACTTTGGAGAGGTCAGGACTTGGCACAGAGCTTTGGTGGTCATCAGAGAGATCAGGGAGCTGAAGTCATGGGCCTAGCTGAGCTCAGGGAGGGATGGATGTGGCAGAATCTTGAGGACCAACCCCCAAGGGAGATTCTTGGCTAGGGACTGGAAAAATAACTAACCTATTTATTGCTCACTGAGCTAATGACCATGTACATGCCATCATGCTTTCATCCCTGTCCCTTCTCTATTAAGTAGGTATCACCTTCCCATTTTTATGATGAGAGAACAAGGCTCAGAGACGATGGGTGACCTGACTAAGTCACAGAGCAGAGGTAGGATTTAAACCCAGTTCTCTCTGAATTCAAAGCCCTTGCTTCCTTCTACTCTACTATCTTGTTTCTTGGATAAGACCAAGAGAAGACACACGTTGGAGGCAGTGCCCACAATGAGCAAATTCTCCAGAACCAAGATGGTCTTCTCTCTTTACCAATATGTTTTCTTCAGGAACCTGTCACTAAGCAGGTTTAGATGGAAGGTCTGAACCACACTGTAGGAGTGCTCCATTACTGAGTGCTCCATATACCCAGATTATGCATATTAGCTCATTTAGCTTTCATTATAACCTTCAGAGGCTTGAAGAGAGACTCTCAGAGAGTTTTACTGACTCGCCCCGCCAAGGCCAAGCTAGAAAGTTAGTGGTAGAGCTGGGATTTAAACTCAATTTTGAATTAAAGATGCATACTTTAAATCTGAAACATTTTTTCCACAACCCTTGAAGTAGGACAGGGATGTCCTAAAGCCTGAGTAGAATATCTTCAAACTTTATCCAGTTCCTATTGCTTCAAGTCTGTGCTAAATTCAAGCAGTCTTTATTGATTCGATTTTACAAGGGCCTTAGAGCCAAAAAAAATGGGTTTATCATTTGTATCGTCTTTTGACTGCAGGCGACAAAAAACCTGACATAAGCTGGCTTAAG
This sequence comes from Tamandua tetradactyla, assembly GCF_023851605.1. Lineage (NCBI taxonomy): Eukaryota > Metazoa > Chordata > Mammalia > Pilosa > Myrmecophagidae > Tamandua > Tamandua tetradactyla. The sequence continues at coordinate 29,121,809 of NC_135333.1, forward strand.
ATAGAAAAACGGAGAATTCATGCAACCAAAAAGCAAGGAGGGTTCAGGTACAGCTTGACTCAGAGCTCAAATACTGTCTCCAGGATGCTGTTTCTATTTCTTAGCAGTATGTTCTGCTGCAGTGGCCACCTTCTCAGGCTGGTGCCCCCTGAGCGTAATGAGATGACTATCTCCCTGTGAGTCCAAGCTCTGTAGGGAAACGGGAGCCCACAGGTCTGAGAGCTCAACCAAAAGTCCCATGGTTGAGCTTCACCTGCTGAGATTAGCTTGGTTTGGTCCTATATTCATCGCAGAACCACTCACATTCAATTGCAAGGAGAGTTCATGGGTTGGCGAGCCAGGCCTGGGCCACATGCCACCCCTTGAGCTGGGGTGGGGTGGCTGTGTCAACACCAGTGCCACTCCACAGGGTTTGGGGGAGAACTGTCACTGGACAGAGAGGGTAAGGATTTGGGGCAAACACCCATGACTGTTAATGGAGGTGGGTCTCTGGGGGAGGGGGAGGCACCCAAGCATACCAAGAGGAAGTCCCTGGTGAGTGTGAAGACAAAATGCATCAGACTTCTAGAGAATGATTCATTCTGGGAGCCCAAATTTGTTTTCAGGGCTTGAGAACTCCCATCCCCATCCTGTCTCCTGTGAGACCTAACAGGCAGCTATTCTCACCCCCTTGCACCTCTGCTTAAAGGCAGCAGCAGGGCCCAACAGAATGTTTCTCTAGCTTTAGGGTTTCTTGCTTTGAACAGGGTTAAGGCACCTGGATAGATGGATGGATATCACATTTCCACGTGGCTCTCCCCTTTATATCCCGGACCTGGCCTACAGCTGGTCACATCCACATAGGCATTACTGTGTATTATCCATACTGGAGTCCCTGAAGTGGATCCAAATGTCCCCTTTATACAAATGACACAATCGAGGTTCAGAGAAGTCAAATCACTTGCCTTAGGTCACCCAGCTAGCCGGGACCAGAGTCTGGTCTGTCTGACTCCACCCATGCCCAGGGCTCTCCAGAGACCCTTGCTGGCCTCCCAGCTGGTGGAGAGGTAGAGGCCAGTGTGTGGGGGTCAGCAGTCCCTTAGCTGCAGTCTGCCAGGAGACAGTCTTTCAGCTGTTAGCTTTGCTGCTGCTATTTCATTAGTTCACACTACTTCCACTTGCTATGGCCAAGAACAGGATACAGAGTTCCTCACATCCAGGGCCCTGGCAGGCGGAGTAGAGGGTGCAGAAGCTGATATTTATGAGGTCAGCAGTGTGAGATGACATGTATAAGTGTGAAGGCATCTCAGCCTCATTCCTGAGAGCTAGAGCTTGAGCCCGTGGCCTGGTGTCCCCATCCTCCCTCCTCCACATCTAAGCACTATTTCACCCAGAGAAAGGCTAAGAGTACAAAGAGAGTCTCAAGGGTGGTGGGACACACTGGTACACAGCCTTGAGGCCCAGTGCTGGCACCTTCTGTGTGACCCTGAGCTGGCCTCCCCACCTCTCTGGACCTCAGTTTCTTCATCTATGGAGCTGAAGAGGAAGCAGTGATAGACTCAAATGAGATCGTATCTGTCATCTAGAGACTATAAGATCCTACAGGAATGATGATCAGGGTGGTGCCACTGGGAGGACCTTGTCTTGAGCCTGTCCTCTGACAGAAGGGCCCTTGGAGATAGGCTTTATGAAGAGAAACCAGGAGAACCCCTGGCTCTCCCAGAAAGGTCTCTGAGGCCAGGACTCAGTGCCCCTCACCGGGCAAGTGAGGAGCTGGAGAACATGCTAGGTGGATGGGGTGGGCTCCAGAAAGTAAATTTCAGGTGGGGCATGTATGAGCAGAAGGGATTAAGGTTCTGGGCCCCCACCTGAGTTTATGTCCCACCACTGAAAATCCCATCCTGTCTCAGTGGTGCTTGAAGGCCACCAGGTCCCTGTGTGGGGTAGAAGAGGGCACTCCAAGGTCATGGCTATGAAAGCCAGAAGACTCAAGAGAAATTGATAATGTGCACTCTCTGGGATTGTCCCTCCTTGGGTTGTGTTGGATGATGGGAGTTGAGGCAAAGATATGCCTGGTCAGCAGATCAGAGAGTGCTCTTGACTTGAGATGCCCACTGACGCTCAGGGAACAGACAACACATCTTGAGCCCAGCTCAGATGGATAAGACATTCCTAGGTTACAGAGGCAATGTCCTTTCTCAGATTATCATCTCTTCCTTAATTCTCCCTCCCTACCCCCATCACCATGACAACCCATATCCCATAACAAAGAGGATGCTCCTATAAAGAGTTTCTAAGGGCTTTGGAGGACCCCCTTCCAGTGCTCCTAACTTGCTCTGGGAATGGCCAGGGCTGGGCATTCTAGAATCTTGGGCCTGAGTAGGCTGCTCAAATCCACGTGTTTTCTCTAGCATCCAGCACCTCTGTATCAAAATCAGACAAGTACGAATGTTCTGAACTCTCTCATAGCAAAGGGGGGAAATAAAGGACCCACTTTTCACTGTTTATATCTGTACCTCAGCGTGCCAGTTTGAAAGGATGTATGTACTCTAGAAAAGTCATGTTTTAATCCTAATCCCATTTTGTAAAGGCAGCCGTTTCTTCTAATCCCTATTCAGTACTGGATGTTTGAAACTTTAATTAGATCACCTCCCTTGAGATGTGACTCAATCAAGAGTGGTTGTTAAGCTGGATTAGGTGAAGATGTGTCTCCACCCATTCTAGGTGGGTCTTAATTAGTTTACTGGACTCCTATAAAAGAGGAAACATTTCAGAGAATAGGGGAGATTCTGAGAGAGCAGAGAATGACATAGCCACGAGAAGCAGAGAGTCCACCAGACAGCGACCTTTGGAGATGAAGAAGGAAACCGCCTCCAGGGGAGCTTCATGAAACAGGAAACCAGGAGAAAAAGCTAGCAGATGATGCCGTGTTTGCCATGTGCCTTTCCAGATGAGAGAGAAATCCTGATTGTGTTTGCCATGTGCCTTCTCACTTGAGAGAGAAACCCTGAACTTCACTGGCCTTCTTGAACCAAGGCTTCTTTCCCTGGATGCCTTAGATTGGACATTTCTATAGACTTGTTTTAACTGGGACATTTTCTCGGCCTTAGAACTGTAAATGTGCAACTTATTAAATTTCCCTTTTTAAAAGCCATTCTGTTTTCTGGTACATTGCATTCTGGCAGGTAGCAAACTAGAATGCTCAGACACAGAAAGAGGCTGTTGGACAAGGCAAGAAGAAAAGGTCATGGCACAGAAACTAGACCACAGTCTCTTGAAAACTCTCCAATTGTTTTGAAAAAATTACTTTTCCTTTTTTTTTTATATTACTATAAAACAATGGAACCAATGGAAAATAGAGGGGTTAAAGGGGTAGGGGAGTCATCCATAATCCATTGCCACGTAAGTACAACCACTGATGATATTTACTTTCTGGATCCTTTTGGCCGTCTCACTTCTGCTGAACCATCTACCTGCTGATCATCCTTCCTGACTGCACTAAGGTGTCACCTCTTATGGGAAGTCCTCCTGGGTTTCTCCCCCCTGACCTCATGTTCCTCCTAATGTCCTGTGTTTACCCTGATCAGTCATGTGGTCCTGGCCTATGAGTCTCCTTTTGCTGTGTTTTTAGCTGCCTTTTTAGTTGGGAGTTGAAGTACCAGCATTGGTGTCCAGCTCCTCTCCAGGAGGGACTCCAAAGAGAGAAAATCAAATTGATGGTTTAATTTTTTAGCTATGTGAACAGTGGTTATCTCTAAAACATTTCTGGCATCCATTTACAATTCCTTCTAGACCCATTTATTTACCTGCACTTCAGGGACAACCGCTAGCCCTCCTTTGGGGGTTAAAGCCACATATCCACAGGGCTTTTACTTCTTGATCCCAGTTGGTAGTCTAAGTTCTGATAAGAGAGGGTGCTCTGGGCAACAGGGAACTGAAAATCTGAAGCCAAGCTAAGTACATCTGGAATGTGAGCTCACAATATGTTGTCTTGATGACCCTTTAGCTAATGAGCAAAAAGCTTGATGCTGATACCTAGTGGAGAAGTCCTAGTGACATGAACAAGACATCCATTTCATGTGGTTTGGTGGGTCTAAAGGGTGGAAAGGTGTTTTAGGTCTAGCTACTAAGAGTGCTCCCCTGCACCCCCCCCCTCCGCCCCGGTAGAGTGGTTGGCTGCTAAGCTGGTGGAACTGGATTCTGGGGGTGTGGGTGACCATCTTACCTATCACATAGAGAAACTCTGTTTAAGAAACAGAGAGAAAGATGAAGCCTTGATTTCATATGAGTTCCTTAATCCAGCCATTTCTGAACTCAGATCACACCTGGGCTTCCAGCTACAAAAGCCAATAAATCACCCTACTGCTCGCCCTAACACACATTTTCTTGTCAACGTCAGTTAGCATGAGTTTCTTTCACTTGCAACACAAGTAATAGCCTGGCAAACAGATGGCCTCTAATACTCATGCCCTTGTTTTGCCACCTTCTCTTGAATGCGGACTGCACTTGTGACTTGCTTAAACCAATGGAATGTTGCAGGAGTAATGCTGTGTAAGTTCTGGCCTCAAGTCTTAAGGCCTGACAGCTTCTGCTTTTGGGCTCTTGGGAGCTCTAGGTTGCCACATAAGAATTTCAGGTACTCTCTGCCAGTTAAGTAGCCAGACCAGCAGAAGAACCACCCAGCTGAGCCCAGCCCAGATTACAGTATTTTGAGGGATGATAAAACAGCATTGTTTTAAGCCACTACATTTTAGGGTAACTGGTTACACAGCAATAGATAACTTGCTGCACAGCAATAGAAATACTGGCTAAAACATGACTTTGTAGAATTTGTTACTAGAAATAAATAAGGTAGTGCATGCCAAAAAATATTCAAGTATCAACTATTCCTTTTTGTATTGTTGTTATTGTTATTACATGCTTGTAGTCCAAATTAGATTGTGTGCCCATTAAGAGCAACAGTGCATTTCTCTATCTATAGATCCAGCACAGGACTTGACATATTACAGATATTCAGCCAATGTTTATTCGAATGGGAATGAATGAATGGACAATGAGTGGAAGTATTTGCAAAGTGCAAAACATATAACCTTTTTTGTAGTTTGTCCTTAGCTTACATTAAAAAAAAATCTAAACTGTCAAATTCCAAGTGGAGTTCAAGTCAAAGGTTATATAGGGGTCTCTGATTTCACTACTAGTATGCGAAAGCTGTAATTTAAATGGGGACTTAGATGGGCAAAGGAGGCTTCTTGGAAGAGGCTTCTGGATCTGGGCCACAAATGGTAAGTCAAAGATGCCAGGCAGAGAAAGTCAAGGTAACCACAGGGATTTTGGAAATGAGTATCTCCATGGCTTGGTATCATTTACTACTTTTACAAAATAACATATAATCAGAACACAGTGGAGGACCCTTAATCAGGTTAGGTTCTGACGCCTAAATTTTCAGCCTTCTTTCATAAGAAGATCTTGTCCAACTGTGCTGGAAGTCAGATCCACTCCTGGTTTTCAGAACCATGAGCCAAGAAATTCCCCTTTTCTTCTTAAACCAATCTTGGTTGAGTTTTCTATTGCTTGCAACAGAAAGGGCCCTATTTGAATAACCCCACAGAGCCTTCTCAGCCCGCTGCAAGACAAGCCATTCCCAGGAGCACCCAGTGGCTAAAGTTCTTTCGGTAACACTTAGACAGATTGCTGGAAGGCTTGTCCTTTAACTCCTAGATCTTGATTACCCTTTTGTTCCCTCAAAGCTAAAGTGGAAAAAAAAAAATAAAAGAGTCCACCAGCAAGTCCCTGAGGATGAATAACGGAGGTAAAGGGTCTCCTCTCCTGATAGGCTGAATCTTTTTCAATCTTCCTCATCAGCTCTCAATCTGAAACTCTGAGTATGGAGGCCACACATTCAGTGAGAGGACACTTATCTCTCTCTTCCCCCAGCACCTGGCATCCATCATTTTCAGTCTTACCAGAATCTTCTCCATGGCCAGACACAGGCCAGAGGGCTACCCTGTAGCAATTTGGTTTCTAAGTATAGAGGCTGCCTCTGGGATATCTGTCTAGCTTCTAATCACCCACTTAATTTCTCCCCAGTGAAATACGGATTGTGACATCAGGAAGCCCCACCTTTACAATATAACCCAAGTACCTTGCTCTCAACGGATGATAACCGCAGCAAAAAGAGGTAGTCCTTTCCTGGACGACTCCAAGGAGTGTTCCCATTGGCCTGCTTGGGTCATATGACCTAACAGAAGCATTCCCTGCGGCTAGGACGAGGTAGTGTGCTGATTGGCCAGCCCCAGGTCACATGACCACCTTGCAGTCAGTCCCCGCCCCTCCCAGCTGTTTCAACTGAACATGAGGAGCGTGTGTTTTCCCCAAACGAAATCGCCATCTTAGACCTCTCAGATCAGCTCTTCACCTGTATTTTGAGATTCTTATGTGACATTTCTTCTGGGGTGTCTAATAGACATCTTAAATTTATCATGTTCGCATTTGGGCTTCTGGTTTTTCTCTTCAGACCTCCTCCTCTGACAGTTCTCCCCCACTTAACATCCAAACATTGCACACATGGTGTACAATCAGTGGCTCACAATATCATCACACAGTTGTGTATTTATCACCATGATCATTTTTTTTGAACACTTGCATCACTCCAGCAAAAGAAAGAAAGAAGGAAAAACTCATACATACCATACCCCTTACCCCTCCCTCTCATTGACCACTAGTATTTCCATCTACCCAATTTATTTTAACCTTTGTTAGGGGAGCACTGTTTTAAACCATGGAGCCACCCCATGAGGTGCCTAAATATATGGGGTAAGTCTGCTAGCTTAAAGAGCTGGGTAGATCTGGGTGGATGACTGTATCACTCAGATTAGCTCTGGGGATGGTGACTAATAGGGTCAATGCCACATGTTCCTCATTTTACAGATGAGAAAATTAAGGATCTACAAAGTAAAGTGACTTTCCATAGGCTTCAGAGATTAATTATCTTTTATTTTAAAATTTTAATAGATATGAGCTAAAGTTAATAAGGTAAATGGCAATGGTAGATTCTCAACAGTAAGTATATGGTGTGTTTTAACATTTCTGTGTGTTTGACAATTTTTATGACAAAACGGTTGCAAAATTTTTAAAATTAAATTTGCTTTTGGAATACCTGTACATGCTTAAAAATTCAAAAGAGACAAAGAGTTAGACAGTGAAAAGTATTGCTTCCTCCCTGTCCCCAGCCACCCAGTTTCTTCCCCAAAGGCAATAAGTGTTTTCAGCTTCTTAAGTTCCTTCAAGAGATGAATGTGTCTGTACAGCAAATCCCGTAGAAGAAATCTCCCTTCTGTTTTATATTAGGTGGTAGCAGCACACAGCACAGGCTAACACGCATCGAGATTCACTCTCCCCAGGTAAAATGCTTTGCAGTCATTATTTCATTGAATCCTCGTAGTAGAGTGGCACGATTATTCCCATTTTGTGAATGAGAAGACAGAGGCTTAGAGACGTTCAATGAATTTTTCTAGATCCCACTTCTAGCAGGTGGCAGCATTAAGATCTAAACCCAGGTTTTTATGACTCCAAATCTTGTGCCATGAGCCACCACGTTGCTGTGTTGGCAGGTGGGGCTGCTGAGATGTTCTGGTACTCTGTCTATAGACGATGATGACAGCATCTTATAAATGAAGCCAGAATGAGAGCAGGTACATCACAGTGTGAATGGGCCCCTGCTGGCCTAAATGATGCTCTGTAGCATGGTGCTAATCTTCTCTACCAGAGTCTTTCCCAAGCAATGTGTCCTGAGGTGGAAACAGATAAACAGCTGTCACGCTGACTGAGCGGGAATAACCCGAAGGCAATTTTATCCCCACTTCCCGCCCCATTGTTCCGGGGCTAGGTCCTCTTCCGAACACTGAGCATCTGCCTCTATCCTTTAGCAGCTTTCTGCTAAAGTCCTTTCATCCCTTCAGGCAGCAGTCAAGGGCAGGATTTAAGACAACCTTATGCTAGCATGTTCCGTTGTTTGGCCACATCCACAAACAATATGCTCCTTCAAGCATATTAGACTTTGTGAGGTTGTGAGTACAGTTACTTTCCAATTAAAACCTTGTGCTCTAATGTTAAAAAAAGGTGAAAGAGTGATCAGGCTTTGTCTAGAGATATGAATGAAGCTGATTTGGATAGGACTAAAGTAAATCAGAGTACTGGGTAAAGGATGGTATGGCCCATATTTTCAAACTTCAACCTCTGTGCGAGATCAAAGGGAGAGATATTTACTGGGTGCAAAATTTGTATTTTGGGTAGCACATTATCTCATTTAACTTGTACAGTCAATTTATTTAAACATCACAAGTACGTGGAATCTTGAATAAAACGTGAGATCTTCTTGGTTTGTATAGGTTAGTGTGATGCTCTGCTATATCCCAGAATAATTTGTGCAGAGAATAAAAAAATATTTGCAAAGTCCTCTTGGGGCACTGGGAAAAAAAGGGTAAATATTTACCTTCCCCATCTGGGGAATTCCTGATATTCTCACAAGCAGTGGGGACAACCAATTCAATAGGCTGAAGCCCTGGATCTTGGAGTTTGCCCTGATGAAGCTTATTCCTGAAAGGAAGAGGCTAAGCCTACTGATAATTATGCCTAACAGTCGCCCCACCCCACCGCCCCAACCAGAGAGCCTCTTTTGTTGCCCAGATGTGGCCTCTTTCTCTAAGCCACCTTGGCAGGTGAACTCATTGCCTTCCCCCTACATGGGACATGACTCCCAAAAGTGTAAATCTCCCTGGCAACGTGGGACCTGACTCCAGGGATAAGCTGGAACCTAGCATTATCAGAATGAGAAAGCCTTTAGAAAGAGGGAAGAAAGTAATTACACAAAATAAAGTCTTAGTGGCTAAGAAATTTCAAACAGAGTCAGGAGGTTGTCTTGGAGGTTATTCTTATGTATTATATAGATATCCCTTTTTAGTTTATGATGTATTGGAGTGCCTAGAGGGAAGTATCTGAGACTGTTGAGCTGTCCTGAAACTGTATAACTATATAGCTTTTACAGTGTGACTGTGTGATTGTGAAAACCTTGTGTCTGATGCTCCTTTTATCCAAGGTATGGACAGATAAAAGGATAAAAATAAATAAATAATAAGGGGAGATAAAGGGTAAAATTCGGGTAGATTGAAATACTGTGGGTTAATGAGAGGGAGGGGTAAGGGGTATGGGTTGTATGAGTTCTTTTTTTTTCTTTTTCTGGAGTGATGCAAATGTTTTAAAAATGATCATGCAAAGAATACATATTTGTAAGCCATTGATTTTATAATATGGTTGGACTGCATGTATGTGGATATTTCTCAATAAAAATATTTTTAAAAAACCAACTGACCAACCAACCAAACAAACAAACAAAACCTTGTGCTCTGCAGCCCCTGGTCACATCAGCCAGCCTTGTCCCCTGGAAACTTCTCAGCATGCATCAGGTGTCATCAGTCCAATAGACTATAACTATAAAGCCTGTTAGCCTGCATGGAGCTTCTGAAGCAGTTCATGGTGCATTAATCTGCCAAGATGGCCACTAACCACTCCTTCCATCTGTATGGGCTTGCCACTCTCTCCTTGAGAGGTAGATTCTATTCCTTCACCCCTTTGATGGGTGGAGAGGACCTTCTGACTTACTTTGACCAATGGAAAAGACAGTGACACTGTGCAAGTTTTAGAGCCTGAAGCCTGAACTTCAGCACACGCTGCAGCTTCTGCCTTTACTTTTTGGAATCTAGCTGCCTTATGAAGAAGCGTGGGCTAGACTACTGAACAGTGAGAAACCACATGAAAACAAGGAAACCCCAGCTAAGCTTCATCCATTCCAACTACTCAGCTGAGTGCAGCCATAGTGGGATCCCAGCTGATACCAAGAGGAGCAGAAGAACTGCCCAGCTGAGCCCAGCCAACCTATAGGGTCAGGAGGCATAATAAAATGTTGTTTTAAGCCACTAAGGTTTGGGTAGTTTATTTCACAGCAGCAGAAAATGGAATTCTAAGTTGGTATCTAGAAGTAGGGTGCAGTTGGAAACAAAACTTAAAAGATGAATCAGTGCCTTTGGAACTTGATGGTAGCACTCTCCAGAGAAACAGAACCAATGGAATTGTATATAAAAATAGATTTATTTTAAGGAATTGGCTCACATGAGTTTGGGAGCTGACGAGTTTGAAAGCTGTACAGCAGGCCAGCAGCCTGGCAACCCAAGCAGGATTCTATGTCGCAATCTTCTCCAGAAACCTCAGTTTTTGATCTTAAGACCTTCAATTGATTGGATGAGACCCACTCACATTATTGAGGATAAATCCCTTTACATAAATAAAGTCACCTGGTGGTAGATGCTAACCACTTCTACAAAATGCCCTTACAACAGCTAGGTTGGTGTTTGATTAAATAACTGGATATTATAGCCTAGTCAAGTTGACAAATAAGACTAAACGTATAGGAGGCGAGAAGCTTGTTGGTAAAGGCTACAAGAGCTGTAAGAAACTTGTTACTGGTAGCTGTAGAGGGTGACCCATTTATGTACCAGCAGAATTTTGGCAATTCTGTACCTCCAATAATGTAGATGACAGAACACGTGATCCTCTAAAGAGATTTTTCATGCAGAATGTTGAAAGTATAAATTGGCTTCTTTTAGTCAAGTATAATAAGGTATTTTCAGAGAACAATAAGCTAAATAAGGAACTGTTCAATTCTCAAGTAGAATTTTAGGGAACTGGAAGGCCCCTGATAGTCATTCCAGTCAGCACAAAATTCTCAAAATAAGAAATAGTCTTGGGGCAAAGATTAAACCCAGGAGGGTGAACCAGTGAAATGTGGTTTTAGGATAAAAATAAAATCAAGGTAGTAGGACCCCTTTTAAGACCTCTGAAGGGTCTAAAGTTGTTCCTTATAGACCCTCTTAGCTAGACACAAGAGTTTAAAAAATCTTATGGGAGCTTTCCCACACAGCTTACCATGCTCAAAATAGTTTGAAGTCAGTCTTGGAAAGAATTATGGATGTCTTTTGTGGTAGAGTAAATCCCAATAAGAGCTATGTAAAACCTACGAAGTCTTTAAGAGAAGTCATTGGTGTAAGGAAGGACTCAAAGAAAGATAGTTAACCTGGAAAGAGATCTTTGGGTTCATAAGTTTCAGATTGCAAATGTGGGCCATTTCTTATGGGAAAGAAAAGATGATTCAGAGGGTGGGGCCAAGAGTCCAGCAGGCTGAGCTAATAGTGACTGGGAATGGATTAAAGAATTACCCCAAATCAAGAAGCATTTCCTGCACCTAGAGCAGGGGAATCTGGTAACATGTGCGCAGCTGGATTCTAAATGTTTCCAAGGACCAGTGACTGCTACTATGTGTTTCCTTCTTGTCCCTTTTTTGATTGGGAGTGTCCATTGTGATTGTCTTATCCCTGTATCAGCACTGTGTGTGTGTGTGTGTGTGTGTGTGTGTGTGTGTGTGTGTGTAGATACAGAAAACTTGTCTTTTTAGTTCACAAGTCTATAAATCAAGGGGAAACTATCCCCAAGAAGTTGTATCTGAGGAACCTCATTGCATGTGGCCTGATTTAGATGATGAGAACCTGAAATTGACCCCTAATTCTATAGTGGGATGAGATTTGGGGGGTCTAGGAAAAGGGACAGTGTATCTTGCATATGGGAGGAATGTAAGTATCTGTGTTCAAAAGGGTAAGAGTATGGTGGATTATTGATGGCCACAAATTCTTTGCAGCTTCTCTCCTCAAGAGATGAAGTCCCCCTCTCTTTGAATCTGAGCTGGTCCTGTGACTTCCCTTAGTGCAGCAGAAAGCCAGACATCATGTAAAGATGTTTGACTACCTGTTGGAGATGCAGGCCACTTGGAGAGAGATGCCCTGGAGTTGGGAGACAACAGGGGTGACAGAGAGACCTCCACCAGCCCCAGCCACCAGTCATCCAGTCATTCATTCGTGGCACCCATCATGTTACTGAAGCCATCCTGGATCCTCCAGCCCCAGCTGAATCCACTTAACTGACACTGCATGGAGCAGAGACAAGCTATTCCCGAAGCCTTGCCTAAGTTGCAAAATCATGAGCAGATAAAAGTTTTTTTTTTTTTTCAAGACACTGCATTTAGGGTCTAACATTTCTAAATTAGATAACTGACATAGAAGTTGGTACTAGAAATGGGGGTTGAAAATCTACTGGCAACATGTGCCAGCTGGATGTCAAGTGGATATGGACCAGCGACTGTTAGAAGGCTTCTGTTTTCCCTTTTTTTTGAATAGGTGTGTCCATTGCCATTATCTTGTCTCCATCTCATCATTGTGTGCTGGGTATGTGTGTGTTGGAGGTGGGAGGGGGGATAAATGATCTTATTAATTCTTAGGTCTCCAGATCAAGAGGAGATGCACCTGAGGAACCTCATCTACATCTAGGGCTGACATAGATTACATGATACTGGCTTTTCAGTGGCTACTACAATTGAATGATACTTTTACAGATCTTGGGATGAAATCGCCATATTTTGCCTGTGGTAGAATTATAAACTTCTTTGGGAAGACTATTGCAGATTATCTCTAAAGATGCCTATCAACAATCCTCCCATCCTTGTATATGCATGCCATGCCTCCCTTTCAGAAGTGGAGTCTATTTCCCTACACCCTGACTCTGGGATGTCTTTGCAACTTTCTTTGACCAACAGAACGGGCAGAAGTTATATTGTGTGAATTTCAGATCCTAGGCCTCAAGATGCCTTGCAGATTCTTTCTTTGCTTTCTTAGGATCCAGCCACCATGTAAAGAAGCTGGTGTTTGACCACCGAATGATGAGAGCACACGTGGAAGAAGAGGGACCTAGCCAGCCTGCAGCCCCTCCAGCCTACCCCAACTGATGTGTTGGACTTCTGAATGAGGCCACTTGGGCTTCCGGTTGTAGCCAAAATCCAAGCCGAATGGATTGGATAATCCCAGATGGTACCATGTGGAGCAGAACTGCCCAGTTGAGCCCAGACAACTCAAAGAATTATAAGAAATAAAATATTATTGAAGATTAAGATTGGGGGTGGTTTTCCCCACAATGATTGACAGCTGAAACACAGCCAACAATTTCCCCTTGGGGATAGGGCTCATGGCTCTCCAACAGCTCTAAAGAAAATCTGCGACCTTCAGCTTCTCTGTTTCTCTCACTTTAACTCTTTTATATCTTCCAGTGGATGAGAGACCAAGAGTCACAAAGCTGGTTTCTGACCCTCTTAATTGCAAGTCCAGCATAAGAGGCCTAGAATTGGGGTCAACAAATTACAGCCTTGGGCCAAAGAAAAATTTATCTAAACACCATTTTTTATGACCCATGAGTTAAGAATTGTTTGACATTTTTTAATGGCTACAGTTTAAATGGTTATATAAGTACCTACATAATAACTGATTTTGACTCTTGGCCCAGAAAGTCTAAAGTCTTTACTACAGACACTTTAAGAAAAAAAATTGCTAAGTTCTAATCTAGAATCTCACTTTGGAATGTGGGATCAGTTGGTTGATCTTGTCTTGAACCCTCAGCTAGAAGTTAGATGGAAATACTTTGATTTTAAAATAGTATTACAGGTATTTGATGAACAGAGCATTGTACAGTCAAATACATATGAGAAATACATAATGGAAAAACAAAAAAATTACATAATCTTCTTTAGTTGCAGTCTTCTCCCCAAGAGGACAAGAAGAGGCCTATGGCATGCTGTTTTTCTAAAATATTCTGGAATGCTTTCCCCTGGAAACTTATGTGACTGGTTGTTTTGGTTTGCTAAAGCTGCCGGAATACAATATACCAGAAATGAATTGGCTTTTTTTTTTTGGTATGCTGAATGGTGAGGTCACATTTCACTATTTTTCCATGTGAGCATCCTGTTATTGCAGCACCATTTGTTCAATTTTTGTTTGTTTGTTTATTTTTGTGGAACTGCATGGACCAGGAATCAAACTTGGGTCTCCTACATGGCAGGTGAGAATTCTTCCACTAAACTACCCTTGCACCCCTGAATTGACTTTTATAATGGGGATTTATTAAGTTACAAGTTACAGTTCTAAGGCCATGAAAATGTCCAAATTAAGGCATCACAAGAGGATACCTTCACTCAAGAAAAGCCAATCACATCTGGGGTGTCTCTGTCATATGGGAAGGCACATGATGACATCTGTTGGCCCTCTGCTCCTAGGTTTTGTTGTTTTCAGCTCCTGTTTCTAGTGGCCTCCTCTCTGAGCTTCTGTCTGTCTCCACATATCTTCAAACATGTCACTTGGTTTCAATTCTCTCTGCTCTCTGTGTTGGCTCTTTTAAGGACTCCAGTAAACTAATTAAGACCCACTTTGAATGGGTGGAACTACATCTCCATGGAGATAGTCTAATCAGAAGGTTCCATCCAAATAGTGGGTCTGCTGCCACAATATTGGATTAGGATTAAAGGAACATGGCTTTTCTGGGGTACATAACAGTTTCAAATGGTATGCTGGTATTCCATGGAACACACTTTGGGAATACCTGATGCAAAAGATGGTGAACACTCAGAAAGACATAATGGAACCAGGCAGAACTTGTTCCTGTGCCTTCATCTTGATCTTTTTGCTCTCTTTCTTCCCTAGGGTTGTCCACCTATCTGTCCATCTGGTCATAGACAGTCTGATTCATACTAGGGTGTGAAGGACTTATAATTCTTTGATGGAGGTGAGGCAGGGGGATTGGGGACTTTAGTTTTTAATAATGACAAGATAGAGCAAAGTTGAATTCAGAGATGTTCCCTTTCTCTCCTTTTTTTTTTTGTGTCACCATCAAAGTTATGATTTGCACTCAGCACCTCTTTTGTAATAGTTCTGTGGTTTTTTTGAATTACTTTCTAGTGAATTTCTTTATGATCAGAAGGAATATTTTATGCCAGGAGGAAATGAGTCTGTTCAGACTTGCTGCATATTTCCTTGACATGACAGGCCCCTCTATCAAGGGATTTTTTAACCTCCAGCTCCTCACTTTGATTACACTCTGAATGCTCCAGTAATGCTGACTCATCATTCCCACTCCCCTGGGCTTCTCTTTCATGTTTTCTGACATCTCCAATAACTAAAAATGAATTAATTTACGGTGGAAGTGGCAGAGAAATGCTCCTTTAGTTTGGAAAGATAATTTCAGTTCGGAGGAAGGTTAATGAGGAAGATTAAAGAATGCGTCTAAAGAAGCAGTGGCCATGTTTATTAATTAAATGACCATCAGGTTGCAGTTGCACATATGATATTTGCAGTTGCTTCAGTAATAGGACCTAGACTATAAGCTTTGATGATTTCTCCCCAAAAGGCATTATTTTCTCTGATCAGGATAATTTCCACCTACAATTTATCGGAACACTATGAGTCACCAAGAGGCATTTTTAGTGATATGTACTGTGCTGCATGTTCAGTGAACGTCAAAACGAAGGACACTTACTTTGAGGTGTTTGTGCAGAATATATGCTGAATTTGGAGGTGCAAGCATTCTTTAATGGCGGCATGTGGGAATTAGCAATAGAGATGTAGGAAGATATTTGGATCTGGGGGCTTTCACTCAGCAGAAATTGTTGCTGATGTCTATTCCTATGGAGCAGACTCTGTGTGTGTGTGTGTGTGTGTGTGTGTGTGTGTGTGTGTGTATGTGTGTTGTCAATTCAGCAAACTGTGTTTGGATCCCCAACACTCCTGACTCAGATACCACAAGGGGGTAGGCATCTCACCTGCTATTGTAGTGACCGAGTTTGTGTGATTGGAGAGGGAACCAGGGAGGGACAGCTGGTATCTGTCCAGCCCTTGGTGTCCACCAGGTGTTTAGAGTGTTTATACTTGTTCCTCCTCTGAGCTCCTAACAAGCTGGCCAACGGCAGCACATTTGGCTGAGCTGTGGGTGTGCTGGCCAGTTCCACTCTGCAGCCTTCAGCACCGAGAGCCAGAACCAGTCTGGGCTGTCTGCACCTGGATGGTCACCCCTGCCACCCCGCCCCTGCCTCAGAGGCCAGGTTGGACGGCCAGGATCTAGTGCCAGGATACAGAGTCCCAGCTGCACCCGTGCACGGAGCTTGCTGGGCCTGGGCCCCAGGTGTGATGGGGGCGCTTCCTCCCTAAGGGTTTCGGGTGGGGTCGGGGCCCAGGCAGACTTTTTGCCATTGTGATTCTGTGCCCGGGGAGCAGGGAGGGCCTTGTGCACGTCTGTGAGAGGGGACTGCCGCAGGCTCTGCGTATACTGTTGATTTCCAGGACCTGTTCTCAGGGCCCTAAAGGCCACCATTGGTGCTCGCGTGGAGCTGCCGATAGGTCCTCCCTTAGTGTGCAAGATTTCTGCCCTTTCCTGCACACAGGCTGCCATAGCGGGGAAATGCAAACTAAACCCACTTAAAATGGAATTCGGTTATTTAACTCTGAATTTTCAATGCTCCTGTGACTTTCCATCACATGAGGAGGGAAATCCCAACTTCTTCCTGAGTCATAACAGGGCTCTGCACCATCCACCCCGCCTCTGAGCCATCCGCCCCCCTCCAGGCCGCAGCATGCTCCAGTCTCGCTGCCCACCTTGCTGGTATGGGACACACAGCGTATTCTCACCTCGGGGCCTCTACTTTTGCTGTTCCTCCTGCTGGAAACTTCCACCTGATGTCTGCGTGCCTGTCTCTAGGAGTTCATGCGGGTCTCCGCACAAATGGTGCCTCCTCAGAGAGGTCTTCCCTGACCACCATATCTAAAGCGGCTTCTGCTCCCCTCTGCTCTTCTCCCTCTCCCCTTTCTCTCCCTGCTCCGCTCCCTTCTTCCCTGCCTCCCTCTCCCTGCCCATTTCTTCAGTGCTCCCGTGCTGCTTGACTGTGGATCACATATTTAATTGTTCATCATTTGTCTCCCACACTAGAATGAAAACCTCAAATATTTCCCTGCCTCCAGAGCCGTGCCTGGCAAAATTAAGCCCAAGGTAAATGTTTGTTGAATGAATGGATGAATCCTTAAGATTGTGGAAAGGGTGTCCTGGTGGCAGGTCAGTAGCATTTCTGAGTGGAGGAGGATGCCGCTTTCAGGAGATTTGGGGAGGGAGAGGGAGAACTTGACCCCCGTTGCTCAGGACAGGGGGCGGGGCTGCTCCTGCCACCTCTCACCAAGGGTGCATCTGATACACTGCACTCCAAAGTTTAATTTAGCTGATGTCTTGACTGCAAGCAACAGCTGGTAAATTTAGTTGGAGGATTAAGGAACTAATAAGATGCATAGCTCCTTAAAAGGAGCTGGATGTCAGGGGCTTGGAGCCCAAAGCCAGGCGCACCCCAAAGCTGGCTGTGCAAGGTGAGGCAGCGGTGCTTTCTGAACTGGTCCCACTTGCTGAATTTTCTGGGGGGCAGCATCTCGCAGCGGGTAGTAGAGGGCCAGCACCGGGTGGCATCCAGTTGCCGAGCAACCCAGGGAGATTCCTTCCACCTGCTGACGAGACATCAGACCGCTCTAAAGCCAGAGGCTGCCCAGAAACCATAAATAAATAGGTTGACAGGTGTTACTGAATGAAAATGCAAAACTTTCTGGAGGCAATAAACGCCATCGGGGAAGACAAAAGCAAATAACAAAATTAGAAGAAAAACATTTGTCATACACATGATAAGAAAAGGGTCAATATCTATGATTTACACAGAACTTGTAATCACAAAGAAAAAGATGGGCAGTCCAATTGTAAAAAAGGGGCCAAGGGCATAGACAGGAGGGCAACAGGAAAAGAAATACAAGTGGCTAATAAACGTATGAAAATATGCTCAGGCCCCTCCACCATCAAAGAAATACAAACCAAAATGAGATGCCTTTTAAACTTCTCAGATTGGCAAACATTGTGAAGTATCATTGTGTCCTGTGATGGCAGTGAGGGGAGGAAACAGACTCACAGTACTGCTGCGAGCATAAATTTCCCTTTTAGGGGGGAAGTTTGGTGATTTCCATCCAAATTCAAAGTGTATGTGTCTCTGTGTGACACCTAAGACTCAGAATTGTTGGAATTCTACATCTCTGAAAGTCAGCTTTGCTGCATACAACTGTCTAAGAAACCTAAAAGAGGTCAGGCTTCAGTAAGAGATAAGAACAAAGCTGATTCGCTCCGGACTAAGGCAAATCAGCATACAGGGGTAAAGACGACACTGTCTATATTTCAGAACTTTACCTACTATATGAGACCAAAGGAAGAGACGTTTATTTTGTCCAACACCTAAATTTTCTGTAGCATATAATCTAACTCAAGTTGTCTGGATAGATCATTTAAACAACCCAACACAGGGAGCCCAGAATGAGAATGAGGGCTTGTAATTCTGTACAGGTTAATGTAATACCCAGATGCATCCCATAGTATGTTGAGCAGATAATTAAAAAGTATTGGCAAAGTCCCTTGAGTGACAGGAGAAAAAATATGGAATTATTAAAGCTTTACCACCTGAGAAAACCCTGATACTGTCTCAAACGTTAGGGACTCCCAAGTCAATAGGCTTTAACCTTGAGGCTTGCTCTTGGGAAGCATAGTTCTGTAGCAGAGAATCTAAGCCTAACTACAGTTATGCCTAAGAATTACTTCCAGAAAACCGCTTTTGTTATTCAAATGTGGCCTTTAGCTCTAAGCCTAACTCTGCAAGTGAAATCATTGCCCTCTCCCGTATATGGGGCATGACATGCAAAGGTGAAGGTCTCCTTGGCAACATGGGGCATGACTCCCAGGAATGAGCCTGGCCCTGGCACCGTGGGATTGACAATGCCTTGCTGATCAAAAGGGGGAAGAAATTTAGCAAAATAAGGTATCAGTGGCTAAAGGAGTTCAAATAGAGGTGATGGGCTATTTTGGAGGCTATTCTTATGCTAGCTTCAGCTAGATTTGCTAATTACCATGGTTAGCCAAACCCCAGCCAAAACCATTCCTGTCAATCCAAAAGAACACCTAGGGCTCTATCTGAGATTCTACAAAAGTTTCACACACTAAGATTACTTTCTGGAAACCTACAACCTCCAGATGGGTTCCTAGGCCAGATAAGTCCTGAAACCCAGAGCCTTTCCAAGAACATCAACTAGTTCTATCTCCCTAGCCCATATTATCGACACCTCTTTTCCACCTGAAAAAGTTCGAATGCTCATCATAGCCCAAATACCCCTAAAGATTGGGAGGAAGAGCAAAGGAGAAGGAGGGGTTATAACAGAGAAGATAGGATTTAACAAATGAATATGACTGCTGAATTATTGTACTGATATTTCTTTTAGTCTCCAGTGTCTTGGAACAGCTAGAAGGAAAAACCTAGAATTGTGAAACTGTAACCCTGAAATCTGCTCTATAACTACTTGTTACATTGTACTTTGAAATTTATTGTTTTTTTTTAGTATATATGTTATATCTCACAATAAAAAATGTTTTTTAAAGAGGGTGCAAGGATAGTTCAGTGGTAGAATTCTCACCTGCCATGCAGGAGACCCGGGTTCGATTCCCAGTCTGTGCACTTCCCAAAAACAAACAGGCAAGCAAAACAAACAAACAAAAATTCAACTAATGGTGCTGCAATAACTGGATACTCACATGGAAAAAAAATAATGAAATGTGACCCTGCCATACAACAGACACACACACACACACACACACACGTGCGTGCACACACACACACAAAGTGCCTGCGCCCTGTGACCCAGGAGCTCCACAACTCAGGAATTTGCTATGGATACCTTTGAATATTTTTCTAAAGAGAAGCTGACATCAGAAGATTTGGGGTAGTAGCTAAAATAAACTATAAATGATTTAGATTTCCATCAGTGGGAGACGTTTATGAGTTAGCCATAAAATGAAATGTTCTGTGTTTTTTTTTTCATGTACACGATTTATTTTTATTAAAAAATGTTTAGAGGTGCAATCTGGGCCGTAGGGTGATTAACTCACTTTTCTTTTTTCACTTAAAAAAAACCAACCCTATTAGCTGTAATATAAAACATCATAGAAAAACCTGCAACTGATTTTTGGCAAGTTGAATTCCGGACTCGCAGACTCATCATCATGTCCAAAACTTTAAGTGATTTAACTTCTCTGGATTTCGATATTTTCATTTTTAAAATGGGAATTATAGTCTCCATTTTGTCTTGCGACTTTGGGCATGTGATTTTACTTCTCTAACCCTCAATCTCACTTATAAAATACAGATGACAATGCTACTCACTGTGTAGGGCAGTTAGGAAGGGTACATTAAATGACGCATGTCCAGCATTTAACACAGGGTTGAAATATTAGGTGTGTGATAAATAATGATGATGATGGTGGTGATGGTGGTGATGGTGATGGCGATGGCGGTAGAGGAAGAGGAAAGAGAAGGCAGGAAGAGGGGAAAGACCAAGGTGACGAAAATAAGAGGAAAAGGAGGGGAGAAGGGAGATTTACCTGGTGGAACACTATGTGCCAGGCTCATCACCTTTGTTAGCTCATCCAGTTGTTCTAATTACACTGTGAGATCTATGCCTAAAGGAACTAGGTAACTACCCCCAGCTGCAATTGATGATTAAGGAAAATACTGGCCAATGTTGTGACCTGTCTGAGGTCTCCTAGCAAGCAGGAATGGAATCCTGAAGTTTTCTCTGTGGTTTCAAACCTCCCCATAGTACCAAGCACTGTGCTGGGCAACACAGTGGGCAGGCAATTAATGCGAGGGAAATCGGAGGGGGTGCCTGTTATCAAGCTGTCATTTCAGCCCCAAACCCACCTTTCTTTGTTTTGCTCATGGTGCAACACAGTGACTGGGATTCACGAGCCCATTTCTGAGCTGCCAGCTGGTTCCTGCTAGCCTCGGCCACTAGAGGGAGACCATGAGGCTGGAGGGGAAGAAGGGTGGTGTGCTTTCGCTTCTCCTTGTTCACCCCAGCAATGGCCCTTCATCCTGATGGCAGTCTCCAGTTTCTTCCAGCACCCAGAACCAACCAAGGAGTGCCCCTTCCTCGGAGGTGGGGAGTGGGGTGCCGACTCCATGGAGTCCTCCCAAAGTCTGGGTTCTGTTAAACAGCCCCCTCCCCTTTGTTCTGTAAACAGTTCCATCCTGCAGTTATGATCTCTGGTTAGCCTCAGCGTCCCCTTTCACCTTTCAATCCTCCAAGACCTGCTTAACCAATTCCCTATCTTGAATTTTCTCCATTAAAATGATGAGTATGCCTTCTGTTTTTTTTTTTTTTTTTTTTTTTTTTTTTTTTTTTTTTTGACAAGACTCTGAATGTCAAAGTTAGGCAAGGTAACTTTGATTTGGGGTAGTCATCCTTCAGACCCCACTCTTGGAAAAAAAAAAAGGAGGATCAGGTTATCTAACTCTCTTTTGGGTATGATGATGGCTTGACCAGGAAGAAACGAGACGGATTTCCTTATGTAACTTAGAAAGCTATCTCTGTCCTCTCTGTCTTTGTTTTCTACGTTTACAGCCCTGAATGGTGAGCGTGTGATTATACTGTGATAAAGATGAATCCCAAGGAGCAATGGGACAGGACCTTCCTGAGAGTTTGGCTTGGGCACCTTACAGCACTTCCACATGGCTGTCCCTTTAACGCTCTGGCCCAATTGGGGCCACAAACTCCTGCATGGAATTTATTCTTAGAATGGCTGAATCAGGCTGAGTCTGTCAAAAGACTTTACCAAACTCTAAGGGGGAACAACTGGGAAATAATCACAAAGAGGACATGAATCCATGCCAGCCGTAATTAATATACAGTATTCCGAAACTGCTTGCAGTCTGTCCTTCAAGAGACTCCAGAGAAAGAGGTTTTCGTGTGTCCCTCGTTGACTGGCTCTAGGCTACTTTCCTGGGACCTGTGCCATTTTGCCACCACCCCCCCATCCCCCTGCCAGGTGTGTCTGCTTGAATTCCCAATCCTTCTGGGGATGAGGATGATAAGTGGGTCAATTCACATACAAAACTCATTTAATACTTACCACTGACCTATGTAACAGACACCATTCTTTGCTCCATTTTACAGATAACAGTGAAACTGAATCATAGAGAGGCTAAGTAACTTATCCAAAACCACTCAGCTGGTAAGTAGCATGCTGGGATTTGAACTCAATGAGGCAGGACACTCAGTCCCCTCTTAACCAAACCTTTCAGTTCTTCCTTCTCAGAGGCATCCCTCCTCTCCTGGTGGGTCACTCTGTAGGGTCACAGCTTCACTCTTCTTTACCTCTATCCAGCAAGAGCTTACTGCTCCACGAGGCAGCTGGATTGTTAGCGCATTCTTTATATGGAGCTGATGTTTCCTCCTAGTCATCTCGACCCCTGTCCTTAGAATTTCCAGAATAAATATACTTCTCTTCAGAGCCAGAATGAGTCTTTTTCTGAGCTGTCTCCTCTTCTCAGATTGCCTCGCTTCATCTAGCTCTACTTCCTCCTGGCAGCATGACCTTGGACCTTAGTCTCACTTTGCCTCTGTTTCCTCATCTATAAGATGGAAACCATAGCATTCTCAATGTCAAGTACCTCATTTGTTCCTAGGGCAGTGCTCGACCCGCAGCCACAACTAAATAAAGGTGGGCTGCTTTGACTTTTCTTTTGGCTGGGGATGAATGTTGTAGCTTGCTCTCTACATGGTATGGTTGTGTGAAACTGGCTGCTCATTCTGTGATGCTACCTGCTATCTGTCCATCTCCACCGGCAGTCCCCTCAGACACTATTTACTAAGCTTCTCCTGGATACAGACTCTGCCACCACCCCATCTACCCACCACCAACCTACCAGCTTCTAGCCTTGCCCTTGGCTTCCGCGGTCCTTTTGGTAAAACACAAATCCAGTCTGGCCCCTTCCTTGCTCAAATCCCCCCCATGGCTGCTCCTGGCCGGCAAGATCAAGTTCAAATACCTTAGCTTAACTTGTAAGGTCCTCCTTGGTCTGTCCCCTGCTGACCTCTCTGCCTCATCTCTCTTCCCTTTCCTCTCTTGCTCCATTTTCCAGGCAGGCTCTCAGGTCTCTAGGCTATCCCTGGCGTTGAGCTGTACCTGCCTCATCTCCGATTCCTCAGGGCCTAGCACAGTGCCTGCAGCCCAGTAGGAGCTCTGTAAACCCCATTCAATGTCAGCCCTGATGGGATTAGGCATTTACAGAAATATTCCGAAGCCAATGTGACACTGATGTCTGTGCATGCCATTGCTTTTTCCAGGAGTCAAAATCTTTAACTACAATTGTCTGTTTCTGGTCCTGCTGTGCCAGGGCTTAATCCTTTTCTTTGCTGGAGTGTGGGGGCCATGGGGCAGGGGTCCGGGCTGGCAGAGGTGCTGAGGAGTGGGGACAGCGATGTGTAAACAACTGGTATAGGAGCATTTCAATAGCTTGGCAATTGGTACAGCTGTGCCTTTCCCCCCGGGAAGTTCTTTATCCAACCCTGGGCCCCACATCCCTCCTCGCCCTCCCCAGCTTCCCCAGACCTTGTCCTATGGCTCTGCCAGTCACCTCCCACCCATCACCATTTGCAGGCTTTTATTTTGAAGGTCATAGGTTTGGGTGACCCATTTTTTCTTTTTTACCCTAGAGTTTGTCCTCAGGGCTTGGAAAGCCTCCTTTGCCAGACGGCACCGTGGACACCCATCTGGCCGGGTTCATTTGTCTGTAGATCCCTGAGTCCAGGGGCTTCCGGTCAGCAGGTGCAGGGAGCTCTGAGCCTGCTCTGCTCATCTTTCCCCATCACATACTAAACATATTTTGCATGAGGCGGCATGCAAAATAATGATTCGCCTTCAGAGACCTGCATCCAAATAGGTTTGCAAATTGGATTAGCCTTTGGGACCGCAGTTTAGCAGCCATATTAAAAGATGAATGATGGTTTCTCTCAGGTGGCACAAGCTCTTGAGCTGGTGGGTCCTCGCCGCTCAAGTAGGATGATAGTCTGCAGAGAGAACTCTCTCCTGTGTGTCTGTTGCTCCATGTATTTCATGGTACCCCATGGGCTGGCATGTTGGATGCCTCTGATGCCTCGGAGGGCATTAGTGTATCACTTGGGTAGTTCTGAGTCTCACTTATGTATAGCACAGGGACTCTGTGGCCAGCATGACTGAAGGAGAGCAGGTAAAGCACTGGCACGAGCACTCTCAGGGGAGCTCTGGGGCCTGAAACCACATGGTGTTGGGGGAAAAGGAGGCATTCAGAAATGAGAAGAATGGATCTTAGGTCCCACTCTGTAACCTGCGGCCATGCCTTCTCCCCCAGCTGCAGTTTCCTCATCTATGAAACCAAGAGGAATAATGTAAAGAAAAGAAAAAGGAAACACACTGCAAATTTAAAAATTGCAATGTTTGTTATGCTGCATTCTTGGGGGACAGGTAGCAGAAGATTTCCTAGTTCAGCAAAGGATGTACCTTAATTTCTTTTCCTGTTGTTGTTAAAAGAGGAGGCTTCCTGGGCCTGGTCTTGTTTGGAAGACATTTATACATGCAAAAAGCAATCAATTGTTTTTGCAGAAAAAAGGTTCAGGCATTGATCTCCCATCCCTCCTATGCACTTGCTGATATTATGGAGATGAGAAAAAACATAAGATGTATAATCTCCAAAGGACAAAGAGAATGGAAAGGAAGTATCAACCTGTAAGAGATTGCCACACATTTTTGGAAGGTCTGAAGTGTTCGGAGGAACGTAAATGCTTTTCAAAGAGCAGAAGACACTACAGCACACAGAGGGGCACACCAGCTATCAGTCACACGGGATCCTCTTTTCCTTCAAGCGAGAGCTGAATCCGTTTCTGGGTGGCCTCTGACCTCCTCTCTTAGGGAGAAGGAAACTACTGAGTCTCCAGAACCCACCAAGGCAGGGAGGATGATGTGGGTGAGTTGGAAACCAGCAGCTGGAGCCTCCCGCAGGGCATTACGTCTCTAGAGACTCAGGACTCCAAGGGCACCAGGACAACAGAGGGCAAGGACAAAACCTGGGCTGAAAACAGGGCATTTGTTGGAAATCTGCGTTCCAAATGGTCATAACATACCCCCAAGCCCCTCCCCCTCAATGCACCCCAGTCCCTTCCTATATTCTGAGTGTGGAATGCCAGATGCCAGGCAGGTCACTGGAAATTTTATTCAAACATTTATCCACAAATGACATACTATCATTTGTGGGAGCTCCCAACACCCATATGGAAACCTGCCAGCCCACAAACTCTCATCACACGAGCAGAGCCTCTGATGGGCCCTATAGTGCCTTCGTCTGAAATATGAACGAGCAACAAAAGATCACTAGTCATTTAAAGGAAGCACCCAACATGAAAGATAGACTGAAATAAAAAGATAGTAAAAGAAACTGACATAACACAGGGAACAGAAGAAAACATTTAGATTGCTAATAGTGCCATAAAGCTACAAGCCAGCATTGTATCCATGCGGTATACTGCACTATGGCAGGTGGGAGATAAGGCCCTTCTTCTTCCTCATACTAGCAGAAGGGGACTTCTGGAAAACATTGTGGGATGGGGGAGGGGGCTAGAGAAGGTCTAGATCTTTCTACTAAGTAAATGGAGAAAGGGCGACCCTTACCCCCACTGTCACACTGGCCTGAGTATGAAATGTAACCATGGAATTAAAGCCCATGTCTAAGATCCTCTGGAAAGCAGTCAAGTAATGATCATTGTTATCACCTCAGAACTGCAGCTTCTCCTCCCCATGTAATAATCTTAACTCCTTTGTCTTATGCTCCTACTGTGTACCAGGCAGAAACATTGCTAACCCTGTGACACTCTTGGAGTGCATGCTATCTTCAGTCTTTAAGGGGAAATAAGAGCTGGCAAAGCTGAGAAAGCATGGCGGGGGGGGGAGGGGCATTCCAAATAGAGGTAACATGTGCAATGATCTGAGCACAACTGGGGACCAACCCACAAATGTGGGGTTTGAGCTGGGGGGTGGGGAGAGCAACAAGGCAGGGGCCTGGCTTGAATGAAGAGTCTGGACTTGCTTTCCTAGCACTGGGGCGACCCAAAGGGATTTGTAGCATGACAGCTCGTTATATTTAGGAAAGCTGTCCCTGGGGTCAGGATGGATGACAGACCGGAGAGCTGACCCCGGGCAGAAAGATCAGCCAGGCAGCTATTGAAATAGTTCAAGGAAGAGAAGAGAGAAGTCTAAATACGACGTGGGTGAAGGAAGGAGTGGGGAAAGAGTGGCAGATTTGAGAGAACTCCAAGAGGTAAAATACATTCCTGAGATATTAGATGTGGCAGATAAAGGAAGAAGAGAAGGCCAAGGGGACGGGCAGGTTTCTGGCTTTGGTGGATGGTGGAGGCAAAGTGTGTATGAGCAGGAGCCACTATGGAGAGAACAGAAGAGCCACAGGGAGGGGCTGGGGTTTCTGGGCTGGGGGTGGAGTGACCAAGAGACAGTTGGGACCCATGTTCTGGGGCTCAGGGGAGAGACTGGGGAAGCATCAATGTCAAGATGGTAATAGAGAACGCTGGGTGGAGACGAGCCTCTGGGAGACTGCTGGTGTTTTGGCAAGAGAAGACTCAGGAGCTCGGGGGTGGGGTGAAGATTGCTAAGGACCAATCTTCCCATTGCTAAGGTGATGGAAGGGCAGTTACAGAACATCTAGGACCTTATGATGCAAAGCTCTCTGGTCCCTGGGTGTGCAGTTTCGGGGAGGATATGGTAGTTGAGGTACTACCAGGGGGTCCATGAGGAGGAGGAAATGTACTATCTCAGTCGCCTAGGTGCTGGCTTTGCCCAGCAGGAAGGGAGTGAATATCTGGGACCAGAAGCCCAGTCCAGGTCTTCTGTGAGACAGGATAGAATAGGGCATCGAGGCTGTGGACTCTGGTTCTTATCCAGCTCTGAGAGGGTTAATGCACAGCTGCCAACTTCATGAGGCAAGAATTTCCTCTAAAGCTCCGAAATCCCCCAAAGTCATAAAGCTTGTAAAATCATGAGCCCCAAGCAGACTCTTAGTTAATGACAGAAAGCCTGAGGTCATAAAGATTGTTAAACATCAGCCCCCAAACAAATTTTGAATATGTGATGGAACTCCAGAAGCACCGAAAGTTATCTCTTCCTGATGTGTTCTCCCTATTTTCCTCCCACCTCTGGGATTTTATGGATTTCTCCATCTTTTTGATTCTCTGCATCATGGGAGATTCAAAGCTGGGCAGGCAAAGGCTTTCCTTGGGGGCAGGGGAAGGCCCCTCCCCAGCTCTTATAGGCTGGCTGTGGTCTTCCCACCCCTTCCTGCTAAGGATTATTTCCCATAAGCAAGCCAATTTGGGGCAAGGATTGTCATGTTCAGTTCTAGATCTCCAGTGTACAAAACTGACTAACAAGGGTTCATGGGAGGGAAGGAGGAAGAGAGGGATGGAAAGGGGGGGGGCGGGGAAGGAAAGGGCATGGGCAGGCATGCAGACTGTAATTGGAGGTCTGCTGACACCAGAGTCAGCTGAGTCCTGCTCCAGGTTCGGGGGTCTTGCTGCAAGAAGAATTCAGGACGAGATAAGGCCAGAGCAGTAAGTAGTAAAGTTTATTGAAATGTTAGTACACACCCAAGTGTCAGCGCAGACATGCTGAAGAGCGAAACATGCCTTTGTGTGGGTTAGCTTGTTTTATAGGGAGGTTTTGCAGCAGTGATTTCCTATCTTGACCTTTGAATAATCCTTAGCAGGAAGGGGTGGGAAGACCACAGCCAGCCTATAAGAGCTGGGGAAGGGCTGTCCCTTGCCTCCAAGGAAAGCCTTTGCCTGCTCAGCTTTGAATCTCCCATGATGCAGAGAATCAAAAAGATGGAGAAATCCATAAAATCCCAGAGGTGGGAGGAAAATAGGGAGAACACATCAGGGGAGGCCAACTGGGTGTCTAGGCTGAAAAGCAGAAAGGCGAGAAGGAGGAAGGAGAGCCCTGGGGGGCTAGGGTAGAGGGAGAGTGGGGGGCGGGCTTCAGGGCAGGTGGAGGGTGTGAAAGAACAGAGGAGTAGAGGGGGCCTAAGACTGGCACTCCTTTTTAGTTACTATTTGGAGGCTGGATGGATTTTTGAAAGTGACTCCGTGCAAACACTGGGCAGTGTAGAGACATGGCTTTTGTGCTAATTATGTTTTGCCCCTTTGGTGCCTTTAGGAAAGTCAAATTCCAACACGTATGTGCCTGTGCAGCCAGCAGCCAGGGGATTCCTCCTTTCCTGGAGCAGGTTTTAAAGGCTATAGCATTTTAGTAGCATCAGGAGCCAGAGGTTGACCCCTTGGGGAGGAGGTGACCCCAGGTAGGGATGGAGTCAAACCACAAAGAAAACTCTTTGTTTTCAATTCTAGTGCAGGAATCAGCAACCTATGTTGCCTGTTGCCTGTGTTTGTAATTGAAGTTTTTTGGAACAGTCATGCTCATTCAATTATAAATTGTTTATGGCTGTTTTCGTGCTACGGCAGCAGAACTGAGTAGTTGTACCGGACACCAATGCCCTGCAAAACTAAAAATATTTACTATTTAGTCCTTTACAGAAAAAGCTTGCCAGTCCCTGCTCCAGTGTATTGGGTGGGAGGAGGGTTCAGCTTCTGAAACAAAAGTCAAAACTTCAGTGGCTTAAACATAATATAAATGTATTTCTTCTCACCTAATAATTTGAATGTAAGCCGTTGACTGGGGGAGCCCCTGCAGGATCAGAGCCCCAAACTCCTTCTATTTTGTGGCCCACCTGTCCTCCCTATTGGGTTTCTGCATGCAGGAGGGGGAGAAGGGAAATGGATGACACGCCACATCCCCTGAGGCGCTCAACCCGGAAGTCGCCTAAATGGCTTCCCCTCCATCCATTGGCCGGTGCCTGGTCACATGGTCACACATACCTGCAAAGGACCCTGGGAAATGCTGTCTTTAGCTGGGTGGCCAGGAGTCAGGTTGCGGCTTAGGGACTTTATCACTGCAGAGTGAAGGGGAGAGTGGATTGCAGGGGGTATTAACAATCTCTGCCACACCTAGTTATGAAGGAAAAAGGCACTCAGTGAGGTGAGGGAAAAGTTTGTGCTCCCTTCAGTGTACTGGAGTAAAATTTATAACATGCCCAAATTAAGCAGGTGTTAGTGACTAATATAAAATGCTTCTCCCCTCCCCTCCTTCCTCAAATATTTATCGAGCCTTCAATCTTACCAGGCTCCTACAGAATGCGTTTTACAGATAAAGAAACTGAGGGTCAGAGTGGTTGGGTGAGTTGTTCAAAGGCCCATTGCCAGAGAGGGCCCATCCTTCTGCTCCTTGCACAGGGCTCTTCTACCTGATCTTGAGTTTCCCTTGGGACCCTCATTAGCTGGGAGATGAGCCGTGGTGCCCTGCCAGGCTGGCTTGGCACCAGGAAAACCGAAAGCATGCAAGTTATTCTAACAGTGAGAATTTCTTATAGGAAGTTGGTTAAACAGGCCTTGGAGGACTGAAGAGACATAAAAGGTCACTGAGGTAATGAGAGATAATAACTGCAGGAAGCAACCGCCACCTAAGGCGTGGGACCAGAAGGAAAAGAGTAGGGTTATCGAAGCCTGGACAAGGGTCCCTGTGGCGCTTGGGTGGGTGGAAGGGCAGTTATTGCCCAAACCTGATGCTGGTGCCCTCAGAGCTTAGCAAAGGGCCTTCAGGGAGCTGGGACTCAGAACATAAGACCACCACAGAAGGGATGGGGTGCAGCTGGTCCTGAGGATATGGAAAAGACCAGAAATAGGATTGGCTGCTACTGGGGCCAACTGTTACTTGTGGGGCAGGGCTGTAAGCAAGCATAAAGGAGCAAGTCCCTTCCTCCGTCCACCTGCCCAGTCTCCTTCTAGTGCCACCTATTGGCAGAGGTGAGTGGAGATTGGCTGGTAGAGAGAAGCGCGGTTTGGCGCCTGGAGTCTATGCTTATGTTCAGCCTCCCAGGCTTTAGAGACCTGGATTCTGCCTCCGAGCCAGTGCAGACCTGGGGTCTTGGAGCATCTACTTCCCAGTGGAAATCTCCAAACCCGGCCCTGGCCTCAGAGCACACAAACCCCTTCCAGGGGGATGGACATTATATTAAAAAGACAGAAAATGACAAGTGTTGGCAAGGATGTGGAGCAGCTGGGACTCTCATACATTGCTGGGCTGGGGGTGGGGATGCAAGATGATACAACCACTTTGGAAAACCATTTTCTTATATAAAGTTAAATATGCACTTACTGGATGACCTAGCCTTCCCACTCTTAGATATTTACTCACGGTAATGAAAACACATGATCACAAGTGACTTATGCCTGAATGCTTGTAGCAACTTTGTTCATCATAACCCCAAACTGGAAAGAACCCTAAAGTTCATCAAATGGTGAATGTATAGCAAATTGTGGAATATCCATGCAACAGAATATTACATGGCAATAAAAAGAATAAATTACTGATGTACACAACAACATTGATGGATTTCCACAGCCTTCTGCTATGTGAGAAAAATCAGGCACAAAAGACTATGTGCTCTATGATTCCATTTCGATGATATTTGAGAAATGGCCAAGTGGAGTGACAGAAAGCATTGGTGGTTGCCAAGGACCAGGGGGAGGGATGGGGTACAAGGGATTGTTGGGGGATAGTGGAAATGTCCTAAATTGTGATTATGCTGGTGGTTACTCAACTGTACTAATTTCTCAAAACCCATCCAGTTGTACACTCAAAGTTGGTGGATTTTATTGTGTGTAGATTTTTACCTCTATAAAGCAGATTTTTACCAATCGAACTGGAATGATGCTAGCTTACTCTTCTTCCAAGGTCACCTTCCTGTGAGCCACTCTTCAAACAGCAGACAAAGGGATCTTTTTGAAACATCAATCATATTATGTCACTCCCTTATTAAAACATTCTGACAGATTCTCTTTCCTTTTGGAATGAAATCCAGAGAAGCACTGTGTGCTGCTTACCCACACCAACGCTTCTGGGACCTACAGGAACCGTACAAATGAGAGCCCGCATATCGCGTGTTTAAATAGGTAAGAGTTATAAATCAAGCCAACAGACTGCTAGTAAAACAAGTTCTGTCTTCCTACCTTCACAGATACGTCTTCATAACAATCTGGAAGGCCAGGTTCAAATTTAGAATTTGAGGACTCCTTGGAGTTCTGTACCAAGAAGTGGTGGCATGGAGAGGCAGACACTTGCTTGTCCTTATTGCTTTCCTACCCTGGCGCTAACTGGAACTGGGAGGGCACCTGCCAGACTCCTGCAGACATTTGTGCTCGCAACCCCTGAACACAACACTGGAGATGGAAACATGGAAACTGGGATCTAAACATCTGGTTTCTGCCTGAATTGTATTTGGTTGTGTGTATGTGTGCACGTGTGTAGGTTCATGTGGCCATGTGTGTAACTGTGCATATGTGCTCGTGTGTTGTGTGTACACTTGTGTGCATGCATGTTTGCACGTGTACAAGAGTGTGAGCTCCTTGAGAGCTGTGCCGGATTCATCCCTGCATCCTTTGTGCTTGGCACGGGGTGGATGGTAAATGAGTATTTGTGGACGGAATAAATGAATGAATAAATGGATGATTGGGGATCAGTACAACCCGATAATCAACAGTGTGGGGCAAAATCTTACTCTGCGGCTAAGTCACTGTCACTTCAGTCAAGTCTCCGAATCCCATAGAGCCTGGGTTTCTTTATCTCCAGAATAGGGATAAGGATACAATCTATTTTGTGGGGAGTGCTGCGAGGATTAAGTAACAAGAACCAGAGCCAACCTGTACCGACGGCAGACTGTGGGCCAGACGCTGGCCCAAGGGCTTTGTCAGGGACTAACTCCTATGCTCCTCCCTGCAAGGTTATGGTGTTGCACCGGTTATTATCATATTTGTGATCTTTGGAGACGGGTTCAGGATCCCCATCCTCTGGGGACATGCTCCCCAGATTTTGCTCAGATTCTGACTGATGGAGCAGTCTGGAGTTGGCAGTGGGGTCCAATAGGCAGGGAGCCAGTTCAAGGTAGGACCCCCTGTCGGGCCGGCTGGTCCTCCTGCTGCTTAGGACGTTCATCCTCTAGGTGGCGCTGCAGAGCGGGAACCGGCCTGTGGGGGCGCGGCGCCCCCTGGTGGTCGGACTCCGTCAACATTTTGACTGCGTTTTAGAGCCGTTTGTACAGATTAGAGCCTTTTCTATATATCAAATCTGGCCTTGCTCCTGTAGTGAGTAAGTGGATGGCAGATATGGATCCTCATCCTCCCCCTTCCCTCCCCCCAGATTAGAATTTAATGTGATGAGTCTTATGATGCAGAGGAGCACAGTGTGCAGAGAGAAATCAAGAAGGAAGGAACTAAGGTATACAAAGGAAATTATCATTCATAACAATAACATTCGCCGTAATTTAAGGACTACCTACCATGTGCCAAGTATTTTATTAAGCACTTGACATCCTTTGCCTTCTTTAACACATCTCCAGAGAGCACATCAGAAGAATAATGACTTTGTTTCATTTGGAACCTGGCACACAGTAGGTGCTTGGTGCATAGTAGGTGCTCAATATATTTTGAACAAATAAATAGCAGTATAGTTCTATGAGGTGAATATTATCTCCCCTAACAACAGCAACAGCGAGGAAACTGATGGTCAGACAGGTTAGGTAACTTTCCAAAGATCTCAGGGAGAGTGGCATGACAGAGCCAAGGCACCTGCCTTCCAGACCTACTGTGTGCGAGGGATTCCCAGAGGCTTGCTATCTAAATGGCCTCACTCACACCCTGCCTGTCTTCAAATACCCTTTCCAGGGGCGGCGTGCCAGGGAAGGCTACTTATAGCTCAGGGAGGAGGCCCCGGGAAGCTCCCCTCATAAATTATAAAGGGAGACGCGTGTGGACCAGATTTGGTGAATTCAGTTCGTGAGGGAATCCGAGGAAATTTGCTCAGTCTAATCTGGGATTTTCCTTCTCTCCTCCGACAGAGTCACTGACTCAGGTGGCAGGCATTTGCAGAGTCCCTGGGATGAGCACCCAGGGGCATGTCCTGGTCCTGCAAAAGTGCCCCCCTCCTCCTCACCCAGGCCCTGCCCATCTCTCCGTCCAGTTCCTGGAGCTGGAGCTTTTGGTCATGACCGCTGGCTGCTTGGAAGCTGGCTGGCGTCTTTGTCTGCCTTATCTTTCTTTTTCTCTTGGTTATTTTTTTTTAATTTTTTTTATTGTATGATATAACGTATATACACAGCAAAGAAAAAAAATAACAATAGTTTTCAAAGCACTCTTCAACAAGTAGTGACAGGACAGATCCCAGAGTTTGCCATGGGCTACCATACCATCATTCAAGAGTTTTCCTTCTAGCTGCTCCAGAATATAGGAGGCGAGAAAGCATAAATATTTTTTTATCCTCACAATCCACTTTTTTTTCTTTCTTGTGAAAAATAACATATATACCAAAAAGCAATAAAACACAGCACAACAATTAATTGTAGAACAGATTTCAGAGTTTGGTATGGGTTACAATTCCACAATTTTAAGTTTTTACTTCTAGCTGCTCTAACACACTGGAGACTAAAAGAAATATCAATTTTATGATCCAGCAATCATATTCGTTTGTTAAACCCTACCTTCTCTGTATAACCCCCATCACCTTGGATCTTTCGTATCCCACTCTTTAGGGGTATTTGGGCTATACCCATTCTGACTTTTTCTTGTTGGAAGGGGCAGTCATTAATATGGGGTAGAGAGAAGGAACTAGCTGATTTTCTGGAGTGGCTGGGCCCTCTAGATTTCAGGACTTATCTGTGTACCTTATATTTTAAACCCCACAGCCTATAAGGTTTGAAAAATGCTGTGTGTTTTGCAGCCTGTACATCTTTTCCTCATTCACCCCTGGGGTTCCCTTGGGAATGGTCTGAGGGTATTAGACCTTTTATTGGAGATGCAGTTACGAGTGGACATTTGTTAACTTCAATAATGCAGCGATGCCACTTCTGTGAATGGTCCCTGGTACTGAGTTCTTGAGTCACTTGGTCAGACTCTCGCTTCACTGTGACTTGCCTCTTACCACCCCTGGCAGTCCTCTACCTCCTCCTCGTTTGCTGTTTCAAGTCTCTTAAGTTGTTAGGGTCACATGTGCACACAAAGGAACGTGGCAGTAAGTGAGGGCCAGAGGGGCTTTAGTCTATGAACCACATATGTGAGCTTTAGTGTACAGACTTGGGGGTACCAGTTCGAAGGGCTTGATGGTCTTCTGTTTTCCAGTCTGTGGAGGTGAAGGTTATTAGAAGTCTGATCTCCATTCCCTCCAGTTCACTTTGGACATTTCTTTGTATCTACCCAGAAAGGATCAGTAAATACTTGGTGAAGTGTGTGAGAGTTTGGCTTCTCTTCCAGACTTTTCTGCTGCCTCCTCCTGCCCACCTGCAGCAGCAGGAGACTCAGCGTGGGGCAGGGACTGAAGACACAGCGGCAGCGGCCGGACGAAAGCCCACTGCTGACAGAGTGTCTGGCCTGAAATTACACCCCGTCAGAGCTCAGGCATAAAATTAGCAGCAGTGTTCTGTGCGAAAGGAGCCAAAGAAAAATCCGCATTCAGCAGAACTTCAGGCGGAAGAGAGAGGGAGAGAAGGAGTCAGGGTCCGGGGAAGCCGCCCCTCTGCAGGTCCTCCCTGGGCTCCCTTGTTCCCTGCTTTGGACGTGGCTGAGTCAGGGCCAGTGGGGCTGGGGGATCAGAAGGCAGAGACCTGGGGAAACCTGGGGAGGTGAACCCGAGGGCTTGGCTTGCCTGCGTGAACCGGCACATACAGACACTCTCACATTCTCGCTTGCTGGCTCTCTCCATCACTCGCGCACCCCCCCCCCCCCACACACACACACTGAAAACTATGAACAAGAATAAGAACAAGAAATTCCCATGTGCTTAGGCACTAGACAGACATAGTCTCAGCTCTCACGACACCCCCTTAGGGATGCCTGTTTTACAGATGAGTAAAGAATCAAAGAAGACATCGAGCTTGCCTGAGTCCGCATGCTGTAAAGGTACTCGTGCTTTCACTCATCTTGCACCCACTTGTATTTGAGCAACTAGATATATTCCTACCCTCACAACGTCACCACCATACATGTCACCTGCTCTTTTATAGATACAATCATAAACACCCTCGCACTCGCCTACACACAGCTGCACGTGCTTACAGGCATGTTTATAAACGTAAATGAGTTTCCACTTATGCTCACGTGATGCACATGCAATCACAGGCCAGTGCTGAATCACACTTTCTCACTAGCTTTGTTTTGTTGCTTCCTTTCTTTCCCGATCCACTCTAGGCTGATGCCCTCCTGTCCCCTCGACTGTGGCTGGGTGCTGGGTGCTGGTGCCTCTTGGTGCTGCTGCAAGCACTGTCCTGTAGCTGCTCATGTAATTTCCCCTCCTCGAGACTGGGGGTCTTGAGACACTGATGCCTGGATTTGGATCCATCATCTTTATTATTTCTAGCTCTTTGGGTGTGAATTCTCCTGTGTTTTGAGTCTGTAAGCTTTCATAGCCTTGGAATGCCTTATGTGTTCTTAAATCATGGTTTGTGAGCTCACTAGGCAGTTTGGTTGTTTCCCCCGTTGACTCAGTGACTCCAGGCTATTTTTATAATGTCTCAGCCCAGGATTTCTGCACCATGTGGGTA
This sequence comes from Tamandua tetradactyla, assembly GCF_023851605.1. NCBI lineage: Eukaryota > Metazoa > Chordata > Mammalia > Pilosa > Myrmecophagidae > Tamandua > Tamandua tetradactyla. Next base: position 29,157,345 of record NC_135333.1, read on the forward strand.
GCTCATATCTGGGCCTCACACCATTGCATGTTTTGGGCTTAGGGCTTTGATCTGGTAGGCATGTCCTTTTGTTCCAGCCATGGCCTGGGAGAGCACCGCAATCCCTGCAGTGACCCCCTGGCTGACAGCTGAGAAATTCTGTTCTCCTTGTTAGTCCTGAACAAGCTTAGATGTGAGCTCCCAGTGTGAAATCGAGAGCAAGGCCTGCAGCCAGGGCCTAATCCTAGAGGAGGCATTAAAACAGCAGCCCATGCAACCTGTATCCCCACCTGGTTTCCCCCACGGACTGCGGGGCACTAGCTCCTCTCACTGGTACAGCTTCCTGCTCCTCCTAGAGTCTTCAATGTATACTTGCTTTTGAACTTGGCTCATTCTGTGCAAAATATTTAGAAATATATTTTCCAGCATTTATGTATGTTTGGAGTGGGATGGGGAATTTCAGCTTCTGTTCTTGAATTATCTCTGTATTCCAAATGCCTTGCTCAGTAAATTGTAGTTGATTACCTCTCTGTTTTGCCCTTTTCTTGTACCTGCCCCTGCCTTTACTCCAACCAACTCTGTCTCGGCCTCCCGAGGAATCCATAAAGGATCCTGGTTTCTAAGAAGCCCTTGGCCCCGGTCTGGCTGGATGAAGCGAGGCTGCTCCTCATTGGGTCGGGGATGTCCTGTCCCAGGGTCTGGCTCTGTCTTGAGCTCTCTTTGGGACAGAGGCCCCTTGGGGAGGCTGGTGCCGTGGGGATAAGGCTCAGAAGAAGGTCTTGTGGCTGTCAGCTGCTCCCTATTCCCCTTGGATCCTGAGAATGGCTCCTGTCCCCGTCCCTGTGTCTGGGGATGAGAGGCCTGGGGTGGGGACCTCGGCCACAGACTCCATCCAGCTGGCTCTGTTCTCCCAGGCTCCCGACCCATTCCCGGACATTCCTAACGTGGCAGGGGGAGCGGAAGGCCCGGGCCAGCCTCTCAGAAAGGCCCCTGCATGGTGCCACGGGCTTCGAGACACAGGCGACACTACTCCCCCCGCCCCCCGCTTCCTTCTGCGCTGTGTGACGAGGTGTGCCCAGGTCGGGGTTACTGGATATGGCCGTGCCCTCTGCCTTGTGGATTTCTTAGAGTCAAACAGCTGCATGTGTTAGAAGGAGGGGCAGAATCACCAACCAGGGGCACTTCATTCACTCATCAAATATTGGCAGGGCACTGAGCTAGCGGGGAAGGCGGTTGTAAACATATGCACAAAGGAATATGAAATGACAATTGCTACAAGGATGCTAGAGTAAAAGCACAGGGATCTGTGAGAGCATATAACAAGGAAGGTGTAATTTAGGGTTAGGGTAGGCCCCTCTGGAAAACGAGCATTCCAGCAGAGGGAACAGTCTTCAGGAAGGCCCTGAGGCGCAGACATCTTGGGGCATTCTAGAAATGGAAAGGAGCTCAAGAGAGGGGCCTCCAGGACCTGGGGGGCAGTCAGGGCAGGTAAGAGTTCGACCACTCCAATAGCAGGGCAGGGCAGGGCAGGGAAAAGTAAAGTGGAAGGGGCATGCTTAGGTTTATAATGTGATGCATGCTGTGCTTGGCAGTTCCGTGGAGAGGGCTGGCTCTGCCAGGCTTGGGCTTGGAGACCTAGGGATAGGAGGGTATGGCCCAGAGCTCTGGGCTGAGGGGAAGACGGGAGTATAGAGTGACCTGCGTACTCTAATACAACAGAGGGGACTGTAAGCATGAAGTCTCTCAGAGCACTAATGCTATTGGGGATACCAGGGAGGCTTCCTGGAGGTGGTAGCATTTTGAGCTGAGGGCTGGCAGGCAAGGTAAGGCCAGCATTGCAGGCATAGGGCAGAGCTTGCACAAGGCTTGATCTTGAGGGAGTGTGCAGGGTATCGGGTGAGCCAGGGGGTAGGAAGTAACTCTTCAAGCCCACACGGCCCCCTGTGGCTGAGCCAGCACCCGGATCGTCTCTGATGGAATGAGATTTTCAGACGCCCCACCCACCAGGGTTTGGCACCAAGGATTGACACCACGGAAGTTCTCAAAGCCCCCAAGTCAGTGGGTTCCTGCAAAACCAGTTCCGGAGTGGGGACACTTCCCCACTCGTTGTGCAGCTGGGCTAAGAGGAAGTAGAACCCACTAGCTTGGTGGAGAGAGAGCCTGGAGGAGGAGCTTCCTCTAGATGGAGAGAAGTTGGGGTGGGGACTCCCAGGACCACAGGCCCAGCTGCAGGGTGGCTGGAGGGAAGTGAGAGACAAACCCAGCCTGGGCCTGGCTAGGCGAGACCCTCTGCCACCGGCTCTGCACACCGCCGGCCGCCATGGCCCTGGCCCAGCAGCTGCGGGCCGAGAGGTGAGTGGTGGGCGCTGCCCTCCCTGGGCCCCCTCGCTGGTCTAGGCAGACCTGGAGGCTCCGAGGTTGGCCCTTCTGCAAACCCTAAGAGGCTGGGTTGAGTCAGAACCCAAATACCCAGAAACACAGACTCTCAGGGCAGCTTTAAGGAACCTTTGGGATGCGGCTTACCTCCCCCAGACACAGATGTGAAAATCAAGGTTCAGAGAAGGGGGAGTGACTTGCCCAGCCAGGCAGTGTCTGGACAGGAACTCAGGCATCCTGGGTCCCGGGCCCGGACCCCTTGCTCTGCTTCGTGTTCACAAATGGCTTCTCATCTTCCGTTCAAACAGAAGCATAGAACTGGGCTTGCTCTCCTTCTTTATTCAAGACTCAGCACAAATGTCACCTCCTCTGAGAAGCCTTCCCGGATGCCTCCTCCCATCCCCCATCACTCTCTGAGCTTGTTTCCTTTTTCTGCATAGTCCTTAATTATGGGCACTCTACCATCTACTCATCTGTTATTATTTTCTTTGCCACTGTCCCTCCAATAGTAACAAACTCAAGGAGGGATTTTGTCCGTTTGGCCACTGCTGTGTTCCTAGGATGCACCACTGTGTCTGCACATAGAAAGTGGGCAACAAATGTTATTGACTGAGTTAATGAATGGATGTTTGAGCTGCAAAAAAAAAAAAAAAAAAAAAAATCCCTAGGCCCTTCCAGTCCAACCCTGTCATTGTACAGGTGAGAATGCTGATCCCCAAGGGTGGTGAGGTCAGGGCTGAGACCACGGCCTCCTGGCTGGCCATAGCCTCCCCTCGTCTCTCAGCGAGCAGCTTCTGAATGTTTTGGTCACAAGCGCTGTGCTGCGAGCTGGGCAGGAAGGTGAGGGTGTGAGGAAACAGGGCTTGGCTCTTGCCTTCTTGGACTGGAGAAGGGTGACAACAGAAAGAGAGGGTCTGTGCTAGCCACGCGGGGAGACTTGGAGGGTCGCTGTGATGGGGGGAGGCTGGTTGACACCAGGGTGGAAGCTGCAGCTGGAAGTGGGAGCTGGGGTGGGACGTCAGAATGAAGCAGGTCAGGCTGTGAGGGTGGGGAGGGGGGATCAGAAGGGGTGCTCAGAGGTGGGAGCCAGCACGGTAAGGGTGGGCGGGGGCTTCAGCCAGATTGCAGCCCCTCCTCCCCACAGGTCTCCACTGGGTCAGGCCTGGCACGTGAACACAGACCTTCAGGAAGCAGCAGCTGTTGGAAGCTGGTGGCACTTCCTGATTCTCGGGGTCCAAGGGCAGGGATGGGGTGCCAGGGGCAGACCGGCAGGACCGTGTCTTCCCTCCCTCCCACTCCCTGCCCAGTGTTAGCCTCAGAAGGGGAAAGGTTGCCCTCTCCCACCCCATTGCGGGGGTCCTTGAGTGGGATTCTGGGACCATTTGGTCCCCCTGTGCCTTGAGCGCCTTCTCTGGAAATGGACCCTAGATTCATTCTGCTTGGGGCCAAGGCAAAGTCCCCCACCGCAGGTGACAGTTTTCACATCACAGGACTTTCCAGAAGCCCGAGATGACCAAAGATGGATAGCGCGGCCGCAGGGGCAGTGAGTCTAGTTCCCCTGACCATGTTTGAGCGCCTTCTGTATACTTGGTGCCTGGACGGACCTGAACTAACTGCCCTCCCACCCCTCGGACCCTCTGAGCTGGGCTGGAAAGCAGCTCTTCCACGAATAGCACAGCCTGTCTGAAGCCTCGAGCATCCCCACCTGGCAGGGCCCTGCGCTGCCATCCCCTCGAGAGGAGCTGGGCAAAGACCAGCCTCCAAGAGAGACACCCCTTCAAGGGGACTGTCGGTTGTGCTGGCGGCTCTCCTCGGTCCCCTGCCGCAGCCTCCAACCTCACCTCTGTAGGCAGCCCAGCCGGTCTCCTGCCGCCCTCCAGAGAGATTTGCTAAAACACAGAGGTCGTGGCATTTATTGAGCACCTACTACATGTCGTGTGCTGCTTTGAGCCCTGGTGGTGAGTCCCTGCTCTCTGGGAGATTTTAGGGTAGCATCTGTTATGGATGTGAGCTCACGGCCACCCAAAGCTGTACGCATTCCTCTTGCTCCTTGTTACAGAGGAAAGGAAGGAGCCAGAGAGCAGGGAGGAGGAAACTTCCTGAGGCCTCCAGCTGGCCATGGCAGGGCAGGAATGGGGGCTCTAGCTTTGCAGGATGGCTCCATGCCCTGCCCAGGCCGCTTTGCACAAGTCTGACCATGTCCATCCCTGACGATCCCACCCTCACCCCTGCTTCCTTGCCACCACCACCTTAGGGAAAGTCGAAGCCCCTCTATGAGGCACAAAGGCCTTCGTGAATAGGTCCTGCCTGCCTCATCATGTCCGGCCTCTAGCTCTGTGCTCCAGCCACACTCGACTCCCTTCAGCCAACAGTTCCCTGGACTAGCTCTGACTCAATGGCCCTGGTTTCCCTCTCCTAAAATGCCTTTCCCGCTGTCCTGTGGCTGGCTCCTCTTTCTTTGCTCAGCTCACCACTGGCGCTACTTCTTCCAGGAAGTCCTCCCTGGCCACCCTCAGTCTAGGCAGACCCTTGTTCCCCTCTCTGGCAATGTGTAACCCATCATGTCCCACGTGTCTGCTCTGAGCTCTCTCGCCCGATGCGCTTTTGACTCTTTGAGAGGACGTGCATCACCCACATCCATATTGTGTTGCAGTTCAAAACACTGTGAGCTTTTCCTTCCTAGCAGTGCTGACCTGTTCAATTGTGTTATCTGTTTACTGTCCGACTTGTCCACTCAGCTGGAAGATCCAAGAAGGCAGGGGCCACGTCCTAATGCACTGAGCGCGGGGTCAGCTCAATTGTGATTGTCATTTCAGAGGCCATGGAGCAGTGTGGGGAGCAAAATTCGAGAGCCAGCACCCAGATCCCAGCTCCCCACCCTTCTCGGGCAAGTTGGTTCACTGCTCTGTGCCTCAATTTCCTCCCTTGTCTTAGACTGGTTCCTGGGGTGTGCTGGGCACTCGGGAAATATCAGCAGTAGAAGTTCTTATGCACCCTGCCTGGCCCCTTTCCTCACCCTCTGGGTCCCTCCGGCCCCACCCCCAGCATATTGCAAATGAAGTGCTCAGTGTTGGGTGGGGGGAGGGGAGGGGTGGTGGGGAGCGGGGAGTAGAAAGTGGAGCAGGAAGCCTCTGCCAAGGGTGTCATCACAGGGGCACGTGTGGAAGGTGAGTGGGGAGGTTGCCAGCAGCCACTGCCTTGCCCTGGGGGTGGTGCGGGATTTTCTCTGTCACCTTTCCCCGCCACCTGGAGTCCCAGCCCGGTGCAGCCCCCTGAGTCCTGACGCAGCCCAAGATCCTGAGTGGAGGCACAGGTCGTGCAGACCTTGAAACTGACTTCTCCCGAGGCCTCGGACAAGGCTCCCTCCCTTCCTCTTTCCGTACACCCCTCCCTGCCCCCCCACTCCCAGTTTCCCAATCACAACAACAGAAGAATCACAATTGCTTCGGTCCCTCATCTGTCACAAGTGGCTGGACTCAGTGGCCCCAGCTGCGCTTCCTCCGCCCGCCCCCTCTCGGCCCTCTTCTTTGATCATCAATTGTTCTTCTCTAGAAGTCTAAACCACAAGCCCCAAGCAGACGGCAATTCCTCTCCCACTCCTACCGACAGCCAGCCCCCCGCCCTGCTGAGCTCCAGAGCTACACACACCAGCTTCCTGCTGGGCGTGTATAATTAGATACCCCAGATCTGAGTCCATGAACTCCATCCCGCCCCCCTGTCCTGGTCAGAAATCTGGATATCACACTTGACACTGACCTTCCTTTCACCCCACATCCAATCCTGCTGATTGTAACTCAGAAATGACTCACAAATTGGTAGTGTTTTCATTGTAAATACAATAGGCTGCAGGGAACAGAGGGACTGATGGTGGCTTAAGCAAGCAGACATTTATTTTTTTCACATAATGAGACATTCAATGGTCGGTCATAATTGTTTCACAGCTCAGCGAGTTCAGGACTCACAGCCCAGAGATTCCTTTAGCCTTCTTTATAGTTTTGCCTCAGGTATGCAATATGGCTGCTGCAAGTCCAGCTATCACATCTGATTTCAATGCAAGCATAATGGGGGAGGGGGGAAGTCCATGCTGGCCTTGTCCATCCTCCTGTCCATCCCTCCCTTTCCTCTCCATAATTCTGCCAGCATCGGCCTCCTAAAGCTGGGACCGTTGTGCATTTGACTCTGTTCTGAAGCCCAGCATGGCTCCCTGTTGCCCGTAGACAACTCTTGGCTTGGGGCTGGAGAATCTTCTCGAACTGTTCCCTCATCGGCCTATTCAGTCTCAGATCATGCTGGGCTCCAGGCCTCAGAACCTGAGCATATGTTGTTCCTGCTGGCTGGAAGGCCGTCCCACAGGTCACCTCCTTGTAAGGATTTCTCCAACCTGGGTGTACTTAGCCCATCTCTCTTTGGGGATCCCACAGCATTCTGCTCAGGGTGTGTGTGGACTTTGTTTACCCCTGTGAACAAAGGGGCTGGGTCAGAGCCTGGCACGGAGGAGGGGCTTACCCCTGAATGCATCAGTGCTGTTGCAAAGCAATTCGTTAGATTCTAACATGCCTACCCACCTGGAGACCCATCTCCAAAGCCCTCACCCTCAGGGCAGGACTTTGCTCTCTGAATACCCGGTGTTAGTCCCGAATGAGGGTGCTGAGCGAGGGAAGGCTGGGGAGCAGGATTGGTTGGCTTTGCACATGGCCTCACACCAAGACAGCCCACTGGGCAGGTGGGTGATAACCAGGCTTTCTTCCCCTCTGTCCTCCATCAGTGACTTCGAACAGCTTCCCGATGACGTTCCCATCTCAGCCAACATCGCCGACATCGAAGAGAAGAGAGGCTTTACCAGTCACTTCGTAAGAGAGACCCCTGGATGTTCACCCTCTGACCACTGCACCTCCATCCTTCTCATCTCTGAACCGCCAATCTTCTGACCTCTGCACCTTCACCTTCTGACCTCCGAACCTCCACCTCTCTTATCTCTTAACCTCTATCCCAGCCACTCTCCCCCAGGATGATTTTGCTCCCCCTACCCCATTCCCCAGGAACATTTGCCTGGAGGCCGGAGGCCCCATGGGGTGGGGGTGGGGGTGCTGCTGGCATGTTGTGGGCAGTGGCCATGGATGCCGCTAAACAGCCGCCAACACGGACAGCCCCACCTTCCCACTGACAAGAAACTGTCCGGCCCCGACATGGCCGGAGGCTGGGGATTCCTGCTCTGCCCCCTCTGACCTCTGAACCTACACCCTTCTGGCCTGTGAACTACCGCCCCCACCCCCCGCCTCTTAGCTGCTACTCCTGGCCTCTGAGGCTGCCCCTTGACCTCTGACTTCCCTAGGTTTTTGTCATCGAGGTGAAGACGAAAGGGGGAACCAAGTACCTCATCTACCGCCGCTACCGCCAGTTCTATGCCTTGCAGACCAAGTTGGAGGAGCGGTTTGGGCCAGAGAACAAGACCAACCCCTTGACCTGCAGCCTGCCCACCCTCCCAGGTAGGCCGCTGGGATCCCCGCCCTGCTGCCCGCAGAGCTGGGCAACCCTCTGCCCCAGGATGGAGCCGTGTCGGTCTGTCCTTCCAGCTCTGCCTGATACGACTTGGGGCTTCTATTTTGACTCCAAGTGAAAACCGTTCCCGCAGCCCTCGGCCCTTCTCCGGGCAGCCGCGGCCGCGCCGGCTCTCTGCCCCCCCCCCCCCCCCCCCCCACCCCGGGCCCTCCACCGCTAGCGCTCCGGCCTCCTGGACTCCAGTGACCTTTACAGTCGCCCTGCATGAGCCACCCACCCCCAAGGCCGCGGTTCTGACCATCTCCTTCAGGGACGGCAACTCCAGTGTCCCCGCTGAACACAGAGGCTCAGTTTCCATCCCTCCCCGCTGGCCCCCAGCCTCGCCAGCCTCCCTCCCCTACTCTGTCCCAACGCACCATGGACAGTTCCGAGGCTCGGGCTTCTCGGTTCCCGCCCCTGCCGCTAGGGCCCTGGCTAGGTGTAGATTAAGTGGGGTCACCTCAGAGGCCCCTCCAAGTCCTGCAGGCCAAACAGTGCACCATTTGTGGTCCCACCCCAAGCCTGGGACCACTCCTGATCTTCCCTTATTCAAGCTCCAACCCCCCTCTCCAGCCCCCTCTTCCACTCTTTCTGAGCAAATGACATAATTCCCACTCCGCATTGCCACAAAGGAAAGGACAGCTCCGGCTGTGCACTCCTCATGATGCGCCCCTTCCCTTGCCCCTGTCCATTTCTCCCTCCCTGGGTGGCAGAGGATGCAGTGTCCCCTGCTCCAAGCTAACCTCTCCTCCTGCCTCTGCATCGTCTTCTTTGCATCCTCACCTTCTCTCTCTCTCTCTCTATGCTCCGGGAATTGAACCCAGGTCTCTGGCCATGGCAGGCGAGAATTCTGCCACTGAGCCACTGTTGCACCGCCCCATCCCCACCTTCTCTTAAGTAGCTGCACAGGCTCCATTCTCTTCTGTCTTTAAACACACAGGCTGTAACTAAGCATTCCTGTAACAGCCTCCCTCGATCTCACAGGTCCCCAGAGCCTCCAAGGGCCTCTTTTCCCCTTCACTCACAATAAATCTTCATTTTCTGTCTTGTCTTCTCATCTCCTCTCCACTCCTCAGCCCCTCAGCTTGGTTTCAGCTCTTAATGCACCCCCGAAATGCCTCTCAGTACCAGGGTCCATGACCACCTCATTCTGCCTTTGGGGCACAGTCCAGGCCTTGTCTTTGTGGACCCACCTTTTCCACCCCTAAGCCTTCTTCCCCCTTCACTGCTGTGCACCCATGCCTCCTGATTCCCTTCCAACTTTTCTGGCTCCTCCTCCAACTCTTCAGTTATAGAATCTTCCTTCTTGGATGCTCCTTTCAAGGTGGACATTCTCTGTACTGCCGCTGTCCTCTGTCTTGTCTCCAATCGCTCGTCCAGGCCATCTGACCCATCCCTGCCTTCGGTGCCACCTTGCTAGGAGCTCCAAAATTTCTGGCTCTACCCCTAGCCCAGATCCATGTATGCTACCCTCTATCCTCCAGCAGACATCCGCACCTGCCTGTCTCGTGGTCTCGTGAGAAAGATGGGTCTCACACTTGACTCCTGGGTGGACAGCCCCACCGGTGGCCCCTGCTTGAAGGCCCCTGTAGAGGACGTTTGTCTCTTGGTCAAGTTCCCCTTCTCTGTCCTGTGTTTGAGGAATTGTTCGTGCATCCATCAGCACGGATGGGCGTGGCCTGGGTATGGCTCTAAACCCACGGCCTTAACTTTAACAGCATGCTGGAATTACCTTGTGATATTTAAAAAGTACTGTGGTGACTCAAACCCTGGAGACTCCGATTTATTTGCTCTGGGGTGGGGCCTGCCCACTGAGATTTTTCAAAGCCCCTCGGGCGACTGGGACATGTACATAGGGTTGAGGACCCCTGTCCTAGGTGATGGGAGCAAAAGAGACAAAGGTCCTGCTCTTTTGGCATTTAGACCCCTCTGTGTGTGTGTTTGGAGGAGCAGGCAATAAACAAACAACTAAACAAGGTATCTAGGAGCTGGAGATAGGGCAATTCAGAGAGCTCAGGCTGGATGGTGGGCTGTGCCTGAGTGGCCATTCCGGACGGGAGGTCAGGGACTTAAATGACGAGAAGGTGCCACCTTGGAACAATCAGGGGCAGAGCCCGAGCTGGTGGCATGGGCTCCACTCCTTGCCTGGATGGGTGGCCTGAGCCTGGGAGCCACGTTCCTGGGTGAGGCTCCCAGGACAGCTCTTTGCTTCCCCCCAGCCAAAGTCTACGTGGGAGTGAAGCAGGAGATCGCCGAGGCGCGGATCCCAGCCCTCAACGCCTACATGAAGGTATCAGCGGGGCCCTGCTGCGGGCGTTGGGAGCAGGGTTGGCCCGGGGACCGTCCCTGGGGACTGGGTTGACTCTCCAGATCTGAGACGCCCCGCTCCATCTCCAATCCCTGAATGTCTGTCCTGGGGAGAGGAAGAGCATGTGGTCCTAGAGTTCCCCGGCCAGATTGGTACATGGAGACAGGTACAGGGAGGCTCACTTTCAATCACCAGCTGCTCCCTTGGTGCTCCAAGGCCTTGCCAGGTATTCAGACACCCGCTGCCCAGTGGGCACTTTTATATGGATCATAAAATCACAAAGCAAAGAAACATGGGCTATGTAAAGGGGGCATGGACTGATTGGGGCCATGACTCACTCTTACAGCACCTTTGTGTGAACTAGAGAAAGATCCCCTTCTCAGCCAAAGCCTTCCCTCTCCAGGGTACAGGCTGGACTCCAGTTGCCCTTGCGAATGGCCAGACATCCTTATGTTTTCCCCAATCTGCAAACCCTCCCTACGAGAGGGGAGCACAGAGGAAGAAGCATCTTAAGGGAAAAACCAGGAAGGCCAGGAAAGGCCTTTCACTAATCAAGGTGTCCAAGGAAGGGACTGTGTTTCCCATGAGGTAGTGAGTGGCCCAGCACTAGAGGCATACAAGTCAAAGTTGATGGTACCTTTAGGCAGTCAGAGAGGGAAGCACTCTTCATCACCCAGAGGGTCTTCACAGGCAACTGAGGGCTCCACCTCCTCTTTGACTCTCGTGGGTAAGGAGCACTGTGCTACAAGTCTCCAGCTTTGACTCCTATGTTGACAGGCTGGGTGATTTGGTGCGAGTTGGCTATCCTCTCTAGGACTTGGTTTTCTCACCTATGACATGGCGCAGTGCTTCCTACCCCCTGTGGATCAGCTCCTGTAATGTGAGAGCTTATGACTTCTGGTGCTGGGGCAAGTGGAGTGCAGAGGAGCTAAGAGGAGGGAGGCAATGGCTGGCCTGCTGTCTCCAGTGGTTGCGGGAATCCTGGGCTCTGAGCTAGGTGGGACAGGGAAGAGGTAAGCAGGGAAGCCCTGTGGACTCCAGCACTGGAGGCATCTCCCCTTAAGGGGGCACTGTGACAATTGCTTGTTTGCTCAGATTGACTCGTGGTTCCACCCTCCTGGGGTGGGGCTGGAAAAGAGGGGATGTGGCTCTGTAGGGAAGGAGAGAGCAGAGGCTGCAGAGCCTGGGCTCTTCTCACACCAACAGCAGCCCTGGTCTTAGCAACTAAAGACAGAAGATTCTATTTCTATAGGTTTGTATCAGATTGGGTTCCTAGAAGCCCAGAGATCAGTCAGAATGGGGATTCTTGCTCTGGCAACTCCATCCCCTGTTTGCACACCTCCGATGACAGAGAGCTCATTACCACTCACTCTTTCCTGACCCAGGCTGCCTGTCTCTTTGTTGGACATCTACCAGAAAAGCCTGATTCCCTGTAACTTCCACCTACTGGTGCTCTCACCCCTTTCTTCTTGAAGGATATATCCATGCTCACAACTGGAATTGCATGGGATGCTTTGACTGGCAACTAAGACATACATTTGCTGGATAAATAAACCCTCTTATTTAATCCCCTCAGTGACTTGTGAGTTGGATACTATTACCCCTATTTACAAATGAGGAAGCAAAGGTGATAAAGGTGAAGTCACTCATGAGCAAGTAGGTAAGGAGGGCTAGAATTTGAATTCACATCTGTGTGAATGCGGGGTTTGTCCTCTGACCCACTGTTCTATATTGCAATGAAAATAACGATGCTATCTAGCATTGATGGTGCGCTTGCTGTATGCGTGGTGCTATTCTAAATGTTTTACACGTACTCACTTATTTAATTCTTATACAATCCCATGAGGCTGATGCAATATTATCCTCATTTTGCCAATGAGGAAACGGCGGCACACTTACCCAAAGTCACCCAGCTGTGAGTGGCAGGGCTTGCATTCCCTCCCAGGTGCAGCCCGGCTGGGTGTCTGTGCCCTCAGCACCCCTCTGGGCTGCCTCTTGCCCCATGGGAAAGTTCACCCAGCTCCCTCAGCCTGGCCTTTTCTGGGTTCTGCATCCAGTTCCTCCAGGATGGAATTTCCCAGGCCCTCCCCATCTTGCCGCCCCCTCGGGATTCCCTGCAGGCTTCCAGGTGGTTCTGGAGATGTCACATCCAAGCCGTCCACCCTGGTCCCAGTGGGGAGCTGAGCAGTTCAGAGCCTGGTGAGGTCACCCTGCCAGGGTCTGAGAACTCCGAGTCTATAAACACAGCCTTCGGGTTTGTGTGTGGTGGGCGTGACCAGCGCGGTGAGGAGACCAGGCTTGAGTTCCGACCCCACCACTTCTTAGTTCTGCTGCTGTGGGCAAGACCCTCCACTTCTCCAAACCTAGTTTCCTTGACCGCCATGTGAGATAAAGTATCAGGAAGCACTTTTTTGGGGGTCATAATGTCACCAACTGTTGTTAATTTAGTTTTGGGGGGGTCCCTCTTCTCACTACTGTCTCACCTTCACAGCAGTTGGCTCTGGGTGTCCCCAGCTCTGCCACTTGCTAGCTGTGTGGCCTGGGCAGGTGTCTTCATGTCTCTGATCCTAGCTCACCAGGCTCTTGTGAAATGGAGTGAGGGAAAACGTGGGGGGCAGGTAGGGCAGTGCTTACACTGTCATTATCACATCATGTCACCTGCCATCACCTGGCTTGTCATTTCTAGAGGCCTGTAAGTCCTTTCCAAATGAGCTGCTTTCAATTCAGTTGTCTCCCTCCCGACCTTGGACTAAGGGGCAAAGCTTGTGAAACATTTCCTTCAACTTGCTAAGATAAAATTAACAACAGCAAAAAGCCCTCGTGCTTTTGTTCTCGGGCACATCTGCATTGGTAGGGAGAGGGGGCCCAGCAGCAGGAGGATGGGCTGGACCGTAGGGCTGGGAAGTCCAGACCTTTCTGCTGACCGCCGCGCCCGCCCCACGCAAATGCAGAGCCTTCTCAGCCTGCCCATCTGGGTGCTGATGGACGAGGATGTCAGGATCTTCTTCTACCAGTCGCCCTACGACTCGGAGCAGGTGCCCCAGGCGCTCCGCCGGCTCCGCCCACGCACCCGCAAAGTGTAAGCGTCGCCCCTGCCTCCTACCCAGCCTGAGCCCGGGCCACGTCCTCGCCAGGAGGCGGCTGTCCTCGGGACGGCTCCTGGGGAGCCACCCCTCTTCCCCGGGAGGAGAGCAGGAGCACAGGTCTGCTCTGCCCCTGAGCACTCCAGGAAGGTTTGGCTTATTAGGTGAGCTTAGAAAACCAAGGGCAGGGCCTGGAGGGTGGGGTGGGGCATGTTTTGATGTGGGTGACAGTAAGGACTGGACAAGGACAAGGGCTGGGACGCTGATCAGGGAAGGTTTGGTGGCACAGGACCGTGGGGACTGCTTGAGGGCGAGAGCGGGGGAGAGAAGAGTCACTCAACCAATGAACGCTCCCTGAGCATCTGGGGGGGGGGGGGGACATCCCTCATTTGTTCTACCTCCCAGGGTCGTTTGAGGCGCCTGCTGTATCACACTGACCTGAAGGTGGCGCCTACCGCTCCCTTCCCACCCCCTCCAGACACAGGAAATCATCAGAAAATCCAAACGGCTGGAATTGTGCTGGGTTTCCAAAGCGGGGGTTTCAGCTGCTAGGAGTTTCAGGAAAAGCAGGAACGGTGTTCGGAGCCCCTGGCCGCTCTCCCAGCACCCCCCCCCCCCCCTTCCAGCAAACCTGGCCAGGGTCCCCTGGGTCCTCAGTACCCACAGGGGATGCAGGACGCGGGTTAGAATCCCAGCTCTGCTGCCCCCTAAGCCTTAGTTTCCCCAACTGAAAAGTTAGAATAATAAATCTCACCTCAAAGGTTGGCTGTGGGGATGCAAAGAAAAAACTAATGTGAAAGTTTGGGCAAGTTGTAGGCACTAAACAAATGTTTAAACTTCTCCCCACCCCATTTCTGAGGCTCTGCTTCCCCTCCATGGGGGTGGCGCGCACTCTGAGGCCATCAGGACCAGGCTGGAGAGGAGCCTGAGCAGCTGCACATGTTAGCACGCGCTCCCCACCCCCCCACCCCCAGCCTTTCCCACACCTGGTGAGGGGCTCCTCGGAGTGCAGGAGCAGGGAGCCTGCCCTGAGGGTCTCAGGTGGGCCGACAAGCCCCTCTTCTCTCTTCACAGCAAGAGCGTCACCCCACAAGGCCCCGGCTTTGACCGCCTGGAAGCTCCACGAGCAGAGGTAACCTAGGCCCAGGCCAGGCCCTCTGGCCCCGCCAGCAGCCTCTGCTCCAGGGGGCAACTAATGAGCGCCTCCTGCTGGGCCCCAGCTGTGTGCCTGGGACGGTGCTGGGGAGGGGGCATCTAGGGGGTCAAAGCCTCTAATGCTGAGTCAGGAGAGGGAGGGAGTGTGGCAAGCACCTACGGGCAGAGGCATCCATTCACTCAGTGACCTTTCACAGGTCATTGACCCAGGGCCTGGCTGGGCCCGAAGAGAGGAACTAAGGGTTATGGGCACCTGGGAAGCCCCTGGTGAGGCCTGGGGGTAGGGAGGGGGTGTGGGCCAAGAGTGTGCTTCCCTTCCCTTCCATGCTCATCAGTCCTGAGCTGGAAGGAGTAGGCATTCTAGAGTCAGGGAGACCTGGGTTCAAATCCAGACTCCACCACTAACACATGGGGTGACCTCAGACAAGTCATGTAGCTTCTCTGAACTTCAGTTTCCTCATTTGTAAAATGGGGATATGGAAGTACATAAAGCACTTCAATAAGAGCCAAGGAGTGTTGGTTCCCTCACTCCACTCCCATGCTCTGTTGCCCAGGCCTTGTTTGACTTCACTGGAAACAGCAAACTGGAGCTGAGTTTCAAAACTGGAGACGTGATCTTCCTTCTCAGTCGGATCAACAAAGACTGGCTAGAGGTGAGGCCATCTCAGCAGCCGGTGGGGGTCGAGGCCAGGGACGGTCCAGGGAAGGCTTCAGGAAAGAGATGGGGGAGTGGGCAGTGTGAGAAAACCCTGGCGGAGACAGGTGCGTGGCAGGGGCAGGAGTCTCTGGGGCTAACCTACTTGCCTTTGCTTCTGACTCCAACAAATGGGTCACCCTGGGCAAGCCGGTTAATCCACTGAGTTTAATCTCTTGGTCTATAATTGGATTTCTTAGCCTTGGCATTACTGACATTTGAGGCCAGATACTTTCTTGTCCTGTACTTTGTAAATTGCTCACAGCCTTCCCCCCCTCCTCCCACTTTTGACAATCAAATATCCCTAGACATTTGCCCATGAGGACCAGAAATCACCCCTGGTTGAAAGTCACTGGTTTATAATATGAGGATAGCTTTGCTTATCTTGCAGGCAGCAAGAAAAGATAGTAATTGAGAGCTTGAGCTCTGCAGTCTGCCTGATAGGAGTCATGTTTTTAACCAGCTTTGCGACTTTAGGAAACTTGCTCAACCCCATGGTTTCCTTTTCTGTAAATGAGATAACACTGACCGTTTGTCATAGAGGTCCTGTATGGGCAAAATGGACTGGTGGGTGCCCAGCCTTTGGCCCACAGGATGCCCTGTGTGAGGGCCCTTGGGAGAGCGAGCTGAGACAGCTCCACTGTGGGTGTGGGGTGGGGTGGGGTGGGTCAGAGACAGACCCTTTTGTCCAGGGGCAGGAAGGGAGCAAAGGATGACTGGTCTATCCCACCTAGCAGTTTCCACTTGACCCCGATCCTGAAGCCCCGACTCAGGAAGGAGATCTCTAAGTTATTCTTCAGAAACAGGAAATGTATGTGGCCTTCCTGTTTTCTGGAGAGTTCTATGTATCAGTGTGCTGGCTAACTTCTGTCCTCAGGCAGTGGAAGGAGACCCACAGGTAGGGGGGCAATTTGAACCTCACTTTACACATCTGTGAAATGAGGAGTAAAAAGTATGTCTTCTGTGGGGCTCTTCTGAGGATGAAGAGGGGAAAATGCACAAGACACAGGGAGGCCTGAGGCTGGGGCTGGAGTTTAAGAGAGAGCTGGGCTAGGGAAACAGGATTCTGACCACTTGGGTAAAGCAGCGCCAGGAAGTGTCTGCTCTCCTGCCTCCTCCCTCCCTTGTCCTACTTCCCTCCTTAACACCTACCACCACCATCTGACTCCATCTGAGGCTCCTTACTCACTGCAGAGTGTTAAAGCCTTGTCTCCTTCGGTTGTAATGGAAGCCCCAGGAGGGCAGGGGCTTTGACCTGTGCCCCGAACTTGCCATACAGCTAGTGCTCCAGAAGTTATGGACTAAATGAGTGAGTGAGTGAGTGAATGAGGTGAAAACAGCTTCCTAGATCAATTCGGGTCTTGACCCACTTTAGAACCGAAAGGTAAATCTTGGGATGGACAGCTGGGTGAACTCAGGTAAGGAGGCCCGGATCCCCAGATCTATGAAAGGGCAGGGGACTGCTAAGTGTGGCACGGCGGCCTCTGTTCCAGCCCCCAGCCCCTCCGCTCGCTCCTCCAGGGCACGCTCCGGGGCGCCACGGGCATCTTCCCGCTCTCCTTTGTGAAGATTATTAAGGACTTTTCCGAGGAAGATGACCCCACCAACTGGCTGCGCTGCTACTACTACGAAGAGACCATCAGCACCATCAAGTTTGTGGCTGCTGGGAGGGAGGGGCCTGCCCACCCCCCACCTCCGACCATCTCTACCCTTTCCCGCTCCCACTCCACCACCATTCTGCTCGCGCCCCACCTCCGCATTCTCCTTGTCCACCGTCCACCCCACCACCCTCGCCCATCTGCCATTGCACTCCTGCCCATCTCTACTCCCCCTCGTCCATTCCCCACACCTCCCCTCACTACCTTCCTGCCCACCTCCCCTCCCCCCACCCCCAACTCCTGGCACCGAGAACCAAACCAAATCTCATTGTGTCCTTCCCCAACTTAAAAGCCTGCGGCGGGCTCCCACTGCACTCCAGATCAGCCATGGCCAGCGGTCCAGGCCCAGCATGGCCGGGCCCGCCTCATCCCCTCCTGATGCCCCCTGCAGCCTGATGCCCCCTCACCCCTGCCCATTGCCCCCTTAGGGACATCGCAGTGGAGGAAGATCTCAGCAGCACCCCCCTGTTCAAAGACCTGCTGGAACTCATGCGGTGAGGGGGCAAGGGTGGGGAGGCAGGGCTGGAGACGAGCCCAGGGGGAGAAATATGATATATTGGGGTCCTAGTTGCTCATCGTCTGCTCTGCAGTCTTGTTGACTCACAGCCACTGAGCCCCGGGGTAGGCATCCCCACTCCCAGGTTAGAAACCATCCCCGGAACTGCAGAGGGGCAAAGGGACTTAGCTGAGGTCCTAGGTGTGTGCAGCTTCACAGCTAGAGCCCAAGTCCCTCCAGCTGAAAAATCCTCGGACTTGGACTTGGAGGCCCTGCCAGCAGGGAACTCACTACCTCCCAAGATGCAGTTCATTAGTGGACAGTTCTTTTGAGGATAAAAGTAATATCTAAAGAATGTCAGAAATCACAGAAAGGTATAAAGAAGTGAAATCACCCCATATTTGCTCCACTTGCTATTTGATGTTCACTTACTTGCTTGAGCACACACACGCACGCACACACACACACAGATAATACTTTAATCAACTGCACGGAAACAGTCTTTGAATGCACCGTCACTGACATAGCTTCTTAGTTTTGTAACTAAGTTACAAAGTTTTGTAGTTATTTAGGTTATCTTCTCTTCTTTATCTACTAACAGCAGTGCCAGGATGACCATCTTTGTTCCTGTGCCTGATGACTTTACTGAGTATATCCTTAGGGTAATTTTCTAGAAGAATATGAGGATCAGAGAGTTTGCAAGTCTTTTGAGCTTCTGACTCATTTTGCCAAGTGACCTGTAGAAAGGTCAGATTGATTTTGACTTTTGCCAGGAAGGTACGAGGAGGCCCACAATAGACAGTGCCAAGACTTTAAAAGTGTTCCCCAATACCCAGCCTCTCCAGAGCATCAGCTAGTTCCGTTTCCCTTCCCCATATGATTGACAGCCTTTCCAACATGAAACAGTTAGAATGGGCATAGCCTAAATACCCCTAAAGAGTGGGAGAAAGGTCAAAGGTGATGGTGGAGTTATACAGAGAAGGTTGGGTTTAACAAACAAGTGTGTTTGCTGAATCATTATATTGATATTTGTTTTGGTCTCCAGTATCTTAGAGCAGCTAGAATTGTAATCCATACCAAACTCTGAAATCTGTTCTACAACTAATTGTTGTCCTGTGTTTTGAAATTTATTGCTTCTCTGTAGATATGTTATTTTTCAGAAAAAAAAAGAGAAAAAAAGTAGATTGTGATGATAAAAAATATGTATTCCTTCTAGCTTCCTATATTCTGGAGCAGCTAGAAGGAAAACTCTGAGAGGATGGCATGGCAGCCCATGACAAACTCTGGGATCTGTCCTGTAACTACTTGTTGAAGAATGCTTTGCAAACTATTGCTCTTTTCTTTCTTTGCATTGTATGTACGTATTATTATACAATTCAAAAGTTAAAAACAAGGACAAAAACAAAAAAAAACCTTAAGCGGCATCGGGAAAGTTGCAAATACCAGAGGCACTGAGCCAACACCAGCCACTGTCCACCCCCAGAATTCCTGTTATGTGAGAAAAAATAAAGCCTTTACTAGTGCAAACCATTAAAATAAAAAAAAAAAGGGTTCCCCAATAGCTGCACACACAGCTCTCTCCTGCCCAACTGGTTCCTCTTGCCCCACAACAGGTCTCCAGCATGTCCATACCCAAGGGATTTTAGGGGAGGCTACTCATTTATTGTAAAAAATTCCTTCTCCCCTTTAGGTCTCAGTTTCCTGACTTTCTCTAATTCTTAGCTCTAGGCCATAAAAGTCCCTCTGCCCGTTCTTCGGGCCTCCGTGTTTAGGCCCAAGTCCCCTGGCTCCCCCCTCCCCCCCCCCCCCCCCCGGGATCTTTGGCTAATCCTGGCTCCCTGGCCTTCCCCTCCAGGAGAGAGTTCCAGAAGGAGGACATCGCCCTAAATTACCGGGACGCAGAGGGGGACCTGGTCCGGCTGCTGTCGGACGAGGACGTCGGGCTCATGGTGAGGCAGGCCAAGGGCCTCCCCGCCCAGAAGCGCCTCTTCCCCTGGAAGCTGCACGTCACCCAGAAGGGCGACTACAGCGTCTACAACACGGTGCCCTGAGCCCGGGCAGGGAGGCCCCAGCAAAGCGCCGCCAGGCCTCAGGGACGGCGGGACGCACAGGCCGGACAGGCCCGTCCCACTGCTGGTGGCCCCGCCGAGCTTGGCTTGTGCTCTCTCTGTTTCTACACCTCATCTCTGAATTAAATGGATCATTTTACCTTAAGGGACCGGGGTTGTGGAAGGAGTAACTTTTGGAGGAGAGGGGAGGGAGTGAAATGGCCTTCAATGACCTTCGGCAGAGGGCCATCTGGAAGGGGGCCCTGGCTTTGAACTTCTGATCCAGCCCCTCTCTTCCCTTCCCTGTCAAAGGGCAGAGAAGCCCATGTGACTCTCCTCTCCCTGTTGCCCGCTTCTCTTTTGCCTCTTTTCATCCTACTGTTACCCTCGTCTTTAACTGGTCACGGGCCTTAAATAATAATCTGCTCCCAGGTGTCCTCTGGGGCTAGGCCAAGGCCAAGGCCAATGTCACGTTCCCCGCTGTGCAGTGGGTGCTGGGAGCGCTTCCTCTGCCCTCTTGTCTCTGCTGCTCTGTGCAGGGCAGGGGGAGACTTGGTGGTTGTCCCCACTGTTAGAACGAAGAGGAGGGGATGACCCTGGTCCTCTCGGGGAGAAGGAGGAGCAGAATGACGGGACCTTCTTCTATGAGCTGAAACTATTTCTCTCCTAATTCATCAAGATTAAATAGGTGGGACTTCCAGAAATCTTATAGTAGACCCTCCCCCTAGCTAAAAAGCCATTAATTGGTAGAAGTTATTTACAAACAACCATTTAAAGTCTGTACATGTTCTAAGGACATATAGAAAATGGAGAAATATTTATTCAAGAAAATCTACTCAATCGCAGTAAGAACAGGGGCAGTCTATGACATTTGAGGCACAACTTGCTCCCATCTGCTACTCCCAGTTCTATATGATAAAACCCGACCCTGGGCAGGTGCAGCCAAGAAAATGAGTGCTCTCTCTCTCTCCTCGGTGCCTAGACTTGGGCTCTGGCTTCACTCGGCAAGAGGAAGGCTACCAGTGGCTCTTATCCACTCCCCACCCCCATCCATGCTGGGGTGTGGAAGTGCTGTTCCAAGCAAGCATGACTGAGAGGATTGGGCTCCCTTTGCCCACCCAGCCCCCACTAGTAGCATTTTCCAGACTCATCATCAGATATCCAATGGTAAAAACATGGCATCCTCAAATTAGGATAAATTAAGGAGGGTTTAATAAAGGGACTATTTACAACGATGTAAGCAGCACGTAGGGAATCGCAAGGAATAGTTCAATATCCCAGAGATAGCACTATGGACATGTTTTGTCTCTGGGGCCAAAGGAAAAAAGGGAGGGAGTGTTTACAAAACTTGGAAGGAAAGAGTTGCATAGAGAAAGTCACCTTGAGAGAACCAATGACCTTTCTAGAACCAGTGACTAGATTTAACCCAAATATCCAAGCGAGGTTTAACATTTAAACATCTATACAGAAATTTTACTATACGAGAATTAAAGAACAAAAACCAACAGAATTGGAGAAAAGAATTTGATACAACTCAAGATCCTTTATGATTTAAACACGAACATGTGTGAATGTACATGCAACTCCCCAGTCCCTCCCCGATCTCCAGGCTGGGAACAAAGGGGGCTCCCTTAATCTGATAAAGGCTGTCTTTAAGAAAAG
The DNA here is from genome assembly GCF_023851605.1 of Tamandua tetradactyla. Taxonomy (NCBI): domain Eukaryota; kingdom Metazoa; phylum Chordata; class Mammalia; order Pilosa; family Myrmecophagidae; genus Tamandua; species Tamandua tetradactyla. The sequence goes on from NC_135333.1 coordinate 29,178,342, forward strand.
CTAAAGCAAACATCATTCTCGATAGGAAAATATCAGAATGTTAGGAGCATTTCCTTTAAAATCAGGAAGAAGGCAAGAATGTCCATTATTGCCCCACTGGAGCCAGTAACAACAATGGAGATCTTGGCCAGCCCAGGAGGGCAATAAAAAAGGAGTTAAAACAAAGATTGAAAGGCAAATACTCTAGGCTGTGGACACAGCCCAGAGTAACCCTGCAGGGAGGGAACCGGGGAAATAAATATCGCATCCTCCCTCTCCCCCTTCTTTCTGCTCTCTTTTTTTCTTTTCTGGTAGGGGGCTGGAGGCATTGCCAAACCCAACTGTAAGCCATAGGACTAGGCTGTTGTAATCCACCTTCTTAAGCTAGTGTTTTAGTTTGTTAAAGCTGCCAGAAATGCAATATACCAGAAATGGGTTGGCTTTCATAAAGGGAATTTATGAAGTTACAAGTGTACAGTTCTAAGGTCATAAAAATGTCCAAACTAAGGCATCCAGGTAAAGACATCTTGACTCAAGAAAGGCTGATCTGGGAAGGCACGTGGCTGGTGTCTGCTGGTCCTTTGGCTTCTGGTTTCAAACAGCTTCCCTGGGGACATTTTCTTTCTGCATCTCCAATAGTCTCTGTCTGTATTGGCTCTCAAGCTTTCTCCAAAAATGGTTCCCTCTTAAAGTCAGCAGATTAAGACCCAACTTGAATGGGTGGAGACACATCTCCATGGAAACTATCTACCCAAAGGGTCGCATCCACCACTGAGTGGGTCACATCTCCATGGAAACAATTCAATCAAAAAGATTCCACCCAAGCAGTAAGTCTACCTTCACAAGATTTGACTAGGAAAAAGAATATGGCTTTTCTAGGGCACACAATAGCCTTGCACCAGCACAGGCAGAGAGCAGGGTGAAGAGTGCAGAGTAGATATGGGTAGCAAATGAAGATATCTGGGACAGTCCACCCATTTACTCCCTCACCATCCACTGCTGTCCTTCATCCAAGTGAAAATTCCATGGCTCTAAGGCAGAGCACATGGGAAGACTGATCAGCTACAGTATCACCGCAGGGTGCAGTCAACACAGACACACTCCTACCTGAAACCTAAAACATTCTCTGTCACAGGTAGTTTTCACATAGAGTAGGGGGTGTGCGGTTGTGTGTGTGTGTGTGTGTGTGTATGTGTGTGTGTAGAAAATCGATACCCAAAGCTGTTAGAAGTCCTTGCATCTGTAGCTGGTGGCGGATCCTAAAGTGATTATCTTAGCTAACTTCTTGCACCACCAGTTTCAGATATCAATTACTGTCTGCCAGTACATTGGCCATATAGGGGTTTTTATTTGGTGGGGTGACCCACAACTTCATTCTTATGGGATGTCATTCCTTGTCAGTCTTGTCTTTGCTGGGTAGCCTCAATTTCCCATTGATGAGGATGAATGAATAAAGAAGAGTAAGAGGCACTCCTGTGAAAAAAGACAGTCCTCCCTGACTTCTTTGTATAACAGAAACCTAATTTCCCCAAGAAGAAGGCGCAATCACCCCAACCAAAGCAGTGACTCTTTCTCTCCCTGTTGGCTCAGTGATACAAGGAAATCCAAACGGCTCTAATTTTCTTTTAAATGCCATCTTTGCCTTTTCCTACACATTTTGATATGTACTATTGTCATCATCTTTGGAATTGTAAGTATCTTTAAATTCAATGACATCTTTTTTGAGCCATCAGTTATTCAGAAGTGTTTAAAAATGTCCAAATGTGTGAGGATTTAAAAAAACTTTTCTGTCAAATACAGCATTCCAGAAAGTGCCTAAGAAGAAAAATAGCTGGAAGTTAGTAAACTATGCTTCAAAAATTAAAAATTAGCAAAAAAAAAAAAGAAAGAAAAACAATAGAATTAGCTCAAGAGAAGGAAAGAATAACAAAGATAAGCAAGAACTAAAGGTCATTAACAATGTAAAAATACAATGGAAAAGATCAACAATGCCAAAAATAGTTTCTTTAGAAATACTCTGTCAAGATCCATGAAAACAAAAAGAGAGGAGATGATAAAACAAAACAAAATGAAAAAAAAAACCATGACAGTATTAGGAATGAAAAATAATCATAGTTATAGATCAAGCAAAGATTTAAAAGGTATTAAGAAACTCATCAAAAGCTTTGTATCTACAGTTTTTTAAATTTAAACAAAATAAATACTTAGAATAGCATAATTTATTAAAAGTAAATCAAGAGACCTAGAAACAGGAATTTTCCTTTAGCTATTCAATAAATTCAAGCAGTGGTATTGCCTTACCAGGCACATATGGTTTTATGGGTGAGATCTTCCAAGCATTCAAAGAACAGATCATTCTATTACAAGAAATCTTCCAGAACATAGAGAATACTTCCCATCTCATCCCTACAGCCAGAATAATCTTGATTTCTAAACATACAAAGACCATGCAAGTAATGAAAAGTACAAATCAATCTCACGTATGAATATAGATATAAATTTTAGTAAACTAAACCCAGTAGGGTATTGAAAAAAATCATGCAAATGTCTGCAATAGATTTAACCCAAATATCCAAGGGAGATTTAACATTTAAACATCTATACATAAATTTCACTACACAAGAATTAAAGAAAAAAAAGCCAACAGAATTGGAGAAAAGAATTTGATACAACTCAAGATCCTTTATGATTTAAACACGAACATGTGTGAATGTACATGCAACTCCCCAGTCCCTCCCCGATCTCCAGGCTGGGAACAAAGGGGGCTTCCTTAATCTGATAAAGGCTGTCTTTAAGAAAAGCTAAAGTAAACGTCATTCTTGACAGGAAAATATTAGAATGTTAGGAGTATTTCCTTTAAAATCAGGAAGAAGGCAAGAATGTCCATTATTGCCCCACTGGAGCCAGTAACAACAATGGAGATCTTGGCCAGCCCAGGAGGGCAATAAAAAAGGAGTTAAAACAAAGATTGAAAGGCAAATACTCTAGGCTGTGGACACAGCCCAGAGTAACCCTGCAGGGAGGGAACCGGGGAAATAAATATCGCATCCTCCCTCTCCCCCTTCTTTCTGCTCTCTTTTTTTCTTTTCTGGTAGGGGGCTGGAGGCATTGCCAAACCCAACTGTAAGCCATAGGACTAGGCTGTTGTAATCCACCTTCTTAAGCTAGTGTTTTAGTTTGTTAAAGCTGCCAGAAATGCAATATACCAGAAATGGGTTGGCTTTCATAAAGGGAATTTATGAAGTTACAAGTGTACAGTTCTAAGGTCATAAAAATGTCCAAACTAAGGCATCCAGGTAAAGACATCTTGACTCAAGAAAGGCTGATCTGGGAAGGCACGTGGCTGGTGTCTGCTGGTCCTTTGGCTTCTGGTTTCAAACAGCTTCCCTGGGGACATTTTCTTTCTGCATCTCCAATAGTCTCTGTCTGTATTGGCTCTCAAGCTTTCTCCAAAAATGGTTCCCTCTTAAAGTCAGCAGATTAAGACCCAACTTGAATGGGTGGAGACACATCTCCATGGAAACCATCTACCCAAAGGGTCGCATCCACCACTGAGTGGGTCACATCTCCATGGAAACAATTCAATCAAAAAGATTCCACCCAAGCAGTAAGTCTACCTTCACAAGATTTGACTAGGAAAAAGAATATGGCTTTTCTAGGGCACACAATAGCCTTGCACCAGCACAGGCAGAGAGCAGGGTGAAGAGTGCAGAGTAGATATGGGTAGCAAATTAAGATATCTGGCACAGTCCACCCATTTACTCCCTCACCATCCACTGCTGTCCTTCATCCAAGTGAAAATTCCATGGCTCTAAGGCAGAGCACATGGGAAGACTGATCAGCTACAGTATCACTGCAGGGTGCAGTCAACACAGACACACTCCTACCTGAAACCTAAAACATTCTCTGTCACAGGTAGTTTTCACATAGAGTAGGGGGTGTGGGGTTGTGTGTGTGTGTGTGTGTGTATGTGTGTGCGTAGAAAATCGATACCCAAAGCTGTTAGAAGTCCTTGCATCTGTAGCTGGTGGCGGATCCTAAAGTGATTATCTTAGCTAACTTCTTGCACCACCAGTTTCAGATATCAATTACTGTCTGCCAGTACATTGGCCATATAGGGGTTTTTATTTGGTGGGGTGACCCACAACTTCATTCTTATGGGATGTCATTCCTTGTCAGTCTTGTCTTTGCTGGGTAGCCTCAATTTCCCATTGATGAGGATGAATGAATAAAGAAGAGTAAGAGGCACTCCTGTGAAAAAAGACAGTCCTCCCTGACTTCTTTGTATAACAGAAACCTAATTCCCCCAAGAAGAAGGCGCAATCACCCCAACCAAAGCAGTGACTCTTTCTCTCCCTGTTGGCTCAGTGATACAAGGAAATCCAAACGGCTTTAATTTTCTTTTAAATGCCATCTTTGCCTTTTCCTACACATTTTGATATGTACTATTGTCATCATCTTTGGAATTGTAAGTATCTTTAAATTCAATGACATCTTTTTTGAGCCATCAGTTATTCAGAAGTGTTTAAAAATGTCCAAATGTGTGAGGATTTAAAAAAACTTTTCTGTCAAATACAGCATTCCAGAAAGTGCCTAAGAAGGAAAATAGCTGGAAGTTAGTAAACTATGCTTCAAAAATTAAAAATTAGCAAAAAAAAAAGAAAGAAAAACAATAGAATTAGCTCAAGAGAAGGAAAGAATAACAAAGATAAGCAAGAACTAAAGGTCATTAACAATGTAAAAATACAATGGAAAAGATCAACAATGCCAAAAATAGTTTCTTTAGAAATACTCTGTCAAGATCCATGAAAACAAAAAGAGAGGAGATGATAAAACAAAACAAAATGAAAAAAAAACCATGACAGTATTAGGAATGAAAAATAATCATAGTTATAGATCAAGCAAAGATTTAAAAGGTATTAAGAAACTCATCAAAAGCTTTGTATCTACAGTTTTTTAAATTTAAACAAAATAAATACTTAGAATAGCATAATTTATTAAAAGTAAATCAAGAGACCTAGAAACAGGAATTTTCCTTTAGCTATTCAATAAATTCAAGCAGTGGTATTGCCTTACCAGGCACATATGGTTTTATGGGTGAGATCTTCCAAGCATTCAAAGAACAGATCATTCTATTACAAGAAATCTTCCAGAACATAGAGAATACTTCCCATCTCATCCCTACAGCCAGAATAATCTTGATTTCTAAACATACAAAGACCATGCAAGTAATGAAAAGTACAAATCAATCTCACGTATGAATATAGATATAAATTTTAGTAAACTAAACCCAGTAGGGTATTGAAAAAAATCACGCAAATGTCTGCAATAGATTTAACCCAAATATCCAAGGGAGGTTTAACATTTAAACATCTATACATAAATTTCACTACACAAGAATTAAAGAAAAAAAAGCCAACAGAATTGGAGAAAAGAATTTGATACAACTCAAGATCCTTTATGATTTAAACACGAACATGTGTGAATGTACATGCAACTCCCCAGTCCCTCCCCGATCTCCAGGCTGGGAACAAAGGGGGCTTCCTTAATCTGATAAAGGCTGTCTTTAAGAAAAGCTAAAGTAAACGTCATTCTTGACAGGAAAATATTAGAATGTTAGGAGTATTTCCTTTAAAATCAGGAAGAAGGCAAGAATGTCCATTATTGCCCCACTGGAGCCAGTAACAACAATGGAGATCTTGGCCAGCCCAGGAAGGGCAATAAAAAAGGAATTAAAACACAAAGATTGAAAGGCAAATGAACTTATCTGTCATTATTCACGTTTGATAATGATTGCCTACATAGAAAACTCAATAGACTCTATGGGCGAAATATTAGATGTGTTGATAGAGTTCAGCTATGTGACTGATTATATTAATATTTAAAATTGCCTTTCTACACCCCAGCAATAAACAATTTGAAAATTATTCTAATTAGAAGCACCATTCACAATAGCAATAAAATCTTCAAGGTACTTGAAAATAAATCTAACAAGGTGCAAGACCGATTCATGATTAGGAAGTTCCTATCATATAAAGACGTCCCTTCTCTCCGATTAACCCATAGATATCCATAGATTTGGATCAATCAACAGAAACATCCCAATACATTATTTTTGTGTTTGTTTTGTTTTTTTCAGGATTTCATGAACTTATTCTGAAATGTATATAAAAGAGCAAAGGGTTTAGAATAGCCAAGGTAGTTCTGAAGCAGAATAAAGTGATAAGAAATACCCTCCAGATTCAAAGACCTACTATAAAGCAATTGAAATGAAAATGCTGCAATATTGGCACAGGGATTGATGAACTACTAATAGGCAGAATAGAGTGCACAGAGACACCATGCGCCTGTGTTACTCAATATAGGAAAGTGGTAGTTTTGCAGATCAGTGGGGAAAGGAGGCACAGATGCTTAATTGGAATAGTCTCTGTTTGGGGTGATGGGAAAGTTTGGGGATGGATGGTGGCAATGGCAGCACAATATTATAAATGTAACCACCACTGAATTGTACAATTGAAAGTAGCTAAAATGGGGGAATTTTATACTGTATATATGTTACCGGAATAAAATTTAATAAAATCCATAGAACACAAAGAATGAACCATAATGTTTGTAGTATAGTGATTAAAATAGCATTTTATCAATTATAACAAAGATGCCAGACCAACGCAAAATGTTAATATAGGGAAGCTGTGGGGGGTGGGGGAGGGTGATATATGGGAACTCTGTGCTTTCTGCATGATTTTTCTGTATATATACAACTGCTCTAACAAAAAAAATCATAGAATGGTACTTGGACAACTGGTCAAGCATACGGTAAACAAAGCAAATGAAATTGGATCACTAATACAAACCACTCCAAAAAGTAATTTTAGATCATAAGAGGGAAAAGCAAAAATGTTAAAAATATATATGGGATACTATCTAATCTTGGGGTTGGTAAACATTTCTTAAGCAAGACAGAAATAATAAACATGAATACATTTGACACATTATACTTCAGAACTTCTGTTCCTCAAAAAACGTAAGACAAGAAAAAGATAAATCAAAAACTAGGAGGAGATATTTGCAAGACATATAACTGACAAAGTATTAGTATCCAGAATATATAAAGAACTCCCACAAATCAATAAGAAAAGAAAGGCAATTCAATGTAAAAAAAAATGGGCAAAAAACTCCCATGAATAGGTATTCTACTAGAGGAGAGAAAAATGATAAAAAAAAAAAAAAAAAAGTATGAAAGACTCCCACAAATCAATAAGAAAAAGAAAGACAATTCAATGTAAAAAATGGGCAAAAACCCCATGAATAGGTATTCCACTTAAGGAGAGAAAAATGATTTTAAAAAGCATGAAAGGTGTTCCGTGGCAATAAGAGGAATGTAATTAGCTCAATCTCTTCAGAAAACGATTTGGTTTTAGGCGGCAGTCTAACATCCATGTTTTATAACCCAGTGATGAATTCTTGCAGGAGGCCAAGAGACAGAAGCAAGAATGCTTGTACAATTCTCTTTGTAATAACCCCGCACAAACAATCCATACACCCATCCAGAGGATAGTATACTCGCAGAGTGATTGTAATACAACAAGGAAACAAACACAAGTGACTGCATGAATGTTTCTTAGAAACATAATTGATAAAACAAATCTAATCTCAGAAGATATGATACCATTTGTATAAAGCTCCAAAACCACAAGCAAAAAACAGCAAAAGCAACAATCAACACAAAATCAAGGTAGAGTTATTTCTGGGAGGGATGCTGTGGGGAAGAAGCACAGGAAGGTAAAAAATGATTGGTAATTTATTCCAGCTCTCAGGTCTCACTGCTGGGTTCCAACAGCTTCTCATTACATTATACTTTATAGATTGCATACATGGTACATATTTGTTTTTGTATCCTTCGAGATTAAAGATGTAATACAGACTGACATTTTTAAATGTGGTTCCCACAGGAGATTCATAGTCTCCAGTTTTCAGAACTTCGCCTTTATTTTACATGAATTAATTATATCACTTCCTCCCTGCCTTGGACCACTTTGCACAGCTTTTAACATTAGGTGACACTGACCAATCCTTTCTCTTCTGGCTCCTGGAAAAGCGTGGCAGGAGTGAGGAATCCCATTTCCCCCTTTTCCAGGACTTGGAGGATGCCATTAGTTCTGAGAGGGAGTGGCTTCTATTCTTTGCAATGCTAAGTCTGCAATAGAACATTTGTGAAAGTTTCCTGAAAGACCCTGATATGTTTTCCCTCCTCTTCTCGTCAACGCGATGGACAGGGGTGCTTTCTGGACAGACAGGATGGGCTGAGGGTTGCATCTTGGCAAGCCTCGCTTTAGAGAAAGATAGTGGAGGAAGGAGTTCAAGTCCATTGCTGCTGTGGAAGGGACTCAGAGCTCTCTTCCCGGCTGCAAGCTTTGGGACTTTCCACTTTGGAAGTTCCAGCTAATGGTCCGTTTCCCGGCAGGCAAGTGCAATAAATGCACACAATAATTTATGATGTGGAGGTTTGTTGTCAAGGGCAGCAAGGAGAGGGACAAAAGGAAGGAAGGGTGGGTGCCGCCCTCAGATCCACAGTGGGGCACCGGGGGCAGTGAAGGGAGGGAACGCAGGGAGCGTGTATCTGGTGGTGGCGATGCCAGCTCTAAATCACTTCCTAGCTGGCTAACTCGGGTGAGAGATTGGGTCTCTCCACCTGTAAAATGGGCTCTTATGAGTACTTTCCTTCATCACAGGGTTTTCGTGGGAATAAGAAAATATAATATGTACTTTGCCTGGTTCACAGCACCCACTCCAGTGATGCTGATTTAGTAAAGAGAAGACTGCCTAAGTCATTTAAGCTTTAACAAGAAACTCTGAGCAATTTGAGATGGGGACCATGGCACAGTCGGGAATAGAGGGCAGGAAACCCTGGCTGGAGCCTGGGGGAAGCCACTGGCACCTCCATTATATTTTCCCAACTGCTTTAAATGTTAAACCACCCAGAAACTGTGCTTGTGACTCTGTTATTACTCTAAAGTAGCCTTTATAATTGTGTTCTTTCCTCTCGTACTGTTTAAAGGAATTCATCAACAGGTTTCCTTTAGGGCAGCACTGACTTTTCCCTTGTTTGACATTTAAATAATTTACATTTGGACACAGATTGCCCCATTGGGAACACTTGGTGCTTTGGGTCCAGGACCTGTGCCCCTTCATGCTTGAAAGTGAGATCTTTGAGGAACAACAGTAGCTCTTGCAGATCCTAAAATCTCCTAACCTCAGAAGCCGAGACAACCAGGACCCTAAAATCCCCACGACTGATTCACTAGCCCTCTGACGGTCAGTGCAAGTGTGAGTGTATATGTGTGTGACTCTGTGTGAGTGTACATCTGAGACTGTGTGCACGTGTATCTGTGAATGGATATGTGAATCTGTGTACCCGTGTGGGCCTGCGTATGCATATGAATATGTGTGTGTGTGTGTACATGTGAGTGTGTATAAGTGTGTGCATGTATGTGTGAGTGTGGGTGTATTGTGCCTGTGCGCACTGGGAGAGGGGGGCAGGGTGGAGACTCCCAAAGCCACAAAACCAGCACCCGAGGGATGAACCAAAGTTATGCAAAATGTTTTTATAATTTTTAAAATAAGATTTCTGAAGCCTGGAGTAGGAAGAGACCTGAAGATGGCCAGGTGAGGGATCAGAGGTTACTGGGAACAGCCGAGGCCACCTGGTAAATGCCATCTCTGCCCACCTGTTGCCCTGTCAGAGAAGGGGCAGCTTAAGGACAAAGTCAGATGCAGCCAGATGCCCCGCTGTTCCTTTGAATATGCTGAATATTTTGCTGAGACCGCTGGAGCCTAAAGCCATACAAGTTTTCTAGGAAAAAAAAAAAGAGAACTCAAAGAAAAAATACAAAGTGCACTCCCTTATGAAAATCTTTCTGGGGTGACATTTCAGCAAGTGTCCAGCAGAGTAAATGGCAGGGCTAAAGAAAGTCAACGAATGTCTACAACCCAGAACATGGCCACAGCCAAAGGGAAAAACTGAAGTTTTTTTGGAAAAATAATGGGCTGTGTTATGAAAAAGTATTTTTAAAATGAACTGAATGCATCGATTTCTATCACTGAATGGTTCAAAGACTAACACATGCATAAATAATAATAACTTGCTGTCTTGAATTAATCTGACGATAATGGAGGAGATAGAAATCACTCTTGAGCCAAGAATTCCCAGCCTGAGAACAACAGGAGCATGTTGTCTGGCCAGGGCCTGTGGTAAGCACTTTCCATGGATTTCCCCACCTGCCAGGTGGCCCGACTCCAGGGGGGAAAGCATGTCTCCTCTGTAATGTCTCTTTCTATTTCAGAGTTCTGAGAATTTGCCCCTCCACTCGCCTTGGGGGATGCCCTTGCCTTTACAATGACTCCTGGCAGTCCTGAGGACCCAAGACCTTCCATCCACTGGCCAAGCACTGGCCTCTCGGGTCAGGGCAGAGAATGGGGCCCCTGAGTGCTGGAAGCTCCAGACCAGAGCTTGCTCCCTTGCCCCAGTATTTTCACGTTACAGTGAGAGATATAATTGCAAGGGACCAAACACGTTCTCTCTAAGCCACCATGGAAAGATGAGTCAACCTGCAAGGCCCGGGACAGGGAGGTAAGTGTGTGATTAACATGGTCAAAAAGTTTAGGCTAAGATGGCTTAAGGCATCCCCCTCACAGAGCAGTTCTGTGCCTCAGTTTCACCAGGGGTGCTCACCTCTGAACAGGACATGGATGGCTTTGGCATTCAAGACTGCCCATGTCTGCCCTTCTAGGATTGTCCCCTCCTTCCTGATGGACGTGTGCTATCTTTAGATATGTGACCACCAAGTCTTTCCTTCTCTTTTCTTGCACTGTATATAAATAATATATGTTGAAAAATTAGACACACAGCTAAGCAAAAAGAAGTAACAAAAAATAGCCTATAGTCCTGGCCAGAAATTTTTTTTTAACATTTTTTGTGTATGCCCTTACAGACTTTTCTTTTTCTATTTGGAAATACACATAATTTATAATTTCAGGGCAAAAATTAGATCATACCAAACATGATTTTGCAGTCAGGATTTTTACTTAGTACATTGAGACCATTTTTTTTTTTTTTGCATGTACAAAGCAGATATCTACAACATTATTCCTTATTGGTTATAGAGTATATACTGTTGGGTGTTGGGGGACCAGGAACCCCTGAAGGTATGGACAGAGTGGCCTTTAATTAATTTAACCAATACTCTCATTAAATATTTAGGTGGCTTTCACTTTTCTTTTTTTTGCCATAAAAAGCCCTTTAAAAACTACCCTGTAAATGTCTGTGCACATCTCGGCAAGTATCTCCAACAGATAAAGTCCCAGAAGTGGGGTATCTGGGTGAAGGGATATGCGCATTTTTATTTCAGGCTGCTAATAATTATCAACAAATAGTTCCATAGAAAGTTTTAAACAACTGACACTGTCATCAATAGTACATGAGAAAGTGAGTCTCCCTTTTCCGTTACTTTTACAAATACTGGCTATTATTATTTTTTCAATATTTGCCATTTTTATTGAGAAAATGCTATAAGGTTCCTTTTTTGTTTGTATACTGTGCGGCAGGGGTCGCATTTCATTCTTTTTCCATGTGAGTATTCTGTTATCGCAGCACCATTTGTTGAATTTTGTTTGTTTGTTCTCTGGGAAGTGCATGGGCCAGGAATCGAACCTGGGTCTCCTGCATGACAGGCGAGAATTCTACCACTGAACTACCCTTGCACCCCTTGAGGTTCTTTTTTTTAATTTTCATTTTCTTGGTTAAACTTTCTTCACCTTTGTTGGCCATGTGCATGCATTCATTATTGTTTGTTGTTAATTGGTATGTTCATATTTTTCTTACGCATCTGTAATACTTCTGTTCATGTGAAGACATCAACTCTGTATCCAGCATGTGTTTTGCAAACTTTGTCCTTTAGTTTGTCCTCTTCGCTTGGTCTCATGAGCTTTTTGGGCATATCTTTGCACTGGAGGGTCCAACTTTCAGAGGGTGATCTGTTTTCTAAATTCTGGGAAGATGTCACTCAGTGGCTCTCAAAGGGCTCATAACAGAGAAAACCAAGAAATTCCCTGGTCAACGTGACCACAGGCGTTCATCCTTTTATAGGACAGCCCAGCTCCTTTTCAACCCACGCTCAGCCCATGTCCTTATTTTCTTCCCATTTGAATAACCTGCCTATGCTGGTTATTAAGCTGCTCCTCGCAGCTCCAAACTCACACTTCTGTATTCTTTGTTGTGATGGCCTCTTGGGGATGGCGGAAGCCACTGGACAGCTGGGCACTGTGGGTAGTGCAGTGCCAGGCGGGGAGTGAAGGCCTCTCAGGGGCCACTCTCTAGGCAGCTTTGTGCGTGTGTGCGGTGGGGGGGTGGGTGGGTGTTGGTCCTCTTAGATATGAAAGGATGGGAGAGCTCCCCCAGGGGCCTTAAATGCAGGCATCTCGGAGCCCCACTGACTGTTCTGCATAATAAGGGAAGGGTGCACGGCTCCTGCACGCTTCTGGAAACTTTGTGACTTCCCTCAATGAACCAGATTACCCCTGACAAGCTTTCTCTCGTAATCAGTAAAAAACAAAATTCTTAAGAACGTAAAAAAGGTTTTGTGCCTGTTTTGGAGATGCTGGGGGACAAGGCTGCCAGCTTTAGTGGGTGTTGTGGGACCAGGAACCCCTGAAGGTGTGGAGGGAGTGGCCCCTTGGAAAGAGGCAGGTGATGCAGAGAATTTCTGGGACCTACAGGAGAACCAAGAGCTCAGAAGGCCGCCTCATTGGCTGGACTGGAAGGAAAGAGCGAGCTGGAGATCAAGTCTTGGGGTAGCCCCTGGGCAAAAGAGGCCCCAGGGGCCCTGGACCCCAAGGCTGATAACTTCCCACCATGTGAATCCACTAAACCTTCTTCACCTGCCTCCCTGCCAGACCCCAACTCTGGGCCCACCTGGTGTGAGAAGGATCCCATGTGTCTATCCAGTGACCCCCAAAACTAATCACCCTGACATACATGCTCACCACTTCCTCTGTCGTAGTCAAGTAGCTATCATTTCAAAGAAAGCAAATTATGCAATGGACAGAGTGGTCTGGAGGTTTTGGCCAAAACCATAGTCTGGAGAGAAGCCAGGTCTCACGCTAGCCCCCAGGAAAGATGCATTTACAGGTCCCAGGCAGTGCAGAGATGGGGGCTTCCTGGGAGGGGGAAGGAGCCCACGTTGGGTCTGAGCTCCCCAAGTCGGGGCCCATGCCCCAGGCTCCTCATGGCAGTGCAGCCCCCAGCCCGGCCTGCCCGCTCTGAGCCCTCCTATCACTGCTCCTCCATCAGCCCCTTTGCCAGCCAACTTTCGTGTCTGTCCACATCTCTCCCAGAACCCCCAGGGCCCCTGCCTTCTTGCCTGGTGCAAGGCCGTCAACCCACAGGACGGCACTCTCGGTGGTACCCGGCCTGGTTCCCGCCCCATGTCCTGTCCTCCCCACCCCCCTTATCTCCTACCCACCCTCCCAGCTGGAAGCTCAGTTCCATCCTCAGCTCTAAGAACCACCCAGGCCCATGCAGGAGGGACGCACAGGGGCAGAGCTTCACCCCCAGCCTCCTTGAGCTCCTGACTCTTCCCAGGCGGGGTCCCACCCACCCTGTCCTGGATTCCTCTGTTCTTCCCCATGCCAGTGGCCCTGTCCTAAAAAGCTGAACCTGGACACCTCCCCTGCTCTGCCCTGAGGCCTGTGGTCCAGCGCCTGTGGGCAGCCCGTTCCTGAGAAGTGCCCTGCATTTCCTATCCCTGTAATCAGCCCGGGTGGGGCCTGCCCTTCCCGCTCGGGCAGCTGCCACTTGCCGCCAGCAAGCCGTCCTTCACTCCCTTAGCTCTGAGCCTTGGCACCTGGGGACCTTGCGAAACAGCCCGCATCCCTAAGAGGAGGCATCAAGTTTCTCGGATAGGGATTTTCCTGTAACTTCTCACATGAGGGCACTTGTTTTATCTGTGCCTGCATAGATCAAATGCTGACAGGGGCTTATCTACCCTGTGACTCCAAACCACATGGGGTTGGTTCCCAGTATCTCTGTCAGCAACTTGGCCTGCCCTCGATAACCAGCCAGCAGTTCCCCATTTTGGCTCAGGATGGCCCCGCTGGTGAAGAGAGCCCTGTTGGGGCACTCTTCTAACCTTGGCGGGATGAAGGTCAGAGTGACGCCATTGAGATGGTCCGGAGAAGGGTGGGGGAGGGGCTGCTACCAGGAGATGGGGGGCGACTCCTGAGGGTTCAAACCCAGCATGGTTCTGCAATCCCAGGATGTCAGACCAGCTCCTGCCTGCTGCCTGTGGCCAAGGAAACCAGGCTCTTCCACCGATACTGAAAGACCATCTTGTGGGGCGGGGGCATGTCGGCTGATGGCTTCCCCCAAACCTGGCCCTGCTGTCCATCTCGGCGAAGGCACCCCACCTGCCTGCTGCAGAAGGAAGCCCCAGATGCTGTCAGTGCCAAATCCTGTGATTCCATCCTTTAAATATTTCTTGAATCCACTCAGTTTTCTTTCCCCATTGTCAAGGGTGAGATCCCAGCCAGTATCACCTTCCACTTGGGTGACTACCCCTCGGTGGCCTCCCAGCCTGCCTTCTGTTCTCGGCACAGCAGCTGCACAATCTTTTCAAAAGCAAATCTGATTGTCTCACTTCCCTGCCAGAAATTCTCATGGCATGACTTTTGAGTGCCCAGAGGAGAAAATCCTAAAACCTTACCTGCCCCAGGATCTGGCCTGGCCCCTCATCTCTCACCTCTCCAGCTCTTCTCCCCTCTCTCTCTGGGCTCCATCTCGGCTCCTCCCACTTGCTCAAGTGCACCAAATTCTCTCATCTCAGGGACTATGAGGGAACACTCTTCCTTCTGGCTTTCTCCACGATTAACTCAAGTCTCGGCCTAAATGAAGCTGCCTCTGGATCACCTTCCCTAACCTAAGGACTAAATGAGTCACCCTTGCAGTTTGCTTCTCATAGCCATTAGACTTCCCTTTGCAAAATTCTGTAAGATTCCATCACACTTTTGCTTGTTAGTTATCTGTGTTCTGAACAAAGCTTTGAGCTTCAAAAGGCAGGAACTGAAAACTGGCAGAAACATCTCTCTAAAAGCTCCAGAAAACATGCAGAAACTTAGTAAGTATCAAATCAAAAAGGAAGCTACTTAAAAGTTCCTGGCGCCTGGCTGTCCCTTCCCCCACCCCTTCATGGACTCATCATGCAGCCTTCCCAGCGCCAGGCATTGGTCCCGATTCTGGAAGGAGCAGAGTAACCCTCATGCACATACTGGGAGTGTGTGTGTCTGGCTCCATCTGTCTGGTGGTGACCTGAGGGTCTTTCTGTCCCAGCATTTGCCCTGTGCGTAGTCTGCAGGAGGGCAGTCAAATTGTGGCTGTTTGGGGCAGGGGGCTGCTGGCTGTGAGACAACAGTGCAGAACTGGGAAGAAACTGTTTCCTAGGGAAGAGGGGACATTGGTATCCACATAGACAGGGGAATTCTTACGACCACAAGTGCAGTCATATGCACATGCACATGCCATTGGTAAGAAGCACGTGTAGAAGGGATCAGGGAGGCTCCTACACTCCTCCAGGTCAGCCTGCAAAAAACGGGAAAAGGGTTGTTTTTTTTTCCCTCCTTTTTTTTTTTGCATTCAAGGAATGTTCTGTCATAACACTAACTGGATAAAAGCTTACGGAACACTCACTTCAGAGTCTAAATTCCAGCAATAGCACACTAATATATCAAGATGTCCAGGTTTCAACAAAAGATTACAAAACATGTAGAGAAACAAGAAGCGATTGCCCAGGCGAAGGAGAAGATTAAAGTGTTAGGACCCATCAGTGAGAAGGACCAGACCTGGAACATTCCAGACAAAGAAAGTTTATAAATGACCCTAAATATGCTCAAACAGCTAAAGGAAAAACAGGCAAATAAGTAAAGAAAATCAGGAAAATGCTACATGAATACAAACAGAATATCAATAAATAGAACTTATGTAAAGGAATGCAACAGAACCAAAGACCACAGCAAAATGAATTTAAAATTCCTTAGAGACGTTCAACAGCAGATTGCAGCTGGAAGAAGACTCAGTGAACTTGAGGATAAGATAGGACAATTGAAATCAACCAGTCTGAGGGGCAGAAAAAGGACGAAGAAAACTGAATAGAGCCCAAGGAACCTGTGTCACATCATCAAGCATATCCATATGTGCATTGTGGGAGTCCCAAAAGTAGAAGAAAAGGGGAAGAGAGAAAATTCAAATAAATAATGGCTGAAAGCTTCCCAAACTTAGTAAAAGACATGAATATACACATCAAAGGTGCTCGGCAAACTCCAAACAGTATTACCCAAAACAGACCCATACCATGCCACGTTATCACCAAACTATCGAATGCTAGAGATGAAGAGAGAATGCTGAAAGCCGTAAGAAAGCAGCAACCTGTCACACACAAGGGACCCTCAGTGAGATTAAGTGTCAACTTCTTGACAGAAACGATGGAGGCAAAGAAGGCAGCGGGAAAACATAAAAAGTGCTGAAAGCAAGAAATCGTCAACCAAGAATTTTGAATCCAGCAAAATTGTCTTTCAAAACTGAGGGAAGACACAATGAGGGAAGAATTAAGACATTCCCAGATAAGCAAAAGCTGAGGGCTTTGGTTGCCACTAAACTGGCCCTATGAAATGAATTAACACAAATTTGGATCCAATGTCATGTGGATCACAGGGATTGAATGTTAAGTTATCTATGGAAGGGCCTTCAGGACAGATGCTGCCTGTACTGGGGAGATAATAACTGAGGTTTATGGTCATTGCAATTGCTCAAGAAAGAAGAAGGAAGTCTACGTCGATCATAAAATTGGAAAAAAGAAGTAGGATTGTAGATAAATTTCTAGGTAAGACCCTTAAAGGGAATCCAACACGTACCCAAGGCAAGATTGATGGAAGACTCTAACTTGTGAGATCGACATAGGGAGGCCACTGATACTGCCTTGAAATCGTCTCTTGGTGCCCTTACTGAGTCTACATGATCCAGTCCCATCCTGGCCACTACACCAAATCCCTTCACGTTCTAGTCCATTCAACAGACATTGAGCATCTACAACTCTCAATGGGGATAGAAATAAAGGTTAGGTTTCCTATTCCTGACTCTTGTTAGCTGTCAGGCTAACAAGAGAGACACATGGAAGGCTAAAATAGAGGCAGGAACAGATGAGAGTGAAGTTTCCTTCTCTCACTAAGTTTTCTATGGAGTTGAGGCCATGAGGAGCCTTCCTTCATCATCTTTCTTCCCAAAGACCCAGGAGCTGACATATACAGATAGGGAGAAAGGCACAGAAAGTTCCTAAGTTTGCTTCTGGAGTTTGTTATTGGGCTCAATAAAGTGCAGTGCTACCAATGAGGCAGCATTGGCCTCAACTCAGAAACTAACTGACTGTGTAACCTTGGAGGAGCTGCTCGCTGTCCCTCAGCTTGGAAGGGGGTTTGGGCTCATTCCTATGTAGATGCCTCCTCGACTGCCTGGTGTCCTCCTTAGCCAGTTGTTCAGTTAGTAGAGTCCAGGGACAATGAGCTTGAGAGCAAAAGTCACCGCCTCCATGAAGGTTTCCAAGATGTCCTCTTTCTTCTGTTTTTCTAGATCCTCTTTATTTTAGTTTTCTGGCTGCTAAAACAAATACCATACAATTGGATTGGCTTAAACAATAGGAATTTATTGGATCATGGTTTTGAGGGGTTTCAGTTTGCTAAAGCGGCCATAGTGCAATATACCAGAAATGGAACGGCTTTTAAAAAGGGAACTTATTAAGTTGTAACTTTACAGTTCTGAGGTCATTAAAATGTCCAAACTAAGACATCCACAGAAAGGTATCTTGCTTGGTTCAAGAAAGGCCGATGGGTCCAAAACCCCTCTGTCAGCTGAAAAGGCATGTCGCCAGGGTCTGCTGGTGTCTTTGGTTTTTCCTTTCATACACCTTCCCCGGGGGCATTTTCTTCCTTCATCTTCAAATGTCTGGGTCTCACGTGGGCTCTGTTGGCACTGAAGCTTTTTCCAAAATGATTCCCTCCTAAAAGGCTCCAGTAAGCATCCTCACCTTGAATGGGTGGAGACACTGCTGCATGGAAACCATCCAATCAAAAAGTTTCATCCCCAACTCGGTGGGTCACATCTCCATGGAAACAACTTAATCAAAGAGATCCCATCCAAGGTGTGGCTTTTCTAGGGTACAGAACAGTTTCAAACTGGCACATGAGGCTAGAAATCCAGAAGCAAGGTGTGGGAAAGGCAATGCTTTTTCCTTGAAGACTGGTGTTCTGGGTTGGCTGTTGGAGAGCTTTAGTCCTTGGCTTTTCTGTTATGTGGCAATGCACATGGCAGCCTCTCCTTGTTCTGCTTTCTCTTCTAGGTTCTGCTGACTTCCAGCTTCTGCCTGCTTCCTGTGGCTTCTCTCTCCATCTGACTTTTCTCTATTTATGAAGGGCTCTGGTTCATTAGGATTAAAGCCTAACCTGACGCAGTGGGGCCACACCTTAACTGAAGTAGCATCTTGAAGAGATCTTATTTACGGAGTCCACATCCACCAGAACGTGGACGAAGATCAAGAGCACGTCCAAACCGGGCTCCACGGTTCAATCTAACATACTCCTCCCATGCCAAGGTCCGGCTCCAGGGCCAACCCTTCTGTGGAGCCTCCCAGGAGGCATCTCTTAGGAGACAGCTTCCACACATTCCCGATGTAAGTGGAGGTCTGCAGAGCGTACAGGAGAGGGGGTCAGACTGTAAATTCCATTCGGCCAGGTGCCCAGTTTTTCTTATCTTCATTTCCAATTACACGGCATGAAGCAGGTGCAAAATGAATGCTTGTCAAAGGGATGAATGAATGAATGTCAAAATTCTATTTCCTCCGTCACAACCCAGCACCAACATCACATTCCTGGAATCCTTCCTTTTCCTCCCCAGGTAGAATTCACGTCTCCTTCTTCATACTCTGAAAGAATGCTGTTTGAATTTCCACTATAGAACAGGGGCAGGCAAACATTTTCTGTAAAGGATCAGATAGTAATTATGGTTCTGCAGGCTGTACAGTCTCTCTTGCAACTACTCAATTTTGCTACCATAGTGTGAAAGTGGCCATAAACAAAACGTAAGTGTATGAGCATGACTATGTTCCAATTAAACTTTGTGGGCATTGAAATTTGAATTTCATATAATTTCCATGTGTCCCCCCCCAAATTATTTTATTTTATTTTTTCCCCAACCGATATAAATTAAAAAAACCAAAAAACATTTTTTAGCTCAAGGGTTGAACAAAACCAGACAGCAGATGTATTTGGCCCACAGGCCATAGTTTTTCAATGTCGGCTATAGAAGTTATCAGCATCTGCTTTCTATAAGTTTTATTTTGGTCTCCCCTATTAATGTATAAAAAGAGCAAAACAATTACCAACACACTCTTTGAAGATAGATGGATCATATTCAAATTTCAGATTCTCTCCCTCTGTTCATTCTTTTTCCATCAAAGCCACTAAGCATGCCTGATCTGAGCAAGAAGACAACCCAGCAGCAGCCAGGATCCTGCAAGGAGGATGTTGGATTGGGCAGGGCAGCAGGGAAATGGGCTTCATGCGGGGGGGGGAGTTGGGGGGGCAAGAAAATGCGTAAATGTACTGAGGACAGCAGTGATTGGGTTTCCCACATGTATGGAAAGGGAGAAATCTAGAATGACCCTATGGTGTTGCATTATAATTGGAGGTAAACTTCAGTATGAACTTACTATTCTCAAAACAATAGATAAAGAAATAGACGTAATTCTATGTGTTTGGTCATTCATTCATTTTCTGGCTCTGTCCACAAAGAGGGCTTACCAGCTGTGATGCTGCAGCAGCTGTGAGCATACCTTGTGGCTGGATCTTGGTTCTAAATTCCATTTGCTGCTATAAGGATCTTGGAGAAATTCCTGATTCCAGGGCAGGGGCAAGAAAAGTACAAGATGAGCCCAGAGAATTTTAGGATGCTAGAAAAATAGGATGATCTTGAAGAATAATGGGGAAGTGTCAAAAGGACATAAGATCCGATTCAAAGAAGCTCTCACTAACCAAATCTGGGATGACTTAAGGATCAAAATTATGACAGCAACTGATGATAAGCCACTGAATAAAATCTGAATCCATGAGTTCATACTGATGAACTAAGAAAATAAATAAGTGAGAGTAAAGAAAGCTCTTCCTTACAGTAGAATGCCAACTGTTAAATGTAGAAGTAATGATGGGATTTAAACATCATATTTGGCAACCATCCTAGTGCTATTTAATTAGTCAAGAAACATCACTGTTTACTAAAATTAGTGGGTGAAAGTGGGATGAGTTATGAAATTTTATATCATCTCAAAATATCTCTCCACAAAATACTTATCAATCATCAAAGGAGAAAAGAGGGAGATTTACGATGGAAAGACTTGGCAGACAACTTTATCAAATGATCAGAGAACATCATCAGTAACAGGACAAACTGAACATTTAAACTTGGTAGGATGCACTGAGAACTCAGAGTAACTTCTGTGATATTCTGGCCAAAAATGTTTCACCTAGAGGAAACTTCAGACAAATCCAAATTGAAGGACGTTCAAAAAACGACTGGCCTGTCATCTTCAAAGCTGTCAAGGAAAATTGAGGCATCTGTTCCAGACTGAAAGGAGGATGGATGCAAATAACAACTGAATGCACTATGCAGTTCCAGATAAGATCTTACTTCCTAGAATCGAAGATGCCATTTGTTGTAAGACACCATTATTTTATAAGCCACTGGGATTGGGGGTGTGGTAATTCCCCATTGAAATCTGACAAAGTAATTTGTATCAATTAGAATTTAATACTTGAGAGAGCCCTTTTAGACTTATTAGATCTAGATTTTCCATTCTATTGCTTTCATATAAAGGAAATCATAAGCAAAGTAAATTGGTTGAGGTGTTCCTAAAACTTCTTCGTATTTGGATTCTGGTGCTCCTGAACCATTTTGACTCCGGGTCCTGGGTGTCTTCATTTTTCCCTCGAGGGCATGGATGACGCAGCTTCTCTTACAGGAGTGCCCCCGCTATTATTGCTGGAAATTTCTTCCCAGTCATTGACACCCACCCATTCTGCACACCTTCCGACTCCATGTTATACGAGGAAAACAAAGGAAGGAATGAAGGATAGAAGGAGGCAGGGAGGGAAAAAAGAACAGAAGGAAGAGGGAAAGGAGAGAAGGCGGGATGAAGGGAGAAAGGAAGGAAAGAAGTTACAAAGGAAGGAAGGAAAGAAAGAACACTCTGGTTAAGCCATGAGGTTGGGTTTCTGTTCCGTATAGCCATGTACAATTCCTAACAAATACATGTGGATTAACCTTTCTTGAGTTTCAATTTTTATTTATATCTTCAATTTCATTAGCTGGACTTAATCAGTGAGTGTGTTTTTTATTTTCATGAATGCCATGTTTCCTGAGTTCTCTCATATTTGATAACACCTTCTGATTGCCTTCATAATTAAATGGCAACTTTGCTGGGGTCGACTCCCACAGAACTTTATGGAAATGGTTTCATGTCTTTTATATAACAATACTTTGAAATTTGTTGAGACTTGCTTTGTGACCTAGTAAGCACTGATTTTTTACAATTTTCCCTTATGCTTAAGAAGAATATGAATTCTCTAAAAGTTGGCTGTAGGATTCTACAACTGGCCATTAAAATATACTTGTTAATTATCTATTCAAATCTTCATTAAAAAAGCCATTTTTGTCTTTCTTGTAGCTTGTAAGTCTACTCATTTACTCTGATTACCAATATATCTGGATTTGTTTCTATTATCTTACTTTTTTGGTTTTCATTTACTCTGTTCTCTTGGCTTTTTTCTCTCTTTCTTTTCTCTTAGTTTGACTTATAAACTAAGTCTATACTCGCCATCTATTCCATTACTTGTTACCTGAAATTTTACATGAAGATTTAACAGAGTCTACAGTTAATACCTTAACTCCCTCTCAAATAATCCAAGGACCTCAGGACATTTTAATTCTGACCAGTTTGGCTAGCTGTCCACTAATGTACGTCCTTCCTCTCTTTGGACACACAGCTAGCCTACATTCCCCCCACTTCCTTGCAGTTAGGCATGACCTGTAACTGAATTCTCACCAATAGACTGTGAATGGAATCACATGTGCCCTCCTCTCCCCACCCCAGTCCATACAAACCTCCCTGCTATCCCTCTCCTGTCCTCTTTTGCCATCTGGATACAAACAACAAGACCCTATGGCAGAGCCCCAAGATGGAAGGAACCGGGCCTTACTGACCTGGGGGGAGAGCCACCCACAGACACGAACACCTTCCCAGGACTACTGCTCAACAAGAAATAGCAGATATTTCTCAATTCACTTGTTACTGCAGCCTAACTACTCCAACTAATACAACCCTTTTCCAATTAACATGTCATTTTTATTTAATAGTTTCTTTTTTAAAAAAGTCCAGAAAAAGGGGGTGCAAGCATAGTTCGGCGGTAGAATTCTCACCTGCCATGCAGGAGACCATGCAGGCTTGATTCCCAGTCCATGCACTTCCCGAAGCACAAGCAAAAAATAATAATAATAAGCAAACAAAAATTCAACAAATGGTGCTACAATAATGGGATACTCACAGGGAAAAAGAATGAAATGTGACCCCACCATTCAGCATACAATAAAAAAGACCAGAAAATTAGACATTTTTATTAATTTTATGCAAATTTTTGTTGGATTTATGTAAATGGCTTCCGATTTCTTGCTTATTATCTGTTTCTGTATCTCAGAACTTCCCTTGTGGATAATTTTCTCCCTCCCTGAAGAATCTTAGAAATTCCTTTATTGATGATTTGCTGGTGGGAGATTTCATCAGGGTTAAAAAAAAAAATCTTAACACTTCTCAATTTCTTCCTAAGTTTTGAAAGATGGTCTTGTAGTGTACAGAATTCTAACTTCATGGTTATGTTCTTTCAACACTTTGAACGTGTTGTGGCACTGTGTCTACTGAATGTCATGGTTTTTATGGAGATGTCTGCTGTCATTCTAATTGTTTTTTCTTTTGTAAATTATCACTCTCTTCTCTCTGGTCGCTTTCAACTTTTCTTTGTCTTTAAGATTCATAACTTTACTACAATGTGTTTAGGAATGATTTATTTTAATTTTTCACGCTAGTATATATTGTATTTTCTTCTATAGATCCATGTGTTTTGTAAACATTGGAAAATTCTCATAAGTTCTGAAAGACTATATATTCAAATATTCCCATCCTTACATTCTCTTCTCTCTATTATCTTCTTTCGGAGATTTGGTTAGATGAAGTTTCTTCTTACAGCTTATACATCTCTTATATATCCCATTCCTTTATCTCTCTGGGCTATATTCTGAATAATTTCTTATGTTTTATATTTTCTAATCCACTAATTCTCTCTTCCACTGCATCTAATCTGCTATTTAATCTGTCCACTTACCTTCTTATTTTAACAATTATATTTTCATTTATAAGCATTCTACTTCATTTTTTCCAAATATGCCTGATTATTTTAAAAATTAATTTTATTTTGAAATTTCCAAAATTTACTAAAAATCAATACCCAAAAGCAGCACCTATTCTCCCCCACCACCCACCCCCTGTCCCTGGAAACCTCTAATCAATCTTCTGTCTTCTAATTTGTTATTTCTAGATATTTCATATAAGTGAAATTATACAATATTTGTCTTTATGTGCCTTGCTTATTTCACTGAGCCTATTTTCAGGTTCATTCAGGTTGCAGCATGTCTCAGAATTTAATCCCTTCTTA
The DNA here is from genome assembly GCF_023851605.1 of Tamandua tetradactyla. Lineage (NCBI taxonomy): Eukaryota > Metazoa > Chordata > Mammalia > Pilosa > Myrmecophagidae > Tamandua > Tamandua tetradactyla. Next base: position 29,202,174 of record NC_135333.1, read on the forward strand.
CAGGTTAATAACATTCCATTATGTTTTGGATATCCATTTATCTGTTCATAGACTTTTATGTTTCCACCTTCTGACTACTGTGAATAATGCTGCTATGAACATTGGCTGTTATGAACAGATATCAAAATATCTGTTTAATTTTCAATTTCTGTGGGTGTATACTTAAAAGTGGAATTCCCAGATTACGTGAGAATTCTATATTTAACTTTTTGAGACTCACTATATCATTTTCAGCAGTTGTTCCATCATTTTACATTCCCACCAACAATGCATAAGAGTTTCGATTTCTGCACATCCTCTCCAACACTCATTTTCCATTTTTAAAATAACAGTCATCAGTGTCATCAGTGTAGGTGAAAAGCACTATGTCATGCCTGATTTTATTTTTAGTTCCTGTCACTTGCTCATTTTTGTGATTACGCATTTTATCCCTGTATTTCTTACACATATATTTTATATTCAATATCCAATTATTCCAATATCTTTGTTTCTTAAGGGCTTGTATCAACTTTTTGTTGTTTCTGTTTAATCTCACCCATGGTGGCTTGTTTTCTCGTGAGTTTAGTGTTTCTTAATTGTCAGCTTGTACATGGGAAACCTGGGGGCTTAAATTGAGAATGCATTCCTTTGGAGAGATTTGCATTTGCTTCTGTTGGCAGGCAGAAGCTATCCTACCCCGGAATAGATGTAGGTTTTCTCTCAAGCCCTGAATTGAAGGTGAGAATTTCAAGTTTAGCTCCCTCTCTTTGTTAGAAGCTCAGGGCTCTGATTCCAGATGTTCAGAACTGCTGTCCTCATTTGCACTGACAGCAAACTTGACAGCACATTTCCTGTTTGCTCAACATTCAGGTTTCAGCTCATTATTTTTGTTTACTTCTGTGTGTGTGTTTTTGGTTGTTGTTATTTTGCTTTGGTTTTGTTTGGGGGCTGACTTAGAGAATTTCTTCACCTCCTAGGAGCACAGCAATGCACTAAAAAGAAATGTATATTTATCCAGGATCTAGGTGTTTTGAGTGATGGGAGCCCTAGGAGGATCTAGGCCATTACACCACCTGAAGTAATAGTTCTTCTGTTTTCTTTCGTCACTTTACTCACTGTAGAAAGTCACTGTGGAAGGTCTGAGGCTGCCCTGGACTTGGTTTTTTTCTTTTTTTTTTTTTTTTCTGGTCTCATTCAGCAGTATGTGGGGATGACTATTCTGGACAGTCTTTCCTCAGATTTTTGCAAGTTTCTCTACCTAGCAACTCAACCTACTCCTCTCCACATTGCAGGGTGTTTCTCTAAGGATTTTGTCCACTCAACTTCTTTCTTCAGACTCAGTGGGCCAAGGCACACCTGTTCCGGGCTTGCCAGCCTCTTCTATTACTTTCCTTGACTTCCACACTATAAAACTGGGGGTATAAAATCATTTCTATTTACTTGATTGGCTGCTACTGGTACATTTTTGTCTCATTTTCTTTATTAATTATTTGGTCATTTTGATCAGTATCAGAGAGTTAAAATGTATTACTTCATCTCATTCTGGTATTTAACTTGGAAGTCTAGAATTTGCATTTTTAACAGCACCTCAGAAATTGCACGTGGGTTTTGGACCAAAATTTGAGAGTCTGATGACAGGGTCACCCCCAGGGATACAATATAATGAAGTTAAAATAGATGAGCAATTACGTGTCAGAACAGATCAGGGGTATCAGAAAGCCTTGGCCAGTCACTTCATTTAATCAAAGCACCTAAGTCACAATCAGGTATAAAGTGAGTCCATACAAGTGAAATTGAAATGGAGGCACAACTAATTTCTGATGAGAAAAATCAGAGTAGTGGTTGCCATCGAGATGCAGTGTCTTGGAGGGGGTAACAATGAGCCTTCTGGGGCCTGGGAATGTTCTGTATCTTGATCTGAGGGGTGGTTATATAAGTGCACGTATTTATAAATATCCCTGGCATGTACACTTGGAACATACAGTGCAGAATTTTTTTTTAAGTAGTTGAGAAAATCTTATTGGTCCCAGATAGAAAGGAAGTTGGCCCCATGGCTGTTCTAGTTTGTTAGCGGCCAGAATGCAATATACCAGAATTGGGATGGTTTTTAAAAAGGGGAAATTATTAAGTTGCAAGTTTACAGTTCTAAGGCCGTGAAAATGTCCCAAATAAAGCAAGCCTATAAAAATATCCAAATGAAGTGCACCAATAAGAGGTTACCATCACTCAAGAAAGGCCGATGAAGTTCAGGGTTTCTCTCTCAACTGGAAAGGCGCATGGTGAACTGGTGACGTCTGCTAGCGTTCTCTCCTCTCTCCGGGCTTCTTGTTTCATGAAGCTCCCCCAGGGGTGTTTTCCTTCTTCATCCCTAAAGGTCTCCGGCTGCCTGGGCCCTCTGCTTCTCGTGGCTGTGCTGCTCTCGTGGCGTTCTCCTTGTTCTCTCCAGCATTTTCCAAAGCGGTTCCCTTTTTTTTTTACATGGGCAGGCACCGGGAATCGAACCCGGGTCCTTGGGCTTGGCAGGCAAGCATTCTTACCTGCTGAGCTACCGTGGCCTGCCCGCGGTTCCCCTTTTAAAGGAGTCCAGCAAAGTAATCAAGACCCACCTGGAGTGGGTGTGTCACATCTTTGCGGTGACAATCTAATCAAGTTTCCAACCTGTAGTACTGAGTAGGGATTGAATGAAACTGCTGCCTCCAGGAGATGGCTCAGGATTACAACATGGTTTTTCCAGGGTGCATAATCCTTTCACACTGGCACAATGGCTTTCAAGGTCGTTGTCCAAGAACCATTAAGGCAGAGAAAAGCAAACCTCCAAGTACCTAGAGGGGGTCCCCAAGTGCTCCCCTCGGCAGAACCACATTGTAAAGATTACTCCAAGACTCCTGGTCGGTTCCACACCCAGGGTGAGGGCAACCCTCAGGAACGTGATTAAGCTTTTCTTGTTTTACTTTGCTTTGTTTGTCTGCTAGTTTTTAGTGCCCTGACAATTTTATCTTTCGAACTTGAAGTTCCTGCGTTCCATTTCCAGGCCACTTCCCTGCTGAGTCCTTGTCATCCCTCGCCCCAGTCCTTGTCACACTGGGAGGTGAGGGGGTCCCTTGGTCCAGCCGTAGGAGGGGACTGTGGGCTTCCTGCCCGCCCTGGACGCCCTCTTGAGGCCACAAGAAGGAGCTTCCTGAGCTCCGAGACCACAGAAATCCTGGCTTTCCTGGGAAGCACTGCGGACGCGAGGTCTCCCCAAGCCCCAGTGTCCAGGTCCACCCTGGGCCCAGAGCACGGCGAGAGAACACTGTTCCTCCTCCACCTCTGGAGCGGCTCTCTCCTCCCCACCGAGCTCCTGGGGACAGGTCTGCGTGTGGCCCGCCCTGGGTCGCTCAGCACTGGCTGGCACAGCAGAGGTCCAGGGAGGACAGGCCGAGGCGGCCACCTAGGAGAAAGGAAAGGCCTGGGCACTGCGCCAATGCAGACCCATCACATCCACTTGGGACCCTGCCCGCCCTCTCCACCCACGGAGGGGTTTCGCCCAGGGGTGGAAGTGCCAGGGGCCACCCTAATCTGCAGCCACTTCTCCCGCTTTCCGGTCAGGGCTTTCTCCCCCAGGGCCGGGCATGCCGAGCTATTCCTGGCCAGGCCTACCCTTCCTGGCAGGAAGAAAGCAAACAACAATCGGGCTGGAAGTCTGAAGCCTTCATTACAGGTCCCCACCCCTCCTTTCCCCTCACCCTGTCCAGGCTGCTAGATGTCTTTTCCTGGGAGGCCCCTCCTCTGCCTTCACCCTGTCTGCACGTAGGAGCCGGTTGCTGATTTTTCCATTTTCCCCAGGCACCAATAAAGCTCAGGGTAGCTAGCACTGTTACCTGTCCTGGCTTTGTGGAAAATTGTAATATTCTGTGCACTGTGCATTATTTTTTGCATTATTTTTCACTTTTTATAATATTGCATAAAAGTATTATTTATCTTGATTACTAAGGGTTTTTTGTTTGTTTGTTCTGGGCCCTTAAATTTTGCACCAAAAGTGGGTGCCTGGCCCTGATCTAGGTCCTTGCTTGACTCTGAGAGTGACTCATTCATTTGTTTGATCATCCATTCATTCAATCATTTGCTTGATCGTCTGTTCATTCATTCATTTGTTTCACACGTGGTCATGGCGGGCCTCCTCTGTGCCAGGGCCCCTGTTAGATACTGGGGAAAGAGACATGAATCAGGCTGCCCTAAAAACAGTGTTAGGGGGAGACAGCCATGAATGTCAATGTGGGGAGGTTCAGGACAGAGGGGACAGAGGGGGAATCAAAATAATAAAACCCTTATTGGAGTCTCACTGTCAGGCTATGAGCTGGCATCAAATTTGATTCCCTCAACAGTCCTTCAAAGTTTGTGCATACATTTATGTAAAAGTAACAAGTAAAGGGCTGAGGTCTGGAGAAGTTACATGCAAGTAATTTGCACACTCTAAGAAGTAGTGGAGGTGGGAGTCAAACCCAGATCTGCCTGGCTCTGGGGTCTCACCTGCTCTGCATATTGCAGCCACCCCCCACCCTCTATCCCCCAGGGGGAAGTCAGGAAGGCTGCACGGAGGAAGCTCCATTTGAGCTGAGACTTAAAGGATGCATAGGAGTTTACAGGGAGACAAAGCAGTGGAAACTAATTGGGCAGAAAACTAAAATCACATGCACTGTCGGTGAAGCTTACGCAACAGAGCCCTGTCCAGAGTTCTAAGAAGCTGGGTGATGCATCTGGGCAGACACAGGCTTGGGTCAGCATTGCTTCCTCTTTCTGCTTCTGTTTCCTAACAACGTCAGCATTAATAGGAAGCGAGTGGGGCTCACTGGTGTCTGGGGACTCCAGCAGAAAGCTGATCTTCCCCACAACAGAGAGGTATTGTTCGGCTTTCAGGGGCACGGCTGAGGGGTGGAAGGGGGCATGCTAGGTGAGGAGCAGGGGAGCGTGAGGAGTCTTGGATGGAAAGGGATGGGGAGAGCCTGGGAAGGGCATGTGTGTGCTCTGGGGAGTTGGGCAGCTCAAGACTTGGCCTCTTGGGCAGACCTGAGCCCAGGGGCAGCCAGTGAGGGGGGGAATAGCAAAGGGTACTGATTTCCTACTTGGGCGCTGAGCAAAGGTCTTTGGGTGGGTGGAGCACCTGGCCTTATAGGGGGCATCGGACTGTCCTGGCAGGGAGCAGGCATGAGTGACAGGGAGAGCTGGGGTCTGGAGTTAGACCCCTCGGTGCTGCCTGTCCTGTTCCATCACTAAGGTTTTGGTGACAGGGAGCACATCCCCTCCCTGCCTTGGGCTTCGGTCTCATCTGTGAACTGGGGAGAGCGCTGATGTTCTCTCGCACCCTGGTGTAGAAAGTGTGTCTGCGTGCGTGTGTTTGTGTGTGTGCGCGCATGTGTCTGTGTGTGTCCATGGAAGTGCAGGGGTGCAGAGGGAGAGAGAGAGAGGGGTGCAGGAGGGGGGATCCTGGAACCTTGTTCAGCTCGGGCCCAGAACTCCAGGCAGGAGCAGGAGGGACCCGAGTCCCGCGCCCAGAAACATACCTGGCACCACCCGGGCTCCCATTTTCTCCCTCAAAGAACGTGTTTTTACCATCACACCCTGCCCCAAACCATAGCGAGCTGTTGCTAATTTGGGCCTGGGCCCAGCTGTTTCCTGTTCCCAGGTGTGGTGGGTGGGTGGGCTTCCTCAGGGTGTGTCCAGGTGTGCGAGCCTGTCCCTGGATGAGACAGCGGAGACGTGCGTGGGTCTGCATTGGGGTCGGGCTTTGCGGACATACCCTAGAAAGACTGTCATGACAGCTCACGTCCTACTGTTATATTTTTTGCATCACTGGATTCTAATTTCTTCTACATGTCATCCTCTCTTCTGCTTTCTAATAGTTTTGCAGTGAGTACATAACCTTTACTGTTAGCATTTGGTCACTTTTTCTTCCTTCATCAGCTTTACTTACATTGCACTACATCCCCCAATACTATGGAATAGTTCCTGAGTTGTTTGACGATAGTACTTCATGTTTTACAAGTAAATACCTGAATACTTGCTTTATTAAAAATTCAAGCAATACAGAATTATGTAGCATAGCAGACAGAAGACCCCAATCATCTTTATCCCAGCTCCTACCTCCCAATCTCTTTGCCATACGCATCCCTCCAAAGCTGTTTTTAAGCATGTTATAAGTATATAGGTTTCCTTTTTGTGTAAGTGAGATTATAACATACGGATTGTTCTGTGACTTATTTTTTTCATTTAATATTACATTTTGGACCACTGTCTGAAATGACGCATATATAGACAACTCATTAGTTTAATCCTAAGAAATAGGTGACATTTATTAGTATGGGGACACCGTAATTTACCTAATTCCCTTTTGATGGCCGCTTGTGTTGGTTCCAATTTTTGCACAGCTGTTAAAGGCTTCTGTAGCCTGGATTCCTAGAAGCAGAATCGCTGGGTGTGCTTTTAAAATTTCAAAAGGTATCATCAAATCATCATCAAAGTAGCTGAGCTAATATATATCCCCACAGTGGTGTATGAAAGGGCCAATTTTTCTTTAGGGAAATTAACAGTCTTTCAATTTTGTCCAGTTTGATAGATGAAAATTATCTCAGTGTTGCTTGAATTTTTCTTTCCTCTAATTTTGAGTGAGATTGCATCTTCCACATTATTCACTGACCATTTGGATTCCTTTTATGATATTCATGGAGACGTCCTTTGTTCATTTTCTTACAGGTTCTTTGTCTTTGATGTATTGGCTTCAGGAGCGGTTCATTTATCATGTATCTTAATAATTTGCTTACATATGTTGAAAATAAATTCTCCCAGATGGTCACTTGTCTTTGTTTAAGATGTCCTGCATCATATAAAAATGTTTGATTGTTTTTAGTTCAATCTGTCATCATTTTTTCCTTCATGTTTTCTGGTTTTAATGTCTTACTCAACCTGTAAGATTACAGAAATATTTTTAATGCTTTTATTGTTTTTCCTTTGATTTTTAGATCTTTAATCCCTCTAGAATTTGGTGGGATGGTTATTATATAAATAATCTGATTTTTCTAAAGTATCATACAATTGCCTCAAAATAATTGATTATGTAGACCAGCCTTTCCTCAATGATTTTGCCTCCTAAATTCCTATATATTCTAGGTTATTTTCTTTACTGCTTTATGTTTCTTTTGTCTAGTGTGATGGCCCTGGACCCCACTGGATTAAATATTTCCAATTTTAGAATCAGCTTGTCAAATCTATTAAAAATTCTCTTGGAATTTCAATTTAAATTGCACTGAATTTAGAGGTTATTTGAGGGGAGCACTGACTACTGGAAAATACCAATAGTGGGCAACTTCTTTCTGTTTGAGCCTTTTGTCAGGGAAGGTACTAACATTTGCTGTCAGTTTCTGGTGGACACCTAGAAATACAAACATTCTTTACAACTCTTCATTTGCCACGAGGTTTGTTTGTTTGTTTAATCAAGAATGACTTGCATATTATCAAATAAATATTTGGAGGCATCTGTCAAGATGAATTTATCTTTCTTTCTTCTCTTAATCTGTTAAAGTCCTCAATTGTATAAGTAGATTTTTTAAAGATGCCCCTTGCATTCTGTAATAATTCCTACTTGATCATGATGCATTCGTTTTTAAAAAGTCTTTGTCAGATTTTACATGAAATTATTTTTGTTTAGGGTGAATTTAGGCTTTGCCTTTTTTTTTTACTTCTCAGTTTTTATTCCTATTATTAAAATCTTCATGAGTTTGGGAGTTTTGCCGTGCATTTTTATTTTGAATGAGAAGATGTTTGGTTTTTCTCTCCTCTCTCTTCCCTCTTGTCTTCTTCCCTGCTCCCCTCCCCTCCCCTCTCCTCTGCTCTCTCTCTCTCTCTCATGCTCCTTCCCCCATGCTCACCTTCACTCCTACTGACATGTCACCTTTACATTTTTAACACACATATATTTAAACTTAAATTTCTCATCAGCATGTTGGTTTAATTCCATATATGTGTTATTCCCAAACAAGATAAGACCCTTAGCAAGCTTTCAGTTCTCCTCTACTTTCTACCTTTACACTCATAGCCAACTCCCACATCAAAATCATCCGAGTTTTAGTTCCATATTGTTATCATGTATTTATGTATTTTTATTTTATGAAGTAACAGGTTCTTAACTGTAAGCCTCAGTTTCTTTGTTCACCACTGATTCCATAATCACATGCTATGTTTCTTGGGGTTTATTTTTTTCTGAATGTCAGTTTAGAGTAATTTTTTCTAGAAAAGATTAAAAAACTGTCTTTGTCCTTATATATCAAAAAAAAAATTTTTTTTGCTCTTTCACTTCAAGGAAAATGTGGTATTTTATTATTCTAGGTTTAAACATATGTTCCCTAGTATCTAGAGTTTAGGGTTGCTCATAAAAAATCTTCTGTTGACCTGACGTTTTCCACTGAAGGTAACATGTTTTGTTTGTCTCCTTCTGGAAGCTTCTAGGGTTTCTTCCCCCACTCCCTTCTTTGGGGGACTGAAATTTCACCAGCATGTGTCTGCATAGGCACTTGAATAAATGGATCTTGTTCTTCACTTAGTGGATTGTTGTTGCTTTTTTGCCTGTGATGCTTTCTTCTGCTATTTCCAATTGTAACTGTTTGGTTCCAGACGGAAAAGTCACCAAACAATTGAGACTTAAACAACACACAAGTTTATTTCATCCTCACATAAAAAACATTCAAAGGTAGGCAATCTTAGGCTGCTATGGTTATTCCATGGGACAAAAGGAATCCAGGTGCCATCTTTCTGTGACATCATCCTGACTTATGGCTTCCATCTTCAAGGTAACCTTATGGTCTGATATGGCTGCTGAAGCTCCAGCCATCACTCCTGAGTTGCAGGCTAAAAGGAAGAAAAGCAGAAGGGAAAAATGACCCCCCTGACTTGACTTAACTCCTTTTAAGCAGGCTTTTTGTAAGGCATACTGAATGCTTCCACCTATCTCCTTGGACATTTAGTCACATGACCACATCAAGTGGCAAGGAAGTATAGGAAATATAATTGTTATTCCATGTAGCAATAAGCCCAGCTAAAACCTGGGCTTCTGTTACCAAGGAGGAAGGGGACAGGTAGGTAGCTGGCACTGCCATACCCATCCTCAATTCTCTCTGTCCTCTGCTTCTGGTTGTTGGAACTTTGGGATATCTCTTTTCCAGGTCTCAGCTTTTCTCTGACTTTAAATTTCCTTGCCCCTACCTCTAGAATGTATTTGTTTGTAGTGTCCACTCTGAAATTTAGACCATTTCTGAAGTATTTATTTTTTAAAGTATGGATCACAAAGAACTCTTTTGCACAGCAGTCTGTTTTTTTTTTAAATGCCTATGATACCTCAAATCTCTTGAGAGTGCTAATCGAGTGGCTTTAAAGCTTTCTTTTGTTTCTGCTGTGTTCGTGCATGTCTGCAGGAGTGCCTGCTGACTCAGCACAGGTCAGAATAAACAAGAATGATAGCAGTGATTGGGAAATACACGCCGTTTATTGGTGCAGTGGTCAAGAACACACGCTCTGTAACCAGTCTGCCCTTTTCTGGTTGTGTGAACACAGGCAAATTACTCGACACTCATATAACCATTTCCTCATCTCTAAAGTGGGCTCCTAACAGTAACCTACACATCTTTGTGTTAACACCTGTAAGCCCCTTGAACAGTGTATGGCTTACAGGTAGACATTCAATACAGGTCAGCCACAAATATGAATTCTGTGTGCAGGTGAATTTTCTACTTGTATTTGCAAATGACTTATTATTTCATATTAACCGTTTAAGGTACAAAGATATTTAAGTTCATAATTTTGGTGCAGTTTTTGCACTTTGTCCTTTGCTTTATGCTTATCATTTTTATAAAATACAAAGATTTTTGTTTTTATGAAGTTATATCTGTCAGTCTTGGTCCATCTAATTTCTTCCTCTGCTTTTAAGCTTAAATAATTCAAAGATATTCACTTCTATGGTTTGTCAGTTTAACATGCTTTATATTCTTTTTGGTGCATGGTCTGGGAACCAACTGCTTTAACTTCTAACATTTAATTTTTCATTAACCTGATATGTGGGGAATAGCATGAGATGGGATTTAAACTGATATTTTTATGTTATTATTCAATGATCTTAGCGCTTGTTATTGAGTGTTCCATCATTCCACAATAATTCATGATCCCACCTTTATCATATGGTAAATTCTTCGGTAAAATAAAATTTGTTTCTAGTTAGTTTATCCGTTGACCTATCTTGCATGTGTGTTAAGGACGCTGCTTAACTTATCAGATTCTTATGATACATTTTGTTATTGGTTATAGCCTCCTTGTTTTTAAAAACTTCATTAGCTTACATTTTCATGTACATTTTTTCCTACGAGTTTCCGCAAAAACACCCGGTTAGACTTTGATCGGCAATGAGTTAAGTCTGCGACTTAGTTGGGGATGAATACGACACATGTAGTATTTCTATCTGTGATAAGACCAAAATGGAAGCTCCGGAATTCTCAGGCTGCCCACGGGGAGGCAGCCGAGCCCCCACGGACTCTCACTCTGCAGCATTGTTCCCCATCTCGCGGCACTCACACGGTCAGACCCTCTGCCCCATAGCCGAACACGCCCTCCCGATTTCCCTGAGCATTTGCTGGCCTCATCACATCCAGTTCTCACGACAACCACACGAGATATGTCTACTTGTGCCTGATTTACCGATGCAGATAGTGAGGCTCAGGAAACATTTGGGATTATGGCCAGGCCAGGCCACCAGCTCGGGTACGGGAGCCCGCGCGGGCGGGCAGGTCGGCTGGGACCGGAGTTGTGCTTTTCCCGCATTGTGTGTGCATGTGTGTGTGATGTGTATGTGTGTGCATCCCATTTCAGACAATCTTGTGGGGAGAAGAGGAGGCTCCTGGGTACTTCCCAGGGCCCAAGAAAAAAGAAAGTGAGGAAACCCCCAGGCTTCTGCAAAGAAAAGGGAACTGGCATTCAGCGGGTGGGGTGGGGAGGGGTGACGGTAATCGGAGCGGGGGCGGGTTAGCACCAGGCTCTGCCTGTGCAGGAGAGTGTGTGTGGGAGCTCACAGCCAGGGCGGGACAGCGTGGCATGCACACCCAGCAGACCACGGGAAATTGGTACAAATGGATCACCAGGCTTCCTCTCAGCTTCTCCATCAAGGGGTATGACCCGAGGGGAGCCACGGTCAGAGGTCCTCATTCTATCTCCCTGGTGGTCACACCTGAGGACACTGAGGCTCAAGGGGAAGGGACTGTCCCCAGGGTGCCAGGCTGAGAAAGCAGTGGGGACAGCACCAAAAGCCTCTGGGGCGCATCCCGGATTCTCCCCACCAACACTGGTTGTGTCCCTGGGCTGTGGGCCATGCAGATTGGGGGGGGGGGGCACAGAGGGGCAATTCCAGCTGACATCTCCTTCCACAGGTCCCAGCAGAGGCAGAGCCCCCGAGGAAGGGTCTGTGACGCGGCCCACCTGAGCCCCAGGCAGAGGGGACACCAGAATCCCCAGCAGTGAGGACCCAGACGTTTCCCGAAGTGTAGACCCACCCGCCCGGACCCCTGCCGATCCAGAGTCAGTGGGGGAGATGGCACGGACAAGGGGGCTGCTCCTCCTGGCCCTGCTGGCTCTGTGCTGGAGGCCCAGTGTGGCAGGGACCCAAGGTGAGTCCCACCGCTCCCTCCCCTCCCTTGCCCTGGCTCACTGCTGGGCCCCCTGGATGAGGCTCCCTCCCTGGACTCTGAAGAGGCACAACGGCCCCTTCCCTCATTTCTTCTCCCTCCTGTCATTCCCTGGCCACCTCCCACCCTGCCCTCCGCCCACAGTCCTGCCCTTCTCCCCCTGTCTCCCCTGGCACAGTCCACTTCAGAGTGTGTCATCCCCAGACCCGCATTTCTTGGGGCGGCACTCAAAGCCTCTGAACCCCAGGCCGGTGGTGAAGCCTTTCTCTTCCGCTCCTTCCGAGTGGCCACCCTCTCCAAGGCACCCGGAACGTTCCCTGGGGGCTGCGCCTTTGCTCCTGCTGGGACCTGGGCCTCATCCCTTCTTCCCCGCCCACCCAGCCCCCTCCTTCTCACTTGGGGCCAACCGGGAGGTTCCTTTGGCTCTTGAGGCAAAAGGAATTGTGTACCCTTCCCAGAAGCTCTCCCACAGACCTTGGCTTCTGATGACTGAGGGGACAAATTCCATTTTCCAGACACCAGGCCACAGAGGGGCCGAATGGGAGACCCCAGGGTTCCAGCTCCACCATGGTGCATTTGTCCGGGTGGGGGAGGGGTGGGGTGGGGTAAGGGGGGAGGGGCGAGGGGGTGGGGGTGCGAGCTTCTCTTCCCCGGCCTCATACCCAGAGTCTGGAGTGGGGCCTGTGCCGGATGCGTGTCCCCCACTGGGGCCGGGCTCCAGAAGCAGAGGCCAGGGGCTCAGGAAATGTGCCCAGAATGAACTAGAATTATTGACAACCGGGACCCTCCCACCCCGGGGCACCTCGGCCTGGCAGCCAGGAGCCCCTGCAACCTTTTGGGAGACCCCTCCCCACTGCCGACCCCGGGGTGGGGGATCTAGGGAGCTGTGACAGGGGCCACCTGGAGGGGACATGTGTGACCCGCCCCTGCCTCTCCCGGTCAGAGACGGTCCCGCTGCGGACGCTGCGCTGCTACAACGACTACACCAGCCGCATCATCTGCAGGTGGGCGGACACCCGGGCGGCCCGGGGGCTCATCCCCGTGACGCTCCACCGCCGCCTGAACGAGTGAGTGGCGCTGACGTGGGGCAGGAGGGGCAGAGGCCAGGGAGGGCGAAGTGGGGAGGGGAGGGCTGGGCCTGCTGGGCGGCCTGTGGCTTGGAGGGAGAGGGCTCGGGGTCAGCTGGGGGTGGGGGTGGGGGTGAGCCAGGGCGGTGGGGGGTGGGCAGCCTGCACACCCGGTGCAGGTGCTGATGTCGGGGTTCCTGGGAGGGTCTTCTGTATCGTGGCTGTAGTTGTTGGTCATTTCTCTTATTTTGGCGCAGTTGAACAAAATGACCCCGTGTACTGCATCTTAGTTCATCCGCACTGTGGGATGACCAGGACGGGGACGCAATGCCTAGTTCACAGATGAGGACACCGAGGCCATGGGAGGGGGAAGGGAGAGGTCGTCAACCCCCCTCACGTGGGTGGGTGGGCCACAGAGCCCGGTGGGGGTCCCTCAGCCTGAGGTGAGGGGCGTGGCTCTGTGCTCTCTCCCGGGCCCCGCCCCCATCTCCAGAGGGGCAGGGTTGTCCCTTTCTCATCACCTGCTCTCCTGCTCCTTGGCCGTTTGGGGAAGGTGACTCCCCCCATTTTGGGATATTAGTAAGGATCTAAATCAGCCATAAGGAAATAACTATCTGGGTAGAGTCACAGAGTAGCGGAGACCCCCTGGGGAGGAGGTGGCTGTGTCCACACCCATCGCAACGTTGTGTCCACTCCCTCCCGCCCCCCTGGATGCCTCCATCTTGCCTCCTGCCTCTCCTCAGGTGCCCCCTTTCCCCACCACCCCCCCTCAGCTGTTGACCTGCTTCCTACTGCACTGAGACCCCAGGAGAGAGGCATCCCCACCCCCACTTGCCTACCTCCCTGCCTCTGGTCTGGGTCTGTGCCTCTGTCCTGCAAGGGGTTATCTGGCAGCTCCTGCCTGAGGCCAAAGCCCTGGACCCCATCAGGGGCGGCACTGCTGCCACCGATGTCCCCGCCCTCTCCTGTGCCACCCACTGTGCTCTTTCCCGGGCTCGCTCCAATCATCCTGCAAGCATGACCGATGCCCCCACCCTACAAATGCCCACAACCACCATAGCACCAGCTCCTGACCCACACCGCCTCCTACCGGGGCCCCATTTCTCAGTTCCCTCAGAGCCAAATCCCTCTACTTTTGTCCCATCGCCCTCCTGTGAACTGATTCTAAGGGTTTCACGCCCAACATTTCAGCCGGTCCTTCTTATCGAGACCCTCCAGTGGCCTCCATGCTGTTCAGTCTTCGGGGCAGGGGCAGGTTTCTTCTGCCTTGACTGAGCATCATCTGACTCTCTGCTCTTGGAGGTGCCAGCACCCCTGCATTCTGGACCTTGTGCTCCCCAGGGTTCCTTGGGCTTCTCTGGCCTCTTAGTTTCCTTTGCTCCTTCATCCTTGGGTCCTCAGCTCTGCATGGTGGGATGCCCAGGGCTCAGTCTTGGGTTTAGCCCTAATGGTGCTTGCTCATGATGCCTTCCCTGAACCCCCCATTTCAAGTTGCACCCCCCACCTTCAAGCCCACAGCTCCGCTCTCCCTGCTTTACTTGTCCACATAAAATTTCCTCCACTTGACACACTGCATATTTGATTCAATTTTATGCGTGTCTCCTTCCGCCTGGACATCGGCTCCATGGGGCAGGACTGTATGTATGTTTTGTTCCCAGCCAGGCCCCTGCCCCTGGACGAAGCCTGCCACATGGTAACCACTCAGTAACTATTTGTTGGATGAGAGGTTCTCGCACGCTCTGGGCTAACCATGCCCTCTCCTGGCAGTGGTGCTCCGCAGCCGGTGTCGTGCAATCTCAGTGACGAACTGCCTTGGTCAGCCTGCCCGGAACCTGACTGTGTGCCCAGAAGATGCGTCATTCCCTACAAGCTCTTCGTCCTGGCCGACAAGGACTATTACTCATTCCAGCCCGACAGGCCTCTGGCTGTCCAGCGCACCTTTTCTCTGGCCCAGCACGGTGAGGGACTGGGGTCCCTGATGAGGCTTTGGACAATGGGCAGCAGGAGGTGGACCAGGGAAGGGAGGGTGTCAAGGGGTGGAGGTGCAGACTGGGGTTGGGTTGGGGTCTCTTGAGAGAAGAGGCTTTGGAGCACGGACATCTGGTGGAGCTTCTGACCACAGGTACCCCCCTGCCACCAGTTGCTCCCATCACCTGCCAAGCCATTGGCTTCTGGGATGGGGGCTTCCCTTTAGGAACATAATTCTTATGACTCACATAGAAACTCACCAGCTTGCAAAACTCATTCACCAATGTGGTATCATTCAATTTCGGCAATGGCCCATTTTGTAAATGAAACACTGAGGCCAGAGAGGTTAATACCTTTTCCACAGTCTTGAATATATGAATGAGGGCGATGTGCCGAGTGTGTCCTGTAGCTTGTCACCTTATGACCCTCACTAAGTGGCCTTCAATTTGTCTCTGTATCCACAGTGGCAAATAAAATAATTAGTGACCTTAGGTGGGTGTAGAAGATTATTTTTAGATTAACAGATGGGTTTTATTTTGCTATATATTAGAAATAAACACAACCAGCAGTTCAATCTCATAGATTCAAGGAAATTATTGCTTAGAATGAGGCTAAATACAAGGAAGGAAGACATTTTGTAAAAGTCACACTGATATGGCAAAGCCACACAAATGGCTGGCTTCTAGGAGATACTGGGTTCCCTTATTTAATCCTCAAAACAACACCGAGGTATGCACTTCTACTATTGCCATTTGATTGATGATGAAACTGAGATAGAAGGAAGTGACTTGCCCAAGGCCACTCAGCTCAGGACAGTCTGAATTTAGGCCCCTGACCCTATCACACCTGCGTGTGTGATATGGGAGTGGAGCCCTGCCTTGCTTCCTGCCTGTTTTGCGGCAGCATCACAAAGCTGGAGCCTGGGAAAGGAGACAGTGTAGGCCGCCAGGAACACATTTCAAATAGTCTCCACGTATGTGTTTGAAGGGTGCCAATGTCCCATCCTGAGTGGAGCTCTTGGTGTAGAGGCTGGGGAGACGGGGAACCACCGGACATAGTTCCATGCATGACTCAGGAAAGTGGGTGTGTGCAGGGGATCCCCTGGGGATCAGCACAGGCTTCCCAGGGGAAAGTGCTTGACAGCTGCAAACCGAAGAGTCAATAGGAAGGGAGAGAGGGAGGAGCGCTCCTGGCTCAGGAAGTAGCATGTGCAAAGGCCAGGAGGCTCAAGGAAGTGAGGCAGGTTGGGAAAACTGTTAGGCATTGGGAGCTAAGGGCATCGACTTCAAGAAGGCTGGACAGTGGTCAGGGAGGAGAGGGAGATGCAGTCAGGGCCCGCACCCAGAGAGGCTCCTGTGCCCTGCAAAGGAGACAAAGTTCACCCTGTGGAGCAGGGGTTGGCAAATGTCCTGTGCAAAAGGCCAGAGGTTAAATATTTGTAGCTTTGCAAGCCATGCTGTCTTTGCTGTAACCTCCGCTTTACTACTGTAGGATGAGAAGAGCTGTAAACAGAACACAAATAGGTGTGCTGCCTTCCATAAAACTTTATTCACAGGAGTCCATTTAATTCCCAGATTTGGGAATTATTCTCTATGGATTATTTTTTACTGTTTGAAAATGTGAGCCCCCATTGCTAGCTGTTTGCCATGGGGCGAGGGGCTGGATTCTTCCCAGGGGCTCTAGTGGTTATGGGGGTGTTGAGGGAGCACCCTGTGGCCTGCTGTTGAGGAAGTCTGAGTGGAGGGGATGAGGGGTGGTAGGGAAGTTGGAGTGGGGGGATCAGGGTGAGGGTCACAGAGGGGAGAGGAGGGGGAGGCTGCAGCGAGCAGCCCAGCGGGAGGCCTGAGGCTCTCGGGGTTGGGCCAGGGGGGTTAGGGTGTAGGGGTGATTCATTCCTTAAGTTTAAACACTTGACGTGTACCAGGAGAGCAGCGAAGCATCCAGGCCGTGCTCCTGTCCCTGTGGAGCGTAGGGCCTGACCTCGGGGACGGCTTCCTGGTGGAGGGGCCGGGACAGCTTAGGGACGGGGGAGCACAGCCCTGTGCCACCTGGAGCACACGTGGAGTCGGGAGGGCGGATCCGAACAGTGAGTTGGGGGGGGCCCGAGGGTCAGTGGGGGGAACGGATGTGGCTGTGTGCTGCTCTCAGGCTCCTGTGTTTGAAGACCTTGGACATTTCACTTCCTCCATCCATTTCTCCCTCTGTGAAACGAGAGTGCAGACTGCATGCCCTAGGCTGGATGACTAGTTGTGGCCAGGCACCCAGTCTGTATGTTGGCAGTGGCCCTCTGAAGCTCCGGGCACAGGGTCGTCCCGTCACGCTGGGCTCAGGAGCTCCTGAGGTGGGTGAGGGCTCCCACCTCACCCAGTTACGTCCCACCAGCTACCATCTTGCTCTCAGTCAAAGGAAAGCTTTCATGAGAGGTCTCTGAAGCTTGCCTGCGTGTATTCATTCATTCATTCACAGTGGAACCCCCCATTCACTGAGGGGCTACATCTTAGGCTCTGGTTGGGCAGGGGGGTCTTAAGACCCAACCCCTGCCTTCCGTAAGCTCCTCATTGATTTTGGGAGACCAACTGATGGGACAAACAAAGGAGCAGGGGCTCTTCCTGGCAGAGGCAGGGTCTAAGAAGCCCCCTAGACCCTCGGCGCTGACAGAGGAACAGGAAACTGGCAGGCGGGGCAGGAGGTACAGGGTGGACGGCAGGCCAGGGGCAACCTGAGTCATGGCTCTTCCGTGGGTAGAGAAGCCACAGAGGCCAGATCATGGGCATGGAGGGGCACAGGACAGAAAAAGGCTCCCGTGAGAGTTTGTAGCACCCTTTGTTGAGTTTATATTGTATGTGCAAGGCAGTCTGCAAAGCATTCAATCACTTCACACGCAGTCCCACGCAGCTTTCCAGCTAGAGGCCTGAGGCTGCCAGAGGGCAGGGGTCTTGCCCAAGGTCGCTGAGCTGATAGGGGTAGCGCTGAGACTGGAACCCAAGTCTGGGCTTACAAAAGTCCATGAAGTCTCCGCACTCATCATGGGCTTCCCTCCCTTACACATCCCTTTACTTCCTCCCCAGTCCAGCCCCCAGCACCGACAGACCTCTATGTCAACAGCACCGGGGACCGTTTCATGCTGAGCTGGAGCGTGGCCCTCGGGGGTCCCCAGGGGAGTTGGCTGTCCCTGAGGGACCTGGAGTTTGAAGTGGTCTACAGGCGACTTCAGGACTCCTGGGAGGTAGGGGACCGAGGTCAGCTCTGCCCTGCGCCCCAGGGAAGCCCCTGGTCCGGTGTGGCCTCCTCCAGCACCCCTGTCTCCCACAGGACGCCCTCACCCTGCACTCCGCCTCCTCCCAGGCCGTCCTGCTCCCCGAGCACCTGGTGCCCAGCAGCACCTATGTGGCCAGAGTGCGGACCCTGCTGGCCCCGGGCTCAGGGTTGTCAGGGCGGCCCAGCCAGTGGAGCCC
The DNA here is from genome assembly GCF_023851605.1 of Tamandua tetradactyla. NCBI lineage: Eukaryota > Metazoa > Chordata > Mammalia > Pilosa > Myrmecophagidae > Tamandua > Tamandua tetradactyla. The sequence goes on from NC_135333.1 coordinate 29,220,336, forward strand.
AGAGGTTCGTTGGATCTCCCAGCCAGGTAACCGGGTCTGCCCTCGGAGGGCAGGGTGGGCCCAGGGGCTCCTAGACAGGGGGCTCTAGGAGTCCCCATGGGGGCGTTCCAGCACCCACCACATGGCATTGACTTCCGAGTTTCCCTGGGCTGACCCCGTCTGCTGTGAGCACGGCAGAGGCTGCGGCTGCGCCCCACTCACTTCTAGGCTCATCCCACGACACTAACAATGCCACAGCATTGACGGCAGCTGGGTCCTAATGGGTGCGGGGATTCTCCCCTCCAGGGGACGAGGCCCAGCCCCAGAACCTCCAGTGCGTCTTCAACGGGGCCGACCTGCTCAGCTGCTCCTGGGAAGTGAGGTCCGAGGTGACCAGCTCAGTCTCCTTCACCCTCTTCTACCAGGCCAGCCTCGACTCAGGGTGAGCGGCTCCTGCCTCCTCCCCCTGCCCCCCAGGGCCTTGCCTGCCCCAGCCCCCTCCTCTCCCTGGAGGCCCCAGCAGAAGGCCTGGCAGCCCCATCCCCACCCCTGAGGCCCTTTCCTCCTCCCTGTCCTCACCCAGCTGTGCTCCCCAGGAAGGAAGAGTGCTCCCCTGTGCTGGCGGAGAAGCTCAGCGGTCCCTATACCCGGCACCGATGTCAGATCCCCGTGGCCGACCCTGGGGCCCACGGGCAGTACATGGTCTCTGTTGAGCCCAAGACGGAAGAGAAATTCATAAAAAGCTCAGAGAACAGTGAGTTTTCCCCTAGCCTTCTACATGGGGGTTCTCGGGGCAGTGCTGCTTCCTTGTGTCACCTGAAAAAACTTGGGGCCCCACATGACCCGGTCCTCAAGCTCATCGGTTTCAGAACAGCCCAGTCCAGGAACCACAAGTGAACAGAAGGAGTTCCCATCTCTACTTGAACTTCTCAAGAACAACAAAAGAATGACTAAAAAAATAAGAAAGATACAATTAATAGCCACATGGTCACTTTAAGTGTCTTTCCCCCTCTTTCCAGTGCTCACTTCTCCTCCCCAACTCTGCAGCTTCCCTGAAGGTTCCCCTGCTGACCAAACTCTCCTGATCTTCCCACCAAAGCCTTCCCTCCCTGACTTTAGAATTCTCCACGGAGTTCCGAGCTCAGCCTTCCGTGCAGTTGGTCTGTATCTACATGGTCAACTGGCCATGCAGCTGCAGCAGGGACTGAAGGTGGCAGAAAAAGCTGAAGGCGTTGACATGGGGACGGATGTGTAGCCGCACCCAGGTGCCCAGGGAGGGGACCTCGGCCTCCACCCCTGCCGCTCACCCACTTGCACCCACAGGAGATCCCTTAGGGACTCCGAAGGGTTCAAGTGCACAAACATGTAAAGGTCCTAGTCTAGCATGTAGGATTCCTCAGCAAACCACAGTCATCACATAGAGGTGACCACGCTTTCATTTCTGATGAGTAAACTGAAATCAGAGTGGTCAAGTGACTTACCAAAGGCTGCTCAGCTCGTGGGCGTTGGCCCAGGGCTGGAATCCAAAACTGCTCACCCCACGCCCACGGCTCTCCTTTCTCTGCACTTTGCCCCTTCCAATATGCCGGCCAGCCCGCTGAGCAGGAGGTGCTGTCTGCACAGCACCCTTTCTACTAGTGGAAGGGCCCACAGCTGGCGGCGAAGGCCCGTGAATCTCTGGTGGTGAGACCGTGCGGCGGCGCCTGTTGGTGTGGAGGGACAGAAGCTGGAATTGAGGTCAGGCAGGATCGCAGGGAAGGTGAAGCAGGTGGGTGGCGTGATGGAGCCCAGGACGCTGGAGTTACAACGCTGGGCCTACGGCACGGCCTCTGCCTCAGATGAGCTGCTTGTCCTTGGGCAACCTACTTAAGTGCTCTGGGGGGCAGTTTTCCCATCTGGAAAACAGGGCTGGTTTCTAGTACCGACCCTGCAGAGTTGTTGTTAGAACTGAATGAAATCAGCACAGGCGCACGTGTACGGCCCTGCCGGGAGCACAACCAGTACACTAAGAAGGAAACCAATTGCTAGGGGCTTTGTCTTTACTTTATATATTAGGATTAAGCTATGCCTAGAGCTGCTCTACTATAAGTGTTTTTTAGAATAGCCCCAGGGAAGGGCTGCTCAGCTCACAGCAGATGCTGATATGGTGGAAGGCAGGACCCATGGCCAGCAGGGAACGCTGGGGAGGTCCCATCTGAGGACAGATGCTAAGGTCACCCCCTCTTGGCCTCCCTCCCTCCAGTCCAGATGGCCCGTCCAACCCTCAACGTGACTAAGGACAGAAGCAGCTACAGCCTGCGCTGGGAAGCCGAGGAACTCTTCTACAAACACATCAGCTACACCTTCCAGGTCCAGTACAGGAAAGATGCGGCCTCCTGGGAGGTGAGGGTCTGCGGCAGTGGGGGGGCGTGGATGGGTGGAGGGCAGGTAGGAGGGAAGGCACCCAGGCGACTCGGTGACTGAGGGGTGGCCACAGGGATTTTGTTAGGATGATCTGAGAGGTCAGCAGGCCACTGCCCCATCTCTTGGGGAAGGAACTGAGGCTCAGAGGAGCATTGTGACTTGGTCAAATGGAACTCGACCCTGAATCGCACTGGGCACAGAGCGCCTGGGCAGGAAAGGCTCAGAGACCAATGGGATCGATTTTCAAGAGCTGCAAAGCCCTGGAACGTTTCTTCAGAGGAATCTTCTCCAGAGTCCCAATGTGCAGCCTCCAGGAGCAGGCTGCTCTGCTGAAGGAGGTGGGACAGGGTTCAGACTCCAGCCCCCAGCCCAGCAACCCCTGGGTCCATGAATGCAGAGCAGAAACCACTGAGCCAGCCCCAGTCCTCAGGCTACAGATGGGGAAACTGAGGCCTGGAGAGGTTGTTTCAACCCTGGTGCTGGGAGTGGCCCTGGGCTCCTGAGCACCTGTCTCAGAGCCCGGGTTCTGGTGCACACACTGCATCCCCGGGAGGTCATCTTTTGGGGTCCGGGCTGCCCCCAGAGAAGCTGGAAGTTGTGGAGTCTCAAAATGAGTGCTGCCCCCTGAGGGCACTGAAGAGAGTCTCCCAGGGGTGGAAGTGATGTGGTAGCAGCTCTAGGGATGCAGCTGCAGCAACAACTGAAGGAAAAGCTGGAGGCATTGACATGGGGAGGAGTGTGTAGTTGGGCCTAAGTGCCCAGGGAAGGGGCCTCAGCCTCAGCCCACCCTGCTCACCTATCTGCCCCTGCAGGAGAGCAAGGCAGAGACCCTCCACAACACCCACAGCATGTCCCTGCCACCTCTGGAGCCATCCACCAGGTACTGGGCCAGGGTCAGGGTCCAGCCCACCCCCGGCGGCTACAGTGGGATCTGGAGCGAGTGGAGTGAGGAGCACGCCTGGGACACGGAGTGGGGTATGTCTGCCCAGCTGCCACTGCCCCTCCTGCTGCAGGCCAGATGCAGGGGCATTTTTCCCTCTTTATGTGTCAGTTGTCATTGGAAAAGGACACCTGGGATACCACTCAGGCTGCAAAAGAAGCCTAAAGAGCTGATCCATCCATCACCCCTCCCTCAGCCTAGAGCTTAGGCCTCTGTTAATGTGACCTGTGGCTTCAACTTTAAGGCAGTCACATCCCAGTGCCTCCTCAGCCTGAGTTTCCTGTTACCATGTGTATTAGTTAGGGTTCTCTAGAGAAACAGAATCAACAGGGAACACATGCAAATATAAAATTTATAAAAGTGTCTCACGTGACCGCAGGAATGCAGATTCCAAAATCCTCAGGGCAGGCTGTGAAGCTGACGATTCCGATGGAGGCTCTGGATGAACTCCACAGGAGAGGCTCACCAGCCGAAGCAGGAATGGAACCTATCTCTTCTGAATCCTCCTTAAAAGGCTTCCCGTGATTAGATTAAGCATCACTCATTAAGGAAGATACTCACCTTTGGTTGCTTACAAATGGAATCAACTGTGGATGCAGCTAATGTGATCATGATCTAATTCTATGAAATGTCCTCATAGCAAAAGACAGGCCAGCACTTGCCCCACCAGTTAAACAGGTACCACAACTTGACCAAGTTGACACATGTCCCTAACCATGACAGTCCACCCCTTGTCAACTTGGCAGCTATATATATATATCACCTTAAACCATACTTAATTTCTGAATGAAAACAATAAAACACACATTTATTTTCCTTTTACCTGACAATACTCAATTGTCCTGCATATACTGGAAACACATTAAATCTCTCCAGAATAGGGTGCAAATCCTTGAGCAACATTCATTCTTAAACTTGATATCTTACAACTTAAATAGTATAACGTGAACAAAACAGCATTACAGTCCTTGTTTCTGTAACTGATCACGTGGTCGAAGTTCATATTTATCACTACCTTCTTCCACTACCCATTCCATGTTCCCTTTACCCTCAGCAAGCACTTCAGTTGGCCGTGGTTCTTTGCCTGGTGGGGTGACCCAAACCTTCATTCCTGAAGTTTCAGAGCCATTGGTAGTCCTGCCTGGATTGGGTTGTTGCAGTTTTTCATTGATTTTAACCACAGGGCATGGTAGTACTAAAAGACGCCCTAGAGGATCTCCTATATTCCAAGAAAACTCTTCTTTACCTCCATTATGTAGTTGCAGTCCTACTTCCTCCTGATAGTCAGGGTCAATTACCCCAGACAATAATGTAATCCCCTTCTTGGCTTGTTGATCCAGTGGCATAAGTAGCCCAAAGTGACCAGGTGGCAGTCTTAACTTCCAGTTCAGTGGTATCACTGTTGTTTCTCCTGGAGAAAGCACACCCCGTTTTGGAACTAAAACCTGTAGACCAGCAGAGCTCAGGGTAGCAGAGACAGGAAGCAAAAAATCTTCCTAGTGGATCACTAGGGGTAATAGTGAGTGGTACCACTCCCATTTCCACCCCTTGGTTCCTGGACCCATGGATCCTGGCTATGGGAGAAACAGCACCATACAAAGGATGCTGATTCAGAGCATATACAGCTTCCTGGAGAACATTACCCCAGCCTTTCAAGGTATTGCCACCTTGTTGGCACTGTAATTGAGTTTTCAAAAGCCCACTCCAGCGTTCTATCAATCCAGCTGCTTCTGGATGATGGGGAACATGGTAAGACCAGAGAATGCCATGAGCATGTGCCCATTCCTGCACTTCATTTGCTGTGAAGTGTGTTCCTTGATCTGAAGCAATGCTGTGTGGAATACCATGACGATGGATAAGGCATTCTGTAAGCCCACGGATAGTAGTTTTGGCAGAAGCATTGCATGCAGGGAAAGCAAACCCATATCCAGAGTATGTGTCTATTCCAGTTAGAACAAATCGCTGCCCCTTCCATGAAGGGAGTGGTCCAATGTAATCAACCTGCCACCATGTAGCTGGCTGGTCACCTCAGGGAATGGTGCCATATCGGGGGCTGAGTGTGGGTCTCTGCTGCTGGCAGATTGGGCACTCAGCAGTGGCTGTAGCCAGGTCAGCCTTGGTGAGTGGAAGTCCATGTTGCTGAGCCCATGCATAACCTCCATCCCTACCACCATGACCACTTTGTTCATGAGCCCATTGGGCAATGACAGGAGTTGCTGGGGAAAGAGGCTGACTGGTATGCACAGAACGGGTCATCTTATCCACTTGATTATTAAAATCTTCCTCTGCTGAAGTCACCCTCTGGTGTGCATTCACATGGGACACAAATATCTTCATGTTTTTAGCCCACTCAGAAAGGTCTATCCACATACTTCTTCCCCAGACCTCTTTGTCACCAATTTTCCAATTACGGTCTTTCCAAGTCCCTGACCATCCAGCCAAACCATTAGCAACAGCCCATGAGTCAGTATACAAACGCACCTCTGACCAGTTTTCCTTCCAAGCAAAATGAACAACCAGGTGCACTGCTCGAAGTTCTGCCCACTGGGAGGATTTCCCCTCACCACTGTCCTTCAAGGACACCCCAGAAAGGGGTTGTAATGCTGCAGTTGTCCACCTTTGGGTGGTACCTGCATATCATGCTGAACCATCTGTAAACCAGGCCCGAGTTTTCTCTTCCTCAGTCAATTCACTGTAAGGAACTCCCCAAGAGGCCATAGCTCTGGTCTGGGAAAGAGAAGGTAATGTGGCAGGAGTGGAAACCATGGGCATTTGGGCCACTTCCTCATATAACTTACTTGTGCCTTCAGGACCTGTTCTGGCCCTATCTCGTATATACCATTTCCATTTTACAATAGAGTGCTGCTGTGCATGCCCTACTTTATGGCTTGGTGGGTCAGGCAACACCCAGCTCATGATAGGCAACTCAGGTCTCATGGTAACTTGGTGGCCCATGGTTAAGCATTCAGTCTCTACTAAGGCCCAGTAGCAGGTCAAAAGCTGTTTCTCAAAAGGAAAGTAGTTATCTGCAGCAGATGGTAAGGCTTTGCTCCAAAATCCTAAGGGTCTGCGTTGTGATTCTCCTATAGGGGCCTGCCAAAGGCTCCAGACAGCATCTCTATTTGCCACTGACACTTCCAGCACCATTGGATCTGCTGGATCATATGGCCCAAGTGGCAGAACAGCTTGTACAGCAGGCTGGACCTGTTGCAGAGCCTCCTCTTGTTCAGGTCCCCACTCAAAATTAGCAGCTTTTCTGGTCACTCGATAAATGGGCCGGAGTAGCACACCCAAATGAGGAATATGTTGTTGCCAAAATCCAAAAAGACCAACTAGGCATTGTGCCTCTTTTTTGGTTGTGGGAGGGGCCAGATGCAGCAATTTATCCTTCACCTTAGAAGGGATATCTCGACATGCCCCACACCACTGGACACCTAGAAATTTCACTGAGGTGGAAGGCCCCTGTATTTTTGTTGGATTTATCTCCCATCCTCTGACACGCAAATGCCTTGCCAGTAAATCTAGAGTAGTTGCTACTTCTTGCTCACTAGGTCCAATCAACATGATAGCATCAGTATAATGGACCAGTGTGATGTCTTGTGGGAGACAGAAATAATCAAGGTCTCTGCGGACAAGATTATGACATAGGGCTGGAGAGTTGATATACCCCTGAGGTATGACAGTGAAAGTATATTGCTGACCTTGCCAGCTGAAAGCAAACTGTTTCTGGTGGTCCTTACTAATAGCTATTGAGAAAAAAGCATTTGCCAGATCAATAGCTGCATACCAGGTACCAGGGGATGTATTGATTTGCTCAAGTATTGATTTGCTCAAGCAATGATACCACATCTGGAACAGCAGCTGCAATTGGAGTTACCACCTGATTGAGCTTACGATAATCCACTGTCATCCTCCAAGACCCATCTGTTTTCTACATAGGCCAAATAGGGGAGTTGAATGGGGATGTGGTGGGAATTACCACCCCTGCATCTTTCAAGTCCTTAAGAGTGGCAGTAATCTCTGCAATCCCTCCAGGAATCCGGTATTGCTTCTGATTTACTATTTTGCTTGGTAGGGGCAGTTCTAGTGGCTTCCACTTGGCCTTTCCCACCATAATAGCCCTCACTGCACGAGTTAGAGAACCAACGTGGGGATTCTGCCAGTTGCTCAGTATGTCTATACCAATTATACATTCCAGAACTGGGGAAATAACTACAGGATGGGTCTGGGGGCCCACTGGACCCACTGTGAGATGGATCTGAGCTAAAACCCCATTGATCACCTGGCCTCCATAAGCCCCCACTCTGACTGGTGGTCCAGAGTGACGTTTTGGGTCCCCTAGAATTAATGTCACTTCTGAACCAGTGTCTAATAATCCCTGAAATATCTGATCATTTCCTTTTCCCCAGTGCACAGTTACCCTGGTAAAAGGCTGTCAGTCTCCTTGGGGAAGTCTTGGAGGAAGATTAACAGTATAAATTTGTGGCAGTGTAACAGGTTTCTCCCCCAAAGGGATCTGGCCTCCCCTTCATTCAAGGGGCTCAGGGTCTGTAAACTGTTTCAAGTCTGGAAATTGATTAAGAGGCCATGACTCTGTGTTTCTGTAATTCAGGTTAGACTTCTGTTCATTTGACCTAGAACTCTTTTGTTTATACAGCTTGAGCAAGAATTTAGTAGACTGCCCTTCTATTGTATTTCTAGGTACCCCATGATTTACTAGCCAATGCCACAAATCTCTGCGTGTAATATAATTTTGACGCCTGCTTTGAGTTTGCTGTGTATTATAATAGCCACGTCTATCCTGTCTTTGGCAATTAAGTGCTGCCACCTGGCTTCTGCCAACTCGGGATCCTGTCATCCCCATTGTGTTTAAGGATTCCAGTTCAGTGACAGCAGTTCCTACAGTAATATCTGACCTACAGAGAAGTGCAACCACAGAGCTCTTTAGGGATGATGGTGCTAGTCTCACAAATTTATTTCTCACAGTTCTGGTAAAAGGTGCATCCTCCGGACATTCCTGGGGCGTAAGAGCAGACTTTGCATGATAAATCCACTCTAACATTCCAATCTCTCTAAGCCTCTGGATCATCTACATTATACCAGGGCAGTTCTGGCATTTCAACCTCAGGTAATGTTGGCCACCTTTTAATCCATGTTTCAACCAACCATCCAAACAAACTGTTAATACCTTTTCTAACCCCTCGAGCTATAACATTGAATGCAGAATCTCTGCTTAGTGGGCCCATATCAATAAATTCAGCCTGATCCAGCCTTATATTCCTCCCACCATTATCCCACACCCTTAAAATCCATTGCCACACATATTCCCCTGATTTCTGTCTATATAAATTGGAAAACTCACACAGTTCTTTTGGAGTATAATGTACCTCTTCATGTGTGATACTTCGTTTCTCACCTTTAGGGGCCTGTTGGGACTTTAGTTATATTATAGGTCTGGAAGAAATGAGGGGTGGGGGGGGTGGGTCATGAGTAGAATTAGAAATATCTTCCAAGCCATTTGTTTCAGGGCTTTCGTTTGCAGTTTCATCTGGTGAAATAGGATTAATAACTTTAGGGCTAATCCCTTCAGAAGGAGGTTGGGTGGCCAATTCCTCAAGGCAGGCTAGAGGTGGGGCGGTTATGTCCTCAGAGCAAACTATTACAGGGTTATATAGAGAAGACTCAGCATGATCTAAGGTTTCAACCTCATCCCCGACATCATTATCATCAATCCATATGTCACCATCCCATTTTTCAGGGTCCCACTCCTTTCCAATCAATGCCCTCACTTTAACAGCAGACACCATGCAAGATTGAGATTTCAGTTTATGTTGTAAAGTTGCTACTCTAACAATAAGATTCTGAGTCTGATTTTCAGAGATCTCAAGTTTACGGCTACAGGAAATAAGATTTTCCTTCAGGATGCTCATAGAAACATCTACATCTTTCAGACGGCACTTAACTTCTCATTTGAAGCCTTAAGCCCATTCCTTTCACCCCTTAACGTAGCCGGTGTATCTAACAAGAACCAAGCAACATCTCTATACCTCTTATTTCTACAAAACTCTGTAAAGGTGTCAAAAACATTATCCCTCAGGTCTGGCTTCGTACAAGCGAAGCATTAGGAGAATTGAATGATGATATTTTGACTATGTCTTTTGCCAACTCACTCCGTGGATTGGGAGTGTCATTCTGATTATGGGAATCAGAGTCCTTAGTGTCTCTGAGCCCAGTCAGAGTAGAAAACCATTCATAAAAACCCATTTTTAAGATTCTGTTTCTTAAGAACCACTCCTGGTACCAAGATGTATTAGTTAGGGTTCTCTAGAGAAACAGAATCAACAGGGAACACTCTCAAATATAAAATTTATAAAAGTATCTCACGTGACCACAGGAATGCAGAGTCCAAAATCCACAGGGCAGGCCGATGACTCCGATGGAGGGTCTGGATGAACTCCACAGGAGAGGCTCGCCAGCGGAAACAGGAATGGAACCTGTCTCCTCTGAATCCTCCTTAAAAAGCTTCCCGTGATTAGATTAGAGGAAGACACTCCCCTTTGGCTGATTGCAAGTGGAATTAGCTGTGGATGCTTCTGACGTGATCATGATCTAATTCTATGAAATGTCCTCAAAGCAAAACACAGGCCAGCACTTGCCCAAACAGATAAATAGGTACCACCACTTGGCCAAGTTGACACATGTCCCTAACCATGACATCATGGAAGCAAAGACCTGCAGACTAGGATCTGGGTTTGGAATGCTGATTGGATTTTTTGATCTTCCTTCACCTCTGTGCACTTGTCACTTTCATTGTCCCCTCACATTTCCTAATAGTGACCACAAGGAGACACATACAGTGACAAGGGCCATGGGTGGTTTCAGGGGGATAGAGAGGGCTCCGGGAGCACGCACCTGTCTACAGCCACCCTTGGTTGGGAAGAGCCCAGAGCTGTACTCAAGCAGAAAGGAAGGAAGGGCCACCAGGCCCAGGAGAAGGCAGAAGAGGGAATCCTGGAGGAGGCTCAGCCTGTGAGAGGCTTAAGGCCGGAGCAGCAGGAGGTGTTAGGGAGCCCCTGACTGGCCTTTGCACATGCTTCATCCTCTGCCAACATGGCTTTTCCCCATCTCCACCTCTCCAAAACTTCCCTGTTCCTTGAGGCCCACTTACATGCTGCCTTCTTCAGGAAGCCTCCCATGATTGCCATGGGTTGTAGTTATTGCCACTCCATGCACAAAAGCCTGCTACTGGAAATGATCTAATTCTGCTGTGCCCTCCCAGCACTTTGAACATTGTGGCGGGAAGTCAGCTCAATGCCCTCCCAGCTTTGCATGTACCTACTCCCCCAGGGCATCCGCTGTGACAGGGAATTTCTAGAGTACTGCACCCATACGGAGCAGGGACTGGGAGGGCACTGACCCGGTCCCAACCCTCCCCTTGCCTCCTAAGTCTCCTGCCTGCTCCAGATGTGATGTTAATGCTCCTTTTCCCTTCTTGGCTGCCCCGGCAGTGCTGCCCGTGTGGGCGCTGGTGCTCATTCTGATCATCCTCACGCTTGCCTTGCTCCTGGCCGTCCGCTTCTGCGGCATCTATGGGTACAGGTGAGGGGACCCCACGGGGCAGGTGGGTGGGCACCAGGGGCACCTGGCTCGGGGCTCCCTCCAGTCCCTGCTCGACCACAAACCCCCTGTGGGGCCTTGAGAAGTCCTGCCTACTCCCTGGGCCTCAGTTTCCCCTCTGTACAAGATCATGGGAATGGCTGGCCCTGAGATTTCTGGCCCCTCTCACCTCCTGGTGTCTTTCCAGGCTGAACCGCAAGTGGCAAGAGAAAATCCCCAACCCCAGCAAGAGCCGCCTCTTCCAGGTACATCTGCCCTTGACAGCAGCCATTGGTAATGGGGGGAGGTGGGATGAGTTCTCTGCTCCTGCATCCCCATGTCTCTGTCCCCACCCCCGTCCTTCCCCGCCCCGTGGGCTTTGAGTGACTGCAGGGCAGGGACCCTGTAAGCTTTGAGAGGCCTGCAGTGCTGTTCCTGGGGCCCTGGAGGTGAAGGAGCCCCAGCCCCACCCACGGGAGTAGGGTTGGGAGACTTGAGGGCTAGAAGGTCCTGGGCCCAACTGAGCTCAAAGGAAGGGGTTCCTTCGCCAGGGCTGGGAGGGGGTGGGAGGGGGGAGGACATCCGAGCTGAGTTTGGCAGGGTCAGAGGTGGTGGGAAAGGTTCCTGTGAGCAGAAGTAAAGGTCTCCTGGTACACCAGGGTCTTTCATTAAGGGAACCAGCGTGGGCGGGAAATGAGGCCAGGGGGCCACGGGGCTGCTGGGAGGCAGAGTGTGCTGCCAGCGCCCGGCGCCGGGCCCCCTTGGTCAGGGCGGCAGGGCCGCTTTCTGTGCCGACGGCCTTATGGCCCGCGTGGAGGAGGGCTGGGGGGCTCGGGCACACAGCCGCCGGTCTTGATGCTCGGGGGGCCTTGGGGACCTCACAACCCCCTCTGGGCCTCACTGTTCCACTTCAGAGGCCGTGGCGTGGCCCGACGGGGCTGAGGTTCCTTCCAGGTCTGGGGGGTTCTCGTCACCCACCCCTCCACTCCCTGCCCCACCCCCACCTTCCCGAGGCCCCCCAGACCCCACAGACAGAAATGTCCTTCCTCTTCCCAGAACGGAGGTGTGGGGCTCCAGCTCCCGGAGAGCACGTCGGCCTTCCTCAGCAGGAGGCCCCCCCACAAGGAGCCATGGGACAGCCCCGTCTCCAAGCTTGTGGGGTGAGTGTCTGGCTGCCAGGCTCGCTCCTGACCGCTCAGAGGGCAGTGGTGGAGTGGGGTGGGGAACTCTGTCGGGCCCATCAGGGTCTCCAATAAGGTGCTTTGGTCTGTGGTGCACTGTGAAGGGACCTCAAGGAAGCTGGTTTACTCTAAAGCAGGAGACACCTCAGTCAGATATCAGCAAGAACTTCCTAAGCCTCAGGTTAGCAGAGGGCCAGATGGTGAATTTGACCAGAGGCAGGAGTCTGGGACAGATGACCTCCATTGAGCTCCTGCCTGGGGCACTGCACACCGCCGAGGCCTCTGGGCTTCCCTAGAGTCTCAGTGGGGGTGGCAAGGGCTGCAGACCCTCGGGCTGGTGCCTTCAGCCCACCACTGCCTTTTCTCAAGGACAGTTGATTGTGTGGCTGATAGAATGTAGGAGCTCCGGGTGGGTCCGTCATGCACGGCTGGTTTGACCCTGTGCCCTGAAGGACCTCACCAGGTAGAAGGAAGAGGAGACCCAGATCTGGCCAGTCCAAGGTACACTTTGAGGAAAAGCAAGGAGGCCCTGGTGTGTAGTGCACAGGGAGACTGAAACAAAAGTCCTTCCTTCTCTGGAGCCCTGACCCTCCTGTAACACTCCCCACAAGCCCTGGGTGGGGTCAGGCCTTCCAGAGTCACCCCTTGTCCCTTGTGCATGAGCTGAGGCACCTGCTCAGAGTGGGCCCAACATCTCTGCTTCTGTCCTCCCTGCAGAATGTCCCCTGCAGTCTGCAGGGACAGTGACGTGTCAGCTCTCACCACAGAGAACCCTAAGGACACTTGTGATCCACCATCTGAGCCTGGCTGGGCTCTGGCCACCTCAGACCTGTCCCCGGAGCAGCCGCCCAGCCCTTGGCCCAGTCCGTCACCCACCCCAGGCAGGCCCAAGAGCCAGGCCTCTGGCTTTGACTTCAACGGCCCCTACCTGGGGCCACTGCACAGCCATTCCCTGCCGGACCTCCAGTGCCAGCTGGCGCCCCCACAGGCAGGCGTGAGCTCCCGGGGCTCCCTGGAGTACCTGTGTCTGCCTGCCGGGGGGCAGGTGCAGCTGGTCCCCCTGTCCCAGGTCCTGGGTGGGGCGTGGAGGCCCTGCCCAGGGACTGAGGGGACCCCCTCCCTGGAAGCAGGGGAAGGCCCGGCCTCTCCTCACTCTGGGCCGACGGTGGGTGCACAGGCCCCACGGGACAGCCCAGCTGCGCTGCCCACTGCCACTGGGGACCCTGAGGAAGGCGTCCTGGCCTCTGGCTATGTCACCACCGCAGACCTGGTGTTCACCCCACCCTCAGGGGCCCCATCTGTCCCCCTGGTTCCTTCCCTGGCTCCCCCTCTGGGCTTCCCTTCAGACCAAAACCACAACCTCAGTCCTGCCCTGGCCACTGGGCCCCCCATTGCCTCAGTGCCCCTGCAGCCAGGCTTTGAGGACTATGTGGGGCTCCCTGCAACCATAGGCCAGTCCCCCAAGCCCAGTCTGGGCAGTCCCACATCCCCTGCAGCCAGCAGCCCAGGCCTAAGCCCAGGGGGACCCCTGGCACCTGAGACCCCTGTGTCCCCTCAACCTGAGGGTCTTCTGGTCCTGCAGCAGGTGGGTGATTATTGCTTCCTCCCTGGCCTTGGGCCTGGGCCACTCTCACCCCGGAGCAAGCCCTCCTCTCCTGGACCTTGTCCTGAGATGGGGGGCCTGGACCAGCTTATCCAAGCCAAGAAGCCTCCTCCATGCCAGGCCATGCCCCAGGTACCAGCTGTTCAGCTCTTCAAAGCCATGAAGCAGCAAGACTACCTGTCGCTGCCCCCTTGGGATGTCGGCAGGGCTGGGGAGGTGTGCTGAGACCCTCCAGGCTGGAGAGTGAGGAAGGAGAGGTCTGCCTTCCCTTTGTCTTGCCTTCTGTCCCGGTGTCCTATTCCCGGTCATCTCCGCAAAGCCCAGGAGAGACCTCCATGGTGCAATGGATGGAAACTTGGAAAATGAGTCAGCTCCATAACCACTTTCTCCTCCTGCCCTTCACCAAATCACTTCTCTCTCACTCAGTCTTGCTCTCATGCACACACACACACACACATACACACACTTTCTTTGAAATTAACTTTTTCTCAGATCTGGTATTAATAGAGGTTTCCATACATACTCGTACCATTTCCCTTTCCTGTTCTTTTTAAATCGGATTCTTTGCTTTTGCTGTTTTGTTCCCTCTTTATTTCAGTGATTTTTTTAAAAATTAGAGTGAGTTGGGGTCCAAGCCGAGCCTGTTCTGAGAGTGAGACACGTGTGGTTGTGCTTGAGGATTGTGCAGCTGCAGCAGGTGCTAACGTGCAGGGCAGGCCCAAGGCAGGTGGCCCTGGGGGGCTTGGGGCTGGGAGGGTCTGCGTGGGCCCTGGGCCAGCTCACCTCAGATGCTGGCAGTCCCAGACACAGCATCAAAGTACCAGTCTTGATGGTCACTCCCAGAAAACGGCGAGGGACCTGGAGAAGTGTGCGAGGAAGGAACACGAGAGACTGCGTGTGAGCTCCTGGAAGCCCTGCTGCTTTTCACTCGGATGGCTGGGGGCTCTCAGGGGACTGGAGACCCCGCAATGAGAGACGTCCTGTGAAAGGCTGATGAATGGCTGCAGTGACCCCCTTGCCACCCACAGGCTGGAGGCAGCTGGGGAAGTGTGGGAGAAGAGGTGGCTCAGGAATGCACACCTGCTGGAGACAAGTTGGAAAGTACTGTGCGCAAAGGAGAGTGACCAAAGGACAAACACATTGTGGGGTTTTTCATCCAAACTGCCCAGTTCCCCTCCCTTCCAAAAGCGCTGCTCTGACCGACCATATGGTAAGGGCTGCGGGTCAATGTTGAGCCTGTACTGAGGGTCGCCTGTCTTTGAAGTCTTTGCCTTTCTGAGATGCAAAGAAGAAAGAGAAAATCCGGCATTAGATTGTTTTAATTTGCATTATTTGATAACTACCAAGTTTGCACACATCTTCATAGTTTCTTGGACACTGATTTTTTTTATCCTGCTAAGCTTAGTGTTTTATGCTCAAGGCCTTTGTTTTATTGGGTGTTCATCTTTTTTCTAAGTTTTTTTTAAATGATTTGGCCATAGCCTTTTGTGAATGGTGCAATTTTTTTTCTAGTCTCTGGTTCGCCTTCTAAGTTGGTACATGCAGCTTCTCGGTCTGCACAGTTTTCACGTTTTTGTGCTGTCTCCAGCTCCATCAGGGAGCCCCTGCACAGCACCACTCTTAGTGCAGGTTAGAAAGGCCCTCTCCACTTCAAACTGTACATGTGCCAATTTCTATTTGTTCTAGGTCTTTTCGGGGTTTCGAGCTTTATCTTTAAAATTTTTAATTACTTTGGAATTTCATTTGGTGGAAGCTGTGAGATGGAGATCTAGTTTTGTGTTTTTCCCAAATGAGAAGCCAGTTGTTTTTGCATCATTTGTTGAATCATCTGTCGTTTGTCCTTGCATTTGAAATGCCGCTTTTATGATATAGAAAATCCTTGTACCTCAGTTTCTAGGCTTAGAATTTATTACATTGTTCTCTCGGTGGCACCTCACTCTTTTGAGTATTGTAGGTTTATAGTATGTTTCATTAAGTGGCAGAGAATGATTCTTGGTTTTTATTGTTGTTGTCGTTCTCTTTTAATTATGTTCATTACAGCAATGTTTGTTATAAAATGAAATTAGGGCAACTAAGATGTTTGACAATACTGAAATTACCATCAAAGTTTTAGTACGTTCTAAAGTAGACTACTCTGTGAAAAATGATTGGATCTCCATACATTAGGTAGTTCAAGATATTAATTCCCAAATGTTTGGACATGATTATGTGGAAAAATTGCAATGTAATATGTATAACATAAAACAAAAACAAACCCTAAGCCTGTGTATATATGTTAGAGTAACTGGGGGAAGGACAGCTCCTTCCTGGCCTCAGTTTCCCCATCTGCAACCTGAGGACTGGGGCTGGCTCAATGGTTTCTGCTCCGCACTCCGTGGACCCAGGGACCACCTGGGCGGGGGGCTGGAGCCTGAGCCCTGCCTGTCCCATTTTCTTCATCAGAGCAGTCTGCTCCTGGCGGCTGCATAGTGGGGTTCTGGGGAAGAATTCTCCAAATAAATGTCTCCAGGGCTTTGCAACTCTTGAAAATCCATCCCAAGTCTCTGAGCCCTCCCCGTCTTGGCGGTCTGTTCTTTCTTGTAATTCAGGGTCGAGTGGGTTCATTTTGACGGTGTCACAACACCTCTCTGAGCCCCAGTTCCTTCCCTAAATGATGGCACAGTGGCCTGCTGACCGCTCGGGTTTGCAATCCCATGGTCCAGTGGCCGCCTCTGACCGGCCCTCCTGGGTCTCTTCTCACTCATTCACCCACCCACCTCCCTCCCCATCCATGCACCTACCCCCATCCTCATCTCCCAGGAGGCCATATCTTCTTGTACTGGGCCTGGGCGGTGTGTCCTGCATCTTTGGAGTACAGCCCCTCTGCTTCCCAGCGCAGGCGGCAGCTCTTACCACCCTTCGCCACGTTGCAGGTTGGGAAGGCCATCTGGACTGGAGGGAGGGATGCCTTCAGGGTGGGTCCAACTCTCAGCCTCACATGCAGCATTCTTGGTGCGATCAGCCCTGGTCCTGGCCCCCAAGCCCAGCCCATGTTGGTGACTCTGTGTCCCCCTCCGTGCTGGGAGATGAGGAGATAGCCACCGTCTGTCCATCGGGAGTGAGAGATGGCCACATCACTGGTCCCTCATTGGAGCTGAAGGGCCCAAGTCTGGCAATCATGTGCCTATACCCTAAGTAAACGCGTTTGCTGGCGTCTCTCAGGCACTTGCCTTTCGTGCATCCTGGAGGAACGTGGGCAGAGTTCCAGGCCCTGGGAAGGTGCCCTTTTCCACCCCACTGCTCCAGCCTATCTCATCTGTGCTGCTGCCCTGGGTGGCTATCCAGGCATGGGACTGTCCTCTGTTCTATGTCGAGACAGAATGCAAATACTGATGCCCTTTTAGAGGGAGGACTCGGGGGCATCGCTACAGACGCCCCGTCCCGGCCCCGAGAGGCTGGTCCAGCATTGAGGGGACACAGGCTGGGCTCCCCACTCCGGCCCTGGGTCCACCCCAGGGAGGGATGTCAGGTGCCACGGAGAAGAGCCCTGAGAGAGGCTGTGGTCAGATGAATCCTGGCCTCCAAGGACATCTGTGCCTGGACCCTGGAACCTGTGAATGTGTTGCCTTACTTGGCAAAAGAGACTGTGCAGGTGTGCTTAAGTGAAGGGCGTGGGGGGGTGGTGGTGGTGTCAGCTTTGACAATGGGGCGGACCCTCAGTGTAAGCCCAGGGAGGCCGTGGGAGATCTGAGTACATGCAGAGGAGAAGGGGATGCATGGAAGCAGGGAGAACAGTGGGAGGTGCTGGTGGCTGACTTTGAAGATGGAGGAGGGACCCGGGATCAAGGAGGGCAGGGAGTGCAGCTCTAGAAGCTGGAAAGGTGAGGAGACACTCCTTCCCCTGGAGCCCGTGGAGGCAGCGTGGCTCTGCAGCACTGTGACATTGGCCCAGAGACATGAGTTTCCGACTTGTGGCTTCCAGAACCTTAAGAGGACCCATCTGTGTTGTTTTGAGCCATTTGGTTGGTGGGGATTTGTTACAGCAGTCCCAGGAAGCTCACACAGAGGCGGAAGGTTCTAGGCAGGGCTGAGCAAGCATCAGTGGCCTTCCCTCTCGGAGCCTCTGTTTCCTCATCTGCGAGATGGAGAGCGGAGTAACCAACTGCTCAGCCCGCCCCTCGGGAAGGGGTCAGTGAAGGGGGGTCTCAGCTTTAGACTCACTGAAGAGCAGCCCACGGGCAGGTCTGCACCTGTGGCTAAAGTGTCCCATGGGAAAAGGATCCAGCACGGCCCAGCCTGAGTTCTCACTTATCCTGCGAAAACAAGCCTGATCCCTCTCAGGCTTCAGGACATGCAGACACTAAAGGATCTTCTGCAGGCGGAAAAGGGCCCAGATTTTTTATTTCGGGGTCAGGGGTTGGGGCAGAGGGAAGGCGGCATCGCAGCAGGGAAAAGAATGCAGCCTCGAGAGTCCGAGCTGAGCCCGAATCCGGGACCTCCTTCTTTTTCCTTGTGGGGCTGGGGGAGAGTTTCTTGGTCTCCCTTTATAAAAGTATAAAGTGGGAGTCAGAGATCAGCCTCCGAGGAGCTGCAGAGTCTGGCGGAAACCTGCCACTCTTCCCCCGTGCCCACGCTGCTGCGTCCTAGCAGTGAAAGGCTGGGGCCAAGGGCCTCCTGGACTGTTAAAGTGTGGACAAATAGAAGCGAATACCAGAGCTATCTTCTCCTCAGGGTCTTCCAAGTACAGCAGGGACAAAATGACGGTGACGGGATCACATTTATCTGCATTGTTATTTTTTATCCTCCTATGTGTCAAAGACCTCCAGACGAAAATATTCCTTCTCCCTTCCCCCAGCCCCGACCCTCCACCAGCCCAGTCCCACTATCTCCCTCCCTCTCCCCCCTCCCCATTCTAGAAAAATTCATGCTGGGTAGATGTGGTCATGAGGGCGGGAGAATGTGTTGGGGGACTGGGGTGAAGGGACTGAGAACACACCAGAACCCCGGAGGCAGGAATAGTGCGGGAAGGGGAGCTACCTTTAGGCTATGTGCGCAGGCTGAGTCTACACACTGTGAGGACCTACTGTGCGCCAGGCACTGTCCTGGGCACAAGGGATAGAGCAGAAAGCTAACCAGCCCTTATCCGCATGAGGCCAACACAGTAATCAAGTGTATTACGTAAGGGGATAGAGCATGATTTCTGGGGCAGGTGTGGTTTTCAGAAGACCTCACAGCGGTACTGGCATTTGAGCAGAGACCTGAAGGAGAAAAGGGAGGAAGCCACTCAGATTTCACAGAACAGAGAGGCAGGGGTGTGTCCAGAAAGTTCCACCAACAGGGAGGAGGCCGGGGTGGCCGGAGTGGAGGGAGAGGAGAGTGTGGGAACTGAGCTGGGGCCAGGCCATGGTCTGCTCTGCCTTTTACTCTGGGCACATGGTGAGCCCTGGAAGGTTCGGGGCCGGGAGCGGTCTGAGAATCCCAGTCTGGATTGGGAAGGACTTGAAGGGAGAGCAAGGGTAGAGGCGGGAAGGCCCGTGAGGAGGCTGTCATGGGATGCAGGAGAGATTAGGTGGCTGAAACCAAGGCCAAAGCAGCAGACTGATGGTCAGATTTTAGATGTTGTGCGAAGACAGAGAGGACAGAATTTGCGGGGGGGATTGGACATGGTATTTGAGACAAACACATGACAAAATGACCCAAGTTCTCTGGCCAGATTACTTGAAGCACGGAGTTGCCACTTACTGAGAAGGGGAAGACTGTGGGAAAGCAGGTTACGGAGGGCGGGGAATACCATTTGAAGCGTGCTCAATGTGGAGTGACCACTGGCAGTCCCAAAGGAGATGGCAATTAGGAGATAGTGGTGGAGATGAGAGATCCCGAGAGCGGAGATAGAGAAGAAAACACAGAGCAAAAGGGATAGGGGTATGTTTTCTAAGAATTGTTCTGGTTGGGTTACCAAAGTATCACTTGTAATATTTTCGGAGAACTATAAATAAACATCTGAACTCCTTCTGTTCACTTGTGGTTCCTGGACTGGGCTGTTCTGAAACTGATGAACTTGAGGACCGGGTCATGTGGGGCCCCAAGTTTTTTCAGGTGACACAAGGAAGCAGCACTGCCCCGAGAACCCCCACGTAGAAGGCTAGGGGAAAACTCACTGTTCTCTGAGCTCTTTATGAATTTCTCTTCCGTCTTGGGCTCAACAGAGACTGTGTACTGCCCGTGGGCCCCAGGGTCGGCCACGGGGATCTGACATCGGTGCCGGGTATAGGGACCGCTGAGCTTCTCCGCCAGCACGGGGGAGCACTCTTCCTTCCTGGGGAGCACAGCCGGGTGAGGACAGGGAGGAGGAAAGGGCCCCAGGGGTGGGGATGGGGCTGCCAGGCCTTCTGCTGGGGCCTCCAGGGAGAGGAGGGGGCTGGGGCAGGCAGGGCCCTGGGGGGCAGGGGGAGGAGGGCAGGAGCCTCTCACCCTGAGTCGGGGCTGGCCTGGTAGAAGAGAGTGAAGGAGACTGAGCTGGTCACCTCGGACCTCACTTCCCAGGAGCAGCTGAGCAGGTCGGCCCCGTTGAAGATGCACTGGAGATTCTGGGGCTGGGCCTCGTCCCCAGACGAGGCCACTGCCTTCAAGGACAGCCAGCTCCCCTGGGGACCCCTGAGGGCCACGCTCCAGCTCAGCACGAAACGGTCCCCGGTGCTGCTGATGGGGAGGAGCACGGGGTGCTCCCTCAATGCCACCATCGCCCACAGGGCAGTGAACACTTGACTGTGGCCCCTAGAACGAATCCAGCCCCTTGCCCTCTGGCAAATGACCCATGAGCTAGCAATGGATTGCTCACGTTTTCAAGCAATAAAAAATCAAATCAAATCAAATAATACTTCCCAAATCTGGAAATTAAATGGAACCCTGTGAATAAAGTTTTATAGAAGGTACCACGCCTGTTTCTGCTTTGTTTACAGCTGTTATCCTACAATGAGGTTACAGCAGAGACAGCATGGCTTCCAAAGCTACAATTTTTCACCGTCTGGTTTTTTGCATAGGACATTTGCCAACCTCTGCTCCAGAAGGGAAATTCTATCTCCTTTGCAAGGCTCAGGAGCCCTGGTTGCATCCCCGTCTCCTCCCTGACAGCTGTCCAGCCTTCTTGAAGTCGATGCCCTCAGATCCCAAAGCCTAACAGTTCTCCCAATCTGCCTCACTTCCTTGAGCCTCCCGGCCTTTGCACATGCTGTTTCCTGAGCCAGGAGTGCTCTTCCCGCTCTCCCCTCCTATTGGGCCTTCAGTTTGCAGCTGCAGAGCACTTTCCCCTGGGAAGCCTGTGCTGATCCCCAGGGGCTCCTGCCCCTGCACACAACGCCTTCCTGAGTCATGCATGGGACTATGTCCAGTGGTTCCCCGTCTCCCCAGTCTCTGCACCGAGAGCCCCATTCAGGATGGGACATTGGCACCCTTCAAACACATACGTGGAGACTATTTGAAGTGCATTCCTGGTGGCCTCTACCATCCCCTCTCCCAGACGCCAGCTTTGTGATGCTGTTGGGGAAGGAGGCAGGAAGCAAGGCGGGGGTCCTGCCCTATTTCACACCTGCAGGTAGGAGCTGGGTGGTCTAGTGACAGGATCAGGGTCCTAAATTCAGAGTGTCCTGAGCTGAGTGGCCTTCAGCAAGTCGCTTCCTTCGGTCTCAGTTTCCTCACCATTCAAATGGCACAATAAAAGTGCATGCTTTGGTATTGTTTTGAGAATCAAGTAAGGGCAACCCTGCAGCTCCTAGAAGCCAGCCATTTGCACGGATTTTGCCATATCAAGGTCAACTTTTACAAAATGTCTTCCCTGTTTGTATTTAGCCTCATTCTAAGCAATCATTTCCTCGAATCTATGAGTTTGAACTGCTAGTTGTATTTATTTCTAATATAAAGTAAAATAAAACCTATTTATCTATAAATGATCTTCTATACCCAACCAGGATCATTAATTATTTCACATGCCACTGCGGGCACTGCCCACCTTGCTGAGGGGTGGGCCACTCAGCAAGAGCGATGAGGTGACAAGCTACAGGACCCACTCGGTAAGTTGTAATTATCCATATATTCCTGCTCACATGGGGCGGTGGAAAAGTTACTAACCTCTGTGGGTGTCAAATGTCTCATCTACAAAATGGGCTGCTGCAGAAATTGGATGAGACCCATTGGTGATTGAGCTTTGTAAGCTGGCAAGTTTCTATGTGAGTCATAAGAATTATGTTCCTAAAGGGCCCAGAGTGGCTGCCGTGTGCATCACCATGTGACAGAAAAGCCAAGGACCAAAGATCTCAGGCAGCCAGCCCCAGAGTGCCACTCCCTGGGAGAAAGGTATTGCCTTGATGACACCTAGATTAGGAGTTTTGTAGTCTCTAAACTGTGAGCTTATAAATTTCCTACTGTTTCAGCCAACCCATTGCATGGTATTTGCTTGAGCAGCCAAGGAAACTAAAACATCAGGGAAAAACAAACGCAGAGTTCAATGTGAAGGTCATCCTTAAGAAAGAGGTTGGATGGAGGATGCGATTGGGTTGCAGCTCATGAGGAGGAGGTAGTGCCTCCAAGGTACAGAAAATGGTAATGTTTTATACACCATCAGCATTTACCCTCAACCCCATCCTCCTCTTTTGTCCCTGTGTTAGGCAAAACCAAAAGCTTGGTGAAATCTAACTCTTCAAGTACTTTACGTAAGTGACCCAAGCCATACCCATTGGTCTCACTTTAAATTCATGACTCTAATCCAGCCCTTAATGCTGGCAGACCTTCATCCTACACTTGCCTGTCCATTCGCTCTCCTCATCCCCACACCTTAACTCTTCTCGCAACCACCAATCCACAGCCCCCTACTCTCACTCTCAGCCTCCTCTTGTTTTGGACCTCACCAGGAGGATAGACCAGGAAAGAGCTTCCACAGTCCTCCAGCTCCAGCATCTGCACCCACACTCTCACTGCTGCACCAATGAACTGTCCGTGCTCTTGCACTCAGCCAACCCCTGCACTAATGCACTGGGTCTCCCCCCACCACATCTACATGAGCACATGGTTCCAAAATTTCTCCCTTCCCTTTCTCACCCCTATAGCATCAGTTTGGCCTCCTACTGAATTGCTCCCATTGGCTCACAACATGTCATTTCTTCCATCCTTGGAAAAAAAAATATTTTCTTGGCCCCAATTCTTGCACCATCTTACATCTTGTTTCTCTTCTCCCATTCCAACTCCTCTCCATCCATTTTATCTTTAACCTACTCGGATTGAGATTTTGGCCCATATTTCTTATCACCTTCAAGGTCAACAGGTTGGTGCCAGTCACCATTATTCTCATCTAGAATTGTGGGAAATCCTCCTAAAAGAGTTTCCTGTTTCCATCCTTGGCTGCCCATATCCTCTATTCACAACACAGAAGCCAAAGGTAGGGTGAGTGCCAGTTGTCTGATGAAAAACTCACAATGATTCTCCTATACAGCTGGAGTAAAAGCTAAGTCCTCTCAACACGTTACAAAATCTGGTTCCCTTTTGTCTCTCTGACCTCCTTTCCCACGCCTCTCCTCTTAGCTCATTGTGCAATAGCCCCACCGGCATCTTGGATATTCATCTTGCCTCTGAGCCTTTGCATTAGCTGTTCCCTCTACTTGGAACGCTCTTCTCCCAAAATATTCACAGGCTTAACTGCCTCACCTCTCAAGTCTCTGCTGAATAATACTGTGCAGGTTTGGAGCTCACACAGCTCCACAGAAGGCCACGTTATTTTAATACATCCGTGCGGTGGAAGACCTACTGTGGGTGGGATCTGTTGGCTCAATTGAGATGTGACCCAACCCATTCAGGGTGGGTCTTAATCCTTTGCTGAAGCCATTTATGAGAGGATAAAAGGCAGATAAAAAGTACAGATTTTTTCCTAAAACTGTACCTGTGAGTTTTTATGTTCTCCTGTGTATACAAAATAAGATGTATAACTTTCAAACAACTAAAAGAAATGTTACTCAACAAGTAATAAAAATAGTCACTGGCATGGCAGGGTATAAACAACATAGATAAATAGAAAAAGTAAGTAAAAGTAAAATAATGAGAGAGTAAAAGAGAGAGAGTTTAGGGGGATATTTGGAGAGAATTATTAAAATCAGAACCCAGGAGAGAAGATGTAGCCATGTGCCTTCCCATGTGACAGAGGAACCCCAGATGCCAGCAACCTTTCCTCAGAGACGGTATCTTCCTCTTGATGCCTTATTGGACATTTTCATAGGCTTAGAACTGTAAATTTGTAAGCTAATAAATCTCGTTGAAAAAGCCAACCCATTTCTGATGTATTGCATTCTGGTAGCTTTAGCAGACGGAAACAAGCACCTTCTCGAAAAGGCATACCTTGACCCACCTCGTCCCATCCCCAAACTCCTAATGCTCTTTATCTTGCATAGTTCATGTTATTTTCTAATATGCTATTATCATATATGTATTGCTTGTATTATTGTTTCTTTCTCCCCACTAGCTCCATTTCATTCCATCATCTTTCTATCCCTACCTGCTCCATAAGGGCAAAGAATTTTTGATCTGTTCATTTCGCTGATGTATCTCAAGTACCTAGAATAATTTTCAACAAATAGTTATGAGGTGAATACATCCTTAATATGGGTGATGGCTAGCCTGATGTTCAGTTTATTATTTTTCCTAAAACTGTACCTGTGAGTTTTTATGTTCTCCTGTATATACAAAATAAGATGTATAACTTTCAAACAACTAAAAGAAATGTTACTCAACAAGTAAAAAGAATAGTCATTGGCATGGCAGGGTATAAACAACATAGATAAATAGAAAAAGTAAGTAAAAGTAAAATAATGACGTTTTACCCGCTGTGTAAAAAAAAAAAAAGTCAGGATGTAGAAAAGATGACAAATAGCAAGGTCAGAAAATGCAAATCTGTTTCTGCATTTGGAAGAATCCAGCTCTCTCCTTATGTGCTTTTCCACTGTGCCTGGCTGGCACGGACCCCCAGGCTCGCTTGCCATTGCACATGTGGAGATCCATGCCCACTTGACCCCTACACAGGTGCACACACTGTGCATCCATGTGCACAGTCACAGAGGCTGACAGCACGCTCTGATGCACACCAAAATCAACACGGATGAGCCAAGGCAGAGGAGCAGAGGGAGGACACAAGTGGGAGGGACGAGTCTCCACTCAGGCCATGACGGTGTAACTGGAACTGGACGTAACCTTCCACTCTCAAAACCACAAAATTTGACAAAATATATAAAACACTATTTTCAACCGTCAGAAAATAAGCCTCCCAGGACTGTGATCCCTCCCAGAAGGGAAACAAATGAGGTAGGTCCTATGATCACCCCAGCTTCCTGCCTCTTTCTGGACTGCAGTGCAAGGAGAGACATCACAAGGCGACCGTGATGATCTTGTTGCGTCAAGAGGCAAATATCTGAACCAGAGAAAGGAGGAAGCTAGAAGTAGAGGTGTGGAAGACAAGAGAAGAAAGAACTGCACAGAGAAAGAACTTCAGAAATCTACCTAGGTTTCTCCTTGAATATATTGTTGAATATTAAATTATGCACGCACAGAGTGACGCTCCGCAAGACCGAGTAAGTAACAAGAAAGGCGTGTTCTGAACAACTCCCAGAGCTCACTGAGGGACAGAAGAAGACTGCATTCCAACAAGCCAGAATGGAAAGTCCTCGCTGACCCCCAGCATATTCAGTAGAGAACTTAGTAGGAAGGTTAAACTAGAGCAAAACGAGGACAGGAACTTCTCCTTTCTCAAAACACCCAAGCAGAAGGAAAGCACCCCAAACTGCCCCCTCATTCCACCGCCTGCCAGAGTAAGGACTCCTCCAAACCAGTTCTAAGGAAACAAAAAAACAAAGCTTGAGAGATCAAACTGATCTGCAAGTCATGTAATAACTTGTCAGATCAAAGCCCAACATTTTTTTAAGGAAGACAACGCAATCCAATACACACCAACAAAAAATAAGCGACATCTTTTGTTCAATAAAAATTCACTAGACTTGGAAAGAAGAAACAATCCAAAAATGACATAGATTATAGAATAGGCAGAGAAAGACTTTAAAACAGCACTCATAAATAGGGTTAATACTTCTAAAACATGATGAGGACAGAAATGGGAGATGTAAAAATAAAAACCAAACTCCTAGAGATGATCAAGTGAGATTTATACCAAGTATGCAAAGATTTGAAAATCAGTCAATGTCATTTACCACACTGACAGATTAAAAGAGAGAAAAATAAATAATTATTTTCATGCATGCAGAAAAAAGCATTTGACAATATTCAATACCCACTCATGATTTAAAAAAAATACAAATACAAAGAAAACCTTCCAACATACTAGGAATACAGGAAAACTTCTTCAGCCTAATAAAAGGCATACATGAAAAAGCTAACACTTCTTTTCTCCCAAAAAATCAGTAACAAGGCAAGAATGTCTACTTTTACCATTTCTATTTAACATTGTATTGGATGTGCTGGCCAATGCAATAAGTCAAGAAACAGAAGTAAAATGCATTTAGCTTTATTTACACACGACCCACTAATGTATGTAGAAAATTCTATGGATCCTACAATAAAACTTTTAAAACCAAGTGAATGTAGCAAGGTCACAGGATACAAGGTCAATATATGAGCATTTGGGAGAAAGGATGGTTAGTTTTCAAAGAGAGTCAATGCCCTCATATACCTCTGGTGAAGGGATTATCCTCAGTTTACCAGGCTACACTGAGCTTTGAACTTGAATAGAGCAGGTTTCCAGGTTCCATTTTCTGCATCCATTTTTTCCTGCTGCCGAACTCCCCAAATATTTACACACACACACACACACACACACACACACACACACAAACACTCCTAAATCCGTGTGTCAGAGCTGGAAGGGGTCTCAGACATTGTCTACTCCAATACCCCTTTTCAGAAGATGGAGAGGCAGAAGCCCAACGTGGGGAAGAAACATTCCCACTGTCACTAACACATCGTGGTAAAGCAAGGGACAGAGTAAGGTTATCTGACCTCCGAGCTCTCTCTTCCAATTCAGATGTCGTCCCTGCCAGAGCAGAGGCTGACCGAGCCTGAGGCCCTATCTAAGGACTCCCAGGCAGGAATGGGGACGGGAACTTCCCCTTTCTCAAAACATCCAAGCAGAAACAAAATGCCCGAAACTGTCCCTTCATCCCACTGCCTGCCCAAGGGGACTGGTCCCCAACCTCCCCAACTCCCCAGAGCACACACATGTCCCTTCCAGGCTCTCCCCATCCCTTTCCATTGGAGACTCCCCACACTGCCCCCTGCTCCCAACCTAGCAGGCGCCTCTCCACCCCTCAGGCCTGCCCTGAAAGCCAAGCGCTGCCTGTTTGCTGTGGGACGGATCAGCCTTCTGTGGGTGCCCCCGATGGCAGTGAACCCCACGGGCCCCCTGTGGATGCTGACATCATCAGGAAACAGAAGCAGAAAGAGGGAGCAATGCTGACCCAGGCCTGTGTCTGTACAGGTGACTCTTCAAAGCCCTGGCCCAGCTTTACAGGCATGGAGATAATGAGGTTTCCATTGTAAGCCTCACTGACTTTGCAAAGGTTGTTCCTTCTGCTTCCTGGCTTTCTGAGTGACTAAGCCTGGTGGGGGCTGTGTCCCCTGGCCAGGCTGCCATGAAGTGGGACGTGGAAAATAAAACACAGGGAGATGTCAAAGCAAAAGCTTCTTACAGAGATTTCAATACCCCAAAAGTCTTAAAATATGATCTTTTTATACATATACCATAATATTAAATAGCAAAATATCTAAAAATCAGACAAGTGTAAAGGAAACTTGTGAGAGGTCCTGGGTCTGACCACGAGAATCAATCGCAAGTGGGTATCTGGGATAATCATTCCCCGTTGCTCTGTTCTGGGAGGTGGGGTAGAGAGAAGCAGTGCTGGGGCATGGTTAATGATACAACTGAAGCCAGCCTGTCTGCTTTCATATTTCAGCTCTGCCACTTGCTAGCTGTGTGTCTTTGGGCAACTTACTTAGCTTCTCTGTGCCTCAGGTTCCTGGTTTATAAAATGGGAATGATACGTCTCTCACTCACAGAGTTATTAAAAGGATTTGTTAGTAGGTATATGTAAAGCACGTGTAACAGGGCGTGACCTATACTGAAGCTTTATGACCGAGTTGTTACTGTCGACATGGGCAAGCATCCCTGGTGGTATTTGAGAGCTCTTTTCTGAGCTTTATAACCCCTGACAGCACTGTGGGACTTCAACTCCCTCTAACTGAGCTCCATTCATGCTTCCTTGTTTCATTTGCTTGTTCCCATTAAATAAAGCTCTAAACCAAGGTGTCCCACCCCCAGAACTGTTCTAAGTCTGCCCTGAGGGGAAACTTCCTGGTTTATTTACCCCAATAAACTCCACGTGAACTCTCCACACCCCACTGGTTTCGTTATTTTCTAACTTTATGTCAGTTTCTTTCTGATAAACTGCAAGTCCTGGTTTCCGGTTGGATTTGTGTCCGAAAGTAGAGCTGCCCAGAGGATGGGAGGGTGGTGTGTCACTGGAGAAACATGAAACACCAGGAAGAGGACCTGGATGTACAGGAAGAGGGACTGTTAGTTTAGACACTTGAACTTTAGGAAGGAAATACAGAAATTCTATACAGGAAAATTAACTGGAGAATCTCCTCCCACACAGGGAGGTGGACGTGAGGGAGGAGGGTACAAGTTGACAAATAAAATGGTGAGATTTAGGTAAAATCACCAATAAGGAGTTTGCAACAGAAATGCTGAGCTAAGAAGGGTGATTGGAAATCGTCAGGACCTAGAAATGGAAGAGGGGCACCATTCTCTCTTCCCAGGATCCCAAAGGCAACAGCGGTTGCTTGGGCAGCTGGGTGGGTACTTGACGCTCAGGCTCCCACTTGAGCTCCAGGAGCTGAGGGAACGGAAAGAGAGGAACCCCAGCCTGAACTCGACTTCTGCCTGGCTTTGTGACTTGGGGCACGCTGCTCACTGTCTCTGAGCCTCATTCAGTGTTTGCATATGCAAAATGTGAGCATTGTATGGGTTTTACCAGTCTTTGCCTGGGAGAGACCTTTTACTTTGACCCCTCATGCCCAAGGCCCCTGCAGCCCCAGGCCTCATATGCCTGGAGTCCCCCTTGACCCTCTCTGTTCTGCTGATGCCCCTGGCCCTTGGTCAACTAGCTGAGCAAGCCGAACCCAGGGCCTGGGAATGAGGAGGCCAAGTCAAGCATCCCCATTATAAAACCAACTTCTGGTTTCAGACATATATGAGAGTATGTCTGAAATGTCATCCCCCCAGAAATGACAAATGTCACTACAATTTTATTGCTATAAATGTTACTATTTGACCTTTAAATGTTGCAATTTTCAGTGTAAGAACAACAGTTTCTCAACCCTGGAAACTTTGGCTGTTCTGGGTTTCATCTCCTGTGCTCCCCCTGTACCGAGTAGATGCCCCCTTTCAGCCAGCCTGTTCCATAGCACAGCGAGCAGAATTCAGGTAAAAGTTTCTGGTGATATGTTTGTAGAAGGGACTGTCCTCAGTATGAATGGCTCAGGCTGATCTCCAAAGTCTTTATCTTCAACTTCTGAAAATGGCTGGCAAGCTACAGGAGTCATTCCTACAAGCATTTTGTTTTAATTTTTACCTCCAGAGACTCAAAACTATTCGGAATTGCCTTCATAAAGCATTATTTTGTCTGTGGTTTTGAGGTTTGAATGAGACCAAAATGTGTTTTGGATGCCTTGCTTATCTTTCAGTTTTTTCCTTTCTTCGTCTCTTCATAGGCTTCATTGAATCAGAATCAAAGATAATTTATCATGGTTATTGTACTTGATTTTAGACTCTTTTCTCTGGGAATTTTTGATGTGTCAAAGTTGACATTTTGATTTTAACTTATTCTCACAAGATGTGAGGAATTCTCAAACCGAACTTTATCTTGAAAGACTCATGACCTAAATGAAACCAAACTACTAAAAAATTAAATATTCAAAGAATACTGTTACTCATTAATGTAATGCCAGGCCACATCCCAGAGTATAATAAGCACATAATTAAAAAGTATTGGCAAAGTCCCTTGAGTGACAGAAGAAAAAACAAGACTACCAAATTGTACCGATTACTTAATGGTATGTCAAACATTGATACTATGTCAAACATTAAGTATTCCCATGTCAATAGGCCAAGGCCTTGATCTTGAGGCTTGCTCTTGTGAAGCTAATGTATGTAGCTTACCTATAGTTATGCCTAAGAGTCACCTCCGGAGGATCTCTTTTGTTGCTCAAATGTGGCTTCACTCTCTCTAAGCCCAAGTCTGCAAGTGAAATCATTGCCCTCACTTCTACGTGGGGCATGACATCCAGGGGTGAAACTCTCCTTGGTGGTGTGGGAGATGACTCCCAGGGCTGAGCCGGGCTCTGGCACCATGTGATCAACAATGCCATCCTGACCAAAAGGGAAAAAGCAGTGTAACAAATAAGGTATCAGTGGCTGAGAGAGTTCAAATAGAGTTGAGAGGCTACTCTGGAGGTCACTCTTATGCAAGCTTCAGTCAGACAATGCTACCTATCATAACTCACCAAACTCCAACCGAAACCATTCCAGCCAATCCTAAAGAATATCTAGGGTGATGCGTAAGATTCTACAAAGTTTCCGTGCACTAGGATAACTTTCCAGAAACCTTGAACTTCCATTTGGGTCCCTGGAACGGATAAGTCCTGAAATGCAGAGGGCCAGCCTCTCCAGAACGTCAGTTAGCTCCATCCCCCTATCGCATATTATTGACAGCTCCTTTCAATATGAAAAAGTTAGAGTGGGCATAACCCACATAAAGAGAAGGAGAAAGATCAAAGGTGATGGTGGAGTTATACACAGAAGGTAGGGTTTAATAAATGAGTATGACTGCTGAACCATTATATTGACATTTCTTTTAGTCTCCAGTATCTCAGAGCAGCTAGAAATAAAAACCTAAACTTGTGGAATTGTAACTCATACCAAACTCTGAAATGTGTTCTACATCTAATTGTTGCAAAGTGCTTTGAAATTTATTGCTTTTTTTGTATATATGTTATTTTTCACAAAAAAATGAAAAAAGTCGATTGTGATGATAAACATATATAGAGAAATATATATATATTCTAACCTCCAATGTTCTGGAGTACCTAGGAGGAAAAAATCTGAGATGATGGAATGGTAGCCCATGACAAACTCTGGGATCTGTTCTCTAACTACTTGCTGAAGACTGCTTTGAAAATTACTGCTTTTTTCTTTCTTTGCTTTGTATATATGTTATTCAATTTTAAAAGTTTAAAAGTAAAAAGAATATTGCTATCCAAAAATTTATACAGAAATTAGAGTTATAATTAAATCTCTATTACTCTGCCTTTTTACTTAAATCTATGTATTTGTTGGCTCAAATAACTTATAATATTCTTCCTAAAATTACCAAGCAAACACATTCTCTTTTCTAACATTTTTATTGTGAAATATAACACATATGCCCAAAAGAGGAAAAGCAATAATTTTCAAAGTACACTCCAACAAGCAGCTACAGAACAGATTCCATAGCTTGATATGGGCTGCAGTTTCAGTCTCAGGTTTTTCCTTCAAGCTTCTCCAAACACTAGAGGCTAAAATATCAATATAGCGATTCAGGAGTCATTTGTTAAATCCTATCTTCTCTGTTATAACTCCACTTTCTCCTTTGATCCTTCTCCCACACTATAAGGATCTTTGAGCTATGCTCTTTCTAACTTTTTCATATTGGAAAGTGGTGTCTATAATATAGGATAGGGGGGTGGAATTAATAGATACTCTTGGAGAGGCTGGCCCCTCTGGGTTTCAGGAAAGTAAATTTATTGCATGAAACTTTTATGGCGTCTCAGTTAGAGCCCTAAGTGTTCTTCAGGGTTAAGACGCATGATGTTGGTTGGGTTTTGGCAAACCATGGCAATTAACAATATGTAGCTGAAGCTTGCATAAGAGCAGCCTCCAGAATAGCCTCTCAACTCTATTTGAACTCTCTCAGCCACTGATATGCTATTTTGTTACTTTTCTTTTCTCCCTTTTGCTCTGGAAGTCATTATCAATCCCATGGTGCCAGGCTCATCCCTGGGAATCATGCCCCACATTGTCAGGGAGACTCACACCCCCTGATGTCATGTCCCACATAGGGGGGAGTGTAACGATTTTCCTTGCAGAGTTAGGCTTAGAGAGAGAGAGGAGTCACATCTGAGCAACTAAAGAGCTTTCCTGGAAGGAAGTCTTTGGCATAAACATAGGTAGGCTTAGCTTCTCCGTTACAAAAATAAAAGTTCCGTAAGGACAAGCCTCAAAATCAAGGGCTTGACCTATTTTCTTGGAGTCCCTAATGTTTGAGAGAGCAACAGGGGCTACCCAGGTGGGAAAGTTTAACAGTTCCATATTATTTCTCCAGTCCCTCAAGGGACTGTACCGATACTCTTTAGTTATCAGCCCACCATAGTCTGGGATGTCTCCGGGTATTACATTACGCTAATGCAGAATTATAAGGTTTTGTTCCTGTTATGGGCTCCATGTGTTTGGGTTGTCTAAATGAGCTACACAGACAGTTTGATTTAGACTGTGTGTTAAAGAAAATTTAGGTTCTAGACACAATAGCCCTCTCTGCCTTTGGTCCCATGCAGTAGACAAACACACTGTCTCTCTCTTTTTTAATGTTTTTTTTTTTTTTTTTTTAGAGAGAGGGAGGAAAGGAAGGAAAGAGAGAGAAGGAAGGAAGGAAGGGAGGAAGAAAGGGAAACATTTTTAAACATTTTCTTGTTTTATTATATTTTGTTTGTTTGTTTGTTTTTTTACATGGGCTGGGGCCGGGAATCGAACCAGGGTCCTCCGGCACGGCAGACAAGCACTCTTGCCCGCTGAGCCACCGCGGCCCGCCTTTTTTAATGTTTTTATTGAGAAATATCCACACATATACAGTCCAATTATATTATATAATCAATGGGTCACAATATCATCACATAATTGGGTTTCCTTCACTATGATCATTTTTAGAATATTTGTATCACTTTAGAAAAAGAAATAAAAAGAAAAAAAAAAGAAGCTATACATCCCATAACTCTTACCCCTTCAGTCTACCTGATTTTTACCCTATAGCTCCCTCTCTTTTTTTTTTTTTTTTGCCATGGGCAGGCACCAGAAATCGAACCCGGGTCTCCGACACGGCAGATGAGCACTCTGCCTGCTGAGCCACCCTGGCCCGCCCATTTGTTTATTTTTTAAATCCTTTATTGTTTTTTACTCATCTGCTCATGCCCCGGATAAAAGGAGCATCAGATACAAAGTTTTCACAATCACACAGTCACACTGTAAAAACTATATCATTATACAGTCGGCTTCAGGAATCAAGGCTACTAGAATATACTTCAGTAGCGTCAGGTATTTCCCTCCAGCCACTCCAGTACACTATAAACTAAGAAGGGGATATGTATAAAATGCATACGAATAACCTCCAGGATAACCTCTTGATTCTGTTTGAAATCTCTCAGCCACTGAGACTTTGTTTTGACTCATTTCTCTCTTCCCCCTTTTGGTCAAGAAAACCTTCTCATTCCCACGATGCTGGGTCCTGGTTCATCCCCAGGAGTCGGAAGTCACATTGCCAGGGAGATTTCTACCCCCGGGAGTCATGTCCCTCGCAGTGGGGAGGGTAGTGAGTTCACTTGCTGACTTGGCTTAGAGAGAGCAACGTCTGAGCAACAAAAGAGGTTTTCTGGGGGTGACTCCTGGGCACAGTCATAATTAAGCTTAGCCTCTCCTTTGCAAGAATAAGTTTCATAGGGCTGAGCCCCAAGATCCAGGGCTCAGCCTGTTGAATTGGTTGTCCCCATTGCTTGCGAGAATATTGGGAATTCCCCAGACAGGGAAGTTAAATATTCTATCTTTTCTTCCCAGTCCCTCAAGGGGACTTTGCATATAGTGTTTTGTTCTCTGCCCAAATTACTCTGGGCTCTATTGGGGCATCACACTAACCTGTACAACCAACAAGATCTCACACCATATTCAAGGCTCCATGGAATTATGGTGTTCAAATAAACTGACCATACAAGCCAAATTAGATAACGTGCTACCCAAAATAAAAATTTTACACCAAATAAACATCTTTTCCCTTGGTCTTGCACAGAGGTTAAAGTTTGAAAATATGAGCCATATCATCCTTTATCCAGTACTCTGATTTACCTTAGTCCTATCCAAATCAGCTTCATTCATAACTCTAAGCAAAGTCTGATTACATTTTCAGCTTTTTAAACAGTTGCTAAATGGGGTAATGTTGACTTTCCTAGCTTCAGTTCTCTAACTCTGAGTTTTAGAAATATCAGTTACAACTCCTAAATATATACTACTGCTGTTTAAGAGCTTACAATCTGGAACCCCTTACAATAGGCCCCAGCCCATGCTCTCGGCTTCAGTTCCCTGAGTTTCTATATTATAATTAGTCCATATGAGTGAGGCATGATAGTATTTGTCTTTTTGTTTCTGCCATTTTATTCAACATACAGTCCTAAGGTTCATTCACTTAGTTGCATATCCCACAACTTCAGTCCTTCTTGCACCTGCTCAGTAGTCTGTAGTAAGTAAACACCGCAGCTCCCCCTTCCAGTACTCCATTGTTGTACCCTTAGGCCACCTCCATCCATTGGGAATCACAAACACTGCCGCCATAAACACCAGAAACACACTCTTTCTTAATATTTGTATTGGTTCCAAACCAGTACAACCCCAAGACCAGAGAAGATGACCCAGGGGGTGAATTAGGGGCTTCCAGACGCAGGAAGATCTTCCCAGTGGCGGCTGGTTGGGAGATGGAAGTCTGCACTCCACCCAAAACCAGGAGACGAGAAGAGAGACAGGTGTGCCCAGGGGAAGGCTTATAAAGTTCAACAATCTTTGGTTAGTAGAGGAGGGAGGTCAACATTCTTTGACCTTTAACATCTGTCCGAAAATGGGGGAGGGGTGGGGCGGGGCCTGGGCCCTTATGGTGCTAACTCGCAATTTCTCCATCCAACTGTTTAAAGTTCTTAATTAGTGTTTTTCTCCATAAAATGAACAGCTTTCTGATAATTAATTATTGAAGTATTTTACTCTTGAAATAATAAACATGTGTTTATACTTCTAATGACTGATTCAATTTCAACAGAAAAAATTATACAAACAAATATATTGCAAGGAGGGAAAAAGAGAGAAATGGAGTGGGTACCTATAGATTAGAGTCAGGCAAAACTGAGCTATAGTGTTCAGGGAAGTACACTTGGCTGGTAAAATGGTAAAGAAAAGTAAGAAAGTGGTTACTATAGAAGTCAGAGTACTGATTATGGGGGTAGAGAGGTGCTTATCTGGGAGAGGCACGTGGGGGGGTGGCTGGCAAGGTTCCATCTTCTGTCCTGCGGGTAGGCAATTACAACAATATTCACCTAATAACTTATTAAGCTAAATATGGTTAGTACTTGTGTTGTATTTAACGGTAGAAAATATTTTTCTTAAATATAAAATTCTAATCCAAAAATAAGACAAAAACCTGGCCCTTCTTTTGAAGATTCCTGTTTCCACCTGCCTGAATGGTTTGTGTTTTTCCTTTATCCTTCCTGCCTGGTGGAATCCCTGCCTGAGTCTCCACCTCTACTCTCATGCATTATAAGCATGAGACATCTGCTGTCTCCTCAGATCTCCCACCCCAAGTGCCCACAGCGCTTGTCCCAACAGGGCCAGGAGTTTGGACATGGATTTCCTGGAGTTAGGCCAAACTTTTTAGGTTAAGGACCCATTCCTCCACGAGGTGGTCCTCACTTCGGACACTGGCCTCAAGCTTGGGGGTTCCCATGGCTGCCCTTACTTCTGGCCAATTGGCTGCAAATTTGGGTTCCCCACAGACTCAGGTTTAAGAACTCACCATTACAACTTGCAAGACTCAGGCAAGCACTACACTAGGGCGACACAACCAGCCGAAAGACAGGACGCATCAGGTGAAGTCTGGGAGGTTCTTAGTCACAAAGAACTCTCAGGACTTGGCACTCTGGCCAAGGTGTATGGCGATGCTCACAGAGCATTGTCAATGAAAGGAGCTCACCCTAAGGTCAGGGTCTAGAGTTCTTACTGGGGTTTCATTATGCAGGCAAGATGGATCAAATCAATGACCATGGTGTTGAACTCAATTCCAGCCTCCCTCTCGTCCCCCGAGGTCCAGCTGATATACTGTGATGTGGCTCAAAGTCTCAACCCTCTAGTTTGGAGGTTGGTCTTTCTGGTGTGGCCAGCCCCTCTGCTGAGTCACCTTGTTATCATAAACTATCAGATCTGGTCCAAAAGCCCACCATGAATATCAAAGACACTCCCACTGGAAAACTCCAAAGTTTACCCTCCAGGACCTGGGACAAAGACCGGATCTCTCTGTGGAAGACAAATTCCTTGGGGTAGAGGTGGATACTGTTTCCTTTTCCCTTGAAGCTGGGCTGCCTTGTGACTTCCTTTGAGCAGGAGAATGCACTGGGAGGGAAGCTGTATAACTTCTGGAACTAGGCCTTAAGAGGCATCGCAGCTTCTTGTGCTCTTAGAAGTCAGCCATTCTTAAAGTAGTCCGAGCCATGCTATGATATTTTGTGCATGTAGAGAGAAGCCTGGGAGAGGAGAGGTCCCATGGAAGGAAATGATACCCCAACCCATAACCAGCACCGCCTGCCAGACGTGTGAGCAAGACCACCTCGCCAGGCTCCCAGCTAAATGCAGCCACACAAATGACCCACCATAGCGGGAGAACCACTGACTGAGCCAAGCCCTGGAATTGCCATTATAATTAGTGGTTGCACTTTTAAGCCTCTAAGTTTGGGGGTGGTTCTCATAGTGATAGATCACTTGTTCTCATGGTGATCATTGGTTTCCTGCTTAGATTCAGTGTAATCTCTGGGATCACACAGTTGATCATATATTAGCAAAGTTTCCAGAAGGAGGCTCGTGGCCATCTGATTTTCTGAGGTTGAAGCCCAACTTCAGATCCTCCGTGT
The DNA here is from genome assembly GCF_023851605.1 of Tamandua tetradactyla. Taxonomy (NCBI): domain Eukaryota; kingdom Metazoa; phylum Chordata; class Mammalia; order Pilosa; family Myrmecophagidae; genus Tamandua; species Tamandua tetradactyla. The sequence continues at coordinate 29,257,078 of NC_135333.1, forward strand.
CTCCCGACTTCCCCGTACTGGGCAATGTGTGGCCTGGATCCCACTCCTCCACTATTCCTCATCCCAACAATTGGCCCCCCTATTTCCTGTATCTCGTGTACGTATGGTGTGTCTTCTTGGGCCTGAAAACGTAATCGACCCTGCACCTTCTTCACCCCAACCAGATGTCCACTTTAGGCTTCCATGGCATCCCTTTCCTTCCTTTCCAAAGAGTCAAGCTTTTCCACAGAGCTGGCTCTGCAACCCTGCACCCCAGAGTTGTCTCTCTCCAGCATCATCAAGGAGCTCATCCCACTTAGTCTGATGGACTCACCTACACCTTGACCTCTAAGAGACAGCGTCCACCACTGTTGCCTCTCCTACCACCTTGAAAATCTCTTATTTTTATGCCTTCCCACCACACTCTTGACTTTCCTTCTTCCTCTCCAGCTACCTCTCTCCTGCCCTCTTTTGGGTCTCAGACTCCCCAGCCTGGCCCGTAACCCCATGTTCCCAGGAGTTCTTAGCACTCCTTTTTCACCCACTCCATTCAAATGGAGTTATGACTGACTCCATTCAGTCATAATCAAGTCATAATCAGCTCCTGCATGTCTAGGAAAATTCTCTCCCCCAAATCTGAAAGCCGTACATCCAATCGACCATCAGCAGGATACCCCCTTAGTGTTCCAGAGGGGCCCCAAATTCAACATGTGCAAATACAGCCCTTTATCACCACCACCACCGCACCCCTACTTACCCTCTTAGAGTGGCTTTGCCCTAGGCCAGTGGTTCTGCTAAGGCCACAGAAGTGCCCAGGCATGTGATTACTCATTGGCAAGGGTGGCCTGAGCTGAAAATGGAGAACTAGAAAGCAAGCCCTAACACCCACACCTCAGGCTGGGTACAAGGAAAGGAGATACCAGGAATTAAACTGTAGCCATAAGGATGAAAGACCCAGTCAGCATTTATTCTCTTCAAAGACAGATAATGCACTACCCCCACGTGAGGACAAAGCAGTTAAGTCCCAATGCTGAAAAACATGGCAGCCTTCCCTCCCCAGTGCTAGGGCTCGCTTATGAAAATTCATAGCCAAGGATCCCATGACTTAATTCGGACCCTGGAGCAGTAGGAGGGGTGCTAGCTGTGCAGTTGGCTGGGGGTTGCAGCCTGCTCTGTCACCATGCGACCTGAGCAAGCTCCTTTACCTTTCTGAGTCTCAGTTTCTTCATCCACAAAATGAACAAAAATAGGTATTTCTCTCCCTCATAGGATGAGAGTGAGGATTAATGAGACTACAATAATCACCTTCTATGAGGCCTTAAACTACTTCCTAAAGGGTCTCTGGAAGGTGAGGAGATGCCAGAAGGAGGAAGGGGCTTTTGTGTCTACAGACCAAAGAGGGTGTGGGGGGATCTTGGGGGCCTTGATGCCTGGGCCACCCTTGAATGCACTGCGATGGGGGAAGGCTGGGCTAGAGGACAACAGAAGCCTTACTCCAATGCCCAGGTGCTGTGCTGTGTCTGGAAAACCCACCACAGCTCCCCAAGGGACAAGATGCCCCTGGTCCCCAAGGAGACTAGCTTTCCTTAACTCTCATGAGAGGGATCAACTTCCCACCTGTGCTTGGAAGCTTCCAGCAGGCATGGTTCAGCTCCCAAGTGGGGTCAACGCCTCCCTACAACACTGAGGATATTCATAAGCCCCAAGGGGATCAGTTGGCACCTAGTCCTATGGGCCAGGTGGAGGTGCACCTCTCAAAGTCCCGTTCACCCCGAGCTGAGTACAGGGGGAGGGGGCCATGCCACTGCCACCAAACAATCCCCCCAAAATGGAGTGGGGCAGTAGAGGATGCCAGGAAATTTCAGAAAGCCCTTAGGCACATGTTTTTACAGTCACTAAAGTAAAAGATCAAGGCTGCTGCGTTAGTCAGGATTCTCTGATCCAATGGGAGAGATGTGTAAATATGAGACTTATAAAGATATCTCATGCAACCGTGGGAATGGAAGAGTCCAAAATCTGTAGGCCAGGCTGTGAAGCTGGCAGCTCCGATAAAGGGTCTGGACAAATACCACAAGAGAGGCTCGCTGGCTGAAGAAGCAGCAAAAGAGTCTCCTTTTTCCTTAATAGCCTTCAACTGATTGGATTATCTCATCAGGGGGGGACAAGCCTTTAGTTAATCACAGATTTAATCAGCCACAGCTGCAACCAACTGACTGATGATTTAATTATACGCCAGCCTTCCTGTTTATCGACCAGCCACAAAATGTCCTTGCAGCAATGGTCAGGCCAGCGCTTGCCTGACCAGACAACTGGACACATCACCTGGCCAAGTTGACACCAGAACCTAACGGTCTCAGCTTCATATGAGACAAAGAGAATGCCAAGCGGTGCCACTTCTGGTTCATGAGTAGTGGGGGTAATACAATTCACTTCTTGGCCCTGGCTTGCTGGAAACTCTACTACAACAGTTTTAACCAGATACCTTAAAGTTTCTCTTTGTGACTTAAGGGAATTTGTAATAAAAAAGAGGACTAGATGTTTCCAGTGGAAAACTACTCCTTGTGTAAAGTACACTCCTCCAGGTTGTCTGATTCTAGCCTTTCATTGCCTTTGAGCAGTTTATTAACTCTTAAATTGTCAATAACCAAGAGCAATGTAAAATAACCCTCATCTATAGATAAGCAAATAAACTATGTAGGTGGAGGGTCATCCCTCACTCCCCCACCCACCCACCATGGTTTATTTCAGCATTGCTGGTCCATAAGTGTAAATGCGTCTTTGTTTTTTGCATTCACCTTTGAACTGGTTGTGATAGCTGCCTAGTTCCCTCCTGAACAATGGATTTAATACATTTCTTAACATGTGCTCATTTTATATCTGCATGATATAAATCTCTTTTAAGAGTTGTCTCTTAACAGTTTTCAAAGGAAGGCCAGACACAGAAAAAGGGTCGCATGATGGGTAGAAAGGTCGGTTCTCACAAAACTAGGAACTTGAGGGCGGGCCACGGTGGTTCAGCAGGCAAGGACGCTTGCCTGCCATGCCAGAGGACCCGGGTTCGATTCCCGGTGCCTGCCCATGTTAAAAAAAAAAGCTAGGAACTTGAGAGGCAGATTCTGAGCATCCCGTGGGACCTATGCAGGTCCCTGTCAATGGCTGCGATTAAGGACTGAATCCCAGGAGGCGGGAGGAGCCCACGTGGCCCCAGCTCCCTCCTGTCCCCTCTGCCAGCTCCTACCACCCTGGCCAGTGCCCCAGGCAACTCATGACTGTGCAGCCCCCAGCCCCGCCAGCTCCCTCTGAACCTGCTCCCCACATCCAGCTCTCCCAGCTCCTCCAGCAGCACCTTGGCCTGCCAACCCAGAGCCTGGAGCCCCATGCACAGCACCTGTCTGTCCTCCTATTCCTGGGTCCTCCTCTCCCCGTGGTGAAGCTCCCCCGTACCCCCACCCAAGGCAGGAGGTGCGATCCCCTGACCTCTTTAGCCTGTGTTCTCATCCCTGGGTGCAGTCTTATTTTCAAGAGGCAGGGCCGCCTCATGCCAGCCCCCGACAGCTGGCTTCCTGACTTCTTCCCCATGCAGGGGTCTGTGTCTTAAAATCTCAAGATAGAGACCTGCCTTGATCTACCCTCCCCAGCTTGGAGACTGCACCCCGGGTCCTGGATGTGGGGCCCAATTCCTGCTGGAAGCCCCCGGCCAGTCTCTGGTCACTGGATTCAGCACGTGTGCAGGGACCTCGTTCCCTCCCTTACTTACTGCTCACTTCTTGCTTCCGTACATCTACATCAGTGGTTTCCAGATGAAGTTTTCATCAATGAATAAAATTCCCAAGAGGGGAGGAGGCCACGTGGCCCCAGCTCCCTCCCAGCCCCTCTGCCATCTCCCACCCTGGCCAGTGCCAGGCAACTCGTGACTGTGCAGCAAAAAGTCAGTGGGGTGGGGATGGAGGGGAGGGGGGGGGGAGGTTTGCAGTCTTGAAGTACAGGAAAAGCACCAACTTTTAATTTTTAAATCCAGAACAATTAAAAAGAAACTCCCAAAAAGTTTTTGGTAAAAATGGACGGGGGTGATGGCAGTACAACACTGGGAGTGTAATTAATTCCACCGAATTGTACTTGAAAGTGGTTGAAATGGGAAATTTTATTTGTATATATGCTGCCACAATATAATTAAAAAGAAAACCCACCATTTACTGTGAACGTGATACATATGTAATTAAAGGACATATTACTACCAAAGCAGTGGAAAGAACTCTAATCTCAGCTAGAAGCATGGTCCATTCAAGAAAGGGCAGGTGGCCCCTTACACTGCCCTCATGTTTCATGGGTTTCTTGTTCCACCAAAGAACACCACCAGCTGCGGCCTCCAGAGTGACCTTGGCCATGGCATTCTGTCTGTCTGACAGGCAAGTGGGACCACAAGACACAGGCCCACTGTGGCTGGAAGAGATAAGTGGGAACTGTGAGTATAATTCCCTGGAGGTCTTAGGGGTGGCGAGGTCACGGATAGGCTCGGAGCCTGACCTCTCAGGCCCAGAACATGCACTTCCAGGAACCCAGAGCTGACAGGACTCCACGCAGCTGGCTCTAATTTATTAAACTCACAAGAAATGTGATCGTGCGTCATGAAACCCAACAGCCAAGCAGGACAGAGTGCGGCGCCTGTCTGCCCAGGGCACTGCACTTCATGGAAGATCCTGTGGGGAACCCTGGTACCAGGAGGCTGTCACCCGGTCTCAAGCCGAGTGGGCAGGGGCTGGGCGGCTGGACTGGCATCAGGCTCCGATGGAGCCGGGGAAGCCATCGAACCATGAAGGGAAGTAGGCGGGGCTCCCCCGGGCCTGGGTGCCAAGCATGCCTCTCCTTGTTGAACCAGATGGCGCTATGGTTCTTCTTGATCCCCATGAAATGGCAGCAGTTTTGCAACACCAAGAGACTAAAGCAATTCACAGAGTGCCCCTGTTTATGTCCTGCTCATTACCCTGTCAGGCTCATTACCCTAGACAGCTGTTTCCAGCCCTCTGTTTGAAAGCAGGACTCTTCTAACTCTCAAGGGAGAGCCTGGCTTTATACCAGTTCTCCTTCAGGCTGTGTCTACACCAGCGGGGTTTGTCCATGGCCGGAGAGAGTCCCTGCACCAGCGAGATGGCTCTTCGCAGGTGCCCTCGGAAGATGGTTTCTATGGTCCATATGACATCCGGGTAATTTTTTTTTATCTCATTGGGGATAATAATGCGGTCACTTTTCTTTAATTTCTTTAAAAGAAGCATTTACGTAAATAAACAGTAAGCAAGTGGAGATGGCAAGCACAGATTTTCTAACATAATTTTGAGAAGACAGGACAAAGAACTTTTGGGCATGGTGTGATTCTTCCTTACTAAAGAGACAACCTTTTCCTAGAAGGGATGCAGAAGAGATGACAGCTAAGCTGTTCAACGCCCTCTTCCCGCGGGAAGACAGTCCTCATGCTCAGTTAGGTTCCTCGTAGGGCGCTGCCTCCAGGGGACCACAGCAACCAAAGTGGCATTTCATACTGGGGGGCAAAGCTATAACCAAGACTCGTTCTGCTTCTGGGCTAGAAAACATTTTGCACTGAGGTTATTGACGGCCTTAATTGATTACATGTAGATTTTATTGTTTTAAATTGTTAAAAGAGAAAAGAAAATCATGTAAGTCTAGAAATAGAGAACATTAATAGACTTACACAAGAATAGAATGCATAATTTTAAGCCAATAATTTGGAAAATCTACATGAAATATACAACTATATAACTTATCAAATTAATTTAAAAAGACATAGAAATGCTGACTGGGAAAAAACAGATAAGGCTGTATGTTGGTTTGAAAGGATGCATGTACCCCAGAAAAGCCATGTTTTAATCCTAATCCCATTTTGTAAAGAGCCTTTCTTCTAATCCCTATTCAGTACTGTATGTTGGAAACTTTAATTAGATTATTTCCATGGAGATGTGACTCCATCAAGTGTGGGTATTAAACTTCATTAGGTGGAGACGTATCTCCACCCATTCCAGGTGGGTCTTGATTACTTTACTGGAATCCTTTAAAATAGAAAGCGTTTTTGGAAAAGCTTTGAGATTCTGAAAGAGCAGAGAATGACGACAGCCAGGAGAGAGCCACAGCAGAACACTGCAGCACCATGAAGCAGAGAGTCCACCAGTCAGTGACTTTTGGAGATGAAGAAGGAAAATGCCCCCCGGGGAGCTTCATGAAACAAGAGCCGGAAGAGAAAGCTAGCAGACTTTGCCACATGCCCTTCCAGCCAAGAGAGAAACCCTGAACATCACTGGCCTTCTTGAACCAGGGTATCTTTCCCTGGATGCCTTAGATTAGACATTTCTGTAGACTAGTTTTAATCAGAACATTATCTCAGCCTTAGAACTATAAACTAGCAATATATTAAATTCCCCTTTTAAAAGCCGTTCTGTTTCTGGTATATCAGACTCCAGCAGCTAGCACACTAGAACAGGCTGTTTCTGGTGGTGCTTTTAATCAGATGCTCAATTTAATACTATGCCACAGATGCCATTTGGTGGTGGACAAGGCACAGGTCCCAGGACGGGCTTTTGGCCTTGCACCCTTGAGAGATGAATGCAGCTGTCATATAGAAAGAATATTTATCAGAGACAAAACAGAAAAAAATGGAAAAGCTTGTTCAAAACTTTATAAATTAGAAGTTTATAAATGCCTCAGGCCCAACAGTTTTATAGGCAAGTGTAATCTAATTTTTAAGGAACTGATAATTCCTATGTTGTTTAAATAATGCCAGAGAAAAGATAAACATGGAAGGAAAACTTCCTAATTCATTTAATGCCCCATCCCATCCTTAAGATATGGGGAGAAAGCACACAAGCTTCTGTTTAGAGAGAAATCCAACTATCAAGATGAGGGTTCTCTTAGAATGGAAATCAGTTAATCAAAAAACGCTTGCAGGCTAGAGTTCAAAGCTCAGGAGAAGGCTTCAAGACCAGTCAATGCATTTTTGCCTTACCTACACTCTAACTCTTGTCTCCCAAGAAAAGAAAAGAGTTCTTCTGATGCTTATAAACATGTTAGTTTATTCTTTATTGCACATATTAAGACTCTTTGAATAATTTAGTTGTTTCAAATGCTTGTGGAACATTGCTCAGGCTAAATTAGGTACTTCATGAAAGTTGATGATGATTCAGAACTTATTTCAATGTTATGAATGATTCCACAGTAAGTTTAGAAAATTTTCTTTAAAAAGCATGCTATTCAAAGATTATAAAAACTCAGTGGATGATTATAGTATTAATCTTTTTACTGTACCAGACTATTTAATAAATGATATCTGACTCCTTTTTATGTTGACATAAAAATGTAATCTAATACATTTAAATATAAATGTAAATAATAAATAATATAAACATAAAGATGTGCTTTATTATTTTTTAAACTCTTTCCTCCATGTTCCCAAACCTGAAAAAGGTAGCACAAAAAGAGATGTATAAAATAACCTTATTTACAACTACAGACACAAAAATCAATCAAATATTGGCAAATCAAGTCCAGCTGTTGAAGGAAAGGCTAATCAAGCAGAGTTCATTCTGGCAATGCAATGATGGTGACAACTTAGGAAATCAATCAGGACAGTAGAGTAAAACAGAAACTCTACAAATATGCACCATAGCACTAGAAGTCTCCCAGTAGCCCAGGATTGGTGGGTTTTGGGGTCCCAGGGGACTGACCCACCCCTGAGACTCCCATGTCACCAAGCTGGGAGCCCCTATTATCTGCCACTACTGTCCAACTACAGGTGTGGTTGGTGTGGCCTTAACAGGTGCTCACATGGCCACAGGACATGGAGGTAGGCACAGCTCCTTACACAGAGACCCTGGAGAGGGAACGGCAGCCTTTGTATGTAAGACATATTTAGCACTTCTTTTGCAGAACCAAGAGTGTTTTTAAGAACTCAACAGCAAGTCTCTTGTTGAGTGGTGAGATGTTAGTTATCGTCTAGATAGTGCCACTGAAGACAGAGAAACACACTTTCATGATTATTCAACACTTTCCACTTTTAGTTAATGCAGCTGGATGGAACAATAAGTAAAATATTAAAAACAAGAGCTAAGACTATGTAATTTGGAGAAGAAATGGTTGTATATCTAGAAAATCTATAATATTTAAATAAAAATTATTCAACAAGTAAGACTTCAGGAAAGAGCTAGGTATAAACTGTTTACACAACTACCAATAGCTTTTCTTTGTACTAATAATAACCGATTGGAATGAAGTAGGCTGGGGGGAGATATTAGCCAAAATAGAGTAGAGATAGAAGGAAAGAAGGAGGGAGAAGGGAGAGAAGAAGGGAAGGGGAAAGGAAAAAAGGAAGGAAGGGGAGAAGGAAGCCCCGAAATATCTTTAAACCCTTGAGATGAATCTATCAAGAATCTGAGAAGAAAACAAAATTTCCAAATAAATGGGCATTCATAGTTCCTGGACGGAAAAATACGATATAATAAAGTTGTCAAAGCTTCAGACCTTCTCAAATTAAGAATTAAATTTAATGCAATTCCAGTAAAAATACCAGGAGGGATTTATTAAAAATGATTGATAAATTGATTCTAAAGATAACTGGGAAAACTAATAGCAGGATAATAACCAATAAAATTTTGAGGCAAACTCTAAACTGTCAACCTTGTGCGTTACTTGGTAAATGGGCCAGAGCAGCACACCTAAAGATGGTAAATGCTGTCTCTGGAATCCAAAGAGACTCACTGGGTGCTTTGTGGTAAGAGGTGCGAGATGCAGGAACTTGTGCTTCGTGTTAGAGGAGAGAGTTTGAAATGCCTATTCCGGTTGCCACAGCTGCTAACAGATTAATCCAAAAATATACATTTGTTATGCTTGCAAATTCTGTAGAACAGGAATTAGGCCAGAGCACAGCAAGGATAGTTTGTCTCTGCTTTGCAATGTCTGGGTGCTTAGATGTAAGACTTGACAGCTGAAAACTGGAATTCTCTGAAGGCAATTCACTCATATGTCTGGCAGGTAATACCAGCTGTCAGGCAAGGGGCCTCACATATTCTCCATGTAGTAGTCGTCCCATACAAGACAGTTTGGTCCTTCTCACATATGATGGTTGGTTTCCTCAGAGTGAACATCCCCAAAAAAGAGTGAGCAGACATGAAGTATACTTTTATATATATATATATTTTTAAATCCCCCTTCCAGATTCAAGGGGTAGGAACAGAGACCCCCACCTCTCGGTGGTAGAAATGTTAAAATCCCATTATAAGAAGAACACACAGGATGGGAGAGACTGCTGTAGTCTTTAGGAAAATACAACTTGCCACACCGCCCCAAATCACTGAATCTCTAGAAACTTCACCAGTGGGTGTACCCCTAAAATTTTGTGGGATTTATTTTCCATCCATTGGCATGCTTATGCCTTTCCAAAGCACCTAGTGGATTTGCTAGGTCCTAATAACCCAATCAACATAATATCAACATTGTTGTGGACCAAATATTAAATGTCCCTTTCATCTCTGCTACAACAGAGAACTCGAAATGGACTTAGTTCTGCAATTAAAACTGTGATATTGTACTGATGTCCCTTCCAAGTAGAGGCAATTACTTTATGGTGGTCTTTTCCAACAGGTTTAGAGGAAAAAGCATTTAATATATCAATAGCTGCAAACCAAGTGTCAGGGGCTATATTGATTTGTCCCCAGTAATGAGACCACAACTTGAAACAGCAGCTACAGTTGAAGGCGCAACTGATAATCCCCTGTAATTCTCCTGCACAGGCTAAATAGGCAAGAAGAATGGAAATGTGAGTGAATCTAGTCTTTGATGGTGAAACTAGCTAATTTCTCCAGTTCCTCCAGGAATGTGTTATTTCCTTTGATTTACTGCTTCTGATAGGGCAAAAAAGTTCTAGGAGTTTCTATTTGGCCCTTCTTATCAAATAGTCCTCATTCAAAACTGGGTAGATTGAAATACTAGTGGTCAATGAGAGGGAAGGGTAAGGTGCATGGAGCATGTGAGTTTTTTCTTTTTTCTTTTTCTTTTTTTTCTTGAAGGATGCAAATGTTCTCTCATGATCACGGGAATGAATACACAACTATGTGATGATATTGTAAGCCATTGATTGTACTGTATGTATGGACTGCATGTATGTGAAGACTTCTCAATAAAAACATTTTAACAAATGGTCCTCATTCGAACAATTGAGTTAATATGGCAATCCTTCCAGTTTCTGGGTTTGTCTATTCCCAATGTATATTTATTACATAGAAGAGGAGAACCACAAGATAGGTTTGGGGACCCACTGGGCCCATTGTGAAATAAAATCTATTTATCACCTGACATCCATCTGCCCCACCCTGACAGATCTAACACAGTGAAATTTAGCACCTGGAATTAGCATCAGTTCAGAGTCAGTGTCTAGTAATCTTCAAAAGTCTCACTTTTTCCCTTTCTCCAGTACGCAGTACATTTGGAGAAGGGTAGAAGAAACATGGACCACATAAAGATTTGACAGTGTAGCAGGGTCCCTCCTCAAGGGGTCTGACTCCCTTCCTTTTAATTGAGGGACTCTGGGTCTATGAACTGGCTCAATTCTAGGAACTGAACAAGGGGAAGGCATACTTCTCTATTGTGGTGACTCAAGTAAAGCCTCTGTCACTAGTTTTAGATTTGTTTTCACTTGTACAGATTAAGATTTTAATGGGCTATACAACAATTTTCAGCCCTACGTACGCCGTGACCAATTAACTTCTGCCAAAAATCTCTAAGGTCATACTCTACTTTTACTACTTCACCCTACCCTTCCATTAAGTAGCCATATTGAGTTCTTTCTCTCGGTGCCCACTGCTCCAAAACCCCATCACCTCACTGAATTCAGGGGCATCTCTGATGCAAATAGGGCACCTCTCACCATTATCAGCAGCTTGCAAAAGACAAAAGAGCCTTTCAAGGGGTCTAGTGTTCTTCCTACCAATTGAAGCCAGAATTACTTTAACAAAGAGCTGTATAACATGTGGCTAATTTAATAGAGAGTGATGCAAATAGATTAAAAAGTATAAGGATTTATGGTGATGTTAACGGTCCCTCAGTAAATGTTTTGTTTCTCCCATTTTCCAACAGTAAATGACACCTTCCCTTGGTGTCTCAACAGAGTGTGTGTGGGGCATGTAAGATCACACCTGAAAGATCCAGCTTCTTTTGTAAATTAGTAAGCACTAGCACATTATGACAAATTATGCCTTGTTGTTATGAACTTTTTCTAACCACGATTCATTCTGAGAAAGCATTTTGCATGCTCATTATATAATATTTTTGTCTCTGTGCAGCTGCACATCTGCACTGTGGCATAGCTCCACGTCCCCAGTCGGAACCAGGTTTCTCGATTCTTACTAGACCTCCCAGCGTTTCATCACCCCGATGTAATTTTAAAGTCTGGATGAAGGGAGTGGTCTCTGTCTGATCCCAGCAGATGAATGAGCAGGTCACATAGAGTAAATAGGTCTCAACATATTATCTTTCTAAGTCTGGATTTCCTCCTCTATAATAATACCAAAGCAAGTTCTAGCATCTTCAGTTCATTTAATGGATCACAGAGTGCAGGTTGGAGCACTCAGAAAACTGTTAGTACTATCCAGCCACTCAATTTGACAGAATGAATCCAGAATCTCTGGCTCGTGTTTCTCTATTAATAAATTCAGTCTGGCCCAACATCATTGGGGTGGGGGAGGGCAGGGGATGGCAGGATCTGAAGCGGGATGGGGAGCAGCTGAGCCGAGGGCCTGTCCCTCCTCACACACCCTATCTCCAGGGGAGGGCACCCATCAGAAGCAACAGAGAGAGAGGCCCTGGAGAAGACAGCACCCTCCCTCTTGCTGCCACCCTAACACCAAGCTGGAACCGTGGGAGGAGGCTATGAGAGGGACCAGGTGACCAAGGGCCTCCCAGGCATTAGGGGAAGGAGAAGTGAGAGTGAAGTTTTAAAATTATTGATAGTGACCAGAAAGCTGTGCAATTGTTCAAGATGCCACTAACAAATGAGAAGAGGAGAGCCCATATGAACTGGTGAGGCGGGTGGTACAGGGATAAAAGCTGCTTCATGTTTGCATCCAGTGAGCGTGCACCATTCAATAAGAACATGTTTGCATCCAGTGAGCGTGCACCATTCAATAAGAATGTTAGATCACAAGGTTTAAAATTTGAGGCAGATCTCTATATATCAACTTGAAAACAAGACTAAGTGAAAACATGTTAAGTCAAATAAAATGGCTATCTGCATTGGGGGCTGCCAGGAGAAGACCCCTTTCTGAGAATGACTTTTCCAGAGGACAAAAAACAATTGACCTGTAGGGGTTGTCCTAGAAAATGGAACACACTCTACGGAGTCGCTAATAAGCAACCCCTAGGATAAAACTAATTTCAGTCCAACAGCGACAGCTTATCGGAATGGACAAACATACCATGCTAACCAATGTATAGCTGCTCCCCACTTTGTAAGACCTCCCTATGTAAAATAGAAACTTAATGTCAGCCAATCAGAACATTTTCTCACTTGCTTCCGTACTCACTTTGTTTAAGCTTCCCCTTTCCACTCCCTCCACACAGCTCCCTTCTACACTCTGAATGGCATGCTGCCCAACTCTTGAATCACTCAATAAAGCCATGAGATCCTAAATTGCACGAGAAGTTTTTCTTTTATCAAAAGCACATTGCAGTGCTAGCTTTGGCAGCACATACACTAAAATTAGAAGGATACAGAGAAGATTAGCATGGCGCCTGGGCAAGGATGCCTTGCAAACTCATGAAGTGTTCCATATATATATTTTTTAACTATATTGGATTTAATTTTTCACGTCAAGATTGGCCATTTAATTTGTCCAATTCTTCTTACACAAGTAATAAAACACATGCAAAACAAACAAAAGCACATTGCTGAATGCTTGCAATGTATGAGTCTATTGGGGTAAAATAAAATAAACAACTTATGTGTGTGTTTACATATATGCATAGAAATAAGTGTAGGTGCTTCAGTAAAAAAAATTACCTGACAAGAGTGTGTGCCAAGTAGTTAGAGAACAGGAGACACTGTCACTTTCCTTTACACCCTTTAAAAAGAAACAAACCAAAAATGTCAAGTTATGGATGATTTTTACTTCCGTGTGTACTATTTTCTATGATAAATGTGATGTATTTGTAATTAGTAGTCTTTTCTAAAACTATGTTTTAAATGAGCTGAATTGTATGATAATATAAGCACTGAAGACTGGATCAGGTAATTCCTTGGAGAGTGAAGTTTTGGACAATCTCCAGGCTTTCCGGGAAAGGAAAGATTCCGGGAGTGGCTCAGGACTCCCGCTCTCGCCGCCCAGCTTTCCTTCCCATCATCTGCTCGGCTTGGTGCTGCCACCTAGAGGTCGGCGGCGGACATCACCTCCACTGCTCTCGCAGGGGCATTCCCTCCAGCTGCAGGTTTCAGTTTTCATTTGTTTAAGCCCTTTGGTTTCAAGGACGATGGCGCTTCGTGGGAATTTCCAAGGTGAGGGCAAGACAAGGGGAGAAAGCAAGACAGAGTGGGACAGAGACTGCCTGCTTGTGCATCTGTGCACTCGGGGCCCAGTGCAAAGTGAAAACGCGGGTGCCCCATTCAGAAATCTTGAAGGATATTAAGGTGACAAAAGTACAGCGTTAAACCAAGCACAGGGCCTTTCTGGGGTGCTGTGTGACTGCACAAGTGGCACACCCTCGAAGCCATCCCTGCTTTCATTCTTGTAATTGGATGTGTGTGTGTTTGGCCATCCTCTTGCATAGGGGAATGTGTGTGTACGTGCAGTCATAGGTATATTTGTGTATATGCACCATGCTTACGTGCACACGTTTGTACAAGGATATATGTGTGCTTAGGTGATGCACGTGGGCATGGATAGGATATTTGTGCATGTTGGTGTTTACGTGTCTGTGAGAGCACAGATTTCTGTGTTTCAGGATCCAAGGGCCTCAAGTCAGACTCAGGCGCTTGAGCAGCGGCAAGTGAGTTGGCTTTCCCGAGGCTGCCTGCAGCAGCTGCCATTGGCTCCCCATACCCCTTCTCTCCTGACCCTTACAGGGCACTTGCCTACCTCCCAGCGCTGGCCCTGCCCTGACCTCCTTGGCCTGAGGGTGCTCTTAGGCTGCTGGAGCAGAGGCTCATGTCCCTGGGAGTTGCTCTTGCCCGAGGCCGCCCATGTAGGATAATGCTGAGGTGAGTGTTCTACACTGTTTTCCAAGTCCCTTGGGGGCTTCAGGTCCAGTTGCCCAAGCCATAACTTGTATAACAAGGCGCATTTTAGTGGCTTCCTTCCCACTCCCCTCCTACTTCCACGTGTGCACATGAATCCTTATTTTGGGGTCTGCTTCTGGGGTATCCCAAACTCTGAAACTACCTGGCAAGATACTCCCCAGCCACTGGGGCTCTGACAGCAGGGACCCTTCTTGAGGTTTTTTCTCTCTGTTCAACCAGCTGCCGAGGGACGAAAGCGACTAGCTAATGGCCAATATGTTTATCTGTCCCTGCAGGCCAAGCCTGGTACAAACTCCAAGGACAGAGAAACTCAGGGTCTGATTTCTGACCCTACAGAAGTCTTCCACCTCCCCTGTCAGTTTTGCTGCTTCCCCACTGAAAGGGCTCACCCCATCCCTCGCCCCTTCCTTAATTTCTTTCTTTTGTAGTGATTTCCAGGGTGCAAAGGTATGTGGGAAATAATTACACTAAATTGCATCTATCAAGTGCCACCTCTGCGTCACATTACTGCAGAGTGCTACATTTTGTGACCCCTTTAACCGTGACCGCTGCCCTGTGAGGAGGGGTCTCCGGCTGTGCCCAGAGGGAGATCAAGTAACTGGCCCAGGACCTGGGAGCTGGTCGGGGCTGAGCTGGCATCGGGAGGGACAGTCCTGAGACCCGAATCCTGGCTCTCCCGGCCTGAGCTGAGTCAGCAGAGGGCTCCGTGTGGAAAGCCGTGGGATCCAGGTTCTAATCCCCGTCTGCCTCTGACCTGCTCCAGGCCTTGACCGGTCTCTCCATTCTGGGCCTCGGCTGCCCCCTTTGTTAAGTAAGGGAGTGGGCGGGCAAGGGTGGCCTCTGAAGACCTCCCAGCCTCTGACCCAGAGCTCCTCTTTGGGGCACCGAGGCCTCCAGGTGCCAAGGTCCCAGACAATCTGCACATACAGTCCCAGAAAAGACTGCTCAAGCTATCTCTTCTTGCAAACATTGCCTGGCCGTCATCCAAATCTTTGTGTCTGCACTTTTTCTTCCCCCTTCACCTGGCTTTAAAAGATCTCTGGCATTACATTATCAGGAAGAACTTAAGCACAAGCAGTCTATACGAAAATCTCCCTGTGAACTTCCTCCTCTGGACTCTACACAAACAGGGTATGAGCCTCACCCCTACCCTCCCTAATTCCAGAGAACACCAGCATTTACACTTCCTCAGAGCTATGTAACCTTGTGGTCAAGGGTGTGGATTTCACAGACTGCCTGGTTTCAAATCCCAGCTCCACCGCTTACCAGCTGCAAGACCTCGGACAAATCACTGACCTTCTCTGTGCCTCAATCTCTGGATCTATAAAATGGAGACAACAGAATACCTCCCTGTCTTAGCTTCCCAGCTGCCAGAGCAAATACCATGCAACGGGTTGGCTTAAACAATGAGAATTTGTTGACTTATGACTTGAGGCTAGGAGAATTCCAAAATCAAAATGTCATCAAGGCGATGCTTTCTCCTCAAAGATGGCATGATCTTTGGTCCTTGCTTTTCTGTCACACGGCAATGCATGTGGTGGCCTCCCCTGGCTTTTGCCTTCTCTTTCCGGCGAGCCACTGACGTTCAGCCTCTAGCTTTTCTCTGTGACCTTGCCCTAAGGCCTTCAGTAATGGGATTAACACCCAGCTGTTATGTTAGAAATTTAACCTAGCAAGAGTTTACAAGGCTGGATCAAATTCTAATGGAATTGAGTTGGTTTCTTATCCTAAGTGTTTCCTCCCTTTTTACAACCTCTGTCCAGCCCCTCTTGGTTAAATAATGTATTCTCTGAGGCATGAAATTAAACAGACCTATGAAATAAATGATTTTAAAACAACCACAAAAAGACCCAGCCTGATTCAGCTGGGTTACACCCAAGCTGAAGTGACCTCTGAACAAGAGTTCAGAGCCACAGGCGTGGATTGTATTTAAGGACTTATTTTCCTGGGGTACAGATCTGCAACCCCCCACGTTCCCTCTCAGGGTCCTGTGACTGAGTTAAGGCATGTGGCGTGCCTTCTGAGTGTAGCTCTTATTCCTAATGTGGTCATCTCTGCTCCAAGTGTTGTGTCTGTGAAAAAATGCATCCCCCCTTCCCGCGGTGACTCAGCTTCTCTGCAGTGGACATCTGTGGGGAGTGGGAAGCTGTCCCTGTGGTGATGAGGTAAAGAGACTTAACAGAAAATACAACAAAGCCTGGGAAAATTCCATAATCATCACGGGTTAGGATGAGTGGACACCATGAGTCCCTGGGCTTGGGAAATTTCAATCACTCAGAATTCACTACACTGGCTTGAGGGCTTAGAGACCACCAGAGGTACAGTGCTGTGAGAACCAGCTGAGGGTGCATGAAAGAACTGTGGAACTCTGCTTCTCTTTTGCCCTCCAAGGGCCAGCAGTGGTGAATTTACTCTCCTTCCCCGCCCCCGAAGAATCTGAAATGTTCTGTCCCACCAAATCTATACTAGGACGCTGACTTGCTCCAGAGCTCCCAGCAACACTCCCCCTGTGCTGGTTCGAAAAGATGTATGTCCGCTAGAAAAGCCATGTTTTAATCTAAATCCCGTTTCATAAAGGCAGAATAATCCCTATTCGAAACTGTATGTTTGAAACTGTAATCAGATCATCTCCCTGGAGATGTGATTTAATCATGAGTGGTTGTTAAAATGGATTAGGTGACGACATGTCTCTACCCATTTGGGTGGGTCTTGATAGGTTTCTGGAGTCCTATAAAAGAGGAAACATTTTGGAGAATGAAGGAGATTTGGGGAGAGCAGAGAATGCTGCAAGATCACGAAACAGAGAGTCCACGAGCCAGCGACCTTTGGAGATGAAGAAGGAAAATGCCTCCCGGAGAGTTTCATGAAACAGGAAGCCAGGAGAAGAAGCTAGCAGATGATGCCATGCTCACCATGTGCCCTTGCAGCTGAGAGAGAAGCCCTGACTGCATTCGCCATGTGCCTTTCCAGATGAGAGAGAAATCCTGAACTTCATCGGCCTTCCTGAACCAAGGAATCTTTCCCTGGATGGATATCTTTGATTGGACATTTCTATAGACTTGTTTTAATTGGGACATTTTCTCAGCCTTAGAACTATAAACTAGCAATTCATTAAATTCCCCCTTTTAAAAGTCATTCCGTTTCTGGTATATTGCATCTCAGCAGCTAGCAAACTAGAACACCTCCCAAATTGCCTGTTATGGGGGACAGGGTTTCACAGCTCCTAGAGTCCCACCCTGGAAACCCCAGGCTGTTGAATTCCAGCTCCTGTGCTCACTTTCTCTCTCTCTTCCTCTCCTCTCTGGACCCTTTCACCCCCTTATATTAATCTCAGGTATGGCCTCCACTGTCACTCCTAGACGGGCAGCCTCTGAGCATAAGGACAACTCATCCTTCTCTACCCCATGGTGCCAAACATTCAGCACATAGTAGGTGCTCAGTAAACTCTCTAGCCCACTGGAAAGGAATTTTGAATAAGAGAAACCCAGGCTTGCTTCCTGGCCTTTACTTTGAGCAGATTACCTAACCCCTCTTGCTGGTAAACCAGGGAAGGTTGCAGAACTGGGGAGCGAGTGGAAGGTTGGGCTAGCTCTCACTCAGCCCCATCCATGCAGTGCCAGCCAAGAAACACAACCCCTTGAAGGCGTACCACCTTCTCTCATTATTAATCTACTTCCCAGGTGTGATGTCTGCAGAGTTGGCCAGAGAGAGGCACTGGTCAGACCCTGTGGCAGGCATGGTTCTCTGTGTGCCTTGATAATGGAAATGCTGGTTTGCTACTTCAGTCTATCTAAACGACCCCCCAGAACCAGGTTTCTATTTCTGGCCTGACTGCCCAGGCTTCTGAACCTACAATTTGAATAAACCCACTGTCAATCACAGCCTGTCACAGCCACTGGCATTTTGCTCTGGGCCCAACACGGTGGGGCCAATATATCAGCAAGAATTTCAAGTGATGCAGTAAATTTTAATAGTCAAGGTTTTGAGAAGTGTTGCACTAAAGAGCCTATTTATTTACTTATTTATTCATTCATTTACGGCATGGGCAGGCTCCAGGAATCGAACCCGGATCTCTGGCCTGGCAGGCGAGAATTCTGCCACTGAATCACCATTGCATGGTCCCTATTTAGTTTTATTGAAACCAGTATAACCCAATTCCACTTGACAATAGGACAATCTTTCACATAATTTCTGTTAACATGTCATAGTGTTCCTTGAAACATATTTGGGAGACCCAGGCCTGGGGGAAAGAAAAGAATAGCCATTTATGACAAGAGGACTGTGCATTATGTCAAGTACTTGACACCCATTTTCTCGGTCAGTCGTCCCAACCTGTGAGAGAGGCGTTAGTACCCTACTGTAGAAATGAGACGCAGATTCCAACAAGTGAGGTGGTCTTCCCAAGGACACAAGCCTAGCTATGAGACCATGATTCCTGGAGGGAGAACCAGGAAAGGATCTGCCTGCCACATGGTGCCATCTTTGGCTGTTTGGATTTGCAAAGTCGGCCACGCAGATGTTGGAGTAATCTTAGTTTCCTCATATATGGGGCTGCAGGGGAGGGGAGGAAAGGCATGGTCAGAAAAATGTAATTAAATGGTCTCTAGATCACACCCTGAGGCATGAGCATCTTGGACTTAGAATTTCTATACTTGGTCTGCAATTTGGAGACCCTGCCAAGGGGGCCAGTTGGGCTGGGATTGCCATGTGAGCTGGTCAGCTGCATCTCAGGTTAGAGTACCACAAATTGCTTTTACGGGTTTCTCCACAGGTGCCACCTGGAAATGACAAAAATAATGAAGATGATTCTGAATCTACATGGGTAAAGGAGACTGTGCATGGATTGACAGAATTCTACTACGAATTAGTACTATTTAAGATCTGGGATGCCAAAGTCGCTAAATGGATTCATGCTGCTGGAAATGCCACCAGTGGGATAAAGATCTTATTTCAGTCTAAAAAATCTATGCCTGTTTTATTTATTTTGCCAAAATGACAGCTTCTCTGTTGCATTCTCAGAAGGAGCAAAAGGTTCTCCAAACTATTCTGTGTTTAAAAGGCTCCTTTTAATGTGCTGAGATGGAATCTTTAACTGATTAAAAAGGCATAAAATGTGCTGCATTTGTTCTCATGCTGCACAATCTCAATCAGCTAAATCAGCTCCCAGATTGTGTTGCTTGGTCACACCTTCTAGCCTGTGAGTTCTCTTGTCGGAGGGCAGTTTAGAGCAGGCAGGTGTGTCTGGAAAGTGCTAAATTCAATGTAAGGCGAGGTTGGGTTTCTGGGCTACCCTTCCAGCCCACCTCCTTGGATTCAGAACCATGTCCGTGAGTTCTGTGGGTGCTTTGCAAAGGCTACATAAATGGCACATTTCATACTGTGTGACTCATTCCGCGGATTGTCACTTGCACCCACCATGACATATGGTGAGATCTTTCCATGCTGATAAATATAGAAATGGTTCATTACTTTCAGCTGCAGTATATCATGCCATTTGTCCTCCTGGTGACACTTTTAGGTTGTTTTACTATTACGAGCCATGATGCAATGAATATCTCTCTATGGGACTCCTTGTGTGTTTAAGAGTTTCTCTAGAACGTACAGGTGGAATTTCTAGGTTGTCAAGTGTAATTCCATTTATGCTAATACCTCCTTGCTACTTTTCAAAAAGGCTGTTCTACACTCGTAATTCACCAAGTGCATGAGTTCTTATTTCCCTCATTCTCACCTATAATTACACTTGAACTTTTGCCAATCTGACCAGTTTATTGTTTTAATTTGCCTCTTCCTAATCATTGGGAATATTGAGCATCTTTTTTCAAAGAGTGGAAGAGCCACTCTTCCTTGGGACTTCTTCAACCATTATCAAAACTTCATGTTCCAAATGAACTCTAAGCTCTGGAGGGAAGGGCTGGGTCTCACACCTGAGGCCATCACAGGGCACAGCCCCATCCAGGTATAGACTCTCTGACTACCTTTCCCACCTCACCTCTCTGCTCCTCCCTGGAGCCCTACACTCCTAGCTCCTGGAGCCACCTGCAGCTCCCCTGAGTTTTTGCTCACAGGGTACCCTCTCTCTGGAATGTTCGACCTTTTCCTGTCTACCTGAACGTACCTACTCATGTGGCCAGATAGCTCAAGAGCTACCTCTTCCATGAGGCCTTCCACGATGACCACTCCTCCATCCATCCCAGGTAGAGGTCACCACTTTCTCCTTTTTTTCCTTTCCTTCCAAAGGCCCAGTATGAACTCCCCACTGCACGTGCAAACCTTCTGAGCATCTATTTACTGATGTATGTTTGCCTGCCTACCCCACCCCCACCTCCAACTGTGGATGCCTTGAGGACTGGTGCTGCGTTTTGTTCATCTCTGCATTCTCAGTTCATCATTCAGGGCTGGGCATAGACAGGGTAGAGTCTCAATAATTGCTCGGATGGGTGGATGAGCCTCAAGGCCAACTTCTTCGACATCGTCCCTCTGCAGACCGTAAAGTCCTGGAGGACAAGGACTGGACTGAATTCATATCGCTGTACCCCACGGTGCTAATATGGCTGAGGGTTTGTGGTGCTCAGTCCATATTTGTAAACCCAGCAGTACAATTATTTCCCTCATTCTGCAGATTGTCGCCTGCACACATCATGGTCTAGTTGAAGGTTGCTTTGGTCAGAAATTCCTGGGTTTAAATCCCAGTTTTTTATTAACGTAGTCTTGGGCAATCTACTTGGCTTCGGGAACTAAGAATATCAGTATCACATTCATAAAAAAGATGATAATAGCATTTAGGACTATTCAAAGAATGAAAGGAGGCTGTGGGTGTGGAGCATTTGGCACATAATTGGCCTTATAATAATTTCCGGCTCAGCGCAGAGCTACAGTCTGTTTTAGCCACAATACTCATTTAGCCACGAGCTCACTTTTTTCGGTTGCCGCATGGTGATGAACATATAGCGGCGGTTCCATGAATATGAAGCCTGCCTTGGCTGGCACCCAGATCAGAGCCTGGCAAAAAAACAGCTGCTCAGTAAAGGGGCTGAGCTGAACTCAGTCCCTTGCACATAGTAAATACTCAACAGATATGAAATCAAGTCAAAATCACCTCTCTACCTTATATTCTGATCCAATCCTTGAAGAAGTCATTCTCTTTTTATGGAAGAAGGAGCCATTGAGGGAGAGGCAGAGAGATTTCTCCCCCTTCTCCTGGCAGCCAGCTGCTGCTGATTTTTCCAAAACATGACCATCCCTGTGGGACACTGTCATCTGGGTGGCTCCCCACGAGCCTTTCCTGCTTGCAGTAGCTTTGTGCAGTCTCTTCCCATAATGAGCCTGGGTTTGACCACATGTCCTTTCGGCCACAGGGACAGTGGCAAGGTAGTGCAGAGACGGACAAGCACTTGCACACCGAGTTTCATCCCCTTGGAAAACTTCCTTTTGGAACTCAGTCCCCATATACCATGAAGAAGCCCAAGCAGGGCACAAGCAGAGGCCACATAAAAAGAAGGTCATGCCCAGCCAGCTCCCAGCTGTGTCACCAGGCATGTCAGAGCAGCAGCAGCTTCATGGCAGGTGCCACATGGGGCAGAAAGGAGCCAGACCTGCGTGGTCTGCCCGAATCGCACAGTTGTAAGCAAATGAGTGATGGCTGTTGTTTTAAGTCGCTAGGCTGTGGGGTAGTTTGGAGCACAGTGATAAATACCCAGTTATCACCCATGAGCAGAGCATGTTCTGAGAGCAGAAGTCAGTGATCTGGGGTGGGGTTTGCTCCCGGCCTGGAGACCCACTGGGTAAAAGACTTCAGGATCGCTGATCTGGGACCTCTTCTCTGAGGGACTCTATCCCTTAGGGCCCTGCATCGCTTTACTAAGTGCTGTCAGAAAGCAATATACCAGAAATGGGATAGCTTTTATAAAGGGAATTTACTAAGTTACAAGTTTACAGCTCTAAGGCTATAAAAATGTCCAAACTAAGGCATCCAGAAAAAGAAACTTTGACTCAAGAAAGGCTGATGGGTCCAGAACACCTCTGTCAGCTGGGAAGGCACGTGGCTGGCATCTGCTGGGGTCTTTGGCTTCTGGTTTCAAACAGTTTTCAGCTTCTGATGCTGATGGTTTCCTCTCTTAAGTGTTTGTGGGCCTTCGCTTAGCTTTTCTGGAGCACAACTCTGAGTTCTGGCTTGCTTCGCATCTCATGGGAAGGCACATGGTGATGTGTGCTGAGCTCTGTATCTTCAAATGTCCATTTCTGGGTGGCTGCTGTCTCTGTCAGCACTCCAAGCAACTCCAAATGTCTGCATCTCTGTCAGCTCTCTAGTAACTATTCTCCAAGCGTCTCTATCAGTTCTGAAGCAACTGCCTCCTGGGGGTTCTGCATTCCCAAATGTCTGTATCTGCAACTTAGTTCTCTACCAAATGTTTCCTCCTTAAAGGACTCCGGTAAACTAATCAAAGCCCATCTTGAATGGGCGGAGTCATGTCTCCATCTAGTCACACCAACTGGGAGTGTCCCATCTCCATGGAAGTAATCCATTTGAAGTTTCCACCCCACAATATTCAGTCAGGATTAAAAGAAATGTGGCTGTCCCTACAAGATTGGATCAGGAAAAAGAACATGGCTTTTCTGGGGTACATAACAGCTTCAAACTGGCACAGTCCCCAAGTTCCTTCTTTGTTTTTCAGATATCCTGACAGGTCATGATGCCTTGGGCTGTCAAAACAATGAGATGTCCAGGCTCACATAACATGAAGTCTGAAGGGGAACAACATCAGGCAGGTGGAAGGAGCAGCTTAGGGAGGTCACGGAGAACCCAGACTGTGTGGCTCCCCACAATGTCAGCTACTTCAAAGGCAGATCCTCAGATCTTAGGGTGTCTGCCGGGAGCAGTCTGGGCTCCACGGTTCTTCATTCACATGCAGCAGGGGAGAGGGATGCTTCCCACTCTCCCAGAAAACAAAACAATTTCCCAGAAGGCTCCACATGCCCACTTATTTCCTGTGTCTTATTGGCCCAAATTGAGTCACATGCCCATTCCCGAATCCATCTGCATGGGGAGGGGGAGTTGGATTACCTTGAGACCAATCAAATCTGCCCCTGGATCAGAGGAAGTCGGTGTAGTCAATTCTTCTTACATCCAAGGGTTCATGAGGAAGGAAGAGATGTCTAGAAATTGGGATTCTGCGAGGGAGGGCATTCAGGGTAGGGAACGGCAGTGGCTGCTGCAGGGCCCCTCCCTTGTGGGAGGGGAAGCACTCTGGGCTGGTGACAGGGTCCCACTCTGCTCTCATTCTCTCTCTTGGGATTGGAGGGGAAGGGATGTGTGTGTGTGTGTGTGTGTGTGTGTGAGTGAGTGTGAGTGTGTGTGTGGTGGGGGAGGTCTGCGGGAGAGTTTGGGTCCTCAGGACTCCTACCGCCCCTTTCAGTTGGCCTCTCCAGCACCATACTTTGACCCCCATTCAACATGAAGAGATAACACCAAGCAGAGTAAAAGGGTTCAGGTTTCTGCCTTTATTGTTAGCACTTTCTCTGAGAGGAGGGCCCCCTTTGGTGTCATATCTAGTACTTTGAACCCCTGGATTTCTTTTCTCCAAGTTTCTCCTCCAATGCTTTCTGCAAGTTCATGTTTATAGCATTTTTCTGGTGCCACCGACCTACAGAGAGAGGAGAAACAGCCACACCTCACTCAGAGTGCCTCGGAGGTGCCCAGGCCCCAGCGGTGACCCGTGCCTTTTCCAGGTCCACCCTAAGGCTCCATTTCTTGCTCTGGATTCTCTCTTGGACCTTGGAGCCGCCCCACCCTGCCTGTGTTGGGGAGTGACCACCTCCCATCTCCACCGGCTTCCCACCTACCCAGATCATCCGTCTTCCTGCCGTGCCAGTGTTCTATGTCCCTCACTGACCTCTCGATCACTTCTGGGGTGTAGGAGGCCTTCATAAGGCTAATTGTCTCCTCAGGAGCCCCTGTAGAAACTCACAGAGAAATCCCAAGATGCCCCAAGTCAATGGAGGTCGGATACTCTCTGCTTTATACTTGAATATCAATTTCCCCTATGGACAGTGGATTGTAGGACAAAAGAAGAAACATAGTCAATAATAAGGCAGGTCCAGGCTCAAACCTAGCTTGTCATTTATGGGAAGTGGCCTCAGACCTCTCTGAGCTTCAGTTTCTTCACCTACAGAGAGGAATAAAATTTTCCTGTGAGTTTAGGAAGATTAAATTATTGGACATTTTTTGAAAAATTTGATATGTGGAAATTAATTAATACATGTATTTTCAAAGTTCACTACATATTGATGAAAGGGTCAATTCATCAAGAAGATATAACAATTATAAATATATGTACCTAACTTTTTTATTTCATTTAGATGAAATGGACAAATTACTAGAAATACACAAACTACCTATACTGACTCGAGAAGAAATAGAAGACAACAGATCAATAACAAGTAGATTGGATCAGTAATCAAAAACTCCCAATGAAGAAAAAGTCCAGGCCCTAAACAGTCAGAGCATTAACACCAGTCTTGCTCCAACTTTTCCTAAAAAAAATTGAAGAAGAGGGAGCACTTCCTAACTCATTTTATGAGATCAATAGCACCCTAACACCAAAACCAGGTAAAGATAGGAACAGAGAAAATTACAGACCAATATCCCTTTTGAATATGGATGTAAAAATCCTGAACAAAATACTAGCCAACCAAATCCAACAGCACATTAAAAGGATGGACTCCATAAATAAGTGGGATGTATCCCAGGAATGAAAAGTGGTTCAACTAAAGAAAATCAGTTCATATAATATATAACATTAATAAAAGGGGAAAAAATACATGATCATCTCAATTTATAAGGAAAGGCGCCTGACAAAGCCCTTCTTCAGAAAGAGCACTCAGAAGACTATAGGAACTGAAGGAAACTTCCTCAACATGATAAAAGGCGTATATGAGAAACCCACAGCCAACATCACATTCAATCGGAGAGACTGCAAGCCTCCCACTAAGATGAGTAACAACGCCAGGATGCCCACTTTCATCAACACTATTCATTATTGTGCTGGAAGTTCTAGCCAGAGCAACCATGTAGGAAATAAAAGTCATCCAAATTGGAAAGGAAGAAGTAAAACTTTCCCATTCAGAGATGACATGATCTTATATATAGAAAATCCCAAAGAATCTACAAGAAGACTACTAGAGTTAATAAATTCAGTGAAGTGGCAGGTACAAGATCAACATACAAAAATCAGGGGTGTTTTATATACCAGCAATAAGTGGTCTAAAAAGGACATCAAGAAAACAATTTCATTTACAACAGTAAATAAAATATCAAATATCTAGGAATAAATGTAACCAAGAATGTAAAGGACTCATACATGGAAAACTAAAAAAAAAAAAAAAAAAAAAAAGCAAAAAGAAATTAGAGGAAACAAATACATGGATAGACATTCCATGTTCATGGATTGGATGACTAAATATTAAGATGTCAGGCAGTGCAATGGTGGCTCAGTGCCAGAATTCTCACCTGCCATGCTGAAGACCCGGGTTCAATTCCCGGTGACTGCCCATGCAAAAATGAAAAAAGTACAGTTAAATATTAAGATGTCAGTACTATGCAAAGTGATTTACATATTCAACATAACCCCATTTAACTGTCTTCTTCACAAAAATGGAAAATTCAATCATCAAATTCAAGTGGAAGTGAGCGGGGCCTCAAAAAGCAGAAACCATCCTAAAAAGAAGAACAAAATTGGAGGAATCACATTTCCTGATTTCAAAACTTACTACAAAGCTACAGTAATCTAAACAGTGTGGTACAAGCACAAAGACAGATATATGGACCAATGGAATAGAATTGGAAAATAAACGCTCACTTCTATGGCCATAAATTTTTGACAAGGATGTGAAGGTCACTCAATAAGGAAAGAATAGTCTCTTCAACAAATAGCCCAGATAAAATTATATATCCATATGCAAAAGAATGAACTTAGACCCCTACAACTCACACCGTATACAAAAATAAGCTCAAAATGGATAAAAAACAGAAATATAAGAATTAAAACTGTAAAACTCCTAGAAGAAAACATATGGAAGCATTTCAGGACCTTGTATTAGGCAATGGATTTTCAGACCTTACACAAAAAGCATGAGCAACAAAAGAAAAATTAGATAAATTGGACCTCATCAAAATTAAAAACTTTTGGGCATCAAATGGCAGTATCAAGAAAGTGAAAAGACAACCTACCTAATGGGAGAAAAATATCTGGGAAACCATCCATCTGATAAGGGTTTAATATCTAGAATATATAAATAACTGCTATAACTCAGAAACAGAAAGACAAACAATCTAATTGATAGATGGGTAAAGGACTTGAATAGGTATTCCCACAAAGAAGATACATAAATGGTCAATCCAATAAGCATTGAAAAGTTGCTCAACAACATTAGTCATCAGGGGAATGCAACTCAAAACCACAATGAGATGCCACTTCGTACTTACTAGAATGGCTATTATTTTTTAATGGAAAATAAATGTTGGCAAATATGCAAAGAAGCCAGAACTTTCAAATATTGTGGGTGGAATATAAAGTTGTGCAGCACTGTGGAAAAAGTGTGGCTGTGTCTTAGAAAGTTAAGTATAGAATTGCCATGTGATCTGGAAATCCCCTTTCTAGGTACCCAAAAGAATTAAAAGTAGAGACTCAGGCAAATATCTTTATAACAACAGCAGCATTATTGCCAACAGCCAAAGGGTGGAAGCAACCCAACTGCCCAATAATGAACAAACAAAATACAATACATACACAAAATGGAATATTAGTTAACCATAAAAAGAATGAAGTTTTGATACAGGCTATACAACATGGATGAAACATGAAGATGTGTTGAGTAACATAACCCAGACACAAATGGTTGTGTATGATTTCCCTTATATGAAATAACAAGAATATGCTAATTCATAGAGATCAAAAATATATTACAGGGTATCAGGGGTGGGAGCAGGGGGATTGGGAGATAGGGAATAAATACTTAGTGGGTGCAGAGTTTATGTTTGAGTGATGGAAATGTTTTCGTAATGGATGGCTGTGATAGCAGTACATTATGAATGAAATTAACACCAATGAATTGTATACTTGAAAGTAGTTAAAATGGGAAATTGAGGAATTTTATATTGCATATATACCACCACAATGAATTTAAAAAAAATAGATGTACTTTCTATTTCTCGAAATTGTATCTTTATATGTAAAGTAAAAACCCATATGTGGATATAAGTTATCATGATCAAAAGTCTGCAAAAACATCAGAGAATGAAATCCTAAAAGACTGCAATAATTTAAATAACAAGACACAGAATACATTTATTTATTGTTTTAAACCATGAAAGGGAGGGGAAAATATGTAGGGAATATAATATTAACCAAAAAAGGCAGACACATCAGTAAAAGAAACAAATGGAACTTTCAGGTATGAAATACATAATAATTGAAAGGCATGCTCAGTGAATGATAAAAATACCTAGGGTTTGTTTGAAAATAATCTGAAGTAGGAGAGGACAGGTGAATGGGGGAAGGGATGAAGCGTGATTGCCTATATATTGATGAATGTTGGAGCTGGGTGTTGAGTACAATTATTCATTAAGCTCTTCTCTCTACTTTTCTATAAGTTTGAAAATTGTCATTATAAGTATTTAAAAACAGATTTGATGGACAGGTAAAATAGATTAGACATAGCTGAGAGAACATGGAAAACTGGAAGATTCACCTAAAGAAATTTACTAGAATGCAGCAGAGAGGGGGTCAAATGTGTGGAAAACATGAAGCAGATGTTAGGATGCAGGTTAAATGAGAAGGCCTAACGTGTCTGACTGGAGCTCCTGAAAAGACGAACCGGAGAAAATGAGAGCAAGGGGATATTTGAAAAGATAATGAATTCATTCAGAATTGATTAAAGATGTGAATCTTTAAATTCAAGAATCTAATAAAGCCCAATTAGGAGAAATAAAAAGATGTCTTTACCTAGACATATTCAAGTCAAATGTAGAGCACCAGCAATAAAGAAATTTTTAAAGTAGCCAAAGAGGAAAAAAAGCTTACTTACAAAAAATAACAATTACTTTGAATTTAAGCATCCAAGCCAGAGGTAAGTGAGTTAATATCATCAAAGGGCTGACAGAAAACAACTGACTGCCTAGAACTGTTTACAGTACAACTGTCTTCCAAAAATGAGAACAAAATAAAGAATTTTCTGGCAAACAGAATCTAACATTTACCAACAGCAGAACATCTCTAAGACAACTTTTAAATGCACTTCAGGAAGAAAAATAATGCTCAGGAAGAATGTATCTTCCTGAGATACAGGAAGGAGGGGTAGGCAAAGAAAATGGAAACTGTAAGTAAATCCAAATACACCTGGATTATAGCAACGACGTCACTGTCTAATTTATGGGGTAAAATCACGATGGAGCAGATGACAGCTAACTATTTTTGAAGATCCACCACGTGCTAAACATAGTTCCAGGAAATTTACATGAATTTACTCATATGATCTTCCCAAGAACCTAAGAAATAGGTACTATTTTTAATTCCCATTTTACTGAAGACACTGAAGAACAGAAAAGTAGCTAACTCTTCTAAAAACCCCCAGCTTCTAGTGGACTAGCTAGAACTCAAACCTAAACCATGTAGCTTCAGAGTCCTCAGCTTAACCACTTTGCTCATGTGGGTGGAAGGTCTGTAAGGAAAGAAGTTATTAGCTGAGGTGGAGGATGGCAATTGAAGATGGAGCCTTCTAAGGTCCTTATATTGCTCAGGAAAACTGAAATATCTTGAGTAACATTAGAGTCTTTAACTATACATGTTAAAATGTAAGGGGAACTATACAAGAATAGGAAAAGCAGAGAAGGACAAAAATGGATTTGAGGAAAAAAGGAAGCTTAATTCACTCCAAAACAATAGCATAGAAAAAAAAGCACAAATAGGAATCACAAACTTATCAGTAAATAGAATAAATATAAAAGGGCTAAGCCCATGGATTAAAAAGCAGATCAGACTATACAAAAAAATTATAAATATGTGCTAATTAGATAAACATATTTAAAGTAAAAGGATACAGAGGGTAAATGTGGGGAAGAATAAAAAAAAGATGTGATGTGACACGCAAATGTTAGCCAAAGGCAATCCAGTCAAGTTCTGTTGATATCAGATAAAACAAAAATTAAAGCAAAGGCACTCTGAAGGACCCAAAATGGCTTGAATTCGTCAGAGTGATATAATGATTCTAAACTTGCTGCATCGGAATATTCTCAAAATAGATAACACAAAAATTGACAGAAATACAAAGAGAAATGGACACATCTGGTATCATAGAGAACATGATACATCTTCTAGTAATTAATAGCTCAAGCCAAGGATATTAATAAGGCATTGATTTGTACAGAAACAATTAACAAGGCTTATGTATTGTACAAACAGAACTCCAGACCCAAGAGATTATTTTTGAGTATACACAGATCGTCTACAAAAATTGCATATCTGCTGGCCGATAAAGCAAATATCAACAATTTCCAAGGATGGAAAACATTACAGGCAGCGTTCTCTGGTGACCATGCTGTCAAGCTAGAAATCAATCTTTTAAAGCAATTTTTGTTGCCATTGGTATTTATGGCTTTAAATGCTTATGTAACAGAATGTTAGATGTTTTGACTAAGGCAGTAGTGCCTGAAAGAGATCAGATATCAAAGTGAGCTGTAAGGCAGACTCTTCCAGAAAGAAATTTTAAATATGTGTCTAAAAGCCTGTTAGAGAACTTTACCACATCAAGGATGCGATACAGTCAGGTTTGGGGAAACTAGTAAGGATGTTTTAAGAAGATCTCTTTGGTTCTCCATGTGCTGTGAGTCCATCCTCCCCAAAGTGGAGGTGCCTCCCACTCCAAACCAAAAGAGAGGGGCTTTAATGGAGTCACTTAAGGAGCTTAATATTTATCCCTGGGAATTTGGGGACCCAAAGGCTTGGGCAAAAGCTGTGGGCCACTGGCCTGGGATGGCAGGACAGAGAGAGAATTCAAGCCAGCTATAGTTTCATAAGCAAGGGGAGCCCTTAGGAATGTTTCTCGTGGACCAGGTGTGAGTTAGGTGCACCGAAGGCCAGCCTAGGGCCATTTTAAATCCTGCCCCAAAGCTTTCTAGATGGCCAATGATACACCAACAGAGACGGGTGGTGAGTCCTACACCACCAAAAGCCAGGGAATGGGGGAGATTTGATAGAAGGAGGAAGAGTATCGCTTGCACTATAAAGTGCCGTAGACTCTTCCCAGGGGACCCGTGTAGAGCCCCCAAAAGCGCCCATGAGAAAAACACTCCAGTCCAAACACCTGACAAGCCAGGGGGTGCAAACCATCTTAAGACAAAATCAGCTGTGATCCCCTTTGTGCCCCTCTTTCCCCCACCTTGGATGTGGAGCCTGAAACAGCGGAAACAGCTGCAAGCGAAAAGGGGAGGAGATGAGTTAAAAAGAGGGACAGGGAACCCCTTTCCAAAGAAACACCTCACCTGCTGGGGCCTTGGCCTGGGGTGGGGGGTAGGGGTAGTGATGGTTAAAACACTGGACTGGAAACAGTTCGGTTGCAGACTTGGAACTTAAGTGACTTAAAGTAACCATAGAACTTTTTAAAAAAGCAAATAGTAAGCAGAGTCCTACCTGTGCGTATGAGACCAGTTTTGGAAAAGAATAAAGGCTAGAAATGAACAAGATGAGCACCCAATTGGATGAGTCAGAAAAAGTACAGAATAAATCCAAATAAAGTAAAAAGGAGAAAACAAAGATGAAAAAGAAACCAAATAGAAAATAAAGGTACAAAGAGAGGTTCAACTTTTGGAAGAATTGATAAGTTGTAAAAGCAACAAAGTATGAACAAACACCATTAGGGATGAAAGGAGACATATAACCACAGATAAAGCCAGAATTTTAAAAAAGAGATTAGGAACAACTTTATGTTAATAAATTAGAAAGTTAAGAGGAAATTAGATATTTTTTATAAATATAAATGATTTCAGAAATGCTAGAAAACATGAACAGATCCAGTTCATTTTTTATAAGAAATTCTACAAACATTCAAGAAACCACTAATTGCTATTTTCTCCTATTCTTCTAGATAATAATAAGTGGGAACACTTTTCCATTCATTTCAGGAGATTATTGGTGTAGCAAACAACATACAGCAAAGTATTAAAAAGATCACAGAAAATGGCCACATTCTGGCTCCAAGTTGTGGTAGGAGGATTATAACTTATAGGTGTATGTTAAAAATGTCAGGGCAGGACAAATACCCCTAAGGAGTGGGAGAAAGATCAAAGGTGATGGTGGAGTTATACAGAGGAGGTAGTGCCATGATTGCTGAACATATTGATATCTGTTTTAGTCTCCAGTATCTTAGAATGGCTAAAAGTAAAAGCCTAAAATTGTGGAATTGTAGCCCATACCAAACTCTGAGACCTTTTCTACAACTAACTGTTGTGCTGTGCTTTGAAATTTATCTCTTTTTTGGATATATGTCATTTTTCACAAAAAAATTTTTAAAAGTCGATTGTGATGAAAAAAAAAATATTTGAAAAAAGCCCTCTAGCCTCCTATATTCTGGAGCAACTAGAAGGAAAAATACGAGAGGATCGTATGGTAGCCCATGACACACTGGGATCTGTCCTATAACTACTTGTTGAAGAGTGTTTTGAAAACTATTGCATTTTTCTTTCTTTGCTTTGTATAGATGCTATATTATACAATAAAAATGTTTTTAAAAATAAGATGAATGTAAGGGTAGGAACAGAATTGAAACTCTAGAAAGAGACCCATTACGCCTGTGGTCAGTTAATCTTTGACGAAAGTGCTAAGTACAAGCAATAGGGAAAAAAATAGTCTAACAAACAGTGCTGATATAATCAGATATCCACTAGCAAAAGAATGAAGTTAGGTCCCCCCTCCCTAGCACCACATACAGAATGGATCGAGGGCCTAAATATAAGAGCTAAAACTATAAAACTCTTAGAAGATAACACAGGGGGTAAAGCTTCATGACCTGGTATTTGGTATCGGATCCTTAGCTATGATACCAAAAGCATGAGCAGCAAAAGAATAAATTCAGCTTCAACAAAATTTAAAACTTTTGTATATGATAGGACACAAAAAATCAAGAGAGTGAAAAGACAGAATGGGAGAAAATAGTTGCAAGCCACGTATCAGATAAGAGCTTAATATTTAGAATATATAAAGAGCTTTTACAAAACAATCGCAAAAAGACAACCCAATTAAAAAATGGGCTATGAACTTGAACAGACATTATCCCAATGAAAATATACAAATGGCCAATAAGTGTACAAAAAGATGCTCAACATCATTGGCCATTAGGGAAATACAAATTAAAGTCACACTACGACCACTTCATACCCAAAGAAAGTGAAAACAAGGTCTCAAACAGATGCTTTACACCAATGTTTATAGCAGTATTATTCACAGTAGTCAAAAGGTGGCAATACCCCACCCACAGGTGAGTGGATAAACAAGACGTGGCCAATACACACGGTGGAATATTATCCAGTCATAAGAAAGAATGAAGATCTGAGACGCTGCAACTTGGAGGAACCTTGAAAACATCACGCCCAGTGAAATAAGCAAGACACATAAGGACGTTGTATGATGTCACTTGCAAGACAGGGCTAGAAACAGCAAAGCTACAGAGACAGAAATGGATTAGAGGTTACTCAGGGATAGGGGAAGGGGGCAGAGGGGAAGAGGTGTGATGTGCGGAGGATATGGACTGCGTGTAAACAGAATTTTTTTTAATGTAGGGGCACTGTAGTGGGCTGGATGGTGGCCCCCAAAAAGAGATGTCCACATCCCAATTCCTGAATTCCCTTATATGGCAAACGATGCAGGATCATGAGAGGAGGACCTTACCCCTGGATTAGGGTGTGTGTATGTCTAAATGCAATCTCAGGTATCCTTAGGAGACAGACTCACAGTGAAGACACCTGCAGAAGAGGAGACAGTGTGGCCACGGAGATACACCAAGGGACACGTGGAGCCACCAGAAACCGGAAGAGGCAAAAGGCAGAGTCTACCCCCAAGCCTACAGAGGACACATGGCTCTGCCTACACCTTGGATACAGGCTTCTGGACTCCAGGACTGTGAGAGAGTAAATTCCTCTTGTTGAAACCACCCAGTTTGTGATCATTCGTTACAGCAGCCCCAGGAAACATAAGCAGGCAGCTTCTGGGTTACAATGATGATAGATTGAAAATACGCATCTATTTTTGTTCCCTCCAGATATTCCATTAAAACCATAGTAAAAGGATACGTAATTTTAGAAGACATAATCTCACCAGGCTGAGTGGAATAGAAGAATAGACGGTATCAGAATTCTGGGAAGCTGGAAAGCAGTCAATAGCAGCGGGGAAAGTGAGAGTCCGAGAGATGTACACCACAGAATCCCCCAAACCCTCAGGGCCGGGCAGCACCCAGGGAGCTCTAGAACTGGCAAGGGAGTAGGAGCTGGGGACTGAAATAAGGATTGGGAGAAAACTGCTTGGGAGGTGGTAGCTCCCCAAACTACATGCTGGAGGCTGTCCCTCCCAACCCGTGCAAAAGCCCAAAGTCTAAGGATCTAGAAAAGAAAAAAGTGAAGGTTTTAAAGCAGGGAACAGCCGGGCACACCAGAAGTGTGGGTGCTGGAGGGTGTGAACACGGGCTTCCCTTCCCCGGACAGCAGCTGTGCACTCGGACCCTTTCCTCCCAGACAAGAGATGGGAGACTCATCTCATGCTGCCAGTGGCGAACATCCTTAACCTAGTAAGTGATATCTTCACAAGTCTTTTAAAAACATCATATTTAATGGTAAAATGTTAGAGTCAGGAAGGAACAGGGATGCCTGCTTTGCCTGCTTATTTGCACCATTGTTGTGGATGCGGCAGCCAGGACAGCTGGATAAGAAAGAGGGTCAGCCGGGGTAACGATAGGGACGTCTGATGGTTAGAACGTGAATTCTGGCCGCTGGGGTTCAAACCCCAACTTGGACTGTTTCTGGCTGTGTGGCCTTAGTCAAGTTATTTACTCTTCCCATGCCTTTTTCTTCTATTTCAAAAATGAGAATTATTTTTGACCCTGCATAGGGTCCTCGTGAATATTAAAATTAAAATACACATAAATTACTTGGAATAGTGCCTGGCACATGTTACGTGCTATGTATCAATGTAGGTCTTATTATTCCTAAGAAGCCCGAAAGAATCTACAAAGAAATCACTGGAATTAATAGGAGAGCCTGGCAATGTTTCTGATTATAAGATTAAGTTACAAGAGTAAAATTTGCATCTGTGTATGCCAGTATCAAATTTAGAAAATGTAATTTTTTAAGAGATACCATTTGCCATATGTAGCAAAAAAAAGAGGTTCTTTGAAAGAAATCTAACAAAAAAATTGCACGGGTTGTGTAAGGGTAGTTCTCACCTGCCATGTGGGAGACCCTGATTTGATTCCCGGTCCATGCACTTCCCCCAAACAAACAAACAAACAAAAATTCTACAAATGGTGCTGCAAAAATGGGATACCCACATGGAAAAATAATGAAATGTGACCCCATCATACAGCATAAAAAAAAATCGCATGATCTTTGTCATGGTCAGGTTCATGTGCCAACCTGGCCAGGTGGTGGTGCCCAGTTGTCTGTTTGGGCAAGTGCTGACCTGTCTGTTGCTATGAAGACATTTCATGGACTTAAATCATGACTATGTTGGTGGCATCCATAGCTGATTGCATAAGGGGAGTGTCTTTGGCAATGAGTGATGCTTAATCTAATCACTGGAAGGCTTTTAGGGGGCCTCAGAAGAGACAGTCGCTCTTCCTGCTTTAGCCCAGCCTCTCCTGAGAGTTCACTGAGGACCTTCACTGGAGCAGCCAGCTTGTGGTCTGCCCTACAGACCTTGGATTCTACATCCCCACGATTATGTGAGACATTTTTATAAATTTTATATTTACAGATATCTCCTGCTGATTCTGTTTCTCTAGAGAACCCTAGCTAATATGATCTTTATAGAAAAAAAATTGTATTGTTATTGACAGCTATTAAAGGTAGACAATTTAATGGAGCTATATACCATATTCATGGATTGGAAAATTCATTATCATAAACTGCCTGTAAATTAAGCTATAGAGTCAATGTACTTTCAAACTAAATCTCAACAGTTTTTCATGGACAGTGATAATCTCATTCTAAATTGTATGTGGGAAGACTAAAGGACCTGGAATAGCTAAGACATTAGTTGGGGGCAGGGCTGAGGAAGGCTACCAGAGATTGCCTGACCAGATATCAGATTACTTATAAAACCTTGGTCATTCAAAGTGAAATATGTCAGACCAGTGGACAGAAAAGAAAGTCTGGAAACAGAATCACCACATATAAAAACTTAATGGATAACAGAGGTGCAACTGCAGGTCACTGGGGAAAAGATGGGACTATTCAATAAATAATAAGACAATTGACAATCCACAGAAAGAGGAATTTAAAAATAAATCCCCATTTCACATCAAAACCAAGAATCAACTCTGGGTGGATTAAAGGTTTAAATGTGAAAAGCAAACTCCCTATTTTAGAAGACTATATAAAAGATTGTCTCTATGACTCAGCATGGGATAGGGTTTCTTCAACCCGCTCCTCCTGGAACCTTCTATTCCTCAGCAAATAGCAATTCCAACCTTTCAGTTATTCAGGTCAAAGATCTTGCAATCAACCTTTTAATTCCTCTCTTTCTCTCACACCCACCTCCAATCATCGTATATTCTGTTCGCTCCATTTATGCAAGTGCCAGAATCCTACTACATCAAGCCACTTCCACTGCCACCATGGCTGCCTTATAGCAGCTGTTGTCTAAGAGTCCAGCTCTCTGCTCCAACCCACCATTGTCTGTCCCTCTTAGAATTTTGCAGTTGCTTCCTCACCACCCTCCCTGTTTCTCCCCCAGCTTCCCTATGGTCTCTTTTTTTTTTTCACGGGATAGGCACCGGGAATGGAACCCGGGTTTCTGGCTCGGCAAGTGAGAACTCTGCCTGCTGAGCCACCATGGCCCGTCCCGCTATGGTCTCTGCACACAGCAGCTTAAGAGATCCTTTGAGCTCAGTCAAACAATGTCTCCCTCCTGTTCAATACCCTCAGTCAGCTTCCCACCTCACACAGAGGAAAGACCTTACAGTGGTCCACAAACCCTCTGCGGTCCAGCTGTTTTCTCTTTTACCTCCAAAACCCCACCCCCTCCCCACCCAGCCAATGCAACTCACCTACCTCCAGCAGTGAGTGCAAACACTGGCCAGGCAGGTAGCAGCAGGGAGAGCATACGGATGGGCCCACTGATGGTGGTGTGCTGGGGAAGGGGGGATCAGGGCAGGGAGCAGGGCAGCCCTGATTCGTAGGGTTTGCCAACTTTAGAGATAAAGTGCTACTACTGTGGTTGATTTTAAGATACCATCATGAGGCCAACCAGCTTGGGAAAACTTAACAGCTGGCACAGATCTGTTTCATAGACTAGATGATGGGACACAGATGCTTTTTGTGTTGTTTTTGTCTTTTTTTTTTACATTTTTGTATACATTGCTACATAAGGTTGTATGTAAGAACTATTTTGTGATAATTGTTAGAGAAGTGAGAAGGCAGGATACCTGAGTCCCAGGCCTGAAAGGAACCTGAGCTTTATTTCCCTTCCTCTCCATACCACCACCCCTCGTCCAAGCTCAAAGAAAAAAATAGAAAGGCTTCCAGCAGATATCTGGTTCCATGGGTAACAGGGAGCCCAAGCAGACAGAGGAAGGCTGCCAGATCTGAGGGCACCGGACAGCACCTGGAGTGGAGGGAGAAAGGACAGGCCAGAGGGAATTGACCTGCAGTGTGGGGGTGCAGACAAGCCCCTGGGTGCTGTCCGTGGACTCCTATCTGAGCATCCAAAACCCTGGGGAAGCGGGTCATCTCTAGGGAAGCGACCCAGGGCTGGGGCTTTGGATGCAGAAGCAAAAGCTGGATTTGAATCCAGCTCCACCTCATCCTTCGGACAGGTCTTAGACGTAATCGCCTCAAATCTGCCTGTGGAGTGGTGCTACCGTTTTACCAAACAGGACTCTTTCTGTAAAGGTCAGAGCCCCCAACCCACCCACCCTTTTCCCAGCAGTGCCACTTCTGGGGTCTCAGAAAGACAAACAACAGTCCAACAGTCCTGAGAGCTCGCCACATGCCACATGCCATGGGCCAAGCGCTGCCGAGTGGTGCTCCTTGGATTCATGCCAATCGCCCAGTGAGGGCCTCACTGCCACTATCCCCATTGTACCAAGGGGGTGGCCAAGGCTCAGAGAGGTTCAGGATCTTGCCCAAGGATTCCCAGCATTGAGTGGTAGAACCAAACTGAACCCGGAAAACCCCAAATTACCATTGAGACCAAAAGGTGCCTGGGCTTCCTTTTGGCAGATTAAGAAACCAGAGGTGGGCTTCCAGGAAGATGGCAGAATAGAATAGGCTGAGTTCACCACTGCTCCAAGGAACAGCTAGAGAAGTGACAGAAGAATGACTAGGACTGTGGTTCTAGGGTGCGAGTGACATGAGAGGGTTTTCCACACCACATAGGGAGGTCCTGAATGGGAAAGCTGAAGAATTGAGACCCAGAGAGCAGAGTGAGTGGGCTCTATCAGGACTCCCCTGGGCACAAGAGGCTGCGCCCAGGAAAGTGCCTGCCACCACAGCTAGCTTGGCATATCAGCGACTCAGTTCCACAGCCTGGAGCTCCTTGGGGAACCAGCAGTAAACTTGCTTTCCCCGCTCATAGACACCATCTAGCTAGTGCACAGAGCACACTATTCGCCTTCCCATATGGAGGCCTGAAGCCCTCAGGAGTGCACAGACAGGGAGCAGGGATAAGGAAACAAGTCAAGCTGGGCCCCATGACTGTCCCGTGGCCATGTGCACATGCATGTCATAGCCCTACAACACATGCCTCAACCCCCTAGCGCCCCCCACCGTGCACATGTGCATACCCCCACACTCTGTGCATGTCCCGTGCACCCACACAGCCCCTGCAACCCGCTTCTCACCATGCCATACCTCCGTGTCCCCCACATTGCACCTGGCCCCTATGTCCTCATGCGACCCCCCACATCTCTGCACCATACCCTGTGGCCCCAGACCCCTGCTGCCCGCACCCTGTGCCCCCTTTACCTCACCCCTACAGCATGCCTAGCCAACAGGTATTTCCACCTGGGCTATGGACAGGGACAGCTGATGTATCCAGTCTCACAACACAAGGTCATTCCAAGGGGAAGCCTGGGGCTGCCAGCCCCATCAGGTTCGAAAGCAGAATCTCTGCTGAGGTGCACAGTGCTTAGCCCTGGCCTCAGGGTTGGTGGTTTTCACCACACACTGGGAACAGCAGACCAAGCCGGAATTGCACTGGGTCTCCATCCAGCTCACCCAGTTGTTGAAGTCAGGGAGAGGAAGGCCTGAGGGGAAGATGAAGTCAAAGAGTGACATCTGCTGGGAAAAAATGGAATGTGCAGTCTGGCAAACTGACTCTCTGTTTAGTTTTAAACAGACCCTCAAGTAGAGTTGCATCCCCTGCACAAGCCTGGGCTTTGGTTTGGTGGGAATTACTGACGAGCCAAGTGCAAAAGGAGACCTGCAATGCAAATCCAAGCAAATACAAAATCTTAGATGGCTGAGTGAAATCAACTTTCAAAGTAACCCTATCAAGATAATTAAATACCTAAAAGTCCATGGAAAGTCACAAAGCTGTGAAGATGCAAACATATATGGCTCAGCCAAATGACCAAATTGAAACACTGGAGGAAAAACAGACTTTGAAGCAACTAATCAAATAATTCTTACAACTCTCTTAAAAAAAATTCAGTGGATTGGATAATGACTTAAAGGATATCGAGAAGACTTTAGAAGAACATAAAGAAGAATTTGAATGCACAAGTAGAAAAATAGTGGATATCATAGAGATGAAAGATATTGTAGACCAAACAAAAAATAGAGACACAAATAACAGATTTGAAGAGACAGAAGAAAGAATAAGCAAACTACAGGACAGGAGAATTGAATTTGAATGCACAAAAGAACAAATGGCAAAGAAGATGAAAAAAAATTGAATTGGATCTCAGTGAAGTTATAGATAACATGAAGCACACAAATAAGAGAATAATTGGTGTACCAGAAAGAGAAGAGAAGCGTAAAGGCCTAGGAAGATTAGTTGAGGAGATCATGGGGAAAACTTTTATAAAAGACATAAATATGAAAATCGAAGAATCCAATGAACCTCAAATAAAATAAACCCAAGTAGGCCTAATCCAAGACACATACTAATCTGTCAAATGCTGAAGAGAAGCAGAAAATCCTGAAAGTAGCAAGAGAAAAGCAGCACACCATATACAAAAAAGAGACTCAACCACGTAAGACTGAGTTCGGACTACTCAACAGGCACCATGGAAGTTAGGTATGATATATATTAGGATCCTGAAAGAGAAAGACTTCCAACCAAGAATCCTGTATCCAGCCAAGTTGTCCTTCAAAAGTGAGGGAGCGATTAAAATTTTCACAGGCAGATAAAGACTGAACTAATTTGTCAACAAGAGAGAGGCCCTACAAGAAATATTAAAAGGAAGTTCTTTGGATGAAAAAAAAAAGACAGGATAGGGAGGTCTGGAAAAAAGCACAGAATTGCAGAGACCAGTAAGGGTAACTTAAAGGATAAAAAGAAAAAGAGGGAAAAGAATATACAGATTTGACAGATAAAAACCAAAGGATAAGATGGTATATTCAAGAAATGCCTTTACGATAATAACTTTGAATGTTAACAGAGTAAATTCACCAGTTAAAAGATACAGACTGGTAGACTGGATTAAGAAATAGGATCCATCTATATGCTGTTTACAAGAGACTCATCTTAGACCCAACGATGCAAATAAATCAAAAGTGAAAGGATGGAAAAAGATGTTCCATGCAAGTTGTAACCAAAAGAAAGCAGGAGTAGCTATACTAATACCAGACAAAATCGGCTTTAAATGTAAAGGTGTCATAAGAAACATAGAAGGACACTATGTATCAATAAAAGGGACAATTCATCAAGAAGAAATAACAATCATAAATGTTTATGCTCCCAATCAAGGAACTCCAAAGTACATGAGGCAGACATTGGCAAACTGAAGGGAGCAATAGATGTTTCAACAATAGTGGAAGACTTCAATACACTATTCTTCTCTATGGACAGAACAACCAGAGGATCAACAAGGAAATCGAGAACTTAAACCATGTGGTATACGAATCAGCCCTAACAGACATATGTAGAATGTTACACCCCAAAACACCAGTACATACATTCTTCTCTAGAACTCATGGAATGTTCTCCAGGATAGATCTTATGTTGGGGCACAAAACAGGCCTTTATAAATTTTAAAAGATTGAAATCATTCAAAGCACTTTCTCTAATCACAATGGAATGAAGATGGAAATCAATAACAACCAAAGAACAAGAACTTTCACAAATATATGGAGAGTAAATAGGGCACCCTAAAATAAATTAGTGGGTCAAAGAAGAAATTGCTAGAGAAAACGGTAAATATCTAGAGACAAATGACAATGAGAATACAACATATCAGAACTTAGGGATGCAGCAAAGGCACTGTCGAGAAGAAAATGTATTGCCCTATATGACTTTATTAAAAAACAAGAACAAGCAAAAGTTGAAAACTTAACTGCTTACCTGGAAGAATGAGAAAGAAGCAAACTAACTCCAAAGCAGACAGAAGAAGAGAAATAACAAAGATTAAAGCAGAATTAAATGAGTTGGAAAACAAGCAAAAAAACAACAATAAGAATCAATGAAACCAAAAGTTGGTTCTTGGAGAAAATGAGTAAAGTTCATGGACCTCAGTGATGCTGACAAAAAAAAAAGAGAGAGGATGTAAATAAAATCAGAAATGAGAAGGGGGTCATTACCACAGACCCTGAAGAAATAGTTGCTTTGCCAAAAACTAGACAACTTAGATGAAATGGATAAATTCCTAAAAATACGTAAGCAAGCTACACTGACCCAAGAAGAAATAGAAGATCTCAACAAATCAATCACAAGTGAAGAGTTTCAATCAGTCATCAAAAATCTTCCTACAAAGAAAACCCAGGGCCATATGGCTCCACAGGCGAATTTTACTAAAAATTCCAAAAAGAACTAACATCAATCCTGCTCAAACTCTTCCAAAACACTGAGGAGAAAGGAATACTACCTACCTCACTTTATGAAGCTACCATCACTCTAATACCAAAACTGGGTACAGGTGCTATAAGAAAGGAAAACTACAGGCCAATCTCCTAAATGAATATACATGCAAAATTTTCAATAGAATACTAGCCAATCAAATCCAATGACACATTAAAAGAAGTATACATCACGACCAAGTGGGGTTTATACTAGGAAAGCAAGGGTGGTTCAATATAAGAAAATCAGTCAATATAACACATAACATTAAAAGACTGAAAGGGGTCGAAAAAAACAAGACAAAATTCAGCATCTTTTTTCTGATAAAAATACTTCAAAAGGTAGGAATCAGAGAAACCTTTCTCAATATCATAAAGGGCATATATGAAAAATGCATAGCCAGCATCATACTCAATAGTGAGAGACTGAAAGCCTGCCCCTTAATATTGAGAATGAGACAAGGGTGCCCTCTGTCACCACCATTATTCAGTGTTGTAGTAGAAGTTCTAACGAAAGCAATCAGGCAGGAAAAATAAATAAAAGATATCCAAATTGGAAAGGAAAAGGTAAAACTTTCATTATTTGCAGATGGCATGATACTATATTTCGAAAATCCTGAGAAATCTACGACAAAGCTTCTTGAGCTAATAAAATTCAGTGAAGTTGGCGGGATATAAGATTAACGTGCAAAAATCAGTAATATTCCTATACATAAACAATGACCTAACTGAGGAGACAATTAAGGAAAAATTTCCATTCAAAATAGCAACCAAAAGAATCAAGTAACTAGGAATAAACTTAACCACGGATGTAAAAAAACATGGACACTGAAAACTACTTAAACTGCTAAAAAAAAATCAAAGAAGGTTTAAATAGGCGGGAACACATTACCTTCTCATGGATAGGAAGGTTAAGTGTAGTTAAGATGTCAACTCTACCTAAATTAATCCACAGATTCAACACAATACCAATCAAACTTCCAACAACCTACTTTGAAGACTTGGAAAAGCTAGCTATCAAATTCATTTGTAAGGGAAAGGGAACTCAAATAGCTAAAAATATCTTTAAAAAGAAGAAGAAGAATGAAGTGGAAAGACTAAAACTTCCTGATTTTAAAGCTTACTATAAAGCCACTGCGGTCAAAACAGCATGGTTCTGGCACAGAGATAGACGTATTGACCAATGAAATCAAATCAAAAGTGCAGAAATAGGGTGGGCCACAGTGGCTCAGCAGGCAGAGTTCTTGCCTACCATGCCGGAGACCCGAGTTAGATTTCCCGAGTCTGCCCATCCAAAAAAGAAAAAAAAAGAAAAATGCAGAAATAGATCACCAAATCTTTGGTTAATTGATCTTTGACAAGGTCCCCAAATCCAAGGAACTGGGACAGAATAGTCTTTTCATTACATGGGCATGGGTGAATTGGATATCAATAGCCAAAAGAATGAATGAGGACCCTTACCTTATACCCGACACAAAAATTAACTCAAAGTAGATCAAAGACCTAAATATAAGAGCCAATATCATAAAGCTTCTAGAAAAAAAAATAGGGAAACATCTTCAAGACCTAGTAATAGGAGGTAGCTACCTAAACTTTACACCCAAAGCACAAGCAACGAAAGAAAAATAAAGGGAAATTCCTCTAAATCAAACGCTTCTGCGCATCAAAGGATTTTGTCAAAAAAGTGAAAAACCAGCCAACTCAATGGGAGAAAACATTTAGAAATCCCATATTGGATAAAGGTTTGATGTCCTGTAGACATAAAGAAATCATACAACTCAACAACAAAAGAGCAAACACCCTAAGTATAAAATGGGCTGAAGATATGAATAGGTGTTTTTCTGAAGAGCAAATAGAGATGTCTAAAAAGCACATGAAGAAATGCTCGTTTTCATCAGCTATAAGGGAAATGCAGAGCAAGACAGCAATGAGCTACCACCTCACACCCATAAGAATGGCTGCTGTTAAACTAACAGGAAACTATAAATGTTGGAGAGGATGTGGAGAAACTGGGACACTCATGCACTGCTGGTGGGAATGTATAATGGTACAGCTGCTTTATCGAAGACAGTTTGGCAATTCCTTAGAAAAGTAAATACTGAGTTGCCCTGTGACCCAGCAATACCACTACTTGGTATATACCCAGAAGAGCTGAAAGCAGTGACGCAGGCATTTGCACACCAATGTTCAACAGCAGCATTATTCACAATTACCAGAGGATGGAAACAATCCAAATACCCATCAAAAACAAAATGTAGTATACACATACGATAAAATATTAGCAATACAATGAAATGACATCCTGAGGCATTTGACAACATGAATGAATCTTGAGGACACAATTCTGAGTGAAATAAGCTAGACTCAAAAGGATAGATACTATATGATTTCACTTTTATGACTTTGGTAAAGGTAAACTCAGAGGCTTGTAATACAGAATATAGGGGACCTGGAGATACACAGACGCTAGAGATGCATCAACAGTTAGCTAATGAGGTTGAGCTTAAATATAAGGAATGGATAGAAGTAAACAGAGTTCATTAGTGGATCTATAAAAACTATTGCCATATTGAAGGTGAACATGATTGAAAGGGGTGGTATGGAGCCATGTATCCCCTAGATAAACACTACAAATATAAAGTTCTTGCATGAACTACTTCAAAAGTATGAATCTTGTACAAAGAGTAAATAATATTGGGGTGTTGGAGGAAAACTACTATTTCATTCTATGGTTTGTGTTTAACAAGAAGACATCAGCAGTAATAGCAGTACCAGGGGTGAATAATTGGGGGAGGGGGAGGGACAAGAGTTAAGGGGGGATTTTCTGTTTGGTAAGGGTGTGTTTACCAGTTATTTTTTCTCTTGGAAACAATTGTCTAAAATTTAGAGGATTGATGACTGTACAACTAAATGAGGATAATGTGAGACATGGGTTATTGACTTCGGACATTAAACATGATGCCCAATGGCTGGAGGTGGCTGGAGGATACACTGAGTAGAATGGCAAACTGTGTTGTATACATACTATCGAATACTGTGTAGCTACAGAAAGGAACAAAGACATGAGGCATGCAACATTGTGAATGAACCTGGGGGGCATTATGTGATGCAAATTAAGTCAGAGACAAAAGAGCAAATACTGTATGACCTCTTTTAGAAAATACTCATAAGAAAATTGGGGCCTAGACTGTAAGCTCTTACAGCAGCCAAATT
This sequence comes from Tamandua tetradactyla, assembly GCF_023851605.1. Lineage (NCBI taxonomy): Eukaryota > Metazoa > Chordata > Mammalia > Pilosa > Myrmecophagidae > Tamandua > Tamandua tetradactyla. Next base: position 29,301,810 of record NC_135333.1, read on the forward strand.
TTAGCCCCAAGCTGTGGTTGGCATTTCTGGATTTTGAGATGCTATGCTGTGAATGTGCAACTTGATGTTTTCCTGGAACTCTCGGTGCCTGAGTAACACCTGAGACCCAGAGTAGGAGTTGTGCAGGTCTGAGGGTCGGCATTGCCACATGCGACAACTGTGAAAGAAACTGAAGGAGAGATTGGGCTTCAATTGGAGATGGGAACGAGGCCAATAGGGTTGGGACTGGGGTGGATCAGAATACAGGGTAAAGAGGACATTGTCCATATTTTAGAACTTAACGTACTGTGTAAGACCAAGGGAAAAGTTTATTTTATTCAAAACCTAAATTTTCTGTAGCACATATCTAACTCAACCTGTCTGGATAGATCATTTAAACAACTCAAACACATGGAGCCAAAAATGGGAATGAGGGCTTGTAATTCTCTATTGCTTAATGGAATACCCAGATATATCCCAGAATATGTTAGTTAGAAAGTATTGGCAAAGTCTCTTGAGGGACAGAAGAAAAAATATGAAACTATTAAGCTTTACACCACCAGGAAAACCACTGACACTGTCTCAAACAGGGACTCTCACGTCAGTAGGTCAAGCCCTTGATCTTGAGGCAGTGAAGCTTATTTATGAGGCAGAGAAGCTAAGCCTACCTATAGTTATGCCTAAGAGTCACTTCCAGAGGACCTCTTCTGTTGTTCAGATGCACACCAACTCTGCAAGTAAAGTCATCACCCTCCTCCCTGCATGGGACATGACATCCAGGGGTGAAAGCCTCCCTGGCAGTGAGGGAGATGAAATCCAGGGATGAGCCTGGCCCTGGCCCCATGGGGTTAACACCACCATCCTGAGTGAGAGGGGGGGAAATGTTGCAAAATAATATATCAGTGACTGAGAGAGTTCACATAGAGTCAAGAGGCTATTCTGGAGGCTACTCTTACGCAAGCTTCAGCTAGTTATTGCTTTTGTCCGCAGTTTGTCAAACTCCAACCGAAACCATTACTGCCCGCCCTTAAGAACACCTAGATCTCCATCTGAGATTCCACAAAAGTTCCATGTATTATGATTACTTTCCAGAAACCTACAACCTCCAAATAGTTCCTCGGCCAGATAAGTCCTGAAACCCAGATGGGCCAAACTGTCCAAGAATGTCATCTAGTACCAGCCCCCAGTGGGCAGAGCCCAAATACCCATAAAGAATGGGAGAAGGATCAGAGAATAAGGTGGAGTTATAACAGAGAAGATAGGATTTAACAAATGAATATAACTGCTGAATCATGATACTGATAGTTTAGTCTCCTGTGTCTTAGAGCTGCTAGAAGGAAGAATGTAAAATTGTGGAGCTGTAACCCAGACCAAACTCTGAAATCTGTTCTATAGCTACTTGTTAAAGTGTACTTTGAAATTTATTCATTTTTTGTATATATTTTGTATTTCACAATAAAAAATGCTTAAAAAATAAAAGAAACACAGAAATAGCTGAAAGAAAAAAAAAAAAAAACCAGCGGTGTCCAGCTGACCCCCTACCAGGATGGACCTTCTGCCCAGGATTGAAAATTTGCCCAGGGGCCGGGACACTCCCCTTCCTAGGCACAGGCCTTGGCACAGAGGAGGCCCCTGGTGACCAGGAAATGAATGTCTCCTCTGGTGACTGAGAAACTGATGCTCAGACCGCAAAGGCCTTTCCCCTGACCGGCGCCTTGAACACACGGGGCATTCACAGCCCACCCACTTGCCCTGTGGCCTGACCTTGAAACAAATTCGACCGCATGTTGTAGCCCAGGTCATAGTAGTCTGAGAAGGTGGAGGAGAGTCCCGTGGGGTTCCGGGTCCGGCTGGGCCAGGGGCTGGGCCTCTTCTGGCCCTCCACCGCGTCACTGATGGCCTTTCGAGCCTGAAGGGGGAGGGACGGAGAGGGAAGGCAGGGTCAGGTCCCCCATCTCCGTCTAACTCCTCCGTGGCCCTGCCCTCCCCACTCCCTGCCCCCCTTTCCTTAGCCTGCAGCCCTCCCCAGGGCCTGGAGAACCCAGTGTCCCACCACCCCCTCCTCCCCCACCCCGTGGGCTGGGAGCATGGGGGCCGGGGCGAGCAGGAAAATTGCTCCATGCTTTGAGCATCTATGACGTGCAGCACTGGGCGGGGTCCTTGTCGGGCGATATCATTCCTGCCATTTTAGAAAGGGGGACCCGCCTCGGCGAGGACTGGGACTCGCCCACTTCTCAGCGCCCTGGCTGCCTCCTGGCGTGGAAGCCACACACGTTCAGCTCGAGGGGGTCCGTGCAGACCCAGCGGGGAGGCTGGTCTCACGTAACTGGGCCGGTTAGGCTAGGTTACTTATCCATAAAATGGCATAGTAATACCTTCCTCCTAGGGGCGCTGGGAAGAGTAAATGGGTCGCCGGGTGTGAAGGGTTTCACGGCAGACTAAACGTTGGGGCTCTAATGGACAGGAGGGCAGGGCCTTCTTGGCTCCTCGCCCCGGGCCGCCCTGCACTCGCCCCCCGCGCACCTGTTCCTCAGAGACCAGCTGGCCCACCACGGCACTCCCGAACTTGTGGCGGATGTTGTCAGGAATGACGCTGTTCTTCTCCCAGCTCCCGGGTGGGGCCCTGCAGTCCTGGGCCGCCAAGCTAAGGGCTTTCTTGGGCCCCTGGCATGGCTGAGCCCCATCTCGGGAGGCCCAGTTCTCCCGCGAGGAGGGCCTGGGGCCCCCCTTCTTCAGGTGCCCAGGCTGGGGGTCCACCCCCAGGGCATCCCTGCTGACAGCCGTGGGGGGTGGAGGCCGGATCTCCTCCGGGCGCCCCAGCCCGAGCTGGCTACCTCCGGTGCTGCCCCTCCGGGGCAGGGGTGCCTGCGAAGACTCTGAGGGGCTGCGGGCATGTCTGCAGGACTCTGCATCCTGCTGGCCCTCCCTGTTGCGATTCAGGTGGGTCCTGGTCAAGGTGGTGGTACCTGAAGGGGGAAGAGAGACAGGGAGGGGGGCAGGGAGACAGGCAGACCAACTCACCAAGCAGAGGGCAGGGAGGGGCCCACCGAGCTGGAGGTGGAGGGGGAGGACAGACAGACACAGAGCCCTGGGAAGCCAAGATGACAAGGAGACAGGGACAGAGAGCAAGCACAGGAGTCAGAGGCGGGAGTGAGAAATCGGGAGAGAGGCAGAGGGAGAAGTTATTTCAGTCTACCGAGCCCCCGCAGCACAGAAGCAGTCACTGTGGACTCCCACGTCACTTTCAACAATAGGGGCCGTAGCCAAAGCCTGCCTGTCCAGCCTGTGTGACCCTGAGCAAGAGAAATGACCTCTCTGTGCTTCAGTGTCTCTGGCAACATTTGATTAGTTCCTTTCCCCGTCATACTGACAAAATACTATAGAAAAAAATACTATGTCTTGGTGAAATTATAGTCAACAATCCAGCGGGTGGGGGTGGCAGGGAATTGGCAGCCGTGGAGGCTGCAGAGGCCATTCCTGGGCTTGACCATGAGACACAACTGGAAAGGGCCAGAGTGGGACTGGGACCCTGGCTTTTGCCCTCCTCCCCCATTCATGACAGCTCCACACCTCCTGCTCCCCTCCTCCGTGCTCTAAGATCCCCACCTCATCACCAACCTTCCTGTCACCCACCCTCCTGCCAAAGGCTCCCAGCCTGCCAGGAGCCCAGCGCCCACAGCTTCCCCGGGGCCACCACGTCGTTCTCTGCACCCTCCGCTGGCTCCAGTCAGAGAGACCACAGCCCCTCAGGCCCTCTTGAAACGTAGTTTGGGTTTTGCTTCTGTTTGTAAATGGCATCAAATTCTATATATGGTTTTGTAACGTGCTGTTAAAAAAGACAACAGCATGCCTTGAGGATCTACTCCTGGCAGCGGGTAGAGACCTAACGTTCCCCTCAGCCCGCACAAGATCCTAGCCCCCGCTTCACTGGTGGTCCTTCAGCTGGGTCCAGGTTTCTTTTTCAGAAGAGGCAGCCTCGAGCGCCAGGCTTCGCTGGCCATCAGGCTTTGTGTAACTGTCATCAAGGGGTGGTGCTGTAGCAGAGCCCCTCCTGCCCACCCCGAGGTGGGCTGCAGACCCTTCCCCAGAGCAGTGGGAGATGGAGAAAGCTGAGACCCAGGCCTGCCCGCTTCCTGCTCAAATTCCCCTGCACCTCCACTGTCCCGGCAAGCTGAAACCAGACAGTGTCACCCTGTTGTCTCCCCTCGTCCCCTACAGAAAAGGCAGAAGGGAATCGCTTCCCAAGACAGGTTTCCCTGGTCCTGGGTTCTGTCCCAGCAAGCTGGCAGCCTAGCAGAGGGACAGCTGTAGGGAGGACCAAAGCCGCCTAAGGGCTGGGGACCGTGCAGAGTGGGGGAGATTTCACAGAAGAGTGGGGGCAGAGGGTGGGAAGGGCGCTGCTCAGTTCCCATCTGCTCAATCAGGGCCCGTCGGCCTGCTGCTGGAGAGACCCAGGCCCAGCGCAAGGGGTAGGCTCCTCCCAGAGCCCCACAGGGTTCGGGGCTCGGGACTTCAGGAGTGGTGCTCCCCACTTCTCCCTGGACTGTGCTTCTGGCTGTCTCCTCCATCGCCCTCGGCCTGCCCCTGGGGGTGAGGAGCACTTTGATGGCAGGACTCAGAGCCACTACTACATTCATCTATTCATTCACTGAACATCTGCAGTGTGTCAGGTGCTGTGCCAAGCACCAGGCAGAGGACAATCTCTGTCCTCTCGGATCTAAATGTTTGTTGAGTGAATGAATGGCTGCCTGCATCTTACATTCCAGGAATCCCACTGCAACTCCACTTTGCATCCACGCCATTCTTTAAGCTATAAAGAGGCAGAGTGAATTCTATTTCTCATGACTAGAGTGACAATGGAATAATCAGAGTTTTCTACACTTTCCCTTTCATCAGAATCACCCAGGGTACTTGTTAAAGATACGGATTCCCAGGCCCCTCCCAGAGCTGCCGTACCAGAATCTGGAATGAGAGGTGGGGAATCCGGGTGTTTGACAAGGGCCATTCAGGTCATTTGATAAAGCTCCCAGCAGGAGACTCATCCTCAACTCACGGGAATCCCCTCTCCCCCAGTCTCTCTGCTGGCCTCAGCCACCCGCTGCTGGCCAGCCAGCAGTGAGGATCCTTCTCAGAGCCGACCCCAGAGCAGACCCTGCCCTCAGGGATTCAGCCCAGGACCTGGTGGGGCCTCTTCTCTCACGACCCTCTGTCCCTCTCCCAGCCTCCAGCCATGTTGAATTTCCTTCCTGTCCACAAAGCACCACGCCCTTCTGATGCACACGGGTGGGTGAGTGTGTCACCATCTCCCCTCTAACTCTGTGGCCCCTTAGGTGGGGACCATATTGGGGTCATAAGCCCCAGGCTTGGCACAATTGCAAGGGCTTAGAAATAATCCTTTTCCTCCATTTCTCTTCTGTCTTCAAACAGACTGCATCAGGAATTCAGGGCCTGGACAGTGGGCCTGGAGACCAAAGCAAAACTGAGGAAAAGAAGGAAGCGGCTGTTCCTTGCTGTCCCTGGCATCCCCTCCACAGGTCCTGGTTCACCCAGCCTACCTGGTCTGTGGCCCAGCTCCATTGACTCTTGTTCTGGGACAGGTAATTTCAAGCTTAGTCCTGTAGACAAAGAAACACATTCTATTATCTCAGATGACACACGCGGTCTCAGAGGATGAGGATGAGCTGAACAGGGAGGCAGGGGCGTCTGCTCTGGAACAGGATCTTATGACTGAGTGCTTTCTGGCACTGCCCAGACCAGCAAAGCCTCCTGCTCCATCTACCCATCACCTCTGGCAGTGGGGACTGCCTCCTGGACCTCTGTAGGCTCCCCTTTCTCTGCAAAGCCCTAGACATCCCCACCTCAGTGCCCTAAAGGCCTTTTTCAAACAGCCTTGGGACCCCAGGCTCCTCTTCCTCTTTCACAATGTTTTCCTTCCATCTCTTCCTCCTCCACCAGCAGGCCCCTGGCTGTGGGGTCTTTGCCCCCACCCCCATACACACACACAAAAACACCCATTTCCCATGCTGGCAATGATCTGCCCTCTTAATAGGATTGTGTCTACTTTATTTTCATTTCATTTTATTTTTTTGTGTGTCTACTTTACTGGCTAGAAATTCAAGGTCAAGTGGGGGAACCAGCTTGGCCAAGATGGAGGACAGGCAAGAGTAAGAACCCATGGTCTGGGGCAACCTCACTCTTAGAGGAACATGTCTTTGGGCCAAGTTTGAAGGGAAGCTCTGGCATCTTCAAAACCTGTAGCTTGCGTGTTTGTGCTTCTTTTTCCCAGGTGATCATTTTCTTAGTCATAGTCTTCTTATTTTACCTATTTAGGCTTTTTGTAATTTCTTTAATATAATTTTTTTATTAGAGAAGTTGTAGATTTACAAAAACATCATACAGAAAATAGAGTTCCCAGATAACTCTCCTATTATTAACATCTTGCAGTAGTGTGATGCTGGTCCATAGCAATTCTGAAATCTATTCACATAAATATTGAAAGTTCCATGATTAGGTTGCAAAGCCTGAGCATAATTCTCCATGTCTCTCAGCTCTGCCTCTTGGACTCTTGCTTCTACTCTCTCTTGCTCTTAATGACAAGTAGCATGTGTTTGCAGCTGAGTAGTTTTCTCAGCCTACTTTTCTACCAATTATATTTGGAGGCCCAATGATCTCATTTCATTTTGTACTTTATCCTTTTCACCCCAACCCCTCCATTTCTCTTGTCTTCAAACAGAATGCACCCAGGAATTCAGGGCTGGGACAGTGAGTCTGGAGACCAAAGCAATACTGAGGAAAAGAAGGAAGGGGCTGTTCTTTGCTGCCTCTGGGAGTCCCTTCACAGGGTCTACTGATACACTTTTCTCAAAAACCAGGAAATTTACAAGAGTTCACGCCATTGGACAAAAGCCACACCATTTTCTATTTGGGACTCCTATTGAGGGAAAACACCCTAGAGGCCATCTGTTCCATTGAGAGGATATGTGGGGCAAACTCAAGCTCTTTAAAGGGCCCTTGGGGTGGCTGAATCATACTCTTAACCTTTGATGTCTCTAAGGCTTTAGCAAAAGGTTGGCAATAATACCCTTGACTTTATTGCTATTGACCAGTAACTCCTTTGCATTTCCCATTTTACTCATTTTTGAATAGGAATGGCTATGGCTCTTATCCTGTGCCTGTTAAACCATTGTATGTTCAGTGTGTTAGGGACAAATAGTTTCAAAGATCTACAAATGGAGAACTGTATTCAAGATGCTGTACCCAAGGAACAATACCCAAGGAGCCTGTGCTGGTTTGAAAGGATGTATGCCCCCTAGAAAAGCCATGCTTTAATCTAAATCCCATTTCATAAAGGCAGAATAATCCTTATTCAATACTGCATGTTTGAAACTGTAACTAGATCATCTTCCTAGAGATGTGATTTAATCAAGAGTGGTTGTTAAAAAAAAAAAAGAAAGAAAACCCTCCCAGGAAAGCTGTTTGAAACCAGAAGCCAAAGGACCAGCAGATGCCAGCCATGTGCTTTCCCAGCTGACAGAGGTGTTCTGGACCCATCAGCCTTTCTTGAGTCAAGGTTTCTTTCCCTGGATGCCTTAGTTTGGACATTTTTAAGGTCTTAGAACTGTTAACTTGCAATCTAATAAATTCCATTTATAAAAGCTGAAGAAAAAAAAAAGAGTGGTTGTTAAGCTGGATTAGGTGACGACATGTCTCCACCCACTTGGGTGGGTCTTGATAAGTTTCTGGAGTCCTAAAAATGAAGGAACATTTTGGAGAATGAGAGAAGTTCAGAGAGAATAGAGAATGCTGAAGCACCACAAAGTAGAGAGTCTACAAGCCAGCAACCTTTGGAGATGAAGAAGTAAAACACCTCCCGGGGAGCTTCATGAAACCAGAAGGCAGAGGAGAAAGCTAGCAGATGACACCATGCTCACCATGTGCCCTTCCAGCTGAGAGAGAAACCCTGGCTCTGTTCACCATGTGCCTTCTCACTTGAGAGAGAAACCCTGAACTTCATCGGCCTTTTTGAACCAAAGTATCTTTCCCTGATGCCTCAGATTGGACATTTCTATAGACTTGTTGTAACTGGGACATTTTCTTGGCCTTAAAACTATAAACTATTAAATTCCCCTTTTTAAAAGCCATTCTGTTCTGGTGTATTGCATTCAGGCAGCTAGCAAACTAGAACAGAGCCTCATCTATGCCTGGGCCTGATATATTGGTGAGTTTCTAGATTTTGAGCGTATGCTGAAATGGGTTGAGACTTCGGGAGATCTTGAAAGGGGATGAATGTACTTTGAATGTAGAAGGAATGTGTATCATGGGGTCAGAGGGCGGACTGTGGTAGGCAGCTCTGACATGGGTGCCCATGATCCCTGCCTCTTGGTGTTCACACACTTGTGTAATTCCCTCCCCTTGAGTGTGGGCCAGACTAGTTCCTTGCTTTAAACCCATAGTTTATAGCAAAAATAGTGGCATGTCTCTTCCAAGGTCAGGTCTTAAAAGACCTTGACTTCTGTCTTCTTCACACTTTCTGTGGCTCTTCTCAGTTCACTTGCTATATTGGAACCCAGATTTCATGCTGTGAGCTGCCCTACAGAAAGACCCACAAGACAAAGAACTGAGGATGGTCCCCTGGCCAACAGCTCTTGAAGAACTGAAGCCCTCAGTTCATCAACCCACAAGGCTGAGATCCTGCCACATGGATCCTTGAAAGTGGGTCCTTCTTTAGTTGAGCCAACAGCTGATGACAGCTTAATGAGAGACCCTGAGAATGAGCATCCATCTAAGATAGGTTTGGATTCTTGACCCACAGAAACCATGAGATAATAAATGCTATTGTTATAAGCTACTACTTTTGGGAGGTGATTTGCTATGCAGAAATAGATACAAAATGCAACTCATATGCCAAGAACTCTTACATCTAGCAGGTTAGTCCATCTTCACAAATACCCAGTGAGATATGCAGGAAATGTATTAACTCACCCTCCTTCCCAGGTAGAGAAACTGAGGCTCAGAAAAGAAAAAGGATCTCACCCAACATGGAGCTGATACTGGGCCCCACATACTCTGTCTTTCAAGTTAACTTTCTGCTAATACCCTGGTCCACAGGTGTGGGCCAGGATACTATTTGTCTCCAATGTGTGCTGTACTGCCCACAGCAGATCCCTGTTGGCCCCAATGGCACCACCAGCCCAGAGTCACCTGGACCAGCTTGAACAGACATTTGGACTCACAGTCAGTTTCTGACCTGGAGTGAAAGGTCCCAAGAGACGTTGATCAAGGCAGGGGTGGGTGGGTAGGTCCAGTCCCGGCCTGGGTCCTCTTCACTCACAAGCTGTTCTGAGTGGGGAGAAGAAATAGCATATCCTGTGTCCTGGAAGACCCCTGGCCCACTTCACACGTCCCTGCTGCACTGCTGCAATCTCTTTCCTAACATCTGAACCACTCTGGTGTGTACTGAAGCCCAGGAGTGCTGATCTGCACTGCAGAACTGCTGGTGAAGACTGATAGCTGTTTGCTAGGAAGTAGTCTTACCCCGCTGCTCATTGGAGTTGCCATGGCAATCATTGTACACAGGGCTCTGTTACCTCAGATAGCTGTTAGGTGCACCCCTAGAGGACAGAGGCCAGATGAAAGACAGCACTAAGGGGAGGAGAGACCTTTGTGCATTGGTCCCCTCTCTCATCCATTCATAAAATATTCACCAATCCATTCATAAAATATTCACCAAGAATCCACCATGGTCCAGATTGTGTGCCAGACAATGGATAAAGGGCTCAGATATGATCATGTGCAAAGAAACTTCCTGAGAGTACAAAGGAATAAGTCAAGAGAGTGAAGAACTCTGCACAGGGAAAAGAAGGCAGGGCTCACAGAAGGGCCATTTGAGATGGATCCTGAAGGATGAGCAGGAGTTTAAAAGAAATGACTAGAATATTAAAGGCATAGATGTGCTGAAGAACATAAATGTGGGTCATAGGAGGGAACAGCCTGGAGGGAGAGATGCACTCAGAGCTGTTCAAACCATAGGCAGAGGGATCAGGGACCAGACCGTAAAATTAGAGCAGGAGTGAGACAGTAGGGGTCTCCTTTTCTTACTTTGAACAAGAGTTCCACAAGGAGATGGACAAAGTTAAGAGGCTTCTTTTATTAAGAGTGGAAATGAGGCCAGCCCTAGCTCTTGTCTTGTCTGACTACTTCTTAGTAGGAGCAAGGGCAACAACAGGGATGGGGGCTATAGAGAATGATTCCTGGCATGCCCAGCCTCTAAGGCCTCCCCAGGAGGCAGAGAACACGATGGTTCAGTCCAGGGGCTTCAGAGTCTGGGCCTGCCACTTATTAATGACCAACTTTGTCCAAGTTCTTTAGTTGAATTTTTTTTTTGTATGTGAAATAGTAATATAATCTACCTGTAAGGGTTAAGGTAAGTTAGCACATTGCCTGGCAAACCCCATAAGCAATCCATCAGCAATTCCTTCCAAAGACACCAGACTTGGATTTTTTCTTCAACCTTCACATCTTCCCTGCTTCCCCATCCTGTAGCCCAAGTTACCACCCTCTCTTGCTTTGTGTAACACAGTTGCCTTCTCACTATTAGCACAAAATTAATGACTTAATGCACATTTATTATGTCATAGGTTCTGTAGATCAGGGGTGTAGGCACAATTTAGCTGACTTCTCAGTTCTGGGTCTGAGAAGGCTGCAGCCGAGGCATCAGTCAGGGCTGCAGTCTCATCCATGGCTTGACTGGGGAAGATTATGCTTCCAAACTCACATGGTTGCTAGTGGGATGCACTTGCTTTCAGTCAATTGGAAAGAAGTCCTCCGTTTCTGGTTAGCTGTTGGCCAGAGGCTGCTCTCAAGTTCCTTGCTATGTGATGGTTTGAAGCTGTACTTTCCCCAGAAAAACCTGTCCTTTAATCTAATCCCTTCCTGCGGGTGGGAACCCATTGTAAGTAGGACCTTTTGTTGAGGTTATTTCAATTAAGAAGGCATGACCCACCACAATCAAGATGGGTCTTCATCCTATTAGTAGAGTCCTTTACAAGTGGGATGAAATTCACTCAGACAGGGCGGAAGCCACAGAGGGAGCAGCCAGAAGCTGTAATCCTCAGAGCCTGAGAAGAGAGAGGCCAGAAGGGGCCACCACGTGCCCTGCCATATAACAAAGGCCAGCAGCCAGCCCCAGAAAGCTACAATCTTTGGGAAGAAAGCATCGCCTTGATAATACCTTGATTTGGACTTTTTCCCAGACTCAAACCATGAGCAAATAAACTTCTGTTGTTTAAACCGACCCACTTCATGGTCTTTGTTTGAGCAGTCCAGGAAATTAAAGCAATGAGCTTCACCAACATGAGCATTTCTTTATCAAAGCCAACAAAGAACAGAGTCTCCTTGCAAGACTGGGCTGACAGTCTTCTGTATTGTAGGTATACAAATGGCATCCCATGACTTTTGCCATTTTTATTAGTTGAAAGCAGGTCACAGGTCCCACCCACACTCACAGGGAGGAAACCCAACAAGGCCATCAGCACCATGAGGCAACACCAGGGCGGCACATTAGAGGTCGCCCAACCCACTCCCTTATCGTCTTTTCTCACCTGTGCAGCCAGGGGATCCTGTTCTGACCTATGTTGAACTGTGTCACGCATCTAATCAGGACTTATCAGTAGCTTCCCATCTGGATCAGAGTGAAAGCTAAGGTCATTCCATTTATCTTCAAGGCTAGTCTCAGGGCTGGCTAGCCTGCCCTTCTCACTTCTCTGATGTCAGCTCCTTTGAATTCTGCTGCTTGCTGCCTTTGCCCAGTAAAACTGGCCTCCACTGTTTGTTGAACATACCAAACCAAGTCCAACCTCATGGCCTTTGCACTGGCTGTTCCCTCTGCAGCAACTTTCCTTTCCCAGTTATCTGCATGGCTGACTCCTTCACGTTCTTGAGAACTTCAGTCAAATGTTACCTGCGCAGGCCACCATTTTTTTAAATCACATTTTCTTTTTTATAAGAGAGGTTGTCAGCTTACAGAAAAATCATGCAGAAAATTCAGTTCCCATAGAACACACCCCCCTCCCGCCCCGCATTATCAACACCTTGCATTAATGTGGTACTTTTGTGATAGTTGATGAAAGAATATTTTTATAATTGTATTAGGAACTCTAATCCATGTTTTAGATCAGAGTTCATTGTTCGTGTTGAACAGCCATTGTTTTTTTTTTTAACTTTTTTTATTGTATAATATAACATATATACAAAGCAAAGTAAGAGAAAAGCAGTAGTTTTCAAAGCACTCTTCAACAAGTAGTTACAGGACAGATCCCAGTTTGTCATGGGCTACCACATGATCCTCTCGGATTTTTCCTTCTAGCTGCTCCAGAATATGGGAGACTAGAAAAAATAAATAGTTTTTTATCATCACAATTGACTTTTTTTTCTTTTCTGTGAAAAATAACATATATACAAAAAAAGCAATAAATTTCAAAAAACCGCACCACAGTTAGTTGTGGAACAGAATTCAGAGTTTGGCATGGGTTACAATTCCACAATTTTAGTTTTTTACTTCTAGCTGCTCTAATATACTGGAGATTAAAAGAGATATCAATTTAATGATTCAGCAATCATATTCATTTGTTAAATATTATCTTTTATGTATAACTCCACCATCACCTTTGATCTTTCTGTCCCTCTCTTTAGGAGTACTTGGGCTATAGCCATTCTAACAGTTTTTATGTTGGAAGGGGCTGTCAATAATATGGGGTAGGGAGATGGAACTAGCTGATATTCTGGAGAGGCTGGGCCCTCTAGGTTTCAGAATTTATCTGGTCCAGGGAACCATCTGGAGGTTGTAGGTTTCTGGAAAGTTACTCTAGTTCATGGAACCTGTGTATAATCTTATATATTGCCCTAGGTGTTCTTTAGGATTGGCTGGAATGGTCCTGGTTGGGGGTTGGCAGGTTATGATAGGTAGCAAGGTCTAACTGCAGCTTACATAAGAGCAGCCTCCAGAGATGCCTCTCAACTTCATTTTAAACTCTCTCAGCCATTGATACTCTATTAGTTACACTTCTTTTCACCCTTTTGGTCAGGATGGAATTGTTGATCCCACGGTGCCAGGTGCCATGGTGCCACTTGCAGAGTTGGGCTTAGAGAGAGGGAGGGCACATCTGAGCAACAACAGAGGTTCTCCTGAGGTAATTCTTAGGCACACCTATAGGTAGGCTAAGCTTCTCCGCTACCCACATAAGCTTCATAAAAGTAAGCCTCAAAGTGTCAATGGCTGAGAGATTCCAAACAGAATCAAGAGGTTATCCTGGAGGTTATTCTTATGCATTAAGTAGATATCACCTTGTTATCCAAGAGGAAATGGAGAGGCTGGAGGGAACTACCTGAAAATGTAGAGCTGTGTTCCAGTAGCCGTGTTTCTTGATGATGATTGTATAATGGTGTAACTTTCACAGTGTGACTGTGTGATTGTGAAAACCTTGTGTCCTATGCTCCTTTTATCTACCTTGTCAACAGATGAGTAGAACATATGGAATAAAAATAAATAATAGGGGGAACAAATGTTAAAATAAATTTAGTTTGAAATGCTAGTGATCAATGAAAGGGAGGAGTAAGGGGTAATGGTGTGTATGGCTTTTTTTCTGTTTTCATTTTATTTTTCTGTTGTCTTTTTGTTTCTTTTTCTAATTGATGCAAATGTTCTAAGAAATGATCATGATGATGAATCTGCAGCTATGTGATGATATTATGAATTACTAATTATATATACAGAATGGAATGGTCACATGTTGGGAATGTTTGTGTTTCTTTCCTGTAATTTTTTTTAATTAATAAAAAAATTTTTAAAAAAAGAGTAAGCCTTAAGATCAAGGCCTATTGTTTGGGTGTCCCTAAAGTTTGACACAGTATCAGGGAATTCCCTGGTGATAAAGTTTAATAGTTTCATATTTTTTCTCCCAACCCTCAAGGGACTTTGTCAATACTTTTTGATTATCTGCTTACCATATTCTAGTATGTATCCAGGCATTACATTAGCAGTACAGAATTAAAGGCCCTCATTCTTATTCTGCGCTCCCTGTGTTCCAATTGTTCAAATAAGCCATCCAGACAGGTTGAGTTAAATTTTGTGTTACAGACAAAATAAACCTTTCTTCCTTTGGTCTCAAAGAGTATATGCGGTCTAAAATATAGACACTGTCTTCCTTACCACTGTGTTCTGAATTACTTTAATCCCCACTTGAACAGCTTTGTTCTCATCTCTAAATACCAGGTTATGTGTATATAAAACAGCCTCTCAAAATCCAAAAATAATACTTACCACTTCAGACCAAATGTGTCTGCTATACGCTTACAGTTTAGGCCCCCGTTTCCTTATAAGCATTTTCTAAAGGAGACCATACCATAATTGTTCTTTCATTTCTGGCTTATTTTGCCTCACCAATGTCCCACATGTTCATTCACATGGTTGCATGCTTCACGACTTTGTTTCTTTTGGTAGCAGCACAACCTTCGATCATATGTATATACCATTGTTCACCAATCTATTTCTCAGTCGGTGCGTCCTTCATCCACCAGCATTCATCAGGCATCATACATAGTGCCCAAACTCTACAGTCCACCAACACTCTTGATTTTAGATAATTTCATTGTAGAGAAAGATAAGTAACAAACACACCCTCACCAAATAGGAAATCTAACTCTTAACTCGTGTCCCTCCCCTTATTATTTACCTCTGCTGTTGCTGTGTCAATCTTAGGGTTTGTTCAATGAAACTTACCCCACAAAGGATAGACCAAGCCTACTAAAAATTAAGCCTAACAGTCACTCCCAGAGAACCTCTTTTGTTGCTCAGATGTAGCCTCTCTCTCTCAGCAGACATGGCAAGCAAACTCACTGCCCTCCCCTTCTCTACGTGGGACATGACTCCCAGAGGTGTAAACCTCCCTGGCAACGTGGGACAAAAATCCTAGAATGAGCTGGTACTCAACATCAAGGGATTGAGAAAACCTTCTCAACCAAAAGGGGGAAGAGAGAAATGAGACAAAATGACGTGTCAGTGGCTGAGAGATTTCAAACAGAGTTGAGAGGTTATCCTGGTTGTACTTATACATTATATAGATATCACCTTTTTAGTTTATGGTGTGTTAGAGTGGCTAGAAGAAAGTACCTGAAACTGTAGAGCTGTGTTCCAGTAGCCATATTTCTTGAACATGAATGTATAATGATATAGCTTTCACAATGTGACTGTGTGATTGTGAAAGCCTTGTGTCTGATGTTCCTTTTATCTACAGTATGGACAGATGAGTAAATAATATGGATAAGAAATAAACAAACAATAGAGGGAACAAAGGTTAAAATAAGTTGAGTAGATTGAAATATTAGTGGTCAATGAGAGGGAGTGCAAAAGGGTATGGCATATGAGTTTTTAACTTTTTCTTTTGTCTTTCTTTTGCTGGAGAGAGGCAAATGTTCAAAAAACTGATCATGGTGATGAATACACAACTATGTGATGATATTGTGAGCCACTGATTTACACCATGTCAAGAATGCTTGTATGTTTGTTTGTTGTTCATAATAAAAATACATAAAATTTAAAAAAAATAATCACCCAATTAAAAAAAAAACAAAAACGGGCGAAAACAAAAAGATGCAATGCTGAGAAATTTTTAAAATACAAAAATAAAACACAGGGCGGGGCAATGGTGGCTCAGTGGAATAATTCTCGCCTGCCATGCCAGGGACCCGGGTTCGATTCCCAGAGCCTGCCCATGCCCCTCCTCCCCCCCCAAAAAACCACAGACTGTTCTGAGTTTAAGAGCATCCTAACCCAACACCCCCCCCCGCGCGCCCTTCCCTGCCCTTTCTTCCATAACCCTTGTCACATAGCACTTGAACATACTGTACATATTTGCTTTCTATCTCTTCCCCTGCCCCCCAGTAGGACTCAAACCACATTTGAGGAGGACTGTGGACTGCTGTACTCACTGCTGAGTTCCCCGGGCCTGGAGCAGGGCCCAGGTCAGTGGGTGCTCAGAGAGCGTGTTGGCTGAACGAACTTGGGAATTGTTGGAGCGGGAAGGGCAGGTGAAGTCATCATCCCAAATGGCCGGCTCTTCAGCCCCACTCCCCATCTCGACTCAAGGCTCTAATAGGGTACCTGCAGCTGGTCTGAAAAGGCCTGTGAGCTAGCAAGGGGCAGCTGTCCAGCCTGCCCTATCACCCTCATCATCAGACTGCAAAGGCCTCAGCCTTCGCGCCAACTCCCAACCCCCCAGCCCCCATTCCAGTCTCTCCAGCATCTACTGAGCACCCGTTCACCACAGAGCCTGGGCTCGGGCTGAGGGACATCAGTGACGGGCTTGGTCCCTGGCTCTCAAGGACCCTGTCTTCACAACCTAGCAGCCTGGATGGCAGTGAGCCAGGAATCCCCAGGAGAGGCCTGAAAAGCATCTTGCAGCCCCAAAGGACGGTTCAGAGAGAACGTTTCTGGGAAGCTCAGAATCCAGCCACGTTGGAGCAGTCTGCAGGCTACTTTCTTCCACTGCAGCTTCCTGACTGCTGTTGCCAGAGCCCAGGATCTTTCTCCTAGAGGGCTCTCCTGGTTGCCCAGTAGAGTGCACCCAAAGTGGGAGGCCACTTTCCTTTAGCATACTTCTGAGCACTGTCTCTTTGGAGAGGCCCTAGTGGCTCTGTGACACTCATTGGTTAGCCCTTCCCTGAGGGCTGGGTCTACAGCAGGAGGGGCTAGTGCCCTGGCCAGCTCTGCTCCCAGGTTTTTGGCTTCCTGGCCTTCCGGAGGTCCCACTATGCTCTGGGACGGACCCCACCTACCCCGGGACTCCTGGCTGCTCCAGACTTAGGTCATGACATCATCTCCTCACTGCGGCTCCCCCAGTGGAGGTCGCTATGGGGGATTTCTCCCCTTGGTGGGATCCAAGGAGTCTGAAGGAGATGGAAGGGTAGGACAAGGAGGAACCCAAGGAGAGGTGGATCAGAAACCCAACCACTTAGAAAGAGCAGAGTTTATTCCAGTGTTGTTAGGGAAAGGGAGAGCTTTACACAGGAATTCTAAAAGTGTGCCCATCTCCTTTGCCGGAGAGGTGTGAACCAGCTGCAGGTGATGCCGGGGTCACTAAACTGGCCAGAGTCAGGGGCGAGCAGAGGAGGGGCCCATGCTCAGGCCTTCTCGCCCTTCCACTGGGACACTCGGGTCTCCAGGGGGGACCGGCGGAACCACTCGGACCAGGAGCCGTCATACACTGCCACATCGGGCTTGCCGCAGAGGTAGGCGGCCAGGGCCACGTGGCAGGCGGTGACGCCCTTCCGGCACGTGGCAATGAGGGGCTGCGTGAGGTCCACCTTCTTGGTCTCAAACATGGCGCGGAGCTCCTCGGGGCTCTTCTCAAAGCCTTCCTCTGTCAGGAACTCCATGAACGGCATGTTGACGGAGCCACGGATGTGACCCGAGTCAAGTCCTAGGGCGGGGACACAGGACACGGGTTAAGGACAGGGCTGGGGGCAGCATGGGAGGGGTTGAGTGGGGCCTGGTGGCTGCAGCCAGAGGGGTTATAAGGATAGGGAGCTGCGCAAATAAAAATAACATGATTATTTTTATTGGAACTCAATTTATTCCCAGTCCTATCTGTCTGCACCCCATGAAAACCTGTCTTGTAATAGGAATGCCCCAAATCATAACTGCTTCAGAAGACAGGGGTATGAGTCTCGGCTTTACCATTTACCACCTTGGGCAAATCGCTTCACTTTTCTGAGCCTCAGCGTTGTCATCTGTAAAATGGGCTCAGTAGTACACACACCTATATCATACCATGGATATAGAAAGGAGCAAATGAGATGATTGACACGAACACTCTGCCGTGCCGGTTTCTGGGAACACAGAGGGGAGGGAGACACTCAGCCGAGGCCCTTGGGGAGATTTGCCTAGCAAAGGAGACAGACATTAAACAGATAACCACATAATTCGCTGGATATAATACTGCTCCATTTTACAGATGAACACACTGAGGGCTGGAGAAATGAAATGGCTCACCTAAGGCCATGCAGAGTTAATGGCAGGCCCAGGATTATATCAGGCGCCCTGTTTTTCCTGTTAAGCACAGGGATATGGAAAGACCTATGTTAAAACTCCAGCTCCACCACTTAACAGCAGGGCAGACTTGGGCAAGTCAAGTCTTCCCGACCCACAACCCCCACACCCCCGGCTGTGGAAAGGGGTAAATGACAGCGGGAAAGCACTGACTGCTGAGGCTGGTGTGTAGCTGCTCAGTAAGTGTCAGCTCCCCCCCACCACGGGCACCGCTGCTCCCACCACTTCATGGCCTACTCAGGGCAGGAGGTGAGAATGGGGCAGTGCGGTCCCTTCAGGCCCCTTCCAGCATCTCTTAGAAGCTGGGATGGAAGCCATCCTGGCAAACTTCAGGCACTAGGGGTTGGACCGGGGACAGGTATGACTTGGCCTGTTTGGACTCCATGTCTTCCAAAAATCCCTCCCCACACCATAAATCCCAGGCCGGGGACAAGATCAGGGCAGGCGGAGGTGGGTGGGAGAGGACACGGCCGGCCTGGCCGCGGCAGTGTGTGACTGCGTGCAGCAAGGCAGGCCCACCACCTCTAAGCTTCAGTTTCCCTAACTGCGAAATGAGGGGTAACTCCACTTAACTCATAGGGTTGGGGGAAGTTTAACGACTGTAGGGAAAGCCTCTGGTGGCACTGGGCATACAGTAGGTATTCGATCATGTCGGTGACGCCTCTATTCATTTCACCCCCAAGGCCAGAAAGGATTCTGAAATTCTCACCAGTCAAGAGTTCCTTTGATGAAACAGATGTGACCGCTTATAAAATTAAAGCAATTTTTTTTCTGTTGTGGGTTTTACCTTTTTGTTTGAAACTCTCATCCTACAGTGAATATGTCCCAACTCTACCAATGAAGAACAGTGTGCCTGTTGGCTTTAAGTGTGTCCCTTGCCAAGGAACACAACTTTAAAATGTCTTCCGGCTCCGGGAGGGGGCTGCAGGTCTTTAAGTGTTTTTTTTTTTTTAAAGCACCAGCATTTGTTTTTAATGCTGTTTTGTTCCCCCTACACACACACACACTGGTAATGAAATGGTTTCATTGTTTTCGTTTCAGGATTATACAAAGGGCCCCTTTTCTGACTATTTACAATTGAGGTTAAAGAGGTGAGGAAGATTTCTGGAGACCCCAGCCTCCCACACCCGGCCAGCCTCGAAAGACAAGCTGCCTCCTTTCTGTTCTGCACCCAGGCCCAGCACCCAGCAAGGACTGGAGGCCTGCCTGGGGAATTTAAATGAGGAGGAACCGAACCTCCAGTCTGCGGGGAGGGCTGGGATAAAGCCAGGCTAGAGAAACCTGGAGAAAAGCCTAGTGGAGGAGAGGTAAATTGGGCCAGGAAGTTCCTTGCTGTCTTCGAATTTGGCCTTCAACAAAGATTTGTGGTTTTCCTTCCCCAAGAAGGCATGTATGTCACTGTCTCATAACCTCGGACCTCAAGAACCCCTGACACAAAGCAGGGGGGATTATCTTCTTGACACTGCTAGAGTGCCAGGCTCAGAGAGGGGAGGTAACTTGCCCCAGGACACAGAGCAAGGCTTGTGAATTGAAGTCAGGTCTGTCCAACTGCAAAGTCTGTGTCCTTTAACCACCCTGGGCCTCCCTGGCAAAGGGAGCCAAAGCAAGGGAATAGGTGAAATGACCTTGTGTTCCTTTGCTGCTCAGAAAATCTGGGACTTTGTTCTCCAGCTTTGGCTAGGAAGATGCCGGTTAGGGCAAATAGTTAACACCCCACAGGCCACTAACAGACAGTGGATTTTCAAGGCCAGGAAAACCTGCTTTCCTCATAGATCAAGGAAACTCATGCAGCAGTCCTATGGGACAGTCCCCCAACCCTGGCCACTAGCAAGCAGGGAGCCGTGAGGTGACTCTGCAAAACTCTCTCCCTCAGTCCCCGTGTTTGCCCAGGGCTCACCCCACCGACAGCACTGGCCTTGGGAAACAGCCCAGCTTTGAAGCCTGCCCCCTCCCTTGGCTAGAGAGGTCGCTCCCCCAGGACCCCACCTAACAAAGGGGATCAATCTTAACCCCATCTATCTGCAGTCTTAACCCTGTGCCTATCTGCAGGACTGCTTAAGTGTCCAGGAGAGAATGTATGCATATAAAAGAGTCTGCTCAGTGGTTAGAATGCTCGCCTTCCATGCGGGAGACTTGGGTTCAATTCCCAGACCATGCACCACCACCCCACCACCCCAAAAAAGGGTCTGCTGATAAAAGCACTCATCTGGAGTCAATATCCTCCTCCTTTAAGGGGGAGGAAAAGAAAATAAACTTCATAAAGAAACCGAGCTGAACAAATTCCCAACTCTTCTCTCACGTCCCCCAGCACTCCTATAAGGTGAGCAAAGCTGGTTTTCCTGAGGACAGTTCGGAGGTGAAGGGGCAGGGAGGGGGATACCCAAGGGCGCATGTAAATGCACAGCCAGGATGCAAACCCTTATCTGATTCCCACCCTGAGTTGAACGAAGGCATCTGGAGGCACAGAACTGAGGCTGGAGGGAATCTGCTTGCCCAAGGCTGGCAGGAAGTGGCTGCCTGGTTCTCAAAGCGCTGCTTCCCCACCCCACTCACCGGCTTCCAGCTCCCCCCAGGGATGCTCAGGGCCCAGGCCCAAACCCCAGACCCCCCTGGGCATCTGGATTGCAGACCCCCGCCCAGGTGCCTCCTGATTCCACCAGGCTGGGCGCCGGGACCTCGAGTTGATGTCTAGTACGGGACACCAGCCAACCTCTTAGAGGGTGTGAGACGCAAGTGCCACCTACTCGCCGTCTTTCCAGATGGCACTGCGCTTGTAGAGTTTTTTACACTTCTCAGAACACTTTTCCAGCCCCTACTGGACTTGACCAAGTACACAGGCAGGGAGGGAGGTGGGCAGAGCCCACAATTCTATTCTCATTTTACAAGAAGGAAACCCAAAGAGGCCAAGCAGTGGGGCTAAGACCACACCACAAGGACTGATGAGCTAAACTTAGAATCCATGTTCCCTGGCACCCCAGCTGGGAGTGAGGGGAGGTGGGACAGGGCCATGGAGAGGGGAGGAATTGATGAATAAAAGGCTTTCAGAGCCTCAGTCTCCTCAGCTGTAAAGCGAGGGTTAGATTTCTCACTTATTTCTCTGCTTGCTTCAGGGCAGGTTAGGAGGGGGCTAGGGACCCAACCCTCCAATGAAGGGAACTTAAGTCCCAAGGAGAGTACATTCTGCACCCAGGCCAGGAGGGGCTTCAGATGTCCTGCGGCAGGAGCCTCTGGAAGGTGCCAAATGAACCAGAGCTGCAGGGGGTGGTCAGAGAGCCCCCCTCTGCTCACTCCTCCCCACTCTATTGGCTCTGCCTTCAACAGATGCAGGGCCCTGACCCACACCCTTCCTCAGTCCATCTCAGTCTCTCAGAGGTCCCAGGAGATGACCTTTCAGGCCCTCTAGGTCTGAGAGTGCACAGAAGGGCTTTCACAGCCTTCTCTTCTTCTGAGGCATAAAAAGGAAGAGGCATTTTTCAAGAAGTTAAATAAACTGTTACACAGGAGTTAGCTGCTGCAGAGAAGGGTTCTGCCTGAGGACAAAGCCTCGGCCCTAGGTGCCACCGGGCGGTCCAGAGAAGACATAAAGAGCTGTGGATGGTGTTCAGGCAGGGGCTGGAGGCTGTGGATGGTGTTCAGGCAGGGGCTGGAGGCCGTCCGGCAGGAGTGATGGCAACATAATCGCAGTCCTACACTTAGGGAGGGCCAGATCCCTGGTTCTCTCTGATTAGAAGGTTCTAGAGCTGTTTCCTCTCCTGAGGCCCCACCCCCACCCCAACACTCTGGCAGTATAGCATCCTCCTGTGCTCCCCTTCATCTACATGCTCAGGGGCAATCTCCCTGGGGGGAGGGGTGGTCTCTGGGGGGCATTCCCTCCGGGCCCTCATAGGTGGGGGTGGGGCAGGAAGAGCACAAGCTTTGAAACTCAGCAAGGCAGGGTTCAAATCCCAGCTCTGCCACGTCCTAAGCAAGTAACTTAACTTCAGGCACCTCGGTTTCCTCCCTTCTCGGACGGGGGTATTAAGCCTCCTTGGATAGAATAATGCAGCGTCAAATGCTTAGACTGCAATGGCAGCCACTGTTACAGCTCGGCAGACCCTGTTGTGGTGGGAAATTTATCAATCAGAATGTCTTTAGCGAATACCAGTCTGGGGGCCCAGCCAGCTGCATGGAGGAGGGGGGTGAGGAGAGATGGATAAGGGTTTCTGGGGGAAGAGAGGGACCCTGCAAAGTTGGGTATGTCCAATGCATATGCCAGCTCCTGGGTATGACGTCCTTTGTACAACCTAGGACGTGGGGGACGGTGGTACCTGGGAGTGCATGCAGGAGGATGGTGGACATCACTGTTCCCCTCTGCCGGTGCCACCTTACACAGATGCTAGGTCACTTGTTAGCACATGGCTATGGGGAAACGGGTAGATCCTCCTGCATCAAAGCTGAAAAAGCCTTTAGGTTTGGCTCCATCCTCCCATTTTATAGACAGGAAGGCTGGGACCTACATAGGGGGTTGGGGGCTGTGGGCAAAACCTGGAGTCATCCTCAGGACTCCTTCCACTGGGCACTACTCCCCAGGGACCATCCACCCACCAGGACAGCCTACCTACTGCATCCGGCTCCGGCTCTGTGCCCAGGTAGCGCCCCTGAGACCGTGAATCCACAAGCTGGAACCTCTTAGATTTGAGGTTCTCCAGCACCTGCTCGTAGGTCTTGAGCAGGGAGCGGTCCAGAGTGGCTTTGAAGACAGCCGGCTCCGGGCGGGAGGGCTCGGCCGTCACCGGGTGGCCCTCCTTCACCCAGTTCCGGAAGCCTCCATTGAGCACTGACACGGTGCGGTGGCCAAACACGCGGAACATCCACCAGGCCCGTGGCGCGTAGAAGCTGCCCAGGCTGTCGCCGTCGTAGACCACCACATGCGTGTCGTTGCTGATGCCCAGGCGGCCCACATAGTCGGCAAAGCCCTCCTCGCTGGGCAGCATCATCTCGTAGGGCGACGCCTTGTCTCGGCACTCTTCTATATCAAAGAAGGAGGCACCAGGTACATGGCGTTCCAGGTATTCCTTGCGAGCATCGCGGGTAGCTGGCGGGTACCAGGAGGTGTCCAGCACACGCAGGCTGGGCCCCAGCTTGCTAGCCCGGACCGACTCCGCCAGCCACTTGGTAGACACCAGTGCCCGGTAGAGCACCTGTTGAACCATGGTTTCGGCTCTGTCTGTCACCTAGGGGAACTAGGAAAGAGAGAAGGGAATGAAATGAGTTGCCAGTGCAATGGGGTGGGGCCTGGGAGGCAGCGCTGTGGCCCTGGTTTTCCCACTGCACTCCCAGCTGGCGTATAGCAACCCAGTGACTGTTGCAGTGGGATAGGTTTGCAGGTTTCCTAAGGAAAGCCTGCTCCTCCTCCTCCCTTCCCCCTCATCCCCCAGGGCCTGGAGCCTCAGCAGATGGGGGTGGGGCAAGAACTTCTAAAGGCTCCAGTTGCCCAGACACACCGCAAGGTTGGCCCTTCAGGATCCTGCCAGAAAAACACAGTGAAAAGTTGCCCTGCAAGGAGGGAGCTGGCATATTGGGCTTAGAGCCACCATTCCTGGAAGCCGAGAGAGGACACAACAGGAGGGAAAGTTTGCTGCAGCCGCCCCCTAAACACACACACCCACATACACACAGCGGCCCTGGACTGCGCCCTCTCGCTAACCTCGGGAGGCCTCTCCCAGCAGCCTAGGCTCAGGCGCCAATAGCCCAGCCCTGCTCCGTGCCCTCTGCCCCAGTTGGGCCAGAGGTTCCCGGGACACCGCGGCACCCCGCAGGGCTCTCGCCACGGGGACCGTCATCCCGGCCGCAGGTGGCCCGGCTGGCGGTCCAATCCTTGGCGGCTCGCGAACCTGGCCGCCGCCCACACCCAGCCGCACTCACTCTCCCTGGCTGTCGCCCTGACGCCCGCTCCTGCCTCCTGGAGGAGTTGGCCGGTTCAAACCCGGAGCCCGGAGCTCCCCAGCCGGACGACACCATCGCGCCCCCGCCGCCGGGCGGCGGGGGGGGACAGCACAACGCCCGCCTCCAATCTGCGTCGCCTCTCGCCCCGTCGCGCCCACCCCCGCGTGCTCCTCGGCGCCCAGCGTCTTTCAGCCTCCCGGGGGGCTTCCAGGGTGAACAGGCTCTGCAGGAGTGGCGCGGGACCGGGCTCGGTGGCGCGCGCGTCCCCCAGGCGCGGCCAATGGAAGGCGCGGGCAGCGGCGGCCGCGAGTGGCCGCGGTTGGGGGTTGTGCCCGAGTCTCCTCCCTCTGGCCGCCATAGGTTGATGGCGGCGGGAGGGACGCCGCGGGCGCGGGGAGGCGGTGCGTGCAGCCTGGGCTTGCCGGAGCCGGGAATCCCGGAGCGCGAGAGCGGGGTAACTGCTGCGCTTGCCTGACTTTAGTGGGTGGGCGTTCTTTGGGGTGCGCGGCGAGGGGCGCCCCGCGGGGCCTAAGCAAAAGGGGCTCCAGTTTAGAGCGAAAGCGCGCGTCGGGGCTCGCCCTAGGATAACTGATCGCCGCCGCTAGGCCGGGCCTGCAGGCGTGGCTTGCGGGGTGGGATCGGACGGGTGGGCACTGGGAAGCAGTGGGCAGACGTGGGGGAACCAGGAGAGAGGAGGAAGCGAAGAGGACTAGACTAATACAGCCGGACAGAGAGGCGGGGACAGGAGGCCTGACTGCCCAGGAGGAGAAACTAGCAAGGAACTTGCTGGAGTGAAACGAAAACAGGCATTTGTCGAGGCCTGGTTGCTGCCCCCACTTTGCAGAGCCCTCCTTAGCTCCGGCACCGACCCTGCCGGGCGCGCCAGAAGCTCCAGTTGAGGAGGCACAGAGAGGCCCAGACTGGCTGAGGCTGGGCCTTCTTAGCCCCAGGTCTAGTTCTGGTGAGACGCCCATAAAGCCTGCCTGCCTTCCTTATCCCCGACTGCCTTATGCTACTCTGAAGCCTTATAACTTTTTTTACTGCCTTTGTTTTCGGTATAGTTTATTTAATTGTAAGTTTATGTCATTTCATTTCTTGACAGTGGCTGTGTTTAACAACTGGCTGGAAAAATCTCACAGTTGGCTCTTGCAAGCCTGTAGGATACCCTGTCCTTACACAGCTTCCCCCCACCCCCTCCCGCATGGGCAGGCTGCAGGAATCGGAACCCCCTTACACAGCTTTTGCATATGCTTTTCCATAGGTCAGGATTGCTTTTCTCACTCCCTTTTTCAAAAAATGATTTATTCTAAAATAATTATATTTTCACAAGAAGTTGCAGAAGTTCATCCTTTGATAAATATTTACCCAGTAAATCCTCTGAGACTTGCACTTGGTGGTGGGGGGGCAAGAGGGACCAGGCTGGAAGGAGTCCTTGAGAAGCAACCACTCTGGATGGGGGCAGGGAGGTCACAGTTGTCTTAAAGCAGTTGTGATTAGCCCTGAGATGGGCCTGGGGCTGTCTGCATATATTGGGGTCCTTCACCCCCAGAGGGCCCACTCCCTCCCCTCCCCAACCCCCCCCCCACACACACACACGGTAGTCCTGGATCCTGACCTGGTCTCACACACACACACACACACACACACACGCATGGTAGACCTGGTCTCTCACACACACACACACACACACACACACACACACACGGTAGTCCTGGCTCCTGACCTGGTCCCTGGACCTGTGCACTGCCTCCCCAGACTCTCCTGTGCCATCCATCTCCTATGCCCAGCTTGTTGGGCAGGGCAGAGTGACCTCAGATCTTGAAGTCTCAACCAATCCTGAAAGTCTTGAGATTCTAGGTGTCAGTTCAGGGGCCACTTATGAAAGTAAATTTGAAGAAAGAATGGGCATTTATTAAACCATTTTTAATGCTTATTAAAATTTGCCATGTGCGGTGCACTAAGGTGGCCCCTCTACCTCCATGATTTAAACTGCTTTCTAAGAGGGGGAGGTCAGGGGCTCCATTATAAGAAATAGAACCCACCCAGGTTGCCTATCATGCCCACCACCCAACTAGTTGAGCAGTAGGGTGGGGTTCACACTGCCTCAAGGTCTCTGACTTCCAGACCAGACCAGTGACTCCTTGGGAATGAACAAGGAGCCCTGAGAATGGAGGGGGGTGGGAGGCAGGACAGCTATGGTTTGAGATGGGTTCTTCAGGGAGGAACCCACAGGATCTCCCAGCACGTGCCAGTTCTATGTCACCCACAGATACAGGGATTGCCCCTTTAGCCAGAGCCCTCTTAGCAGCTGTCTTATCCTGAATGTCAAGGTGAGGTTTCCTGGGGCCTTGAAAAGATCACATCAGTTTGTACTCCCCCCTCCTCCAGGAAGCCTTCAGTTCCACCAGTGTCTTAAATAGGCCTAAAACTTTTTAATCCTAGGCCAGGGGCTTCTTGAGAGCAGGACTGGGCACATCCACCATACCGCAATGCCCAGCACAAGGACACTGGCAAATGGGGGCAAAAAGGGCTCCTCAAAGTCAGCAGATGACGAGACTGGGAGGGTAGACACAGAGACTCCCAACGTCCTGGTTATTGTGCCTAGGGTTGGGGAAGAAGTCAAATACTGAGGCCAGGCTGCCTACCTCTGGGACCAACGCCAAGGCACTTATTCCTCTAGGTGACATTGCTTCATTCATAAAGCAAGTGTCCTCATACCCACTACTAAAGGCTGCAGCCCTGAGTGCGTGCCCCCGCGGTGGGGCACTTCCAGTGCGTTTGTCTCTCCCTACCCGCTTTATCTCGGACGGGACTTCTGGGTTTGGAAACAAAGGCTGTGTGTCCTACCCCCCACCCCACCCCACTTGCATGCTACATTCCACTCACCGGCTACGTTCCCTGGCAGAGGCTCTGCATCTGTCTGGTAGATGGGGTGCTCTTTTTTAGTCAGCAAAAATGCACTGTGCGGGGTAGGGGGTGCCCAGTACAGCACTCTGGAGAATCTCGGCCCTGGAAGGTGGTGGGCTGAGATGTCGGGGTGGGCTGGAGGAAGGATGTCATTGCTGCTTCTGGCTAGAAGAAAAGCCAGAGAGAAAGCTCTGGCTCGAGGCATCTGGCCTTGCTGGACTTCTGAGTCACAAGGCACGTGCGGTTACAAAGTCTGGATTGTGTTATGGGACTTCCTGGCTCCATTTTAGCTGTTAACTTTAGTCAAGTCAGTGAACTTCTCTGAGCCTCAGTGTCCTCCTCCTTGTAATGAGGAGACTAATACAAACCCCTTGGGGCTATTCAACAAATAATTGAGAGCCTCTGGGGCACTCTTCTCAGGGATTAAAATGGCATATTGTAAATTCCAGCTACTATTCCTATCAGAATATGTCTGTGAATATTTGATGAATGAATGAATGGGTTCCAGCAGGCACTTTGGTTCAGTTGCAAATAAAGCTAAGCTGCATTTTAGGGAGGGGCTCAGGCTTGGCCCCAGTTTACCCAAAAGTGCCCTCAGGGTCTTCCATTGCTTGGGCCTCTATCTAACAGCCCTTTAGCAGTTGGTGGTAAGAGGCCATCTGGCCCTCACTTCAGAAGGTGGTGGTGACTCACTGGGCCACTTGGCTCTGTATATATTTTCAAGACCTGTCAGAGAGAGGCCCAAGTCTCCGCCTGGGTTCACCACAACAGGTTTTCAACCTTCCCTGGACTCTGCCCTTCCCGGGCTCCACCTACCCGGCAGCGGCTCCTCCTTCGCGGCTCTCCTAACCTCCTCTGTCATCCAGGCCCGCAGCCCGAGTGCCGCAGCAGCCATGGCCCCGCAGCAGCTCTTCCGCGCGCTGGTGTCGGCGCAGTGGGTGGCCGAGGCGCTGCGGTCTCCGCGCGCCGGGCAGCCCCTGCAGCTGCTCGACGCGTCCTGGTACCTGCCCAAGCTGGGCCGGGACGCGCGCCGCGAGTTCGAGGAGCGCCACATCCCGGGCGCCGCCTTCTTCGACATCGACCAGTGCAGCGACCGCTCGTCGCCCTACGACCACATGCTGCCCCCCGCGGCGCACTTTGCCGAGTACGCGGGCCGCCTGGGTGTGGGCGCCACCACCCACGTCGTGGTTTACGACGCCAGCGATCAGGGCCTCTACTCGGCGCCGCGCGTCTGGTGGATGTTCCGCGCCTTCGGCCACCGCACCGTGTCGCTGCTCGACGGCGGCCTCCGCCACTGGCAGCGCCTGGGCCTCCCGCTCAGCTCTGGCAAAAGCCGCCCGGTGCCCGCAGAGTTCCACGCCGCCCTCGACCCCGCCTTCGTCAAGACGTACGAGGCCATCAAGGAGAACATCGAATCCCGGCGTTTCCAGGTGGTGGACGCCCGCGCCCCCGGCCGGTTCCGGGGCACCGAGCCCGAGCCCCGAGACGGTAATAGCGCTGGGGAAAAGGGCTGGGAGGTCGCCTGGTGCGTGAGGCGCAGCCATGCCCGTTCCTTACGGGACAGGGTATGGAGGGCAGGACATGGCCCCGGGGCTGGAGGTTTGGTTGCTAGTTGGCCTCGCTGTCTCAGCTTCAGTTGCCTTTGTTCGTAAGATGGGGGAAGAGGGAATACTACTTGCCCCGCCCCTCTTTCGTGTTTGGGGGCGCCTGTTTATGACCCAGGGGTGTCCTGTATAAATGTGAGAAGCTGTTATCAACCCAAACAGCTGCCAACACATTATCGTGGGTGTGCCTGGTTCAGACCTTTGCCGGAGGGTGCTTTGGATGATGGAGTGAGGAGTCTGGGGCTCAGTGAAGGGAAAGTTCGTCTGAGGGGTCAAGGATTGGCCAGGAGACCCTAGAGAGGGACCCTGAGCCGGCTTATTGTCCCAGGTGAGAGCAGAAGCAGAAGAGACAGGTGGTGCTGTTTCCAGTTGGGACAGAGACTTCTGTGGGCTGGACACGCAGCCCCACCACCACCACCAGGGCAAGCCCGCATGCAGGAAAGCGCTTCTCCCCCCCCCCCCCCCCCCCCCCCCGTGATAGGGGTGGGGGAGGGGTCTCCACAGGGCCAGGGCCACTTGTGGGTGAGCTTTTTAACAATTCCGTAAGGTAGATACTGTCACTGGGCCCCTTGTTCAGAGGGGGGAAATGGGGACTTAGAAAGGCTGCCTTGCCCCAAGACTCAGGAAGCTGCTGAGCAAGTGGTCAATATCGTTGATTCCCACTCAACAGCTCGAAGCCTGGCCAGGTGCACTTAGTAATTTGCCCACATCTGACCAACAGTGAGGGATGCATACTTTGCCTGGTGGCCATTCAAGGTGAGAGGACAGCTGTGCTCTTAAAGTTGCCAAGTTGGGTGGAGAGGTTGTTCTTACTTGCTCTGGGCTTGTCACTACATAATGTCTCTGACCCAGTTTGCTTTCTGTATGTGTTAAATGGGGATACCTGGCGCATTCCAGCTTCTCCCAAATGCTAATAATAGACACGGCGATGGGTCAGCAGCTGCAGGGGAAGCCGAGGCAGAAGCGGCCTGAAGAGCCAGGCCCTGGAGTCAGTATGGCCTGGATTTGAATCATTAGCTGTTAGGGGGTTTTTGTTTTTTGTTTAATGCAGTTTTATTGAGACATTCACATGCCCTACAATCCACCCAAAGTATAAATGGATGGTTCAACGGTGTCTTCACATAGTGTGCATTCAACACCACAATCAAATTTAAAACATTTTCATTACTCCAAAAAAAAAAAAACCCAAAACATCACATTCCCCTTATCCCCCCTCCCCATTACTGACCCCTGGTATTGGTGTGGTACATTTGTTACTGTTGATGAAAGAATATTAAGATATTACTGTTACCTATAGGCCATAGTTTGCAATAGGTACATTTTTTCCCTTTTACCACTCTGCTATTACTCCTTGTAATAGTGTGTAACATTTGTTCTAGTTCGTGAAGGAACTTTTTTGTTTGTTTTGCATGGGCAGGCACTGGGAATTGAACCCGGGCCTCCAGCATGGCAGGCGAGAATTCTGCCACTGAGCCAATGTCACACTGCTCATGAGAGAACTTTCTGATGTTAGTACTGAGTTAGGGTTTATTTTGTTGCTAATCTTAGTCTTCCACATGCAAATGGGGACATCGGTGGTACCTGCCTCTACGGGATGGTGAAAAGGAAACAACTTTTGTGTGTATGTACCTGTGCTGGGAGCCCCTGGGGTTTGCCCAAGATGGGGGTGGGGTGGGTGATAATCCTCTTAATTAATAGCCCCTGGCCTTGCTTCAGGCTCCACCGTACAACAACCAAATGGTCTTGTAAACATGGTAGTGTGGCTTCCCATTGCTGTCAGGTCTGACCTGCTACGGTGCTTCTGCCCACCCACCCCCACTCTGGACTTCCATCAAGAAGCCTGCTTTAGTTTCCTCATTGCTAAAGCAAATATCATGCAATGAGTTGGCTTAAACAACAGGAATTTATTGACTCATGGTTTTGAGGCTAAGAGCCCAAAATCAAGGCATCAGCAAGGTGCTGCTTTCTCCCAGAAGACTGACATTCTGGGGTGACTGCCAGAGAGCCTCGGTCCTTGGCTTTTCTGTCACTTGGCCCATGGTGGCCTTCCCTGGCTATTTCCATCTCTTCCCAGTTCCACTGATGTTCAGCTGCCTGCTGCTCCCTCTGACATTCTCTGTCTGTCCCCATAAGGCTCTCGATGATAGGATTAATACCCAGCCTGAGTTGGTTGGGCCACGCCCAAACTGGAGTCACCTCATCAAAAGGCCCTATTTGCAGGAGTTCAGGCCAACAGAAAATGATTAAGTTTAAGAACATGTTTTCCTGGGGTACATGGCTCCACACCATCACAATGCCCTTTAATATCTGTATGTACCATGCAATTTCCTGCCCCTTCCTTTCTCTCTGCCTCTGCCCCCTCTCACCCCTTCACCTGGTTGAGTCCTACTTGCCCTTCAGGACTTTCTTGGAGAACTTTCTCTGACTCCTCCCCATCCCCGTGTGGCCTAGTGGTTAACAACCCAGGCTCTGGACCAGCTGGCCAGGGTTTGAATCCTGGCTGCCCTGTGTGAGCTTGCGTGAGTTACCCTGTGTCCTCATCTGTATAAAATGGAGGATAAATGTTTCTCATGGAGTGTCAGGTAGATTAAAAGAGGAAATACAGCAGAGGGGTTAGTAAGCACTTGGGATTGTCCGCTGTAATTATTATTACCATTATTACTTTTAGAAATGCCCTATGCCACCCTGTAGAGCTTTTTGATGCCTGTTAAAATCGGAAATGCCTACCAGCCTAGCTAGGTAAAGATCTTGTTTATTGCTTTGTCTCCCCTCTGGGCGCATAGTAGGTGGTCAGGAAACCTTTAGGGCTGAGTGTGGCTCTGGCGGAGACTGAGCCTTAGGTTCAAGTCCCGGCCAGCACCTTGCTAAGATGCATGGCCTTGGGCAGCACGTAACCCCAGCATCACCATCCGTAAAATGGGAAGGCCCGTCTCGGTACCTGAGCCCCATGGCTGTGAGGGTCACGTGGGAGGACGCAGAGGGTTTGGCTCACACCTGGCCTGGAGGCTCGCGATCCCACTGGCTCCACGTGAAGGGGGTCCAAGTCATACTGTCTCTCCCATTGTTCCTCCTGCAGGCATTGAGCCTGGCCACATTCCGGGCACCGTGAACATCCCCTTCACAGACTTCCTGACCGAGGAGGGCCTGGAGAAGAGCCCGGAAGAGATCCGGCGCCTGTTCCGGGGGAAGAAGGTGGACCTGGACCAGCCGCTGGTGGCCACGTGTGGCTCTGGCGTCACGGCCTGCCACGTGGCACTGGGGGCCTACCTCTGTGGCAAGCCTGACGTGGCCATATATGACGGCTCCTGGGTGGAGTGGTACATGCGCGCCCAGCCCGAGGAGATCATCTCTGAGGGCCGGGGGAAGACCCTCTGAGGCCACAGGACTCAGGCCAGGCCAGGCCTGGGCGTGCTGGCTGTGCGTTAACCTGGACAGCGTTTCTTCACCCAGCTCAGCTTGTTCATGGGGTGACATCCCAGAGACCAGGAATTCCGCCGACTCGTCAACTCCCAGTGGAGGCAGGAGGGAGCCAGGGAGCCCTCGCAGGAGGAGACAAGATGATGGGTGGGCACAGGAGTGGGGGACCTCATATGGTACTGAGCTGGAACCTGGCCCCCTTCTATTTTATTGCTGATGGAATAAACCAGCCAAGTGCTAAACCCTTTTCACTGTGGGGCCATCTTGGTTTTCCTAAGGAGAGTAGCCCCAGCCTGCCCCAGCAAAAGGAGCTCCATGGAACTAGGGGCGTGGGGGGGTCTTGAGGATCCTGTCCCTGCCTTCTGAGCAGGGCTGGCGCCCCAGAGCCCTTTTGTCCTGTGATTGATTACAGCACACATACCCTCCCCCCTGCAAACCACCCTCCACCCCATAATCCTGGGGGGTCTCCTTTCTGATTTCAGGATTGTTTGAGATGAATCTTGCTGTGACTTGTCTGGGTCCCCACCCAAACCTCCCTACCCCACCCCCTCCCTCCCTGTACATTCTCATTTCAAGAGAGGGGTGGGTCCAAAGCTCAATAGGAGGCTGTACCACACTGAGGAGGCCTGTCCCAGTGCAGCCAGGATGTTCTGGAGAAGGGCTGAGTTTAGCCCATGTAGTGGAGAACTGTCAGAGTAAACTCTCAAAGTAAAATCACACTTGGAGGCAGGTCTCTGAAATTGCTGGGGATGGGGTGGGGGTGGGGCAAACCCTGGAGGTTTCTGTTCGAGGAGAATCTCTTCCCCCAGACTTTCCAAGGGTGGGGCGTCCAGTCTCTGTGTTTATCCTTCATGCAGAGAGGGACATCGGTGTCTGAGAAGGCCCAAACGCCCCCCACCAGGACCCGGGACACCCGTCCCCATCCTTCTAGCTCCCAAGACACTGACTTGGTGGCAAAGTGTCTGTCAGTGCTGGGGAGAACCCTTGGTCTGTACCTTGTCTGGTCTCTCTGGAAACAAAACCAGAGACGGGGAGTGACTTACCGAAGGTCACACGGTGTATTTATGACAGAGCTGGGAACAGTCCCCGCTTCCCCAACCCTAAAGTTACTGACTTCACTGCTCCCATTAATTCTCCAAATCCCATCGAATTTCCTCTAGTGCTCAGGCATTTTTCCAAGTCCACAAAGATAGGTGCCAAAGGCTCAGAATTTTGGTTTTATGAGTAAGAGCTCTGGAGTAAGTCCCAACCTCCCTGAGCCTCAGTTTGCTCCTCTGTAATTGGGGAATAATATATTACTTCAGAGGAAAGGAATTCAGTGAGCCTCACCAAGAGCCCACTGCAAAATCCTGTTTTTCTAGCCCAGGGTTTCTCAACCTTGGTGCTACTGACATGGTG
The DNA here is from genome assembly GCF_023851605.1 of Tamandua tetradactyla. Taxonomy (NCBI): domain Eukaryota; kingdom Metazoa; phylum Chordata; class Mammalia; order Pilosa; family Myrmecophagidae; genus Tamandua; species Tamandua tetradactyla. Next base: position 29,335,143 of record NC_135333.1, read on the forward strand.
CTGGGTAATTCTTTGTTGTGAGGGCTGCCTTGTGCACTGCAGGATGGTTAGCAGTGTCCCTGGTCTCTATCTACTAGATGCCAGTAGCACCATCCAGTTATGATAACCAGGAATGTCTCCAGACATTGCCACATGTCACCCAGGTGAGGGTGGGGGTGTGCATGGGAGGAGGGAGGCAGAATCACCCCTGATTGAGAACCACTGCACTAGAAGCAAATAACACGATTGACCACAGCCATCAGGAGCAGTGTAACGGACCCCCAACATGGAGAGGGGTCCCTGTCTCCCCATCATAAGCTCCTTCCCCTGGAGCCTGCATTTACGGTTCAGAAATCCTCTTCCTTTAATTATTATTATTAAAGTCGTAGGTTTGCAGAGTTAATGTTAATAACATTACTTATTCGGCATGTAAGTGCCTCCTTGGCTTCAGGCATTAGGGGAGTGAGAGCAACGGGTAAAAGCATTGTGTTCCTGCTCTCAAAGCTTTAAGGCTAGGGAGGGAAAAACCATTCTTGTGCGTCATATTTCCAGAGAAAAGGGAGTACTGCAAAATGATTCGTTTTACAAAAGACTAATTATACAGCGGAGAAAACAAGCTCAGAGAGGTTACACGATTTGCCTAAGTGCACACAGCTAACCAGATGGAGGAGCCAGTCTTCACTGAACGTAGACTTTTCAGTGTAGGAGCCTCTCTGAAGTGTCTTGCCGGCAGTGGTTTTCCAGATCTCAGGATCAGGGGGAGGATGGCGTGTAAGTTTGGAAACTTGGCTGACAAGCTCATAGAAGATGGCCACGTGTTTCCCTACTCCACCCAGAAACGCTTTGAGCAACAGGTTTAAACTGCAGTCAAGGGGTTTGGGTTAAGCTCTCTTCCCCCACCCCAGTCCCACCTCTAGCAAGGAAACCATGGCTGATCCTAGCTGAGGCTTTTTCCTCCTGGGAAAGTCCTTGATGGGTCTGGACTGAGGTGGGAGAAAGGAGATCTATCCTCGCCTTTCTAGAATTTGCAGAGCTGTGGTTTTGCAGGGGCTTGCCAGGAATTACCTAAGGGCTTGCCGGGAATAACGTAGGGCCCCCCGAGCTTATGCCTGCCTCCTACAAGCCTGAACACCCAGAATTATTAGCCACCCACTGCAGGATTGGCTTGTTAACTGCCAACCTGAGGGCTCTGCCAGCCACCGCCCTCTCTACTCTGTTCCAGGTAGGAGCTTGCAATACTGCCTGAGGCTGATGAAATTTTTGTCCATTTGGCAGATATTTGCTGAGCACTTCCTTGGTGTCAGGGACAGTGGAAGTGCATTTTCCAACTGTGTTTCACTGGCGGCGCAGGAACATTTCCACACCTTGGATCGTTGGAACCTGTGCCAGTTTAAAACTGTTGTGTAGCCCAGGAAAGCCGTGTTCTTTAATCCTCACTCAATATTGTTGGGTGGGATCTTTTTGATAAGTTGTTTCCATGGAGATGTGACCCACCCAATTGTGAGTGGGACCTTTTGATTAGGTGGTTACCATGGAGATGTGTCTCTACCCACTCAAGGTGGGTCACTTAACTGGAGTCCTTTAAGAGGGAATCATTTTGGAAAGAGCTTCAGAGCTGACCCAGACGAGATACTTTTGGAGATGCAGGAAGAAAACACCCCCAGGGAAGCCTTTTGAAAGGAGAAGCCAGGAGAGAAAGCTAACAGACATCTGATGTGCCATCCCAGCCGACAAGGGAAACGCCCAACATTGTCAGCCCTTTCTTAGGCCAAGGGATCTTTTTCTGGATGCCTTAGTTTGGACATTTTTATGGCCTTAGAACTGTAAACTTGTAACTTAATAAATTCCCTTTATAAAAGCCAATCCCATTAGAGACCTGGAATAGGCTGAAGGTGAAATATCTTCTCCCTGGATTTTCACCACCCATGATTCCAGCCATTACCTGGAACTACCAAGCTTCAACTGGTGTTGGCCACTTTTCCTCTTTCCAAGGAGGGGTCTTGCAGCTCTTTGGCTGAAAGGAAGCTGTGTGAGTGTGTGTGTGTGTGTGTGTGTGTGTGTGTGTGTGTGTGTGTCTGCGTCTCACTCATGCATTTTCCTCTATTACCTTTTCATTTAGGTTGGGGGTATAAGGAGGTTGTATGTAGGGAGAAGGGGGGTGGAGGGTTTCATTGTCTTTATAGTGAGAGCTTCTTTTTACTTTCTTCTGTGGCCTCTGCAAGCTTTGGGGTCTGGAGGTTTGATTACCAGGCTATGGACTGCTAGTGTATAAAACCTGGAAGTGGTGGATGATCCCCAAGCCATGAACCTTTTGTCTCTGGAGAACTGCCTTCTTCAGAAGGAAGGAGATAGGGTATGTGTGAATTGGTTGTTAGCTTCTGAGTCTTACCAAATAAAGTAGAATCTAAGAAGAAAAAAAAAAAGCCAACCCATCTTATGCTCAAAACTACATATTATTATTCATTTGTTTAATAAACCCTTCTTTTGGAAGCAGTATAAAAATAAAATAATCAAAAAATTAAAAAGCCAGCCCATTTCTGGTATATTGCATTTCCGGCAGCATTAGCAAACTAAAATAGGACCCAAATCCCCACCCCACCCCCAACACTGGACCCAATGCTGGATTGAATATTGTCATCCCATCCTATGCTGTAGAATCAACTCCAGATCCGGCCCCAGAAAAATGGGGAGCAGACTCTGCCCTGCCCAGGGTGGGTGTGATGTTAGATAAGGTAAAATTCAAAGGACTGTAAGGTGTCACTCCCACTGGAATAACCCCAGTTATAAAATAAGCACAACAAAGTTTTGTCATCCTGAGCTCCTGGAAAGGGGTCCTTGGCAGCAGGGGTGAAATTTCCAGATAATGGAAGCTGTAAGCACCAAAACTTTTAACAAATTAACCTATGAGGAGGTGGAATGGGGTATACTGAGCACATCTGAGCTCTCAGCAGCTTTACTGCACGACGTTATTGCATAGTCTCAAAACAAAGCCACCAACTCCTGTGCCTTCTCAGCACTCAGGTCCCCATTATCGTTACTGACTTTTCTTCCTGTTTACTGCCCACGTTCTTCAAAGTCTCCCCTGCTGCCTCCTTCTCGGTCTGCCCATTATTCTCTAGACAGTCTTTCTCCTGAACTGATTCCTGACCCACTGCCTGCTGAGCCTTTACCTGCCCCTGCCTCCATGTTCCCACCTGGGTGTGCACAGCCACCACCCACTGGTCTCCAGCGCCCAGACCTGGCAGTGAGTCATCCTATACTCCGCCTACCTTAGCTGCGTAGCCGGATTTCCACCTCCATCCCACAGCCTGGTACAGCCCCGCCCCAGGATCTGGGGGCACAGCAAATGAAGAGGATTCTGGAAGTGGCACAGCCTAGGGGGTGGAATGTGGGCACACGGGCTATCACAACAGGGCAGGTGAGTGAGAGAGAGAAACATGGGCTATGGGGACACAGAGAGCAGGGTGGAGGGGCTGAATCTGAGCTGAGTCTGAGAGCGCCTCAGCACGGGGCCCACACCCCTTTGATTAATTGCTTGGACTGTGCCCCTTGCTCCATGTGGAGCAGCATGGAATAGGGGTTCGCAGTGCAGCCTCTGTCCCGGCTATGTGAGCATGGACATGGGCCCCGATTTCCTCATCTTCTATATGGGGATAATCCCGACATTCACCTCCTAGGGTTGCTATGAGGATGAAATGATTGGATTGGTACAAAGCATGAGAACAGAATCTGGCATAGCATGCACTAAATAAAGGTGTGCGTTATTACTGCTGTTAATACTTGTGGGCTGAGAGCTCTAGGCTTCAAGAGCTGCTTCTGGCACTTCTGAGAGCAGAACTGGAGAGGCCCTCCAGGGTGGCCTGGGCCCCCCGGCATGCCCACCCTCACGCTACCCGCTCACTCCCCCAGCTCTGAACAATTTCTGATTGTCCTTCATGAGCCTGACTCTTAGGTCCTGCTCTGTCATCTTGACTCAATGGCCCTTGGCCATGATCCATTGTGGCACCTGCTCAGTCCATGCAGCACCAGCCTAATTCATAGCAGTCTCTGGACCTGCACGCCAGTCTCCCAGACTCCTGCAAGCTCTCTTCTCCCTCCTCTCCAAGAACCGGGCAGTAGCAGGCAGTGGGAGAGAGGAACCAGGGGCGAGAAGTGGCAGTGTGCAACTGGGCAGGGAGGACCGCAAGGAACCCCCCGTGGAGGCCTGGTGAGTACTTGGCCAGCAGTCAGCTGGGGAGCTGGCGCTAGTGGGTAGTAGGGCCAGATTACCAAGAGGAGGTGAACTGGAATAGAAGGAGCCAGAAAGGGATGTTGGGGCTTAGGACCTTCAAATACAGCCCCAGAGGGTGAGAGCAGGAAGGAGAATGGGAGGCAGAGCTTTGGTATAGATCTGGAGTAGGCTCCAGCCAGGAGCAAAGGGAGGCGGGAGCAAGCCCAGAGGCTGGCACTTGCGTGGCCTGGCCGTTGAGTATATCGGGTTGTCTGGCAAGTTCACAGTTGGGCAGACATATTGCCATTAAGAGTGATGCACAGTGTCAATCAAGGGAAGTCACATGCTTACCAAGCAAGGATTGTAGTTGCATACAGTCACTGGGTTCCAAAGTTACATCACACTGACCCATTTACATGTCAACATAGTCCAATGCCTTTCTTTTTTTAAAACATGCACAGGCACCGGGAAGCGAACCCAGGTCTCCAGCATGGCAGGCGAGAACTCTCCCACTGAGCCACCATGGCCCACCCAGTCCAATGCCTTTTTGTTTTTATTGACCATCAGAAAGAGTTTAAAGATCCCAAAATAAAATATTAGAATATGCAACTAGAGAGAGTTGTGGATTCACTGTATCTAAATAATCGTGGTTTTATAAAAATAGATTATTGTTTGAGGACACAATGCATGCAGTCTGAAGAATTCGAAAGGTACCAAAGGCTGCATGGGGAGTTCCCCTCCCACCCCAGTCCCTGGGAAGCTAGTTCCCTTCTCCAAGACAACCATTTTACAGTTTCTTGTGTATCCCATCCAGAGATGATCTGTGCATATAAAACACAAGCACATCCATGTGTGTTTATATTGCCTCTCTTTGGCCACAAATGATGTCTAAGCACACGCAGAATTCATCGCTCTGATTTTTCCCTTTGCGTTGTACCCCAGTAACTGTCACGTATCAGAACAGGGACACCCCACTCTTCCAAATGCCTGCACAGCATTCCTTTCATGGATGCACCCTACCTTAATTTAACTAGAGCTCTGCAGATGGGCATTTTGGTTCTTTTCAGTCTTTTGCTATTACAGGTGATGATGGCATGATGAAGTTGGTGCAAATGTCATTTTGAAGCAGGTTAAAAAATAGGACAACTGTAAGTCCCTGGTTTCCTGTTCAGCTCTCAAAGAGTTAACAGACAACTGCAAGTCCTTTAAGTTCCTAAGAAATTAATGCAAGTTGCAAACTTCAGCTGCAAACTTCAGCTGCAAACTTCCCGGGACAAAAATTTTCCCTAAAATCCCCAAACCTCCCCAGACCATAAAAGCCTATAAAATCATGGGCCCAAAACAAACTCTGAGTTAATGGTAGGAAGCATAGGGTCATGAAGGTTGTTAGACATCTACCCAAAGACAAATTTCAGGTATGTGACAACAGACCACAAATTCTGCTAGGTGTCCCCTCCTAGAACAAAGAAACCTAATATTCAAAGGTTACTATGGAAACCTGCCACCAGCAAAACTTTCCCCTAAAACAAGCTAACCCACTCCACCCAGTGCGTGTCCTTCCCTTGGACATGTCCACGTTAGCCTCAAGTGTACTCTCTCTCCTTCTCTTTAATAAACTTTACTACTTATTCCTACCAGCCCTCTTGTCTCTAAATTCTTTTAGTGTCAAGACTAACGAACCTGGAACGGGGCTCAGCTTGCACCATTATCAGCCGCAATTTCATGTGTAGGTTTAAGAGTTTCTGTCCTCTTGAGGTGAGGGCGGAGCAAAGCCATACCAGAGGACAACAGGGTGGGATGAAGGAAACCTCCGCTGCCCTTCCTTCTCCTCCTATCCCCATTCCCACGCCTGCCTTGCAGCTGCGGAGAGCGCAAGGAGCAAGAGAAGCTGGATGCCGTAGAAGAGCACACAAAACCCCGCATGTGCTTCTTCTGGAAAATGGGGATCATCATCCCTGTTGCATTAGGGTGAACAGCGATGATTCACGAGAGTCTTGGCGCAATGCCCGGCCCTTGGAAGAGCTCATCAATGTCCCTCTGGCATAGGGCAGGGGCATCCAGGAGGACCAGGCAAATGGGCAGTAGATTCCTGGTCCTGCGTGAGCAATCTGTGGAATTACATCCACAGGCATAAGGGAGAGAGTAGGGACCCTGGGAAGCCACTAAGAGTTAGACCGAACGTCAGCCTCTCTCCCGTTGGCCTACGTGTGCCCAGAGGCACGTGGCAGAGGAGACCACGTGTGCCCCGCGGCCCCCCACCCCCTCGTGCAGGCACTGCTAGGGAAGTTTGCAGGGCCTGGGCAGATGGTGCGCCCCCTGCTGGCGAAGCTGCACACTCCCCACCTGCCAGGACAGGCTTGGCCGCCATGCCAGCCCGAACCTGAAGGGGTCCAGCAGGGTCCGGGGCTGGCAGCATCTCTGCCAGTCCCATCTGCACCTCTGTGCAAGTAGAGATAGGAGCCCCTTCCTCCAGACATGTGACTGCCATTCGCGATGTGAACAGCGCCCCCTGTAGAGTTCTTCAGAAACTACGGGTCCTCTCTGAGTTGTTCAAGGGAAGGCTCCGGATCTCATTCCTTTAGGAAACACTACAACCTAGGATTTGGGAAATGTTTGACCATTGGTGGAACTTGTAGATAAAAATATCCCATTTTACTTGTTTTCCTAAAAGTATTCAAGTCTATGGGCCAGTTATCAGTAAAATGGGGCTAAAAAAAAACTTCCCTGAGCGAAATAAAACTTCTAACCCAGGGAAGGCGTGGCACACAGTAGAAGCTCAATCCTAACAGCTAACATTTACTGCGTGTACTCACACTGAAATGTAAATATTAACAACATATGGTGTAAATATTGCAAGTGTGAGGTTTGAAGAAACGGGGTAACTAACCCTGTGTCTCACAGTTATAGATTCAAACCTTGGACCATGGCACTCTGAAAGTCTGCTATTATGCACAAATACCTCTGGCTGGTCAGGATGGACTTTTCCTTGATTAGAATCTGCCAGTTTCTCACCTCAGGTGACCTGAAAAGATGCAGGTTCAGAACCAAGAGTAAACAGCAACACTGGCACCCAGGCAATGATAGGATTGGATTAGATGCAAAGAACCAAAAAAAAAAAGAAGCAGTTGAAACTAATCAGAATGTTTTGATATTCTGAACTCAAGAAAGAGGAGGGCTGAATCCCATATCCAACAGGGGTGAATGACATCTTAGCCACAGAACTGACAATGGACATGAAACAAGGCACTCAGACGGGGGGGGGGGGGGGGGGGCGGAATGGGGAAGCCCTAAGAAGACGAAGAGTTCAAAACAGGACGCAGTGCTGTGGTCAGGATGTTTTTTATGTTCTCCAGTTCTGTCTGATAGCAGAGAGACTCTCGGGTCACTTTAGGCCACAGGGCGTGAGAATATGGCAGCGCTCTGCTCAGAAGCCTGGATCAGTTGGGCTGGTCTTTCTTTCTACCATTCCCTCCACCTCCAGCAGGGAGAGGGGGTGGTTGGGTTGGCTTGTACCTGACTGATGGGAACTGAATCTAAGGGCAGCCTGTGGCTCCTGCACTGCTCTCAGGCCAGGAAATTATAACAGGGTGGCAGGATTGGTCTGATGAAAGCCAATTTGAGTCTTTGCTCAGGTAGTAAGTTCAAGTTCACTGAATCCTCAGAACAACCGTATGAGGTTGGCTTTGTTACTATTCTTACGTTAGAGATGAGGGAACTGAAGTTCAGAAAAGTTCAGCATCACCCAGCTGCAAACTGCAAAGTCTTGCCTGGAAGCCCGTGCCCCTTAACCACCTCTGCCCTCTCTCACTTCTGTGCAGAACTGATAGCCATATTAAAAAGCACCTGGGGCTGCAGGATGGACAGCAGGGGGCAGTGTAACCAATAGGCATTCGAAGTTTGGCCCCATCCAGGCTAAGTATCACCCAAAAGAGTGTTTAAGGAATATTTGGTTTTGGATTATTATCCTCTAAATGGGTAAAACATACCTAAAACTCTGAAGCACCAGTCATAATCACAAGCAGGGTGGTGTGGAGTTCCATACTTTGCTAAAAGCCTCTTGAGCCCACCTCCCCAAAACTGAAGTGTCCTCTCGAGCAGGGGCCAGCTCTGACATCTTCACTCCGTGGTTCAATGCCTGACCCACAGCAGGTGCTCCACAAATACAGTGATGGTACTGAATGAAGGGTTTGGAGGGAGGGAGGACTCAAGAGCCCTTCTCCAGAGGTGGGTGTCCGCTCTCCCCTCAACCCCATGCTTTTCCACCCAAACTCAGCCTTCTCCAGCAAAACCCAGACACAAGCAAGGATGTAATGGCATCTGTCAGGTCCATTTGGGTCCTGCCATCTGGCTCTTGGCTGGATTCCTGAACACTGAGGCTGTGGCTTCAGCCGCTGGCTGAGGAAATGCTAGCACCCAGAGATAGGTGGGGAACTCTGAGGAAAGGAGGGGGAGTGAAGGTGCTGGTCTCAATACCCCAGGACTCCAGTAACAAGGGTGTGAGGCCAAGCCACGGCAGCTTCTTCAACATGGCAGCAATGGGCCCTAGCACAGGGGCCAAACAAGGCCTGCATCCAGGCAGCATAATGCGGCAGTTTCCTCACTCGAAGCATGAGGTTAAAGAATGCCTGCTGCAGGGGACTAAGGGATTCCAGGGCTGGGGTGTGCAGCCTGGGGTTGCAAAGAGGCAGCATGCTCAGGTGCCTCCTGCTGTAGGAAGCAGACCAGAGAGCCACTCGCAGCAGCGAGTTAGAACGCCACGCATATCCAGGCACGGAGACCCTAGCCCACAGAGATCCAGGACAAAACACAAGCGGCTGAGGAGTGCTGCTACCAAAGTGCCCCAGGGAAAAAAAAAAAAAAAAGAAACTACAGCAGAGCTGTTGGCAAGAAGTGTGCACACTCAATATTGTCTATTTGCTGGACCACAATAAACACAAAATGGACATTTCTGGATTGACCACATTTGGCTTCCACAGACAGGATACACTAACAGGGAAAGAAACCAGAAGCAAAAAACCTCCTAGGGAAAAAAGGGGGGGGGAACTGAGCTACTGTGAGACAGGACAGGTCCCAGAACTGAAAATTATAGTGAAAAGGGGGCAGCAAGTGAGGGAGAGAATTTAAACAACTCACAGGAGCCGGGAGAAAAAATTCTGAACAAAAACAAACAACAGATCAAGATTTGTGGAGAAGGAACAGAGGAGGGGAAGGCTTCTCATGAAGGTGAAGCAATTGCGCAGATAGAGCAATCTTAAAAGTTGTACTGCACATCCAAGATGAGAATCAGGTGACGAAGAGCTGAGACAATCTGAACAGTGAAACGCAGGCTACTCTTCAACTAGGTCATTACTGTGTGTAGAAACATTACTGATTTTTGTACATTAATCTTGTACCCCACCACTCTGCTGGATTTATTAGCTCAAATAGATTTATCGTAGATTTCTCAGGGTTTTTCAAGCCTAGGATCGTGTTGTCTGCAGATAATGAGTTTTATCTCTTCCTTTCCCAATTCTTTTTCCTGCCTGACTGCTCTAGCTAGGACTTCTAGTACAATGGTGAATAATAGTGTTGAAAAAGGGCATCTTTGTCTCGTTCCCAATCTTAGGGGGGGGTACTTCCACTCTCTTACCATTAAGTATGATGCTGACTGTGCACTTTTCATATATGCCCTTTATGATTTCAGGAAGTTTCCTCCAATTCCTACCTTTTGAAGTGTTTTTTTTTTAATCAGAAAAGGATGCTAAATTTGATTGAATGCTTTTTCACCATGAATCAAGATGGTCATGTCATTTTTCCTTTTCAGTTTGTTTATGTGCTGTATTACATTGATTGATTTTCTTGCGTTGAACCATCCTTGCATTCCTGGTATAAACCCCACTTGGTCATGATGCATAATTCTTTTAATGTGTCATTGGATTTGACTTGCTACTGTTTTGTTGGTGTATTTTTGTTCATTAGAGAGATGTGTCTTTCTTGCAGCATCTTTATCTGGTTTTGGTATTAGCTTGATGTTAGCTTCATAAAATGAGTTAGGTAGTGTTCCTTTTTCCACAACGTTTTGGAAGAGTTTGAGCAGGTTTGATGTTACTTCTTTTTGGAATGTCTGATAAAATTCCTCTCTGAAGCTTCCTCATCCTGGGCTTTTCTTTGTTGGAAAATTTTGATAACTGACTGAATCTCTTTACTTGTGATTGGTTTGCTGAGATCTTCTATTTCTTCTCAAATCAGTTTGGGTAGTTTGTGTGTTTATGGGAATTTGTCTGTTTCATCTAAGTTATCTAGTTTGCTTGCATATAGTAGTTCATAGTATTATCTTAAGATTTTTAAAAATTTCTTCAGGATTCATGGTAACAACCCCTTTCTCATTTCTGATTTTGTTTATTCATGTCCTGTCTCTTTTTTTATTTGTCAACCTAGCTAGGGGTCCATCAACTTTACTGATTTTCTCAAAGAACCAACTTTTGGTTTTGTTGATTCTTTCTATTGTTTTGGTTGTTGTTATTGTTCTCCAGTTAGCTTATTTCTGCTTTAATCTTTGTTATTTCTCTTCATCTATTTGCTTTGGGGTTCATTTGCTATTCTTTCTCTAATTTCTCTAGGCAAGCAGTTAAGTCCTTGCTCTTTGCTTGTCTTGTTTTTCAACATAAGCAGATAGGGCAATAAATTTCCTCTCTCAGTACTGCCTTTGCTGCATCCCATAAATTCTGATATGTTATATTCTCTTTATCATTTGTCTCCTAATATTTACCGATTTCTCTAGCAATTTCTTCTTTGACCCAGTGATTATTTAAGAGCGTGTTGTTCAATCTCCACATACTTGTGAAAGTTCTTATTCTTTGATGATTATCAATTTCCAGCTTCATTCCATTGTGGTCAGAGAAAGTGTTTTGAATAATTTCAATCTTTTAAAATTTATAAAGATCTGTTTTGTGCCCCAGCATATGATCTATCCTGGAGAACATTCCATGAGCACCAGAGAATAATGTATACCCTGTGTTTTCAGGTGTAATAAACTATATATGTCTGTTATGTCTAATTCATTTATTGCATTATTTAAGTTCTCTATTTCCTTGTTGACCCTCTGGTTGTTCTATCTATAATGAAAAGTAGTATTGAAGTCTCCCACTGTTATTGTTGAAACATCTATCTCTCCCTTCAGTTTTGCTAATGTTCACATCAAGTACTTTGGGGTTCCTTGATTGGGAACATAAACGTTTGTGATTGTTATTTCTTCTTGGTGAATTTTCTCTTTTATTAATCTATAATATCCTTTGTCTCTTATGACATCTTTACATTTCAAGTCTATTTTGTCTGATATTGTATAGCTATCCCTGCTTTCTTTGGGTCACAGCTTGCACAGAACTTTTTCCATTCTTTCACTTTCAATCTATTTGTGTCCTTGGGTCTAAGATGCATTTCTTGTAAGCAGCATATAGATGGATCCTATTTCTCAATCCATTCTGCTGATCTATATCTTTTAATTGGTGAGTTTAGTCCATTAACATTCAAAGTTATTACTGAAAAGCAGTTCATGGATCTACCATCTTATCCTTTAATTTTTATTTGTCATATCTGTATATTCTTCTCCCCCTATCTTTTTTATCCTCTAAATTTCCCTTACTGGTACTCTTCAATTCTATGCCTTCCTCCAGACCTCCCTCTCCTGTCTTTTTCTTCAGCTGACAGGACACCCTTTACTATTTCTTGTAGGGCAGGTCTCTTGTTGGCTAGTTCTCTCAGTCTTTGGCTTTGAAGATTTTAATCTCTCCATCAGTTTTGAAGGACAACTTGGCTGGATACAGAATTCTTGGCTGGAAGTTCTTCTCATTCAGGATCTTAACATACCATTGCCTTTTTGCCTCCATGGTGCCTGTTGAGTAGGCTGAACCCAGTCTTAATGTGATTTTCCTTTTATGTAGTAGATCATTTTTCTTGTGCTGCTTTGAGGACTTTCTGCCTCTCTTCAACATTTGGCAGTCTGATTAGTATGTGTCTTGGAGTAGACCTATATGGATTTATTATTTGGGATTCTTTAGCCTCTTTGGTTTGCATATTTATGTCTTTTATGAGGGTTGGGAAATTCACCCTGATTATATATTCAACTAACTTTCCCAGCCCTTTACTCTTCTTCTAGGACACAAATGATTCTTAAATTTGCATGCTTCATGTTGTCCATCATTTCCCTGAGATCCAGTTCCGTTGTTTTTTTTTTCCATCTCTCACCATTTGTTCTTTTGTATGCTCTAGTTCAATTGTTCTTCTAGCTCACTCATTCTTCCTTTACTTCTTCGAATCTGCTATTGTGTATCTCTAGTATATTTCTAATTTGGTCTACAGTATCATTCATCTCTGTGTGATCTGCTATTTTCCTATTTAATCTTTCAAATTCTTCTTTATGCTCTTCTAGTGTCTTCTTGACATTCTTTACTTCTTTATAAATATCCTGGGTAGTTGTTCCATATTCTGTTTCCCTTCAGGTGTTTTGATTTGGTCAGTTAGCTGGTCCATTTCTGCATGGATCGTCACATGCTTTCTGATTTTCTGTTGTGTTTGGGGCATTTGATTATCTTACTAAGATGATTTTTTTTAAGTTAGTTTCCTTCACTCATCTAAAGTTTTGTATTTACTTGGGTCTATTAGTCAGGGTTTTCTAGAGAAACAGAATCAACAGGAGCTATCTATAAATATAAGATTTATAAAAGTGTCTCACAATTGTAGGAATGCAAGAGCCCCAAATCCATAGGGCAGTCTGCAAGGCTGGCAACTCTGATGAAGGGTCTCAACAAACTCCATAGGAGAGGCTCACTGGCTGAAGAAAGAGTGAAAATTCTCTCTTCTCCCTTAAAAGCCTTCAACCTATTGGATCAAATCCAATTGATTGGATTTTCTCATTTGCAGGAGTCACCTCCTTAGTAATCTTAGATATAATCAGCCACTGTTGCGATCAACTGACTGATAATTTAATAAACCAGCCTTCTGGTTTATCAGCCAGCCACAAAATATCTTTGCAGTAATGATTAGGCCAGTGCTTGCCTGACCAGACAACTGGCACATCACCTAGTCACGCTGACACCAGAACCTAACCATCACATTGCGTTGGCATTGAAGCTCCCCATTTGTACTTGGTTTGTCAGTAATTCCCCACTAAACCATGACTCAGATCTCATGCAGGGGGTGCAATTCTACTTGAGGGACTATTAAAAGCTAGACAGGGGTGCATGGGTAGTTCAGTGGCAGAATGCCTGCCCACCATGCAGGAGATCTGTCCATGCACCTCCACCACCCCCCAAAAAGTCTCAGCAATAGTAGGCCCCAAAGTCAGAAGAAAACACTCCAAGATATATTGGGAATGTACTTAGACTGGTGTCTAAGTACCAAAGACCAAAAAGAAAGAGAAAACAAAATAGAAAATAGAAATAAAAACAGAATAAAAAGAAAAAAACTAGGCAGATACTTTGCCAGATGCACTTACTGCTTCTTCCAAGGAGTTTGTGCTCTTGAACCTCCTCCCCTCAGGCTCACCTCTCCCCCACTGCTGCAGCTGGCTGGGCAACATGGTATGTGCGGCAGGAGAGCTGTTCCTGGCATGTGGCAGCAGGAAGGCCAGTCCCAGTGCATGCGATGGGGCGGCTGATTACAACCAGCAGCTCTGCCATTCATAGCCCCTGATGAAATGGTTATTCACTGCGCCTGGCAGGGTGACTGATCTCAGTGCCCGTTGGGCACAGGTTTTTGCAGTGTATGGTTAGGTGCACCTCTGGGCTCTCCATGGGTGCTTTCGACTGTGGAGCTGTGCAGGGAGGTCTCTGCAGCTAACTGCTGGGGCAGTTTGGACTGTATGGATGGTCTATTCCTTTGGAACAGCACTTCCTCGCATGCTGTCATCCGCTCCTGATGGGGATAAGCCAAACAGACTCACCCTGCTCTCCGCAACCTGATCTCCTTGCCTATCTCCACCGGGACCTTCCCATGAAATGCCAAAGACCCTCTGTGATCACTCATCACCATACCCCCCGGCCCTGCAGTTCCGGTGTTTTTTCTGTCCCCTCTCTTGTTGCACCACAGAGCAGGGGTGAGAGCAGCTTACCCTAATCTGCCATCTTCTTGGAACTACCAACACAGGCTACTCTAAAGGGCCAGAATAAGGTGGACCAAGCATTAAAGGAGAGTCTTAACGCAAAGCCAGCCATCAATAAAATCTTAGGCTAGAAGGAGAAACTGACCTTCAGAGTTAACTTATCACAACACTCAGATACCCAGACAGCAGCAAAAAATTACAAGCCATACTAAGAAAGAGGAAGATATGGCTCAATCAAGGGAACAAATTAAAACTTCAGAGGAGACACAGAATCTGGAACAACTAATCAAAGAAGTGCAAACAAATCTAAATCAATTCAAGGAGATGAAGGAAAGTATGGATACAGTATAGAGCTAAAGGATATTAAGAAGAGATATGTGAGCATAAAGAAGAAAGTTTAAAAAGAAACATAATTATGGATATGAAAGGCACAATAATTTAGATTTAAAAAACACTAGCAGCATACAACAGATATGACAGGCAGAATAAAGAATCAGTGAACTAGAAGACAGGACAATCAAAATATAAAGTCATAAGAATAGATGAAGAATAGGGAAAAAAATGAGCAGCATCTCATCTGAGTGACAATATAAAGCATAAAAACATATATATCGTGCATGTCCCAGAAGAAAAAGAGAAGGGATAAGGGGCAGAAAGAGTATTTAAGGAAATAATGGCTGAATATTTTTCCAACTCTTATGAAAGACATAATTATCCATGTCCAAGAATGTACTACAAACTGAATAAACTCTAATAGACCCACTCTGAGACGCATACTAATCAAAATGTCAAATGCCAAAGATAAAAGAGAGAATTCTGAAAGCAGCAAGAGAAAATGGATTCATCACATAAGGGGATCCTCACTAAGACTAAGTGCCAATTTCTCATCAAAAACCATGGAGGTGAAAAGGCAGTAGTATGATATATCTAAAGTACTGAAAGAGAAAATCTACCAGCCCCAAATTCTTTATCTGTCAAGACTGACTGTCATAAATGAGAGAGAGTTTAAAACATCCAAAGATAAACAGAATTGAGGGAGGCACAGAAAAAGACCTGCCCTACAAGAATTACTTAAGGGAGCTCTGCAGGTTGAGAGGAAAATATAGGAAAGAGTAGCTTTCAAAATGGCTGAAGTACTGCCTTTACAGTAGTAACAGTGAATGTTAATGGATTAAATTCCCCAATCAAACAACACTGATTGGCAGAATGGATTAAAAAATAAATAAAAGCATGGTCCAACCTTATGTCATTTACAAGAGATTCACTTTAGATTCAAAGACACAAAAAGGTTGAAAGTGAAAGGATGGAAAAATGTATTCCATGCAAATAGTAACCAAAAAAGAGCTGCAGTAGCTATACTAATATTGGACAAAATGACTTTAAGTCAAAAGCTGTTACAAGAAACTAAGAAGGACACTACGTGTTAATGAAGGAGCAGGTTGGGTTTCTACAGTTCTATGACTGAATTGCAGCCTTCTCAACTTTCACTCATCATGTGAACTTGTTTCATTCAAACGGGCCCATGATTGGTCTCTCAGAGATGACTCATGTTCCTTCCCCTCTAGACTTTGCCCTTTCCTCTTACCCCACTGGATACACCCCTACATCTCCCCACCTCCCCGACAGCCTTCCTGGGCTCCTTTCTTCTGAGCTAACTTTTCTGGTTCTCCTTGGGGGTCTCAAGGCTGATGATAGCCTCACCTATTCTCTCCTGTCCATGTTGCTTTCCTGAGTGTCACACCAGGGGGGACAATTGTCATTTGCCCACAGGTACTTCAATACAGGTTGCCCCTTAACCAACCTTCTCATACACCTGCCTGCCCCCAAATCTGCTTCTCTTCTATACTGCCTCTCCTGCTCCATGTTGGAACCTCTGTGACTTGGTTCAAGCCAGAAACCCAGGTGGTCAATGCGACTTCTCCTTATTCCTCTGGCCACAGCCTTGGACCCCGAGTCCTTTGATTCTACCTCCTAAAATCCATTGGATCCACACAGTCCTATCTTATCCTGATGACTTTACTTTGGTTCAAGCTTTCCCCCACTCCTGTCTCCAATAGCAGGCAGCCTCCTAATTGCTCTCTTGTGTTTCAAACCATTCTCCCCTGCAGCCGCCAGAGTGATCGAAGTTGCAAAATGACCATATCCTGCCCCTGCCTACAACCTTGAAATGGATAAGGAAATATCTCCTGCTCAAGTTTTGTTTTAGTAAACATGGTTGAGGGTTAACTAAGTTCCAGGAATGAGACTAATTTTTCCAGGCCAGTTCTAATCCCACTTCATTCATTCATTTATTTGTTCAATACTGAATGCTGGTTCTCTCTCCTTAACCAGCATTAAGGAGATGAAAGTACCGTGTTTTTATGGTTATGACATAGTTGACTTTTAAACTAAAGCTTGTTTAAATAAAAGAAGTAGTTTAAAAATTTAAAAATACTGAATGCTATATGTTCTACAGACATTATATGATTTAATCCATTCAATAGTTCTCTGGAGTAGTAACTGTTATAATCCCATTTTGCAAAAGAGGAAATTGAGACTCAGAGAGGAAGTTACTCAAGTTCATTACACCTGGTGAGTTCCCAGGATCTACTTCTAGTAGATCCCAGGATGGCTCCTCTGTCAAGGGGAAAGTCTTTGGGGAGGAAGCAGGGCCTTGGATGGGGTGGAAAGCACAGGGCCAGGCTGCTCTGCCAGTATGCAGGGACTGTGTGTGTGATAGGGAGCCCCCCAGATATTTTCCCTTAATACAGGCCCAGGACTGAAACAGCAAGGAGTGGGGGAAGCTGAGGAAGTATGGCCTTCAGCCCTGTCCCTCCCAGGCCCTGGACCACAGGAGGAGCTACCCTATTCCCCATCCTGCAGGACCCACATTGTCAACCCCACCTCCAAGCTATCCAGCTCAGAAGGGGACACCCAGGATCACTCTCCTCCCCCATCTGCAGATGGGAAAACAGACGTCTCCCAGGACCTCAATTACAAAAGCCAGGATGACAGCCCAGCCCTCCTGACTTCAATCCAGCACTCTTCCCACTCTGGGTCCCTAGGAATCTTTCCCAAGGAGTGCTGACAACCCAAGGCCTGGGAGCAGGGAGGGGACAGACCTTGGCGGTGGAAATGCATGGGGCTTTAGCCAGACCTAGCACCTGCCACTCGCCAGCTGCGTGAGTCATGACGGTCCCTTCCCTTCTGCATCCACATCTGTAAAATGGGTACAGTACAGTAATACCAGCCTCCCAGGGCTGCTGAGACTTTTAAACATACACAAAGAATCCTGCATAAATAGGCATTCAGCCATTGTTGAGTCCCACCACACTGTCCCACAGGAAAGGCCCCTCCCCTCAGACCCCCACCCCAACACAAGACAAAGGGCAGAATGAAAGGATATTAGAAAGGAAATGCAAGTAAATGCTATAGGAATTCCAGGAGGGTGACGTTTTCACCCATATCAGCTATTTGCCAACCCAGTCTGGACAAAGGAAAAACAATAATGTGGAGGGCAAATGGGGAGAGGGCTGCTGACTGGGGAACGCAGCGACCTGGCCAAAGGGGTTCTTCAAGAGATCCCAAGGGGCGGTGGTGGAGGCGTCAGGAAGAGTGGCAGCCGCGAGAGTCTCGCCTCGGGTCAACCCCAGCCCCGGCAGGGGGCGGCGCGGACTACAGCTCCCGGCATGCCCGCTGCGCGCTCCCTACCCGCCCCCTGCGCCGGGAGCCGGGAGGATGCAGACGCCCGGGCGAGCGATGAGGATGGAGGCCGGCGAGGGGGCGCCCCCGGCGGGGGCGGGTGGCCGCGCCGCGGGCGGCTGGGGCAAGTGGGTGCGGCTCAACGTCGGGGGCACGGTGTTCCTGACCACCCGGCAGACGCTGTGCCGGGAGCAGAAGTCCTTCCTCAGTCGCCTGTGCCAGGGGGAAGAGCTGCAGTCGGACCGGGTGAGGCCCGCGGGGTGGGCGGCGCCCCGGCTGGGGATCCTCTGCCCGCCAGAAACCCGGTGATCCGGCCTGCCCTGCCCGGGAACGCGGCCGGATTTATTTCCCAAGAGCTGGAGGCGGGAAGAACGGCAAGGGAGAGAGGGAGGAGAAAGGGGTTCTGAGAACGAGGGAATATGCCCATTGCCATGGCAACGGGACAACGCGAGGCCCGCGGCCATTTGGAGCCTTTGAGTCCGCCCTGGGCTCCCACCCCAGGAGGCTGGTGGATCGACACTCCCCGCTGCTTTGAGGTTGTGGGGACGGGTAGGGCCTTGCCCCGTTCTTAAACTGGACTCCTGGTCAGAGTCGATGAGAATGGGTGCAGCAAGCTGGGTAGAGGGGCGAAGGGGTGCCCTCTGAGCTGGGCACAGTCCGGCAGGCCCCATTTTGGGCTCCCATCCTGATTCTGCTGCAAACTGTGTGACCTTAGGTCAGATCCTTCCCCCTTCTGGGCTCAGCCTCCCAGTCTGGCACCCGAGGGGCAGACCTGCAGATGACCTCAAGGTCCCCTCTCTCCACTCTCTCAACCCCCAGGTGTTGTGACCTTGAGCACCTCTTGAGGTCTTAGTTTTCCCTCTGTGGAGTTGAGCTGTTGATGCCTGCCCTTCCTCCCTGCAGGCTGCCAGTGTCCAATGAGGTAGCGGCTCCTGGCCTTGGAAACATGTAAACACTCCCCAAATGACGGGGGACATGGTGGAGAAAGTGCCAGCTGGTTTCAGGGAAACAGCCTCTAATGGGGACCACCAAACTCTGCCCTGAACCGGGTACCACTCAGACCTCATCTCATGCAGTGCCACAGTAACATCCCTCCCACCTCCACCCTAGTTATCGGGAGAGGAGTAAGGCTCAGAGGAAGAACTGTTTGCCCAAGGTCACACAGTGGGGAAAACGCAGAGGCAGGATTTGAACCTGAGTCCAGCTGACCCCAAAGCCTTTTTGCTCCATAATGTTGCCTCCTTCTTGAGGGGAGCAGACGCCCTCCTTTCATCCCGTCCTTTATGTGGGCCTGAAGTGAGAGGGTCTGTGTGGACTTGGCTGGGTGGGGAAGCCTCCCACTGCTCTCACTGCCTGGACCCCTCACTCTGCAGGATGAAACCGGGGCCTACCTCATCGACCGTGACCCCACCTACTTCGGGCCCATCCTGAACTTCCTCCGGCATGGCAAGCTGGTGCTGGACAAGGACATGGCTGAGGAGGGTGAGTAGGGCCAGGCCGCTGGCCTGGGCCCATGTCCCAGCCCTGCCCTCCGCAGCCTGCTGTGGTGACCCAAAGCCATTTCTCACAGCTGGGAGGGACATCTGCTTTCTTCCCTGTTTCCTGCCTCTTCCCACCCCTGACAGGGCCGAATCACAAAGCCTCTGCCCAGGTGACAGCCCGAGCTTTCACAGGTGCTGTAGGGCATCAGAGGATTGAGGGAGCCAGGAAGCCCTGCAGCCTCTGTGTGGGCAGGGATGCTCTTTCTTCCTGGCCTCCTGGGAAGCCAGGCGTGGACGGTCATGCTCAGCAGTGGGTGCTAGGGAAACGGGTGGAGACAGGCACGGGAAGAGGCATTGCCCTCCTCCGGTGATCCTGTTTCTCAGATGCTTGGTGAGGGTTTGCAGAAGGCAGGTGGGCGGAGCAGGTGAAGCTTCCCCAAGTCTGACAGTCTCTGCAGCACAGTCGTGGTGGTGGGAGGAGGTGGGCTGGTGAAGGGGAACCTGCTCCCCAGCCCCCAGTGAGGGACTGACCCCTTCATGACCTCACTGGCTGATGCCCTGCCAATCCCTACATCTGAGGTCAGCAGGGCATAAGGAAACCCCGTCTTGGGAGGATGGCCTCTGGGTCAAGCCCCAGCCAGGGGTGGGCTTGTAATCTGGGGCCAAGTCAATACTTCTTGGGGCACAGGGTGTGGCTCTGGGTCAGCTGATTCAACCAGGCCAGCTAGGGACATGTCACTTCTCTTCTCTCAGCCCCCACCTCTTATGTATATAAAATGGGGGTGGTGTTCCACGTGGTGGAGAGCATGCGTGAGACTCCAGCTGCTTGCTGGGCACCAGTGCCTCCTGGGTGTCTAGCACAACCCAGCCCTCCCCACGCTGCTCTGTGGGCTTCCCTCCTGGACACCTTTGGGATACAGATGTCAGAAGGCTGAGCGGCTCTGCGAAGTCAGAGCCACAATAGGTGCTGGTCCCTGCAGAGCCCCACAGCTTCCTGCAACCCCTGAGGGAGCACAGATACAGGGGGTGTGGCCAGGCCCAAGAGCAGGTCTCATAGGAGCAGACACAAACACTCCTGCTGCGTCACAGCCAACACCTGTTTACAGGTTCTAGGTTCCTTAAAGCCCTGCTACTGCCAGCACCTTCAGACAGGGCTAAGATGATCTGGGAGGAGACTTAGCTGTGTGATCCTGGTCAAGTTACTTAACCTCTCTGTGCCTCTAGACCCCTGTCTGAAATGAGGATGAAGCCAGCACCCACATGACTGAGTGGCTGTAAGGATAAAAGGGATCAGTGTGGGTGCAGCACATGGTGCCATGGACACATGATGCCATGTTGGCTGGCTGTCATTTGGAGGCCCTGCATAGGGCCCCAGGTTGGGGTGGGAGGGTGGATTCGGTCACTCAGGCAGCAACACTCACTGACCGCCTGCTCTGCAGTAGGTTCTGTGCAGGTGCCAGTACAGCAGCATGGGTCAGACATAGGTCCTGTTCCCAGGGAGCCCAGGAGCCAGTTGGGGAAAGGACCAGAAGGATCCGGCCACCCAGAGGAGCTCTGGGGAGTCCAGAGGCCTGGGGCTCATTCCACTTCACTGGCAGAGTAACTTGCTTAACCTTAGACCCTGGGCTCCCTTCACTGTCCGACAGAGATAGTAACACCTGCTTTCCCTCATCTCCCGGGCTTATGATGAGCAAATGAGGGGCTCTGCAAACTAAAATACCATGTTCAGGGAACTGCATGATGGTGATAAAACGGGCTCTAAAGTCAGAGGAGCTTAAGTTTGAATCCCACCTCTGCTTACTGGCCGTGTGACCTTGGACAAGCTACTTCCCTTTCTGAGCCTCAGTTTCCCCATTTGTTCAGTGGGGATAATGAGAGCACTACAGCATCATAAATGATGCACGTGCAAGCACAGGGCCTGGCACTTAGTATGGATTTGATATGGAACATGTAATGTTCCAGCCAAGGCCCTTCTCACTGTGGGACTCGAAGATTTGGTCTCCATGAGTTACTCTCATTAGCCCCAGAGCAGCCCTGGATTGATGGCCTGTCAAGAGTCCCTGGGTTACTGTGCTCAGTATGGTGGAGGAGACAGCAGGCTGAGCATCTTGGCCCCTTACACAGGGAGGGTGGGATTCTTAGGAAGAAAATATTTCTTCTTGCTTGACCACTGAACTCAGACACTCAGCTCATCCTCTCAAGGTGTGTTTTGAGCAGGATAGGTTTGGGGGGCTGAGGGAATGAGGGGAGAATGGGGCACTTGGGGGCCATGGGAGTGACCTGGGGGCCACTCTGTCTGTGCCAGGGGTCCTGGAGGAGGCCGAGTTCTACAACATCGGCCCACTGATCCGCATCATCAAAGACCGAATGGAGGAGAAAGACTACACCATCACCCAGGTTGGATGCAAAAGGGAGCCTCCAGGGCTAGGAGTGGGGTGGGGAGAGATGCGGAGAGAGAGGGAGGGAGGCAGGCAGAGGAAAGGTTGGAGAAGGTGGGAATGGCAGTGCCCTTAGGAAGGCCAAGCTGGCCTGCTAGGTTGGTTCTTGTGTAGACTGGGCGACGGATGCTAGGTTCTGTCCCTGCACTGGCACCATTCACTGTGTGACCTTGGACTGGTCATATTCCTCTGACCTTGATTTCCCCTTGTGGAATATAGAAGTGCTGAGAGCTACCTACCCATATCCTTCCTCAAAGGCAAAATGGGGTCATTATGAAGGTACAGGAGATGGAGGTAGCCTGCCGGGGCAGCGCAGGTTTAGTAAAATGCCCATTTCATGGGATTAGGCAGTTCCCTGCCAGGCACAGCACGAGTTTTAGGCATTTCTGAGCCTGATCCTGGGCCTCTGACAAGTTCGCAAGAAGATGTAGGGACAGTCTCCGCCCACCCTAGGAGAAATGGAGGGTGGAGGCGGAAGGGAGTACCACTTCCCAGTTCTAGGGGCTTGAAGGGAGGAGGGCCCAGGTCTCTTGGAGGACCTGACTCAGTTAGTGACCCCTCAAGGCCCTCATGGCCCCTCCCACCCTCCCTCCTGTATCACCTGACTTCCAGCTCTGGCTCTGCCACTTTCTAACTGGGTGACCCTAGACAAGTAACTGAACCTCTCTGAGCTTTAGTGAAAGTCTCATCACTTATAGCATTCTTGGAGTGATTCGTTGAGAGAATGAATGCAGAGTACCTGGCACACAGAATAACACAGCTCTCTTCCTCCCACCCTGCCCTCATCCTCCTCCTCTTTCTCTCCCTTCCTCCTTCCAGGGTATATGCTTGCGGATGGGAGAGGGGTGGGGAAGGAGAGAAGCAGCAGCTGGGGGCAGATGCTTATCACCCTGCTGGGGTGCCTGCCACTCCCACAGGGACCCTCCACATGCCTTCTGTCCACAGGTCCCACCAAAGCACGTGTACCGTGTGCTGCAGTGCCAGGAGGAGGAGCTCACACAGATGGTCTCCACCATGTCTGATGGCTGGCGCTTCGAACAGGTGGGCTGGGGGGCACCTGGGCAGGCCCCTCCCTCCTGCAGCCCCAGCCTGAGGCGCCCCACTGCAGCCCCCACTTTGGGGTCTTCTTAAGTTAAACTAGGCAAGACTCTTAAAGGCCAATTTAGCAGCAGATTCACCAAGAAGGAGAGAGGATGGGAGCCCAGCTTGTTGCAGGGCAGCACTAGGCATCCCCTTGAGTGGGAGTCCTCCCAGCAGCCATGTAGTAGTCAAGACTGCAGGTCTCTGGCCCCCCAGAAGACAGCTCAGGTACGAGGAGATAAGATACCCACAGGTGAGAGGGGTTTACCTTGGTCTAGCACCTCTTGTAGCAATTCCATAGGGACAGTATCCAGGGGCCCCAGAAAGGATCTGCCCCATTACAAGTGTCACCACATTCAGGGAAGACCAAAACAATGGCATCTGTCCAGTGCAGATGCTATTTACCAATCAGGAGGTTTTTACCTCAGTGGTAAGGCCTGGTGACATGTCTTATCAGGTTTCCCAAGGAACAGAGGCAGAAAGTTAGCCTCAGGTGACATCTGCCCACAGAGGAGGAGAGGGTTTTGCTGGCCCTTTATCTGCACTCACCCACAGCGCCCTTGCACATGGAAACTGTAGAAAGAGGCGGGCTGGGGCCCCCCAGAATGACCAGGCAGTTTGGGGGAATGAGCCCAGGCGAGGAGTCAGAAGCCCTGATGCACATCACACACTGATATGCTGTGTGATGGGGAGAAGTCCCATCTCCTCTCCAGGCCTGGTTAGTTTCCTAACCTGTAACATGGGCCAGGATACCTCCTTTGCAGGACTGGCATGAAGAATGAAAGGGCCATCGATAAAAGTTCCTAGCCCAGGGGGGACTTGATAAGTCCCTCCAAGCCTCGTCTGCCAGAGGGGCTGATATCTATCCTGACTGCTCTATGGTTATGTGAGGGCTGTACGAGATCAAACTTTACATGGGCATGGGTATTCTAGGGGCCCAGGATACAGGTGAACCCTTCTTGGGAACCTGCTGGACTCTCAGAGCGTGAGCAAGCTGGTCAGGGGCCCCTGGTCATTTATCTTCTGGCCTGAGGAATGCGCAGCCTCTGCCTCCAAAACAGAAGGGAATATCCTATGGGGCTCTACCGTGCAAACCCCACCCTGCAGCCTGTACCAGATGAGGCTGGAACAGAGGGAGAGAGCCTGCCCATTCCAGGCCTCTACTTGCTTTTTTTTTTTTTTTTTTAATTGCATGGGTAGGTACCAGAATCATACCCGGGTCTCTGGCATGGCAGGCAAGAAATCTGCTGTCTGCTTGCTTTTAGAAAGTGGCCTCCTGGGTCTGGGACTAGGCTGGGGGGTGGAATAGTGATGCTCCCATCCTCCTCCAGGAATCAGGCTCAGCCAAGCCAGGAGGGGAGGGTGGTTCCGGGGAGCAGAACCAGAGGCAAGAGGCAGGTAGGGGTAGTGCCTTCTAGAAACCCAGGGATGGGCATGAGCAGGACAGCTAGGTCAGAACGTAAGTTGCTATTTTGGTAGGTGCCGATGTCCACAAACCTCCCCATGCCCCCCAGCCCCAGCTTATCATCTCTCTGCCACTGTACCTCCCCTCCAGCTGGTGAACATTGGGTCCTCCTACAACTATGGCAGCGAGGACCAGGCCGAGTTCCTGTGTGTGGTGTCCAAGGAGCTCTATAGCTCCCCACATGGGCTGAGCTCCGAGTCCAGCCGCAAAACCAAGGTGAGCCCCCAGCCTCTGCCACACTGGCCCTTGGCCGAAGAAACCTCCCCTTCCCCCCTTTCTCCAGCCCTCCCTTCCCCCTGCCTTTCCATCCTGGCTTTTTCTTTCTCCCGCCTGCTGTCCACACATAACCTCCATGGTCACAGCCAATGCTATCCCATCCCATGCCCTTGTGGTCCTTTCTGCTCACGCCAGTTCCATAAGCCCAGGCTAGGGGAGCACTGGATGGGGCCATCCACAGGGCGTGGTCTCAGGGAGAGCCACTGACTAGAGTCAGAGCATGCTGTGTCCCTCCTGTGTGACTCAGACAAGTCCCCTCCCTTCTCGGCACTGTCACCATATACTCTGTGAAGGGAGGGGTGGACCGTGTACTCTCTGTGTCGCCTTCATGCTTGGAACTTCTGGCGTCCCAAGTGGCCAGTTTATTTCTCAGGGGCGGGTGACTGTCCCTGGCTGGCCCAGGTTGGGGTGGGGAAGCCACTTCCGGAGATCCTGCCTCTTTCCCAGTCCTCCTCCCTGGATGCTCTGCAGAAGAGGGGTCGGGAACTTGGCAGGGTCCAGCCTCCCAAGGTGACTCCTGGCAGTACCAGCCTGCTGTGGGGACGGCAATGAGCAGAGGACAGGCCACCCTGGGCCCAGAGCCGATCAGATGCCTGGAGGGCCTGCGGGAGGCCGACACAGCGGGCAGCAAGCTGGGATGGGAAGAGGCAGACCATTCCTTGTGGGATCCTGTCCGTGGGCAGTGGTGGCTTATGAGCTCTGGCTTCCTGTCTGTCTGTCTGCCTCCCTGTCCTGCTGTGACCCACCTTGCCCACCCCACCCCTATGGGTGCCAGGGGATGGCGCTGCTTTGCAAGGATGCAGAGCCCGCTGCTTCTTCCTTCGGGAAACGTTTGCTGGGTCAAAGCCCCATTACCTGAGGTGCCAGGGACTACAGATGCCAGCTCTGAGTGGTGTCTGTCCTGGGGCTCTCTTGGCCTCATTTCTGCTCTTACAACGAGGTGTTCTTGGGCTCTGCTTTTGGATAGTTCTGTCACACACCCACCCCGTCTCCTCTGTCCCCTCACCCAGCCTTGCTCCATGCAACAGTAGCCAGACTAACCCACAGTGGGGTCCCATCTTCTGCCGGTTTTCCCTATGCCCTTCCTAAGCTGCCTGGGAGTCTGGAGGAGATTCCCCCAGCTTCTTCTTTGGCCGTAGCCCTCCCCTCTCCTGGAGGTTCCCTTCATCTTGCCTGCCCTGAGATGGGGGACCTGGGGGGAAACAACTGCCAGCAGGCCCCGGCCCCCTTGTTAGTGTCTCCACTCTTTCTTCCCTGGGTCCGCCGGCTGGTTCACAGAGCACGGAGGAGCAGCTGGAGGAGGAGGAGCAGCAGCAGGAGGAGGAGGTGGAGGAGGTGGAGGTGGAACAGGTGCAGGTGGAGGCAGATACGCAGGAGAAAGGTGCAGCCGACCCCCGAGGAGAATGATTGCTAATAAAAGCCGGAGCCTCCCGCCCACTCCCTGCTGGAGCCAGCTGCAGAGCCTGGGGGGCCCCCTGGGGACTTCTGGGGGGTGGGCTCACCAGGGTTAGCTCAGCCGCGCGCCTGCCGCCTCACCCCGCATAACCATCCCTTCTCTCACTTTCTCTTTGCAGCTCAGTCATCTCAGGATCCTGCTAACCTTTTCTCCCTCTCACCACCACCGCCTCCTCCTCCTCCTTCGCTTCCCACTGGAGGTCCTGCCTCCTCTTCATCCACTTCTTCCTCCTGGATCTCATCTGCACCCTGCCTCTTCCCTCTCTGCTCCTGTCCGGGTTTTCTCTCTGCCTGCTCACACCTCCATCCCCGGGCTGCCCTGGCCCCAGCCTCCCGCCCCCCCCACCCAGGCCCCCCGGCTCTGCACCCCAGAGCGTCCTGCCTGCCGCCTCCTGCGCCCCTCCTGCCACCTCCTGCCCCCCGGCCTGGGGAGGAGGGGCGCAGCTGCACCTACTCCGGGCCTGCCAACCCCACTGGGCACCTCTGAGGCCGGGCACCTCTGAGGCTGGACACCTCGGAGGCTGGGCCTTGGCCTCAGCCCTGCCCGGCCCCAGCGCCTCCTCGCCTCCTCCTCACGTTTCCTCCTTGCAGGTCCCCGTCTGCACCCTCTCAGACCTGAGGCTGAGCTTGCAGTGAGGGCTTCTCCTCGGCCCCTCGCCCGCCCCCAGAGCTGCCATCCCTGGTTTGTAGCTTGGCGGAGCTGGAGGGAGGGGTGGAAGCGAGGAGGGTGCTCATCTCTTGTTCCCTGGACTTGAGCCGAGCTTTCAGCTGATTTTCTCCCCCACCCAGAGTTTTTCAGCCTGTCTTGGCCTTGGATGTGAGGCTCTGAGGGAAGGCGGTTTGGGTGCAGAAATTCTTTCCCACCTGCCAGGAAACACCAGAGCCGGGCAAGGGAGGAGGGAGGGACGCTGCAGCCAGATGCCCTGACCTCACCCCCACATGCCCAGAGGCTCCTGCACCACTGCCTAGGGACACAGGCTGGGTGTCCTATTCTGCAGTGGTGGGGAGGACAGGAGCACAGCTGGAAGCAACCCCTGTCAGCTAAGGATCAGTATGTGGCAGGAAAAGCCCTGGCCAGGTGCCCACAGGCCCTCATTCAGTCTCATCTGCCTGCTGTGTGACCTCGGGCAAGTCCCTGTCCCTTTCTGGGCCATGGCTGCCTCTAAAATGGGGGATGGACAGTGGTTCTCTGCAGCCTATTTGGCCCAGTACTGCAGTACTTGCCTCTCCTGCCCCCAGCCCTCCTCTGGCCAGTCTTGGCAGAGAATCCAGGCTCCCTGAGCAGCCACGTGAGAGCCACCCTCCAGCCCAAGACGGGGCATGCGGCTCCTGGGTGGATCATTTGGGGTCCCATTCCTGCTCCCCCTTTTCCTTGGCTCTGAACCCTACTTCCAGGGGCCTTGCCCCACTCTCCTCTCTCAGAAGGGAGCCTGTGACTCACTGGCCTCTTTCTCTCTCCCTCTCTCCCACCCCCTCCCTCCATTTCAATCTCCTCTCTGCCCTTCTCCTGGCCCTGCATCACCCCCTTCTCACTGGCCCTGCTCCTCACCCCTTCCCCGGTTTTCTGACCACCCACCCTGTCCCCCCTGCCCCTTCCCCCTCTTATTTTCTAGCTGTTGCAAGCCAGAGGTACCCGGATGTGAGGCCTCAGATCACCTCCAGGGACTTGGGGTTCCGATCTGAAATCCTTTATTTTTGTACCATGGGGTGGGCCCCCAGCCCAAGGCAGAGGCAGTGCTCTCCCGTCTGCCACTTCTGTCTACCCCTGTGGGGCTGTGACGTATCCCTGCCTCTGGGGGGGTGGGGGAGGGGCCCACTGGGGCCTCTCCAGCCCAGAGGTGGGCCCTGGGACCCCTGGGCAGAGCCGCCTGCCCCCCACTAATGCGTGGCGCTGTCCAGCGGTGCTCCCCAGGTCCCCCTGTCTGTCCCGTGCCCCCCCCCCCCCGCATGGTGGAAACCTACCCCCTGGCCCAGTGGCATGGGCTCTCTGAGCCTTGGTCTCCCGCCCACCTACCTCACAGGGTTGTTGTGAGGGCGCAAAGAACAGCAAGGTCCCGGGAAGCCCTCGGGGCCTGTGGGAAGTGTGGGCACAGCCGGCCTTCCCTCGGAGTGGGGAGGGACCTGGCCTAACCCCCAAGCAGGACACTGTTTGCAAAAGGAAGTTCAGGTATCGGGGGCCCTGTCTGAAGGAGGGGTTGGGTGACCCGGCCTTCACTGTGGCTGTCCCAACCCATCCTCACAGCGAGCACAGTGCCCTGGCCGTGGCCGTGGCTGTGAATTAGCAGGGCCAGTGGAGTGACCGAGGAACTCGCCATGAGGGAAAGGGGTTCCCTCCTCCTGCCCAGGGCAGAGTCTGGTGGTGTCAGGGACTGAGCGAGGGCCCCTTCTGCGTTTCTGACTTCCTGGGACGAGTTCCTGCTTCTCGGCTGCGTCCAACCCTACTGTGTAATAAAACCTGAAGAAACAGCCCAGCTTGGCTGTCTCCCCTCTCTTCCTCTGGGCTGCTTTTGGGGATAGGCTATACATGTCGGGTAATCCTGAAGGTAAAGGGGCTTATTCCTAAAGCCCAGGGACCCTGTCCTGTTGCTACTTTCCGGTAGGCACTGACCTGCCCACCTGGTCCACTAGAAAGGTCCCAGGCTGGAGGCCAGGTATGGAGAGCTTGGCCGTGCTGGGGGGACTCTGGAAAGCCCCTGCCCCTCCCTAGGCCTCAGTTCCGTGTCTCTAAGATGTGGGGTGGGACAGCTGGCTGCTAAGGGCCAGCCCTCTGGAGTCAAACAGGTCACCTGTGTGCGTCCAGGCAGCCCTGGACAAGGTGCTGAGGTATTCCCTGGAATTAGACCAGGCCCTCCCACCCCTTGCTCTCTGTCCTCCCCACCGTTCCTGTGACTCCCTGAGGCAGCCCTTGCTGCATCTCAAACCTCCCCAGGGTACCTCCTCCCCTTCCTGCCTGGTCACTTCTCAGCCACCTCCCCCCGTCCCCCCCACCGGTCCCCACTGCTGCCACCCCGTGTCCATTCAGGCCTCCTTTCTGCTCCAGCGTCCAGGCTTCTTGCTGTACCTTCTCAGAGTGAGCAGGACCACCAGGCTTCTCTTTACTGCCCAGCCTAGACCCAGGCCCCCAGCCCCACCCCACTCTGGTCAACTCCTTCAACTCTCTAGTCCCACTGCTGGAGGATAACCCTGCAAAGGAGCCAACCCCAGTCACGGGGCCCTCCCCAGGGCCAGGGGAGGCTCCTACTTGCTGGGTCAGGGCACCCTCCCATCCCACTTGATTCCACAAGGCAGCTTGTTAAAAGGACAGCTGACCGTCGCTCTCCCCGGATTCTGATTAAGACCAGGAGTGACCTGGGGCTTTGCATTTTAGCAAAGCCCCCAAGGAGATCCACTGAGAGCATCAGAGGCTACTGGACGGAATTCTTTTAATATCCCCCCCACACACAATGCACCCATCCACCGCACCCACCCTGACTGCCCAGCTCCACCCAGGACCTGCTGTACCATCTCCTTGCCCTGGTCCCAGTGGGCATCAGCCTCTCTACTGGACCTGCTCTCCTTCCTCTGCCTCTGAAATAGCCCTCATGGTCTACCCCACTCCCCAAGGACCCTCCTTTTCTTCTCCCAGTAGGCCACACTGGGCACCCCTTCCAAACCTTCAGCCTGGCTCCTTACTTGGCCAACACCACTCCCTAAGGACACCGGTGACCCAGGAGCTTGCCCGCCAGCCTGACCCGACCACGATATCCCCTCAGCCAACTTCCCAGGGTTGATTAAGACACCACTATTTCCAGTTCCACTCCTACTTCTTTGGCCCTTGGCCTCCTTGCCAGCCCCACCCCTGCTCACAGCTCTGCTCAGAGCCCACTTGGCTGCTGGGTCTCCACATCTCCCACCCTTCCTGCCACCTTCCATTGTGTCAACCTCCCAGACAGGCGGCTCCCTCTTAAATCCCCATCCAGACCTCTCTCTCAGGCTCCAACATCTTCTTGGAGGTCCCAGAGATATACCTAGCCCATGACACCTTCCAAGAGCCTTTCCCTTCTCAGGTTCCTAGGTCTCCAGGTTAGGCAGTGATGCCTCCATCACTCCCCCTGCTCAAGTCAGAACCTGAGGGCTAACCTGGAAGACAACCCCCTCACCCACTTCCCAGCCAGTGAGACACCATGCCCTTCAACTCTCCAGGCTATCCCTACTGCCACCACCAGGTCCAGGCCCCTGTCCTCTCCTTCCTGGACTTCTGCAGTAGCCTCCTAAGTAGCCCCCTTGCCAGCTGTGCCACTGGGTAGTTCTACCATGGAAATCCACTGCAGTCACTCTTCTGCCATAGACCTTTTGATGGTTCTCTGGATCAAATCCTTGGCTCAACTCCAAGGTCTTTAATCATCTGATCTCAGTTTGACCCTCCAAATTCCTCTTCAGTCCTTCCCCTCACAGCCTGTGTTCTAACTTACAAACAGGTCACTGTTCCCAAATACGCATGTTCTTTGGTAACTGTTATGTCTTTACACATGATCTTCCCCTACTTGGAATGACCTTCCCCACATGACCACCTGTGAGAGGTTGGTGACCAGGTCCCCAGTCAGAATCCAGCAGCAGGACCTTGGTCAGGTGATTTTATTCACGAGGCAACCAAGCTCACCTCCAGGTGGGATTCTCATGGAGGCCCAGGTGGTAGGAAGGGGTGGGTGTGGGCCCTGAGTCCAGGGCTCCCCCACCCTTTGGCTTTTGGTGGCAGCTGGCCCACTTGACTGTCGTGAGTGCTCCAAGCGCCTTCTGTGGGGACACCTCCACACCTACCTCTCAGGTCAGCCTGGGTTTCCCTGGCTGGACTCTGCCCCCTGGAGCGAAGCTGCCCAAGCAGCCTCTGCTTTAGGGATTAGGGATGGGGGTAGGGGTCTCAGATGCTCCCACTGGGGACGTGGAACCCTGCAGCAGCACTGCTGAACTGCTTCCCCTCAAAGACAGGGTTGGGAGAAGGGGAGGAGGAGAGAGGGAGGGAGGACGGCAATAGGGCTCGGCCCAAATGCCCCACCCTGGGCCCTTTGAGTGTCTTGACTCCTCCCATAGCAAACAGCTCTACTCTCGAGTCAGGGAGCAGAATGGGAACAAGATGCCACCTCCTGCCCCTAAGGGTCCTCCCCTCAAGGAATACTTCTTTCCCCTTCCTGGTGAGTGCCCTGGACACTTGGAGTCCAGGAGGTGGACCCCAGCTTTGCAAGGGGGCGGCTCCTCAGGTCAGCACCTGCTGGATCCAGCCAATCACACCGGTGATGCGGGTGTAGACACCAAAGTAGTTGGGCCGGCCACAGCCCAAGCCCCAGCTGACCAGCCCCACCAGGAACCATCGACCACTGGGCTCCTTGCACACCAGGGGGCCGCCTGAGTCACCCTAAAAGGGGGAGAGAAGAGACAGGGCTGCCTCAGGGTAAGGGTCCCCTCCAGGCCAAGGGCCACTGAGGTTCACATCTTCACTTTTGGAAATTTGCTGGGGGAGTGCAAGAAAGTCCCATCCCCTTTTGAAGCCTCCCCTCACCCCCACCCTGGCCATGAGAAATGGTAAAGAGTAAAGCCTTCCCCTGGGTCCTCCAGCAATTCCTGGTGTGATGGGTTCTCTCATGGAACTTTAGATGTGTCCCAATACCCCCAGTCCACCTCTCCTCTCTTTGTAGGCTGACAACCCTCCCCTCCTCCTACAGTCCTTTCTACCCCCTGGTTTGGGGGAAGTGCCTGGAAATCAGCACTGCCCACCTCACAGTCTTACTTGATCTTAGCTCTGCAACCTTGGGCAAGTCCTTCCCAGAGCCTCAGTTTACACATCTGCAAAGTGGGGATAGCCGTGTCCACCTTGCTGGGAGGCTGGGAGGCTTCGGCGGGCTGATGTAATCAAAGGCCCAGGACCTTAGGTGATGTGGGCCACCCCCTCCCCACTGCCTGCCCCCACGGGACTCACCTGGCAGGCATCCTTCTTGCCCTTGCGGTAGCCGGCACACAGCATGCGCGGCGTCACCTGGTAGCGGTAGGCCTCACTGCACAGGTCCTGCGGGATCAGCTGCACATCCACCTTCTGTAAAGCATTGCTGGTGGGGCCTGCGGGGTTGGGGTCAGGGCCGGAGGTTAGAGGGCTTTAGGAGCCCCCAGCTTTCCTCCCCCTATTCCCCTTATATCTCAGAAGCTGACCTTCATTCCCCCTGCTCCTGCCAGGGCAGTATCTGCAGCTCAGCTTGATTTACCCCCGGGACCCCAGGGCCTCGGGGGTGGAGCCCTGAGACCCCGAGCCCCGCCCATCTCCAGGCCCGGATGTTGGATGCTTGAGGCGGGACCCTCCCCTCAAACCCCACCCCTTTTCCTTGAGCCAGCGCTCACCTCCCTCGTGCATGGCGCCCCAGCCGGTGATCCAGCAGTGCAGGCCCGGCTCGAAAAAGTGGGAGCGCGCGGGCAGGCAGACGGGGCGCACGGCGGCCGAGCGCACCACCGGGTGGTCGAGCTGCAGCAGGGCCACGTCGTAGTCGTGGCTGTCCTCCTCGTGGTACGGGTGCAGGAGCAGGCGGCTCACCTTGAAGGACACCTCCC
Source organism: Tamandua tetradactyla (assembly GCF_023851605.1). NCBI lineage: Eukaryota > Metazoa > Chordata > Mammalia > Pilosa > Myrmecophagidae > Tamandua > Tamandua tetradactyla. Next base: position 29,367,856 of record NC_135333.1, read on the forward strand.
CCGGCCAGCGCGAGCTCTGCCACACCTTGCCCAAGGACACGGTCCACAGTGCGGGCGAGGCCATGCTGCGGGGACGGGGGTGGGGAGGGAGTGACTCGCTCCGCGCTGCCCCTTCCCGGCCCTGGGGCCTCCCGTCCCCAGCAGCCCTCCCTTCCCTGCCCCCGGGAAGCCTTCGGTCCTGGGGACACTGTATTCTGAGTGCGCCTCTGGAGTGAGCCCACTTGGCTTCCCAGCTTCTTCCCTCCCTCTAGACCTCAGTCTCGCATCTGTGACATGGAAATAGCAGTTTCCATTCCTAAATTCGTGCGAGATTTCAGTGAGTCCCTAGAGGTAAAGAATTAGCACAGAGCCAGGCCCCCGACAAATAATGTCCTTTTCCTCTGTGCTCTTTTTTATAGACAGGGCCTGCACAGAACCTGCGGAGACGCCTTAGTCCCGGTGGGGGTGGGGTGGGGTGGGAATTAAGTGTGGCGCAATCAGCAGAGAGTGGACCCTGCAGACCCCTGGAGGCCAGGTCAGCATTCAGGTTTGTCCTGACCTTGAGAGCAGTGGGGAGCAGGGGGAGAGTGGCGTGGTCAGATGGCACGTTAGAAAGCGCAACCTGGCACTGGGGCAGAGGACACAAAAGGGAACTGGACCCTGGGCTGCTGGAGGGATCCCAGGCGTGGGTGAGCCGGGGGCCTTGAGAGGACATGCTACCAGTCTGGGGTTGTAGGGAGAGGAGGGGTCCTGCCGCATCCTAGGCTTAGACTCGGGAGACCCAGGACAGAGGAGGAGGTGGGGGGAGAGGAAGAGTGCAGGGCTAGCTGTGCTGCGAGGGTTCTGGGGTGGGATGTGGAAGCCCAGGAGATCTGGTGGGGCATGGACTGGGGGGTTGTCAGCCCGCAATGCAGATGGGAAGAAGCCGTGGGGCTGGATGAGATGCCCCCCTTACCACCCTGTCACAGTCCCATTGACACCTGGGGGTGGGAGTGGGGGGAAGGTCATGGCTTATGACACAGGGTGGCAGGGATTTCTGTCCGCTTTGTTTCTACTGTATTCCAGCATGTAGCACAGCCCCAGCACACAGTGGGACCACAATTAACACCCTTGGATGGATAAATGAGTAGATGAATGAATGAATCACCTACTAATTTAAAGAAAAGTAGTAAAAGGAGCGCACACAGGGGTCAAACACCCTGTCCACGGATGCAGGGTGTTCATGGGGGAGCAGCCCCCGGGCCCAGGGCTCTGCACCACCCTCCACCTGTCTGTCCATCCCTGCACAGCCCTCCCTACCCATGTCTTGTGGCCAGGGCCTCACGCGCAACCCCCTCACCTGTCCTCCTGGAAGCAGTGGGCAGCTGTGATCACCCAGCGGTCAGCGATGAGGGCCCCCCCACAGATGTGTCGGCCCCGGACCTGGAGGCTGGCCTGCCACGGCCACTCCCCCTCCGAGGACACAGTCCCGCCCACGATGCGGCTAGATGGGCCCTGGAGACCACAGTCTGAGGGAGACGGGGAGGGGGCAGGGTGCCCAAAGGAGGAGGGAAGGGGAGAGGCCAGGGAGAGAGTGACAAAAGATGAACAAAGTAAAGAGATAGAAAGAATGAAGGAGAAAGAAGAGGGAAAGAGAGAGAGGGAGAGGAACAGTCAAGGCCAAGATGAGGGGGCCCAGAGGCAGGAGAGAGATGGACACACGGTGAGATTTCCCTCTGGCTTCCCGGGGTGGGCGCCAACCCCCTGCGGAGCGGGGCAGTGGGCGCGACATGCTCACCGCAGTCCCGCTCGTCCGAGCCATCCCCGCAGTCGGGCCGCCCATCGCACTGCGGGTTGGGCCTCCTCACGCAGCTGCGGTCACCACACTGGAAGGTGAAAGCCCCACAGGGCACCCCTGGGGGAGACGGGCAGGGGCAGGGCACAGAAGGTGGGTCCTGAGCCCCGCAGGGGCCCTTCCAAAATCAGGTCCAGGGAAGGCAGAGCCCAGAAGAGGCCAGGAGGAGACTGGGGACGGGTCTCGATCGCACTGACAGGTCCTCCAAGGCTCCTGAGGGCGGCCCTTTCTTTCTCCTCAGGCTGGTCTGTCGAGCGCCAGGCCATATCTCCCCTCCCAGGCTGGCGCTCCTGAGCACAGCGTGGGGCTGGCTCCTCAGGCGTGGTGCCTCAAGGCAGGGCTGCATCTCCTCCCTCAGACCACGTCTGCCCACCCTACCTGGCCGCTCACCTGCTCCACATGTAATGAATGTTCTGTCCCACCTCCTTTGCCTGGCCACCTTTCCTCTCACCTATTTACTTTTCACCTCTGACCAAGGCCCCGTTCAAAGTCTGCCTCCTCTCTGAAGCCTTCCCTCCTCATGCTCTTTGTGCGCTCCCCTCCCCCTCCTCCAATCTCCCTACACCACAGGATGTTATGTCCAGAAAGCTTTGGGTCACCGACAGTCATCCCTCATTTCTTCCTACAGACAGATAAATCCCTGGAGGACTAGGACCAGGTCTCTGGTGGTATCTCTTATTCCTACTTTGTCACCCTGCCTTGCCTATCACTGGGTGTTCTGTTAGTGCTGGTCAGTTGGTCACTTGGTTGGATGGATGGATGAAGCAATGGACACAAAGACAGGAGGTTGGGCAGACCAACAAATATGTGTATTGATGGTCCAGTATGGAGACTGACAGCCAGCTAGAATGGTGGATGAATGAATGGGTTTAAGGTCCAATGGGCAAACAGGGTTAAGAAGATAAGTGGATTGATAGATGGGTGGATGGATGGATGTTTGGATAGATAAATGGAACAATGGACAAACAGACAACTAGTTGGGCAGAACAATCAATGAGTGGATTGTTGGTTCAGTAGATAGGGAGATAAGCTTCTGGAAAGGCCAGTGGATGGATGGATGGATGGGTGGGTGGGTGGGTGGGTGGTCAGACAGACAGACATATGGATGTATACAGATGGGTGGTGGGTGTTTTGGCCAAGAAGGCAGAAACCTTTGCTGAAGAAGCATGCAGCAGGGCCAGGGCCAGGCTGGCTGGCTGGAACCTGGTCGTATCCTCCCTACCTTCTTGGCACTGCTCCTCATCACTCCCATTGACACAGTCAGGCTGCTGGTCACAGACCCTGGACAGTGAGATGCATGTGCTGTCCTCTTGGCATTCAAATGTGGCTCTGCAAACTGTGTGGGGATACAGAAGGAGCGGTGGGAGAAAGTCAGGGAAACCCAGCTGGAGCTTCCCAATGCCTGTACAGCACACGTTTGCATTGCACTTCATGGGTCACAAATCTTTAGTTCCTCTACTACTGTACACCCGAGCTTCACAGCACCCTTGGGAGAGGCCCCATTTCATGTATAAACAGAGATGAAGGAACTTGCCCAAGGTCACTTGGCTAACCCAGAATTTAAAGCCAGATGTTCTGGCTCCAAATATGAGGCACCTTCCCCAGCACCATGACGGGTTCATCTCTTTCTTCTTCCCTCCCATATATTTAAGACTTTTAAGGGGGGATCAGACAAGAATGAGCTGCCTGGATGGTGAATCCAGGTGATCCAGAAGCCAGGATTTTCAGGAAAGGAAGATACTGTTCCCAGGGAACCCTGGCTTAGGAGACCACCAGGATCACGGAGCCCCTTCTACCAGGGCCAGGCAGTGGTGAGGATGACTCAAGGAAGTGTTGGCAGCTCCCAGTCGGAGCCCTGGACTGAAGAGGGCAAGGACCCCATTCAAGGTGGGCGATAAAGAATTCTCTCCTTGGCTGCCCGGGGCCTCTACTTAATGACCTTCCCCTTTTAGTCCTCCCGTCACCCTCTCCATTCCTTCCTAGAGAAGCGTGAGCTGGGGGTCAGGAGACCTAGATCCCAGCTTGCCCATGCCCTGGCCCCACTCTTGGTTTCCATTTTGCCATCTTAGCAGAGCAAGAGAACCCCTTTCCTGGGTGCTGATAATGGAAACCTGGGGTAGGAGGCTTCTCCAAAGTGGGCTCAGCTCAGCACAGAGAGGAGGGATGGGAGAGGCGGGGGAGCTGCTCACCACAGTTTCTCTCATCCAGGCCATTGGGGCAGTCCTTGATCCCGTCGCAGGCAGGGACACAGAGTCCGTTCACAGAGCAGAGGAACTCTCCAGGACAAGCTGGAGGTGGAGAGGCGCCATGGAGACATGCACAGCCATGAACACACACAGACATGCGTGTGCCTGTGCTCACATGTGCATAAACCTGTATCCACTGACATCCCTTTATGGTGCGTGCGCCCAGGGTCCACGTGGACATGCACACACCTGCACATAACGTGTGGGCATGTATGTACGTCTGTACCTGGTGAACCTGTGACCACCTGGGCACATGTGGGTACACACACAGCTGCATGCATGTATTCACATGCGTGTGTGCGCTCACACACACACAAAATCCTTTTGTCTAGCCTAGAAGGCAGCTGCCCACAACCCACTCAGTGGTTCTGGGGATGGCGCAGAGGCAAGGGGAGCTGTGGGGATTCAGGGGGTGTGCTCCCCGTGCTCCCCAGCATGCCCGTACTCACGGTCTGACTGGTTGTACAGGCTGTAGTGCACTTGCACGCCGGGCCCGGTGAGGGAGATCTGGGAAGTGAAGTTGATGGTGATGCCGGCCGAGGCCACCACAGGGACCCTCTCAGCGTAGGGCTGCAAAGTGCGCAGGCCACACAGCCTGGGGGTGACCAGACAGGGACTCAGGGCCACGGGGAAAGTGCGGCCTGGCTCCCTGTGTGTCAACAGGACAAGGACATGGCTGGTACTTCCCTTGGCTTGGTCCAGAATGCCACGGCTTCTCCCTTAGGTGACCACTCACCCCCATCTCTCTAGAAAGCAGCCTGACTATGTCACTCCCCATTGCCTATAAGATAAAAATTCAAATCTGGATTCTATGAGCTGGAAGGGTCTTTCTTTGAGTCTCACTTTTCTCTTATAAAACAAGGAGCACTGTTGGCTCTGTGGCCCCTGGATCTGACAAGAGGCTTCAGTGTATCAGTAGAGGCCAGTTCCTTGGCTGACACCCTCTGTGAAGACTTGAGCTCAGTGAGGGTTGAGGGGGCAGCTGCACCCCTCATTCAGGCATCGGGACCACCACTGTCCTGCTGGTCTCCCAGGGACCCTCTGGGCATGAGGAAGGGACCCCCCCCCCCAGCTCCGTAGGGACATGCTGATGGGAAGCATCTTCTCGGTGCATGACTGCCCCTCGGTGGGACCATGGCAGCCCGTGGGGACCACCCAACTTCCCAGCTAGACACTCACCCCTACCCCCACCCCTGGCCCCTTCTGCCAAGAAGATGCTCTTGTTTCCAAGGAGCAGATGAGCTCCTTGAAACTGCCAGACAGCCTGAGCAGAGCATCCCAGCACAGGGAATCTGAGCACACCTCACAGAACAAGTGCATGCTCTGAGTGGGTGCAACCACTCCCCAAGAATAGCGGGGCGCTCCCCGCAGAGCTGCTGGGGACTCCCTTACTCTCCAGATGGGACATCCTCATAGAACAGATGGGAGCGGCACCATTAGCCTCCAGGGAGGGGTGTTCCCACAGACCAAATAGGAATACCTCTACAGATGGCAGAAACACCTAAAACACAGGCAGAAAGACCTGGAGAGAGGAGAGAGAATGCCCCAGGAGAAAAGGTGGGAGGGAGTCAGCCTGGCAGCAGCAAGATCATCCCCACAACAGATGCAGCACCCCACAGAGCAGGCCGTCCATTCTCAGAGGTCAGGCTCTTCCTCCGAGCTTCTGGAACCTGGTAAGCACTTGATAGTTCAGTTACTGAGTCAGGGAACAGCTGAACATGAGTTGGGGGTTAACATTTCAAAGTGTGGGGCGGGGATTGGGCCTTTTCACCCAGCATCATCCTCAACAGCAGCAGCACGGGCAGGTCTAATTGCACAAGGGAGCCTGCGGTCCCCATAGCGACTCAACCCAGTGAGGGAGGGAGCGCTGTCATCCCATTTTATGAGAAGGCCCCCAAGGAGAGACTGGCCAAGCTGGGGCTGGAACCAGCCTCGTCAGGCCCAGGAGAACCCCCTGTCTACTCTGGTGGGTGAACCCCTGACTCTCACTGCTGCAGGAGCCCCAGCCTCTGAACCCCTTCCAACTCCCACATCCCCAGTAGGTTTTTCTGACCACAATGAACACATTCTCACCGCTCCACCAACCAGCGTCCTCTTAAGTCCAGGATCCCTGAACAACCAAAGTTAAAACTATTTTCATAAAATCACTCTTAGCCTTTTTCACTCATTCTCTCTCAAGGATGCAGGGAATTTTGCAGAGGCTGCGTGCTGTGTGACGGCAGAGCCGAGTGTGGGAGCAGACGGAAGGACCCAAGGGCGTCTGCGAAGCCAGCCATTAAAGACATTTGCAAAAAATGTAAAATAATAATATGCTCCCCATGAAGTGTCTTTAGTTTCGGAAAATGTTAATTATTTTTTCATAAAATATATTCAAATGTAATGGATTTGGCATTCTTTTAAATAAATTAATATTTGTAAATTTTCTCAGTTTTACTTTGTAATGCAGTAAATATAGGTATAGGGTACTTAATAGTTTTTAAGAGTGTAAAGGGGGGCAGGCCACGGTGGCTCAGCAGGCAGGAATGCTTGCCTGCGATGCCAGAGGACCCGAGTTCCATTCCCGGTGCCTGCCCATGTGAAAAAAAAAAAGAATGTAAAGGGGTCCTGAGACCCAGCCTTTAGAGAACAGCTGCCCTCACCCCAGAACTCCCTCGTCCTGAGCCAGGACCAGATGGGGCTGTGGCACCACCAGGGGGCGCCCCCACACAAGCCTGGCCCTTCCTGCCCTTTCAAACCAAGGGCGCCGGGGTGGGGGGGTGGGGGGGTGGGGGGGTGGGGGGGGTGGGGGGGTGGGGGGGTGGGGGGGCCAGTGAGATGGTCGTGGGTTTTTTTGTTGTTGTTGTATGCTATATGCCCAGGTCACATTTCATTCTTTTTCCATGTGAGTATCCCATTACTGCAGCACCGTTTGTGGAATTTTTGTGGTGGTTGTTTGTATCTTTGTTTTGCTTGTTAGTTTGTTTGGGGGAAGTGCATGGGCTGGGAAGTGAACCTGGGTCTCCCGCAGCGGAGAATTCTACCACTGAACTGCCCTCGGGTCCACCGTGATTTGTTTTTAAACTGGATAAACAAGCGTTATCATGGATTGCCATCTGCAGAGAATGGCCCTGGGAAGCAGACAGTGCAGCCAGGGGCTGGGGAACACTGGGTGGGGAAACCCAGGACACAAAGCATCTCTGAGCGTGGGGATTCAGGAGCCACTGGGGCATTGTGGGAAGGAACCAGAGCCAGGCTGGAGGGGGTGAGACGTGCAACCCAGAGGCATCTGAAGGCTGCACTGGGACCCCAAGCCTCAGCCAGGGGCTCTCAGGTTTTGGCCTCCACGAGAGAATCCAGGAATCAGCCAGCTTGTGGCTGGGGGCTGCCTTCCCCCAGCTCATCCTACTAACTGGGACCCGGGGGGCCCAGGGGCAGGGCCGGGGTGATGGGTCGGGACCAAATGAGACTTCTAGGCAGAGGCTGCCATCTCATGACTCAGGCTGGGCCCAGCTCAAAGATGATGTTTGGTCTATGCAATGGGTTTGTTTTAATTTTTTTTTTTAATTTAGTTGTAAGCTAATCTCACATAATAATCTGGGTCCTTACTTCTCCTGAAAGTTAACACTGGCTGACGCTACCCGCTCTGGGCAGGGGACACAGGCACGCGGTGGCCCACTCCCTGCTCTCGCCCCGCAGCCGGCCTCACCAAGGCCCGCCCTGGCCAGGCGCCCGCACCCCTCTGAGCAGCCGGCTCCTCTAGCAGCGCTGTCTGAGGAAGGGTGCGCGTCCTCTGGCCCCGGCACCCCCGGGTGTCCCCCACCCCCTCCACAAAGCCCCAGTAGTCTGAGGTCTGTGGAGCCCACCCTCTGGCCTCAGCTGCGGGAGACTCTGGCATCAAGGTGCTTTTGTGCACTGTGTGGCCTGCTGGGCTCTCTCACCAATCTGGAATTGGGGGCTTTTCCTTCTTGCTTCGTCCAGATGGTAAGCAGGGACCTTGCCACCCTTCTTGTGTATCGGCAACTCCACCGAGGGAGGGAATCGAGAACTACTGGGTGGGGGGAGGGAGGGAGGGAGGGAAGAGTGGGTGGGGGGAGGGATGGGCACACACATGTCCTTCCTAAGGGCCGGTGCAGTGGGAAGGAGGGTCCGCACCGCGTGGTGGCCAGGCCGCTGGACTTGGAGCCCCAGAGCTGAGTTTCAGGCCTGGCTCACCCACATGCAGGGTGGGGATAATGACACTCCCTGGTAGGATGTCTCAAGGAATAAATGAGAAAATGACTTCTTTGAAAGCAGGCTGCTGACATCGTGGGGCCACAGCGGGCTCTGCATTCCACCTCGCCGGTGTCAGGCGGGCGGTCCATGTCTGCAAACAGTGCTGGGCGCCCTGGGGCTCAGGAGGGCAGAAATGCCAGGCCACGGGGGCCGGGGTGGGGTGGGCGGTCCAGCTGGCTTAAGGAGCCAGCAGTTTCTGCCTGTCCCCATTGGCCGGGAGCCAGGTGGAAATGGTTAGAGCAGAGCACAAGAGAAATGACATCAGAAGAGGGGAAGCTGGCGGGGAGGCAGGTTCCCAGAAAGGGGGAAGCCTGCGCTGCAGTGACGCCGGTTCTCACCAGTCTCAGTTCCTACACCCACCTCTGAGCCACTCGGAGGGCAGCAGGCTTCGGCCAGCGGCAGGAGGGCATGGGGGAGAAGCCGCTGGGAAGCAGGGAGGGGAGGGATGTAGAAGGCAGCAAGGGCCCAGAGGACTGAGGGCCTTGCCTGAGGCCACCCAGCCAGGGGAAGGAACCCAGGCCAGCCTCTCCGCGTGGTGCCTGAAGGTGGAACAGCCTCTGCTCTTTGCCTAAGGGGCTGCCTGGGCCAAGGATTCTGCCCCCTCCTTACAAACCCTGTGCCTGAAAATCTGCACCCTTCCCCAGATGGCTGGTGTCTATACGCCACCCACACATGCGGATTTTCCAACAAATGCTGGTTCAGAGAATTTCCCAACAGCTACATACGATGATCATTATCAAAAATGATAATAACTAGAGGAAACGGGTTGTCCGATGCTTGTAATCAACAGGCACCACCTCTGCCTTCCCTTCCACACCCAGACCTGACCAGGAGCCTGGGGGAGCAGGGACGGGACTCCCCACCTGGGGAATGAAGGGCAGAGAGGTCAAGGCCAGCCATCCAGAGAGTCACAGAACCTGCCACTTAAGACTCCAGGCCCATGGATTAGCCGAAAATGACTTGGCCAGAGGAAGTGTCTGGCCTGGGCTGCTCAGAGGCTCTGGGGGAAGTCTCTGCATATGTGTGAGCGTTCACACGCTCATGTACACTCGCATGTGCAGATTTCTGCACAGACACGCACACGCTGTCCGGGTGAGCCCCGGTCAGCTCACACTCCTCCAGTCACTGACTGTGACTTGTGCAGATCACCCCTTTGCCCCCTGCCTCGGGCTCCTCACTGGTCTGCAAAGATACAAGAGTCCCTGCTGGCCCACCGGATTGTGGAGGCTGAACAGGATGGCACCTGCAGAGCACCCGGAAAGCCCTCAGCTCAGTGTCCTCCCCACCCCTAGCCCAGCCTGTCCCTATGCAGTGAGGGCCATTTATTAAGGCACATGCATGCGTGGGGGGGGAGGGGTGTTCATCCTGATTTTTGAGATGAGCAGCCTGAGGCTGGAAGAGGTCAAGTCTTTGCCCAAGTAGGAAGTAGAAGAGACAGGATTTGAACCCCAGTCTGTCTGGCTTGGACACCTAAGCTCTTTCTGCTTTACTGCCTTGATTGGGAACAACATTTCATTAGGAGCTAATAAATATGGTTTGGGAGACAGCGTCTTTCTGATGGATAAGTAGTGAAAGCTTCAGGCCCTGTGCTGGCCTAACCCCTGTGAATCCAGAATCACACGCAGCAACCAGGCGGCCAGACTCCTGTCTTCTGCCCCTGATGAGGCTAGGGGTGGGGAGAGGGGGCAGTGAGAGAAGAAAAGGGGGGGGGGGCATCAGACCTATCAGGCCCCGCCCTCTCCCACCCCATCCACCACCGCACACACCCTGAAGTCCTCTCCACCACTTCAACGCAAGGAGAAGAGGTCAAGGCCTTTGCCCTCACTAGGCCTCAGTTTCCCCTTGTATAGCGAGTGAGGATTGGGCTCGAGGACCTATGCAGCCTAGACATTTTCTAGCTCAAGAGTGCGTGGTAAAGACTGTCCTCGGTGCTGCGTGTGGCTGGTGGTGGGTGTGGGACAGCCCTGACCTTCCCATCTCGGGTCCACCTAATCCTGCTGAGCTGCTCTTCCCTTCTCTGGGAGATGGGAACGATGCCACTCATGTCATGGGTTGGCGGCCACTGGCCCAAACAACCTGTGCTGAGTAGCTGGCTCAGTGCCACTGGTGCCCATGCTGGGCCCTGGCAAAATGGGATCACCTTAGGAGAGGGGAGAGGTGCCGAACCCAGAGTTTCCTCCGCAGATATCAGATTCAGCTCTGGGCTAGGAGGGTGGCAGGAAAAAAGGGGATCACCATTCGCAGAACTATGAATCAGAGGTCAATCTCCGGGTCACCCTGTGGGTTCCTGGCACCCAGGGGTGAGTGCAGCCACCCTCAGCCCGGGCAGGCCCTAGGCAAGGGGCCCACGGGCTGGGACTGGTGGGCCAGATGCCTTCTGCTCCCCAAAGCACAGTGTGGGAACTACACCGACAGCCTGTGACTCCCTCCCAGCAGCAACATGCCTGACATCACACCATTCATTTTTCATTCGCTTTCTTCAAACACCACGGTGCCTGAGACCCACCACCAGCCTGTCTTCCTTTTCATTAGAAGCACAGTTCCTGATAAATTGCAAAAAGCTGGGGAAGGCGTAGAGTCAGGAGAGCGCTGACAACCTCTGTCACCTGCAGGATCCTTCTAAATACCATGAACTGGGTGCACGGCTAGTTTAGTGGTTAGAATGCCTGCCTTTCATGTGGGAGACCCGGGTTCAATTCCCGGACCATGCACCCAAAAAAATAAATAAATAACATGAACCACCAGGCAAATGCAAGTGTTGGAGAATATGGACACAAACCCCAGAATCCAAGAATTCTAGAGCCCTACAGCCTTCCCAGATTAGTGTATTAGAATCTTGGGGAAGCCAAGATATCAAGAACTTTGATTAGAATCCCAGCCTCTTAGATGCCCCCAATCTCAGGAATGGAAGGGGCTGCCTAAGACCCAATCTGCTATTTGCTGTGGAATCTTCTCCTCAACTTCCCTTCTCACCATGAGAACGGTCTTTGTGATGGCAACTTCGAGCTCTCCCCTCTCCTCGAAACCTCTGCCCTGGCCGCCTAAGGATCTGTCTGAGCAGCCCTGTGGGCTCCAGGTCCCCCATCCCTGCCGACTACACCCTCGGCCCACCCCCTTCCCAACCGTCACCCAGGCCCGCAACCTCCTCTCCCTACCTCTGCCGTGGGCTTCCACGCACGGACGTGGAGTGTCTCCAGTCTGACACATCTCCTTCCTTGAACTATTTCTCTCCTCCCTTCCCCAGCCAAACTTCTCTCTCTGCCTGCATCTCCAAGCTTCGCTGCCAGCTCTGCCCCTTTGAAGCTGTCAGGACCACCAGGCCCCCATGTTGCTGAACTCGGTGGGCTTGACCCACAACCCTACCACGCGAGCCCCAGCCCAGCAGATGCTGCTGATGGCGCCACCTTTGTCCGAACTCCCTGCCCTCCGCTCAGACCCCAAGACTGACATCTTTGTTAGAATCTTCATTACTAAAGAGGTAAAGGGCAGGGACAGGTAGCAAGGTGGGTGCCCTGTGCATGTGTGTGTGAGCCACCTAGGGGTTCCCCCGTTTCCGCCGTCCCCCAACAGAGGCAGTTGGATTAGCAAAAATGGAGGCCAGTCCTGGCTGTGCAGCTTCTCAGCCACGAAGCCACTGGACCTCTGCCACCAGCTGGGAGCCAGGGTGGGGGGAGATGAGCTTCCAGTTATACTCTCGAGGGTTTGGGGGAAAAACACTCTAGCACCCATGAATCCAGTCGTTCCTAAATGATCTCATTTAAGGATTTGGGTGTCAGACAGAGGGGCTACAGAACCCCAGGAAAAGAAACCATTCCATTCTGACTTGGACTAACATCCCAGGTGTCTGATGGCAAAACACATGTCTGAGACACCCAGGGTAGCTGGGCAGGAGTCGGGGAGGGGGAGTCTTGGTGGGGGCTGGGGCCAGGATGGGACCAGGGTCAAAGGGTGGGTGACAAGCCAGACCCCAGCCCTGACCCCCACTCTCTGAGGCTCTGTCAAGCCTAGGAGTTGGGGTCCCAAGGGGTTAGCTCTGGGAGAAGGGGACGAGGCCTCAGGAAGGAAGGAGAGGGAGGGGGTTCGAGGTGGGTACCTCCTGTTCTGGATCATCCACTGGCCCTGGGTGCACGGCAGGTCATACTTCTGCCTCCGCAGTGCGTAGGCATCAAACCAGAGGGCCAAGCCGTAGTCCAGGGACGGCACCTGGGAGGGGGGAGCTGCCGTCAGGTGGCCAGTGGGCATGGTCAGGCTGTGGGACCAACGTCTCAGACAACAAAAGAGTTGTCCTTTGGGCTCCGGAACATCTGAGACCCCAAAGAGAGCACCTAGCTGGGGCTGAAGTCAGTTAGTCACTCGACAAACACAGGGAGACCTCATCCATTCCACCATCTACCTCGGCAGGATTTGCACCCGGGGCCCTGCCTGTGGGCAGTTTGGCAGGCAGGGTGGTCCTTCCCTCCCAGCCTGGAGGCCCATGGGGTGCTCTGGGCAGAGGCAGGCGGGGTGTGGGGCTCACCGTGAGATGCCAGGAGCAGTGGGTGCTCGGCGAGTAGTAGCTGGGGAAGTACGGCGTGCTGAGGACGCCCTGCGGGTCCAGCCGGCCCTCCAGTGTCAGGTTCACCTCGCACGCTGGGCCCAGAGAACAGCCTTTTCCACACAGTCCCCCGGTCCGGAGCCCCATCCCACCCTTGCCACCCCTCCCATCAGGAAGGGGGGAGCAATTGAAATCCCACCCCCACTACCCACTGAACAGTAAAACCCAGTGGTTGAGTCTGACTGTGTGACCTGAGCAAGTTATTTGACCTCTCTGGGCCTCAGTTCCCTCATCTGTAAAATGGGGACAATGATAGTACATACCTCCTAGAGTAGTTGAGTGGATTAAATAGACATAAAATACTCAAACAGCCCAGCTTGTAGTAAGTGCTCAATAAATGTTAGCTATCAACATTAGATGCACAGCACTCGAAAGTTTGTAGAATGTGTTCACGACTGCATGAGCATCGTAGTTACCACACAGGGGCAGGGGTCAGCGAGGAAGAAACTCCCCCCTTTAGAAGGATGAGGTGCAGGGCCTAGAGTGACTTGACTGAGGTCACACAGTGAGTGAATGAGGAATTCCAGAGCCTGGGACCTCAGCAGCCATCTCCCAGGAGGGCTGTTAGCCCCAAAGCCACCCAGCCCCGTGCCCTGCAGAGCCTGGGGCAGAGATTCCCGTGAGAACCAAGCCAGCTGTTGGTACTTTCTCAGCCTCAGGGATCCCCACGGAGGCAGGCAGCCCCACCCCCCACCAAGAGACCATCTGGGCAGTGGGTCACTGCAGGGAGGGGGAGGGGAAACTGAGTGGAGGGACGGAGGGCTGGGGGAGATACAGCCACCTCCGATCTGTCCTGTTCGCAGTCCTCCAGCCCCGAAGGGCCCAGGAGGTCGGGAAGGGTTGCTCTGCCCCGAGGGCGGTGGGTTCCCTCCCCCACCCCCCTCCCCAACCCCGCTCCGCCCCCCAGATGCCAGCTGGAGTGCAGTGTGGGAGGTTTGGGCTGGAACCTGAGAAGCCCAGCGAGAGGGGACTGGAGATCCAGAAGCAGGAGGTAGAATAAGAGGGAGGGAAGGGACAGGAGGCCCCTTTCAGGAAATACTGTATAACCCTCCCCATGACTGCACTGCACCATCTCCACAGGAATGTGCCCTGCCCTAGGCTTTGGGGTGAGAGGACTATCTAGGGCAGGTCTGAAGAAGCTCTCCAGCTTGCTGACAACAGAACCCCACCCTCCAGGCCCAGCTATAGTGGGTGTAGAGGGGAGAGGGATAGCAGGGGGGTGAGGAGAGAGAAACCGACCCAGGAATAGAGGTGGGAGGGGCAGGGCAGTGATGAGAGAGGGGTAGACGGGCAACAAACAGAGAAGAGAGAAAACCTGGAAAGCAAGTGGGAGAGAGAATGGAGAGCAAGGATGAGCCTTCCCCTTGGGGTTCAATGCCCATCTTCCCAGCCCCCCACCCCCCACCCAGGGGCCCATGACACCTCTCACCCTGGAAGGCCACGGGCTGCACTGAGAGCACGAAGGGGTCGTAGTAGCTGTGCAGGCCCTTCCTCCACACCACGGCCATGACAGCGCCCGAGGCCAGCACCTCCACCACCGGCTCCTGGCGGCTGCAGCCGTAGACCCTGGCAGAGCAGGGAAGGATAGCAAGGGCAGGGTGAGGGGCTGGGAGGGCCGTGGGTTACCAGGTGGATGGGAGGATGGGCTGGGGGGCTGCAGATGGGGTTCAAGCCCACCTCTACGGCCAGCCCCCCATGCATGCAGGAGTAGGCCCTGGGGTCCTGATGGAGCCTTCCAACCAGGCCAGATTCTGAAGCTGCTGGGGCTGGGAGGTTCCCCAGCACTCCCACGCTGATACTCCCTCACCCCACCCACCCTGTCAAATCGCCCATGACCCCTGAGTCCCCAGCCTGTGCCCAACAGGTAGACCAGATTGGCCCCTGGAGGAATCTTCTACCATTTTTTTTTTTTTTTTGCATGGGCAGGCACCGGAAATCGAACCCGGGTCTCTGGCATGGCAGGGGAGAACTCTGCCTGCTGAGCCACTGTGGCCCGCCCAGTCTTCTACCTTTCAGACTACAACGTCAGCCCTGAAAAGACTCTCCAAGATCGTCAAGGTCAATCTGCTTGGTTTACAGATGGGGAAACTGAGGCTCAGGGACTTGCCAAGGCCCCACTGCCAGCACTGCCTGGGACCCATGTGGGTGTTGTCTGTCTCGGACAGCAGGGCCTGGGCCTCCCCTTCACCCTCTTCCCACCTCCATCGGACTTCCTGCTCGAGTTCTCGCTAGTCTGACAGATCAATTCACGGGCAGCGGATGAGCCTGCCTCCCCTGGAGCGGATAATCCAACACCCAACAGCGATTTATTGACGGTCAACTACCTGTGGGGACACTGGGCCTTGAAGGGCGGAAACTGGCTTCCACGGAGGTACTTTGGGCACTTTGGCAGGTGAGCATGTGAGATCCTTCCAACAGAACCTCAAGGTCGCCACGCGTGGCACCCCCTCGTCCCCTGGCCTCTAGCCTCAGCTCTTCCAGGGGAGGGACCCACCTCCTTGGCCAAGCATGCACCCCCAGTTCTTGAGATAAGCTATTAAGGTTAGTAGGGACCTGGAGGTCACCTCAGCTTTTATTACTGGGGGTTTTGTTTTATTTTATTTACTAAGCAACAGAGCCCTTGTTGCAAATAAAATATTCCCCAGAGTCCCAGTGGGTGGGACACATGAAAAAGCAAACCTCTTTTGCCCTTTTAGGCTGGGGGAGGGTCTCACCTGCTCCCATCACCACTGAAGCCCCTCCCCCCACTCCCCAGCATGGCTCCGGGTATGGGTTTGAGCACCTCTGATTTTGTCTAACCCCATCATTTTAGATCTTCTCTGAAGGTCAGAGACAGAGAGGGAGCTGCCAGGTCACATGGCGAGTGGGGGCACAGCTGAAATGGCAACGGGATCCCCTTCCCGTTGGCAACCTGGGCCAGGGCCAGGGACGTGCAGGAGAGAAGCCCCAGGGGAAGGCTGCCAGCATCCCTGCCTGTCCCGGGTCTGAAACCTGATGTGATCTGATTTCTCTGAGGTTCCTGGAGCCCTCCCAGGAACCCAGACCACGCAGGAACCAGCCGAGGCTGTGGTCACGGGCAGGATGAGTGTCCAGCCTCAGAGTCTGGAGGGGCAGAGAGGCCCTGGTGCAGGGGCTGGCAGGGGCCTCGCCCAGCTCGCCCCCAGGACTGCCCGACATGTGAGCGAGGATGCTAACCCAGTGCCTGGCTCCAAGTAGGTGCTCAATAAACGAGGAGAGGAGGACCCCACCCCCGGCCCAGATGGCTGCCCCTCCTCCTACAGAGACTGTGGGCCCACACTCTCCCTCCACCCTGGGGGCGGGGGGAGAACCAGGCTGCCCATTCCAGAGGCCATTTCCACCCCCTGCCTTCTGACCCTGCTCACTTCTGCACTCCACCACCATATTCCACATCCTAAAGCCCCACTCCTCTGCTCAAGAACTTTCCATAGTTCCCCACTTACCATGTATTAAAATCAGATTGTTCCTGGTACTCAATGCCCTCTGTGACCCATTCCCAAATCTCTTATATGCGACAATAATAATAGTGGCTAGCGTTTATTTATTACATCCCGACAAGCCACGTTGACTTTCAGAGCTGGCCTTACGTGACTGAAGGGGAAACTGAGGCTCAGGGTGGGGAGGGGATGTGGGGCATAACCATTTTCAGATTCCTCTCTCACTCCTCCCTGCCCCCCAGGCTGGCCTCACTGTCCTCCAGGTACTCGGGCCAAGGTCACACAGCCGCCTGTCTCAAAACACTGGGTGTGGCCTTTGACCCCATATCACCCAACCCTTCCCATCCCTTATCTCCCACCTTCCCAGGGACTCACGAGGTGATGAGCCTCCTCTCCAGGGGCCCTGCCACATCGTACATGGCCAGCCGGTCCCGGCACTCGGCCAGCATCCACTCGAGCCGGAGTTTGAGCATGAGGTCCTTGGGTCCCTGCAGGTGCCACAGGCAGCTGGAGGCCAGGGGGTCGGGCGCCTTCAGGCGGAGGGTTTGGCCCTGGCCCACGTAGCTGTAGCGGTAGCAGCCTGGAGAGAGGACAGGGACAGACCCGCTGACCCATCTCTCATTTCCCTGCTGATCTCTGTTTCCCATCTCCTCATGTGTTCATTCTTTCCTTCATTCATTGGTTCAATCATTCAACCACCCAACAAACGCTCGCTGACCCCTCCATGTCAGTGAGCACCAAAATAAAGTGACTGCTTGTGGGGACATGGAGGACAGGCCAGGAGACAGATACAGAAAGAGGCGGTAACAGCTCAGAAGGTGAGGGCCCCAAACCCAGCTTGTGTGTAGGGACGTCCTGGGGTCCCAGTTGGGGCACATCAGGAGGCCAGGGCCAGCAAGGGAACTTTAATGAGTCTGAGCACAGGGGTGGCAGGAGAGCCTGCTGGAGAGGGAGGCAGAGCCCAGGCCGTGGCCCAGGAGGTGCCGCATTATCCTGCAGTCCCAAGGTTAGGCAGGGCTGGGGCAGGATCGGATTTGGACTCCCTCGACTGCTGAGAGCAACACTGAGGGGGTCGTGCAATAAGGTGAGACAGGACAAGGGTTTCACCGCAGGTGGAGAGAAAGGAATGTATTCAAGTGGGGTCTGAGAGGTAGCTCGAGGTAGAGGAGATGTGCTTTGAGCTAATGATAATAAAATAATGACAATAAATCTTAGCGTGCATGGCACAGTGTCTTGCATACAGTAGATGCTTAATAAACGTAGGAACTTTCTTCTCTTGAGGAGCAAGGGGAGGGGGAGAAGGTAGAGCTGGGAAGAAAGTCCTGTGACTTGTCATCTTCAATCAAGAAGGTGATTGGCCCTGTTGGAAGCTTAGACCCAGCCAATTTCAGTGGCCACCCCACTCCACACCTCCTCTTCCATCCCCCACACCCCCTCACCTCCACACCCACATTCCCCTCCCCACCCCGCACCTGCTGAGCCGTGGCTCCTGCATTTAATCCATTACCTTTGTATGCAGCACTAGATTTTGCAAAGTCATACTGCCCACACCGTTCATTCATTCATTCAAAATACTCATTGAACCAGGCCCTGATCTAGGCACCAGGGATCCACACTGAATAAACTGACAAATACCCTCTGCCACGAAGCATCCGGCATCTCATTCAATCTTCACCATCAGCCTGTGAAGCAGGAAGTTGGATGACCTGTAGGGAGCCCTAAGAGTAGAGGAATGAACCCGGACACGGCAGGCAGCCCCTCACCATGGCCCCTGAACCAGCAGCTGTGTGGCTCTGGCCCAGTCGCTTAGCTACTCTGAGCTCTGACAAAGGGACACAGTGATCCCTGCTCTACCTCTCCATTTCCAGAGGTTCTGAGGATGAGCAAGGGAGCAGAGGCAGACATACCTCACTCTGATGCTGCCACCTTTTGCTCCACTCCCACTCCTTAACCCCTGGCCATCCTGAGTGGCGAGTTGCCCACCAGGGAAGGGCCTCTGACATCTGCCTTGGGAAGGGACAGGACCTCTGACATCTGTCACAGCTGGCAGCCAGGGAAAGGTGCCTATGGCTGTTCCTGGGTATCGGTATTCTTTAAATCTTGGTCCAAGATGATGCTCTGATTTTGCCATTTTAATACCATTTTAATATTTGGTGGACTAATGAAGTGGAGAGGCATGTGCTGGTCTCTACTTTAATCAGGCACAGTTCCAGGGTGGCCTGGCCTCTCTGGTCACTGGGAGAAAGCAAATGAACATGTGTTGAACATTCTTTCCCAGCCTTTGCCTATGCCCTGCTCAGAATGACCTTTCTCCCTTCTCAACCTGTCAAAGTCCTACCAATCCCCCAAGCCTGAGTCTGATGCCCCCTCCTCCAGGAAGTCTCCCTGGGTTCCTATCGGGAGCAAATTCTTCCTCCCATGGATTCCTAGCACTCTGAGTCGGGCCTCTACAGGCACGTCCCTTTAGTTGCAGGCCCTGGTGTCCCCCTCTGTCCCTCTCTTCGCTGCTCCTGGGGCATCTGTTCTAGCACTGTGGGTCGCTCTTCCCTAGGGGGGCTTGAAGCTCTTCCAAATGCAGCGGTAAGGATGCGGTCATTCTGCTGTCTGTCCTCAATGCAGGCCAAGGGACCTGAGAGAGCGAAATGGCTTTGGGCACACAGGCTCTGGATATGCACTGAACAAATAAAGACAATTTCAGTGCCTGAAACATGAGAATATGTGGCACAAACCAGGGCAAGGGAAAGTTTTCCCCAGATTCCAAAATCTTGCCTCCAAGAGTCAGGGCAATGTGTGTACTGATTAATTTGTACACATGTGTGAGTGTGTGTGTGCACACGAGTGCAGACACCGATGCCACTTAGGGAGGCGGGGCCAGGCCGGGGCAGGAGGGTGGTCTGCGCTAACCCGCTGCCCGCCCCTCCCTTCTCTCCAGCTGCCTTTGCCTCTGTCCCCTGGGGGCTCAGCAGATGGCTAGCCCGGGGAGCTGCCCGCAGGCTGACAGAGCCCAGAGGAGCCTTTGCTTGGCCATGACCTTTCAAAAGAAGGCATTTCAAAGCAGAGAAAATAGTCTAAAAGCCAGGCCCTTGAGGACTAAAGGTTTTCCCTGAACTCACAGCCAAGCCGGGAAGGCCAAGCCTGGGGAATTTCTTGTTTTCCTACGAGCCAGATTTCTCAGGGGCCCGGGTCTCTCCATGGGTATCTCCGCGGGCATCTCCTGGGGATGTGGATTGAAATGCAGACTCCTGAGCTCCAGCCAAGACCCAAGGAGTCTGACTGGTGGTGGTGGTGCATAGGGGTTGGAAAGGGGGTGGGGAGGTATATGCTCTGCATTTTGATACATTTTCCAGGAGGTTCCTACGAAGCTCAGAGTTTGAGAGCCACTGCCATAAACCACAGAGTAGGAAAAGGCGTGATGCTATAAAAGCCACCCTACTGGAGACAAAAATTACCACAAACTTGAAAATAAAACAAAAAGATGACTGCACTGAGAGCCCTTTCGGTGCTACACAGGAGGGGGGGCTCTGGACAGGGTACCCCTCAGGGCCCCCGAGACCCATTCGGTGGGGGCTGCAAGGTCACAACTATTATATAACAATACTGAGATGGTGTTTGTCTTATTCACTCTCATTCCCTCACAAGAGCACAGTGGAACTTTCCAGAGCTCTCTGACCTGTGACATCACAACAGGGCGAGCGCACAAGAGATCTGAGTACCTGCAGTCTCCTAGATGTCAAAAACGTGCAGCAAGGCCACTCTTCAGGCTGCATCTTTTTGTTTGTTTCGGAAAGTAATATTTCATATAACATGCTACTTTTGTTCATACGTAATGGGTTTCTTATTGCTTCTCAATCTCCTCCATCTAAATTTCTACAGTCAATATGGGTATCTACAGCCCATATGAACAAAAACTAAAGGGATCCTCAATCGTCTTGAAAAGTATCAAGGAGCCCTGACACCAGAAAGTTTGAGAATCATTGCCCTAGAGCACGGTCAGCAAACTTTTTCTGCAAAGAGGCCTGAGAGTTAATAGTTTAGGTTTTCAGAGCCTGGAGTCAAAATTGAGGCTATGATGTAAGTACTTCTATAGCAAGAGAGAAAACGAATGTCTACAACTGTTTTTCAACCATTTCAAAATGTAAAAAAAAAAAAAAAAAAAAAGCCATTTTAACTCATGGGCGCAGGAAATCGGGCAGCCCACTGGATTTGGCCCTCAGACTCCAGTTTGCAGGTCCCACCTCCCTCCCCCTGCCCTAGAGCGTTGTCTGGTGAGGGCCCCTATGGCTCTAGGGAATTTAGCTCTTGCTTACCACTGACTATCTGTAAGAGTTAATTTATAGAAGACAAATAAACTAAACGGTTTTGGTTCCATAGAAAAGATAGACCCAAAAGCTATAGGTAACTCATGCCAGCATTCTTTTTAACATTGACGATGAATCAATAGATTGTTTGATGGCTAAATAGAGATCAGCTTATTCTATTCTTCCTTGAATCAACTGTACCATCCTACTGGTTCCCTCATTAATCATTAAATAAACCTCTGACATGTACTCACTATATCTTTGTATGAGAATCATGACAACTTTTTATAAATTACGTTTTGACCTCAACCCCTCTATTGGCCAAGGACTTAAGAATTTGACCAGCAAGATGGGGGGACAGAAGGTCAGAGCAGGTATCACTAGGGTGTAAACTCTGCCTCCCTCCCTGAGCATTCAGGGGCGCAGGTGGGACACTGCCCAACTCATGAGCTGCGAACAGTGCCCCCTGGTGTTGTGCGACATGGAGCCCTGTCTCCTTCCCAGAGCCCAGCATTAACACTATGGGGCCTCTTGGAGAAAAGCAAGGTGGCTCTCGCAATATGGTCCCAGCAGGGAACAGGGGACGGGGAGGGCAGTTAGCCTGGTGAGAAAGAAAAGGGAAAGCTGGAGGGAATAGCCTTAAATGTGACAGATGTGTTACTTCCAAAGACCAAGTTTTAACGCAAAGTGATGACTATACCTCAAATCTACTATCAGTGGAAATGGGAGCCTGTGGGCAAGTTGAATTCAATGGTAGAAAAGGAGAATCACGGGTTGTTTTTTTTTTGGATAATTAAAGCCACACACACTCGGTACAGGGCGCGCACACACTCTAATAATCCTCAATACCCCTGTGCATGACACACACACCCACAAACATGCGCACGTGACACCTCCCCCTCCCCCCGGGGGCATCCCCTGGGTGAGTCTAGCCCAGGGCCCTCTGCACGCACCCACCATGGAAACCAAGTGGCCCTGACCCTTGACCAAGCCAAAAAACAACAAAAAATCTACTGAAAAGGAAAGCAGGGAGGAAAAAACAAAGGTAGCGTACCCAGCGTGGAATTCAGTGCAATTATGTCTTTCACACTGGCTTCTGTTAAAAGGAAATAAACAAACAAGGACAAAAAATAAGCAAATAAATAAAATGAAATACAATAAAAATAAAAGGAGAGGAGACCATCAGCATCAGCCCATTGCCCATTAGAGATTTACCCAAACGACCTCCCCCTATGCCCCCCTATGCCCACCCTGCCCCACCCCGGCCCCTCTGAGGTCACTGGTGGGGGCAGGGGGTGCCCTGAGAGCATCCCGGGCCCTGGCCTTGCTGCCGGCCACTCTCCCACCACCTCTCGGGGCCGGCCCCGTCCTCAGTACTGACCAAGGATCACCAGCCCCTCGGGGTCCGCCTCGTACTCAGTCCTGTAGGGCACAGCGGCCGAGCTGTTGGCTGTGGACAGCAGTTCCTCCACCAGCAGCGCCTGCACCACCTCGGGGCTCAGCAGTGGCCTGCGGTGCTCCGGGATTTGGAGGATGAACCAGAAGAAGCAGGTGAGGGGCCCCTCCCTAGGGAAGGCAGAAGTGAGGGGACCTGGGAGGAGCCCTGAGGTCAGGCCCCCACCCACCCACCCTGCCCCTGCATCCCAAGTGGTTTCCTTGGTCTTTGCATGGAAGCCTCCCCAAGACCTCCGAGGGAGGTGCACACAGCACCCCCATTTCACAGGCAAGGAAACTGAGGCAAAGAGGTGACGCTGTGTGCCAAAGACCATACCTGAAGAGGCGGAACTGAGATGCGGATATGAGCTGTGCAGACAATGGCCAGCCCCCAGGCCTTGCCCAGCACCCTCCAGGCCCCATTTCATCTACCACCTAACGTAGTCTGGACCACGCCACTGAGCCCATTCTACGGATGAGGGAACCACACTGATTGAGGGGAGGCCACACATAGGATGTCGCATTCCTCTCCATGCTTCAGTTTCCCCATTTATAAAATGAAGGCTTGCATCTGATGTCTCCAAGGTGCCCTCCCACTCTTTGAGGCTGAGTAGGGGGCCAGGGACAACTTACCCAAAGGAGTAGACGGAGCTAGAGTTGTAGTAAGGACCCAAGCGGGTACTGACAATGAGCTCCTTGAGCTGCAAGGAGGAAAATAATAATAACCCCCAGCATTAACCTCTCGCAGGGGCAGACGGCTGCTCAAGCTTCTGGAACATCTTATTACTTGGGCATCCTTCAGTCCTCCTGGCAACTCTGCTCCACAGAGGTGCCTGGGGAAGCCCGGGGGGTGGGGGGAGAGAGTCTTGCCCGCGGTCACCAGCAGTCATGGCTGAGCCAGGGGGCAACCCTCGTACCTCTTCCACCTTCTTACACCCCACACCCAGGCACTTTCCCTCCGCCCCAGCTCTCACTTCCACCGCCACTGACCTTCTCACCCCCTTGTCAAGAGCCAGTCACCAACTCTGAAAGCTCCTTAGCCCGCATGTCCCCTTCCTCACCTCCCCCCAGCAGCTGCAGGCACAGCCAGCCTGCTCTGATCAGTTCAACTGGCTGGAATTTTGCACATGTTCCAGTGCAGTGCTGATGGTAGGATTAAATGGGTAAATATATGTTCATAAAGCACACTGAATGGCAGAGAGGTAACATCTACACTGTCTCGTTCCACACCTCTGAGGCAGCCTCCCTCATTAACAAATGAATAAAGAGACTCTCCGGCTGAGTTCCTCAGAAGCAGACATGGAGTCAAGGACATGAGGCAAGTGACTTATTTGGAGGTGATTCAGGGCAACACCCTTGAGGGGAGCGGTGAAGAAAGATGGGGAAAGGCGGGCAGCTAGCACAAGATGGCAATGGGCAGCTTAGGGTCGGGGCAACTGTGGCTCAATCCGGCAGGCAGCCTCTGGGAGCGGTGAGGCAGCATCTAAAGACTGCCTTCCCGCCAAGGGACAATGGGCAGGGATATTTATCCACCAACTCCCAGCTCTGCTTGGCTGAGGGCTGGAAGCACATTAGCTTCCGGCACTTCTGACCTGCACAGCTGGCGGACCGCAGTGCCAGGTGCTTGCAGAAGCAAAGCTTCTCCAAAGAAGTATGCCATCTCCAGGCACGGGGGGTGAGTGTCCAGGCGATGTGGGTGGGGCCCTTTCAGCATGGACCACACTGGGCTAACTTTCCCAAGGTCACACTCCTCATAAGCAGCATAATCAGAATTTAATCCAAGTACATTTGACCCTATAGTCCATTCACTTTCCCACCGCCCTACACCCTGGCCCCTTCCTCAACATTCACCCCCACCGTGCCTAGAATTGGGGTCTGCTCTTTGAGTGCTGTAGGTGGATGGACCAGTTGGCTTGTCATGATTAGACTCCCTCCCTTCTCCTTTCTCGGCCCCAGGCCCCCTCCATCTAATCCTAGAGCCCCTCCCTTCAGCCCCCTCCCCCTCCCCGCACTCCTTCCCTACCATCTTCTGCGCTTTGGCGGTTTCACTGCGGAAAGCACTGGACTCTCGGCGGGCAAGGTCCTGGGAGAAGTGGCGATTGAGCACGCGGAGGCTGCCTGAGTACACCTGGCTGACCGTCACCTCGGCCTTGTACCCTGGCAGGGAAGGAACCAGTAGAGTTAACCAAGGGAGCAGGCAGGAAGGTGCTCCTGTCTTCCCCATGCCACCTCCTGCCACCTCGCACCCTCCGCTCAGCCTCAGCATCTCGGGCCTCCAGGGCACCCCCACCCCCACCCCCACCATCATCATCTTTTGTCATTGCCATTGTTATCACTGTCACCCAAAGTTGGTTTGGTGACAAGTTGGCCCCAAGGTGCCAGGGGAGAGGGATCAAAGGCTGGGGCTGGTACAGGGGCTGGTCTAGAGCAGATGACACGAAGGCCAGGAAACCCACATGGGCCCAGAAGGTCAAGTGCCCAGGTTAGCACCTCTGTGCCTTCTTCCATTCCTACAGTGTGTGCTAAGCATCTACTATGTGGGTGCCCTGGTAAACCAAAACAGATGTGTCTTGCTCATGGGGCTGGCAGTGGGGGTTAAGATGGGAATTACTCCCACATCCACGTGGCATGCAGGAGCCAGCTGAGAGGTGAGCCACCAAGGAGAAGCATGCTGTGCTATGGAGAGGGGGTGACAAAGAAACTTGGTTGGGCGGGGTGAACACCCTGATCTGAGATGTGAGGACTGAGAATGTAATTTGGGAAGAGGTGAGGGAGAAAAGTACCTTCTGGGCAGAGGGAACAGCATGTGTAAATGTCCTGGGGCAGAGGGAGTGTGTGGAGGATGTGGCTAAAGGCCCATTTGGCTGGAGCAGTCAGAAACAGGAAGGGGGCACAAAAGTCCTAACACAGGAACTGGCCAGGAAGACCCTTATGGGATTTTAGTCTTTGCCTGATGAGCCGGAGAAACCAGAAAAGTGGTAAAAATCAGGGATAACATCATCAAATTTCCATGTTGCAAAGATCGTTTTGGCTGATGTGCCAAGAGAGGATTCATAAGCCTAGGTTTACATCCATAGTCATTCATTCATTCATTCATACAACAACTCTTTTCTAAGAGCCTATTATATGTAGGGAATGGTCTAAAGACTTGGGAATATATCAGTCTAGCCATGAACAAAAGACTAAAGAAGAAAATCCTGCCCTTAAGAGTTTATAGACTAAGGAAGGCCACAGTGGCTCAATGGCAGAGTTCTCGCCTGCCATGCTGGAGACCCAGGTTCGGTTCCCGGTGCCTGCCCAAGTAAAAAGTAAAAAAAAAGAGTTTATAGTCTAGAAAGGAAGACAGACAACAAGCCACAAATGTAGTATGTGATGCTAGCGGTGATAGCACTGGGACCTTCAACTATAAAAATCGAGGCCAGGGAAGAAAGTGATGGACTCGGCCTCATGGATAAATATTCGGGGAAAAAGCATTCCAGGCAGAGGCATCAGCAAGTGCAAAGGCCCTGGGGCAGGAGCCCACTTGATGTGTCTGAAGACCATGAAAGAGTGAGTGATAAGAGAGCAAGAGAAGAGGAGATGGGGGGTAGGTGGGTAATACAGGCCCTTGTAAGCCCTGGGAGGACTTTAGTTTTTACTCTGAGACAGACGGTAAGTTTTAGTGCCCTGATTCACTTTATACAGCCATCCCTTCTGTTATTGTATGGAGAATAAACTCTAAGGCAGCAGGGCAGAAGCAAGGGGACCAGTGAGGAGGCAGCTGCAATCATCCAGGTGAGGGCACAGCCGGATAGGGGACAGCAGCACAGAAGGCAAGAAGCGCTTTGACTCTCGATATGTTTGGGGGCTAGCGAGACCACTGGGTTTGTCAGCAAATTGGGGGTGGGGTGTAAGAGGAAGCGGGGAGCCAGGGGAGCACCCGGAGGGATGAAAGGGCTGCCGATTGGGGTGATGCAGTGTGCCAGGTTTGGGGAGAAGAGTGAGAGCTGCATGTGAACGTTTTGGTCCCAGATGCTCCTGAGACGTCGGGAGGAGCGGCTCAAGGAAGATGCCTGGCT
Source organism: Tamandua tetradactyla (assembly GCF_023851605.1). Classification (NCBI taxonomy): domain Eukaryota; kingdom Metazoa; phylum Chordata; class Mammalia; order Pilosa; family Myrmecophagidae; genus Tamandua; species Tamandua tetradactyla. Next base: position 29,394,005 of record NC_135333.1, read on the forward strand.
AGAGATGAAAATGTGGGAGTCATAAGAGTATCAAAGTCACTTAAAGCCCAAGGGACTGGACGAGCTCACGACAGAAGTGGGCCTAGAAGAGAGGCCTTCTATGGCAAGGACTCCGAAAAGAAGCAGCCATGAGTTGAAGGCAAAAAACAAAAAACAATGCGGAGCCAGGAAAGGATTCCAAGAAGGAGGGGGTGAGCAACGTGGGCAGGTGCTGCCCATGAGCCACTGCAAGGAGGGGAATGGGTGTAAAATTTAGCAGTGAGGCGCCTTTAGAGATCTTATCAAGAGCTGCTGGAGTTTCGAGGAGCAAAAGCCAGATAAGAGGGGGTCAAAGAGAGACCTGTGGGTGTGGGGTTGGAGGCAGCAGTGCAGATTCAGCTCTTTCAAGGAGTTTGCAGCAGAGGGGAGCAGAGAAATGGGGTGGTCCCTAGGGGGCCACCAGAGGGTTTTGACGGTGGGAGCAACGAGAACCTGTTTATGCGGGAGGGTGCATCGTGTGGGCAATGGGGGTGGAGGCTGACGCCTGAGAAGGGGGCTGGCTTGGGTGCAGCTGGAGGGCGAGGTGGCCAGCGCCTCTGGAGCTTCCCTTCTGAGAGGTTCGATTTTCTCATGGATGGGTGCATGGATGGAAGGAAGTGAGAGGGGAAGGGGTGGAGGGCAGTGAGGCTTATTGCTGAAGGAGCAGGGGCCACCATGCGCTGTATTAAAGGCCCACTCCCTGGCCTGGGTGGAGCAGCCCCAGGCTGAGCACCCCGCTCCATCCCAGCAGCCAGCCCTGGCCTCAGCTGAGCAGCTTTCTGCATCAGGCTGCCTCTCGAGCAGAGCTCTGTTTTAGCAAAATCAGCCAGTCATCCATCTCCTTGCTCCCTGGAAGCTCCCCGAGGGCAGGGCATGTATCTGATTCATTCCCTGCCAAGTGCCCAGCTCGTCCTGGAGGCAAAGCCGGAGCTGGGGGGAAGGAATCCCCCTAGCCTCCCCTGAAGTGCCGCTTCTACCCTGAACCCCTCGGGTGGGTGGGGGGTGGCTTCCCCAGGCCCAGGCTTGGGAGTGCTCACCCTCTCGTTCTGCAGCCCCACCCCAGGGGGATTTACTCAGAAGCTTAATCAGGAGGAATTTAGACTCTACCAAGAAAGAATTGGCAGGTGTGTCCCTGGCGCTCCCCGTTTACCCTGGAGACTAATTATCCCGCTGCCTGAGGAGGCCTGACAGCCGCAGCACTATTTGAGGGTGCCAGCTTCCTGCCGGTGGTGAAGTGCACACGGTTTCCTCTCCCTGCCTGCGCTGCTTTGCTCCGAGCAGAATCACAAGCCACCTTCTGAATCACTGCACGCGGGTCTGAGCCAAACCTGGGGCTCCTGACACTGCCACCCCCAGAAACTGATTCTGCCCCCCCCAGACCCCTATCCCACCCTGACCTCCTCTGGGGCAGGACCTGGGCAGATCTCCATGTCCGCAGCTTCGGTTCCTTTCAACGGGCCTGAAATCCCACCATGAGATTTAATAGGAAGTTCAGTGGGAAGTTGGTGAGCTGTCCCTGCATGGCTGTTTCACATTGTAGTGGCTGTGTTGGACCCGCCGCTAAATCTCGGGGCCAGGGTGGAACCGGCATGGAGCCCGGCACAGCGCGCTCAGTAGTGAAGCCTGGATTCGTCTTCTACAGCGCGCAGGGAACATTCTTACAGGCACCGCCTGATTGGATTTATCTAGTATTGTTCATCAACCGACATACGATCTCCATGGTTTCAGAGAAAGAGGTGGCAGGTGCTCAATGGGTGTTTACTGAACCCGTGGATGGATGGGTGCATGGATGGAAGGAAGGATGGGTGAACGGGTGGGCAGGGACATGGGCCAATTGCTTCTGGGGCTCCAGGGTACAGACGGAGAGTAGGGGAGAAGGGCCAAGGTTAAGGACATGGTAGAAGCCCCGAACCTGGCCACTGTCCTCACTCGCAGGCCCCGCTCCCACTGCTGAATTCCGCACACTCCCACGCTGGGATATGAAAGCCATCTGTGTGCAGGGACACCCCAGAGGCCTAAACCCAGTGTCCTCCACATCCATCTCCATTCACGCTGAGCCCTGGAGACCCAGAAGTTCTTGAGCTGTGGCCCCCACCCTGGAGGAGCACCCCAGATGGGCTCAAGTGAGCAGAGGCACTAATTGGCACTGGGCACCATGGGCACCACTGGGCCTCCTCCAGGAGAGACAGGCTGGCTCCGAGCCCCGGGGGCAGCCCCGGAGGACTGCGGGTAGGGGAAGGCCATGTTTACTCTCCCGGCTTGTTGGTTCACAATAACGGGGTGCCGGGGAGCCCTCTTGCCCTAGCTAGTGGGGAGCTGAAGAAGTACTTGGCCTGGAGAGGAAACAGGGCCTGGTGGAACCACAGGACCTAGAAAGTAGATGAGCAGCTCCTGTTTCACAGGACAGGAAGGGAGTCTCAGAGAGAGGACGTGACTTACCCAAGTTAGCACAGTGAGCTGCCAGGCCTTGCTGAGCCTGGTTCCTGGTCGCTCCTGCTGGGCCCCCCTCGGCAATCCTGAGCCCTCCCCAGGTGCCCCTCCAGGTGGGCCCACATGGTTACCTAGGAAATACCAGAGCAGAACCCCCACTGAAGCCAGCACGACCAAGGCCAGCCACAAGGGCGCCAGGCGGAGGTAGTCCCGGACTTTCTTCTTGGGGTCCTCGGGGCCCCTGAACATCCCCTCCGGCTCTGCCTCCTCGCCATCGCCTCCGTCGCCCTGCCCGCCAGCCGCTTGGGGGGCCTTGGCCATAGGCATCCTGGCAGAGAAACAGATCAGGGTTGGAAACAGCCTGGCATTGGCAGAGGAGCCTTTGTTAAACACCAACAGTGAACAGAAGGGAACAGCGCCCTGCCTGTTGGAGGAAAGTCTCTATGAACACGATTCTGCACCCATTGTACAGATGAGGAAACTGAGACACAGAGTGCTTAAGTCACAACTCAATCCAGAATTTTCCCAGCCTCATCTTCCAGATGTGATTTTGATATCTGACATTTACTACCAGTCACATATTCACAGATGATATAAACCAAAGCTCAGAGAGGCTAAGTAAGCTACTTGCCCAGGATCACATAGCAAGTAAGTGGGTTGAGCCCAGTTGTCGAGCTCCCTGCTCTGTCCACTACTTCGGCTACTTCTTGTAAATGAGCTGTTAATTAATAAATCGTGATTAAATCACAACTGACCATTGCCCCCTCTCTGTGCCCCAAGTCGGCAGCTCCATCTACAGACCCTCCCCTCTGCCTGTAAGCAAACTTCTGGCTCTCAGGCAGGTTTTCCCACAGTATAGAGAAAGGTCTCCCAGGAGAGCACAGAGTCCAGACCACTGGGCAGTTCACCTTCTCTCACTGCATAACTAAATTGCCACTCGACTCTAAATACATCCCCAGAAGCTGCGGGGGGTGGGGGGCGCTCAGGGAGAACAGCCCTCATTTGAGCTGTCTAAGCTTGTTTTTTATTTATTTTTTAATTAGAGAAGTTATGGGTTTACAAAACAATCATTCACACACACACAAAAACAAACGGAACAATCATGCACCGAATACAGGATTCACACACACTGCCCCACCCCCAACACCCTGTATTGGTGTGGAATAGTTGTTACCACGGATGAGAGCATTTTAATAATAATTGCACTTTTTTGTAACAGTGACCTTTGTTAGAGTTGATGAAAGATGATTAAAATCCTACCATTATCTCTCATCCATACTTTACATTAGGTATATTTTTCCCCATATACTACCCTCTTATTAACAGTAGTATCACATCTGTAATTACTCATGAAAGGATATTCTTATACTTGAAGTATTAACTGCACTCCATCATCTATAATAGGGTTCACTGTGTTGTATGGTTTTGTGCTTTATCTTTTAATTTTTATTCTCGTAATACAGACATCCTAAAGTTTCCCTTTTAACCACAGTCACATCTATAGCTCAGCGCTGCTGATTACACCCATGATAATGTGCTACCATCACCACCATCCATTTCCACATCAGCCTAAATAGAAATTCTGCACAAGTGATAAGCTTGGGTTTTTACTCGGTGCGGGGGGGGGGGGGGTGGTTTCTGAAAATGGGTCTCCTCTGCAGTGCTCAAAGTCCTACCAGGTGGCTCTGAGGACCCCTGGCCTCTTCCCTGCTGACCCTCTTGGGACAGGGTCCCTGGTGTCCACCACGGCAAGTGGCCCCCATCAGATGCAAGGAAGGGAGAGGCTGCAGGGGACTCTCAGCCAGGCATGGTACAAACCACCCCCTCACCCAGAGGACCTGGACAAATGGGGGTGGGGGCAGCTGGCTTTTGCTGGGCCAGAGCAAGGGATGATTATTCTTTTTCTTTTTTTTTTCATTATTTTATTGAGAAAAATCTTCACATACATACGTTCTATCTACGGTGCACAATCAGTGGCTCACAATACCATCACATAGTTGTGTATGTATCACCATGATCATTTTTTAGAATGTTTGCATCACTCCAGAAAAAGAAATAAAAAGAAAAAAGAAAAAGCTCATATATACCATACCCTTACCCCTCTCTCTCATTGACCACTAGAGTTTCCAAACACCCAGTTTATTTTACCGTTTTCCCCCCCAGTATTTATCTATTTATTTTCACCCCTATTTTTTACTCATCCCTCCATACCCTGGGTATAAGGAGCACCAGACACAAGGTTCTCACAATCACACAGTCACATGGTAAACGTCACATCCTTGTACAATTGTCTTCAAGAGGGATGATCATTCCTGCCACGAGTGTGGCAGTGCTGTCCTCGGCCCCAAGGCCCACGGCACCCCAGCAGGAAGCACCAGCCCTCTTTACAGCCAGGGAGCTGGGGACTGAGCGGCAAAGACACCTGCCCAAGGCCACCCAGCGCACCCCAGTTCCCAGTGCAGAGCTGCCTCTCTGTCCTGGGTGCGTCACACATGGGCCAAGGTGGCTGTCCCATGATCTGATTGTGGGGCGCCCCTCACCCTCTCAGGCCCAGGACCTCCCTCCACCAGAGGTGGCCGCACCCCTGTTCCACTCTCTAGTCTGGATCACCGAGGAGCTCTTCCTAGAAAACTCACACACAGGGATTCGGGGAGCACAGAGGCCATGCATTAAGTCTCAGCTGCCGCTGTTTCCAGTGCTTCATATGCACTTTCTCTCCTAACTACGCAGACCTTCTAAACCCCAGTCCACAGGTGAGAAAACCGAGGGGCAGACAGTCTGAGCAGCTGCTGTCAAGCTCACGAAGTTGGTAAGCAGCAGAGTCAACCGGCAAACCCAAGCAGTGTGTCTAAGGCATGGGGCTCTGCACACCACCCTCCCTGCCTCGTAGACCATTGGCATAGAGTCGGGGAAAGCAAGGCATGGAATGGTCACTTGGTTAGTTCCAAGCAGTGCCCAAAGGGACAGTCCAGGGAAGAACCCTCCGTCGGCCTCACCCCTCCCTCCCTGGTGCCCCAGGCGAGTCCCTCTCTCTGTGGCTGTTGCCTCCCTGATAAATCTCCCCTCTGCTGCCATCAGCTCCAGCCTGGACTCCTGAAGCGCCCTCCTAACTGGGCTCCCTGCCTTCCCTCCCCTCCTTCCATGCATCCTCTGCCTGGTCTCTGCAAACACCTCCCTGCCCAGCGCCAATCACTCACCTCCTCAGGATCCTTTCTCAGCTCCCAACCACCTACGAGCCTAAGCCCTGGCACCCTCGGTACCTGAGACCCTACATCCTGAGGCCGCCGCCGACCCCCCCTTCTAGCCCTCACTTCCCTCGTGCCCACTACCTCCACAGCCTGCGAAACCCCGTGTTTGCCTGAAGCCCCTGAGGAATCCAAGGCCAGCTGCCAGGTGATGAGTTCCAGACCTGGCAGGTAAGCTGCCTCCTGCCCTGGCAGCCCTCAATCAGATCCGCTCCAGGCCTGGCTTTTGGCCTTGTCTCTCTCCTCCACAGGAAAGGGAGGCCCTTGGGGCAGACCCTGTGTTTTGTTCACTGATTCACCATAGAACCCAGCACAGCGTCAGCCACATGGATGGATGATTGGTGAACGAGTGAGTGAATGAATGAATGCAGCCAGGCCTCCAGACTCCTGGCACAGTGCTCTCTCTCCATACATCTTGCTGCCTCCAGGAAGCAGGAATTGTAAGGCTTGGAGGGAGGGCTTGGAAGAAGGTGCTGGCCTATGGAGTCCTGAATTCAGTTACTGCATCTCATTTTTCAGTGCCAGGCTCTGTGCTGGGCTTGGGGGGGGCCACTGGTGAAAACAGGAGACCCTGTTCTCACCCTCTCAGGGCTTATCATCCAGCAGCAGAGAGCAGCAACGGACAGTCGAAAAGATGACCATGCCACCCCTGCCTTTCACTGTCACACAGTGCTCCCCACTGTCCCTAAGGTCCATACAGACAGAACGGTCCATGGCTCTAACTTCCAAAGGCGCCCAGAACCCAGCCCTTTCACTGCTCCTTCCATCCTGGTCGCCATCATCTGCCACTTCAGCTGCAACCAGAGGCCACCCCCTCTGGGGAACTCCCATACAAGTGCCAGAATGGTCCTTTCAGCCTCTGCCCTGTTCCCAACCTTCCCCAGGCCTCCATCCACCTAGAGCATAAATCCAAGGTCCTTGTCAGAGCCCCCAAGGGTATGTGACAAAGTCCTTGCCCACCTTTCTGTCCTCTCCCTCCCTCTGATGCAGCCACGCCCATCTCTTTGCTGTACCTCCAACAACCAGGCACACTGCCACCTCAGGGCCTTTGCACTTGCTCTTTCTCTGCCTGGGACGCTTCTCCTTCAGTTTGCCTCATGGCCACTCTAATCCTGCACCTCCTTTAAGTCTTTACTCAAATGTCATTTCTGCAGAGAGGCCTTCTCTGACCCCTCCTTTCACCCCCAATCTTTTGCTTGCTGCATCTTTCTTTACGGCACTTCTTGAGATCTAAACTGCATGACATGCTTATTCATTCTTTGCCCATTCCCTTCCTGGCTGCAAACTGTGTAAGAGTAGAGGCTCCACTCTGTCCCCTGAGGTGTGTCCAGCTCTTGAGTTGGCCACTCCATAACTGCTGTTGCACAAACGAATGAATGAGGGCCCAGCTCCAGCCTACATAGCTGCCTGGGACCTGGCCCATTTCTTCCCCCTCCTTGCTCCTCTCCTTTCTGTTTCCCTGCTGTGCATCCAGAGATATTAGACTTCTACTGGTTATCAAGTCTAATAATGAGAACGATAGTGAACATTTGTGGGTCAAGGGCTCTTAGCCAGCCCTCACTTGCCACCAAGCCAATGCACGTTGTTCCCTCTGCCCGGCCCCCACCGTCTGACCTCCGAGTCTCTCCAGCTGCTTTCATGGTCCGTTCAGGTCTCATCAGCTCAGTACCGCCTCCTCCTGGCAGCTCCCCGAGAGCACGCCAGGAGGGTCAGCTGCCCCTGCAAAGCCTCCTGGGCCTCCCCATCACCACGCAGTTCACCTTGTGGGAGTTTTCTCAGTCCCCCCATGGTGGACCCCTGGAAGGAGGGGCTGTGCCCCAGGTGCCAAGGGGCTTGAAGAGTTCTGCCCTGCTCTGACTATCTGAACCCCACAAAGGCACCCACGCCTCCCCCTCTTCTGCCATTCTGACCACTGCAGGACCCTCAGTCTTCCTGCTGGAGGCTGAGCTGTGGGACAGAGCCCAGCAGAGGGCCGGACGCCGGCAGGGACCGATTTAGATTCAACCCCTCTACATGGAGCTCCTGCTGTATACCAAGCCTGGGCCGGGCGACTCTGCAAGGTGAGTTCCATTTCAGCCTCCAGCAGCCTGGGATGTTTGCTTGGCTATCTCTATTTACTGGTTGGAGAAACTGAAGCAGGTTACTGAGCAAGAACACTGATCTAGGACCGCAGGAAGCACTGTTCCATGAGGCCAATGGGGCCTAGAGTAAACCTCTACCAGTCACTTTCACCGTGTGTCCCCGCCCCGGAGTGTGGGGAAGTGAGTGAAAGTCCCTTGCAGCACACAAATACACAGACACACACACATACATAGAGGTGCACTGAGGCAAGCACACCCACCTACTTGTCATACACAAACTGCAGGTGCACACCTGTACATCACACACACGTGTGTGCACACACATACACAACGCCAGCTGCTTTCAGTTCTGAGCCTGTGAGTTAAGGGGCCCAGGGGCTGAGGTCAGCACACAGGGGCGAGTGCGGGACTTTGTTTCTGTCGCCACCCTGGAAAGCCCATGTGGAGTACCTGATGTGGAGGGGCAGCACGTCCAGACCTGCAGAGCAGCCCCACCAATCAGGCCTCTCCCCTCCCCACTGTGTCAGCCCGGAGCCCACAGGCCTGGCAGGAACCACAGGCCTGACAGTCCCCAATGCCTGAGGCCCCTTCACAGCCCTGGTGCCTGACGCTGCACCTAACCCTGCTCTGGCCTGTCCTTCCTCCCCCAAGCCAGCTCTGCAGAGCTCTCGCCTCCCGCCTCACCGGCCCACTCTCTGGCCAAGGCAGCTCCGCAGGCCTGGTCTCCGAGTAGCACACACAGCTCCTGCCCTAGGGAGCCAGGCCCGGCTTTCAGAGTGGACGTCGTCACCAGACCATTCATAGATCCTGGCCCCCCGCCCTGAAGGTCCCCGCTTACCTCTGGGAGCGGCAGGTGGATGCAGGACTTCTGTGCAGGCCTCGGGAGCCTCTGTTTGTCCAGGCCAAGGTCTCCCCACCCCCACCCAGCTGGCCTGGCCTAGATCAATGGCCCAGAGCCATCGCCCGGGTGTCTGGCCCTTGTGCCCTGTGGCCTGTGGCCCTGCGCTCCATGGGCCTCCTGCTGGGTCCAGGACAGCCCTGTGACTGAGCGCAGGTAAACAGGCAGGAGGCAGGAGGCAGGCGGTACCCACCTGTCCGCCCCGCCCCATGGGCACCCAGAGGCAGGCAGGCAGGTGTGGGAGATCTGAGCTCTCCCCTGAGGCCTGTTGCCTGGTGACATCTGCCTGGTTACCCCCCCGGGTCCCTGAGCCTGAGGTAGGGCGGCCAAGGACTGGGGGCTGTGCAGAGTCCTCGCGGGTGCTGGAAGGGGCTCATGCAGCTCTCTTTACCTGGACAGGTGAGACCAGAGGAGACCACTGGCCCAAAGGAGAGAAAAGGAGGCTGGCTAGCTCATGTACTCTGGGGACCAGGGACAAGAATGGAGGGGACGGTGGGGATCGACGCTTTCTGTTGAGCTGGGAATGACTTGCCGTCCTACCCGGATCTAGAGCGCTGGGTTGTCTGTTACATGGCCAACGACCACATGTGGCCCTCGAGCCCCTGGGATGTGGCCAGGCTGTATGAGTGTGATGCACACACCGGGACCCAAAACTCTGTGCCAAAATAGAATGTGAAATAACTCAATAATAATTATTTGCATTGCTTGCATGTTGAAAGGATACTATTTGGGGTTAGAGAAAATATATTAATTAATTTCACCTGCTTCTTTTTCCTTGGTTTTTAATGTGACGGCTAGAAAATTTAAATTGCACCTGTGGCTCCCGTGATGGTTCTGTTGGACAGTGCTGCTGTAGAGATGATGGGTTTGCGCCAAACCATGAGTTAGGAACCAGGGCGTCTGGGGTGTGAGGGGTGACGTGTCTGTCCCCAGTAGGGAGGGTGACTTCAGGCAATGTGTGTCTCAATCGAGTGGGCACACCTGAAACCTCGTGTGCTGTGGTGTGTTATAGGATGTGGGGGAGGCAGTGTGTGCAGGGGAACTCTGTGTGCGTGTGTGTGTGTGTGTGGCATGATGGGATGTGTGTGCGTGTTTTGTGGGAGGCAGTGCGGTATGGGTGAATCTGTCCTATGCTTGATTTTGTCCTAGCTGGTAACCCAGGTGGTCAGCTGGCCCCGCCACGTTTTAGTCGCGTGATCCTGGGCTGGTACCCTGACTCTTTGAACCCATGGCTTCCTCATCTGTCAAAGGCACAAAATGAACCCCACCATGACAACTTGAGATAAGGCACGTGAGAAGCCTCTGTTGCGGGAGGTGCCCAGAGGAGCTCAGCTAGCAGTCCTCCGTACGCTACGGTGCCGGCTGCAGCACAGAGCAAGCGTAGTGGCTGCGTGCGTGGCTCCTCCCTTCACGTGGCTCCTCCCCGCACGTGGCTCCTCCCCCGCGTGGCTCTTCCCTGCGTAGTGCAAGTAGCTCCCGTGGGTGGGGGGCACTGCGGGGCTGGTTAGGGATTTTGGGTAGGGGCACCCTCCCTCACCTCCTCCTTTTCCTCAGCCCTCCTGGGGTCCCAACTCCTGCCCGTGGGCCTAAACCTGACCCGGGGACCGAGGACCCTTGCCTTGCCCCAGTCCTGGGCATTTCCAACCGTTCGCCTTCCCAGGCCCTGGGTCCCACATGCTGCAAACTTTTCCAGGGAGAGGTGCTTGGGAAGAGAGCAGGGAGGGGGCCGTGGAGACCGAGGCACCCCGAGCCCTGCCTCCAGCCTGCTCCTTCCTTTGAAGGCAAAGGGCAAGCGGGGGACCTTGCACAATCAATGTGCCCTGTACCTCGGGCATCGATTGGCCGCAGCCTGGGGGGAGGGGCGGGCCTCTGCACCCCACGGAGACAAGGGCCTCGGCTGTCTTATCTCCTGTGGGGTCCTGGCCTAGAATGGTGCCTGGCTAGTGGGGAAATAAACCCTTGTTGAGTGAATGGATGAGAGCTACTGCCAGCCCCTTCAGTGGTAAGTGGTAATATTCCAGCCTGCTTTCTGATGGGGAAGAGAGTGGGAGTCAGGCTGGGGAGGCGGGGAGACAGCGGGAGGGCCGCCCCCTCCCTAGGCAGCCGGCCTGAGGGACAGCGGGTCTCGGATCTCCAGGAGGCCATGGGTGCAGAAAGAACAGGACCACTTGGGCCAAGAGTCCAGCCTGCCCTGGAGAAGATTCTCTGGAATTTCAGCCTCTTTCTGAAACCCTCAGGGGAAGTCCGCAGACTTGAGGCCCCGGGACTGTGGCAAGGGGCGGGCTGCATTTTCTCCAGCCAGACACTGTCTAGACAGGTGTCTAGGAGGACGGAGCCCAGGAGGCAGAAGCAAGCTGGCTGGTGACATCGCCTGGGACCAGATTTTCAAAGGCTTCCGCGCGGTGTCAGCCCTGCGCCCTCAGGTCACTGCTGGGGCTCACCCTCTCTCCACACCGAGGATCCGTCACCCGCACGTGCTCTCCTCACACAAATCCGCAGAGGTCATTACTGCTCCCTTCTGTCCCACAGCCTCTGGAGCCTTGGGCTGGGGGGCCCACTGCCGAGAGGAAAGGAAGGCCTCCGGCTGCTTGCTGCCGTGGCTTCCCCCCCGGCGGCCACCCCAGCACCCATGTCCATTGCATGGTGAGCCCACCACAACCCGCCTGCTCGCTTGTTACAGGCTCTCAGCCTGGAATGCAGGGCCGACCTGCACGGCAGGGGCCTGGCCCACCCAGAGCACAGCTGACCCTGGGGGCAGGGGTCACACACAGCAGACCTAGGACAGGTGCTCGGCCCCAGGCTCCTCTGTCCCACTGGAGCACCTAACGGAGGACGGGACCCTCAGCAGTATTACGGATGCTCGAAAGGAGCTTCAGGAAAGTGAAACTGTCAGGATAGCCTGTCAGCAAGCTAAGCATGACACCTCATGGGGGTCACCGCTTCGGCAACCCCCCTTCCCTCCCCTGCAGCAGTTCTGGGTTCCCAAGAGCCCTTCAGGCTCTAAGGCTCTATGGCTTTGTGACACGTGACTGCTCTCCTTCCCTAAAAAGAAAAGTGTCACTTGCAACCTGGGGTCCTGGCCTCTGACCTCTGTCTATAGAGCCAGCATGTGGAGGAACTGATCAGTCCGCTGGCCTGTCCCCACTCTGCTTTCCCAACCGAGTAGTCAGGAAGCTGCTGCTGCTGCAGGGGCTTGGGGTTGGAGAGGCGCTGTCTCAAGCCATGTAGGCAATGCAGGATGGAAACTCTGCATGTCACGCAGCCTGGCCTGGTGTCCTCTGCCCTGAGTTTCCAACAGGAGGGGTTCCGGGGACAGGTAGTGAGACCGACGCCCAGAGGGGGTGGGCGGCGGGTGCACCCAAGAAAGTGTTGGAGCCCAAGTACCTACCCAACACCTGGTCCTGTACGCTTTCCCATGTATTATCCAAAAATACATTTCAAAACACTTTTTCAAGGGCAACATCATTAATATGAATACAAGATCTTAGGTATGGGAGTTAAGAATTTCCAAGAGGCAAGGAATTTCACTTTTCAGGACTTTTATTTCATTGCCCTAAAATGTGGCTGCAGCGTAGACACCGCCACTGCAGGCAGCGCAGCTCTGGATTCTGGCTCTTGCCTTCCAAGGGAACCCCGTGCAAGGGCTTGGAGGGTCTCCCAGGAGTCTCTGTTCTGCTGCCCTTTCATACAAAGCCCACAGTCTTCCCTGGGGGCTGCTCTTCTCCTCAAAGATCCGTGTTATCGGGACAGCTGTTGAACTTGGTGATGATCTTGAGAGATGCTCCAGTACCAGTGGGTCTTCTCCCTTTTTCTGGCCATTGTGCTCCAATTTTTGTGCAAGTCCAGGTTCTCAAACCTCTGTAGGAGCCTCCCTCCCTTTCTCCCTTCTTTTCTTTCTCCTTCCCTCTCTCCCTCCCTCCACCCTTCCACCCGTCCTTCCCTTTTACTCTTCCTTCTTTCTTATCTTCCTTCCTTCCTTCCTACCTCTCTTCTTTCCTCCTCTTTGCCCATTCACCGGTCTACACATTCATTACACAAACATCCTGCACCGAGGGCCTAAATGCAGTGATACACAGGACACTGAAGGTCCTGCTTTGGAGGGGGCACAGCAGGACTCAGAGAGCACATGGAAGGAGAGCAGGGGCACTTAGCTTCTGGAAGAAGTCACCTTACAGTAAATACCAAAGGATGGTTTTCCTTCCTTCCTCCGCATCCAGCATGCAGATGCATTTTACTTGGCTCTGCCTGTGTGTCAATTTTTTTTTTTTAATTTAGTGGCCTATTTTTAAAGATTAGGATGTATCCCATAAAAGTTGCATTTTTAGTATCTCTTAAAACTTTTCCCATAAAAGCTGCATTTTTAGCATCTTTCCCAAACACAGCAGCAATTAGCAGAGGCTGCCCTTGAGCAAATTCAGTTGGACACAGACCACACCCCTCCCTATTGTCTCACACAGTGTGGGTTAAAAACACAGGTCCTGGAGTCATACAGGCCTGGGAGTTAGAAGCCTGAATTTGAGTCCTGGCTCTACCACTTCCAAGCATGCAATCTTGAGCAAGTTACTTGATCTTACTGAGCCTCTGTTTCCTCACTTAGAAAATAAGGACAATAATCATGCATGTTGTGAAGAATTTAAACAGTGCCTGCACCTACTTAGAGCTCACTGCATGTCCACTGGCATCGTTTTCACCATAGTTGTATTATCTGTCCCCTCATCCCCTGTCAGCATCTGACTTTGGGATTCTAGAAGTAGAGTTTTGTTGTTAGTTTCACATTTGCATAAATCACAAGCAATAGAATTCGTTTGCTGACCTATTCGGTCCTGGGAGATTGCTTGTGACTGGTGCTATGGCAGGTGTCACCCTGCATCTGTCATGGGAGTCACTGGCCCCTTAGTTGCATATCCACCCAACCCTGTGAGGTCGGTCAATGACAAGCCCTGTTCTAAGCAATCCCAACCCCATCAAATTTAAACATCCAATTTGAACAGTGCAAGGTACACAGCAGTGGCTCAATAGATGTATCTGAATGAATGAGTAATGAGTTGCCTGCCCTGGGGTGGGTTACCAAGCAGGTCACATTAGCTTTTCCTAACCAGTACTCCCTAATGCTTTTAAAACTGAAATGGGAGTGGGATGGAGGGCTCTGTGGGTGAATCTGCTGGGTCATTTTGCCCAGAAGGAGTGGGTCCCCTGTCGCATCCTTCCAGCCATCACAGAGCAGATTAGTTCAGCCAGAAGACAGCTTAACGGTAAGACAGAGTCCGTTCCTTCACTCTCTTCAACCCATTTTACAGGTAGGGAGCCTGAGGTGCAAAAGGGGCAAGTGGGACAGATCAAGGCTACACAATAGCCTTGGCCTTGAACCAGCCTGGTGGCAGCTAACACGGCCAGATTTGAGAGGCACTGGAAGACCCCCATATCTTTCTTTTAGCATTTGTCACACTGCCTGGAACACCCCACTAAAGTCCCTTTGGGTCTTTGCAACACTTCTATGCAGGGTCACTCCTGAGAGCAGGAGTGAACCCTGAGGAGTAAGAGGTAAGAGAAGGCAGGAAGGTGGGAGAGTGGGAGATGGAACCCACCTACAATGGGTCCAGGTCAGGCCCTGTCCTAAACAGCCTCACCGAGACAACTGGAGTGACATCTATTGGGAGGCAAGCCCCGAGCCAGCTGTGTCCACCCCTACTTCCCTGCCTGACATGCCGGACCTCCCAGCCTCACCCAGTCGCCACTTCTCTCCTAAGTACTTTCCGTACCCTCTTTTCATCCTCTCGACACTAACTGGGGTTCTTCTCTGTTACCGAGGAGAAAACTGAGGCCTGGAAGAGTTGAGGAATTTGTCTGAGGTCCTAGCTAGAAAGCGGCAGAGCCAGGACTTCGCAGGCCATCCAGCTCCAGAGCTAGCGCTTTAACCGCCACACACACTGCCCCAAGGAGACCGTCGGGACCGCCACAGCAGCACGGGGCATTCTGTCCACTGCGGTCTCCCAAGCACCTAGCACCGTGCCTTGCTCGTAACCGGGCCTCAGTAAATGCGTGTCAAGGGCAGGAAGGAAGGAATCTGCAAGAACAATTCCTCCCTCTTCCCAGAACCACCCTCTACCAACTATTTCTGAAGCCAGCTGAACTCCAGCAAAGACCCTGTCACCCATACCCTGTCCATCACGCAGCTCGCCTTCCCCATCAGAGCCTTTCCATGCCAGGCATTTCCGAATAAAGGCTTGTGCTAATGGGACTCTGGCTGGCTTTCTTCCCTCTTGTCAGACAGGGCAGAAGCCAGGGACCTCTCTGTGGCCGGCACCTGGCAGCAGGCCAGCTGCGCAGTGGGGTGGAAGAGAAGGCATCTTCCGCCCAGCTCCTCCTCCCCTCTGCGTCCTGGCTTCCTGGAATCGTCCCCCCGCCAAACCTGCACCCCTCTCCTCACTCAGCACTTCCTGCCTGTGTTTTCACACCGCCCCCCCACCCCAACCCTAACCCAGGCTCTGTGATGGGAGCTGACAGCCTAGGTAGGGTGTGTCATACCCATAGTGGTGGAAAATGTCTATGAGCCAACCTGACAAGGGGATGTCCCGGGGCAGTCACAGGGCTCTCAGCCGCAGGTGCTGAGCTCAAGTTTAATCAACACCCCCCACCCCCACCTCCATGACCCCCAGGCAGCAGGATGCAGGGCAAGAGACCAGCAGGGCGAGAGACCAGGGTTCCTTCCCCGTTCTGCCAAACTCGCTGTGTGGCCCCAGACACGTCACCATGCTCTCTGGGCCTTGTCTCCTCATCTGTGAAACTGGGTGCAAGATCCCTGTCCCCCCAGTCTCTCGGAGTGATGAGGTTATATGAGGACTAGACATGCGCACACTTGACACACTGCAGGAAGTGCCCATGTGAGTGCTGAAGACTGCCTGGGTTCAAATCCTACACCCTCCAGGGTCTAGGTGTGGGACCTTGGGCAAGCCACTCAACCACTCTGCCTTAATCATCTCCTCTGTGAGAGCAGTAGCTCCCCTGTAGCACTGTTGCAAGGGCCAAGTGCTTAGAACAGAGCCTGATGCAAGCTGAGTGCTCAGTAAATGAAGCCCCTGACATCAAAGGACTAAGAATGTTCCACTGTGGCCCTTGCAGGGACTAAAAGCTCACAGCTAGACCCTTCCCACTGTCCAGTGAGAAAATCCAAATGACTGAAACAGTGGCTACTAATAAGAACAATTCTTCCCTCTTCCGAGAACCATCCTCAATAAACTATTCCACACCAGCTGAATACCAGCTCAGCCACCTCATCCTCCTTCCTCAACTGAGAGCTCTCCCCCAAGTTACAACCCTCCTCCCCCAAGTTACAACCCTCCTCCAAGTTACAACCCTCCTTCCACAAATTAGAACCCTCCCCCAAGTTAGAAGCATCCCCCCAAGTTACAACCCTCCACCCCCAAGGTACAACCCTCCTTACCCAAGTTAGAACCTCTTTCCCCAGCTGACATTTCCAAATAAAAGCTTGCACTACAGGGATCTACTTGATTTTCTTCCAAGCTACAGTCACTACTCCTCTATCCCCAGAATGTAGCCCAGAGGCTCCCCAAACTTGATGGGTGATGATGACCGAGGTGGCTCAAGAGGAGGACAGTAGGAGGAAGTAATCATTTCTCCCTGGGACAAATCCGAGGGTCTCCCAGAAGTGGTGACGCCTGAGGGATGAGCCTGGGGTGGGGGCGGACGTCTGGGCGGCAGAACTAGTTCAAAATGAAGGAGCAGCAGGTCCCAAAGCAAATGAATTTGTTTTGACTCCTGCCCACACACCCCACCCCCAGTCCCACTCCAGCCTCCACCTCTTGCGGGGAAATGCACGCCATCCTGGTCACAAGCCACATTTCCATGCGGCACCTGGACACATGGGGCTGGGAGGACACTTAGAACTCATCCGGGCTGACTGCCCCATTCACAGACTTGTGAGGCCCAAGAGCAGGTAGGACCTGGCTGAGCCCTCCCCACCCCCCCCAAACCCCCCCATTGGCTCCCACATTATAGGGAGCCCCTGGATGGTCAGGTCGGGGCATGGCGTAGTCAGGTGTGGCCTTTAGCAGGGTCCCCCTGGCAGTCCCTGAGGAGTTAAGACTGGAGGAGCAGGGGCGGGGCAAGCATGGGCCAAGGAGGAGGCCAGGGCTGCGGCACAGTGCGGGGGATGGGAGCCAGACCTGCGGTGGGTGGGGGGGGGAGGCAGGCAGAGCTGGTCAGAGCGACACTGGTCAGCTGGGGAGGGGCAGGGGAAGAAACCTCCTCCATAGGGAGGAGAAGGGAGGAGGCAAGGGCAAGAACTTCTTGACCAGCAGTGCCCTCGGCCACAACTCCTGGACACTGCTCAACTTCATCAGCCCACACAGCTGACCAAAAAGCTGCTCCCCCAACCACAGTCCCAGAATGTAAGGTGCTGCTCTTTTTTTGAAATTGGCTGCCAGGAAAAAAATACAATCAATGCAAGCTAGGGTCTATAGTCAACAGTAACACTGTAATCTGCTTCCACTGAATGTGACTAAGGCATTATGCCACAAGAAAATGTCAGCAGGCGGGGGTGTGGGGAAGCAGTATGGATTCTTTGTGGAAGAAAAAGAAATCCAACTTACCTTGGATTGTATGATGTGTGAATGAAACTTTAAAAACAAAGGGAGAAAAAAATGCTAGAGAAAATGCGGAGAAAGAGATGCACCTATTCACTGTCGGTAGGGAAATGAGAGGTGCAGCCCCTTGGAGGGCAGGGTGGTGGTTCCACAGGAGGCTAGGGGTGGGGCTCCCATAGGATCCTGTATATACCTGGAGGAACTGAGTGTGAGGACACGAGTGGACATTTGCACACTGGTGTTTCTGGTGGCAGTGTTCCTGGTCCACAATGAATGGAGGTGGCCTAAGGGTACAGTGGGTGAGGAACGGAAGGGGGAGCTATGGTATGTATATACAATGGACTACTGAGCGGCTGCAAGGAGAATGAAGTTGTGAGGCATACAACTAGATAAATAAACCTTAAGGACTGTATGTGAATGAAATGTCAGAAACAAAAACACAAATATTATCATGCCTCACTCATATGGACTGACTATAATATACAAACTCTGTGAACTGGAGAAAAACAAACAAAACTCAGTGAACTGAAGTCAAGAGCATGGGTTGTCAGGGGCAGGGCCTGTTATAAAGGGTCCTACATTGTAAGCTCTTACAGCAGTCATATATATTTAGGAGGTGTAACTGTTATTTCTAAATTCTGAGATACTGAGCTGTTAGTATATAACCTGGGCGTTCCCAGAAACTCCAGGTATTTATATGACACCTGAGACTCAGAGTTAGAGCTCTGAAGCTATGAAAATCAGCATTATTTAGAATAATTACATTGTTTTAGAACTTCAACTTCTGCGTGACACCAAAGGGAGAGATGTTTATTTGGTACAAAATTTATATTTGGTAGCACATTATCTTATTTATCTTGTAAAGTCAGTTTAGTTGAACACCATAAGTACATGAAATCTTGAATAGACCGTGAGATTTTGTTGGTTTGTCCAGATTAGTGTGATGCTCTGATATATCCCAGAATAATTTGGACAATGAATAAAGAAGTATTTGCAAAGTCCCCTTGGGGAACTGGAGAGAAAGGAGAAAATATTCAACTTCTCCATATGAAAAATTTGTGATATTCTTGCAAGCAGTGGGGACAACCAGATCAATAGGCTGAGCCCTCGATCTTGGGGTTCAACCCTATGACACTTATTCCTGCAAAGGATAGGTTAAACCTACTTAAAAGTATGGCTAAGAGTCACTCCCAGAGAACCTCTTTTGTTGCTCTCTTTCTCTAAGACAGTTCAGCAGGTGAACTCACTGCCCTCCCCTCTACATGGGGCATGACTCCCAGGGGTGTAAATCTCCCTGGCAACATAAGACAGAGCTCCCGGGATGAGCCAGGACCTGGCATCAAGGGATTGAAAAAGGCTTCTTGACCAAAAGGAGGAAGAGAGAAATGAAACAAAATAAAAACTCAGTGGCTGAGTTATTTCAAACAGAGTCAAGAGAGTATCCTGAAGGTTATTCTTATGCATTATACAGATATCACCTTTTTAGTTTATGGTACATTGGAGTGGCTGGAGGGAAGTACCTGAAACTGTTAAGCTGTGTTTCAGTAGCCTTGATTCTTGAAGACTTTACAAAGATGTAACTTTTACAATGTGGCAAAAAACACCTGTGGTGTGGAATCAGCAAAACTGTCTCCTATGCAGCCTTGTATATGCACAGGATCTAAAGCTCCAGGGCCAGACAGCTCTGGGTTTGAATCCTGGACTGGCTACCTACAACTGGCTGCATTTCTTAACCTTTTTGACCCTTGGTTTCTTTATCTGCAAAAGAAAATCATGATACCTGCCTGGGAGGGTTATTTTTGGGTAACAAGAGATGATGCTTGGGAACTGCCTGGCACAGTGTCTGGAATATCACTATTAGTTTTCTTTCCCCTTTTAAATGTGCTCCTTGATCTTTTTTGAAGTTAGCCAGTATGTAATAAGGAGAACAGTGGTGGGTTATTCATCCTAGTTCTGGACTGTTTCCACCATAATTTATGGATAATGGGGGTGGAAGAGTTGAGGAGGTGAAGGAACAGCTCCAGCTGAACTAAGAAGAAACCGGAGAGTCTAGAAGCTCTCCCACCTCTCCTACCTGTTTTCTTATCCCCTCAGATCTGCAGTGGTTGCCTCCTGCTTTCCGCTCTGCATCTGGTGGTTCTCCGGGGGCCCAGGGAAGCCTGCTTCCTGGCTGGTGCCCACTCCATTCGCCTGCAATCTGACCCAGCCAGGCCCTTTTTCTCCTTTACTCCTTCCACACCTGCCAGCTGCTTCTTCCTTGTCCCATCTCCAAAGATCTGCACTCTAAACCACTCTGGACTTGACACACTGTGGCTTTGGGCCCATTGCTTCCTCGCCCCCTGGTGTAAGGTGACACTTTACTCCGCTCATGGCCAGCTCAGATCTCTTGCCAGACCTGGTGGAGATAGCTTGGCTCCCTGAACTCACCTGCACCCAGGACTTTCTCAGCTTTCCAGCCTCCATCATCTTGACCTCAGTTTTCTCTGCCTGGAAAATGGGAATCAGGAATAATAAAAGCTTCTTTTGTAGAAGGGACTTGAGGGTTTATCTAGTGCAGAGATTTCATTAAGAACTCACTCTGAATAATCGCCAGCTGCCTACAAGTACACATTGCTGAATCTAGAGCTGCACCTAGGATCCACAGGTAGTAGGGTCACCATTCAGTAACAATGTTTGTTATGGACGGGGGAAGTCAATTGGCAATGTCAGCCATGAGTGCACCTTTACGAACCTCGAGAACTGTCATCCCTGATTTGGGCCAACTTTTTAAAGTCATGCACATTGAAAAAAAAATCTGCATATTTTCCATCAGGTGGGATATCTCCTCAAGCATGGGACCCATGAGACATAGGCATAAGACCGGGTCAGATAGTGCTTCAACACAGAACAAGACAGATCCAACTTCAATTCATGAGAAATATTTCCTCTTTTCAATCCTTCTGCTTTCACTCAAGAGGGAAGTCTCCATTTGGTGCTGGTATGTCTCTAACAGCTTCCCAGCACTTGTTAATCTCCCCTTTAAACTAAAACAGCAGATTTACAGCAGGTAAATAATTTAAACATTGTTTTGCATCACTGTATTTCCCTTTGAAAATTACCTTTATTTATAGTGAATATCAACTTTCCTACTAACAGAATTGATGTCAAGATTTTTCTTTAAATAAATGCATTTAAACAAAAAAAATGCTTTAAAGAAAATATTAAGTAAATAATAACAAAGGAGTCCAACCAGATCATTTTAAAAACACACATGATCAGAGATTGAGAAATTGAACCATCCCAAAAAGTCTTCAAAGTAGAGCAGGCAAATAGCATTCCCATTTCGGGGTAAGAAAACTGATTTGCAGAGGAGTTTTGTCATTTACCCCAGGACAAAACTGTGGACGGGAAGCATAGGTCTGATGCTCGGGTCAAGACAGAAGGGACCTTGTGGCCAGGAATGTAGGAGAATTTTACAGCAGAAGGTGGGAAGGGAGGCTGCCCTGTAATTAAGCCCTTTCTAAGACTCAGTCAACTTCAAGAAAGGGGAGTTCATTTGGGGACATAAAGGAAGCAGAAATCCTGACCTAGTGTCAACAGAACCCTCAATAGCAAAAGTTTCTGTGTCAGGAACCGGTGTCCTCCACTAACATAGCTCACCTCCTTTCTAACTTTTCTTCCGCCACGTCCCCATCTACACCAGCTACTTAAGGTCTCTCTCTCCCACCCGGTGTTCAAAGGCCTGGACTGAGAGACAACTTGATTGGCCAGCTCAGGCCCTTCCTTCTTGATTGGGCAGAGCTTCTGTTCTGAGCCACCTCATAGGCTGATGGTTAGCCTATAAATGGGCTTGCTTGAGCCAGGTGCCCAATCAGCTGCGAGCAGGGCCTATAGGTGCCGGGCTTTGAGCCCCGAAGCTCAGAAGTGGTTGGGATATGGACTCTTGCCTTGCGGAGCGCGGTTGATGGCTAAGAAACATCACAGTAATCAGTGCCCGGGACTGAGGGAGCAGAACCGGAAGGCGGTGGGGAGCACTCAGAAGGAAGAGACCAGCTGCGAGGACCGCCATGTGCGGGCATGAGCCTCCAGTGCTGTCCTGGCGTGTTGGAACCCAGGTGCACATAGGACTCTGTCTCTCCAAGTCTTGACCTCAGAAGGGTCAAGGTGGCAGGAGGGGGTCCTGTGAGGTGGGTGGTGCCCCCTGCTGAGGCGGCAGGGTGGAGTCAGATAATTCATTAATTCATCCAAGGTTTACGGTGGGGCGCCGGACCCTATGTCAAGTGCAGTTGAAAGAGGAGGTTCTGCCCTCCCAGAGCTGCCTGTCTGGACACCAGGTTGCCGGCTCTGGGACTGCGCAGGGAGTGAGGGGTGCCAGGGGCCGGGGCGTGGGCTCCAGTGGCAGCACAGGACTGGCAGTCCGAGGAGGCTGCTGCTTGCGCTGCTCGCCTTCCTGGGTTTACTTCCCTATGAGTCTGCGAGGCCATGGTGGAGAGGTCCAGTCGCTGTCCACTCTGCTGGGGGATTTGTGTCGAAGCAGTACTCTAGCCTCCTGAGAGCCAAAGCGATCTGCTTTGTCCAGCTGCCCTATGGCCCCTGGAGCTTTGCCTTCCAGAGTTGGAATTCAGTCTTGGCACATTAAGAAGGTGGTGCTTCCTTTTGTGGGAAGCAGAACTGACACTGGAAGGATAGGGGCAGTTTGTCACCTAGGTGAGGAGGGGAGGGCATGGCAGGCAAGGGGCCAGCACAGGCAAAAGCATGGAGGCACAAGGGAGCTACAGTGGTTCTGTAGGATCGTAATTTGGGTCCCAGAAGGCAATGTCCAATATGATGCTGGAGGGGTAAAAGCCAGGCCAAGGAGTATGTATTTGGTGCTCAGAGCAGTGGGGAGCTAAGGCAGGTTTTTTTTTAACAGGGAACGAGCATGACCATATTTGTGTTTTGGGAAAAGCACTCTAGCTGCCTTCTGGAGTACCCTGGAGTACTTCTGGAGAGGTGAGACTGGGGCAGGAAGCCCAGTGAGGAGGCCGGGTGACGGCAGCAAGTAGCTGCAGGGCTGAAGAGAAAGGATGCTTCCAAGGTAAAAGCTCCAGGACTCCATGGCTGGCGAGGGGGTAGGGGGACAACAGAGGTCCTGACTTGGTGGTGGGACCAGGGAGCAGCAATTGAGATTTGGAAGTGGATGGGCTGGGTGTGCAGGGCTAGATGAGGGTCATCTGGGCAGACACATCCAGGGACAGCTGGACACCAAGTTTCTCTGGCAGCGGATGTGACTCGAGGACTTGCCCAGAGAGAACCTTGGCTCAGGCCTGGTACAACGGCAGGCAGCCCATGGCCTCCACCCTCAGCTATTTGTCTACACCGAGTGCGCTGGGTCCTGACCCTGGAGTTCTTGGAGGGACAGATAGATATCGGTGTTCAGGGGCAGGCAGGAAGTGAGGGTCCGACCCTGGTCCTGCCCAGGAGGGGCGACCCAGGGGGGGCCATGCCCCTCCCCAGGGCTGGGAGCAGGCACCTCCTCCCCGGCTTCCCCCAGCACCAGCTCCAAGGGTGACTGGAGACCCACCAGGTCGGGGGCTTCTGGATTGGGAGTCCCCAGGGGCCTGGGGGCTGAGTCTCCAGGGACTTCCCCCTGCTTGGAGGGGTGCAGCCTGTCTTCACCAGCCCCCCTGCCCCAAAGGGCAGTGTTTTGGGGACCTGGGCTACCAAGAAGACTGGGGGAGAAGAGCAGCAAGTCTTCCCCCGGGGGAAAGGTACAGTAGGCATCGTCCTCCCCTGGCAGAGGCAGCAGGGGTAACAGGGGGGACCCCATGGGCACCCCAGGCCCTCCCTCATCAGGCTCTTCTGCACAGGGGTCATAGGTGAAGTACACTTGGCAGGCCTCGATCTCCAGGGCGTCCGGGAGATGAAAGAAGAAGTAGCCCTGGTTGGTGAAGCAGCTGGTCAGAGAGTGGCCGCTGGTCTCAGGTGAGGGCGCCTTGTCCTGCTGCGGCGGGAGCAGCTGAATGGCCTTGGTGTCCCTCTCCAGCACCTCCAGCGGGGAAATCTCGGGTGCCGGCCCGCCAGGGCTGAAGGAGGATGAGGGGAAGGGCGAGGCGAGCCACTTCTGCCAGGAGAGAGGCCAGGGAGGGTAAGTGGGGTGCTCCTGCCATCCCCCAATCCCTCCACAGACTCATCAACAACTCCTAACTCATCCTCCTCTTGGCTCAGGGCTACTCCTCCAGGAAGCCCTCCCTGATGGAACCCTCCTTCCCTGCCCATCCCCACTCACTGGGCTTGGCACATCCTCAGCCCAGGGCTGTGTCTGATTCACAGCCCTAGCACAGGCCTTCGGGGCTCACAGAAGGTGCTCAGGGAATGTTTGTTGGTTGGATGAGGGCCTGTTTTTCTAGCACCTTCTGTAGTCTGGCTCTGGTCTAAGTGCTGGCGACACAGAGAGAGCAGAATCCTCAGACCATCTGGTAGAGACTAGCAGGAGTGCGTGAATTAACCAACTAATGCCAAAGCAGAAAGAGCTCCTTGCTTTACTGATGCCCAGAGAGGACGGGCCCACAACCTGGGGCCTACAAAACACCTACTGCTCCAGAAACATCTCCTGCGGGAAGCCCATGGTTCCCCCCCCCATACCCGCCTCTCCCTCCCAGGGCCCCGTGGCCTCCCAGGGAGAGGAATGCACCCGTCAGGAGTCCAGAGAGCCCCGGCAAGGAGAGGGCAGACACAGTTCCAGGCCCGGCTCTGGCACTCATGAGCTGGATGACCCTGGGCAGGTCGCCGCTCCTCTGTGAGCCTCAGTGTCCCCACAGTTAGCCTCCTTTTTCTTGACTTCCTCAGTGCTGTCTGTCGAGCTGGCAGGGAGAGGTGCAGCCCCTGGCCCAGGTACCATGCAGGCTGCTTGGGAGGTGGTGGATGCAGCAGCCCCCTCGGGGTGCTGTGACGGGACTCACAGCCAGTAAATTTGAGAATCCCAGCAGTCCTCTGCCCTGAGAGCCTTCATCGGCTGGATTGTAGTCCCTGAGCATGGGAACCAGGCTGGTGGGACCCACCCTGCACCCTAGGGCCCAGACAGAGCCCAAGGCCCAATCAATATAATTCAAATGAATTGATGGACCAGCAGAGAGATGTCTGGTTCTCCCTCTCCAGAGAGAGTTTCTGGGCTATGCCAGTTGTTATACATACACACATAAACATGCACACACACGTATGTACACACACCTCTCAATGACACCCCCCCATTCTTTAAATGCACCCAGAAACCAGGAGTTTGTGTTATAGGAGAAAAGGCCGAGACAGAGAGAAGAAGGGTGTCCCGGGATGGCAGAGAACAGTAGCAGGGCAGAGCGAGAGGGAAACAGTGCCTGCCGCTGAGGTGTGCTACACTAGAAGAGGCAGCGGAGGGAAGGGCGACCCTGAGCATGGCGGCCAGAAGTGGGAGAGGCCGGGCCCGTGGGTGGGGCCAGGCTCATGGGAGGGGCCAGGGCCATGGGAGGGGCCAGGCCTGTGGCCAGCGCTGGCCTGCCTGGGGCCCCCTGGGCCCCTCTTAGAGGTGTATGCTCCCAGCCACTTCCTGAGCTTCCACCCTCACTGGGGGCCAAAGAAAAACTCGCCCCCTGCACACACACTCACACACTCAAGCCGGGATCCTGTGGGCAGAGAACAGGCCTTGTGGCCTTGCAGTCAGGGGTCCTGGAGCAGGGAGGCGGGAAAAGGAATGGGCTTCTCTCAGCTGCAGAGGAGAGGCTGGGGGTCTGCCCTGAGCACCCTCCAACTCCGCCATATCATGTATCCCCAGGGCCTCCTCAGGATGCCTGCCCCGTTGGCCAGGGAGGATCTCATGGGAGAGGTTTGCAGGATTCTGCTTCCACCTCAAAATACCCTAAGCCCACAGCATCAGAAGGACTTCAAGCTGGAAGAGGCCTAAGATGTATCTAGTCCAGCCTCCAGCCAGTTCCAATGTAGGAACCCCTCCTGCAACATTTTTGCACACAGTCAGCCAAGGCTTGCTTGAATGCCTCTCTTGATGGGGCACTAACTATCTACAGGCCCGAGGAAGAGATTTTTAGGAGACACAGATATCCCCAGTCTTAGGGGTTTTGCAAAAAAATTCTAAAAGGGGACCTGATCGGTCCTGACTGGAGAATTCCAAAGCCAGCTTATGACAGCGTGGGGCCAGGGTGGCTTTCCTGCCCTTCACTGCTCCTGGAGAGGGAGAGGGTGGTCAAAGCCGCCCACCACATCCCCCTTCCTTCCTGAAGCTTCCTGCCTGAAGCAGGTGTGGGCTGGGGACGAGGACGACTGTGCTTTGGCTGGAGTCCACAGGACCACCACTGTGTGGGACTGCACATTGAAAACGAGTCTGTGTTTGTGACTGGAAGTGACTGGAGAACCAGTTATGGAGGCTGCAGGACTTTTGCAGGGGCAGGGCCCACACAGGCAGTGGGTGGGGTGGACTTGTCCCTGACAAACCCTGTGTGGCCTCAGGCTGGCGATGGTCCTCCTGGTTAGGGTCCCTTAGGCACTTACTAGGAGCCGGGCCTTTTTCTCAGGACAATGAACATAGAAACACTATTTTTCTCCCCATTTTACATATTAGGAAAGTAAAGCACAGAAAGGTTCTGTAACTCGACCAACATCACACAGTCTGGCTCAGATGGGAGGTGCCAGGCGCCTTTGAGTGCTGGTGCCAGAGCTGGGGAAAGGGGTCCACACCCACCCAGGAGCATTTCGTGTCCTCTCACAAAGTACAAACACCACTAAACCTGCACCACCTTCCCACCCCACTTGGACCACTGCCCACCCTCTGGCCAGCCCAGGTCTGCTGCCCCCTGCCGCTGCCATTTGCTGACTCCTACCTGGAAATCTCCTCCATGCTCTGAGCTCAGCTGGGAAAAGAACTCCGAAGGATCTGGGATGTGACACTTCAGAACCTTCTTCAGCCTGCAGAGGAGAAAGGGAAGGCGGAAAAGAGGGTGAGGCGGGGAGGGAACCATGGTCCCTGCTATCAGCCCCAGCAGCTCTGCAGGCAGGGCAGGTAGCCATTCCACACTCATTCATTTATTCAGTTAATATCGATGGAATGCCTACTGTGGTCAAGTAATGTCCTGAGTGCTGGGGACACAAGAATTAGCAAGACAGAGAAAAGCCTGTTCTTGAGAGCTGACATTCTAATGAGGGAGACAGCCATGAAACAGGGCACCATTCCCATTCATTCTGGGGAGACAAACAGCAGAGTGCTGTGCAAGAGAAGGATAGGGGGACAGGGCAGGGAACCACATGAGCCAAGGTGGTCAGGGTTGGGGGTGGCTGGATCAGAGAGAGCCAGGAGGAATGCAGTAGAAGAGAGGTCAGCCCACGGACCTCCTGGCAGGACTGCCACGGATGGTGGTTCAGGTTGTACACTGTCTAAGGGGACCTGGCTTGGGGGTGGTGGTGAGTGGGGTGAATTCCAGCCCCTATTTTGCTTGCCAAGCCAAGTGGCCTGGCTCATGTATGCATCTGCCTGGAGGGCGGGGCACCACTTTATGATTTGTGCAAAGCTTCCAGATGGCTGGTGGAGATCCCCAAGGGCTAGGTGTATTCCAAGCACTGTAGACAGCCCCTGAGAGTGTTAAGCAGGAGAGCTACCTGGTTGAGAATGGATGGAAGTGGGGCAAGATTGGCAATGAAGAGACCAGCAAGGAGGCTACTGCATCCTCCAGGTGAAAGAATGTCCTCACCCAGTCTGGGAACAAATGCATTAAGCAGGAAGAGATAGTTTCCCTTGAATATCTGCAGAGCATGAAACGGGGGGTGGGAGTGGAAGGGGAATGTCCATCTTTCTTAGTAGGGCAGGGGAAACAGGCACCCCGAGCAGAGACTTGAGCTCTTGCCCCAGCTTCTCTACTACCTGGCTGTGTGACCTGGGGCGGGTCAAATGCCCTCTCTGGCTCTAGCCCTGGCATCCGTTAAAAGGCAATGGCAGCCCCTGATTTGCTGCCTTCGCAGTACCATGGGAGCATGGCATGAGATGATGCAGGCAGGCACACTTTGCAAACTGCAAAGTTCTATCTCTCCTCTTGAGAGGAGCAGGACCATTATCAGGGAGCAGCGTCCCTCGGGAAGAAGCAGCACCTGGCTCTAGAGGTCAAGGACTGTGCTGTGTAGGGTGAGAAGGGACACACGTGCACACATGCTTCCTCAGAGAGGAAGTTATCTGGAACAGGAGCTCTGGAGCCAGACTGCATGGTTTCAAACACAGCTCTGTTGCTTATTACCTGTGTGACCTTGGGCAAGTTAGTTAACCTCTCTGTGCCTCCTCCATTGGAAAATGGGACTATTGGATTAAAAGTACTAATAAGGTTGTTTAAGTTAAGTTTAAGTGAAACGACCTATATAAAGTTCTCAGATCAGTGCTCAGTTTTGCTCTAATAACAGCATCTGTTCATGCTCAACATTAACCATTACTGCTGCAGTCAGTAGTAACCTACACTGCCTGCCCCTGGTGACAGACACACCTGGGCAGGGAGCACACCTCTCAACTCCAGACCCAAAGGTCAAACTGCTCCCAGCATCTCTTCTCAGATCTCAGAGGCACCACTCACCGCACCTGCCCTCCCCGTTGGGTCCTCCACTCCAAGGAACGCTGCCAGCTTCCCCCTACTGCTCAGGCCAGGCTCTGACCCTCTCTCGGTCTTCCCCAAGTTCTGCTCTTTTCCTGCTCAGCATCTCTCCATCCCATCCATTTCTCTCTCCTCCAGGGTCTCCACTCTGGGCCAAGGCACTATCATCTCCTGCCCTAGCTACAGCCATAGCCTCTTCACTGTCCCCTATCTTCACTGCCCTCCCCCAGGCCAGTGGGCACACAGCAGCCAGAGCCACTGGTGGTAAGGCTGATCCCATCACACTCCTGTTTACACCCTCCTACATGACCCAGAGAACAGCTCCAAATCCTTGCTGGGGACTGAAGGTTTAGCAAAATCTAGCTGCTGCCACATGTTCCAGCTCGGTCAGCGTTCTGCTCCATCCCCTCCTGACCTCTGGCCACACCAGCCTCCCTGCAGTCTCAGTTCCTAGAATGACCCTCACTCCTTCCCCAGGGCCTTTGCACAGGCTATTTCCTTGGCCTGTAATGCTCTCCCTACCACACCACTCCCCTCCACGCCACTCTGCCTGGTTACCTCCTACTCCTTCGAGTCCAATGGAATAATCATTTATTTCCTTTGGAAGCTTCCCCTGGCTACCCACTACCTCCCCCTCACCCCCAGCTGAGGTTCCTCTCCCTGTCGCCTGCTCCCGATGCATCCAGCACCTTCCTCCACCATCCTACTAAGGGCATGTGATTAATCACACGCTTCCCTCAACGGGCTGGGAGCCCCGGGAAGATGGAACCACATGCATATGGCTTGTCATCGCACCTCAGAATCTCATGGTCCCTGGAACTGAGCTGGTCCTCAGCAAAGAAAGGAACAAACAGACAAATGTCCAGACCTAGTAGACCACTGGGACGGGCACACAGAGACAGCAGGTGTGCACGCACAGTGACGTCTTAAAAGTGATGCTCTGGGCAGGGCCCCCCACCCATGGGGCTGTTCCTGGAGGACTCTGTCTCCCCCATTCTCTTCCTGGGGCTGACTCCATGGGCCCTTCATGGGCCACCTTTAGGGGTGGGTCAGGTGTTAGGCAGGGAGGACCCTCTGGAGGGCAGAGGGAACACGGATGTATCAGAGCAGGGGCCTCAGCCCAGAACTGACCAGGCCGCCAAGTGTGTGTGTTGGATGGGAGCGTGAAGGACAGGGTGGGGGCTCTCTTACCATGGTCCGATGTACCGGCAGCTGGCCAGCAGGTAGACTAACATGATGAAGCCAAAGGTGCTGCTGAGGCCCGTGATGACGTGACCAAACCAAGGGAACTGCGAGGTCTCATTCCTGGGGGCTGCCACGTGCAGGGAGGGGAGGGGAGGCAAGGGGAGGAGGTAAGAGTGGGGCCCCGGGTCCCATCACTCCAGCGTCCCCCCCCCCCAACCCTGCCCCAGCAGGCTCCCCACAGCCACGCTGCTCCCTCCCTCTTCCTCTGATTATCACAGAGACCCCTTAGGCCTTGCTCGAGCTTGAACTCAGCCCAAATGCCATAAGGCGAGAGACAGGCTGACCCAAGATCCTCACAGGGCCCCAGCCCACCCAGCAGACAACCTGTGGGCCCCTGCTGTCTGCCAGGCCATCATCACAGCAGCCCTGCCTCGGGAGCCCCAATCCTACTTTATAGATGAGGAAATTGAGGTAGAGAGCTGAAAGCAGCCAGCCCCCTACCCTAGTAGAAAACAGGGGTTGGAGGTTTTGGAGCAGAAAAAGTGTAAAGAGCCTTCTTGGTCTCCCCACTGACTCACAAGGCCTCGGGTCATCCCTGAGCCTCTGAACCCCTCTGTAAAACAGGTCACAGGATATGAGCTAATGGAAGGCGGTGACAGTGAACGGAGCCCAGCACTGCACCCCCTGCTCCAGACAGGAGGGGGCAGGGATGTCACAGCTGCTGGCCTGCCCACTGTTCCCAGAGTGTCACCCAGCCCACCCTCTGCTGCCCGAGCCCCCTCCCTACCCCTGCGGCCCCTGGGTACCTCCAGGTTTTGTCTTAAAGGCCAGGGGCTGGCTCCAGGGGCTCCACTCTGCAGCATAGCTGTCTCTCTGGGACCTGACCCGCACCCGGAGCTCATACAAAGTGTCTGGGGCCAACGTCTCCAAGGCAATCCATTGCTGGTTCTGCTTGATGGGCCGCACGGAGGTCTCCTGGGACGAGACAGGGGTGTCAGAGCCCGAGGGGTGCCCGCCGCCCACACCACCTCCCATGGCAGGGCTAGGAGGCTGAGAAGAAGGCATCTTCCAATCTGCCCACGAGCCACCATCTCCCCATCCTCCCGGAAGGCTCCCTGAGGACTCATAGCTGGGGCCATGCCAAACCTCTCCTCTGCTTCGTCCTCTACATCCAAAGCCGTCTGCTCATCCGCCTGGGCCGCCTCGGCAGCCTGGGCCCACCCGCCCCGGGCCTCTCTGCTACTCCCACCCCCCAGTCTAAATCTCCAGCACCTCCCACCCCATAGCTGGTCTCCTAGAAAAATGCCAGAACAAGAGATTTTTTTTTTTTTTAAGTGTGAATTACCGCATGTCCCTCCCCTAAACCTTTGGATGACTTTCCATCTTGCTTGGACTAAAACCCAAATTCCTCCCTCTGAGCTCCCGCCTGGCCCTGCTCCACAGACCACTCCCCCCTCTGGAATCACCCCCTCTTCCTGTTCCTTCGCAGGCGCCACTTGCTCTGTTTGGAAAACCCTCCCCAGGGTCAGCTCCTTCCTGACCTGTTGATCTCAGGGGGGCCTCTGTGGTTGCCTGCGCCATCTAAACTGTGCCATCCCAGTGAATTTTCTGGATAACACTTGTCTGCCTTCTAGACCCCTGTTGCTTCCATAACCGGCTGTCTGCCCCTCGTGGGCTGCGTCCCCCAGCACCTAACAGGTCCTCAGTAAATACTTGCAGAATGAATGAGTGGGTGAGTGAATGAATAAAGGAATGAAAGATGAATGAAAAAAGTGAGGGAGGCCCATGGAGAGGACCTGGGCCTGTGGGATTTGAAGAGCAAAAGGTGGCTCCCAGGGCCTTTGAAATCTCACAGGGTGGGCTCGTGCCTGCCTTTTGCCACGTACATCTTGCCCTCGTGCCACCCTGAGGTCTGCCAATGCCAGATCCGCTGGGGGAGAAGGGAGTAGGTGGCAGGGGCAGGGCCGGGCAGCACGTGCTGGAAGGAGCGGAGGGGTGGACTCGGCCACCCATGTCTGCCTGGGGGGGGGGGGTGGGTGGCTTTGCTGAGATGGCAAATGTCAGGGCGGCCAGGGCAAGGGTCAAGAGAAGAAATCAGGAGAGGATAGGGCCGGCTGTGGACTCACCTCCCAGCTGTGGCCCGGTGGCCGTGCCTGGGCCTCGAACTCCAGGTAACGTTCAATGTAGTGGGAGAACTGGGGGACCGTCCAGGTTACGTTGCACCTGTGGGGTCCTATGTGGACGACTCGGAGGGAGTTGGGGGCCATCAGGCGAACTGGAGGAGGGAGAGCAAGGGCAGGCAACGCAGGGTCATGTGGAGATGTGATAAAGCTGGGCATGCTGCCCCCTCCCCCTTCACCCTGCCCCTCCCCCTCCCAGCCTGCTCCCTCCCTTCTCCAGTCTCTGCTCAGATATCACCTATTTGGAGTTTTCTCTGACCACCCACCACGCTTTGTCCCCCTTACCTTTTAATTTTTCTTCCTAGAACTTATCACCCCCAGACATGTTAAATATTTATTTTGTTTTGTTTTTTTTTTTCATTTTCTTCCTTCCCTTCCCCGCCTCCCGACTGAGCTCGCTGTCGCCAAGGGCCTTGCTGTCTGCCATATCCTTGGTGCCCAGAACTTTACCCAGCACATATTACGTATTCGATTAACTAGATGCTGAAGGAATGAAGCAAGACCACCTTTCTCTGCACTCAGAGTTGATCTAAGAGTTTTATAAGGATTATCTCATTTAGTTCACAGTCAATGCTTGTAAGTTTCTTTCATGCTGAGACTCTGTAGGACTCTCCAAAGAACAATGAGCGGATGTTTATTTTGCACTGGCTACATGCTGAGCAGCTCCTGTGGCTAGGCTCACGGACTCCTCACAACAACCCTGGGCTGTAGAAATTCCAATTACCCCCATTTTACAGATGAGAGAAATGATGCTTCAGACAAGCCAGATGATCTGCCCAGGATCTACAGCCAGTCAAGGCAGGGCTGCATTTTGAACCCTGCTGGGACCTTACCCTCTGCCCCATCCCTTCCCTAGATATTGACCTCAAGGTCAGGTGACTGGGGAAAGCGCCTGGGGCTGGGAAGAAGATAAAGCAAGCATCATGCTGAGGGGTGAAAGGGCCGGGCACTCATTCATTCAATCAGTCCTGGAGACATAGGGATGCCAGAGGTCCTGCCCTTGGGGAGCTCACAGTCCAGCGAGCGAGATGGACCCATATTCAGACAGTGGCAACCTGAGCTATACACTTTGAAAGAGGAGGTACAGAAGAGGAGCCTGGAAGGCCTCCTGGAGGAGGTGACCTTTCACTGAGCTTTGAAGGTAAGTAGAAATTTTTCAGGTGAGAAGAGCCTTCCAGACAGTGGGACCAGCATGTGCAAAGGCTCAGAGGCACGGATGGGCATGTTGAATTTGGAGAACCATTGGTTGGGGTGGGGATATAAGCCAAAGAAGAGGAGGGCTGAGAGACAAGGCTGGGGAGGGAGGCCAGGGCCGGTCCCGAATGGCCTTGAATGCCAGTGCCAGGAGCCAAGACATGATCCCAAGGATCAGTGGGTGGGCAGTGAGCTGGCCGGATGCAGGTGTGGAAGCTGATGGGGGAGAGAGGCTAGGGCAGGGAGGATCCTAGAGGGGAAGAAAGGTGAGTGGATGCCCAGCCCCACCCCGGGGACCTCACTCACGGTTCTGAAAGGGCTTGAAGAACTGGCTGGTCACCAGCCTCAACCTCTCCCCCTCGAGGCACATCACCTTCAAGTTGATGATGTCAGCCGCAGTCAGCTTCTGAGACTGCAAAGGAAGGAGGGCAGGGATGAAGTGGGCAGCAGCATCCGGGAGTGGAGGGGGCCGGGGAGGAAGGAGGCTCTCAGGGATAAGGACAAGGGGAGTACAGGAAGGGCGAGCAAAACGACAGCAAAGGTGGGGCCTTCCACCGGCCCCACTGCTTAACACACAGGTTAGCAAACTTTTTCTCTAACGGGCCAGATAGTGAACATATTCGACTTTGCCAGCCGCATGGTCTCTAACACAACTAATCAGCTCTGCCCAAAGCAACCAGAGGTGATATGTAAATGAAGGGGCATGGCTACATTCCAATAAAACTGTATTTACAAAAACTGCCGGTGGGGGGGATGTGGCCCCACAGGCCATAGTTTGCCAACCCCTGATCTCAAAGAAAACGAGATGCCTTGGTAGGTAGTGAGTTCCCCATCATCAGTGGTGTGCAAACAGAATGGGCCCCAAAGAAGGTACAGGTCTGGAACTTTGAAAATGAAAGCCTCCCAGCCCACCCTCATCTCTCCTCACCCACACCCTGCCTTTTCTAGAAGGAAATGGCCAGGTATGGAGTGCCTCCTGTGGGCAAATACTGCTCAGGTGCCTTAAGCCACTCATCTCACTCGATTCTCACAGCAGTCCATCCCCACACTGCAGATGAGAAAACTGAGGCTCGGGTGGATTAAGGGACTTGCCCAAAGCTACACAGCTGATCAGTGGCGGGGAGCCCGGATTCAAGCCCAGGCCTTTGGCCTCCATGGCCACCAGAGTGGCTGCAGCTCTGAGGCCTGGGCCTGATGGGGCAGCAACTCCGAACCCCCTTCCCACTGAGCAGATGGCAACACTGAGGCCCTGGAGGAAGCAACTCTGGCCTACCCTGGAGGGATCTGTGTTATGGGCCTGGTGATGGTTTCAGGTCCAGTCCCTCTGACTTGCCAGCAGGCCCCACTGTGAGCAAACTTTGTGCCTCATCATCAGAGTTCCTGGAGCCAGCCAGTCTAGAAACAATCCGTCCCTCTCCACCACGGGGACCCTATCCCAGCCTTCCGACAGCTGCCACCACCGGCCAGATTGTCCCAGATAATAATATCATTATCATCACTATTGCTACTTCTCCTATTGTTACTGTTTTTGTAAAGATGTTGCTAATAATACATTATATTGATCACTTTCTCCATGCCAGGCAATCTTCTAAGCATTTAACACAAATGATCTCATTTAATTCTTTCATCCCCCTGTGAGACAGGCACTATTACTATCCCACCCACAGCTGAGGAAACTGAAGCACAGAGGGGTTGATAACTGGTCCAAAGTCACACAGCTAGGAAATGGTGGAGCCAGGAATGGAAGCCAGCCATTTGCAGGCTCCTAGGGCGTGCCCAGCAGTCTGGTTCCAGTGGCCGTGCTATTATCACCTCCACTGGGGGATGCCATTTTCACATTCTCCTGCCTTTCGAGACTCTGTATAACCTGATGGTGGCTGGAAAAATGTGGTTTGGGTGGTCCCAGTACCTGCTGCTGCCAAAGAGGGTTTAATGTGCAAGGTTCTGATTCACACTCATATGGCCACGGCCACGTGCCTTGCGAGAGGCAGCCTGGGCTGGGGGCTGCATGTTCCCAGGCAGCGGTCACACCTCTCTGAGCCTCAGTTTCCTCATCGGTAAGAAGGGGATGCTGCTGGTGCCCACCCATGGAGCCGTGAGGCGCCACGGACAAGGGCAGATGCGTGTCAAGTGCCTACTCAGTTCCAGGTGTGGCTCTAAGCACTTTCACCCTCAGGGCAAACCTGAAAGGGCGGTGCCCTTAGAGATGCCCATTTTACAGATGGGGCTGCTGGGCACAGAGGTTGCTAACACCGTCCAGAAATAGAACCCAGACCATTGGGCCACAGCCTCCACTCCAGGAACCCCACACCCACCAGCACTAGCCAAGAGCTCTAGGAAAGTCAGAGGTGGTGCTTATTATTACCAGGGTGCTCTCCCCACTTGATAAAGAACCCAGAAATAGGGGTGCACGGGTGGCTAAGTGATAGAATGTTCGCCTTCCATGCAGGAGACCTGGGTTCGATTCCCGGACCATGCACCCAAAAAAAAGAAAGAAAAAAAAAACCAAAAACGAAGAATCTAGAAATATCGCAAGGCATGGGTGAGACAATGGGAGCAGAGGTAGGAAGCCCTGGGTCGTGCCTGGTTCCCACCTCTGCCTGCTGCCCTCCTTCTTCTGCCTCCTTCTCCTCAGCCCCGGGCAGTCCTCTCTGGGGCAGCCAGGCACTGGGCTTGCTGGGCCCTGGCTTCTCCCCTGTCTCCCTACCCACCCCGAGATCCAGCCCTGGGTGGCAAGGACACCCTTTCTCTACCCCCACGCCCACCCTCTCCCTCTCCCCTAGGCCCTGCTACTCACATTTGGGGGTCCAAGGATCAGGTTACAGGCCCAGGAGGCCGGCTTCACGGTCACCCGGAACAGATGGCAGGTTTGGTTCCAGGGCCTTTCAAGGCAAAGGAAGCTCCTTAGAAGGGAAGGAGGCACCCACAGGGCTGGCCTGAGGGACCCCTTCCCGATTTCTCTACTCTTGGAAACCAGGGCTGCGGCTGTTCGGGCCCAGCCACGGAGCCGCCTGGTGCCTGGGCTCTACACCGGCCTCAGTGAGGGTGATGGGGGCCACTCCCTCCCTCCAGCCACCCCACAACCGCCCTCCCCTCACTGAGCACCTTTTCCCGCCCTCCCCCTTCCAGCCTGGCCCCATGGACCATCCCCACATAGAACCCAGGGTGACCCAGAAACACAGACCAGCTTAAGACCCATACCCCTCCTCCCGGAAGTCCCCCAGAGGCTTCCCATGGCGTTTAGGGTCAAGACTAACCCTTATTTCCATTTCTGTCTTAGGAGTCCAGTGGATTCACCATGCCCCCGGGGGCCCAGAGCTGAAACCCAAGGCCACGTTTGCCTCTTCCTTCTCCCTCCCTGCCCTTCCCCCAGTCCAGTTAGTCCCCAAGCCCGGGGTGGAGGGGCCACCCCTGCCTCAGCCTGATATTTGGAGTCTCCCCCTTCTCTCCACCCTCCACCAGCTCCGCCCCTGGGCTCAGACCTCACTCCCTTGCCTCCTGGGTGATGGAGCACAGCAGCCCCTTCGGCAATTCCCCAGCCCCAGGCTCTCCTAGCCCCTCGCCCAGTCCTGCTGTCCCTACAGCAGTCTCTCAAAATCCCAAATTACTCAAAAAGCTTGGGGATCTCCCTTGCTCACCCAACTCTGCGCAGGCCACCCCTCCTGCCCCACCGCTGGAGTCTGGCCCCTGCCACCCCACCCCTGCCCCATGTTCCCCGAGTCTCTATATACGACTCCCCAATTCTCTTAAATGCTGCCCTGATTCCAGGCCTGGTTCCAAACATTTGGGATTCTAAGAGCCTGTGGGTCCTATTATTTCAAGATTTTTTAAGTGCAGACTTCTTGAAATTTAAGGATTCCAAAAGCCTAAAAGTCAGTGATTGTAATATTGCACCATCCTAAGATTCTGCTGCTTTGCCGGCCCAGTCCACACTCACCGTTTGTCTGGCCAGGCCTGGACTTGGCAGGACGTGGCCTGCAGACTCCCATCCTGGGTCCAGATGCACGAGATGTTGGCTTTGGAGTTGTAGAAGCACGTGAGCTTGGAAGGGTCTGCTAGGCAAGATGAGGCGTGAGTGGCTGCAGGGGCCCTGTGGTCCCTGGGGCTCCCCCCACCACCCCTGCTCCCATCACCCTGTGCCCACCAGATAAGGTGGGCAGAGAAGGGACTCAAGCTTCCAAGGACCCGCAGGTGGACAAGGGGCTGCAGGGACGAGGGGGCAGTGTCTTCCCAGGCCTTTGGAGATGTACGCGCAGCAGTGAGAGCCAGACTGGGAAGGGGCCGATGGGTGAGACGGACGCCTGGTCCCTGATCCCCACTGCCCCTGCCGTTGCGAGCCCCCCACCACCCTCCTCTCCTGCTTCCTGACCCCTCCAAGGGCCTTGGTCCCCTCCCCCAGGGAGCCACGGCCATGCAGATGCCAGGGGTCTCACCGTTCACCGCCGCCACCGGCTCAGGGACTGTCAGGGGAAGGAGAACCACAACGAGGAGGGGCAGACACCAGGACAGAGGAGGGGCTGCCATCACATCCACAGGGTGGAGCTGGGGGTGTGGAGGACGAGCAGAGAGGGTCCAGATGAATATACGCGCGCGGGTGTCTGGGCAGCGGGGGTGCCCTGCCATGCTCTCCCGTTAGGTGCAGCTGCAGGGACCTCCAGGGTCACACTCCTGGCAACGGGTGATGGGTTTACAACGCGTTTTCCTAAACCTCAGCTTTGATGGGCACTGATGGGGCACTGGGAGAAGGAGGAAGCAGGTGGCAAGTAGCCAAGGAGAATCATGAGTCCCACGCGGATATAACACCGCCTGCTCTCCCTGTAGGCACGTTACCCACAGCAATTGACTTCATTGTCACAGCAGCTCAGGGGGTGGGCGCTTCTGTCATCCCCACTCCTCAGAGCCGGGGGAGGGGAGGGGGCTGTGCAACCTTTGTTGAGGGGTCCTCCCTACCCCCCACCCCACCTGCCTGAAAGCTCTGCAGAGAGAGGCCAGGCCTGCGGCCCCTGGGTAGCCCCCCAGGAAAGGCACGCCCTGACCCTGCAGGCCCTGTTTGGGGTTTTCCCTGACCCCGCCCTCTCAGAGGGAGGCGAGGAACGGATTTCCTCCAGTTTCTAAATGATGGATCCCAGGCCGGTACTCTCGGAGGCATTAGCCCACTTGTCAGTTCTTATTTTATGAGATTTGGACCCAGGAGTGTCTGTCGCCAAAAGCTGCCCGTGCACTGCAGTCTCCTGCCCAGGGGATGACAGGCAAGCCACCCGCCCCCACCTCCCCCCAAGAGGCACCTGGGCCCGTGGGCCCTGCCTGCAGGCGCCGTCTGTCAGGGAGTCTTCTCACGGCCCTTCCAGCCACACCATGGAAACTCTCGCTCACTCAGCATGAAGGCAAGGCACTGGCCACAGCCTCCTGCGGTGGAAACTTTGTGCAGGGCTCATGGCTGCCACTGACCCTACAGGGGCTGGGTGGGGGGAGGGAAGGGAGAAAAACTGGGGTTGGAGGCCAAGGCGGAGGCCGGAGAGCTGGGGGTCCATGGGGGCTTCCAGCGAGAGGAGCTTGTGGAGTCGCCTTCAAACCCTCACATGCCAGACCCTCAGAGCACTGGGTTTGGTGGCCCCCTCCCTTCTCCCCCTCTCCCAGGCTCTCTCCCTACTTCCCCACCTGCCAACTCCCTTCTCCCCCTACCTCTGCCTCCTTCTGGATTTTTCTCCCCTTCCTTTCTCCCTCTTGAGTCTTGCCTGGCTCCAGCCCTCATCTCCTACAGTCTTTCTCCAGCTTGGTGCCTGCCCTGAACTGCGACCTCAGTCCCAGTGACCTGCGCCACCCCCTGGAGGGACCCCCAGAGACCCAGCAAAAGCCAGGTTCTCCCCCTCAGCTCCTCCCAATCGGCTGTTGGGTTTGGGGCAATCGTGCCCACATTTTCCCAGTCTCCTAGCCACCCCTGACTCTGTCCCTTTCACCCCCACACCTGCCAGCCAGAAAGACCAACAGCTCCCATGTCACCTTGCTTGTCTCTTGCTCTCCCCCAGGCTCACCATCCTGGGCCTGCCCAGGGTCCCTCCAGCCTCAGCAGTGTCCCCCGAGGCCCTCGAAGCTCTCAGACTCACTTCCCAAAGGCCACCTCCAACCACCCACCTTTCTACCCAGAAACCCTCAGTGACTCCCATTACAACCTGACGCTTAAATCTCTGCTTTCCAGGCCCCAAATCCCATTTTCTAATGCAGAAATTGAGGCAGAGAGGTTATGCAAATTGCTCAAAGGCACACAGCTGGTGAGAGGCAGGGCTGGAATCTGAGCCAGGGTAGAGTGCTCAGCACCCAGTCTGGGACCCCTTCTGGTAACTCCTTGGACACGCCTGCTCACCCACACACCTTCACGCAATTGAGAATCATGTATTGGTCACCCAGTAACATTACTCATAGTCGTGTTCTGAGTCTGACTCTGTGCCAGGTCCTGGGCCAGGAAAGTAGGCTCCCAAGACAGCCACTCACCCAAGGTCCTATATGTGACCAGGGACAGAGCTGGCATTTCAAGCCAGGCCCTGACTTAAGGCCTGCTCTCTCCCATCACTCCATTCTGCCAGGAGGGAAGGCCGAAGGCCTCGCTGCCCTGCGCAGTCAGGGTCCAGTAAGGGCACCAACGATGAGTGGGGCGTCTGTCCTAGGTGCACCTGGCCCGCTATCCCCACAAGGCAGGGTCTGGCTGCCTACCTCTTTGGCTCCCCCGACAGCACAGGGCACAGGGTGGAACCCTGGAGGGTGGATAGCCCAATGAGGAGCTCCCAGCAAGCCTCACTTGTGCCCCTTCCATACTCAGTCACAGCCCTGGTGCTGTCAGTCCTCTGTGAGGGGCTGCCCCAGATCCAGGGTGAACCCAGGCCCCGGCCCTCAAGGCATCCCCCCTGCCCAGGACCAGGCACAGAGCCTCAAGTTGAGAGAAGAATGATGGGGGCAAAGGGGTGCAGGGTCAAAGGAAGGTCAGGGCCAAATCACGGGCCCCAGGAGAGAGGCGAGATGGGTAGGAACTGCCTAGCTCCCTGCCACCCATAGCCGAAGGGATGTGGGAATAGAAAAAGGGCCACCCAGAGGAGACTGAAAACGTGCAAGAGGAGGAGAGTGTGGAAGGCACCCAAAGGTATCAGGACTGTGAGGGCTCCACACAGGCAGCTGGACCTGTGCCCTCATGGGCAGGGGCGGAAATGGAGTCACAGAGAGGCTAAGGAAACTGCTCAAGGTTGCACAGCAAGGAAGAGGCCCAGCCTCAGGGGACAGCAAGAGAACCTCATCCCAGTTGTTCCCACTTGGTCCCAGGCACCCTCCCTCCTGAGCTCTCACACATGCCCACACGCCTGGGGCCCTGCCCTTCATGATGACAAAGCCTGCTCACAGCACTGACTCATTGGGTCCTCACCACACCCCTGGGAGGTGGCTATTGTCATCCCCATTGTACAGATGTCAGCAAGCTCAGAGCTGCCCAAATTTGCTGCGGTGGGACCCAAGCTAATGTCATCTGATTTCAATTTTGATGATGCTAGTGATCATGGAGATGGGAGTGATGGTGGTGATGGTGGTGATGATGGTGATGGTGGTGATGATGGTGATGATGGTGATGATAGTGATGGTGATGATGATGGTGATGGTGGTGATGATGGTGATGGTGGTGATGATGGTGATGGTGGTGATCATGGTGATGATGGTGATGGTGATGATGGTCGTGATGATGATGGTGATGGTGGTGATAACAGTGATGGTGGTGATAATGATAGTTAACACAAGGCTTTCACTCTGCCCAGCACTGCTGCCAGCACTTTGCATATGTTGTCTCATTTCAGCCTCAGCTGTGAGTGGGTACTATTATCCCCTTTATCAGATGTGAACACTCTAGGCTAGAAGGTGGTGGAGCTGGGATGTGAACCCCATCAGGTGTGGTCTGAGGCCCTCACCAGCACTGATATTGCAGGATTCAATGCCAGGTACATTGTAGGGCTGGGGGAGGACAATAAAGCAGGAGTTTGGTAGCCCAAGGTGCATCCCACCAGACACCTAACCTTGATGCCCTCTCCCCTCCTCCCATCCTCTCTTGCTACTCCCCACTAACACCTCCCTGCACGGCCAGGCTCTTGCTGTCTAACTCCGCAGGATCTCTCTAGTGAAGTCTGGCTCCTAGGGATACTAGAAGGAAGGGGTCCCTTGTGGATGACTTGGCCCCTCAGCCACCCCCAAGCATGAACCAATCACAGGGTGGGAAGACTCAGGCACCCAGGAGAGACAACTATGCTCTCGGTGACCCCAGCAATGAATTCCACTTCCAAGGCCAGGAGATGCTGGTGACTTGCCCGGGCACATGGCTAAATAAAGGGACAAAAACAGACTCGAACCCAAGGCCCTAGCTCCCATCCCAGGGCTCCCAGAGACCTCTCAGCACACCTACTTCATAACCAGGTGCCAGAAGAGATCCCTCTCTCCTGCCGGCCCTCCAGGAGATTCCTCCTTTGGGATAGACACTGTCAGTAGAGGTGAGGAGGTGGTTCCTCTCTCTCTCCCGTCCCACATCACAGCACCTTCTTGGGACACTCATCCCATCTGAGGCCTGGGATGGCCTTCTTCCCCGCCAGTCCTCCCACCTCCTTCTTACCCCTCGAGCCTCCCTCAGGGTGAGTTGGGAAGGAGGTATAGCTTTTGTTTTTGTCCAGCCAGGAGTATTGAAAGCAGGACCTGCCACCTCCCCAGGAGATTCCAAAATAAAGTTGGGGGTGATGGCTGTGGGATTGAAGTTCAGGCAGAACCTTTTGGGGGAACTGCATCAGAGCTGAAAGACTTCTCTATGACCTCCATCCCAAGAGGGAACCCCTGGGTGCCCTGCGGGCAGGGCAGGGTGAGGGCAAATTGAGGGCA
Organism: Tamandua tetradactyla; assembly: GCF_023851605.1. Taxonomy (NCBI): domain Eukaryota; kingdom Metazoa; phylum Chordata; class Mammalia; order Pilosa; family Myrmecophagidae; genus Tamandua; species Tamandua tetradactyla. The sequence goes on from NC_135333.1 coordinate 29,435,302, forward strand.
TCACCTTGCTGAGACATGGGGATGTGGCGCGCTCTCTGCCGTCCTCCCTGCTGCTGAGGCCGTGGCCATCTCCCCAGGGCCCAGCTCCGGCTCTGGTAGGAGATACTGCTAGAGCCGGCAAAGACTAAAACCCCAGGGCCAGCCCACTTCCTGTGCAGAGGATGGAGGGGCCGAGGCCTGGGGAGGAGGACGGGTGGGGAGACTGGCTGGTGAGAAAGCCTGAAACTCCCACAAGCACCTAGGGGCCAGATAAAGATCTCCAGATCTCCACCTCTACTGGGGTGTCCTAAGACAGAGCTGGGGCTGTGGGTGCTGTGGCAGCACATACGCATGCACACACACACACACACACACACACACACACACACACTCACACAGTCTTGAATGGAGACCCCTCTACGCACAGGAGCTTAAGGGGACACAGCCCCTTCTTTGCTCTCCTGTACCACCACCCCCACCCCCATCTCACACAGGTACACCCCAAACCTCTAGCACCTTCATCTGGTCACACCCACACTAATATCCAGACCTCACACAATCATGTCCCTCTAAGTGCCCCCAGCCCTCCTCACCCTCATCCCAACCAGAGACACAGAGAACTCCCTTTTCACCCAGCCTCCCAGGAAGCTCCTCCACTAAGTTTATGAATTTACCATTCACTGGTGACTATTTTTCGGGGCTTTCAGAACAACTTGATGGACATTTTATGAGCATTCTAGACCCTTCTCTTCCTCTGAAGTTGTGGTTCCTAATCCTCCCTACCTCCTTTCCCCCACTTTTGGTGGAGGCTGGGGCTCTGGTCTGTTTTGTTTAATGATTAAAAGGCCCCTCTTTAGGAAAATGCACGTCTCTGTCTCTATATGTATTGTCATAGACCTCATCCACACAGCACAGGAGAAGCAGCTTTCTCCCTTTCTCCTGATACTAACTGCTCTGGTTTGGAAGTGTTATTAGTGTAAGCCGCTGCCTCTTTCTGAGAAGGGCTGGGGGAGAGCGGGATGGGAAGTTGGAAGGGCGGCACTGCAGAACTCTGTGAAAAAGTAGAAATAAATACCCTAAAAAACAATCAAGCCCAGCTCCCGCTAGCAAACTGGTGCTGAGCTGGGGAGGAAGCAGCGTGAGGGCAGCATGGCTGGGGAACGGCGAGAATTTCCTCTAGGGCAGCTCAACCACTCGGTGACCTTGACCTTCCTGCATTTCAGTTTCCACATCGGTAAAATGAGGGAATAAAAGCTACTGCTTTTATGGGTATGTCAAGAAGACTGGTTAGTCTGGGGCGTATAAAGCTCCTGGTAGGCTCACAATAATGGGAGTGCTTTCCCCACCCGACTTTCCTTCACCCCCAGAGGAAGGCTTCCTGGCTGCAAGAGAGGGCAATAAATACAATGCGGTGACAGTGACAATAATGGCAGGGTTTCCTAGGCTGGACTATCTCTGGAGGCTGCACTGGTTCCCCTGGGGAAGGAAGCCAGGTGAGGAAGCACTGGTTTCACTGCAGATCCTTTAGTACTGAATGAATGGATTGTGTGTCCCAAAATAAATGAATTCATTTACAAAATTAAAAAACACATTGTCTTCATTTCCTGGGGCTGCTGTAACAAAGTCCCACAAACTGGGTGGCTTGAAACAATAGACATTTACTCTGTCACAGTTCTGGAGGCTGCTGGTCTGATGCAGAGGTGCCGGGAGGGCCGGGCTCCTCTAGGGGAGAAACTGTCCTGTGCTCCTCTCCGGGCTTCCGGCCGTGGCCAGCAGCTCCCAGCCTTCCTTGGCATGTGGCATAGCTCGGTCTCTGCCTCCGCTGTCACACAGCATCTCCTCTCCTTGTCTCATGAGGACATCAGTCACATTGGATTAAGGCTCACCCTAATCCTATTTTGCCTCATCTTAACTAACAATAACATCCTTAAAGATCCTATTTCCAAATTAGGTCATATTCACTGGACCAGGGGTTAGAACTTGAACACATCTTTTAGGGGGGCCCAATTCAACCCATAACACACATATAAATACACAGCTGGTTCTGAGAAGCCCCATGCCAGGATTTGTCCATAGGGATGGCATTTGCCTCCCCTGCATGACCTGCCCAATTCTTTTCTTCCACCCTCTGTCCCTCTTTCCTTCTTTTAGCCATTCGGTGATCATTTCCTGAGCATCCAACATGTCCCAAATGCAAGGCCAGGTGTGGAGGAGTTGACCAGCAGAGGCCCTGCCTTATGGATCAGGGGCTCGGACCAGCCATCCTGCCCTCTGGGGTGTGCAGCGGCAGGGGCAGCCCCCAGCCTGATCTGAGCTGCCATCCTCTCCCACCTGGTGAGGTCTCCGGCAGCCTCTGCATTGTTCTCTCTGTTGACTCCTGACCTCTTCCAGTGTGTTCTCCCCTTAGCAGCCAGAACAATCTGCAGAACTCAAATATATCAATTTCACCCCCATCCCTATTCCCTTTAAAAACCTTCCAGGAAATTTTGGGGGTGCAAGGGTAATTCAGTGGTAGAATTCTCATCTGCCACGCAGGAGACCCAGGTTCAAGTTTCGGACCATGTGCTTCCCAAGAAACAAGCAAGCAAAAAACAAACAATCAAAAACAAAACAAGCAACAACAACAACAAAAAACCAAGCAATCAAAAATTCAACAAATGTTGTTGCAATAACGGAATACTCACATGGAAAAATAACGAAATGTGACCCACCATACAGCACACACAAACACACACACACACACACACACACACACACACACACACAAACTTTTCAGGCGCTTCCCTGCACATTTATAATGAAACACAAATTTCAGTTTGGCCTGAAAGTCCTGCCTGAGCTCTCCCTTCCTTCATCTCTGAACTTTTCTCCACCAGTTCTCACCAGCTCAGATGGTCTTGCTGCTCATCAAACATGTCAAGCTCTGGTGCCTCGAACTGTGTCCCTGCTGATTCCATGCCTGGACTGCTCTCCCCTCTCCTGGCCATTTTACAGGTGGGGGAAGTGAGGCTCTTAGGTCGTCCAACCAGAATGTGGCAGGGTCTGGATCAGAAGGTGGGTCTTCCTGAAAGGACTTCAGCATCTCTCTGTGACAACCTGGGAAGGAATCCAGAAGTTTCCTTGACAGCATAGGCCTGGCAGAGCCCACTCAGGCCTGTCCTGATCTTAGGAGTCCTTGGTTGGCAGGACCCCTTTCCTCCCAACACTAGAACCAACAAGCACCTCAAACTCTTGACCCTACAACTGTGTGCCCTGCACCCTTCCAACTCCCCATCTTGTCCCTCCCTCCCTGTGTCCTCATGGTGTTCCATTGTGAACCTACTCCCATATACCCTCAACTTTCATAGACACAGGCTTAGCAGCTCAATCACTGGTGAACCCAGCCCCAACCCAGGAACCCCACCTTCATAACAGCAATGGGGCATATGGGGGTTGGCTGGCTCTGATGTCCCTTTTGGACCAGGGATTTTCCACTTGCCCATAGCAGTGTAACTACCTTTGTATATGTATGTTGGGGATAGACAAGGGAGATGGTAGGAGTGGGGTTAAGCCAGGCTGCCTGGCCCCTTCTCCTTGTACTCTCTTCAGCCTTGGAATCCACCAAATGCCTTTTTCCTCCCTTCCCCATTCACTGAAGTTGGGGCTTCTGGCACCTTCCTCTCCACCCACCTCCCAGGAGATTTCAGGCTCCATGTTCAAGACCCCACATTCCCAGAACATCTTCTCCTCAGTGACCCCGTTTCACTCCACATCAGCCACCTACTCGCAGGCCCATGCACAAATCTCATCATCACTCTGACCTCTGCCAACTGAGACCCCTCAAACTGCCACGGCACCCCACTTGCCGCCATCACCCCCTTCCCCTCTATGGCAGTGCACACATCAGGAGTAACATCAACTGCATGTCTCAAAAGAGAACAGAATAAAACAGCAGTGGTGTTGATAAGTTTATTCCTCTCTCATAAAAGAAGACCAGAGGCAGGCAGTCCAGGGCTGGTGGGTAGCTTTATCATGGTGTCAGGATTCTGAGCTGCTTCAGTCATGCTACTGCTGCATCCTCAATATCTTTCTCTCACTTCATTGACCAAGAGGGCCGTCCAAGCTCCATCTATCACACCTGCATTCCTGCAGCAGGAAGGTGGCGTGGCAAAGGAGGACATTACTCTGTCTGTTAAGGATCCTTCCCCAAAATTGCTCTTGACATTTCTAAGTTATTGAGCCACATGACCAATCTAGTTGCAAAGGAGGCTGGGAAATGTGCTTAGCTATAAATAGGTACATAGGCAGGGCAGAATGGGAAGGGCCATTAATTGTCTCTGCCATAACTGTTCCTCTGCCATCACGAAGACTTCCACTATCTCCCTAGCCACCCGGTCCTCCAGGCTGCCCCCCCCCACCTCCCCCGGCTCAGTTCAATGGCTCGGTTGCTCATTTGGCCAACACTTTCACATCCACCCTCTAAGTCCCTTTTTGCCCCCAGCCCTCCCTAGTGCTATGACCTGCCTCCTCACAAGTCAGCAGGTGACTGACTCCTCTGCTGAAAAACATCCTGCAGCCACATCACCTCCAGGCCCCCGTGTTCATCTGAATACATATCCTGGGTGCTGGCAAGAGGGCAACACCATGCCTGATCAGGTGTCTGCCCCTTGGCCCAGTCTCCACCAGATGATGGGGAATCCCCCAAATGAAACAGGCATGCAGAGGGACCAGAGAAGGACAAGAAAGAGAAAAAGCAGTCTGGTGGCTGATAGCCAAGAGGAGTCTGCTCTTCACTGGGGACACCATACCTGTCAGTCACTTGAGCCAGAAATGTGGTCATCAGCCTTGGCTCCTCCCTCCCCGCCTTCTTCCAAACCATCAGCCTCATCGGCTCTCCTTTGCCACAGCCATCACCTCCTTACTAGCCTAAACACCTGTATTCCTCCATGAGCTGCCCAGAGCTCCAACATCACCACCCAACAACTCGTGTCTCATGCCTACAGTGCCATCTCATGCCTTCCCTGCACTGGGCCCTCTACCAGGATTGCTCTAGGGTAACCAACGATCCTGGTTTGCCCCAGACTGATGGTGTTCCTGGGACATGGAACTTTCAGTGCTAAAACTGGGACAGAGTGGGTCACTTAATTCCCACCCCAGCCCTCTCCTAGACCAACTCCTGCCTTTCCCGATCTACCCTAGCAGGTCAGATTCTGCACACACCACAGCTGGCCCCATCATCTGGGCCTCAACTTTCTGTTTGTTTGTCTACATAGGAGTTCCTTGGGAACAGGCATCATGTGGGATATATCTAGAATCTTCAGAGCCTAGAATTTGACCAGATACACAGAAAGTGTTGCTATGTGGAAAAGAAGGTGAATCACAGATTCCAAACTTCTATTACCCTAAAGATGCTAGAGAAGATGAATTAAAAACAACACTGAATTTTCAAAAGGCTTGCCACCTTGCTCGTGTATACTGGGAGTGGCACCACTTCTTTGTGAGGCCATCTGGCAACATCTGCCGACATCTCTGGCACCAGATCTGGCAATTCCATATCTAAAATGTATGTTACCAAGAGATATGAGTCCATATAGGAAATATGGTATGCACCGATTAATTCAGGCAGTGACAAGGTTGGAGACATGTGCATCGGTAGAGGACAGGTGACAAGTAAATTGGGGCCACCCACACAGTGGGATAAAACAAAAAGAAGGGGGCAGTTTTCTGCTCTCACAAGCTGAAGGTGCTATGTACCCCAGAAAAATGCTGTGTTTTCATTCATTCTTGTGGGTGCGGCCCTATTGTGGGTGGGACCTTTTGATTAGGTTATCTCAACTGAAAAGTGACCCACTCAATTCAAGACGCGGTTTAATCCTTTACTGGAGTCCTTTATGAGAGGATAAAATGAAGAAAAAGTTGAGAGAAAGTTTAGAAAGAAAAGCCCGGAGATGCTAGAAGAGGACCCACAGAAGCTCAGAGAGGAGGCCACTGGAACCAGGAGCTGAAAGCAAGGAAGCCCAGGAGAGAAAGACCAGCAGACACCGACCATGGGCCTTCCCATGTGGCAGAGGCGTCCCTGATGCCAGCAGCTTTTCTTCAGAGTCCAGGTATCATCCTATTGAAACCTTAATTTGGATATTTTCATAGCCTTAGAAAATGTAAATTCTAAGTTAATAAATCCCCATGGTATACTGCATTACGGCAGTTTTAGTAATCTGAAACAGACAGTTACATGAAAAAAGCAACGTTAAGTAACGTGCCAAGGGTCACACAGAAGTAAAAGGGGGAATGTGATTGAGTGGGGATGAATGTGGGCAAATGTGAGTGGGTGCAAATGTGTCTGTGTGTGAATGTGTGTGTCTGTGAACTTGTGTGAACACACATTGAGTGGCTCTAAGGGAATCCCTAGAAACTGGGAGCAAAGTTTCCCTCCCAGGAGGGGAGCTGGGAAACCCTGAAAACAGAAGAGAGAGAGGAACTTTCTCAAGCAACCTTTTGCACTCTTCTAACCTTGTTTCACAAAAGCATAATACCATTTCAAAAAATAAATATGAGTAAAACCAAAACCAAAATTAAAAAGAATGGGACCCAAGGAATGAGCAAATGTTCTAGAGTCACCAGGTCTGAAGGATTATCTAACCGCCCTCCTCACTGCACAGGTTGAACCCAGAAGGGAAGCTTCTTGTCCCAGGGAGCACCACTTGTCTTCTGACTGGCAGGCCAGAGTCTTATTATAGGGGGACCATCAGAAAAACTCTAAAGATCCTCAGAAAGGTTCTTAAAAAATTGTTTCCCCCCCCCCTTTTCTGTGGGAAAAAGGTAGCTTGAAAAGATTCCTTTAACTTTTTTCTTATTCCTTAGCAAGTTTCACCCAGATCTGTGATGTTTCTCAGAAGACAATATAGATGTTGCAACAAGGTAAAGTGAGCATGTGATGTTTGCAAAGTGTCTGTGAGAAGTTCCTCTCTATCAAGAAGTTTTGCTTGCTTGTCCTTTTTCTTTTTAAGTGTTTTAATTAAAGCATCGGAAAAAATAAAATTTCCTTTAAGAAGGTTGTGCCTGACTGTTGCCACTGCCTACAGTGTCTGCTTTGAGGAAAGTATTTTGCTGGGGTTAGAAATTGGTTCCCACTCTGGAAAGATGCTCCAGGTATGAGTGGCCCCAGAAGCCGTGTTCTGAAGACCCCAGAGGAGTGAAAACCAGGCCCCCTTCAGGCAGGGGCAGGGCAGAGCAGGTCTGAGTACCACCTAGCCTTGAACTGCGCAGACATAAAATAAAACTCTCTGCAAGTCCTTGCCTCCAGACGCCCTGGCATTTCTGTCTCACGACCACCTCAAGAATTGAGATAAGGCGCAGCTAAGAGAAAAGAAGTCGCCGCATTTAGCATGCCCTGAAACATTCCAGGAAAAGGTGGGTCTCCTCCCCAGAAAGAAGGAAGATCTGGGTAAGTGCAAAGGCTCTGAAGGGACTGAGCCAGCACCAAGAACTCACAGGTAACGGACCCTTTGGGCAGCACTCAGGGAAGCTGAGTGTCATTACTCTCCTGGCAAGAGCACTCACATCACAAGACTTTCCCCACTGGTGTCTTTCACATATGTCCTGTGCTGGGTTCAAAGCAAGAGTCCCTTGATGTCATTTACATTTATACAGGGCTCTAGGCTCACTCCACGGGCCACCTCAGTTGTACTGCAAAGACACCGTGGACCAAACGGGACTCTGGGACAGCTGGAAGTTAACTCAATTACATTCTACTCTCTTGGCCTCCCACTATCAGAATTTGCTACACTCATGAAAGAAGGAAACTCAGCATACCCTTAACGGAAGAAAAATCCCAGTGTCTGACTGTTCCTGTTGAGGCAGCAGCTGGCAGATGTTTCTCCTGAGAAGCAGAAAGAATGGGTCTGCCACCTCCCTCCTCCCAGAGAGGAGGCTGGGAGGGCCTTTGGCTAAGAATTTAATTGAATCTTTGCAGGCAGGAATTTCAAAGCACTATTAGCAGCTTCTCGGCAGCTGAGGGAGCAGCACCTGAGCGCAGAATCTTCACAGGGCCCCGTTCTCACTCTGGGCAGGTCCAGTAGGCAGGTGCCAAGGCTGAAGCTAAAGGAACAAGTACCCCTGGGCAGGAGAAGAGGATCAAAGCCCGGGCACCACGGAGGGAAGAGGCCATACCTCGTGGTAGGTTTGGTCAGGGATCCCCCCTAGTGTGCCCACGGGGGCAGGAACCCAAGGGGAGGTGGGTGGGCGGGGACCATGGCACACAGGAGACTCCGTCTACCGGAGAGCCCGCCGGTGGGAATGTAAACTTAACACTGCCAGAATATATGAATTTTCAGGGGAAGCTGAAATTTTGGAAGCGGAAAAAAAAAAAAGGTGAAATCCTCGCATTAGAAATATGAGCCATTAATTCTAACTTCAACACAACACAAAACACACCGCTGGCCATGGGAGACGTCTGACGAAGGGGCGCTTTCAGACGGAGGAGGGGAGCTCTTCCAAGGCAAGCGATCAGGTTGGGACTGGGGTGTCCCCGGAAGGCGCTCCTCTGGCAGAGATGTTTCTGTGCAGGTGCCGTCCCTGGATATTTAACTTACATCGTGGTCACGTAGCATCTTTTGCAAATATTCCCTGTGTTTGACTAACTTCATTCCTGTGTCCTAAGTTACTGAGCCAGAGCTTAATTTCCCAGTCTCCCGTTGGGGGAAGGGCGGGGAGGGGATAGAGTGACCCGCCTCCCCCAGTCAGACGGTTCTAAATCTCAGGCTGGGAGAATGAGCATGTGACCAAGACCTCCTCATTAAAAGGCTCAAGTTTAAGCATGTGACCAGTCTCTACCAATCACAAATCTCAGCTGTAAAAGTCTGGGTGGAAGAGTGAGCATGTGACCAGAATCCACCAATCAGAAGTCTCAGCTCGAGCTCTTGGGAGCCATCTTGTGAGTTAGCAGGGAAAGGACTCCTCGAAGTTTCTGAGGATGACAGTGGGACGTCACATTTGAGAGTTGCAGTGGGTACATCCCTCAAAGCCTGATTCCTCCCAGAAGAGCTTTAGGAATATCCTTGTTTCAGTTCTTTTTCTAATGAAAAAAGACCCTAGCCAGGTTGGGTCCTGTGGTTTTGGGACAGAAAGTCTTGCTGACAGGAGGAATGATGCTGTAGCGCAGGGATTTAAGATTTACTATCGTCTTAATTATCACCCCGCCCCCTCAACAAAGACTGACCACCCTGGGTGATGGTGAGGTGGCAGTCAAGAAAGAGTGTCCCACAGGGACCTTTACTTGCCCTACGGGTCCCGCATCAGCATGTTGTGAGCGTGGGACACTGGGTGTGGGGGAGGGGGTGGGCAACACAGGAGGGTCTAAGAACAAAAACCTCCTGTGCCTACTGTGCCCCTGCTGGAGGTGACGCTAAAAGGGGAAGGATTGACTTCCTGGGCTGGCTGTATGGTTGCACTGCTGACTTTTCAGGGCCTGTCCCAGGGCCTCTCACACCCCAGTTAGCTGGCTGACCTTGCAGTCTCTGACTGGCTCCCACTTTGAGTGGTTGCTTAATAAAGAGACAGGCTGTGGGCTTTCAGAGCTAGCTGAGGCCCTCATGTTTGGTGGGTGGCTGGTTTCGCTTTCAGAGTGACTGAGAGACAGCCCGGCTCTGAATCTTCCCACCCTCCATGAAGTCACAAACCCACCCTAGCTTGTCAGAACTAGGTCAGGCTTATGCCCTGTTTAGCAAATTCTCCTTCCCTGAAGTGGGGAGGGTCTGGCACCCCTCATACCAGTTTCCCACCTCCACTTGGAGTGGAGTTCTTGTCGTGTGCCAGGGGTGCCTGGAGGGGACAGGAATGTGGGAGGGCCAGCAGAGAGCATCAGATCACCCCACCCCACCCCACCCCACCGCCATCCTTCCAGCTTCTCTGCACCCCCTCACGCTTTGCCCAGCAGTCAAACCACCAACACCTGCCACCCCAATGCCAGATAGTAAGACAAGAACATTCATCTCTTCCGTTCCACTTCTTTTCGGTCCCACCCCCAACCCCAGGCTAGAGGCTCCTCCCAAGAGACATGAGCACTGAGCTGGGAGTCTGGAGACCTGGGTTTGGGTTCCAGTAGCACCAACAACTCAATAGTCACATGTCCTTCCTTCCCTGTAGGTCATGGAACAGGCTGTGGCTAACTCCAGCTAAACAACTGGTTGAAATAATCTGGAATTGATCACAAGTTCTGGAGAAAGCTGAAGACCCAGGCCTTAGGAGGTGCAGATCCCAGACCCTTCCCTGTAAGGCATTAACCTCCAGCTATTTATGAATTCTCAAGAAAAGGTCTCATTGCTTGAGGTTGGATCAAATGCCCACCTCTGGACTAAAGAAGGCAGGGTGCTTTGATTGACAGCTCAATCAAGACTTTACCTAATATAGGATTTTAGATCCCCAAAGAGAAATGACGTGCTGCTACCAGAAGCTGGGGGGCAGAATGAATGCTGGGCAAGCAAGAACTGAAGGTGCTCAGTCTCCTGTCTTTGGGCCCAACCTCCCCAACCCACAAGTACAGGCTTGGATTGGACAATCCCAAAGGCAATTCCAGGCAATTCCAGGCAGTTCTCTGATTGAGGGAAGCCAAACCAGGCATCTTCTCTCAGACTTAGAGATGAGGCTTTCCTCACCTCCTTCGGAGGGGGTCCTGATATGGGGATCCTTTGCAGCCTTGAGTCTCCTCTCCTGTTAAGGAAAGAGCCAAGGGGGTCAGGGCTGTCCCCTGAGTGGAAAGGAGGGAACTTCACTCCCCACCCTGTACTCCACGTGGGACTTGAACCTGCAACTTTGATGTCATGGGCCCCCCAGAGCTCATGAGATGACCTAAAAACAGATGCAGGACACCAGGCTGCATCATCCCCTCAAGGGACACAGAATGAAGACCACTGGGTAGCTGCCTGGGTGACTCCAGATCCAAGTGACTCCAGATCCAAGATTGGGGTGGGATCGGCAGCACTGACCAGGAATCCCACTCTCATCTCAAGAAAGTTCCTTGCTGCTCCAGACTGCTTTTTGCGGGTTACCATGTGGGGCCCTGTGAGATGGCAAGACAAAGACTCTCGCTCCGTTTCACAGATGAGGGCACAACAGGAGAGGCGGCTGCCGAGGGCAGAGCTGAGACCCATCCCCACCCCCACATCTAGTCTCCCAAGCCACGATTCTCCCTGCTGTATCACCCTACCCTCTCTCTTCCACCTCGCCCACCCCAACCCTTCTGTCTCTTAAAAAGTGTCGAGGAACCATAACCTCACACCTCCCCAAGCCAGCGGTCAGGGCACCAAAACCAGCCTGACCAGCCCCGCGGGAAGCCGGAGGTGTGGGGTTGGGGGGAAGCAAGGTATGGCGAAGGGGCCACTTTGATCAGGAGGATGTGGCTGATGGTTTCAGGCCTGCGGCCCCAGCCCAGAAGTGCTGCTGGCACGCTGGCTGAAGTCACCTGTGTCTTTCCCGCTCCCCTAGCCCTGGCAGCAGGAAGCAGGGGGCGGCAGGAGCGAGTGGGGTGGGGAGGTAGAGCAGGGGTGGTAGAAGCTGTGACGAGTGTTGTTTGGGCTGTTATACTCACCCCAGCCAGCCCGGACACTCGAGAGAACGGGCCCCCAGGGAGCCACCTTGCCCTCTTCCTGTTTCTCTTCTCAGCTCTCTCCTAAACTCATCTCCTGCCCCCAACACCTGTCTGAGCACAGACCACCTAGCCTCCCAGGCCTAAGGCATCACCAAACCTCGGGCATACAGAGCCACGAAGGACCCAGGGGGCAGAATGCTACAGAAGTTCTCGAAGTCATGCCTTCCCTGAGAGGTGCCAGGTTACAGCATCTAACAGGTTCCCAGCCCTTGCTACATGCCAAGCCCTATGGTAAGCACTTCCCATGTATTAACTCCCCCATCTTCTCCATGTTTGGCTTGCTTTAGCATTCCCTGGGAACTTGTCAGAAATATAGACTCTCAGGCCCCACCCCACATCTGCTGAATCAGAATTTGCATTTTAACAAAATCTCTAGGTGATTTGCCTGCACGTGAAAGTTTGAGAAATTTTGTGTGTTAGCTAGAGTTCTCTAGAGAAACAGAAACAGCAGGAGATATCCATAGATACAAAATGTATGGAAGTGTGTCAGTGTCTCACGTAACCATGGAAATGTAAAGTCCAAGGTTTGTAGGGCAGACCACAAGCTGGTAACTCCAATGAAGTTCCTCAGCGAACTCTCAGGAGAGGCTGGCTGGACAACCGTAGGAATGGAAGAGTCTACAACCCAAAGGGCAAGCTGTGAAGCTGGTGACTCCGATGAAGGGTCAGGATGCATTCCACAGGAGAGGCTCACCAGCTGAAGCAGGAAGAAAGACTGTCTCTTCTGAATCCTCCTTAAAAGCCTTCCAGTGATTAGATTAAGCATCACTTATTACAGAAGACATTACCCTTAGCTGGGTACAGACACAGTCAGCTGTGGATGTAGTTAATGTAATCATGATTTAAGTCCATGGAATGTCCTCATAGCAACAGACAGGCCAGTGCTTGCCGACCAGACGACCTGGCACCACCACCTGGCCAAGTTGACACATGAACCTGACCACGACACTTCGTATTACCTATTTTATCCTCCCATAGGTTTTCTTCTTATTCCTGTTTTGCAGAGGAGGAGACTGAGGCACAGATGAGGTAAATGCTTTGCCCAAAGTTCAACAGGTGGTTTAGTGGCAGGGCTGGGATTTGAACCCAGGCCATCTGGCACCAGGACACATGCCCCTTACTGCTGGGCTGCTTTGGAATGAGAGCCCCATAGGGAGGCAAGCCCCACTGTCATCTGTGCCTGCTCTGGCTGCAGCACTCTGGTCCCTTGAAACCCACTCAGCCTTCCCACCATTTCTCTGACCCCCTTCTCACCAAGGAGAGTCCAAATCACACTTTCCCTGGGCATAGAAGGTAAGAACATCTGTCAGTCTGCAAGGAACATGTATCAAGGTCTGTTACCATCCTTGCCTGGGGCTGGGAATTATGGCAGCTACAAAAGATGCCCAAGACTCAGCCAGCCCTCAAGGAGTTCATACCCAAGAAAGCACACGGAAAATGATGCTGTCACGATAACTGGAGTTTGTATGAGACACTCTCTGGGCAAGGCTTCAGGGAGGAGGGGGCTTTAGCTAGGCCTTGAATGCTGAATAACGGCCTGACCAAAGGGGCAGAGATGGGGATGGGCACAGGTATGAGGAAATCTGTGGGCTGAAGCAGACACCTGGAGTTTTCAATATCCTTGAGTCCAGCCCTCCTGCAAGCCCAGCTTCCTTCTGCAGCATCTCACCGAGCACGCCAGCCTCCCTTGAACTTCCTGGGTCAGAAAGTCATTCCTTCCCAGAGGAGTGAGCCCCTTTTATCTGTAGGCGTGGACGTCAGTGTGTGTGTGTGTGTGTGTGTGTGTGTGTGTGTGTGTTCACACGGATGTGCTCTTTCTAGCCCCTGCATGTGCAGGTGGCCACTTCCAGCTGTCATGAGCTATGAGGATCCTGATCAGCCCAGCTGAAATCACCCCCAGGGCTCCTGCAACACCCCCACAGGGTCTCCCATGCCCCAAGGCTCCTGAAGTCCAGGCTTCCTAGACATGCAGCATTAACCAGAGGTACGTCTGCAGGAGACCTGCACAGCTAGGTGTTTCTATCTGGAGCGGCTGCCCCAAGGCAAGGTTGGCCAGAAAAGGGGCCCCTCAGCACCTGAGCTCACGCTTCCTGGGAGGAACCCTGATGCGGGTCTGTCCACATGCACAGCAGTGTGCCTCTCCTGGCTGTCGTCCCTGGAAGGCACTGACACACTGTGTGTGTGTGTGTGTGTGTGTGTGTGTGTGTGTGAGAGAGAGAGAGAGAGAGAGAGAGAGAGAGAGAGAGAGAGATGTAGCCTGCGTTTAATGGGCTGGGAGTGAGGTAAAGTGCATGCCGTACATAGTGCTGTTGGCTCTTCTTTACAGCTGTGGACGCTCCAGTCTCTCCTTATCACTTGGAGAGAAGAGGACACTGGGAATTTGGGAGGGATTCGGAGGTCTGCTTTTCTGTAGGGTCTGAGAGCTAGACTCCCTGCTTACCCTCAGGCCCACCATCATGCCCACCTCAGGACTTTGCACACAGAAGATGCTCAGTAATTACTTCAAGAAAATTTTTATTAAGTCGCAACACAGCAAGGCACAGTGACAGATGGGACCAGAGGTCGCCACCAGAGGGCAGCACTTGCTTCTCCCAGGCCTCTAGATAGAGCTCCTATGGTGCAGATCAGAAAGGAGTTTGCTTCCTCCTCCTGACCGGTCCCCCTACAGTTACTTCTCCACACAGCAGCCAGAATGAGCTTTTAAAATGAAAATCAGGTGAGGTCTTGTCCCCACTGAAAACCCCCCAGTGGCTTCCTGCTGCACGTACAATACAACTTAAACTCTCTAGCCCAGCCCTTAGGGCCTGTCTCCCGCTTCCCTGCCTTGAGTGCTCCCCCATGCTCCCCTCCAGCCACAGGCCTCGGCCTAAAGGTTTACTTCTCAGGAAGATCTTCCCTGATGCCCACCCCCACTCCACTCATCCTTCTAAATCAGAACCCTACCCTGCCCTGCCCTGTCCCGGGGACCACAGTTCTCCCTCAGCACTTGTTCTCACAGGTGATTGGCAGGAGGATTTGCTGGAGGTGGTTCTTCCTGACTAGACTGGCTGCGCCGAGTCAGAGGTCAAGTCCTTGGAGTCCCATGACCTCCCCGGCTCCGAAGCCCACGTACGGCTCAGGGTAGGTATTCCATCTGTACTGAAAGGAGGCAGAGAGGACGGGAAGGAGAAGAGAAAGAGATTCATGGAGGGATGGGGGGAATGAGGGAAGGATGGTCGTGGTGTCTCAGGGATGAGGAGTCTATTCATCCTGTCATTAATTCGTTAAGGATTTACTGAACATATGCTGGAAGCACCGTGCTGGGCACTGCGGAAGACACACGATGCGCAGCATCTGAAGTCTGCCTAAGTCATGGAACCTTCTCTTAGCATCAGGGTAAGGCATGCAAATAGTTACAGGGGAGCACGACGAAACAGTGAACATAGGCCTGAATCTTCAGGCCAGTTTTGGTGTCAAGTAGTAAGAGTAAGTATATGTGATTTGATTTGAAACCTGCTAAGACTCTAAATAAACAAGACAGAAAAAGTCACTTGTCAGACAGTATGTGCAGTTTTGTTTCTAGAAAACATGGTCATCACGAGTGTGGAAGGCATACAGCATGCCTGGTTCAAAAACAGACAAAAACAGCCTTGCTTGACTACAGAAGACAGAGAAAGTTCCAGAGGAAGTGATGTCAGTGCTCTGGGCAGTGTAGCCACAGGCAAATGCATTTAGAGCCAGATTCCTATCCTGATTTTGCCCACTTTCTAGCTGTGGGGCTTTGAATAAATCCCTTCACCTCTCTGAGCCTCAGTGTCCTCATCTGAACAACGGGAATAATCTCTGCCTCCCAGAGTTGCTGTGAAGACTGCATAAGGAGAACACACAGTGGCTGGCACACAGGGGCACTTAATGAATGCTAGTTTCCTTCCCTTTCCTGCAATGATGGGGACAAGTGTTCCATGGGCAGGGATGGAATAGAGAAAATTGACTGAGATGGAAGACATGTTTTTTGGAAACAGGAGCAAGTAGACAACACAACAGTTATGGCCAGAGCTGAGTCCCTCCCCAATGCTATCTCCTCCTCTCATGACAGCCTGCTTCATTCTCTTTGCTAGAGGGACTCTCACTTCTTGCCATGCCATCCTTCAGTCTCAAGCCTGGGCAGTCCTTCCACCTAACTCTTCAGTGGCTCCTCACCGCCTTTGAGACAATGTCCAAGCCTCCTCAGCCTGGTTGCTGGCTCTCCATGTTAGGCTCCACTCTACCCCATCTTGGAGTTCCCCTTTGCTTCTAATCCTTAATCCACATGGAGCTCCAGAATTCCTTGCAATCCCCACCTCCCATGTAAGGTTTTACACCTCCCTGCCTTGCTTGTGCTCACCCTTTGGCCTTCCTACACTGGCCATCTCCTTATCCTTCAGGCCCCTGACTTTGCATCCACTGTGAGGCCCTCTGAACATCGGTTTTGCCTTCTGGCAAGGTTAAGTAGTTGCCAGAGGACTAGATTCCTTCCTCAGCTAAGCTGGTTGCTCATGAAGGTAGGAAGGGACTTTGTCCCATTCTGTAGCATAGTGCAAAATGTAGCTGTTCATTGCATTCATGAATGCTAGTTTCCTTCCCTTTCCTGCAATGATGGGGACAAGTGTTCCATGGGCAGGGATGGAATAGAGAAAAGTGACTAAGATGGAAGATATGTTTTTTGGAAATAGGAGCAAGTAGTCAACACAACAGTTATGGCCAGAGCTGAGTCCCTCCCCAATCCTATCTCCACCTCTCATGACAGCCTGCTTCATTCTCTTTGCTAGAGGGACTCTCACTTCCTGCCATGCCATCCTTCAGTCTCAAGCCTGCCTTGCTTGTGCTCACCCTTTGGCCTTCCTACACTGGCCATCTCCTTATCCTTCAGGCCCCTGACTTTGCATCCACTGTGAGGCCCTCTGAACATCAGTTTTGCCTTCTGGCAAGGTTAAGTAGTTGCCAGAGGACTAGATTCCCTCCTCAGCAAAACTAGTTGCTCATGAAGGCAGGAAGGGACTTTGTGTGTGCCAGCCACTGTGTGTTCTCCTTATGCAGTCTTCACAGCATAAGTTCCTGGGGAGATACCTCTGCGTCTTTGGAATTTCCCTTGACAGGAATGTCTTGTTTTACTTGGTGGGTCCAGGACCACACCTGATAGTTGCAGGGCAGGCCCAACCAAACCTGCAGTCTTAGTGTAAGGGCTGGCTGTGCCAGCAAGACCCACCAAGTGTTTAGAGGGTTGGGGTTTTGAGCCTCGGGGGGAGGGGGACGCAGGGGCTGCAGACTGTGTTCAACCAAGTAATCATACCTGTGTAATGAGACCCCATATAAACTTAGGACACTCGAAGTCCAAGAGAACTTCTGTGATTGATCAGATACATCACTGTGCCAGGAGAGTGAAATGTTCTCACTCCATGTGGAGAGGACATATAAACTTGCGTTTTAGACTTTTCCAACCTCACCCCAGCTGTCTCTTCTTATTTGTCTCCCTTTATCATAATAAAGCCATAACCATATATACAGAAACTTTAGTGAGTTCTGTGAGTCATTCTAGTGAATTATTGAATTGGAGGGGGTAGTGGGAACCCCCAAATTTATAGCCACTTGGTCAGCAGTGCAGATGCCCTGGTTCCCCAAACTTGTGCCTGGTCCCTGAGGGGCAATCTTATAGAGAAAAGCCTTTACTATGGAGTCTGGTCTACATCCTGCTAGTTAAGTGATAGAATTGAATTGAGTTACTGCAATCTTTGCAGTTGCTGATTGAACTTATGTACTTATATGCGTTCATTTTTTTAGTTTATATTGCATAGTAGGTTCCTGGATCATAGTAGGCACTCAGTAATTGTGACATGGATGGAAGGGTAGGTGATGGATAGTGGATGAATAGAAGAATGAAAGAATGCTGAATGGATGGGTAGATGGATAGATCAGGAAGAAAGAAAGTACTAATGGGAGAGGATGGATGGATGGATGGATGGATGGATGGATGGTTGGATGGATGGTTGGATGGATGGATAGAAGGAGTTACCTGTAACAAAAGATTTTTTCAGAACACAGCAGAAAGCCTCTGAAGAGAGCCAAGACAGCTGTGGGAGGTGGTGGTTACCAAGGTTGAAGCTGGAAAGAGCTATGTTGCTTTGGAGAGGAGCCCGGGTATATGCTTTACCAGAGTGGTGGGTCCCAAAGAATAATGGCCTTGCTGAAGGCTTGATTTTGGACTTCTCGCAGCCTCAAAACCATTAGCCAGTTAATCTCTGTTGTTGAAGCCAGCCCATTGCATGGGTATTTTAGGAAACTAAAACACTGCTCATCATTCCCTTCTCCAAATAATCACTGCTTGATGTAGCTCGCGATTTTCTCCCACCATCCTGGCAATGAATTGGGCCACGCTGTCTCCAATTCCCCTTCTTCATTGCCACCATTCACAAGGACACAGATCCTTGCTTATTTTCAGGGCTTTACTGTCAAGCTGTAGAGAGATGAAACAATCACTATGACAAACATGCAGCAAATCCAAAGAAATCCTGCAAACTCCTTGAAGCTCCTTTCTCTGGTTGTAAGTTGAATGCCGGGTTTCGAAATGGTTACTGCCAGTCCATGGAACTTCTGATTTTTTCAGTGAGGGTGGATTTTAGCACAATCCCACCTCCTTCACATATACTCCCTTAACTTCCCAAACTTCTAAAACTTGTTTTCAATCATTCAACAAGTATTTACTGAGCACCTACTATGTGCCAAGCTCTATTGACAACAGTGAACACAATGCAAAGATTCTTGTCCTCATAAGGCTTACAGTTTGGGGAGATGGGGGAGACAGACAATAGACATAAATTAGTAAATTTCATAGCATGTTAGAAAGAGACAAACACTACAAGAAAAAGAAACAGCAAAAAAAAAATGGGGGTGGGGAGCATAGTTTTAAATAAGGTGGTCAGAGTAGACCTCTTGAGAGTGTGATGAAAAATCCGAAAGAAGCAGGAAGTCAGAACTGGGGAAGGATGAAAAATAGGGAACGCTTCCAGAATCTTCATGACAATCTATAACTTCCTGAAATGTGTCCCATGATCTTCAGTGCATGCCTTTGTCCATGCCAGCCTGTGAGCTCCATGAGGGAAGAGACCACTTGCTTTGTCATAGGCCCTGAAAAAGTATGTACGCAATTTTTGGATTGGTTTCTAGGGAATGGAATGCTACCTGCAGTCCTCTTCTTTGCCCTTCCTCCTAGCAAACTCCTGCTCATCCTTCAAGACCCAAAAATTTGGGCAGAGTTTGTTGCTCCCTCCTTGAGCTACCCACCCTTGCACCTTATACAAATTTTTATTGCCCTTGATGCACTCACTATACTTCTCTTGTTTTTCTGCAGTGCTGTACTTCTCTTGTCTTTCCCTGGGCTAGGAGCTCTCAAGAGAGATCTGACCAGCCCTAATTTACTTTTGGGTCCCTAGAGCTTCTTGCAGATATTGGGTCAATGGATGCAGAGTTGATGTGCACTGTTATCCCTTTAGTATCCCCTCTTATTTTAGTGGTTTTCGTTTCTGGGGACCTGTGGTGCATCCATTGGGGTTCTTTTGATGGCAAGCAGCACTCGTTAGCTGAAGTTGAAAAAAAAGTGATATTAGGGATAAAGAGAAGGTGCTGGAGCCTGGGCCACCTCACAGAGCAGAAAAGAAGGGGCCAGCTAAACCTCAGAGAGGAAGAAACCGGGGCAGCCCTAGGACCTTGGTGTCTGCAGTGTCCTCACTCCCTGACTGCAGGCTTCATTGTGTTTAGGGTGTCAGATCTTGGCTATGGCTCTGCTACCCGAGTCCCTGGAGCTGGAATCAGGCTGGCCCTGCTGGGGTTGGTGCCTCCATTGGAGCCATGAAGCGCCCTTGGCCCCAACAGGGTGTGGTGAGCTAGCGAGATGGCTCCCAGGTGACGGTGCTAGGGAAAGGGAGGTCCCTCTGAGCCCAGGGGGCACAACCAAAGCACCCCTTTCACTGGGCCCAGCCCCCTGGCTAAACCTACCCTACCCTTCTCCCTGTCTGACAGGCCCAGGAATGGTTAGTGAGATAGAGCTAAAGGTACTCAGGAACAATTCCCTACTGGGGGTGCATTTTTAATGAAAAAAAAAAAAGTAAAGTGCCTTAATAAGGACCAAGTTGAGGACTGATCAACTGGCTCTTGGGGTGAGGGTGCGGAGCCCTGATTTGTTGCATTTGTTGATTTCTGTTGCATAAATACTGTCCCCACATACACATACACACACTCACCTCACACGGCCAACTTTAAGCTATCGAGATGATGCCTCTGAACCTGGAGCTAGGAAGAAACATGCACTATCAGCTCCGCCAGGTGATTCCAGCTGTGGGTGCCAGGTGAGAGGGTGCAGGGCTGCTCATCGATTCCCTTGGGTCCTGCCCTGTCACGAGACCTAACAGAAGAGCCCCCGGCGGGCATCAGATCCTCCACCCACTCTTTAGAAAATAATGGCTCAGAGACGCCAGGGTTTTAATTCTGGGTCCTGGTAGGTAGCCCTGGCAGGACTTTATGGTCACTGGGAAAGAGGTGGACCCGGCACCATCCCTTCTTCAGAGAGGCTTTCCCTGACCCGCACCAGTGCCTTCCACCTTAGGTGCTACCACTGTTCCTTGTGAAGTCTGGTGGACTTATCTGTACCCTGTCCGCCCCCAACCCCCACTGGACTCTATGCCACGAGAAGGCAGGAGCCAGGGCGCTTTGTATCCACTGCTTTGCCCCCAGCACCTAGCACAGCTCCAAGCCGGTAACAGGTAGTTTGTCCATAATCAATGACTCAGTGAACAAACAACGCGTGATTAAAGGGAATTACTCAGACTCTGCACTTCAGTTTCTTCTGAAAAATTATATAAATGCCCACCTTAAAATAACATGTAACACTTATAGAGCACCTGCTGTGTGCAGGTATTTCACATACACTCATCCCTTTGACCTGCACAGTGGTTCTGTGGGGTGGTTACTGATATCAACCCCACCTCACAGGTGAGGAAACTGAGGCACAGAGAGGGTGAGTGAGCAGCCCGCATTTACCCTGTTCAATTCTGAGCCCAGGCAACACCTCCAGTGGCCTCAGCCTTTCACCACACACTGAGCTCCCTGGGGAAAGAACAAGGCTGCAGGCGAGGGTTGGGGAGGGCTCCCCGAGGTGATGAGGGGGTGCTGTTGCAGGCCTGGGCCCAGGGCCCTGGGACCCCAAAGCTTAAAGGGCTAAGCACTGTCCTTAGGGAGGCTTAGAGTCAAGACCAGGCCCCACTGCTCCCCAGGTCTGAGGACGCTTCCTAGAACCAAAATCACCACTGAAATATGAACCAGCTGAATTCCTGGAAGCTTCTCCCCCAACCCCTTTGCAGGATTTTTATCTTACTTGGGTTCAGGAGTAAATCTTGGTCACCCAAACCCTTCGAAAATCCCATTCTCCTCCCCAGTCTGGTCTGGAGATGGCCATGTGACCGGTTCTAGCCAATGAGAAGTGAGAAGGCTGCTGGAAAGAAGAAACTCTGGTTCTTCTTTCGCTGGTCCTTGTCACCCTGGATATGACTGACCCCTGGAGCCAGGACATCCACCTTCTGGCCACCCTCTGTGGCTGCCGTCCCATGACCCTGAGGGGACCCTGCAGAGTCCTGCAAGGACTTAGGGCTATTTCTCCTTTTTTTGCTGCTTTTTGTTGGATTTCTGTTCCTTGTGCCCAAAACCATCCTAACAAACACCAATGGAGCATGTAGCCAAAGGCAGGGGGGCGGGAGGGGGGAGGCTTTTCTAGGTTTTTGAGTTTTGAAATAAGAAAGAGAGAACAAGTATGCCTACCAAAACGCTCTGGGAGAGGCTGCCCTTGGTCCCTTGTTCTCGACCTGCCCCTCTCCTGCTCGATACCCAGGCACCAGCCTCTCAGCTGGGCGAGGGGAAGGGGGTCAGCGCGGAGGTTGCTGGGCAAAGAGCATCCTGCCCCCTGCTCCCCCGCTGAGCCTGGTGTGGTGGAGGGTGCAGAGATGACCTCCTGCGGGTTTGCACCACTCAGGGACGCCGCTCTTCTCATCCCAGGCAGAACTCGGGGAGGTGGCTGGGACCAGGGAAGAAATGGCCACGTGGCATATCCAGGGAGATGCGGCTGAGCTCGACCCGGGAGGCCCCCACCCACGAGCATGACACATACCGCGAGCAGGTATGTGAGCAGAACCGGGACTGGGAACGGATGGGACCTCAACAGACTCAGCAGATGCTGCGTGGACTCCCAGCGCAGTGTGGCCCCGCCCCCACCCCACCCCCCACCAGGGAGGGGCACAGAGATGCAGCCCCAGGGAAATGGCGGGGAGAAGATTCCTCAGCTGGCCAAAATCACATTTCTCCTACTTTGGCAGAATGGAAGTGCCTTGTGGAAATTACGTTTAGTCCCAGAGAAATAAAGCAAGTTCTCTTTCCTGTTCATCTGAGTTTGTGGTGCCAATTTGTTCCCCGAGGGATGACTAGACATCAACGTCAGCCAGGTGAAGGTCTGCAGAAAACGGCAGAGGGGGAATGTGTCTGTCCCCCTCACCCTGCCATCGAATCTGCAGCAGGTCTCCTGCTCCCTCCAAGAGCCTTAACTTTCTCCAATGAGTACTTCCTCCCGTTGCAGCAACCCCCCTCCTGCCACCACCACCACCTCCAGGCTGCAACTTTCAGAGCCCCTGCCACTCCCATCCAGCCGCTGCCACAACCCCAGCCTCCCGCCCGCCTTGGCTTAGAGGCCAGCTGCTCCCCTGCCAAGCCAGCTTAGCTCCAACGTGTCTCAAATCATGTCCTGGAAATCCCTCCTTCCTCTCTGGCTCTGGCAGCCTCTGCAGGCCCTACTTTCCCCTGCTCGGGCCCTGCCCATGATCTAGACATCTGTTCCTGGTCCTTTTGAGTTTCTGCTTATATTTTTCCCTTTCTCTAGACGTCCACGTGGCAGTGCGCTGCTACTGTGAGGAACTTGTGGAATGGAGTGTGGAGCACGGCAGGAGGAGGAGGGGTAGAGGAGGGAGAATTTCATGATTTCCTCTTCTGGCTAGGGACTCATGGTTCTTGCTTCCCCCCTGCCCCTCTCTGGCAGCACTTAGTGAAAGCCGCTCACTGAACATATGCTCTTCAAGCATCCCTGCATGCCCAGCCCCTGCTGATGCACCAACCCGCCAGCGACTTCAATCCTCCCGCGGGACAAAACCCAAAACACAGAGAGGACGTGATGAGCTCTGAGCCCAGAGATGTTCTAAGGAAGTGGTGAACTCTGGATCCAAATTCCCATGGCCTGACCCAGAGCCCACACAACTGCAAAATTTAACTCTCTTCTGAAACTTCCTAAGACCCCATTTCACGCACTTTGTATTTTTAAGGACAATCAGCTCTGACTTTTCTGCCCCGTTGTCAGTCCATGGGTCCTAGTTTGGGGTCTTGAAATACAGTCATGCCCATAAAGCCTTAGATACTTTGAAAAGCCGGTAATTAGAGGAGGGATTTTGAGCCCCACATTACAGATAACGGTCACACGGGGGTCCAGAGAGCTAAATGAGCTGCCCAGCATCCTCCAGTCCTCACGTCCATTGACCAACTTCCCCAAGCAGAGCTAGGAGAGACACCTGCCTTCTGGAACCCAGGCCTCCCCTCCTGCCCTTCTCTCCGCTGTCACAGAGAAGCCTCGTAGGAGTAACAGAAGCTGGCAGACCCTTTGCCTAAGCCGCACCACCTCCCCACCACCGCCCCCTTGGCTGCCCTCCACCCTCTCCTCTGTTAACACACCTCTCACCTCCTTCTAATTCTAGCAGGGCCAAGGTATCTGCTCCTGGAGAACGTCCACTATTCACTCACTTTCCAAGTGTTCCATGGCCTTCCCTGGACACAGCATGGGTCTCACCATCTCCAGTCTCCCCCTCTGCAGTCCACACTCCCCCGGCACCTCCTAAGTCAGCTCTAACCAGCAACCATGCCATTGGGACCACT
The DNA here is from genome assembly GCF_023851605.1 of Tamandua tetradactyla. Classification (NCBI taxonomy): domain Eukaryota; kingdom Metazoa; phylum Chordata; class Mammalia; order Pilosa; family Myrmecophagidae; genus Tamandua; species Tamandua tetradactyla. The sequence goes on from NC_135333.1 coordinate 29,458,874, forward strand.
CCAGCAGTTCCCCATCGCTCAGCAGATCCCAGACTCAGCCTGCTTTCGGAGACTTTCATTGCTTAGCCTCTGCCTCTCCAGCCCCAGATCCCAGCAACTCTCTCTCTGCCTCCTTTTCCAACAGTTATCTAAGTATAGGTTCCTCCCACTGCCCAGAACACAGACCTCCGTGCCCCACCTCCAAGTCTTTCCTCATATTGACCCTGTTCCCCGCATTATGTGCTTTCAAACGCCTGTCATCCTTCAAGGCCCTGCCCAAGTGTTCCCTCCACTAAGAAACCTTCCCGGTTCACCGCACCAGCATTTCCCACTTCCTTCTCCGTAATCCCACGTCACTGAGGACGTCCAACGTGGGTCTTTTTCCCAGGAAGGTTGAGGGCTTCTGGACACATGCTTCCCAAGCCCAGAGAATGGGTCCAGTCAGGCAGCGGCGGCCAGGGACGCGGCCGAGCTGCCCTGGACCAGCTCTGCCCCTGGTATGAATTCAGACCACCAACTCATCACCCTTCCAGCCCCACTAGATCCTGCTCTAGTCCACTCTGGCTCTGGACACTGGTACCCAGACTCCAATAGCGACCCCACTTACTGCCATCCTTGTGTCCATGATGGGCTAAACCCCGCTACCTGGAGAGGCTGGTTCTACCCCAACCACTCTGTGAGATGGAGACAATAACCACGCCCATTTTATAGGGGAGGAAACTGAGGGACTGAAAGTTGACATCACCTATACTTGTTATAGCTTTGTCCATGTTTTCTACCTCTTCCAGAGTCAATTTGGGTAACTGATATAGTTCTTGGAATTTTTCCATTTTTTCTAGATTATCCAATTTGTTGGTATACTATTATCCATAATATTCTCTTATAATCCTTTTCATTTCTGTAAAATCGGCAGTGATATCACCATTTTCTTTTCTGGTTTTAGTTATTTACATCTTTTCTCTTTTTTTCTTTATCAGTCTAGCTAAAGGTTTGTCAATTTTATTGATTTTTTTCAAAGAACCAACTGTTTGGTTTGTTTATGCTCTCAGTTGTTTTTCCATTCTATTCTACTTTACTGACCTCCACTCTAATTTGAATTGTTACCTTTCTTCTGCTAACTTGGGGTTTACTTTCTTCTTGTTTTTCTGATTCCTCAAGATGTAAAGTTAGGTTATTAATTTGGGATCGGGCATTCACAGCTATAAATTTCCCTCTGAGCCCCGCCTTCATTGTATTCCATAAACTTTGGTATGTTGTATCTTTGTTTTCATCTGTCGTTGAGTATTTTCTAATTTTCCTTGTCATTTTTTCTTTAATCCATTGGCTGTTTAACAGTGTGCTGTTAAATTTCTACGTTTGCAACTTTTCCAGTTTTCCTTCTATTATTGATTTATAGCTTCATTCCATTGTGGTTTGAGAGGTTACTTTTTATTATTTCAATATTTCAAAATTTATAAAGATTTGATTTGTGGCCTAGCACGTGGTCTTTCTTGGAAAACGTGAATGTGTATTCCACTGTTGTTGGGCAAAGTGCTCTATACATGTTGGCTACATCTGGCTGGTTTACAATGTTATGCAGCCCCTCTGCTTCCTTATCGATCTTCTGTTTAGATGTTCCATCCAGTATTGAAAGTGGCATAAATTGAAATCCCCAACTATTATTGTACAATTATCCATTTCTCCCCTCACCAAAAAGTTTTCACCAAAAAGTTAAAAACCATACAAGGAGAAAGGACTCTATGGCCCAGTTATAGGAAAAAAATTTTTTTTTCCTGTTCCAGAGGAAAGAAAATATTCCAGAGGAAGAACAGTCTTTGGAATTACTAGTTAAAGATCTTAAAACAACTCTCATAAACAGGATCAATGAACTAAAGGTAAATGTGGAGAAAGAAAAAAATAAATCACGAAAATGGTATGTGACCAGGATGAGAATTTCAACAATGAGACAAATTGTAAAGACAATATGAATGGAAATCCTGGACAACAACTGAAGTGAAAAATTCAATAGAGGGGTTGGAGAGCAGATTGGAGAAGGCAAAAGAAAGGGTCTGCAAAACTCAAAGACAAAACAATTGCAATTGTCCAGGTTGAGGAGTAAAAAGAAAAAAGAATGAAAAAAAAGGAGACCAGAAACTGAGGAACCTGGGGACACCATCAAGTTACTACCAATGAAGTCTCAGAAGAAGAAGTCTTCAATTCTGTCCATTTTTGCTTCATATATTTTGGTGCTCTGCTATTGAGAGCATACATATTCATTATTGCCAGATCTTTCTGTTGAATTGATCCTTTTGATTGGAGAGTTTAATCTATTTATGTTTAAGGAAATTACCAACAGGATTTACTTCTACCATTATGCTAATTGTTTTCGAAGTCTTACACCTTTCCTCCTTTACTGCCTTCCTTTTGGTTTAGATGCTCTCTTAAAATGAGCCATTGTGAATCACTTATCCTTTCCTTTTCTGTAGATTTTTGAGATTTTCTTATGGTTACCAAGAGGATTATACATACAGCACATTAAATCTATTGCAGTTTGGTTTCTGTTGGTTACAACTTGATTTCAGTAGCCCACATATGCACAGCACCTTTATCTCTCCATCTCTCCCTTTTATGTTATTCTTGTCACACATTACATCTCTAGGCACTGTGTGCCCAGTAACAAAGCTTTATGGTTGTCTTCATTTGAATTTGAATTTTCAGCTTTATATGAAGTAAAAAACAGCGTTATTTCTTCAAATATTTTTTTCTAGCTTTTTAAGTCTCTTTTCCTTCTGAGACTCCATTGGTAGTAACTTGATGGTGTCCCCAGGTTCCTCAGTTTCTGTTCTCCTTTTTTTTCATTCTTTTTTCTTTTTGCTCCTCAACCTGGACAATTGCAATTGTTTTGTCTTTGGGTTTTGCAGACCCTTTCTTTTGCCTTCTCCAATCTGCTCTCCAACCCCTCTATTGAATTTTTCACTTCAGTTGTTGTCCAGGATTTCCATTCATATTGTCTTTATAATTTGTCTCATTGCTGAAATTCTCATCTTGGTCACATACCATTTTCGTGATTTATTTTTTTCTTTCTCCACATTTACCTTTAGTTCATTGATCCTGTTTATGAGAGTTGTTTTAAGATCTTTAACTAGTAATTCCAAAGACTGTTCTTCCTCTGGAATGTTTTCTTTCCTCTGGAATAGGAAAAAAAAAATTTTTCCTATAACTGGGCCATATAGTCCTTTCTCCTTGTATGGCTTTTAACTTTTTGGTGAAAACCGGACATTCTGAGTATTATGCTGTGGTCACTCTAGAAACTTAGTTATTCCATATTCAGTCCACCAGATTAAGAACAAGAAGGGAAAAAAGGAAAGAAATAAAAAGGGGGGTGAGAGTAAAGAAGGTGAGGGAAATAAAAATAAAAACCAAAAACTAACAAGCAGACAAAACAAAAGAACACACACACACACACACACACACACACAAAACTGTGAGTGGGGAAAAAGTGAAGGGCTCTGCCTCTCCAAGTTTCTTGTTTTGCACCAGCAGGAAGCCAGAAGCTGCTGCTTTCAAAGCTAAAACCTAGGCCAGTCACCCTGCTCATCCTTCTGGGATCTGCCAGACCCAAAAATATGACAGAGAAAGAAAAACCCAGCCAACCAAAAAACAGAAGAAAAGAAAAAGAGGTGCACCGGCTCTCTGTGTCCCTGTAGATGCTGTTGTAAAGCCAGAAGATGCTGCTTGTGCGAGAAACCGAGAATGCTATCTGCACCGGACCCTCAGAGATCCACCGCACTAAACAATACAAGAAAGAAAAAGAAGTCCAACCAGTGAAAAACTGCACTGGGTCTTTAGTGATGGTACATGATGGTATGGGGCCAGAAACTACAGAGAAGCCCGAACTAAGGTCAGCATCTCTGCTATGCCATCAGGGTTTCTGCCAGACCAGGAAACACCCACATACAGAAGGAAAAGCAGCAACCACCTAAGAAGGTGTAACTAGCTGTTTATACTTCAGGCGGATGCTGGCAGGAGGCTGGAAGTGCTGCTACCCGGAGGGCTGAAACTGAGACCAGCTGCTGCGCTGGTCCCTCAGGGCTCCCCTAGACTGACCTCAACCTTCAACCCCAAATTATAGAGGAGGTCATTTCCTGTGCCAGCCAGCCCTGCTCAGAATCTCAGCTGCATTGCTGCAGTTATAGCTGTTTTCTGCAGCTACTGCCTGAGGACTGGACAATGGGTGCTAGTCATGGGTTCATGCTTACAGTTATAAAAGCTAAACTTTTGGCAGCCTCTTGCTTCCTCTGGCACTCCTGTAGTTGTTCTAAACGTCTGTTCTGGTTCCAGGGTTATCACCTAGGTAATTCCAGTCTCTTTTTTCCAGCTCTTTTATTCTTTGAGTGGAGAGAACAAACTGTAAAACTGCCATTTTCCCATTTAGGCTAGTTGGCCTCTGAAGAATTGAATAGAGAGGACTGTGGCCTCTGTTTTCAGTGGTGAATAGACAGTGGTTTAGGACATAGACGTTGGAGTTAGTTGGGGGGTCAAATTCCACCCCACCTCTACTGGCTTGGTTATTGTTAATGAAGTTACTGATCTTTCTTCTGCCTCAGTTTTCCTGCTGGAAATGAGATGTGGGAAGATGAGTTAACAATGAGTTAAGATGTGGAACGCTCTTAGAGAAGAGGTTTACTGGATGTTAGCCATTAGGATTTGGTGGGGTTGGGGAGAGAGGAACAAATAGCTAATATAAGGGAGAGAATAAAGCAGGGAGCAGAAATGCTGAGCCCTCCATGCCGACACCCATAGCAGGCCCACAGGTAGCATACCTGGGCTTTCTGGTGGAGGTCAGGAGGTTGGATTGAGACCCTCCTGTGTTGTCCTGTCCCCACCTCCGTGCACTCCGGCCCAGGCCCACTCTCCTATTCCTCCAGCCCACCCAGCTGCAGCTCTGGCCTTGTGGTGGGCACCTGCTGTTTCTTACCCAGCATCTAGTCCCTAACCTCCAGGTGAGGATGTCCTGATGCTTCTTTAGAGAACTACCCATCTCCTCCTATCCCCCTCAATCTAGGTAGTTCATCTGGGATTAAGCCCCCTCTCCTTGACAATCAGAGACTTCTATTTCTCTGGCCACAGTGATTAGTTCAGGATGGACACCTAACTCCAGCCAGACCAATCAGACCAAGCTCCACTGGCTGCTAGGCAGATCAGAGATGAGGCTGGAACTGCTACTGACCACCAGCTCCCCTAAGGACAAGACTAGGACAAAGCAAATACAAGAGCTGGAAGATGGAGAGAGGGGAAATAGAATGCTGGGGCCATTATTTAAGCTCCTGTATCAAACTGTGTCTGAGTTTCCTAAACTTCTAAGTTTTATAAGCCAGTGAATTCCCTGTTTGCTTAAGTCCCTTTGAGTTTCTGTTGCTTATAGGCAGAGAGTGGTGACCAAGTCCCCACTGCTCACCTAGTCTCTCAGCCTGGGATTCCTGGCTCTGGTCCCAGTTCCTTCCCTGGATAATCCATTTCAGCTCAGTGGTGGAGGGATGGATCCAAAGTCTCAATAACTCTATCCTCCCTCCCTGACACAATCCAGCCTTCCGAGGCCAAAGTCTGAAAGGTAGTAGGGACAATGTCAAAAGCCCTTACATCCGATCCAGCACTTTCTTTAAAAAAGGAGACACGAGGCCCAGAGAGGGGAGGGCATTTGCCCCAAGCCATCCAACATAGTGATGACAACACGGAGCTGAGCTCCCGACTCCCAGTCTGGGGTGTTTCCCATTTCATGACGCTGCATCTCCTGCTGGTTCTCCTCTCCCTGCCCTTCCCTGTTGCCTAACATTTCAGGGGGAAGGGTGGGAGAGGTGGATGCATTTCACCAGTTCCCTGGAGGTCACCAATTGGCAGCAGGCTTGGGACCTCCAGACATTTTCCCAGGGCACTTGCCCAGCACTCACCAAGATGTTGCCTATTGTGATAATCTCCATCGCTGGGAATTAGTGGTTTTTACCATCCACCAGGGCTATGTCATCAAGGCAAGAAATGCAGAAAACTAGCCAAGCTGATCAAAGGGCCGCCTCTGAACTGGGGATGTAAGATGTAGTCACAGATGGAACAATAGAGGCTGCTGGTCATGGAGCCTTGAGCTAATGTGCCCTGGAAATGTCTGGTGACTTCGGTCTTGATTTGCAAAGGGCAATCTTCAGTCCTCCTGCAGCACCTTGGGGGGAAGTTTCAACAGCTTTGCTGCTTCTGTAATGAGCAAATTGCCTGTCCTCACAATATACATGACAAAAGGCTCCTGCTGGACCTCAGGACAACCTTCCCCACCAGGACCAGAGCTGGGATGGTGGGTGGGCCACCAAGGTATTGACAGAGCAGGGACCAAAACCATTCTGTGAGATTCCTCCTCTGGGCAGCCTCTGACAATGTTAGGGGCCTCATCTGTCGGAGCCGCAATGGACAGCTATTGCAGGGGCCCTTTCTTGGGTGCCCATTTGGGCTCTAGGTAAAAGTCCTGCACCCAGCATCCCAGGAGTGGGCCCTTAATGCTCCTGTCCTCCTCATTAAGATCTGTTTCTACCCCTGCCTGGGCAGGCAGCTGGATTACTTGGAATCCTGTGACAATAATAGCAACTTCATCCTTTCCAGCGTGCTGCTTCCAGGTGGTGCTCAGAGAGTCACCAAAACTCAGTAGTATCAGCAACATCCAGCAGCAGGGCGGTGGCTCCATCTAATTGATAAGGGAATCCACATGGGTAGCTTCAAATGTACTTATGTACGTAGTCTCCCCGTGCTAGTTTAGAAAGGCAGAACCTGTCAACTTAATTAAGATATTCCACTGTAAACTACAGTGTGACGTTTTCCTCCAGAGGATATCCAACAGTTCTCCTGTAACTAGTGAACACAAAACACTAGACAGAATCCCTAAGTGAGGGTTTGTTCACACCTCCAAGTGTGAGAAGCCTGAAGGTAGACGCTGTGGGTCCTCTCTAAGGGCAGGTGGTGGGTGGTGTTCCCTGCTGTAACTCTGTGCCTAGTGGGGTACCCGGCACACAGTAGGTCTCCACAGATGCTGGTTCAAATGATGCATGTGGCACTTGTCATCCAGCCTCCCATGTAGGAGCCAAGGGTTAATAGAAAACCTGAGGAATTTATTGGGAGTGACTGGCTTCAGAGTGGCCTTGGCAGTAAACTGTGGAGACTGTTATCTGCTTACTTGGAGGACAGTCTGAGAGGAACAGAATGTGTGTTTTTTCTTAAGCCCCAAGGTCTTTTTAGCTATCTCTTGTATGTAGAGAGTATTATACTGAAAAGCAGGCTTGGTCAGCAAAAGAGCTGTGAGAAAGGATGTAAAATAAAGCAGCTGAAGCTCTTCGGGGCTGCAGTCATCTTGTACATCTTGTGTGTCTGTGTGTTTCATTCCGCAGCGTTGCTGAAAGATTGCAACATCCCATCTAATCCTGCGGCCACCCCATGAGATAGACATGATCATTCTTATTTTACTGACAAGGAAATCAAGGATAACGTGGGACTCTCCTGAGGCCACAACCAGGAGGTGGCACAGCAGCCTCTGAGTTGGTCCCACTAATTTCAAGATGCACTGGCTGCCTGAATGACCAAGGGAGGTGTCACTTGCGGTAGAGACCACATGCAGTGGAGCCCTGGGATGTCCCCAGTCTCTCTGGAGCTCTGGATCCAGGCTCCAGGCCCACCCCTGCCAAGACAGAGCAGAAGTAAGAGGCCAGCTGCCCTCTCAAGGTGGTCAAAGTTTACAGAACAGAAAAAGAACAGTCTGAATTGCCAAGAAAGCAGCAAAGTTTAATCACGCTGGACAAGCAGGGCAGAGGTGCAGTGGGGCTGGGGTGGTTTTATAGCACCAGCCTTTGTGTCACTTAGGCCCTGATCCCACATAGCCGTGGCTCCGTTGGCCGTGAGCACCAGAGACAACCACCTAGGGCCACCTCCGCCCCGGAGCCTACCTAAGCACCAATGAGTGGAGGCCACCTCCCTCTGGGGAGAAGGTCAGGATGCCTGGGGTGGGGGCAGAGGGAGGCTGGAGGGCTGCCATACTGCCTGACACCATGCCCCCTCCTACCTCTCTCCAGGCTCCACCTGCCACTTTGGCCTGAGATTACATGGAGAGGTGGTGGCTTCTAGCCCCCTCTCTTCAGTAGGATTTAAGAAAGTTGGGGGAAGGGCAAGGGTTGCAGCCTGATGTCCCTCACTTCACCTCACCCTCTTGCGGCACCTCCCATAGAATCAGGGCTCAGAGGAAGGTCCTCCCGACTGACTTGGACTGTTGCCTATTTCAGTTCCCCAGACCTGCTGAGGGGTCCAAAGATTGGTGCCTTCTGTCCTGGCCCATTGCCCACCGGCCTCTGTAGGGCAGCACCAGGCCGGAGGCAGGCCTTGCCGGGTGGGAGTTCCCACGAGGGCCATAGCACCGAGATAAAACTTGGGGAGTCAGGGAGCTCCAGGACTGGGAGAGGGCCCAAAGAGCATCAGAGAGCACCTGGGGACAGATGTCTGTGTCTGACATCAGTTGTGAGTTCTGGGAGAAATAAACCTCAGCCGCCTTGGGCAGGAGGGGCTAGGCAAGGCCTCAAGAGAGCCTAAGAGAGGGGCTGGGAAGGAGATGTGGGGAATAGGGGAGGTGTGCTCGCAGGTTACCATGCCAGCTGCATTTCCTGGGGGCCCCTTTCCTTCACCCCGAAATCCCCCCAAACCCCTAGGCCCTCTCCCAACAGGCCTCTTGGCCTCATCGGGGCCCTCTGGGGTTTGCTTTAGTGAAGGGCACCAGGCAGGAGAGGGAGAAAGGGGAAAGAAGCCCACTCCTGCCCCCTCGCTCATTAGGACCCTGTTCCACCAGCCTTGGGGAGGGGTCCAGGTTTGATGAGAGTTCCATGCATGCCTCTGGCTCTGGTTCAAAACCATCTGCTCCCATTGGTCTCCCCCTGCAACTGAGGACAGGGCTGTGTCTGCTTCACCTTGGCTTTCCCAGGCCTGACAATGTGTGCTCAGTGAGTGTTTGGTAAGTGAATAAATGAATGGTGGCTGCAGAGGTGGGGGTGAAGACAAGGGGGAAGAGAAAGTGGGAGGGAAAAGAACAGAAGAGGGGGTGCCCTAGAGTGATGAGTATGCAAAGATGTTGGGAGGATTCTAGAATGTTTGGAGGATTCTAGAGTGTTCAGAGTACTAGAATGTTGGGAAATTCTAGAACTTTGTTACCCAAGTATGGTCCATAGACCAGGAACATCAACATCACCCAGGCACTTGCTAGAAATGCAGAATCCTGTTGAATCAGAATCTGCGTTTTTAACAAGATCTCCAGGGGATTCATATCCACATTCAAATTTGAGTCCAAAAGTTTGGGGAAAGTTCTAGAATATTTAGATTAGAAAACTCCTTAAAATATCTTCAAGAGAGGAGAGAAGCAGAAGCAGACTGGAAGGGATGGTGGAGACCCCAGGAAAGGAGAGGGGGCCTTTTTAGAAGGTCAGGTCCTTGGGCACCCCCTGCCCTCCCCACTTTACAGAGGCACAGACTGAGACCCCACAGGGGGACAGGGCCTGCCCTGGGCCACCCAGCCCCTGAGCTGCCCCGTTGGGAGGGGAGCCCCCAGAAGAGGGTGGGTGCCCCAGGAGGCACTCAGTCGTCCTCGGGCTTGATGAGGTGGCCGCTGAAGGTGATGTAGGTGTCCACGTCGTCGCTGTAGACGGCGTTCTCCCGCTCCCGCTTGAAGAGCCGCACCCAGACGCGGTCTCCGGGCGCCAGGGCCAGCATCACGCTCTGGCTCTGCATGATGCTGCGGTCGCTGGGCTGCGCGTACAGGATGACGGCCGCCTCCTCGTTGTGCATCACGTGCACGTAGGTCTCCTTGAAGTTCCAGCTGTGCACGTTGAGGCTGAAGAAGTAGAGGCCGCGCAGGGGGGTGGTGAAGTGGCCAGAGGCCATGTCGAAGTGCCTGTCCGGGTTCACAAAGACCGTGTCGAAGAGCAGCGGCTGGAAGCCCTCACTGCTGTGCAGCGCCGTCTTGCGGCCCACCGAGAAGGCCGAGAACCGCTTCTGGCACGGGCTTCCAGGACTGCCCGCCTGCCCCTTAGCGCCCTTGGTGCCCTGGGGGCCACGGTCCCCCCGGGGACCGTCCTTGCCCAGCTTCCCTGGTGCACCCAGTAGGCCTCGGTCTCCCTTGTCACCTGTGGGAATGAGAAGGGGGAAAAGTCAGGCTGAGCACCCGGGCCAGCCAGCGTCAAGGAGTACTTACCCTCGTTGCAGAAGGCTCTGCTCCTGCCCAGGCTCAGAGAAGGGGCTGTCAATTACTGGGCACCTACTGCATGCCAGGCATGGCCTCCCATCTGACCCTCTAAAGAACACATCATGACCATCTCCCCTTCCCAGAAGAGAACACTGAGGCTCAGAAAGGTTAAGGAACTCAACCAACGTGACACAGCTCAGGCGCAGAAGAGGCAGGATTCAAAACACGGCTGTCTCCAGACCCACCTTGTTTCCCTCCCTGACAGTGAAGGTCTAACTGAGGTCCCTGGGAGGCCAGACCCAGGCCCCCAAATAGGGTCACTGCACCCAGCCAGGCCGGTGTGGGGAATTGGGGGTGGCAGGATGCACTTTTGCATTTCTGATCCAAAGAAGGAAATAAGAAAAAATACCATTACCCTTCCGGGAATAAAAGCCTGGTTAAGAGTCAAATATCTGGTTGGCATCACAGTCCAGCTATAGGGTCCAGAATATTCTGTGGTCAGGGTCAAGTTTTCCTATTTGTACCAGCAGGAAGATCCTGCCCACTTCATGAGCCCTCAACAAAATGGCCTATGGAAAAATGCTTTGCAAATCCTGCAAATATGAGGCCAGATAGCTGACCCAGGACTACCCAGGCCAGCCCTCCTCGGGCTGCACTGGGGCCTGGAAGCATCTAACCTGGCCCCCAGGTAGGCACGACACTTCTCAGGGCTGGTTTCAGGCTGCTCTGGCACGTAAGAGGAGCAGGTTTCCACAATATCTTGAGGGGCCTGATGCCAACTATTTCCCATATCACACGATTAGCTACTTCCCTTCGAGTGTTTCCCAGAGGGCCCCAGTGACTACTGGGTAGGTGGGAGAGGGGTGGGAAGGAGGGCACAGGCCCTTGGAGGAGAAGCCCGGAGAGAAGGGGAAAGGGACAGAGGCCATACTTCCTGGGAGGTCTGGCTCTACGGCCTCACTGGAGAACTACCCCATCATGTGCATCACACTTTACAGTTTGCAGGGTAGTTGCTGCACCTCATCCCAAGGTAAGGATTGAAGGGTAGCTATAAGGAGTGGGTTGCCGTCTCCTTTTTCACAAATGAGGGAGACAGGCCAACCTGAACCACACAACAAGGGATGTGAACGACTGGGACTGGGGGACTCCTGACACTCAGCCCCAGGTCCCTTCTTCCACAGCAATCCCAGCAGGCAGCTAAGCCTGGCCCAGGAACCAGTAACCACAGGTTTTTTTGGAGGGGAGAGATTTCCTCCCTCCCAGCACCCCTGGTAACCAGTATTATGCTTTCTGTTTCTATGAGTTTGCTTATTATAAGTATTTCATAAAGAAGAAGTCGTACAATATTTGTCCTTTTGTGTCTGATTTATTTCACTCATTATTTCAAGGTTCATCCATGCTGTCACATGTATTAGCACTTCATTTCATTTTATGGTTAAATAATATTCCATTGTATGGATATACTACATTTTGTTTATCCATTTATCTGTTGATGGACATTTGGGTTGTTTCCAACTTTTGGCTACTGTGAATAATGCTGCTATAAACATCCTGTACAAATATCTGATCAAACCTGCTTCTAATTCTTTTGACTAAATACCTGGAAGTGAAACTGCCAGGTCATATAGTAATTCTGTGTTTAACTTTCTAAAGAGCTGCCAAACTGTTTTCCACTCAACTGCACCATTTTATATTCCCACCAACAATGTATGAGTGTTCCTGTTTTCTCCCTCCTCACCAATACTTGTTAAAATTAAATTCTGATTTTAAATAATAGTCATCTTAGTGAGTATGAAAGGGTATCTCGTAGTTTTGATTTGCATTTCTCTAGTGGCTTACGTTGTTGAGCATGTTTTCATATACTTATTGGCCATTTGTATATTTCTTCTTTGGATAAATATCTTATGCCAGTTTGAATCTGTGGTGGACCCCAGAGAAGCCATGTCTTTTAATCCTCATTCAATATTGCTGGGTGGGAGCATTTTGATTGTTCCCATGGAGACTGACCCACCCAATTGTGGGTGGTAACTTTTGATTAGATGATTTCCATGGAGGTGTGTCTCCACCCATTGAATTGGAGTTGCTTACTGGAATCCTTTAAAAGAGGAAACATTTTGGAGAGAATCCCGTTTGTAGCGCCATGATAAAGCCAACAGATGCTGCCATGTTCGCCATGTGCCCTTCCAGTTGAGAGAGAAACATTGAACTTCATCGGCCTTCTCGAACCACGGTATCTTTCCCTGGATGCCTTAGATTGGACATTTCTATAGACTTGTTTTAATTGGGACATTTTCTCAGCCTTAGAACTTTAAACTAGCAATTTATTAAATTTCTCTTTTTAAAAGCCATTCTGTTTCTGGTATATTGCATTCTGGCAGCTAGCAAACTAGAACATATCTATACAAATCTTTTGCCCAATTTTAATTGGATTATTTGTCCTTTTGTTGTTGCATTGTAAAAGTTCTTTATACTCTTGAATATTAAATTCTTATAAGATATATCAGATATATGTGTTCCAATTATTTTATCCCATTGCTGTCTTTTCACTTTCTTGATAATGTCCTTTGATGCACAAAAGTTTTTTGTTTTGATGAAGCCCAATTTATCTATTTTTTCTTATGTTGCTCTTGCTATGGATATAAAATCTAAGAATCCAATGTCTAATACACGGTCTTGAAGATATTTCCCTAAGTTTTCTTGTAAGAGTTTTATTCTTTTAGCTCTTATATTTAGTCAATTGACTAATTTCAGATTAATTTTCACATACAGTGAGAGGTAGGGGTCCATATTAATCCTTTTGCATGTGGATGTTCAGGTTTTCCAGTACTGTTTGTTAAAGAGACTTTCTTTCCCATTGAATGTACTTGGTGCCCTTATCAAAATCACTGGTTCAGTGGTAGAATGCTTGCCTTCCATGTGGGAAACCCGGGTTTGATTCCCAGACTATGCACCTAAAAAAAAAAAATCAACTGGCCATAGATGTGTGGGATTATTTCTGGACTCTTAATTCTATTCCATTGATCTACGTATCTATCCTAGTGCTAGTACCACACTGTTCTGATTACTGTAGCTTTGTAGTAAGTTCTGAAATGAAGTGTGAGCTTCCAATTTTGTTTTTTCAAGACTATTTTGGCTTTTGGGGGGCCCTTATAATGCCACATGAATTTGAGGATCAGCCTTTCCATTTCTGCAAAAACAGCTTCTGGAATTTGGGTAGGGATTACATTGAATTTGTTGATCACTTTAGGAAGTATCAACATCTTAACAATATTGAGTCTTCCAACCAATGAAAATGAGATGTCTTCCCATTTATTTAGGTCTTCAATAATTCAGAAGTGTTGCAGTTTTCAGTGTACAAATCTTTCACCTGCTTGGTTAAATTTATTCTAGGGATTTTTTTCTATGTTATTATAAATGGTATTATTTTCTTAATTTCCTTTTCAGATTGTTCATTACTGCTGTATAGAAAACCAACTGATTTTTTTTGCATGTTTATCTTGTACCCCGTAACTCTGCTGAATTTGTTTAATTCTAATAGGTTTCTTCTAAAGTCTTTGAGACTTTCCTATATATAGGATCATGTCGTCTGCAAATAGGGATAGTTTTACTCCTTCCTTTCCAATTTGAATGCCCTTTATTTCTTTCTTGCCTGAGTGCTCCAGCTAGAACTTCAAGTACAATGTTGAATAATAGTAGGGATAGTGGGTATCCTTGTCTTGTTCTTTATCTTAGGGGGAAAGCTTTCAGTCTTAAGCCATTGAATATGATATTTGTTGTGGGTTTTTCACAAACGCCCTTTATCATGTTGATAAAATTCCTTCCTATCCTTAGTTTTCCTAGTATTTTTATCAAGAAAAGATGTTGGATTTTGTCAACTGCCTTCTCTGCATCAGTTTTTATGCTCTATGTGGGTTTTCCCCCCTTCATTCCATTAATGCAGTGCATAACATTGATCAATTTTCTTATGCTGAACTATCCTTGCATTCTTGAAACAAATCCCACTGGGTCATGGTGTTTGATCCTTTTAATATATTGTTGGATTCAATTTGCCAGTATTTTGTTGAGGATTTTGCATCTATATTCATAAGGGATATTTGTCTGTAATTGTCTTTTCTTGGGCTGTCTTTAACTGGCTTTGGTATCAGAGTGATGCTAGCCTCATAGAATGAGTTAGGAAGCATTCATTCCTGTTATACTTTTGGGAAGAGTTTGAGATGGATTGGTGTTAAATCTTCTTTTAATGTTTGCTAGAATTCAGTAGTGAAACTATTTGGTCTTGGATTTCTCTTTGTTGGAAGGTTTTAGATTACTGATTCAATCTCTGCTTGATATAGGTACATGAGATTTCCTATTTCCTCTTGTGTAGATTAGGCCATTTTTATGATTCCAGGCATTTGTCCATTTAATATATGTTTTCTAATTTGTTCGCATATAATTGTTTGTAATACACTCTTATAATCCTCTTTATTTCATTAGTTAGTCCCTACTTTTATTTGTGTTATTAGTTATTTGTGTTCCCTCTCTTTTTTTATTTGTTATTCTGGCTAAAGGCTTGTCAATTTTATTGCTGTTTTAAAAAAACAATTTTTGGTTTCATTTGATTCCCTCTATTTGTCTAAAATTTACTTAAATTATTTCTGCTGTAATCTTTAGTATTTCCTTCCTTTTCCTAACTTTTAAGTTTGCTCTCCTTTTCTAGTTCCTTTGAGTGTACAGTTAGATTTTGATCATTCTTTTTTTATTAATTAAAGAAAAAAGAAATTAACACAACATTTAGAAATCATTCCATTCTACATATGCAATCAGTAATTCTTAACATCATCACATAGATGCATGATCATCATTTCTTAGTACATTTGCATCGATTTAGGAAAAGAACTAGCAAAACAACAAAAAAAGATATAGAATGTTAATATAGAGAAAAAATAAAAATAATAATAATAGTAAAAAAAAAGGACACAAACAAACAAACAGACAGACAAAAAAAAAAAACCTATAGCTCAGATGCAGCTTCATTCAGTGTTTTAACATGATTACTTTACAATTAGGTATTATTGTGCTGTCCATTTTTGAGTTTTTGTATCTAGTCCTGTTGCACAGTCTGTATCCCTTCAGCTCCAATTACCCATTATCTTACCCTGTTTCTAAGTCCTGTTGGTCTCTGTTACCAATGACATATTCCAAGTTTATTCTCGAATGTCGGTTCACATCAGTGGGACCATACAGTATTTGTCCTTTAGTTTTTGATCATTCTTTTTTTTTTTTTTTTTTTTTTTTTTTTTTTTTTTAAAGGAAAGACAGAGAGAAGGAAGGAAGGATAGAAGGAAGGAAGGAAGGAAGAAAGGGAAACATTTTTTAAACATTTTCTTGTTTTATTGTATTCTGTTTCTCCGTTTTTGTTACATGGGCTGGGGCCGGGGATCGAACCGAGGTCCTCCGGCATAGCAGGCAAGCACTTTGCCCGCTGAGCCACCGCGGCCCGCCCTGATCATTCTTTTTTAATGCAGGCATTTACAGATATAAATTTCTTTCTGAATACTGCCTTCACCGTTGTCACATGAGTTTTGGTGTGGTTTTTTTGTTTTTTTTTTTTTTTATACATGGGCAGGCACCGGGAATTGAACCCGGGTCTTCGGGCTTGGCAGGCATTCTTACCTGCTGAGCCATCGTGGCCCACCCTGTATGTTGTGTTTTTATTTTCATTCATCTCTATGTATTTTCTAAGTTCCCCTTATGAATTTTTTTGCCTGAATCACTGTTATTTAATTGTGTGTTAATTACCACATTTTTGTAAATTTTCCAGTTTCCTTTCTATTATTGATATCAAGCTTCATTCCATTGTGGTCAGAGAGGTTACCTTATATGATTCAATACTTATAAATTTATAAAGATTTGACTTCTATATCATATATCCTGGAGAATGATCCAAGAGCACTTGAGAAGATGTGCTATTTTCTATTGTTGGGTAGAGTTCTGTATCTACCCATTAAGTCTAATTGGCTTATAGTGTTTTTCAAGTCCTCTGCTTCCTTACTGATTTCTGTTTATATGTTCTATCAATTATTAAAAGTGTTGCACTGAAGTATCCAACTATTATATCTATTTTCCCTTCACTTCTCTCAATTTTTATTTCATATATTTTGGGACACTGTTGTTATGTGCATATATGTTTATAATTGTCATACCTTCTTGCTGAATTGACCCTTTTATTGATATATAATATCCTTCTTTGTATCTTTGTAAGCTTATGTTACTTAAAGTCTATTTTATCTGACAATAATAGTCACTCCAACTCTCTTTCGATTACTATTCACATAGAATATCTTCTTCTATCCTTTACTTTCAGCCTCTTTTATACCTGAAGTGATACAGATAGCACAGAGATGACAGTTTATTAAATCTGCCAATCTCTGCCTTTTAATAGCGGAGCTTAATCCATTTACATTTAAGGTAATAACTGATAAGTAAAGATTTACTTCTACCATTTAGCTGTTGTTTTCTGTATGTCTTGTGTTTTCTTCCTCAGCTACTCCATTAATGCCTCTCTTTTTTTGGTATTTAGTTGTTTTTTTGTAGCGTACCATTCTGATTCTCTTCTTTTCTCATTTTCTCTATGTTTTTAAGTTATTTTCTTGGTGGTTGCCTTTATAATTAAAATTAACATCTTAACTTATCACAATCTAGTCCAAATAATAACAAACTAGTTTCAGTATCACCCAAATGCTCTACTCCTATATATCTCTATCCCTTCCCCCTTCATATTGTTATTGTCTCCGATTACATCTTTGTACATTGTATGCCCATTAACATGATTTTAACTATTGTTTTCTACATCTGCCCGTTCCTTCATATGGGGGGTGGGGGCGCAGTTACAAACCAAAAGTACAATAATACAGGATTTTAGGTTTACCTATACAGTTATCTTTACTAATGTTCTTCATTTCTTCTTATGGTTCAAGTTACTGTGTAGTGTTCTTTTATTTCAGCCTGAAGGACTTCCTTTAGCATTTCTTATAGGGCAGGTCTTATAGTAACGAATTCCTTCAGCTTTATGTTATCTGTAAAAGTCTAATTTTTCCTTCATTTCTCTCTCTCTCTCTCTCTCTCTTTCTCCCACTCCCTCTCCCTCTCCCTCTCCCTCACCCCTTCCCTCCCTCCCTCCCTCCCTCCCTCCCTCCCTCCCTCTCTCTCTCTCTCTCTCTCTCTCTCTCTCTCTCTCTCGTCCTTCTGAGACTTCAATGATGCAATGATGCATATGTTGGTATGCTTAATAGCATCCCAAAGGCCTCTCAATCTGCTCAGTTTTCTTCATTCTTTTGTCTTCTGCTTCCCATACTGGATTATTTTAATTTCAATGGTCTTTTCTTCAAGTTTGCTGATTCTTTCTTTGCTGCTCAAATCTGTCACTGAAACTCTCTAGTAAGTTTTCATTTCAATTATTGTACTTTTCAGCTCCAGGATTTCTCTTTGCTTCCTTTTTATAATTTGTAGCTCTTTATTTTGTTTAGTCAACATTTTGCTTCTGTCCTTGTCTATGGATTTCTTGAGCCCATTAGACATATTTAAGATAGTTGATTTAACATCTTATGTTTAATGTTTATAATGTTTGTCCTTCCTTAGAAATAGTTTCTGTCAAATTCCATCTTTTCCTGTGAATGGGTCATACCTTCTGGGGTTTTTTTAGTGTGTTTTGTAATTTTTTGTTAATAACTGGACATTCTTACTATTATGTTGTTGTAACTCTGAAAATCTAATTCTCCCATTCCTCTGGGATTGCTGGGGTATTTTCCCTGCTGAGAGCAGAAGTCATCAGTTTTTGACATGTCCAAATTATTTTTTTTCTCAGATGGGGAACAGAAAAACAAAAAGGAAAGAAAGAAAAGAGGCACTGCCTCTTTAGGATGCCTCTGCCACTCCTGCCTGACGGGGGTTGAAAAAACAGTTGCCCTTCCAGCTGCCACCTACCCTCATACCCATAATTTAAAGTAACTGATCAAAACCAGTGATCAGCAATCAGAACATATACACTAAATCCTACTGTCTAGTGTATTTTGGAGAACTAGGTCCTTATAGCTTACCCTGACCCCAGCAAGCTGTACCAGGAAGTCAGGCTTCAGTTCCTCCTGTTGCCTGTCATGGGGCAACAGGGAATGGTTGCTGCTACAGGGAAGATAAAATCCATTGGTACTTACTTTTATGAGCCTCTTCATCCAGTTCTTTACTGGATGCTGCAAGTGTTCCACTAGACTCCAGAGTTCCAAAATAGTTGATTCAGACAATTCTCACCAGTTCAATATTTATTCTGATGGAAGGACTGATTCTTGGAATTCCTACTCTACCTTCCCACAGTCCTCCCTGCTATGCCTTTTCATTTTCTATAGCATTTATCACCATCTAACATACCAGCCATTTCATTAACTTATTTAATATACTAATTATTCACTGTCTGCCTTCCCAACTAATAGAAGCTCTATAATGGGACTCTTTGTCTGGTTTGCTCACTGGTGTATCCCAGTGTTTAGAATAGCTTTGGCACATTGTAGGTGCTCACTGAATGTATGAATGAAGGAAATGGTCTGAGACAGTTTCCTGTAGTGTTTTCTCCAGTTCCCTCTACCTCACCTCCCACAACCCAGGCAGAACCCCCACCATGACTGCTCTTCCCAGACCTGGCCAGACCAACACAGGCCCTAGGCTAAGCCATGTGCAGGTACTCACCCTTCAGGATGGTGATGTTAATGTAGGGTCTGACCTCAGGCAGGATGTATGGGAGGGCAGATGGAGAGGCCATAACCTCATCTGCAGCATCAGCTGGGGCCAGGGAGTCCACAGAGTCACAGCACTGTCGGCAGCTGCCAGGAGAGTTGGAGGCCCCAGCAGTGGGTTCCTCAGTGGGGACTCCAAATACCAAGAGAGGGAACAGGAGTACTGCCCAGTGGGGACCCACGGTAACTGTCCCCATGGTGACCTGGAACATGGAAGGAGGGATAGAAACTTTTAAATTAATATCCATAACGTGCCAATACCCAGTGTGGGTGCTGCCACCCATAGCAAGTCCACTCCTTACTTAACTTGGTAAAGAAGTATTATTGCCACCATTTAACTAAAGAGAAGACCAAGGCCTTTGTAGGGAATCTAGTTCCTAAGGTTACGAAGCAGACTTGTGGCAGGGCAGGGCAAGGCCTGGAGGCTGAGTCTTCCACCTGGTCCTCAGATGCTTCTGTACACATGGGCCTTGGAAGAAGGAAACTCTCTAAAGACAGCCACCACCAAGAGCAGACCGGAGCCCTAGGAGGCCTTTGCTGGAGAGGGTGAGGAAGATACTAGAGTTGCTCATCTGCTGCAAACAATGAGAATGTAAAATGCTTTGTTACCCTCCCACCGCCCTATGGCTTGTTTTCTTGCCGTTGATTCTACCATCTCCAGCAAGTACACGCCACTGGGACAGCATGAGGTACGTTCATGGACGTTTGTGACAAAGACCAAGGATTTCTCCAGGGGAGAGGACACGTGACTGAGCCCATGCATGTGAGTAACGTTCCTGACAAAGGAGATAGGAAAGTTCATTTTTCTTAGCAGTGTCCATCAGAGAAAGGGATATGGGGACACTGCATGATGATGAGGCTATTTTCATCACTGAGAAGTTAAATATGATTGTGTTGAGTCGTGGGCTGCAAGCCCTGCTAGCCTAGGCAGGGCCTTTGTGCAAAGTGGACGAAGGCACCTGTGCCAGTTTCAAAGGATTATGTGCCTAGGAAAGCCACGTTTTAGTCCCGATCCAATCTTGTGGGAGCAACCGTTTCTTTTAATCCCTATTCACTAATGATGCTTTATTAGTTTCTGTAATCAAACCCATGTAGGTAAGACCCTATGTATTTAGTACAGTGAATTACCCTGTACAAATGGACAAAAATTAAGTTTAACATTTCTAGATTAATATGGCAGTTAATTTCTCTACAATGCCCACTCAACATGGTAAAACTGGGATATTTTTTCCGAAGTTGACAGCACAGCTAAAGTTTCCAAAAATTCAAATTTTATATATATATATATATATAATTTGTGTTAACTTTTTTATTAGAGTTGTGACTCCACTCATTCCAGGTGGGTCTTGATTAGTTTACTGGACCCCTTTAAAAGAGGAAGCATTTTGGAGAAAGCTTCAGAACGATGAGATAGACACATCGATGAGACAAGACACGAGAACTACCAGAGCCCACACAGCCAGAGACCTTTGGAGATGAAGAAGGAAAACGCTCCCAGGGGAGCTTCATGACAGAAGAAGCCTGGAAAGAAAGCTAGCGGACATCGCCACGTTAGCCATGTGCCTTTCCAGCTGCGAGAAAAACCCTGAACCTCATCCGCTTTTCTTGAGTGAAAGGAACCTCTTGCCGGTGCCTTAATTTGGACATTTTTATAGACTTGCTTTAATTGGGACATTTTTATAGACTTGCTTTAATTGGGACATTTTTTCAGCCAGAATTATAAACTAGCGACTTATTAAATTCCCCTTTTTAATAGCCATTCCGTTATATTTTTCTACTTATACCAAAGCAGAACAGCACCCCTCTGGATAGACAAATGAGAAAAAATGAAAACTGGAAGAAGGCAGTGCTGAGGGCCTGAAACTTAGCAAGGCTACCCTCTTCAGCCCCTCAGCACCTTTGTGCTGTGAATAACCTACACAACCCAAGTGTACGGACACCCTGCAGGAAAGGCTTCCCAGGGAGATATCATTCACTGGGAAGGGATTGTGTCAACCATCACAGACCTGCCAATAAGCTGCCATGATGGAAAATCAGAATAAAGGAGCAGGACTTTTAGGTCTAGAAAATTCAGAAGGATCAGAGAAGTCTAAGGGTTTGCGAGGATGTAGCTTTGGCCTTGGCCAAGAAGGCGCCCAGAGTTCCAGGAGAGGGGCATGAAAAGGCCTGGACACTGGCTAAAGGAATCAGGGCTGGGGCTGGGTGGGCAGGAAGCTGGGCAAGGAGCCTTTGAGGTGGTGGCAGCCTCCGGGGGCCTGAAGCCAAGTTACCACAGGATCAGAAACTCGACTTCTGAAACCAGACTGGTTTTTACACTTCTTGTGTTTGTTTATTTCCTTTTTGTTCTTCTTTAACATTTAGTACAATTCAAAAATATTTTTTTGTGGTTAGTATGTGTAAGAAAGTAAAAAAAAAAAATTTTTTTTTAAAGCAACCCTATCTCAGTTGAGATGTCGCTGAACACTGGAGTAGGGGCTGGATTTTAAAGGGGCAGAAGGGTTCCCTTCCCCACAGCTGGGTGGTACCTGCAGGAGGAGGGTGGCGAAAGGCAGTCTCTGGAGCCACATGCCCCCCTCTCCTGGATTTACCCCACTCTGTTTGCCAAGGAAGCGCTGCCCAGAGGCGAACATTCTCTCTTTCAGATCATTATCTGCATGTCCTCATCTTTTCTTTGTAAACTACGTGTTCCAGTGGTTTTCAGAAGAGCAGAATTCCCCTTTATTTTCCCTAGCCATAGATGTGACCTCATGGAAAAAGCTTAAGTCTGAGATACCAGAGCAGTTTACAAACTGTGTGACCTAGGGCTCTCCAGTAGCTTAACCTCTCGGGGCTTCCTGTTCCTTGGCACTGACAAGGAGAAGTTCCTATCTGTAAATGTCTCCTAATAAAAAGTGTCCTCCCTCCAGCCAGCACAGGCTGCTCCCCCTGCCTGCCTGGGACAGGAAGCAGTAGACCTTCTCCGAGAGGCACAGTTTGGGGACATCTCTGTTTCTGACTGGCTCCAGCCAGCCAGGAGTCAAAAACTCCAAGACACAAGACCTGTGCCCTCAGGAGCAGGAAACTGTGGCTGGTAGCAGCCTTTTAACAACAGAATAATAACCACTAATGGCCTCCGGGGAGGGACCAGGTATGGGGGACCATGCCATTTGGGGTGACTTGCTGGGTCCCTGCTGCCTCCCCTCGGGAGCCGGGACCTTTACGGGGGCGGGGGCGAGAGGGACGGGGCGGCCTGTCTCTGTCCAGGTAGGCCCGGCTGAGCCGAGCTGGTGTGTGTCCAGGAGGGGCGGGCTCAAGGCAGGAGCCCTGAGCCCTGAGTCAGAGCCCGGTTAATCAGCAGGAGCGGGTGGGGAGGGGAGAGCAGAGAGGGGTGAGGGGCAAATCTGAGAGTCAGGGGGAGAGAGCAGGGCCTGAGATGGGACAAGGAGGAGAGAAGGGAGGTGAGGAATTCCCAGCTGCAGAGCCCCCATCACTCACCGGGTGTCCTGCAGCCTGGCGCAGTGCTCACCGGCCCTGGGCCTCTGGGCCGCCTCTGGCTCCTTGGCCCATGTCTGTGGTGAAAACTTGTTGTTGGCCCAGACCCCCCGGGCCCAGGCAAGGAGAGAGGGAGGGAGGGAGGAAGGGTGGAGGGAAGGCGGAGGGAGGGCGGAGGGAGTGAGCTTCCCATTTCCCCTCCTCCCTGTTCCCTCCTCTCCAGCCTTCAGAACTGGGAGATAAAGGGAGCCCTGGATTTCCTCTGCTTAACTCTTTGGTGGCCCAGTGGGGTCTTGTTAGATTCAAAGGCCTAATAAAGTCAGAGTGGAAGGGGGTCTGAGGCCCCTTGATGTGCAGACCGGGAAGCTGAAGCCCTGGAGGGGGCAGGGGCATGAGGCCCTAAAGTTGCTCAGCAAGGAGGAGGCCGCCTTGGAACCGCCTTGGTGGGGCCCTCCTCTTGGAGCTGAAGGGCTCCTTTGTTCTGAGTCACAGAGGTAAGGTAGGGATTAGAGAGGGCTTGGGCAAGGGGTCCTGCAGTCCAGGGTCAAATCCTGGCACTGCTACCCTGCCACCCTCCAGCAAGTGACTTGGACAAGACACTTTGCCTCGGGGACCCTAGGTGTCCGTAGAACTCCAGCCCCCAGTACACAGGAGGGCTCTGTGAGTGCTGAGTGAATGAACACGTTTCACTTCCTCAGTCATCATCTTGAGGGGGGGTGGCAGCTGGGTCGATCTTCCCCCCTCCTCCACTCTCCCCCAGGGTCCTCCTGCTCTGCCTGGAATTCTGCCATTATCCGTTCACCTTCCTGGTCTTCTCAGGTCAATCCCCTGTGGAAATGACCCCCAAGAAGTTCACAGGAGAGCAACCTGTGTGCCCCTGGGTCTGGGCAGGGTCCTGCCTCCGTTTCCTTCTGGTTAGACTTGGGGAAGCTTTGCAAAGGCTGAAGCCCTGGCTCCCTGCTGTATGGCCAGCTTCCCAGGGTCAGAGACCTCCCTGCAAAACTGTCCTGAATGTCCTTCACCCTCCACCCCCACCCTCTCATTCCCCACTGGGGCTGGGAGGGTGTTAAAAAAGTTTAGATCCATTATTTTGACAAATCCTGGCCCAGCCAGAGAGTGGGAGCTGGGGTGACAGAGCCCAAGGTCACACAGCTAACTAAGGGGAGCACCTTGCAGAACGGAGGTGCTGTCTGCCTGGAGTTCCCAGGATGGCACAATTAGGCGTAGTATGGGATCAAAACTGCAGTTCAGGGTTCTGTTCCGTGGGGAAAAGGAGGCAGGCAGTGACATCATGGCCCTTGGGAAGCGCAGAGACCTGGGGGAGGAGTATATTCCAGTCTGGGGATCTGGGTGCTACACCCAGCCCCTGCTTCTCACAGCTGGGCAAAGTGTGTAGAGGATGAAGCAGCCCTGTGCTGTATGTTCTTGACAGGCTTTGTTTCTCAGCCTCACTTGTCCCATTTTAGGGGAGGGATAATAAAACAGTACATCAGGCCCGGAAGGACCTTAGAAATAATCCAATCTGACTCGTTAATTTGACTGACAGGAATAGTGGGACCAAGGGAGAGCAAGTCTTTGGCTCAAGGTCACATAGCAGACCAGAGTCTACGCTGGGGTGAGAGTCAGGCTCTCCCTCCCAACTTCCAATCTCGTGCTCCTATTCCCCTAACCCCCTACCCCAAGCCCACTTGGAGACTCTCAGGCTTATTTAGGGGTCCAGGAGACACCAAAGGAAAGCAGGCTGAAGGACTCTGGCTGCTGGGAACAAAGCAGACCCACAACGGCCATGTCCTCTACGTGGCCTGCCCCTGGGCAGCATTCCAGGGCACGGAGCCAGGGCTGCAGAGGTAGGGAGCCAAGGGGAACCATCATTTCGATGCTGCCGCCACCCAGGGAAAAGGGCTGAGTCAGCAGCACTGAAAAGGAGACTCCCAAGAGTCTGCGGTGGAAAAAAGATTCTGCGGTGGAAGCAAGGGGAGTTGAGGAGGGATGGATGGGGAAGGGAGAAGCAGTGTGGGGGCCCAGGAGGGGTTTGTCAGGGGCCAGCAGGATGTACCAGGCCATACTCAGGAACCCTTCACATTTTACAGGTGGGAAGGCCATCTAGAGGGGCATATGGCACACTCACCCAGGATCTAGTGTCAGCTCCTTTGGCTCCCAGCCACACCGACACCCTAGCAAAGGGTCCCTTGTCCCACTTGGTCCAGGGCAGCCGGCTCAGGACAGGGTAGATGAGACTATTAGATTTTATTATTTTCCCTCCCACTACCTTTCGCCATGCCTCAAGTTCCTTCATTTCTCAGTCATTCCTTGGCTGGCCCAGCTATTCTCAGGATGTCCCCAGCTGGCCAGGTGGCTTGGAGACAGAGGCCCAGCTCTGGTGTGTTTCAGCTCCACAGCCTCCTCGCTTTGTGACCTCAGGCAAGGCTCCTGACCTCTCTCTGAGCCTTGGCATTTCCCTGGGCCAGAGGGACATGAGAAGAGCAAGCCCACCTGCGCAGCCTACTGGGACACCCGATGGGGTCGTTCCACCAGGCTGCACACTGGTGGGTCTCCCTGGTTAACCCTGCATATGGTGAGGCATGCCCATTCTGAAGCACCCAGTCTGGAAGCCCTCCCTGGGACCCAGGACAACAGCAGGGCCAGCAGAGGGAGCCGCTGCCACTCCTTCCACCCCACCCCCACCCCCACCACACACACCTCGCAGTAATTCCCATCAGCAAAGGTATAACCCCAAAGCAGAAGGGCTGGACTCTTGTCACCAAGGCCAGAAATTCAGGACATGAGGCATGTGTTTCCCCAGCCACCCCCTGCCCTCTCTTTCTGCTCACAGAAGACAGCTTTTATCCTGTAGGGCCCTTTGCCAAGGGCTTTACACATATTAACTCATCCACAACTCTAACGACCCTCTGAAGCAGGCACTATTACCCCCATTTTAGAGAAGAGAAAAATGAGACCAGACTCATTGTAAGAACCAAAGACAAGCTCCTATACTGCCTCACCCACATAATATCCCAGGGCTGGGGGAAGTTGTAACAAATAGTGATATCTGGTCAGCGTTTAGCACCAGGAACCATTCTATGTGCTTCATGTAGTCAGTCATTCATTTAAAGACATAAAATGTGTTCCTGTTAAAAAAAAAATGTGCTAGAACAGAAAACCTAATGATTCCTGGAATTACCTAAATAAACTGTGAATCACAAGTCACAGAACTAATTGTGCAAGGGCAGTAACCAATTAACAAACTAAACAAAGGAAAACTTGAGCGCCACCTTCTGCCTGGGAAAAACCAGAGGCTGAGATGCTCCCCAGCCACCCAAACCCACCCCAGCTTATCCAGAGCCTTGAGATGCTCCCCAGCCCACCCGCACCCACCCCGGCCCATCCAGAGCCTGAGATGCTCCCCAGCTGCCCCACTCCCAATCCTCTAAGAGTTAGGGGGCTAGGAGAAAGGAAAGAGAAAGATGATGGGCCCACGAGATCTAAGTTTGGCTGCGGCTCCCACTCCCTCGGTTCCTGCCCCAAACCGCAACACTCTCTGCAAAGTGAGCAGGGGTCGCGTGGGGCACTCCCTCTGCCAATCGCTCCAGGGCTTCTCCTACCGGGAGCCCTGGGGCTGGGTTCACCCACTCCCTACACTGACTAGCTTAGCTGCCTGGCCCTGGATGAACTTCACGCTCTGGCTTCTCTCCAAAGCCGGCTAAGAAAACGTCTGATCCCAACCAGGGATTTTAGTTCAAATTGACCCACCCCCACCCCCCATTTTTCCTTTTTGCACGGGCAGCCACCAGAAATCGAACCCGGGTCGCCCGCATGCATGGATGGCAGGCGAGAGCTCTGCCTGCTGAGCCACCACGGCCCTTGAGCTGTTTTTACAAAAGGGGAAACTGAGACCCCCAAGAGACCCAGTGAAGGAGAGAACCAGCACCGTTCCAGACCCTCTGCACCCCCGGCAGGCCCCTGTTGTTACAGAGAGAGAAACAGGCTCAGGTAAACTGAGGCAGCAACCAGCTCCTGCCCCACAGCCGGCTAGAGGCAGAGCCCGGACGATGGAGCCGCGATCGCGTGTGTGAGGCCAGCGCCACCCTCTCCCCGGTCTCCCCGAAATTTAAGGGGACCGGCCCTCCCCTCCATGCCTCCCCATCAGTCTCAGGAAATGGAAAAAAGAGGCGGCTAAGCAACGGCCACCATCGCGGGACCCTCAGCACAGCCCACGGTGCAGCCAAACACACCGCCGCGGGAGAAAGAGGAAAGCGCGAGGGATGTGAGAGGACTCATAGCCCGCGCTCCTCCATCAGGAAAATCGAACGCGCGGAGGGAGGGAAGAGCCTCTGCCACACCGGGGAGGGATCTTTGGGCGTCCAGAGCCGAGCGGAGCCGAACTGAACCAAGCAAGGCCGAGCTGGAACGAGCAGAGCCGAGTCCGGCCCACCAGAGCCGAGACTGGCCGAGTGCAGCCGAGTTCGGCCGAAAGCCGTCAAGGCCGGCCGAGCCCAGACGTATTTAGACGAACAGAGCCGAATCTTACCGAGTGTATACGAGTCTGGCCGAATAGAGCCGAGTTCGGCTGAGCGGAGCTTCGTGAAGGTCGCCAAGCCGGGATGGGGCCTGAGGTCCCGACGCGCCCCCTGCTGGACAGAAAACCTATTACCCTGGGTCCTAGTCCTTCGACAGTCCCGAGAGATGGGGGTGTGAGGAAACTGAGGCTCCGAATCGTTCCGCGTCTGACTCAAAGGCATACTTAGCTAAGAACTTGTGGAGCTGGCGTTCGATCCTACTTGCCGAGACGTCACCTGCTACTGCCGCCCATGTCAGCGAGCAGAGTGCGTTTACTTACTTCTCCCTACAATAGCTATTATTTATTGTGACCAGAGTGGAGCGCCGGGTCGGACCAGCCGGCCAGCGGGGCGGAGCTCGTGTCTTACAGACGGAGAAACTCAGCGGTCTCTGGGGTCGCAGCGAGCCTCGCAGTGTTGATAGAGTGCCATGGGGCCAGCACTTTCTGAAAGCAAATATTGACATATTTTCTGGCCATCGAAGCGGAGAGCAGGACCCCGTCTTGCCCCTTCAACCACCTGGGCGGGCCCCAGCTGCCTGGCTCTGCTCCCCCAAGTCAAGCCTCAGTTTCCCAGCCTGTAACAAGATGGCGGTGGAGGACATGGGCGCCTGGCTGGTGAAGGGATGTGTCCCAGGGTCTGTGACCCATGACCTGAAGTGTCAGGGGTCCCTGAAGGACACCGAGTGTGACGTGGGCACTTGTGAACCTGTGAAAAGGTGAGGTTGGACTTGACCTCTGCACATGTGTGTACACCCGTCATTCAGCGCTCATCATACACCCCTGCGTGCTCACCCAGAGCTGGCTGGAGGGCATCGTCTCCCACGGCCCAGGGGCCACCAGGGCCTCTCCCCATCCCCAGCATTGCTCCTGTCTGCCCGGGCTCCCAAGCACACTTCACATTTTCATAGGTTTTATTATTGGAACTGTGGGCACTGAACTAGGGGCTGGAAAACTAGGGTTCTTGGTCCTGCCCCTGGAGTTGTGACACGGACCTTACTGTCCTCACCTAGGCAAGGCACATGACCTTCCCGAATCTCACTCACCTCAGCTGTAGAATAGATGTCAGAGTGTTCCCTGGAGCTGGAAGGTCCTCCACCCCTCCTTCCCTGTGGACAAACCTGGCTTCCCCCTCAACACCCAGCTGGGCTGTCACCTTTCTTGGGGAGACTTCTACCCCACCTGATTCTGGCTTCTGCTAAGGCACTTTTCATGCTTATTTAATGTTTATCCAGCGCATGCCATGAGCAAGGAATGTTTAACAATAGGGACGTTTGCTATCATCTCACCTTAGAGAGGAGGAAATTGAGGCATAGAGAGGTTAATTAACTGGCCTGAAGTCAAACAGCTTGTAAGACTGATGAGCTGGGATTCAAATCCAGGCAATCCCAGAGTCTCTCTGTGTGCTTTAGAACCACCCTGTCTTTGCTGCAACTTCCTCTGCTCCTGGAAGATAGGCCTTAGCCTTCTCTGCCCTCAGCTTTTTGCAGTTAGCAGCCACCCAATAAATGATTGAATGAATGAACGAACTAGTTAGTCCACTGTGAGACCCAGAAGGGGAGGGACCATTATTTCCGTTAACCCCCTGGGAAACCTTGTCTAACCAGTCCCTGCCCCGTGCTGACTCTCCTTTAGCCCCTGCCTTCCTTCAGCTTCGAGGCCTTTGCACAGGCAGGTCCCTCTGCCTGGCACACCCACAGCTAACCTTCTATCCCCCACCCCTGTGTCCCTTTCCCCCATTATCATCTCCCAGAGCACATTGCACATTGCGCTTCCCCTTCCTCACTCAATTTGGGGGATGATGATACTGTCCCAGTTTTCGGGGGAAGCTAAGACAAATACCACACTATGTGGATTGGCCTGGACAATGGGACTGATTGACTCATAGCTTCAGAAGCTAGATGCCTTCCTTCCCTCCAGGAATCAGTGGCCTTCTGGTGCCAGCTAGACACAAGCCTTGGGGTATCCTGGCTTTCCTGTCACATGGTGATGTCCTCTCCTTTCTCTTCCAGGTTCCTGCTAACTTCTCACTTTTCCCTGAGGTCTTTGACCACCCTGACTTCTGACTTCTTCATAAAACCTGCAGTAATCCAGATTAAGGTCTACACTGCTTCACTTGGCCATGTTTTAACTAAAAATGACATCTCCAAAAGATCTGATTTACAATTGATTCAAACCCACAGGGATGTGTATTAAGTTTAAGCATGTATTTTTCTAGGATGCATAACTCAGTCTGCCAGAGAGATATTTCCATGGAAGGCTATGGGAGCTCTGTGTGTTTACCTCCACAGTGTCCCAGCCCAGTGTCAGGGCATTGCATACAGTCGGTGCTTAGAAAATCTTTGTCAAGTAATAACGCTTCGCTCAGTGAGGGCAAGGAAATGTCCAAGGCCGTATAGTTGGTTCATGGCAAGTGGGGCCCAGAGTCCAGGCCTCCCGACTCTAGATCCCATGACTTTTAGGGGATGCATTTCCCCCACTGCCTTCCCCTGGACCTCCTGAGAGTCTCACCAGGGCCTGCTCATGGCAGGGGAGCACCCTGAGGCCTTGATGGGACTGTGGCTTTGCCCAACTCCAGGGGGTGTTCCTCTCATCAAAGCCTGGTGTTCTCACCTCCTTTAGAATGTTTCCTTCTGTGTCTGAAGTCCCTTAGAGCCCAAGGGACAGTGACCGCCATATCCCCCCACCCCTTTCAGCTGAGGGGAGTACAAAGCCCTCGGGGCTTGGTCTCCCTGCTCCCAGGCCCTGTACACTCCCAGCTTGTCTCCACTGATGCTGACGCACCAAGAGCTGGTCTAGTGCCTGGTGGCCATGGGCTGTTGCCTGGCAACTGCCTCTGAGAGACAAGTTCAAGGTAAGGCCTTGGGTCTGAGCAGCCTTGGTAGCTAGAGAGGAGTCATTGCCACCCCCATTCCCCGCTCTGGCTAGAAAATCCAGAGCCTCCCCTTACCCTATAGCCCCAGCAGGCCACTAAACCAAAGATTCCAGTTCCAAACCCCTCTACAAATGCCTTTGGTCCCCCTTACTCCCCACATTGCTCCAAGGGGGGCTAGGGTCCAAGTGTGAACACAGCCACCTGGAGTTGTGAAATGTGATGGCCCCATCTATTCATTTAGTCAGAACACTCAGATGAAGGGCCCATGGTGCTGCCAGGCCCTGGGAACACAGGTGGGTCAGGCACGGTCCCTGCCCTGGGTGGGACAAGACTAGTGGGACACCCATCCACACACACATGTGAGTATGTATAGGCAATGACACCCTTGGGTGTGAGGAAGCATGGGGGCTGTGGAGCCCAGGGCAGGGACCCTGGCCAGGCAGCCACTCCCATGTAAATCCCAGACCCCAGCAGTCCCTCTCTTCCCAGCACAGTCACCTATTTGCTACACACCCAGAGGGTCCTTCAGTGTTAACAGCCCCAATACACATTGACTCCTGTGCATGACTGAGATGCCCTGGGCACCTACTGTGAGCCCTGCACTGTGCTCACCCAAACCCTCCATACCCCCGCACCACACCCACAATAGCCATATCCAACCGAAGCAGCTGCACACAGCAAACCTTGCACACACGTGCACCTAGACCTGGCCTGCCTTTCCCTGCCTTTGGTAATGGGTCCCTGACCCACCCCACCCCCACTGTTGGAGCCAGACTGTCCATTACAATGGCCCACCCTCCCCCTGGCTGGAAGGATGGGCACAGTACCCACACTTGGCCAATCCTTGCCCCCTCTCACCTTGTCTTTGGCGATTGGCCAGAGAGTCATGTGACCAAGCCAGGAGCCAATCAGCTTCCTTCTATGAGATTTGATATTTGGACAGAGGTAGAGAGGAAATCTACTGGTTTTGGGATCAAGATCCCTTAGGATATGGGCGAAGGCTGCTAGAGGAATCTTCCCTGTCCCCTGGAAGACCCACACCTAGATGCCAGGGCATGCTAGCTGAGAGATGGACAGAGAGGGAGTGTCCTGATAGAGGCAGATGCCACGTGTGCATGCACGCCCATGCACCCACACATTCCTCCATCCAGACACACAGTGTCCCAGGATGGGTTGGCCCAGGCCACAGCTGAGTTGCCATGTGTCACCATCTTTATTGACAGAAGCAGCAAAGGATTTCCCCGCCTTCCCCAGCCCCACTTGCAGAACATTGTTCACCTGTCACAGGGGCCAGGAACGCAGGGGGCGGGATTGGGGGTGGGCTGTCCCCTCACCCTCGGCCTCCTCGGCTCCTCATCTGGGTTATCCAAGACCAAGCCTCAAGGATGGGTTTCTCATCCAATTTCCATACCACGGTCTGGTTTTATGAACTTCCTTTTCCCCTGAGGAACGGGACTTCTTTCCGCCCTGCCTCTCTGTTTCTTGGCCTCTGACCCCTAACGCTTTGTTCCTCCTGACCTGCAGTGACCCCGGGGGGCCTGAGCTATAGAGGCCCATTTGATGAAAGAGAGAGGGAGGTAGGCCAAGCTGGGGTGGGGTCCCCTCCACTTTATAGTTTGATATACCCCTCCCCATCCACTGCGGTGAGCTTGGCTGTTCACCCAGCATGACTCAATCTATTTTCCTCCCCAAATTCCAGGAGGCAAGGCAGGCAAGCTGGGAAAACCCACCTCATTTTCTCATGGGAAACTGAGGCCCACAGAGGTTAAGGCTAGCTGAGCATCATGAGGTGGACTGAAGATCCAGGACTCCCAGCTCCTGGCTCCCATGCTTTCCCTGAGGACCATCTGCCTTCTTTGAAGGGGGTTAGGAGTTGGGGTAGGGTGCAGAGGAATTTAGCTAGAAGCACCCCCTCCCCAGGGCTAGCCTCATTGCAGCTTCAAGGGGTTATCTCTGGAGACTTGGTTCCTGCCTTGGTCTCCAGTGGGGATGGGGTGGGGGTGGGGTGTCAAAGAGGATTGGGGAGCATGGCTGGTCCCTCCTATGAGGAGACTCCTAGAGCCCTCAAAGACTTGGGGATCCTGGCTCCTTTCCCCAAATGAACTTCTTTGGGGAATAGGGCAGCTGCCTTCATCAAGGCCTGAGCTAGGCTTTGTGTCGGTCTAATCTTATACAAGTGAGGTCCCTCTTTAAGAAAAGGAATACAAAATTACGAGTGCAAAATTAGGTGTAATTACCTATGGTAAGAGGCTCTGAAGCTCAACTAATTAGCTTCCTGGACAAGCCACCTCTGGTCGACACATCCAGGACCACCAGCACCCCAGCACTGATGGTCTGTATGAGGGGACTTGGAGGTTATTGGGTAGTCCAGCAGGCCCAGAGGGGAGCAGAGCGGCACAAGTCCACACATCCAGCCAGGCAGAGCTGGGCTTGGGCCTGAGCAGTTCAGTTCCACCCTTTCCTTCTCCCCAGGTAAGACTTCCTTCCCTTTGGGCCCCAGTCCAGCCCCCAGCTTCCTCACATTCCTGACTCTGAGCCCAGGAAATTCAAACCTTGGTTTATCCCTCTGAGGGCCAAGATTCAGGCCAATCCCCAAGGCTGCTCCAAGTCTCTGAGAGTGGGGTCAAGGCAGCCTGCACCCGTCCCCTTCACCTGGGCCTCACGCAGAAAGATCAGCCCAGCAACCATGCCACCCCACTCCCCCATAAAGACCTCTCCTCTGTCAGAGCTCATCCAGGTAATTACCCTCATCCCTGAGTCACTTTGGAGGAAACAAGGCCCAGAGAGGGAAAAAGACCCAGCCACGGTCACACAGCAAGTCCCAGCAGCACTGGGATCGGAGCCTGGGCCTCTGGCCCCTCGGGTGGCCTGCCCTGGCCACACCCACTCCCACTGTGTCTTCCTGGGACCATGCCAGCCCTCCCCAGGCCTACAGGTAGCTGATGTGCAGCGTGCTGGATTTTTCCCCAGCTGAGGGCTCCTGGGGTAGAAACTTCTGCTCCTTCCCCACCGCACTGCTAAGCGGCTGCTCCTGCCCACTGGTGCCAGGCTGTGTGATCTGGCTGACCCGGCCATTCATCTCCTTGCCCTCCTCCCCGGCCTCCTCCTCCTCTTCCTCCTCCGTCTTCTCTGGAGGCCCCGCAGTGGGCTCCTGGCTGCGCACGCGGCGGGAAGGCCTTAGCAGGACCCTGCGGAAGCCCTGCTTGAAGCGGTAGGAGAGGAAGCCATAGAGGATGGGGTTGGCACAGCTGTTGGCATAGGGCAGCGCCACCACCAGGAAGTAGAGCCCAAAGAAGGCAGGTTCCTCGGGCAGCGGGCACACCACGTTGACAATGTTGAGCACATAGAAGGGCATCCAGCAGAGGACAAAGAGCGCCACCACGGCCACCACCATGCGTGTGACCCTGCGCTCGGAGCGCCGCCGCCGCTGGCACGAGGGTGCCCGCACCCGCCGTCCGGCCGAGCGCACCTTGACCAGGATAAGCAGGTAGCAAAGGCAGATGACCAGCAGTGGCCCAAAGAAGCCTAGGGCGGCCGTGTAGATGATGAAGCCGGCCCGCCAGGCGGCCGCTGGCTCGGGCCACTGCATGTGGCAGGTGCTCATGCCACGGGGCACCCCTGAGAAGACCACCACAGGCAGCACCACCACGGCCGAGGCCACCCACACGGCTGCACTGACCGTGCGGGCCACCGGCGCTGTGCGCCAGCGGGCCGAGCGCGTGGGGTGCACCACCGCCAGGTAGCGGTCCACGCTCATGACGGTGAGGCAGAAGATGCTGGTGAACTGGTTGATGCCGTCCACAGCCATGACCAGGCGGCACATGAGGGAGCCGAAGGGCCAGTAGGACAGGGCGTTCTGGGCAGCCAGGAAGGGCAGCCCCAGCATGAAGAGCTCATCGGCCAATGCCAGGTTGAGGATGTAGACGTTGGTGACTGATGGGCTGCCCGCATGCCGCAGGACCACGTAGATGACCAGCGAGTTGCCCAGCAGGCCAACCACGCACACCACCAGGTAGACCAGTGGGATCAGCACGCCGCTGACTGCCAGCCCGGCCGGGCTCGGGCCTGCTGACACGTTGCCCAGGGTGGCAGCTGGGGGCCAGGCCGAGGAGGCATTCCCGGGTCCCGAGGTCGTGGGGCCCAGTGCAGGGTAGCCAGGGGTGTCCATGGCCAAGGACAGGGCAGCCAGCAGCTGGCTATCAGCCTGGGGGAAGAGGACAAGGTCCAGTCATAGTGGAGGGTGGCCCCCGACCCTCGGCTGCCCCCACCCCTCTACACTGAACTTGGAGAGGCTGACACGCACCATCTCATTTACTCTGCCCAGCCCAGAGAATGCATGGGGTTGCGTTCTCCCCATTTCTCAGATGAGGAAACTGAATCTCCAAGAGGTGATGCAACCCTCTTCTGTGGCACAGCGCAGGTGTGGAGCACAACATGGGCCTTCCTGGCTCCAAGAAGCCAGCGCCAGCACTATGTCTTCAGTGTCCCCTGGCCTGAGCACACAGTAGGGGTCCCTAAATGCTAAAAAAGGAATCATGCAACTAAATAGTGATGATCTATGCCCTCTCCTCCATACCAGTGCTTTTCAATTTTTTTTTTCTGCCCCAACGCCCAATGTAAGAAATGCATTTTACATTGCAGGCCAATGAAGTCAGATTGTTTCAAAAAACAATACCTACCCAAACAACAACAACTACAACAGTTGCCCTTTCACATATGATGCCCCAGCTGACAGGGACCATGACATGACTGCATTAGCCACCAACAGGTTTCAGCCCTCAAATTTGAAAAACGCAGTTTCATATCACAGACCCTTAATCTTGAACCAGGTCCCTAAGTGAATGTCAGAGGATTCATGGATTCCCAAGATTTGGGGGGAAAGTTTAACGTTTCTGTGTCTTTTCAATATATTCCTCAGATTCCTGGTGGTATTAGGAATCACAGGCTCCTACATGTCACATTCCCCGGAAGTCAGAGCCCGTGGGCAGCTCTTTATCCCAGCCAATGCCACTGACCCCACTTCCGTTGGAGGCAAAGGCCACGCCAGGTTGCTGTGAACCTCCTGAGTAGGCAGCTGAGGCTCCCTCTCCCCCAGAGTCTGATTTGTGATAGAGGGATTTCTAATATACCAGATGGACTGCCGTGAAAGCAAACCCAAGGATGGCTGCTACCCTCCGGGCCTTGGGGGGGAGGTTTCCCAGAGAAGAGGACATTGCAGATGGCTCTTGACACATGAGTAAGAGCTCACTCTTCAGACACAGTGGAAACTAGCATTTCCATTTACTCTGTTAGCATCTTTCTCATCACAGCACCCATGAATTCTAAGTAGCTGGGACTTTCCCTGGCCTCCCTGCTAAACTTTAGGCTCCTTAAGCGTGGAGACCCTCTCTTCTTCAGCTTTGAACCTTTTTTCCCCGCTGTCTCACACACAGCACAAACTCTCTATAAGTGGGTTTTGTGGCATCAGCTGAATCAAAGAGGGACTAGAGAGGACACTATTTAACCCAAAGAAGAACTGAATTGCTATGAGTGGAACTTCAGGCACCTCTGACAAAGGCCATACCCTGGAGATTTGCCAACCTCCTTCTGTAGAACTTGCTGGCTTGGTGTCCCAACTAGAAGCCTCCTCTGGGGCCACAAACTTCTCCTCCATCTCTTCTTCCTAATGACCCCACCACCACCACCTACAGTCCAGTCCCCTCTTGAGCAGGAAGCTTTGAAGGAGAAAGAAGCTTCAGCTCCAGTATCTTCCTTCTGCTCCACACTGGGCCTGCAATTCCTTGATGAGACTGAGACCTAGAATTTTGGATTCAGTGGCATTGAATTGGGGAATGTCAGAATTCCAGAATGCTGCAATCAGACAAGCTTCCTCAGCTGGTAGGCGCTTACGTCACCCATTCACCTGGCCACCCTCTATGCCAGTCATTGTCATAGCACCCCCAAGGGTCAGCCATTACAACCCAGGGCTAGGGGAAGGGAGTGCCAGACTCCCAAGAGAAGCAGTGAGGTGGGAGATCTTCAAGCTTCAGGACCTTTTTCCCTGGGGAAACCCCAGCTCCAACTCCTGCCGGCACACAAATGTACCCCTGCATGCACCAGCACACGCACTAGCATACAAAAAAGCCTGGCCTGGCAGAAGCACAGCACGACCAGCCAGACCCTCCCTTTGTATTGAGAGATGAAATGCCCCCTGCCCCCAAACCCCTAGCTCCCTCAAAGTCTCCCTGCCTCCATCCTCATCGAGACCCATCTCCTCTGTTGATGAACAGTTGAACAGGCTGGGTGCCAGAAGCAGGGAAATTATAGCTTTCTACCCACGTAAGCCAGACCTGCAATTTAGGTGCTGCCTTTTCTTTAAGGAGCTGGAATCCTGTGCATGATCTAGTTTCTTCTTGGAGAGGAGGGACTTTGCTTCTATGTCTGGTTTATCTTTGGGGACCAACTTGCTGAAGAGCTGGGGCCAGACTCCTGTGAGGACTGTTCCAGGGAAGACAAGAGCCCAGAGAGGGTGAGAGGCGGCCCTAAGCCCCACAACAATTCCGGATGCTCTGGCCCCCGCCCCCACCAGGGATGCCAGATGCCCCAGTCTATGTCCATTTAAGTCTGATCCCCAGCCCCACTCTTCTAGAATGCAGGCTCTTGGGTGCAGGGACCCCAAATAATTTATTTACTTAACCCGGGCAGCTAACACAGCCTCCAGCAGATCTGCTAATGCAGACAGAGACAAGTGGGTCAGCAAGTGGAGCTCTGAGGTGGGACATGGTTCCTGGACAGAGACCTCAAACTCATATTATGAAATCCCCCATGAAGCCCAGGAGGGAGATTTATAGAAAGGAGGAAGTAGAGGTTTGGAAAGGTGAAGTAACCTGCACAAGTCTACCCAGCTAGAGAGTGGGAAGCCAGAATTTGAACCCAAGTCTGTCTGCTCCTCAGCCCTCGGTATCTCCTCTCTAATGGCCTCAGAGGGAGAAGAATCAAGGACTGGGTCAGGCCTGGACAATGCCGGGCTGAGGCCCCCCTGGGTGTCTCTGCATTATGCTTGCGCTGTGCGCCCCTGGGCCTTCCCCAATTGGTGCCAGTGCCAGCTGGCTCATTCCCACCCCAGGCCTAGGTTCAGACCCCTATGAACACACCCTGCAGACTCCAGGCTGGGGACTTGGGCTCTGCCATGGAGTGATGATGCTGTATTGCTGTGTGACCTTGGGCAACTCACTTCCCCTCTCTGGGCCTCAGTTTTCTATTAGCATGAAGACAGCCTTCCCAGGGTTGTTGTAAGGATTAAATGAGAGTTAGTGAGGACACTGCCCAGCATGGCCGGGTGAGCAGGAAAGCTGGCACGTGAGCTAAGGAGGCCAAATGACATGATGGGTCTGGTTTCTTCCACCTCTGAAATTCTGCTGTTCTAGGATTCCAAGATACTAGAATGTGGCATGAGATCCTCAGCTCTCCTCCCTCCCTGGGCATCCCTACCTTCTCACATCCCCCAGCTTCATTGTGGGCAGAGGACAGCTCCAGCACCCCACCCTCCAGGCCTCCTCCAGGGCCCCAGCCTCCTTACCTGCCCATGGGGTGAGGGCTGCCCTCCTTGCCGCCAGGCCGGTTCTCATTCGGCTGCCCCCTCTTCCTGCCCAGGCCCTGGGTGCACCCACAGCACCCCTTAACTGGGGTCCCCACGCAGCGCCCACTTCTAGATCATTTGTGGGTCTGGCCCCCTCCTAGGCCCGCCACGGCCATGTCTGCCCACAGAGCCTCTCCCATCTGGTCTCCGGCCCCGACTTCCCACCGGCGCCCAGTACGTCACCCCCCATCTCCAGGACACATCCTGAGGGGGGGGCAGGGGCACAGATGGGGGGAGGCAGGCAGGAGTCGGGGTGGGGGTGGAGGGAGAAGCTTCCTGAAGTGAAGAAAAGAAAAGGGGAACAGGAGACTGTAAGAACTGCAGGGAAAGGGGGGAGGGTCAGTCGGAGGTTGGAGGGAGAGAGACAGCGTGTAGGTGGAAAGCCAGAATGAGGGGGAGTGATGAGGGATACGTGACAGGGAGAAGAAAAGGAGGAGGAAAGAGGAGAGCTAGAGAAGGGGCGAGAGGGAGCAGTGCAGAGAGGCAGGAATAGAGAGCAAAGGAGGAGGAAGGAGAGCGAGGGGGTGGCAGGCAGAGTGACAGAGAAGGATTGTGCTACAGATGGTGACATGGAGCGCCCGTGAAGGAGGGAGCAGGAGTGGGGGGTCGGGAGGGGCCGGGGGAGGGGCGTAGGGGCCGGAGAGCAGGTGCAGGGTGAGCGAGGAGGAGGGATGGCCGGTTAGGGGAGGAGGACGGAAGAGGGAGGAGTGGGGGGGCAAGCCCCGTTACCGGGGAGATTTCAGCCACCCACGCTGGCCTTGGCTCCTGCAAGGAGTTGGAGAGGCGAGTGGGACTGGGGTGGAGGCCGGGAGCTGCGGAGAATCATCCCCCAGGCCACGGTGGATGGTGGCACAGGTCCCCTGGGGTGACAGCTGTGTCCTGAGGCAAGGCCCAGAGTGGGGCTGGGAGGTACCAAGAGGAGGGCTGGGGAGCACTGAGCGGGGAGTCTGCAGCCCTGTGGTGCAGCCTGATGAAGGAGGGTGGGGGCGGGGCAGGGAGCTTATTAGCCCTGGGATTTCAAGCCCAGAGGGGCCTGTATCTGGGGACCCCTGGGCAGGGTGAAGAGTGGAAGGACAAGGTCAAAACTAAATATTCTAGGCTTTGAAAGTCAAGAGGCAAAATCAAAGATACTATATATAGAAAAAACAAATCTCTGCAGTTTTTTAACCAACAAAATTCAAAATATAATAATAATAATAAGAATTTATTGATCTAAAAAGAAAGGAATTACTTTGCGAGAAATAACACTTTGCTTAACTGAGGTTCAAAAATCCATGTTTCCTATCATCAAGTGCATTAGCAGCACCCACCTGTAAAAGCCTTTCCTTCTCACAGGCTGTACAGAAACAGGCAGTGTTTGGCCCAGGGTCCTAGTTTGCAGACCCCCGGTCTAAGATTCCCTACCCTGGGGCCTGAGTACAGGCCTAGCTGCCTCTGAGCACTGTGTCCCAGCTTGAACTGGCCAGCTAAATGACCGTGGAAGAGGCGTCCCCTCTCTGGGCCTCAGTTTCCTCAACTGAAGGGTGGGAAAGTTGGACTAGGCCTTCTCTAAGCTCCTCTCTCAACACAAGCATTTAAAAGCACTCAAGGATCAATTCATTGCGAATTACAGCTGTTTCCTATGAAACCCTCCACATGTGCCAGCTTCTTTGCAACCATCACCTTTACAGAACCTCGAGCCCAGAAAGGGGAAGAAGTTTACTCAGAAGGCCCAGCCAGCAAGTGGAGAAGCTGCACAGCATCTTTCCAACGGTGGGCTCTCACCCCGACCCTGAGAGAGCTGCCCCTGCTTGTGGAGGGCAAGGGGAGTAATCGAGAAGAGAAGGAGGAAGAGAAGAAAGAAATGAATTTCAATTGAGCACCTACTATGTGCCAGGCCCATCAGGCCTCTTTCCATAGTAGCCCATTCCTTGGACCAGGGCTGGGTCTACTTCATTCCAAGTCCCCAGGGCTGGCACACAGTAGGCCCTCAGAGAACCAGGACCCACTTTTTCGAGAGGTGCTATTCTGGCTGCTGCAGCACACAGTAGGATTGGAAACACACCTGGAGCCACCTGGCCTCTTGATGCTGTCCCTCCACTTACCAGGTAACCCAGGTAGGCCCTTCTACAGGCCTCAGTCTCCCCATCTGTACACGGCAGGAAATCTAGGTGGACTCCAAGGCAGCTTCAACATGCTGG
The DNA here is from genome assembly GCF_023851605.1 of Tamandua tetradactyla. Lineage (NCBI taxonomy): Eukaryota > Metazoa > Chordata > Mammalia > Pilosa > Myrmecophagidae > Tamandua > Tamandua tetradactyla. The sequence goes on from NC_135333.1 coordinate 29,498,545, forward strand.
GCTCCGGGACCTGGTTCTCAGGGTCGGGGGAGGGATTTGTGGGACTGTGCCCCCACCCCAACCCTTGCCCAAGGCCCTCCCATGGCTTTTCATCATGCTCCAAATAAAACGCCCCCTGCAGCCCCACCAGGCTTTGTACCATTTGAGTCCTGCCTCCTGCCCCAGCCGGTTTCCCCCACCAACCTGTGTTCCAGGCACACCCAGCCTCGTTCATTCACCTGTTCATCTAGCCAGCCGTACTCTCTGGTCATAGAGGGCATGGCCAACGTGGACCTCCTGGTCTTCCAGGCTCTGGGGATAAAGTGGTGAACAAGAGAAGCTCCTGCTTCTTAGGACTCACACTAGGGGAGACAGGCAATAAACAATCACAAATATATACATACTACAATCTCAGTGCCAGGAAAGGAGGTAAAAGCAAGGAAGGAGAGAGGGGTGGGAGCCGTTTTAGATGGGTTATCAAGGAAGGCCTCTCTGAGGAGGTGAGCGAGAACCATGCAAATGCCTCACCCCCATGTGTATGAGAAAGGCCTCCTTCAGGTCTCATCCAAGCATTTACCTCCTCCTGGAAGCCTTCCCTGCCTGGATTAGGTAGGCCCTACCCCAAGACTTCCCAGAGCCCCAGGCCCACCCCCATCCTGGCCTCCAATCCATGTGCTCATCAGGTCAGGGGTGGGGTTTGTCTGCTGTGCTGGGCAGTAAGCTCCAAAGGGCAGACTGTGCCAAGTCCTCTTGCCACAGGGTCCCCAAGCCTGGCACACAGTAGGTGCTTGATGCCCATTCGAGGATACGAAGGGGATGGATGGATGGTTAACAGCAGAGTGATGGCAGTGGGGGAGGGGGCAGAGTCAGAGACGCCCTCCACAGGGGCTTCCTCGCATAGAAGTGACCTGGGGGCCCTGCCCAGCCTCTCCCCGTAAGGGTGGCAGTGTGGAGATGAAGGGCAACTCCACATTTTGTCACTCTGGGAGAGGAGGTTGCTGGTCTCGGGGTGTTTGGGAGCTACGGGGCAGCCCCATCCCGCCTGAACTTGATGAGCCAGGCCTCTGATTTGAAGCACCAGAGCCCTTGGCCTCAGGCCTGAACACGGTGCCTCACTGCCATCATGCTTGCCTGGTATCCTGGAGGGGGGCCTGCCTGGCCCACCTCCCTGCTAGACAGGACAATGCTGTATCTTCCCCAACAGACCCTGGCCTCCTCAGAACTAGGGCCCTGTCTCCGCCTTCCAACTAGACGGTTCCCTGAGGCCAGCGACTGTATGTCTACCAATAGATGAGTGACTTTCCAAGAGCAGGACCCAGTCTCCTTAAACCAGGCTGAGAGCCAAGACAGAGCACACTCCTCACTCCTCTCCCTCCACAGTGCCTAATCCAACAACTGAGGCTGAGGTCTGTCCTTTAAAATTATGAGATGAACCGAAACCCTTTCCCAGCCTAGCGCCTAGGGCTTTGTCACTGGAGTCCCCATCAAGGCAATCCCCTTGGTTCAATAGTCCCTGCTGGCTCCTACTGGATTTGAATCTTGACTTTGCTACTTATTGGCTGTGTGACCTTGGGTAAGTGATTTAACTTCTCTGAGCCGCAATCCCTCATCAGCAGCATCTACTTCGTAGGGTTGCTATGACAATGGAATGAGTTAATGCATTTACACAGCAGCAGTTCCCAGGAACACGGAGGAGGATATATGTTAGCATGATTCTCACCTCACCTCAGCTTCCGCGGTTGAGGGGAGATGGGTTGAGAGAAGAGGCATCTCAGTTGGAGCCCCAGCTCTGTCATTATCAAGCAATATGTGCTTATGAAGCCCCTTTGGCACTCTGAACTTCAGTTTCAAGCTCCACCTTCCTTCCTAGACCCAGAGATTCTAGAGAAGGTTACGGGAAGGAAATGGCTGTCAGCTCCTCCCTTCCAGCACCCAGGCTTACTGTCTCTGCCTTGAACTCTCATCTCTCTAACCTGGCTACTGCTCTTCACCCACAGCCTCCCTCCTGGGCCTTTTGCTTCTGTCCTCACTTCCTGCTCAGCATCAAAAGTGAGTCTGTTAGGTGGTGCAACGGTGACTCAGTGGCAGAATTCTCGTCTGTGATGCCGGAGACCCGGGTTTGATTCCCAGTGCCTGGCCCATGCAAAAAAAAAAAAGGTGAGTCTGTTAAAACCATAAATCATGAAACCCTCCAATGACCATGATTGTTCATAGAATGAACAGTCCCTACCATGGCCTAAGGGCCCCGTGTAACTTGTTTTCTGCCTGCTTCTCCTCTCATTCTAAAGCATCATGGCCTTTACTCTGAACCTTACACACCCACCTAAGGCCCTTTGCACAGGATGGGCCCAAGGTCCCTGTGTTTACCCTTCAACAGATTTAGGCAACACCTGCTCTGGGAAGCTTCCCTGAAGCCCTCCTATTCCTAGGCACTCCCTCCTTTGGGCTTCCTTTTTATCTGCAATGCAATTATTTTAAATCTTGTTTTATTTTTGTAAAACTACTATTTTCAAGTAAATTCAAAGTTCTAAAAAAGACACATAACAAGAAAAAAGATGTTCTGGCCCACACCTTGTCCCAGAGGCAGTTCCACCCTCTTAGCTATTTCTCTATATAGTTGCCTCCATCATTCTAAATACCATGTTTATCCTTCTGTCTCCTAATTCGCCAATTTTGCACATTATCTACTGACTTCTATTATGGGAGATGAGGGAGATGAGGGTTTTCGATTTCTTACATGCTCTCTTCCCTTCTCCCCATCGTCTCAACAGAGTATAATTTTGTGTTAAATGCATATTCAGTGTTTTTATTATCAATTCAATGCGAATATTATCTCCTGCTCAGACAGGAGTTGATATTTGCCTCATGTTTTAATTTGCTTTGTTTTCTTTGAATATCTTAGTTTGCTTGCACTAAGCGCTCTCACATCCTACAGCTTCATAGAAACCTCACAATAGGATTTCCAGAGTCCAGCCTTGGTGACAGTTTTTCATGGAGACCCCTGAACTTCTCCCCCAATCATGACTGGCTGCTCCATAGCTTAGCAAAGCTGACATTTGGCGTGCTCTGTTCACCATTGTACCTGGGATTCCCTTCGGCTTTTTCTTGTGTTAGATTGTTTTCTAGATCCCAAGTCTTGCCATTTGATGATTTACTCCCTAATTTTGGTGGAGTGCATACTCCAGCAGCTTCCCAAGAAAGCATGCACATTTAAACATAGTTAATTCTCCTCTCACACTGCTGATAGCCTAGCTGGGTATAGAATTCTAGGTTAAGAATCTATTTGACTCAATTTCTAGGTTTCTGCTGAGAGATCCAATGTTATTTTTATTCCAAATCCATTGTAAATATCTTTAGGTAACTATTTTTCTTAATTTTTGAAGCTTCTAGGATATTTGGTTTACCCCTGAATTTCTGATATTTCACAACAGTGTGCTATGGTTGGGTCTTTTTGCATGTGTTGTTTTGGGCACCGCGTGGTTTGTTTTAAACCACAGATTTCTGTTCTTCAGTTCTGGAAAATATTTTTCAATTATTTCCTTCTAGAATTCTTATTAGTTGACTGTTGGGTCTCTTGGATTCATCCTTTACTTTTCTTTTTGTCCACCCTTAACTTTTTGTTCTGCTTTCCGGGAATTTAGTATTTTGTTTTTTGTTTTTTGTTGTTTTTTTTTTTTTGTCTTTCAATCCCCTTCAAACATTTTTAAAATTTTTGGTCAAATTATTTTTATTTCTTTTTCTTGTCTAATTGCTTTGGCTAGAACTTCCAACACAATGTTGAATAATAATGGTGATAGTGGACATCCTTGTCTTGTTCCTGATCTTAGGGGGAAAGTTTTCAATTTTTCCCCATTGAGGATGATATTAGCTGTGGGTTTTTCATATATTCCCTCTATCATTTTAAGGAAGTTCCCTTGTATTCCTATCTTTTGAAGTGTTTTCAACAGGAAAGGATGTTGAATCTTGTCAAATGCCTTCTCTGCATCAATTGAGATGATCATGTGATTTTTCTGCTTTGATTTGTTGATGTGGTGTATTACATTAATTGATTTTCTTATGTTGAACCATCCTTGCATACCTGGGATGAATCCTACTTGGTCATGATGTATAATTCTTTTAATGTGTTGTTGGATACGATTTGCTAGAATTTTATTGAGGATTTTTGCATCTATATTCATTAGAGAGATTGGTCTATAGTTTTCTTTTTTTGTAATATCTTTGCCTGGTTTTGGTATGAGGGTGATGTTGGCTTCATAGAATGAATTAGGTAGTTTTCCCTCCACTTCGATTATTTTGAAGAGTTTGAGGAGAGTTGGTACTAATTCTTTCTGGAATGTTTGATAGAATTCACATGTGAAGCCGTCTGGTCCTGGACTTTTCTTTTTAGGGAGCTTTTGAATGACTAATTCAATCTCTTTGCTTGTGATTGGTTTGTTGAGGTCATCTATTTCTTCTTGAGTCAAAGTTGGTTTTCATGTCTTTCCAGGAACCCGTCCATTTCATCTAAATTGTTGTATTTATTAGTGTAAAGTTGTTCATAGTATCCTGTTATTACCTCCTTTATTTCTGTGAGGTCAGTAGTTATGTCTCCTCTTCCATTTCTGATCTTATTTATTTGCATCCTCTCTCTTCTTCTTTTTGTCAATCTTGCTAAGGGCCCATCAATCTTATTGATTTTCTCATAGAACCAACTTCTGGTCTTATTGATTTTCTCTATTGTTTTCATGTTTTCAATTTCATTTATTTCTGCTTTAATCTTTGTTATTTCTTTCCTTTTGCTTGCTTTGGGATTAGTTTGCTGTTCTTTCTCCAGTTCTTCCAAGTGGACAGTTAATTCCTGCATTTTTGCCTTTTCTTCTTTTCTGATAAAGGCATTTAGGGCAATAAATTTCCCTCTTAGCACTGCCTTTGCTGCGTCCCATAAGTTTTGATATGTTGTGTTTTCATTTTCATTCGCCTCTAGGTATTTACTAATTTCTCTTGCAATTTCTTCTTTGACCCACTCGTTGTTTAAGAGTGCGTTGTTGAGCCTCCATGTATTCGTGAATTTTCTGGCACTCCACCTATTATTGATTTCCAACTTCATTCCTTTATGATCCGAGAAAGTGTTGTGTATGATTTCAATCTTTTTAAATTTGTTAAGACTTGCTTTGTGACCCAGCATATGGTCTATCTTTGAGAATGATCCATGAGCACTTGAAAAAAAGGTGTATCCTGCTGTCGTGGGATGTAATGTCCTATAAATGTCTGTTAAGTCTAGCTCATTTATAGTAATATTCAGATTCTCTATTTCTTTATTGATCCTCTGTCTAGATGTTCTGTCCATTGATGAGAGTGGGGAATTGAAGTCTCCAACTATTATGGTATATGTGTCTATTTCCCTTTTCAGTGTTTGCAGTGTATTCCTCACATATTTTGGGGCATTCTGGTTCGGTGCATAAATATTTATGATTGTTATGTCTTCTTGTTTAATTGTTCCTTTTATTAGTATATAGTGTCCTTCTTTGTCTCTTTTAACTGTTTTACATTTAAAGTCTAATTTGTTGGATATTAGTATAGCCACTCCTGCTCTTTTCTGGTTGTTATTTGCATGAAATATCTTTTCCCAACCTTTCACTTTCAACCTATATTTATCTTTGGGTCTAAGATGTGTTTCCTGTAGACAGCATATAGAAGGATCCTGTTTTGTTTTTGTTTGTTTTTTTTTACTATTATTACTACTTTTATTTCTTTTCTCTATATTAACATTTTATATCTTTTTCTGTTGTGTTGCTAGTTCCTCTAAACCAATGCAAATGTACTAAGAAACGATGATCATGCATCTATGTGATGATAAGAATTACTGAGTGCATATGTAGAATGGTATGATTTCTAAATGTTGTGTTAATTTTTTTTTCTTTCCGTTAATAAAAAAAAATTATTTTTAATTTCCAATACCTTGCTTCTGTTTTCTTAGTGTTCCTTTGCTATGACTTTCTCTATATATTTGAGGATATACTTCCTTATTTCTCAGAGGATGGCAATGATTATTTCTTTAAAGTCTTCTGCTCCCTACTTTTCTCTATTTCTTGCTAGTTCCTTTTTTTCTATTTGTTTGATGTGTCTCTTTCATATTAGAGCTTCCCTCAGCTGCCTAGTCATCCTCTATTACAGAATGAGGCTTTAAAAATCTCTCTGGAAGCTCCATGTAGGAGGGCAGGACATGCACAACAGTGAGCATCTCTGCAGGGACAGCTAGAGCTTTTGTCAAGGACACCCAGCATCTGTAAGAGGTTTCCCTGGGGTGGTCAGATCCTCCAGTTTCTTGTCTGGCCCAAGTGACAGTCTGGGTGCTAGGACTCCTGAATGGGCCAGGGACAGGGCTGGGATCTCCCTGTTCAGGATTAGACTTTCATCCCCCAGTCAGTCAGATATTTCTGTGTAATGAACAACCACAAAAATCTCTGTGGCACACAATAAATTTATTTCATGCACATGCCTCTGGGTCAGCTGGGATGGGTTGATCTGGGCCAGGCTTGGGCAGACAGAGCTGTTTTAAGCTGACAGTCTGAAGGTCAGCTGAATCTCTCTGCTCTGTATGTCTCTTATATGCCTGGAACCAGCAGGCTTCCTTCGGTTGGTAGCACAAGAAAGCATGCCCAAGGGTACAAGTGCGTTTGAGTCTCTCCTTGTAGCTAAGTCCAGCATCAGGGGAGAGGAAGCATAATCAAATCCACCCCCACCACACCCCACCAGTAATCAGTCTCGTGCCTCGTCCCCACCCAACTCTGTACCTGATGTTCTTGGGTCCAGAGCTCTCTGGTTGAATTTCTCCTGCCCGAGTTAGAGAAGGGTGGTTGCCCAGCTCAACAGTGCAGGGGAGAGGATCTAGGGGTCTAATCGTTTCTTAAACAGACCTCCAAACCATCCCTTTGTTTTCAGTCTCCAGCCTCGCCATCTGTGGTACCTGGTCCCTTAATTGTGAGCCTCTCTGGGGTTCGCAAAGCCAGTTGGTTGGCATCGCTTCCGTCTGCAGACCCCCCACCCCACCCTGCCATGTGACAGCGGCACTTGGTTTGCCTTTCCCAGACCGGTTAAATCATTTACCACCCCTCCATCTGCTCTCGGTCCTCAGGCAGTGTGGTTTGGGGTTACCGGTGTCTCCTGGTTTCTTTGAAGATGGGAGTTTGTGTTTCTGTTTCTGTTTCTCCTTATTGTTGTGAGCTGCTTTTCAATGAAGGGGCGGGACGAAAAACTTCTCTCCCCTGGCACCTTGAGACAGGAAGTCTCTATGTTTCTACACCGAACACACTTCTGCAATATGTGGCTCAAACCACATGGCAGCTGTGAAAAATAAGCCTATGATTATTTACATGTCTCTCTTTCCTGCTGCCTCTGAGGCCCTGGTGGGCGCAAGGCTGTGCCTCACCCTCCTTTGCACCGCTGGCTCCTGCTGCAGCTCGGCCTGCATCACAGGTTTCACAGATGGGAGTTGAATTAAGTTGGACTTTGGATCATATGGTTAATTGCTCATTTCACCTTCTCTGAGGTCCTCTTCAGAAGTCTCCTGAAGCCACCCTAGATATGCCCGTCCATCCCCAGGGCCTACAGTGCCTTGACTCCAACATGAGGCTTGGATGGAGTCAGAGGTCCCCAGGAGTGAATATTTCTTTGGGGAAGGAGGTATAGGGAAGGTTGAGAGGAGAGGTGAAAGATCAAAGGAATAGACAGCAGGAACCCCAGACCCAGAAGTCATTGTTTCAGTATCAGTGATTGTCTAACAAACCACCCCAACTCACAGGGGCTTAAACAATAGCTGTTTTATTCTCTCACTGCTTATTCTCTCACCCACCATAATAACATGGAATCTTGAATAGGGAATGAGATCTTGTTGATTTGTATAGGTTAGTGTGATGCCCAGATACATCCAGGAGTAATTTGGGCAGAGAATACAAAAGCATTTGCAAAATCCTCTTGATGGACTTAGGAGAAAGGAGGAAATAGTCAACTTCCTCATCTGGGGAATTCCTGATATTCTCACAAGTATTGGGGACAACCAATTTAATAGGCCACACCCTCAGTCCTGGAGTCACCCCTATGAAACTTATTCCTGCAAAGGAGAACCTAAGCCTATTTATAATAATGCCTAAGAGTCACCCCTAGAGAACCTCTTTTGTTGCTCAGATGTGACCTCTCTCTCTAAGCTAACTTGGCAGGTGAACTCACTGCCCTCCCCCTCTCTACGTGGCACATGACTCCCAGGGGTGTAAATCTCCCTGGCAACATGAGACATGACTATCAAGGGTGAATGGGATTGAGAAAGCCTTCTTGACCAAAAGAGGGAAAAGAAAAATTAGACAAAATAAAGTGTCAGTGGCTAAGAGATTTCAAACAGAGTCAAGAGGTTATCCTGGAGGTGTTTTCTTAGGCATTATATAGATATCCATTTTTAGTTTATGGTATATTGGGGTGGCTGGAGGTAAGTACCTGAAATTGTTGAACTGTTCCAGTAGCCTTGATTCTTGAAGACATTGTATAACTATGTAGCATTTACATTGTGACCATGTGATTGTGAAAGCCTTGTGGCTGATGCTTCCTTTATCCGGGGTATGTACAGATGAGTAAAAAAATAAGGACAAAAATAAATAAATAAATAGGAGAGGATAAGGGGGTTAAAAAATTGGGTAGGCTGCAATGCTAGTGGTCAATGAGAGGGAGGGGTAAGGAGTACAGGATATATGAGTTTTTTGCTTTTTCTTTTTCTGGAGTGATGAAAATGTTCTAAAAATGATCATGGTGATGAATATACAACTATGTGATTGATGACATTGTGAGGCATTGATTATATACTTTGGATTGACTGTATGGTGCATGAAGATGTCTCAATAAAAATATGTTTTAAATGCTTATGAGAAGACAGGGGCCTAGATTGTAAGCTTTTAGAGCAGACCCATTAAGTCCAGAGTGGTGATTATTATTTCTGGATTTCAAGAGGCTGTTTTATATATATAAATAGATATCTAAATATCAGGTTAGATATCTATTTATACATTTATAACCTGATATTTAGAGATAAAAATGAAGCTGATCAGGTTGGGATTCAAATAATTCAGAACACAGGGGTAAGTAACCACACATACTCTTTGAGACCAAAGGAAGAAAGATTTTTTTGGTCTGGACCTGAAATTTCCTGTAGTGCGTAATCTAATTCAACCTATCTGTATAGCTCATTTGAATAACTGAAACACGGGGAGCCCAGAATAAGAAAGAGGTCCTTTACTCCTGTATAGATTATTGTAATGCCTGGATCCATCCTAGACCATATTAATGAGATAATAAAAAAGTATTGGCACTTACCTGCCATGTGCGAGACCCAGGTTCAATTCCTGGTGCCTTCCCATGCCAAAAAAACAGTAATGGCAAAGTCCCTTGAGGGATGGGAGAAAGAATATGGTTCACTGATACTGCGTCAAACTTTAGGGACACCCAAATCAATAGGTCAAACTCTCAATCATGAGGCTTACTCATGTGAAGCTTATAAGTAGCAGAAAGGCATAGACTACCTACAGGGATGCCTAAGAGTTACTTCTGGAGGACCTCTGTTGTTGCTCAGATGTGGCCTCATTCCCTCTAAGCCCAACTCTGCAAGTGAAATCATTGCCCTCCCCACTATGTGGGACATGACATCCAGGGGCGAAAGTCTCCCTGGTGACACAGGAGAAAACTCCCAGGGATGAATCCAGCCCTGGCACCGAGAGATCAATAATTCCTTCCTGACCAAAAGGGGGGAATGAAATGTAACTAATAAAGTTTCAGTGGCTGAGAGAGTTCAAATAAAGTCGACAGGCTACTCTGGAGGTTGCTCTTACGCAAGCTTCAGGTAGACCTTGCTACCTATCATAACCTGCCAACCCCCAACCAGGACCATTCCAGCCAATCCTAAAGAACAGCTAGGGCAACATATAAGATTCCAAAAGTGTCCCATGCACTAGGGTAACTTTCCAGAAATCTACAACCTCCAGATGGGTCCCTGGACCAGATAAGTCCAGAAACCTAGAGGGCCCAGCCTCTCCAGAACATCAGCCAGTTCCATCTCCCTATTATGACAGACCCTTCCAATATGAAAAATTGAGAATGGGCATAGCCCAAACACCCCTTAAGAGAGGGATGGAAAGATCAAAGGTGATGGTGGAGTTATACAGTGGAGAAAGGATTTAACAAATGAATATTATTGCTGAATCATTATATTGATACCTCTTTTAGTCTCCCGTATCTTAGAGCAGCTAGAAGTAAAAACCTAAAATTGTGGAATTGTAACCCATGTCAAACTCTGAAATATGTTCTATAACTAGTTGTGGTGCCGTGCTTTGAAATTTATTTTTTGTATGTATGTGATTTTTCACACAAAAAAAGTTGATTATGATGATAAAAAGTATTCAAGCCCTCTAGCTTCCTATATTCTGGAGCAGCTAGAAGGAAGAATCTGAGAGGATGGTATGGTAGCCCACGGCAGACTCGGGGATCTGTCCTGTAACTACTTGTTGAAGAGTGCTTTGAAAACTATTGCTTTTTTCTTTCTTTGCTTTGTATATATGTTATATTATACAATAAAAAAAGCTAAAAATATATTTAAAAAAAAAACTGACTCCCAGATTCTTGGTGTGAGAGACCAGGTGCATTTCCTGAGTGAAGACGGCTGGGCAGGCCATGTGAGTTTGAGGTGCTCAGGAGATATCCGGACAGATAGGTCCTACGTCCGGGGCTGTATGAGCTCCCTGAGAGCAGGCCCATGCCTGGCTCCCTGCTCCAACCCTGTGTTTGGCATACAATCTCAAAAACTATTTGTTGAAATGATTAAATAACTAAATGAACCAAGGGTTGTATTAGCATTTTTGAAGTCCACAGGGATACAGCGGGGCATCTGAGCCGCACAATTGTGTTTGTAAATGAGAAGACGCCCCACTGCCGGGCGGAGGATGGACCGTAGGCAGAGGCAGCGGAGGTGGGGAGACCAGGCAGGAAGCTGAGCTACTGTCCGGGGAGGATGCCAAGGCCAGAGGGTAGCCATGGGCCAGATAAGGGGATAGATTTAACAGATATTAGGAGCTGAATTGTCCAGACTTAGTGAGCAGTTGAATGATGGCGCTAAGGGAATAGGAGGAGCCTGGAGAGATCCCCAGGTCTCCAGTTCAGGGGAAAGAGCAAGGAGCAGCCGGGTCCGAGACAGAGAGCCCCGAATGGAGTGGTCTTGTCTGGCGGGTGCTTTCCTTGCCCACTGTGAGGTGTTATCACAGGAAGCAGCCAAGTCTGTTGCATTACTGCCCTGATGCCCAGCCCCAGCCTGGCACTAGGTGGGCGCCCGACAGCACTTGGTGCTGAGTGAGTGAGCATCGCCACGCTGTCAGCTCCCGCCCGCAGCCAGCACTTCTTCCTGTCTCTAACCAGGCTACCTCACAGACTTCTCTCAAGGTTTTGCTTTCCTACCTGAGGGGCCTCGGGTTCTCGGTCGATGTGCAAAGCAGAAACGAGTGGCTCACCCGTATCCAGTGACTGCCCGGCACAGTGATATGTCAGAAAGAACACTGGTCCAGGAGCTTCAAGGCCTCAGTTGCAAACGTTGTCAGCTCACAGGAACAGAAAGTTTGACCAACATAGGCGTAAATAGAGGATCGCATTTTTGTCTTGTCCTCATAACAAGGCAGCCTTGGCACTGGTTCAGTTGCCAACCAAGGCAGTCAGGGACCCACATTCTACTTTCTGCTCCCCTGTTCTTAGCATGTTGGTGTCTATTTTCCCACTGCGGCTTCAGGGTCTCAAGATGGCTGCTGCAGCTCCAGACATCCAACAGTTTTCACGGCAAGGAAGGGAACAGGACAAAGTGCTATGCCAGTTGAGTCTGACATTTTTCGTGCAAAGAAAACCAAAACTTTCAGAGAGCCCACTTCTCCAGGTGAATTTCACTTATGTTCTGTTGGCAGAACTGTGCAACCTTAAAACCCAGCTGCAAAGCAGTCTGGGCAAAGGAGTATTTCATTGGAGGCTAGGTATGTTACTGCTCTGCACAAAACGGGGATTCTGTCGGCAAGAAGGATGGGAGTAGTGGTAAGCGCCAGGCAAGTGCAGTGCCTGCCTGATAGGTTTGAGCACTGCCTCACGTGCCCTCCTGCACCTCCATTTCCTTCTCTGCAAAACAGGGCCATTGGTCCCGCCCTGAGAAGGCTAGTGTGAAGATTCAATGAGATGATACATGCGAAGTGAGACATAACAATGAGAATTTATTTACTGAGGTTACTACTGCAGTAGGAGAGCAAGGACTGTCTCCATTGGGGCTCAGGGGGCAGAATATACACTGAAGGAGCCCTGACCTCCCCCTTGGCCTGCAGCAAGTTCAAGAAGGGGCAGAGGAAAGGGCAGCGAGGGGTTGAGGCACCGGCAGGCAGAGGGAAGGCTCTGATATTTCTCCTAAGGCCCCCCTGAGAGTCAGGAGTGGGAGTTGGAATGTGACGGCAGTGCCATGGCTCCCAGAAGACACTGGCAGACTGGGAGGGGCACCCCAGGCATTTCTAAACACCAAACTTATTTGGGGGTAGGCCTGACCCCCCCAGGTCTGTCTGTGTCAGGTATGTGGGTTTTAATATTTTCTTTTTGTTTCAGAGAAGTAACTTTAAAGACAAACAACTTCATGTGAGCTGAAGCTAAAAAAAAGCAAAGGACCCCCCCACACTGTCCCACCCTTACCCAGTCCCCTTCAAGAGGGTGGGGCTCCTGGGAGCTGAGTGGGCTGGGAGCCCTGCCTTGGAACCTCGGGATGTTTGGGGCCGTTGGCATTGAGGCGTCCGGGGCCTCTGAGGAAGCAGGAAGTGGAATTCCAGAGCATTGCCTCAGCTGGGAACTGGGGCACCGCTGTATCTCCAGGATGGGCTCTTGTATCTCTTTTTTATTCCTTTATTTGAGCCTCTCTAGAATGTCAGCACCCCGAGGGCGACACCCTGTGTACCGCTAGGTCCCCGGCACCCGGAACAGTGCCTTGCACAGAGTGGGCACTCAATGAATATGTGTGAGATGAATGAATGATAAATATGTGCTGGATGAATGAATGAAAAGCGCAGATAAAGAGGAGCAATTTCCAGAGCAGCCAGCCAGCCATTTGGTGGGGCTGACTTTGCCTGGCCCTGTCGGCGTTACATGTCAGCTTCTTTAATCCTTACCCATCCCAGGAGGTGGCACTGTTATTATCAGCCTGCTGACTCTATGGGTGGGGAAACTGAGGGCCCGAGGGGTGAATGACCCCACTTACAGTCATAGATGCAAACAGGGGACTCATACCTGGGAGACCTGACTGCACCCTCCTGTCCATGGGCCCTGCTACTTAGGAAAACCACTCATCCCCCTTCGAAAGAAATCGCCTTTGCTTGGTGCCTGGGGGAACCAACATTGTTCCTTATACTTTCAGGACACCTTCCCTAATGCCAATAATAGAGGATTGGGGTTTCTGGCTACCCAACACCCATATTCCAGCAAGGCTCTCCGCTTCCATTTGGCAATCCACCTCTGCCCCCTAGTGAAATCCTTGGTTTCAATGGAATTGTCTCCACAACTTGTTCTAGAGTGGCATGTGTGCAGGCCTGGCCAATCAGAGCACAGCATCCCCCTGGCAAATGGGACCAGTAGAAGGGTAGGTTCAAGACCTCAGCTTGTCCAATCAGAGTATACCTTAACGAGAACTTTGCTGTGCCAAAGACACTTGCTCCTTTATGCTGAACTTGAACCTGGAAGGCTGAAGCCTTGAGAGTCACCTGCCTGCCCAAGAATGAAGCCAGCCGGCCAAAGGGAAGCCAAGAAGTGCAGGAACATGAGTCCTGACAATATCATTAAGCCCCTTGATCAAGCTGTGCCTGAAGTCATGATATTTCCAAACTCAAATCAAAACATTTATTTTCTGGCTGGAGGGAATTGCCTGAAAACGTAGTGCTGTGTTCCAGTAGCCATGTTTCTTGATGATGATTGAACAATGATACAGCTTTCACAATGAGACTCTGTGAATGTGAAAACCTTATGTCTGATGCTCCTTTTAGCTACTATATCAACAGAAGAGTAGAACATATGGAATAAAAATAAATAATAGGGGGAACAAATGTTAAAATAAATTCAGTTTGAAATAGTGGTAAATGAAAGCGAGGGGTAAGGGGTATGGTACGTATAATTTTTTTTTCTCTATTATCATTTTATTTCTTTTTCTGTTGTCTTTTTATTTCTTTTTCTAAATCGATGCAAATGTACTAAGAAATGATGAATATGCAACTATGTGATGATATTAAGAATTACTGATTGTATATGTAGAATGGAATGATATCTAAATGTTTTGTTTGTTAATTTTTTTCTTTTAATTAATAAAAAGAAGTTTAAAAAAAAAACATTTATTCTCTGCTTAAGCAGGTTGAATTAGGTTTCTTATTTGTGACAGCAAAAGTCCTGACTGGCAGGGTATGAAAATTTTAGGACTCTCAATGGGAAATGCGGCTCAGGAACCTGTGAGCAGAGCAGAAAGACTCAAGAGATGGCAGGGGCAGTTGGACCCACAGAGATTTGGAGGATTTTATTTGTTTAATGTTAACCAGAAAGGAGAATTAAGACCAGGGGAGCAAATTTCTGAAGCACTCATTTTAACTCAGTAGCAGGGAGAACTTTCAGACAAGCAGTTTCGTCTAATTGGAGCAGACAGTCTCAGGAGGGAGTGAGAGCCTGTTCTGGGGGTTATACAAGTGTGGCCGGCAGCTACCTGGCATGGTTTCCAGAAGGAATTCAGACATTGGGCAGGACTGGAGCAAATGGATAGATGCTGACAAGTGTGGCACCTGGCACAGGCTTGGGTCCTGGGGCTCCCCTCTGTCCCTGGGAAGGCAGGAGTATGAGAGGACGGAGATGCAGCGCCTGCAAATTCACACCCTCCTGGCCCCAGAGGACATCTAGCATAAAGAAGACAGCCAAGTTCTACTGCCATCTGCTAAAAAACCACCACAGGGAAGGGACAGCATGGCCAGCCAGGGCACCGCTGAGCTTTGGGTAGGATCCCTGGAGGGTCAGAGCCATCTGGCTGGGAGGGCTGGGGTGCAACCTGGAAGGGAAAGAGGCAAGGGGAGAGAATTAGAGGACAAGCAGAACCCACAGCTCACTCCCAGCTTTGCTCAAGTTTGCCCTCCCGCGAGGCTGCCCTCCCTGCTCTGCCCACCACACCAAGAACTCTCCGTCCTTCTTGCATGTGCCTCCAGGCAGCCTCCAACCCACGCCCTCCTCTCCCTGGAGGGCAGGGGCCCAGGCATCCATTTGGCCCCTTATCCTCCCCACTCTCCCCCGCAGGGAGGGGCACAGTGGGCACTGTGTGACGCCCGATGGCTCACCTCAGCCTACCTGCCCAAAGCCTTCTGGGAAATGGGCTCCTTGGGGTGCATCTGACTCAGGCAAGTGACCAGAAGGTTGGGGAAACTGAAGCTACCTCAATAGGCTCCCTTCTATCCTGGCCTGAATGCTACTCGCAGGGAACGTGCAGACCACTGCTCAGTGGCCAGACAGCCCCCTCCCAGCCACAGCCAGGGGTGAGGCGAGAGTGGGGCACGGGGCAGTGGGGGATGGGTGCTTACCCCTAGAGGAGGCTGCAGGGGCGTTTCTGCGGCCGCGTGGGCTGGGGGCACAGGACAGCCCGGATGGCCTCATCAAAGACGGTTTTGAGCCCTCGCTGGGTGAGCGCCGAGCACTCCAGGTACTTCACCGAGTCTGGGGTGGGGGGCAAGAGAGCAGGGGCCTCGGTCAAGAGCGGGTCTGGGCCAACACCCCTCCCAACCCACACAGCTGAGTGCAGGGCTGTGGGGCAGACAGCTTAGGCTAGTCCTGGTGGTGCCATCCGGGGGGCTTGGTCACCTTGATGGGGGGCCTCTGCCTCTCTTGGCCTCAGTTTCCCCATTCTAGAAAAGGGAGCTTGAATTCAGTAGAAGAGTTCGAGACCAAGGGGGGGCAGATCTGTGTCTTTTGTGGACCCACGAGCCCTCGATTTATGGAAGGCATAGAGGAAGTTTGATGCTGTCCCAGGAAGAGAAAGGTCTCAGGCTACAGTGACCGAATCTGTCGGGGCTTCCATCGTTTTCTAGAAAACAGCTACGTGCCTGCCTCTACGCTTCCCCCAGAGAGGCAGATGCACTCCAGAGGCCTGAGGCACGCGTGGCCCATGCGCCCAGACCTTCTCCAGGGCACACAGCTCAGTCTCAGCATCATCCTCATCTCACAGATGGGGAAACGGAGGCTCAGAGGGGATAAGTGGTTTGTGCAAAGTCACACACTGGACGTTTCCCCTATACCTGGAGGCAGCTGGGGGGTCCCCACTGAGGGGACGGGGAACTGGAGATCGACCTTCTCCCACAGGACCACCCAGTGAGAAAGGCAGGCTGGCTCTGCTCCTAGGGGCGGCATTCCATGACCTTCCGGAAGGAACCTGTGTGACTTCCCATTTCCACTACAACTCAGTTTCCCTGAAGTGAGAAACCGCAGAACCCCTGCTGCAGGCCTTGGGCTTTTTTGGAAACAAGAGGAAGGAGAGGGGAGAGAAGGGGGAACTTGGCATTGTCCACTACTGCCCGTGCTTCTGCTGGGGGAGGAGGGGCACTGACACTTGTCAGCACCTGCTCCGTGCCCTGTGAAGAAATACTGTGATTCCCCATCTTACCAAGGAGGAAACAGGCCCAGAGAGGGGATGCCACAGGCCCAAAGGCACACAGCTGGGAAGAAAAGGAGTCAAGTTCCCTGAGGTGGGCCCAGCATCTCCCAGCCATAATCTCTGCTTAGAGGGACGTTCCTGTGCGCCTGGCCACTGTCTCCTTAGAGGGGACTATAAGCCAGTGCCCACTTTTTCTACAACCTCCAACTTCCTGCTCCCTGGCACCCACCCTGGTGTCCGCTCATCCCCTCAAGGTTCAGAGGCATCCAGAGCATGGGGCCTGAGCTGGGGGCCTGGGTTCGCTTCAGCTCTGCCTCTGACCTGCTCTGGGCTCTGGCCAATGTCTCCGTCTCTGGGCCTCAATCTCCCCAGCTGTCAAGGACACACTGCTATGTTACAACTGAGGCCAAGGACAGGGGAGCAGCAAAGAGGGCTGTGGGCAGCCAGGGGACAGCAGATGGCCCTGATCTGCCAGACTGTGGGGGCCAGGGGGCCAAGTTCAAGCCGGGGCACTGCTGCATCCTGCCTGGAAGGCCTAGAGTCAGTGACTTCTCTCTGAGCTTCAGTTTCCTCATTTGCAAAGTCAGGCTGATAAGGGTCTTTCTGGAGCTGCTGTGAGAAGGCCTGGGGCCTGGCACCCAGGGAGAGCTCAGCCAAGATTATCAGCTGAGGACAGGAGCTGGTCCCACAACTAGTCACCCAGGACAGGGGACGGGATGGTGGAGGGACAGGGCAAAGGCGGGCACTGCCCCCCTCATCAGCCCAGAAGTTTCCCTTGGCCTTCTCCATGGCTTGGCAGGTCTTGAGGCTAGTTCAAGGTCATTGTCCCTGTCCCAACCCCACCCAGAGCCAGGTCTGCAAGGGACTGGAGACACCAAGGCAGGGACCCTAAGTCATCTCCTTATAAGGAGGATTGGCCTTTGGGGTTTGCAGGCCAGCAGTGTCATTGGGGAGACAGAGATCCAGAAAGGGGGAGCAACTAGCCCAAGGACACACAGCTAGTCGGTGCTGGAGCTGAGCCTAGAATCCAGGCTCCAGGGCCCTGCCCTGCATCCCAAAGCATGTGCTTTGAGGGGGAAGGGCCAGGGGACGGCAAGTACACAGGCTGGGGGCTGCCTTGTGAAGGGAGAGGATTCCTTGGGGATTAAACCAGCTGGAAGGAAGAGGAACAGGAGTGCCTTCCCAGATATTCTGTGAGGAGAGAACAGTGGGCCCAGGAGCCGGAGCCCCGGGTCGGAGAGGCCCCTGGGGAAGACAGCGCATCACCTGCTGGTCACGGGGAGGAGGAGGTGGCTGCGGTGTCTCTTCCTGTGAAGAGACGCAGTCCCTGGGGCCCTCCCAGTTCTCGCAGGAGGAAGCGTGGGAGGAAGGGGGGCAGGGCAGCTGGCTCTGCTCTGGGCAGGCAGGACCCTGCAGTGAGGCAGGGCGCCCCGGAGGCTGGGCCTCCACTCCGTAGAGGCCATCCTGGCTGGCAACCCAGGCTGCTGGGCAAAGTCCCCACCACTGGGCTGCGGGGCAGAGGCCCCGCGAAAGGCTGGTCCCACTGGTCATCATCTCCCTGGTATAGCAGCCCAGGGACAGTGCATAGGCCCCTCAGCTAGCAAGTCCATGTCCTGCGTCCAAATCCTGCTTCTGCCACCCACACACCATGTGACCTTGAGGAGTCAGGTCACTTCCCTGGCCCAGTGATCTGGAGGCAAAGAGAAACTGGGCTGAGAAGCCAGGGGAATAAGAAAGGGGGGGTGGGGAGGAGGCAGAAGGGCACGCCCCCTCCTTCAAATCCAACACAGGACACCTCCTCCAGGAAGCCTTCCCAGTGGAGCCAGCTTGACTTGACTGCTCATCCTCCTAGCACCCTCAGCACACTCACACGCACACACCCCACTCCATCCTTGCGTTTTTCTGCCCAAAGCACCTTATTATTTTCAATGTCTATTCATAGACGGTAATAATAATAACAGCAGCTAATAATAATAATAAAGCAGAGTGCTCCCTGTGTGCAAACCCTGCTCTAGAAGCTTCACCTGTTTGAACTCACTTCTTTCTCCCAACCGCACTAGGAGGTAGGAGCTATAACTATCGCATGCTTTGTCAATGAGGAAGCAAAAGCACAGGGAGGTTACAGGACTGGCCCAGGGCCGACCAGCACGATCCCGGCCCAGCCAGGGCCTGAGCGGCGTGGCCTGCCTGCCGTCACCTCGAGGCCGGGGTGCCCACCCCACACCCCCGGCGCCCAGCCTCCTCCCCGTGCCCGCGTCCGGTACCGATCTCCTTGGCCAGTGCCAGGCCCTGCGGGTAGGTGATGGGCGCCAGCTTCTTCTCCTTCAGCTTTTCGATGGTGTCCTTGTCATCCCGCAGGTCCAGCTTGGTGCCCACCAGGATGATGGGGGTGCTGGGGCAGTGGTGTCGCACCTCCGGGAACCACTGGGCAGGCGGGCGGCAGGCGCAAGGGTGTACGGGGAGGGCAGGGCCACGAGGGTGGGAGGCAGGAGACGGTGGGGGGGGAGGGGCACAGGGTCGCAGGGAAAAAGAGGCAAGACATTATGCAGAGTCAGGAGACAAGCAGGAGGTCACATGGGGGACCCGGGGAGGGTCTGAGGTTGTGCGAGGAGGGGAGGGGAGCAAAGCTAACTCTCCCAAGACCTTCCCGGTCCTCCGCCCCACATCCCTGCACCACCCCCAGCCCTGGCTGGCACTGGCGCCCTCCCTGCCTGTGTTCTCTGCTGCTCCAGGGACAGGACTAAGGTCCATCCTGCTCTCAGGGCCACCCGTCCCCAGGCCCCCCAGGCCCCACCCTGCCCTGCTCACCTTGGCGCGGACATTCTCGTAGGAGGCCGGGCTGACGAGGGAGAAGCAGATGAGAAAGACGTCCTGGGGACAGAGGGGGCAGGCGCGGCTGTGAGGGGAGGGTGGCGGGGTCCCACCTGGGCCGCTCCGACCTCAGCTGCCAGCCCCTGCCGGGTCACTGGGGGCTTAGGGTCTGGGCAGAGCAGGCCTGGAATCTCCTCTGGAACCAGACTGCTATTTGTTCTTTTCTTTTTCCCCTGCATGGGCAGGCATCAGGAATTGAACCCGGGTCTCCAGCATGGCAGGTGAGAATTCTGCCACTGAGCCACCATTGCACCACCCTGTTTGTTCCTTTTTAATCTAAAACTAAACTAAAGACCAGGCCCTGTTGTAAGAGCTTTATCCTAGGACAATACTTGGCACTGCTGCTCCCCCATTCTACAGATGAGGAAAGCGAGGCTTACGGAGGTTGAAGGCACACCCTAGTAGGGGAGGATCTGGGCTTCCAGAACCCACACTCTCAACCACTACCCTTACCCCACACACACCCCATCTGGCTACCAGCCCCAGCCCTCCCCTCGCCCACCCTGAAGGAGAGCCAAGAGCCCCCTGCAGGCTGTACCCCCCACCTCCCCTCCCTCAACACCCCCAGAGGTCACTGTCCTGTGCTCCCTACTGGGACTCTGAGCCTAGAACAGCCCACGCAGCAAAGGGGCTGGGAAGATGGGGTGCAGTGTTAACTGAGAACTGAGGAGGCCTGGGGAGCACTGAGGAAGGAGTCCCTGACTCTGCTTCTGAGTCATAAGCCTTCTCAGAGGAGCAGCATGAGAGCTGGGCCCTAGAGGGAGAGTCAGGGTTCATGGGGCTGAGTGGCCGGAAGGGCATCCCAAGCAGAGGGAACAGAGAGAGCGAAATCCAGAAGCCAAGGAGGGGGTGAGAGCCGCCCACCGTCTGGGGGTAGGAGAGCGGCCGGAGGCGGTCGTAGTCCTCCTGCCCGGCAGTATCCCACAGCCCCAGGTTCACCGGCTTGCTGTCCACCATCACGTTGGCCGAATAGTTGTCAAACCTAAGGGAACAGGGAAGACGGAAGGTGCCATCAGACTCAGGCTCCAGAGCCTGGGGAATTCTGGTTCCGCCCCCTGTGGTTCGAGGGCAGAGGGGAAGCAGCTGGACTGAAGTCTGTGCGGTGGAGTTTCCTTTTACTTTTTCACCACCAATGAATTATGTTAAAAACCTAAAAAGCCAGTAAGCAAAAAGAGGAAGACATCATCTCCTGATCATTTTCTGCCCTTGTTCTTTAGAAAGGTAGTTTTTCAATTTTCCCTCCAAGGCTTGATTGGAATAAACTTCATGAATTTCTTATTCTGATCACTTAGGTTGGCCACCCAGTGGTTACTGAGTGAATGTCCATCCCTGTCTTAGGTTAGGTTCCCCCCCCTCCAGAAACCAACCTTGAGACAAGGAGGGAGTGCACATGGTTTATTTGGGGTGGGGTGGGGCGGGAATCCCAAGCAGCAGCAGGAGGAAAGTGGGGCAGGGACAGGGCAGGGACAGCAGCCAATAGAGGACAGATACTGAGCTTTACTGCAGTAGGCAACTGGGGTTCACTCCTGCTGCAGATACCTGGGCAACAGCACAGACCACACCTCAGTGGGTGGGAGGGTCCCCTTCAGGGGAAAGGACACTGGCAGATGTGACAACCTCTCCCAGCTCTCGATGGCATAGCTCCCGGGGCTACGACTCCCTGACCTTCCAGCCTGCCCCGCAGCACACACTGGGCGCCCTCGCTCACGGGTGCTTTTGGGAAATGCTGCCAGCATATCCTGGAAAGGCGAGTGCCAAGCGGACCCAGGTGGGGCCCCCACAGCAACCACTAAAATCTCTCTGCCAGCACCAGGGAGGCCTGCAGGGCACTCAGAAGAGCTTCCCGATGTGGCTGGTTGTTGTTAATTCCACTTGACTAGTATTTGTTGGGCACCTGTGGTATGTCGGGGCAGTGCCAGGTGTTGGGAATACCGAGCAGCACAAGACTGCCCCAGCCCCTCACTGTCTGGAGAAGACACTGGACAAGTCACTAGGAGCCTGACAAATGACAGGGAAAGGGAAGTTCAGGGGTCCCTGGGAGGGCTAAGCCTGGGGCTCTACCTCTGCAGGGGATGGGTGGGGGAAGGGGGAAGACTTAGAAAGCAATTTCTTACTACACACATCCCTGAAAGAAAGGTGTTTTTCTTGCTGCAGAAGAGAATACTGGGAACAGAGAAGTGCAGCAACCTGCCCAAGGACGCACAGCCAGTAAGTGTCCAAAGTGGGAGTCAGCTTCACCTGACTCCACATCCTGTGCTCACTGCCTCATGCCATAGCTGTGCTTCCAAGGATGCCCCTACCCCCTGCCCCTGAGGATTAGGGACCACTCCCTTCTCTGTCCTCATTGGGGCCACCCTCATAGGCCCTGCTTCTCAAGCCTTAACTTTGCCGACTGAGACCTCAGGCTCCTCCAGTTTCTCTTTCTGTGTTTGTACACACTGAGTCCTGGTCAAAGGGTCCTTCTCCACCTCTGCTTGTTCAAAAATTCCCCACCCATCTGATCACATGGTTCTCCACACTCTCCAGCCTTTGTTCCTGTCTGTGCCTCTTTCTAAGATATCCTTCTATCACTTTTACCCTTGCCTCCTATTCATGCTTCACAACTCTGCCCAGGCAGTTCCATCTTTGTAAGGAAACTTTCCTGGCCAACCCCCTTCCCTGTCTCCCACCTGGAAAAAGTCCTTCTTTCTCAGGCCTGGGGCCCAGCAAAGGCAGGTAGAATGGATTTAACACCAACAGAACCAAACCCCTTCAGACGCCACCTCCTCCAAGAAGCCCTCCTAGGACACAGTTCAGCATTGGGCTGCAGAAGTCCTAATGCTTCAGAGTAACTCTGATGAGATCTCTCTTGAGACAACCCCCTCTATCCCCCAAAGAGGGCAGGCTGATGTTTTTAATGCTCTGGGCTTGCTCAGCCCTGGAAAGTCTTACTGGTCACCTCTCAGTTCCTCAAATGGTCCTGCTCCCTCCTGCCTGGAAAGCGCCTACAAACATCCCACTTTGGACTTTCCACTTTCCTCCCTCCCCCCTCCCCTGTGCTTGCTTGATTCTTACTCATCCCTCCTATCCTCACTGCAGGAGGCCTTTCCTGATCCCTGGGCCAGGTCAGGACCCCACCCCACCCCAGGACCCCTTGGTGAACTCAGAACCCCAGACTGCAGCCCCAGATGGCAGGCCCCAAGGTGGGCACGTCCCTCGCTGCCCATGGAGGCCAGCACAGTGCCTGGTGCGTAGGAGGGGCTCAATACCACCGTGGGTTGGGCTTGGGGTTCCAGGAAGAAGGCACTGTCCTAAGAGATACAGGCTGGGCCTGTCTGGTTGGAAAAGGGGTGCCATGTGGTTTGAGGCTTTGTCCAGAAAACACTCCTTTGGCCAAGCGTAGGTTATCAGGACATTCTCTCCTATAATGTCCAACGTGACATTCTGGTGCCAAAAAGCCTCCCAGGATTCCTTGAGCCAAAGGCATCAGTCCCCCTGAGTCCCCTGGGGTCTCAAGGGCCAGGCAGGGCTACTGGCCTTTGCACAGCAAGTCTTGAAGTCTCACGTGTCCCTAGACAAAAGGGCCTCAAGTTACTTCCATTTTTCAGGTGAGGAAACTGAGGCTCACAGACAGGAAAGGACTTGTTCTCACAGTCAGTTAGTGGCACAGCAAGATGAGATCCTCTTACCCGATATAGAAAAGCCCAGGTGGTAAGCATCGCTCCTATTTCATGGCCAGAGAATCGATGTAATCTGAACTGCGTGGTGGCCCCATAGCTGGCCCTTAGTGGAGGGGAGCACTGCAAGCTCCCATCTTCTGAGCACCCTAGGGTGCCGAGAGCTGCCCCAGGTCCTTCATATTTAGATCCTTTCAATGGCCTCAGGAAAGAGAGTCTAGCCTTGTCCCCCTTTTTTATTTTTTTGACCCCCATTTTATACCCTAGGAAAGCAAGCCTCAGAGACTTGAGTGACCTACCCAAAGTCACACAGCTGGGGCGTTTTCACCCAGAGGCCCGGCCTCTTTATGGTCCCCAGGGCTGACGGCCAGGAGGCTGCCAAATCCCTTCCCACCCGGATAGCAGGACCTATAATGGAGTCGGGAGGGAGTATGGGGAAGGGGCCCAGCCTCAGGACCTCACCTGACCACAGCCCCAGCCCACCCCTGAGGATGGTGCATTCAAGGAACTGGAAAGCGGGCCCCAGAGACCAGGGGGCCTGAGGGGTGGGGGAGGGAGAGTTGAGCAGGGCAGGCGAGGTGGTGGGGACCACAGGCCAAGTTTGAGTCTCAGCGATGGAAACCACGGAGGCGGGGTGTTTTACCCAGGCAGGCAGGTGATGTGATCAGACTTGCATTTAGAAAGGTCCCTCTTCCACTGCTGGGTTAGACTGGGAGAGCAGTGGAGTCGCTCTTAACAGTGGTGTCAGGCAACAGAGGCAGGTGGCTGGACATAAGGAACAGTAGGGAGGGGCCATAAGTGGGTGTGGGTGGGAAGAGAGCATGGATCAGAAGGAAGAGCATGAGCCGAGGCACGGAGGCCTGGAACAGCTCAGCCCAGCCAGAGGATGACCCCCCCAGAGGCAAGAGCAAGGCCTAGGGGTGGGGCAGGAACCCGTGGCAGGCCCCACCCCCCATTCCCCACCCCCATACGTCCAGCTGAAGAGGCTGGATTTCATCTTGGGCATGGAAATTCCAGGCTTGATTTGCCAGTTCAGTGAAGAGTGGGTCACACGTGAAGGTGAAATTCAAGTACCAATCCAACCTAAGTTAACAGCGCATAGCCTTCCAACTTCGGCATCTTCTAGGGGCTGGCCAGAGTAAGCCCAGCAATGCACTCAGCACTGTTCTGGAAACTTCTCAGGGAGCTTAAAGCCCAGCAGGGAAGTGGCAGCAAAGGAGTATCAGGATAAAGGCAGATCACGGTGGGGCTAGGGTGGATGGAGGGGGCCGCCTTAGACAGGGTCAGGGAGGGAACTGAATGATGGCAAGGCATCGCCCAGCTGGAGACCTGGAGGAAAGGGTTCCAGGTAGCAGGAGCAGAAATGCAAAGGCTTGGGGACAGCTGCAAAGATACGGGGAAGAATGAGGGGCCCGCGCCCCTACAGTGGAGTGGGCAAGGGGGTGGGTGCATTGTAGGAGAGGGGCCTGGTGGGAGAGGAGGGCCTTGTTCTGATTTGAACACCAGGACAGGAGATGGGTTTTAAGTGTGAAAGGGAGACACAAGGGAGATGGAAAGAAGTCAGGATATGGCTTCATCTAATTTTTATTTTTAAAAGCTCACCTGGGCTTCCTTTGCGAATGGGTTATAAAATGGAGAGAGCTGAGGTCGGGGGAGGAAAGGGACCCTTACTTCACAGGCACCCCGAATGTTGGCACCCAACATAGGTCCAGCCACAGAGAGAGAGAGGGCCTCAGTCTCTCCATCTGTGAAATGGAGGTTGATCCAAAGATTTCATTGGGCCAAAGCGGCTCAGCACAAGGCTTCAGGTATAAGTCACCAGGCTATAAAAGCCACGGTGGAGGGTGGAAGCAGGGTTCGATGCCCCCGACCTGGGCGGGATCGCCGCTAATGGCAGAGGGGAGAGCCAATCAGGCGGCAACGTCATAAATTCCCGGGGTCTGATTGGCCTGCGGGCAGCGCAGCCCGTGCGGGCGGGGGGGAGGCTGAGCCCGGGTTCCGGTCCTGCAGCCTCTTAGCTGTTAACTCGCAACCGCTGGTCGCCGGCCCCGCTCGGAGCCCCGCTGGCTTATCTGATCTCATGAGGGCAGCGCGTGCCTCCCGGGCCCCCAGTAAAGCTTGCCACGCCCAGCCCGGAGCAGCTCTCCCGACCTCGGTTTTGGAACGCCAGAGCTCTCAGGCTGCCTGTTTTTCCCAGCACCCCTCTCCCCGGCACCTGGCACCCGGCACCAGCCAGTGTCAAGCGCTGAGCAACCCTGGGTTGGAAGGCAAAGACATGTTGGATGCAGGACCTGCTACATATTTGCAAGGCCCAAAGCAAAATCCCTTGTTCAGAAATTATCGTGACTTTCCAAATTGGGACAGCAGAACATTAAACCAAGTGCCTAACTCTTTGGACCTGGAGCACACCCAGGAAACCTGCCTTAGTCACTCCTCAGAGGCCCAGGAAGGTGGAGCTTGTCTGCTCCATCCTTTCAGCTCCTCCAAGGAGCAGCTGGCACTACCCTGGCCTAGCTGTCAGCAGAGACCAGCCCAGCACCCCCTTATATAAAGGGAAACTGAGGTTCAGAGAGGGGAAGTCCCAGGTCCTTCAGTTATTGACCGCTGAGGCCCAGTCAGGACAGGCAGAGGCAGGACAGGGCTGCCAGCCAGATCCAGGGACCCGGACATACAGGCCACTTCTACTGCTAGTGGCTTTCCAAGGGAGTTGTCTTTCCAATCGTGCGCCTGCCTCCTGGCTTAGTTTTATAGCCAGCCTTCTCCAGACATTAACCGCTCCTGATGGCCTGAGAGGTAAATATTTGATGATTGATGGGGAATGGGCAGAGATCCGCATCCCCTTTTTTACAGATAAGGGCAGGTGCAGAGAGAGGAGCTGCCAAGCACCAGACCATGTGAGGAACTGGGACCACTGGAGCCAGAACCACTTTTCCAGTCTTCCTGCCCAGGCATCTCTGCCCTCTCCAGGCTGCCTGCCTTCCTCCAGCGCCCTTAGGCAACTGGAGCCGGGGTCAGTGCCTGAGGCAGGGATGTCTGCAGTGGGGGCCCAGTGCACCCCCAGTAAGCCAGGCGGGTCAGGGTTGTTGGGCTGGAGGTGGGATTTGGAGGTGGGGTTAGGGGGCAGAGCCCATGATGGCAGTGGATTCCTCTGAATCCCTGGGGTGGGACTGGCAGCCTGGTCTGGGCGCTGCTCTCCCTTCTGCTTCTCCCCCTACTTTCTGCGAAAGCCCGAGCCCTGTTCCTGAAAGGGGTCCTTCATAAGATCAAGAAATAAGGGTGCTAGCAAGGCTCTGCACGGACCTGGTTCTGAAGCCAGCCAGGCCTGGGTGACCCTGGGGACAGGCTCCTTGACTGCCATAAGCTTTGATTTCCTTGAGGCTCGTTGCCTCTAATAATGCCCACCTCCCGGGTTTGTGGTGAGGGTCAGATGAGATTGCGTATGTGCACTGCCTGGTGCAGGGCCCAGCAGACAGCAGAGCCTCAATAACGGGTACCAGATAGAGCCTCCTAGGGCCTTTCTCCTGAAGTTCAATTCAGGGCAACTCAAAACACATCTACTGAGCCCCTATTGTTATAAGACACTCTGCCAAGACAATGGGGAGCCCCCAAATGAACTGCACATGTCTCCCTTCCCTCCACAGCCTCATAGTCCCAGGAGAGATCAGATGAAGTTGCAGAACTCTGGGGAGTGAAACCCCTTCAGGAAAGGCTTCCTAGAGAAGGGGCCATCGGAGCTGGGCCTGGAGGCTTTAGGCACATGAACATAGGAAAGAAAAGCACTGGGGGCAGAGGGAACAGCTTAAGCAAAGACCCTGGGGTGGAAATGTCTGGACACTGTTGGAGTGGGAATGGAAGCAGACGGAATGGGAAGCAAAGTACTGGGCAATGAAGCTGAAATGGAAGGTTGAGGGAAGACCAGAAAGGTCCTTGAATGCTGTGCTGTGGAGCTGGGAAGTTGTCCTGTGATGGGGAGCCACTGAGAGTTTGTGAGTGAGGGTCTGGTGCCTCCCGGCTCATCCATCCCACCCAAGTCCAACTCCTACCTCCACGTAAAATGACAGTTCTGCCTTGGTATCCAACCATAGAGGGCAATTGGCCTTCAGATGGCCCTGCCATGCTCCCCCAACTCGTGTGTGTCCCCCAGGTCTCTGCTTCTTGGTTTTAAGACGCTCTAGATGACCTCCAGCACCGCTCCCCTACATTCCTGTGACACGGCCGCCTTCACCGCTCCTGCTCTTGCTGGCGCTCTCCTCCCGTCGTCCTCTTTCCTCGAGGCCAGCGTGAGACCATCCCTTCCCCTGCACTGCCCTTCAGCCCCTGCCCAGCCTCTCTTCTTGCCAGGAACCCACAGCTCTCCCTGTTCCCAGCCCTCGTCTCCCGCATCAGTTACTGCCTCCCCGGCTGGATTATCAGGCAGGTCTGCCAGGGCAGATTATGGCTCCAGCATCACCCGATTCCCTGCCCCCCAGGTGCCCAGACTCAGGGAGTACCCTGGTGACACGTGCCTCCCCGTCCTCTGTTAGGCCCCGCCACACCCCTCGGAACTCACACGGTGGGGATGTACTCCCCGGGGAAGGCATTGGTGGTGTAGCTGATGAGAAGGCAGGTCTTGCCCACGGCTCTGGAAGACAGAAAATGTGAGAGGACAGTGGTCATGGGCCAGAGACATGAGTGCCCGCCCCGCCCATCAGCCCACCTCTTGGAAAGATCTCAGTGCCTGGGCCTCAGTCTCCCCAGCTATGGCTCCCCACATCAGTGTTCTCAAATTGGGGAGCCCACAAGAGTCATTAAAATGCAGATTTCTGGGCCTACCCCAGGGATTCTGATCCAGGGATGTGGGACAGGCCTGGGGATCTGCATTTTTGTAGCTGTTGTTTTGGGGATTTTTTTTGCATGGGCAGGCTTTGGGAATTGAACCCAGGTCTTTGGCATGGCAGGCGAGAACTCTGCCTGCTGAGCCACCGTTGCACTGCCTGGGATCTGCATTTTTAACTGACTTTCCCAGGTGGTGTTGATGTGGGACAGGAGACCTGTGGAACTGGATAACACTGTGTCACCCCACTAGTGGGGTTCAAGTCCCAGCTTACCACCTATGGGGGGCATGGCCTTGGGCAAGCCACTTACCCTCCCCATGCCTCGGAGTAGGCGTCCATCCCCCTAGGTGCGTGCTGGGAATTACACCCCGTGATGCATATAAAAGGACTTAGCACAGTGCCTGGGTCCCGTGGGACATAGAAGCACAGCACCCAGCAAACGCGAGGCAAAGCCTCTGCTTCCCCCTTTCCCTCCCACCTCGCCGTGGTGCAGAGCAGTTAAGAGCACAGGGTTTTGGAGTCAGTAAGACCTGGATTCAAAACCCGCAAGGTCTTCGGCAAATAACTTCTTTGAGCTTCAGTTTTCCCACCTGTAAAAGGGCCTCACAGTAGGATTCATGGGACGATAAAACAGAGGCGTGGCTAAGCCCAGTATCTGGCACATAGTGTGCTCAATAAATGGTGATTGTTCATGGTAGTAGTTATGCTCTCTCCCCTCTTGTCCCCGGGCTGGGGGTGCTGGTGGGGGGACAGGTAGCATAGCAGGAAGCCGAAGGCCAAAGGGGCAGCTGTGGGCCTTTCCCGCTTTGTTTTGTCACTTCCCGTTCCGAGGAGGGCTGGGCGTCATCCCCTCCCCATCCCCCACCCCCTCCCCCCATGCCTTGTCCCCAAGGTAACTTTGAATGGCTGGAGCATTGCCCTTGACTTCCGCCCTCCCGCTTGGAGCAGACACAAAGCAGAAGTGATCTGGGGTTGGGCAGGCAAGCCTGCAGATAACGGCCCAGATAACGGCCATGCCTCACAGTCAGCTGAGGGCTGCCTGATAGGTGGGCCTGTCAGTCAGAGCCTCTGTAGACTGGGAGGATTGGACCAGAAGGGCCCTGCCCAGCTAGAACACACTGGGATGGACCTATAGAAAACGCCAGGATGCACCTGTGCATGTGTTGCCAGCAGGTACTTGAGATTGACGCATGGGGCCTGCCACTTTACAGATGAGGAAACTGAGGCCCAAAGGGGGACCATGGCAACCTGAGGCCACTGGCATCTGACAACTATGAAGGGGCCCTGAGCCAAGACGCCTTGCCCCCCACAATCACCTTCCCTTTCCTGCACCTCTCCTTCTTCCCTAGCCCTGTCTCTCAGAGTTCAGTCAATGTCCGCCCCCACTTCTGTTCTCAGCCCACATCCCGCCCCCCACATCCTCCCCAACCAGGGGGAGGGGAGGTGGGGGCAGGAAGGGTTCCAACGCCCAACGTTGACTGAAGGCCCAGGGCACCCACTCAAAATATCCCAAGTGGTGCCACATCCGCCCTGGGGGCGTGGACCACCTCTTCCAAATGGGCACAGCAAGGTTCAGAGAGGTGCTGTGTCTTGCCCCAGGTCACAGAGCAGCACCAAGCCATCAACTGCAGCCCAGGTCAGCCTGGGGGAAAAGCCCCCTTTTTGGTTCTCCATCTCTACCTGCACCCACAGAGTCAAAGACCCTGTTTCGCCTCCATGGGAGACCTGCCCCCAACTCTCATCCCAGGCATGCCACCCCCAGTCCTTTAGCCTCGACCCAGGCAGCTTCCAGGGTAGGGTGAGCCAGCAGAGAGAGATGCTGCCCTCAGCCCACCTCAGGATGCTCTCCCTGGGCCCTGGGAGAAGAAGGAAGTGGCTCCTCCCAGCTGCCTCCTGGGGACTCCTTCATCTGCAGGGCAGGGGGCTTCCCCAGGGACCCCAGGGCAGGAGGGTGGCAGGAGGATCCCTCTAGGGGCCCGTGAGGAAGAGGAGCCAGGTACCTACCCATCTCCCACCACCACACACTTGATGGCCTGCATGGTGTCCGGGGCTCAGGGTGGCGGCGATGACAGGTCAGGGTGCCCGCGTCTCTGCGGGCACGGGGGTGTGGAGAGCCTGGCGAGGTGCCCCGGGCCGAGCAGCAGCAGCAGCAGCAACGGGAGCGGAGGCAGGAGGAAGCGGAAGGGGAACTTACCCAATCTGCGGCACACCCCCCCCCCGCGCCGCGGCCGTTTGCAGAAGGCGGGGCGTGCGGTCTGGCAGAGCAGCCGGGCCCCCGCTCAGGTGTAGGCCTGGGCTGGGCCTTGGTGGCCCCCACCAGCTCCCCAGTGCTGGGGCACCAGAGGAGACGCTGGTGGAGACTCCTGGCTGGAAGCTTGCTTCCCACCCCCCAGGGCAGGGCCAGAGATCTTTCTCCAAGAACTAGTGGTTTCTACGGTGTTTGTTCACCTTGATTCTAAACAATAAGCTTTAGTAAGCACCTACTGTATGCCAGGTGTGGTACTGGGGACTGGTGACCCCAGGATGCAGGAGAGACAGCCCATGCCTGGGTGCACAGTTCTCACCGAGGGGAAGCTCAGACCTCATCATGGGGGCAGGAAGTGATCAGAGATGCAGGGGAGCTACGGGGAGGGGACCTCAGTTACAAGGAGGGAAAACTGGGGATCCGCAAGGTGGCATTCGAGCAGGCGCTTGAAAAGCTGGTGGTGGAGTGAGGATGGAAGTGGCATGAGCAAGGGCACGGAGGCTCCCCCAGGCAAAGGCCTGTGCGGGTTTCCTGAGTGTGGGAGGAGGGGAGAGGCGGAGGGGGCTAGAGCAGTGAGACCTGGAGGGGAGGTGGAGGGCACTGATGGAGAAGCGGAACTAGAAGGGAAGCTCCAGGCAGCATCCCAGGTACCAGGAGCCACTGCTCCTCTCTGCTTCACAGCAGCCAGGTGAAACCAGCCCCATGGCCCCATTTTACAGATCGAGAAACCGTGGCTCAGAGAAGTCCATTGACTCACCAAGCCTGAGCTCAAACCTGGGGCCAGGTGACTACAAGACCTTCCAGCACCCTAGCTGCTGTTTGCGGGGACAGAGCCCGTGTTCTACAGCTGGTGGTCATGCGAGGGTGGGTGCTCCCCATGGCAGGAGGAGCCACACTGGGTCCCCCCATTGGCCTCCAATTCACCAAGCTCTTCACTGTCTATTGCCCCCGCTTCTCACCTCCAGCACCTTTCCAGTCACGAGGGGCAGGGGTGGGTGTGGACAGAGTCCCCGGTCACTCTGGAGAAGCTTGGGAACCCAGCCCGCAGGAGAGTATGGAGCACCAGAGGCTGCTGCGTGGGGGTGGGAGGTGGGCAGGGACAGGGTTCCCACTGTCCCTCCATTGGTACCTGGTACCTGGAGGCGTGTCTGGGCCTCCGGCGGCCTCTGGAGGGGCCAGGCTGTGACTGAGAAGGCTGAGTCCTGCCTGGAGGCTGAACCTTCCCAATGGTCCTCATTAGATGCAGGCTTCTAAAGAAGGGCTTTTGTGGGAGGGAAAACACAATTCTCCAAGGGCCTGCTTTAACACTTGACAACTGGATTATGAAAACTGACCAACAGGCTTTCATGTCTCTCCTTCTGTGCTTTGCAAGGCTGAGCTGAGACAGTGGACACCGCGTCTCAGGGTCTAATTCTGGACCCTGCCCCCATAGCCACACTCTCGTGTTTCCTGCATGGCAGCTGCTGCGCTCACAGGTATCAGCTCAGTGGGTCCACGTGACGACCCTCCGAGATGCTCCCTAGTGTTCGCCCATTTTACAGCTGAGAAACCAAGGCTCAACCCAAGAGAGGCCGCCTTGTCCAGGACGACATGCTTGTAGGACACTGGGAGCAAATCCGGGTCTCCGAGGCCCCAGTCCGTGTGATTGAGACAGTGATGTAGCATCCTCCACCCTGGCTCCACTCCACTTTTTTTCTTTTCTTTCTTCTTCTTTGTTAAGTATCTGAATGAGGTAAAATTTACGTGTAATCAATTGTATCCCTTTAAAGTGTGCAATCCTACTGATTGTGACAGATACACCATGAACCAGGCGGTCCCCTGCCACAGTCGAGAGACAGACCAGCACAGAGAACCTCAGCCCAGCTCACGCTCCTTGGACTCTGGCTCTGTCTCTGCCGCCACAGGTCTGATCTGCTCTCTGTCACCGTGGATTGGTTTGTACTTGCTAGAATTTTCACGTAAATGGATTCACACAGCGCATAGCTTCTTGTGTGAGGCTTCTTTCACATTTCTGAGATTCATCCATGTGGTTGCGTGCGCCCTGGCTTGTCCCTTTTTATTGATGGGCAGTGCTCCATCGCATGGACGCATCACAGAACTTACTCTTTCAGTCCTGTCCTCTTTTATTTTTTGCATGGTCAGGCTCCGGGAATCAAACCCGGCCTCCGTCATGGCAGGTGAGAATTCTGCCGCTGAGCCACCATTGCACCACCCCAGTCCCATCCTCTTTTGACCACACTTTGCAAACTCACAGAGTCACAGGCCCGCGAGGCCCCTGGGTGTGCATCTCTAAAGGGGTCATAGAGGCGATCTGTCTCCAGCGCCTCCCCTGGTACCTTACAGCACCCATGCAGCAGCAGCCTGGTCCCTGCTTACATACCTCCAATGACAGGGAGCTCATTCCCTTTGGGGACTGCTGCTTCTGGCCTTGGCCAGCCTGGCCTGTTAGAAAGTCCTTCCTTATTTTCAGCCCAAATCCGCCACCCTGGATCATCCTCTCTCTGGTCCTTGTTCTGGTTCTTCCTGGGGACCTTGGGGCCAGTCTGCTCCCTCCTCCCACTTCGGGCCTGAGGATTTGAAAGGCACAATTCCTAGTCACATGCTGGCAAATGTTTTACAGCCACTCTCCGGACAAGGAAAGGATTCGTATACATAGGTACCTAAGTTTATTATAAGTTTTACTGATTAAAGGATTGTAATACACAATTTATAAAAGATAAAATTTACAAACCTCTTTATCAGCTTCCACATGGCCAATTATCTCAGAATGTCTTTTCTTTTAAGCTGTGTATTTTATTGCCTTTAATGCAATTTTCTTGAGATATATTCACATAACATACAAACCATCCAAAGAATACAGTCAATGGCTCATAGTATCATCACATAGTTGTGCATACATCACCATTTTGGAACATTTTCACTACTCCAGAAAAAGAAATAAAAATAAAAATTAAACCCCAATCATCTCCTTATCCACCCCCCCATTACTGACCCCTAGTGTTGGTGTGGTACAATTTGTTATGGTAACAATTACTGTTAACTATAGTTTATAGTTTGCAATAAGTGCATTTTCCCCATATACTCCTCTGTTTTTTAAAAATACTTTTATTGATAAAACTTAACACCCCTCTATTATGATCTCCTTGTAGTAGTGCTATACATTTGCTCTACTTCATGTAGGAATTATTAAATATTTGTACAGTTAATCACAGTCACTGCCCACCACAGGATTCCCTGTGTTATACATTCCATGGTTTGACCTCCAGCTTTCCTTCTGGTGACGTACATGACTCTAAACTTCCCCTTTCAGAATGTCTTTTTAATAAGTTGTGACTTTTCATAAACAGAAATTTTTATTTGAATGTAGCCAAATTTAAACTTTCTTCTCTAATGACTTGAGCTCTTTGAATCTTGCTTAAGCTGGCCTTCCGTGTCCCCAGTTTCATAAAGATGTTCTCCTGCATTTTCTTCTAGAACTTTTAAAGGTTTGTCTTACATATTTAGGTCTGTACACACTTGGGAAGGATTTTAAAGGGTGGTGAGAGCTGGACTTTTTCTACCTTTTTTGATATTTGGATGTAATTTCATTTTCTCCATTCCAGGCATCCCAGCATCCTATCCTGTTCCTCCCAGGGAGCAGCAGAGTCAGCTCTGGCCAGGGCACGTGTCTGCAGGCAAGAAGCCCATTCCTGGATTCTCTGCCTGTTGATCTATTTGTCCAACCTTGAGTCAGCATAAAACTGCCTTAACTACTGCACTTTTCTCTCAGAGCTGTCTATTGGGCCAGGCAAATTCTCCTATTTTGAACTTCTTCAAAATTATTTACAGTTATTACTGACCCTTTGCTCTTCCATGTGCATTTTAGAATAAGCTTGCCAAGGTCTAAGAAAAACCGTGTCTGAATTCTGATTAGAATTGTGCTCAATTTATAGAGGAATTTGGGGAGATTTGACAGCTTTATAGTATTGAGTCTTCCTATCCGTTAACATGGACTATTGCTCCTTAATATCCTTCAATAAAGTTTTATAATTTTCCCCAGAAAGGTCATGCATATTTTTTATAAAGTTTATTCCTTGATACCTTATTACTCTCAGTGCTATTGTAACTATGTTTAAATTGCACTTTCTGTTTTTTGTTTCTATGTAGAAAAAATGTCAAATTTGGAACATTGGACGTATACATGGCAACTGGATGGAAATTCTTATCATATATCTAAAGATCTTGCTACTTACAAATCTGAGTGTGTTTGTAGACAAATTGTTGATGAAAAAATGACAGTTTTATTTCTTCCTTCCCAATTTTTATAATGATAATTCCTTGGTTTGTCTAGAACCTAAAGTTCAGTGTAGGATAGAATCAGCAACAGGAGGCATCCTTTCTCATTTCCTTCCAAAGAATGTTTCTTTCTAGTGTTTCACCACTGATGTGGTGCTTACTGTAGGCTTTTGACAGATACTGTTATCAGTTAAAGAAGTTTCCCAGCTATTCCTCATATTGGTAGCTTTTGTTTTGTTTTCATCAGATGAGTGTTAAATGCTATTAAATGTTTCTTTTTTTTCTGTATCTATGGAGATGTGATGAATCACATTAATACATTGTCTGTTGTCTGATCGCGGCTGCATCCCTATAGAAACCTGACAGCCACTCGGGGGGTGCTGCCAACTGTCCCTCAGCCTCCATTCTCTGCTGTTGCTCCTTCTTTTTTCCATTCTTAAACTTTTATTTTGAAATTATTTCAAACTTACAGGATAGTTGCAAAATCCTACAAAACCCATACAGAGGGCCACAGTGGCTCAGCAGGCAGAGTTCTCGCCTGCCATGCCAGAGACCTGGGTTTGCTTCCCAGTGCCTGCCCATGCAGGAAAACAAACAAACAAACCATACAGAGAACCCCAGCATACACCCCACCCAGACACCAGATTCACCAACTATTAATGTTTTGCCACGCTTGCCATATCATTCTACCCACCTCCCACCCACCCATCTATTTTTTAAACACTTGAGAATAGACAGCATGTATTACGCTCCTTGAACACTATTACTTCCATCATTTCCTAAGGACAGGAATATTCATTTAAGTAACCACCTTAAGTAAAGTTCAAGAACTTTAACATTTATATAAAACTTACAGTCTATATTCCTATTTTTTTGAATGTCCCAATATTGGCCTTTTGGATCTTTTTCCCTTCATTATTAGATCCAGGCAAGGATCATGTATTGCAAGTAATTGTCATTGTTTCTTTAGCTGCTTTAAAAAGAAAACATTTTTTATTGTATAATATAACATATATACAAAGCAAAGAAAGAACAAAGCAATAATTTTCAAAGCACACTTCAACAAGCAATTACAGAACAGATCCCAGAGTTTGTCATGGGTTACCATTCCACCATATCAGATTTTTCCTTCTAGCTGCTCCAAAACACTGGAAGCTAGAAGCAGTATTAATACAGTGATTCAGCAGTCATACTCATTGTTAAATCCTATTTTCTCTGCTATACCTCCTCCTTCTCCTTTGATCCTTCTCCCAGTCTGTAGGGATCTTTGGGCAATGCCCGTTCTGAGTTTTTCATGTTGAGAAGGGGCATTCACACTAAAGGATAGGGGTTGCAATGAATTGATAATCTTGGAGAGGCCGGTCACTCTGAGTTTCAGGATCTATCTGACCTAGGAGCCCTCCAGGAATGCTAGGTTCCAGTATCTGCTTCTTCTTTTAGTAACAGAACTCCAGGAACTGTGGTCAGCCACGTGATCACCCACTGAAGACCACAGCTCCCAGGCTTTCTGGCAGCAAGCTGTGGTCTTCTGATGAAGTCTGGGGAAAAAGTGTACGCCACTGCTAAACCGGTTCATTGAAAACTAAACCACCTGTCCTGTGCATCTTTCCCTTTTCCCGCTGGCTACGAAATAGAAATGCTGGAGCCACCTGGTAGCCATTTGTTGAAGATGGCAGAGCTGGCTGTGATGCTTTTGTCTTAAGCCACTGTGATTTGGTGTCTTTTGTTACAGCAGCTTCACCTATACTCTAACTAATGTGTCATGGTGTCTTTTTATTTCCTACATGCTCCAAATTGCCATTATTTTCTTTAGATTCCCCCCACCATCACCATGTTCATCAGTGAGATTGGCCAGTAATTTTCCTTTCTCATATTGGCCTTTTTTTCCCTTTGTATCAAGGTTATACTGGTTTCATCCAATGAGTTGGTAATATTGTCTCTTTTTCTATTTTTGGAAGAGTTTGAATAATATTGAATTACCTCTTCCTTGAATATTTTATAAAACTTGTAACGCCTTCTGGGTCTGGCAGTGGGGGCGTGGAGGTGGTGGAGGTACAATTAATAAACAAATTTAATTTCTCTAATGGATATAGGACTATTTAGAACTTCTGTCACTTCTTGTGTCATTTGACATATTTCCTAGGACGATGCATATTTTGCTTAGGTTTTCAAAATCACTGATATAAAACTATTCATGGTGGGTGGGCCACGGTGGCTCAGCAGACAAAGTTCCCGCCTGCCATGCCGGAGACCCGGGTTTGATTCCTGCTGCCTGCCCATGCCAAAAACAAAACAAAACAAAATGATTCATGGTATCATTGTACATCTTTTTGATCTTTCTATTTTAATTTCTACATCCCTCTTTTTCATCCAATATCATTTATTTGTGCCTCAGCCTCCATTCTTCTTATTCGTTTGCTCCAGGGGTTGTTAATTTTATTACTCTTTTCAAAGAACCAACTTTTGGCCTTGTTAAGCCTCTCTACTATATATTTGTTTTCCATCTAATTAATTTCTGGTCTTAACTTCATTATTTCCTTTCTTTTTTCTTCTCTTTGGGTTTATTCTATTGTTTTGCTTCTCAGTTTAGAATGCTTGGTTCATGAATTTCCAGCCTTGTTTTAGTTCTACTATAAGCTCTTAAGGTTATAAATTTTTCTGCAATGCTAGTTTAGCTGCAACCCACAGTTTTGGAATATAATCTATTATTATGCTTTAGTTCTAAGTATCTTTAGATTTTCGAATATGGTTTATTTGTGATCATTGAGTTAACTTAGAATATGTTATTAGTTACCAAATTTTGAAGGGGGGTTGTTGCCTTTTATTACTGTTTTCTCATTAAGGGTAGCGAGCTCAGACAAAATGGGTTGTATCACACGGGTTCTTTTTAAATTTGTTGAGACTTACTTTATAACATAGTATGAATTTTTTTTTCATAAAATGTGTGTATGTTCAGTATTTCCTCTTTCTCTAATAAACCAAAGATATTAGCCATGCTGTTGAAAGTTTTGGCATCACTAGAAATCGTTTTTATTTGCCTTGCTTGCTCTATCACCTACTGAAAGACATATGCTACGTCTCTCACTCTGATGGTGAATTTGACAACTCTCCTTGTAATTCCGTCACTTTTTATATTTGCTTTATACATCTTTTGGTATATTATCAAATGTAGACAGGTTGAGAATTATTTTATCTCCCTAAAAAAATGTAACTTTTCATTAAAATAGCAACCAACATTTTTTTAACTATTTACTTTGTTCCAAGATCTGACCCAAAACTGTCACTTAGTCAATTGTTATAGAAACGAGAACTCTCGGGTGGCAGTTTCCCGAGCGTCCCTGGCAGGCCCCTGGAGGCCAGGCTGCTGGAAGTCTGTTTGGGACCCTGGGTGGAGGCCAGCCTTGCTCTAGGATAGAGCCCCAGCTCCGCCTCCGGGCCAAGAGAAGCATCACAGGTGGGCAGCTCTGGGCAGACCCCAGTCCGGGCTCTGGGCTGTCGCTCAGACGGACGCCCAGGGCTGAATGCCTCAGGCCCGCCCTCACCCATTCTAGGTCACTTCCCATCCTCCTGCCCAGGGAGATCCATCGGGGCCAAAGGCCAGCTCAGAAGGCTAAGCCAGGACAAATGCAGGGCCCGGGAGGGGTGCTCCCCAAGAGGGTCCCCCGAAGCCCCGGATGCAGAGCGCTGCTTTCTCTCTCTCCATCAGGGACTTTCCTGTTGAAAGCACTCTTCCCCTGGACTCAGGTCCCGGACACACCCAGAAATGCCCCCCAGGCTCCAGGGGACCCTTCTCGCTGCCCCACAGGCCAACCCTCTGACTGACGGATGGATGGAGAGCCGCCCCTTCTCGGCCCCGGGCAGGTAGCCCCCTCCTCTTCCGCTGCTCCCTCCTTCTCTGCCAGGCCGCCCCTGTCCCTACATCACGGCCTGCTCGAGGTGCCCCGTCCCACTCCAGAGGTCCCACTGGCCCCTCAAACTCGAGTCTTCCCCGTCTCCAAACCCAATATGGTACAACTACCCTCGTCTCCTAAACTGGGAGCTAGACAGCAAACATCTTTTAAAGTTTTTAAACTTTTCGGTTCCATTTTAATATTTCCATGGTACTTCTGAATGGGTAATAAACATGGTGCAAAATCCAAAAGGCACAAAAGGGCTTATCATGAAAATTCTACCTCCTGTCCCACCTTCTAAGCCACCCACTGGCCCCTCAGTGACCAAGTTCTTGTGTGTCCTTGCAGAGATATTTCAGCAGGAAAAAAAAGACATTCTTTATTTCCTTTCTTTAACTCCAAAAGGAAGCCCACAGTACCTAGTGCTGGTTTCCGTGAACTCTTTCCTTTGAAGATTGTTCCGTATTAGTTAATAAGGAGCTTTCTCATTCATTGTCACAGCTGAATAATAATCCGTCATACAAATGTAGTGTAATTAATCTGACTAGTCCCTGTTGAAAGACGATACATTCCCCCCTACCTTTTGCAATTACAACAGGGCTCCCTGTAAATAGTGTGTACACATGATTTTGTCCAGACACGAGTATCTGTCAGATAGACAAGTGTTTTCTAGGTCCTAGGGTGTTCTAGTTTGAAAGCTGCCAGAATGTGATATACCTGAAATAGAATGGCTTTTTAAAGGAGGAATTTATTAAGTTGCAATTTTATAGTTCTAAGGCTATGAAAATGTCCAAATTAAGGCGAGGCTATGAAAATGTCCCATCTAAGCTAAGGCATCCAGGGAAACATACCTTGATTCAAGAAGGCCAATGACATTCAGGGTTTCTCTCTCAGCTGCAAAGGCACATGGCGACGTCTGCTAGCTTTCTCTTCAGCGGCTTCCCCAGGGCTCTGTCTGTTCTGTTGGCTCTGGTGGTTCTGGTGGTTCTATCCGTTCTGGTGGCTTTCTAGGTTTTTCTAAAATGGTTCCTTCTTAAAGGGCCCCAGTAAGCAGCTCCACCTTGAAAGGGTGGAGACACATCTCCATGGAAACCATATAATCAAAGGTTACCACCCACAATTGGTTGGGTCACATCTCCGTGGAAACCATAAAAAAAAAAAAACCACCCAGCAATACTGAATGAGGATTAAAAGACATGGCTTTTCTGGGGTCACCACAGATTCAAACCAGCACAGAGTATTTGCCTTTGTGACATACTGTCATCAGTGGGAGTGACACCAATCCACATGCCTCCCAGCAACGCATTAGAAGGCTCATTTCCTCACACTCTCCACCAACCCGGTGCTGTAGGCAACTTTCTTACTTTTGACAATCCAATAAGTGAAGAGTGATGTTACAGTGGAGTTCTAATTTGCATTTCTTTTAGCACAATTGAGCTTGTTTTCAGAGATTTTAGAGCCATTTGCATTTCCTTTTTTCCGTGAACTGTGTTTTCCTCCTGTTTACCCATTTCTCATTTGGCATTGGCCGTCTTCATTGACTTTCATATTAGAGAAATGGGCTCTTTGTCCACACGTGAGTTATAACCATGTTTTCCCAGATCATCACTGATCCTGTCACTTTACAGATGATGATTCGAGCTGTGCCAACTTCTACATAGATATGTAGTTTCGCTAATTATGGCTTCCCGTTCTTTACGGTTCTTAGAAAGGCCTTTGCTACTCTAAAATGATATATTTTTAAACATTCTTCTATGGTTTCTTCTTATTGCTATCTGGTTTAACTTTTACATTTCACTATTTGATGCATCTCATATTATCGTGTTGTGCAATGTGAGGTACGGATCCAATTCCTTTTTCCAGTTGGCTCATTGACCAACACAATTTACCCAGATAATGTACCTTCTGCCCACTAGATGAAGCTACCTGTATTTCATCCTAAATTTGCATATGTATTTGTAATTATTTCTGGGTGGGCAGCATTCTCACACCTTCCCTCTCTCTGTCTCTGGGTCCTCTCTATGTCTGCAGCCCATCCCCTTCCAAGCCCTGTGTCTCTCCCTTCTAGAGATTTCTTGAAGCTGCCTCCTCTCATCCTCCACTGCCTTAGACCAGAAATGACTACTTCTCCCAGGAGGGGAGCCTGGTACTCTGCATCTCCTACATGCACTCTGACTCCATTGCATAAAGCCCCGTCTCTCAGTGCTGGGCAGGAGGTCCTCCATGCTGGACCTCTCCATTCACCCCTCTCCTCCTCTGCTTCCCTCTGTGACTGGCTGGGCCAGGGGTCTTCTCTGGGCGTCTGGCCCGGGGATTGCAGGAAGGATTGGTCTCCTGCCAGTGCCGCCCTGTGCAATATTAGACTAACATTCAACACCCGTGTCTCAACACATATTTCACAAGCTCATCCTAGGCACCAGGTCCTGGAGAAACAGTAGAGCTCAAAGCAGATTCTCAGCCTCCAGAGAGCTCGCATCCTGGTTGGACGACAGACAAGAAACGAGACAACAATCAACGCCCTGGTAATGCCAGGTGGTGAAAAGTGCCAGGAAGAATTAGCTGAGGCTGAAGGAAGAGAGCCTGGGGAGCGTGAGTGGAAATCAGCAAAGAACCTGGGCGATGCTGAAGTGAGGTGGGACTGGGCTCAGAGTGTTTTCAGGGACAGCGAGGAAGCTGGCGGGGTTTGAATGATGTGCACAAGACAGAGAAGGGCAGGGAGGGCCTCGCAGGCGCGAGAACCACTTTGGATTTATTCCAAGTATGAGCCGGAAAACCGCGAGACTTGAACTCAAGGGGCGCCCTCTGGCGGCCGTGTGAGGAATGACCGCAGTGGGCCAAGGGCACGAGAGGGAGCCCCGGGAGGCGATAGTGGAGCTAGTGAGAAGCGGCCGTGGGTATGTTCTGTAGAGCCGACAGGATTTGCTGGTGGATCTCAGTGGGGAATCAAGTGTGGTGCCCAGCTTTCGCTCTTGGCCGTGGATGGGAGGGAGAGGCCATTTATCTTGGCAGGGGGTGACCGAGGGGGAGGTGGGTTTGCAGGGCTGGGGAGTCGAGGCTTCACTCTGGACATTTTGGTTGAGTTGCCTGCTGGACATGGAGATGTCAAGTGTCAAGTGTGCAGCTGGACAGTGAAGTCTGGAACCCAGGGCAGGCTAGGGCCAAAGGCGCGGGGTGGGGGTGGGGGTTGTGCAAAGGTAGAAGGTATTTAAAACAGCAGTGAGAGGTCACCAGGGAGTGCATCGCGGGTTAAGTGTCGGGACCCAGCCTGGGGGCCTCCACCTTCCGTGGGGCCGCCTCTTTCTTTGCCTTGAGCTCCCTTCATTGCCAGTTGCACAAAGCAGACCCAGCAACTGGTGGGGGTGGGGTGGGGGAGGGGCGCTGGGCGGCTGGAAAGTCCTGTCTGTTACTGGGGGTTGCAAATATCTGGGGGCATATCTGGGACCCCTTAGAGTCTCTTGGCCTTACCCCCAGCCCTCAGCCCTCACCCAGCTCTGTTGCCCTTGCTTCAGCCCCCTGCCCAGCACCCCAATCTGCTCTCTCCCTCTCTCTCCCTCCACATGCCAAGCCAGCAGCACTCCCCAAGTTGCCCAAAGCACCCTCAATTCTTTCCTTCTTTGTCCTTCCAACCACACAGTCTCTGGTCCCCACCCTGAGACCTAGACCTCCCAACCCACCCTGTCTGAGGCTCTAAAAATCTACTGCACCCATCACCACTCCACTGAAATTGCTCTCTATAAGGTCACCTGCTACTTTCAGACTTCTAAATCCAAAGGTCA
The DNA here is from genome assembly GCF_023851605.1 of Tamandua tetradactyla. Lineage (NCBI taxonomy): Eukaryota > Metazoa > Chordata > Mammalia > Pilosa > Myrmecophagidae > Tamandua > Tamandua tetradactyla. Next base: position 29,540,735 of record NC_135333.1, read on the forward strand.
CGTTTCATGCAGGAACTACAAGCCACCCCAGGTGCCTTATGCAGGAAGGGATTTAGCACAGGGCATTCGGCTTACAAAATAATTGGATGTACTCAGGGAGCACCCTCTGGGTGGGTCTCCTGGGATGACTCCCAGAACAGCACAGAAGCAACTTAGGGATGTGCTGCCAAGGCCAGTCCCAGAATGTGGAGAGACAGAGGCTACCCCGAGCTATTGCATTCAAGAACACCCAACTCTGGTTGCAACCCAGAGGCCAGGAAGCCACCATCACTGCTGTCCCTGTCTCTTGATCCTCAGGAAGCAGGTGCCTGGACACTATGACTCTGAGGCTGGACCCTGCCTCCCCTGCAGAGACAGCAGCTTCTCAACCCCCACAGCCTTGTTTTCCAGCAACAACCACCCAGAGTAGTAAAAAAACAGCTACCTTCCAAATCCCACCCCAGCCCAGCTAATTGGCAGAATCAATTTCACACCCAGAACCCTAGCGGCAGGAGGTTGGGGAAAAGGGGTGCTTTCAGCTTTCCAGCCTCTGTAGCACAGGGAAGCACAGCAGGGGGTGGGGGGAGAAAGGATGCTGAGTGAGTCAGTCCCTCGGGACCATCGCAGGACCCATTTTACCCAGCCTCTCTGCAGCATTGGCTGGTGGCCCCTCCCCACCCCCTTCAAAATATATTTTAAATATTCCTTTCTTTCGGATTGCTTTGCCCTCCTTTGACTTCCTCTGTGTTTGCTTAGACTTATACTGTACTGCAGGTAACAGGAACCCAGCAGCAGGAACTTGGAGGGACAGGGGTTTATTGACCCTATTCAACAAGGGATGGGGAAGAGGCAGCCCAGCGATGCCAGCAGGGGCCCAGCTCTCCCCCTGTCCTTTGCACTTGCCCTGAATCTCTACTTGTTGCCTTGTGGATGCAGGACGGTGACTGCAGCTCTTGGTCCCACATCCACAATCCAAGAAGCAAGGAAGGGGAAGGGAGAGAGGACCAAAACCTGCCTTCTCCTGATGAGAATTTCCTTTTATACAGGAAGGGACGCCCTCCCCAGGAACTTCCTCATTGGCCAGTAAGCGCTACATGGCTTTGTACCCTCGGCTGCAAAGGAGCCTGGGAAATAATTACTTAGCTTCTCAGCCTGTAGTCAAGGAAGGTGTTCTAGTTTGCTAGCTGCTGGAATGCCATACACCAGAAACAGAAGGGCTTTTAACAAGGGGAATTTAATAAGTTGCTAGTTTACGGTTCTAAGGCCAAGAGAATGTCCCAATTAAAACAAGTCTATAGAAATGTCCAATTTAAGGCACCCAGGGAAAGATACCTTGGTTCAAGAAGGCCGATGACGTTCAGGGTTTCTCTCTCAAGTGAGAAGGCACATGGCGAACACAGTCAGGGCTTCTCTCTCGGCTGGAAGGGCACGTGGCGAATACAGCGCCATCTGCTAGCTTTCTCTCCTGGCTTCTGGTTTCGTGAAGCTCCCCGGGAGGTGCTTTCCTTCTTCATCTCCAAAGGTCACTGGCTCGTGGACTCTCTGCTTCGTGGTACTGCAGCATTCTCTGCTCTCTCTGAATCTCTCATTCTCCTCTTTTATAGGACTTCAGAAACTAATCAAGACCCACTCAAATGGGTGGAGACATGTCATCCCCTAATCCAGTTTAACAACCATTCTTGACTAAATCACATCATCCAGGGAGATGATCTCATTACAGTTTCAAGCATACAGTATTGAATAGAGATTATTCTACCTTTATGAAATGGGATTTATATTAAAACATGGCTTTTCTTAGGGGGCATACTTCCTTTCAAATCAGCACAGAAGGAAAGCAGAAAAGGGATTGGGAACAGATGTCAAGAGAGCCAATTTTTTGCCACACGTGAAAAGGAAGCCAGAGGACTCATGTAACCAAGGTGTCCAGGGCTCCCTGGTGGGATCTAGGAATTCATGTGCTATCAGCCAGGCTCCATCTGTGTGCTCTCCATACCCCCACTCACTTTCTCCTGCTTTGTTTTCATTCTCAGGCTCCTGGTGGCACCAGCAGCTCCAGAGTTGCGTCATCCTCAAAGCCAAAAATCACAGCCTAAAAGAAATTTCACTTCCTAGTTATTTCCAGCCAAAGTCCCAGGATTGGATCTCTACTTAGGTCTCACGGCTGCTCTTGAACCATCCCTACAACCCTCTCCAGTGTCCGTCAGATTTCCCACCAAGAGTGGCTTCCTTTCTTATCATTGCCGACAGGATAAAGTAATAAATGTAGGGACAAGAAGTAAACCATGTATCTGGTTTTTTTTTAAGTTTATAGATGAATTGTACAGCAATGTGAAAATATAGTTCATCCTAATATGATTTACACATCTTTCCTAAAAAGGCCTTCCGTCATCCCAGGTAGAGTTGATTTTTTCCATCACAAGCTGCTTACAGCAGTAGCCTCTTCTCTTTCTTTTAAGTGATCTGAAAAGACCGCAGTTATTTAAATGGTGACTCTAGGAGCTGACTCAGCATTCCACGTGAAGCTGTGCCTCTCCAGGCTAGCACGCATCTGACAGTTTTTGTGGGCAAATACCATCCCCCTTCCTGCCTGAAAAATGAATAATTTTGTAACTGTTTTAAATAACAACAAAGAAACAAGTTGCAAAAATTGACCAGAGTGAAGGGGTAGTGACAAGGGGAGGAATAAATATTTGTATCAACTTGTACATAGTTTGCGCATTGGCATAACTACTCCGTCTGCAGTCGCATCGGGGATGCAGACAGCGTGTGTCTCCTCTTAGGAACAGGCTCCGGGAATAGAACCCAGGTTTCCAGCAGGGCAGGTGAGAGTTCTACCACTGAGCCACGGTTGCGTCACCCAGAGGAAGGTTTTGTTTTGGCTTTGTTTTTGGTTTTGGCATGAACATGCCTGAAAAATCAAACCTAGGTGTCCCGCATTTCAGATGAGAATACTAAGCTACCCTTGCAGTGCCCTCAAGTTTTTTTTTATAACTTTTTTATTATTAAATATAACATACATACAAAGAAAAGAAAGAAAAAGCAATGATTTTCAAAGTACACTTCAACAAGTAGTTATAGAATAGATTTCAGAGTTGGTTATGGGTTACCATTCCACTATTTCAGATTTTTCCTTCTAGCCACTCCAAAACACTGGAGAAGAATTTTTTTTTTCTTTTTTGTGAAGAATAACATATATACCAAAAAAAAAAGCAATAAATTTCAAAACACGCTGCAGCAATTAGTTGTAGAACAGATTTCAGAGTTTGGTTACGGGTTACATTTCCACAACCTTCAAGTTGTTTTAAACTCTTAGAATCAGTTCTTGGATGTAGATTGTTCAAAGACTTCCAGAGACATCTTGCTCGCCAGAAGCCCGACACCCACTGTTCTTGGCTTCTGGTATGATCTTGGCTTCCAAAGAAATAGAGATGAGTAGACAAAACGAGATGGGGAGAGGAGAAAAAGGTAACGATAACTAATAGCTGACATTTATTGAGTTCTTACTATATGAGAGATACTGTTCCAAGTGCTTTACATGTATTAATTCATCTAACTATCTGTTCTAGTTTGCTAGCTGCTGGAATGCAACACACCAAAGATGGATTGGTTTTAATAATAGGGGACTTATTTTGTTAGTTCTTCAGAGGAAAGGTAGCTAACTTTCCACTAAGGCTCTTTCTTACACAGGAAGGCACAGGGTGATCTCTGCTGGCCTTCTCTCCAGGCCTCTGGGTTCCAACAGCCTTCCCCGGGGTGATTTCTTTCTGCATCTCCAAAGGCCTGGGCTGAGCTGTGAGTGCTGAGATGAGGTACGCTGAGCTGCTTGGGCTGTGCTATGTTGCACTCTCTCATTTAAGCACCAGCCAATTAAGTCAAACATCATTCATTGCAGCAGGCATGCCTCCTAACCGACTGTAGATGTAATCAGCAACAGATGAGGTTCACATGCCATTGGCTCATGCCCACAGCAAAAGAACTAGGTGCCTTCATCTGGCCAAGTTAACAACTGAATCTAACTACCACACCCTCAGAAGAAATGCTAGTACCGGAAGCCAAGGTCTGATCCCAACAGTTTCCTTTCCCTTGTGCCTTATATCCAATTGCTCCATCTCCTCACCACTACCTTAGATTCCATCACCAACCTGAGTTCATGCAAGAGGCTGAACTACTTGCCTCCAATCTTGCCTCCCTCTAACTCGCAGATGACAGAGTAGTAACAGACTCTTCCAAAGTCAAACCATAGCTGTGACCATGTGGAAGAGTCAAATAAAGCCTTTAAAATTCAAAATAATAATAATAATAATAATAATAATAATAAGTGTAAGCAGTGTTTTGGCATCCGAACAGTCTGTCCCATTTATTTTTGAGGCTCATCACCCTCCATTCCCCCACTAATGTCACACAAATCCACTCACCAATACCCCGTGCTCCTGCCCCATGGGTGTACATAGAGGGCATTCACTCAGCCTCCACTCCTGCAGGTGGCACCTGTTGTTCCCACCCCCTCAAATGCCCTTCCCTCTTCTGCCTGACGAACTCCTCTTCTACCTCCCATACCCCATCCTCTGCGACCCCTTCCCTGGTTCTCTCCACCCAGAATCCAACCTTCTTGTTCCCATTCACTCCTGTTCTAACAACCCCTCATGTGCCAGTGGCATCATCTGTGGTTTGTCTGCCCCTTCTGCCGGGCTCCTCGGGGCAAGGCCAGGACTCCTCCCACCTGAGGCGGATGAGGTCTGCACCCGTGACTCAGACACAGTGGTTCTCAAATTCCTCTCACTCATAGTCTACGGGACTCTGGACAGGACATTTTACCCTCTTGGCCTCAGCTCCTTATCTGTCAAATGAGGGGAATCACATCCACTGAACGTCTGGGAAGAGTCAAGACCAGGAGAACAATAGATGTTTTCATTTTTAACAATATATCCGATGTATTCAAGTATAAATTAAATAAAGTGGGAGGTATGCGTATTGAATGGATGGTAAAGGCTTATGCCCAGGAAATAGGAAGCCAGAGTGCAGACTCAGGTCATCCGAGAACACAGACTCTTAACAACTACAGGATGTGGACAGATGGATGGGAGGGTGGGTGATGAAGAGATGGAGGGGGGATATGAAATGGAGATGTCTGAATGGTCACTGAGTCAATCGTTGGGAGGTTTCCATGCAAGACTTGCCCTGTCCTATGGTCCCGGCTGCAGCCCAAGCCTTTCCCACCTCCTCCCCCACCACCAAGGCTGGGACTAGGGTGAGGCAAGCGAGGCACTCACCTCAGGCACAGTATTTAAGGAGGCGTCAAAAATTCAACCGTCAAGGTAATTCATATTTCAAAAATTTAACTTATGTGGGAGACTAAAGCAAAAAATGGTTATTTGGTACAAAATTTATATTTTGATTAGTGCATTTCCTAATATAACTTATGTGGACAGTTTAATTGAACACCATAAGTACATGGAACCTTGAGTAGGGCTTGAGATTTTGTAGGTTTTTCTAGAGTGATGCCCCCATAAATCCCAGAGTGATTTGAACAATGAATTAAAAAGTTTGCAAAGTCCCCTTGGGAGAATGGCGAGAAAGGGGGAAAATTCAACTTCCCCATGTGGAGAATTCCTGATATTCTCACAAGCAGTGGGGACAACCAAAGCAATAGGCTGAGCCCTCGATCTTGGGGGTTGTTCATATGAAATTTATCCCCACAAAGGATAGGCTAAGCCTACCTAAAATTAGGCCTAACAGTCACCCTAAAAGAACATCTTTTGTTGCTCAGATGTAGCCTCTCTTTCTCTCTCTCAGCCAACACGACAAGTGAACTAATCACCCTCCCCCTCTCTACGTGGGACATGACTCCCAGGGATGTAAATCTTCCTGGCAACACGGGATAGAAATCCTAGAATGAGCTGGGACTCAGCATCAAGGGATTGAGAAAAACTTCTCAACCAGAAGGGGAAAGAGAGAAATGAGACAAAATAAAGTGTCAATGGCTGAGAGATTTCAAACAGAATTGAGAGGTTACCCTGGAAGTTATTCTTACTCATTATATAGACATCATCTTTTTAGCTAAGGTATATTGGAGAGGCTGGAGGGAAGTGCTTGAAAATGTAGAGCTGTATTTCAGTAGCCACATTTCTTGAAGATGATTATATAATGGTTTAGCTTTCATAATGTGACTGTGTGATTGTGAAAACCTTGTGTCTGATGCTCCTTTTATCTATGGTATGGACAGATGAGTAAAACATATGGATTAAAAACAAATAAATAATAGGGGGAACAATGTTAAAATAAATTGAGTAGATTGAAATGCTAGTGATCAATGAAAGGGAGTGGTAAGGGGTATAGAAAAAAATAGGGAAAACAAAGGCTAAAATATCTTGAGTAGATGGAAATGCTAGCAGTCAGTGAGAGGGAGAAATCAGGGGTATGGTAAGTATGAGGTTTTTTTCTTTTTCTTTTTTTTATTTCTTTTTCTGAATTAATGCAAATGTTGTAAGAAATGATCATGGTGATGAATATACAACTATGTGACAATATTGAGTTATTGATTATATGCCAAGAATGGAATGATCATATGGTAAGAATGTTCATGTTTGTATGTTATGTTTTTTTAAAAAAAATTTAATTAAAAAAAATTCAACCATCAAGATAATATTTTAATGCAATATTTTTAAAAGTCAAAATTAATTGAAAAAATCACAATGAATCAATTATCAACATTTTAAATAAAGATAGGGTCCAATCTCACCTTTGCACAACTTGCCTCACTCACCTCTCCCTAATCCTGGCTCAGTCAGATCCCATCTTTACTTGCACTTTTGATATTTTGTTCAACATGTATTTTTTTTGCCTTAATTTTGACTTTTTTAAAAGTTCACATTAAAATATTATCTTAACTAGGGAATTTATTGAAGCACGCTTAAGTTTTGCCCCCAAGGTGAGTGCCTCACACGCCTCACCCTAGCCCAGGTCCTCCCACCAGCGCCACCGCACCCCACCTGCAGTCACCCAGTGACCGTGAGTGGAGTGATGCGATGCAGAAATGCAAGGGGACACAGAGATGGAGCTGCCATGCTCTTCCCAGCCCAGGACAGAATCGCCACCGCACAGATCCCCGGGGTGTCGGGGCTGAAGTGTCCTCAGAGGTCACCCCCGATTCTCTGAGCCTTGCTCCCGTGGCCACCACACGGGGGAGCCCGCGAGCTGGTTTTGGTCTCGGAGGAAGCCCTTGAAGGAGGGACACTGGGGACAGCCAGACTCCACCCCTCCTCCCGTCTCCCTGTCTGTCTCCTCCGGGCCATCCAGGCTCACAAAGACTGACTGACGGACCCCGGGGGGAGCCATCCCATTCAGAGGCAGGGAGCTAAGAGCCCTAGCTGTGTCTGGGCTCTGTGCTAACAGCTTTACGTGGATTCTTTTATTTAATTCCTCAGAACTGGCCTTGGGGGAGGCGCCATCCTTATTCCCATTTTACAGACAAGGAAACTGAGGCCCAGAAGGGGAAGGTCCCCGCAGGTGGGCGGCCGGCAGGGAGAGGGAAGAACAGGCCGTGCCTGCCAAGCTCCTGGGCCTGATCTAACCTCTGCCTTGCGCCATCAGTGTCTTCTGTCTGGCCCCAGAACCCTGGGGTCTCCTCGCATGGGGCCTGTGGCGAAAACATCCCAGGGATGTCTAAGGAATAAATAACAAGCCATCACTTTTCACAGAGGAGGATGCCGAGGCTCAGCGTGGCCGAGGGACTTAGCCACAGTGACACAGCCTGGAAGTTGCAGAGCCAGTGAGGGAAGCCGGCGTGAGCCTGACTCCTGCTGTTTCTGAGCCATCCTGGCAGCCTTCCTGAGCCCAGCGTGCCTGCCTGACCCATGAGGCCCCTGGGCCTGCAGCCCCGGACAGGCCCAGAGGAGGGAAAGGACGGCATGTGGGGGTGGGAGCCCCTTGTGCCCAGGCTGTGCCAGGAAAAGTCTGTGCCAAGCAAAGGATGTCACAGAACTGCGGAGCCTACGACAGTGAAGCGGCAAGAAGAAAGGTAGGAGAAGAGAAGGAAAACCTGGGCTGGGAAAACCTGGCTTGGCACCCCCACTCCCACCTTCAGGCCTCAACTTTTCCTTCTGTACCCACAGGAGGAGAGAATCCAGATGCCCCTGTGAACCCTTCCAGGGGAGCACTCGGGATCCAGGCCTGCAGGCCTAGTGCACCCTTCAGCTCACTGTCCTTGGCCGTGACTCCCATGGCCCATCCTGGCCAAGGGACCCTGCTTGCAGCGAGCTGGACATCTGAGTCACAGAGAGTTGTGGTGCATGTGTGGAGATGAGTGTCCCCCGCTCCCCCCAGAATGAGGATGAGGACAAGAGAAATGGGTGAAAACCACAGGTGGTCTCAGCTCTCACTGAGTCATGCCAGGGGTTAAGCATTATTGCCTCCCCAAACTGGGGGCCAGTGGAGTACAGGGGAGACTCTCCGAACCTGCAGGTCACCCAGCTTGAAAACTGGATGGGGTCTCACTGTTGTTGTTGCCATAGAAAGTCAGGGCTCAGCTGGCTCTGAGAGCCAATCTGGTCAAGCCCCATCCCCAACCCCGGCCATGCGTTCATCCAGCAGACGCGTAGCATGACCATGGGCCATGGGCTAGCCAGATAGACCCAGCCTGGCCCTCACTAATTTTATGATCCAGTGACGGATGCAAATGAACAAGCAAGGAGCCAGGAGTGTGGAGCTCAGGGGACCTCGCATCCTGGAGCAGGGAAGGCTACCCAGGGGAAACACGGATTAAGCCAACACCTGAAGCGTGAGTAGTTGGCCGAGATGGATAGGAGAAAGAGTCTCTGGGTGGAGGTGGTAGCATGTGCAAAGGCACTGTGGCATGAGAGAGCTTGGTCTGTCTGTTCAAGATAAAGAAAGATGGCCCACAGAGTGGTGGCGTGGGGTGGGAGGGAAAAGAGGGCTACAGCAGCCAGTAGGAGTCAGGTCCCAGAGGGTCCCGTGGGCTGAGGGCAATGGGGAGCCTGTGAAGATTTGTCAGCAGAGAAGTGATGTGATCAGATGTGTATTTTAGAAAAATCACTCTGGGCACTGCGATGAGAAAGAATTGATGCTAGGGGCAGTGGAAGAAGGCTAGAGGCCAAGGGAGCAGGGGGGACCCTCCCAAGAAGAAAAATGGGGGTGGCAAAAAGGGAGGGTCCCTGAGGAGCTCACGGATTTGAAGGTCATTTGGAATGGCAGACCCCGAGGGGCTCTGACCATCTAGGCAGGAAGGAAGGAGAGGAAGGTGTCTGCATGGACTCCCAGGCTCTTTGCCTGGGCAGCGACGTGGAGGAAGCTGCTGTTAGCTGAGCTGGAGAACTCAGGAGAGAAATGAGGGGCCACTGAGACCCCAAGATGGAGCTGACTGATAAGAGACTGGAAATGTGAGTTAGGAGTCAGAGGAGAGCTCTGGATGGGAGGTGGGGATTTAGGGGTGTCAGTATGGGGATGGGGGCCTTGGTGGGGATTTAGGGGTGTCAGTGTGGTGATGGGGGCCTTGGTGGGGATTTAGGGGTGTCAGTGTAGAGGTGGGGGCCTTGGTGGGGATTTAGGGGTGTCAGTGTGGGGGTGGGGCCTTGGTGGGGATTTAGGGGTGTCAGTGTGGGGGTGGGGGCCTTGGTGGGGATTTAGGGGTGTCAGTGTGGTGATGGGGGCCTTGGTGGGGATTTAGGGGTGTCAGTGTGGGGGTGGGGGCCTTGGTGGGGATTTAGGGGTGTCAGTGTGGGGGGGGCCTTGGTGGGGATTTAGGGGTGTCAGTGTGGGGGTGGGGCCTTGGTGGGGATTTAGGGATGTCAGTGTGGGGGTGGGGGCCTTGGTGGGGATTTAGGGGTGTCAGTGTGGGGGTGGGGGCCTTGGTGGGGATTTAGGGGTGTCAGTGTGGGGATGGGGGCCTTGGTGGGGATTTAGGGGTGTCAGTGTGGGGGTGGGGCCTTGGTGGGGATTTAGGGATGTCAGTGTGGGGGTGGGGGCCTTGGTGGGGATTTAGGGGTGTCAGTGTGGTGATGGGGGCCTTGGTGGGGATTTAGGGGTGTCAGTGTGGGGGTGGGGGCCTTGGTGGGGATTTAGGGGTGTCAGTGTGGGGGGGGCCTTGGTGGGGATTTAGGGGTTTCAGTGTGGGGATGGGGGCCTTGGTGGGAATTTAGGGGTGTCAGTGTGGTGATGGGGGCCTTGGTGGGGATTTAGGGGTGTCAGTGTGGGGGTGGGGCCTTGCATTATAAGGAAAGAGGTCCTGTGCCAGGCCTGGGGAGTTCCAGGGTCCGATGCACAGTGCCTGCACCTGGGTGCTGCTTGGCACGAGGCAGAGTGGCAGATGGCATTTTCTAAAGGTGGGGGCACCAATATCTCCCATCCCATGTGCTTGTCTTACAGTGTGACCCTGACACTCCTCTGCTGGGGTCAGGGTCCCTCCCCTTGAGTCCCTTTGGGTGGGCCTGTGATCCTGTGGAAACGGACACAGTCTAACTTCTGGGCCCAGCTCATAAAATATGATGCAGTGTCCACCTGGTTCCCTCGTGGGACTCATGCCTTGGGTTCCAAGGCAACGTGCTGCCTGATGCCACCCTGCTGGGGAGACTGCACAGAGCTAGAGAGAGGTGTCCAAAGGGTCTTCCAAGGCAGCTCCAATTCCATGAACATGAGCCTCAGATGATCCCCACCCCATCCTCAAGCCACCCCACTGACACCAAGTCCAAAGTTTTGGGGTGGTATGCCACGCAGCAATAGATGACCAGAATAGGCAGGCATTCGGGAAATAAGTGTTGAATGAATATGGGAATGAACATCTCAGGACAGGCAGAACCTGCAGGGGAGGCTGAGAAGGGGGTCGGAGGGAATCAGAGAATGTGAGCTCGTGGCCCAAGGGCACCCAGCAAACTCGGTCCAAAACTTTACATGACAGCCCGTATTTTACCTGGGATTTTTGTTGTCATCCTCCCTTCCCTCCTTCTTTCCTTTCATATTGAAAATCTGTGTCTCCCAGACCCTCTGCATATGATGTGTCTCCTGCATAAACAAAAAAGCTAGGAATATGAAAGTACAACGTCAGGACCAAGGAGAAGAGAAGGTAAATCTGCCAAATGATGTGGCTGTGGCTGAGCCTCAGATTTACTTAAGCTTCCTGGCAGCTTGGTAAAAGGGGAAACAGGGCAAGTTTACTCCGCTCTCATTACTGGAAAAGGGGAAGCATGCCAGTTTCTTGGGGAGGGGGTATGTCCTAACACCAGGCTAGGAGAAAGTTCCACGTGTGCTTGGCATAAGGGGCCCTGGGTGACGGCATGCCTTCAGCAGCAAGTGCAGAAGTGGTTTCCATGCATCTGTGCTAAAGGCTAAATAAAGCCCAGAGCTCTGAAGCCCTGCGTGTGTGCCGACCGGAGAGAAAGCAGTGTCTCCCTGGCAGGGCTCAAAGCATGGCCTGAGAAGATGCTAAAAATAACTATTCCTGGCCCCTCTATAAGAGAGGTGGACTCAGAAGTGAGCAGCCTGGGAGCATACATTTGAACAGGCTCCCCAGGCAACGCTGGAGCATAGCCAGGCTTAGGGAGCTCTGTAGGAGACCCTCTTTCCTAAATCTCAGGAAAACAGACAACAGAGCAAGCTCTTACCATTCCCCAGAGGCCTGCAGCCCTTGAGAAAGCAGCCAAGCAGGGGAGGGACTGACAGGGACGAGAGGCAGCCCACAGAGGCCAGGCACCGGTGGTCCCGCTAATCTTCAGAAGCCAGAGAGGCACGTAGGAGAATTCCCATTTTACAGATGAGAATGCTGAGCCTGGAGGTACTGGCCCAGCTCCCAGGGGAGGCACTGAGGCTCGAAGCCTGGGGCTCTGTCAGAATCCCTGAGTTGCTGGCCTGACCCTCATGGGGGACACCATTTGCACTCACTTCCTCAAGAAGCATGTATTGAGCACCTGCTGTATGCCAGATCTGTTCTAAGTGCTGGGGCTGCAGCAGGCAAACTTACCAACTCAGCCCTGCCCTCAGAGCCTGCAGAAACTATTTTGATGAATTGATTCTCAGAGCGGGAGACTTCAGGAACCCTAGCACTGCCCCGGGATGTAGAAGCCCTCAGGTTGGGACACAACTCAGGACTTGCCCCCCTTGCCCTAGGGCCTTGAATGGGGACACTGGAACCACAGAATGAGACCAAAATGGCAGATAGATAAATTATCTGTTAACGCTCTACAGTTACGCTTTTGAGAAAAAAAAAACGAAGCTTTATGGTGAACCCAGCCTGACGTGAGTTTAAATTCTGAAGTATCAGAATTCAGTCTGATGAAAACCTGCAAAGGAGTGGCCTCCCGAGATAACTAGAGCCGTTGTCCCAGGAAAATGACGCTGCCTTAACCACAATGGGGACCAAAATCCGGGCTGGGATCCTGGTCGGAGGGGGGCAGCCCCTCAGAGTCCTGATCTAGAAAATGGGGAGCAGGAGTGCCCTCAGGCCAGACGGAGGGCAACAGCCAGCCCTAAGCACCCCCACCTGGGGACCCTCCTCTGCACCCCTTTGAGCTGCCTGTAAGGGGTCCGCTCCTGTCTCCACCCCCTTCACCGAGGGAATCCTCTGCACCACAAGTCCCACATCCCTGTGTCTTGACTCAAGTTCTTGCTTCCTTCTTATAAGCACCCTCCTCCACTCCCCCCAAGCTCTGCACAAGCCCCCTTGCCTTTCTCACCACCCCACCCTCATTGCCCTATTGGCCCCCCCTTTGCCTTTTGCCCCTTCCTCCCTACCTTCTGGCCTCAGGCCCTCCACCCCTGCTGACCCTCTGCCTCCCCTCCAGCAGCCTTTCATCCATCTTCGAAGACCCTTATCCCCGAGCCTGGTTTTCCTCCTCTCTCTCTCCAGCCACCCTCCTCAGGTCCCGGGGTGACAGCTCTGTCCAGGCCCCCAGGCAGGTGCTGTGCCTCCAGCTGGCAGCCCTTCCACCCCGAGCTCCTTGGCGGGCAGAGCCCCTCCCACTCTAGATGCCACAAACACCAGGTGCTCAGTTTCCCAGGACCCCGGTGTCTGGGAGTGAGCACAGACCCGCCCTGGTCCAGCGGGGCCAGAGGAGGCCCCATGCACAGGGTGGAGGCAAACTGGGAGCCTGCGTTGCCTCTGCCCTCTGGGGACCATGAGGGAGCTGTTGGCACAGGAGAACTCAGCCCTATCCCACCCCTTGACCCCTCATTGTCCCACCCCTCAAAACATGGTCCCCAGACCCCCAGGAGACTTCCTGCTCAGGCCATACAAATGTGCATCTCTGTCCCCAGCAGGGAAGGCCCCGTTCCCGAAACTGCTGCCTGGGCTGGAAAGGGGAAGTGGGAGCCAGGTTGCTGCTCAATGGGGGAGTGTCAGAGGGAGGAGCCACAGACAGAGCGAGGTCCAGGCTTCGGCAGGGCCTCCTTCACCGCCCCACCCCGCCCCTCCCCCACTCACCTCCTCCTGCTGGCTCCTCCACCAGGAGCACCTCCCCATGCCCCCCTCACCTTCTCCAGAGTGCAGACTTCTACTCACCCCTGATAATGAGCTTTCCTTCCTTCGACTGCTCTCCAGGACCCCTCCTCTGTGAAGCCTTCCATAAATGGAGATATAAGGGTTCATCACACAGCGTCCCTACTGGCTGATTACTTCTCAGTGCCAGCGCACAGATCAGCAAAGAGTTGGCACCCAGGAAATCTTGGCCACTGACTCAGCCCCACCTGAAATCGTCCCTCCCCTTAAAATTCCACTACACGTGGGTTAAAGCATGAGACGATGCAGAAAGCATGCACGTGCCAATACATTCTCAGACATCTGCTCTTGGGGCACCTATATGGCCCTGGGCACTGGCTCTGTCCTTATATATTTCTGATATTTGCAATCCCTTCATCCACACAGCAAAGAAGGAAGTATTATTATCCTTGTTTTGCAAAAGGAAGCTGACTCTGAAGGACACAGTCCCATGCCCTGGGCAACACACCCAGAGCTGGAATCCGAACTCAAATCTGAGATTCCCCGGGCACAAGAAGAATTCACCTCTATGGGGCCTTTGCAGAGTACACAGTTTGGCTCCCACCCTGCTCAGCCTTCTGTTCCAGCCACAGCCCCTGGCAGGGGAAATGCCATCTCTCTGGGGGATGGGGAACGGCCGAAGAGCCTCAGTGCCCCGGCTGTGGCATCAGCACCGTCCAAGCTGCTAAGAGGTTGACAGGAAGCCAGTGCAGGCCCGGGGCTCGCCGTCACCAGGTGGGGGCTGCTTGTTTGTGCTGCCTGGGCACACAGCCCCGACTGCGATCCTGTCCACCTTCTCATCCCATTTCCTGTAGCTCCTGCCATCTCTTTTGTTGTTAAATAAAATATTTAAACGCACAGAAAATGCAAAGTAAATTAAAATCACCCCAAATCCCGCCACACAGAGATGATATCTGTTAACATTTTGGTCGCTGTGTTTCCATCATCCGATCACATCTGAGGCAGCAAATAGACAAACCACAAACCAGACCCGGGCTGTGTCGTCAGGCTCCACCATGTTCTCCAGCTTCACGTTTTACAATTTTTAAAACTTGATTGATAATTAGCATTATGCTAAAATTATGAGTCTCGCTATCCTTGAAAAGCAGAGAGAACTGGTCATCCTGGGTTCTTGTCTCTTCTTGGTGGCAGTCAGCTAAAGCTCAGGACCCACTGTCCATTTCAGATGGGACAAGCTTCTCCGTTTGGCCATAGTCCTTACCAGGCCCTGTTGTAAGCCCAGATACATCCACTTCCCTCATTTACAGATCTGCCTAACCTCATAGGTTTTCCAATTGGTAACCCCTGCACTTGGCATCTACACTAGCTGATGTTTATCAAAACTTACTGCACGTCAGGCGCTGTCCTGACATGCCTGCTGTGGTTGGCTTGTCCAGTCCCTACCAGAGATTTGCAGCAAGCACTATTATGATGCCCACTTCATAGATAAAGGAACCAAAGCCCCAAGGTGAAAGCTAGAATGTGTCAAAGGGACAGAGTCAGGATTTGAACCCAGGCAGTCCGGCTTCAGAGTCAACGATCTTGACCCCCAGGTTATACACACCTACACACACATACACTCTCAGCTCCGTGTCAAAGATATTTCCACAGGTCAGTCAAAACGGTCTGGGATGATTTGTATAATAAAAACAAAAAGGGTGCATGGGTAGTTCAGTGGTTAGAGTGCCAGCCTTTCATGCAGGAGACCTGGGTTCAATTCCCAGACCATGCACCCCCCTCAAAAAAGGAACTGGAAGTATATTTCTGGTCAACCACAGTGGAGGCAGGGTGCTGTTACCCACAGAATCTTTGAATAACTAGCAAAAATTGGCAAAGCCACCTTCCTCAGTACCTGGAAAACAGTTAAATGATATCATTAACTAAACTAAGTAAGTACTGGATCAAGAAAATGAAGTTTTAGAAAACAATGGGAGCTCATGGCACTCTTGCTGACCCTTCTCCCATTCCCTTTCCAGTGCAGTGTGGAGCCAGCCTGCACTCCCTTTGTGAGTCACTGGCCCGGATTCACAGGGAGCATCGTTACTCCTATGTGCCTACTGTGGCGCCTATATGTCAGTGACAATCTATTCAATAGCAGCGTGAAAGACTGAACCAGGAAACTTGACTCTGGCTTGCCCTCCCAGAACTTGACCTGAATGCAGAAGCAGCTTGCAGACAGTTAAAGCAGTAAGTAAAAGAAATAGTTAACTAAAAGTGGTCTGGGGAAAAGTATTACCTGCTTTAATTCATACAACAGAGCACCGGGGATGAGGAGAACATCTATTTCATAGGGAGCAGAGGAGGCATTCGAAATCCCGCACATGGGGGAATTTCTAAGGCCGAGAGCAAGCCCAAGCCCAGAACCAGACTCAGGCTCAGAAATGATGGCCAGGACCCTGCACCTCACATCCTCCTCAGGCTGATCTCACTGATAGGAGGGCTAAACTCTGCAGGAGGGCACCAGTTAATGCAAAGCCAACTTGAAAAGACTATAAAAGGTGTTTTTATCACCTTTATTTGTTTGTTTTTGTTGTCTCCTGGCACTCAAGAATATCTCTGTCATTTTGCTAACTGGAAATGACAGCCTGGGGACTAAATCCCAGTCTTTACACTACAGAATATTAGAAAGTCCAATGTGCAACAAAAGAGTACAAGACAAAGCTATGGGAAATGATGGCCCACACAAAGGAGCAAGATAAAAATCCAGAAACCATCAATGAAGAAGAAAAGACTTTGGAAACACCAAAGACTTAAAAAATGATTTTCAGTATGCTCAAGGGGAAAAAGGAAAAACAGAGAAAGAACTAAAGAATTTCAGGAAAACAGTGAATGAACAATATGAGAATCTCAATAAAGAGACAGACATTTTTAAAAGGAACCAAACAGAAATACTGGAGTTGAAGACTACAATAACCAAAATAGAAAATTCCCTGGAGGGTTTCAACAGCAGATTGGAGATGGAAGAAAAAAGAATCAGTGAACTCAAAGACAAGAGAAATGAAATGATCCAGGCTGAGGAGCAGAAAGAAAAAAGTGAACAGAACCTAAGGGACCTGTGGGATTCTGTTCTAGTTTGCTACCTGCTGGAATGCAATATACCAGAAACAGAATGGCTTTTAAAAAGGGGAATTTAATAAGTTTCTGGTTTACAGTTCTAAGACTGAGAAAGTGTCCCAATTAAAACAAGTCTATAGAAATGTCCAATCTAAGGCATCCAGGGAACGATACCTTGGTTTAAGAAGGCCAGTGAAGTTCAGGGTTTCTCTCTCACCTGGAAGGGCATATGGTGAACACGGTGTCATCTGCTAGCTTTCTCTCCTGGCTTCTGGTTTCATGAAGCTCCCTGGGAGGCGTTTTCCTTCTTCATCTCCAAAGGTCGCTGGCTCGTGGACTCTGCTTCATGGTACTGCAGCATTCTCTGCTCTCTCTGAATCTCCTTCATTCCCCAAAATGTTTCTTTCCTCTTTTATAGGATTCCAGAAACTCATCAAGATTCACCCAAATGGGTGGAGATATATCATCACCTAATCCATCTTAACAACCACTCTTCACTGCAGTAAGGCTGCCAATGAAGGAAGTCACACTCAGAAACCTGGGGATTCAACCAGTTCCTGCAGTCGTCTCATCCCCAGTTCAATTATTCTTATCCATTCCATTAATCAACACATTTACTCAGCACATACTATCTGAAGTGCCCTATGCTGGACCCCTTAATGCAACTTTTTAACAAACATACATTCTTGTTTCTGCCTCTCCTAGATATTTCTTCCCAAATAAAATTTTTAAAAATAGACAAAAAAAAAAAAAAAAAAAACACCACTCTTGATTAAATCACATCTCCAGGGAGATGATGTGATTACAGTTTCAAACATACAGTATTGAATAGAGATTATTCTGCCTTTTCAAAATGGGATTTTGATTAAAACATGGCTTTTCTAGGGGACATACATCCTTTCAAACCAGCCCAGATACCATCAAAGTTACCAATATACACATTTTGAGAGTGCCAGAATGAAAAGAAACAGAGAAAGGGGCAGAAGGATAATTCAAAGAAATAATGACAAAGAACTTCCCCACACTAGCAAAAGATGTAAATACGCACATCCAGGAAGCCCAGAGAACACTAAATTGGATAAACGTGAAGAAAAATACACCCTATCATATACCGATCACACTATCAGATGCAAAGGACAAGGAGAAAGCTCAGAAAGCTTCAGGAAAAAAGCAATGTGTTATGAACAAGGGAGCCCCAATAAGATTAAGTGCCAAATTTTTATCAGAAACCATGTAGGTAAGAAGGCAGTGAATGAAATATTTTAAGTGCTGAAAGAAAACAACTGCCTGTTAAGAATTTTATATCCATTGAGACTGTCTTTCAAAAATGAGAGATTCCCAAATAAATAGAAGTTGAGGGAGTGAGTCACCACTAGACCTGACCTATAGACAGTGTTAAAGGGGAGCTCTTCAGACTGAAAGGAAAGGATACTAGACAGTGGATCAAAGTGGCATAAAGAAATAAAGACTTTTGATAAAGGTAATCATATGAGTTATAAATGCTAGTACTGTTGTATTTTTTTATATGTAACAACACTTTTAACCTCTTACAGAATCTAAAATGCAAATGCATAAGAAGTAATGATAAATCCATGGTTTGGACAAACAACATGTAAAGATATAATATGTAATAAGTACAAAAAAACCTAGGGGGGTGGAGGGGTAGAGGAACAGTGTTTGTGTATGCTATTTGAAGTTAAGTTGGTACCAAATCAAACATGATTTTCATAGATTTAGGATGTTAAATTTAAGTCCCATAGTAATTACAAAGAAAATATATGAAAATATATGCAGAAAGAAATGAGAAGGGGTTCAAAATGGTACACTACAAAAAATCAAATAAATATGAAGGTAGGCATTGACAGAATAATTAAGTGACAAAAAAGGTGTAAGGATTACAAAAACCAAATAGCAAAATGCCAGAAGAAAGTCCCGCCATATCAACAGTTACTTTAAATATAAATGGGTTAAACTTTCAGTTAAAAGGTAGAGATTGGCCAAATGGATAAAAAAGTATCACCCAACTATATGCTGTTTACAAGTGACTAACCTTAAAGTCAAAGACACAAATAGGTTGAAATTGAAAGGATGGAAAAATATATACCATGCAAATAATAACCAAAAGAGAGCTGGAGTAGATATATTAATATAAGATAAAGTAAACTGTAAGTAAAAAAACTGTTAGGAAGGATAAAAAAGGTCAATTCAACAAGAAGACTTAACAATTAGAAATATACGTACAATGAACAGTACAGCCATAAAATATCTGAAGCAAATGTTGACAAATTTGAAGGGAGAAATAGACACTTCTACATTAATATTTGGAGGCTTCAATATACCACTTTCAATGTGGATAGAACATCAGAATGAAGGTCAGTAAGGAAATAGAAGAGTTGAAGGATACTATAAACCAACTACACCTAGCAGATATATATATGAAGAGAGAGAGAGAGAGCACTTCACCCAACAGCAAGTGGAATACATATTCTTCTCTAGTGCACATGGATCAATCTCCAGGATAGACCAGATGTTAGGAGACAAAACAAATCTCAACAAATTCCAAAATGTTGAAATCTTACAGTGTATTTTCTCTAACAACAAAAATCAATAATAGAGGGACAACTGGATAATTCACAAATATATGGGAATTAGACATTGCAATCTTTCTAAAGTGCTATTTTTAAAATTATTAGAAACTTGCTTTGGTGAGGAAAATTTGTTACAATTGATTATAGCACTTTTTGGTAATTCTACAATTTTTAACAGTAGTTACATTTGTTACAATTAATGAAAGATTATTAAAGTAGTACTATTAACTATTGTCCATAGTTTACATAGGGGTATTTTCCCCCATATTCCCAAACAATTATTATTATTATTGTTATTTTCATGCATGTCTTTATTTTATTATTCATTAACCCATACATTGGATAAAGGGGGTGTGCTGGTTTGAAACTGTTATATACCCCAGAAAAGCCATATTCTTCTAATTCATTCTTGTGGGGGCAAACCTACTGTGGGTGGGACCTTTTCATTAGGTTATTTCCATGGAGATGTCACCCACCCAATTCAAGGTGGATCTTAATCTTCTCTACTGGAGTCCTTTGTGAGAGGGCAAAAAGGCATTAAAGGCAAGAGACATTTAGAAAGAGAGTGGCATGTCCCAGGAGAAACAAGTAAGAACCCACAGAAGCCCAGAAAGTTTTTGGAGGGAAGGACCAGCAGATGTCACCATGAGCCTTTCTATATGACAGAGGAACCCCAGATGCCAGCAGTCTTTCCTGAGAGAAGGTATCTTCCTCTTGAAGCTTTAATTTGGACATTTGTGACCCAATAAATTTCCACTTAAAAAGCCAACCCATTTCTGGTATATTGCATTCTGGCAGCTTTAGCAAACTGAAACAGATTTTGGTACCAGAGAAGTGGGGTGCTGTGATTTGCAAATACCAAGAATGCTGCAACAGCTTTATAAATTGATAAGGAGAAGATTCTGGAAGAATTGTGAGATGCTTGATAGGAAAGTCCTAGGTGGCTTTGAAGAGACAGTTGGTAAACTCCAAAGATACTTCTGATGAGGACTTAGACAGAAATGATGATTGTGACATTGAAAACTGGAGAAAAAGCAATCTTTCTTTTAAAGAGGCAGAGAATTTGGCAAAATTGAGTACTGGTGTTGGATGGAAGGGAGAATTTGAAAACAATGAGCTCAATATTTAGTAGAAGAGATTTCCAAATTAAATGTGGAAAATGCAGCCTGGCTTCTCCTTGCAGCTTATAGTAAAATGTGACATGAAGGTGGTAAGCTGAGAACTGAACTCGGGTACAAAGAAACAAAAATTGATGATTTGGAAAATTCTGAGTTTCTGGAAGTTGAATCCCACATGTGAACATTTAACAAGTCAACCGTCTCAAGACAAGTCAGGATTGCAAGTGGAGTTATGCATAAAATATTTATGTAAAGACTTTGTATTAGCTTGAGTTCTCAAGAGAAACAAAATCAGCAAGAGATATCTGTAAATATAAAATTTATAAAAATATTTCACAAAACCATGGACATATAGAGTCCAAGGTCTGTAGGACAGGCTGCAAGCTGGTAGCTCCATTGAAGGTCCTCAATGAACTTTCAGGAGACGCTGGCTGGCTGAAGCAGGAAGAGTGATTGTCTCTTCTGAATCCTCCTTAAAAGCCTTCTAGTGATTAGATTAAGCATCACTCATTGCAGAAGACACACCCCTTAGATGACTGCAAGTGCAATCAGCTGTGGATGCAGCCAATGTGGGTCATGACTTAAATCCATGAAACGTCTTCATAGCAATAGACAGGCCAGTGCTTGCCTGAACAGGCAACCCGGAACCACCACCTGGCCAAGTTGACATGTAAACCTGACCATGACAATCCACCCCTTGTCAAACCATATTTAGTCTCTAAATAGAGAACAATAACAGACACATTTTTTCCTTGCCTAACAATACTCAACTGTCCTACATACAACCAGAAATGCATTAAATCTCTCCAGAATAGGGTGCAAGTCCTTGGGTAATATTCATTTTTAAACTTGATATCTTATAACTTAAATACTATAACATGAACAAAACAGCTATGTATATGATAAAGGGGATAAAATAAAAAGGAGAACAAAGATATTTGACTTGTCTGTAAATACATATTATTTAAATATAAGGAAGAACTATTCATACTATTACAGTCCTCATTTCTGTAACTGATCATGTGGTCAAAGTTCATATTTATCACTACCTTCTTCCACTACCCATTCCATATTCCTTTTACCCTCAGCAAGCATTTCTCTCTGACCATGGTTCTTTGCCTGGTGGGGTGTCCCAAACCTTCATTCCTGAGGATTCAGAGCCATTTGGTAGTCCTGCCTGGATTGAGTTGTTGCAGATTTCCATTGATTTTAGTCCCAGGATATGGTAGTACTAAAAGACACCCTAGGGGATCTCCTATATTTCAAGAAAACTCTTCTTTACCTCCATTGTGTAGTTGCAGTCCTACTTCCCCCTGATAGTCAGGATCAATCACCCCAGACAATAATGTAATCCCCTTCTTGGCTTGTTGATCCAGAGGCA
Source organism: Tamandua tetradactyla (assembly GCF_023851605.1). Taxonomy (NCBI): domain Eukaryota; kingdom Metazoa; phylum Chordata; class Mammalia; order Pilosa; family Myrmecophagidae; genus Tamandua; species Tamandua tetradactyla. Next base: position 29,562,335 of record NC_135333.1, read on the forward strand.
TGAATACTTCAAAGTGATCAGGTGGCAGTCTTAGATTCCAGTTCAATGGAATCATTGTTGTTTCTCCTGGTGGAAGTACTCCCCCTTCTGGAACTGAAACCTGTAAACCAACAGAGCTCAAGGTTGCAGGGACAGGAAGCAAAAATTTTCCTAGTGGATCACTAAGGGTAATAGTGAGTGGTGCCACTTCCTTTTCCACCCCTTGATTCCTGGACCCACGGATCTTGGCTATGGGAGAAACAGCAACATACAGTGGATGCTGAGTCAGAGCACACACAGCTTCCTGGAGAACATTACCCCAGCCCTGCAAAGTATTGCCACCTAGTTGGCACCGCAAATGAGTTTTCAAAAGGCCATTCCACCATTTTCAACCCAGCTGCCTCTGGATGATGGAGAACATAGTAAGACCAGAGAATTCCAAAAGCATGTGGCCATTCCTGCACTTCATTTGCTGTGAAGTAGGTTCCTCGATCAGAAGCAATGCTGTGTGGAATACCATGACAATGGATAAGGCATTCTGTAAGCCCACGGATGGTAGTTTTGGCTAAAGTATTGCATGCAGAGAAAGCAAACCCATATTGGGTATGTGTCCATTCTAGTTAGAACAAATCACTGCCCCTTCCATGATGGAAATGGTCCAATGTAATCAATCTGCCACCATGTAGCTGACTGGTCACCTCGGGGAATGGTGCCATATCGGGGGCTGAGTGTGGGTCTCTGCTGCTGGCAGATTGGGCACTCAGCAGTGGCTGTAGCCAAGTCAGCCTTGGTGAGTGGAAGTCCATGTTGCTGAGCCCATGCATAACCTCCATCCCTACAACCATGACCACTTTGTTCATGAGCCCATTGGGCAATGACAGGAGTTACTGGGGAAAGAGGCTGACTGGTATCTGCAGAATGGGTCATCTTATCCACTTGACTATTAAAATTTTCCTCTGCTGAAGTCACCTTCTGGTGGGCATTCGCATGGGACACAAATATCTTTATATTTTTGACCCACTCAGAAAGATCTATCCACATATCTCTCCCCCAGACCTTTTTGTCACCAATTTTCCAATCATGCTCTTTTCAAGTCCCCAACCATCCAGCCAAACCATTAGCAACAGTCCATGAGTCAGTATACAAATGCACCTCTGGCCAGTTCTCCTCCCAAGCAAAATGAACAACCAGATGCACTGCTCAAAGTTCTGCCCACTGGGAAGATTTTCCCTTACCACTACCTCCAGGGACATCCCAGAAAGGGGCTGTAGTGCAGCAGATGTCCACTCTTGGGTGGTACCTGTATATTATGCAGAACCATCTGTAAACCAGGCCTGAGTTTTCTCTTCCTCAGTCAACTCACTGTAAGGAACTCCCCAAGAAGCCATAGCTCTGGTCTGGGAAAAAGAAGGTAATGTGTCAGGAATAGAGACCATGGGCATTGGGCCACTTTTTCATGTAACTTACTTGTGCCTTCAGGACCTGCTCTGGCCCTATCTCATATATACCATCTCCATTTTATGACTGAGTGCTGCTGCACATACCCAACTTTATGGCTTGGTGGGTCAGACAACATCCAGCTCATGAAGGGCAACTCAGATCTCATGGTAACATGGTGGCCCATGGTTAAGCATTCAGTCTCTACTAAGGCCCAGTGGCAGGCTAAAAACTGTTTCTCAAAAGGAGAGTATTTATTTGCAGCAGATGGTAAGGCTTTGCTCCAAAATCCTAAGGGTCTGCGTTGTGATTCTCCTATAGGGGCCTGCCAAATGCTCCAGATAGCATCTCTATTTGCCACTGACACTTCCAGCACCATTGGATATGCTGGATCATATGGTCCAAGGGGCAGAGCAGCTTGTACAGCAGCCTGGATCTGTCGCAGAGCCTCTTCTTATTCAGGTTCCCACTCAAAATCAGCTGCTTTTCTGGTCACTCAATAAATGGGCCAGAGTAGCATACCCAATTGAGGTACATGTTGTCACCACAATCCAAAGAGACCAACTAGGTATTGTGCCTCTTTTTTTGGTCATAGGAGGGGCCAGATGCAGCAACTTATCCTTCACCTTAGAAGGGATATTTCAACATGCCCCACACCACTGATACCTAGAAATTTAACTGAGGTGGAGGGCATGTTTTTGTTGGGTTTATCTCCCATACTCTGAAATACAAATGCCTTACCAATAAGTCTAGAATAGTTGCTACTTCTTGCTCACTAGGTCCAATCAACATGATATCATCAATATAATGGACCAGTGTGATGTCTTGTGGGAGGGAGAAATGGTCAAGATCCCTGTGGACAAGATTGTGATGTATAACTGAAGAGTTGATATACCCCTGAGGTAGAACAGTGAAAGTATATTGCTGACCTTGACAGCTGAAAGTAAACTGTTTCTGGTCATCTATACTAACAGCTATTGACAAAAAAGCATTTGCCAGATCAATAGCTGCATAGCAGGTACCAGGGGATATATTGTTTTGCTGAAGCATTGATACCATATCCAGAACATCAGCTGCAATTGGAATCACCACCTGGTTGAGTTTGTAATAATCCACTATCATCCTCTGAGACTCATCTGTTTTCTGCACAGATCAAATAGGAGAGTTGAATGGGGATGTGGACTCACTACCCCTGCATCCTTCAAGTCCTTAAGAGCGGCACTAGTCTCTGCAATCCCTCCAGGAATCCAATATTGCTTCTGATTTATTATTTTGCTATGTAGGGACAGTTCTAGTGGCTTCCACCTGTCTTTCCTACCATAGTAGTTCTCATTCCACAAGTCAGAGAGCCAATGTGGGGATTCACCAGTTGCTCAATATGTCATTAGTGCCTTTGGGTCCAGTCAGAGGAGGGAAAAAACCATAAAAACCCATTTTTAATATTCTGTTTCTTAAGAACCACTTCCAGTTCCAAGCTATATTAGCTAAGGTTCTCTAGAGAAACAGAGTTAGCAGGAGGTACCTATTAATATAAAATTTATAAAAGTGTCTCACGTAACTATGGGGATGTAGAGCCTGAGGTCTGTAGGACAGGCTATGAGCTGGCAGCTTCAATGAAGATCCTCAACGAACTCTCAGGAGCGGCTGGCTGGCTGAAGCAAGGAGAGTGATTGTCTCTTCTGAGTCCTCCTTAAAAGCCTTCTGATGATTAAATTAAGTGTCACTCATCGCAGAAGACACTTTTATTTATCATGGAAGCAAATGCAATCAGCTGTGGATGCAGCCAATATCGTCATGATTTAAGTCCATGAAATGTCCTCATAGCAACAAACAGGCCAGTGCTTGCCTGACCAGACAATTGTGTCAAACCCGGCCGAGTTGACACATGAACCTGACCATGACAGATCTATTGTCTGAAGGTTGAGACCACTGCATACTGCATGCTAAACCGACAAGTTTTTTTGCAAGATCTGTATGAACAGATCCATTGTCAGCCTGGACTAAATGGTACAGAAAAGGAACAGATTGAAGGAAAAATTACCTCAAAGAAAATACCATGGAAGCTAAGACATATCAGCCAGGAGAGCAGACCCACCCATGCACATGGAAAGGGTGCATTTTCCCTAGAGTTTGCAGAGGGTGGGTCTTCTGCTCCATTGTTCAGGAAGAGTGTTGCTGCCCCAGGCTTCAGAAAAGGCAGAGCGCATTCCCCAGGGATTTGAGAGAGCCTGGCCACCACCCAACTGTTCTGAAGGGGTTGAACATGTGCTCTGGAGAGGTCAGAGAGTCCGGGTACCACCCAGATGCAGGAGGAGGGTGGGGTCGAGAACAAGGTGGTCTTCCCAGTGCTCCCCAATATTGCAACCATCACCCCAGTATTTGAAGAGAGCAGGGCCACTATATAAGCCCTTGGAGAGGGTGGGACTGCCACTCTCTCAAGCCCCAAAGATAACACATCTTTCTGTAGATGACTCTCAGAACTTGGAATCTAATGGAGTTTGTCCTGCAGGTTTTTGGAACTGTTTGGGATCTTGACCCCTGCTGTCCTTTCAATTTCTCCATATGGAAATGGGAACATTTGTCTTAGGACTGTCCCTCATTTGTATATTGGAAGCAGATAACTTATTCTGAGTTTCACAGGTTCATAGCCAGAGGAGAATTTTGTCTTAGGACAGACCATGCCTGTAGCTGGTTTTTATGAGACTTTGTACTGTTTTCACTTTGTATCATATTTGTATTGTTACTGAAATGATTTAGGGCTTTTGTGATATTGTGATGGAATGAATGCATTTTGATATGGAAAGAACTTGTCTTTTGGGGATCCAAAGGGTGGAATGTGCTGGTTTGAAACTGTTCTGTACCCCAGAGAAGCCATGTTCTTCCAATCCATTCTTGTTGGGGGCAGACCTACTGTGGGTGGGAACTTCTGACTAGGTTGTTTCCATGGAGATGTGACCCACCCAATTCAAGCTGGGTCTTAATCCTCTCTCCTGGAGTCCTTTGTGAGATGATAGAATGACCAAAAAAGCCAAGAGACATTCAGAGACAGGCAGAAATATGCCAGGAGAAACAACCAAGAACCCACAGAAACCCAGAGACTTTTTAGAGAGAAGAGCTAGCAGATGTCACCATGTGCTTTCTCATGTGACTGAGGAAACTTGGATACCAGCAGCCTTTCCTCAGAGCAGGTATCTTCCTCTTGAAGCCTTAATTTGGACATTTTCAAGGCTTTAGGACTGTTCATTTGCAATCTAATAAATTTCCATTGAGAAAGCCAACCCATTCCTGGTATATTGCATTCCTGCAGCTTTAACAAACCAAAACAGGGGGTGTGGGTCACAAGGTTTTTATAATCACATGATCACAAGATGAAAGCTATATTTTATACAAACATTACCAAAGATCAAGGCTACTGTATTACAGTTCAACAATTTCAAATATTTCCTTCTGGCTATTTTAATACACCAGAAATTAAAAAGAAATATCTATATAATGAGTCATTAGTCATAATTATTTGTTAACTCCTGTCTACTCTGTTACAACTCCTCCCTCTCTTGAGCATCTTCTCAATCTTCAGGGATATCTGGGCAATGACAATTCTTACTTATTTATGCTGTAAAGGAGTGTTGATACGATGAAGTAGAGAAATAAAACTGGTTTGATGTTCTTGGAGACACTTGTACCTCTGGGTTTCAGGGCTTATCTGGTATAGGAGCCATCTGGAACCTCTAAGTTCCTGTAAAAAATAAACTTAATAGGTAAAACTTTTATAGAGTCTTAGATAGGGCCCTGAGTATTCTTTAGGGTTTTCAGAAATGATGTTGGTTATGGCTTGTCATACTTTGGCAATTTGCAATATCAGGCTGAAGGTTGCATTAAAGAATAAACTCTGGAATGACCTCTAGACTCTATTTTAAATCTCTTAGCCACTGAAACTTTATTTTGTTTCATTTATCTTCCCCCTTTTGGTTAAGAAGGCAATCTCAATCCACGATGCCAGGGCCAGGCTCATCCCTGATAGTCATGTCCCACATTGCCAGGGAGACTTACAACCCTAGGAGTAATGTCCCATGTAGCAGGGAGAGTAGAGTTTATTTACTGAGTTGGCTTAGAGAGAGAGGCCATATTTGAGCAACAAAAGAAGTTCTCTTGGGGATGACTCTTAGGCTAAATTATAAATAGGCTTAGCTTCACTATTACAGAAATAAGTTTCATAAGGGCAAGTCTCAAGATAAAGGGTTTGGGTTATTAAATATGGATTCCTAATGCTTGAGAAAATATCAGGAATTTCCTGTAGGAAAGTTTGATTGTTTCATATTTTTTTCTCCTGTCTCTAAAGGGATTTTGCAAATACCTTTTTATTTTCTGCCCAAATACTCTGGAATGTATCAGGGTATTATAATAACCTATACAGAGTAAAAAGATCTCCTTTCCTATTCTGGGTTCCATGTGATTAGGTGTTTAAATACACTGACCAGATAGTTATTAGATCATGTGTGACAGAAAATTTAAATTTTGGATGTAATAAACATCTCTTCCTTTGGTCTCATGAAAATGCACTTTTAAACAACCAATGGGTCAAAGAAGAAATCACAAGGGATATTAGGAAATACCTTGAGACACAATATACAAAACATACAGGATGCAGCAAAGGCAGTGTTAAGAGGAAAATGGACAGCTCTAATTTCTTACATTAAAAAAGAAAAAGAATTTCCTAATTTAACTTATGTGGGCAGCTTAATTGAACACCACAAGTACATGGAACCTTGAGTAGGGCATGAGATTTTGTAGGTTTGTCCAGAGTGATGCCTCGATAAATCCCAGAAGGATTTGAACAGTGAATTAAAAAGTATTTGCAAATGGTGAGAAAGGGGGAAAATTCAACTTCCCCAACTGGAGAATTCTTTATATTCTCACAAGCAGTGTGGACAACCAAAGCAATAGGCTGAGCCCCCAATCTTGGGGTTTGTTCATATGAAATTTAACCCTGTGGGGGGTCAGGAGCAATAAATCAGGCAATAAATCAGGCCCTAGCTAGAAGAAGGTATCCGGAGTCACAAGATCCAGGGCGGGAAGTTCCCAAGAGTTAAAAATTGAACAATAATCACTGTTAAGAAACAGAAAGAATGGGATGTATTGTGCAAGAGTAAATGGCATTTCTCTGCTTCTGTAGATAACATTGCTTGCTTACAGTTGCAAACCAAGATGTGGCTCAAAAAGATAATGTCCTTTTTCCTGCTTCTGTGGATACACTTGTGGTTTTTACCTTTATAAGCCCCCCTTGAGAATTCCTCGGGGCTGCTCTCTGATTCCTCCTTCTTGAGTTTCTGAGGCAGTCGCCTGGCTGGCTAATAAAGACTCCTAATTGGCTTGCAAATTGCTTTGACTTGTGTGGTCTCTCTTCTGGTGTGCCCCACAACAAACCCCACAAAGAAAAGGCTAATCCTACTTAAAATTAGGCCTAAAAGTCACCCCCAAGAGAACCGCTTCTGTTGCTCAGATGTGGCCTCTCTCTCTTAGCCAACACAACAAGCAAACTCACTGTCCTCCCCCTCTCCACGTGGAACATGACTCCCAGGGGTGTGGATATTCCTGGCAACATGGGACAGAAATCCTAGAATGAGCTGGGACTCAGCACCAAGGGATTGAGAAAACCTTCTCAATGGAAAGGCAGAAGAGAGAAATGAGACAAAGTAAAGTGTCAATGGCTGAGAGATTCCAAACAGAGTCAAGAGGTTATCCTGGAGGTTATTCTTATGCATTAAATCGATATCACCTTTTTAGTTAAGGCATAACAGAGATGCTGGAGGGAACTGCCTGAAAATGTAGAGCTGTGTTCCAGTAGCAATATTTCTTGAAGATGATTGTATAATGACATAGGTTTCACAATGTGACTGTGTGATTGTGAAAACCTTCTGTCTGATGCTTCTTTTATCTACCTTATGGACAGATGCATAAAACCATATGGACTAAAAATAAATAAATAATGGGGGAACAGATGTTAAAATAAATTGAGTAGATTGAAATGCTAGTGATGAATGAAAGGGAGGGGTAAGGGGTATGGTATGTATGAATTTTTTCTTTTTTCTTTTTATTTCTTTTTCCAAATTGATGCAAATGTTCTAAGAAATGATGGATGAATATACAATTACGCGATGAAAAAAAAAGAATGTTCATATTGTATGTAGATTGGTTTTATTAACAAAAATTTTAAAAGAAGAAGAAAGATCTCAAATCAGAGACTTAACTTCACAACTGGAGGACCTCAAAAAAGAAGAACAAACTAAACCCCAAGTGAACAGAAAGAAAGAAATAAAGATTAGAGTGGAGACAAATGAAATTGAGAATAAAAAAGCAATATAAAGAATCAATGAAAACGAAAGTTGGGTTCTTTGAAAAAATCAATAAAATTGACAAATATTTAGCTAGATTGACAAAGAAAAAAAGAGAAAAGATGTAAATGACTAAAATCAGAAATGAAAATAAGAACATTACTACTGATCTTATAGAAATAAAAAGAATTATAAGAGGATTATTATGAACAACTGTACACCAACAAATTAGATAACCCAGATGAAATAGACAAATTCCTAGAAACACACAAACTACCCACACTGATTCAAGAAGAAATAAACTTCCACAGATCAATAGCAAGTAAAGAGATTGAATCAGTGATAAAAACAAAAAAAACTCATCATTCACAATGGCCAAAAGATGGAAACAATCCAAGTGCCCATCAACAGAGAAGTGGATTAACAAATCGTGGTATATACATACAATGGAATACTATGCAGCAGTAAGATGACATAATGTCCTGAAGCACATGACAAGATGGATGAGCCTTAAGAACATAATGCTGAGTGAAATAAGCTAGACACAAAATGATAGACACTATATGACTCCATTTTTATGACCATGGTAAAGGTAAAATCACAGGCTTGTAATACAGAATATAGGGAATTTAGAGATACATAGCAGCTAGAGATGGGTGAACAGTTAGCTGATGAGGTTGAACTCCACGTAAGGGAATAGACAGAAGTGAAGGCGGTTCTTTAGTGGGTCTATATGTAATATTGCCATACTGAACACGAACATGATTGAAAAGGTGTTGTATAGACTCATGTGTCCCACTGATTAACACTACAAATATAAGTTCTTGCATGAACTACTGCAAAGCTAAAACACACACATGCAAAAAAAAAAATCACAAGAAAAACCCAGACCAGATGGCTTCAGTGGTGAATTTTGCCAAACATTTCAAAAAGAATTTACACCAATCCTGCTCAAACTCTTGCAAAAAATTAAACAGAAGAGAAAATTTCCTAACTAATTCACCCTAATACCAGCATCACCCTAAAACCAAAACCAGATAAAGATACCACAAGAAAAGAAAATCACAAATCAATATCCCGTAATGAATATAGATGCAAAAAAATCCTCAGGAAAAGACCAGTAAATCAAATCCGACAACACATTAGAAAAATTATTCACCATGATCAAGTGGGATTTATCCCGAGGTGGTTCAGCATAAGAAAATCAATTAATCTAATATAGCACATTAATAAAATAAAAGGGAAAAATCATATGATCATTTCAATTGACACAGAAAGGTATTTGACAAAATCCAGCATCACTTTTTGATAAGTAAACCTAAAAACTTGGAATAGAAGGAAACTTCCTCAATATAATAAAGGTCACCTGTAAAAAACCCACAGCTAACATCATACTCAATGGTAAAAGTCTGAAAGCTTTTCCTCTAAAATCAGTAACAAGACAAGGATGCCCCCTGTTATCAGTTATTCTAGATTGTACTGGAAATTCCAGTCAGACCAACTAGGCAAGAAAAATAAATAAAAAGCATCCAAAGTGGAAAGCAAGAAGTAAAACTTTCCGTATATGCAGATGTCATGATACTATTAGAGAAAACTCTGAAAGATCCAGAGCAAAGCTACTAGAGCTAATAAGCAAATTCATCAAAGTGATGGGATACAAGATCAATATGCAAAAATCATCTGTGTTTCTGTATACCAGTATTGAATGGTCTGAAGAGGAAATTAAGAAAAAAATTCCATTTACAGTAGCAACTAAAAGAATCAAATATTTAGAAATAAATTTAGCCAAAGATGTAAAGGACTTGTAACATGCTAAAAGAAATCAAAGACATTAATAAACAGAAGGACATGCTATTTTCATAGAACGGAAGATTTAAATATCATTAAAAGGTCAGTTCTACCCAAAGCAATTGTCAAATTGAATGCAATCCTAATAAAATTCCAGCTGTCTTCTTTGCAAAAATGGAAAGCCAAACATCAAATTTATATGGAAGAATAAATAAAGGGCACCAAATAGTCAAAATGATCTTGAAAAAGAAGAACAAAGTTGGAGGACTCATATTTCCTGACTTTAACACATATTACAAAGCTACAGTAATCAAAACAGCATTATAAGGTGATGGTGGAGTTATACAGCGAAAATAGGTTTTAACAAATGAATATGAATCCTGAATCATTAAATCAACATTTCTTTTAGTCTCCAGTGTCTTAGAACAACTAGAAGTAAAAACCTAAAACTGTGGAATTGTAACCCATGTCAAATCTGAAATATGTTCTACAACTAATTGTGGTGCTGTGCTTTGAAATTATTGCTTTTTTGTATATACGTTATTTTTCACCAAAAAAAAGAAGAAGAAAAGTCAGCTGTGGTGATAAAAAATATTTAAGCCTTCTAGTCTCCTATATTCTGGAGTAGCTAGAAGGAAAAAAAATCTTAGAGGATTGTATAGTAGCCCATGATAAACTCCAGGACCTGTTCTGTAACGAATTGTTGACAAATGCTTTGAAAATCATTGCTTTTTATTTCTTTACTTTGTGTATATGTTTTACTGTACAATAAAAAAGTTAAAAAAAAAAATGAAACCATAGAATAAGGGTGGCCCAGGTGTGAATTCTGCCTGCATGGTCCATTTATGCCAATTTTGATTCAAACAATTGTTCTGATATACTTAGAGATGAGCCAAAAAAAGTTTGTTTGCACAGTGTTGGGGACATGTTTATTAAAGAAAGCTGAATTCCGATTTTCCACAATGGGATGTAAGAAGATAACCCTAAAATTAAAAATCAAAAGACAGCATCACACACATATTATTTAGACATAGGGGATTAGAAAAAGTTGTAACATCTAGGAAATGGGAAATGAGAAGAAAGAAGTCAGCAGGAAGCTGATTTTTTAAAAAGTGAAATCCTTATAAGACTTATTTGAATTTATAAATACTGATCATGAATTAATTTAACAAAAATGAAAATAAATCAACAAAAGAAGGATTATCTGAAAATGGACTCTAATTCAACCTTGCAGATATGGGGTTTGCTAAATCTCATATTCATGCGTGTTTTCATGTGGGAGGTCAGTATTCACTCAGCAAATATGTATTAAGTGCCTATATGATGGGTATTATCATATGAGTTGGGTAACACTGGACAGAGTAAACTAAATACCTATCAAAATGGTTAATAACTGAGAAGTTGTGGTTTGAAACTGTAGGTACCCCCAGAAAAGCATGTTTTTAAAGTTAATCCATTCCTGTGGGTATGGATCCATTGTAAGTAGGACCTTTTAATGAGATTACTTCAGTTAAGGCGTGGCCCAGGTTTGGTCTTAATCCTCTCACTGGAGTACTTTATAGGAGAATTAAATTCAGTCAAAGAGCAAAAAAGCCATGAAAGCAAGAACGTGAAAGCAAGGAAACTTAGAAGAAAAGGGACAGAGCAGCAGATGCCACCACTTGCCTTGACATGTGACAGAAGATCTCAGGATCCCCAGCAGCCCGTCTTCAGGATGAATGCACTCCTTGATGATGCCTTAATTTGGACATTTCCTCAGCCTCAAAACTCTATGCTTATAAGCTAATACATTTCCATTGTTAAAAGCAAAAAAACAAAAACAAAAACAGCATTGTGCTAGCATAAGATGAGACATGTAGACCAAGGGAATCAAATTGAGATTTCAGAAAGAAACCCACTCATCCATGGACAACTGATTTTTAACAGGGGTGTCAAGTCCACTCAATAGGGAAAGAACGGTCTCTTCAACAAATGGTGCTGGGAAAATTAGACATCCTTATGCAAAAGGATGAAGGTGGACACTTCCCTTATACAATTTTCAAAAATTAACTCAAAATGGACCAAAGATTTAAATATAAGAACCAAAACTATAAAACTCCTAGAAGAAAACATAGGAAAGCATCTTCAGGACCTTGTGTTAGACAATGGTTTCTTAGGCTTTACATTAAAAGCACAAGCAACAACAACAACAATGAAAATATACCAATGGGACTTCATCAAAATTAAAGATGTCATCATGAAAGTAAAAAGTCAACATACAGAATGGGAGAAAATATTTGGAAGCTACATATTCAATAAGGGTTTAATATCCAGAATATATAAACAAATCCTATAACTCACAACAAAAAAACAAACATCCCAATTTAAAATAGGCAGACTATTTTAAATAGTCTAAATGGATAGACATTTCTCCAAAGAACATATACAAGTAGTCAATAAGCACATGAAAAGATGCTCAACATCAGTAGCCATTGGGGAATGCAAATCAAAGACCCAACAAGGTACCATTTCACATTCACTAGAATGGCTACTGTTTTAAAAAAGAGAGAGAGAAAATAACAAGTGTGGGAGAGGATATGGAGAAATAGGAACACTCATTCATTGTTGGTAGGACTGTAAACTGGGACTGGAGTGGCAGTCTGTATAGGTACGTGCTGGTTTGAAAGGATTTATGTACCCTAGAAACCCATGCTTTAATCCTATCCCATTTTGTAAAGGCAGCCCTTTCTTCTAATCCCTATCCTGTACTATAGGTTCGACTCTTGATGAGATTATCTCCACAGAGATGTGACCTGCCCGTTGTGGGTATTAACTTTTGAATAGATGGAGACGTGACTCCACCCATTTCACGTGGGTCTTGATTAGTTTACTGGAATCCTTTAAAAGAGGAAACATTTTGGAGAATGAGGAGAGCCATGGGAGCCCACTTAGCTAGAGACCTTTGGGGATGAAGAAGGAGAACACTCCCGGAGGGGCTTCATGAAGCAAGAGGCCTGGAGAGGAAGCTAGCATATGTCACCATGTTCGTCATGTGCCCTTCCAGTTGAGACGGAAACCTTGAACGTCATCAGTCTTTCTTGAGTGAAGGTAACCTCTTGTTGGTGCCTTAATGCGTACATTTTTATAGACTTGCTCTAATTGGGACATTTTCTCAGCCTTAGAACTGTAAACTATCAACTTATTAAATTCCCCTTTTTAAAAAGCCATTCTAGTTCTGTATTACATTCCAGCAGCTAGCAAAGTAGAATAAGGCATATGCAACAAAGAATTGAAAGTAGCAACTTGAACAGCTATTTGCGCACCAATGTTCACAGAGCTTCATTTACAACTGGCAAAAGATGGAAGCAACCCAAATGCCCATCAATAGATGAAGAGATTAACAAAATGTGGTGTACATATTCAGCTGTAAAAAGGAATGATGTTCTGATGCAGGTGACAGCATGGATGAACCTTGACGACATCATGTTGAGTGAAAGAAGGACAAGCATTATATGATCTCACTGCAAGGAATAATTAGAATAAGCACATTTGTAGAGTCAGAAACAGCTTATTGCCAGGGGTCAGGGAGTGGGTAGGGATCAGAGTTAATGCTTAATTGCTACAGAGTTTGTTTGGGATGATGGAAAAGTTTTGGTAATGGATGGTGGTGATGGTAGCACAACACTGTGAATGTAATTAACACCATTGAACTATATATTGAATATGGTTAAAAGGGAAAAATTTAGATTGCATATATATTGTCAAAATTTTAAAAGAACACATAAGACTGTATAACACAGTGAGCCCTAATGTAAACCATGGATTATAGTTGATAGCATGATTATAATGATATTGTTTCATCAATTATAACAGAAGCATCACACTAATGCAAAGTGTTAATAATAGGGAAAACTGTGTGTGAGGGTGCTGTATGTGGGAACGCTGCAGTGTCTGCATGATTGTTCTATAAACCCACAACTTCTCTAATAAAAATTTTTTTTAAATTTAAAAGCAACTCTGGAAACAGAATAGGCTATAAAACTGGGGGAAAAAAATCACAAGAGCAACAAAAAAGACAAAATTTACTAAACAATAACAAAAGTTGGACATCTGTTGTTTGTGTCTGTGCTGGTTTGAAAGGATATATGCCCCCTAAGAAAGCCATGTTTTAATATAAATCTCATTACTTAAAGGTAGAATAATCCCTACTCAGTACTGTATATTTGAAACTGTAATGAGATCATCTCCCTAGTTGATGTGATTTAGTTAAGAACGGTTGTTAAACTGGATTAGGGGATGACATGTCTCCACCCATTTGAGTGGGTCTTGATTGGTTTACTGGAGTCCTATAAAAGAGGAAATATTTTGGAGACTCAGAGAGACTTGGAGAGAGCAGAGAATGCTGCAGCACCATGAAGCAGAGTCCACCAGCCAGCAACCTTTGGAGATGAAGAAGGGAAATGCCTCCCGGGGAGCTTCATGAAATAGGAAGCCAGGAGAGTAAGCTAGCAGATGACGCCGTGTCTGCCATGTGCCCTTCCAGCCGAGAGAGAAGCCCTGACTGCGTTCGCCATGTGCCTTTCCAGATGAGAGAGAAACCCTGAACTTCATCGGCCTTCTTGAACCAAGGTATCTTTCCCTGGATGCCTTTGATTGGACATTACTATAGACTTGTTGCAATGGGGACATTTTCTCGGCCTTAGAACTGTAAACTAGCAACTCATTAAATTCCCCTTGTTAAAAGCCATTCCGTTTCTGGTATATTGCATTCCAGCAGCTAGCAAACTAGAACAGTGTCCTCTCAGTTTTCCTTAGTTTTAGTAACTGCCCCTTGCCTTTGGGTTGGGCGAGGCTGTCCCTCACCTCTCACCTCCCTCCTGACCACAGGGCTCAGCCATGTTTAATGTCAGCCTGTGGCCAAGCTGGTGGTGCTGTGGGGAAAGCCAGAGAGAGAAACAGCACAGACAGACAGACAAAGACAGAAGGAGAGAATCAGAGTGAGAGAGAACAAGAAATTGGGAAAGGAGAGAGACTTAATGAGGACATTTGGAGTCTCTGCTATGTGTCCCCAAGACATTCTCATCCCCGACTCTCCAGGGATTGAAACAGTAAATTCCAGTTTAAGCCAGTCTGAATTGTGTCTACTTACACCCAAAGGATGCTTGGATGCTCCATCATCATTTTAATGTGCCATTTGACTGACTCGCTGTGGCCCATCCCCCGGTGCGGTGTAATTTACTACAGGTTGCCTGTGATGGGCACTTAGTCTCTTCCCAATTCCATGGTTATCAGCGATGTTGGGAGGAACCCCTGCGTGCCCCACCTTTCCACGCGTGTGTGATTATGTTGTCAGAGGCAATTCCTGGAAGTGAACTTGAGCCCGTGAGCCTGTTCCGCTGCCTCTGACCTTCCAGCCCTGCCTGTGCCTTACTGGGTTGGGCTCTCCCTCGGGTTCAGCTTTCTTCTGTCCCAAGGGCTGTGCCTCCGGCTCCCAGCAAACCTTGTGGCCAAATTTGGATGAAGAGTGATGGGTCTGAGGAGAACCCTGCGCTTTAGAAGCCCATCCACAGCTCCAGCCTCACAGGCCAGCTGTTTCAGTTTGCAAAGCTGCTGGAATGCAATATACTAGAAATGGATTGGCTTTTACAAGGGGGATTTA
The DNA here is from genome assembly GCF_023851605.1 of Tamandua tetradactyla. Classification (NCBI taxonomy): domain Eukaryota; kingdom Metazoa; phylum Chordata; class Mammalia; order Pilosa; family Myrmecophagidae; genus Tamandua; species Tamandua tetradactyla. The sequence continues at coordinate 29,577,509 of NC_135333.1, forward strand.
TTAGGTTATAAATTTACAGTTCTAAGGCCATGAAAATGTCCAGATTAAGGCATCAGGAGGGAGATACCTTCTTTGAGGAAAGGCTGCTGGCTTCCCTGTCACATGGAAAGTCACATGGCGTCTGCTGATCCTTCTCTGCAAAATGTCTCTTGATCTCTGTAGGTACTTGCTTGTTTCTCCTGGGGGCGTTTCTGTCTCTCAGCTCTCCCTAAATGTCTCTGCCTTTTATCCTCTTATGAAAGACTCCAGCTAGAAGATCAAGACCCACCTTGAATGGGCTGGACCACACATCCATGGAAACAATCTAAGCAAAAGTCCCCATCCACAATAAGTCTGTACCTAGAGGGATGGATCAAAAGAACATAGGTTTTTCTGGGGTACGTGACAGATTCAAACCAGCACATCAGCCCTCAGCAGTCCCAGGGTGTGAGGATGCTCCTCTCTGCCAGCCTCTCCCAAGGCTTTCCCGTGTCCCGAGTCCATGGGAAAAAATGAGAAAACCTCCTGCCAGCCCAGGGACTCAATGTAAGCTCCACAAGGACAGGTATTTTTGTCTCCCTTGTGCCTGGCACATAATAGGTCTTCAATAATGGATGGATGCATGGATGGATGCATGCATGCATGGATGCATGGATGGATGAGTGCTCTCACTCTGCAGTCTAAATGCATCCAAGGGCAGGTCCTGCTCCTAACTCACTTGGAAAAGCCCCTCCAACTTTAGGCCTCAGTTCCCCCCATCTATAAAATGAAGTCCTTGAATTTAATCATCTCTAAGCTCCTTCCAGTTCTCTCAACCTCCAGTCAGCTACATCTGGGTGAAGAATCTTGAGCTTTGGGGCAAACAGAAAGTGTCACCCTTGTGGGTTTGCTATGACTCAGTTCAAATGCTGGACCCTTCCTATCTCTTTTCTGAGGGGTTGGGCAGATAAGGAAGAAGGCAGGCTGCTGAACTTCTTTCTAAGTGTTTGAAGTGATGCTTACAGTTCAGGGTGTGTGTCTAAGGTCAGATAGCTGAGGGCTTGAGTCTGAGTTTTGCTTCTTCCTGATTGTGTGACCTTGGACAAGTGACTTAACCTGTCTGAACTCAGTTTCACATAGAAAGTGGGGATGGTAATAATATACCTAATCGAGTTGTGGAAAAGATTAAATGGGATCATGTGCAAGCATTTAGAACAGTGCCTGGCAGTTAATGTGTACTCCATTCGCAGCAGCAGTGATTGTCTGGGGACCCCCCCACCCCGCCCAGACTCTATGTTTGGAGACTGCCATGTTTTGTCCCACCAACAATGGAGGGACCCCTTGCTTAGAACACATGTGGGGAGCCGAGCCCCATTTGAGGCAGAAAGGCCAACCTCAGGCAAGAAAAAGCTTCTGAGAAGGCCTTTTAAAAGAGGGTCTTACACACCTTGGAGTCCTCTTTTTGTCCCTCCCATCTTCATAATTCTTCCTACTTGGAATACAGACACAATGGCTAGAGATCTGGCAGTCACTTTGGACCATGAGGAGGTCTTGAGGACAGAGGCATAAAGTTGGAAGGAGGCTGGACTCCTGATGACCATGGTGCTTCCAGGGCAGTCCTATATTGCCTACCTCAAGCTTCCTTCTCATAAGAGATCAATCTCTTAATTTATTTAAACTATTGTAATTTCGGTTTTCTGTGTCATATAACTAAACCTAGTCTTAACTGGTCCCATTCTGCAGATGACAAAAACTGAGGTTCAGAGTGGGTTACACAACTAGCCAAGGCTAAGTCAGAATTTGAATGTAGGTGTCTGTGGCTTCCTGACTGTTGATTCTACCAAAACCTTTCCTGCCTACAGTGGAAGGGCCCCTCCTCCTGGGCTATCTTCTTCCGAGCCATTAAACTAAACTCCAAGTTGTTAACTGATCCACCCAAACAGCTCTGCAGACAAGAAGGAATCCCAGATGCCAAACCATGGCCTGAGCAAGACATATCCATTGGGTCTGGCCACCGCATTAGGGCATGGGTCAGAGGTCCCTACGACCACCTTCAGGTTCAATGATTTGCTAGGAGGACTGACAGGGTGCAGAACAGAGTCATAATTGTGGCTAGGATTTATCACAGGGAAAGGATACAAAGCAAAAGGGAAAAGGCACAAGAGGCAAAGTCCAGAGGAAACCAAGCACAAATTTCCAAGAGTCCTCTCCCAGTGGAGTCACACAGGACGCACTTAGTTTCTCCATCACAAATTATGAAGATGTGAAATGCTGTCTACAGAGACACTCATCAAAGACTCAGCATCCAGGATTTTTACTGGGGGCTTGTATTATCTAGGGTTCTCTAGAGAAACAGAATCAGCAAGAGATGTCCGTAGATATAAAATTTTTAAAAATGTCTCATATAACTGTGGGAATGTAGACTCCAAGGTTTGTAGGGCAGGCTGTGAAGATGGTGACTGGGCAAACTCCACAGGAGAGGCTCACTGGCTGAAGCAGGTTTAGAGCCTGTCTCTTCTGAATCCTCCTTAAAAGCCTCCCACTGATTAGATTAAGCATCACTCCTTGCAGAAGGCATTCCCCTTAGCCGATTACAGACACAATCAGCTGTGGGTACAGCTGACATAATCATGATTTCAGTCCATTAAATGGCCTCAAAGCAACAGACAGGCCAGCACTGGCTCGACTAGATGACCAGGCACCACCAACTGGCCAAGTTGACACATGACCCTGACCATGACAGGGCTCAATGTGTAGCACATTTTGCCTGGCAGGTAGAGGAAAGGAAAGCAGGTGTTACCGCATAAACCATATGGTTTGCACAAATAGTTTATGCACAGAGATTGATGGGAATCCTCTCGAAATCCAAGTTTCCAGATGCCAGCCAAGGGCCAAACTTGCAAGCAGTCAGGAGAGCAGTCTCAGCCCTGCTGTTAACTCTAGTCTAAGAAGGGTTTTATACCTGTCTCCCCATTTACCTTTCTGAAGTGACCCAGGAAATGGTTTGTGGTACCTAGGGCCCAAAGTTGTGGAGAAATCCAGCTGGCTGTAATATCATTTTAACAAGTTTCCCAGAAAATAACCTTGAGTTGTATGAAAACCAGGTGGAGAAAGGGCAGGTCTGGAATCCTACAAGAGGACTAGATTGGAAGTCAGTAGGCCTGACTGCAAGTCCTGAATTGGCCACTAAGTCAGGTTCCAGTAAGGTAAAGCATATCCCAGAAATGAGCCTCAGTTTCCTCTTCAGTGAAATGAAGGGGTTGGGTTGCTTCTGTATCAGTAAGTTTTGCTACATAAAAAAACACCCCAAAATTGGTGGCTTAAATCTGGAAAATGTATCATTTCTCACAATTCGCTGCTGCAGTGATTTGGACTGGCCTTAGCTGAGTGGTTCTTCTAGTCTTGCCTGGGTCACGTGTGAGGCTGCAACCAGGTGGCAGCCCAGAGAACTGGACCTCCTGCACAGGGTCTCCCATCCTCCAGCAGCCCAGACTAGGCTGGTCCTCGTCGCAGCTGGGTAGGAGTCCAAAAGCAAGAGTAGGAGTTCTGCAAGGCCTCTTAAGGCCTAGCCTCAAAAGTCATGTAAAAAGCCACTTCCTCCACATTCTATTGGTCAAAGAAAGTCACGAGGCTGCCCAGGCTCAAGAGGAAGAGATACAGACACCACTCCTTGATGGGAGAAGCAGCACCATCGCAGCACAGAGGGGTGTAGACACAGGGAGGGGTGGAAATTGTAGGCAACCTACCTACCGTACCAGCTCCCCCATGCTCCCTTCATTCACTCACTCATTCATTCTTTACACACTTGAACATCCTCTTTGTCCTTGGCATTTGACCAACACTGTCCTCCTGGAGCCTCTAGGCTGGTGGAGAAACAGAGAACTAAACCAATGCATGACATGAAGTTATAAGAAATGAGCATTAAAAAAAAAAGGAGAAATGATCAATTATTTTCTAGATATTTCCGTACACCACACCTTTTTCCATAAAGGATTTAAGTCAACCTGCCAGAAAAGGCACAAGCAATAAAATTGTGACTATTAACCAAAGAAGGAAATTAAAATCTAAAGAGGAGAGAAAGTGCCAAGATGGTGGCTTAGCGAGGTGTGGGATTTAGTTTGTCCTCCAGAGCAGCTACTAAATAGCCAGAAACAGTACAGAACAGCTCCTGGGGCCACGTCAGTGACCGAACACACAGCATACCCCAGTCTGGACCAGCTGGATTGGCTGTGAGCCTCCCCAGAACCGTGAGTTCCCCAAGATGTGGCGGCCGGTGCCCTTCCCCCACAGGCTGCTTCCCAGAGGGAAAAGGAAAGAGGCCAACTGTGGAATTAATTAACAAATTCTGACTGCTAAAATAGGCCCCCAGCTCAGGTGAACTTTGTCAAAGTGGAGGTTGCTGGGTTTTGCTCTGGAGCTGAGGGGGCAGGGCTGACGGAAAAAGAAAAAAGAAAAAAATGAAACAGAGGTTTTTTGGATCGGATAGCACATAATACTTGAAAGGGTCTGGTCCCTGAAGGAAAGGAGGGGGCTCATAGGATCTGAAGGTATACAAAGCAACATACCAACTCATGCCCTTGATTGGCAAACCTGAGGAACAGGAGTCTTGCTCCTGGAAGATTTTTCTCTTTTTTTGTGGCTGTGTTTCTACAAAGGCTTGACTGCCTTTGGATACAGCTGCAAGGCTTCTTAGGCTGCAACTGCCCCAGGCATAAGCTTCTTTGAGAGCTTGTCTGGAGACTGTACCTTCCCCAGGAGAGGGGTGGAGAAGCCAGTGGATTCCCTCCCTCAAGGAATTCAGACCCCAGGGTTTGGAAATTTGAAGCGATTAAAGCCAGCCCACAACCTCTCCTCTGTCTCCACTATGCCCCCAGCAGGGAGAGTCTGCCAAAGTTAAAGGTACCGCATCACCTTATGCTGGTGGGACCTACAGGCCACATACTGGGTAGGATAGGAAAAATGCAGAGTCCAGAGACTTCACAGGAAAGTCTTTCAACCTACTGGGTCTCACCCTCAGGGAAAACTCACACAGGTGACTCTTTGCTCCTGACAGGAGGCCAATTTGGTCTGGGAAAATCTGGCTGGGGTCTACAATACCTAAGTAGAACTTCCTAAGGTGGGGGTGGGGGAAAGGCTCCATAGAGGCAGGGCAAGAAACAAGAAAGCAAGAGCTGAAATATTCAGCTCTTTTAAACAAAACCTAAGCTAGTGGTCCAGAATAAGCTGAACTGAATGTCAAAGAACAGATAGACAACAAAGTCATTCAGCAAGAAAATCCTAGGCAAAAGAAGTGAAAATAATCTCCAGAATAAACTAATTAAGGTAATTAAATGCCTAGACACCAGCAAAAAATAACGAATCACATTACAAAAATTGAAGATATGGCCCAGTCAAAGGAACAAACCAACAATTCAAATGAGATACAGGAGTTGAAACAATTAACTCAGAATGTTTGAACTGATATGGAAAACCCCATCAAAAATCAAATCAATGAATTGTGGGAGGATATAAAGAAGGCAAGAAATGAAGAAACAGAAGAAATCAAAAGTCTGAAAAAACAAATAACAGAACTTATGGGAATGAAAGGCACAGTAGAAGAGATGGAAAAAAACAATGGAAACCTACAATGTTAGATTTCAAGAGGCAGAAGATAGGATTAGTGAACTGGAGGACAGAACATCTGAAATCTGACAATCAAAAGAAAATACAGGGAAAAGAATGGAAAAATATGAGCAGGGACTCAGGGAATTGAATGACAACATGAAGCACACGAATATATGTGTTGTGGGTGTCCCAGAAGGAGAAGAGAAGGGAAAAGGAGGAGAAAAACTAATGGAGGAAATTATCACTGAAAATTTCCCAACTACTATGAAAGACTTAAAATTACAGATCCAAGAAGTGCAGCATTCCCCAAATAGGATAGATCCAAACACATGTACTCCAAGACACTTACTAATCAGAATGTCAGATATCAAAGAGAGAATATTGAAAGCATCAAGAGAAAAACAATCTGTCACCTACAAGGGAAGCCCAATAAGGCTATGCATAGATTTCTCAGCAGAAACCATGGAGGTGAGAAGACAGTGGGATGATATATTTAAATTACTAAAAGAGAAAAATTGCCAACCAAGAATTCTACATCCAGCAAAATTGTTCTTCAAAAATGAGGGAGAAATTAAAACATTTCAGACAAAAAATCACTGAGAGAATTTGTGGCCAAGAGACCAGCTCTGCAAGAAATACTAAAGGGAGCACTAGAGGCAGATATGAAAAGACAGGAGAGGGAGGTGTGGAGAGGCGTGTAGAAATGAAGACTATCAGTAAAGGTAAAAAGAAAAAAATTTTGATATTACATATAAAATCCAAAAGGCAAAATGGTAGAAGAACATACTACCCATACACTAATAACACTAAATGTTAATGGATTAAACTCCCCAATCAAAAGACATAGACTGGTAAAATGGATTTAAAAAAACAGGACCCATCTCTATGCTGTCTACAGGAAACACATCTTAGACTCAAGGATTCACATAGGTTTGAAGTGAAAGGTTGGGAAAAGATATTTCATGCAAATAATCAGAAAGAGCAGGAGTAGCTATGCTAATATCTAAAAAATTAGACTTCAAATGTAAAACAGTTAAAAGAGACAAAAGACACTATGTATTAATAAAAGGACCAATTCAACAAGAAGACATAACAATCATAAATATTTATGCACTGAGCCAGAATGCTCCAAAATACATGAGGCAAACACTGAAAAGAGAAATAGACACATCTACCATAATAGTTGGAGACTTCAATTCCCCACTCTCATGAATGCACAGAACATCTAGACAGAGGATCAATAAAGAAACAGAGAATTTGAATATTACAATAAATGAGCTAGACTTAACAGACATTTATAGGACATTACACCCCACAACAGCAGGATACACCTTTTTCTCAAGTGCTCATGGATCATTCTCAAGGATAGACCATATGCTGGGTCACAAAGCAAGTCTCAATAAATTTAAAAATATTGAAATCATACAAAACACTTTCTCAGATCATAAAGGAATGAAGTTGGAAATCAATAATAGGTAAAGTGCCAGAAAATTCACAAATATGTGGAAGCTCAACAACACACTCTTAAACAACCAGTGGGTCAAGGAAGGAATTACAAGAGAAATCAGTAAATATCTCAAGACAAATAAAAATGAAAACACAACATATCAAAATTTAGGGGATGCAGCAAAGGCAGTGCTAAGAGGGAAATTTATTGCCCAAATTGCCTATATCATAAAGAAGAAAGGGCAAAAATCTAGGAATTAACTGTCCACTTGGAAGAAGTAGAGAAAGAACAGCAAACTAACCCTAAAGCAAGCAAAAGGAAAGAAATAATGAAGATTAGAGCAGAAATAAATGAAATTGAGAACATGAAAACAATTGAGAAAATCAATAAAACCAGAAGTTGGTTCTATGAGAAAATCAATAAGATTAATGGACCCTTAGCAAGGTTGACAAAAAGAAGAAGAGAGAGGATGCAAATAAATACAATCAGAAATGGAAGAGGAGACATAACCACTGACCCCACAGAAATAAAGGAAGTAATGAGAGGATACTACAAACAACTTTATGCTAATAAATATGACAATGTAGATGAAATGGACAACTTCCTAGAAAGGCATGAACTACCAACATTGACTCAAGAAGAAATAAACGACCTCAACAAACCAATCACAAGTAAAGAAATTGAATCATTCATTAAGAAGCTCCTGAAAAAGAAAAGTCCAGGACCAGATGGCTTCACATGTGAATTCTACCAAACATTCAAGAAAGAATTAGTACCAATTCTGCTCAAGTTCTTCAAAAAAACTGAAGAGGAGAGAAAGCTACCTAACTCGTTCTACAAAGCCAACATCACCCTTATACCAAAGCCAGACAAAGGTATTACAAAAAAAGAAAACTACAGACCAATCTCTCTAATGAATATAGATGCAAAAATCCTCAACAAAATTCTAGCAAATTGAATCCAGCAGCACATTAAAAGAATTATACACCATGTGTATATTATGTATATACACCAAGTAGGATTCATTCCAGGTGTGCAAGGATGGTTCAACATAAAATCAATTAATGTAATACATCATATCAACAAATCAAAGCAGAAAAACCACATGATCATCTCAATTGATGCAGAAAAGGCATTTGACAAAATTCAACATCCTTTTCTGTTGAAAACAGTTCAAATGATAGGAATAGAAAGGAACTTCCTCAAAATAATAAAGAAAATATATGAAAAACCCACACCTAACAACATCCTCAATGGGGAAAAACTGAAAACGTTCCCCCTAAGATCAGGAACAAGACAAAGATGTCCACTATCACAACTGTTGTTCAATATTGTGTTGAAAGTTCTAGCCAGAGCAATTAGACAAGAAAAAGAAATACAAGGCATCAAAATTGGAAAGGAAGAAGTAAAACTCTCACTGTTTGCAGATGATATGATACTATATGTTGAAAACCCCAAAAAATCCACAGCAAAACTACTAGAGCTAATAAATGAGTACAGCAAAGTAGCAGGTTACAAGATCAGCACTCAAAAATCTGTAGTGTCTCTATACACTAGTAATGAACAATCTGAGGGGGAAATCAAGAAAAAAATCCATTTACAATTGCAACCAAAAGAATAAAACATTTAGGAAGAAATATAACTAAAGAGACAAAAGACCTATCCAAAGAAAACTACAAGAAATTGTTAAAAGAAATCACAGAAGACCTAAACAGATGGAAGGGCATACCGTGTTCATGGATTGGAAGACTAAATACAGTTAAGATGTCAATTCTACCTAAATTGATTTACAGATTCAATGCAATACCAATCAAAATCCCAAAAACTTACTTTTCAGAAATAGAAAAACCAATACCAAATTTATCTGGAAGGGCAGGGTGCCCCAAATAGCTAAAAGTATCCTGAGAAAAAAAAATGAAGTCAGAGGTCTCACGTTACCCGACTTTAAGGTGCACAGTGGTCAAAACAGCATGGTATTGGCATAAAGATAGATATACTGACCAATGGAATCAAATAGAGTGTTCAGATATAGACCCTCTCATCTATGGATAATTGATCTTTGATGAGGCAGTCAAGCCAACTCACCTGGGACAGAACAGTCTCTTCAATAAATGGTGTCTAGAGAACTGGATATCCATATGCAAAAGAATGAAAGAGGACCCATATCTCACACCCTATACAAAAATTAACTCAAAATGAATCAAAGACCTTAACATTAGATCTAAGACCATAAAACTGTTAGAAGAAAATGTAGGGAAATATTTTATAAATCTTATACTAGGAGGTGATTTCCTACCTTACACCCAAAGCATGAGCACTGAAGAAATAAATAAATAAATAAATAGGAACACTTATTTATTAATTATAATTATTAATGACTAACACTTATTAATCAAAATTAAACACTTTTGTGCATTGAAGAACTTCGTCAAGTAAGTAAAAAGACAGCTGACACAATGGGAGACAATATTTGGAAATGATATATCAGATAAATGTCTAGTATCCAGAATATATAAAGAGATTGTTCAACTCAACAACAAAAAGACAGACAACCCAATTACAAAATGGGCAAAAGACCCAAACAGACACTTCTCAGAAGAGGAAATACAAATGGCCAAAAAGCACATGAAAAGATGCTGAACTTCCCTGGCTATTAGGGAAATGCAAATCAAAACCACAATGAGATAACATCTCACACCCATCAGAATGGCCATTATCAATAAAACAGAAAATGACAAGTGCTGGAGAGGATGTGGAGAAACAGGCACATTTATCCACGGTTGGTGGGAATGTCAAATGGTACAACCACTGTGGAAGGCAGTTTGGCAGTTTATCAGGAAGCTAAATCTAGAATTGCCATATGACCCAGAAATACCATTGCTAGGTATCTACTCAGAGGACATGAGGGCAAGGACACAAACAGACATTTGCACACCAATGTTTATAGCAGCATTATTTACAGTTGTGAAGAGATGGAAACAGCCAAAATGTCCATCAACAGATGAGTGGCTAAACAAACTGTGGCATATACATACCATGGAATATTATACAGCTGTAAGACAGAATAAAGTTATGAAGTATGTAACAGCATGGATGGACTTTGAGGACATTATGCTGAGTGAGATTAGCCAGAAACTAAAGGACAAATACTGTATGGTCTCACTGATATTAACTGACATTAGTGAATAAACTTGGAGAATTTCATTGGTAACAGAGACCATCAGGAGATAGAAATAGGGTAAGATATTGGGTAATTGGAGCTGAAGGGATACAGATTGTGCAACAGGACTGGATATAAAAACTCAGAAATGGACAGCACAATACTACCTAACTGTAATACAATTATGGTAAAACACTGAATGAAGCTGCATGTGAGAATGACAGAGGGAGGAAGGCTGGGGACATAAATGAAATCAGAAAGAAAGGTAGACGTTAAAGATTGAGATGGTATACCCTAGGGATGCTTAGAGTATATAATAATAGTGACTAAATGTACAAATTTTAAAAATGTTTGTGCATGAGGAAGAACAAAGGAATGTTATTACTGCAGGGTGCTGAAAATAGATGGTAATTAATATTTTAAAATTTCACCTTATGTGTGAGACTAAAGCAAAAAATGTTTATTTGGTACAAAATTTATATTTTGACTAGTGCATTTCCTAATATAACTTATGCAGACAGCTTACTTGAACACCATAAGTATATGGAACCTTGAGTAGGGCATGAGATTTTGTAGGTTTGTCCAGAGTGATGCCCCAATAAATCCCAGAGTGATTTGAACAATGAATTAAAAAGTATTTGCAAATGGTGAGAAAGGGGAAAAATTCAACTTCCCCAAGTTGAATTTATGATATTCTAACAAGCACTGGGGACAACCAATAAATAGCCTGAGCCCCCAATCTTGGGGTTTGTTCATATGAAACTTAACCCCACAAAGGATAGGTCAAGCCTACTTAAAATTAGGCCTAAGAGTCACCCCCAAGAGAACCTCATTTGTTGCTCAGATGTGGCCTCTCTCTCCAGCCAACACAACAAGCAAACTCACCACCCTCCCCCTGTCTATGTGGGACATGACTCCCAGGGATGTGGACCTTCCTGGCAATGTGGGACAGAAGTCCTAGAAGGAGCTGAGACTCAGCATCAAGGGATTGTGTATTAGTTAGGGTTCTCTAGAGAAACAGAATCAACAGGGAACACTCACAAATATAAAATTTATAAAAGTGTCTCACGTGACTGCAGGAATGCAGAGTCCAAAATCCGCAGGGCAGGCTGTGAAGCCGACAATTCCGATGGAGGGTATGGACGAACTCCACAGAAGAGGCTCGCCAGCCAAAGCAGGAAGAGAGACTGTCTCTTCTGAATCCTCCTTAAAAGGTTTCCAGTGATTAGATAAGCATCACTCAATGCAGAAGACACTCCCCTTTGGCTGATTACAAATGGAATCAGCTGTGGATGCAGCTGACATGATCATGACTTAATTCTATGAAATGTCCTCATGACAACAGACAGGCAAGCACTTGCCCAACCAAACAAACAGGTACCACCACTTGGCCAAGTTGACACATGAACCTGACCATGACAGTCCACCCCTTGTCAACTTGGCAGCTATACATACCATCTTAAACCATACCTAATTTCTAAATAAAAAACAATAAAACACACATTTTTCTTTTACCTAACAATACTCAATGGTCCTACATATAACTGGAAACACATTAAATCTCTCCAGAATAGGGTACAAATCCTTGGGTAATATTCATTCTTTTTTTTTTTTTTTTTTTTTTTGTACATGGGCAGGCTCCGGGAATCGAACCCAGGTCCTCTGGCATGGCAGGCAAGCGTCCTGCCATTCATTCTTAAACTTGATATCTTACAACTTAAATAGTATAACATAAACAAAACAGCATTACAGTCCTCGTTTCTGTAACTGATCACATACTCAAAGTTCATATTTATCACTACCTTCTTCCACTACCCATTCCATGTTCCCTTTACCCTCAGCAAGCACTTCAACTGGCCGTGGTTCTTTGCCTGGTGGGGTGACCCAAATCTTCATTCCTGAAGTTTCAGGGCCATTGGTAGTCCTGCCTGGATTGGGTTGTTGCAGTTTTCCATTGATTTTAATCACAGGGCATGGTAGTACTAACAGATGCCCTAGGGGATCTCCTATATTCCAAGAAAACTCTTCTTTACCTCCATTGTGTAGTTGCAGTCCTACTTCCCCCTGATAGTCAGAGTCAATCACCCCAGAAAATAATATAATCCCCTTCTTGGTTTGTTGATCCAGTGGCATAAGTAGCCCGAAGTGACCAGGTGGCAGTCTTAACTTCCAGTTCAATGGAATCATTGTTGTTTCTCCTAGTGGAAGCACTCCCCACTTTGGAACTAAACCTGTAGACCAGCAGAGCTCAAGGTTGCAGGGACAGGAAGCAAAAATTTTCCTAGTGGATCACTAGGGGTAATAGTGAGTGGTACCACTCCCATTTCCACCCCTTGATTCCTGGACCCATGGATCCTGGCTATGGGAGAAACACCATACAGCAGACGCTGATTCAGAGCATATGCAGCTTCCTGGAGAACATTATCCCAGCCTTTCAAGGTATTGCCACCTAGTTGGCACCATAACTGAGTTTTCAAAAAGCCATTCCATCATTCTATCAATCCAGCTCCTTCTGGACGATGGGGAACATGGTAGGACCAGAGAATTCCATGAGCATGTGCCCATTCCTACATGTCATTTGCTGTGAAGTGTGTTCCTTGATCTGAAGCAGTGCTGTGTGGAATACCATGACGATGGATAAGGCATTCTGTAAGCCCACGGATGGTAGTTTTGGCAGAAGCATTGCGTGAAGGGAAAGCAAACCCATATCCAGAGTATGTGTCTATTCCAGTTAGAACAAATCTCTGTCCCATCCATGAAGGGAGTGGTCCAATGTAATCAACCTGCCACCATGTAGCTGGCTGGTCACCTCGGGGAATGGTGCCATATCGGGGGCTGAGTGTGGCTCTCCACTGCTGGCAGATTGGGCACTCAGCAGTGGCTGCAGCCAAGTCAGCCTTGGTGAGTGGAAGTCCACCCATATACATGGAGAGGATGAGTTTACCCTGAAGGGTGAGAATGAGTCTCCCACCTCGTTGTAGTGGAAGAGTAGTGCAGCCTCAGGCCTTGGAGAAGGTACAGCACACTCCTTGGGGGACTGGGGAGAGCCTGGCTGCCACCACATGGAGGGGTTGAGTGTGTGCCCCAGAAATGGCAGAGAGCCCAAGGGTGGCCCCGATGCCTGGAGAGAGTGGAAACAAGAAAAAGGTGATCTCCTCAACGTTCCCCAAGGTTGATTTGGAAGGAGGCAGGCCACTGCATAAGCCCTTGGAAAGGGTGGGACTGCCACCTTCTAAAGCTGAAGGATAAATTACTTTCAGACTTTGAAATCCAGTGGTGTTTGCCCTGTAGATTTTCCTTCCCATTTCTCCCTATAGATCTTGTGACTGTCCCTCCTTTGCATGTTGGCACCAGACAACTTGTTTTGAGATTCACAGGTCCGCAGCCAGAAGAAAATTTTTTGCACCTTAATATTGTTTAAGGTGATGCATGAAGTTGCCAAGTTGACAAGGGGTAGACAAGTGGAAGTTAGATTCAGTTGTCAACTTGGCCAGGTGAAGGCACCTAGTTCTGTTGCCGTGGCCATGAGCTAATGGTGCCTGAGGCTCATCTGTTGCTGATTACATCTGCAGTCGGCTAGGATGAGTGCCTGCTGTAATAAATGACGTTTGACTTAATTGGCTGGTGCTTAAATGAGAGAGCGCAATGTAGCACAGCCCAAGCAGCGCGGCATACCTCATCTCAGCACTCACAGCTCAGCCCAGGTCTTTGGAGATGCAGAAAGGAATCACCTCACAGAAAGTTGTTGGAACCCAGAAGCCTGGAGGGAAGGCCAGCAGAGATTACCCTGAGGCTTCCCACATAAGAAAGAGCCTCAGTTGAAAGTTAGCTGCCTTTCCTCTGAAGAACTAATGAAATAAATTCCCTTTTATTAAAAGCCAATCCATCTCTGGTGTGTTGCATTCCAGCAGCTAGCAAACTAGAAAAGATTGAGAAAGGCTTCTCGACCAAAAGGGGGAAAAGTGAAATGAGGCAAAATAAAGTATCAATGACTGAGAGATTCCAAACAGAGTCGAGAGGTTATCCTTGGAGGTTATTCTTACGCATTAAATAGATATCACCTTGTTATCCAAGATGTAATGGAGAGGCTGGAGAGAACTGCCTGAAAACATGGAGTTGTGTTCCAGTAGCCATGTTTCTTGACGATGACTGTATAATGATATAGCTTTCACAATGTGACTATGATTGTGAAAACCTTGTGTCTGATGCTCCTTTTATCTACCTTATCAACAGACGAATAAAACATACAGGATAAAATTAAATAATAGGGGGAATAAATGTTAAAATAAATTTAGATTGAAATGTTAGTGATCAATGAAAGGGAGGGGTAAGAGGTATGGTATGTATGAATTTTTTTTCTGTTGTCTTTTGTATTTCTTTTTATGAATTAATGCAAATGTTCTAAGAAATGATCATGATGATGAATATGCAATTATGTGATGATATTGTGAATTACTGATTATATATGTAGAATGGAATGATCATAAGTTACGAATGTTTGAGTTTGTTGCCATATATTTTTTTAATTAATTTTAAAAACTCTAAAGAGAAAAAGAAGATAGAGTTTCTTGAGCACCTGCTACATTCCAGCACCTTATACACATTATCTCACTCTGTCTCTTACATAATTCTGAAGTGAGAATAATTATTCCCCTTTTATAGATGCGCAAACTGAGGCCCACTGCAGGTCAGCGTCTTGCCCAAGTTTACACAGGTCCTGCGTGGCAGAGCTGAGAGTCAAACGGCTGAGCCTGACCCCAAAGTCTACATGCTTTAATAGAACAGGTATAAATAAACATCAGATTTGCCTGTGAGTTTCCCAGCAGCCTAGGGGGAAAGGGAAACTGAACACATTACCCAATTGGTCACTAGACAAGAAAAAGGCAGACATTTCTTTGAGAGGAAACAGAGCCCTTCCTAGCACTGAATTCGTTTTGTTTTACTTTTCCCTCAGGTGGAAGTTGGTGAAGGAAATTCTGTGGACCGGAATACCCGGGGTCAGGCTTGACCTGTTCAAGTTGCATGGTCTGTTGGCTTATATGTAGGGGGGGTTGCTGCATAAATGTGTATTGCGTCCTAGAGCAGATTCTGTCTGCTAGTGGCTGTCACACTCTTTGTGAGTGTTTTTCTCTCTCTGTCTCGCTGCCTTCTCTTTTCCTCTCTCTCTCTGTCTCTTTCCTTTCTATTTCTCCCTTGTTTACACCCAAAATGCAAAGGACCCAGGCTACTCAAAACTGCTGGTTTTTAGGAAGTGCTGCTGCGTGGAGAGCCTGCGCGGCAGACCCCGCGGGCCGGGCCAGGACTTCCTCCCCACACAGGGCTGGGCGGGGCCGCCAGACAGGGTCTGGCAGTGGGGGTGACGCATCCCTGGTGGCCAGTCTGAGCAGCAGCTGGGTCGGCAGACCACAGTAGCACGGCCACCTTTCCCTGGGGGCTTCAGAATGGACCTGTGTCAGCCAGGTAAGCGCCTGGAAGGGCAGGGGCTGCGGGGAAGGCTGTGAGTGTGTAGGTGCGTGCAAGTGACAACCTCAGCTCCATGAGGAGGACAGTGGACGGGCAGGGGGAGTCCGGAGGGCACAGGCCGAGACATACCTCCTGTCGAGCACCCCTGTCCCCCGCCAATGCTCAGCAGGACTGACAAAGTTGACGCCAAAGGGCCTGCAGAGAAGACTGGGGCTGGTGGGGACAGAGGCTCAGAGAGGCAGGAGGAATCAAATTTAGAACTTTGCAACGGGGGCTCCTGCCACCGTCCTTCTACCTCCCAGGCAGTGCAGTGAGAAACGGTGGACAGTGGGAAGCTGCGTGTGGAGGGCTGAGAGGGGTTCCACAGGGACAGGTGGCACCTGTGAGGAGGATCCCAGCACTGTGCCCGGGGTAGACCAGCTCTTGGAGGGGAGGGGATGGCCAGTTTGAGAGGGTGAGCATCCTCCCAGGAGGGCATTGACATGGGGGAGGTGGGAAGGGAGGGGCACATGCCCAGGGTGGGCATCCCAGCCCCACATTGGGAGTCCCAGACTGCATTTCTCGGCCCGGGCCTCCATTGCACCCCTCCCCCAGACCCTCACAGACCCAGGCTTGCCCCACCCCACCTCCAGTCAGCTTTGGGTCCCCTCCCTGGACTCTGCACTCAGAGACCTGTACATGGGGGAGTCCACGGAGTTGGGGCCACCCTGAGCTCCTCGGCCACAACGTGCACCAAGACAGGCCAGGCATAGGACAGAGCACTCAGCACTCAGGGCACAGAGGTTGGGGGCTCTGTGCAAGCCCACCTGACCCTGGGGCTCAGCATCCCCACCTGTTAAGGGGTAACCTTGCCCTCCGTTCCCTAGAAAATAGTCTTTCCCATCCAGAAAGGGTTGGCAGTTGTCTTATCTCATGTGAGCTTCGCAGTCTCTATAAAAAGGTGGGGGCAGGAACTGTTGCTTCGTTTAACAGAAATGGAAACTGAGGCTGGGCAGGTAAATAGCTTGCTCACTGCTTCATGGGCAAGAGGGAACCAGGCCCCGGACACTGGTGGGCTCTTCTGACTTTGGACTGGCTTGGACCTGGCCAGGGGGTTTCTTCAGTGGCCTCCAGGACTTTTGAGACCCCAAGGCGACTCTGGGCTCCCAGGCCTGGTCATAAGTCCCCTCCTCCACTCTCTCGCTGTGTGATCCTGGGTAAGACGGCCAACCTCTCTGGACCTCAGTGTCCTCTTCTGTAGAATAGGAAGAATGGTGCCTGCCTCACAGGATCCTGGAAGGATTAAATGTGTGAATTGATGTAAAGTATCTGGGAAGCCCAACAGCTCCAGGTGGGTGTCAAGCTGTGTCCCAGTTTGGGGTAGAGCTATTAACAAATCAGGCAAAATGCCCCCTCGCCCTCATGGGCTGGCTCTCCCGGGGGCGGGTGGGGCAGGAGGATGGACAATAAATCTGTTCTAATATGTCAGCTGGTGATGAATGTGGTGGACAAAAGTGCAGAGTCTGAGGGAGGGGAGGGAGCAGCCCATGTGGTTTCTGGAGAAAGAACCTTCCTGGCAGAGGGGACAGCCAGCACGAAGGCCCAGATTTGGGACCGAGACAGGCTTCTTGTGTAATGGTGATGATGGTGTTGATGATAGTGACATCTGTCTGGTCGGTGCAAGGGCCCTGAGGCCTTTTGGGGAAGCCAAAGATGCTGCTCAGAGGCAAAGGAGGGGAACTGGAATGAGAAGGGGGAGGTGGGGGCTGGGGAGAGGCCGTGGCTGAGAAATTCCCCAGTTCTGTGGTGAAAGAGGAAAAAAGGCTATGAAGTTGGGAGAGAATGGGACAAGGCTGTGTCCCTATGAGGCAGAAAGAAGGGCTGGAAGAGGGACATGTCCCTGCATCCTGAGTCTCAGAAGTTTCCAGCATTGCCTGGAATTCCAGAACATAAGGGCTGGGAGAAGCTGTCCAGTTCCTGAAGTTGAGATGACTTCCAGTTCATTTAGCAACAGTACCCTTTCTTCAAACGAAATGCAACACAGACTGAGCAGTTCTGGCCCCATCTCTGGACGTCCCACCCACCACCTCCCATGAAGTAGACCAGGGAGGGCTCCAGGGAACACAGTTAGAGAAACACTGGCCCATTTCAAAAGCTCCCGTTTGACAGATGTGTCAGAGGAGGCCGAGAGAAGGGCCACACCCCCTGTCCCCTGACGCTCTGTCCAGTGCTCTCTCCCTGACACCCCTGCTTCTCCTGTGGCCTTTTTGGGGACAGATGGCTCAGACTGTACAGCTCAGTGAATGTGTCTTAGGTGGGTATTAGGAGGCGAGAAGAGGCCCAGCAAGGGGCTGTGTCTGGGTCAAGGTTACTCAGCAGATGAGTGGCAGAGCTGACGTGAAGGTGAGATGGGGCGGTGATGACATCCTGCTGAGAACTGCCTCCCCCCTCCCACGGCCTGTCTTTCCACCGTTATTGCTTCATTCTTCTGCAGTTTAACAGGCTGAAGTCCTTAGGACCAGGGATGACTGTCCCCATGATGCACATGAGGAAACGAGGCCCCCAGAGGCCTGGCTTGTCCAATGTCACATAGCCAGGAAGTGGCAGAGCAGGGACAAGAACCGGTATGCTGGAAAAGAAAGAGCCCGAGGTTCGCCTGGCCGTAGGAGAGAGAAGGGAGGGGAGGGGCCTCCAGGGAAGGCCGGAAGATGAGTCACTGCTGTGCTTCACACTGGCCTGAGAGAGGAAATGGACTGGGGGCAATGTAGGTGGTCTGTTGGAAGATTTGGGTCTCCGATGATTTGTTCGTTTGTTCATTCATTTGTTTTATAACCCATCCTGGGTGTCCAGGTCCTGTACTGGGCAATGCTGGGGACAGTAGGGAGCCACTGGTGCAGGACATGGGGGAGGGCGAGACACCCTGTAGGATTCTGACCTAGGCAGATGGCAAACGGGCACAAGCCTGAAGTGTGGGCGGAAGCGACTCTTCCTACCCTAGGAGGGGCAATCTGGGAGGACTTCTTGGAGGAGGTAGAAGGTAGGTCATTCCTCTGTTACCCAGACTGGATCCTAATTGCAGCTCCCCCATCCCCCACCCCCCACTCACCATGATCAGGTGACTTCCCCTCTTGAGATCAGATTCATCATCTGTAAATGGATGCATCAGCCCAGCTTGACCTGGAGAAGCAGGGAATGAACAGGGACTTGGAGCCATCACATGGCTCTGGTCCCAGCTCTTCAGCTACATGATGGTGGCCATGATGGATTGCTTCCTTCTTGGCCTAAGTTTTTCCACCTGTATAATGGAAAGAATGATGACATAGGTCCCCCCAGGGCTATCTCCTGACTATGGGTGTGTGACATCCCAGAAGCAGGTCAGGACTCCTCCCCCAGGGCTGCTGGGAAGGTGACGAGGGCCAGGTAACAGTACTCCAAAATGACCCAAGACAAGCATTTGGCTGGTACAAAGGACAGGCCATGGTTAAAAATAGAAGCAGCTCAGCTTGGGGAGAGGAAGTCACACGTGGCGCCCGCAGGACCTCCAGGGCTGGGGCGTGGAGCAGCTCCACCAGACACCACCCCCCTCTGCCCCGGTGCCCCCCATGCTGAGACTTTGTGGGGCCTCTTCCCTCAGGGCCCCAGGATGGCTCCCTCCTCCTGCCCTGGAAAGGGGAAACGAGGCCAGCTGTCCTGGAAGCGGGCTGCTAGCAGAAAGATTTCTAAAAATACAATGGAAAAGAGGAAGGACAAAGGGGAAGTGGAGAGGAGCTGGGGAGCTGGTCCAGAGTGGGCATCAGAGCAGGGCACACACACAGCTGGCCGGGGGAGGGGCCCAGGGGGGATGGGGCGTGGGGGTGGAGGGAGATCCCAAGGTCTGAAAGCTCAGTGCTCAGTCAGGGGTAAACCGTCTCAGTCTCCAGGCCTGTTACTCTTCTTTAAAATAGAGCTCGCAGAAGCCTGCTCTAGCGTCTCAAACTCCACTGTCTGCAATTGTGGAATCAGAAGTGTCCGGGCGTGAGTTATGTCTGTGTCACCCTCCCTGAGTCTCAGTGTTCTCAGCTCTGAAATGGGGAGAACCTCACTTTTGAACCAATCGTCAGACGAAGGGTCTGGAGGCCCTTTGCGCACTGTCCAGACCCCTGAAACCTACCCGGCCAGGGGTCACCTCAGAGGGCAGAACCCTGAGAGAGGGGAGGGCAGACTGAAAGGATTCAGGGATGCATTTGTCAGACCACAAGAGAGGCACTACACACAAAGCTATTTGAAGTAGAAACTGCGAGCACCTCCCTCACTCTTACCTGCGTGGTTCCACTCCCAGGAAACTGTGTTACTGTTGTGTCTGTTTCCATTTACACCTGAGCCTCAGTTTCCCCATCTCTACAATGGGGGCTTTGTTTTATTTCTCACCAAAAAATAGCAGGGTCGGGGCAAGCATCAGCCTGCTTTTGGCCTTTACCCTCAAACTTGGAATCATGGTCAGCCTTTCTGTGCCAGGATCGTGCAGATTTAAGCATCTGGTATGGTGGGTTTTGGTGATTTGTATGGGGATATCCAGCTTCTGAGTAGCAACAGCAGAATTGTGGCCTCAGAGCCCCAGGTGTTGACAATCATTTGTTCTCCTTCATGCAAAAACATTCTTATATTTGTATATTTAATCACCATAAATGTCTACTCTAGGCATTCCTAAGTTATTCCTCAGTCTTTATCCTCCTTCTTTCCTCCTGGTGTCATACGTACCCACAAGCCCTTCTCCCTCAACCATACTCACACCCAGCTTCACTCAGTGTACTTATATTATTTTGTTACCATCGGTAGTATTATGCTATCCATTTCTGAAATTTTACAATAAGTCCAGTTGCAATTCTGTACTCCTCCAGCACCAAATACCCAATCTCTACCCTTTCTATCTCCAGATAACCTATGTTCTTAACTTTAACTCTCAAAGTTCACTCATTAATGTTAGTTCATATTACTAACACCATATAATATTTGTCCTTTTGTTGCTGGCTAGTTTCACTCAGCATAATGTCCTCAAGGTTCATCCATGTTGTTACATGCTTCATAACTCTATTCAGTCTTAATAGCTGTGTAATATCCGATCATATGTATATACCACAGCTTGTTTAGCCACTTGTCCATTGATGAACGTTTGGGCTTTTTTCCATCTCTTGGCAATTGTAAATAATGCTGCTATAAACATCAATGTGAAACTATCCATTTGTGTCTTTGTCTTCAGTTCCTCTGAATATATACCTAGTAATGGTATTGGGCAATTCTATACTTAGCTTACCAAGGAAACAAGCTACTTTCCAGAGCAGTTGCTCCATTTTACATTCCCACCAACAGTGGATAAGTGTGCCTCTTTCTCTACAAACTCCAGCACTTGCCGATTTATGCTTTTTTGATAATGGCCATTCTAGTGGGTATGAGATGATATCTCATTATGGGTTTGATTTCCCTAATGGCGAGTGAGATTGAGCATCTTTTCACACATATTTTAGCCATTTGTATTTCCTCTTCCAAAAAGTGTCTGTTCGTATCTTTTGCCCATTTTTGAATTGGATTTTTTGTCTTTTTGATGTTGAGTTGTAGAATCTTTTTAAATATCCTAGATATTAAAACCTTATCTGATATGTGGTTTCCAAATATTGTCTCCAATTTGCATAGGTTGCCTTTTTACTTTCTTAACAAAGTTCTTTGATACAGAAAACTGTTTAATTTTGAGGAGATCCCACTTATCTATTACTTTTGTCATTACTTGTGCTTTGGGTGTAAGGTCTAGGAAACTACCTCCAATCACAAGATTTCTAAGATATTTCCCTACATTTTCTTCTAAAAGTTTTATGGTCTTAGCTCTAATGTTTAGGTCTTTGATCCATTTTGAGTTAATTTTTGTATAGGGTGTGAGACATGGGTCCTCTTTCATTCTTTCGCGTGTGGATATCCAGTTCTCCAAGCACCATTATTGAAGTGGCTGCCCTGTCCCAGGTAGATTGGCTTGACTGCCTTATCAAAGATCAGTTGTTCTAACACAGGGGTAAGGAAGATATTATCTAAATTTCAGAACTGCACCTTTCTCTTTGAGACCAAAGAAAGAAAACTTTATTTTGTCCAGAACCTAAATTTTCTGTAGCACATAATCTAACACAACCTATCTGGATAGCTTGTGTAAACAATTGAAACAGGAAGCCCAGAAAAAGAATGAGGGCCTTTGATCCTGTATAACTTAACATAATGCCTGGATATATCCTAGAATATTTTAAGCAGATCATCAAAAAGTATTGGCAAAGTTCCTTAAAGGATGGGAGGAAAAATATGGAACTATTAAACTTTATCACTAGGGAAACCCCTGATACTGTGTCAAACATTAAGGTTACTCAAATCAACAGGTCAAGCCCTTGATCTCGAGGCTTGTTCTTGAAAAGCTTATGTATGTAGCAAAGAAGCTTAGCCTACCTGTAGTATGCCTAAGAGCTACTTCTGGAGGACCTTTGTTGCTCAGAAGTGGCCTCACTCTTTCTAAGCCCAACTCTGCAAGTGAAACCATTGTGCTCCCCTCTACGTGGGACATGACATCCAGGGATGAAAGTCTCCCTGGAGGCATGGGAGATGACTCCCAGGGATGAGTCTGGCCCTGGCACCATGGGATCCACAATTCCATCCTGACCAAAAGGGGGAAAAGAAGTGTAACTAATAAAGTATCAGTGGCTGAGAGAGTTCAAATAGAGTTGGGGGCTGCTCTGGAGGTCACTCTTATACAAGCTTCGGTTAGAGATTGCTACCTATCATAACTCACCAAACCCCAACTAAAACCATTCTAGCCAATTCTAAAGAACATCCGGGGCAATATATAAGATTCTACAAAGGTTCCATGCAGTAAGGTGACTTCCCAGAAATCTACAACCTCCAGATGGGACCCTGGGCCAGATATGCCCTGAAACCTAGAGAGTCCAACCTCTCCAGAACATCAGCTAGTTCTGTCTACCTCCCCATATTATTGACAGCCCCATCCAACATGAAAAATTTAGAATGGACATAGCCCAAATACCCCTAATGAGTGGGAGAAAGATCAAAGGTGATGGTGGAGTTATACAGAGAAGGTAGGGTTTAACAAACAAATATGATTGCTGAATCTTTAAATTGATACTTCTTTTAGTCTTCAGTATCTTAGAGCAACTAGAAGTAAAAACCTAAAATTGTGGAATTGTAACCCATACCAAACTCTGAAATCTGTTTTACAACTAAATGTTGTGCTGTGCTTTGAGATTTATTACTTTTTTGTATATATGTTATTTTTCACACACACACACACACACACACACACACACACACACAAAGTCAATGGTGATGATAAAAAAAAAATTATTCCTTCTAGCCTCCTATATTCTGGAGCAGCTAGAAGGAAAAATCTGAGATGATGATATGATAGCCCATGACAAACCCTGGGAGCTGTCCTCTAACTTCCTGCTGAAGAATGCTTTGAAAACTATTGTTTTTTTTCTTTCTTTCTTTGTTTTGTATATATGTTATATTATTCAATTAAAAAGTTAAAAAAAAATAAGATCAATTGTCCATAGATGAGAGGGTCTATTTCTGAACACTCAATTCAATTCTATTGGTCAGTGTATCTATCTTTACACCAGTACCATACTGTTTTGACCACTGTAGCTTTGTAATTATGCTTTAAAGTCAGGTAGTATGAGACCTCCCATTTTCATTCTTCTTTCTCAAGATATTTTTAGTTATCCAAATAAATTTGGTTATTGGCTTTTCTATTTCTGTAAAGTAAGTTGATGGGATTTTAGTTGGTATGGCATTGAACCTATGAATCAATTAGGGTAGAATTGACATCTTAACTGTATTTAGTCTTCCAATCCATGAACATGTATGCCCTTCCATTTATTTAGGTCTTCCAAGATTTCTTTTAGCAATTTCTTATAGTTTTTTGTATATAGGTCTTTTGTGTCCTTAGTTAATTTATTCCTAAATATTTTATACTTTTAGTCACTATTTTAATTGGAATTTTTTTCTTTATTTTCTCCTCAGATTGTTCATTAATAATGTATAGAAACTACTGATTTGTGAGGTGTTGATTTGTACTCTGCCACTTTTCTGTACTCATTTATTAACTCTGGTAGCTTTGCTATAGAGTTCTTGGGATTTTCAACATATAATATCATGTCATCTGCAAACAGTGAGAGTTTTACTTCTTCCTTTCCAGTTTGGATGCCTTTTATTTCTTTTTCTTGTCTAATTGCTCTGGCTAGAACTTCCAGCATAATTTTGGATAACAGCAGTGACAGTGGGCATCCTTGTCTTGTTCCTAATCTTAGGGGGAAAGCTTTCACTATTTTCCCATTGAGTATAATGTTAGCTGTGGGCTTTTCATGTATTCCCTTTATCATGTTTAGGATCTTCTATTCCTATCCTTTGAATTGTTTTCATCATGAAAGGATGTTGAATTTTGTCAAATGCATTTTCTGCATCAGTTGAGATAATCATGTGGGTTTTCCTCTTTGACTTATTGATACGGTATATTATATTAATTGATTTTCTTGTGTTGAACCAGCCTTGCATACCTGGAATAAATACCACTAAGTCATGGTGTATAATTCTTTTAATGTGCTGCTGGATTTAATTTGCAAGTATTTTGTTGTGGATTTTTGCATCTATACTCATTAAAAAGATTGTCTATAATTTTCTTTTCTTGTAATATCTTTGTCTGGCTTTGGTATTAGGGTGATATTAGTTTCATAGAATAAGTTAGGTAGCTTTCCCTCCTCTTCAATTCTTTTTTTTTTTTGAAGATTTTGAGCAGGAAAGTTACTAATTCTTTCTTGAATGCTTGGTACAATTCACGTGAAGCCATCTGGTCCTGGACCTTTCCTTTGGGGGTAGCTTCTTGATGACTGATATGATCTTTTTATCTGTGATTAGTTTGTTGAGGTCGTCTGTTTCTTTTTGTGTCAATGTTGGTTGTTCATGCTTTTCTAGGAAGTTGTCCATTTCGTCTACATTGTCTTGTTTATTAGCATGTTGTTGCTCATAGTATCCTCTCATTACCTCCTTTATTTCTCCAGGGTTAGTGATTATGTCCCCTCTTCCATTTCTGATTTTATTTATTTGCATCCTCTCTCTTTTTTGTCAGCCTAGCTAAAGGCCCATCTATTTTATTGATTTTCTCAAAGAACCAACTCCTTGTTTTGTTGATTTTCTCTGTTTTTATATTCTCAATTTCATTTATTTCTGCTCTACTTTTCATTATTTCTTTCCTTTTGTTTGCTTTGGGGTAAGTTTGCTGTTCTTTCTCTAGTTCTTCTTGGTTAACAGTTAATTCCTCGATTCTTGCTCTTTCTTCTTTTTTAATATAGGCCTTTAGGGCAATAAATTTCCCTCTTAGTACTGCTTTTGCTGCATCCCATAAATTTTTATATGTTGTGTTTTCGTTTTCATTTGCTTCGAGATATTTACTGATTTCTCCTGTAATTTCTTACATGACCGACTGGTTGTTGAAGTCTCCAACTATTACTGCAAAGACATCTACTTCTCCCTTCTGTGTTGTTAGTGTTTGCCTCATGTATTTTGAGCCACTCTGGCTCAGTGCATAAATTTTTATGATTATTATGTCTTCTGTTGAATTGTTCCTTTTATTAATACATAGTGTCCTTCTTTGACTCTTCTAATTGTTTTGCATTGAAGTCTAATTTGTCAGATATTAGTGTAGATATCCCTGCTCTTTTCTGATTGTTGTTTGCATGAAATATCTTTTTACAGTCTTCCACGTTCGATCTGTTTTTGTCATTGGGTCTCAAGTGTGTCCCCTGTAGACATCATATAGATGGGTCCTGTTTTTAATCCATTCTTCCAGTCTTTATCTCTTGATGTGGCATTTAATGTATTAACATTTAATGTTATTACTGTAAAGGCAGTACTTTCTTCTACCATTTTCTGTTTTGGATTTTATCTGTCACAGTTTATTTTTTGTCTCTTTTCACCTTTGCTGATAGTCTCTTTCTACACTCTTCCCCAGGCCTCGCTCTCCTGTCTTTTCCTATCTGCCTGTAGTGCTTCCTTTAGTATTTCTCGTAGAGCCATTCTCTTAGTCAAAAATTCTTTTGGTGACCATCTAAAAATATTTTAAACTCCCCCTCATTTTTTTGTAAGACACTTTTGCTGGGTATAGGATCCTTGGGTGGCAGTTTTTCTCTTTCAGAATCTTAAATATATCATAACCACTGCCATCTCATTTCCATGGTTTCTATTGAGAAATCCATACATAGAATTAATCAAGCTTCCTTTGTATGTGATGGATTGATTCTTTCTTACTGCTTCCAAAATTCTTTGTCTTTGATGTTTGACAATCGGATGAGTATGTATCTTGGAGTAGGTCCACTTGGATCTATTCCTTTGGGGATATGTTACATTTCTTGGATCTGTAATTTTATGTCTTTCATAAGAGATAGTAAATTTTCAATGATTATTTCCTCCATTATTCTTTCTGCCCCTTTTCCCTTCTGTTCTCCTGGGACACCCATAACACGTATATTTGTGCACTTCATGCTTTCATTCAATCCCCTGAGACCCTGCCCATATTTTCCATTTTTCCCTTATATTTTCTTTTTTGTGTAGGATTTCATATGTCCTGCCCTCTAGTTCACTAATCCTTTCTTCTGCCTCTTCAAATCTACTGTCGTAGGTCTCATTTCATATCTTGTATTGTGTCTTTCATTCCCATAAGTTCTGCAATCTATTTTCCCAAACTTTTGAGTTCTTCTTTATGTTCACCCAATGTCTTCTTTGTATTCTTCATCTCCTTTGCTATATCTTCCCTCGACTCATTGATTTGATTTTTTATATGATTTTGCCTTTCTGCTTGAACATCCTGAATTAGTTGTTTCAGCTGCTGTATCTCATTTGAAATGTTGGTTTGTTCCTTTGATTACATATCTTCAATTTTCCTAGAATGACTTGTTTTTTCCTACTGGTGTCTAGGCATTGTTTAAAATTTTTTGTTAATTAAAAATATATATTACAAGAAAGAAACACAAACATTCTCAATATATGCTAATTCCGTTCTACATATATAACAGTAATTCACATCATCACATAGTTGCATATTCATCATCATGATCATTTCTTAGAACATTTGCATCAATTCAGAAAAAGAAATAAAAGACAACAGAAAAAATAAAAAGAAAACAGAAAAAAAAGTTTACATCCCATACCCCTTACCCCTCCCTTTCATTGATCACTAGCATTTCAAACTAAATTTATTTTCACATTCGTTCCCCCTATTATTTATTTTTATTCCATACGTTCTATTCGTCTGTTGACAAGGTAGATAAAAGGAGCATTAGACACAAGGTTTTCACAATCACACAGTCACACTGTGAAAGTTGTATCATTATACAATCATCATCAAGAAACATGGCTACTGGAACACAGCTCTACATTTTCAGGCAGTTCCCTCCAGCCTCTCCATTACATCTTGAATAACAAGGTGATATCTACTTAATGCGTAAGAATAACCTCTAGGATAACCTCTCGACTCTGTTTGAAATCTCTCAGCCATTGACACTGTCTCATTTCACTCTTCCCCATTTTGGTCGAGAAGGTTTCTCAATCCCTTGATGCTGGGTCTCAGCTCATTCTAGGGTTTTTCTCAATCCCTTGGTGCTGAGTTTCAGCTCATTCTGGGATTTCTGTCCCAGGGTTGCCAGGAAGGTCCACATCCCTGGGACTCATGTCCCACAAGGACAGGGGGAGGGTGGTGAGTTTGCTTGTTGTGTTGGCTGGAGAGAGAGGCCACATCTGAGCAACAAAAGAGGTTCTCTTGGGGGGTGATTCTTAGGCCTAATTTTAAGTAGGCTTGACCTATCCTTTGTGGGGGTTAAGTTTCATGTGAACAAATCCCAAGACTGGGGGCTCAGCCTATAGCTTTGGTTGTCCCCACTGCTTGTGAGAATATCAAGAATTCAACTTGGGGAGATTGAATTTTCCCCCATTCTCACCATTCCCCATGGAGGACTTTACAAATACTTTTCCACTCACTGATCAAATCACTCTGGGATTCATTAGGGCATCGCTCTGGACAAACCAACAAAATCTCATGTCCTACCCAAGGTTCCATGTACTTATGTTGTTCAACCAAGCTATCTACGTAAGTTATATTAGGAGATGCACTAGTCAAAATATAAATTTTGTACCAAATAAACATTTTTTGCTTTAGTCTCACACATAAGTTGAAATTTTAAAATATTAATTACCATCTATTTTCAGCACCCTGCAGTAATGACATTCCTTTGTTCTTCCTTATGCAAAAACATTTTTTTTTTAATTTGTACATTTAGTCACTATCATTATACACTCTAGGCATTCCTAGATTATACCATCTCAATCTTTATTGTCTGTCTTTCTTTGTGGTTTCATTTATGTCCCCAGCCTTTCTCCCCCTATCATTCTCACATTCAGCTTCATTCAGTGTTTAAACATAATTGTATTACAGTTAGGTAGTATTGTGCTGTCCACTTCTGAGTTTTTATATCCAGTCCTTCAGCTCCAATTACCCAATATCTTACCCTATTTCTATCTCCTGATGGTTTCTGTTACCAACGAAATATTTCAAGTTTATTCACTAATGTCAGTTCATATCAGTGAGACCATACAGTATTTGTCTTTTTGTTTTTGGCTACTCACACTCAGCATAATGTCCTTAAGGTACATCCATGTTGTTACATACTTCATAACTTTATTCTGTCTTACAGCTGCATAATATTCCATCTTGTGTAAATGTCACAGTTTGTTTAGCCAACTGTCTGTTGATGGACATTTTGGCTGTTTCCATCTCTTGGTAATTGTTAATAATGCTGCTATAAACATTGGTGTGTAAATGTCCATTTGTGTCCTTGGCCTCATGTCCTTTGAGTAGAGACAGCATATAGATGGGTCCTGTTTTTTAATCCATTCTGCCAGACTATGTCTTTTGATTGGAGAGTTTAATCCATTAACATTCAGTGTTATTACTGCATGGGTAGTACTTTCTTCTACTATTTGCCTTCTGGATTTTATATGTCATATCTAATTTTCCTTCTTTTTACCTTTACTCATAGTCTTCCTTTCTACACTCTTCTCCACACCTCTCTCTTCTGTCTTTTCGTATCTCTCTAGTGCTCCCTTTAGTATTTCTTGAAGAGCTGGTCTCTTGGTCACAAATTCTCTCAGTGATTTTTTGTCTGAAAATGTTTTAATTTCTCCCTCATTTTTGAAGGACAATTTTGCTGGATATAGAATTCTTGGTTAGCAGTTTTTCTCTTTTAATAATTTAAATATATCATCCCACTGTCTTCTCGCCTCCATGGTTTCTGCTGAGAGATCTGCGCATAGTCTTATTGGGCTTCCCTTGTATGTGATGGATTGCTTTTCTCTTGCTGTTTTCAAGATTTTCTCTTCCTCTTTGACCTCTGACATTCTGATTAGTAAATGTCTTGGAGTATGTCTATTTGGATCTATTCTCTTTGGGGTACACTGCACTTCTTGGATCTGTAATTTTAAGTGTCTCATAAGAGTTGGGAAATTTTCAGTGATAATTTCCTCCATTAGTTTTTCTTCTCCTTTTCCCTTCTCTTCTCCTTCTGGGACACCCACAACATGTATATTCGTGTGCTTCATATTGTCTTTCAATTCCCTGAGTCCCTGCTCATATTTTTCCAGTTTTTCCCCTATATTTTCTTTTTCTTGTTGAATTTCAGATGTTCCATCCTCCAGTTCAGAAACCCTATGTTCTGCCTTTCGAAATCTACCATTGTAGGTTTTCATTGTTTTTTTCATCTCTTCTACTGTGCCTTTCATTCCCACAAGTTCTGTGATTTGTATTTTCAGACTTTCAGTTTCTTCTTTTTGTTCATTCCTTGCCTTCTTGATATCCTCCCTCAATTCATTGATTTAGTTTTTGATGAGGTTTTCCATGTCTGTTCGTATATTCTGAATTGTTTCAGCTCCTGTGTCTCATTTGAATTGTTGGTTTGTTCCTTTGACTGGACATATCTTCAATTTTCCTAGTGTGATTTGTTAGTTTTTGCTGGCATCTAGGCATTTAATTACCTTAATTATTTTATTCTGGAGATTGCTTTCACTTCTTTTACTAGGGTTTTCTTGCTGGATGAATTTGTTGTCTATCTGTTCTTTGACATTCCGTTCAGCTTTATCTGGACCTTTAGCTTAAGTTTTGTTTAACAGAGGAGAATTTTTCAGTTCTTGATTTCTTGTTTCTTGCCCTGCTTGTATGGTGCCTCCCCCCCCCCCAACCTCCGCACTTAGGAGGGTCTACTTAGGTACTAAGACCCCAGCCGGATTTTCCCAGACCAAACTGGCCTCCTATCAGGAGGAAAGAGTCACCTGCATCGGTTTTTCCTGAGGGTGAGACCCAGCAGGTTGAAAGACTTTCCTGTGAAGTCTTTGGACTCTGTTTTTCTTATCCTTCCCAGTACGTGGTGCTTGTCTGCCTGCAGGTCCCACCAGCATAAGATGATGTGGTACCTTTAACTCTGGAAGACTCTCCCTGCTGGGGGCGTGGTGGAGACAGAGGAGAGGTTGTAGGCTGGTTTTAATGGCTTCAAATTACCAAGCCCTGGGGTCTGAATTCCTTAAGGGAGAGATTCCACCTGAGTTGGGCTTCACCCCTCCCCTGGGGAAGGCACAGGCCCCAGACAAGCCCTCAAACGAGCTTGTTTCTGCCTATGCCTGGGGCAGTTGCAGCCTGAGAAGTCCTGCCTCTGTATCCAAAGGTAGTCAAGCCTTTGTAGAAACACAGCCACAAAAACCTCTCTTTCCTTCTTTTTTTTTTTTTCTTTTTCCATCAGCCCTGCCCCCTTGGCACCAGGGCAAAAATGAGTGACCTCCACTTTGACCAGGGTCACCTGAGCTGGGGGCCTATTTTTAATAGTCAGAATTTGTAAATTAATTCCACAATTGGCATTTGGTTGGGCTCAGCCCCTGGTGCTGGTGAAGTCTCTTTCCTTTCCCCTCTAGGAAGCAGCCTGTGGGGGTGGGGTGCCGGCCGCTGTGGCTTGGGGAACTCATGGGTCTGGGGGGGCTCGCAGCTAGTCCAGCTGGTCCAGACTGGGGTACACTGTGTGTGTTTGGTCACTGATGTGGCCCCAGCAGTTGTTCTGTACTGTTCCTGGCTATTTAGTATTTGTTCTGGAGGACAAACTAAAATGCACACATTGTTAAGCCACCATCTTGGCCCAGAAGTCAGGTGTCTAGGCATTTGATTTCCTTAATTCACTTATCTGGAGGCCATTTTCACTCTTTTACCTAGGGTTTTCCAGTTGGCTGACTTTGTTCTCTATCTGTTCTTTGGCATTCAGTTCAATTTATTCTAGACCTCTAGCATAGCTTCTGTTTACGCGATCAGAATTTTCAGCTCTTGTTTTTCTGTTTCTTGTGCTACCTATATGGAACCTTTTTTTGAGGAAGGTCTCCTCAGATATACACAATCCCAGTCAGATTTTCCCAGACCAGACAGGCCCATGTCTCAGGAGGAGAAAGCAGCCAGTATCAAGTTTCCCTGAGGGTGAGACCCAGCAGGTTCTTAGACTTCCCCATGAAGCCTCTAGACTCTGTGCTTTTCCCATCCTGCCTAGCATGTGGCACCTGTCTTCCTGCATCTTCCCACCAGCTAGCCTCACCCTGCCAGTGGTGTGGTTGAGGCAGAGGCCGAGGTAGAGGGTGGGCTTAAGTTGCTTCTGTTTTCCAGCCCCTGGGGCCTGAATTCCCCAAAGAGCCACCACTTGAACTTGGCACCACCTGCCTTTATGGGGGGAAGATGTACTCTTTAGGGAATTGTCCCCATTCACCTGACTATTTGCTTTGTCTCTCAGACATGGCTTAATTATGCCCTTACCTGGGGTAGTGCTAGCAGGTCTATCTAATGAGCTATTAAGAAGTAAAAAGAAACAAACCTCAGAGATGAACCCCAGCTCCCTGGTTTTGCTAATCAACAGCTAGAGTTAATATGTGGCTCTATGTGCTTCCTGGTTTCTATGTGCCCCCTTTTTCTTAGGGTCCAGCCCTTTTCTAGTATTTTGTGCTGTCCAATTCAAAAAAGCATCTGTTTTGTTTGTTTTTTGTTTTCTTTTTTTCAATCAGCCCACCCCCTCTCTGTCAGGGTGAACACTCTGGGTTCCTTGAGCGCTTACTCCAGGTTTATCTGTGCTCAGGACTGGTTTTCAGCAGTCCAAATTTGTTCATTAATTACACAGCTGGAGCTTGGTTGAGCTAAGCCCTTGCTACTAGTAAAGTCTGTTTCCTTTCTCCTCGGGGAACCAGCCTGTCATGTCTGTGGGGGTGGGACGCTGGCCTCCGCAGCTCGGGGGACTGACAGTTCTGTGTGGGGTCTCAGCCGTTCCACCTGGTCCAGACTGGGATACAGTTGTTCTGTATAGTTCCTGGCTATTTAGTAGGTGCTCTGGAGGACAAACTAAGTTCCACACCTCACCGTGCTGCCACCTTGGTTGATCTTCTTGAGAAATGATGCCAGCTTGGGGCTTGGCCTTCGACTTTGTTGGCAGGTCAGACACTCAGTGGTGGCAGTAGTGAGGGTGGAATTGGGTGAGCATGTCTGTGCGTAGCCTCCATCCCCCACCACGTAGCCGCTCCGTCTGGACCGAGAGGGTCGACTGCAGCTGGTGACATCAGCTGGTGGGCTCACCCTGTCTGCTTGAGGGTTCTGCGCCTCCCCTGGGGTGGACCCTAACGGTGAGCCTTAATGTGCATTTCACTCTTCCGGCCACTCCCACAGCTTCATCCCTATGCTCCTGCCCAGACCTCCTTTTCCTGGCCTTCCACTCTCATTTCCTCCAGGTCTTTGGCCAAGAAGTCATGCCATTCACCACCACCCATGAATCCATGTATATTCTTACTTCAAGCCTCTTCTCTTTCCCCACAAAGTGGATGGCCAGGTGTTCTGCCCAAAGCTCTACCCAGGGGGCATTTCAGGGGCATCATCGAGTCAGCCTGCAGTTCACAGCAGTCCCTTGCACGCACACACTAAGCCACCCATCCTAAACAAGCTCAGACAGTTTCCTCCTTCATCAGAGGGTCACAGGGCACCCACTTATGCAGATATGGTGTGAGCTGAAAGTGAGGTGCTGGGGCAGCAGCGGTGGGTGACGCAGGGCCTAGGCTACCTGTACAGGGAGCTACTTGTGTCCTCTGGCTCTGCTCACAAGTGCTCCTGGGTAGGCACATACGAAGGATGGCTGTTGGGCTCACTTGATCTTTTGACTTGATGGGTCAGGCAGAATCCACCTTGGCTACTGGTTACTTGATAGTCCATGGGTCAGGCTCTGACTCTGCAGGGCCTAGGAACATGACAGGAGCTAAGTTTTGAATGGTGTGTAATTCTCTGCTGCAGATGGCATGAGCTTGACCCAGAACCCTAGGGGTATGCCTGTGACTCTCCCCTAGGGGTCCACCATAAATAGCACATGGCCTCTTCCCCCCCTGAAACCACTAACACCCCACAGGGTTCCTTAGGTGGCACAGTCCAGGAAGGCACTTGCACCACAGCCTGGAGCTGCTGCCAACCCCTTTCCTGCTATGGGCCTTTCTCGAAGCTGGCAGCCTTCCATGTCATTCAGTAAAGGGGTTGGAGCAGCACTCCCAAGGTGGTAGATACCCGGAGGCCTGCCGAGTGTTTGTGTTTCCTTCCAAATGGTGGGAAGGGAAATAGCGATAATTTGTCCTTCGCTTTGGAGGGGATATCCCCAAGCGGGCAGACCACCTAAAAACATCTCAGATGTGGCAGCTCCCTGAGTCTCCCACTCCCGAGAATACCTGTGTCTTACCAAGGCCTCCAATGTACTTGCCCCCTTTTGCTCATCTGGGTCATTTAACATGATGTTATTGGCATGCTGGACCAATGTGATGTTCAAATCCCTTCAGATTATATTACGACAGAAGGTAGTGGAGCTGATACACTCTGAGCAAGGCTGTGGAAGAGGGCCACTGTCTGGATCACTGGCTGGGACCCTCCTTCCCGGCAGAGAAGGGAAAGAATGCGCTTACCAGTGCAACGACCCCACTCCTTGGGGCAAAGGGCATGCTGATGTGCTATCGCAGAGAGAGCACGTCTGGCACAGCAGCTGCAACCAGTGCATCCTTGATAGTTTGTGGGGTCTACCGTCATCCTCTAGACTGGTAAATTGCATGGGAAAATGATGGAACTATCACCCTTCATCCTTTAACTCTTTAAGGCAGCCCTAAAATCTGCCAGCCCCTTGGGATGCAACACTGAGTTGATTTCCTCTTAGCTATGGGGGGCAGAAGCATCCTCACGGACCCCCTTTTGCACTCCCCACTACCGTGACTCTTACCCCACAGGCCAAGGCACCAGCGTGGGGCCAAGGAGCAAGTACACTTTGTGCAATGATACATTTGGGGACCAGAGGAATAGCCATGGGCCAGGTGGGCTCTTTCTGTGCTGGTCCTGGCCAGTGCTCCATATTTCCTGGCTTCTATAGGTCCCCCCTTGATGACACTTGAGTCCCCATATATCAATGTGTGTCAACTTGGATCCATGTCCAACAATCCAGAAAATGCTTGGATACTCCCCTTTCCCCTACCTGTGGTTGTTGGAGTAAATGGCCATCAGTGACTTTAGGGAAGTACCCGGGGACTCATTACCTCATAAAACTGGCTCAGATCCAGAAACTAGCCAAGCGTCTTGGGTTTTTATTGCAGCAGTTTCCCTTTGGGAGGGGCATGTCTTTGAGCACCTTTGGCCAAGTTCTGGTAGGTACCTAGAGAGGGGCTCTGTTAAGAAGCCTTAGCACACTGTCCTCCCGGAAGCTGCGGTGGGGGGTTGCCTTGGCCTGGAAGAGGGGAGCTGGATGGAGCATCCACCATGCAGGTCTTGAGCCCACCATGCTGGAAGCCTGCTGACTGTCTGACAAAACTCAGCTCTTTTAATCCTGACAACCATCCTCCATAGTAAACCTTCTGGTGCACATTTCACAGATAAGGATGTTGTCCCAGTTAAGTGGCAAGTTTGGCTGCTGTAACAGAAAGACCCAGAATAGCAGTGGCTGAAACATTCTCAAAGCTTCTTTCTCTTTCACTGAAAAGTCAAAGTGGGCAAGTGGTCGAGGGGAATACGATGGCTCCAGGCAGTTGTCCGGGGCCCGGGCTCCTTCCAGCTTGGTGCCTTCCATCACAATGTCTGCTTTCCATCTCAGGGGTGACAGTGGCTGCTCAGTGGAGAGGAAGGAAGGAAGCCTCCACTTTCATCTGGGGGAAAACTTTCAAGAGACATGGCCAGACACTTGAATTTGAGGAGCCAGGGAGATTTGGATAGGCAGAGAGGAGGTATCCCACAGTCGGGGAGCTGCAGGAGTGTCCATCGGGTGTGGTGTGAGTGGGGGGCTGGGAGGAGCCACTGGAAAGCTGTAGTTGAGAATAGAGAGAAAGAAGCTGGCCTCGAGAGGCTGGAGTGACCGTGGAGGACACAGGGCCAGGTTGCAGACTTCTCCCTCTAGGTACCAGGGAGTCAGAGTAGATTGTGGCCGGAAGAGTGATGTGGATGAGACAGAATCTGCATTTGGGGGGGGGGGGGGGGCAGCTGGTCCAACTCTGGAATCACCGTAGCACCTTCTTCTTACCAGAACGCGCGCACACACACACACACCTCATTTCCAGGCGAAGAGGGAAAAAGCACAGGCTTTGCAGAGCGCCCAATCCCATGGGGGGCCATCCTGGCTAAACCACCCATTCCCTGTGGAATTTTGGCCAGGTTATGTCACCTCCCTGAGCTTCAACAAATGCCTGCAGCAGAGACTGTAAAGTGTCTCCCAAAACCCAGTTTCCCATCTTACATAGTAAGGGAATTGTGAGTAGACTCAGGACCCACCTACTAAAAATTTCTTTCCCAGCCTCCCTGGCAGCTAGATATGGCCATGTTACCACATTCTGGCCAATAGGATGTGAGACAAAATGATGTGCCACTTTCTGGTTGTATAAATAGTTCTGTGAATAAAAAACAGATGTGTGAACCAGTGGAGGAGTAAATTAAGGCTCCCAAGAAGGATGAATGCATGAAATCATTCACTCAGCAAGTATTTTGTTGCATATCTACTATGCATCAGTTTCTTTCTAGGTGCTGGGATGCAGTGAGCAAAACATTTGCAGGGCCTGTCTTCCTAGAGCTGAGATCTATGGGAGAAGCAGAACAGTTGCAAGTTTAAATAAAATAAATTTCAGGGAGTCTGTATCTGGGGGGTTAGAAGAAACATAAAGCAGGTAAGAGGGAGAAGAGGGGAACTGCTTTGGAAGGGGCGGTCAGAGAAAGTTTCTTGGAGGAAGTGACATCTTAAACTGAGGCCTGAGTGAAGAAAGCAAGTGAGTCAGGGGTTCCTGGAGGGAAGAATTGTCCAGAGAGAAGGAACAGCAAGGGCTGTTCAGAGGATGTGAGAGCAGTTGGGGCGGCTGGGGCCTTGTGGCAGATGGGAGAGCAGTGAATGAAACCAATGACTGCCAGTTCTTCTTTGTCCAGACTCAGCAGAGCTGAACAGCGGGGAGACGGAGGAGCTGCAGAGGATCAAATGGCACCGGAAGCAGCTTCTGGAAGACATCCAGGTATGTGTGTGTGTATGTGCATAGATGTGCACATATACAAGCAGGCACACTCACACCCATGTTTCATACGGACACATCCTCAAACCACACACTGGCAAATAAGCACCCAAATATGCTCACAAGCATCCCCACTCACTCCCGACCCGGCTCCCAGGAGCAGAGAGGATAGCAGAGTTCCCTAAGCCCTCCCCACTCACGGGCTCTGCTGCCAAGATCCCAAGAGAGCCAGGGGATCACGGGAGGGAAGGGGAACATCCTGATTTAACACCTAATCTGGGCGGAGCCCTGCCTGGGCTTTATGCCCTTCATCGTGTGGCAGGTTTAACCCTACCATGTGGCCTCAATCAGCTCCCGTCCCCATGCCAGGCCTCTGTTTCATACTCCCTACAATTGAGACCATTTGCTCAAGATGACACCTGACATATGTCCAGCACCAATGCAGCCAGTTCACCAATTAGTTTCTCAGATGTAGGCTCATCTCATTCTCAGCAACCCTCTAAGACAGACTGTAGTTCTGTTCCTAGAACATGTCATGCTCAGTCCTGCCACTGGGCCTTTGCACATTCAGTGCCTTCTGCCTGGGGCTCTTTCCCAAGGGCTTCTCATGGCTCCTCCTCATTATTTCACTCTCAGTGCAAATGCTACCACCTCATAAAAGCTGTCCTGACCACTAAAGTTGCTGCAATCACCCCATCCCATCCCACCCCCACAAATGATTCCTCTATACCATTAATCTCATAATTTCCAGCACCCATTAATCTCATAATTTCCAGCACATTTCACTTGCTTACAACCACCCATGCCATCCCAACTGCACTGGATTGAGCTCCATGCAGGGTTCTGGATCTATCTTGCCTACCACTATAATATCCACAGCCCAATGGCCGGGGCATAGTAGGTGCTCAGTTACATCTATACGTGAACCCGCATTTTACTTACACAGATGCCACTCAATGGCTCAGCCAAGATCACCTGGATGGGAGCTCACTGGGGCTCCCAGGGCAGTCTTCAAGACCACCTCTATCACCAGCATCCCACAGATTTGGAGAAAGGGGTGCTAAAGCACCTCTTAGAGGCTCTTGCCAGGCGCTCCTGCCACTGCCCTACAGGGACACGTTGGACGAGCCACCACCTCTCCAGGAATACCCAGTGCGGGGGGGGGGGGGGGGTTGGTGAGCGGGGCTGGATGCGCTCAGGGTTGGGTTTCATCTGCCACTGGGCACTTCTCACCACGTCAAGACTAAACAGGTTTGGGGTCAAACCTTAGGTGGGTCACCTCACCTCGCTGAGCCTGTTTTCTCTTTTGTAAATTCTCCTGTAACTGTAAAATCCCCGAGAAGAGGGGCTGTGCTACCTCAAACATTAGTACATCCATAACTCCTGGCACCCAGAAGCCCTTGGTGAATGGAGAGTGCAAGAGTAAATAGGCATGGAGGGAAATTAGAGAGGAGTTGGGCCTGGTCAGAGGGGCAGAAACTGGTGCCTCCTGTCTGGAGAGGCAGTAGGGAGCCACGGAAGGAGTTTGAGCAGGGAAGGGGCAGACTCCACTCTCTACTTCAGAATGATGGCAGCTGAGGGATGAAGGCTCAGCAAGGGGGCAGGAGCCTTTACAGCTGCAGAGCAGAGACAGGAGGGCAGAAATGGGGTGGAGAGGGCTGGGGGATGGAGAGAGGTTTCTGAGGAAGAGTCCTAGGACCTGGGGACTGACCGGGTGGGCGTTGGGTGGGGGGTGGGGGGTTGAGGGTGAGCCTGCTTAGGGGCTGCCCCCTACCCAACAGTAGCCAGTGGAGGGATGGATGCAGGTGGACGCAATATGTTTGGCATGAGGGAGGGTTGAGACATCTTGGGTAGGTGAGGTTTCATGGGGAGGGTCCCTTAGAAGAGGGGCTCAGCACAGACGTCGGGGAGAGGGGTCGGGGGTGCCCTTCTTTCCCAGCCTCTGCCCCCTGACTATTCCCAACGGGGCGCCCACCACCCCAACAGAAGCTGAAGGACGAGATCGCAGATGTGTTCGCCCAAATCGACTGCTTCGAGAGCGCAGAGGAGAGGTGAGGGGCCTGGCCGGGAGGATCCCTGGGAACTCACCACAGTTACTTCCCGAGGACGTCACGCCATAAATGAGCAGGGGCTGAGCCTGGGTCCCGGGGCCCCACCCAGATCAGGGTCCAGGCCCCCTGTGGTGAGACAAGAGCAGGCTGCCCTCGACCCCATCGCCAGGGTCTGCTCTGTCCTTGCTTGCCAACAGGACCCTGTTCTCCCACCCCCTCCACCCAAAGTCTCTGCGGCCCCACCCTGGCCCAGCCCCTGACTAATTGTGGACAGAGCATCCTGGGATGAGACGGGGAGAAGGAAGATGAGGAACCAAGGGCCCCGTGGGGGGAAAGTCAGTCCACCCAACCCCACCCACAGGGTACCATCTACCCTACCCTCTCCATGGAAGACTCTCAATGGCTTTAGGGCCTGAGGCTGGTTCCCATCCCCATGAGCCTCGGTTTCCCCATTTGAGCAATGAGGAGGTTGGTCCCTACACTGTCCTCCTGGGCCCTGGGGCCCTGGCTCCTACATCAGGTGGTCCCAGGAAATGCCTTCACTCTACCCCATACCCCCTCCACCCCTCAGATTTCTGACACCTTTGCCCTCAGCCTTTCCAGCTGCACACACACACACACACACTCATGCATGCACATGTACACGTATACGGGGTCACACACAGGCAGCCCTGTGTCTCCAAATTTCTAGCCCTGGCCCCAATGGCAGCAACACCTGTAGAGTGTCCACCACTGGCCAGCTACTCTCAGCTAGGCTGCAAGGCTGGGGGTGGCGGCAGGCGGCACCCACATTCTACAGTGGAGAAACCAAGGCACAGAGAGGTGCAGCGACTCACCCAAAGCCGCCCAGCCAGTAAAAAGTGGGGCTGGGATTTGCACCCAGAGTCTGGCTCCGGGGTCTGTGCTCTGCCCACTGGTTCCCCGGATCCAAGCTCAGGGCCCCTCCAAACGCTTGGCGGGGAGCGCACCGGTCTCCAGAGGCCGCGGCTCCGACTGAAATGCTGGTGCTGGGACCCTAGAAGTGCCCGATTCAGCAGCTCTGAGGAGGGGCCCGGCTCCTGCAGTTCCCACACTCTCCCAGCTGGTCCCCCTGAGGCACCTGCGAGCCACACTTGGCTCCACTGAGGAAAGGACCCTTGGGAGCTGGGGCCAGGGGGATCCACCCCAGGGGCCTGGGGCAGCCAGGCTGACATCCTCACGTCTACAGCCGGATGGCCCAGAAGGAGAAGGAGCTGTGCATCGGACGGAAGAAGTTCAACATGGACCCCGTGAAGGTAGGCGGGTGGGGTGGGGGCACTGCGCACTGGGTGTCTTCACAGCACCCCCTCATTCCCCTCCACAGGCATGATCACCCACTTTACAGATTTGGAAACTGAGTTCCAGCCTGGCTCAGCGTCCCCTCCAGTGTCACACGACCAGGCAGCAGCAGAGGCTCCATCCCCTGCATGGTGCTGCTGTCCCAGGGAGTGGGGGGGGGGGGGGGCAGTGGGAGGAAGGTTCTGATGCCCATAGTCTCCAGCAAATCCCTCTCCCTCCCGGGACCTCTGTTTCCCCCCTCTGCGAATAGGGCTTTGAAAAACAGGATCCTTAGATTCTGGACCTCGGTTTCCAGAAGTGTCTCCCTGCTGCTTGGTAGGGTGGGCTAGTCCTGCGGCGCCACTGCCGAAACCCCCTTGTCTGGCACAGACCCGTGAGGACTCAAGGCTGTCCCCTCCCACTTCCATTGCCACCCCCACCCCCACCTCAGAACAGGCCTAGCCTCCCACCCCCCAACCCACCCTGCACTCAGCCAGGTGACAGCGGGGCTCCGTTTCCTGCAGGGTTGGAGACAGGAAGAAGCTACAACTGACACTTGGAGATGAGGTCAGGGGGGCCAGCTGGGAGCGCCAAGTTGGGGTCTCTGGAAATTTACTGCTCGAGCTTAGAAGGCAGGGCTCCTCCTCCCTCTTCCCCACAGACCTCTAGCCGCACACCTCTTCACCCTCAGGCAGCCAGACCCTGGGAGCCCACCACACACACACACACACACATGCACTCACACTCACCCACACCCTCACGTGCACCCACACTCACCCACACACTCACATGTGCTCACACTCACACACACTCACAGGCACACACTCACCCCTACATAAGCACACCCAGAGGCATTCACCTGCACAGGGTCCCCAGCTGCCCTCAGCCTGTCACTCAGGACCCTCCACTCCTGCCCCCGCCTTCCAGCACCTTCGGGGACATGAGGGAATTGTCCCAGAAAACCAGACACTAAGCCCCTTAGAGTCCTAAAATTAGAACGGCTGGCTCTGTCCAGGGGCTTGGGTGGAGGGGAGAGATGTTAGTGATATTTTCAAATCAGAAAAGCAGGTTTCATGGTGGAAGGCAGACTTGCTCCCATTTTCATACAGAAATGAAGGAGAATCACGAAATTGCTATTGCCCCTCTCCAAGTGGTAGGATTTGGGCAATTTCCTCTCCCTTTGATTGTGCTGTTTTTTCCCCCTAATTTTCATACAATTGACAATGGATTCCCTGCATGAAAACTGAATGCTATTTTTAAATAGCATAAATTTACAGAGGTAAAAGGAATGGCTGGCTCTTTGAATCTTAGAACTGCAAATTCATAGAATCCTCAGAGCATATAATCAATCTCAGGCTGAAGGTGACCTTGGAGAAGAGGTGGCATGTACCTGGCTCAGTACAGGAACTGTCTCTTCTTGCATGCCTCCAATGATGGGGAACTCACCATCTTCCAAAGGCAACTTATAAGGAAGACACAACTTCCCAGAGCAGGCTGTGCCAATGCTAGAATACCAAGCCCCAGCCAGGGCTCTGGCCGTGGGGGCTCCCTCCCTTCCCCCCACACAGGCCATCCGCTGTCGGGCGCCGCTCACTGTTCCATGTGCCACCTCTAGGGCATCCAGTACCTCATTGAGCACAAGCTGCTGACCTCCAACGTCCAGGACATTGCCCAGTTCCTGTACAAGGGAGAGGGCCTGAACAAGACGGCCATCGGCACCTACCTGGGGGAGAGGTAAGGGGGACCAAGCCTTAGAGAGGGAGGCAGGGAATGAG
Source organism: Tamandua tetradactyla (assembly GCF_023851605.1). Classification (NCBI taxonomy): domain Eukaryota; kingdom Metazoa; phylum Chordata; class Mammalia; order Pilosa; family Myrmecophagidae; genus Tamandua; species Tamandua tetradactyla. Next base: position 29,618,873 of record NC_135333.1, read on the forward strand.
GGTGCGCAGTTGTGTGTCGGCAGGTATGTGTGTGGGTATGTGTGCATGAATGTGTGTGTGTGTGTGTGTGTGTGTGTGTGTGTGTGTGCAGGTGAATGAGGGAGTGGCTTATGTCAGCAAAGTCCCAAGTCATAGGATCTGAGCAGACTAACTGATCAACCCCTTCCAGATTCTGAACAAAGCCTCCCCGCCTGCCTCCCTGCTTACAGGCCTTCATTCATTTAACAGATGAATATTTTTAAGTGCCTTTTGTATACAGGCATTGTTGTAAGCCCTGCATTTACACCGGTGAGGGAAACAGACAAAACCTCTGCCCTCAGAGAGGTGCATTCTAGTGAGGGAGACAGATCCCAAAATGTGTAAAATATGTTAGAAACCCTTAATGTCTATCTAATAACAAGAAAGCAAGGAAGCAAGATGAGAGGTGCTGGGGACTTAGATTTTAAATAGTGTGGGCACGAAGGGTTGCAAGGAGAAGGTGAGGTTTGACTGAAACTGAAAGGTGGTGAGGAATTGAACCATTCAGTTTTCTGGGGGGAAAGCATCCAGGCAGAGGGAACTGCATGTGCAAAGGCTCAGAGGCTGGAGCATGCCTGGTGTGTGTGCAAGGAAGAGTAGGCTGGTGAGACTGGAAGAGAATGAGCAAGGGAGGAAGTAGGAGGGAGAAAAGCAGAAAGCCATGGGAGGGTTCTGGGCATAGGAGTGCTTGGCCAGGGCCCCTCTGGCTGTCGTGGGGGAGGACAAGCCTGGAGCAGGGAGACCAGGCAGGAAGCTACAGCAGTCATCCAAGTGAGCCGTGGAGGTGGCTGGGGCCACAGTGGTGGTGGTAGAGATGAGAAACCGTCAGCCAGATCTCTACCCCGTTGCTGTAAAGCTGAATTGGGGAGCACGGCCTGGCATCCCTGAACCACTGCAGCAATGAACCCAGCTTCCCCGGCCCAGATAGGGCAGCTGGACAGGTGTGCACCACCATGAGCAGGGGCTAAGCCCAAGGCAGCCACCCTTCTCCCAGGCTCCCAGGGGATCCCTTCTACCCTCCAGGATAAGCAGGGACTGAAGGTGGCAAGAAGAGCAGCCCTTCCTGATTGAAGAGCTGGTGGGAGGGAGGAAATGGGGGTCCTTCACGGTTCCCCCCATTTGAAGGATGAGGAAACTGGGCTTGTGGAGTTCAGTGGTTTGAGTGGGGTCACCCACAGGCCCACACATGTGTGGGAGGACGTGCGTGTGAGCCTAGGGGTGCGATGTTACCCAACCAAGGCAGTGGATTCTTTTGCCCATGTGCTCAAATGACTGATTCCTGAGACACCGGGGTTTCAAAGAGGGAAAAAGTTTATTGCTAGGCACGTAGCAGGAGATCAGATGGCCTATCGGCCCCAAAATCTGTCTCCCCAAACTGCAGTCATTTTAATAGTTTTATAGCATTAAAAGATGCGCAGGTTTTAGGATAATGAGCACAATGGCTCCAGACGATGTCATTAGAGGCGGTTTAATTATTGAGCATGCGCAGATTGATTACACTTTCAATCACAGATCATAGGTAAGAAAATGATGGCCTCAATACAACAATGGGTATGATGTTTAGTATTATAATGAGGTATAGGTGACTTAACTGCTACTAGATACAGGCAGTGGATTTGTTGGTCCGTGAGCTAAATGACCCATTCCTGAGACACCGGGGTTTCAAAGAGAGAAAAACTTTATTTCTGTAATATAATCTGAGAAATGGCCTGAGAATGGCCTATGAGAGATACCACCATTACAGTTAAAATAAAAAATATTACAGTTGAGTTTTCTGCAATAAGGCAGAAATGGGATGGGATAATGTATATTCAATCCTTTATCTCTCTCAAAAGTATTTTGTTTTCTGTTTCTTGTATAACTTTCTACTTGTATCTGCCTGCCTGTTCAATGTAGATTCTCATATCTCCAGATGATAATTGCAAATTGACAAAAAAAAAAAGTCTTAAAGAGCTCTATTTGAACTGCTTAAAAATAAATAGGCAACATTATATAAATATGTAAATTAGTACTTTGGAAGTAAAAAAATCAACTCTGGGCAGCAGGGTTCAAAACCTTAGTTTTGTAATTACTATAAACAAACCTGGACATTAGAAAGAAACCACCCCTTGAATTTCCCTAAAGCCATAAAATATTGCCAGAGGGTTGTCTGGGAAAAGCAAAGACCTTTTTCAATTATCTTGGTCACAGTTTTTTGTGAAATAGATCTAATAAATGGAAACAATTAAAAGGGTTTAGGAACTCTCAAATCCCACCCCACCCTCACTTAAAATTTTTAAATCCTAGTTCAACAAGCCAGGCTTCATTCTTTGCCTCATCTAGCCCTGCCCCTATGCCTAACCACCTAAAGCAATTATGGGAAAAGGTTAGATGCAGAAAGATGGGCCAGTGTGGTTTAGAATTCTTTCTTTACTGGGCCTGGACTTTAGAAATGGTAAGCACAGAAAACGCTACACAATAGACCATGTTTGTTAAAATTATTTTTTCTAGTAATACCTTTGCAGTGGTAACTGTAGTAATCAGATCAATTATTAAACCATGAATATTTGGGGATAGTAGTAACTGAATGAAATCTAGTTACCAAATTTCAGCAAGTAAAATGAGAGGTCCATGAGAGCTATAGAAAAGTTTTCCTGGATTTAGGCTTAGGACAAATTAAAACATGCAGTATATTTTCCAGAACTTGATAGTCAATGTACTTTTAAGGTTGTTTGTAATTTTAAGATATTATAGAAACAAAAATAATTAATCTCTAATATAAGGAATTTTATGATAATTTTTTAATTGAACAAATGAAGTTTTATGTACTCCCTAAATTCATCCATGCTTACTGATAATGCAAGCTGGTATTGTAAGCACAGTCTCAAAATTACATTTATGTTGTATAATAAAGTGATGCTGATGTTCCAAATATATCCTGTTTAACAAGACATACAAATGGATCTTTTATAACCTTGACTACCCGGATTCCAAAGAACTTGGCTTTTTACTTAGTTTGCCATTTGTTTCCTCAGAATGTGGGAGAATTTGAATTTGTAGTAGCTTTGTTAATGTCGATGGGTTTATTTTTTATTAGCAAATGCTGTCATGAAAAGGGAAGACCTAATTCTTAGCTTCAAGGAGTTTATATTCTAGTTAGAATACACATGTACTGGGGCATAGAATAAGACAGTAGTAATAAAGGAATAAAATGCTGGAAGAATTTTAAAAAGCAAATAAATAAAGATGACATTTGTAAGACCTTTAAATAAGGAAGTAATATTTAAATAAATAGAACTCTGAACTAGTTTTTAAAAAATCATGACTTAATTTTGTAAACTAACATATTCCTGGTGTTATTTAGTACTTGAGAATAATGTTCAGAAAAATTGAAGTTTTTTTCTGGACGTAAATCCCTTAAATATTAAGAAGTGGCTTTTATTTCCAACTTGGGGCTTTTCTGGCCTTTGAAGTTGGTGCCGAATTGGACTGAGAAACTTTAAGCATATTGTTAAGTAATCATTTGTGGGTTGTGAGTATAAAGTATATAAATGCCTGGCTGTGTTCCAAACCCAAGCATAAATTTCCTCCTTCTTCCATTATTTTGTTGTATCTCTGTCTCTTCTCCCTTTCATGAATACTGTTATTGGAAGGAAGTATGCATGTTCCAAAAGCTTTGTGAATTTGTTATTAAATTTATTTCTGATTATATGCAGTCTGGATAAAGACTATAGGTGGAATAGACAGTATTTGTATACTAAGATGACCATATTTTCTGGTTAAAGTGAATTTTGTTTATACACTGACTACAAGCCCTGAATGAATATAGAAAATGATAGAAGGCTTATACAAGTGAATTGTATCTGTCATGTCAATGCTGACCAAAAAACTAATAAGCCTGTTTATAATATAGTCTTTTAAAAAAGGCTTTTGTAACAAACCATGGATTCATACAAAACTAAAGTGTAGTTTCCTCTCTGTTAAAATAATGTAGATTGCAGGTGGGCCACCGTGGCTCAACAGGTGGGGTTCTCGCCTGCCACACCAGAGACCCGGGTTCGAATCCCAGTGCCTGCCCATGCAAAAAAATAATAATAATAGTAATGTGGATTGTTAGTCTCTCTTAACGAAGAGTTATAAAGTTTTCCTATCCATCCAAACATTCTATCCAGATAACAAAGATTTTAATCAGAATAATATTCTTGTTATTTTTATATCAGAATAATATCCTTGTTAAAGTTTGTGTTTGACCATATCATCCTTTAGATCAGAAAACAAGTCTTCTCATTTTTAAGGGAAAAACTATGACAAAGTACTTGCTCTTTCACCTTGTAAAATTAATCTGCTAAAATAGTTTAACATATTGCATAGGAGGTGTTTGGAAAGTATTACAGTGCTTAAAGGGGATTTTCTATCCTGCTATTAGATATTTCTATAGCTAAAGTGTCATTCATATATTTAGAGATTATATATAAATTCCTAAAGACTTGACAATATTCTCACTGTCCACATTATATCCTGATACGAATCTGTATAATGGTTAACAATGGTATGATGTCGGAGTCATGGTTTCATGGTTTTAGTTATTCTTAGAAAAGGGCTACAGTTCACAGAAACAGCCAAATTTCCTTGTCAGTAAATTACTTGTCACTCCTCTCCTCTAATACTTCTTTAAAAGTAAATGTAGTCAGCTATAAGTCAAACCTTCATTTGCAACAAGGAGAGACTTTAAAAACTAGGTGGGACAAATATATCAATTATATTTTATCTGTTAATTAACATATCTCTGGTAAACATGTAAAGGTAAAAGAACAAAACCTCAGCTATGATTTATCAACTACAAGACAACTTTCAAATATTTTTATTTCTGGAAGTAGCTTCATTTAAAATTACTTATAAGAAAATTAAGGTTTAAATTGTAAGCCCTTACAGCAGTCACATTTACTTTTGAGCTTTAACTGTTATTTCTAAATTCCAAAATGCTTTGCTCATTGTATGACCTGGTAGCTCCCTGGAACTCGAAGTATCTGTGTAACGTCTGAGACTGAGTTAGTTCTCCAGCTCTGAAAGTCAGCATGACTTCATACAGCAACTGTTAAAACAAACTCAAAAAGAAATCAGACTGTAATTAGAGATGTGACTGAAACTGATCTGGTTAAAATGAAGGTCAAACAATATACAAGGTTAAAAATAATAATATTGTCTGTATTTTAAAACTTTAAATTTTGTGTGAGAACAAAAAAAAATGTTTATTTTGTCCAAAATTTAAATTTTCCATAGCCCACTAACTAATTTAACCTGTCTGGTCAGTTTATTTAAATAACCTAATTCAGATTTATTTGGTATGGAACCTAGAATAAGGAATAAAATCTTAATATTCTGTACAAGTTAATGTTATACCCTGATGCATTTCAGAGTACTGGGGGCAGAAAATGAGAAAGTATTTGCAAAGTCCCTTGAGGAACTTGATAAAAAGTGAAACTGTTAAAATTCCCCACCTGGGGAGTTCCTGCTATTTTCTTAAGCAATAGGGGCCCCCAATTTAATAAGCCAAGGCCTCAATCATAAGGCTTGCCCTTACAAAACTTATTTCTGAAATGGCAAAGCTGAGCCTACTTATAACTGGGGCCTAAGGGTCATCTCCAGAGACTCTCTTTTGTTACTTAAATGTGGTCCCTCTTCTAAGCCAAACTCTGATCTTTGTGGGACAGGACTCCTAAGAGTGTAAGCCTGGCCCTGCATCATAGGTCATGATTCCCAGGGATGTCCCTGGCCCTGGCATTGCAGGATTACTTGAACAAAAGGGGGGAAAGGAAAGAAATAGAGTTTCAATGGCTAAGAGATTTCAAATCGAGTCAAGAGATCATTCTGGAGTTTACTGTTATACAAGCTTCGCCCAGATATTACATACTGCCACGGTATGGCAAATCCCAACTAACAATATTCCAGGAAACCCTGAAAGATCTCCTGGGCTCTGTAAAAATTTTACTTTGTTTTTCAGAGACTTAAAGTCTCCAGACTGTTCCAATGCCAAATAAACTCTGAAACCCAGAAATACCAGACTCACCAAGAACAATAGCCAGGTTTATCCCTCCACCCCTTAGTAACAACACCCCTTTTCAGTCATGAAGAAGTTAGAAGAGTTCGGGGAGACAGATTTTTGGACCAATAGGCCATCTGCTCTCCTGCTACATGCCTAGCAATAAACTTTTTCTCTTGATGTCCTTCAAGATTGAGAGAAAATTATCAATTGAGAGGGAGGAGTTGCAATCGAGAAATTAGGATTTCAGGGATGATCATGGTTACTGAATTATTATATAGATATTCCTTTTTTGCATGGAGTAGCATAGACAGAGGGAAATACCTGAAATCCTAAACTGTAATCCAGATGACTTGATTTCTGATAATGATTGCATATAGCCTCTATCTTCTGTCCCTGTGATTTTTAACTGTCCCTGTGATTGTAAAGACCTTGTGACTAACCTTCACTTGTACCCATTTATCCAGTTTTCAACTTTGGAGTCTTGTGATCACTAAAGACAGCCCCTGACGCTTATTAATGAAGGGTCCTGGGTCAGCCCAGGACTAACCCACCCCAAGTACAAAATTATCTTGATAACCAAGGCTAGATCTAACCAAAATGGGCCTGGCTGACATGCGCAGTAGCTTAGACTTTAAACTATAAGTCACCTAGACCTCATTTCTAATACTAAAAATCACACCCATCATCATTGTCAGGCTGCTATTTTCTTACGTGTGTTCTATGACTAAGCATGTAACCAATCTGCACATGCTCAATAATTAAATTTCCTCTAATTGCATCATCTGGGGCCATTGTGCTCATTATCCTAAAACCTGCCCATCTTGTAACACTATAAAACTATCAGAATTACTGCCGCTCGGGGAGACAGATTTTTGGGCCATTAGGCCATCTGATCTCCTGCTACATGCCTAGCGATAAACCTTTTCCCTCTTTGGAACCCGGGTGTCTCAGGAATTGGTCATCTGAGCACACGGGCCAAAGACTCCGCCACCTTTGGTAGAAGAGGGAGAGGTGGGGGGAGGAGTGGACATGGAGGGGGAGGGACCTGGGCACCATGGCCTTTGGTGACAATGTGGGGGACAAACACATATGAGCAGATGGTGGCTGGACCCTGGAGGGATGGACCTCTCTTCCCTTCTCCCCCTCCCCTGCCGCCCCCTCCTCCAGGAGGTGGAAACCAGCACGTCCCCAAGCCTGTCCTACCTCTGAAGGGCTGGAGCCAGTAGAGAGCCGACTAAGCCCTCTCTCTCTCCCCTCCCCAGGGACCCCATCAACCTGCAGGTCCTGCAGGCCTTCGTGGACTGCCACGAGTTCGCCAACCTCAACCTCGTCCAGGCTCTCAGGTGAGCGGTCTGGGGTGCAGGGGCCCTGCCCTTGAGGGTGACACCAATGGGGGTGCCTGAGACATCATAACCCAGGCAGCTAGCCTGTGGGACAGGGTCGGGCACAAACAGAAGGTCAGGAGCTAGGAAGTGGAAGCAAGGATAGCAAGAACAAATGACAGCTCCCATCTCAAAGAGCAGAGGTGAAGGGTAAGGGCGCCAGCCTGGCTGGCTGCCTCCACAACTGTTTGGATGTTGGCAGCACTATTGAAACCATTATCATCACATCTGATCATGATGGCACTGCTGCTCTCCCTGCCACAGCTACTGCTTTTGGCATTGGTGCTTGTTTTGCTTATTTTATTAATATACCTTAATATAGATTGCATTTCTTTTTACTATTTTCTAAGTAGGATCTTATTGTCATTACTCTTATTTTTATAGCTGCAGGAGGCTGTACAGTATATTCATTCATTCCCTCATTCAACAAGCCTTTACCAAGCAGCTCTGGGGTGCCCAGGCCTGTGCTTGGCCCACAGGAGATGGGAGAGGAGCAGGCATGTCCCCCCCCCAGGGAACTTAGCTTGAAGCTTAACTTGTAGGAAAGGGAGGCCCAAAAGGAGACACAGGACTGCCCAGTTCAGATCTTAGTTCTGCCACCCACTCCCTGGGTGACCTTGGACAAGTCACACAATCCTCCCTCTACCTCAGTCTTCTCATCTGAATAGTGGGGACAATAATGGGTTGTAGGGTTGTAAGGACAAATGAGAAAGTGCTTAGAATTAACCCATAGTACGTGCTTCATAAGTTCTGTTGATGATGATGATGACAATGACAGCATCGGAGATGGTGGTGGTGATGCATCGAAGGTGGGCTCCTGAGAGGCGAAATTTGATCTGGGCTTTAAAGGATGATTAAGAGTTTGCAAGACAGAAAAGGAAGAAGTCACCACTGTCCAGGCAGTGTGACCTTCCCTCCAACTCCCATGCTCTAAAGGGAAGGGGTAGGTGATTTGAAAGTATCCCGTGTTCATTTGTTCATTCATTCATTTGTTCATTCATTCCCTCATTCAACAAGCCTTTACCCAGCAGCTCCGGGATGCCCAGGCCTGTGCTAAGCCCACAAGAGATGGGAGAGGAGCAGACACATCCCTTGCCCTTGGGAAACTTAGCTTGAAGCTTAAGTTCCAGGAAAGGGAGGCCCAGCAGAGGAAGGCACTGCCCTGGGTCCAAATGTCAGACCCCAGGCCTGAATCAGGCTCGGTCAGGGCAGGCAGCGGCCCCCCTCGTGGGCTGAGGCGCAGCAGACCGCAGACAGTGCCGGGATTCAGAGAGGCCAAGAGGGGTCCATGGCTCAGCTCTCGTGTTCTTGGCTGTGTGCTTGGTCCTCTCCAGTAGAAATCCCCCTTAACCCTCCCCGTGGGCCCAGATGACAGGTGTTGCTTCTCCTTAAGGACTAAGAGTCTGAGCCTGGGAGAGACTGAGTGGCTTGTTGTGAGTCCCAAGGAGCAACCAGCCGCCCCACTGCCCAAGGCCCTTTCCTCCCCCAGGCAGTTCCTGTGGAGCTTCCGGCTGCCGGGAGAGGCCCAGAAGATTGACAGGATGATGGAGACCTTCGCCACCCGATACTGTCTCTGCAACCCGGGCGTCTTCCATTCCACAGGTGCCGGGAACTGGGGGGTGGTAGAGGGAGGATGGGACCCGGGCACCATAGCCACCCCATCCCATCAGGCTTCCCCCAGGCACCCAAACCCTACACTGGGGACCCAAATCCTTCTGTGAGCCCTTGCTAAGTGCAAGCTCCTTGGCAGGCCCTGTGTTGGGTGCTTAAAATGCCAGTGGCCCCTGCTGGGTCCTTGGGAGGGAGGCCTGGAAACAATGGCACAGGGTGGCTGGGGCAGCAGCCATGCTGATCAGAGGTGACCTATTTCCCTGCTGTTAAAACAAGTACCACACCATGGGGGAGTTCAACAACAGGAAATGATGGGCTCACTGCTTCAGAGGTTAGAAGACTTGCTTCCTCCTAGGGTCAAAATCTTCAGGCCAGCCAGCAATCCTTGGGGTTCCTTGGCTTTCCCATCACATGGCAAGGCACATGGCGGCATCTTCTTTCTCTTCTGAGTTTCTTTGACTTCCAGCTTCGGACCGTTCCCCATGGCTTCCTATCCCATGTCCAATTTCCTTGCTTATAAGGACGTCAACCATACTGAATGAAGGCCCACCCTCATTCAGATTGGGAATGCCTTAATTAATAACATCATCAAAGATCCTATTCACAAATGGGTTCACATCCTCAGGACAAGGGGTAGGGGTATTATGCCTTTTGTGGGGCCATGATTCAATCCCCAACAAGGAGTCAGCAGGTCTAGGATGGCTTCCCAGCAATGGGGTGTGAACAGGGTTTCAAAGGATGAGTAGGAGTTCTCCAGCAAGTTAAAGGGGAGAAATGGCCTTTTTGGCAGGAGTTTCAGTGTGAGCAAAGGCCCAGAAGCACGAAACAGCCATATTGCAGGATATCGGAGGTAAGGGAACATAGGAGGAAATTAACCAAGGTCAGTCTTAGAGGTTTTTTCCCTGCTCCCCTACTAAAGTGGCCAAATGTCCAAACAGAGATACCCATAGGACAGGGTGGGGGTGGAGCCATCATGACAGGATTGTTCTGGCCTCTTCTTTGTCTATAAATTTATAATTATAGCAACAATAACCAGTTTCATCTCTTGAGCATTTGCTGTGGGCTAAATGCTTTACACATACAAAGTCACCCAATCCTTGCATCAACACTGTGAAGCCAATACTATTCTGTTTTGCTCTTTTGGAGCAGAACACAGACTCAGAGAGGTGAAGTGACTTGTCTATGGACACACAGTAGGAAGTAGTAGAGTCAGGATTCAAACTGACTCCAAGGTGTGCAGTATTAACCACTTTATTCATAGACGTATGTCATCAGGAGCCAGATCAGTGCTTCAATGCCCCTCCAGAGCATCCCCACTTCACAACTCTCCAACCTTGGCTTGGTTTCCTCCAGTGAAGGAGATCTCACTGCCTCATAAAATTGCCTACAGAACCAAAAGTGACTCCCTGGAGCTTCCCCACACAAGTTCTTTGGAGAATGCGAGCCAGTGACCCTGAGCACCACAGGTGCTGCTGCTCCTTACCACCCCACCCCCTCCTATCCAATCCCTTTATCTCCCCTTTGGTTAGCTCAGGACCTGCTCAAGAGTGAACACCTTTCCCTAAAGCACAGAATCCAGAAGAACCCCTACATCAGTTCTGCTGACACCCCTGAGGTGAGAGGTGAACAATACCCCCCAAAGCCCCAGCCTTAGAGAGCCCTCTGCTGGCACCTGGTCCTCCAGAGCCCCGACCACCTAGGGAGGGGTGGGGCCAGGCCACCATCTCTCCCCTTCCAGGGCTTCTTTCCCATCCAGCAGCATGCACTGATGGTGCTCAGGAGACACAGCAAAGCAGAACAAGCATTTCAGCCTCACTGGAAGAGAACCAGGTTCCCGCCCACCTGCTCGTTGCTCTAGCCGAATCTCCTTCCCTTCCCACCACATTGCCCTCCACCGCAAGCTGCTTCACTCCCTCAGGGCTTTTGCATATACTGTTCCCTCTGCCTGGAATGCTCTTCCCCTTGCCTGCCTCTACTGGGTTCTTCCCACCCTTGGCCTGCAGTTTCAGGGCCTCCTCCCAGGCCTGCCCTGCACACACTCATCCTTACTCTCCATCCTTGCACTCTGCTTGCTTCTTAGAGAGCAGTTACCCTATTTTCCTAGTTCTAAATTCATTTGGTGTTTGCTTATTATCTGTCAGCTTCACAGTCTAACCACTGCACAAGGGCAGGGATGAGGTCAGGTCTACTCACAGTGAATCCCCAGCCTGCAACACATAATAGATGCTCAATAAATGTTTGTAGGAAGGAATTTTTAAAGCACTACATTTGAGTCATAGTCCAATTACTTCTTCACTGTGCAAACTTGGGCATGTAACTTAAGCTCCTTATGCCTCAGTTTCCTCATCTATAAAATGGGGGTGGTAACAGTGCCTGCCTCGTAAGGTTGTCATGGGGATATAAAGAGCTTAGCACAGGGCCAGCACCAACCACAACAGGCATCACTGTTAGCACAGGTAGGGTCATGAATATTCTAGAACATGAAGCTACTTCAAAGATAAACCTCCTGATGTCACAGATGGGGAAACCAAGGCTCAGGGATGGGAGGCGCTACCCCAAGGTCAATCAGAGAGTTGGGAACACAGCTGGACTTTCCTGGCTCTGTACCCAGGGCCTAAATATACCACAAAAGCCCCAAAGTGGCAATCACCTCCCTCCCAAACCGTCAGCTAAGCCTCGCTCTCATACACGTGAGCGTCTGAATAATGGAACGGGAGCCCCAGCTCCGCAAGCCCACAATACCAGCAAGATTACAAAGCAGCGCGTGATTAAGCCCTGAGAGTGTTGCCAACAATAAGTGTTCTCCAAGTTCCGAGGAGGCAAAAAACAGAGTGGGCAGGAGGGCTGGGAGGGCCCTGGGCGGGGGGGGGCCCGGGCTGGAGCTGAAAGAGAAAGAGGGATTAAAGAGCTAGAACAGAGAAGAGGGGGCGGGCCCGGCAGGGGTCCCCCCACCCACCCCCATGTGAGCAGAGGTGCAGGGCTGGGCAGGCAGCCAGGGCTCTCGGGAAGGCTGTGACCAGGGCAGGCTGTTTGGAGTGGGCAGTTAAGCGAGGAGTGGGGTGGGGGGACAGTGAGGAGGCGCGAGGCGGGAAGGAGGGACGATGGCCAGGACCGTGACCCGCTGTCCCACCCCACAGACACCTGCTACGTCCTGTCCTTCTCCATCATCATGCTCAACACCAGCCTCCACAACCCCAGCGTGCGGGACAAGCCACCCTTTGAGCGCTTTGTGTCCATGAACCGCGGCATCAACGACGGCAGCGACCTGCCGGAGGAACAGCTGCGGGTAAGAGGGTGCGGCCCTGGGCACCCCCGAGGGGCCTGTCCTAACAGGGGCCACTTAGCTGTACTTCCCAAGGGGGGGCCTCCTGAGACGGACCTCAGGAACCCGTGCTGAGACGGGCCACCCTGAGAAGCGTGTCCTGAGACACCACCGCCAGAGAAGGCCATCTGTCACAGAAAAGCCACCACAGGAGAGGTTGGGCCTGAGATGACCGTCCCAAGAGTGAACTCAGCCTTGAGAGGAATGTCCAGGGATAGACCCCCCAGGAGGTGCCCTGGGGGACCTCTCACAGTCCAGGACTATTTCTTGGAATCCGGGGTTCTTAATCTCTCAGCGTGATGTTGCTAGGAAAGTCCTGTTTCTGTGCTCAAACGCCTCCTTCCTCTAGAGGGGAGGAAATTACGGTCCTCTGCAAGGCACACGTTAGCCATGGCAAAGCCAAGAGAATGCAGGCCTCCTGCCTCCCTGTCAAACACCTCCACCCCCAGCACAGTGTACCAGGCACAGGGACCCAGGGGTGAATCAAGCACAGCCCCTGACCAAGTTCAGGGTTTGGTGGGGAGATGAAGTCAGTGAGAATAACCAGTGCCACATGGTTCTTGTTTACTGACTAGGAGACATGGAAGCCATTGCTGAGGGAAGGGTGGCATCCTGGAAGACACCACAGAGGAGGTGACTTTTGAACTAGGCCTTGAAGGTTAAGTGGGAGTTTTCCCAGAGGAGAAGCAGGGAGAGTACATTCTAGAAAGAGGAAGCTGCCAGAACCCAGGCCTGGCCTGGCTGGGAAAAGGAGAGGCATTGAGTGGGGTTGGCTGCAGACTGTGATGGGTGGCAAGGTGGGGCCGGGAGTGTCCAGGGCTTCGAATAACAACCCCAGGAGTTTGTCTTATTTCCCACGGGCAACACAGAGTCAGGAGAAGTTTCTAAACATGGAGGAGAGAGATTCAGAGCCTGGCTTAGCAAAAGTGATTTGCTGACTCATTTCAAGGACTAGAGATCCCCCAGCACTAAACAGAGCTTCAATCCCTGTCCTGGTCAGGGCGAAACTTAGCACCCCGCAGTCTCCCGTCTCTGTGATCTGGGTGGAGCGGGTGTCTTGGAAGATTCTGGTAGCCCCGGGGGTCTGAGATCTGCAGCATCCTTTGCCTATTGCTGCTTTGGACTCTAGAGGACAGAGGTCATTGGGGTCTACTACATAGGATAAGGGCCAAATCCCGTGTCATCCCATCTGCCTTCCAAGTAACCATGGAGAATGCTCACCGGAGCCTGGAGCCCCTTTGCTCAACGGGGACAATGGGGACAATAAAACCTGCAGCTCAGAGCTGCTGTGGGTTGTAATTAAAAAAAAAAAGTAAAGGGCACAGCTTCTGCCAGGCACATAGTTCAGGCTCTAAATGGTGGTTTATGTCGCCATTAAGAAGAATTAATTAAAAAAAAAAAAAAACAGCACTTAGTAAAATGCCTGAAACATAAAAGGCTTATTGGCAACTCATCTCATTTTTTGGCTTCTCAAGGCCCAAAGCTGGGCACACCTCGTCTGGCAGGTAATGAGTTAATTACATCTCCCAGGGACCTCCATTATTGTCATCAGCCCCCAGGGAGCCTTCCTAGGCAGCTGTCTTCTTAGGCTTTTTTTTTCCCCAATTCAAGTCTTTCGTTAATAATAATGCTGCTGGGCTTGTGTAGAGCTTGTAACTTTCTTCTCCTAGGGCTTTGGGGTCTATTATCTCAATTTAGCTTCCATATCTGCCTGGGGGGTCGTCGGGAAGGGTTTATTATCCTCTCCAGCTGCCAAGAGAGGTAGGCACAGGGTAGGGAAAAGAAAAGAACGCCAGAGGCAGCATGCAGCCAAGTCCCTGCCACGGTGCTCAGGCTGTGTGACATTAGGTAAGGGGCTTGACCTCTCTGAGCACCAGCCAGTACCAGTTCATAAAATTAGTTTAGAAATATAAGGCCAAGTGTCCGGTGTCACAGGAGTGGCCAGTCAATCCAGCAGCTTCCCGGCAGCTTCTCAAAGAGAGTCGTACAGTGCTGGCCTGAGCTGTTTTAAGTGTGTCGCTGCTGTGGATTTGGGGGCACTGTCACCCCTTCTCTGGGCCTCATTTTTCACATATGTAAAGCCAAGACTCAGCTTGAAGCATGCCCAGATACTCACAATTAATCATTTTGCTGAAGGATTCCTTGTGAAGTGACTACAGCTTGGCCCTGCTTTTAAATTGAAGGACTCAATTCCAGAAAATCACAATTGCATGGCTACATTGCCTAAGGGAGCATGCCTTGGGAGTAGGGCCCGGCAGGTTGAGCCGCTGCAGGCTAGTCATCCAGGTGGGGACAGGGCAGAGTGCCTGCAGGGCTGCAATGAATGGTCAGGGTCTAGGCTCTTGGGGACTCCAATCCCAGTCCACCCTGGGACCCTGTGGCCCTGGGCGTGAGCCTCTCTTTCCTTATCTGCAAAGTGGGCTAATAATGCTGCCTTCAGATTGTTTTCCTGAGAAGCAGGTGAAGGGAACCTGGAGCCCTGGCATTTGACCTGTACCTGGAAAACACTGAGTGGGAGAGCGTGGAGACCCTCACCCTAAGGGATGCTGGGAGGAATTGGGGGCTAGTGGGGAGGAGTGGAAGGAAGAGAGGGGACAAGAAGGGAGGAGGGGTTCTCCACCCTCCCTGAGGCCTGGGCAAGGGCATCGTCTCCCAGCCCAGGGCGTCCTGCTGTAGGCAGCCCCAGCCCACCTGCCCTCGTTGCAGCTTCTCTGCTGGTTTACATAAACCAGCTCCTCTACCCAACAGCTCAGGGAGAGCAGGCAAAGAAAGGGGGGTTAGCGGGGTCCCCTGCCCCCTCATCCCTGCCCCATCACTCACGCAGGTGCATGAGTATGCACATGCTGCCCCTCCAAGGAAACTTGGGAATCCACCTCTAACAAGAATAGTGGGATCAGAAGACAGACCCCAAAGGGCTAGCTCCTACCATACAAGGGTGCCCTGCTGTCCAAGTGGGCTTCAGGCCCTCTGTCCGCCCCTCCACTGACATCTGACCACCCTCCCAGGGCTCACAACTGGTCCTCCCAGAGTGAGCTGAGCAAGAGGGACAGAAAGGCTCCTTAATAGGGAGCACGAATCACAAGTGACATCCATCCAGGTATTCTCCCCCAGAGCCGGGGACAGGGTCTGGGAGAGCGAGCCCCTGAGACTCTGATTTTAATGGGCTGAGTTGGGTTGTGCATCTCTAGCCCCAAGCACCTTGGTGGAGGGAGGCAGGGTGGTGTAAACCTGATCAGAACACTGGGGAAGACAGTCGGTTATCAGTGCTGACCACGGCCGGCTCAGCTCTAAGCACCTTATGTTTTCATTAAGTCCTCCTGACAGCCGTAGGCAGCAGGTACTGTCTTTTATAGCCAGGGTCAAGAAGAGATAGCTGGCCGGGGAACTCAGAGTTTGTGAAGAGTCTAGATTCTAACCCATGTCTGTTTGGCTCTAGAGCCCTGCACTCTGCAGAGACCAGAGGGCAAGATTTGGGGACAGACAACTCACTGTTTTCCCAGCTATCAGCTACCTCCTGGCTAGGGGAGTCTCGGCTCATGTCACTGAAAGATCAAGGATCTATTTGGCTTCAGGCAGGTTGGCTGCAGGCTTAGCTAGATCCCGAATCCCGTGGCATCAGGACTCAGCTCCCCTCCTCTCCACCACTCCCTCTCCCCAAGGGGTAGCCAAGTTGGCTCAGGAAGCCCCAGCCTTCCTTCTTGCTTAGCAGCCCTCTTTCTGAGCAGTTCAAACCAAAGTCCCAGAATTAAGTCCTATTGGCTGGCTGGGGTCACATGTCCCTCCCTGAGCCAATCATTGGGGTCAGCAAGAGGAACTGCTCTGACTGGCCATTAATCCCCCCACACCCCATCTGTCCCCCCCCACCCCCACCCCAGCAAACTGGACAGAAAGTAGGGGACAGGTGAGTCTCCAAAGGAAAACCAAGGATGGGGGTGTGGATGCGGGGCCAGCAGAGATAGGGTAAGGTGGCCACTGTATTTCTGTTCCTGCCCA
Source organism: Tamandua tetradactyla (assembly GCF_023851605.1). Classification (NCBI taxonomy): domain Eukaryota; kingdom Metazoa; phylum Chordata; class Mammalia; order Pilosa; family Myrmecophagidae; genus Tamandua; species Tamandua tetradactyla. The sequence goes on from NC_135333.1 coordinate 29,635,221, forward strand.
CCCTGCCTGGAGGTAAGAGCCTGGCCCAGTGGTTTGGTGGGGGCTGGTGCAGGGTGGTTTTTAACAGGAGAGGCTGATGTTTATAAGGTACAGGAAATGTGGGTGGACTGATAAAGCAACCGCAGAAACTGCCGGCTCCCCCTGTGGGTTTTGTGGGGCCCCCAGTCCCCTTGTCTGCCACCCTGCCCACCCCCTCGGGCCCTCCAAATATTTGTCTGCACCGACAGCTCCGCAGGAGGGGCCTTCCGGACACAGGCCCTGGTTCGAACAGCCACACCCCCTGGGAGTTCCCAGGGCTTAGCCAAGCCGGAGGGAGGGCACCAGGGTTTCTCCAGCTGCCCAGGGGCGTGGGGAGACAGGAGGTAGGAGCTGCAAAAATGGGAAACTGGTCCCTGCTTTTGCCAGCCCACAGACCGCTACAGTCAGGGCTGAGCCCCTGCTCTCCGGAATCCACAGGCAGAAGATATGCTTCAGACCCCACCTCTGCCAAGCCCAGGGAAACCTGCTCCGGGCCTGCACCCCACCCCACCCCCGCCCCCGCCCTGGACTCCTGAGCTCAGAATGGCCTTTAAAAAACCAACAAATACCATCTCTAAAACGCTGGGAGATCAGGCAATACTTATGAAATTTTCCTTTTAAACTTTCAAGGGAACAGTCTGAAAAGCAGTGCGCACGTATATAACAAGGGAAAATGATTTAATTCTCTTAGCAATGGTGACACTATGTTGTGTCTGGTTTTAATAAGCAGAAATAGACAGTATTGAATCTGTTTTTCCAAACACTTGGAAATCTTGGCAGGTCGTTCTAGACTTGGTTGGGGGGATTCAAAAGACACAGCCACGATCCAGCACTGACATCTCTGACTGGCCTGCAGGGAGATCCCAGCTCTGGTACGCATGCCTCCAGTGATAAGGACCTCATTACCCTACAAGATTGTCCTTTCTGGTTTTTAGCAGCTCTAACTACTAGAAAGTTCTCCATGGAAAACTGAAATCTGTTCCCCACCCCCACTATTGGAGTCCGCTGGGAACAGGTTATTTCCCTCTGCTGAGGAGAGGGGCCTGGGGATGGGAGGTCAGCACCCCACCTCTCAGTCTCTCCTTCAGCGGGGCCTCTGAACACAGGGCAGCCAAGCCCCATCTTCCCGGCAGCTCCCCTGGACAAGCCCTGTTTATCTGCCCCCCTTCCCCCTTGGGCATTGCCCAAGGAGGCCCTGACTCTGGCTTCTGTGACCCAGCGTATGCATGTGTGTGCATGCTTGTATGTGTGTGTGTGCATGCTTGTATGTGTGCATGTGCACTTGTGCACGCCCAGGTGAGCATGTACGATGAGGCAGCGGTCCTAGCCTCGAGACCCATGCTCGTGTCTCAGCACAAGGATGACATTCTCTAGCTCACTCACCTGGTCTGTTTGAGTAGCACTGGGTGGTCAGGTGGAGGTGGGGCGTGTGCTCCCTTCTCCTACCTTCACCTTGACATGTAGGAGGGGAGGGGCTTCTGGCCTCAGTGTCATCCGTTTACTCCCCCCAAGAGGTCAGTGTGGTTCTCTCTGTTTCTCAGGATGTGGCAGCTCAGAGAGACCGAGGGAGCTGCCCACAGTCACAGAGCCGCTCAGTGGTGGACGGGGTTTTAACCCCTGGGGTTTTCCTGCAGGAGGAAACTTCATCCTCTCAGACAGCAAACAGTTGCCCCCTGCTGTGGGCCAGGCCCCGGGGTGTGAGGCCCAGGCCCGCCCCAAGGAGCCCTGCCTGGCCTAGTAGAGGAGGTCCGCCCTGAACAAGGGAACCCATGTCAGAGCACTGGCAAACGAGGAGCAGCCACGCACATGTCTGCCAGCTTGGCCTCTCCGAGGGGCTGACCCTCGCTGGCTCTCCCCTACAGTAGCATGTGGCCTGGGGCAGGGAGGCATGACACTGGGGGTGGGCAAGGCCAAGCCCAGGGTGGGAGAGGGACCACCAAGTAAGCCAGGGGCACCGGGGAGGGTTTCCCAAGAGGGGCCCGAGACCCACCAGGAGCTAACGGGACGAGAGAGTTTGCCCGGACGTGGAAGGGCTTGCCTGAGGCCACAGAGATCAGATCCTAAACTTGGGGTGGACAGCACAGCAGGGTCTCTCCCTCCCTTCCCTCGGGCAGCACCTCTTCGACAGCATCAAGAGTGAGCCCTTCTCCATCCCGGAGGACGACGGCAATGACCTCACCCACACCTTCTTCAACCCGGACCGCGAGGGCTGGCTGCTCAAGCTGGGTGAGGGCCCCACGGCACGCGCCTGCCCGCACACCGCTGGCACACGTGGAGGCACTGGCATACCCGCACACACGGGCCGACACGGTCATGGACACATGCACTGGCACGCCTGCACAAGCGGGTGCATGGCTGGCACACACGTGCTGACATGCCTGCGTGCGAGGGCACACACACTGACACACCTGCACACAAAGGCACATGTGCAGACACACACACACAGACTCATGGGCAGCTTCAAGGGTAGAGGCGGGCGGCTACAGGTCTCCCATGCCCAGTGCAGCACTCCGTCCCACCCATCCATCCGTCTGTCCTGGGAATAGGGGTGGCAGCTTGGGAGCAAAAGCCGAGCTGGAATGGGGGGAGAGACAGACAGACCTGCTACGCTGTCTTGGTGGGAGCTGCCACCACACGCCAGGTGCAGGCAATGTGTGGCAGAATGTGGCTTGGGGGTGAATTCTCTGAAGACAGCTAGGGAACCAGGAGGGCTTCTGCCCTGCAGAGGTGCTGGGGGTGGGCAGCATGGGGGTGGGCGCTGCAGCTGTGGCCACCGCAGAGCCTGGCGGGGGAACCACAGGGCCCTGCCATCTGCCTTCCCAGCAGCCTCCCCAGCAGTGGTGGTTCAGCGGGGGGCCGTGGCCTGCGGAGGCAAGCGAGAATGGATACCCCCCAGATGCCCGTCCAAGCCCTCCACGTCTCATGCCCACATCCCAGTCTGTCCCTCTCCTACTGGCTGCTTGGCCTCCATTTCTGCCCTCACCAGCTCTTCTCATCCTGACTCAGGGAGGAGAGGGGCCTCTGGAGTTGCACAGCCCTGGTCATGTTCCTTGGCCTCAGTTTTCATAGTTGGAAAATGGGGATCAGAATTTCTGGGAGGGTTCAGTGTGCAGAAAAATGGCTAATAATTTGGGCTCTGGAGTCCATGCTGGGGTTAGAATCTCAGCTCTGCTGTGGGTCCTTGGGCAGGTGTCTTAGCCTCTCTGTGCCTTGATTTGCTCATCTGTAAAATGGGGCTAATAACAGCCCCTTCCTCATTAATGAATAAATACTTGTAAGAAAGTTCTAGAAGAGTGCCAGGCAGCATGGCCGTGGGTGAACCAGGGTGCTGATGGCAGGAAACTGCAGGGAACGGCAAGAGCCATCCCTGAGACCTAGTCACAGAGGAACCTCGAACCCTGGTCATGTGTCTCAGGGGAGCCTGGGGTGATGGGATCTGTGAAGATATTCGATGGGAGAGGAAAGGTAGGGGCCAGGCTAGGGGCTCAGGGACTCAGGTGGGGCCCAGGGGGAACCATTCAGGGCCCCACTTGTCCATGGAGGGCAGGAGTCGGTGGCCCGTGGAGGGGCAGGGCCTGATGGAACTGCCCTCTTGGCCCCTCGCAGGGGGCCGTGTGAAGACGTGGAAACGGCGCTGGTTCATCCTGACAGACAACTGCCTCTACTACTTTGAGTTCACCACCGTAAGCTGGGGTCCCTCTGCCCCTCCCCACCCAGCCCCCTTTCCACCTCCCACCACAGCAGTCAACTAGTAGAACTTGATCCCCTCTGAGATAATTCAGCTCACCTCCATGCCCAATTTACAGATGGGGAAACAGAGGTACAAAGGGGTGGAGGGACCGGGGCAAGGTCTAAGGCAGAGCCAGGGCTTAAAGTCAGGCTCCTAACGCCCAGCCAGTGCCCTCCACACACCGCTCCCCTCCCCTCGACTGGGGCTGGACAGGGTCTGGGAAGATGTGCTCACCACTCCTTGGGGTTGGGGAGCCTCACAAGTTCCTGCCCTTGGCCTCTGGTTTCCATTTGCTGGCCCTGACCTTCCTCCCCTTTCCCTGCAGGACAAGGAGCCGCGGGGGATCATACCCCTGGAGAACCTCTCAGTCCAGAAGGTCGATGACCCCAAGAAGCCAGTATGTGTTGAGGTTTGGGGGATCCTGAGGCCAGAACTGCTGGGGGGTTCCTAAACCAGAGTGAGAGGAGAGGGCACTGGGCAGGGCTCTCCAGGGTCCAGGCCGCGGCCATCCCCATCTCTGTGTGGATCAGTATTGCCCTCCCTCTCCCACTTGGAGCTGCAGACCCTGGGGCCAAGCCAGTGTCATCAAAAGGGCCCGATTTCAGTTGTCACATGGAGCCTCACTCTGACACGGGCTGGGTGACCCCAAGTAAGCCACTGCCCCTCTCTGAACTCCAGTTTCCCCATCCGTCGAGGTGGATTTTAGGGAGGTGGTGGATGGATCTGGAGCATAATGAGGGCTCAGTGTGGGAGCAGCTTTTCTTAGAAACAGGCCTGTTGGGGGCAGGGTGTGCCCTGCTGGATAGGGACACCTGCTGCTTGTCTGAGCCCCGGTCTCACCCAAGTGTCTCAGCCTCCAGGAGCCTCAGGGAGAAGCCAGCCCAGCCGCCCTCTCCTCCCACCCCCGCCCTGCCCTCACTGGCCACCTCCCCACAGTTCTGCCTGGAGCTTTACAACCCCAGCTGCCGAGGCCAGAAGATAAAGGCCTGCAAGACAGATGGCGACGGCAAGGTGGTGGAGGGCAAGCACGAGTCCTACCGGATCTCGGCCTCCAGTGCCGAGGAGCGGGACCAGTGGATCGAGGCCATACGGTAAGGCCTTGTCTGTAATCAGCTCTGAGATATCCCTCTTGCTCCAGCGTGCAAATGCTTCCGTCTGGCACGGTGGCAGCCCTGGAACTCATGGGAGTGAGGCACTAACTTTTGTGGGGCTATTTGGAAGATCAAGAGAGATGGCGTGTGCAGCTCTTTGCACAGCGCCTGGCACAGGCTGCCGCCAGCGTCAGGATCCCAAGTGACCCTGGGAAGGACTGCACTTGGCAGAGGGGGAGGGCAGGGCAGAGACAAGAAGGCCAGGTAATGGGTGGCCTACTTGGAAGGCATTGCCAAGCCCTAGGGAGCTGGTGCTGAGCAGTGTGGGGCCGGCCAGTGGGAGATGCGGCTGCCGAGGATGGCCAGGCCTTGGTCGCCATGGCAACAAGGTTAGGTTTCTCCTGGGGGCAATGGGGAGCCAGAGACTAGCAAGCAGGGAGAGGTACAGTCAGGTGAGGAAAAAAACGGCCACGATGTAGGGGCTGATTTTGACATGCCAACAATGGGCAATGGAGGGACAGATGTTGTCACCACAATCCAGGGGAGAGATGGAAGGGTCTAAAGTAAGGAAGAGATGGGGATGGGAGGGTAAATGCACATGGCGAGAGCATCCACCCTTGCAGGGCTTGACTTTGCACAGCCTGGTTCTCTGGGCACCGTGATCCCCATGGGGGTTCTGCGGCCAAGAAAGTGCAGTCCAGAGAGGGGGAGTAACCTACACAGAGTCATACAGCCAGGCGCTGGTGACTGGACTCCAGGCCAGGGCCCGTTCCTGCTCCCAGGGCTGTGGGGACGTGCGGGAACGCTGGAGGGACTTGGCGAGGCAGAGCTGTCAGGTGTGGGCAGCTGGGAGACTGGAGGATGGGCGGCAGCTGTTCCAGCCCAGGTGAGGACCCTCCATTGGCAGGACCCACAGGGGCTGGCAGTATGTTTGATCTGGGGGTTGGAGGAGAGAGAGGGTCAGAGGGACACAGCCAAGGGGAGCAGGAGGTGGTTAGGGAAAAATGTCAAGCAGGCACGGGCCTTGGCTCTGGGCCCATGGAGACTCCTGCGCGAGCGTGCATCCTGGTGACTGGAGAGAGACACGGATGTGGTTGCTGGCTGGGGGCCCTGGCCAGGGACACTCAGCCCCATCCTCACTGCCATTTCACAGATGAGGAAACTGAGGCCCCAGAGAGGAGAAGGGATTTGCCGGGGCTGCACAGTCAGGGAGAGGCGGAGCCTGCGGGGCTGCTGGCTCCCTTCCCTTTCCACCTCCTTCCAAGAGTCCCTGCTGGGAGCCAGGAAAGGGGGTCCAGCAACACCTGCGGGCAGAGCTCCGGAAGCTCTCAGCTCCCAATGCAGCCACTGGTCTCACCCTCTCCAGCCCTGCCCATGGGATTCCGAAGTCCCACAAGGCCGGGCTCAGCCTGGCTGCGTCTTTGCTGGGGTCATCTGGCCAGCTGCCCTGGAATGAGACCCCTTGGCCCAGCAGCCCAGCCTTGAGTCTTCTCTCCTCGTCTCCTTTCAGAGCGAGCGTCACGTGTGTCCCCTTCTACGACCTGGTGTCTGCCCGGAAGAAGAAGATCGGCAGCAGGCAGTGAGCTTCCGCGCAGGTGGCGCTGGAGACCTGGCGCCCTGGGAACCCCCCCTCACTCTCAGGGCACCCTCTCCTGGCCCACGGACATCATCACACTCCCCCACGCCCTTGAGCTGACAGTGGGGTGTGGTTGGGGTTACAGAGTACAGGAGGGTCTGGGTGGGAGGAGCCCTAAGGGCTGAGAGCCCGGCAGGGGAAAGCTCCCAGCCCCTGCCCCGAGTCCACTACAGTTGAGGGTGAAGAGAGTAGCCAAGAAGCCAGCCCCGGAGCTCAGCATCCTGGCCTCTGTCTCGGCCTCAGTTTCCTGGTCTGGGGAATGGGGCATCACATTCTGAAATGCCGTCAGTCCTCAAAGGGGGAGTTTGGGGTCCTTGGGCACCTCCTGCCCTCCGCGAGGCTGCCTCCTTCGCCTCAGGGGCCTCCGCGGGCCCCTGCCCTGTGCCCAGCCGCCCAAGCAGGGCCCACCATGCACACAGCGCAGCCCGTGGATAGGAGCCCTGGGAGATCCCAGGAGAGCTGGGCAGGAGCCCAGAGCCCGCAGATTCAGTTTCCCCTTCGTCCCAGCGCCGCATGGCCTCGACCGAGTCACCCTCCTTCTCTGGTTCTTGGTAGAATGAGGTGTTTGGGATAGAACGGTCCTGGCCCCTTCTAGCCCTCAGCCCCCAGCGACAGCTGGCACAGCCCCAGTGAGCTGGCTGGCCTCCCTCCCCTGGGGCCTGCGTCCCAACAGAGGGCCCACATTACACTGGGAGTCTCCCCGAGCTTCCAGTTGAGTCTCCTGCCCATGTTTACCGAGCTAGGGGGGTCCCCAGAGTGGAGACTGTTGGGAAGACAAGAGCAGAAGTGGGCTCCACCCTCAAGGATGTTCATTAGAGGAAGAGGGGCAGATGGGACCGCTCCTGGGAATGGCAGAGAGTGTCCCAGATACTTGGACTCAAGCAAGACTTGTCATATGACCAAGAGACCAAGAGAGCTGTGTGGGCTGTGGTTATCAGGAGGGCTGCCTGGAGGCGGTGGCCAAGCCGATAAGTGACACACAGCTCATGCTCAGAGAGGCAGAGACTTGGATCCACCTTCCCTGCTGGACTGCTGACTGGGGCCCTGCAGCAGTGAGGGGCAGCCCCCACCCCAGCATTCTGAGACCCTCTGCAGCGGCACCATCGCAGTAGAGCTGCCTTCCCAGCATCGCAGGTGTCACTGTCTCTGGGGAGGCCCCCGCCTGGGGGAGGATTCCACAAACAGGCTTCTTCCCAGAAGCGCATCTCACCCCCTCACACTGGCTCCTGGAGGGAAATTCCTTGGCAGGGTAACAGGAAACGGGGTTGCCTCTGCCCCACTGCCAGCCTAAGTGGGCGAGCAGGAGCAAGATGGATTCCCGGGGAGGAACGGAAGCTTGCCTGGCAAGCTGTCCTCCCCCACCCCACCCCCACGCATTTCCGTGGGGTTGAACACCTCAAGGGTAGAGTAGCTGCTTTGTGAGGTGGTGAGATCACTGTCTCTGGAGGTATGCAAACACCTGGTAGTGATATTGCAATGGATGTCTGTAGGAAGAGACCTTGCTGGATATCTGAGGACTTCTGCAGACCCCATGTCTGCTGTGAGCTGAGCTCCACCTCTGCCACCCACTCTGGCCCATGAAGGGGCAGCCTAGGCTGGTGGAAAGAGCACTGGGCTGGGAGTCAGGAGACCTGAGGTCCTCTCCTGCCTCTGGAACATACTGGCTGTGTTACCTTTTTCTACTCCCTTTCCCTCTCTGGCCCTCAGCTTCCTCCTCTGTCACTGAGGGGGAAGAATCAGTGGTTTTACAGGTGTGAGTGGTCTGTTTTCACTCAGGGTTGAGGAAAAAGCTCATAGCCCAACTCACCACTGGCTCTGTCTTCTCTGTGACTGTGTCTGCCGTCCCTGACCCCACCCTGACCCTTCGCCCCCTTCCCTTTCCCAGCTGAGGGCAGAAAGGCCAGACAGGGCAGGGTGGCACTCAGAGGGCCCTGGAACTTCATCCTCAGGGATGTTGGGGCTGACACGCTAGACAGGAGAAGTCCCCAGTGGCTGGGCCCCTGGGACTGCCAAGCCCAGCGAAAGGCAAAATAACTTACTAACAGACAGCAGTGTCCAAAGATGGAAAGAACTGCTGCCTTGTGAGACGAGAAATAAGCCCCTCATCACTGGAGTTGTGCAAGCGCAGGCAGGCTTAAATGATCATTTGCACTTGAATCTGATGATTTTCATTTATTTGTACTTGTAAGAAATATTTACTAAGTGCCTGCCGTGGGCCAGGCAGTTCTGGGAACTGGTGAAAGGAGACAGCATCCCTGCCCACTCAGAGCTTACATGTTGATGGTCCTGAATTCTAGGAGTCGAGGCAGTCATTGATTGATGTGTAGGGCACCCTAATGCAGGCCCCTGCCTAAAGTGCCAGCACTGGAGTCACCCCTTGAAGACCCTGAGGAGCCTAAGCGACCAACGTCGCCATGTGTTCTTTCATTCAGCCTGTCCTAATCCAGCCCCAGACGACCAGGACTGAGACAAGGAGGCAGGTGCAGACACCCAGCCACAGCCCAGGGTGGCAGGTGCTGTAACAGAGGGCAGAGGGGCCCGGGAAGGGCTTAGGCACCCACCTGAGAGAGGAGGGCCTGGCAGCAATGCGGATCTTGGTGGGAAGGCTCTGGCTCATGGCCTCACGCCCCCTGCTCCCCTCCCCAGGGAAGCCTGCACCCAGCTTTCCACCATCCTGCCACTCCTCGTTCTGGGCAGCAGGGGGCGCCCATCACACGTGGATGAGAAGTTCTGATCAGAGGCTCCCAGCCAGGACAGAGCCTCAGTCCCCCTGGGCACCCTGCAGGGATGGGGGACTCATGTGGTCTCTTTGGGCCTACAGGCTTGAGCACTCCAACAGACTCCCAGAGGGGAGGGAGCACTGATGGGAAGGGGCTTCCCTCCCCCTCCCGCAGGATACAGCCACCCCCCCACCCCCCCACCCCCGCTCAGCCTGGGGTCAGGATATTCCCACTCACCCACTTTCTGGTGGGACCCTGAGCTAGTCGCTTGCCCTCTCTGGGTGTTATTTTCCTCCTTGAGGGGTTAGGCCAGGTGATTTCCACAGCACAAATCTTTAACTGGGATTTCCGTGTGCCAAGGCATCTCAGTCAAGGGTACAGCCCAGCCACTGCCCTGGAGGGTAGGGGTTGGAGCATATGCAGAGAAGAAAGGACACTTACTGCAAGAAGCCACAGGGGGGCAATAGTGAGAGCCTTTCTCTACCATTTACCCCTGTGTTTTAAGCCCACTGAGCCTCAGTTTCCCATCAATAAAGAGGGGATAATGAAATACCTGCAAAGTGCTTAGAACAGTGCTGGGCCCTCCCTCAGGGCTCTATGCTTACTACTACGTACTGTGTTCTTGCTTTAGGGGATACAAAGCAGGCTGGGACCACTGGGGGAAGAAAGGTTCATGTTGGGGGCAGTGCAAAGATCTGGGAAGGTTTCTTGAAAGAGGTGCTCACAAAAGATGAGCAAAGTGGAGGCCTGAGCCTTCCAGCCAGAGGGTCCAGCAGAAGCCAAGTCAAGGATGCAGGACAGGGCAAGGTACTTCTGGGATTCCTGCGCCCCTCTCTCTCCCCACAAGCCAAAAGCAAGGCCACAGTGGGTCAAGAGGATGCACGATCCAGGGAGGCCAGACCCTGGCAGGGGCTGAGCTTCGGGTACAGTGCTGTCATCCCCTGAGTCTCCAAGGCTGCTGCAGCTCTGACTGTGTGATGCTGTGACTGGGGATCCAGTAAAGCTCTCTGCTGCTGAACGGAGCCATCCCAGCAGGAAGCAGAGACAAGCATAGCACGGGATGCCCTGGGGTGGAGCAGGAGAGGGCTAAGGGGACCACTGCCAGGCTCCTGGGCGGCAGACCCACCTCCCTCCTGGGGCCTAGTAACCTGCAGCTGGCACTAGGGCCCTGTACCTGGGACGCTGAGGGGAGGGGGAGGTAGCAGAAGACCTGGCGCATCCAGGAGCCCAGCGGCAGGTGTGAGAGACCTGGAGAAATTGACTTATTAGAGACGATGAAAGGAGCTAAATATGTTTGCCGGGCTCAGCGATGACTCAGGCTTTCCCCAGGGTCCGCCAAGTGTGAGCATCAAAGAATCATAGACAAGCCTCCACCTCCACCACAGCTTGCCAGCCTTGAGCCCGGAAGGACCACCTCGAGAGGGTCCTGAGGGCTTGGCCTCCGGCCTGAATGCCCCGCTGCCACCCACCCACCCCTGCCCCTGCCAGACCTCAGTCAAGGCGGCTGGACAGCAAAGAGGGGTGGAGACATAACTGGGTCAAAACCCGGGTCTTGCCAAGATGCTGTGTGACCTCGGACAAGTGCCTGACCCTCTCTGGACCCACACCAAGCTGGGGTGTGGAATTTAACGTGGGCATGTTCAGCAGACGTGACTCCCCCTTCCCCCACCCCACACCGAGCCAGGGCCCACCTCTCCCTCCAGCCTGGCAGTGTCGTTCCCACCCATTCATCTTCCTCGAGATACCAGTGAGCACAACAGCCACGTCTGCCGCTAACTACCAACTTCACTCCAGGAGAAAAGCCAGACTCCAGGGGCCTCGCTGGGGGACAGCCCACTCTTGGGACCAGGCTGAAGCTGGGCTCCAGGAGAAACAAGATGAATCAGAGGCGACTGCAGGCCGGAGGCAGGGGAGCCAGAGGAGGGAGGAAGGAGGTCCTCGGGCAGCAAGGACATAGGGGCTGAAAGGGGGATGTGAGAGGGGAGCTGGGTGCTGGGAGGAGCTGGGGTGTGGGGAGGCATCTGACAGGTGGAGTGTATGGGGCGTGGGAGAGCTGGGCCCCTCAGCTTCTCCTACCCCATCAGTGCAGGGAGGAGCTGAGGCAGGAGTGCAGGAAGGTGCTGCCACTTTTGCTCCCAAAGGAGCTGTTTAACCTCAGCAGTCACCCTTTGTTTTCTCCTAGCAGCTGGTGGCCCTCAAAGCCAGCCCGTCAGGAGCCAGTGCTGCAAATCTAACCTGCACCCCTCCTCACCGCCATGCCCAGCATCAATATGTCACAGCCGAAGCCACTAATTACAAGCATGAGCTAGGCAGACAATGTGCCTTCCAACATCCCAAAGCTCTCCAAAGGGGGTACTTTACCGATATGGGCTCTAAGACTCACAGACAACATGGGACCCAACTAGCAGGGCTGGAGCCAGGTGGAGCCAAGACTTTCTGGCTTGCAGACCCATATAGATTTAGGGTGGCCACAAATCCACCATCAGGCTGGGTCCCTTCTGAGAGTGCCGGAATGCTGGATGGGAGAGGACACCGGGCCAGTAGGAATAAACCAAGGCTGCCCTAGGCACCCCAAGGCACCCTAGAGATCAGACATGTTTACAAGAAACCCAGCAAGAAAGCAAGGTCAAAGGAGATGTCCAGGCTGTGGCCCTGTGACCTGGAAGGGATGAGACTCAAAGCTGCTTGGTCCTGGAGAAGCACAGGGCAGCTGTTTCACCCGAGGCAGACTGGGCTCCAGGCCTCTACCACCTCCCAATTCCAAAGAACTCTCTCCTTTAGAAGTATCCCCAAGTCCTGCCCCAAAGCAAAGTCACGTGGCCTGACAGTGAATGTGATGAGCCTGGTCAACCCACAAGCCTTCAGCAAATAGTAGCTGCCACAAGTGTTTTCTTGATGGGGTCTCCCTTGGGGAAATGAGAACAAAGGGTCTGGACAGAACCACCCTAGGTACCAGGTACCACCCATCCCATCCTTCAAGACCCATCGAACTGCCTCTCCTACAGGAAGCCCTCCCTGACCACCCAGCCCCCACGGCTCTTTCAAGACTCCAGAAGTTGCAGAATAACAGGGTGTCTTAGCCACAGAACCTCTGAAGGAGACTCAGCACCTGGTTTTATCCCATCCCAAAGTACTTATATTTTAGACCTTGGGTGACCTGATTTCATGGTTTGGGGCTGCCATGCTCGAGGGAGGGGGGTCGGCTTTGGTTCTGCTCCTGGACTGGAGCTCCCCCAAGCCCACCAGCCTCCTCATCTCTCTGCTTCCACACTGGGACCTCCAGCCCCATCTGGGAGTGCCTCGACCTATACAAGCATCCTTCCTCTTCCTTCCCAAGGAAACTGAGGCTCACAGAGGTTAAGGGGTGTGCCCAGGTCACCCAACACATAGGTTCCACAGGAAGAGGGGCCCAGGGCACAGCATTTATTGAGCAGATATCAGCTAATCTAATCCCCCCAGCAGCCCACAACTAGACAGGACTGTTCCCATGTAACCGATGGTTACATGGAGGGTCAGAGAGTTTGTTTACTGCCCAGAGTCACACAGCCAGGAAGTGGCATGCGATCAATTCATTCCCACTGAGTTGCTGAGGCCCAGCAACCAGCAGGGAAGCTCAGCACAAGTGGAGGATTAATTCCCGAGACCTTTCCGGTCCCTTTGAGCCTTTGAGGCTAACGCTTACCCTCTTCTCTTTCTCCCTTCCTCAAAAGATTTTCAATAAATATGGGCCAAGAGAGGGTCCAGCTTTAACCCAAATAAATTATCTTTTTAAAGAAAATGTTTGCCATGAAAAAATAATAAAACCTACCATTTGTAGAAAAGTAGAAAATGCCATGAACAGGAAGAAAAAATTAGACAAAGAATTCCTTCACCTGATACTACAAACATTTCGGAAGATTTCCAACAAGGCTCTGTGGTTTACAATTTATATTTCAGCAATTCTGCTGCACAGACATAGAGTTTTGTAACCTGTGTCCCTTCCTCGGCACTGGGAATCAATATTTCCCCACATGTACCACATGGGACAGGTTAGGATATGAAACTGTAACAAAGAACCCAGAAGTCTCAGTGTCATCAGGCACAGACAAGAGTGTGTGTCTTGGTCACACTGCCTGCCCAGTGGAGGGTTGAGGGGGGTCTCTGTCTGTCACTGCCACTCAGGGACCTAGGCTGAAGAGATGCCACCCTGACACTGTGGCAGAAAGGAGCAGGGCAAACCCAGCACTGGCTCTTCAAACCTCGGCCTGGAGGGGACACATCATTTCCACTCACGTGTCACTGGCCACCTAACTTCCAGGGATGGGGAAGGACCACCTGCCTGTCAAAGGAGGGAGAACAGAAATACTCAGCAAGCACGCTAGTGCCACCCACTCTACCTAGAGTAATCAACTGTCCCAGGGCAGCCAGGGGCTTCCCAGAATGCAAGAAAGTCCTGAGCCAACTGGGATGAGTTGGTGTTCTCATTTTCAAAAGCTGCCTGAATGCAATGCACCTGAAATGGAATGGCTTTTAAAAAGGGAATTTATTAAGTTGCAAGTTTATAGTTCTAAGGCCATGAAAATGTCCAAATTAAGGTGAGGCTATAAAAATGTCCAAACTAAGGCATTCAGGGAAAAATACCTCAGTTCAAGAAGGCCAATGATGTTCAGGGTTTCTCTCTCAGCTGGAAAGGCACATATCAACATCTGCTAGCTTACTCTCCAGGCTTCTTCTATGGCTTCTCCTTATCCATTTAAAAAACTGTTCCAACGTGTTGGGTATTTGCAAACTGAAGCAGCACCCCACTTCTCAGGTACTAAAATCTGTTTTGATTTGCAAGCTGCCAGAATGCAATATACCAGAACTGGAACTTAAAAACTGGAATTTAATAAGTTACAAGTTTATGGTTCTAAGCCTATAAAAATGTCCAAACTAAAGCATCCAGGGGAAGAAACCTTAACTCAAGGAAGATCAATGGGTCAGGAACACCTCTGTCATCTGGGTAGTCACATGACAGGCATCTGCTGGTCCCTTGCTCCTGGGCTCCTTTGCTTTCAGCCTCTGTTCCTATGGGGGCGCCTCACTTTGCTTCTCTGGAACTGGCTTTCATCTCTTGGCTTCCCTTAGTTCTCTCCAGGTTCTTGCTTGCTTAACATCTCATAGCAACATGTGCTGGGCATCAAGCATCTCCAAACACCTGTGTCTCTGTTCTTCAAGTGTTGGCATCTGTGTCAGCTCTGTCATTTCTGACTCTCTCCAAAATTCTTCCTCTTTTAAAGGATTCCAGAAAACAAATCAAGACCCACCTGGAATGGATAGAGTCATATCTCCTTCTAATTAGAGGTCACACCCACAATTGGGCATGTCAGATCTCTGTGGAGAGATTCTAATCAAAAGTTTCTATCTACAATATTGAATCAGGATTAAAAGAAATGGCTGCCTCCACCAGACTGAATCAGGATTAAAACATGGCTTTTCTGGGGTACATAATACCTTCAAACTGGCACAGTTGGTCACCCTTGTAGTGCCACGTGGCATAGTCTTCACAGACTCACTTATCAGGAACTGACAAGTGAGTCGTAGTTTTCCTCCCCAATCCCCTGTTGTTGGAGACTTATGTTGTCTCCAGTTTTACACTTTCATAAATGCATTTTCTTAAGCATCTTCGTGAATAAAACCTTGTCCACATGGCTTCTTGGAAGTGCAATTACTGGCCATCTTTCAGACTCAAAATACCTGCTGCCCACACCTATCTCCAAATGTTGGACCAACACAAATTGCCTTCTAACGGCATGAGCACATGGTCACTTCTGCACACTCTTGCCAGCAATGGGGATCAGAGAAGTGGTTCTCATCATCAGAATCACCTGGCATGTTTATTAAAACACAGGTTGCCGGGCCCCACCTCCAGAGTTGCTGGTTCAGTAGGTCTGGGGTGGGGCCTGAGAATTTGCATTTCTAACAAGCGCACAGCATTGATGCTTCTGAGCCACACCTTGAGAACCACTGGCCTGGTGGGTTGCCCCTGCTTTGTAACCTGACAGGTGATTCTCTTAGCCATTTACTAACTGCGTGTGTAACCTTGGGCAGATTACTCTCCTTGACATTGAGAGGTTCATCGAACTAACATTTACAGAGCTTATCAAGAGTGCCAGGTATATAATAAGGGCTCAATTAATGATAGTTATGGTTATTCAGAAATAGATTAAGATAGCTTCATGTTTTAAAATATTTGTTCCTTTGAATGGAATGGGATTTATTAAAATTTTTCATTTATTTTATATCTCCGAGTGAGAATGAATCTTTTCCCTCGAGGAGGTTAAGCATTTGTGTTTCCTTTCTAGTGTGACTCATCTGCTCCGGCCCTTTGCCCCTTTACCTGAAAGCTTCTCTGCCTTCCCTCATCAGTCTGCTGGGGCTCCTTACAGAACTAAGATAACAGATCCCAAGGTCCCTCTTGTTAGTGACAACGATTTTTCCAAGGTTGCTGCTTGCCTTTCTGTTGGGGTCATTTTTTTTCTGGCTTACAGAGTGGCCGAATCTATCTGACTTAGCCATTTTTATTTCCTCTTTCGCTTTTAAGCCCAGATTGTCTCCCTTCTCCAGAGTGTGAAAAATAGAAAAGGAATTGAATTTTGAATGATGGGATTTCAGGCACCTTGACGGCCAGGGAGGGGAGCGCCGCGGTCCCCTCCGACTCTCTCATCATGACCCAAGGCAGAGGACAGAGCAAAGGAACTGCTTTGGCTGTGTGAGCATCGGCAGGCCACTCTGCCTCTCTGCGTCCCCAACTTCTCATCCATAAAACAGGGGTGCTGGTGCCCACCCAACGGAAGGGCTGAATAGCTCAATAGCCCCAGGACACCTGGTCCCAGTGCGGGGCTCTGGGTATCGCCTCAATGAATGGTATTTGACTCCCAAACCTTGTCCCTGGATGGGGCGTGACTTCCCCCAGCCTCTTCTTCTCTTTGGACTGGAAATATCCCCCACTGGAGGCCCCACATTCCCAGGTGGCAGTGAAAATGAACCCCAGTGCCTCATATCTCTCGCATCATCAGAATTTCAAGCCCTGTGACCCCAGACCCCCAGCTCTTCTAGCTCAGCACATGATTCCTGACGGAAAATGTGATTCCCATGGCACCACGGCTCCCAGGCCAGAATTGTAAGCAAGAGTTGAGAGTTAACAAATGATTATAGTTATTGAATCATTATGTAATGGCTTTTTACTTTCTCATATGTGGTAGACTAGCCTAAAGTAAACATCTGAAACTCACTGAACTGCAATGCAGATGCCTAGCTCTTGGCTAATGCTTTGTTGTGTTACCAGATAATCTTGACCTTGTAACTGTAAAGTGTCATGATAACTCATGACTGGCCCCACCTGTACCCCCTTACCTTGTTCCACAACTTTGAAGTCTTCTGCTGACTAGACAGCCCCTAAATGTTTATTTAATAAGAGAACTTGAGTCAGCCCCAAACTAACCCATCCCAATTCCTAAGCTATCTTACTAGACGAAGCTAGACCTATCCAAAATGGACCTGGCTGATATTCATAGTACCTTAAATCTTCACTTGACCTTTATCTCGGTATAATACTAAAAATCACGCCTCTCATCGGGTTCCACTGCCATTTTCTTGCATACTTCCTGCGACAGCGCGTGGCATCAATCTGCGCATGCCCAATAATTAGACCGTCTCTAACTTCATCATCTCAAGCCATTATGCTCATTATCCAAAACCTGCCTTCTTTGCATACTATAAAACTCTCAGTTCCTGCAGTTGGGGGAGACAGGTTTAAAGTTCCTAGGCCTTCTGTCTCCTTGTCTTGCACTTTCCAATAAAACTCTCCCTTTGAAACCCCAGTGTCATAGATTGGCTGTTATGTGCATCGGGCAGAGAACCCCGCATTGATCAGCATGAGGATGGGCCACACTGGTCCCGGGAGCACAGAGGAGGCTGCAACACCCCCACCTTTATCAGCCCTCCCCATCCCCCCCCCCCCCCCCCCCCCCGGGGCTCGCAGTGCAGGTCCCATGTCAGGCGCCTCCAGACAAATGCTGTGCATTGCACCTCCAGGCTCCCGCACCACCCCACCACCTGGGCATTCCGATGGGGCTTGATTTCCATAATAATCAGCCATAGATCTCCTGAAAAGGCCTCAAGCAGCAGCCACCACCCACCAGGGAAGATCCTGCTGGCGGATGCCCCCAACCCGGCCTCCCCCCCACCTCCCGCCCCTGTCTGCCCCGCCCCCCCCGCCCACCTAGGGGGAGCCTCATTTTTAAAAGCTTTTGAGAAACCATCCCTGCAGGAGACTGCTGGGAGACACCCAGGACATCGCTCTTGGCATTAAGTGGAGGGGGCTGGTGGTGAAGGGGGGAGGCGGGCATAGGCAGCTGTGCAGGTGGAGACCAAGCTCAGAGACTAGGAGAGGAGGGGGATGAGGCAGCTGAGGGAAGGGCACGTTTCCAGGCATGTCCTCCCTGAGGCCTCACAACAACCCAGCAACTGGGTTCTCGACCAAGCCCCACTTTGCAGATGGGGAAACTGAGGCCCGAAGAGGCTTTGAGTCTTCCAAAGGCAGTCCAGCTGCTGAGTGGCTGAGCAGGGACCCAGTTCCGGGTTGGCAGATTCAGAGACTGGGAGAGGGTGCACCCCACATTCCCAGATCAGTGGAGAACCTGAGCCAGAGGGAGGAGGGGTCAGACTGAGCCCAGCCCGCAGGAGGGGGTGGAGGGGGTGTGGAGGTCTGCCCGCCTGCAGAACCAAGCTCCAGCCCCAGCTCAACCACCTTCTCACCAGGGCTGGCAACCACAGCCCGCCTGCCAAAGCCTGCCCGCTAACTGTTTTGTACATTGAGTAGCTAAGCATGGTTTTTATGTCTTTGAATATTGGGGGGGGGGAATCAAAAGCAGAATAATATTTTCTACAAGTGAAGATTAGATGAAATGCACATTTCAGTGCCTCAGTGCCTATACATAAAGTTCATTTGGAACACATGGAGTTTTATTGGAATACAGCCACACCCATTAGTTGTCGGTTCTGATGTTGTAGTCTTCCACTACAATGGCACAATTGCTCAAGTGTGGAGAGAGAGGTACGGCCTGCAAAGCCGAAAATATTTACTTCTAGCCCCTTCCAGAAAAAGTCTGCCAACCCCTGCAAGAATGGGACATCTGACGTGAGTCTCTGAGCCTCAGTTTCCTTAGCTGGACAAATGCGAATAAGATTAAATGAGGATTAAATTAAAAGATGGGTAAAGCACCAAGCAAAGTCAGTTCCTTTCTATGCCACCTTTGGCAATACCTCATTTTCTCCCAGCCCTAGTCCCCATCCCTGGCACATCCTCATGTTCCTACATCACAAGCCCCTTGGATGCATCTTGAACTCAAAGTGTCCACCAACCACCCCCAATCTTGCTCATTCTCACTCCATGCTCTCCAACCCAGCTCCAGCCCCCTCCGCATACATCCCTGGCATATAGTAGATGCTCATCAAACATTTTCTAGGTGGTGGATGGGTGGATATTTTGCAGTCTTCCCCTTTTCTCCATTCCCTCTACCCTGGCCTCCATTGTCACGTCTACTTGTCCTGAATCCACTCCTTTTCACCCCCAACCCTGCAGCCAGGTCCCCCATGGCTCCTCACTGCCCCCATCACAGCCACACTCCCCTGGGCAGCACGCATATCGCTGAGTTACCACCCTTTCTCCAGCCTCCCCTTCTCCCTTGTCCTAAACACCTCAAACTGAGAGCACATCCCTGAACCCAAGAGGTTGTATCGAGCCCCCAGGTGTTTCCGCAAGCTCTACCAGCAGTTTTCTTCCTCATCCCCAATCCAATGGGCCTGGCCTCCTCTACTCAACGCCCAAGACTCACTTCAGAGACTGACTCTAGCAAACTTTCCCAGATCTCCCCGCCACCTCCCACTGCCCCAGTGCACAGAACGACCCCGGCACCTGTGGGATACCAGAGCCCTTGGGAAGATGCATGGATTCCTCAGGCAGGCGCCTCAAGGCCCAGAACCGTGACTGGTATTTCTGTATGTCCAGTCCCAGCAAAGGCATGGCCCAGAAAAGGCACTCAATAAATCTTTGATAAGTTAATCGATGAAGGAAGGAAGGAATTATACAGAAAATATTTTGTCCTTCCCTTGCTCAATAGCATTCAGAGGCTCCCCAGTGCTTCTCTGTAAAGGCCAGTCATCCAGCCTAGTCTTCAAGTTCTCCTCTCCATGTGAAGTGACTCCGGTCTGCCTCCCAGCCTCGCTTCCCACTGCATCCCCTGGGCTTGACTTCCCTAAACAGTCCCAGCCATTAAGCATTTGCTCCTGCAGCCTACCCCACCCCCAGCCGACCCATGTTTATCCTTCTTACCCAACCCCATATCTGGTCGCGGGAGTCCTGGCCATCCCCAGAGACCTCAAAGGGCTTCGGGGGCCCAGGAGCACCCAAAGTAGGAGGTGAGCTACCCCACACCCCTCAAGTCCCACAGCCAAGAGCAGTGTGTGGGGGATTTGGCCTGTGGGACCCGGGTCCAGGGTGAATCCTGCTAATGTCTGCTGTGAGAACATCGCTTCACCTTTCGGAGTCAAGGGGAGAATAACACCTGCCTCACAGAGCTGCTGGGAGATTAGAGATGTTCTTATCTCAAGTTTCTGTGCTTGGCGGGTGCTCAGTAACAGGCAGTTATTTCCAGCCTTGGCCAGAGCCCTCCTGCCCAGAGATGAGGCCCAGGAAGCAGACCTAAAGCTCCCCCCAACCTGGAGCCCTCTCTTTTCCTCCCTCACTCCCGCCAGTGCCTGCAGCCAGCAACGGATACTGCCGTGGACAGAATGGCAATGAGGCCGGGCCCTAAGATGGTCCATCTGGGAACCTGGGACTGGAGGTTCAGGATGAAGATGGGACTTGGAAGTAGCTGGACATGGACTGAGGAGCCAGAGAGGGGCAGGGCTTGGGCAGGATTGAGAAGAGGCAGGCAGGACAGAGTCAGAGGTAGGAGAGGAGCGGGCGGCTGGGGTAGAGGCTCTGGATGAAAAGGGAACAGAGCAGGACAGGAGACGACAGGGCAGGGAGGGGGCTAAGACCAAAGCACTGGATGGCGGCTAAGACAGGGCAGAGGCTGGGCTAACACGGGGATGGGGAAAGGCCAGGACCAAGACCCATAACTGAGGCTGGAGCATTGGCTAGGGGCTGGGATCAGTACTAAATCACCCCCGGAGGCAGGGAAAAGACTGTGGGAGAGTTAAAGGTCATCCCAGACCAGGGAAGGGAAGGAGGTAAATCGAGAAGGAGTTGGGGAGAAGGAAGGAATCTAAGAGGGGACAGGTGGGACATCTACTGCTTGAATTTCTCCTGGAGGACAGCCCACCCCCCTCCGGTGCTAACCTCCTGTGGCAGGTGGGACCACTCAGTCAGAGAGGGGCAGGGACTTGCCCAGGCCCCGGTGAGAAAGAGGTAGAGGTGAGGCTAGCAGCCCTGACTCCAGACCCAGAGAAGAGGTAGGAGGGAGGGGAGTGGGAAGGGGACAAGATACAGGGCAGAGGGAGGATGTGAGCAATGAGGGCCCACAGGCGTGGCCAGCACAGGCTTCTGGAGCTAACACATCAGAGAGCCCACTGCCCCCCCACCCCAAGGTTAGTCACACCCACATTACAATGGGGAGGCTGACTCCTGACACATGTCCTGCTCATTTCCCAAGCCAGCACCCCACCAGCCAGTCCCTCCCAGCCACTCCATCCTCCAAGCCCTCCCCTTGTCCCCAGCCCACGTCCCCTGAATCCTCCAGCCCTCACATGCTCAGCCTCAGTCTCCCTTGACATCAGCTGTCCCTCCTTCACCTCCGAGGCTTGATGCTACCAGGCCTACATTCCAGTGGTTGAAGGTGCAAGTAGCAGCCCCATAAAGGTGCTTGCTCCTCACAAATATCACCGAGAGGCTGCATGTAAGTCTGCAATTGAGCTCATGGGCTTGGGAGACTGCTGGGTCAGGGGTCAAGTTTCAGTAGCTTCATTTGATAGCAATGGGATTCTGTGTGATGCTTCCTCTTTGTAAAAATGGGGCTAATAAGGAGAAATAAATGGGACATGAAACTACGCGGCACATAGTAGGTGCTCCATAAGTGCTAGGCAGAACATGCACACAGAAGGTGCTCAACAGTGGCTCCCCTTGGCCTTGAGAGGACACCGGGGTGTCCCTGGCCTTGGCTGCTCCGCTGAAGCCTAAGCTGTCCAGCTTGGGAGAAAGGCCCATTGCTCATTCCCCTTGAGTCGCTGCAGCTCGGGCAATCAATCGGTCACCATGGAAACTGGCCCTCCAATCAGAGCAGCCACTTCTTGATTGAGCCAGCACCACCCACCCACCCACTCGGGCCAGCCTCTGCCAGTCCCTCACGTGGGATTGCTCTGAGGGGAGAGAACCTGGCATAGCTCGGAGCACCTGTCTGCATCCCTCAAACCCTGAGATCCCCAAACAGAGGCCATTTTCTTGGGGGCGGGCTACTCCAGCTGGTACCCTGATTTTTACAAGGCCCATCCCCAGACATTACCATCCTCAAAGCTGAGAACAAGACCTAAGCAGGGGAACCATTAACCAATTGGGCAGAAGAGAAAGAGGCCTGGCAAGGGACAGTGTCTGTCCAGGCTCATAGGGGGTGTCAATGGCTAAGCTGGACAGTCTCCTCTCTGACTCCCCACCTTCTACTCCCTCTCCTGGCTGGAGGAGTGAGGTGTGAGGAAAGGGGTACAGGAAAGCGCCTGGCCCTGCCACTGCAGTACCTAAACCCCACTAAATCTGGGCCTGACATTTCCAAGGTCCTTTAATGCCCAGCCCAAGATCTGTGGCCCTGCTCGTCCACCTGCCCATCCACGCCCAGCCGTGGTCTCCCACCGCAGACTCCATTTTCCCACAGAGCTCCCCCAAATTGGACAAAGCCCTGCCTCTGAGTCAGAGAGCCGTAGCTTTGACAACAGGGTCCACTCTCATCAGCTGGCAAGGAGGTAACCTCTCTGAACCTCAGTTTCTCTGTCTAGAAAATGGGAATAATTATCCGCCTTATAAGAGAGTAGTGGGGAGTCAAGGAAAACAGGGCATTGGCCCAGGGCCTGGTGGGTGACATATCGTTTTCCCCATAGCCCTCCCCTCTCGGTACAAGCTGAGGCTCTCCCAGAGGCTCCCCCATCCAGGAGGGAGGGAGCAGAAGGCAAATGCTACTAGTATTAATAACCAGCCCAAGAAAAATTACATTACAGATGAGGCTCAAAAAGGGGAGCAACTTGCCCCTAGTCACAGCCAGAAGGGGCAAGATTCAAAGCCAGGTGTGTCTGACTGCAACCTGAGCACTCACTGTTGCCCCTTTCCCCAAAGTGTTCCAGCCAGATTTTGTGCAACTGGTACCCAGCTCTCTATAGCACTCCACACAGCACTCAGTGAAAACCTGCTGCATACCTAGTGTACTAGGCGCCCACCACTGTGTACAGCTCCACCCGAACCCACAGTGCTACTGAAGGGAAGGTCAAGGGGATGCTGAGATGTGCAGGGAGTCCCGACTTGGTTTAGGGTGATGCAGAGACTTCTGGGAGGAAGAAGAGTAGGCCAGACAGCAGGGGGACATGGGGGTCGGGAAAGAAAGAAGCTAGATCCCCTTGCCAGACTGGGTTCCTAGCTCTGTGCACCTGCCCTGCTGCCCGCTGGTTTGAGTTGTAGGGCGCACCAAAAGAGAAACCACACAATTCAAACTGCAAGCCAATTTGGAGGCTTTATTAGCCGGTCGGCAACTGCCTCAGAAACCCCCAAGAAGGAAGATTCAGAGAACAGCCCCGAGGGGTTCGCAAGGTGGGCTTATAAAGGCCAAAACCGCAAGCTTATCCACAGAAGCCGAGAAGGGACATTAGCTTCACAGAACCACATTCTGGTTTGCAGCTGTGAGCAAGCAAGCTTAGCCACAGAAGCAGAAAAATGCTGTGAGCTCTTGCCAAAATACATCCCGTTCTCTCAGTTTCCTTACAATGGTTATTGTTCAATTTTTAACTTTTGGGGACTTTCCGCCCCAGATCTTATGATTCCGGGTGACTTTACCTTGCTCAGGCCTGATTTATGACCCTTCACATTCCCCACTGGTTTTAGGAGAGAATCAAATCATTGTTTCTTCATTTTGATTATAAATCTGTTGATATGGGGTTTGAAGACTAATAATTTAATAGCTCGTATTCTTTTTTGCACATGTGAGGTTAGACAGTTTATTATGCAGGGTCCAATTATTAAGCCTAATAGTATGAGAATCAGGGGCCCTGCTGGTGCGGGCAAGAGCGTGGGCAGCCATGGGGACCAGGAACACAAGTTTTCATACCAGTTGGTTTCAGTTTTCCGGCGTTCCTCCTGCTCTCGTAACCTGCTACGAACTAGGGAGAGACTATTTTTAATGATCCCATAATGGTTGGCAGAGAAGCAGCAGGTCTCTCCGAGGGCCATGCATAACCCTCCTGGTTTTAGAAATAGGAGGTCCAAGCCCCTGCGGTTTTGGAGGACGACTTCAGCTAGCGAGTCTAGGGAATTTTCCAAGCAACTAACGGAGCTTTCTAATTCGCTAAAGTCCAAATCAACCTGTTTGCTCAGGGTTTTAAAATTTTGGTCCCCAGTGATGAGGACTGAAGTTCCTATCGCAGTCGATCCTGCGATGCCTAATCCGACAAGGAGGGGCACCAAGATTGGGGCTCGCTTGGTCCGGTGAGTGATTTTTAAATGCTCCCTACCTCCTTCCCCTGAATAATAATCTACTTGGGGAAGAACGTGAACTAAGACACAAAATTCCCTCTCAACGGCCATTATTGGAGGAGTTACACAGGGGGTGATACCAGATGTGCAGGCAAACCAAGTACCGTCAGGGGCTACAAGGAGGCGGTCCCATCCACCCGGGGTCGAAGTCCAAATGTCCATTAGTGACATGATGAGGCCACAGGAGTCACCCTAGGAAGATTTAGCCAGATCAAAGTCCTCAGAGTAGATACAGGTTCCCTGCCCTTGGACATCTCCTAGGGTGAGTTTCGGTTCCTGTCCCCACCTGCATAGGTGTTGGCCTTGTGCCTCTTGGACTGAGAGGTTTCTGATATGGGTATCCGCGGGTCCTAGGGAGATGTTAGCTCCTATTCCTATGTAATAAGGGGGTTCAGGGTTTAAGCGAAGCCAACAGTCTTCAGTAATAAGCTGAATGGTTTGATTTATGAACTGGAAAACTGAATTTAACATGTCAGGCAGGGGTTTTCTAGGGGAGGGAGAGGAATTTATTTGGAAGTTTAGGGTAGGATAGGCTTTTGAGCTTGAGCCTCCCAGAGGCAGGACCCTGAGTCTGGGGGGCTGTGCTGGTTTTATGCCAGGGTTGAGAGCCCGATTAGGTCCTATGGGATTGTCCGTTTTACAGGGAAGGAACCTTTGAATTGTGCAACTGGTGCCTGGGTTGTAACCCGAAACATATAACCTCAATCCCCAAGTTTTTCCACTCACCCAGGTTTGGGTACGCCAGGAAGGGATAGTAATAATCATTGGGTTACAGGCGCCTCGGGTGCAACTGTTGGGGTTATGGGCTGGTGTCCTTGTTAAGGTTATGAACGGGTCTCGGTTAGTCCATTCTGTGATTGTTTCACAACCCCAGTTGGCACAATAATATTGGCCTTTCCCTTGGCAGTTTAAATTTCCCTCCGAGGGACAGGCATAGTATTGGGTATGCCATAAGCCTTTTTCCTGGTGGAGGGTAGCACACCGAATCTGATCACGTTACCATAACTCCCCTTCCCTAGGTGTCCAAACAGTTGGCAGAGATGGAAGTGGAGGGTTGGTTGGGAGGGAGTGGCGGTTGTAGCCACCAGGGCTCCATCCACCGTTCTCGTGAGCTCCCAGGTATAGTTTATAACCTGGTGAGGGCTTTTCTTGCGACCCCCACGGGGATATCAGGAGGACCCAGAGGGATTTCTGGAAAGTCTTGTCTTTAGTGGATCCTCGGTTCGCCGGATGGTCCATTTCTCAGGGAGTTGGTCTGGGGCAGCCTTTTTGATCTGGGTGTGATGAATCCAGTGTCGTTTTCCTGCAACTTTTACTGCCATTGGGGTTGTGAGGATTACTGGCAGGGGTCCTGTGCACCGGGCCTCCGAGGTGGCTGGCTGAAGTTTTTTAATCCAGACCAGGTCTCTGGGCTGCACCTGAAATAGATCTTTGTTAGGGGCAGGATTTGTTGGTCCCAGATGGGCTGCCTTCACCAGTTCCTGAGTTTGCTGGGTGGCAGATTACAGGGCCTGTAATGATTTTAGAAGAGAATGGTTATTTAATTCAGCTATTTTTTTGGACTGCATGGTCCCGGGGTCATCTCTGCTATTAAAAGTCTTTTGGGCAATCTCTATCAGTTCGGACAGCACTTTACCCTCAAATCCTTCCAATTTTTGTAACTTTTTCTTTATATCTGGGGCCAACCAGGTGACAAATGCCATGCTTATGGCTCACCTATTTTTGGGTGCCTCTGGATCTGTGGGGGTGTACAAGCGGTATGCCTCAACAAGGCGCTCGAGAAAAGTGGCCGGAGATTCGTCCGGCTCTTGTGCAGTTTCGCTTACTCAAGACAAGTGGGTCGGCTTCTGGTCACCGCTCGTATTCCCCAGATCAGAGTCTGGCAATACCCATCAAGAGCCTCCTTACCTCTATCAGTGTTGGGATCCCATTCGGGACGGGTGGAGGGGAACACAGCCTCTAATCGGGTTGATTCAGTAGCAGGTTGTCCATCAGGTCCCAAAATTAACTTCCCCGCCTCTCTCCTGACTCGATCTCATTCTTCGGAGGTGAAGAGGGCCTGGAGGAGCTGTTGGCAGTCATCCCAGGTGGGCTGGTGGGTAAAAAAGACAGTCTCCAAGAAGGAGATGAGCCCTTGGGACTTTTCAGAAAAAGAGGGGTTCTGGTTTTTCCAATTATACAGGTCGCTAGAGGAAAAGGGGACATAAACCATGAAAGGTGGGCAGGTGTCCCCCAGGGCAGGGCCAACCTGCCTCAAGGGTAAAATTGGGGCGGAAGAATCAGGTGACTGTGCATCAGAAGGGTGGTAAGCAGAGCCACTTCTGGTATGGGGGGACTGAAGGGCACCTCCCGGCTATCAGAGGGTCTGATTGCCGCCTCTTGGCCGCTTCTCCCCTCTGGTCTTAGGGGAGGAAGAGCAGCTGTTGGGTACGGGGGAGGGTCCATCGATAGCAGATCCTCTGGTGGTCCTGTCAACACTGAGACCCCATTAGTTTTTTCTTTTTGAGAGGTTTTTATTAAGAGAGCTGTTTTGGCTCAGGGGGGGGTTTCCTTTTTGGGACTCCAGACAAGACCGCAACCACCTGGGTATTTCTGTCAAGATTTCAATCCAAATTAGTATGTAGGGGATTTGGTCAGGGTGGCCTGGATTACCAAAAATCGACCTTTGGACTCTAAAAACTACAGATAGGTTTGTGGTTCCCTCAGGAGGCCACCCAGAACCAAAAGTTGGCCACTCCCGTGAACAGAATTTTTCCATGTTGAAGGCGCTGACAGGGGCTCCGTAGTCTCCGGCCTTCCACTGAAATTCCTGGAAACATTTCAGAAAACATTGACGGGGAGTACACACAGATGAACTTGACTGACCCATGGCAGTTATGACAAGAACGACACAGAATGTGGCAAGACCAACAGATGAGAGAAGGGACAAAGCAAACCAAGACAGACAAAGCATTATCCCTAACTGATTCCTAACCCGTAGTCCCGGGCAACATCTTGCTCCGGGACTGGGCCTTGGAAGTAATGCTGCGTCCAGCCTCCCAGAGGTCCTCACTGGATCCAGTAACAGACCTGTACTCACTGGTGAGGTTTCTAGAAACAGAAGACTCCACCAGATTTTGTGTAATTTCAGAAGGTCCCATAGGACCGGCCCGGTCTCTGGTCCTTGCCTGGGGCTGAGGAACATCTCTCCGAGGCCTTCCCCTAGATCGGACCTCGGTTCCGGGGGCGATCCCCAGCCAGGACTTGTGGTCACCAGATGTCCCATTAAGGATAATCTCGTTGGGGCTCCAAATGTTGTGGGGTGAACCAAAAGAGAGACCACACAATTCAAAACTGCAAGCCAATTTGGAGTCTTTATTAGCCAGCCGGCGACTGCCTCAGAAACTCTCAAGAAGGAAGAATCAGAGAGCAGCTGAGAGGGGTTTGCAAGGTGGGCTTATAAAGGCCAAAACTGCAAGCTTATCCACAGAAGCCGAGAGGGGACATTAGCTTCACAGAACCACATTCTGGTTTGCAGCTGTGAGCAAGCAAGCTTAGCCACAGAAGCAGAAAAATGCTGTTAGCCCTTGCCAAAATACATCCCGTTCTCTCAGTTTCCTTACAATGGTTATTGTTCAATTTTTAACTTTAGGGGACTTTCCACCCTAGATCTTATGATTCCAGTTGCCTTTACCTTGCTCAGGACTGATTTATGACCCTTCACAGTTTGGAGATCTTTCCCTCTGCCTAGACGGCCGCCACCACTGTGCTCTGTTTGCTGGGATCCAAAGGATGCTGGCAAAGCACCCCCAGCCCAGCTATGAGGCGCCAATTGTGTCAGCCCCACCTCACCTGGCCCCAGTCAAATTCCAAAACAGCATTCTCTCTCTGGCCACCTTTAAAGAGAACCTGCAATTTGCCAGATTTTGCATGATGCACATTTACAAATCTTAGTTAGCGCAGCCTCCCTGCAACACCCCCTTTTAGAGACAAGGAGACAGAGGCAGAGGGATGGAGAAGTTAAGAGGGTTTCTCAAGGTCTGGTAAATAGCAAAACCAAGATTTGAGCTCAGGTCTGTAAAATTGCAAAAGCCCCTACATTGGCACAATACTTAAAGGAAGAAACGGGGGCCTCTTCTATGGGGTCCGCTGCCTCCCCCACTCCATCCCCTGCCCAAATACTCCTGTAGGACAACACAGAGCAACTTGATTCCAGCTATTATCATATTTCTGCATCTCTCTTCCCTCCTCCAGCAAACAAATTGATTCATCAAATTACACCTTTAATCTGTCCTGGGGCAGGGGTGGGACGAGCTCAGCATCCCCAGCAGGAAGATAATCAGCCCACAGCCACGTGCTGCTGGGGAGACCTCCCTAGCCAGGAAACGTGTGTCCCCCCTCCCCCCATGCGCCATCCTCCCATGATTAAACACTAATTGCTGCCACGCTCTCAAATTGAGGACTTTAATTTCCCGAAACGAAAAGTACATTTCAATCAGATTCTCTCCCACAAACCATCCCCCATCAGATTGGGGACCAGATCACAAGCCCCTCAAGGCTGTAGAGAGGCTGGTCCCCTTCCTGTAAGTCTGGGTACCCTCCCCCAAGATACCCCCAGGAAGGGAGAGCTGTCCCTTCCCCCAGGCCATAGGCTGGTCCTCAGAGAGTAGACAGAAGCATGGACTGGGGGTGGGTGAGAGCTTAGATGAGGCGGCTAGTACCTGGGCTTTAGTTTCAGCCCTGCTGGGAAATTCCTGTGTGGCCTTTGGCAGGTGGCCTCCCCTCTCTGGGTCTCAGAGGCCTCAACTGTCATAGGAGGGGATTAGAGGTGGCACTTGGAAGCAGGAGCAGCCTGATCCCTTGATCTGTGCCTCCCAGGCACAGGTCTGGGGCTGGGCCTGGGCTGGCTGCAGCTTCTCAGGTCCCATTCCTGGAGGTTCCAAATCACCGGGTCTGAAGCCAGGCCCAGGAGCCAGCATTTTAAAAACTGCTTTCTATGTAACTCTCACAAGCAGCTGGAGTTTGGGAACTGACAGGGTAGCCCAGCACCCTCAATTGATAAATGTGACTGCGGGCCCAGAGAGGACAAGCAGCTAGTCCAGGGTCACACAGCAAATCAGAGGGTTAAAGCAGATGACAGATAAGAGCTATTCCAGTTTGAACATTTCAGAGAAGGGGGTAAAGGCAGAAAAGTGAAAGGGGGTTCGGGTGTGACACCCACTGTCGAGAAGAGGTAGGATTATGGGAGGTAGAGAGCCAAGAACCCTAGAATTTCCATTTGGGAACCACATTCCTTTTCCAATGTTAGATGTAGACCCTGAGCAAGTCAGGACTCCTCCAACCCCAGGAGGGGGCTGAGGATTTGCATGAGTTCGCTCCAAGGTCCATTCTGGCTCCAGTCCTCCAGTTCCTCCAGCGGGAATCATAATCATAGCAACACTGACAGACATTTACCAAGCATTTATTACCTCCAGAGCTAAACAATGGGCATGGATTACTTCTTTCTATTCCTAAAACCATCCTGAAAGGGAGAACCCACTTATTCTATTCCCTCTTACACACGGGCAAAGGGGGGCTTTCGCAGAGAGACACGGTTCGTCCAGGATTTGAAGGCAGGCTCTCCGAGGCGCACCCGCGCTCTAGGGCCGGGCCGCGCGCAGACGATCCGGCAAGCGGTGCAGACTGCTCATTAGCCCCGCGCCGCGGGGGCCTTCATTACAGCTCAGCCACGCGGAGGCTGCCCGCTGCGGCCCCGCCCCGCCGCTCCCGGCCCCCGCCCGCCGCCGCCGCCGAGGAGCAGCTGCGGAAGGCGCGCGGGGCGGGGCCCCTGCCGGGCGGAGGGGGCGGCGCTTCCGACGAGGACTGTCCCTTCTCCGGGGCGGAAGGGACCGGAATGTGGAGGAAGGGGCGCCCGCAAGTGCCTTCCGGGCGGGAGTGAGGGCGGTGTCACTGAGAGCGGCCCCAGAGCTCCAAGGCCCTTAGTCACCTCGCCCACCTCCTCCTCCATTGCTCCCCCGGCACCACCACCCACCCATTTTACAGATGGCTTGTCCTGGGTCTCACGGCCACAGCAGGACTAGAACCAAGTCGCCCTGATTTCGGGGCCCGATTACGGGGGCTTGGGGATGGAGGGCGGGGTGGGTGGGGGCTTAAGCCGATTCCTGATCGGGAATTTAGGCGGCGGCGGAGAGGCATCGTTCCCCACCAGCCTGAGAGACAAGAAGGAGGCGGAGTAGGGAGAAGGGCTCTGGACTCCGGAGGCGCCCCCACCCCCCGGGCATCCACCAGAGCTGGGGCGGCGGGAGGCGGAACCCCGCCCGCCCCGAGCCTCCGTCCCTTCCCTCTCCCTACCGGCCTGCGCCCCCGCGTCCTGCTGCCCCCCTCTGCGCGCCTCCTCCGGCTGCTCCCCCGCACTCCCCCACCCCGCTCGCAGCGCCCAGCCCCGTGCGCTCCTCCAGCCGCTCTTTCCGGTAACTGAGCCCCTTGGGTGGTCGCCTCTCCCCCGCCGTGGGATCCTAGAGTGCTTTAACCGCTCCAGCTTTGGAGACCTTTTGTACAAAATAGATTTAAGTGGGAAAAATATCAAAAGATCTGAGTGATGGAATGCCACCCTTTAATGGGTTAAAGAAGGGGGAAATGTCTTGTGTACATATTTAGAATTGTTTGCGAGTCTCTGCGCAGACACCCTGGAAGGGATGCGAAGAAAAGGGGAAGCTGGCCATCTTGGGGGTTGGGGGGGCCTTCGGCGGGAGAGGGCACGGGGTGAGGGTGGGGGTGGGAGCCGCCGGAGACTGTTGTTGCATACACTTCCCTTTGATACATTGAAATGTATGAGTACATTATTAATTCCGATGAATCGATGACATGAAACACAAAACTGAGGACACTAAACTTTTAAGACTACTGCTAGTACCTGGAGGTGTTGGATGGACTTAGTGAGATAATGGGGGCTGGCCGACTCAGGAGTTCCTGTAAGCCTCATCTTTATGGCCCTCAGTGCCGGCTCTGGTTTTCTCCTGCTCTTGCTCTCTCTGTCCCCTCCCTTCTTCCCCCACCTTCTCTCCTCGCCTCTCCCAGTGCCCCTCTTTGCAGCTCACCCCCAGCCTGTCTTCCCGCGGAGTGACTGGAGCATTCTCTGGAAAGTGGCGCTGGGCAGCAGTGGAGCCCACCAGCGTCCCACCTAGCAGGAGAGTCCCATGTTCTCCCCACCCAGGGTCCCAATTTAACCTTGGATGATTGGTGAAGGGATGGGAGAGGGGACAACAGACGGAGGGCACGGCCCCCAGCGGATCACCAGAATCACACACACCCCCACACGCGCCCAGCTTGCACACTCACCCTGGCATGGCATTACTACCGCTGACCCTATCACACAGGCACTCCACGGGACCCCCACCCACCCGGCCCACGCCCTGTCCCCTTGGCCCCTTCTCTTCTCCTCCCCTCCCTGGCTGCCTCCTGCTCTCCAGTTCACAGGTAGAATATGCCCAGGAGGAGGCAACAAGTAGCAAGTGCTGGAGGCCAGGAGGAGAGTGTGGCCTCCCCCAAGCAGCCTTGGCACAAGGCAGGGGCTGTCCAGGAACAGGGAACCTTTTCAGAATGCAGGGCACCAGGTCAGGGAGGGGTGTGTGATGGGAGGTGGGGGGCTGCCCTTCTTTACCTTCAAGTCTTAGTTCCACTTGCTTCTTGGTTCCACAGAAGGCCCAAAGCCCTGGGCACCCAGTGGTTTCTCACTACCTGATGGTTTGTATAAGGTGGGGTTTCGCCACTGGCCAGCTAGGGGAATCCAGGAGGGCAGACCATGCCTGCCTTCCTCAGAGCTGTGGCCGTGGCCTCAATGTCTAGCACTGTGCCTGGGCACAGCCGTCATCAGTCAATACTTGAATGACTGGATCTGCTGATGGATCGATTGATGAATGACTGATGGCAGAATTCTCAGTTGGTCCCGTAGGTGGACCAGATCCCAGTCTTTATGTGTTGGACTAAGAAGGCAAGTGGGACCCTGGGAGAATCTTTCCACCTTCCCTGCCCCCACCACATGTCTGAGTTGCTCATGTCCCCCAACCTCAAACTGATAGCACAATAAATGTGCTTCCCAATTCCTAAATGCTGCCCAACCACCCTGAGCCACCCCCCCCCCCGACCTCTCCATGGAAAGCACTCACACTGAGGCTACAGGGACCAGAGAGGGTGGCTGTGTCAGGCCGGGTGGGTCACCTGGAGCCACAGCACTGGCATCAGGCTCTTCTTCACCTGGGGCGGCCCCACAGGCCATGTCCCTAGCTACAGGCC
The DNA here is from genome assembly GCF_023851605.1 of Tamandua tetradactyla. Lineage (NCBI taxonomy): Eukaryota > Metazoa > Chordata > Mammalia > Pilosa > Myrmecophagidae > Tamandua > Tamandua tetradactyla. The sequence continues at coordinate 29,667,436 of NC_135333.1, forward strand.
TGTCCCCTCCCTTACACTAGAGTCAGGGAGTGGTGACTTCAGCAGAGCCTGAGGGGATCCACAGGGCCAGCCTTGGAAAAGAGATACTGAGACCCACCAATGGGGCTGTTGGTCCCTGCCATGTTCCCCACCAAATCCTGGGACTAGGCCTGACCCTGGGACCCCTCCTGAGCAGAACTGGATGGTGTCTCTGCATGATGTGAGCACTGGACTTGGAGTCTCTGTTCCCCGGGGCACCTCAGCACCTGAGGCCCATCTTCTCCTTGGTGACATGGAGACACGGCAGGTGTGCCAGGCCCTCCGGGGGATGTGATGGACACACAGAGAAGAGGGTGGGAAGGATTCAGGAAAGGGCACCTGGCTGGGCTCGGGCATGTTCCATGGGCTCTCCCAGCCTCAGGTCACTCTGCTGTGAAAATGTCGCCAGCTCCTACCCTGCAGGGCTGGGGACCCTAGCAGGGAAGGCGGGGCTGGGGTGGGGCTTGGGGTGGAGGGCTGGGGCTGAGCCCTGAGGGGCTGTGGTGTCTGCCTCCTCAGTGGCCTGGGGCCAGGCCTGGGCTCAAAGCCTGGATTAAGGGCAGGAGGAGCCTGGCTGGGCAGGTCCAGGGACCCAGTATTCAGCCAAAGGGGTCTTGGGATCCCTGGGATGGCTCCCCCCCTGCCCAGCCTGTCACCTGCCTGCACTTCCCCTGCAGCTCGGCAGAGCTCTTTTCCTGGCCCAGAAGACATCAGCCCCTCTTCCAGAAGAAACTGAGGCCCCAACAGGTTCCGAAACACACCCACAGTCAAATGACCTGGCCCATGGGAGGCAGAGCCTGTGACGCCACCCAGGATATGGCCTGACTCAAGTCCTCCCCAGCGCCACCTCCCCCACCCATTCCTAGGCACCCCTGTTGGTTAGCAAGTGCCTTGGCAATCCCCTTGCCTTCCCTTCTGCGGTGCTCAGCTCTGAGAATACCCTCACAGAGAAAAAGAGAAACAGAGAAGACTCCTAAAAAAAGCCGAGTACCCTCAGGAGAAGTTGCTGTTAACCTCCCGGGAAGCTCAAGAGGAAAAATTGCCAAGGAGTGGTGGGGTCGCCAAACCTCCTTGCAGCAATGGAGAGCAGAAGGCAGAGGCAGGTGGGCAGGAGCAGCCACCGGAGTCCAAGGATATCCACCGCAAGTGCCCAGCGCGGTCCGTGGCTTCGGTGGAGGGGGCGCCTGCCGAGAGCCCGGGGCGTGTCCAGGGGCTGGGCCCCAAGAGGAGCAGTGCGGGCACTGCCCATGGGCGGAGGAGAAAAGTGCATCCTGGGAGGGGCAATGGACACAGCCAAGGTCATGCAGCCGAGAAATGTCCAGACTAAGACTTTGTAACCACGTGTCTGAAGCTAAAGTTTGAGAAAGAGAAATGGGCAGAGAAAAAGGAGAAAAGAGAGAGGAAGAGAGGGATGGAGAGAATGATAAATACAGAGATGGAGAGAGAGAGAGGTGGGGAGAGTGTAGGGGAGAGAGACTTGGCGTGAGAGAGATGGAGAGAGGGAATGAGAAAAGAAGGGATAAAGAGAAATGGAAAAAGGGAGAGAGAGGAGCAAGAATTATTGGAGAGAAACCCACTGTCCTCACACAGCCGAGGGGGCTGTGATATGATGGAAATTGGATCCCGGGCGGGTCCACGTGACCGTGAGGAGAGGACTGAGGTGGGAGGGGGCCTTGAGCAGCCTGTCCTGTCCTCTGGGGGCTCCGGTTGGGGCTCAGGGGCCCCAGGAGCTGAAAGGGGTCCGACTTCCTACCCACCCCTGCTGTCCACTTGCAGCCTCTGCTGCCTGGTCACTGGGGCTGTTTGCCATGGCACTGGCCCTCCCTCCATGTACATCCCTGCCCACCCACCCCCAATCAATCTGCAGAGCCATGGAATGTCCTGCACAGCTGGACAATGCCCAGCCTTCCTGCCCAGCTCTGGAACCATGCCCACCATGCCCATGGGCCCAGGCCCAGAGTAGCAGGGAAAAGTCGGAAGAACTGGGTCTTGGTCCCTGCTCTGCTGCTGATGTACTGTGTGGCCTCAGGGATGTCACTTTCCCTCTCTGGGCCATGTTTCCAAAATGGTTCACTGTTTCCCAATGGTTCTATTTCTGGGCTTCTGCTGGTATTCCAGCCCAGGTAAGTGTGTCAGGGTTGGGAGGGTGGGGGTCAGGGCTAGTGAGAATGCTCTGGTCTCCTGGGAATCTGTCAACAGCTCCAGCTCAGAGAAAGTTCTTTGGTGCCAATTGATCCTGGAGTCCAAAGACTGGGGTCCAAATCCTAACTCCTTTCCATTCATTAAGCACCTATTATGTGCTGGGCATTGCCCCAGAAGCCAAGAATACCTGGTTCCATCTGTGAAATGGGTCAGCAAAGAAAAAGTCCCTCCCCTTAGAACAAGAAAAAGGGGCAAATGAGGCTGTGCAGGGGAGCTCCCTCACGGGCCCGTCACTGCCAGGACCCCTTTGGCTGGGGCCCTTGTCAGACCTGAGCTCAAATTCAGGCTCAGCCACTTATCACCTGAGTGACCCCACAGTGGGAGGCCCTGCGATAACCGGGCACATGGGGGGCACTCGATCTATGTCAGCCCCAGACCTCTGGCCACCATCTCCATGGGCTCCCCAAAGCCCCCTGAAGACAGGACGAGGCACTGGGTCCCAGGAGACTGTCCAAGGCTTCCCCTGAAGACCCTCATTTTCAGAATGGGGCCCCACCTGCCTCTGTCCTTCTCTCCCTTTACTCCCCTTCCCCACCCACCCCTGTAACCAGGTCTGGCCCCTCAGCACCCTTAGAGCACGCCCCTTGACTTCCCAACCCCACATGCTTACTCTTTATGCAGGCAGGCCGTCTCCCTGCCTCGAGTGCCCTCCCCACCCCCGCTTCTCAGGGGGGATAGGGAGAAGGGGCCTTCGGTGCAAGGACTAGCCTGTGCAAAGCCAAGTGGTATGAGGAGGGGATACGACTTCCCCCCCAGCCCCACCCCATGATGCTAGCCCAGGTGAGTGTGGCTCTCCTTCCGCAGCCCCCACCCCTGGGTCCTGCAGCTGCCCCTGGGTTTTTTCCACCCTGGGCTGCCTGCTCCTCCAGAAACCGCTCAGATTTCTCCAGGGGCCTGAGAGCTGCTGGGGCTTCACTGTTGATTTTTCACAAGTGATTATTGGCAGCAGAATTTGTCACCTGCACAATGAAAGGAAAATGAGCCCACTGGCCCCTGTGGAAGCTTCCAGAGCTGGGGGAGCAGGCATGGGGAGAGCAGGGGAAGGAGGAGTAGGGAGGGGTGAGGAGTGGAGAGAAGGGGAACCATGCTCATCTGGCTACTTTGTGCCAGGCCCAGGCAGATGGCTGTGTTTCAAGTCCCATTGGAGAAAGGGGAAACTGAGGCATAGAGCCCTTAAGACTTGATCAAGGTCACAGAACTGCTAAGGGACAGTTGTGGCTGATGAGCTTAGCTGTGTCTGCCGGGCACCCCATTCACGCTGGCAGGGTAAGTCTCAGGGTTCAAGTCATGGACTCCTGGGAGATAAAAGCTAAAAGAAACATGGCAGGTGGTCTGGCTCAAGGCCCCTTCTTGCCCCCTCTATTCCAGAGATGGGGAAAATGAAGCCCACAGAGGATCAGCAACTTGCCAAAAATGCACCTTGAGGCCAGGGTGGGGGGGGCACTAGAATAGAGGACTCCTGCCCCACAGGCCAGGCCCCGCCCTCTGCCCTGGGAATCCTCAGGAATGAGGATGTGGTGTGGCGAGTGGGACTCCCCACCCAGTCCTGTGACCAGCAGGCAGCGTGACAATCTGCCCATTCGGAACCTCTGCTTCCCCATCTGTAAAATGGGCACCAGTCCAGCCCGTTTCTGGGTCTGCTGTGAGCAGTAGCTGGGCCCTCGCCTAGCAGGGAGGGAGCACCCTGTCGGTGCCTGCCTCCCCCTACCCCCCCATCTCAGGTCTGAGATTTCCGTCTCTCTCAGCCCCTCCCTGGGCACCACTGTCTGTGCTTCCCGCCTCCTCCGCCTCTGCCTTGGCAAGCTTCCTCATTGCTGCAAACCCGTCTTGCTCCCTCCCCAGTGCTCCCGCTGCTCAGCTCGGTGACTTTGATCAAAACCCACCAAGCTGCCAGAGAGAGAGAGAGAGAGAGAGAGAGAGAGAGAGAGAGAGGAGCGGAAGGGAGGGGAGTGCCAGCAGAGAATAGGTTGCACTGACGCTTTTCATCTTGACTCAGAAACTTCCACGGCTCCCCCCCAGCTCCCCCCACCGACCTCCAGCCCCTCAGCGCCCTGCCCTTTTCAGTGGCCCCCCCCAGCCTTAACCAGCCCCCTCCAGCCCTGTCCAACCAACCCCAGTAACCTCCAGCCACCTGGCTCCTTCCAGTCCCCACCGCCTCAGCCCCTTCCAGCCCCGCTGACCTCTTCCAGCCCCCAGCCCCCTCCTGGACCCCCAGCTCTCCCCACCCGCCTTTATAGCCCATCTACCTCCTCCTTGCCTCGGGATCCCCCAGGCCAGGGCCGGTTCCCTTCCAGTGAGAGGGAAATCACATTACAGCGGCAGGAGCTGTCACCTGGCCCCACAACCCCCTCCGGGGGATACAGTGTGACACCCTCCTGCACTGGACAGGCCGCACCCCCCTCTACACCCACATGCACGCACAGACTCCAAAGACATGTCACCCAGACCCACACAAAGATACACAACAACACACATGCACACAGACACCACAATCACACAGACTCATACAGCTACACAGACACATATTCTGCAACACACACACCCAAAGACCCTACCAGCCCGCTCCCACAGGACCACTGAAATCTACACACACACACACACACACACACACACACAGGATCACTGAAATCTACACACACACACACACATACACACACACACACCCCACTCACTCAGGAGCCCTAACCCCATTACAAGAGCCCCTCACATTCCCAGCTCACAGGGGCCGGGTGGACAGCACTGGGAGCGGACAGGGAAGAGGGCAAGGTGCTGGTCCCCAGGACCCCTGGTGTCCACCTCAGAGTCCACACAAATGCCACCCGCAGGATGGTCCTGGGAGCAATTCCCTCCTGGTCCCCGTCTGGTTCTTCTGCTGCAGCAGGGGGTGAGGTCACATTGTCACCCCGGGCCCCTCCCCACCCCAACCTTGAGGGGAAGCTCCTTAGCAAGACCTTTGGGGTCCCTCACAAGCTGGCCTCGGCTGATCCCTTTATCCCCTGCCCTGCCCCCCACTCCTGCCAATCCCGCCCTCTCAGGCAGCACAGGTGGGCTGCTGAAGGCAAGGCTGGGGGAGATTCCCAGCTCTGCCCACGTCTTAGCTCCCTGTCCTTGGGCAAGTGGCTTAGCTTCTCTGAGCCTCAGTTTCTTCATCTGTAAAATGGGATAGTCATGGAATCCACCTCATGGGATGGTTGGACTTGTTGATATGAGGCCCTCAGAATGGCGCCAAGCACATAGCAAGCTCTCAGTCCCTGCAAACCATTGTCACCGCCCCCTTCCTGTGTGTCCTGGCATAGGCTGCACCCTCAGCCTGGTGGACCCCTCCCCACTCCTCTGTCGGTTGAATACCACTCTCTCATCAGGAGCAGCCCCGGTGTCCTCCCCAGGGTCTGCTCCCTTAATAGTCCGGACAGAACAGGTCTCTCTCCTCCGGGGCCCCCCTCCATCTCAGCACTCCCTCTGTCCCAGGGGTTTAATCGGCCTATCACCTGCCTGCTCCCACACCACACTATATCAGCAGCTTGAATCAAACCACACCGGCCTCCTCCATTCCTTTCCTACCTGTCTCAACCTCTTGGCTTGTCATTGTGCAGCTTCCTCCATCAGGAATGCTTTCTGTGTCGTTCCCTCTCCATTTTCAGAAGCCACCTCCTCCAGGAAGCCTCTCAGAGGCTCTGGGCTGTGGTGCTGGGTGGTGTATAGGCTTTGGACTCACGATAATCAGGGTTCTATTGCTGTGTGGCCTCAGGCAAGTTGCTCCAATGCTCTGAGCTTAGCGCCTTGAGAGGAAAATGAATTAATGAAAGGCAAAGCTGCTGGCACTCACTAAGTGCTCAAGAAACTACGAGGCTCCCAGTTCTCCCCACTGTAAGGCCCACGTGCCTTTCTCTCATCTGGGAAGAGTGGCCGTGGCCCTCCTGCTGCACGAGCTTTCTCTGTGTCCCTGTCGTGTCTGGGTATCATCATCTCTCCCTTCCCACAGCTTGACGTCACTGATCCCTCACTGATCCCAGGTCAGAACTGAGCATTTCCCATGCCTATTCGCCCAGAATCCTTTCCTCGAATTCCTGGTTCCACATTCCTGGCTGGGTGGGGGGTGAAAATGAAGAGGGTGAGGCTGGGAATGAGTGACCAGCCCAGCCAGGGTGCAGAGTGCACAGCCCGTGCCTCCTGCCCACTCTCCACCCTGCCCGGGCCCTTCCCTGCCCACCCCAGGTCCTCAGCAGCCCTTGCAGCAGCTCTGCCCCCTCCCCACGCTCTCTACCCCTGCCTTCTCCTCTTATTTCTCTTTGGAATGAATCACTTCTCCAAAAGTTCATTTTGAAAGAAATCGATTTCCAAGCTGCTTGGAGATGCAATTTGGTTTTTCATTTTGAAAAAAAAAATGATGGTTAAGGAAAAGTTTAGAGAGTAATCACCATGGAAGGCCATGGAAATAAAGAATTCCTTTGCCCTCGGCCAGAGACCGTGGGGCACATGTGCATTCTTTGGCTGTAGCAACAGAAAACAAGTGTGCGCAGGGAGGTACAGATACACGTCCCATGCGTGGGCAGACCACATGCACACACACAACTGTGCACAATTGCAGGCATACTTGCAAACAGACACAGAAATGCACATCATCCGTACACACACGATCACACACATACGCATACACATGCCACACACAAACCTGTGCCCAGGCACACATGTGCAGTCCTCATTCAGGAGAATACCCCGGTAAGCGCCCCATGGGCACCCCCAGCCACCTCCGTTCAGCCTCTGCCCCCAGGTCTCTCTGTCTCCAATCCCCACTCTCAGTGCCTCCTGTCCTTGGACCAGTCTCCCTTCCCCAAGCCCATTTTCATTATTTCCGGGAAAGGCTGGCTTCCACCCCTATTCCTGTGGTTCTTTCCAGATCTGAAACTGAAGGTGCTCATGATCAGCCATCATTGCCCTCCCTCCACCAGCTCAGGAACTTTCATGAGCTCCCGATTGCCCAGCTAGGTGACGATCACAACTAAAATCATGGGCATAATCCCCGTCTCCTGCTGCGAGAGCACATAGCCTTGAGATCACTTCTGCCCTGGCAGCCCCTGAGGGCCCAGGGCCCAGGCGGTCACTAGGGTGTGCCTGAACTGCAGCCTCCATGTCATGGGTGAATACGCTGAGCTCAGAGAGGTTGAAGGACTCATCCAAGGTTGCACAGCTGGTAGGGGGTAGTCCCCGTTACCACCACCCACCCACATACACGGACACACAAACTGGTTATCGAGCCTCCAGTGTTACCATTGTCAGTCCATTCTTTTGCTTCTGGAAGAGTTTCCTCTCTGTGAGTTGTCCATGAATGCAGAGTCCCTTGGGAAAGACGCAACATCCCTCTAAGACAGGGAACCCCCAAATTCCCTGCATCTGGGGCCAGAAGGGGCACTAACTTCCATCTAGTCCAGCCTGTCTCGTATTTGAATCCCCTTTATACAGTTCCTGCTTTGGGGCATTCAGCCTGCGCTTGCACCCCTCCATGGCTGGGGCACTCACCCCCACCTGAGCTGAGCTCTACTCCCTGGGGCTTCTCCCACCTTGAATCTTAGGCCTCATTCCTGGTGCCCAAGCCCTCTCTCCTCTCTGGCTTCCACCAGCATTGGAGAACTCAGTTGGGGGCTTCCCCATTCCAGCCCTGCTGACCAAGGGCAGGGAACCTTGCATGCCACAACCAGCCAGTTCACGGACACACACACACACACACACACACACACACACACACACACACACACACACACACACACACACACACACACACGGTATGTGGCATTCCGGCTGTGGAGGAAGGAGAGCAGGAGCCTGTCCTCCTAGGGGTGAGCAGCCCCCGGGGGCAGGGGAGTGCCAAGGGAGAAACTAAGAACACAGTCCTAGCCAGGGCCCTCCAACCTCAGCCCAGACAGGTGCCAGCGGGAGAGACTGAGGCTGCCCTGGGGCGGACAGACGGTCCTGGGATCGGGTAACAGGGGGTGGGGAGGAGTGGATGAAAGCCTTTAGGAGAAGGGGACCCCAGGGGAGGCCATGGTGTGCAGAGGAACCCTGGACTGTGGAGCAGTGGGCAGCCTTCCTGGGAAAGTCTCAGAGCCAGTCAGTGCCAGCCCCAGCCAGGCCGGGGAAAGAGAGGTGCAGAGACCAAGACCTTGTCCCTGGCCAGACGGGGCCACAGGGCTGGGGGGGGGGCTGGACCCCCATTTCCCAGCACTCCTCCCCCATCCCAGCCTATCTGCCCAAGAGGATGGGCAACCCCAGGGGGGCTGGTCCCTCTTTCTTCAGCCCCTAGGGCCCGCCTGCCCCGATCTGTGTCTCATCTGAGGAATATGCAGCCCTCCCCCTCTCTGGGGCACCTGGAGTAGGGAGTGGGGAAAGGAGGTGGAGGTAAATCCCTCAGGGGTGGAGCCGGGGAGGCAGAGGTCTGGGATGAGGGGAAGACCAGGCTTGGTTGGCAGAAGTGGCACTGGGGGGCTTCGCGGAGGAGGTGGGGGCAGGAGGTGGGCCTTGGTGGCTGGGAGCCTCCTCCCGGGAGCCAGCCAAGTCTGCACTTCTTATGCCCGTATCCACTGGCTTGCTTCCCACCCGGTGAGCATTCCTCAGTCATTCCAGGCCTCCTGGGCTGGGCACTGGGCGGGCAGGGCTGCTCCAAGGGCAGCCTGGGTCTCCCCCAAAGCAACGTGATGGGCCTAGAAAATTCCCAGCCCTAACCTCAGGGAGATCATACAGGTCCCAGCATGGCCACTTCCTGACCAGTCACCTCCCCTCGTGTCCCCTTGTGATGGGGCCAGGAGGAGCTGAAGAGCAACATCTGATCAGGGGGTGGACAGGTGGATGGGAGGCCCGGGGCCCCGGGTTGGGCCACCCTCAGGAGCCCTGGACTCCCCCAGCAAGGGCAGGCAGTGAGGGGCGCCATCACAGGAGGTGCAGGCCCCGGGTAACAGCCCGGCCCTCGGCCCAGATGCCCTGCCTCTGTCCCAGTTTGGGGCGACCGCACTGACAGGGCTGCTGGGAGCCCGACCTACTTCTGCTCAAGGATGCTTGGAGGTTCCTCAGGGGCCCCCCCAGGGAGCTCAAGTGCATCCCGGACGCACACACCCCAACTCCAGCTGGGCACAGGCTAGACACTGGTGTGGGTCTCCCTTCACGGACCCCCCTCCATCCCAGGCGCACCCCAAACTCTCGGGCCCCTCCCCTGCCCTCTCCCCGAATCCACAGCCATTTGGGGGCACACACGTCAGCCGTCCTGGGGTGTTTTTATCCCTAGCCCCACTGACAACATCTTATACCCCGACCCTCCTCCAGCCAGTCCAGACTCACCACCTCCAGGATGTGGTCGCATCCTCAAAGCTCAGCTTTCGAGGTTTGAAATAAAAATGTGAAACCTGTGACAGAGAGCGCAGCGCTGATGGGAAGGGATCCCCGCCCCACCCTTGGGCACAGAAGGGCCTGGAGCGCACCAGCCTTTCCTGCTGGAGACACCAGATTAGTGGAATCTCTCTGGGTGACAGAAGGTGGGTCCTGGGCCCCCTGTGAGCCCTGGGACCCAAGGGGTGAGACGGGGACCCCAGCGCCTGATATGTTGGGAAATCCCCACTGGGGCCAGGCATCTCAGGAAGGGACCAGGTAGCAGCACCGAGGGCCCAAGGAACAGACTAAGTGTAGCTTCTCATGAAATAAGTTCGTTTCTGCCACTTAAGGCTGCTGCCTGAAGCCAGGCGCCTGTCCTCCCGCCTCCCGCAGCTCTGTGAGCAGATGGTGATGCCACGAGTGACTCAGTGGCCGCAGCGAGGCTGGGGGACCCGGGAAAGGGGGCGTGGACTCCAGCCCCGAGGGCTGAGCATATCCGCATGACCCACCCGATGGTGCCCGGGAGAACTGGGGGGCCGGGCCACCCCTCCCCTCCCTGTCCATTCCTTCAGCCCAACTGCCAAACCCCCCACCATCCCCCAAACTGAGCCCCCACAGGGCCGAGTATGTAAGTGATAACAGAGGCCCCACCCTGCCCTTGGTGGCTCTGGCACTCCCCTCCCCACCCCCAGCCATCTGCCAGCAGCATCAGAAACACCATCTCTCCCAGTGGAAAGGATTCTCTGTGACCCCCAAGGAGGCTGGGGCCATACACCCCCCCCATGGCCTCCTCTCACTCCTCTCACTCTCACTTCAATTGCCCCCAGAAACCCACTTCCCAACCCTCTCAGTTTTCCCTCTCCCTGCCTCCCCTCCGCTGTGTGGTCCAGGTCTCCTCCTGGGCCACAGTGCCCTCTCCTCTTACATAAGGCTGTGACATTCCTTGGTCCCCTCCCAGCCTCGCGATCCTATAAACCCTCTCAGCGCCCCCAGTCCCCAGTGTCCACCTGCTGGCCCTAGAGGCACAGGCCGCTCCCCAACCTCTCTTCCCATCTCCTCTCTCGTTTCCAGCTCCTCCTCCCCCTCCCCCACTCCCCACCTTCCCCTCCTCTTTCTACTCCCCCTCTTTTCTCTTTTCCCTCCTCTCCCTCCACTCCTTTCTCCCCTCCCCTCCCCTCCCCCCACTTTCCCTTTTCTCCCTCTAGCCTTCTCCCAATCCAGCCCCCACCCGCCTGTTGTCTCCTGTCTCCCCGTCAATTAGACCAGCTCTGGCAGGAGGCTCAGAGAGCAGGCTAGAGCACCCAGCTGGAAAATTGGGTGTTGGGACCTGCCTGGAATTCTAATGCCCCGCCCTGCCCTCCTCCTCCTTCCTCGCTGCTCCCTGGCCTGGCCAGGCTGGGTGCCCTGGGAAGACTCCACACCCCTCCTTCTCCTCCTTGCTCAGCTCCGCTGACTTCCCAGGTGGGAGCAAGCCCTCCACCCCTGCCAACACCCAACTATCCCCTCTCTCAAGCTCAAGGCTCAGAAGAGAGAGCACTGGACTGGGAGTCCAGAAACCTGGGTCCTGGCCAGTCACCCCCAGCCCCCGGGACCTCAGTTTACCCATCTTTAAAATGAGGTTCCTCAGGCTCGGACTTCATGGCCTCGGATCATTCAGTTTGTCACCCGCTGGGGCAGATGCCATTGGCTCACTCCAGACCCACTGTGGGGTCGGCCCCACTTTTGGTTTTGATTTGGTGCGGTTTTACTACGAGTGACTGTGGGCCAGCCACTCAGACCCTCTGGCCCTCTTCTGTCACTGGGGCCACCACAGTCATCTCTGCTCCTGCCTGGCCCCGAGGAGACTGAGCATTTCTGCTGTCTGTTGGAGGGGTTCCTGGGATCCCCGACTCTGAGTTATCAGCTGCCCAAAGCTGGCCAGGCAGAGTGATGGGGGCTCAGGAAATGTTGGCCCCCCCAGGTCCCCGAGCACAGACTTAGGTAGGTCAGCCCCCTCCTCCACCCTGGGACAGGAGCAGGGTCTGGGAGCCATGAGCCCCTCCTAGCTTCATCCCAGGGACCCCAAAAAGGAGCATCCCGCTGGAACTGAAAGGTGCACACTCCCTGCCCACCCCACCCCCCACCTGCTCTCACCTACATGCAACCCCAGGCTCAAGGGCCCAACTCCTCAGACCCTAGTACATGCCATGAGATGACAAAGCCCCAGGAGATAGGTGGTTCAACTGGCTCTTTGCTTTTGTGATTATGATTACTTTCGATAATTATTTTTTAACTACCCAGGTAACAAATAACCCCAATGATATTGTACCTCTTAGCATTCTCACCAAACACTCCCCCACCCCCCAGCTGGTGGAGCCCACACAAGTTCCAGTGAACAATCTTTATTAAATACCTACTATAGATCTGACAGCTGGGACTCTGGGGACATAGCAGGAACCCTGACAGACAAGTCCTCTACTTGTTTGTTCTACAAACAAATAAATAGAAAAGTAGTGATCAGGGTTATGGGGGAAAGAAAACAGCGACTCAGGGCAGTGCAAATTAGAGGGCTGAGGAAAGACACCTGGGGAAAGGTGAGACTGAGGTGGGGCTGGGTGGTAGAAGCAAATAAGAAGAGGTTTGGGGACGAGACTCCTAGACAGAGGGAAAGGCAGTGCAAAGGCCCCAGGGCTGGAATGCGTGTGGTTATTTGAAGAACAGGGGGCCAGTGGGGCTGGAGCTGAAGCGTGGTAGGGAATGTGGTCTGAGTCAGACCATGTCCAGCCTTGTGGGCCCGGGGAGGAGCTTGCGATGAATTCTACAAGGAATGAAGACTACAAGGAACAGCCACTGGAGGCTTTTGGCCAAAGTGATGTGTGCTCTAAGGTGGTCTCGCTGCTGTGGCTCCTGGGTTGTTGCAGATGGGGTGGCAAGGGTGAAGCAGGGAGGTCAGTTAAAAGGAGGTTGCAGTGATGCAGGCAAGACACTCCTGTGCAGGGGCAGGGGTGGCAGCGTGGGAACAGAGCAATGTGGTTCCAGCTTAAATAGAGCACCTATGCGTAGGGTCTCTTTAATTTGTTCCATCCATGAGAACAGGAAGGTCCTTCCTGGGACTCCCTTCCTGCTTTTCACCCCCTGCCCCCACCCCATGCCTTGGTACTTTTAAATTCCTTCTTTCCACCAAAGTCCTGCCTCCTCTTGCATCCAAACTTCAGCTGCCCGTCCACCTCAGTGTTATCCCGGTGAACAAGGGGGTGGGAGAAGCAGACGCTCTCCTGGGCTTGGGGTCTCGTCCAAGAGTGGAACATATAAAAGGCAAACCACAGACACACACACAATAAAAAAGGCAACCAGCCTGGTTCAGTTTGCTAAAGCTGCCAGAATGCAATATACCAGAAATGGGTTGGCTTTTTCAATGGAAATTTATTAGGTTAAAAATTTACAGTTCTAAGGCCATGAAAATGTCCAAATTAAGGCATCAAGAGGAAGATACCTTCTCTCAGAAAAGGCTGCTGGCCTCCGGGGCTCCTCTGTCACATGAGAAGTCACATGGCAAGGTCTGGTGGTCTTTCTCTCCAAAATGTCTCTGAGCTTCTGGGGACGTTTTTCTCCTGGGTTCTGGTTTCAATGACTGTCTCCAAATGTCTCTGACTTCGATTCTCTCATAAAGGACTCTAGTGAAGGACTAAGCCAGCTTAAATGGGCTCGGACACATCTCAGTTGAAATAACCCAAACAAAAGGTCTTATCCACAATAGGTCCGCACTCACAAGGATGGATTTAAAGAACATAGGTTTTTCAGGGGTACACAACAGATTCAAATCAGCACACAGTCCTTTCACACTGCAAAGATGAAACTCCAGCTTGTTTTTATCTAGACCTTATACTTTAGAGAGCCTAAGAGTGTCTGTTCCCTTCCCAGCCTTAAGTCACTTTACAAAAGCCCCCTTCTATGTTTATTTGGTGCAAAATTTCTATTTTGGGTAGTGCATTATCTAATTTAACTTCTATGATCCATTTGTTCAAACACCATAATTACATGGAATCTTAAATAGGGCATGAAATCTTGTTCATACAGGTTATGCCCCAATACATCCCAGAGTAATTTAGGCAGAGAATAAAGAAGTATTTGAAAGTATTTCCCTTGGGGAACTGGGGAGAAAGGAGGAAATATTAAACTTTCCCATCTGGGGAATTCCTAATATTCTTGCAAGCAGTGATAACAATTCAGTAGGCTGAGCCCTCAATCTTGGGTTTCACCCCTATAAAATTTACTCCTGCAAAGGAGAAGATAAGCCTACTTATAATTATGGCTGCCACTCCCAGAGAAACTCTTTTGTTGCTCAGATGTGGCCTAAGCTAACTCAGCAGGTAAACTCACTGCCTTCCCCACTAGGTGGGACATGACTCCCAGGGATATAAATCTCCCTAGCAACATGGGACAGGACTCTCGGGATGAGCCATGACCTGGCATCTTGGGATTGAGAAAGACTTCTTGACCAAAGGGAGAAGAGAGAAATGAGACAAAATAAACTCTCAGTGGCTGAGAGATTTCAAACAGAGTCAAGAGACTATCCTGGAGGTTATTCTTATGTCTTGTTTAGATATCCCTTTTTAGTTTACGGTATATTGGAGTGGCTGAAGGGAAGTACCTGAAACTGTTGCGCCGTGTTCCAGAAGCCTTGATTCTTGATGACTGTATAAATATGGCTTCTACAATGTGACTGTGTGATTGTGAAAACCTTGTTTCTGATGCTCCTTTTACTCAGCGTACGGATAGATGAATAAAAAAACAGGGACACAAAATAAATAAGGGGGAAAATAAGGGCAGAAATGGGGTAGATTGAAATACTAGTGATCAATGACAGGGAAGGGTAAGGAGTACGGGATGTACGTATTTTTTTTCTTTTTATATCTTTTTCTGGAGTGATGCAAATGTCTTAAAAATGATCATGGTGATGAATACACAGCTATGTGATGAAATTGTGAGCCACTGATTGTACAACATGTATGGACTGTATGTGTGTGAAGATTTCTCAACAAGAAAAACAGAACAGTCCCTTTCTATTACCTGAGGCTGGGTGATGTGAGAGCCAGGAAAGGATTGAGCAGCATAATTAAGGAAAAGGATAACCAGAGTGAGTAAAGTATTTGCAAATAGGATCCTTAATAACAAATCAATAAGAGAAAGGAAGATAACCTAACAGAAAAATGGAGAAACGACTCAAACAGGCATTTTGCAAAAAAAGATATCCAAGTGGTCAACAGACATATGAACAAGGGCTCAACTTCATTAATGATCAGGAAATGAGAAGTAAAATCACAGTGATCACCAGTTCACACATCCCCCAGAGGGACCAAAATGAAAAACCTAGACCAGCTCGAGGGTTGGCAAGGAAGCCGCACAACCAGAGCTTTCGTATACAGCTGGAGGGAGTATAAATTGATGCAGCCACTTTGGAAACTCCTCAGTCATGTCAAGTAAAGCCAAAAGACACACACCCTACATCCTAGTGATTTATTCCCAGGTAGCTACCCAACAAAAATGAGTACACAGTCCAGCAAAAGACTTGTGCAAGGATGTTCTACCAGCTTCATATTCATCACAGCGGCAAACTGGAAACAACCCCAAAGGCTATCAATAGTAGAACAGATAAATTGTGGTCTATTCATTCAGTGCATTATACAGCTACAAAAGTGAACAAACTGTTATGCTCAACGACAAGGACACATCTCACAGACACAATGCTGAGGGAAAGAAGCACGATTGCATTTATGCAAAGTTCAAAGGCAGGTAGAAGTCAGGAAAGCATGTCCTTGCAGTGGAGGCAGGGACTGGAGGGGGACACAAGAACACTCACGGAGGGCTGATTATGTTCTTGTCTTCTCCGGGGAGCTGTGTCATGGGTGTGTTTGCTTCGTGAAAAAATCCACCATTTGATCTGTTTAATGCTTAATCCAAAAAATATGTTAACAAGAACCACAAAATACAACACTATCCAAGTATTTAGAATGAGAAGGACAATCAGCCCTTACCCTAATGGTTTTTGGCATTTGACCTTTCAAATACCGAAGGTCGTATGCCGAAGCCATCTACGCAACTGCATACCCTGGATATTTTAAACACGCACACACAAATGGCATCTGCCACACTTTATTGGGTTATTGTTTCATAGAATGTGGGATTTCTCAGTCTCAGCCCTATTGCCTGTTGGGGCTGGATAACTCTTTGTTGTGGGCGCCAGGGGCCTGCGCTGTGCACTTAGGATGTTTAGCAGCATTCCTGGCTTCTATCCACTAAGTGCCAATAGCAAAATGTACCCTGGGGATAAGGCTGTAGGATGAAGTGCCGGATATCCAGTTGATAGACACTCCCTGTTGATCCGAAATCCAAATTCAACTGGGCGTTCTGCATTTTTGTCTGCTCAGTCTGGCAGTCTAACCTGGGGCACAAAGTCATGCCTGGTTGAAAGCACAGTATCTCTTGGTGCGGTTTCCATTCCAGGACATGAGGAGACACCGCATTCCTTTCAACAGTTCTGTTGGAGTCCCCAGTACAGAAGTGCGGAGCCGGGCTGAGCTGCGGACCCTTGGATGTAGGAGCTCCAAGGCCCCCTGACATGGAAGCGTCCTGCCGTCCCCCCATCCCCTGCTGCGCTGGGCCCTCCTTGGGCAGGTGGCGCTGTGCCAGTCACACCCACGCTGGCCGCCTCCCAGGCCTCCCCAGCAGAGACCCCGCCCCTGGCTGCCCCTCATATTTCATTGGCCAGGAGTGGTCACATGCCCGTTTCTGGCCAATTACTGGGAGGGGTGGGGCCATCCTTAGACCAGTCAAGCGCATTCTGAGGGTAGTCCGTTTCCCTGAAGCTCCTGTTGTGGGAGGGAGTTGTGGCTGCCGCTAGAGGGGAGAAGGGGGCGTGGGTGCTGAGGGGGGCAGCAGGCAATAACCCCACCCCCAAGGCTGAGTCCAGAAGTGCCTTGTTCCCACGAATGCATCCATCCTTTCGCCCAGCAACAACCAGAGTGCTCTTTCCATCACATGGTGGCCCTCCAGGCTTGAGGTCCTTCAGTGCACCCTCTGCCCCGCCCCAGCCTCAGCCCACCCTGTACCTCCCCCTCCGGCTTCTTTCCTCCCTCAGATAGGCCAGTCCTTAGCTGGCCTCGGGGCCTTTGCATCTGCTTTTCCCTTTGCCTGGATCAGGCGTCCTCTGTTCCTTCTCATTTGGTCAGGCCTCTGCTCAGATGTGGCCTCCAGCAGGGGCATCTCCCAGCACCTGTGGAGATGGCCTCCTCCCTATCCCTCTGGCCTTCCCCAAGTGCCACCCAAGGCTGTGTCACCTTATGTGTACATGTTTGTTGAGTCTCCTCCCACTTGAATCTCAGCTCCTTGAGGGTAGGGGCCTTGCTGTCTGGTCACTGCTGTGTCTTCAGGGTCTCCTCGGCACAGTCCCTGGCACCAGAAGTTTTCCAATCAGGTGGACTGAACCACGCATGGGGGGTGCGCTTTAGTTCAAGGGCTGAGTACAGAGGACAGTCTCTTATCCACAGCCAGGAAACCCAAGCGCTTGGAAAACCAAACGCCTTTTCTCTTACCTGTTTGTCAGCAAAACTTGACCCAAATTGATGTGAGGTTATTTAGAGTCTTCGTCTATCCACTTACTGGAAATATGGATGAAGTTTGCTGATGAAATACTGTGTTTCATTAAGGGTTTATCTTGGGCTGGGTTCTCCAAAAGCAGAGCCTAAAACTGGACTTGGGTGCAAGTTTATTTGGGAGATGCCAAGAAGCAGACATGAGGGAGCCAGGAGAATGAAACGGGAGAAGCCAGTCCAGGGGTCATTATCAAGGTCACTCCAGAGGGCAACAAGTGAGAGGGCCAGTCGATCCTGCTGGGACCTCCTGAGAAGCGTGGCGCACCTGCCTGAAAGATTCTGGAGGCTGCTGAACACTTGCCCACCGGCTCTGGGGCTCCAGCAGCTAATCAACTCTCCTGAACTTCCTGGCTGCCCTGGAGGTGGGATAGAGTCCGTGAAGCGAGCCTAAGCAGCTGAAATCAAAGCTGGGCTGAAGGCCGGGATGTGCTCCCAGGGAATCTACAGCACAGGGCACTCCAAACCCTGTTGGGGAGTGACCCGGATGTGGCATGTGCACCATATTACCTTCCTCAAATCTGCACTCCATCTGGCCCCAGGGGTTTCAGATTTCTGGAGGTGGAACTGTGGGTTAAGTGGACCCGTTGGAAAGAGTCATGTATGTAGTTTCAGAGTTTTAATTGATATAGCCCCAAGGCTGTCTGCATTTACCACTCCCTCCGACCACATGTGAACACGGCCCGACAACACGCACACCAACGCCACGTCTGATAGCTACCTAGGAAAAGTCATGGAAGGCACATTACTTTTCTTCACCTGCTCTGTCCCTGGCATTATGCTAAACACTCATTTCTTATACTGTTTTTACTCTCTTTTTTTTAGGTGAAGAAACTGAGGCACAGAGTTATCACAGCTAGTAAGGCCATGACAGGTGTCTGACCCAGGTGGGACCTTAACCATAAGGCTTTCCTGTCTCTAATGCTGTAGTAGTCTTATTAACTTTTGCCAGTCTCATGAGTGAGAGGTCTTATTTTGCATTTCTCTATTATCATTTTATCAGTTAGGATTAGGTATGGGTACAAATAACAGACTCAGGTATTTCTCAAGTAAAATCTGGAGGTTGGCCATGCACAACCAGCATGGCAGCTTTCTCCATGGCATCAGTCACCCAGCCTCCTCCTCTCATTACTTTGCTCTGCATGGTCTGTGTTCCCAAGGTCTCCTTGTGGTCTGAAGTGGCTGCTGGGAAGCCAACCACCAAGTGCTGTATTCCAGCCCCAAGAGGAAATAAGAAAACAAAAGAGAACCTACCAGCTGTCTTTCCAGGAAATTTCCTAGCAACTTTTGCTTATCACTGGCCAGAATTTGGGCACATGGCCTCCCCTAGATGGGGCTGGGGAATGTCTTTATTCTTGATGACTTGTGCTGAGCCAAAAATCAAGGGTTCTGCTCCTATGGAAGAAGGGAAGGGTGGATATTGGAGAACAGCTACTGATCTCTGCCAAACTGGAAGAGCATCTGGCCATTTTCACCTGTGCACCTAAGAGTCATCTTTTCATACTCTTCCATTTTCATTGTGCTGACTTATCTTTTTCTTATTGTCAAGCATGCTTCTTATGGGGAATTTATTACTTCCCAAAACAATGTGTTCCAACAGTGCTTGGCTCAAAATCTGTGTGTCAGAATCAAATGGGCAGCACAGCAATGGGCCTAGCTCAACATCTGGCTTGTTGGAGGTACCATGCAAATGCTGGCTTCCTTCCCTAAGTCAGGGCTTGCTAAGAAAGAGCTCAGAGGCCTGGGTTCGTTGAAGGACAAGGTCTGGGCCTTTGTATTTTCACCACCTTCTGCAGGTGAAAAAGATAACCTACCCAAGTTGTAATTTTTCCTGGATTTGTAGCAAACCCTTATATTTCCATCACTTTCTCTTGGTCCTCTGGAGCAGCACAAACCTGGCCGGTCTCTCCTCTGCCCAGCAGCCCCCAAGGCATGAAGAGACTCCCCTGAGCCTTCTTTTGGGCCAGGCTAAAAAGCCCCATTTTCCCACTTGTCCTTTGTATGACAAAGTTCCCAAGCCATTCCAAACAGTATGGTTCTCAGCAGGTGGACCCCCAGTGGGTCAGTCTCCCTCCTGGAGTCCTCACCTCCAAATTGGCCACAGCCTGTCCAGGTGAAGTCTGGGCTGTACAGAAGAGCGTAGAACCCTCACCTCCCCTGGCCTGGACCCCATGCTTCTGTTAATTGGCTCACTGCTGCAACAGCCCTAGTCTAGTGGCAGCCTGGTCACAATGGACCCGTGGTGAGCCCAAATTTACTGAACTCTCCAGGAGAAGGAGCCATCTGTTGATGGCATACATCTGCAAATAACATAAAACCCTGGCTCAGGTAAGTCTGAGCAAGAGAGACTTCATCTCCCATGAAGATGCACCAGAGCGTGCAGGTCTGGTGTGATCCTCAACTCCACTGTTTCTTCACATTCAAGCTGTATTCTGTCTATCCCCTTGGCTATCCCAGTGTGTCAGCTTTGCTCACAGAGAGGCCCCTCCTGGTCACAACAAGGCTGCAGCCATTCCAGGCATTCCACATCCCTAATTAGACACAACAACAGCATCCAGAGGAAAACTACTGAGACAACCAACCTTCTTCTGGTGACCCCTCTCCCAGAAGCCCACCCACAGGTTTCCTCTCCTTGGTCATAACTGGGTCACATGGCCCAACTTTCTAAACCATTCACTGGCAAGGGGTGTGGGACCACCAAGATTGACTGAGCCCAACCCTAAGTTACCCTGGAGCTAGGGGTGGGGACACATCAAGGATGACATGTGTCAGTAGGATGGGATCTCCTGAACAAAACGAGGGTTTAGGGTGGGCCACGGTGGCTCAGCAGGCAAGAATGCTCGCCTGCCATGCCAGAGGACTCGGGTTCGAGTCCGATGCCTGCCCATGTAAAAAAAAAAAAAAGTGAGGGTTTAGTTAGGAAAGGTGAAAGGGAGAAATGGATGTTCAGTAGGAAACCACCAGCGGAGGGAACATCAGGTCCAGGGGTCCAGAGATATGAGTGGACAACTGGGCCCTCTCCGCCTGGCTGAAGGAAGCTGTTAGATTCTTTAAACAGACGAGGGACACAACCAGACGCATGCCCACTGAGGTCCCTCAGCCTGCTGTGAAGAGAGTGGCTGGAGCCCAGAACAGAGACAGGAAGGCCAGTTAGGAAGCTGCTGCAGTTGTCCAGGGAGAGTGGTATGGCTTGGACCACGGGGACAGTGCATCTGGGTGTGTTTTCAAGGCATAGTTGATAGGATGTGCCAGAAAATGGGACGTGGGGCTGAGCGGAATTACAAACCATAAGTGCAGGCGCGAGCACCTGGGTAGGGCCATCTACGTGGGAAGTGAGAGTTTGGGGGCGTTGTTGGTCTGGTTCTGTAGTCGAGTCATCAACATATGGATGGTATTTGGAGCCCCAGGACTCAGGGGAGTGCACTCAACAGCGAATCAGTACCTGGGCGTGCCTGCCTCTCCCTAGTGTGCTGCAGGAATCCAAAGCAGAGATGAACCCCTGTATACAGCCTGCTCTGGAAAGGACCCACTTCAGAGGCAGCCAAGAGAAAATCTTCATAACTTATTCAAATAAGGGTGGAGAAGGAGTTGAGGTTAACTCCCAGGTTTGGATGTTGGAGAGGACTGGCTCCTTCCTTGGGGGCCCTCACCTATGGCCTCCCTGCCAGGCAGCTGCTGGCCCTCCCCTCCTCCCTTTATCCCACTCCCAGGCTCTCTGAGCCTCTCCTCCTCCCCATCAATAGCTGCTCCCACCACTGTGTGTGAGGTCTGTTTCTTCTGGACAAAGCGTATGACTTCAGTCACCGTCTCGGCAACTCCATCCCAGCTCCTTCATTCAGCTGGCTTCTTGAGCAGCCTCCACAGGCCAAGGCCTAGTATGAGTGCTTTCAGCTTTCAGGTCTTCAGACGCCTCCCACAGTTTTGTGTGGTAGGTGTAGCTAGCTCCATTTCACAGAGGTGGAAACTGAGGCTCTGGGTTTCCAATGGGTTCTCCAAGGGCCAGCGAATAGCCACCGCGTGCCTTCCCTGTTGAGGGTCATCCCTGGTGGGCGGCCCAATCCCTGGTTCACAGCCTTGTCTGGGCCCCGCCTCAGCATTAGAGGTGGGGGATAAGAGGGATTTCAGGGGGTGGTGGGCAGCCAGGCCTGGGGTGAGGTCATTAGTTATGGAGTCAGGGAAACCTGGGGATTTGAAATCTGGCTCCCTGATGTGTTGGCAGTCCGGCCTCACTTACGTTATTCAACTTTTGTTGAGCTTCGGCGCCCTGGTTGGCACACTGTGGATAAGAAGATCAAATGATCTGATGCCTGTTTCGTGGTGACACTGTGAGGTTGAACGTGATAGCGCTATGTCCAAAGACAGTGCAGTGCATGCTGGATGCTTTGTCCCTGAGCGAGGCCCTCCACGGCAAGGACCATGGGCAATACCTGCTACCTCCCCGGTGGCAGCCCATGTCAAGCCTGGCATGGTGACGGCTCCCAGGGACTGGCTGAAGGGAATCGACAGACTCTTGTCAATGCTACCACCTTGTCTGGGAAACTTCTTCCCTAGGGCCTGAAAGCCGGAAGGGCCCTGAGGCCGGGAGGAGCTGGGGAAGAGGGGGCCCATGGACCACACAAGTGGTGGGCAGAGGCCTGGGGCTGACAGCAGTGGCACTAGAGAAGCAAAAGGTTGGGATTCTGGAACAGCTTCTGGGCAAAAGACAAATGAGCAAAGTAAGAAAGAGGCTTCCAGAAAGGGAAAGTGCCACGAGGAAAGTAGAATGCGGCACTCCTCTCCAGTTGCTATCTGGTGATGGAACTGTTGTGTCTTTGAGTGGTATCCCCTGAAGATATTGAGTCACATTCAGATCCTAGGGTCATATTCCGGTATTTCATCCTCACCTGAAGAATGTGAAATGAACTTTATAAATAGCTGGGGGACATCCACATCCAGGTCACTCCCCCCATCCAGCCCTCTACAGGACCCTTCTCCTGCCTTGGCATCTCTTGACTCCCAAGAGACAGAAGCTGTGTCTCCTTTAGGCTTCCTTTTGGCTTCTCCACTGCAGATGTCAGCCAAGGCTGGCACCCCAGAGGGCATGGAGCAAGGCTAGCAGGCTTGACCCACAGAGTAGGAAACTAGGAAAAGCACCTGGGCTGTGGGATTCTTCTGAGCAGAAGAAAAGGGAAGAAAATATTTTTCAAACTTAGATTGGAAAAGGCAATAGGAGGCCAAACACCAAATGCAAACGGACTTTCCAACCTCCCCTTATCCCCACCCTGACTCCCTCAGAAGCTGGTCACATCCCCCCTTCCTACCCTTGGGAGACACAAGTGGCCACCCCACCTAACTCCTGGGCCCATGTTAAACCATCCTCCCTTCCCAGCTCTCCCCTCTTTACAGGACAGGTGAGTATCCTTCCTTCCTTGTGACTGACCTGCATTTGTAGGTTGCATTAACCCTGCAAGGCATGGGCAAGAGTACAAAGGGGAGCTCAAAGGCCATAGGGCTAAAGACATAAAAGTTATAAATCAAGCTAACAAACTGTTACATAGAACATGCTCCTGCCTTGACAAATGGACTTGCAGAATGACCTGGGGCAGTTGGAAGTTCAAATTCTTGGTCCAGGGAAACTAAACCCCAGCATAGCACAGCTCCTTCTCTTCTCATCCCCAGCTCCATCCTGCACCTTAAGGTGGGGGTCGCAGATGTGCACATGGAGCTCCCACCCACATTTCTGAGCTCTGTCCACACCAACAATACATGGTGACCCTTTGGCCACCCCTCAGGCCTCGGGGTGCACACATGGATAGCTCAGTCCACCCTCTAAGCAGGCCTAGAGCCAACAGGGCAGAGAATCCTGGGGTCTCAGGCATCTAGAACATGATTTAGAAGTGTGCACTGGGTGTGCACATCCTCTGGGCACCACAGACTCCTCACCCCGTGGGGAGGGTCTGGGGCTAGGGGAGGGCCAGAGCTGGATCCCCTGATGTGACTGGCCCAGGGCAGGGTCCCCATGCCCAGGTCTGAGGGCAGGACTGCCTCATCCTGGTCCCATGTGCTTCCTCCCCTTCCCATCTCTGGAACACAATCAAAATGTTGCAAAACCTGAACTCCAGTCTCCCAAGGGCATGCTTCTCATGTCCTGGTGGAGGGAAACCCATCCCCCACTTTCTAGGCCTCATTTTTCTCATCTTTAAATGAAGGATTTGGAACAGATAACTCAGAAGTCACCAGGATTTTAACCACAAGAATCAGGACGCAAGGTCTGATTCATGGGTCTGGAGACATTGTCACTTAAAGCCAAGGCCCAGGGCTGTCCCAGGCCCCAGGCATGTTTCCAGCTGGCATCCCTCACCTCTTTGGGTCCTCCAGGTTGAGACATCCTCCAGCCCATGCCCGGGACCCAGGCCTTTGGCTGCTGGCCTGAGGGGATGTCTAGAGGAAGCTTTCTAGAGGAACTAGCAAAGCTGGGGAGGAAAATGGGCTAGATTTCCATCTCAGTTCTGCTCTCGATGAGCTGTGCCATCTCAGGAGCATTACTGTCTCTGACTATGTCCCCCTAAGTGTAAACTCAAGCTAAGGCACCAGCTTCTCAGGTTTGCTATGGGAATGCAATGCACCACAGCCTTCGCCATGGATGCAAGGATGGGCCCTGCCTTCTCACCTGCCTCTGGGCCCACGGAGGCCGGAAAACTAAAAAACAACCTGGCCGGGACCCTCTTGAAGCTGAGCGACAGATGTGGGTATCGGTTCTACAGATCAGACCCTCTTCTATGAGATTTGGAAGGAGGCAGCGAGGCAGGGGATGTGCAGCCATCTCTTCTGGGCAGAGGGGCCCAGAGGCCCAGCTGCCTCAGCGACTGTGACTAAGAAATTCAGTCCTGAAAGTGCCCCCTTGAATCTGGGTCTGGCCCTCCCACCCATCCCATGCACTGCTTGGTCTCCTCTAATGGCCCCTTTTCCTGCCTAAATTACCTACAGAGAATTCTGTTCTCTGCAACAGAACAGGACCAAACAGTTTAAAAACTCACAGCTATCATGCCTTAGAAAATTAGGGGCCGGGCCAAAAATATTGTTTGCAAAAGCAAATGTGAAGAGGAAGGGATACAGCTGAGATTTCTCTTCTTGCCCATTACAGATCTGGAAACAGAGGAGGAAGGCCACTGGAGGAGGAGGTCAGGGAAAGTGAAGGCAAGAATACTGAGGACAATGACTTGGAGAGTTTACACCCCCCAGGTCTCGGCCCTGTCACTGTGTAAAGGATCTCACACCATGTCTCGCTTACTTTGGTAAGAATCTTGAGGAATGAAGATGCCCTGTCTTTGGGTGAGGGTGACCCTCCAGGAGGCCAAAAGAGGGAGCTTTGGGGCAGAGTTTCTGGGCCCCAGGCAAGCTGGGTGGTGGGCTTGGCCCTGAGCAGACAGCAGACCATGGTTTTGGGCCTAGAGAAGGACAGAGGGGGCCCAGTCCAGGACCCCACTTGGAGGTTGCATGCTGGGGGAGGTCACAAATCCCTCCAGGCAGGAGAGGAGCCAGAGACAGAAGACTCCTGGACAAATGAGAGCAGAATCTGCAGCTCCTGGGACCCTGTAGATCTTCCTGGGAGGTGAGGGCCTGAGGGAGGAGACAGTGGCAGAGCTCCCAGCCTCATAAGACCAAGAGCAGGGTGGCTCATTGATAGGAACTGGGAAAACATGAATGGGTAAAGACAGAGCCGTCCCCCCTGCCTAACACGGGCGACCACTGGAACTTTCTTATAGACAAGGGACATGTGAATGCTGGGGTGGGGAAGGGATGCTGAGCTGCCAGATGTGGGAGCCTTAGGTTCAGAACCAGAAAGCTGCAAATTTGGACCTGTAACTCAGGGGCATTGGATAAAGGCTTGGAGCCAAGAGAGAGTCTGGTCTCAAAACTGGATTCTCCATCCCCATTAGTCTTGGGGGACAGGATCCGTCAGTGAGGGCAGCTGGATGTTGGGACCTGGAAGCCTGAGCCAGGCAAGAAGATGCCTGCGAAGCCCTGGCAGCAAGGCCTGAGACAAGAGAGCTTGTGAGATTCCAACAGGTGCTCCTCTGACTCCTCCCACAAACACATGTCCCTCTGGCTGCCTCCACTTCTGGGACGTTTCTGGGCTTTCCAGAAGAGTCCCTGAATCCACACCAATCCCAGGGAGCAGGAAGGGAGCAGGAAGCCTAATGGACACCAGGAGCCCCAGGGTGCCAGCAACTGCCCACTCAGGGTCGGAGCTGCCCCATGCCAAACATAATGTCACTCACAGGGGAAGAGCTCTGTCCAGGGGTCCACCCAAAGCACCCCTATGCAATCTAGGCCAAATTCAGGGCACTTCCCGCAGGAGGGCTCATGGAGTTGGGACTTGAGCGGGGGTCTGGGAAAAGGGGGTGCATGGAGGTTGGGGCCTGGCGGGAAGCTCTGTGCTCCATCTGAGCACAGGCTCGGGCAGTTCAGCCTGAGGTCACTGGATGGGGACCTGAGCTCCATGCCTGACCCAAGAGACATCCTGAATCTTTTGACCCTGAGAACGAGTAGGAGTGGTTTATAGCTGGGGAGCAAAAAGCAGAAAATCAGATGGCACCTGGGGAAGGGGCAGGCAAGGGGGCAAAGCCAGGGGGCATGAACAGGCCTGGGAGCTGCCCTGGCCATGGCTTCAGGAGGCCAGTGTGTCCCACAGCCAACCCCAAACTCCAGAGACAGGGAACGGGACCACAGCCTTGGAAAGACTGGGGCACAGGAGCCCAAAGAGGGGCATGGCCCTAGGACATGCTGAGACACCAGGAGGCCCACCCCACACCCCACTTGTCCCTTCAATGCCTAAAGGGCAAAATCTAGGCAAAATCCTGAAGGACGGGGCTTGCAGTACCTATGGCTAATGGAGCCTGGCAAGTATTGTTGACAGAGCAGCAAACAGGGGAGTGGAGGGGACTTGGTAGAGGACTTGGCTTTGCAGTCTCCCCTCTCCCCTCCGCAGTGGGAGACTTCGGCACGCTGACAGGGACCCTTTAGGGGTCCGGGCAGACCAGCTTGGCTCGTGTCACCAAGAAGCAGAGGAAGTGGGACCCTGTAGACTCCCGGGTGTTGAGTCAGGGAAGGGCAGGTCGTGAGGAGCAGAGAGGGGCACAGGCCGGGGAGCAGGCCCTGGGAGCCATGAATGCCTTGGAGGGGGCTCCTGGCTTCCCACAGAATGAGGGGGCGTGTGGGGACCGGACAGCCATTCCCAGGCAGGAGGGAAACTCAGGAGGGGCTGCAGGGGTCAGGCACAGACAGGACCTTGGTCCCAGTGGCCACAGCCTGGTGCACATTTGCAGGACCTGCTGACTCCCATAAACCTCTTTAACTGCTGCTTTCCTGAAGTCCTGATTTCCAGCTCCTCCCACCCCCTCCTCCTGACAGCAGGGTGGAGGCCTCGGTGAGCAGGAAGAAGGGCAGGTGGGCACAGGGGCCTGGAGCCAGAGAGGGGCCCAAAGACCCAGGGGTAGCCCAGGCCACAGGGCCTGAGAGACCCGGAACAGATCTTCAGGCTCCTACAACTAACATGTTCGTCTGTCGTCCTCCTCCTGCTGGACATCTCTCGTGAAATCTCCATCAGGACAGAGGCCTGGACACTTAGGGAAAAGCCAACAATCAGAGAGAGGGAGAGGCTGTGGCCAGGGCTGCAGCTATGTGGGGACAGCAGCCCTGAGGCTGCGTGAAGGCAGCTTGGAGGGGAGACAGGAGGGAGCTAGTTCCTGGGCAGCGGCAGGGTGAGGGGCCCAGATCTGCACCTTCCAGAACAGTCCCTGAATCCACACCAATCCCAGGGAGCTGGAAGGGAGCAGGAAGTCCCTTGGACCTCAGAGGCCCCAGGGCACCAGTGACTGCACACAGGGGTCAGGGCTGCCACATGCCGTATATGACATCACTTGCAGGGGAAGAGCTCCGTCTAGGGGCTCACCCAAAGCACCCCTATGCAATCCAGGCCAAATCCAGGGCACTTCCCGTAGGAGGGCTTGTAGAGTTTGGGGTAGAGCAGGGGTCCGAGAAAAGGGGGTGCAGGGAGGCTGGGGCCTGGGTGGGGACTCCGCCCTTCACCTGAGAACAGGCTCGGGTAGTTCAGCCTGAGGTCACTGGATGGGGTCCAAGCTCCACGCTTAACCTAAGGGGCAAATTTCATCTTTTTTTTCCTGGAAAGGAGCAGGGGTTGTTCATAGCTGTGGAACAAAGAGCAGCAGAAAACAGGGGTGGCACCTGGGGAAGAGGCAGACAAGGGTGCTAGGCCAGGGAACCCAGCCAGGCTTGGGAGCTTCCCTGGCCAGGGCTCCAGGAGGCCCAGTGGGTCCTGCAGCCTACTCCAAACTCCAGCCACAGGGAGCAGGGGTCTCAGGCCTCTGAATGACTGTGACCTGGGATGTCACAGTATGGGTTCCTCAAATCAACGACACACCCACGAGCACCAGCTTGAATCCAGCGATGTCCCAAAATGCATGCTCAGGCCTAACAGCCATTTTTGGACACTTCTAGAGGAAATGTGTGTTGTTGTCGCTAAAGGTAAGGTGGGATCTTGAAGGAGGGGTTTTGAGCAAAGGGACCAAACAGAAAAGAAAAGTTCCCTGGCAAAGGGCCAGCAAGAGGTCATCCAAATAACCTTGGAAGTGTGAACATCTTCAAACCAAGCCCTGACAATTGCCATGGAAATGTCCCTTTAAAACCTAAGGATATATATTGAAGGAAGCTCTTATATGTCAAAGGAAGTAGATCCCCGGGTTGGGTATTGTGAAATGTTGGTAGGATGTGTGGGTAGGGATGCAGAAGACAACTCATGGGCTCCTTGGCCCCCCGAGGCTTGGTTTGAGAGAGGTGCTCCAGAGGACACCATACGGAAATTGCATAATGGGGTCCCTCCTGTGGAACCCTGTCACCCCCTGTCCCAGCCGAAATCTCCGGTGTGCGGACAGCCCCCAGAAGCAAAGAATGTTTTACCCCAGTGTGGCCTACGTGGTGGACACGAATTGAGTAACATCTGTTTCCTTTTGATGACAGTTCTCTTCACTCCAGTAAAAATTAGAAGTATGTATAGAAATAAATTTGTCAAATTTGTGGAATGATGTTTGGGCATATCTGGCATTTTAGGTATTGGGGGTATTTGGTGTTAAGCAGCAGTCTCCTTCTCAAACCAATTGAATATGTGTCAATAAGGCATTAACAGAAAATTGTGATCTTCCTTGAAATATCACTTCTAAGATAAGAATATTGGGTCAGGACAAGACCCAAAAACTCAACATAAGGAGTTTTATTCTGGTCACAAAATTTTGTGCGTTCATCAAAAAAAAACTGAAGTACTTAAAAGGAAATCAGATATATTAAAATTATCAATAAAATGTAGAGTATTTGAGGGAATTTAATTCAGTTTGAAAACAGCACCAAAATTAAGCAAATGCCTCTTTCAAACCGAATGCTCAAATTTGCTAGATTTATAAATGAAATAACAAAACTGTGTGTAAAACCTTAAAAGCTAAAGGTTTTGAATTTGGAACTTAAATGAATAAAAATTAACTTTAAAAACTCAGAGAAAAATACTGAATAAGCCTTTCCTATATATACAAGCCAACCTCTCCTTGGGAAAGCTTCCAAATTCCCAGTCACTTCATATTAACCCCAAATTGAGTAGGAGAGGTTCTCTGACACCTGGAAGGGAAGGTCCTGGACACTTGGCCCCAGGCTCCATGGACACCATGGTCACATCTTTGTTTCCTTGGGAGTAAATCGGAGCTGGCCAGAAGAAGGGCCCAGGCTGCTGAAGGGAACTAGTGGATGCAGAGACCTGGAGCTCAGAATGAGCCTTGTAGGGGCGGGGGAGCCCAGGCTACTTGGCCTGAGAATCCAGCAATGGCTCTTCTGACTCTTACAACTAACACGTATCCCTCTGTCATTCTCCTCCAGCTGGACATTTGTCGTGAAACCTCCATCAGGACAGAGGCCTAGGGCCGCTTAGGGAAGAGCCAACAAGGAGAGAGAGGGAGACGTGGCCAGAGCTGCAGCCATCTGGGGACGCCAGCCCTGAGGCTGCATGAGGGCAGCTTGGAGGGGGCAGGAGGCAGCTGGCTCCTGGGCAGGAGCAGGGTGAAGGGCCTAAATCTGGGCCTTCCAGAAGAGTCCCTAAATCCACACTAATCCCAGGGAGCTGGAAGGGACCAGGAAGCCCCAGGGACACCAGAGGCCCCAGGGTGCCAGCAACAGCACAGCAGAGGTCAGAGCGGCCCCATGCCATGTATGATGTCACTCATGGGGGACGAGTTCCATCCAAGGGTCCCCCCAAAGCACCCCTATGCAATCCAGGCCAAATCCAGGGGACTTCCCTCAGGCAGACTTGTGGCTGTAGGAGGAAAGCAGGGGAAAAGGGGGTCTGAGGCCTGGTGGGGGGCTCTGAGCACCACCTGCGCACAGGCTCGGGCAGTTCAGCCTGAGGTCACTGGATGATGACCACACCTGACCGAAGGGACGAATTTCATCCTTTATACCTGGGAAGGAGCAGGAGTGGTTCATAGCTGTGGAGCAAACAACAGCAGAAGGCAGGGGTGGCACCTGGGGAAGAGGCAGGCAAGGGTGCCAGGCCAGGCGACCCAACAAGGCCTGGGGAGCTGCCCTGGCCAGGGCTTCAAGAGGCCCAGTGGGCCGCACTACCCAACTCCAAACTCCAAACACAGGGAGCAGAGGCCTCACGCCTCTGAGAAGCTGGGGCACAGAGCTCAAATAATACATGCCTGGGGTACCCGGGACCCTTCCTTTGAAGGAGCCGTCCTGGGACCAACTGAAAGTAAGTGGGGCCCCTAGTGCATCTTCGTGTACCAGGATGGATTTGCAGGCATTTGTGGAAGAATCGGCACCCCTCTCATTAGACAAGATGAGAGCTTGTGGGAGGGGTTTTAAGTGAAGTAACTAAATAGAAAAGAAAGTTCCCCAGTACACAGTTCTACATGGGGTCACCAGAATTGACCTTGAAACTGTGAACATCTTCAAACCAAGCCCCACAGAACCTAGTGATACGTCCTTTAACCCCCTATAAAAGCTAAAGCAATTACACAAGGGAGGGATATAAAAGCCTCTGGAGAAGGAAGCAGATCTCTAGGTTAGGTAGGATCAAAGCTTGGTAGATCATGGGTGGGGGATGCAGACTTCCCCAAGGAGATGGAAGACCACGCCTGGGTGGCCTTGGCCCCACAGAGCTTGGTTGGAGAGCACACTGCATTTGGAGGACACGATGGAGAAACTATGGATAAGGGATTCCCCCCACCCCCCACCCCGCCAGCAATTATGGTCCTGTCTGAAATCTCTGGTCCCTTGGAGGCCCAGCCAGAGTGAATGCTTTCACCAAAAAAATGGCCCACAGTGAACCCAAAGTAGGTGAGGTTTTTTTTGACACATTGCTGGGTATTTTGTGTCTTTCCCCCCAACCGAAACAGTTTATGTTCTCAGTTAAGATAATAGGACAAATTGCTATTTTAAGTATTTGCCACGTGTGATCAATAGAAGAATAGTTTCCTTCTGTCATGGTTAGGGACAGATGTCAACTTGGCCAAGTTGTGGTACCTGTTCATCTGATTGGGCAAGCGCTGGCCTGTCTGTTGCAATGAGGACATTTCATAGGATTAGGTCATGATCACGTCAGCTACATCCACAGCTGATTCTATTTGTAATCAGCCAAAGGGGAGTGTCTTCTGCAATTAGTGATGCTAAATCCAATCATGGGAAGCCTTTTAAGGAGGACTCAGAGGAGACAGGTTGCATTCCTGCTTTGGCTGGTGAGCCTCTCCTGTGGAGTTCATCCAGGCCATCCATCGGAGTCATTGGCTTCGCAGACTGCCCTGTGGATTTTGGACTCTGCGTTCCTGCGGTCATGTGAGACTTTTTAAATAGTATATTTGCAAGTGTTCCCTGTTGATTCTGTTTCTCTAGAGAACCCTAACTAATACACCTTCTAATTCCCCCTGAACGTGTGTGAAACAAACATCGCATCAGAATTGTGATTTTTCTTGAAATACCACTCCTGGACGTGACAAGGCCCCGGGCACTGTGGGAATAAGTGGAAATTATTCCATTCACAAGGTTTTCTGAGTTCATCAAATAATGGAAGGACTGGAAATAACTCAGATATGTTATGCTTATGAACATTTAATCAACTTTGTAAAGCAGACCAACAACCAAAAACCCCCTTAAGAGGAAAATATTAAAATTTGCTGGTATTAGTTTGTGCATTATCTAAAAGCTAAGAGTGGTTGAATTTGCGATTTACAATAAAAAATTTTTTTAGTTCAGAGAGAAAAACTTAGACAGGCCATTTGCATACACAAGCAAAGCTGTCCTTGAGGAAACTTCCAAATTCCCAGGAACTTCGGGTTTACCCTGAATCCAGTCAGGCAGGGCCTCGGGCACCCGGGAGGGAAGGCGGGGTGGGGGTGGGGGGGGTGTGGGCCCCCAGGCTCCGTGGACACCGTGGTCACATCTTTCTTTCCTCAGGAGGAAAACAGCAGCCAAGGTGGGGAAAAGGCACAGACTGGTGAAGGGAACTGTTGTACAGGGCAGCTGGGCAGGGAGGCCTGGAGCCCAGGGCGAGTCTCAGGGATGGGGCAGCCCTGGAGGAAGGGCCTGAGAGAGCAGAGCTTGTGAGATGCAGTAATGGCTCCTCCATCTTCTAGAACTAACACATGTCTGTCTGTCCTTGTGCTAGACATCTGTCGTGAAATCTCCATCAGGACAGAAGTCTGGGCACTTAGGAAAGAGCCGACAATCAGAGAGAGGGAGAGACTGTGGCCAGGGCTGCAGCCATCTGGGGACGGCAGCCCTGAGGCTGCATGAGGGCAACCTGGAGGGGGCAGGAGGCAGCTGGTTCCTGGGCAGGGGCCAGGGTGAAGGGCCCAGACCTGGGCCTTCCAGAAGAGTCCCTGAATCCACACTAATCCCAGGGTGGGTGGAAGAGCGCAGGAAGCCCCAGGGACACCAGAGGCCCCAGGGCACCAGCGACTGCACACAGGAGTTGGGGCTGCCACATGCCATACATGACGTCACTCGCGGGGGAAGAACTCCGTCCAGGGGTCCACTCAGAGCATTCCTATGCAACCAGGCTGAATCCAGGGCACTTCCCGCAGGAAGGCTTGTAGCCCTGGGGAGGAGAGCAGGGGTCTGGGGAAAGGGGGTGCACAGAGGCTGGGGCCTGGAGGGGGCCCCGCGCTTCACCTGAGCACGGGCTCGAGTAGCTCAGCCTGAGTCACTGGATGGGAACCCGAGCTCCATGCCTGACCCAAGAGAAAAGTTGCGTCTTTCATTTCTGAGAAGGAGCAGGAGTGGTTCATAGCCGTGGAGCAAAGAGCAGCAGAAGACAGGGGTGGCACCTGGGGAAGGGACGGTCAAGGGCCCCAGGCCAGAGGACCCAACCAGCCCTGGGAGCAGCCCTGGCCATGGCTTCAGGAGGCACAGTGGGTCCCACAGCCAACCTGACCCTCCAGGGACAGGATGCAGGGAACTCAGGCCTCTGATGTGTGGAGGGCCAGAAGCAATCAATCAGGCCCAAGCAGGGAAAGTCCCCACAACATTGGGGCGGAATGTCCCCAAGAGTTAAACAATAACCAATGTTAAGAAACTGAGAGAACGGGATGTGTTTTGGCAACAGCTAACGGCATTTTTCTGCTTTTATGATACCCTTGCTTGCCAGCAACTGCAAAACCACAGCATGATTTTAGCCTTTACAAGCACACCTTGAAAACCTCGAGGTGCTGCTCTCTGAATCTTCCTTCTTGGAGGGTTCTGAGACAGTCACAGGCCGGCTAATAAAGACTCCAAACTGGCTTGCAGTTTTGAATTATGTGGTCTCTCTTTTGGTGCTCCCCACAACATGAGGGACACACAGACCACGTTGCTGGGGCGCCAGGACCCTGCCCAGAGCGACGTGCCTCTGACACCCTCAGGTGTCAGGCCCTGTGAGTCCCCTAATTCATTTTAGGTACAAGTATTCATTTTGACTCATCTGGAAGAATGATATTTATGTCATTTAGGCAATATGGGACTTTGAGGGAGAGATAATGAGCAAAAGAACTAAACAGAAGAGAAAGTTTCCTGGTCAGAGGCCAAGGAGGCGTCATCAAAATAACCTTGGAAATGTGAACATCTCCAAATCAAGCCCCAGCGGTAGCCATGGAAATGTCCTTTTAACACCTAAGGATTTGGAGCTCATATACAAAGGAGAAATATTAAAATGTCTGGAGGGGGCGGGCCACGGTGGCTCAGCAGGTAAGAATGCTTGCCTGCCAAGCCCGAGGACCCAGGTTCGATTCCTGGTGCCTGCCCATGTGGAAAAAAAAAAAAAATGTCTGGAGGAATGGAGGCAGGTCCTGGGGTGGGATGGGGTGAGGGGTTTGCAGAATGTGGGTATGGTACAGACTTTCTGGAGAAGACAAAAAGAACGAGTCACGGGTTCCTTGGCCCTACCAGGCTTGGTCTGAGAGAGGTGCCCCACTTAGAGGACATGACACAAATTGTATAATGGGGCCCCCTCCTGTGATCAGGGTCCTTCTGCAATGCCCCGTCGCCCGCTGTACCTGCCAATAACTCCGGTTCATGGGCAGCCCCCGGCAAGGAAGAAGGTTTCATCCAACATTGACCCCTGGGGTTGTCCCAAATTGAGAGACAGTAGTTTCATTGCTAGAGGAATGTCTCCTCTTCCAAAGGAATTAGGAGTAGGCATAAAGCATAGAGGTCACGTTATTTAACATTGCTTTTGCGGACCAGAGCTTTTTTGGTGTTTTAGGGATGAGAACGTGTGTTCTAATAGAACATCAGAGCCTCCCTGTGATTCCGGTGGAATGGGGGCAGGTAAGGCAGCCGCCAGGCTGTGGTCTCCTTAGGCAGCATGTGCTAAGGGCACGGGGACCAAAGAGCACCCCACATCACCGAGGACTAAGTGGAAATTATTCGGGTCACACATTGTGTGGATTCATCAAATAATTGATGTACTAATACATCGATCCCTAATGTATATTCCACTTACGAAGTTGTGAATAGCAAAGGACATTTATTCATTAAATTTGTCAATGAGACCAATTTAACCCAAAGTCCCCTTGCAAGTTAATGTCAATATTACTAGATTTATAAATAAGATAATGAGTTAGTGTGACCAAAGGTAATGGTCTTCAAGTTTGTAACTTTAGTGAATAAAAACTGAGAAACATTTAATAAGCCTTTCTGTCCCAAAAATAAAGCTGTCCTTGAGGAAACTTCCAAATTCCCAGTAACTTCAGGTTTACCCTGAATCCAGTCCGGCAGGGCCTCAGGCACCTGGGAGAGAGTGCCAGGGGCGCGGGGACTCCGTGGACACCATGGTCACGTGTTTCTTTCCTTGGGAGGAAACAGGAACTCTCCAGGAGAAAAGACCCAGGCTGATGAACCAAGTCGGTGTCCCGTGTCAGAGGGAAGCAAAGGGGAGGGGGGCCTGGAGCCGAGAGTGAGCCTCGGGGATGGGGCAGCCCTGGAGGAAAGCCCTGAGAGAGCAGAGTTTGTGACATGCAGTAATGGCTGCTCCGACTCCTACAACGGACATGTGTCCCTCTGTCATCCTCCTCCTGCTGGACATCTGTCGTGAAACCTCCCTAAGACAAGAGGCCTGGGCACTTAGGGAAGAGCCGACAATAAAGAGAGGGAGAGACCTTGTCCAGGGCTGCAGGCATGTGAGCTTGTGGCAGCAGGAGGAGAGCAGGGATCGGGAAAAGGGGGTGCACGGAGGCTGGGGCCTGGAGGGGGGGCTCCACGCTCCACCTGAGCACGGGTTTGGGCAGTTCAGCCTGAGGTCACTGGATGGGGACCTGAGCTCCATGCCTGACCCGAGACATCCTGCATCTTTTGATCCTGAGAACGAGTAAGAGTGGTTTATAGCTGGGGAGCCAAAAAGCAGAAGACGGGATGGCACCTGGGGAAGGGGCAGGCAAGGGGGA
Organism: Tamandua tetradactyla; assembly: GCF_023851605.1. Classification (NCBI taxonomy): domain Eukaryota; kingdom Metazoa; phylum Chordata; class Mammalia; order Pilosa; family Myrmecophagidae; genus Tamandua; species Tamandua tetradactyla. Next base: position 29,702,597 of record NC_135333.1, read on the forward strand.
CAAAGCCAGAGGGCGTGAACAGTGTGTCCCACAGCCAACCCCAAACTCCAGAGACAGGGAATGGGGCCTCAGCCTCGGACAGACTGGGGCATAGGAGCCCAAAGAGGAGCATGGCCCTAGGACATGCTGAGACACCAGGAGGCCTACCCCACACCCCACTTGTCCCTTCAATCCCTAAAGGGCAAAATCTAGGCAAAATCCTGAAGGACGGGGCTTGCAGTACCTATGGGCTAATGGAGCCTGGCAAGTATTGTTGACGAAGCAGCAAACAGGGGCGTGGAGGGGACTTGGCAGAGGACTTGGCTTTGCAGTCTCCCCTCTCCCCTCCGCAGTGGGAGACTTCGGCACGCTGACAGGGACCCTTTAGGGGTCCGGGCAGACCAGCTTGGCTCGTGTCACCAAGAAGCAGAGGAAGTGGGACCCTGTAGACCCCCGGGTGTTGAGTCAGGGAAGGGCAGGTCGTGAGGAGCAGAGAGGGGCACAGGCCGGGGAGCAGGCCCTGGGAGCCATGAATGCCTTGGAGGGGGCTCCTGGCCTCCCACAGAATGAGGGGGCGTGTGGGGACCGGACAGCCATTCCCAGGCAGGAGGGAAACTCAGGAGGGGCTGCAGGGGTCAGGCACAGACAGGACCTTGGTCCCAGTGGCCACAGCCTGGCGCACATTTGCAGGACCTGCTGACTCCCGTAAACCTCTTTAACTGCTGCTTTCCTGAAGTCCTGACTTCCAGCTCCACTCATGGGGGAAGAGCTCCATACAGGGGTCCACCCAAAGGACCCTTATGCAATCCAGGCCAAATCCAGGGGGCTTCCCACAAGAGGGCTTGTGGGGGTTGGGGTAGAGCAGGGGTCTGGGAGAAGGGGTGCATGGAGGCTGGGGCCTGGTGGCGGCTCCATGTGCCGCTGAGCCCGGGCTCAGGCAGTTCAGCCTAGGGTCACCGGATGGGGCCCGAGCTCCACACCTGACCCAAGAACAACTTGCATCTCTTGTTCATGAGAAGGAGCAGGGGTGGTTCACAGCTGTGGAACAAAGAGCAGCAAACAGGCAGGGGTGGGGGGACATCTGGGGAAGAGGCAGGCAAGGATATCAGGCAATAGGGCCCTCCTAGGATACAGCGCTGTGGCTCCGGTCTGAGACCCAGCCCCAGGATGAGTTGGTTCCTGTGAAGCTCCAAAGCCCCTCCTATTGCCCGATTCCAGAGATGATGATGAGCAGGCCCCCAGGAATGGGTGCCTCACCCTCTCTCTTCCAGCACCACCATGGCCTCCCTGTCTCCAGGGATTTAGGCCCTGGGGCCCTGAGGCAGCCAGCTTCAGGGCAGCGGCCCAGCACTGCTGCCATCTCCTGTCTGCCTGCAGACCCCTTCTCCTTTCTCCTTGACCATGAGCAGCGACTATTCCCATTGATGAGCCCAGTCAGAAGCTCAGGAACCAGAGACATCACCCCATTCTGGAGCCCCCAGTGAGAAGGGGTGATGGGGGAAACCGGGACATTCGAGGTCCCCCCCCCCAGGCCAGGTGACGGGGGCGATATTCAACACACACCTTGGTCCCGATGTTTTAAATAAGAAATTTATTGCAAATATAGAAATTGATTCTCTCCATACAGGAATCTCCGAGTTGAGGAAAACGATTTCGTGCCATTCAGTTTAAAATAGGAGATGGGGAGGAGGAGGGGGAGGGAGAGGGAGAGGCAGATATAGGGGAGAGAAAATAAATGAAGTTACCCCTAAAAGAAGAAAAGGAGAGGGCTCAAGGACCCCAGACTAGGAGCTTTCCACACACAACCTGGGTTGCCCTGTTCATACCCCAGGGCCCTGAGCCCACCTGTGCAGAACCCAAACCAGGTGCCAAACCGGAGCCCTGGGATGGGGACTCCCTATGGGGAGAGGGGGAAGGGAGGGAGGGCGCAGGAAAACCGCCATTGCGGGACTCCCAGCTTTGCCCCAGCCCTGTGCTTATGTGGCAATGGGGCCGGGGAGGGAGAGGAGGCCAGACACCTCCGCCCGCCCATCGAACCTGCCCTCTTCCCTCCCTGTAGACAGGCGGGCAGCGAAGGCCGACCCCTAACAGTGGACTTTCCTGCAGCACTAAGTGGTCAGTGGTGTCGGCGCTGGTCCAGAAAAGAAGCGTGTCAGGATGGACTATAAACCTGGGGGCTGCAAGAGGTTTTCCTCTCCTGGGACGGAGGGTGGGATTGAAATGAAAAGATGTTGGGGCCACGCGCAACTAAAAGCCTTGTGAGAGAGAAGCAGCAGTGCGGTCGGTAGAGGCTGCCCTGCCCTGCCCCCCTCCCCTGGGAAGACCACGACACCCTGTCAGGAAACGGGGTCCTGCTGCTTCTGAAGAATGACTTCCCAGGAACGGAGAGGGAAGAATTGGTGAGGGGCACCAGAGAAAATAAGTGCTTTGGGAAATGGCTCACCCCTCCCACCCCCATCCTGTCTCCAGTCTCAGCTCCATTCCACGGGCTGGCTCACACCATGACATCCAGAGTTTAGCTACCTGTCACCTCCTCCCAGGGATGCTCCTTGACCCACCCCTCCAGGCCCCAGGCCCCTTCCCTGCCCACTCCCACCCCTGGCCCATAGTCCTATCCCAATTCTCCACACAGCACCCAACACTGCAGAGCCTCTGGTATCTTTCTAATCACTGCAGGTGAACTCCTTGGAAGCTGGGACATCTCTCCATCCCTGTGGTCCCCAAGGCCTGGCCCCCTACCTGGCCTCAGCCCTGCCATGAACCGGCTTCATGGTCTTAGAAAATCTCTTTCCTCCCCCCTCCCGAGCTTTTGTTCTCTCCTGTTAACTTTCTGGTGGAGGCAGGGAGCAGAAAGTGACTTCCAATTGGGAACACTGGTGACCCTCTGCCACTGGGCTGCCCCTCAGGGTCTCTCTCTCCTGCCACCCTCAGCCCCTTCCCAAGACCAGCACAGATGCGGACCCCCTGGCCTGGGCACAGGCAGCCACAGACCTCCTGTGCCACCTCTCGGGTGGGGAGAAGAGAGCCCAGGACCCCTGACCCCTAGAGCAGGTGCCCCACCATCTAGATGGAGCTTTCTTCCCCCCAGGGGACCTTGGTCTTTTGTTTCTGGAAGGCCAGGAGCTCCAACAGTGTCAACCATGCTTCCACACCCCCCAGGGGCCAGAAGGCCTGACCAGGCCACCTCCCAGGAACAGACTTCAGAGGTGCTTCTCTGGCAGGGATGGACAAACCCAGGCATGATCTCATTTGGGCACAAGGCAGGAAGGCCTTCCCAGAAGAGGCCCAAGCAACAGCACCTATTACCACACCCCCCCCCAACCTCCCACCAGCCCACACAGCCCTGTCCGCCCACCAGGTTCCCAGCTGTCCCCCTCTGTGGTCCCACAGCCTGCCCACCACCCTCCTTTTCTGGGTACCCAGGGCTCAGACCACCATGTTCACTGCCATTATAGCAGCAGATTCTCGGGCCCGGCCAAGACTCCTGCACAAAGATGTCCATCTGTCTTTTGTGAATATTTCTCTCCCTCCTGGGGAAAATTTTTCTTGAACAGGACATAGGGCAGCGGTGCAGGAAGGCCTCTGGGGCAGGTTACAAAGAAGTGGCCCCTTTCCCAGAGCAAAGGGCCTGGCCTTGGCAGCCACAGGGCAGGTGGGTCCAGCCTGAGTTTTAGACACTGCTCTGCCTCAAAAAACACTGTGACCTGGGTTGCAAAGGTCATTTCACTTCCTGGGTTGGTAGGATCCTGGCTGTTAAACACTGGACCTATCTTTGAAGCCCCCTCTAGTCAGGCAGCTTGTTTTTACAGGTCATCTTCAACCAGGAATGATGGGAGGATGTCAAGGATGGATGGAGAGTCTCCTCTGGCTGCCAGTGAAACCTCCCTTTAGGGAGACAGCTCTGTCTCCAGGGAGGCCAGGCCAACCTCAGCCCCTCGTTTCCCAAGGATCACCCCTTAGGAAACTTCATGCCACCCACGGCCACCCATGCCCTGCCACCCCAAGCTGCCAGCCTCCTGTCCTCAGCAGTGTGATTCCTCCACCCCCCACCTGGCTGGGAAAATCACCAGGTCGCTCTTTTGGGGCCCTGGCTTCTTCATCTGCAAAATGGGAGCAAGTGGGACAGATGAGGTGATGCTCTCATGCTCCCCCTGGACTGGGAGATGGGAGATGAGCTCTTGTGGAGACTTCCCTGGCATGGAATAGGGGGAAGGGGTGAGGCAGGATGGCATGAAACCAAGGGCAGGGGAGGCAGCCAAGAAAGGCGGGAGGTGGCTGCGTGGTGGGGGGGCTGTGTTTTGGTGGCACCTGTTTTGGGTCTTTTGCAGAGCTGGCCCCTCCCCAGGTTTCAAGAGCTGCTCATCAGCTCACAACAGAGAGAACTTGGGAGAAGGGGTGGGGTAGGAAGGGGGGAGGTTGGCAGGGGAGTCTGGACAAACTGGCACATACACGACAGATGTTTGTTCAGAAAAATACAGTAAAATCGTCATGCAAATATAACAGGGAATCTGCTTTTTCACACCAGCGGCTTCTCTGCCCGCTTGCTTTTCTCAGTTTTGCCAATCCGGTGTGGGGAGGGGCTGGGGGGCAAGTTTTGGGGGGTTGGGAAAGGTCTGCTCTGCATATCCGTGCCAGCCCTCTTCCCACCTTTTCCTGGGAGAACAGTCCTTCCTCTGTAAACGTCACCCCCAAAGCCCTGGGCTTTGTTTGTCCCCAGAGTGAGTATGAGAAAGGTGCCCCCTTGCTCCCAAGCCCTACCCCCAGCAGAAAGGTTTCATGGAGTCCCCCACAGGGGATGGCACTAGCTTTTCCGGTCAGAACCCCACCCTGGTCCCATCCCAGCACCCTCACCCCATCTCACCCCACCCACAGCTGCCCTTCCCAAATCTCAAGAAACCCAACTGGGTGACAGGCCAAAGGCTGGGGCCTGTGGCAGGGCTATGGGGAGAGCTGAGGGGGCAGCCCCTCACCCTAAACGGGCAGGGGGTGGGGAGCTGAGTGGCATGCTGTAGGTGGGCAGAGCTTCAGTACAGCTGTCCCCACACCCCACTGGCCCACCTCCCACTCGAAGGTAAAGGGACAACAGACTATGGCCTCTCAGGGTCCTGACAGTGGAGCAGACCCCACATTCTCCAGACCCCACATCTGCCAGCACAGAGCTGGCCCCCAGGAGCCCCGGTGCTTGCGCAAAGCAGCCACTGCCCGGCCTTGCCCTCCCACGCTGCCCTCTGCCGCCCACACTGAGAGAGAACCCCCACAAGCCCAACGGCTGCTCTGGGCACCAACTGCCATCCTTGGGTTGCCATGGTGACAGAGGCTGGCCAGGGAGGGGGAGGGGCTCCATGAACCCAGCCTGCTCCCCACAGAGGGGGAGGGGCAGTGGGGGGGCACCTCACCTTTTGTGCTTTGTTTGATGGTGGGTAGGGGTCAGAAAAGAAAGTGGCCACTTTCATGGAAACATGGGACTCCCTTGGGCCAGGGGTGGGGCAGGTACGGGTAGCCAAGAAGGTGTGGTTGGGAAACCTCTCCTGCCTCTGAGCAGGCTCAGAAGCTGCCCCCCAAGTCCATGATGGGGGGGTCAGGCAGATGGGCGGCCAGGATGTGGGGGTGCACAGGCAAAAATGTCCACCATTAAGTCTGCCCCCCCCCCATCATCCCCACGTATCACTGTTCACTGCCACCTTTCTGAGATGGGTGGGGGTCCTGGAAGCCCAGAGAAGCTGGGGTCCAGGGTATGGAGGCCTGCACCTGAGATGCCAAGGGAGTTGGCACCCCCACAAACCCCACTCTCCTCAGACCCCACAGGCCCCTCCCAGGCTACTTGGAAGACAAATAGGGTTGGTGGAATGTCCCCTTGCCTCGGCCCTGTCACAGGGGCCACCCTCATCTTCCCAGGCACTGGCAGTGGCTAGGGGGGACACCCGCCCCTTCACCAAGGACTATAAACCACAGAGCTCCATACTCCAGGAGCAGTGCCATGGAGCTTTCTACAATAGACAAACACCCCCTCCTGACCCTCAAGCCCCTCAGCCCCAGGAGACTACAGTTCTGGAAAGGGGTGGTGGATGGATGGAGGGGATTAGGCTATGGGGAATCGTGGGCATTAGCAGAACACTGGGCTGGCAAGTTGGGAGACTTAGATTCTAACCTGCTGTGTGACCCCGGGATTACCACTCCCTCTGTCTCGGCCTCAGTTTCCCCACCCATAGAGTAGAAGGAAATGCTTCCCAAGGCCCATCTGGTGCTGACTCTGCAAGTGACCTGTCCCCCAGCTGGGAAGGGGGAGCCCTCTTCCCGCTCCTGAGGGGCTTCAGTCCATCTCCGCCCCAGTTCCTTGGCCCCAAAACCTGTCCCTAGCCCCAGACCCCACACCTTCTTTTGGCTTCTTTACCAAACCCCCCCACCCCACCCCCACCCCCAGCCCCCCACGCCCCAGCAGAGTCCCTGGGCAGCACAGTAAAGACGACTGGTTTCGGTTTCAGTTTGTAAACTTTAAGGAAAATGTGTCCGTTTTCCTGTCCGTTATTGTCGGGTGTTGGTTTGTTCACAGTCAGGTGATGGTCAGGTGTGTGCGTGGGTGCGTGCGTGCGGGTGTGCGTGTGCGTCCGCGCGTCCGCTCCTCCGCCCCGCCCCGCGCGCCCCGGGCCCGGGCCCCGCCCCCGCGCGCCCCAGCCCGCCCCCCCCTGCGGCCTCACCGGGGAGGAGGGGCTCACAGCTTCTGCTGGGCCGAGACCCCCTTCCAGTAGTCGAGGATGTCGTGCAGGTCCTCGTCCTTGGCGAACTGGACCTTCTTGCGCAGGGCGTGGCCAGCGGCCATGTACACCTCCTCGCGGTGGTGCTTCTTATAGGGCCGGAAGCGCTCCCAGATCTTGTGCGTGCTCTCGGACGAGTACTCCGGGCTGGAGGAGTACCCCGAGTAGTAGTGTCTGGGGGAGAGCTGCGAGTAGGCGGAGTCTCGCTTGGAGCGGGTCAGCGGCTTGAGGAAGGACACGCGCTGGCTGAGGCTGTCGGCGCCCTCCTCGTAGTACAGGGCGGGGAAGCTGTGCCGGTGCTCGCTGCAGTGGTAGGCCGGCTTCACCTCCAGGTGGTGGATGCCCCCGGCCCCGCCGCCGCCCCCGCCCGCGGGCACCAGCGGGAGCCGGTCCAGCGGGCTGTTGAGGGGGCTGCCCTTCTCGATGTACTTGGAGTCACCCTTGGCCAGCCCCGAGGCAGCCGGGTGGTCGGGCACGTCCAGGCTGAAGACCTTGGCGCTCTTGATGGAGCCGCTGGACGAGACGCTGCAGGTCTTGCGGGTGACGGCAGCATCGGCGCTCAGCTGGCGCTGCAGTGGGTGGTGGGAGCTCTCCTTGTAGGGCGGGGAGAGGAAGCTGGGCCGCTCCAGCGCCCCGGGGGCTGCAGCCGAGGCTGCGGCGGCGGCAGCAGCGGCAGCCGGAAGGGCCTGGCACTCAAAGGCCAGCTCTGGGTCCCCGCCACCCCCGCCACCACCCCCCAGGAAAGAGGCCGAGTCCAGCTTGAGGGCGTCGATGCAGTTGTTAATGATCTGGTTGACCTTGTCCACCTCCTTGGCAATGGTGGAGATCTCGGCGGCTGAGCCCTGGCCATTCTCGAGGTCGGGGAGGTCATCCTCAGGCCGGGCCAGGCCGTCCCCACCCGGGCCCGTGCGCACCTCCATATAGTTGCCTTTGGTGGCCACCTTGGGCGTGTCCAGCCCGGCCTCCAGCCCCTTGGCGGTGGGCAGCTTCTCCCCGATCATGGAGGGGATGGAGGACATGCGGGACACGGGCAGCACGGGGGGCTCCCCCAGCTTCTGGGCGGCATGGACGATAGAGCCGGCGTCCACGTCGGCCCCGTAGCGCATCTCCAGGATGGTCTTCTTGACATTGACGGACTTCTGCTTCTCCTCCTGCAGGCGCCGCTTGCGCAGGCAGTAGTAGACGGCGCCCAGCACGATGACCATGCCGAACAGGCAGCCCAGGATGGTCATGATGTAGTGGGTGGTGGTGGAGGTGCTGGGCGCCAGGTCGCCGGGGACGGGGTCCCGCGTGGTGAAGGTCAGGCAGGTGTGGTTGAAGCGACGGCTGTGCCGCAGCGAGGTCACACAGAAGGTGTATTCGGTGTGTGCCCGCAGCTTGTCCAGCGTGACGATCTCTTTCTTGTTCTTGAGGGTCATGACGTCGGAGAAATAGCTGTTGTTGTACTGGACCAGCACGTACATCTTGCTGTAGGGGTGAGGGATGGTGACCACCAGGGTGGCCGAGGTGAAGGTGACATGGTGCAACTTGATGGCGGGCCCGGCCGCCGCGTCGGTGGTGGACGAGGCGGGCGGCTCCACCGAGAGGATCTCCTCCGGGTTGAAGCCCGAGTTCTCGTCGGGTTCCCTCTGCGCGTCGGTGGAGAAGGGCGTGGGGTGGCTCACGGGCCGGCTGGGCAGCGAGCCATTGCGGCACTTGGCCTGGAGCACGGTGATGGCGTTGAGGCTGTGGTAGGGCCGGGGCACGAGCAGCGGGTACCCGGCGAACTCCCGCGGCGACTCACACTGCAGGCGGTCGTAGTTCTTGGTGACATTATTGAAGACCACGAGCCAGGCGAGGAAGCCGAAGAGGTCGCACTCGCAGTTGAAGGGGTTGCCGGCCAGCTCGCACACCATCAGGCTGGTGAGGCTGGCAAAGGTGGCGCCGTCCAGGCGGCTGAGGCGGTTGGAGGACAGGTCGATGCTGATGAGGCTGGGGCACTCAGAGAAGGCGGCCGGCGTCACCAGCTCGATGAGGTTGTGCTGCACGAAGAGGAACTGGAGGCGGCTCATGCCCCGCAGCATGCCCTCCGTCAGGTTGCTCAGCTTGTTGTAGCCCAGCTGCAGGACCTGCAGGCTCGACTGGCCCAGGAAGGCGCCGTCCTCGATATAGGAGATCTCGTTCTTGGTGAGGTTGAGGTCGGTGAGGTTCCCAAAGCGGTTGAGCGAGGAGTAGAGCACAGCCTTGAGCTTGTTCTCGTTGAGCCGCAGGTCGTGCACGGTGCTGTTGATGTGCTGCGGGATGGTCTCATAGGGCGGCTGGTTCTGGCTGCAGATGGCCAGCCACACGTAGCCCTTGTCACCCTCGATGAGCCAGCAGTCGGCGCGCACGGCGCCCGGCCGGCACACGCACAGCAGCGCCGCCGCGCACAGCCCCAGGCGCAGCATGGCGCCCGCCGCTGCCCCCTGGCAGGCCAGGCTTGGGGTGGGGGGCCGGGGCACGGAGGGGGCCTAGCAGCCAGAGGCTGGGGCCGGCAGCACAGTCCTCCCTGGGGCCGCCACCATCTTGGGGGCAACCCCCAGCCCAGGGCCCCCCCCAGCTAGTGCCGACAGCCGGCAGCCTTCGTGGGCGCTACAGGCAGGCACTGGGCACTGTGGCCTGGCCCGGGCCCAGGGCGCCGGGCACCCCCTCAGCCTCCTTCCCGGCTGTGTGGCTCTCCTCTATGGGCTCTCCGGTTTTGACGTCTCTTCCTCCTTGGGTTCTGGGCTCAAAACTTCAGACGGTTCCCACAGGAGGCAGGAGAGTGGAGCTCTGGTGAGGGGGGAGCACGAGGGATGGGGAGAGGAAGGAAGAGACCCATCTGCCCCCTGGTTCCTGGAAGGAAGCACCGAGAGAGGGCCGTAGATCAGTGAGGGCACGGTGAGGCCCCCTGAGGCTCCATCGCGGCCCAAGTCCCCTCTCCACCTCCACACCCCCTCCCGGGGAAACTCAGCACCAGCAAGCACTCTGGGGTCCCCATTACATTAAAAAAAAAAAAAGGGAAGACTGGTGGGTGGCAAGAGAGTGAGGACAGGGCTAGGGACTGAGGAGGGAGACAGAGAAGAAAGGGGGGAGGGGGGCTGAGGCTGAGGACAGTGGCAGAGAAGGGAGAGCAACAGGTGGGTACAGGTGCCCACGCACCCTTACACCCCACCCTGGATACACTCGTATCCTCACCCACCCCACTGTCCCACCTGCCCAAAGATCCGCAAGCCTCCCCACACACATGCCGTGAGCCAGAACTCCACGGCACACACAGAGACAGGTACACAGACACGAGCACACATGCCCTCGTGTCTACAGTAAGCAGGCCCGTACACACATGTCCACATACCCAAGCAGGCACACCCTGATCCAGATAAAGCATTAAGAAGCCCCGCAAAATGCCTCCTCTCCTCCATGCCCAAAAATAAATAATTCATTTGTTGTGTAACTGCTCTTGTTCCAAAAATAATTCCCTTGTCTTGGCTTCCGTGGGGGAGGGGAAGCTGAGCAGTGGGCTGTAGGCCCCCCAAGTAGGGAACGTAGAGGCTGGGGTCTCCCACAGAGGGAGGGAATGGGGAGGGCTCATCCTCTGGGCAGAAGCAGAACCAAGAGAAAGAGAGAGCTAGAGTCTGGGAAGCCAGAGACACCCCCCAACATCACCTCCCCAAAGTGCTTTCCAGGAGAGGGTTCTGATCCTATAGGGGTGCCTAAGGCAGAGAAGAAGCCAGAGGCCTTGGGGATAGCGTGGCTGAAACCTCACACTCCCCTTCCATTGATGGAGACCCAGAGGCCCAGAGAGGGGCAGGGACTTGCCCCAAGTCACACAGCTCAGTCTGGGCCAGGACCAAGCCTCCCAAGACACCGTGAACACAAAGGAGGAGTAAGAAGACCTGAAGCCCTATCCCACCCCAGCCCAATTATCCAGATAAATCACACCATTTGTCTGAGTCTGTTTCACATCAAAAAGGTGAGACCAGGTCCCTGCCTGGCCCTATGCTGGGAGGAAGAAGTGAGATGAGCCATGGGAAAGTGACGAATCAGGGCCTGTAACTGCCCATTCCTCAAATACAGAGGGGGGCGGGGCAGGGGCCAAGGCCCCCAGAGCTGGTGGCCCTTAAAAACCGTTGGAATCAGGCCTCACTTTACACGTAAGGAAACTGAGCCCCAGACCCAAGGGGGCATGCTCCAGTTGTCACTAGCAGGTGGCACAGCCCCTTGGCCAGACCCTGGCCTCAGCTGCCGTCTGGGTGTGTTCCCAACGACAGCAGCAGCTCAGGTGTCCCTCCCTGTGCCCTGAGCCCTAAGGGAGAAGCTTAGGCCAGAGAAATCCATGTTTGGATAAAGAAAGCCAAAGACCCATTCACAAGAGCCTCTTCTACCTTCTGCTCCTCCCCCTAGGAAACTCCAGGAAAGAGAGTGCTCTGAAAAAAAAAATTGTTTAAACCTTCACTCTTAAAGCAAAACCAATTTACAGCACTGAGCCCCAGAGGGAAGGGAAGCGGGGAGGGGGGATTCCAAAGAGAGGACTGTGGAGGGTGCTTTTGGTGGAGGAGGTGGCCGTTGAGCGGGACGTCCAGATGGCCCCCAGGGTTGAAGGCCGGGAGCTGCATCCATCCAGGCCAGGCTCCCCCCGCCGCTGGTGGGAGGGAGGTCGAGGCCAGACTGTGAGGCAGTGGGGCAGAAAGGGGGTGCTCAGGGAGCAGACAGCACTCTGTCCTTGGCTCTGCCGCAGAAAGGTCTCGGGACTGGAGGGGCTCCTGTCGGTTTCCCCTCCTACAGACAGCAGGACCGTACTAGAGGAGGCTGCGCCCCCTGGCTCACCGCCTCAGGGAGGCATGCGCCTGCCTGTCGAGACGCTCCCTCGGCTCTGGGCACGGTCCCTCCTCCTGCGTCTGGGGATGTCTGGGGACCGCATTGGTATGCAGGTGTGTGTGCAGGTGCTGCTGCAGGGGTGTGCTGACGTGTGCAAGCAGACGAGCGTGTGCACACATATGCATGTGTACACAGGATGAGAGTCTTTGAGAACAAATGGGTGTGCTTGTGTGTGCAGGAATGGAGAGGCATGGAGGGGCATCTCTTGAGAATGCAGAGGCACCTGCTTATATGTGGGCATGTTAAATACACGTGTGCCACGTGTGCATGTGACACGCACAACTTTAGCCCCTCCCCACCCAGCCAGACCCAGGGACTGCTGGACAACAGGTTCCTGTCTCAAGAAAGCCCAGACCAGGTTGAGGGCACAGGAAGAGGCAGAGGTGAGGGGAGAGGGGATCCACTGTGCCCCCACTCCAGCCTCTAAGTTCTGACCTCAAGGTGACCCTGCCACGGGCCTCTCTCTCTCTCCTTCTGGTCTCCAGGACAGCTTGAGCTGGGGCCCGGCTTCCCGCTCCATGAGTCAGACACAGGGGAGAGGAGGCTCCCCATCACCCTGCCCCGTGTGCGTCAGCTGCCCTGTCCTCTTCCCTGGGCCGTGTGCCTGCCACCCACCGAGGCCTGACGCAGCCAAGGAGGGGGACGGCGAGGCTGTGAAGGTGCTGACAACAGCACTTGGCCCCCCGCCCAGCCACTCACCCACTCGAGGTGTGTGTGTGTGTGTGTGTGTGTGTGTGTGTGTATGTGCGCAGCGTGTGTGTATGTGCGCAGTGTGTGTGTGTGTGTGTGTGTGTGTGTGTGTATGTGTATGTGCGCAGCCTAGGTTCTCCCAGGCCTGGGGCTGAGGGGCCTGGAGGGCAAACAGGCAAGGTCATATGCTCTCCCTCTAATCCCCCAACACACACAGAGGGCAGAGCAGGGCCTCTGCCTCTTCCTCACACCTGGGCGGGGGGAGCTGAGAGAACGGAAGGAAGGTGGTAAGGGAGCTGCAGAGAGGAGTAGAAGACTGGCAGCGATGGAAAAGCAAAAATATGGAAGCAGCAGGCAGGGAGGGAGGGAGGAACAGAGAGAGATGGAGAGAGCATATATGGTAGCGGGCAGACAGCAGAGATGGGGGGATGTGGTGCCCCAGCCCAGGGCTGGGGGTCCAGAAGAGCACGGGGCCTGGCAGAACCCCAGAACGCTTCCCAGCAGGGCGGGACACAGACAGAAAGCAGCTGCTGAGAAGAGAAACCTTTTCTGCCTAGGGCCTAAATGGTGCTAAACTGAGATTCCTGCTGGGGCAGCGGGCAGGGGTGGGGGGACCTGGGGCAGGGACGGCCTCGGGGAAGCGGCAGGGGCGTGGGCTCGGGGAAGCGGGCAGAGGCTGCCTCTGGGCCCATACTGCTCCTGGTCCAGTGGCCTGAGCAGACCCTGTCCCAGAGCGCCAGGGCCCTCAGCTCCCCTAGTGGCTTTTCCGCAGACGCCCTCGGCCCTGTGCCTGATGCAGTGCTCATGTGCATGGGGGAGCAGGGCCCGGAAGGGGCACACACTCCTTCTACCACGGAGAGAAAGACCCTGGCAAAGTCGGAGGCCTCTTGGGATTGTCCGGCCTAGCCTGCAGCTGCGTTGTTTCTCCAGGGCAGGCATGGACAGAGGGAGAGCAAGGGACCCCTATGTCCCTACCTCCACCCCCAGGTGCTCAGTTCAGAACTGGGTACTGGTCGGGGCAAATGCCTCCCCCCGCCGGGCGCAGGCCCCCACTGGTAAGACTCACAGGCTGTCGGGCTGGTTCTCTGGGCCCTTCCCACCCCAGGGCCACAAGCTTCACAGTCCCTCTGCTGAATCCCAGAGCCTCGGAGCTGGAGAGATGAGGAACCAATCCCAGCCCCTCCCAGAGGGGAAACTGAGTTCAGGAGGGGGCCAGGGTCCCAGGGCCAGCTGGTGGCAGGTCAGGCTCAGGACCCAGGGTGGCAGCGACAGAAGTCCCAACTCACTAACCCGCATCCCTTATGTTCCTGCCCCGAAGTGGGCTCCGTCCTAGCTTATCCCAGGACACTGAACATGCCATCTCCCACTCCAAGGGCCTCGGTTTCTCTGCCCATGAAGTGGGACAAATAACCCGTCCCTCGCCAGGCTGCATGAGATGCCGAGCAAGCCGCGTGAAGTCCCTAGCCTGTCCTTATGGTTAGATTCAGGGTTTCCTCATGATGTCCATCACCTAAGAGTAGGATTCTGTTTGATTCTGGCTCTCCGGCACGCCCACCCCCGGTTCACATTCCTCCCTCCAGGCCTCCCGTGGCAGGCTGACCACCAGCTCCCCAGTCAGAGGGCAGTCACCTCCCCAGGGCCTGCTGCCGCCCCCTCCCCCAGCTGGGGTGAGAGGATGGGAGGGGCAGGGGCAGTGAGTGTGGAGGGGGCTTAGCCACGCCTCCGGTCCCACCTGACTGAGGGCCAGAGGTCAGCAGGGAAGATGCCGGGCTGGCTGGCCACAAGACCTCAGGGAGGCTACAGGCGCTCCCCAAGCCTCAGTTTCCCCATCTGTGATGCCAGGTGAGTGTCAGCCGTCTCCCAGGGCTCCCACAAAACCACATACATAGTGGAGGGGAGCACGCTCTGTTCAGGGCAGGAGGCCCCACAAACACACCTCTTCACGCTCCTACTCACAGGAACACCTCCTGCGGGACATAGCCTGGTTCCAAGGCTGGGGGTGGGGAGGGGGCCCGTCCCTGTTCCAGCCTCCCAGGCGCAGGGGACACAAGGCTTAGCCAGGGAAATCCCATTTGCGGCAGCTGATAAGCCCTGGCACGCCTCCCCAGGCCTGGCTGGCCAAGGCTCCCTGAAGTGCCATTGTCACTGTCCATGTCAGTATCATTAGCCAGGATTAGGAGGACCAGGGACTCCTGGGGCCCAGCCAGAGCTCACGGGGCGGTCATCTGCCTCATCTCTCTTGGCTGGAAATGCAGCACTACGCCAGGGATCCCCGAGATGGGCTGCTGCCACTCTGCCCTTGGGGGCAAAGGCTGCCATCCCTTCTGGGCAGCGACACGGGCCAGGGAGCCAGACACCTGGGTCCTGGCACTGCCTCTACCTCTCCTGGGCAGGCTGCTCCCCTCTCTGGGCCTCAGTACCTCACCTCTGAAATGGGGACCATTATACCTTCACCGTTGAACTACTGTTTGGTAAGTAAGCCATTCAGAAATTTTAGTTGCAAGGAGCCCCAGTTGCAGGGCAGAGAGGAACCAGCAGGGGTCTTGTAAGCAAAGGGTCCTGGGACTGAATGCTGATCCTGCTACCTATTGAACTGTGTGATGCTGGGGCCCATTAATTAACGTCTCTGGGCATTAGCCTCCTGCTTTGTAAGATAGTCATAGCTGCTCCTTACCCAAAATACCTCATTTGTGCCTGATGTTTTACATTCCTGGAGTCTTTTATCCTGTATGGCTGTTATTGTTAATCTCATTTTACATGTGAGACAACTGAGGCTCTCTCCTGTACCAGCTTCCTCCAAAAAGCTGAGCCCACAGTGGGGACTAGACATGCACTGGCTGACTGATGGGTCTCCTGCCCCTTGTGTAGACACCTCCCTCCCTACCAGAGGAAAGTACAAGCATGGATTGTCCACAAGGCACAAAAGACTAATTTTTCCATCAGCCAGGAAGTACTTACTCCAAGCCAGCTGGTTTCCTCACATGCCCCAGGCACACTCCCACCTCAGGGTCTTTGCACATGCTGTTCTCTGCCTGGAATGCTCTTCCCCTGATATCTGCACCATTTGCTGCCTCCCTTCATCCAGGTTTCTGCTCAGCTGTCCACTTGCACCCCTGAGGCCTTCCCCAACACATCTAAGGTAACTCACCCGACACTCAACCCTGGCTTTGGTCCCCTCACTGCACTCAAAACTACCTGACAGCATTGTGTCCTTTATTATCTATCCCCCCAGCCCTGCCCTTGGCATGAAAGCAAAGTAGGATTTTAACTTGTTCATTGCTATACTTCAGTGCCTGGCATGTAACAGGGACTCAGTACATGGTGTGTGTGATGGAGGGGTGGGATCCTGGAGTCCCTGACGCCACTGATTCAGGATATTAAACATCAGAGGAAGAGACCCCAATAATGATGGGGTGCTACCGTGTGCCTTGCTTTTATCTTCACAAACCCCTTTATGCTTCCCATTTTACAGATGAGGAAACTGAGGCTCAGAGAGATTCAATGATCTGCCCAAGACCACACAGCCAGGAACCAAGGTTAAGCTGAGCTCTTAGAACTGCCAGGTTCTCCAGGATCCCTGTAGATGGTGACTTCCTCAGTCATTTGCATACCTCTAGTGACAGGGATCTCAGCACTTTTCTGAGATTATTCCCTTCTTAAACAGCTCTGTTAGGTAATTCTTCTAACATTACAAAGCCAAAGCTGGCCCCTTGTGCCTCTCTCTGATCACCGGGAATGAGGCCAATCCCCTGCGCAAAAGCCTTTCGATGTTTGCTAACCTGTGGTCACATGCCCCTGCACTCCAGTTGCCCAGGCTTAAAGGACCCTGCAACCTCTATGTGTTCTTCCAACATCACAGTGTCAAATCCCCCTGCCCTTGGGTCCACCTGCCCCGAGTCACACTTGCTGTCAAGGATCCTCCTAGAATGTGTCACCTGGAGCCAAGCATCATCGTCAACATGGTCTAAGCAGTGACCAGCACCAGGCCCTCTGCCTCCTTGGTTTGGCTCCAAGCTGCTGTTAATGCAGCATGAGTGTACACCCACGTGGTGTCCTCACCTCGTCTTAGATGTCAGCCAGACCCCTGGGCCCCTTCACAAGCACTGCCAGACAGCCCTGACGCCCTCAGAACGTCCTCAGGCTGCGCTGGGCAGTTTGTGTGGGTTCCAGCCACCCCCATTCAATCACGTCTTGTTAGTCTCAGCCCTGTGTGCCAGCTGCTGCGGCTCTCAAGAGAGCTGCCTTCTGCCCTTCACTGCCTCTGCACCCTCCTGCCTGTGCCATCCTGCACTGGGGGTGAGCAGGCCGTGGCTGCATCACGGAATCAGGCATCAGGCCTGGGCCATGGAGCCTGCCTGCAGCTCACCCCTGGCTTCAACCACCCACACACCAAACCATGTTGCTTACACACTTCCTGAGTATTTACAGCACACCTACTATGTGCCCAGCACTATAGCAGATGGACACACCCTGCCTTTACTGAGCTTCCATCTTATCCAAAAGAATGAAAGGAGAAACAACACAACATCAATAGCAGCCACAGCTGAGAGCCACTGTCGATGGGCTCAGTGGGCTTTCAAGGCCTGGCTGTATTCAGCATGTATCTCCAAGCCCCGTCACCTTAGTCAAAAAGGGGCTTGGGGCTAATTTGCAGCGCCATGGGCTGTTATGGAGACAGCATCAGTTCTGGGTCAAAGAAACGCTGATAAGTGGCTCACTGCGTGGGCTTGGGTAAGTCACTGACTCACCTCCTTGGGCCTCAGTTTCCTCGTCTGTTCAAGGGGAGAGCAGCAGTGCCCATGTGTCTCTCAGATTTGCTGGGAGCACCCCAAAACCCTCTTTAAACTGCCCACTCTGTGCCCCATGGGCTCAGTTGCTCCTGTGCGTCCCCTGCCCCAAGGGCTGCCCACATCTGTCATTAGCACTTGTGCTGCAGCCAGTCCTCGTGGCGAGAGACAGGCAGGATGGAAGGGATCCTAGCAAAGGACTTGGCCTTTGAGAACCTGCCCAGCAGCCTGGCGGGAGAGAAGGGCTCAGCTCACTAACACCTACCCTCCAGGCCCAAGCAGCCCCAGGGCCCACCCGCCCACCAGCACTTAGGGACAGCCCACAGCCAAGCATGACCTGTATTAAAAATCCACCTCCTAGTCCTACCCCAGAGGTCATGTCTGGTTTTCCCAGAATCATCTAAGCTACTCAGGGAACTTCCTCCCCACCTAATGCCTGCCTCCCAGCTGCCCTCCCCATCAGACCTCAGCTCTCCCCGCTCCCCTAGGCCCCATCTTCCCCAGTGACTCTTCCTCCCTCATCTGACCCCCACCTCCCCTAACTGGCCCATTCCCCACCTGGCACTGTTTGCCCGCTGGGCCCCATCTCCCCACCTACCCCTGCTGACCTCTCCCCCCGCCCCCTCCAACAAGCCCCAGACCCCACTCAGCTGCAGCCCCTGGGCACTACTCACCAGTCTGCAGGACCCGCTCTTTCACCAGTGCCTGCGCACACGCAGCTGCCTCTGCCTGCATGGCCTCCATTCATTCATTCAATAAACATTTATGGAGCACCTACTATGTACCAGGCGCCGGCTAGACCCGCCCTCCTGACTCTGCCTGCCCCAACCTACCCTCTTCCAGGGCCCCACAGGGCGAAAATCTCCCTGCCTCCCAGCGTCCCCAGAGCTGACCCAAGGTGCAGGGGTGGCACGTGGGGCGGGTGGGTGGGGGTGCTCCGTGGGTGCCAGGGAGTACAGCCCACTGAGCTGGAGCCTGGCAGGGAAGGCATGGCAGGCTCGGACAAGATGACTGACAGCCCTGCCCCTAGAGGGTCACCACCATTCATATACGGCTAAAAAGTCATCGGCGCTTACGCAGGCTGGGGACTGAGCACGTCACATGTCAACTCACTTATCCTCAGCACAACTTTAGCAGTCGGCACTATCACTCTGCCCACTTCACAGATGAGGAAACTGAGGCCTAACAATTGCCATGCAGTGGATTTGGCCCTCCTGTGGATCAGGCCCTGGGTTCAAGAGATGCTGAAGGATCTTATTTTGTCTAGACAGGGTTTTTTTTTCTAATTAAAAAAAAATTTTTGTTTTTAATTGCCAATATTGAAAACTTGAAAAGATTTTCTTTTTTAAATCCCCATTTCTAGAATTCAGAGAAAAACCAGGAAAATCAGGATCCAGGCCCTAAACCTTCTCATCTCTGCCTCTCTGGCTGAGGCCACTACCGGCCCCTGGGCACAGGCAACTGTGAGGCCAGCTGCAGGGGGACCCTCAGACTGGGACAACTGAGACCCCAACCTGCACTGCCATCCACAGCTGGTTTGGTGACTCTTGAGCCCTGGGACTTTCTCACAGCATGGGTATGTCATTTTGGGGGGTGGGGGGAGGTCTCCAATTATGAGTCTGGGGTTAAGCGTTCTAGGATGGACCAACTCTTTGAACCTGAGAGTCTACTCTTCTGAATCTCGGCCTCTGTGGGTTACCTATTCTATAGGACTTTAAGCTGCCCCAATCTACCACAACCCCCCTTTTGGAGCAGGACCACTGGGCAGGGGACCCCAAGCCAGAAGAGCACCTCCATGGCCATCCCCCTCAGATCTGCCTGTTGCCTGTGGGGCCCACTTTCCCTCTGGCTCTGCATTGAGGCTGCTCTGGTTGAGTTGTGGGCTCAGGCTGAGGCTGGAGGATTCCTTGCCTCCAAATGCGAGTCCCACCCCATAACACGGTGCCCTTCGGCCTGGGCTGAGGATCCAGTCTGCTGTGGCACCAGGAGATCTGACACCTTGGCTGCTGAAGCGACATGGCAGGAGGCTTTTTAAAAGGGCACCCAGAGTAAAACCCGCAGCAAAGGAAGTTCTGGAATGGTTCCCACCTCTCTCCCCACAGCGCTGGGGTTTCCCTTGCACTGCTCACCTGAGACTCCTGCTATCCCACCCCCCACCCTCCCCACTGCTCTGCCCACCCCCAGCACTCTGGGCTGCACAGCCCATCAGCCTTCTAGCTCCTCAAAGCTCCAACCAGGCGCTCCCAAGGATGAGCCGAAATTCCCTCTCCTGGCCCTGAGACTAGGACTGTCTGAGCAGGTGGGGGAGCTGCTCGGACAGAACGATGCCTGGGTGGCCACGGGGCCTGCAGCTGCAGCAGGGAAGAACAAGGAGGCTCTGTCAGTGCTGGGAGCTGACGGTGCAGCCGGAGCCCCGGAAATGCCAGGGGAGGGACACCCCAGGGCTGCCGACTGGGAAGACTATGCAGAGGGCCCCGCACCAAAACCACAGCCCGGGAACGGGTGCTGTCGTGACAGCTCCTGTGTCCACCAACTCCACGGGGACAAGCGGTTGAGAATGGGCTCCCCCTCAACATTCAGGGGCCACATTCAGCTCAAATCCCGGCTCTGCCGCTGACAAACAGTGCGGCCCTGGGCAAGTTGCTTTTATCCTCTGAGTCTCAGTTTCCTCTTCTGTAAAATGGGACAAGAGGGCTGTCGAGGACTGAGCAAACAGCTACAAAGCAGGGTCTGGCACACAGTAGGTGCTCAATAAAGCCAGCTGCCGCTGGCATGGTTATCACACGTGGGCACCTGTGGCCGGGAGGAGGCCTGGCCCTGCAGTCCCAAGGGCAGTATGCCCCTCTTCTGCCTCTGTTTCTGTCCCTCCCTTGGGTCCAGGCCCCCCAAGGCTTGCTCCCACCCCCACCCTCAGCCTGTTCCCAGCCTCGGTTTCTCTCCCATTGCCAAAGCACAATGGCTGTTATAATTAACAGATTATCTCAGTGCGACAGCTGTGGTCCTTTGAAAATTAGGTTGAATAACAAGATCCTAGCGTATGGTAATTCCTTTTCATCTCCTGCTCCCTCTTTCTCTCTCCCTCTCTTCGGCCTTGTTATGCATGCAAATGTCTTTCCCCTTTCCCTCCTTCCCAAACGCCTTCCTCCTCCATGGCCTCCTCCTCTTTGGGATGGCAGGGGGACAGTCTAAGGTTCTGCTTTCAATGCAAAGACCTGGGCCCTCCTGTGTGCCTAGTGCTGGGTGGGGGGCCTGACCCGGGCCTCTCCTGGCAGCCCTAAGTGCTGACAGCCACACCATCCTCTTGCAAATATTCCCCTGTACACTTCCGCTTTCCTCCTATCTCTCTGGCTGCCCCCCCCCCCCCATATCTTTTGCAGATGCCCCTTCTTCTGCTGGTGTGCTAAGCAGGGGCCTTCCCTGGAGTCCTGGCCCCAGCCGTAGTGGGGGTGGGGTGGGAAGGGTGCATCTTGACCCCCTCAAGGCTTCCGTATCAGCGTGGTGCCCAGCACTCCCAAACCACCTGTTTCCTCACGGCCTACTGGACCTGAAAATCCAGACTGGACTTATCTTCCACTGCTCTTCCCATCCCCATCTCTGCTTCTCCTCTGCCTGAGCGAGCTGCAGGGACGTCCACCCAGCTCCCACACTACTCACGGCTCTTCTTTGCACACCAACCCCACTGCACCTGCTCTGGTTCCTTCCTTTCCCAAAATGAGTTTCTTAGGCAGCATCTCCCTGCTCTCTCTACCTCCCATCTCACTGCCCCATTCAATCCATCCTCCACCAGCGGAGAGTGAGCTTTCTGTGGTCCTGTGGGATCTGGCTGCATCTCTCCTCGCCTGCCTCCCCCCATCCCTCACCAATTAATACCTGATTGGTCAGAGTGGGATTCCCACAGGCCAGGCCTCCGCCACCACATCCGGAATCTTAACTGCTGCTTTTGCCACTGGACTGAGTTCTCCACGGGAAGGGCCCTGATTCTCCATTAAAGCCCAGCACTGGGCACACAGTAGGTGCTCAATAAATACCTGTTAGTGACTGTGTGAAGAAGGTCTGCTCTCTTGCCCCTTTATAGATAGGAAACCAAGGCTCGGAGTAATGAAGGACTTGTTCAAGATGATAACAGCTTTAAACAAGACAAAACTAGGATTTGGACCCAGATCTGAGACTCCAATGCCAGTCTCTTCCACTCCATCAGGCTGCCTGGGGGTGGTGCAGATACGTGCACACATCTGGTTTGCATACATCTCAGGGAACTTATGCCTCTCTCCAGCCTCAGTTGAGGCTCAGTTGATAAAGAGATCGGACTCCCAGTCCAGGCTGTCATTTGCTCATGCTTGACCCTGGACTAGCCACAGGACTCCCTGGGCTTCAGTCTGCTCATCTGTAAACTGGGATGACACCCACCTCATTCTCCATCTCAGAATGGGGCTGCAGGGACAGAAACTGAGGTCTCGGAGAAAGCCGGTCCTACTAACAACACCCGGCGATTTTCCTATCATCACTGTCCAAACCCAACTGCATTGCCCTTGGCAGGAACTCCCCAAGGCTGGGGAAGGGGTTTCCGGGATGGAGAGGTAACGTAGAACAGAGACTCTCTCTGTAAGAGGTAGTGAGATAAGCAAAGTGGGTTTGGGGGTGAGATCATAATTCTGGGCAAGAGGCTTCCATCTCTGAGCCTCAGTCTCCTCATCTGTGAATTGGGCCCATTTAAGCCCTTTCTGTGGGCTTGTGACAAGGACTAATGTATAAAGTGCCTTGTAGGGTGCAGGTATGCTGCAGAAGCCTCCCCTTCTTCCCTAGGAAACCATGCTGCCACAGCCACGCAGGCCCCAGGAAGACCAGGGCACAAGGTCCTAGAGGAACTGACCCTGATGGTCATTCCCAGGGAATGAGGGAGGAGAAGGGGGAGGGACAAAGCAGGACCACCTGTTCCTGGCCCTCACTTCTCAATAGTGCACAGTGACTCCCACCGCCCCCAGAATAGAGCCCCCCCCCCCACGAGGTGTGGCCTTCAGTCCCTCCACATTAGCTCCCTCTCTAAGCTTCCAGCCCACAACATCCCTTTACAACCCTGTGAAGCTACAGGGACACTTGTCCTCATGCCCTCTGGGTCTTCGCCCATGCTATTCCTAAGCCTGGGAAGCCATCCCCACCCTTCCCCACCCCCTGTGGCCAAAATCTAGTGCTCCCTCCTCCAAGAAGCCTTCCAAGATTATTCCCTCCATAGCAAAGAGTAATGGTCTCCCTGCTCTGCCTCCCACCCACCTGATGAGTCGCCCATAGAATCCTGGACGGGCCCTAAGACTGTCTCACCTACTCTTGCCATCGCCCCCATTTTACAGATGGGGAAACTGAGGCACAGACAGGGACAGCAGCTCTCCAGTGATGCACTTGAACCCAGGTCTCAGCTGCTTCCAGCCCTTCAGGCAACTTTTCTACTGGCGCCAGGCTGTTCCACCCTTGCCTGCCTTTTCCATGCTCCCCAGCCCCAGAACTACCTGAGATGGGACCCCATCTTCCTCCCTATCCCCCACCCCAGTGCCTAGCCTAAGGCCTGGCGCATAGTAGGCACTCAGTAAATGTCTGTTGAATTGAATTGCGCTCAGGGCGGCCAGTCGTCTCTGCTCTGTAAGAGAAGCATAGAGTTAGTGGAGCTGTTCCCATAGCACCGGGAGTGGAAACCAAGCTGGTGGGGTGAGGGGTGGGGCCTGCCCCCAAGGACCCCACAGGCCCTGGGAAGGCCAGGATACCTGGGACGCTGGAACATTCGGACTGAGGTAAGTCCAAATTCTGCCC
Organism: Tamandua tetradactyla; assembly: GCF_023851605.1. Taxonomy (NCBI): domain Eukaryota; kingdom Metazoa; phylum Chordata; class Mammalia; order Pilosa; family Myrmecophagidae; genus Tamandua; species Tamandua tetradactyla. The sequence continues at coordinate 29,725,479 of NC_135333.1, forward strand.
CAACCGGCTGCATGGCCCTGGCACATCACGCCGCCCCCAGGGCCTCAGTGGCTCATCTGTCAAATGGGGATGATACTCCCATCCCTCTGGACTCAGGGACTGCTTGCAATAGGACCAGAGGAGATGTGAGGAGTACAACAGGCAGCTCCCAGCTCATGAGCACCGTCCACTCAAGCACCTGACACACGAGAGCCGGGTGGGCATCAGGCCCACTCTACAGATGGGGAGACTGAGGCTAGGAGTGGGTTGCCTTGCCCAGGGCTGCGCAGCCCAGGCCCTCCACCACCCCCCACCCCCTGCCGTATGCAGGGTCTCCCTGCAGAGCAGGAGAGAAGCGAGGCCCAGACAAAGACACCAACCGCGCTACAGGGTGGTCCAGGCCTGGGCCCCGGTTGACAAAGGGTCTCCAGGCAACAGGCCCAGCATGAGCCAGGGCTGTGGGGGGAAAGGTGAGAAGCCACGTGGGGGCGAGCTCTGATCCCACAGCCCCCAAGAGCGTTCAAAGCTGCCCTCAGAGGCAGAGGCTGCAAGGGCCTGGGCAGGCCCAGGTGTTAATATAGCTCAAGAGAAGCTATAAATAACCAGCCAGAACAGGCACTGCGGGATCAAACTTGAAGAGCAGTCAAGCAGGCCCTGAGCAGCCCCTCACCCCTCGGGGCCTCAGTTTCCTTGTCTGTCAACAACAGGCTGTGCCGTCACCATGAACGCTAAGGATCTTCGCCCGATGACCCACAGGTCCCCGATCCCAGGTCCGGGCCCGAGACAGAAAGCAGGGATCGCCAGGGCTCACCCAGGACAGCCGAGGCAGGGGCTGGGCCCAGACGCCCCTCACTAGCCTGGAGTCCACGAGAAGTAGGGGAAGGGGCTTAGGAGCCAGCCATTCACTCATTCATTCAAATTACCATTCTCTGAGTAACTCCTGCTGAAAGCTAAGGACTCCGCTCACAGCCAAAAGACAGGGCCCGTGTCAGCGCTCTAGCAGGGAAGACAGCGGGGTGAACAAGCACCCCCACCCCTCCCAAGCCGGGCTCCAACCCCCATCCCAGCTGGCATCACGGGGACTCTTCACAGCTGCCTCCTGCCTGGACTAGAACCCCGTTGAAGATAGGGATGGGCTGGACAGACTCATTCACCCTGTAAACTCAGGGCCCAACTCGGCACCCACAAGGGCCTTCCAGAAATGCTCACGGGCAGAAAGGAAGTTTGAAGCACCACGGGAGTATAGCAGCAGGCACCCGGGCAACCCAGGCCCAGGGGGAGCAGACACGAGTTCAGCTGGCACCAGCCATGAGCCAGGCCCAGCAGACTCAACACTCACCAGCCACGCCGTTATTCCCTCTTGGAGGATGAGTAAATTGAGGCTGAGAGAGGACAGGGGTCACGCCCCAGGACCTGCATTCCCCGGATATGGATGGATACAATACAGGGCTGCCGTGGCGCAGCTGCTCTGGGCATCAAAGGGACAACGTGTACAGAGGCCAGGACTCCCCAAAGGCTGACACACGTCAGGGATCAGGGTCCCATTTTCACATCAAAGCCTCCAAACAGCCCTGAGTATCAGACAGACCCTCGCAGGTATAGAAATGTAGTCACCGAGAGGTGATCCTGCCCTCCAGCCTCAGTGGGACCCTCCTGCTTGCTGGCCTAATTGGTTGTACCTCTACTCCCCACTGAGGTTCATGGGCAAGGAGTGGGGACCTGGGCACGGGTCTGACTCCACCCCTCGCTGGGAGCCTCAGCTGCTCCAAGTCCCTTCTCCTCTGTCCCTCCAGCTGCTATAAGGGGCAAAGAGGTGGACCAATGAGAGAACCTCCCCACCCTATAAACTGTAAAATGCTGTCCGCATTTGGAGAAAAGCTGAGTGTTAGTGTCAGACTTTCCTCGGTGCCCCTCAACCACTTCTTCCCTCTTTCTAGAAAGGCTGTGAGCCTTCTTACCCGAGGCCCACGCAGTACCTGGCCCTGTGCTAAGGGCATTCCATAGGTTTCGTCCTCAGGAACTGGTTCTATTTTACACCCACTTTACAGATGAGGCAATTGAGGCCCAAAGAGGTGAAGTAACTTGTTCATGACCACACGGCGAGAAAGCAAACATGTTCAGCCACAACACCGTGTATTTGCCCCCAGATGTCAGTACATTCGGCCCTTTGTAGCTGCAAGAGTCCTCTTGGCTCGTTAAAGCCCACCTGCTCCCTGGTTTATCTGACTTCCCAAATGTATGCAATATTCATATTTCCATCAGCAGCAGCTCACACACCCCTCTCCAAGGGTTTTAGGAGCCCCATTAATCATTCAGACACACCTGCATATTCATTGACTTCCGAATTAATACAGACCCCTTATTACTCCGGGCCTGCTGCCTGCATTAGAGACACTTCTACTTCATTCATTATTAAACTCCCCTGATAAATTATCACATCCCTCCTTCACAGATGGGGGTGGTGCCCAGGCCCCCCCGAGCCAGCTGCTGTGTGACCTTGAGCTAAGCCCTTGCCCTCTCTGGGCCTCCTACACATTTGCCTGGTAAAATCAGGCAAAGGACACTCTCTCAGCGCCACCCAGGCTCATCAAGGGGGCTGCCTCATTCTACTCCGGCTCCTCTTGCCCTTTCCCCACTGGTATGTGTCTTTCGTGGACTCCCATCCCCTCCGTTCTCCACAAGACGAGACGGGAACCTGTCCTCTGTCATTTTCTAGCCCCTCCTTCCACCAGCAGCCTCCACTCTCACCTGAGCAGAGACTTCAGCTTTGCAGCCAGGGGGCCTCAGGTCCTAGCCCCAGTCCATCACCTCGAGGACACCATCTGCCCTGTGGGAAATCTAGCTTGGCAGACCATGACACGTCCAGAATCCCAAGCCAGCTAAGCAACACAGCCACCAAGGTGGACTCCAGCTGCCACCCCACCACAGGAGTGATGACAGTAAACCCCAGCATTCCCTGAGCACGTACCACGGCCCAGGCCCAATGCTAACCTGAGCACCATCTTCAGGTATGAATGGGCAAACCAAGGCCAGCTCCCTCCCCCACCACCAGGAAAGGCTGGCCCTGGGCTGTGGAGCCACGTCTCTCTACCCTGAGGTCCTGAGCTCCTCACCACCGCCCCCCACCCCTCCCTCCGGAGGCCCTGCTGCTCAGCCGCCATCTTACCCCAGCTCCGCGCAGCACCTCCTTCCCTAACGGGTGTGTTTATTTGCCCGTCCCTGACTGATGGAGCGGCAGGCAACACAGAATGGATTCCCCCATTCCCCGGCAGACGCCCTGATCAATCTTCATTATGCCTGGCGCTGAGCAGAGCCAGCAACGGGAGCAGGCTGGCACTGCCGGCCTTGCCCCTTCGGACTCTGACTTGCCTTCCACCCCACCCCAGAGGCTCCTTGCTGTGCAGGCGGCTTGATGGGCCGTGGGCTGCACCACCACATCCTACACAGGCCAGCCCGAGGCATCGCTCGCCAGCCTCCTGGGGCTGTGTGACTGTGGACCCGTCAATGAACCTCTCTGTGCCGTGTACCACCATCCGATTCACCCCTGAATCCTCCCTCTCCTTCCTCTCTAACCCATCCCCAGGCCTGTCAGAACCACATACTTGTGCATGTCCCTGCTGCCCATCGGTCCAAGCCTATGGCAGCTGCCTCCCTGGGTCTCCTAGTGTCCCCTCTGTGCTCCCACTCACCCCTCTGCTTAGCAGAGTGAGCCTCACAAAATGCCTGCTTTGTGATTTAAGGCCCTTTACTCCTCCTCCAGGGCAGCCCTGAGCACCATGTGGGCTGCTTCAGCCCCAACCCTCCATTTAATGGGGTGGCTTATCAGGTCAGGACTGCCAGACCTATTCCTCAGATGAGGAAACTGAGGCTCAGAGGGCTCAGATGGCCTAATCAGGGTTGGTAAGTGTGGGGTCGGTTTCGAGCCCTGCTCTGTCTAAGCCTGGGTTCCAGGGATTGATGAGAGGAGTTAGCAGGTCAAGCACTTACTACCAGGCCCAAATAAGTGCTTGACATTAACTAACTCAGTTCACCTTCTCCCTGGGGGATGGGCACCCTGGCTTGCCCATTTTAGAGATGAGGAAGCCAAGGCCAGAGCAGTTAAGTCACTTGCCCAAGGACATACAGCTGAGAGGAGGCAGAGCCAGGAGTCACACTAAGTCAGAGCAGCCAAGCTCTCCTGCTCCCCCAGCTCTGCAGGAAGTTCCCTCCCAGGGGCCCCCACTGCCAGGGTGCTGGGGGGTGAGAGCTGGCTCCATCACAGCTCCTGGCTCTGCAGCAGTGAGGACTTGAGTAGGGCCCTTCCTTTCTGGGCTTCAGTTTCCTCAGCTGGCAGGGGGTGGCTGAGATGGGCTCGGGGCTGCCCCTGAGCCGACAAGGCACAGCTCTGGGCTTGGCCCTGAGGGTGCAAAGATGCAAAACCCAGTTCACCTGGGATGGGAGACCCAGGGTGGGAGAGCAGGGGAGCCACCTGTCCAAGGCTCAGGGACAGAGGGGGAAGGGGGAGCCCCTCCCAGCGGCAAGAGTACCACAAAGCGATGGGAGGCCGGGGATGGAAGGGGGGAGGTGGGCAGGCCAGCGGCGCGGCTGGTCCCAGACACCAAGGAAGCTGATGGCTAACTGGCAGGGCCTGGCACTACCAAGGACCCGACCACCACCCAAGGGATCTGGGAACCCTTGGGGAGGCTACCCGCTGCCATGCAGACGTTCCCCAGCAGGCAAGCACCTACTGAGTGCCTGGCCCAGGATCCCTGGCACCTAGTGGAGAAGACAAAGATGAGTAAAGCACGGGCCTTTAGAGAACTCACAGAATTAGGGACTTGGGCAAATGGAAACCCATCACAGTCACCGTGGAGATTGTGACTGTTTAAGGAAACCCTCCTGTGCGTTATTTTGTAAAATAATCAGCCTCTAGTTTCTCTTATAAAAATCTGAATTTTCATAGATTGCATTTGCCTGAAGTGAGATAATGCCCCTCTCTTTCCGGGTGCTTCTGTATCACACGCCCAGTGTGAGCGCCAACGGTGAGTCCCCGCTGCATCCCCAGCCCCGGGCATGGGGGCCAGCACAGAGACGGTGCCCAGTAAATTCCAGCCAAGCAGACTGCAGAAGCTCCTTCAGCACACTCATCTCCAGCCTCCAGAGTCAGAGCCACTCGTGAGGACATCCAGGCCCTACTGTGGGGCAGGGGCCACTTCTCACCCACCCCGGGGCACCCCGCACTGTCCACTTTCAGACCCTCTGGGATGCAATAGAGCCAATCAGGGCTGGCAGCCCCCTTAGCACCAGCAGGGCTACCTGCCACATAGCATGTGGGGAAACTGAGGCTGGAGGGTAAGAGCTTTGACCAAGACTTCCAGCCATACCCCTTCCCAGGTGCCTCATGTATACCTCTGCCTGCCCAGATCTCGAGCCAGACACTACTGCCCTTTGCTTGCCAGACACTTCCACAGCTTGACCTTCAGATGCCCCAGGCTCATCTTCTCGCCCAAAGTGTCCCTTCTTGGTCAAGGGACTCATGTGGGCTCAAGGCACAGATCCCAACATCAACCTGAACTCCTCGCTCTCCTGCCGAAAGCTGATCAGACCTTTTCTGCCATTTCTGTCCCCACCATGTCTCCCATGAGTATCCTTTCCTGCCCATTTACCAGGCCCCACTCTCACTTGCCCCATCCCCTGCAGTGGCTCCTTCCCCTCCTGTTCCCTCTCTACTGATGCCAGGAGGAAACTTCCAAAGGGCAACTCTGATACTGCCTCTCCTGCTCAAAATCTTTCCAGGGCTACCAGCAGCCCTGGAGACAGAGGCCACCCCTTAGCCTGACATGCAAAGCCCCCATGAGGTAGCCTGCACCCTCTCCTCCCGCAGCCCTGGCCACATGGCCCTTCTCCCACCCACCCCTGCCGGCACTGCCACTCACTACCCACACTGTGATGCTTCAGCTCAGGCGTGGCCTCCTCCAGGAAGCCTTCCCTGATACCCCAGTTTGGCTTTGCCATTTCACAGCTCCCAAGCTCACCTCCTCCAGGTCATGTCCCACCAAATGGTCCATTTCCCCATCCTGAGGGCCAAAGCCGCACCATGTACACCTCTGTATCCCCAGCATCAGGCCTGGCCACAGGAGGGACCCAGAAAAATGGGGATTGCAAAAACAAAAGAATCACGCAGCTCTCCAGTCAGGAAGTTCCCAGCTGGCATCTGTCCCCACATGTCCACTGTCCCTGCTTATCATGGCTCCTCATGACTCCCTTGTCACTGCTGTCACCACCACTGGGACCTCGACCCACATTGCTGTCACCCCCAGATGCCACGGCTGAGGCCACTCAGGTAGGCGGGTGCAGAGGGACAGGGGCAGGTGGGGAACAGTGACTGGTATCCTGACTTGGCAGGGGGCCACAGTGGCCCTCTTACCTAGGCATGAGGGAGTCCCATTCCCAGACGAGAAAACTGAGGCTCCAAGGGCAGCTGGCCCAGGTCTCATGGCCAGTGGGAACCAAGCATGATATTAGAAGGTGACTCCCACCCCCTTCTCCCTGCATGGGACCCAGGAGATTTCTAAGTTGAAGGAGTGGAACGGACCTTTACTGAGCTTCCTGGGTTGGGCATTTTACTCGTGTTCCAGAGGCCACAGGCTCCAAGGAAGGTGCTCTGAGCCCCGTGCCAGAACAGCTTAATTCAGACCCTTGCTCAGAGCACCCTCCCAGCTGCGTGGCCTCGGCAGGCTGCACAGCTGCTCCGAGGTGACTGGGGGTGTGGCAGGGGAGGGGTCCGCTGGGCTGCTGTGAGTGATAAACGATGAGATGATAATGACAGCAGCTGACAACAAGCAAGCATCTCCCAGGCCGGGTTCTGGGTGGATTAGCTCATCTAACCCCTACCCCTACCCGACAAGGTTGACTCAAACATTATCCCCAGTTTACAGGCAACAAAATGAAGGTTCAGGAGTCAAATGACCCGCCCAGAGTCATGCTTTGTAAGTGGTGGAGCAGGACCCTCAGTGCTGTGGGGACCATGCCCAGCCCATAGGGGGGCAGTGGGAGCTCAATAAAGAGGACTCCTTCCCAGCCCTGGCCTTCCCTTTATCCTTCAAAGGCGCTCTGAAGAGCCAGACTTTGTGCCTCTGAGCCTTTGCATAGGCCATTCCAGCCCCCTGCTGGGCCCTTCCCTTCCACCTCCATGTAGACAAGCCCTTGTGTCCTTTATGGTCCTAACCAAATGCCTTTCCTGTTCTCTGCCACCATCCCCGCTCTCCATTTTTTTGCCAGCCCCCACCTCCACCCTGCTGCCCCATTAAAGGTCCAGTGGACAGGTGCAGCAGTCCTCTTTCTGCTTTTCAGCCCATCTTCCACCCAGTTGCAAGAGAAAATTTCCTGAAGCGCGACCTCCTAACTCAAGGTCAAGTCACTCCCCTGCTCAGAGACCTCCGGTGCCTCTCTTGCTCCCTATCTAGTATTCAAGACCCCTCATGATCTCTCAGAAAATGTGCCCTCTGTCACCCCTTCCCATAACTGATACACACGCTTTCCCTCCCCCCCACGCATATGCACACATCCATACATGCACATGTGCACACACATGCACACTCACCCCTCCTCCTGCCAGCCTACTCCCGGGCCCCTCCCTCAACCCCTTCCCTCCCCACAACCAGCACCCCCAGCCCTCCAGCCCGGCCCCAGACCAGCACCTCTAGAAACGGCCTTAGCTAATTCCTCAGCACTTGTCCATCCCCACTCAGTCCTGGAGAACATCATCTAACCCCCTTGTTTTTAAATGCCTGCTGTGCTCCTTGCTGCTGGAAGACCCAAAGACCAGACTTTGTCTCTGGGCCTGGAGGGAACTCAGGAGCCGTGCCCCACCCCCAATTCCCAGATTCCTGAATCCTCCCTCCCCACTCCCAGGGCCTGGTACATAAGCATCTTACCCTTTTCTGAACTCATGGAGTCTTTGCACTCTTCCCAGCCTACCTCGTAAATGCTATTCATCACACGGGACTCAAAGTCACCTCCTACAAGAAGTCCTCCAGCCTGGCCCAAACACCAGGCACCCTAGAGGGATTGGTCTTCAAGTCTGCTTTCCCTATTGGCTGTGGAATCCCTAACGGCAGGGACTGTTCTAACTCACACACACACACACACACACACACACACACACACACACACACGCCAATCCTCAGACCCTTAAACAGTGCTTGGCCCAACCAAATGCTCCACAACTGTCTGCTGAAAACAATGCACATCTTCCTCCTGTCCCTTCCCTGAACTCCTGGAGGCAGAGGAATAAGTTCATTAGCCGAAAGGAACCCACCCAGATCTGCCCACTTCTCACCTCCACTGGCCCCCCCTCAGCCCCCGCTGCCACTGAACTACTACAGCGGCCACCTGCACCCAGGTCAGTGCAACCAACCGTCCGCCGACTCCCTTCAGGCCTTCCCCAACTTCCTTTCTTCATCTCCTCCCCTCACTCACCCGGTTCCAGCCCCCGAAGGCAGCCTTGCTCTTCCCTGTTGAACGAATGAAGCACTGGCGGACACTTGACTACGTGCCTCACATGTCCTAGCTGGTTGGATCTCAACCAAGTCCCTGGGGGACAGGTGTTAACTAGCATCATCCCCAAAGCACATGTGAGAAAACCAAGGTCCAAAAAGGCAAACCACAGCCCGAAGCCAGCCTGCGGCTGTAACCACCTGTCTTGCTGCCCCCAAGGCCAAGCGCCCTGCCCACTATCATTGACCGGACCCTCGAGGGGCACCCACGCAGCAGGTCTCAAATAAATGCGGGGAGGGAGAGGTTAAAGGAGGGGAGAAAGAAGATCAGAAGGGAAGGCAGGGTTGTCAGTGGCTTCAACCTCCCAATCCCCAAATGGGGACAACCCACTCCCAGAAGCTCACCCCCCATTCACGCACTCATACTCACCCCATCATCTCTGGACGCCTGGCTCCTCTTCCCCGCCCCCCGCCCCAACCACACCACAGGTGCCATCTGGCTTCAGCCTCCATCCAGAGGCAGCCCCCTCATGGGCACAGGCCTGGGACCAGCAGCAGGAGCTGCCTCCTCCCACCCCAGAGCCAGGACCTGTGCTCCAGGGGCCCCCCAGCCACCCGGGAATGCCAGGGGTGGGGCAGTGTGGCTGGGCTGGGAGAAGAACAGCCCTAAGGTCTCACGTGACAGAAACCCCCAACTGCCAAGAGTCACAGCTGTGGGAAGAGGAAGAGGCTGTGGCCCGCCCAGCAGTCACCCACTGGACAGACAGTGCAGTGACGGCCCACGCTCCTCTGACCCTGCCGGTCAAGGGTGAGTCCTGCAGCTCCCCCAACCCTCGCTGCGCCCAGTACGGCCTCCCTCCTGGAGCACATGTCATCTAGCTCTCTTGCCTGTTGGAGACAAACGGCTCCCAAAGAGTTGGATCAACCAACAGAGGGGGGATGGCATACCCCTCTCCCTGAGCTACGCCATCTCAGGTGGGCAGCATCTAGGGGGAGGAGGAAGAGCCATTTCAGAACCCAGACTCCCACCCAGATGTTGGAAAGGAGTCCGTGCCACCCCCAGAGCCCCTCAGCTCTGGACTGGCAAGGAGGCATACTGCCAGACAGTGGGGTGGAGTCAGCTGGGAGCAAAGGCAAGGAACAAGACCCAGGTAGACATAAGGAGCTGGCAGTGACAGCTAAGAGAGGCGTCGTGGTTTGCAAAGAGCCCCCACCCAGGGGAGCCCTCAAAGCCATTCCAAATCAGACTGCTGCCGAGGCTCCACCACCAAGGGCTGGCCTAAACCATCACAACCTGAAGAGTCAAAGGCTGTGACGGGGGTGGTGATGGCTAAAGAAAAAGAAAATCAGTATTTCGTAGGCTCTGTTCTGAGTGCCTTTCCCGGATTAACTCACGACCCTATGAGGTATGGCCTCTTACTGTTCCCATTTTACAGATGAGGAAACTGAGGCCCAGAAAGCCAAAGCAACACACCCCGGGTCTCACAGTTCTCCAGGGTGGCAAAGCCAGTGGTCTTTTGTGTCTCCTGCACATTCTAAGGCTAGGAAAGGGTATCTAGAACATTCAGCCTCTGAACTACAGGCCAAGCCACGACCGAAGGCATCCAGGCTGGCTGCTCCCAGCACCTCGGCTCCCTAAAGTCAAGGCCAGCTGGGACAGAGGAGGCTGCGGCCACACTAGGGTAGGCACACAGTGGGCACACAGGAAACTCGGCTGCAGCAGACAACTGAAGAAATCCCCTAGATCAGCCAAAACAAACCCTCCATCCGCGGGGCCCCTAATGCAGCCGAGGGGCAGCAGCCCAGGGAGGCGCGTGAGGTTTCCCGGTAACCGCACTGGCCAAGGCAGCCCTCCTTTTAGTGCATGCAAATGAGGGGCATAAATTTCTGCTTACTTAACTTCACAAATGTTAACAAGCTCATAAAAAATAAGTTATTCCTCCTCAGCTCCACAACATCCTTCGTTTGTTTCATTTTGCTTCTCTTCCCTCCCCCACCCTCCTCACCGAGTGACTGAAAAGCTGCAGATTTCCATGTTTCCCTGCCTGGTGGGTCTGCCCTTCCCTCCCTCCGCCCCACCCCAAAGAGGTGGGGGGAGAAGCCCCCAGGTAAGGCATCAAAGGCCCAGGTAAGCCCTGGTCCCTGCACCCCAGCTGTGTGACCCTGGGTTCCTGCCTTCACCTCTGTTGTTTAACTGCCTCACCTACAAATTAGGAATTGCACTCACAGCCAGCTGCCTTGGGGTGAGTGAGGATCAAACAAAATAATCCCGGTAAAGGGTAAAGTGATTAGGCTGCTCCTGGAATGGAGAAGGCCCTCAATAAATGTTGGGCCTTGTGGCTATGTAAAGGGGAGTTAAATGCCACCCCACCCCCACCCCCAGTCAATCCTTTTGTAGACTTTGCCTTCTGGGCAAGCTGGCAGCTCCCCATGCAGCCCATGGATTGGTTTTGTTGGCAAGTGCTGAGCTTTCCTGCTGGCCACAGGTCCCACCTCTCTGTACTGCCTTACTCCAGCCAGCTGCACACTTTTAATTGCCCTGGGCCCTGTGGACACCTGAATTTGCCACCCGACTCTATACCTCTCAAAAGCTTTTCCAGCTGGTGATCTCATCGGCTACATCATTAGGCCCAGCTGACGGACAGGGAAACCGAGGCACATGGTGGGGCAGCAACTTGCCCACAGGCCCTGTGGGAGGAGCTGTAGAGCCAAGGCCTAAGTCCAGTCCCCAGGCCTGGCTCGTTTCCCCTCGTGAGGCCCTGCCCCACTGTGCCAGTTTGGAAGATGCCGCCCTGTCACACAGAGGAGCAAATGGCCAATTAGCTGAGTGGCAGGAGAGATGTGCTCGGCCTCCCTGGGCTCAGCGTGTGCCAGCCCCAGGTGGGTGGTTGAGCAGCAGCCAGGGCCAGCGGACGTGCCAGGCCAGCACAGCGTTCCTTGTGCTGAGCCCGGCTCAGAGCCCAGTATCAGGGGCTCCGAAAGATATGGGATGGGCGCTAGAGGTGGCCTATTCCCCTCGGGTCCCTTCAACATCCTCTACCTCAAATTCACCCCAGGGATGGCCTGGGCCAGAAACTGTCCCTCGTCAGCCCACATTTGCCCCTTTCTGCCAGTTCAAAGCATAAGAAGCCATGGCCATCCCGCTTCGGTTGGGGTTACTTCCAGCTCCCTCTGCCCTCCCCATGATCACCCATCTGACAGAGGAGGGGCCCCCTCTCCATGGTGGAGGCCCAGCAGGAGGTGTGGACTACCCAAAGATGCACAGAGGGAGACTTGAGCCAAGGCCTGTGCCATCCTCCAGCCCATGCCATCTCGCAAGAACCAGAAAGAGTGCCCCGACCCATGCTAGAGAGGTCAGTCCCCACCGCGCACGCTACCCTCTCCAGGCCTCAGTTTCCCCATCTGCAAACATGGCTGAGGTCTGACACGGCGCAGCCTTCTTAGAGGGCAGAGGTTGGGAAAGGGGTGGGGGGTGGGGTGGGGGGACGAGTCCAGAGACAGGCAGGGTGAGGGGCCCCACAACGGCACTAGAGACAGCAGCCAGTCCCTCCCGCCTGCCTCTGTGCAGCCGGAATCCCCCATCACTAGTCTCCACAATTTCTCAAGTATAGGCCACTTTCATCTTCCCTGTCTTACAATCTTGCAACCCTCGCCGCCACCCCCCGCCTCCCCGCCCACACCCCCACAGGCCACCCAGCCATCCTGCCACTCCTCGTACTGTGCAAAGCTGCTCCCGAGAAGTCCAGGGACTGGCCCAAGGTCCCAACAGGCCATAAAGTGGCCCAAGTGGGGACTCAAATCCTGGTCTCAGATGGCCTCACTCACCCTCCCCCCACCCCCAACACACACACTTGGGAAGAATCTCCAAAAGGCCTGCCCGGCTGCTGTGGGGGGTGGGGCCAGGGCCCTAAGGGGTGGAGCCTGGAGGGGCGGGGGCGGGCTGGAGAGGGAAGGCTGGAGCCTGGTCCCGGTTGCCCTGGCAACAAGACTAATTAATTCCGACTAGAGTTCCATCTGTGCCTTGGCTGGATGGGCGGTTTGGGCTCGCGGCTGTTTGTTTTGAAGGGAATGAGAGAGAAGCGGGAGGAGCTGGGAGGCTGCAGCCCGGGGGTCTAGCAAGGGGCTGACAGCCCCCCCCAAATTCACACAGAGCCTCCTCACCCGCCATGGGAAGAGGCAAACTCAGCCCCCAGAGACCATCCAGGACCTCTCCCTGAAGAGGCGGTTCATCACAACCCAAACACCACCTTGCACAGACAGCAGACAGCAGAGCTCGCCGTCTGTGCACACGTGGACACACACGCATACACACAACCAGGAGAATGCAGGCTCAGAATGAGAGTGACTTGGGGTCTGACGCCAGCTTATGCTCTCTGAGCCCTACCTTCCCCATCTGTAAAATGGGCCAACACCACTTCCATCAAAGAGCTCCTAGCAGAATTAAAGTAATGTCCCCCCACCACAGGGGCACCCGAGGAGCCTCGGCTAGTCTGGGGCCAGGGGAGGCTTTGCTGAGGACAGTCCTGGTGAGGGCACCGCGGACAAGATGGCACTTGTGAGGAGCTGGAAGGAGGCCTGGAGGATTGGTCTGGGGCCTGTGAGAGGGAGAGGGGGGCCCGAGGCTGGGCCAAGACCCTGAAGGTCTCAGAAGCCAGGGCAAGGATTCTTACTTTAGCCCAAGGACACAGGTGGGGGCCAGGGGAGGATGTAAGCAACACACTGGGCGCTCACTCCTACAGAAGGGTGCAGAATGAATTGGTGGTGGCAGCAGCTGACCCGTGAGATGGTCCGTGCTGGTGACAGTGACTCGGGGTGGATTGGCAATGGGAGCTTGAGAGCAGGACGCAGGGACCCACAGGATGAAGAGGGCAGACCAAGGGTGGATGCCTCCCTGGTCCAGGGAGCCTCAGATAAGGGGCAAAGGGGATGCAGGAAGAGAGAGGAGGAGTCCAATGTGGGGCAAGTTGAGTTTTAAGGGTCAGAAGTACACCCCAAAGCATATGTGAAAACACCCCAAAGCAGTGGGCAGTCACAGCAGAGGACAGAGAGCTGGGCATCGCCTGTATCTGTATTAAGAGGAGCCAGGGAAGTGGAGGTGCCGCCTGAGAGCATGTGGACTGGACCAGAAGGCCTGTGGCTCAGGGACAGGCCCTACTGGACGTGGGCATCGGCACTCAGGAGCCTGCCACATGGCAACACTCAGGGCCAGACCAGCCATGAGATCCTGGGAAAGTCATCTCACCTCTCTGGGCCCCAACTTCCCCATCTGTAAAATGGGAATAAAAGCAATCTCTTCCCACCAGATTGCTCTGAGCCCCCCCCCCCCCCACCAGCCTCAGCCCGATCGACCCACAGAGCAGGATTTGCCGAGGAAAAACAGCTCTTCCAGAGAGGGGACAGCCTACTGACCTTTGGTGAGCATCTTCTATGTGACGAGGGTCCTGTGTGATATAGACACACACAGTGGTGATCAGGGAGGAAGGGCCTGGAATCAGATGGCCCCAGGCCCGAATCCAGGGTTTCCTACTGATAACTGTGGGACCAGGGTGAGCCCTTACCTTGCTGAACCTCAGCTTCTTTAACTGTAAAATAGGGGCGCTAAAGGTACCCACCGCCTGGTATCATCATGAGGATGAAATCCTGCCTGCCCTCGGCACACACTAGACAGTCGTCACTATTGTCGTCGTCGTCGGCATCACGACCAATGTTACTGCTCCGAACGACCCAGTAAAAGGGGACCTACTGGTCCCCACGTAACGATGACAGGGACCGCATCCGTCCTAGAGTCAAGGGCCTGCCACCATTTGATCACAGGATCCCCTTCCCCTAGCCCAAACAGCCCTCTCAGTGCCCCCTTCTCAGACCCCCAATCCTACTCATCCCTCAAGCCCAGCCCAAGAAGCCACCTCCACCAAGAAGCCCTCCCTGACCACCTCAGCTGCCACCCCCTGGGAGCTCGTGGCCCAGCCCACCTGCAGTTCAGCCCAATCCCTGCATCAGCAGGCTGGTAACGCCGTCCTGGGGTCATGGCTTATCTCTCCTCACAAGGACCCCACTTCCCCCCCTCATGTCCATTAGAGGCTGGTGCAGAAGGCAGAACCAATTCACACATGACCAGACCCAGGTCAGTGACCCATCCAGTACAAGGCTCCAGCGCCTCCTCCTCGGGGAAGCCACGCCTGACTTCCCCTCCTCAGGCACTCACCAAGGGCGGGCCCTGTTCTAGGTCCCCTGCGTGTGGATTAACTCATTTCATCTCAAATCAACGAGGGGTGGGAGGTGCAGCTAGCTCTACTTTTACAGATGAGAACAACTAAAGCACAGAAAGGTTAAGTGACTTGCTTAAGACCACACAGCTAGTAAATAACGACTGGATTTGAATGCAGACAGTCTGGCCCCCAAGCCCTAAAGCCTCCCTGAGCACCAGTCCTTTCTGGCACATTTACATTTGTGGGCTTAGCTGATTAATTTCCATCCCTTCTCCTGACCCCCATGAGCTATAAACCTCCTGGGGGCGGGGCTTTGGTTCATCGATGAACACCTGACCCTGTGCCTGGTATACAGTAGTACATGATAGCTGTTAAATGTTTGCTTCCATCTCAGCCCTGCCCCTCCTCAGATCCTTGACCACTACCATCCCCACTCCTTGCACACCAAGTGCATCCCCTGCTTGCATACTGCTTGTGACTGGGATCTCACTATCCCTGCACTGGCCTGGTGACACTCAAAAGTCAACCTGCCCAGTGAATGCACAAAGCAGGTGCTCAATAAATGACAGCAGTTACGATTAGTGGTCGGATGTGAAGACCCAAACAAAGGCGCAAAGGAAGGAGTGAGCACAGACACTCACAGTGGGGACTCTGGATGCTATTGAGCACACTCCCAGGGGATTGTCATCTGGGGACCTGCCCCCGGGGGGCACTATCCCTGGCATTGCCCCACCAGGGAAAGGACACAGAGAGGGGTCACCAAACCCTGTCCCCCACCTATGCCCACACCACTGCCCCCCCCCCCCGGTTGCAAATGCTCAGTCATGTGCCCCCACCCCCCCACCCCCGTGACCAACCCGGCAGGCCCTCCCCCTCCCCCGCTCTGCATCTGCTCAATTAGGGAAACTGGGGAGCCAGGGAAACAAAGACTTAATTTCTGAGCTAACCAGCCTGCCTCAGGCTAATTACCATCCTCCCGGGCATTAGGGCAGACTTCCTGGGGGAGGCAGAGAGGGGAGGGAGACCCCTGGGAATGACACCCCCTTTTCCTAAAGCCTGAGTTTGCCCAGCAGTAGGGGAAGCGGGAGCCGGGAGCAGGAGGTTTGGAATTTCAGGGTGGGCTTCAGTGGGTGGTGCCAGAAACAGGGAATCGAGAGTCCCTTGGGCAACCAGCAGGGAACAGGCCCAATGGGGTGGGTGGACATCCTCTAGGCTGGCCCTCACCCTCCCAGGGCCCCTTTCCAGGACTCCTGCCCCATCCTGGGGAGTAGCCACAGGTTCGGGAGAGATCCCAGCCACAGCCTTGGGAGAGAGACGGACAGGTGGAAACTTCCAGGCTAGAAAATTGAGCAATGATCAGAAGGAAGCTTCTGGACCATGAGACAGTATGTGCATTTGTGTACGTTTGTGTGTGTATGTGCTCTGTGTGTATACACATGTACAAAGCAAGGCTCAGGACTGGCAGCCAGGAGGCAAGCGTTCAAGTCCCTGCTGGGGCACTGGATGTGTCCCTCCCCCTGAGAAATTCAGACTTTGCCACAAGAGAACTGGAAGGCGTGATCTCTACAGCCTCTAGCCTTCAACAGGTGTGTTCTGAGCACCTATCCTGCACACCCCGGGCTCCGTTTGGGGCACTGCAGGGACAGCTGTGAACAAGAGGATAAGGCCCCTGTCCTCAGGGTGTCCCTCAGAGTCAGGGCCCCAGGGACAAGGTTACGGTAGACAGAGTCCTAACAGCGATTTTGAGAAAAGGCCCCACCTGGCAATTAAACTTCAGATTAACTGAATTCACTGTGCTTCCACTGCAAATCCCTTCCCCTCTCTAGCCTCAGTTTCCCTATTTGCAACAATGAAGGGGCTGCATGAGATGGGTGCCAAGGTGCATGAGATGGGTGTCAAGGCCCTCACGAGCAACAACTCTCAGTTGTTTCTTCATCATATCTATGGGTGTGTGCGCGCGCGCATGCAACACCCAGGGTCTGTGGTGTGGTGCAAACACACACATACACACAGCTGTGTCCCCAGCCTTGGGTCTGGCTGCAGGATGGATGCACCAAGCGGACAGGTACATGCCAGGGGTGAGAAGGGCCAGGGAGTGGCTCCCCTGGGGCCCATCCTCTCCTTCGCAGGCTCCCTAGGGTGCATGCCCGATTCCACCAGCACTTCCTCCCTCCTAGCCCATTGCGGAGCCACCAGCTGCCTACCACATGCCCACTAGTGCGTGCTCAGCATCCCTTGTGCCTCCTTGCACCAAATTCTCACCACAACCCTGCCAGGTAAGTCCTTTGACCCTGTTTTATATGTGGGGAAACTAAAAGGTCAAGTGATTTGTACGGGAACTGATAGACCACGGACTCAACTCCAATCCTAAGCAGCCACACCTCCTGTGTGCCGGGATCACCTCCCTGGCCCACCCTTAAGCCTTGACCACCTGGGCCAGGCTAGCCCAGGCCCCAGCCTTGCCCTCTGCAGATCCTGAGGGCTATCTGACGCAGCCAGGGGATTGAGTGCAGACTGCGGAGCGAGATGGCGAGGTGTGAATCATGGTCTCACTGCTGACTCTCTATGACCAGGGGCAAGATTCTTAACCTCTATGCCTCAGTTTCCCCATCTGTGAAATGGGGGTTGAAAGTATCTACTTTGTTGGGTTGTTGTGAAGATTTAGTTCATTTCTATGAAGTTTTTAGAACAATGCCTGGCATATGGTACATGTTACTGAGTAAAGTGTTAAATAAAATGAATAAATGATGCCATTTGACTCTACAGGCGGCCTGGGAAAGGAGGGCATTACCCTGGTCAGGAATGAGTTCACCAGATGCTAGAGCGGCTGCCCCAAGATCCCACAGAGGGGAAGGGGCAGAGCTGGGTGCCAAGGTGTCAGTGCCAAGGTGGAGAGCAGCCATCTCCAGCTGGGCCAAGAGAGCACGAAAGTTCCCAGCCCAGCCCATGGCCTCTTGGTGATGCAGGCCCCGAGAGGGGGAAGATACTGTGTGTGTGTGGAGGGGGGAGGGACGGGGACAAGAGCAAGACTAGGGGCCAGGGCCTGCGCCCTCCCTCCTCCGTGGCTGGTACTCACCTGCCCTGCCCCCACCCGACCTCCAAAAGGCCCCAGCACTCCTGATGGGCTCTGGGCAGCAAGGCCCCAAAGACCTCCCATTAGCACCAGTGATACTGGGGATGGCACGGCTTCCCAGCTCCAGCCAGAGCCGTCTGACTCCCCGGGCACCCCCCACCCAACCTTCTCCAGGTCCCAGGGAGCCCCGCAGACAGGAAGCCCATCCAGATGGGGGGCCCTTCTCTGAACAGCTCGGCCAACACATTCAGACTCCAGCTTGGAGCGATACCCTTCTCACAGGGCAGCCGCCCCAGGTCTGGGCGTGGGGGAGGCGGATTCGTGCACTGTTGTTGGAAGTGGGAAAACTTCAGGAGCCTAACCTGGCAGCCCAAGGGGACACGGCCTTGCGAGGGGAGGCCCACCCTGCCGGGAGACACACAGAGGCTGCAGCCAGACTGGGTCCCGCGGTGCCACCAGACGCGGCCTGGGATGCAGAAGGGAGGGTGCCTGTAGGCGCAGCACTGGCAGTGAGGGAACCCCCATGGGTGCAATGAATGGTGTCAGCGGGATGGCGGGTGCCTAGAAACATGGGCAGGGGCCTCGCCAGTGACCCCCAGTGGGGACTGAGCTGGGGGCCAGGGCAGCATCCATTCCTTTCTGATTTACACACAGCAAGTCCATTCCCTAGTTAAAAGGGGTGTTATACACTCAATCGTCCCTTCACAAGTGCATATTTCAACACAAACACACAAAAGCAACTCACACACACACACACACACACACACACCGTGCGACCCAAGAAGGGAAAAAGATGCTGCTCCAAACAGGGTGAGACCATTTGGGCGGCTAAAGGCCAGAGATGGGTGGGCGGATAGAGACAGAGGGATAGAGAGACAGAAGCTGGGCTTGGAGGAGGGCTGAGAGCACACAGCACAGCTTTCAGCGCCGGACAGCCCCATGGGCACCCAGCAGAGCCCACAGGGTCCCACAGGTGCGGGCCTCACAGAGCCAGCCAAAGACTTGTGAGCAGTCTGCAAATCATCAAGTCGGGGCAGACCACCTCCTTGGGGCCAGGCGACAAGGCAAGAGACAGCCAGATTAGGCCCACAGAAACCCCTGGACTCTGTACTCCAAGCTGCCAATGCCAGCCAGGGGGCCTCTTGGACCCTTGGGTTTGCCTTCCCTCTGAGCTCCTTCCCCAAAAGGCCCTGGGGAGGAGGCCTGCCAGTGGGACAGGCCTGGTGGGTCTTATGACCAAAAATGACAGCTCTTGACAATGTTCGCCAAAGAAAGGGAGCTCGGGAAGGGAGCTAGAGGTCCATTTGGGAAAACCGAGACAGGACTGTCTGGGGGCTCCCTCCCAGAACCCCACCTGGCCCGATCAATCTTGGACCTGTTTGTTCCATGCTCCCTCGGAGATGGGAATCTCTGCAGGGGCCTGGGAAGTATGAGCCCACCACGCCGAGCCCAGAGTTCTTTCGGTGGAGTACTCCAGAGGGCATCTAGACAGCAGTAATTGCTGGAAGGGCTGGCTTGTCCAAGAAGCCTGGGAGAGGGACGCCAATGGGTTGGAACATACCTCCAGCCCGACCCGGCCCCCTCCAGCTCCCAGAGCTTTGTCTCCAGGACTGTGGAATGCCCCAAGCTGAGAGCTCGGAGGCCCGGGCTCTACCCTCAGCCCAGTCACCCACTGCTGGGTTAGCCTGGGCCTGCACCCCTCCTCTCTGGGCCTTGGCCTGCCACTCTGACCCTCTAGCTCTGGGGTCCTGGTTCCCCATCAAGCCCCTGCTCCTACCTCTCCCTCTCTCCCCGGAATCCAGGACAGAGCATCCAGTTCAGCTGCCAACTCGGCCAACCCTCAGCATTCCCCTATTCCCTCCCCACCACCAACTCAGCACCAAATCCGAGGAGAGCTAGGGTCCCACAGTGGGGCAGAGCCACACGCCACAGGAGAAAGGAGCCCACTGTGTGGAGAAGGTCCAGGAGCACTGGACAAGGGGTGGGGGTGGGGGGCATCTGACTCAGCTCCATCTTCCCCCGCACCTGACATGCAGCTTGCAAACAGTAGGCGCCCAATATATGCTTGTGCAGAAGGAGGAGACGGCTCCTGTCTTTCCACATCATCTAATTCGATCCCCTAACAGCCTTCGATTCCATTTTACAGTTGAGGACACTGCGGCACACCAGGGCAACGCAGCTTGTGGGTTATGGGTAGGATCACAAATCGAGCCCAAAGAATGTGAGGCCTGGGCCCGTGTGCTTGACCACTGTGTCCCCCAGTCTTGCAGGCCCAGGAGTTTCTCTGCTGTCATTCAGTGTCCCCAAGCTGACACCTCAGAGAATGTCTGGCAAAGGCAGGAAAGGCCTCGCTGGCAGAGGTTCTGCTTGGACCAAATGGCCTTTGAGCCACCACTGTCAGGGTTTCCTGCTCTCCTCCTTTGACCCCTCTGTGACCTGTCACATGCCAAGGTGCCTGGGGCTCTTGGTGAGCCCGCATTTCCTTCCTCGAGACCCAGCCCTGGGTGAGAAGGGGAAGGTCAATGTCTCCTTACAACCACAGACTGCATACTCGAGGACAGGGGCTAGGTTTTTAGCCTGCAGACCAGAGAGGGCATGGGTCTCACCAGAGTCACACAGCAAACTGGAGGTAGGAAGGTTCCCTACAGCCCTTTGCCTCTGCCTCACAGCTCAGCAGATTCCACCTTCCTTCCCAGACTAGGTTGGTTGAGCTGTGACCCAGAGTGGAGGCTGGAGTGAGGGGAATGGGTTCTTGGCAGCTTCCAGAAACCCTCAGGCCCTACCACTTCCGGCAGCCAGCAACACAGCCCCAGCAGCCCTGCAGGCCTACTGTGTGCAGACACCCCTAGGAGCCCAGCAGTGTTCCCATTTCACATATGAACAATCCAAGGCATGGGGGTGCCCATGACCACTCAGAACTGGAATCTGGGCCACCACCCCTTGCTTCCAACCAAAGGACATGTCCTCTTGCAGTCTCTGCCCCAAATCCAACCCCTTCCCAGTTCTCAGGGACCACCTCTTCCAGGAAGTCTTCCCAGAATGAGGAGAGCCTCCACTCAGTAGGAACCATGAACGGCAGACTGAACCCAGAACCTCCTCAGCACCTCCTCCCTCAGGGGGACTTCTGGGGGTCCAGACTCTATCCCCCCTCAGACAGGAGCTCCCTGAAGGCAGGGCCATTTCTCCCTCAGACAAGGGCCCCAACAATAGGGTCCCAAAATCTAGGGGTTCCCTGAGGACAGGGCTATACCATGCTCCCCCTCCCTCAGACTAAGAAGCCCTGAGGTGGGACTCCTGCCTCCCTCCTCCTTCACCTCCATCCAAACAGCACCCTCTCCCACCACCACAAACCCCCAGAGTACAGGGCTCTGTCCCAGGGGGACAAGCAGCTCCCACCCAACCAGGGTGCTCAGAACCTGGGCAGGGAGCTGGACCCCGGGCCACGCCTCGGCCCTCCCCCGCCCCCTCCCCTCCCCCCTCCTGGCACTCTTCCAGGCTGGCCTGTACCAGGGCAGCCATCGCACCCCCTCCCCTGCCACCTAGGCCTGGCCATGAATCCCAGCTCTGTTGGGCACCACAGACCCCCCTTTCTCCTCTCCAAACAAATGCGTTCTTGAGCGAGACACTGGGACCACCGCGCACAACGCCAGATCTATTCCCTCGACTGGCATGGCTGCTGGGGGGCAGGGGGGCAGTCTGCCCATTCCACAGGCCTCCGGGTCCAGCCTCTGAAATCAGGGGCCAGAGCGTGCTAAGCTTCAGTCTAGCAGGGCTGGGACCAACAGCCCACTCCCGGGGGTACACCCAGAGCAGGCCTGCCAGGTGCCACCACTGTTCTGTCCCTCCCTCCCCTGACAGGGTGCAGGCCGGGGCCTCTGGGCCCATGTTCAGATCATGACTCCATGTCCTAGTAGAGGACTTCCCCCAGACCTCACTTGGGTCATTTGTAAAATGGGCATAACAACTTCTACTCTGTTAAGACCATGAGAGACCAAGAAATGTACTTGGCGCACAGTAGGTGCATCATTAAAACCAGTTTCCTACCCTCTCCTCTATCTCTGATTTTCTCTCTTTTGAGCTGTGACCCAGAGTGGAGGCTGGGGGTGAGGGGAATGGGTACTTGGAAGTTTCTAGAAACCCTCAGGCCTTACCACTCTCAGCAGCTAGCAACAGAGCCCCAGCCGCCCTGCAGGCCTCCTGTGTGCAGAACCCCCCAGGAGCCCAGCAGTGTTCCCATTTTAGAGGGTTAAGAGCTGGAACCAGCAGAACAGAAGGTGAGAGAATGCAGTTGGCAGGACAGAAAATGGCCTGTCCCCAGCACTTCCAATATCCTTATCAGGAGTCAAAATCTAAAATCCCTTAGGGGTTGGCAGTGGGCTTCCCAGGAGTGGGACTGGAGGTTTCAATAGAGGCTCTTTTCCAACCTGGGGAGGGGGCTTTGGAGTCAAGCCTGCAAGTCAAAGCTCAAGGCCCTCTACCTCCCGGAAGCCAGTCAAGCTCAGCTAAGACATCATCCCCACTGTACAGGCATGTAAAATGAGACACAGATCAGTTAAGTAACTTGCCTGGGGTCACCCAGCTCATGAGTGGCTGAGCTGATTTCCTTTGACAATTCAGGCTGCTACCAAAAGCATTTCCGTCTGGCACCAGCCTTCCCTGCTCAGGAACCTTCTGTGATTTTGCCTCTGTGTTCAGAGTCGAGTCCAAACTCTCAAGGCCAAAATGCCAGGCCCCCAGCAAACTGGTGTAGTGCAGCAGAAGAAAGTACTCAATGGCGGCCCTGCCCCCCAGCTCCAGGCGGGTGCCCATGGGTGACTCCCCCACCTCACTTTCCTCACATGTGCACCGGGAATGACAGGTCATACCCGGGGCACCGGCAGGGTTACCCATCCAAGCATTTGCTGCAAATTTTCTAAATATCTTCAATACATCAGACCCTGGTCAAGGCATTTGGGAGAAAGCAGAGAATAAGACAGAACGAGCCCCTGCTCCCTTGGAACTGGTACTCTACAGAGCAGAGTTGGGGGGCTAATAAGAAACAAGCAATTAACAAAATAGCATCAAGTTTTGTTGGGAGTTAGGAGGAAACAGAGAGAGGGAGAAGGGTCAGGGCAAACGACAGAGTGGTCAGGACAGGCCTCTGAGCAGGTTACAGTTAACCAGAAGATGCCATGCAATGCGCCAAGGGGCAGCAATGAGCACAGGGGTAAGAGCAATTCCTGCAGAAAAAAAAGTGAGTGCAAAGCTCTGGGAACTCAATGAGACCTAGAGCATGCGTGAAAACGCCTGGCTCATAGCAGATGCTAAATAAACATAAACAGCAGCTGTTATCATCACCACAAAGCCCTTAAGTAACTTGTGCCTCACTTTCGTCTTCTGGAAAATGGTTGGCTTTGCAGATTCCAGTGAATCCCAGGTCTCTCCCGTCTTCATTTAAAGTAACCCTTATTTCATGATGACTCTTCCCATTTCGCAGGTGAGGAAATCAAGGCTCCCAAGAGCCCACAGCTCATAAATGGGGCCACATCGGGACATGAACATAGGACATGTCACCCCAAACCACTGTGCTCCTTCCAGCCTTTTGTAGTCTCACCATGTACCAAGCGCTCACTACCTCCCCCTCTACCATCCCATCTTTAAGACAGCTCTGTGAGAGAGTCCCTTATCTGCCTGCTGAGCCCCACTTCTGCCCTTGGGAATCACCCAGGGAAATCCCTTCCTCTCTTTCCCAGATCAGTCGTGAAGATTGATGAGGGGTTAGAAACAGCAGTTGTTCTCCACCAAGCACTTCCCAGCACCAGGCCGGTGCTCTCCTGCATTCCCTACACCGATGTGTGAAACAGGGATTCTTATCATCCCCATTGCACAGATGGAGACATTGAGGCTCAAAAAGGTGAAACATGCCCAAGGCCACCTGCCTGTCTCTCCATCGGCCCCTTTGAACATCACCTTGCAGTCCCTTTGTCTGATCTGTGTCGCAGTGGTGCCAAGGAGGTGGGCTGGGCAAATGTCCCCAACTTGGATACTGCCAGGGCACCACCATCTCTTCTCTGACCCCCGGACCCAGGCAAGGGTTGGTTGATCAGGCTCAGAACACCCAGGCCCTGACAGAGCCCACTGGGGCCCGGCAGGAAGCCAGGATGCAGGGGGCCTGGGCAACAGCCGGGGGGACAAGCCAAGGTGCACCTCACTAAAGCACACACTCGGCCCCAGGAGCCACAGGGGAGGAGCCGCGCAGGGAAACAAGTCACACTTGGCATCATCCGGCTTCACTACCCACTCTCCGGTTGCCCCTCGGGAGGCCCTCGCCTCTCTGGGCCTCCCCTCCCAAGGGTCCTGGACAAGGGCGCGATGAGGCAGGGCTGGGGCAGGCAGGCAGGGCTGCCCACATGCACACACCAGTGAGGAAGTACCACATCACTTTTAAAAGGAATTATGATGACGGGTCATGGTCACCTGGAACCACGCCAGGGCCTTCACGTACATTATCACAATGACAGTTAGCCTGCGAGGCTAGTGCATCATCTCCATTCTACAGCTAGAGAAACTGAGGCATGGGTCATATAGCTGTAAGCACCAGAGCCAGGATTCAAACCCAGGCCTCTGTGCTCTTCCATGCAGCTTCCTATCGCGGTTGATTCAGGAAAACATATGGGGATGGAGGGAAGAGAGCTGACTTTGAACTGGGATGGTCACCAGAGGCAGGCTTGGTGGGTGGGAGGGGTAGAGGAGGAGGTGGTATTGGGCCTGGTGAGCTGGACACTCAGGGCGGCAGGCTGCCCAGAGTCAAATCCCAGCCCCAACATGTGGCCGCTGTGTGACCTTGAACAAGTCACTTGCCCTGTGTGATCCCTCAAGGGCAGATATCACTGCCAGGCTCCCCAGGGCACAGCACTGGGCCAGCAGGTCCCCAGCAAACATGCAGAATGGAGACGAAGTCATCTGGGGGCAAAGAGGGAGCATGTGTGAGTCAGGGGGGATTTGCAGACCCAAGGCCCTGACGTGGGAGAGCGCTGCAGGAGATGGAAGCAGTGAGAGCTTGGCCGTAGAGGTGGGAGGGGAGGATGGGAGAGAGGTCAGAAGGCAAGTCAGCCCTGGGAGCAGGGATGCCGGTGGGGCAAGCAAAGGTGCAGCAGCTGGAGCACACGGACGATGGGCAGGATGAGTCATGGAGGTAGGGAGCACTGCCCAGGCCCACCCACTGCACCTCCCTCCCCGCAAAGAACCTCACTTCAGCCTATGACAACCACACCAGGTCCACAGCAGCAGCCCCTCCCCCGCCACCCCTGCATCCCCTCCCTGCATGAGCTCCTGACCCCAGTGACCACCACCCCCTTCCTGGGAACTTCGGCAGCCACAGCCCCTCCACGTGGGGACCATCACACCTTAGAGACAGCATCTCCCTCCCCCTGGCAACCACAACACCGCAGCCAACCTCCTCCCTCTGTCTCCTCCTCTCTCCATGGAGACCACAATGCCACGGAGGCAGCTCCTCGCCAAGGCAACCACCATCACTCAGCGCCCCGCCTGGACAACAGCTCCCTCCACGTGGCCACCACCAACACTGCCACGGTGACAGCGACAGCCTCAGCCACTCCTCTCCAGGGCAGCCACCAGCCCCAGCCAGGGCGAACAGCTCCTGCCTGCCCTCCCTGCCAACCTCCGAAATTCCATGGCACTGGATTGGGCGCTGGGTCGGTTCTGCCCAGCATTTCCCCCGCTCCCGGCTCACCCCCCAGCCCCTGGGTCTGCCTCTCTCTACCCGGGAAGGCCCCCAGGTAAGGAAGAGGACAAGGCCATGTTCCCCCAGCCGGCCTCCCTGGAGGCCGGCCCCCCCACCCCGCTGGCCTGTGCACAGATGCCCCAGCCCCAGCTCAGCCTCTTAGCTAGGCGAAGGGGCAGGAGCCAGTTCTCCGAGCCCCCAGGGCCTTCCTTCCCACTCTCCCCACTGGACCTTTCCCAGCCACCTCGCAGGCCCTGCGTTAGGGACGCTGGGAGGGGCAGCATAGGGGTGCCACCGCTGGGGGCAGGGCCCGGGCCACACAGGGGGCGACAAACAGGAGGCTGGGGCCAAACTACATCACGGGTTTGCCAGGCCAGGCCATGTGAGCTGTGCTCTCTCCCGGCCACACACACACACACCATCAGAGGCCCCCTGTCCTTACCAGGCATCTGCGGGCAAAGGGGGCTCAGGCCAGCAAGGCTCTGTCCCTGGCCTGAGCCTCGGGGAGGTCCCCACGGCAACGGCAGCAGTGGCGGTGGCAACGGGGTGCTGGGTCCTGGACCAGCTCGGGTGGCAGCAGCTCCTCACCCAAGTCCTCTCTGCGAGGAGGCGAGGGGGAGAGGAGGGGAGGGAGGGAGAAGAGGGAGGAGAGAAGGAGAGAGGGGGGGGCAGCAGAAGGGAGGGAGGACGAAAAAATGCTGAAGTCTTGAAGGTACACTCACTTCTTTCTTAGGTTTCCCATGGCAACCGAATATACCACAAATGAATATCAGTGTGAGAAAGAGGGAGGAGGCAGAGCGAGGGGAGGGGTGGGAGAGAGATAGAGGCAGAGATGGAGAGAGGGGCAGCTGGGGAAGATGCAGGCAGAAAGATCATGGGGTGAGAGAGAGGCAGGGAGAAGCCTCAAGCTCCAGGTCAGGGACTAGGGGCTCCCCCTCACCCCGCACAGTGCTCAAGCGTGATGGTGGGGGGCCAGGCCTGAGCCAGCTGCAGAGCTGGCTTCTTGCAAGCTCTCCCTGGCCCCTGGACAGGAGGGGAAAACATCAAATGGATGAGTTTTCTGGGAATTGAGGGACCCCCACCATTTCTCACTCCCTTTTGGACCCCACAGTCTAGAAGTGTTCCCCAGGTTGCATTTCCAGCCCCAGGCTCCCCTCACAACCACAGACACACACAGCACCCACGTGGGAACAGCCGCATCTACCCCCCAAAGTACCCTCACACTCACCAGACACAGCCAGCCTTCACCCTCTCTCAGTACCCAAACATGCCCCCCTGCTGGCCACTCCTACACCACCACCCACTCCTCTCTGCCACAGGAAACAAAAGATCCCTTCCCCCCCCCCCCACCCCCAGCACACCCTTTCTTATTCGGAACTCTGCAGTCATCCCAAATATACCCACATCCTGCTCCCACACCCCCTGCCAGGTACAATGCCTCTGGCCCGCCTTCCTTCCAGACACGCTCACACCTGGAGAGCCCTGTACCTGCCGGACCCCCACCTGCACATACACTCCCAGACAGACATGCCTCAGCCCAGCCTTCCCTCCATCTGTGAGCACACGTGCACACACACATCCACTTCGCGAGGAGGCGCCCCCTCCCTGTCTGGCCCCACCCTCTCCCAAGCAGCCCAGATGGTGCTCCCCGCAGCACCCCAGCCCTCCCTGCAGCAGGCAGGGGCTCACACCTCCGGCCCCCTCGATGGCGCCATTCACAAACATATGTAGGCCCACTGAGTTGCTGGCAGCCACCGGCGCCCGGCGGCACATAGACACACACACACACACACACACACACACACACACACACACAGCCCAGTGTGGCCTCAGCTCCACCACCCACCCAGGCGGGGGTGGGGGTGGGGGTGGGGGAGGAGGACGCCAAAGAGGCTGCTGCGGGCTTGCTCCAGGAAAAGGTTCCCCGCCCAGATCCCAGGGGTGTACCCTCCACCCTGAGCCCAGCGGCCAGCAGGGATGATAACCCACCTTTACACACACACAGACAGCAGCCAACATACCAGAACTTCACACTCTCCCTCAAACACACATGTCACAGAACCAAACACATGCAAACACAGGGGGGGCCCCCAAGCAGACACGGCCCCAACAGACACACAAAAGCGTGCCAACATGCAACACACCCATGGAAACACACAGACCCACACCTAGATAGAGACTGCCCCCTCCCCCACCCCGACACATGCCCATACACACAGGGCACCCCACCCGGAATCACACGCCCAGGCACACATGCCTCAGGCATGCCCACGCAGGGAAACCATCCCAGGCACACGTGCCGGTGCACCCGTGCCAACACACCCCCTCCCCAGCACACAAACGGCCAGAATGCACACCGGCCAGTGGCGACGCCCCCACCCCTCCAGTCCACACCCACCTGACACGCACACACCCTGGACAACAACTCGGGGGGCCCCACTACCCGGCTCCTCCCCGGGCCGCAGCCCCGCCCCGCGCCGGCAGGTTTACATCCCGCGCACCCTGCCGAGCCCAGAGGCCGTGAAATTGGCTGCTAGAGTCTCGGTACGCGGCTGCAAATTCTAAGCACCAGGAAAGAAGGCGGAAACCCGCGCCCGGCCCAGAGGTCAGCACGCAGGTCGCGGTGGCCGGCGCGCGGGGCGGTGGGGGGGGGACACGCGCAGGGCGGGGTGCGGCTGGGAGGCCCCGGGGGGGGGCTCTGTGGTGCGCGCGCTCCCGCCCCCGCCGCACCGCCACCCGCGGCCTCCCCACCTTAGTGCCCGCCCGCCAGCCAGCCAGCCAGCCAGCCAGCCAGCCACGACGCACCTGCCGGGCCGGAGACTGCGCCCCGGTGCACCGCGTGGGCAAGTCCGGACAGCGCATCCGGGACCGACACGCTCCGCCGCCCACTAGGCCCAGACCTGCCGCGGCGGAAGCGCCCGCCGGAGGATGGCCGCGGGCCACAGCGACTCGGCACGGCGCCGCCTCCTCCGGGAGGCTCTCCTGGCTCTCCACCCCCGCCTCTGGCCTCTGCTTCTTCGCACAAGCCGCAGGCGCAGCTCCACCCGCGCCCTCCCACCAAAGGAAGGGAGAGGTGGGTATCAATGTGTCCAGGATGCTGGGGCAGGCCCTCTCCACCGTGTCCTTGTATCCTGACATCCTTTTACCAGCCCTCTTCTTGAACTCATTACCGAAGACTCTGCCTCCAGGATGCGGAGGAGTAGGGGGTGGGGTGGGAGGTGTGTCTTGAGGATTTCATGAAGGCTCCTTGCAAAGGCTTAGAATAGGGCTCAGAACCCGGTAAGCACGCCATGAACACCAGCCCTTACTAGTCGGTATCAGTCAGTACTGTTTGGGTCTTGCTGCTGTGTCACCCAAGGCATTTCTCTGAGCCCCTGGTCTGGAAAATGAGGATGGGGAGGAGTCCTGGGGATGGCCAGGAACGTGCAGCAGCCCCCATAAGCTGCCATCCAGCCAGGAAATATGGGTGAGTTAATTGTCTGGAAACAGTAAAAATGCAGGTTCTCGGGCCCCACCTCCATGTCCTCACTGAATCAAAATCAGTAGGGCCCAAGAATCTGCATTTTAACAAATACCCAACAGGCTACATTCATGGTCCAGTGCCATGCCGACAGGAGTGGGCTAGTCCTCTTTCCTGACTCCTCCAGCCAAAATTCAAGAAGGTAACAGGGAGTGCACAGAGCAGGGACACAATCCTGGGGGTTCTTTGAAGCTCCGAGCAGAAGTCATCCCTGTCTCTCTCCCCTTCGTAGGAGACTCACTCAGCACCTGGCCCCCAACCCAGCACCACCCCCTCACCTTCAGGTTACAGACCCACCACCACCTGCCAGTCCAGCCCTACGTGTGTGCAGGCCCCGCATGGCTACAGCCTGAGACCCCAACCCCATACCCAGCAAACTTTCCCTGTGTGTATACTGAATGCAAAGTATATCAATCCATTCTTAGCAGCATGCATAGATGACAGGAATTCATTCAAAAGAATTGAGGGCCTACTAAGTTTCTGTCTGTGTGGACCTGACATGTTGGTGGAATAGACAGGCAGGAAATAGCTGGACAAACAGATCTAGCCATGAAGTGCTCCCAAGTAATTAGAAAAGTGAAGAAGGGAGGGAGGCAGGCAGGCTGACCCCACAGTCTGTTCCTCCAAGGTTCAGGAAGAATTGGAGAGAGAAAGAACAGAGAGACAGGCCAAGGAGGGAAACTGAGTCAGGCCTGAGTCTTGGGCTTGGGCCCAGAGCAAACGTGCACGCAAAGACGTGCCCTGGTTCCCCCCAGTCCCCCCTCTGCACACCCTGGCTGGGGCATGGGCAGCTCCCAGCCCCCCAGTATAAGCTCTGCATTCCAAAGGGTGAAAAGGAGACAGACACACAGCCCCAGATCCACTCCAGGGAATGAGGAATGAATAAAGGAAACAGGCAGGAGAGGGAAAGGAAATAATCTAATTGACACCTACTATGAGCCAGACGCGGTGCAACCCACCTGACAAGCATTCTCTTACGTCATCCTTATGACAGACCTAGAAGGGTTGGGAATTCGCACCATTCCCTCCCACTTTACCTTGAGGAAACAGGGCCTCTGGGTGGGGAGGGTGCCATTATAGAGCACCTAGTGTGTACCGGGTGCTGTGCTAGGCACTGGGTCGGGGGGAGGGGGCAGTGCCACAGGAGAGTTAGGGTGGGGGTTGAGGCCCTGAGCTATCCCCCAGCCGTTGTTCCTGTCCCCAGGTCCCTGCAACAGTTGCAAAGCCCTATCCCTTTCCCCTTCAACCCTCAGTTTGCTCCTCTGTCAGCTGTCCACATAATAGCAGCCACCCTACCGATCTCGATCTCGGGAGAGAAAAGAAAGTTCTTTACAAAGTCAGACTTACACCAGGATTGAGGAGCAGCTGCTCCGGCTTGGGGGGCTGGGAAGCAAGGGAGGGATGGAGCACATGTGGACCGGCCCCTACCATGTGCCAGGCTCTGGGACTCGCTTGAGGCAGTCCCTCTCCAGTCGTCTACCCCGACCAACCCCAGAGGCTCAGAGGTGACCGTGGCTTAAGTCACACAATGCAGAAAGCAGCAAAGCTGGGTTAGGATCAAAGGTCTCTGGCTCCCTGGTTGTGACTTTTCTCTATTGTCACATGCAGATACACTCACACACATGCACCCAAGTGTCTGTATGACCGAGCCAGGAGGGAGTCGAGAACAGGGACTGGCTGGGGCTGGGAGGTAGGGAGACTCCAGGTGGAGGGCGTGGAAATGTGCCATTCAGGGGTGCAGACCTCAAGGAAAGGGGGCCCATACCCACTCAGGACTCTGGGAAATGGAGCCTTTTGATAAGGGCTGCTCCTTTCCTTCTCAGCTCTCACATGCACAGGGCACAGGCCCACACTCGACCACACACACACACACACACACACACACACACGCTCAGTGAGAGTGACACCTCCCACCCCACCCCCCACTGACATCACACGTTACGGCCAATGGGGGTGACCCCTCATACCGCCATCCAGTGACGTCACCGGAAGCCTGCGGCTGATGTCACACCCAGAGGTCCTTGCTGACATCACACCCACAGGCCCATGCTGATGTCACACACACACATTCACTTCTCCCTAGTGTCCCGCACAGACCCTGACCTTGGTCCCCTTCAATTCCTCCTCTCTCTCCCTGCCCAGGGGCTGACAGTCTCTACCCACTAACACGCACACACAGCTCCTGGGCCACCCAGCTCACTCAGGACAGCCACTGCCTGACAGCACGTGTGTGTGCGTGTGCATGTGTGTGTGCCCATCTCCTAAGACACCCTCTGTTGGCCTAGACTTGGCACAGGTCCCCCAGGTACCCACAGGGTACAGAAACAGGCACATGCGCATAGACACTCGCAAACACTCCCAGCACACACCACCCATGTGGCTCCCCCAAATTAAAGTGCCCCTCAATAACTAACTCAGGTCGCCTGGGGCTTGTGGCTTGCACCACGCACCTCCAGGTGCTGCCAGCACCCCTCCCCCAGCCTCTCTCCTACCCAGCCCGGCCTGCTGACAGCCACAGCCGCAGCCCGGACACACACACACACACACACACACACACTCCAGCCCGACACCTGTGTCTCCGGGCACAGCATGGGGACCAGAGGCAGCTGCTAGGGGGAGGAGCCCAGGGTGGGAGGGACAGCCCAGAGCTGCTGAAAGTGCCTCAAGTATCATGTTCCTCTCCAGTGAGGGGCAGCACCACTGTCCCCTACTCCTCTCCCTCCCAGGGCACGCCTGACACACCGAAGCCTGACCGCCTCCGTCCTGGACACCACACCGGGTCCCCGAATGCACACGCACATAAGCACACACACACCAGTGCTCTCCCCTCCAGACAGACTGAGGAAATCCTGCTGGACCACAGACAGTGCGTGTGTGTGTGTGTGTGTGTGTGTGTGTGTGCGCAGAGAGCAGGGTCCACCCCTGCACGTCCAGCCCTGTGTGCACACACAGCACCACATCTCTCCCCACGTGCACACACACCCCACCAGCCAACACGCCCACTCCCCTATCCTCCTCCCCTGCCCGCGCTGGAGCCCAAACATGCAAATGCACACACACACACATACACACAGCCTGCCAGTGGCCCCAGTGCTACCAGAGCTGCAGTCTCTGACAATTTCTGCCGCTACCCTGCCTAGCCAGGGCTGCCTCCCTGCTTGGCCCATGGCAGTGCTGTGGAGAAAGCAAAGGCTTTCCAAGAGTCCCCAACCTCTGGGGACCCTCTCTCCCCATTTCTGGACCAACCCATCAAACCCACCACCCTCCTGTTGTAAAACCCCACCCTAGTTTTCCCCTCAGCAGTCATCCAGGCACCAGTCGACCCACCCCTCTTACCAGCTCTGAGAATGAATTCTTTGACCCTGGCAGCACCCTGTGAAAGAGGGGGGCCATGACCCCCGGATTAACAAAGATGGGAGCAGAGAGGTGCCGTGTGGCACTGGCTGGTACAATTCATCCACCATTGAGCCTCTGCACCACCCCTCAAAGATGCTCACCTCACCGCCCTCAGCGTCCTCACACCCCTCCACCCTGTGCACAGGGGGCTCCCCTCAGGGGTCTCACGGGGATCCCCAGACCCAGGAGACACGGGGATGGCTCTCCCTATCTCATACTTGCCGTTCTGCAAGCCCCCTCCAAGGCCCACCCCCACTGGCGAGTGTAAGAGGTGGGTTCCCTCCAGTTCCCTCCCGCACTCCCACCTTCTCCGCCGGCCGCTGGCTCTCAGATCCGGAGGAATCCACTTACCTCCAGCCCCAGCCGGGATCCGGGCCGAGCACCACCTCCCGGCAGCGCAGCGGCGGCTGCGGGGCCTGTGCGCGTGAGTGTGAGCTCGGGTCCGTGTGTGCGCGGCGCCCGGCTGGCTTGGCGCGGTCGGCCGTGGCTCTGTGCGTGTCGTGTGTCTGTGGTGTGGCCCGTGTGTGTGTGTGTCTGTGTGTGTCTGTGAGCAAGCGTGTGCGCGCAGACACCGCCACCCCCGCCTCCCAGTCGCCGCGCCTCTGCCTCCGCGGGGCTCGCGGCCGGGGAGGGGGCCGGGGCGCAGCGTGCGTCAGGGGCCGCGGCTGGCTGGCTGTCGGTTCACCCTCGCCGCGTCGGACGCCGGACTCCCTTCGCAGGCCTTTCCGCAGCAAGACCCCTCCCGGCTGGATTCTTCCACGGACACACACACACACACACACACACACTCACAGCCACACACTCGCGAGGCGGGGGCCGCGCCTGGCTCCACCGCGGCAGCCGCAGAGGCGGCGGCACCCCGGACCCGCTGAGCCCTGGGCGCCGGTCGGGCGCGCCCCGCGTTCTCGTCCCGGGCCCCAGCCCTGCTCACCCCGTGGGGTCCTGGTCCCGCTGTCGCGCAGCGAGTGCATTCAACAGCTGGAGGCAAACTTGCTGGCGGACGGGCTGCCCGAGGTGCACAGCGCCCCCCAGCGTTCACCCGCTCCGCGTCGACCCGTGCACACCCCTACCCCTGGCTCTCTCCGCACTCCCCATCCTCCCCTGTCTCCTGGGCCTCGCTTACTGGTGGGTGAGCAATGGCTCGCTATCCAGTGAAGTGTGGCTAAATGTGTTCCCATTTTACAGGTGAGACAACTGAGGCTCGGTGAGAGAAGTCCCCCAAGGTCACACCGATAGTGTAGCAAGAGAGAGTATCAGATTCCAGGTCTCTACTCCCTTGTGCCAGGGCTCTTGGCTGGCGCTCTTAGCCATTTCCATCCTTCTAGGTGTATGCTGGGGGGATACTGGGCCCTTCTGCAGCCAGAGAGACTTCCTAAGGTCTTCCCGCCCCAGCCTACAGGGGCCCCCCACCTGCAGAGGGGTGGGCTATAGGGGAGAAGATGTAGGAAGAAGTTCTGGCGCCTGGAGCCTGTGTCTCAGCACTTGGGCATACAGGCCCCCAGATGGGACACACACACACACACAGCTCCAGGGGGGCACACCTCACCCAGGGCAGGCATTTACTGATCGTGCCCGTGTGCTTCCTCCATTTGTGTAGGAAGAAACCAGCACCTGCTCCCAGTCGGGGACCAAAAACCCAGAAGTATGGGCAGATCGACGTAGCTCAGTCACTTTTGGGGAACTCGTGCTTCTGCGCCTGTCTGCAGGAGGCACACAACAGAACACTAAGCTCGGGCTGCGGGAGCTCCCACTAGAGACATCTTAGCCAGGGGTAGGAGAAGCTACTGGAAGAAGCCACTGTCTGAACTGAATCTTGATGGATGAATAGGAGTTGGTCGGCTGAAAAAGGTGGGGAACGGTGTTCCAGGCTGCAGGAACAACATGTGCAAAGGCATAGAGGCGTAAAACAGCCTGGTATGTTCGCAGGCAACTCCACAGGGTTGGGAGTTAGTACAGTGGAAAGAACAGGCTGTCTGTTGAGAAATTCCTCCCTCCTGTCAGCTGAGGGTAGGAAAGCAGGCCCAGGATGAAGCTGAGGAAAGACAAGTGCTAGAATGTGAGACACTCATTATCTCTGGATATGGATACAACTGTTGGACTATCCACTCTGCTTGCCATGCCTGCACTCCATCCTCCCTGGCACACTCCTACCCACCCTTCAAGGCCCCTGGCTCCAAACCCAAACAAGCCAGTATGCTGTCTCTCCCCTCTAAACCACGCCCTCCTAGAGGAAGAGGCCGGATCAAACACATTTTGCTTCTTCTGCAAAGGACTGGGTGTGGAACAGGGCCTAGGCCCAATTCCATGCTCAAAGAGCCCTGGCCACCATCTCTCTCACCTCGAGCCTCCTTGTCTCCCCTCGGCGGCAACACACCGGCCCCTGCGCCCTCTGGCGGGCCAGCCGGCGATTGCAGAGAGCTCCCCAATCTTCCAGCCTGTCTGCAGCTGGCACACGCAGCCGCATTTAGAGGTAGCACTGACACAGGCCCACCTCATCCGCTCCAGTAAAAAAAAAAATGGGGCAGTAACCCCAAGGAATACCAGGCAGCGATGGCAGAAGAGCTTCTTCCAGTTCCATTTATTTGGCTTTCCCAGGCATGAGAGTACAGCCCTCTCTGAACCTCAGTGAGATGGAAATGAGGAGGGCAGCCGTGCCCAGCCCAACGCTGGCACTCACTGCGTGGGCGTTCTCTTCCTCCTCTGGGTCTGGCTGGATTTTCTCCGAGGTGGCTTTGAGCTTTAAAATGTTCTAAGATTTCAAGACTTTGCCCTGGCCTGGCAAATATAGACTGGCAGGGCTTGCCTCTCCCATCCCAGGACCTCCTGCAGACTCAGCTCAGTGGCTGCCACTGGGTAGAAGACAGAGTGGGCCTGAGATAATTAAATGCCGCGGTGAACCTTGCCCAACTTGATATTTGATTGGATTCTCTTGACCAGTGCTGGACAATAGAACTTTCTATGAGGATGGAAATGTTAAATCTCTGCACTGGCAGTGCAGAAGCTGATAACCACATGTGGCTACTGAGTGCTTGAAATCATGGCTGGCATGACTGCCTTTTTTTATTTTAATTCACACTAATTTAAATTCAAATAGCCACGTGGGACTAGTGGCTACCATAATGGAAAGTAAGGGTGGAGAATTACAGCAACCTCCCTGCTGAAATGGAGCTCGGGCCAGGCTAATATACAGCAGCGCACACAGGCGCGTGCACAGGGGACCTGGCGCCCTGGCCCAGCCTGTGGAATCTCTAAGTGGACCAGAGGGATTGAGCTGAATGCAGCAGCCGTGCGTCCACCCCACAGTCACTGTCCCGTGCCACAACTTCCCATCTTTCACCTGGATGCTTGCGACAAATTTCTCATCACTCACCAGCTGAAACCCTCCAATAGTTCCCCAGAGCCCACGTGGGGACACAAGTATGTTCCATTTCTCATGACAACTCCAGACAATTGGCAGCAGCTGCCAAAGAGCTCAGTCTTTGCAGAGAGTGTCAGGATGGGTTGGCGATGCCTGCCCTGGGTGTAGATACACAGAAGAATGGTATGCCCTCTCATCTGGAGAATAAAACCCAGACTTTGGACTCGGGGTCTCACTTACCCACTGGCATCATCTCAAATCCCTCTACACGTGTTCTGGGTTCCATTCACACAAATACCTGCCCTTTCTGGAGCATACCACCTCTCACCCCATAACCACCACACCTCCATGCTTTTAGTCCTGTTGCTCTTGGCCTGCAAAGTCCTTACTGCTCCCTGCTTCCTTCCCCAATAGCTGAAACGCTATTTCCAGCCTTTCATCAAACACTGCTCAAAGGTTGCCTCCTCCAGGAAGCCTCCCCTGACCTGTATCAAGCAGAGCTGGCTGAGTTATTTCTGCTTCTGCTGGCTCCAGGAACACTCTGTGGGACATTGCCCCTCATCACATCATATTATTATTCATTCTCATATGCATCCTCTCTCTGACTCATCATTAAAATGATGAGTCTATAATGGCAGCTACAGTGTATCGGGGGCTCTGGGCC
Source organism: Tamandua tetradactyla (assembly GCF_023851605.1). NCBI lineage: Eukaryota > Metazoa > Chordata > Mammalia > Pilosa > Myrmecophagidae > Tamandua > Tamandua tetradactyla. The sequence continues at coordinate 29,761,878 of NC_135333.1, forward strand.
AGGCACCAAACAGGCCCCTTTCGTACATTATTCGCATTAATAAGCCTCGAAAGTGGACAGGAGGGCAGGCCACGGTGGCTTAGCAGGCAGAGTTTTCGCCTGCCATGCTGGGGACCCGGGTTCAATTTCCAATGTCTACCCATGAGAAAAAAAAATGTAGACAGGAGAGGGTTTTACTCTGGGCACCCAGCATCTATCCCTCTTTCTACCAATACCAGAATTGCCTCTCCCCACCCCACCCCCAGCGGTGTATAGTCTTGGGGGAACTGTGAATCAAGGAGTCCCCCCTAGTCCCACCTGGGCTCACTGAGTCAGGAGTGGAGTGAAGCATGCATAAGAAAAAACAGCAAAGGCTGAACCATCCCAGAAACCTGGGTGCAGGTGTTTCCAGCTGCCAGGACCCTTTTTTCTCTGGGGTTCCCCAGCAAAGCCTGGGAGCCACCCCTGAGTGTCCTCCAGTAAGTGCCCTTTTTGCTCGAGTTGACCAGATAGGGCTCACGTCCAAATGACCCACTGCTCTGGCCACAGGGCCATAAGAACTTTTATTCAGAAGACCTTCTTTCTGCAGAGCTTAGAGAAGAGAGGATTAGGAGTGAGAGGCAACATAAATGCTCTAAGCTGTTTAAAGAGAATAACGAGATATGCCCTTTGTACTTAGGTGAATTATTTTCTCTTCACTTGTATCTACATGGCACTTTTTAAAATTAGGTTAAGTGATTCTTTTAGAGAAACACACTATACCAGGCTGTATATGGATGTCACAGTCCTGTTTGGGATCCAAACCAAAAATCAAATTTTCTTCTGTGTCTCCAAGACTGAGGACCGAGGGCCCTGAGTCCCTAGAGGCAGAGACCAGGGATGAGACACAGCACCTAGAAGGAAAGGAACGAAGATTTCCCCCTAAAACTTCTGCCCCTTGCCCACCATAGAGCAATTCCAAATGGAATATGACAGGAAGGAGGCTGAGCTGCTTTCTCAGGAACAAGGGGCCGCTTATCTAGTGTTGTTTTGTTTTGTGGAGCACGCAGACAGGTGAGGAGTTATGAGGTTGAAGACAAGGGGTAGGGGATAAACCATTACTGGGCCTAATAACGATGAGATTTGAAGCTGGGGGTCAGGGGAGATTGGCTGGAAGGAAGAAGAGTCCACGTATCGGGAGGAAGATGAGGGGATGGGAAACCCCCAAAGGAGGCCTGGTTGTCAAGGGATTTTTGGAAAACACACACATTTCTAAAAGGGATTTTTAAGTTATTTTGCTGTAGAGTATATGATATAAGCTCCCCAGCCTCACTTCAGCCTTCCCCACCTTTTCCCTCCCCTACTCCCCTTCAGTCATGTACTACCATGTGATAAATTACCTCCAAACTTAGAAGCTAAAAACAGCAACAAATATTTATTGTTTCACAGTTTCTGTGGCTAGGAATTTGGAGGTGGCTTGGCTGGGTGATTCTGACCCGGGATCTCACATCAAACTGCAGCTGAAAAGTCAGCCAGAGCTCCAGTCACCTGAAGGCTGGAACAGGGCTGGAGAACCGGCTTCCAGGATGGCGAACTCACGTGCACCCATCTCTGCCGGCCTGGGTGGGAGGTCTCAGGTCCTCGCCAGCCTGGCCCCCCCATAGGGCTGCTTGAGCATCCTCCCAACATGGTGGCTGCTTCCCTCAGAGCAAAAACAAGGAGGAAGCCATGATGTCTTTTAGGACTTCGCCCCAGAGGTGACCCACCGGCACTTCTGCAATTTCCCAGTGGTTACACGGGTCTACCCTGGCCGTTGCAGGAGGGGACTCCAAAAAGACATGAATTCCCTTGAGGGCCATTTGGGGGACCAATGGGTTTGGGATCAACTATACTTGGGGAAATTGAAAAAGCTCTGAGTTCAGCATCCAGACTGGCAAAAGTGGAAAGAAAACTAAGAGTGTGGATGCCAGGGCTGGAGGCTCTGAGTTCACAGAATTCCATGATTCTGGTTATAGGTCCTAATGAGTTTGGGCAAGAAGGAAGGATGATCGGGCACGCAGACCCAACGAGAGATTGTCTGTGGGGCCAGTGCCAGGGCTGTACCCTGGGGGCTGTCTCAGAAGAGACCCTGCTTCAGGAGGCTGGTGGGGGGTGGCGCATCTGCACCTGCCATGCCCCCCTATGCTGGAAAAGCCTCTGCAGGAATGAGGACACACTCTGTCTGACCTTACATCTCTGGGTAGGGGCAGCCCACCAGGACCCTCTCCAAGCACATGCACTGTGCTTAGCGAAGGGCTGGACATCCGGGCATGATCTGGGTGCAGCGTGGAGGGGGTGGAGGGAGGGCACAGGGGCTTCTGTGGCCACCTGACTTATGGTACCCAACAGCCAGATGCCCGTCTGTGCAATCAGCGACTCTGCACATTTCGGTCTGTGTGTCCTTAGAAGGGACCCCAGAATTCTGCCATCCTGGGATTCTGCTGTGCCTCAGGCCTGGCCTGTGCAGCCACAGCAGTGGGGGGTGGGGGAGACACGAGTCTCAGCTGGCTCGGTGGCCACGAGGTCAGCCAGGCAGCCTGCTTTATTAAGCCATCTATCTGGCTCTGCCCAGAAGGCTGTGGGGGGAGGGGGGGAGGCTCACTTCTACTGCGTGGGTCCAGAACTGGGGCAGCCACAGGAGGCCCCTGGGACCTGGGGGTCGCCGGCCTCACGGCCCGGACTTGTCACCGGCTGACCTGCTGCTAGCTCTGAGGTTCAGATACTGCAGGTCCTGGAGAGGCGCTGACTGGCTGTTTTCCTCCTGTTCTTTCCCTGCCCAGAAACTTCCAGGCTCTGACTCCACAGAGGAAAGCGCCAATTCTTTGCACCTGCATCTGGAGCTTTCCCTGCAACCTGGTCACACTCAACCTAGAATCATAATAACGGCTCAAAATGGGGCGTTTACGATCCCCTTTTGGGCCCCATGCCAGGTGCTGTATGTGAATGAAAGTCTCAAGGAATAACGACAACAGTCCCAAGAGGTACTGGTGGGTTTTAGTCCCACTTTACGGATGAGGATTAGAGATGCAAATTAACTTGACCAAGATCACACAGTAGGGAGATGCAACCTAAGATCCCCGCAGGTTTTCTGCTGACTGGATGTGCTGTGACCATGGGACCCCAGGGGAATTTTAGACCATCAGTGTCAGTCTGAGCCCCCACAGAGCTATTCATTTCCAGGCATATGCCTTTCCTAACATCCTCACAGTCCAGAATCCTGGCGTCCGAAGCCCCCGTGGGTGGGTTAGTATCTGTATGTGCCCAGGGCTCGGTGGGTAATGGAAGGGTTGCCAAGATCCAGACGCTGCCTTGATGCCTCCTGTGTTCCCCACAAATCTGATCCATCAACCCCCATCGGGTCTGCATCCAAAGGTATCCTTAACCCAACCCCTTCTCTCCCCTTCAGTGCCACAAAGGCAGGGCCTGTCTCTTCTATTCATCTCTATTTGCCCAGGGTCTGGGCATGCCAAAAATATTTGCTAAATAAAACGACTAAATGCACACCTGAGTGAAGGAATGAAGGAAGGAAGGTACGGGGAAAGAAAATGTATGCAACCACAGAAAGGGAGGTGAATGCAGTTCTGCCCGGGGGTGGGGGTGGGGGTGCACTGGGAAAAAAGAAACCTTCAGCCTAGTAAAAACAACAATTAGACAAGATGTTATTTGTGGGAGTTTATTTGAGCAATTCACGATTTATGAATCGGGCAGCATCCAAGCCGCACGTGGGAAGAGGATGCTTATATAGGGCAAGGAAATGTTCTGATTCACTGATGCTGTTTCCAGTTTACATAGGGGAGTCTTGCAAAGTGGGAGGCAGATATACATTGATTAGTGTGGAATGTTTGAATATTCGAATAAGCTGTCACTCTGGGACCAAACAGGATTTGCTTATCTGCTATTCATTAGGGTGTGTTCCCTTGTCTTCTGTCTCTGAAAGCCCCTACAGGTCAATCATTTTTGTCTTCTGGGAAATCCTTTCTTGGAAAGGGGTCTTTTTTATTTTACTTAAGCCCAAAGATGATGGGGAAGAGCAGGGAAGGGCATGCAGGCAGAATTTGCTAGAAGGAATAGAAAGAAAGGCCCAGGGACAGGGATCATCTCACAGGCCTTGCAGCTGAAAAGAGCCTTCCAGAGTTCAAAGTCTCCACATCGTAGGTGGGGCCACCCAGACTCAATCAACAGCCCCTCCTGGGGCTGGGTAAGGGCCTTCAGAGCTCAGGCCCCGGTCTGCATCCCTTCCCCCTCGGGCCAGGTGGCTGTACACCCTCAGCTCACCACCGGGATTTCCCTGGCAGCTCTCTCCCTTCCTGGCTCTCAGCCCAGGCCTAAGATAAAAAGACGAACTTCTGCCCTTTTCCACCTAAATCCTTCCTACCACTCTGACTGTGGTTTCTCTGAAACCTCCCCATTTCCTCACACCTCGCTCTCCCCCTGCCCACCCTGGGACCCCAGTTATGCCCCGCTTGGCTCTGTCCCACTTCATTCTCGGGACAAGCAGCAGCACAAACCTGGGCATCCCAAATGCCCAACTGCCCCTTGACTCCACGGGGGGTGGCCCAGCCCAGGCTGGTTTTCCCCTCACTTCTGAGAATGAGATCTGCCCTGGCCCGAGTTCGAGCTCCTCGTCCTTGATGCTTTTCTCAGGACAGAGCTCAATCAAGGCTGCAAACTCAAGAGGAGGCAGGAAGGAGGGCCTGGAGACGGGAGGATATGTGAAGCCAACTGAGCTCATTGGAAGTAGGACCCCCAAGAGCGGCTGCATGGGGGCCAGGAGGGGAGCAGAGCGGGCGTCACTGCCACAGCCACGCGGGTCCTAGGCTCCGCGGGAGAGGAGAGCAATATCCCTCACCACCTGGGGATAAATAGTATGTGCCAGGTTATAGATTTGTGCTACCAAATCCCTACAACTTGAGAGGAGGTTGGCAGTTAGGACTCCTTGGTTGCAAATGACAGAGACCCAAGTTGAGCCCAGTTTGAAGTGGCTTAAACAAAAGAGGATATATTTGCACAGGGCAGGAAGCCTGGAAAGGAGGAGGAGACCATCTCGAATGCCAACAGCGTCCTCGCGCTCTCTTTGGGGTTTAGTTCTCTCGGACCCACCGACACCACTGCTCTGCCACCGGGAGCACCCACAGCCTCACAGCCTTCTCTTCCAACTCCAATCTGAAACAATTCAGGGAAAGCGCTCTGAACGGCCTGCCTCGCTTACCCCTTGGACCCATCACAGTGGCCAGCCCTGAAGCATCTTGCTCCACCACTTTGACTGGGGCCAGGCCCACTTCACTTATCGCTGGTGACATTAACTCCTCTCTCGGTTAAGGTGGTGTCTGCCCGGTCCCCCCCCCACCCCGTTTTGCAGACAGGGAAACTGAGGCCCAGAAAGGTTGTGCTAGAAGTTAGTAGTGGAACAGAAAGTGAACCCAAACTATCTGACTCCCAATATCCCACAGTTCTTGGGAGTGATAGGCAGGGAAACTGAGGCAGGAGCACCCCTCTGGAAGTGGGCGGGTGATAAAGGCTTCATCGTGGAAGCTGCAAGAGGACCAAAGCCAGGCTCCCTTTCTGCCAGGATTGGCCTGGAGGCCTGGAGGCCACAGTGAACCATACCCAGGAGGGGCAGGCAAGGAGCCCAAGGCTGGCACAAGGGCCGAAGCTCAGCCAGGTTCAGAAGGACAAAGCAATGAGGGAATGGCAGGCGTGACTAGGCCAGAGCAACCCAAGAGGGCTCCCTGGAGGAAAAGGCACGGTTGCAGGAACAGGGTGGCTCAGGTGTGAGGTCCATTCCAGGAGGCAGAATTTCATGATGGTGGCAATAGAGCATTAAAGCAAGCATGGGTCCCTCTGAGCCCCGGGCCTGGTGTGACTGCCCAGGCCATGTCTCACTAAGCGGCCCCAGCCCCAACCCTCCACTGTTGTCCGAGGCCCTTATTTCCTTGGCTGCTCCTTGGCCATTCGTCACGAGCTGCCCACTGGCTCTGCTCAGCTGCTGCATAAAGGAGTTACATGGCTCTCGCGTGGTTTTTCTCCTCTTGCCCTGAGTGGGAGGTTGGTTGAGATCAGCTCCAAGATGCCTCCAATAATTAGGTTTGATATCCTTACATTTTACAGCTCTAATATGTTGCACGAGGAAGGTTCATGACCTGAGAGTCAAAGGGCTAGGGCCTCCCCCCGTGCAGTCTCAAAGCCTTGGTGCAATGCTGTAGCACAGACAAACCCTGAAAACATTGAGTGTAATAAGCCAGACACAGAAGGACAGCTAGTTTATGGTTCCAGTTGTATGAAGTAAAAAGAGGCAAATTCATAGACACAGAAAGTAGATTCAAGGTTACCAGGGGCGAGGGGGGAGGGGAAAAGGGGAGGTATTGCTTAATGAGCACAGAGTTTCTCTTCGAGGTGATGAAAAAATTTTGGTGATGGATGGTGGTGCTAGTTGTACAACATTGCAAATGTATTTAATGCTACTGGATTATATGCTCAGAAATGTCTACAATTATTTTTTTTAACTTTTTTTATTGCATAATATAACAAGTATACAAATCAAAGAAAGAAAAAAAAGCAATCCTTTTCAAAGCATGCATCAACAAGTAGTTACAGAACAGATCCCGGAGTTTGTCGCGGGTTACCATTTCATCATCTCAGATTTTAAAGTCCATCTATCTATGCTGATATGTACAGAGAGACCAACCTGCCTTTAACAGGGTGCTTTTAAGCCAGCCGACACATTTTTACATTTTCATGCTTTACTATTTGTTTCTTAGCTTTGCATTTTCTTTCCTTATTATTGTCAAGAGGAGTAATATTAGAATCAGACAGCCTGGGCTCCTGTCTTATCTCTGCCACATGAACATGTGCAAATTGCTTAATCTCTGGTGTCTCAACTTTTGCATGTGAAAAATGGTGATTAAATGAGTTTTAGGTCTTCTTGTTTCTATGGCTGCTTAAAAATGTTAGTGGTGTAAAAATATTTTTAAAAACCAGCCATTTGCCATAGCCCAAACATACCTAAAGAGAGGAATAGAAAGATCAAAGGTGATGATGGAGTTATACAGAGAAGGTAGGGTTTAACAAATGAATATGATTGCTGAATCATTAAATTGATATCTCTTTTAGTCTCCCATATCTTAGAGCAGCTAGAGTAAAAACCTAAATTGTGGAATTGTAACCCTTGTCAAACTCTGATACATGTTCTACAACTAATTGTGGTGCTGTGATTTGAAATTTATTGCTTTTTTGTAGATGTTATTTTTCACAAAAAGAAGGGGGAAAAAGCTAATTGTGATGATAAAAAAAAATATTTATTCCTTCTAGCCTCCTATATTCTGGAGCAGTTAGAAGGAAAAATCTGAGAGGATGGTATGGTAGCCCATGACATACTGGGATCTGTCCTGTAACTACTTGCTGAAGAGTGCTTTGTATATATGTTATACTACACAATTAAAAAAAACAAACAGCCATTTAATTTGCTCACAGTTTTATGGATCGGGACTTTGTGACGGGCCCGGCTGGGCCATTCTCGTTTGGGGTTTCTCCTGCCACAGGGCCGTGTCTCAGCACCGGCTGCTGGACATCCGAGACGGCTCACCCAGCCTCTGCCTCGGTCGTCACGTGGCCTTCCCCCCATGTGTCCATCCCTCCTCTCCCCTCTTCATAAGAACCCCAGCGTGGCCATAGGAAGGGCCCCCAAATCCAAATGAATATGACCTCATTTGAACTTGCCCGATTCTGTCCGTAAAAAAAAACTCACGTTATGAGGTGCTGGGGATCAGGACGGTGACATTTCTTTTTTAAGGGACACCATTCAACCCATAACAGTTCCCAGACTCCCAGCCTCTCCCTTCCCGTCTTCACCCTTGCCATCCATGGATTCCTTGCCCGTTCCATTGAGGGAGCAGGTGCGATCCAACACGCAATACACTGCCCTCTTTCTTTCCAAGGCAGCTCTGTCCCTGCCCACCACGCCTTCTCTAGGACGCTCCTCCAGCTTTGTCTCCTCTCGCCTGCAGCATCATTTGTCCCCTTCGAGGACTGTCCCCATCACCACAGTTGGACTGCGATAGCTTCATCTTACAAAAGCCTGTTGACTTCACATGGTCATTTCTCTCCTTTCCTTCATAGAAAGAAAAAATACCCAGGGGATAGTCTGTAGTCGCTCACACCAATTCCTCTCCGTCAGCCCTTCCCAGCTGTCTTTGCCCCTGTCAAGGTCACCAGTGACACCACCCTCTCCTCCCACTCAGATGTAAACTCCATGAGAAACAAGATGTTATTTCATTCACTGCGCTATCCTCACCTAAAACGGTTCTCGGCAACAGTGGGGGCTCAACCCTATTCACTGAATTTAATAAAGAACCTGTTAGTTGTCCCCCCTGTACCCAGTTTCCCATTTTTCTACAATAATAGAAGTTTCAGCTGAATATACAGCTGCCCAGATAAAGGCCACCTCTTCCTTGCAGATAGATGTTGCCAGGTGACTGGATTCTGACCAAAAAATGAGAGCAGAAACGAGGTGTGCAATTTCTTGTTCCTGCTCTCAGGAGGAAAGGTGCATATCACCATTGCCTGGAATGCAGATGCAATAGCAGGAGCTGGAGCAGCCGTTTTCAAACAGATGGAAGAGGTACCTGCTGATCGAGGAAGGCAAGTAATAAAACAGAAAGTGGCAACCTATCAGCACTGGTTACAATTATGCTCATACTGTTACACCAGAGAGAAATAAACATCAATCTTATTTCAATCACTGTTATTTTGGCTTTTATTACAGCATACAGACCTATAGTCTCATAAACGCACCTTTATTTATTAAAGCAACTGTAGTTGGATTTTCGATCAGCTGCAGCCTGCTCAATCATTTATGAGGGGCATGTACTCCATAACTACTCAGGTTCTATCCATCACTCAACACTGACACTACGGGGAGGACATACTTTGGTTAAGCAGATGTTGACTTTGTGAGCCACGATATAGACTAGGAAAGGGACACTGGCATCAGAATTGGCAGCGCATCCACCACGTGGGCAGCAGGAAGGGCCCTGCTATGTGGCCGGAGGCACCTGCCGTGGATTGTCAGCACTCAGGGCTCATTCACAGAGAGCGGCTGTTGGCCCACAACGCGTCTCCCAGCCTTCAGCCAGCGCGGAGAGAAACGGAGAAAATTACAAGGGCAGGCAAGCCAAGGCCACCAAGTGAGCGTCTTTTCAGCCAGCCGTCACAAGAGATGGGCAGAACAAAAATCTGCTTTTCCACCCCAAGCAATTCTGGCTCTCCAGTGAATGCAAGCATCAAGTTTTTTTAAATCAGGGAAAAGATTAAAAGCCTTTTCCTATGACACAGGAATGGCCAGTGAAAGGCATTTCCTTAATTTTAAGAAGCATAACTTGGTGATTCATACGGTACCTTGAGTAATCCAACTCTGTCGCCTTGGGGCTAAAATACAATTTTCACATTTGATAAGAAGATACCAGGATTTTGTTAAGGCCAAACTGGGGCGGGGAGGGGGCGGGTGGCAAACCTCTTGATCCCCGAGAGCCTGATATTGTGCCAACACTTGATGCTTTTCTCCACTGCTCAGAGCAAGAAATGGATGACGCAGCGATGAGCACATTAAAAAACACATCCAAACGCGGCTGGTAAGCAGGAAGGAGTCCTCTCTAGCGCAAAATGCAACCAGAGCAGCGCCCGGCCCCAGTGGCCCTGCAGCCCAGGCTGCAGTGGGTGACTTGGCCAGTGCTGGTGGGCTGTGTTTGTCATCTCCTCCTCCGCTGGGCACTAGGAAGAGGCTTCGGTGAGGAGTCATCAGCTCTGAGGCGGCGCCCAGTCCCCAAAGCCCAGAACTCCCTGATGCCCCCCAGGCACTGGCAGCCATTGAGGAAGATGTTGTCTGATAGAATAAAAGAAAAGCAACCGTCTGGGTGTGAAACACCACCTGCCGTTCAAACTATCTCATCAGCAAACCAGGTGGGGAGGCCCTGGCTCTTTCATTCACTCACAGGTAATTATTGAGGACCTACTATGTGCCAGGAACACGTGGGTCTGCAGACAAGGTGGTGAACACACCAAAAAAGGTGGGGGAGAGTAGTTGCAAATAAATCACTGCTTTTAATGATGCGAAGCTGTCATTATTCATTTCTAAATATTGTATTTTATTTAGATTTTTTTTTAATTGTAACAAATCTTTTCCTTTATTTACCTAAGATCAGTGGGCCAAATGGGCAGTCTGTGCCACTGTTTATAGCCCAACGCTGTCACAAGTCTAAGCAAGCTGCTCCGGGTGGTTTGGCTTTAAGGGTCTTGGGTATTGAGATTCTAAGGTCCTCATGCTGTGACTGTGAGGTGTGGCTCTCTGTTCTGAGGTTCCATGAGAAGCTTCCGAGCCACAGAGGTAGAAGTGGGGCCAATTGACTATGTCTCCCACAAATTGCTCCTGAGGAGGGCTGGTTGGAAGTGAGGCCATTGGGGACAAACCCCTGCATCCTCAGGGAGCGGCAGAGACCCCCGCTGAGCAGTAGGGCTGCGAGAATGGAGAGGAAGTGAAGAGCAGCAGATAGGGAAGGAGAGAGCAAGGCCTGGGACCCACCCAGAGAGAAGTCAGAGACCCAGGTTTCCCATCCACGCTGGGGGCTGGCAGGGCCTGGCACAGTGTGGGGGGAAAGGTTGAAAGAGGAGAAAATCATTAATTCCTTCAACAGACTTCACCAACCCGGGCTGGGAAGACCCGCCCTGCCCTATTCCACCACCTCTGCATGTCTCTACTCTCAGAGTCTAACCACCCCATGTGTTTAGGACTCCCAAAGGACCCTCTCCCACACAATCAATAGCCACCATTCATTAGGGGTTCACACAGTCCCGGCTGCTGTTCTAAGCACCTTACAAGGATTAACGTCTAGTCCTCATAACAATTGTCGAAGCAAGAAATTCCTGCTATCCCCATTTCACAGATGAGGAGGCAACTGAGGCTCAGAGAGGCTGAGCAACTTGACCAGGGTCACACAGGTGGGAAGTGTCAGAGCCCTCACGCGTGACCAAACTCACTCCAAACTGCCTGTTTATACACGCAAGCCTTCCCTGATGACAGTGAAGGTAGGACTGATGGGCAGGGGGGGCGGGGGGTGACATCATGCACCCCACAGGATCCTGGACTTTCCAAAGTGCCTCTCCGAGGCTGGATTGCCCCAGGCGATTCCTCTCCCCAGCCCTCCCCGCAGACTCCCTGGGTCCATCTTCCTTCCACCCAGATTTCTGCAGTGCCCACCCCCACCCTCAGCCCTCTGCAGTGACAAATTTCTCCTCCTTCTGTAAAGGAGGGTCTGCCGCGCCCACCTGCCATGCAGCCCCCCCAGAGCCAGGCCCTCCCAATGACAGCCCCACCTCCCTCGAGAGCAGCCAGGGCTGCTGAGAGCAAACGGCTTCTCCCCTTTGTCACAAAGACTAATAGACTCTTGAAAAATCGCAAACTCAGAGGATCACAGTAGAATCTCATAATCAGAGTCTCTCCATCAAAGAACCTTAAAACCACCGACTAATAGAACCTCAGAGTGAGTGAATCGAGAATCCCAGAATGCTCCAATCTCTCCATCCTGCACCCGGCGATGGCGGGTGTCAGGGAACGGCACAGGGGCAGGCAGGGGGCGTGAGGGCCTGGGGAGGGGGTGGGGGGAGGAAGACTTTGGGATACAGAGAACAGGGTACAGGAGAGGAATGAGGCTTAGCCTGTCATCATGCTGGGGGATGCTGTTGGCAAGTGAGGCCTGGCTTCGTTACTGATGGTTTTTAATTATGTAAATCAGCCCAGGGCCCAGGCCTGGCCCAGGCTTGGCAGCCATTGTCTGGCAGCCGAATTAATCAATAAATAACCAGCCGGATGGGGCCTGGGTGTGAGCTTCCAGCCACACCCCCCACCCAAGTGGTCCTCCCAGGCTGGGCAGGAAGAAAGGGTTACATGAGAATTGCAGCTCCCAGCTGTCAGGGCACACACAGGCGTGCACACACACACACAGTATGCAGCTGCGGCTCTGGCTTCATGGTACACACGCACAGTTGGACACCTCTGCACACGCGGAGGCAGAGGGACATACAGACCACACACACAGATTCTCAGCCACGGGACAGCCCCTGCTTGCCCCATGCACATGGTCCCCCACGCCCAGCCCAGCAGGCACCTCAGGACCCAGCAAGAGGGGGCAAGGTCCTCATTCCAGCCTCACACTCATCTCTTAGGTGGGACAGAGCTCGACAGGCCACGGCCATGCAAATTCATCTTTTTCATCCTAGTTGAGCCTCACAGCCACCCTGCTGAGGCTGGCCAGCCTAGGCTGAGGCCCTCCTTTTACAGATGAGGCTTTGTCTGCCCCTCTCTTACCACCCCACCCCTGTACAAAGGTGCTAAGAGGTGACAGGCCCAAGAGAACTGGAGAAGTTGGTGGCAGACCCAAGAGAACTGGAAGCAGTGCCCTTGGTGACCTGGTAGAGAGAGGGGCTGGGTGGGTCAGCCTGGTCAAGGCCCAGGCCGACGAGGGCCAAACTCCCCATCCCACTCACAGGCTGAGGCAGCGGTGCTGGGGAAGCCATGATGGATTGCTCTCTCCCTGCTGCCGGCGCACTCACTCCCGTTCCCCATAGACACCCACGTAAACCAGCCTCCTCATCTCAGCCTTGGCTGTTTCTTGATTACTTTCTGGCATCAGGGGTGGGGTTTTTTGTGCTTGTGGATGTGTTGTTTTTGTTGTCTGGCCATCCCTAGTGGCAGGAGGGGCAGGCAGGGAGAATGGTAAAATTGATGGAAAAGTTCCTCCTCCTCTCTTTTCCCTCTCTCTGCCTCCAGCTTTCTGCAGCCTCTCCTTCTCTCTGCCTCTCTGATTGGCGCTTATTAAATACTGAATGAAGAAATGAACCAAGAAATGAATGAATGTCTGAGGTTTCTAGGACTGGGGGTCTGACTCTGAATCTTTCTGTCTGTCTGACTATGCAGCTGGGGTCAGCTCTCAGCATCAGCCAAGGAGTTTCCCTGCAGTCCCCAGAACGTAGGGAAAGAAAGCTGGAAAGGGAAAGGGCCTTGAGAGCTGGGGGCCCCTGGGACTATCAGCCTTCCAGAGCCACCCACCCCTTGAGGCAGCTGATTAAAGCTGTGGCCCCCTAAAAATGGTGCATGTGCACAGCGTTGGAAATTCAAAGCAGTGGGGAGGAGTGATTAGTGACTTAGCCTCTAGAGCCGGACTCCCTGGGTCCAAATCCGCCTCTGCCCTTAGCAGTTGTGAGACCCTGGGTAAGCACTTCAGCTCTTTGTGCCTCCATTTTCTCTTGTGCAAAGTGGGGTAATGGTACCTGCATCTTAAATGATTGGGTACATGCTCTTTAAAAGAGTCACCAATGACTAGAAAGTTAAAGGGTCTAAAACTTAGCAATTATTATCATAATTTAAGGCACCTGTTCTCAGACCTTAGCATGCAACAAAATCACCTGGATGGCTTGTTAAAACTCGGATGACTGGGCCGACCCCCAGAATTCCTGCCTCAGTTTTGCATTTCCAGCAAGTTCCCAGCTAGTGCTGGGATGCTGTTCCAGGACCACTCTGAGAACTTACTAAAAATCCATCTCGGCGCTTGCTGATCCAGTTCAGCTTCCCTACCCCACTCTATAAAATGGGAACTGATGCCCAGAGAGGTGAGCAAGCCCCGAGGCCACACACACGTAACGGTGGCCCAGCCTCCCAGACCCGGTGCTCCACCTGATGGCCCATGGAAGAGGAAGGGACTCTCGGCAGGGAGGGCAGGGCCCTGGAAGTGGAGATTGCTCCATCACACCCCCACTGGCTCAGGACCAAAGGCAGATATTTGCCTTCCCTGCCCGAGGTAATCTTTTAATCTCTTTGGCTTTAATCTTGCAGCCCAGCATAAACCCATATCTGCATGGGGGAAGAAAGGGGTGGGTGACACAGATCTCATGTCCTGGGGGAAGCCGGTAATCTAAGTTTTAGCCCTCACTTTCCACAGATTTCCCATCCCACCTCTGCCTTCCTGGCCCCCTGCTCCTGGGAGCACTGGACTAGGAGTCAGATCCAACAGGTGGTGAGGAGACACAGAGAGCAACCAGATAGGACAGGGCCAGTTGGAACCATGTGTTGAGAAGATGCCACTTTGGTAGGCAGAGTTTTCTTAAACAGGACACAAACAGCATTAGCCATAAAAGAAAACAAAACATAAATTGGACTTGATTAAAATTGAGAATGTATGTTTAGCTGAAGATACTGTTAAGAGAAAGAAAAGACAACCTCCAAATGTAGAAAAGATATTTCAATACATAAATCTAATAAAGGACTAGTATCCAACATATATAAAGAATGCTTTCAAATCAATAAGAAAAAGACAATCCAACTTTTTAAATGGGCAAGAGATTTGAGCAGGCCCTTCACAAGAGAGAATATAAAAATGGCCAATATGGGGCGGGCCACGGTGGCTCAGTGGCAGAGTTCTCACCTGCCATACTGGAGACCCAGCTTCAATTCCTGGTGTCTGCCCATGCGAAAAACAAAACAGCCAATAGGCACACAAAAAGATACATTAGTAACCATCAGACACCACACCCACCAGAATAGCCAAAATTTAGAAGACAGAAAATATAAAATGTTGGAAGGATGAGTATCAACTTTCCTATGCAGCTAATGGGAGGGTTGACTGGTTCAGCCACTTTGAAAAACTGGCTGTTTGTTACAAAGTTAAACAGACCCAGCCTTCTACTCCTAGGTATTTACCCAAGAGAAATGAAAGCAGATGTCTGCACACAAACTTGTATACAAACATTCATTGAGGCTTTACTTGCTATAGCCCCAAAATGGAAACAACCCGAATTCCATAAACAAGTTAATGAATAAGCCCAATTATCCTATATCCATACAGTGGAATACTATTCAGCACTTTTTTTTAAAATGAACTACTGATACACATGCCACAACCTGGGTGAATCCCACAGGCATTGTGCTAAGTCCAAGGAGCCAAAAGCAGGACAGCGCGCATGTTATTCTGTTTCTATGAAGTGCAAGGGCAGGCAAAACATCTGTGCCGCCAGAGTTTAGGGCAGCAGCTGCCCTCGCCGTAAGTGAGTGAGCGACGCGGAGGGGACACGAGAGAGCTTCTGGAGTGCTGGGAATGTGTGACAAACAGATGTAAAAACTCACTGAGCTGTACTTAGAATCTGTGCACTTTCCTTTCTTTTCTATATGTAAGTTCAGACCTCCATTTGCAAGCATTTAAAAGCCAAAAATAAATTAAAAGTTGCCACACTTGGAGCACATGCTCAGACCAGCCAGCACCCACTCAGGAGCTGCAGGGCCCAGGACCCAGCTCAGCTCTTCTCTGGCTTGACTTTGGACCCATCGTTTAGCTTCTTTCAGCCTCAGTTTCCCCATCTATAAAATGGAGATGAGAGTCTCTGCCAACCTCGCTGCTCTATGGGGAGGATCCTTGAGAAAACAGAGGCAAATATGCCTTGAGAAGTTGTGCTCCCTCCAATCCTCACAGCCCTTGGTGACCCTCCCGAGGGGCCCAGCAAAAGGTGAGGTGGGGGTGGGGGTGGGACTTGGTCACTGGACCGGGTGGCATGGGGCTGGGCCTGCAGTGGAGCCTCAGGAGGCCTCCCAGCACATCCAGGGGACCCCCTGCTTCCTAAGCTCCTCCCTCAAGAGTCCAGGGTATCCCTGTCCAGCCCTCCCGGGAAGTACCTCCCCGCAGAGCCCCCGACTCAGAATTATGCCCGCAGTGCCAAATAGCAGCCACCACGGCTGCTCTCCTCACATTCCCTTCAGACCACGCCTGCAAGGCCCGGGGCCCCATCCCTGGCAGCTGGGAAGTGCTCAGCTGCTGCTGGGCCCCTGCACCCTTTCACCCCCCAGTCACTCCCTGGTTGTCCGGCAGAGCTCCATTCCCCAAGGCTGGAACTGCTGCAAGATGCTAAGGGGAAAATAAAGCCCCAAAATACAAATGCCAGAGGCAGCCGGGCACTGAAGGGCCTGGGTTCTTGTGCTCATCTGCTAGGACTCCTTCCCTGCATCCTACCTGGCTGTTTGATTTGAAACAGTGACACCACCTGGAAAAATAGAAAGCCTTCACCTTGGAGTGCAGTGGATTCTACAGCTTACCAAACTGTTATTCTACTGTATGCTGTGGCAAAGACTGTGGGATGCCCTCATGATATTCCATCTCCCCTTTACCTTAATAACAAATACGTACAGTAGCCATGTGCCCAGCTAAAAGGTGCCATTTTGCAACCTCTCATGAAACTGGGGGTGGCCAATGAGGGGCTCATGTTAGTCATTAAGAGGGACAGAAGGGGACATTCAGCTGGTCCATGCCCACTTCCTCCTGAAAATAGATGTGATGTTGGAGCTCCAGAACCATCTTGGATCATGAGGTGACCTTGAGGATGGAAGCCACATGCTAAGGTTGGTGAGACCAAAAAGAGAAGGAGCCTAGGTTCCTGATGGCTCCATGGAGCCACTCACCAGCCCTAGACCCCTACCTCCTGACATTCTTTATAAGGCTTAATCTGGTTTAAGCCACTATTATTACCAGTTTCTATTATCAGCAATGGAATGCAACCCTTGCCTGAAATGCATAAGTCCTATAAGGTAGATATTACCCTGAAGTCCTGGACTCTTGCATTCCCATCTTACAGAACAGGAAACTGAGGCTTTGAGGGATAGAAGTGACTTTCAGAAGGTCACACAACTAATAGATGGAGGTGCCATAGACACCAGGGTGACCAAATGATCCCTGATTGCTCAGGATTGCCCAGGGTTTTGCGTGGAAAGTCCTGCTTCCCTGGAACTCCCTCAGTCACAGGCAAACCAGAATGGTTGGTCACCTTAGCCAATGCCCCTGCTCTGGCTTGTCCCTTCCTGGTATACAAGTGCATTTGGGGACAATCCTGCTGAAGTCAAGTCCTAACTGACAGTTTCTTCTTCTCAATGCCTCTGCTTCCTGCCAACTCCCTTTCTCTGCTAGGTCCCCTAGCTGAGTCCCCTCCAGGGCCCTGACAGGCCCTGACAGACCCCAACCCCAGGAGAAGACACCTCGTAGAATCCCACTCAGGGTGGGCTCCAGTCCCAGCCTCCCTGCCTTCCTGCCTCCTCCCTGATGTCCAGGGTGCCTGAAAGACCAGCATTCAAATCCTGGCCCCAGACACTGGGAATCAGCCTGGGCCAGACCTGGCGCGGAACCCATAGCTGCAATGTCAGCGGTGCTTGAGCGGGTGGCTGCGGCAGGAGCTGTTGACACAAGGGCTGTTGAGACAGCTGCGCGCTGGCCCAGACAGCATGCCCTGTTGTAGAGACAAAGGGGAAGCTGGAGAGCATTTGCAAATCACAAAGAATAAAGCAAACAAACAAGCAGGTCAAGTATTTGCAGGGTGGGGTAAAAGTCTCATTTCAACTTGTCCCTTTCCATCCTCTCCAGGTGAAATTGAGTAGCTGGCAAGAAGCTCCCTGTTGGGGCTAAGGACTGTAGTTCTCCTGTGTTAGAGAATACCATTAACCCCAGCCCTTGGCCACCCTACAAGGTCTGTCCTCAAGGTCCCCAGGGCTGGGTACCCGGTGAGGGCTCCAGGCGAGCCTGGGTTCAAATCTCTGCTCTGGAAGTTGCATCATCTCAGGGCAAATTACTTACCCTCTGTGTGCCTTGATTTCTTCATTATGGTAAAATGGGAACCATGGGGGAGGTTGGTCATGAGGATTTCGGGTGCCGACCTGGGAAGAGCTTGGAGTGATGCCTGGCACAGAAGAGGAGCTATTTTAAGTATCAGCAACTATTGTCATATTCGTGGTGACAACTTGATTTCCTTATGTTTGTTATAGAAAACCAAGTTTACTCACCAGTCTTGCAACATTTCATCCGCTGACTTCACACTCACGGCTCTTATTATAATTAGCCCTGTGTAGAGTCTCCTGGTGCCAGGAGGAGCAACCCGAAGCTTTTTCTCTCGCTTAGATTTATGCAAATAAAAATAAGTGGTGATTATAAGCAACTCATCGGTCGAATTCAAGGTCAAGAATCTTAATTTGTCCATGTCACTGAGGCAGCACCAGGCAGCTCCCTGCAGCCCGAACTATCTCCCCTCTGACACTGCCTGAAATTCCACCATTAGAGACGGAGACCCATAGAGGAGAAACAATCTAGGAGCCCAGCATCTCAGAGTAAATCCGGGTCAGCCAAGAGGAGCGAATCATGGCAAGGAAAGGGAAAAGCCATGGGCAAATGTTTGGCCCCTCTGGGGGATGGCTGAGGATTCTATCCCCTGAAGGCTGTGAGCTCAGTCTTACCCACCCACACATCCACGCCCGCGCTGGTAATTGCTTTATCCCAGCCGTAGGGGCTTAAGCCGCTATCCTGCACGCCCCTCCACCCCAGCCGCCTCTGTCCCAAAGCAGGGTCCCCGGAGGCTCAGCAGGGAACCCTGCAAGGCTCAAAGCTGGGAGCCCAGGAACCCAGCACTGCTAGCAGCTACCAGTGGAAACATCCATCCATCTCTCTCTCTCTCTCTCTCATCTCACACTTGAACACACAGACACACAGAGACAACACACAAAGACACAGTCACACAGCCCAAAGCAAAACAAATTCAGAGAGACACGCACAGAATTGCCCTGTCTGGGAGAAACCACAAATGTGCACTCCCAGAAACACAGGGCGTCAGGCCCAGAGAGAAGCGCTCCCCCACCAGTCTTCTTCCCCTCTGCTGGCTAAGCCTTCTGCCCCCAGACGCTCTCGGCTCCGCCAGTCCAGGGAGACCCAGGGCTACTCCGCAGGGAGACAGATCCAACCAGCTTCCCTTTCCTCCCCCACTCCCTTTCCCAGGTACTCAGGCCCCCCCAGGAGGCTTCTGCGCACCCGCACACCCCCATCCCTCCTCCCTGAACGTGTCCTCCTAGCCCCGGGACAGCCCAAAAGAGAGGACCAGGTCTGCCATTGTTCTGTGGACTCCCCACCACGGGTGCTGCACACAGTAGGTTCTCTGCTGCTAGTCTCCCCCCCACCCCCCACCCCACCCTTGCCTGTGCCTCACTCCTCATCTCCCCTCCTTGGTGGAGCTGGCGGCACGTCTCATTTTCCAGCAGGTGCATGAAACACAGATTAGAGCAACGAGAGAAAAGCCATCGGAAGGCAAGCGCCGCCCTGGCACCTAATTCGACACGTTCCAGCAAGGCACGACCCTGCACAGACTCACAGATTACCTTGCCAGGATGATGGCCTGGGTGAGAAGTCAACGGAGAAGCAGGGGTGCCCCCTGCTGGGGATGGCCCACGTTGCCCGCTGGGATCCAGGTGGCAGCACCCACCCCCACCCCCAACACACACATACCCACACACTTATACCCCGCCACTATTTCCAGCACTGCCTGGCTGGAAGGAAGGGTAGGCCTCTGGGGAAGGAGCAAAGTCCCCTGAGAAGGAGCAGCAGCAGCACCTGAAGGCATCGGGATGGCTCCCTGCCAGTGCCAGCAGCAGCCAAGTCTTGAGGAGGCAAAGAGCTGTGGCTGCAGGAGGGCAGCAGGCAGGCATCGGACGTGGCCAAACAAGAGGGCAGGGGGCACACCTGGCATCGAACGTGGCCCATCGATGGGCTTGGGAAATGTCGGGGGGAGTGAAGGAAGAAGTAAGTGGACAAATGAGTGAATGAATGAAGTGTTTCCTCAAGGTACAGATGTCACCGGTAATATACAAGGTCATTTTTAGGTAACACAGTGATGAACTTGTTTCAAGTTATGTATTTATTTGATATGTATTAGATCTAATCTTTCTGGCCTATCAAAGCCATGGCATAAAGTTTCTAATCTTAAAACAAATGTCTTCGGGTAGAAAAAAAAGTCACTGTAAAGAAAAGCGTGAGTAAATAATACGTGGGATCCTCAATACCTAGCACAGCAGAATAAATGCTAGAGGAAGTGGGGGTGCGGGGGAGGGAGGGAGCACGAGATGCCCAAGCAGATTATGAATGATCTTTATAGATCAACAGGTCTCAAACTTGGTAGCATGCTGAAATCATCTCGGGAGCTTTAAAAAATCTCTCTGCATGAGTCGGCATCTCTGAATCTCGGGTGGGTGAGAAAGATGCCAGCGTGCCCTAGGCAGTGCCCACAGGAGGGGAAGGCACAAGCACCCATATGAGAAGCAGCCTGACCTCACTGCCTTTTGGGCCAGTGACACTTCCATCACTGGAGGAGGCAAGCAGTGCTCAGGTGGCCTGGGATGCCTAAGCTGGGTGAGAAGCTGAAAACGATGGAGTTAAAGATTTTATTCTAGGAAAGAGACGCAGGGTAATATTTATGTAAACTAGCTTCTCAATTGACACATAATGTAAAGTTAATGTGTATTTACTATGGTTTTAACCTACTAAGTATTAAGTATTTCTCATTTATTCACCCTGCACATCATGTTTTGTTTGGCATACGTCTTTATTATCAGTTAATATAAATATTACATTAGTTGCTGTGCAGAGCTTATAGAATTTGCTGTCGAGTTTATTTACAGTTCTTCATTTATGGGAGCTTTCTCTCTTAAAAAAAAGTCCCCCTCTTGAAAACTATGACTTTAATTATGAACATATATTAATGTAATGTAATTAATGTGGTTAGACTCTGTTTATCTATTGTAATTGGTAGAATTAGCCTGATTTGCTCACAACAGGTCTCAGTTACCTTCTTGATTAGGTTGGAGGAGGGAGTGGTTTGGGATGAGCTTTGTTAAAAGGCTGCCATTTTGCACTGTGGCATCAACAATGCCATTCTGCCCAAAAGGGGGGAAGGAAGTATGACAAATAAGGTATCAGTGGCTGAGACAGTTCAAATAGAGTCGAGAGGCTACTCTGGAGGTCACTCTTATGCAAGCTTCAGTTAAACATTGCTACCTACCATAACTGCCAAACCTCAACCAAAACCATTCCAGCCAATCCTAAAGAACACCTAGGGCAATAAATAAAATTCTATAAAGGTTCCATGCACTCGAGTAACTTTCCAGAAACCTACAACCTCCAGATAGGTCCCTGGACCAGATAAGTCCTGAAATGCAGAGGGCCCAGCCTCTCCAGAACATCAACTAGCCCCACCCCCAATCCCATGTTATCAACAGCCCCTTCCAACATGAAAGAGTTAGAATACCCCTAAAGAGTGAGAGATAGATCAAAGGTGATGGTGGAGTTATACAGAGAAGGTCGGGTTTGGCAAATGAGCATGAGTGCTCAATCAGTATATTGATATTCTTTTAGTCTCCAGAAACTAAAAAACTCCAGAAACTCTGAGTCTTCTCAGAGCAGCTAGAAATAACAACCTAAAACTGTGAAATTGTAACCCGTACCAAACTCCGAGATCTGTTCTATAACTAATTGTTGCAATGTACTTTGAAATCTATTGCTTTTTTGTATATATTTTTCACAAAAAAAGGAGAAGGAAGAGTCTAATAGAGAAGATAGGGTATAACGAATGAATATGACTACTAAATCAATACATTGATATTTCTTTTGGTCTTCAGTGTCTTGGAGCAGCTAGAAGAAAAAAATGAAAAATCATGGAACTGTAACCCATACTAAACTTTGCAGTCATTTGGATAGCTACTAAATGTGCTTGGAAATCTATTGCTTTGTTGCATGTATGTTATTTTTCACAGTTAAAAGAAGTTTTAAAAAGGCTGCCATTTTCTTGCAAGTCCACACAAGTGTATAAGCCCGCCTGTAAGAGTGCAGGTTGAGTTAATATTTGATGTTGAGCTGTTCCATTTTGTTGTTAGATGCTATTGATAAGAGGAAAGAATTTCTAGTAGTGAATTTCATGACTACATTCTGGGAGAATGTTGAGGAAAACAAATTTTGTATTGTTTGGAAAGACTGGCATGCACACTGCCATCGAGTCTGGTTTCTGACATCAGTTTAATGGTATTCAAATAACAGGGGGGTGGTTTTGGGTCTTTTTCCTGCTGTAAATGGATTCTGAAAACATGAATAGATTTGTCATAGCACAGGGTGAAAATTAGTCCTGTTGATGGCAAGTTACTCAATATTAATTCTGTTTTATGAACAAATGCAATTAAGTTGCAAATCCCTCAACAGAGTCCAGTGTTAGGCCAATGTTTTAATCAGTATTTAAAAATGGCAGATTAGCATCCCTAAGGGAGAAGAAATCTCTGGCACAATGCTGAAAACATTTGTGTTTGCTTTAAAGCTGTGCCTTACTCTTACATGGCTAGCAGGAATATAAAGTGGTACAGCCGCTCTCAAGGGCGATTGGGCAGTATCTACCTAGGATAAATGCACCTTCTCTTTAATCCAATCAATCCTACTGCTAGGAATTTGCCCACCAATATATTCGCATGTGTGCGTAACATGTAAACAAGGCAATTTGTTTTATCATGGTTTGAACAATACATGGTTGGAAACAACCTGAATATCCATTAATAGAGGACTGAACTGTACAGCTACTTATTGGAATACTATGTGGGTATAAAAAAAAGAATGAGGGGTGGGCCACCGTGGCAAATGGTGCCATGCCAGAGACCCATGTTCGATTCCTGGTGCCTGCCCATGCAGGAAAAAAAAGAATAAGGAAGTTCTTTATCTAATAATATGAAACAATCTCTGAAGTATGTTAAGTGGAAAAAGTTAAATGCAAAATAGCATGAATAGAATGCAACGTATTGTGTAAAACGAGATGTGTCTGTAACTATATTTGCTCATGTGTTTATCTATATAAGACTGTCAAGAAGACAGTATAAGAAATTCTTTTAACACTGGTTGCCTCTGGAAAGGTGAATCCAAAGGTGGGAAAAAGACTTCACTGCACTTTTGGGGGCCTTTTGAATTTTGAACATGGACATGATGGTTTTAAAGCATGTCCACAGATTCCTTGACGCTGCTGCCATCAAAAGGGAGTCTAAATCCCCTCCTTCTGAACATGGGCCGGTCTTGGTGACTGCCTCTCATGAAGTGATGCTTCTGACTTCTAATGACCTTCCAAGGCCAGATCATAAGAGGCGATAAAACTTCTCTCTAGCTCCCTTCAGAGGCCTGAGCCAACATGTATGAAGTCCAGCTACGCTGCATCATCCTACTGGAGAGACTACCTGGAGGGAGGAAAAATGCCTGGAGCGCTCAGTGTTTCCCATGTGGGCAGCAGACACGTAAGTGTGCAGATCTTGGGTAACCCTGGCTCCAGCCTTGAGCCGCCCCAGCTGACGCAGAGTGGAGCAGAGACGCTGTGCTGATCCCCGGCCAAAATTGCAGGCTCATGAGCAAGATAAGTCTTGTAAGCCACTAAGTTTGGGGGTTGTTCATTCTGCAGCAATGGATAACTAAAACAATCAACATATTACCTATATATTAGAATTTATTTCCATTTAATTTAAAAATAATCATATATGAATAAAACAGATTGGACTACATACATGTCTCTTGGAAATTAATTGGTAGGTGAATGGTTTTCATTCTCGGGTCTCTCTGAAGTCAGTAAAGGGTGCAGAGATGCTTTCACCTGAATACTAAGTGGTCAGTGGGCTGGAGAGGTAGAGAAACGTGGCTCCACCTGGAGGGCTCTTTACCTGTACAAGGATGTGGGCAGGAAGGAAGAAGGTTGCTGAGGCTACATAACCTGAAGGGACAGGTTCCCAACCCAGCAGTTCCTTGAAATAAAATTCAGAATGTGGCAGGGTTACATGGATGGGAGATGGGATTTCAAGAGGCTCAAGAAGGAAGTTAAATGGCCAAAGCCAGACAATTTTAGACCAGCACCGTTGAGTTGCTGTGGATTTATCAGTTAAGCTTAGAAGAATTTAAAAACAATTCCACAGTGTCATTCTATCTATTTCCTTCATTACCCCAGCACTCTCAGAAACTCTTGCTTATCTGTCTACTTGTCTGTCTTCCTGTAGTAGTCAGGGGAGACTTGGTACAGTAACAAATACCCAAAACCTAGGGGGGTGTTCTAGTTTGCTAGCTGCCAGAATGCAACATACCAGAAATGGAATGGCTTTTAAAAAGGGGAGTTTAATAAGTTGCTAGTTTACAGTTCTAAGGCCGAGAAAATACCCATAGAAGTCTATTGAAATGTCCAATCTAAGGCATCCAGGGAAAGATACTTTGGTTCAAGAAGGCCAGTGAAGTTCAGGGTTCCTCTTTCAACCAGAAGGGCACATGGCGAACATGGCATCATCTGCTAGCTTCTTCTCCTGGCTTCCTGTTTCATGAAGCTCCCCAGGAGACATTTTCCTTCTTCATCTCCAAAGATTGCTGGCTCATGGACTCTCTGCTTCGTGGTGCTGCAGCATTCTCTGCTCTCTTCGAATCTCCTTCATTCTCCAAAATGTTTCCTCTTTTATAGGACTCCAGAAACTTATCAAGACCCACCTGAATGGGTGGAGACATGTCATTGCCTAATCCAGTTTAACAACCACTCTTGATTAAATCACATCTCCAGGGAGATGATCCGATTACAGTTTCAAATGTACAGTATTGAACAGGGATTATTCTACCTTTACAAAATGGGATTTCGATTAAAACATGGCTTTTCTAGGGTCCGTACATCCTTTCAAACCAGCACGGGGGGCAACTCCACATGAGTTCCTTTCTTCTTCTGTTAGGTTACAGATGTCTAGGTTGGTATTCTGGGTGTGGGATCCCCTCCCCATCTTCAGGCTCTGCCCCCCTCTTTTCTCAAAGTCCTCTTTATGCAGCCAGTATTGAGGACAGAGAGGGCCTCTCGTGTGGGAGCATCCCACAGGCCAGGTCTGCAGGTGGAGCACAACCACTCGCCGGAACTCAGCCCCGTGGTCACCCCCACTGCAAGGGAAGCTGGAAATGTGGTCAAGCTGGGGGTCAGAGGAAGGGGGGGAGAAGTCATCTCTTCCCCACTCCCCCGATGGAACCTAAGTTCCCGGTGCCAGCCTGGTGTATAACAAACCTGCTGTAAATATTTGTGCAGTCTATGTGTGGATGGACATTGCTTGGGCTGGGTCCTAGGTGAAGGGAGATGCTGTCACTCTCGTTTCTCAGATGAGCAACCAACCTTGGTTGGTTGTCACAGCTAAGCCACAAGCACGTGACCACACAACTAATCAGTGCCAAGACCATATCTCAAACCCAGGAAGCCTCTGCTTTCCCAGTGCCTGTTCTCTCCACTCCCCCACCTGCCTCTCCAGCCTGGGCACTCACTGACTCGGGGTCCGGTTTTCTTCAAGGCCACTCTCCTTTTGAACAGTCAATGAGCTCATGTATTGACAAGCTGTGGGTCCCTCAGGGCAGCAGTGTATCTCACTCATCCCTCCATGCCCCCTGTCAACCAACACACCCTTGAACCCAGTAGGTGCTCAAATCATGTTTAGGAGGTGAATTTGTTCACATTGGCACAAGCATCATGCCTTTCTGCTTGCACAGTCTGAGGGTTGCTTACAACTTACACAAGAAATTGGGGAATATTTGTTATATGGCCCTTTCCCTTGTGGAGTTGTTGCTGTCTCCCGCAGCACCTGTGCCCGCCCTGAAGCATTCTATTGAACTAAGACTGTATCAGCGGGGGCCAAGACCACAGGTGCTATCCATCAGGGTTGGACTGTGAACACATCCACAGGTGTGCACACACACACACTTACTACACAGAGCAACCTTGCCCCACCCAGCCCCCCAGGAAGGAGAGCAAAAGAAGGAACCCTAGGCTCTGTCCGTGGTGCTGAATCTCACCTCATCCCTGTTCTCTAACCCAGCAGCAATTTAGAACCTCCTGAGGAGCCAGATCAAAATACATACTATCTGGCCCTTTCTTTGGACACTTGGATTCTGAGGGTCTGAGATGGGGTTCTGGAATTTTGATGCTAGGCATCCACAAGCACCTGTGATTCTAATACAGCCAGCTTGGGCCAAGAGTGGGAGAAACTTATAGAGTCTCTCCTTAGCGTCCTCCCAGCTAGTCTGCAAGGCAGCTGAGGGTGCAGCCTCCGCCACCAACCCCACCGTTCAAAACTCAGATCCACCATCACCTCCAGCATCAACCCTTCCTGACTACTGCTGCCCTGCCAGAATTTAGCTCTCCCTCCCTGCACCCCAGAGTTGTGATTTAGCACTGGTCATATGTGACATGCTTTCTATACTGTCCCATCTGGGACAGCAGCACTCTCTTGAGGGCTCCATGCAGCATCTAACACAAGGACCCCCCAGAGGAAGGCACAGTAAGCGCTTCCCCATGAGTGAGTACTAGATGCATCGCTGGGGGAGTGGTGAGGGGGGTAACAACAGGCCCAGTGCGTGTGCACAGGGAAAGTACTGCCGGGTTACAAAGCAGCTGGGACAAGCGCTCAGAACCAGACAAAAAATCGGGGTGACCCTCAGGGAAACCAGGCAGTGGGCCAAATGCAAATCAGCAGGGACCAGCATCCGGTCAAGGTCTGCCTCTCCTTTCTCTGGGTGCTCAGGGAGAGCAGGAAGGGCACTGGGATGGCTGTGCATGTTGAGACAGTTGTTTTCTGGGCCTGAATGTGGAGACGAAGGAGGTAGAGGGGGAGGAAAAGAGACGAGGGGAGGGTAAGGGCTACAGATAATAAAACAGTATATCCTCGGCCCCTCTTTTATTCTTTAATTTTCCTTTTTATTATGGAACTGTTCGAATACACACGGAAGTAGACCAGACCAGCATAATGAATCCCCATGTACTCATCATCCAGCTTCAACAGCCATCCACATTTTTCTACTCTTATTTTATCCCTCTCCCCAAACACCTTTTTAAAGAAAAATCCAGACTTCATTTCATTTCACCATAAATATTTCAGGATGTGACCTCACCAACAAGAACCGTCTACAAAATAACCTCACACTATTATCACGCCTAATAAAATTAACAATTTCTTAATGTCATCTTATAGTCATGTCCAAATTTCATCATTTTCCTCAAAGTTGTCTTTTTTGGGGTCCATTAATTTGAACCAGGGCCTAAACCAGAGCCATACATTGCATTTGGTTGTTAAGCCTCTTAAATATCTTTTGACTTCTAACAGCGTCTCCTCTCTTCCATTTTTTTATTTTTTAATGCTGTATGGTGGGGATTGCATTTCATTCTTTTCCCATGTGATTATACCATTATTGCTGCACCACTTGTTGAATTTCTTTTTTTGGTGGGGGGAAATGCATGGGCCAGGAATCAAACCCAGGTCTCCTGCATGGCAGGTGAGAATTCTACCACTGAGCCACCATTGCACATCCCTCTCTTCCTTTTTGATGCCACTTTGCTTTTTGAAGAAACCAGGCCATTTGCCCTGTAGAATTTTCCTCATTCTTGACTTGGTAGATTGAACCTTCACGGTGTTATTTAACATGCTTCACCGTTGCCTGTATTTCCTAAAAGCTGATATTTATTCAGATCCAGAAGGGTTGATCTGATGTAGGTTCAATTATTTGGGCAAGGAGACTTCTCGGGTGGTGCTGTGCCCTTCCTATTGCATCATATCAGGAGGCACTTCAGTTCTGGTTTTTCCTGTTTGGGGTGATGCTGAGAAAGTGCTGCCAGCCTGATCCTGCCGTTATGAAGCCTCTTGTTAGCTTGTCACCGGGGGTTTTAGCACCTCTCATTGAATCTTAAAACAGTGGCAGAGTTGGAAGAGATCTGAGAATCCATTTCACCCATTTTTCTATTCATCTCACAAATATTTGTTGAGAATCTACTATATGCCAGGCAGTGAGCTAGAGTGAACAGATCATAGACAATCTCTGGGATTATGGAGCAAATATTCTGGTGGGGGTATACAGCAAACAAATACATAAGAAAGCAAATGCACAAACAAGAGACACCTCTGCTGGGGGAAGGGTTATGCAGAGAGCAACAGCAGGGTAAGACTACTGACAGCGACAAAGTGGCTGCTTTAGGATGGGTGATGAAGGATGGTCTTCCCCAGGAGGTGACATTGGAGCTTGGCAAGCACAAGGCAGCCATGCAGGGATGGGGGATGCCTTCCAGGGAAAGGGAAGAGTCAGCGCAGGCAGAGAAGCTGGGCGCATGCCAGGGGAAGAAGCAAAGAGGCCAGGTTGCTGAAGCCAGTAAGAAAGGGGAAGGGGAAAAGAGGCAGGCAGGAGTCCAGTGAGGAGGCTCCTATGATCATCTAACTGACCCTGGCGGTGGCCCAGACTTGGATGGTGGCATGGAGGCGACACAGAGTCCAGCACCCCTTATATTCCCTTCTATGGCTGAGAAAACTGAGGTCACAGAGGAGAGGGACGTGTTATTTATTGAGCAACTACCCTGCGCCAAGGGCTTTCTGTGCAGCTTCTCAAGTCTCATGGCATATTAGGAGTCATTGTGTCCATTTTACAGATGAAGCCAGTGAACTCTGAAGTCCCTGCCAAAGGGCACAGAGCCAGAGGTGGGAAAGAGGGTGGAGCCCAGGCCAGGTGAGCCTCTCCAACCCTCCAAAAGTGCCCCACACTGAAATAACCACCATGGAGCCAGGCTGCCTTGAACCTGGCTCTGGAACTTAGAAGCCCCATGACCTGGAGCATCTGTGCCTCAGCTTGTTAATCTATAAAATGGGAATAATAATAGTAACTGCCTCACACGGATGAGGAGTAAATGAACTAATTTGTGCAAAGTGTTTAGAACAGTGTCTGACACCAAGTATGTGCATAGTAATATGTATTTAAGTTTATCTCTATATTAGCATCTGTATTTACAGCAGGGTGAAGTTGAGAAGCTTCCAGAAGATCTCCAGTCTCCCAGGGTGCTGTCCAAATTGTTCATTGACTACACAAGGTCTGGTACCTTGTATAAGTACAGATGCGTCAGTCAAAGTGTTCCTGGGAGAAAGGAGGCTCACCTTGGGCCCCCTGCTCATTCCTTGCTGGGGGTGGGGGCTGGATTGGGGGGATATGGACCACTGTGGAGTATCCTCAGGCTCCTTCTGACCCCTGCCCCAGGCCAGGGTTCCCATCTCTCAGCCATCCTCTGTTCTCCCCGCCCCCTTAGCACTGGGCCTACCCTCAGTCACCCAGCCACAAGGTCAGTGGTCACCTGGTAACCCTTAGCACATCCTCGATTACACCCACAGACATCCTGAGGTGGGCAGGTGGGCTCGCCAGCCCCGGGCCATGGGTGAGACTGAGGACAGGCTTCTTGCCCAAGGGGCACATGCAAGGCCAAAACAGGATGGTCTGGCCTTGCCCCCACCTCTACTCCTGCCCCATGGCTCTGGGGAGCAGTGGGTGTCCTCAGCCCAGGGCACAAGCAGCTTCATAACCTCCCATATACACATGTACACAAAGGGTTAAACAGCAGACTCCCCCCTTCCTTTATCCCAGTTCTGGTCCTTTTAACATCACTCCCTCCCCTCTCCCTCTTCCAGGCTATTCTGGGACAATGGAAGCAGCAGATGGCCCAGTCCTGCTCCCTCCACCCAACCCTCAGGATCTGAGAACCACCACAAATCTGCTGCTGTCTCTAAAAGCAGGCCGCTGGCAGCCTTCCACGCACGGGTGGGGGTCAGCAGCTGGGGAGCTGCCGTTCCATCCCCCACCAGGCTGCAGGGCCAGAGGCTACCCCCACTCAGCAAGCATCCCGCAACCCAGTGTTAGGTCAGCCCAGGAAAGAAGCAGACTTTGGAAGAGTCCAGACAGCTGAGCTCTGCACCTGACTCAGCTGTGTGACAAGTATGCGGGGTCCATCTCTGGGCCTCAGGCTCCTCCTGGGGAAACAAGGGGCTGAGGCTCTAGCCCTGTGGTTCCAGGCAGCTCCACTGTGGCCAGGACAAGGCTTCTGGTCGTCTCTGAGGGCTGGAGACCATGCTCCAAAGGGGTCCCTGCCTGCCTGGGTCAGAGCTACTCCCCCGTTCCCTCCCCCCTCCCTAAAGCCCCACTATGACCCCAACCCCCAACATCACTGGGCATGATATGGGGTGGGGAGTAAAGGCCACCTCATCCTTGACCCTCTCCCCTCCTATGAGCCACTAAGCCTGAAATTTTACCACTATCACTTCCCTTCATTCATCCAGCCTCTTTGGGACTCAAAATTCTACTGGCACTTGCATTTACCTTGACTGTCAAATGGCCCGTTTATCTGATGCCTGAGGCTGAATCCCTCGGCTCAGAGTCTGCACCCTGCCTCCCTGACTGTCTAACCCCACCCCCAACTCAGGCCCTGAAGTCAGAGAAAAGGGGGAACAAGTCCCAGCACACCAGTTCCCCTTGGCACATGTGACACATGCATGTCCATCACGCGCACATTGTGATGCCAGCCACAAATGCACACAGTGCACACCTACCTTGTGCACATACATATGTAGAAAAGTCCATGCCACACATACATACATGAAGCCCTCATACACCCTGATACATCATCACACACATACACACACTCACAATGGTCACCATTCATTGAGCCCTTCCTGCCTCCTTGCCAGGCTTTGTGCTGTGCTGTCTAAAAATGCCATATCATCTCACCCCTATTGCAATGTGTGAGGGCAAAATGAGCAAACAGGCCAGAGAGGTCAAGTGCCAGTGAGGACAGTCTAGCTCCAGGACCCACATCAACATCACTGACAGTATCTTGAAGTCCATTCCACAAAAGGACCACTGTGACAGACAGATCAAAGACCCTAACCCAATCAGGGCTGCATGAAACAGAAAACTTGACACAGAGAGACTTAAACAAATAAGGGTTTAATTTTCTTATAGAACCAAAAACTAGAGGGGACAGCTATGGATGATTGTCTTGGCCTTTCATTCATGGTGGCAAGGTAGCTGCCTCAGATCCAGCCATTGCATCCATCTTCAAAGCAGGAAGATGGGGTATGAGGTTGCAATCTCTTTCCAGAAGTCTCTCTATTGACTTTGCTTAGTTCACATTGACCAGAGCTGGGTCACATGATAGCTCCTAACAGCAAAGGGAGCTGGAAAAGTGAGCGAAAGGATCATCACAGCTGGCTGAGACCCATCATGATCCATCATCTGGGTTTGGGCATGCTAAGTTTCTAGACAAAATCGATTCTGTTAGCAAAGGTGGTGTGGCGAGAGGCATCGGGAGCAGGATACCAGGTCAGCATTGGTAAACACTACAGACCCTATATTTTGCCTTCATTTTACCCGGGTCCCTTCAGTGGTCAGGGATCTGGTCAAGGGAGACAGCGGCAGGTGGCCCAGGAGCTCCAGGGGAATGACTGAGAGACCAGAGCCTAGGGCAGGGGCGCATGTCATTCTCTGTAAGATTAGGAACCCCGGGCCTGAGCCCAACTCAAACACCTCTGTCCAGTTCACCACACAAGGCCCATGGGAGCCCAGCCCCTGGGGCCTCTCTGGCCCTCACCTGGTCTACCTAGTTGGTCCCTGAGCTGCCCAGCCCACCTCCCCGGGGCCTGAGATGCCTTCAGTGCCAGCTTCCACCCAGATCCTGCATGCCCTGCCTGGGACTGCCTGCCACAGAACACATGCCAGGGACAGCCTGGGATGCAGGACAACCAGAGGTCTTGGCGCAACCTTTGCCCAGGAGGTCAGGGTTCATCTGGCCACCAGCTGTGGACACCAGGGTGTGTCTGGGTAGAGGAGACAATGGAGAGAACGAAACCTGTGGAAAGACCAGAAATGGACAAGAGAGTCGCCGTGAGCCCATCCTCACCCCAGTGAGCCGGGTTCCACCCAAGAGGAGCACACATCACAGGGGTGGTTTATAGCAGGGTTTCTCCATCCCACTGCTGTTGACATTTGGGGCTGGATAATTCTTTGTGGTGGGTGTTTGTCCTGTAGCAGCATCCCTGGCCTCCATCAGCTAGATGCCAATAGCACTCCTCCTCCAAGCTGTGACAATCAAAAGTGTCCCTAGACACTTTGGACAAGTCCAAAGCCCCTGCAAGGCCGGGGGAGGTCCCTTGTCACATCCCTAAATGAGGCCGCTCTCCCCCTCTTTTCTGCCCAGCCTCCTTATATTACAAATAGGGAGACTGAGGCCAAGAGAGGGCAAGGCACTTGTCCAAGGTCACACAGCAAGCCAGAGGCAGAGCAGGAACTGAAATCCCACTCCCTCCACTCCAAGCTTTGCACTGTCAGTCACGGGGGCCCATCCCACTACCCTCCCCCCCTTTCCCCCACCTTTGGACGCCTGGACTCGGCCTCCAGTCTTCCCATCCCAGAAGATCAAACCCAGGCCCACCTGGAGGGGTCCTCCTCAGGGGAGAAGGGGCCCTGTAGCTTAATGACGTTGAGTTTCCCCTCAAACACTCCATAGCTGAGGGTGACCTGGTAAAGAGAAAAGCCAAGAAGGGATGTGTTGGGGGATGTCCTACTGGAGATCCCCACAAGGGGGCAGCATTTTGACACAGGCAGGAATGGCACATAAGGCTTTCTGAGAAGCACAGAAAGGCTCCTCTCCCACCTGCCGGCCTCTGCACCTGAAACGCCACTGGCAGCAATGGGTGCTTCATGGAGGAGCCCGCCACATCCCCCAATAGCACTCACAGCTTGTAGAGGACTTCCATGCCCATAATCCCATTTGCTCCCCTGAGTTTCATTTCTCCCGAGAGGCTAAAATGATGCCCTCAACCTACAGATTAGGAAACTGAAGCTTAAAGAGGTGAAGTCACCTTTCCAGTCAATGTGCACCTGGGCAAGAACTGAGGTTTCCCACCACTTACTGTCAAGCCTTGGAAAATCCCTTCCACCCTGAGCCGTGGATTATGCTACTCTGCAAAGAAAAGGGGGAAATGCCCCCAGTAGAGCCAAGTGGCTGAACACTGGGGCTTAGGGGCTATGAAGGTACAATCCCCCCTCCCTTTGCCCTATACTAGCTGTGGGCCATGTTCAGCTCTCTGGGCCTCAGTTTCCCCAGCAGTAAAACGGGGATGATATTAATACTGACCCCATGTGAACTTCAGGAAACTGAGAGTGAGAGAAGACGGTCCCATGGGATCTACCCTGGCATGGCAGGTGCCCAGAATACCCTAACAGCTAGGGTGCCTTGGTTTGGGCTGCCCCCTTTCCTGGCTCCAGCACACACACACCCTCAGGCCCTGTGGTCCTAATGGGACTGGCCAATCAACAGTAACTCCAGGCACCAGTTGAGGACAGGCCAGTGATCCAATGAGCTCCGGGCCTGGGACCTGGGGGACGGAGGAGGTCTCTTTCCATGCGGACAGCAGAATCCCAGGGTGGCCGTTTCACCAGCACGCGAGGTGAGCCTGCTTAGGATGAGGCCAACAAGGAGAGCAGACGAGACAGGAGACAGAGGGGACCCCGGAACCCAGCCAGTCCCCGGCAAGCCAAGCCCTCAGCTTCTCGGCTGGATGAGCCAATACACTGCCTTTTCTGTTTGGGCCTGTCTGGGTTGATTTTCTATCACTCGCAGCCAAAATGGTTCTGACTCACACAGGTGGGTGGAAGTTCCCAGGGGCACTCCCAGCCAGGACCATTCCAGGGCTGGAACCCCCTGAGTCAATGGGTGGCATCAGCAAGGCACGCCAGCTCCACCCAGGAGCAGAGCCATTACCTGCCAGGTGGTGGAATGGGGCCCCTCTCCCCCTGCCCCAACCAAACAAGACACCTGAGTGTTCCCATAAAAGGCCCTTTCCTTCCAAGTAACATCTGGGTTCAGAAAAGCAGCGCACAGTGGACAGGCAAGCTTGGATGATGGAGGACGTGCCTATGGGAAGTTTGGAAAGGGCAGGCCTTAGGGGGTGGGGGCTGGCCCAGAGGCAGCAGCGGAGGGTGGAAGGCTGAAGAGTGGAGGTAGTGAGCAATTAGAGAGGGCTTGAAGACACGCTTCATTTTGTCTGTACAGCCCCTTCCAGTGGCATCTGGGGACCAGATCAAAAATTTCTAGTATCACAAATTGTGGAAACTGAGAGCTGGAAGGGGCTGAGTCAGTGCGTGCCCTTATGTGGTCCTTCGCCACCCTGAGCCTCAGTTTCCCCATTCACAGGGGTTGGCTCAGGCCAGAAACCTCCATGTTCTCCTGAGCTCACAGTCTGCCCCAACCCTCCATGCCTCCTCCATGTCCGCTCCCACCAGCCATGGCCAGCTCACCTGCTCTGGGAGCTGGGCCACCTCCAGCAGCTGCAGGGTCTCCAGGTGAGAATGGAAAAGGGGGCTGGACCGGAGGCGGCCGCCCAGCTTACACTCGACAATGTAGCCCACGGTGCAGTCGTCCGGCAGCCGGATGAGGGCGGACGTGTCCACAAAGCGAGGGCCGCTGAGGGACAGAACCGTGCTGTGGCCGCCGGCCCAGGCCCAGGCCAGCCAAGCCTTCCCCGCCTCCCCCAGGGCCAGCTGGCAGAGTACGTGACCTCGGGCAAGCCAGGAACCCCACTCCCCACCCCGGGCCTCCCTTTCTTCATCTGTGAAATAGTGGTGATAATGGCCCCACCCTCAGAGGCACAGGTGTGGGAACTAAATGGAGGGGAAGCCCCTTATAAAGGGATCCTTTCCTTCACTCTCTTTCTTTTCATTCACTCACTTAATGTTGAGTATCTCTGGGGTAGCGGACTGTGTTAGGGCTGAGGACACAAAGTTGAGTCCCTTGTCCTTGAGAGACAGGCAAAGGAGCAGATCATTTCAAGGCAGTAGAGCTGATGCTAAGTGAGTCTGGGAAATACATAGCCCATGGGACAAGTAGAGGGTGAGGCAGACTTCCCGGAGGAGGTGGCAGTATTTAGAGTCTTCTAACCTGAGTCAGGAGCAGCCAGGTGTTGGGGGAGGGAAAGAAGAGTGTCCCAGCAAGGTGTAAGCTGACTGCGCACCCACATTAATGCCCCCCGGAACCAGGGCTGCCTGGATGAGTGGGCAGCTTGACCCCTGCACAGGATGTCTGGCCAAGGGGGCAAGTGCGTGCAGGGGACTAGAGTGCTCACAGGCTATACCTGCCCAGAGGGCGTGCCTGCCACTAATCCTCCTGTTGGTGGGCAGGAGTCCAGGCGGGGCCACTCCAGGTACAGGAATGACCACTGGCTCCTACGTACAGGCCTGCTGAGGACATGCGTGGGACAGCATGCTGCTCCCCACTCCAGGCATGAATCTCCCCTAGAAACCCCTCCCCATCCAGGGCAGAGCAGGGCAGGATGGTGTCATGTCCAAGCCCACAGGCCTTGGAGCCAAACCCAGCGGCTGGAAGACCTTGGACCAGTCACATGCTTAGCCTTGTAGAAACAAGGTTATACCATTTCCTTCCACGTGCTGTGATGC
The DNA here is from genome assembly GCF_023851605.1 of Tamandua tetradactyla. Lineage (NCBI taxonomy): Eukaryota > Metazoa > Chordata > Mammalia > Pilosa > Myrmecophagidae > Tamandua > Tamandua tetradactyla. The sequence continues at coordinate 29,797,034 of NC_135333.1, forward strand.
TCTGGTATCAGGGTCAACCCTCAATACCAGGTAGTGGCCACTGATGTTGTCATAATAATGCCAGCCCACCTGGCAGACCAAGAGAGGCCAGGCCTTTGCCGCTTCCTCTCTAGAACACCAGAGTCCCCCCCACCCTCATCCCATATCTGAGAGCTCTCAGCACTTCCAGAACCCCCCTCTTCTAGGGCCCTCTAGGAACAGAAGTTCAATGCCATTCTAGCTCAAATGCCACCTCTTCCAGGAAGCCTTCCCTTCCATCCCCAAACAGATGGCCCTTCTCCTTCCCTGAATGCCCACACACTTGGCTCACACCTCCCCTGTGGCACTAGCAAGGTCAGAAGAGAGCTCAGCTGTGAACAGGAGCTATCGCTTGCCTGCTCAGAGCCTACCTAAAGGCCAACCCAGACATTTTCTCATTTAGCCCACACAATAACTATTGGCTATCCTATGATCAGGTCCATTTTACAGACAAGGGGACTGAGGCTCCTGAAGTCCCCTTGACTTGTGCCCTCACCGGTCAGCTCCCTGAGGACAAGGACGACAGGCAGCTTGCTCACCACTCACTCCCAGTGCCTGGTTCTGATGCAATGAATGAGGGGCAGTTTCTCCTGTGCTGGCTCACAAGCCCTTCTGTCTGCAAAGGCCCTCCACACCCTAGCAGCCCCCAACTCCCTGCCCACCTGTGGATCTCTGCTCACCTGGCCCACGGGACCATCTTCAAAGCCAGTTTGCGGTTGATGCAGAAGCCGGCGCCCCCAGTAGCGAACCAGAAGTGTACCAGCCTCTGCGGGGGAGGACGGAGTGGTATGGGCTAGGGGCAGGGGGCAGGGCAGTGGCCAGGCCACCCCTCACCCCAAACTCAAATGCTCTTTATTTTACATCTCACTAGAGTCTTGCTACAGCCTGGCATTATTATGCCCATTTTATAGACAAGAAAACCGAGGCTCAAAGTCACATGGCTAATTAAGAATGGTACAATCACCCATCAGATCTAAATCCCTCTGGATTCCAGTTAAAGGGGCCTGGGTTGTTTTTGTCCAGCCTGCACACCACACCCTCCCTCCACCCCTTGAGAAATGTCTCTACCTCTCTCCATGAAGTTCTGGAGAGGCTGCCTAACACAGCCCTCGCTCCCCCGGGCCAAAGGGATGGACAGGTGCCCCAGGAGGGAGCCACCACCAAGCCCCACCTCTGGACCAGTGGCAGACACGTGATGCAGGCCAGCCAATCAGAGTCCTTCCCTGTGCTCACTCTGCTGATGGGGGAAGATACCCGCTCTACCCCGGGGCTGGGGGCTGGGGCTGGGGGCTGGGGGCCCAGGTTCCGGCCCACCCACACCTGCAGCTGCACCTGAGGACGCGCTTCTGCAGGAGAAAACGAGGCCTATCATGGAGTGAAGAGAGACAGGCCTGGGAGCCCCTGAGGCCTCGAGCCCTCCACATTCCAGTCACTGATCTAAACCAGTTTCTGACCCTGCCAAACATCACCTCGGGACTTCACATCTGGGTTTTTCTAAGGCTTTTTGGGAAATGCTCTATCCTTTCTCTGTATCATCTCTTGGTCTAGAAAATTCCTATGGTTACTTCCTCCTAAGGACACAGTTGGTGCTTAATTGATGCAGGGTGCTCTGGACTGAGCTATCTGCCGTGTCCCAGCCGTGAGCTGAGCCCTGGGTGGGGAGTTAGGGAGCTGGATGCAGGGGCCTCCTTGGTCTCCTCTCAAACTTTGGAACTTTAAGAAACCTACATCCCCTTTCTGTGCCTCAGTTTGTCCCTGGTGAGCACAAACATCTGCTCCGGTTCTGAAATCCAGCAGTTCTCCTGGCCCAGAGATGTTCCCTGCCCAAGGCCTCTGCTAGGCTACTTCTGCAAATGCTGCCCTTTTAAAGTCTGGGCTCAACAAGCCAGAACTAGCAGGTTCCAGGGGGACCAGGCCCTCAGAAGGTACCCAATGAACGTTTGTGCAATGAATTAATGAATGAGTGGCTTCAGCTCCCACGTGACCACAGCAACAATGAGCAATACCCCCCCCCCAAGAGTCCTACACACAAACACTGTGATGCAGAGGCGATCCCCATTTTGCAGGCCAGGTGACCAAGGGGCAGAGACTTGAAATCACTTGTCTGAGATCCCAGCTGGACCCTGAGCTGGAGCTCTTGCCCCCTTTGCTATCTCAGCCTCCAGGACCCTAGGATCTGAACCAGCCTGGACGCTTTTGGGGTTCTGATGCATTTCAAATCAGAGTCCTTGGGGTTCCACTGCGAGTGTGCCAAGAAGGGTGTTCATACACATCATGGGGGATGCGGCCTGGGTGTGCCCAGCAGGACACTGGATGTGCCCAGGAGAGACCTGGCTCAGAAACGAAGGCTGGGCTGAGCTCATACTGACCATCTGCCCTCCCTAGCACCTGCCATGGGCCAGGGCCCGCTGCCAGCACTGCATAGGTGACTTCATTTAATTATTTCCTTCATGCACACGACCACCCTATGAAGTAGGGACTGTTATCACCTCTGTTTCACAGAGAGGAAACTGAGGCACAGAGAGATTGGGTAATTTCATTCAAAGTAATGAGGCCAGGACATGGCAGTCCCCTGCCAGAGCTGAGTTCTCAACCCCTCAGGCAAACTGCTTAAGGGAGGTGGGACACCAAGGGTGAGACCCTGTGGGAGCCTGGGGAATCCCTCCTGGCCCTCAACTCTAGGCCCCAGGGCAGCTGGCCCAGGGCCCAGAAGCATGTTCATTATCATACCAAAGGCTGATTCGCTTCTGAAATTTAAGGCTTTGCATTTTCTACTCTTTTTCCCTATTGAAGCAGATGGTGACCCGCAGTGGGGAAAGGGACCCCACAAAGGGCCCAACTTCTGCTCTAGGCACTACCTCTGGAGAGGGGCAGCCCCTGACCTGTCATTTCCCTGGGGCTAAGGGAGCCTGGGACATCCCAACACCTGGAGCCTGGTGGGTCCTGGGAACTTGCTGCTCCTCTGCTACGGTCCCTCCTCGGTCCCCCCCGCCCCCCCCAGCAGCCAATCTGCAAAGGAGGAAGGGAGGGACCCACGGTGCGGTTGCTGGGCTGCGGCTCCGAGGCGTGGATCGGCCGGTTCAGGCTGGGCCTTCCCACGTAGACGTCGCGAGCCGCGGGGAAGGTGGCCAGCAGCTGCAGCAGCGCCCGCGGGTTCACGTAGTTGTCGTCGTCCACGTGGCAGAACCACCTGGCCATGCCGTTCATGAGTCGGGGGTGGGGTGCGGGGTGGTTTCCTGGAATCAAGTGCCCCTATCCCAGAGTCCCTCCCCCTGCACAAAGCCAGTCCCAGCCTCGACCTGTGCCTCCCAGTCTGTCTACAAACAGCACCGGGATGAAGCAGGGAAGGGCTGATGTTTCAGGCTCCTGTTTTGTCCTATAAGTTCCCGAAGAAGGTGTAAGCAGGTAAGGACCAGGACTCAGAGAGGTTAAGACATTGGCCCAGGGTCACACAGCCAGCCAGAGGCAGGATCTGAATGGGATGGTCTGCCCAGCTTACCTCACACTGCCTGCCAGGTGGGTGGGGGTGCAAGTGGGTGGGGTCAGATCCATGGTTATACTCACTGGGGTCAGACCGCTTCCCTCTTTTGACCTGACATCCTATTCTGGGGCTGGCCTGAGCCAAAGACTACTCCTGTCCCAAGAAACCCAGGCAAACTCACTTCAACCCACTGGCCAAAAAGGTGTCGAACTCGGCAGCCATCTTGCAGGACAGGGCTGGGTGGCTGTGTTCTGCAGAGCAATTGGTGACCACGAGGTGGGGCCCTGGAGAAGTGAGGGGTCAGGGGTTCCAACTGGCTCCTCCCCACAGCCCTGCACCCTCTGGGAATGTAGAGCAGGGCCAGGCTTCAGAGAGCCTGGGGCAGCCCAGCCTCTACTGTTTTCCAGGTGGGGAAACTGAGGCTCAGAGAAGGAGCAGCCCCTTCTCACACCCCATTTCAAAGGAAGAAGCTACTCCCTCTTGGGCAAAGGGGAATCCCCATGTGCTCAGGGTGGGACGGCCCTGTTTCCGGAAGACCCCAAGCCAGGCTGCAGCCACCCCGACTTTTCCTAGCAACAGCCGTGGGGCCGCCTCCCCACCCAGGCCGGACAGAGTTACCCAGTCTCTCCTGGAGGCTCTCATCCAGGCTGTCAGTGAAGACGAAGGTCTGGGGAGGAGAAAGAGGCATCAGGACTCAGGTCCGCCAAGGGACAACCCCGCGCCAGCCCCCTGACGAACTGCCTGCCTCCTTCAGGACAGACACACACCCGTCTCGCAGCACACGCCTTTAGAACCTTAGCACTCTCTCAGCCCCCCGCCCCGCCACGGAACAACATCACATCACGGTCTACACCCCATCAGTTTCCACACTTATCCCCTTTACAGACCAGCATCGCAGGACCCTATTTACACACCCTTGGCAGAATCACACCCTCTCCTGGCGCCCCCATACATACACAGTCACGTGGTCCTTTCACCGTCACACACTGGGACACTGCACCATTTAGGGAGACAGTCACACTTTCAAGCCACACAGAGACGCCCATGTAAGGGCAGAGGTCCTAATCCAGCTTCCCCGGATTAGAGGCAGGCGGGTGGTCAGGGAGGAACCAGCCAGTGCTCTGAGCGCTTTCCCCTGCCCCATGCCACACCGGAAGCTTTCCCCGGCCTCATCCCCAGCGACTCTCTCTAAACCTCATGAGGCAGGTGCTGCAGCCTGACCCCTTCACAGATGACAAAACTGAGCCCTAGTGACAAGCCTGAGTCAATCCGAGTGCCAAGCTGGGATCGGAACCCTTGGGGCTGGTCCTTCTCCTCACCACCTCCCAGGCGGATGGAAGCTTCTCAAGCCCTAAAGAAGCCAACCACACACCCTAAATGAGAGGCAGAGACAGGCCTTCCAGGGGCTGCGCTTGGGCCAGACGAGGCCGTGGCCGCTGCTTTCCAGCTCCTTCCCTGCTGCGGTCCCACAGCTCTGTGGCCCGGAAAGTGATGTGGCCAGAAGCACACGCCAGACGATCATCTGGATTTCTGCTGTCCTGTTTATTTCCCCTTTTGTTACAGTTAGTTAGGGGAGAAGTTCCTTTGAAGCAAGGGGAACCCGGCCTGGGCACACCCACATGGACAGCAGGGCCAGCACAGACTGCCAGGGAACTCTGCCCTCCATGAGCTGGGGCCTGCCTTCATGCCCTCTGCATCGCCAGCGTCGGCCTCTCCCACGGGCCTGACTTCACTTCACTTCCATCCCCTGACCACACCGCAGCTAGAGTGGGTGACCCCGCCCCCTTCCGCTCCCCAGCCCACCCGGCCTGTGTGCGTCTGTCTTCCCCACTCTGTCCATGTCCCAGAGCCTTGTCACCTGCTGCTCCCGTGGCTGAAATGTCTCCTCTCTCCTCATACAGCAAAACTTCTGTCTCCTTCAGTTCTTGAGTGAAGCCTTCCCTGGTCCCCCAGACAAGGGTTGATCCTCCGCCCCCATCACAACCCCTTCTTTTCCTCCTCAGAATTGGAGTCATGAAGTTACAGGCTGCCACCTCTGTGAGGGGGTGAGTGCCATGGAGCAGCCATGAAACATCTGCTGAACTAACACGTTTGCTGAAGAAATGAGTGAATGAATGAATCCACATACACAAACATAGCAGTGATCCAATACAGTTCTTAAGGGGATTTACCTAACTGGAACTTGAAATGTCACACATGGATGCTTTTTAATTCAAGTGATACATTTATGTTATAAATGATATAAAATTTCATGATATAAAGTTTCTCTTGAAAATTAAGCAAGCAAACAGCTTTAAAGAAAAATAATAATAGTGACCATGCAATGAATCTTGTCATACACTGGGCTTGGTGCTGAGTGCTTTGACATTTGCAGATATTATTTTCCTCATTTCACAGCTGAGAAAAGAGAGGCCCGGAGAGGTGAAGTGAGTTGCCGAGGTTCACAGAGCTAGTGAGTAGCGGAGCTGGGATTCGAACCGACATTGTCTGGTCCCACAGCCCCTGCTCTAAGTTGGCTCAGCCTGCTATTAAGTGATATTGTAGCATAGGAGGTGTCTGGAAATAGCAGAAATCATGTCACTTGGGAAATTCAGCCTTAAATCTCACAGGTGAGAGGCTGGTGGTTGAGAGGGAAGAGAGGAGAGAAAGACAGACAAGTCAGACAGACAGATGCGTCCAGCCTGGGGCCTGGACTAATACCCACTTGGTGCCCAGCCCAGCATGTACATAGCCTTTCAACAGCCCAAGCCAGTCCTCTCATCCATCAGGCTCATTGAGGGTCCCCCCCCACCCCCGTTCTGCAAGGAGCAAGGCTCAAGCAGCCTGCTGTTTAAGGCCCCTGGATCATCCCTTCCTATGACTCAGGTCCCCCTCCCTCCAGGTTCAGGGCCCCCAGCTGCAATCCCCCTCTCTAGTTAGCCACAGAACTCTCCCTCCTTTCCAGGAGTCAGCCCTTCACATCGCTGAGCCTTAGTTTACCCACCTGTAAATAGATGTGGCCATAAATATAAAATGAGGCAATGTGTGTGAAAGAACAAGGAAGAGTTGGGCAGTGAAGCTCGGCTCAGCTCCTTGTATCTCAGGAGAAGCTGAGACACAGGAGGCCAGAAGGATAGAAGCCAGGGTTGGGCACAGGGAGGGACCAGGCCTTCTTCTAAGCCACATCACCTCTCGCTGCACACAACAGCATTATCTTATTGCTGGAACCTTGCCCCATGCCCTCAGATCTGTTTTCCCAACAGGTCCAGAGTTAGATAACCCCACATCCACCCATCCCACCTCCCCCCACAAACACCTTCCATGGCTTCCCACTGTCCTTAGGGTAAAGGCCAGCCTCCTGAATGTGGCCAGCGAGAGCCATCATGCCAGGCCCCCTTGTCACTTCGGGCCCCACCCTGGGGTTTCGCAGCCTGAAGGGTTTCAGTTCCCCAAACACATCCCCCACTTCCCCCTCTGAACCTCTGCCTGTGTTGTGCCCTCTTGCTGGAGCACTTCCTCCTTGCCCTCTAACTCCCAGCTCAGGCACCACCTCCTCCAGGAAGCCTTCCTGCCACCCCTCCACCTGCATTAGGCCCCTGCCATGCCCTCCCCAGTTCCTCTTCACGGTGAGACCACTCACTTTCAGAGATTATCTCCTGGTCTCCCCCACCAGACGGCGGCATCCTAGAGGATACAGGCCTGTTCCGATGGGACTCCCTGTCCTAGAACTTGACTTCCATCAGGGAAGGTCTGGGCAGCAGCCCCTTCTGAGTCCCTCTTCTTGGGTCTTCTTCCCACAGTCAGATTTAGCTAATGCTGGGGTCCCTTCGATTGCCTTGAGGAAAAAGTTGGCAAGCCCAAGCCCAGGTCTTGGCTCCCTTCTCCGTCCCATCCCCCCACTTCCTCAGCAAGGCCAGCAGCTTCTCAACTTCAAACACGGTCAATAACCAGGAGATTCTCATTTACACCTCAAGCCCGGCTTCCCCTGCCAGGCTCCAAGCTCTCCAATCCCACTGCGGCTGGGACCTCTCCCTGAGCATCATGAGCTCCTGACTTCTCCAAGCCCTGCTCCCCTACTCTGCACCTCGGCATATGGCAGCCCCGCCTGCCAGGGCCCAAAACCTGGGAGTCATCTGTGGCTCCCCTCTCTCTCGCACACCCCACTTGCAGCCTGCCTGCAAAGTCTGTCCACCCAACATTCAAATTATCTAGATGCAACCTCTTCCACCACCTCCACGGCCACCCCCGGTTCAGCCCACCATCCTCACCTCCCGCTGCTCCTCTGCAGTCACCTCTTCCCTGCTCTGCCCCGCCCCCCACCCCAACTTCATTTCCAACACAGCCCCTGAGGGATCCTACAAAACTAAGATCAGGCCTTCCTTGCCCAGTTCCCTCGCACCAAACAACCGGCAAACAGTGGATCCCTCTGGAGTTTGGAACCTGAGCCAAATGGGCCAGGGAAGCATGTTGATGAAAACCAGTCAGAGCCACACACCGTCTGGTTCCAGTTCTATGACAAGCTGGAAAAGGCGACACCATAGGGACAGAAAAAAGGTCGGTATCTACCATGAGTTTCAGGTGACCAACCTGAGGAAGGGATGAATAGGTGGAGCAAAAGGGTATTTTTAGAAATCATTCCATTCTACATATGCAATCAGTAATTCTTAATATCATCACATAGATGCATGATCATCATTTCTTAGTACATTTGCATCGATTTAGAAAAAGAAATAGCAAGACAACAGGAAAAGAAATAAAATGATAATGTAGAGAAAAAATAAAAATAAAAAATACAAAAAATATATAGAAAAAAGGGGTATTTTTTAGGGCACTGAAATTATTCCGTATGATAATATAATGACAAGGACATGACACTGTGCATTTGTCACAACCCACAGAACTGTATTACACAGAGCGAACCCTGATACAAACGACAGACTTTAGTTAATAATTCCAATCAATACTTCATCAGCCTCAAAGACATCCTGTTAAGTGAAATAAAAAGGACAAATAGCGTATGGTCTTATTTATATGAAATAATCAGAATATGCAAAGTTAGAGAGTCAGAAACCAGAGTACAGGTCAACAGGGGCAGGAGTGGGGTGGGGAGTCTCTGTCTGGAGTGACGGAGGGGTCTGGGGAATGGGCGGTGGCAGTGCCCGTCCCTGTGGGAATAATTAACACCACTGGGCTGCATACTTGAAAGCGGGTCAAATGGGAAATTTCAGGGTGTATCTGTTACCACAATATAAATTTTTTAAAAACCAATAAAGTTTATACAGCACAAAGAATAAACCTTAATGTAAACTATGGACTTTAGCCAATAATATAATTGTAATAAAATTGGCTCATCAATTGGTAACAAAGGGGCCCCCTTAATGCAAAACGTTAATAATGGAAAACTCTGTGTAAGGGAGTGGATATATAGGAATGCTGTACTTCTGGCATGATTTTTCTGTAAACCTACCATGGCTCTAAAAGATAAATATTTTTTAATGCGAAATTGTAACAAATATGGCAACTGTGTATTTTGTACATAATTTTTCTGTAATCATTCAACAGCCCTAAAAATGAAGTCTATTAAACGTAAAAAAAAAAAAACCAACTAGTTAGACTGAATAAATAGGTGTGTAGTGGTGTTGTGGGGAGAAGGGGGTGAAGTTGAGCTGGGTGAGGAAAAGGCGGGGAGGGGTCCCTCGGGAGAGAGGGGGGGGTCTTGGGGTGGGAGGACCCTGAGGTTGTTAGTGTCAATCCCCTGGGAAGCTTCACTCCGACGGGGCAGAGCTCGCCTCCAGCAGAGGCCTGGGTTGACTTGCTTACGGAGGGACGCTGACAATGGTTAAAACTTCACAGGCATCAGTAAAACAAAGGGAGAAGCAGCAAGCTGGGGTCAGGGCAGGGGTGGCTGAGGACCATCTGCTGCCAGACAAGAGGGGCTGTGGGCCCCGCCTACCCCCCCGCCCGTCACCCCACCTGCCTGCGAGGGGCCTCTGGGGAGGAGAAAGGCTCCCCTCGAGCAGAAAACAACCACCCCCAGTCCAGCCCCTTGGCCAGGGACAAAGGCCAGCGCACGAGCCCCGGCCTGCTGCCACAAAGGTCCACCTGCCACCAGCCGTCCTTAACCAGCCGGGGCGGGCGCCCAGCGCGGGAGTTAACCAGCTCAGGACTGCGCCCAGCGCCCAGCAGAAAGCGACCCTGAGACCCCCCCATCATTCGTGCAGAGGGGGGAGTTGAGGCCCGAAGGGGACAAGTATCTGGCCGTGGTCACAGAGAGCAATGACCAAAAGGTGGGGGGCGAAGGGGACCCAGATGGGGCGGCAAGAGCCACTTTCTCCTCATCTGAGCAGCCTCTCTTCTTCCAGCTATCTCTTACAGGACAAGGTTTCTAGACTCTGCCCTTTGGGCTGGGGTCTAACACTGGATTCATTGCCTACCTCCGCTCAACCTTGCAAGCCTCAGTTTCCTGGCCTGTAAAATGGGGCTGTCAATACCTCTCATGAATTGATGTGAGGGTTAAATAGAGTGATGGGTCTGATTTGCAATCCTATAGGAGCTGAACAGCTGGCAGGTGCCACCCTGGCTGCCAGATTGGCCCCTGAGACGGCCAATCTACATCCCTATTCACTTATCAACAGCCAGCTGGGCAAGGGGAGATGGGGTTGGGGGAGTCCTGGGTTGGGGATGAGGGCTGGCCTGTCCTCTACGTGCCTAGCCCTGCCGGGCCCAGCCGCCCAGGCCGGAGGCCCGAAGACCCTCACCCAGACCTGGTCACCCGCTGGCTTCCAGGCTGACAAGTGCTTCCTCCTCTCTGACCTCAGTTTCCTCATCCGGGGCCAGGACACCATGGTGATCAGAGACAGGGCAGGAAAAGGCCTCGGACCACGTGAGGCCACGCTCCGGGCGCACACACACAGCGCCATAAACAGGAAGGTCTGCAGGAGGCCCAGCCTCCGTGGCTTCCGCGGGAGGAACCAGAACCTTCCTGAGATGCGAAGCTCTGCAGGGTCCTGGGGAAGCTCTTGGGGTGCTGCGGCCGGCTGGGCAAGGGTTAATCCAGGGAGGGAGGAAGTCAGTGCCAGGAAAGTGGAGCAGGGGAGCCCCATCCCCCGGGGGGCCCAGGTCTTTTCCAGACATCAGCTTGCCCTGCCCTTGGTTTCCCAGGAGCCCCCTCCAAAGGCTCAGCCGCTCGCTTCCATGGGGCCTGCCCACGTGGCGGACAAGCGTGGTAACTCCGCCCCTCCACCTGCCCCAGAGACAGGCCCCCCCATTCCGAGTCACTGACGCTGCCTGAAGCGGGCACCAGGTGCAGGAGGGCAAGAGCCGGAGGGGACTCAGCTTGTCAAAACTGCCTCCCCAAAGGGATAAGCCATGCATTCCCCAGCACCCACTTGCCTCTTGTCATTACACGTCTAACATTGCCACTGGCTCCATGCATTGGAGAGCAAGCGCTTACACACACACACACACACACACACACACACACACACACAATCCCACCTAGCAGGCCCCATCCCCACCTCTTGTCCCCACTGCCTCCACTACCACCACCGCGGCACACACTCACCCTCTACTCCCGCGGAAACAACCCCAACAGGAAACAAGCTCAGGAGAGGCAGCAGAGGCCTGGGGGGCTGGGGTGGGTGGGGCAGGGTGCCAGGAAGCCCTTTTCTCCCTCTGGAGTCGCTCAGCCCCTGTTCTCCACCCTCAGGGCCAGGACAGACAGACATATCTGGGGCCTGCACTGGGGACCATGGGGCCCGGGGCATGTCAGGGTCAGGACCTCTCAGAAACATCTGTCCCAGCGGCCCCATGCCCATCACTGTCCCCAGTTTCAGGGTGTGCAGGGCTCTCACACCGGGGCTTAGAGAAACCCAGAAGCACCTGGTGTCAGGGCCAGCAAGGGACCCAGGCAGGACCACAGGCCGTCCCAGAGCACGGGTGACAGCGGCCTGGAGGAAGGGGGCGCCCGGGAGATGACCCCAGACTGGGGCAGGCAGCGTCTCCCTCCAGCGCCAGGGACCCCAGCCCAGGGTGAAGGCCGCTGGGAGCCCCTCAGGCCAGGGGCCACTCCCAGGGTCACCAGTTGCCCGTTTGTCACCTGCTCCCTGGTCCTGGAGACCCACGTGTCGAGCAGCAGTTCCAGGCGCGGGCGGTGGAAGGCCCTGGTGGTCTTGACCGCGATAAAGATGTCACGCAGCTGCAGTTCAGGAGGCCCAGGGCTCGGCTGGCTCAGTTCCGGGGCCCCCCGCACCCCCCAAGGGGTCGGGCTCCAGTGGTAGCGCAGGGACAGGAGCCCCGTGCACAGGAGAGCGAGGAGGGCTCCAGCCAGGCAGCGGAGGAGCCGGCACTGCATTGGCCCTGGGACCCCCTGATAAGTTCAGCCCCCAAATCCCCAACGGACAGGGAGGGGAGGCTGGCGAGGCATCGGGACAGGCGGGGAGGGGAGGAGAGGGAGGTGGCGCTCCGGTCCCCGGGGGCCGAGCCAAGGAAGCCGACTGGCCCCAGCCCTCCCCACCTGCTCCACCAGCCTCCCCGCCTGCCGTCTGGGGGCCGCCTGGCCCCGCCTCCAGTGCAGCCCAAGGGGTGGGGCCAGGCCAGGGAGCCCCAGAGGTGGCTCAAAAAGAGGCCCTGGCTGAAGAGGCAGCTCCAGCCCTGCCAGCTGCTGCCTGGGGGGTGGGGATGGGGGTGGAGGGTTAGTGGGGAGGGTGGTAACAAATGCTCCGGGCCGGCACGGAAGGGAGGGGCACTCGCCTTCCCACTCCCCAGAGAGCCTTCAGCTTGGCTCCATGCCACACCCATTATTTTCCGGAGTCCTGCTCTTCTCAGCCTCCGAGCTTCTGCTCTGGACGTTCCTCCTCCTGGATGTTCTTCCCCATGCCCTGCCCTGCTCATGCACGTCCCCATCCACCAAATTTAATTCTATTTGGAATTAACCCCATTAAAGCTCCAATTGAGGCTTGCCTCCTCCAGGAAGTCCGCCCTAAGGCCTGCCCATCCCCCCATCCCCCCCCCAACCTCTGGGACTCTCACAGTAGATTGTTTAGTCCCTCGTGGGATTATTATTCCCAGTTTATAGCTGACAACCTAAGGCTTGAAAATGCAAAATGATCTCAGATGATCTGGCAACTGGGTCACAGGGTTCCTGGCCCCAGCCCTGGCCTACTGAAGGCTCCCTGAGGACCTTTCCTGGCTGTGGCCCTCTCTATGCACCCCACCCTCTCTTAGCAGTCTCTATGGCTACCCCTCTCCCCAGCCAGGCCAGGGGAAAGAGAGGGGACCTTCTCCAGCCATCATCTACCTTATTTGGCTCAAGGTCAGTCGTATCTCATCCCTCTGCTCAAACCCCACACCAACTTTTTCTCTCAAAGTAAAAGTTGAAGATTGTACACCTGCCCGCAAGGCCCTGAGAGAGCTGGCTCCCATCACCCCAACTCATCTCCTTCCCTTGCTCCTCCACTTTACACCCACCCCAGGACCTTTGCACTTGCTTAGGGCCCCTACCTGGGAAGCTCTTTCCCCAGTGACACCGATGCCCCACTCCCTCTCCTTTAGTCTTTACATAAATATCGCCTTCTTCTCGGCATTCCCTGGCCACTTTAATTAATCCCCTAGACTTGTCTCTCCTGACCCCACAAAGAAGTCTGCTGTGTTTTTCTCCATAGCCCTTTTCATCTTCCAACATCCTACGTATTTTACTGACTTATTATTGCCTGCTTTCCTCATGAGAATGTTAGGGCAGGGATTTCTTTTTTTTTTAAATCACTGGAGACCCCGTGCCTAGAACAGTGTCTGGCACAAAGTAGGAGCTCAGTAAATATTTGTTCATTAACTGCATGAAAGTACCAAATGGCTGGTGGGAGGGAAGGGAAAACAGCCTTTGTGACTCCTGCAGCCTGGCCCCTTACAACACTCTTCTCTGGGCACTGTCACTAAGGGACAATTTCAGGCTTTGTCCCTTACAGACCCTGGGTCCAATTCTGCCTGGACTACTCCTGGCTGGGTGACTGTGGGCAAGTTATTTCATCTCTCTGAGCTCTGCTTTCATTGACTGTAAAATAGGGACAAGTACACCTTGGTGAGGATTATGAAATTAGTGGGCTTCTCTGCCCCATGGGAAGGCAGATACCTAACATGGAGACTAGGCAAAGGCAGCCAGGTCACTGGGACCCTGCATCTTTGCCTGGACTCATGAGTCCACAGACGAGGCCCTGGGCCAGGTGCACGAAGGGGAGACTGATGCCCAAATGAGCAGAGCCTGGTCCCCACAACCAGGGAGCCCACAAGCACCCACAGAGACAGCTACACACACCACCACCCTGCCACAGAACACAAGGCACAGCCCAGGAGAAATCCCAAATGCTGGGACAATCAGGTGGGCTTCCTGGAGGTGGTGTCTAAGCCAGCCCTCAAAGAATAAATAAGATTTAGATGGAAGTAGCAGCTCAGATGGGAGAAGGGCCTACACCCAAGAAGGCCAGGAGTGGCGAGGGAGTTTACCCCGGTGCCTGGGCAGTAGGAATTGCCCTTATCACTTAAGGGTGCAGCTCCCCAGTCCCTGCCCCACACTAGGAGAGTGGCCTCAACTCCTAGTCGCTCCACTTTCCCTAAGGCTCCCCCAGTCTGCACCTTGTTAAAGGTGCCTCAATTCTTGGAGGGGTAGAAGGAGCTTAGTTTCCCCGAGAGGCGGCTGTACATCACAGCCAACACCATCCATCCCTGCACATGGCATCATGAGCCTCCACTCCACTCATGAGGGCCCTGGGACCCAGAGAGGTTACAGGAGCTAATGGGGGTTCTGTGGGTCACACAGTGACAAGGCGGGGAGCCAGAGCAGGCTCCAAAGAGTCTTTCCACCAAAGCAAACTGCCCCCCGCACCCTGCACTCCATCCCTGAGAAATGCTTCTCCTGGCTCCTGGGACAGCCTGGGCCCCCTGTCTACTCAGGTGGCTCCCCACTTCCTTTCCCAACCACCTTCATCCTTGTGGTCCAGCCTGTATCGTGGAACCAGTTGGAGGCGTCTGAGGCCCCTCACCCACCCCCTACCACTCCAACCCCTCCTGGTGCCGTTCATGGGGACAGCCAGCCAGACCCCCTTAGGCCATCTCAGTTCCCCTGCTCCCCTCCACACCCACATCCCCAGTTCCTAGCCCCAAACCCTCTCCAAAGCTCAGGGCCTATTTCCACCTGCCTGTCCAGCATGGAGGTCCAGCCCCTCTACCTCATCTTCCCCAAACCCTGCCCGTCCCCCTCCCCCCCCAACCAGAGTCCTCTCCTCCACTACCCAACTCCCCCACTCAGGCCTGCTTCAGCCCAGCTCGGCCCATGACCAAGCTGAGCTCTGGTATGCCCACAGCTCTGCTCCAACACCCTCCAGGGGTCCCCGCTGCATCCTGTAGGCAAGCCTGGCATTCTGCCCCACTCTGGGACGCCCCACCTCTAATTTCCCAGTTTCATTTCCTATGGCTCCCCTGCTGGCCAATTCCAATCCATTTTCTGCCTCTGAGCCTCCACCTGGTATAGTACTACCACGTCCCCCATCCGAGCTCCCTCAGAGCAGGGTCCTGCCCAAAAAGTGCATCACCATCAGTGTCAGAAACAGTTGCCTGTACACAGTAAGTCCAATAGGTGCTTCTTGAAGAAAGGAATCCCAACCTCCAACCTCGAGTGGCACCTCCTCCAGTAAGCCCGCCTGGGTTTCTCACAATGGAGTTGGCTGTCCCCATTCTAGTGGAGTTGTCTCTGGGGCCTGATCACACACAGAGGATTTGCTCTTGATCTCCTGGACTCAGAATCTGGCACCTGAGACAACCCACTCCAGGGGACACTCCTTCAATGACCAAATGCAGGCAGGGCTGAGCATCGGGGTGGCCCCGCAGTGAGGCCCTCCCTCAGTCATTTCGGGGCAGGTAAGGTGATGCCAGCACAGATGGCAGGCGGCTCAGGGATGAGTCAGGAGCGAAACCTGACCCTCCCCATGGTCAGGCAGGGACCTGAAAGGGGGTATCAGCGGAGACAGGGTGGGGACAAAGCAGGGAAGTAGGGGGAGGAACAGAGGGCCACCAGCTTGTATGACAAAGTGTTTAATGTTCCATCATGTGCAGCCTTTGAGTGAAAGGGCCCGCTGAGGATCCATGAGCCACAGTACATTCTGGTGACGGAGCAGCCGGCCCCTCCCCACCTGCGTTGAGAGGCGGGACGCAGGGCAGGGAGCGGGTGCTGTGAGAACATGGTCCCGCATGTGCTCACGGGGAACACACGTGTGTTAGTGTGCAAGTGTAATGGGGTAGGGGCATGACATTTACACAGGAGAGAACCACGGACCCGTGGGAGAGGACACAGGGAGAAGGCATGAGGATCCAGGAGGAGGGCTCCGTGAGGGTGGGGGCCATGCACCCACAGGGCAGACATGGGACTCACATGCCCGGGAGCAGGGACAAACGTGAGACCTCGAGTGGAGTGGAAGGTGTGAGCCACCCCCTGAGAACTTGGGTGTGCAAACCCGTGCAATGATGAGAACTCAGATGCTCCAGGGAGAACATTTAAGGACAGGATGCGGCCCCACGCACGAGACCCACAAGTGGGGACACGGAGACACACGTGGGGTGCAGGGAGGGGCCCAGAGCAGCAAGGCCAGGGCAGGCAGGAGCTCCACCCGGTGGGGCTCCCAGAGGCTCAGGAGCACCAGCCACGAACTCAGGTGACAGAGCCCAAACCCCTAGAGGCCAAGAGTCTAGGAAGGCTGAGGATGGGAGTTCCAGTTCCACCAGACACCAGGCTTCCCGCTGGAGGATTCTGAATGGTCAGAGGAGGCCACGGGCGTCCGATGGAGCTCTCAGGCCTCGCTGCTGCTATTGCAGCCTCGGCCACACTCCACCCACACCAGGCGTCCTTGCTCCTGCAGGATGCAGCTGCGGACCACCTTGGCCAGCTCCTCTGCATGGCCCCAGGCATGGGCGTGCACCTGCGCCCAGGAGCAGGGCAGCCCCCACAGCACCAGCTCCGAGCCACGGCACTGCCGCAGCAGCTCAGAGTCCCGCCAGCCTGGCCGGCCCAGCAGGCCCCTGCCAAGAGAGAGTGAGCCACGGTCAGTCGGGTGGGCGGCCACGCCGGACATGCAGGGATGGAGGACAGAGATGTGCAAAAATCAAAGAGCAAGACAAAGAGAGAGAGATGAGAGAAACCAAAAGATGGCGGTCTGTGCTGGTCTGAAACTGCTGTGGACCCCAGAAAAGCCACGCTCTTTAATCCTCGTTCAATATTGTTGGGTAGGATCTTTTTTGATTGTTTCCATGGAGATGTGACCCACCCAATTGTGGGTGGTAACTTTTGATGAGATGGTTTCCACGGAGATGTGTCTCCAGGCATTCAAGGTGGGGTTGCTTACTGGAACCCTTTAAGAGGGAACCATTTGGGAAAAAGCTTCAGAGCCCGCACAGCCAGAGATGTCCAGAGATGAAGAAAGAAAATTCCCCTGGGGAAGTTATTTGTCATGAGAAGCCAAAAACCCCAGAAGATGCCAGCCACGTGCCTTCCCAGCTGACACAGGTGTTCCGGACCCACTGGCCTTCTTTGAGTCAAGGTACATTTCCCTGGATGCCTTAGTTTGGACATTTTCACAGCCTGAGAACCGTTAACTTGCAAACTTAATAAATCCCCTTTTTAAAAACCATTCCATTTCTGGTATATTATGTTCTGGCAGCTTTAGCAAACCACAATATAATCCAAAAGATGGAGAGACACAGAGACAGAGAACAGCAGAGGCAGAGACGCAGACGGAGAGGGGGGAGCTGCGTACCCGGCCCCCCCCCACCCGCCTCACCTGACTTCCCGCACATTCTTCTCAGTCACCTCCACGTGGACGACGATGGGGTAGATTTCATTCTGCACCAGCTCCCGCACGCCCTGTGCACCCAGCTCCAGCAGACAGTGCTTCTTCTCGGGGAAACCGAGGCTACATTTTAATCCCAGCCCAGAGGCACCGACCTCCCCACCCCCAGCCCTGGTGGACCCCCTCTCCCACAGCAGTGAGTCCTGCCTCCCTACCCAGGGCAGCCAGGAACGAGCCTAAGGGAAGCTGGGAGATCAGGAAAATGAGCCACTTTGTCCCTCTGGACCTCAGTTTCCCCATCTACGGATGGAGCTGATCCACCACCCACCCCCGGGGCTCCTGGCCAGCGCCCAGGACAATGTCAAGGGCGAGGACAAGTTCAGGGAAGATGTTTTGGCCCCCACACACCAAACGTGGCCAACTGCTCCCCACCCACCCATTCTGCAGGTGAGGCCACTGCTGCTCATTGGCCCACCCCGCAGGCGAGCAGACTCTGACTCTCGTGCGCTCGCCCGCCCACACCCCGCCCAGCACCACACCTTCCCGACAGACTCCTGGATGGTGCGGATCCGGCTGCCCAGGCCAGGGGAGGCAGGCCGGGCCTTGGGGGCTCCAGGCGCGGAGGACGGGCACTGCTCCTCCCCCAGGAGGCTTTCTGCAGAGGAGGGAGCAGGAGGCCGGGGTGAGGACCCGCAGGCTGGCTGCCCCAGGGCAGGGCCGCCTCCCACCCATGCATGTGGGCTCACCCGCTGAGCACACGTGGAAGTCCAGCCGGGAGTTGGGCAGGTCCAGCAGGTTGCGGATGAGCCGGGGCGCCAGGCACTCGGGCAGGAGCACCACCGGCCGTGGGGCAGACACCAGCAGCGGCCGCACGAGGCTGTAGGGTTTGAGGCTCCGCTCTGGCTCTGGGGTAGGGGTGTAGAGGATGAGGGTGCACGCAGGGTCCCAACACCCTCAACACCCAGGAACCCTATCACCTGCCCCCAGAAACCTCAGCTCACTCCCACCCATCCTCCGCCCTCTCCTAGGGACTGCTGCTCTGCGTGCGCGCGCACGCGCGCGCACACACACACACACACACACACACACGCAGGAGGCAGAGTGGTCGGCTCCTCCCTGCTCCTCTGCCTCACCCCTGCCCCCTACAGGCCATTCTCCACCCGGCACCCACAGGGAGGCTGTTAAAACGAGTCAGATCCCGGCACTCTTCTGCTTTGAAGACACCAGTGACTTCTTCCATGATGTTCAGGAAAAAAGGCCACAGGCTCCACACTGGTGACACAGCCCTGCCGGGCCAGCCAGGAGAGGCAGTGGGCCACCGTTCCTGCCTCACAGGCCTCTAAGCACAGGGCCTTTGCACAGCCCAGGCCCATGCCCGCTCAGCCCAGTAAACTCTTACTCTCCCCCTAGAGCCCAAGTCACAGGCTCCCTCGTTTCCAGTCAGGCAGGACCTTCAGCAGGTACCCCACAGCACCCAGTTCTCCCTGACTGTGCACCTCACACCTGACAACTAGGGTTCTGGGTCTGTTTATCTGATTGGCAGGTGGGGTGAGCTTGTGCCAATGGGCAGGGACCACTGTGTCCCCTGGGCCAAGGCACAATGCCTGACAGAGTTGGCACTCGATACCCACTCACTGTCCTCACTGTGCCTTTGCACAAGCTGGGCCTTCTACCTGAAACAAGCTCCTATTCATCCTTGGAGGCCCAGCTGAAACACCATCTCTTTCAAAAGGCTTCACTAACTAACCTCTTCCCTTGCCCCTGAGAGGTGCTACTGCCTCATATGAGCTCCCCCAGCCTCTTCTCCACCATTGGCCTAAGGCTTCACCCTACTGCCTCCAGGGACCCCATCCCAGAGGCCCTTGTAGCACCTGCCACCACATGCGTGCACGCCTGTGTGCTCACCTGAGCAGGGCTCCAACAGCAGCTGCTCCGGGGAGTCCCCTGCAGGCCCCCCCACGTGCTTGGGCTTCACCAGTCGTAGCTGGTCCAGGGCTCGCTTCTTCAGCTGGCAAGGGGGTAAGGAAAGGGGAGTACCTGAGAGCTCAGTTCCACCTCACCAAGGGAGGGCCGGCTGCCACGGCCCAGGTCAAAACAAGCCCCTCAGCCACCAGGCACTTCTCCTGGCTCCGCGCAGCCCGGCACAGCCCCCAGGCAGGCAAGAGCAACCAGAGACGCAAGCTCGCCAGAGCCAGTTAGAGTAAGAGCCTTAGGGACTGGCTGGTCTGCCCCCCACCTTATAGATGGGGAAACTGAGGCCCAGAAGCCGAGAGGAATCTAATGTCACATACATCCCTCCTTCCGTTGCCCTGGCCGTCACACCAACCACGTGGGCTTCCGCCTGGCCAGTGGGGAAGTAGAAACCCCACCTCCCAGGCGGCAGGGCACAGGGGAGACAATCCTGGGGTCTTTGGCAATGAGTTCTCAATGTGACCTTGGGCAAGATCGATGTAACTAATAGCTAGAATGCTAACTGGACCAAATCCCTAACACATCTCAGGTGCCCACAACGTGTTAACTCAGCTCCCATTTTACAGACGAGAAGGAAAGCCTTGAGGGAGGGTAGGACGGCAATGCTGGTCCCAAAGTCATCAGAAGCAGAGCTGGGGTGCAGCGTCCAGCTCCCCTCTGAGTCCAGCCTCGAGTCACCGAAGCCCTCCGAGCTCACTGCCCAGTGTCCACCCCGTGTCCACCGGAGACAATCGAGGACAGGAAAGGGGACTGTTCACTGTGCCAGGCATGCCCCTGAGCACGGGGCACACCCAGTCTCCCTCCAGCCTCTCAATCACCCCAAACACAATCAATTAACGGAGATGGATGAAATCCTAGTGAAGGAGCCAGGTAGGGGCCTCCCTCCTCTCCTCCCCTGGGGCTGCCGGAGGATGGAGCCCATCCTCTCCCTTTCAGACCATCCCCCTTGGCCCCCCGCAGGTCCCCTCCCTCCCACCCAGCTTACATTGTGGCGGGGGCCGCGGGGCCGGCTGGAGGGCAGGTACTTTTCCTGAACTTCTAGCAGCTGCTGGGCTCTGTGGAGGGCGTGGAGTCAGGTGCTCGTAGGGACAAGGGGAGCCCCTCGCCTCCTCTCTCTCATCCCCTCATCCGGCCCCAGGGGATGGTGACAGATGACAGAGATGACAGGAAGAGGGAGGGAGCCCCTCAGCCCACTCCCGTCACCTCTGGTAATTGGGCACAGTGCCCCGGTCCAGGTCCCGCAGCATAAGGGGGTCCACCCGTGTGCAGAACCACTCCTGCCGCCGCTTGTACGCCAGGCCCACGAGCCGCAGGATCTCCTGCGCCTTCACGCACAGCGCATGGGGGTCTGCCCGCTCCGGCAGGGGGAAGTTGGCGCGAATGTAGAAGGGCTCAGCACCCGGCCCCTTGGCCCAGGCTTCCAGGGCCTCATGAAAGGACTGGCAGGCTGGGCAAGGAGGGGGCAGGAGGACAGGAGCAGAACGGGGAGGTCAGGGAATGGCTGGTGGGGAAGTCTCCTCTTGAGACGCCACTTCCCCTCCCCGCGATGGTCTGAGGCCCAGAGGGGATGGACACTTGCCCAAGGCCTCCCAGCCCACTAGGGACAGAACAAGGATGCAAACCCAGGTCCCTGGACTCCCAATCCAGTGCTCCTTTCACTATAAGCTGCTCACTGAGGAGGCAGAGAAAGGGTGTGAGAACAGATGACCGGCAAAGAGGTGGCAGCGTGGGCGGCTCGGGGAGGGGGTGGGAGCACTGCCAGGAGTTGGGGGGGAGGCCATCTACCTCTCTGGCCCCTGGTTTTCCCACCTGCACCACCGGCTGGACGAGCTCTCTCTTGGGCCACTAGTTCTGACCTTCGGGGACCCCTGGCTCCAGCCCCACCCCCAGCCTCTGCACAGGGCCAGACTCACCCTTCCGGTCCATCAGGAAGGGAGGTGTGGGCGCTGGGGTCCAGAGCAGGGTTCTCTGCTGGGCTTCAGCTTCCAGGCAGGCCCCCTCCAGGCCAGTGGCTTCGGCCCTTGTCTGGGGGGAAAATCCAGGCAGGGAGGGAAAGAAATGAGGCTGCTGGAGCAGGCCAACTCCGGGGCTGGAGGAAGACCGGGGTGCGGGAGTGGCCTTGTCTCATAATTCAGTCCCCAGCGCCCACCGGGGCACACACATGTCAGGCCCAGTTAAGCCCCCACCCACCAACAAGACCCGCCAATCAGCATGGCCCACCCTGGGGCAGTCCCAGGGCTGGGATCTGTCCAGGTACCACCAGCGTGCCCCACCTCTCAGCCCAGCCCACTGAGGCTTCAACTAACCCAACTGCGGCAGGGCAAGGAACACCCCACCACCCCTCACCCCCGCCCGCTGCCTCCACTCTGGCCAACCCCAGACGCTCCACCAAGGCATCTTAATCCACGGATGAGAAGGTGTCTGGCCCAGGCCAAAGCCCTCCACCCGCAGCTCAATGGGGAAGGGGGCTTACCTCGCGAGACTCCACCCTGGCAGACCCCGGCCCAGAGAGCACCCGCCGCACCACAGCCCCCGGCCAGCTGTCCCCAAGGAACGGCAGGCTGTCTGGGCTCTTGTCCTGCGGCTCAGGACCCCCCGGGGGGCTCCAGCCTGACACGTGGATGGCTAGCGACCTAAGAAAGGAGAAAGGGGCCGGGAATTAAATTGCCATCAGTACCAATTCGGCCCAGCATTCTTGAAGAACCACGGAGATTCCTCAAATACACCATGTCTTCCACCAAGGGCCGCTGCTCCCGCTGACCCCTGTGCCTGGAACGCCATCCAGGCGTGCTTCAAAGTTCAGGCCCCGGCAACCTCTCCCTCCCAGGCCCCAGCTTCCCACACGGTCACTTCGCATCTGCCATGCAGCAGCTTTACTGTTCCCTGTGGCTTCCTCCAGCAGAAAGAGCATTCTCCAAACAGGAGTTCTGCATTCAGCTCTGTATTCACCAAGCACAGGGTCTGGCACGTAGTAGGTGATTAATACACGTCTGTTATGCTCACGCTCTAGGCCCCCACTAAAGCACAAAAGAACAGAGGGCATTCCCAGGAGCAGTGGGTTTACAGGGAGAGAAGACCGAGGTGGGGGCTTCCCAGGGGAAGAGGTATCCGGGAACAGACGGAGAGGGGAGCAGGCGCCAGGCTGAGGGCATGGCAAGTGCAAAAGTGAGGATAGACCACGGGCTGTACAGTTGTTAAACAGTAACAACAGCCGCGGGCCCTTCCTGGGTGCTCCCATGTGCCAGGCACATACACTCAGCTCCTCACACTGATGAACTCATTTAAGAACCCGGGAAACACCTTCCAGAAAAGGCAAGCTGGAGCCAGCCTGCAAGGGCACAGAACGAAAGTGTCTGGTCTTCTTCCTTTGAGCTGTGGGAACCGCTGAAGGCTAAGACAAGAGTCCCAAGATGTGCAACATGGCTCTGCCTGCCCCTGGATGAGAACTAGGGAGGCCCTGGGACCTGGCAAAGGGGGTAGTGTCAAGCCTGGTATTGGGGAGGGGGTGAAGCCAGGGTCCATGATGGGCCCCAGCTGGAGGAGCCCAGAGAGGGCCCAGGGGTCTGTGGCCTGCCTCCCCAGATTGCAGCTGCAGACAGCTATGCTGCCCCCTGCTGACAGCCCAGGGTGGGTGAGCTCGAAACAGAGCCCCAGGTCTGAGGGGCTGGGGCAGGACCCCACCTGGTGCTAACACTATGTCTGCCCCAGGGCGTCCTGGATCACAGCCGGCATTGCCTTTTAATGGAATGGAATAAAAATTAGAAGCTTGCCTCCCACCGGGTACATCCCACTATTGCCCGTGACCCTTCTGTTGCAGGAAGGGGTACTGGGTTTCAGTATAAAATGCACTTCTCACTGTGGGTCAGGCCAGACGAGTTTGAGAACCCGTGGTATGGAGGTCACCGGCAGGAACTTGGGGGTCAGCCGGCCTGGCCGCTTCACCTCTAACCCTCGGGGTTCCCATCCGCTTCTACCTACTTTGCCATGGAACCAAACGGCTTAAGACATGGGAAGGTCTAAAATGGGGCTAGGGGTGCAAAATGTGGCATCTGCTGTCACTAGGACAAGCTATCTCTCTCTGGCCCTCCGTTTCCCCACCTGTTTCAAACCCACAGGAGACCCCAGGGGAGGGTTCAGCAAGCAGCAAGGCACCCAGTACCCCCACCCCACCCCCGCTGCCAGCCCCTGCACACTTCACCCCTCCCCGGGACTGGAAGTCGGGACTGCTGTGCACAGGCCAGCTCCCAGCTCTGCCGCTCTTCCCTTGGCACCGGCCAGCCGCTCCCCGGAGACCCAGCTCAGCCATCCCATCCCCTGCTCCAGGAAGCTCCTGAGGGACCAAGCACCCCACTGGCCTCCACAGCACTAGCGCTCTCAGCATGTTCAGGGTCCGCCTGGGGATGGCTCCTTCTCGTCCCCAGGCCCAGACAGACAAGCACGAGGTGCGCCGAGGGGAACACAGAGCCGGGTGCTGCCTGCTCCGACCTCCCGGGACCCCCACGTCTCCTGCAGCACAATCGGAAGAGCCTCACCCCTACCCTGTGGGGCAGTGGGAAGGACAGGTGCGGGCTCCCCGCAGAGGGAAAAGGGCAAGGCCTGATGGGCCAGACTCCCTACCCCCACCCCCGAACCCTCCCTTTCCCCCCACCCACCCCCTAGACCCCAGGGCCCTGAAGGAAGAGCTCTGGGCAGTGTACTGAGGGCCCTTAAAGAGGGGCCCTTAGACTTTAAGAAGCCAGACCTACCCCAGCCCCAGGCCTCCCTGACCCCCCCCCCCCAGGGGATCCGGGGGCCCACGGGATCCAGGCTCGGGGACCCACACTGCCCCAGAAGCTGCCGCCTCAGTTACACTCTCCAGGTCCTGTTCCCTTGGCCTGGGACCCCCTCCTCTGTAAGTCTGCCCTGCTTTGCTCTGCCCATCTTAACTTCCCCGTCCCCCTCTGTCACGTGTGTTACACTTCTTCCACTGCTCATTTTTTCAGACCCAACTCTACACTCACCTCCTCCAGAAAGCCCTCCTGACCACCCACTCCCCTCAGCCCATGCATTACGGCACTGACACTGCTGACAACAGAGCTGAAAGGACACTTTCTAGTTTGATGGCGTGCCAGTCAACTAATAATATATACCTAATAATAAAGGCATGATCCCTCTATTAGAGATGAGGGAAACTGAGGTACAGACCAGTTAGTAACTTGCTGAGGATTATGAAGCTGGGGTGAGTGGTAAAGTCAAGAAATGAACCCACACTCTTAACCTCAGTCCCCCAGACCAACCAGAACCTTCTCTGTGCAAGAACAGAAAATGTCAGGGACCCCCTGGGACACATGAGCAAGCACAAGGTTCGGGGGTGGGGGGCGCTCATGGAGATAGCACCTGGATGGAGTTCTCTCCCCTCCCTGCCCCTCTCCCTCGGAACCAAACTCTTTCTTCAGCTCTTTCACATCTCCAGCCCAGCCATCTGTCTGCCCATCCTTCAGCCTGCTCTAGTACGCCACTGTCCACCCATCCTCTGCTCCACCCTAAGGCCCCAGGCAGCAGAGAAGGGCAGGGGAGACCAAGGGGCTGACGGAGGAGGCAGCAGAGGCTGAGGGGAAGAAATGGGCGGTGGGAAGGGGCCCACGCCCAGGGATGCCCAACAGAAAACTGGGGATTGAAAGGAGCATGCTGGAACCCTTAACTCCACCCCCAGTGGCCTTGTGACTTGGAACAAATTCCTGACCCTCTCTAAGCCTCAGTTTCCTCATCTGTTCAGTGGGACTAAACATACCAGGCTCTACCCCGAGAGTTATGAACAGCAGCAGAAATAAAAATAACGGCAAAGAGCTAACATGGTAACAGCTCACTCAGAGCCCTGCATGGGTCTAAGCACTTTAAGCCACCCCAGGGCACAGGGATCTATGGTGCGTCCCACTTTACAGAGCAGAAAACTGAAGGCATGGGAGGTTAAGTGACTTGCCCAAGGCCCCACAATAGCAAGTATCAGATCTGGGCTCTGAGCCCACTTACCCCCACGAGGCCGTGACACTGCCCCAGGACTCACGCAAAGCCCCCACTCCAGCCCCCAGCCCCAGGGGCACTGGCCACAGTCAAGGCCTTAGGTAGCAAGAGCCCCAGCCTCCCCCTCCATCTGTGGGTCTGCCTGCTTCTCTCTCAGTCCACCCCCACATCCAGCACCCCTCATTTCCGCATCTTCCCAACCCCCAGCCCAATCGGTACTCTGCCCCCCAACTCTCTCCCCCCAGGCACCGGGAGCAGAGGTAGCCCATGGGATCACGGCGCCCACTCCCACCAGCTCTGCCCCCAGCCCAGCACCCACTGGACAGCAGCCAGGACCCCTGCACAGGCCCGTACGGGAGGAAGGGCAGAGGCAGACAGGAAGGGAGTCACCTCCGCCCCTTCCCCCAGAACACGTCCTGCACAGGGAGAAACAATGTCGCGTTGGGCTGGCTGCCGGGGCTGGGGGTGGAGGGAGGGCCGGGCCCGGGCCCAGCTGCTGGCAGGACGCAGGAGGCCACCGGCCCTGCTCAGGCCCTGATTTGTTGTGCGCCCTCTCCACATTCCACAGCCCACCGCTGACATTCACGGCTTCCTTAGCCCTTTCCAAAATCCACATCTGATCAGGTCACTCCGGACCCTGGCTCCAGGCACATCCAGTTGTGTGACCCTGGGCAAGTCCCATAACCGCTCTGAGCCTCAGTTTCCTCCTCTATAAAGCAGCGATGATCATAATAACACCCACCTCTCAGGACAGAGAGAATCCTGTAAGGCGGTCAGCAGTCGTGTTCATAACAGTGAAACCCTCCCAGCTTCCCCAGGGTCTGCAAGCCAAAGTCCACACTTTCCCCGCCTGACTCACAAAGCTCCAACCAGACTCAACTTTCACCTCCCCCCCCACCCCCCACCCCCCGATCACCGCACCAGTCACCAGCAAACTCTGGGCGCTTCCCTGGACGCCTTCTGCTCTCTCCCACAGCTGCCCAGCTGCCCTCCTTGCCGGCTCCCTCTGGCTGGGTTCAAAGGCCACCTTCTCAGAGCAGCCCCTGCTGCCTCCCAGCCCCCAAGCACCACTGGTCACCCTCAGCGGCCACATCACCAGGACACTGGGCCTGCGCTGCACTCGGGGCTAAGGTGTCTCCTGACTTGTGCCACTTGAGACCAGACCAGCCATGGGGACTCCCACGGTGGCCCACGCCTGGCCGCAGCCGGACAGCTCAGCCTTGCGGGGAGCTCAGAGTGAGGGAGGAGTGAGGGACAGGGGTGTCAGGAGACAGCCCCAATGAATAAACAGCTGCCCCCTCCGGTGTTCTGATGCACCTGGCAAAGCTGTGTGCTCTGCTTACCTCCCCACCCATGATCACGGAGTGTCCCTCTGGGATGGCAGAGGGTCTGGTGGCGGAAGGTGGTGATGGTAGCAAGGCATTTTGAATGTAATTAATGCCACCGAATTCTATGTTTTTGTGTCGTGTAGACATCACCACAACTAAAAGTAAACAAAAATCAATAAAAAGCACCCACATGGAAAAGAGACCATTTGGTGGGCGCCCCCTGCACTGACAAGGAGAAGGGACAGCCCAGCTCACACAGGTGATAATCGGTAGTGGCAGGATTTGAACCCAAGGCCCCCGTGTCAGAAGGCTTTATTACTCTGGCAGCGGAGGCAGCAGCAGCGGCATAAAGCAAAGGCTCAGGGCTCGCTTCTCCCTTAGCCCTGCCTGCCCTCTCCCAAGGAGACTGACCTAGCTCACCCACCCCCCAGCACCCCCCAGCACCCCCCAGCACCAGCAGCTGCAGTACCTGTTGAAGAGGTCCAGGCCGCAGCCGCGGGCCAGGAGGCCATCCGGCTTTCCCAAGGGCCACACGCTGTCAGAGGAAGAGGACGAGGAGAGGCCGGGGGACCAGGGCTTAAGCGTCACGCTCCCTGGAGGGGGGGAGTGAGGGTCAGGAGTCCTGAGCTGGGAAACTGGGGAGAGGGGAGGGGAGGAATGAGGGCCAGGGGTCCCAGGGATGGGAAACTGGGGCAGACTGGAGAGGGAGTTCTGCGTCCCCAAGGCCAGGGTACCTGAGGGCAGCCCTGAGACCTGGGCTTTGGCAGGCCTGACGCCCCAGGAGTCCCTCAGACCCACTGGCCAGGGCCTGTTGGCTGACCCCACGGTTTCCCAGAAGAGGGAGGAGGGCGGGCAGGATCCAAGGAGAAGCCTCACAATGCCCAGCTGGGACCGGGGTGACCCAGGACCGGCTTAGAGTGAGAGGTGTGACCTTTGTCCCTCAGGCCTCCCACAAGCAGGACCGTCCTGCCTGGTCAGAGGAGGGGGCAGCCTCAGGAAAGGAGATGCAGGCCTTCAGCAGGCTTCACCGCCTCCCAGGGCAGAGCCTAGGACTCTGGGGGTCGCCAAGCCCCCAGATGACGCCCGTCCCCGCAGAGTCTCCACGGGCTGTTACCTGTGATGTCCGACATGCTGCTGAAGGACCTGGGTGGGGAGGGAGGGAGGGCGCAGGTCAGGCACGGCGGGCACTCTGCCCACACCCTCCTCTTGTCCCCACGCCCATCACAGGGTCCCGCAGCCCCCATGCAAACCCAAGCTAGACCCAAGGCAGGGGTCCCAGGCAAAGGGCACCCATCTCCCCTAAACCCACAGGGCAAGAAGTTATCCCCCAGGCCTCTGCTCCACATTGTTCCACCTGGAAGTCAGCTTGCCCTTCAAAGCCAGCTCCATACCAGCCCCTGCAGAAGCATCCCCCGACCTCTCACCCCTGATCTCACTCAACCCATGACCTGCATCTCCTAGTCCTTAACCTCCCAGGCTTCCCCCTGGATTTAGGATCTTAGAGGTCTGCCCTCCAGGGACTCTTCCTCCAAGTTACTCAGGGCGGGTACACGCACTCTGCCCTTTGGCCTTGGCTGAACCTCTGACCTGGGTCAGCCCTCCGTGCGTGGGCCTGGGTTTCCAGGGCACCAGCTATGATCAGGTAGTAAAGGCACTAACTGGCCACAGAGGGCAATGGCTGCCTGTACCCGCCTGGCATGAGGGCCTCTGGAAAGTGGCTGCTTGGGGTCTACGCTGGGCCTGTTTACCTCTTAGGGGGTGCAGGGTCCTCCTCGCGCTGCCGGCGGAGGATGGAACCAGCGCTGGGGGGGAAAGGCAGGATGGAGAGCCGGTTGATCTCCTTCTCATTGTCTGTGGCCTCCTCCTGCAACACCATGACAGTGCCTGGGGCATCCCCAGTGCCTGGCACCCTCCCAGACCCAAAGCACCTAGCTTGTGCACATCACTAGAGTTCAGCAAGATGACAGTGTGTGAGTAGCACCCTCAGGTCTCCTGGTACCCAGGCCCAGCACCAAGCTGGTTCTGGGTGAGCTTAAATGAGGCACTTGGCCTCCCTGGGCCTCAGTTTCCCCACCCATGAAAAGGAACAGTCAGCAAACTGGAAAACACTCAACATAACAGCATTTGTATGAATGTGATCTGCAGTCTCCTCCCCTCCCCATATCGAGGGCAGGGTGGGGGTCTTACCGAGGCATGGGGCTCAGATCCCCCAACAACGGCCACCTCCCCAGCTGCATCCGGAACCCCCAGCAGGGAGGGGCCCTCGCTCAGGCTCCAGGTGCTACTGAGGTTGGAGCACAGGGAGTGGGAGGAGGCACAGGCCTGGGAGAGGAAGGGGAAGAGAAGGGCAGCTGAGTGCCTGCCATGTGCCAGGCATAGGGATACAGGGGGGAACAAAGGACCTACAATCCAGGCCCTCAGGGAGCTCATAGCCTAGAGAGGGAGACATAAACAAGCAAGCAGATGAATAAAATAGCCCCAAGCTATGCTCAGAGCAGGGAAAAAAGATGTCAGGGCAAGGATAACACACAGCCTAGGGCCCTGGAGGACTCCATAGAATGTCTGATGTGAGCTGAGAACTCATGGATGAGTGGGTGCTAATTAGGTAAAGCAAAAGAGAAGCATATACAAAAGCCCTGTGGCAGAATTGTGACCCATTCCAGAAATTAAAAGGCCATCATGGCTGAGACACACAGAACCAGGCTGGGGAGAGGGAGGGGCTGGGGGGCCCACCCTGCAGGACCTCATGGACAGGATAAGGGCTTTTGTTATTCCTAAGAGATAAAAAGGCACTAAGGATTTTACAAAGTAGGAAATTAGATTCATGCCTCCTTCATTCCATTCCTCCAGGCCATGGACCAAATCCCTGGCTACCTGAGCTGTCTTCAAACAAACCCATGACAAGAAAATGCAGAGCCCGAGGCAGATGCCCCAAAGGCCAGTGTCTGGTTTCCAAGGGGTCTGGGCCTAGCTCCAGGGCTGATAGGTCATGTGACCTCAGGCAACCCCTGACCCTCTCGGGCCTGTGCAATAAGGGGATTGCATTAGGTAGTCTCTGAGGGACTTCAGGTCCCATGTTTTGCATTCCAAGATGCTCACATCCCTGGGGCAGCCAAGCTCTACTGGGTGTATGTAAAGAAAGCATCAAACTGTTCTCATGTTCAGGGGCACCCCTGGAAACTTAAAAGACCCACCTCTGTTTCCCATCCTACTCCCTCAGGTACCAACACACACCCACCTTTGCCCATCAGTGTTCCCGATCCCAGCTGAGTGCGCCCCTGAGACCTGCACACTCCCCACCCTGGCCGCAAGCACCTTCCAAGACCAGCGTGTTTCTGACCCAGAGTGAGGCTTCCAGCCAGGACTCCCGGGCTCCCCCACCCCCCAGGTCCAGCTCATTCCCAATCCCTGCTGCAGGGGCCCACTGGGTCCCATGCACTCCTGACCCTGGCCAAAAGGTCCTGTGCATTCCCAATCCCAGCTGAGGGAGCTTGCCTGTTCCCCCACGTTCCCACCCCGCACTGAGGTCTCCCTCCTGGCCCTGCGAGTCCCAACCCCAGCCGAGCGCTCCCCACAGGACCCTCCCCTTCCTGACCCTGCTCACCTTGAGGCAGGGGCCACCCTGAGCCCGCTGCAGCTGCGCCTCCAGCAGGGCCTTGGAGCCCTCCAGGCTGGTGAGAGTGGTCAGCAGCTCATCTCGCTGGGCCTCCAGGCCCCGCACCTGCTTGCGGTACTGGTCCTTCTCGATGAGGCTCTGCGAGTACTGCAGCTGGATTCGGTCGCGGCTTTGGATGGCCTGGGGAGGGTGGGCAGCGGGGCACTGAAGGCCAGTCACTGACCAAGCCGCGCTGGCCCAGCTGTCCTGGCCTCACCGTGGGAGGTGACAACACTGACAATTATTGAGTGACTCCCGTGCCAGGCCCTGGGCTAAATATCAACTCATTCCATCTCGCTATAGCTCCACGTAAGTTAAGCCTGGCTGTGAGGCTCATTTTACAGACAGGAAACCAAGGCCCAAAGGTAACACAGGCGGTGGGGTCAGAGCTGGGATTCTAGCCCTGGACATCTAGTCCAGACCCCAGGTTCTTACCATTTCTCTAGGAACAACCTTACGCCCCTCCCGGAGACGACTCCACAGCATCCCGGTTAGCGGAGGAATCAGGGTCAAACCCAGCAGGTTGTATCCAAGATGCTTTTCCCACAAGAAGGACCAGAGTCCCTGCCAGCTGGGCCCATGTCCCAGATGTGTGCCCCATTGCCTCAGAGGGAGCTAGGGCTGGGGGGGAGCATGGAGAAACACAGATTCCTGGGCCCTTCTCAGGACCACCTGTATCAGAATATCTAGAGGTGAAGCCCCAAATCTGCATTTTCACCAAGGGAGGCCCATTCAAATTTGCAAACTCCAACTGCTTAAGTGGAGCTGCTGGGATTCCAATGT
The DNA here is from genome assembly GCF_023851605.1 of Tamandua tetradactyla. NCBI lineage: Eukaryota > Metazoa > Chordata > Mammalia > Pilosa > Myrmecophagidae > Tamandua > Tamandua tetradactyla. The sequence goes on from NC_135333.1 coordinate 29,828,078, forward strand.
GGTCCAAGGGTAAAACCTACTCTCCCCTGCTGCAAGGTGCGTTTCACACAAGGAGGGCTGGGGGCCTGGGGGAACTGGGCCCAGGGTCCTCAGCCTGCCCCACGGCCTCAGCACATGAAGGCCACAGTGTCCAAGTACTGGGAGTCAGAACTTCTGAGAATTTCTTCATCAGCAAATATTTGCAAGCTCTGTGCCAGGACCAACTTTCGTAACTGCCACGGGAGCTCAGGTGAGACAGGTAGGGTCAGGGTACAAGGCTGGTGGCTCTTGAAAGTTCAAGGTCCCACGTCTGTATTTTTCTCCTAGGCTTGCACGTCCCATACTAAAGCACTTAGCGACCTGTTCAACTCTGTTTCTGCAATTCTAGTCCTGTCCACCTCTCATATCCCCATGAGAGAACCAATGCCTGGGACGAGGCCTGGCCTACCTGAGTGGGCTGTGGGGCTCACCTGGTCCCGCTCCTTCTCAATCTCCTCCAGCTGGGCCAGCACGGTGGCCATGCGGTGCTTATAGAGGTCGCAGTCCTTCTGCAGCGTGCGGTGCTTCAGCCGCAGGTCCTCCATCTCCTGTAGATACTGAGGGCAGGGAAGGATGGGTCGGGCTCAGACCCCAGCTACAGCCACAGACCCCAAGCCATCCTGTATGTACAGGAACGAGGGGGAAGCTATCCAGCAGGTGCCCAAGGGCCAGTGAGAGAGGCCAGGCTCCATGGTCAGGAGCCCCAGAACAACAGGGGCCCACCCATCCCCACCCCTAACTGGGGGCCTGGGCCACCGACTTTACCTCACTGGACCTCAGCTGCCTAACCTGTAAAATGGGAATAACACCTACCAGCCAACCCTGGCCTCCCCACTTAAACTACAACCAGCTCCCTTCCCCTGCTCTGCTTCTCCCATCTGCAACTCCCATGTAGTTGAATGCTTGCCATCAACTACACAAAATAACAGACTTGGTATTATGTGTCTGGCATACAGTCTCCCCTGCTAGAATTTACTCTCCAGAAGCAGGGACCTCTGTTTTATTCACTGATGTATCTGGGGCCTAGGATGGTGCCTGGACACCTACTTGAGAAGGAATGAATGCACGGTCCTTAGAACGCGACATGCAGTAGGTACTCAATAATGCTATCATGATTGCATTACATCCCCTGAGACTTAGCACAGAGCCTGGCACACAGTGGTGATCAGGGAAGGTCAAATGAAGTGAACTGGTGATGCCCAACGGGACCCCCAAGAGCCGGGCTGTCAGCAGGAGAAGGCATTAAGGGGAAAGGCACGAGGGGGTGGGACAGGACAGGGGGACATGGCTGACGCTACCTTGTCCCGCAGCTCCTCTGCCCACTGCAGCTCGCCCTGCACGGCGTGCAGCTTCTGGCACAACTCCTGCCTGCTGTCCTGTGCCTCCCGCCAGTCATGTTCCAGGATGTCCAGGAGAATTCGCTCTGAGCCCGGGGCCCCTGGCCGGCTAGCCTCCTGGCGGTCAGAGTGCAGGGTTGCCTCGGTGTTCGGCCCAGGGAAGGCAGGGGGAGACACGGGTCCGGCCCCCGGGCCCCTGAGCCCACCCCCCACACACACACCCCCACTCGCTCTGCCAGCTCGGCCAGGGCCTTGACATCTCTGGACCTCATCGCTGTCTCTCCCTGCCTCTGAGGAGTAGGTGTGGCACCCTCAGCCCTGCCCACCCTCCACGGAGCGTCTTGGGTGTAAATGAGGTAAGAGGCCCAGGGCCTGCTCTGACGAGGTTCTTTCAGGGCCTCCTTGTTATTCTTAACAAGAAGCAGGCCTGCTCTCTCGCGCTCAGGCTCCCCCACACCCAGGGCAGCGGCAGAGGGCTATTCCCCAAGCCCAAAGCATCTTACAGAACCCAGACAGACCCTGGGCCCAAAATCCAGGCCCCAGGCCCACATCCCGGCCAGGTACCCCCAACCCCTGATACGTGCCAGAGCCCTGGCTTCTCTCACCCCACTTCCCATGGCCCAAAGGCAGCTTTGGGCTAGAGGCCAGCCTGGGCTCTCATCAGGTCCCGGACTTGCCCTGATTCTGAAATCCCACACGTTCCAGGCCTCAGGTGTCGGAGCAAGGAGCAGAAGGGTCTGCCTCCCGGGCCCGGCCCCACCAGCGCCGGCCTCCTACCTGCTGCAGGCCCTCCTGCAGCTCCTGCAGCGACGCCGTCAGCCGCTGGTTCTCCGCACGCAGCTCCGAGACCAGGTCCACGCTGTCTGGCTCTTTCTCCTTCTCCTCGGACCCAGGGAGGTGCCCCCTGTTCCTTCGCAGCAGCGCACACTCATCCTCCAGCCGGCTCACCTTGAGCTTGAGCTGATCCACCTACGGCCCAAGACACGGGTCAGCGCAGGGAGCAGGGCCCCAGGAACCACCAGCAAGGTCCACCTGCGGAGGGAGAGGTCTCACTCCCCCACTGCTGGCACCTCCAAGACTCCCAGGAGGGCTGAGCAGACATCCTCTCAGGACTCATCTACGAAGAAAGGGCAGGCTAGCCAAATGTGCTGAGGAGGGAATGGGACAGTGAGGCCAAGGCCCCATCCCAGGGAAATTCTCTGCTTCAAGGACTTGTGGGTAGATGTGCTGCATCACCAAAGGCTCATCTGTGCCCAGCTCTGCCCGTAACTCAGCATGGCCTGGGACAAGTCTTGGCCCCTCTCTACGCCCTGGCCCCTGCATCCACAACCAGCCCAGGAAAGAGACTCTCTGGGGGAAGGCAGGGAACCAGGCTGTCCCAATTCTATCCACCTCCCAGCTCACACACACTCCTGGAAGCAATGTGAGTCTGATCATTCCTTAAAGAAATCCCTAACAGCCTGTCCTGAGCAAGACTGTGCTATTGGTGTGCCCATGCCAAGAGCCCTAAGTCCGAGGTTCGGATTCTGGTTTATCTATTTTTACCCTGAGCAAGTTGCTTCCTTTCCCCCAGGCCTTGGTTTTCCCATCAGTAAATGGGCTCAGCCAACCTTCTGCCCCACTATCTGCCTCCCAAAGTTGCTGCAGGAATCCAACAAGGCATTGGGTAGGCAGCTGCCTTTAAACTGTAAAGGGCTGGCTGGAGAGCTGCCAAGGGCATGACTGCACAGTCTTAACAGCTTTAAATAAAATCCCAGGACCACGACCGGTTTGGTGGGTGGGCAGAAGTGTGGTGGCCGCAGGGCCAATCTGATGTGACATGCAGGGCCAATCTGATGTGACATGCAGGGCCAATGTGATGGACTACGGCTGCAGTCCTCCAAGGTCATCATTTTCCAAATCTGTGGGGGGGTTCTGAGGCCAGACAGGGACAAGGGCAGCAGCAGGTGGCAGGCTACAAAGTGAAGTCATTGTTGGGAAAAGGTCACAATGACCTCTGGGGCTACACACAGGCATGCTGGTGTCTGGTGCCCCAGCGGTGCCCCGGCCTCTCTTGGAAAACGATTTGCCAGCCCCGCACCAACACACACACACATACACACACACACACAGCAGTCTGCAGGTCAGGTCAGACAGCTGCATAAATTAACAGTCTACTCCTCCTCCACAAAGGACTCAGAAAGAAATTCATGACTCGGGCATTCCTTCCCACTCACAAAACATGCTTTGTGAATTGCAAGAGAAAGACAGCTAGTTACAAGGGCAAACTCGGTCACGCCCACCCAGGAAACCGCAGCCGCACACCATGGCCTCCTGCCCGACCTGCGGCCCTACGGCTTCCAGAATGAGCTCAGGGGACAGGGCACCTGGGAGGCTCTGCTGAACGCCAGGGAACACAGAAGCGTCTCATCCTGGTGTACAAACTCACTCGGCACAAAATTACAGCATTCATTCTTTAAGTTTATGTTGCTTAGAAATAACAGCTCATTAAATTTCCACTTTATAAAACATGGTATTTAATTGCAGCCACCGGCACACCTGTCTGGGAGGGGGAGGGAGCCAAGCTGCCTAGACAGACAGAATCAGCTGTTCTGTTAATATCCACCTGCAACTCCTCTGTGGCAGGAAAGTGCCCCAAAGTTAAGGCAAATCTACAGTAGCTAAGTTTTCAATAAAGATAACTGTAGAAAATGACAAGTGCTGGAGAGGATGCAGAGAAAGAGGCACACTTATCCACTGTTGGTGGGAATGTCAGATGGTACAACCACTGTGGAAGGCAGTTTGGCGGTTCCTCAAAAGCTGAATATAGAATTGCCATACGACCCAGTAATACCATTGCTAGGTATCTACTCAAAGGACTTAAGGGCAAAGACACAAACGGACATTTGCACACCAATGTTTATAGCAGCGTTATTTACAATTGCAAAGAGATGGAAACAGCCAAAATGTCCATCAACAGAAGAATGGCTAAACAAACTGTGGTATATACATACGATGGAATATTATGCAGCTTTAAGACAGGATAAACTTATGAAGCATGTAATAACATGGATGGACCTAGAGAACATTATGCTGAGTGAGTCCAGCCAAAAACTAAAGGAAAAATACTGTATGGTCCCACTCATGTGAACGGACATTCGAGAATAAACTTGCAATATGTCATTGGTAACAGAGTCCAGCAGGAGGTAGAAACAGGGTAAGATACTGGGTAATTGGAGCTGAAGGGATACAGACTGTGCAACAGGACTAGATACAAAAACTCAAAAATGGACAGCACAATAATACCTAATTGTAAAGTAATCATGTTAAAACACTGAATGAAGCTGCATCTGAGCTATAGGTTTTTTTTGTTTGTTTGTTTGTTTTTGTTTGGTTTTTTTTTTACTATTATTATTACTTTTATTTCTTTTCTCTATATTAACATTCTATATCTTTTTCTGGTGTGTCGCTAGTTCTTCTAAACCGATGCAAATGTACCAAGAAACGATAATCATGCATCTATGTGATAATGTTAAGAATTACTGATTGCATATGTAGAATGGTATGATTTCTAAATGTTGGGTTAATTTCTTTTTTTTTTTCCGTTAATTAATAAAAAAAAAGATAACTATATCTATTAGTTTAATATAACCCCTTACCTTCTGTCTCAAAACCGGGAAGAAGCAGCCATTCTCTGCAAAATGGCATAATACCTGCCCCCACGTGGTCACACTAAGTGCGCCCAGCAAACACAACACCTCCGAGCTCCAAGTGTGTCGTTCTCCACCCCCTACCCCAGAGCCGACCCCAGCCGGCCTTAAACACAGAGGACCACCCCCCATGCAATGTCACATGCTCCCCGCCTCTCGCCAGCCCACAAGTTCCAACTCACAATCACACCAACCAAAGGGACCACAGGCCAACCCATGCTGGGCACAGCCTCCCCTAACCATCTGGCCACCACATTGTCCTCACTTTCTTCCAAGAAAACCTCCCAGCAAGCTGCACGTCTGTCTCGCACACACAAAAAAAGAACCCCTCTGGGTGCCAAGAGCAAAGCCAGAAATTCTGCAGTCTTGGGACTTTGGGAACATGCCCTTCACAACCGCTCTGTGCCTCGGTTTCCTTATCTGTACATGGGAAGATAATAATACTCTCCCCCTGCCCACAAAGGCTGCTGGAAAATTAAAAGGAGTCTGTGGGTGGAAAGTTCACAGGACCGAGCTTGGTGTACAGGTAGTGCTGTATAACTGCTACATCACCCTCGTTAGCAATTTCCCTACTTTGAGAAGGAGGAAACTGAGGCACAGAGAAGGAAGCCTTGCCCATGCCACACCGTTCATCAGCGGCAAGCGGGGCCTGGAACCTGGCCCACAGCCCTGCCCACCACCCTGTGCTTCTCAGTCCACGGCCAGCCTGGGGGCCTCCGGCAGCCTCTACCCCAGGCTCCACCCTAAGCAAGCCCTTGAACAGCAGCCCCATGCTGGCTCACGACTGCCAACCGGCCACCAAAATCTTCAAGCAGGACCAGCGGCCTGGGCCCTTCAACCTGGAGCCTCAACAACCCTGATTGGGACTTGGTTCCCCCAGACATCAACCCACCCAGCCAGGCACAGCCGCTGGCACCCACAGACTGCTGCACCCACGCCTACAACCTCACGCGCCTACAACCTCACACACCGACCGTCAACCACAGGGGCACGCCTCTACCTGCAGCACCACAACCCCAACCCAAGGAACATGGGATAAGGGGACTTCAAAATCCAAATCAGTCTCCATCGTGGCTCCTCGTAAAGTATTATTGGACAGAATCTACTGCTGGACCCATTAGGCCCTCAACATGAATTTACCCACTAAACCCTCGGGACAACGCCCTATGGCAGTAAAATACAGCATTACCACCACCATCCCCATGCTAAGAACCAATAAAAAACTAAGCAAATGAGGTGCGATTTCTCAGGTGCTAAAAGATGTGGCCCCACCTGCAGCTAGATAGGAGTGAGAGCTCACGGGGTGGAGAACAGACAGGACAGCGTTGTGCTTAGAAGGCCAGCGCTGTGCCAGGCAGACCAGTTCCCTTCCGGGCAGTGCTGCCTGCTGGCTGTGTGACCTGGAGTCAGACCCCTTCCCTCTCTGGGCCTCAGTGTGTGCAATCTGGAAGGAGAACCTGGTGCAGGCGCTTTAGTGAGGATTAAATGGCATGCTGCATGTCAATTGAGGAGCACACGGTCAGCACTAACAACACTGATGACAACAGCCAACAACAAGCCAGGTTTTTGAGTGCCAACCTACTGCCAGGCACCGAGCTAAGTTCATGTCTCAAACTCCCTGACTCCTCTTAACCCAGGGTTTCTTGGCCTTAGCACTCCTGGCATTTTGGACTGAGCAGTTCTTTTGGGTGTGTAGGGAGGGGGTGGGGGGAGAGCTGCCCTGTGCACTGTACGATGGATTGCAGTCTCCTCGCCTCTACCTACCAAATGCCAGTAACACCACCCCCCAAGTTGTTACAACCAAAAATGTTTCAGATACAGACAAATGAGTCTAGGGGATAAAACTGCCCCCAGTTAAGAAACTCTGGTCAAATCCAGTAAGTGCTACCAACATCCCCTTGTGAGAGATGAGAAAACTGAGACACAGGCAGTGATGTGAGACTTGCCCATGGCTACCAGGCAGGCAGACAGTGTCTCTGGGAAACGAGTGGGTTAGTAGGTTACCACGATTTTCTGCAGAGGCTGCCCTGTCCCCGGCCTACCCCATCTGCCCTCCCAAGGCCTACCGCCAGCTGTAAGTCGCGGCTGCGCAGCACTGCCGAGTTCTTCTCCTCGCTGAGCTGTGCTAGGCGCATAGCAATCATGTAGTTCTCATCCTTGAGACGCAGCAGCTCCAGGCTGCCCGCCTCCCAGTCCTCCCGCAGCCGCTGGCAGCGCTCCTGCGCCTGCTGCTGCTCCTGCAGCCGCCGCTCCAGCCCTGCCCGCTCCTGCTCTAGCGCCCGGCCCCGGGCCTGCAGCTGCTGCTCCCGCTGCAGTTGACTGGAGCGAGCTTCCCGCAGCCGCCGCACCTCTGTCATCAAGAACTGGGTCAGGCCCTCAGGCCCCTCCTCATCTGCCGGGACAGAGGACAGAAAATTCAGGTCACGCAAAAAAAAAAAAAAAAAAAATGCAGGAAGAGAACAGACAGCACAGAAAAACTCAAACCATAAAGGAAATTATAGAACAAATTTTGGGTAGAGAAGACCTTCTTAAGGTGCAAAACCCAGAAGCTAGAAAAGAAAAGACAATTTTATACAAAAATCTTTAAACTTCTCAATGAGGGAAAATGCAATAAACAAAGTTATAAGATAAAGTGACAAAATGGAAGAAAATATTTATAACATTAAACAAAGGATTCAGAACCCTAATATATAAAGAGCTCCTACAAATCAATAAGAAAAAGGCAAACAACCTAATGGATATGACAAAAGCTATAGCATAAATCATATGGATAAAGAGTAAAACATACGGACTAAAAGTAAATAAATAATTGGGGGAACAAATGTTAAAATAAATTTAGTAGATTGAAATGCTAATGATCAATGAAAGGGAGGGGTAAGGGGTATGGTACGTATGAATTTTTTTCCATTTTTCTTTTTATTTTTTTTTCTGAATTGATGCAAATGTTCTAAGAAATGATCATGACGATGAATATACAACAATGTGATGATATTGTGAATTACTGATTATATAACAAGAATGGAATGACCATATGATAAGAATGTTTGTGCTTCTATGTGGTTACATTTCATAAATAAATAAATAAAAAGGAATGGCTAATAAACATAAGAAAATATGTTCATACTCATCAGCAATAATAACAGTAACCACTATCACTTGTTGACTTCACTCTTTACGTTAGACAACTATATTAACTTAGGTAATCTTTATGACATTATAAGGTAAGTACTGTCATTATTCCCATTTTGAAGACAAAGAAACTAAGGTAAAGAAAGGTCAAGTCACCTGCTCAAGGCTCACTAGATAATAAGCTGTGAGCTGCATTTCCCTATGAAGAAGAAACTTAAATAATTTTTTTTTTACATATCAGACTAGTAAACAATGTTTAAGTGATCCCCGAGGCACCCACACACACTGGTGGGAGGTTTATTGGCTTAATGTTTAAAATTCTGCTGCTCAGAACCTCTTCCTGAGACACACTCATATTTTCACAAAGATGCACAGAGAAGGATGTCCCCAGCATCGCTGTCTGTAATATTACAAAACTGGAAGCAAACTAGCTATCCATCAAAAGGGGATGGGTTAAATTAATCATGGCACAATTTCATTAATGAACACTATGTGGTCATTTAAACAAGTATAGGAATCCCTAAAATCAATTGTTCTAGAAAGCAAAATCTGGAGCTACATACAGAAGGACCCCATGTATTTGTGAGCTTGTATGCATATAAATGTAAAGAAAAAGGAGACCCAACAAACTGTTAGCGGCAGAGCCAAAGAAAGAAGTGAAGATCTGTTCACTCTAAAGCTGCTATAACATTTTGATTCTTAGAAGAAACTATAAACTCACGTATACCTGAAATATACGTGGCTGAAAACCATCTTAGAGGGGAAAAGCCAAGTTCAGCAAGTCACTGTGGACGCAAGACTAATTGGGTTAGAATCCCAGCCCCATAATCAGATTGCTGCGGGGCCTTGGGAAAACCTTATGGGCTCTCATTGTGCCTCAGTTTCCCTATTCATTCACAGGGATAAAAGGAGTGTCTCCCTTACACACTTGGGGCCCACTCACCAAGGATCATGGAGCAGCGCTGGGCGGGCTCCTGGCCTGTGAGCAGTGTGAAGTGCTCAGGGTAGTAGAATTCCAGGGCTTCCAGGAAGGCCTCATAGCCCCTCTTGCCACGGCAGCGCAGGATGTCCATCAGGCGCCCTGAGGAGTGGTGGGATTGGGGGGGTGACCAGGGGTCGAGGTGAGGGCATCCCCCAGTGCCTGGCCACTTCCACCCCCCATGCCCCATGGGGATCCCTGGATTTCTGAGTCAGCGACACACACACACACACACACACACACACACACAGTTCTGTCCCAACACATTAGGGATGGGAGCCTGTCCTCCAAAGTCTAGAGAGTCCCCCCTCCCCATGGCTCCTCGCTTCAACAGTTCCCCAACACCCCCCAACACACATACACAGATGTAGGGCCAGCAGCCTGCCTTCTCCATGGCACAAGGAAGGCCCCTCCATGCCCCAAAGCAAAGCAAAAACACTTCTCCCGGTGGCCAATGCCTGGAATTCCACCATTCGGCCCTCATTTCTTTGCCAGATCTACTTCAAAGACAAACCCTGTGGGAAAGGGGACCCTCACAAAGCTGACATGGGTCTTGAGCCCTCAAGGAGAAATGACTCTGCAAGGAATGAGTCAGGCAGGAGCAGATAGAACCCAAGGGATCAAAGGGTACAGGAAAGGTCCCAAGTCCGCCAGCTGTGACCAGGAGGCCAGTGATCTAGCCAGCCCTGGGCAACTCCATCCAACCCCCTGCACTAACTTGGGCCCAGAAAGTGGGAGGAAACCCTGAGACAGACAAAACCCCAGCCCTGCTGGGGGCACTGCGGGCACCAGCTAAGCCACAGAGGCGGTTCAGAAAAAAGGGAGATGGTGGACACATCTGACCGGCCCACGCCACGGCTGTGGAGACCCAGCGCTCCCGGCACTGCGTTTAGCACCCATGGTAGGTTCACCGGGGGCAGGACCTGGGCACTGTCCGCTCGGGCTCACCGGTGCGGTTGACGCGGCACGGGAAGCGGTAGGTGCTCAGCACCTCCTCCTCGTCCTGCTCGTCGATGACCCGGCACTGGCGCAGATACGGCGTGAGCTTGGCGGGGTTCAGCGCGCGCGTCAGCCGGTGCCGGAGGCCCTCGATCCTCTCCCACAGCGCGTCCTCCTCCGCCTCGGACCCCGAGCCGGCCCCTGCCTCCTCCTCCGCCTCCCCGGCCTCGGCCCCGCCCGGCATGGCCGCGTCCTCGGGGTCTGCGGGCGACAGGCGCACGGGGGTCGGCGGGGGCGCCCCGGGAGCAGGGCGCGCCGGGCGGTCCCACCTCGGGGCGTCGCCCGCAGGACCCGTCGCCGCCGGACACCCTTCCCTGCGCCCCGTCGGCGGGCAGGGTCCGCGGTCCCCGCGCCCCCGGGACTCACCCCACACGCCGCAGCCGCCTCGGGCTCCAGGGTCCGCGCTCGGGCGGCGGCTCCGCCGACGCAGGGGGGCAGTGTCCGCGGCGCCCCCGGCTCCGCCCCCGTCCCCGAGGCCGCCGGGGCTGCCCGGGCCTCCCCACATCGCCGCCGGGGCTCGGACCGAGCGTCCTGCCCGCCGGCCACCCCGCACGTCCGCCCGCACGCCTCCCTCCGGCCGGCCGGCCGCGCGCCTCCCCCCCGCTTCCTGTTTCCCGCCGGCTCTCCCGGCCTGGCTCCCGCGGGGTCCGGGTGGCCCGCCCACACCTGCCCGGCCTCCGGGCGGGGCGGGGCGCGACACGCCCGCTCACACCCTCCCGCACTCCCGGACACACCTTCGCAGGGGCTCGCGGGGCCGGCTCCCGCTGCCGCCGGCGCCCACCCCCGGGCGGGCCGTTCGCGCCCGGCACACACAGCCCGCCCGCCACCGCGTACACCACCCCCCTGCGCCAGCCGCCGGCCCGGCCCGACGGGAGGCCCGCGTCTCACACACAGCCTTCACACGCGGCCCACCTGACGGCGCGCACGTCACACCAGCACACTTTGTAGACACCGAACGGGCACGCGTCACGCCAGCACGCAGCATCCCACCGCCGTGGCCGCACATCACACCGACACACAACGTCATGCCCGTACAACGCACATCACTCTGCACGCACGTCCCAGAACACATGTCACATCAGCACACGTGGTACACATCAACACAGTGACCTGCCACAGGGTATGCATGTCACAGTAGCACACAGCATCACACACAATGTACATGTCTTACGGGCATCCATCACGCCAGCACACAGTCACACCACACAGTGCCACATCACATCAGCACACGTTGTACACACCAGCGCACAGTGTTGTACCATATGGCACACGGCATGCAGCATCACACCATAAGACTCGTACATCACCCTCAACACAGTGTATTTAACACAGAGCTCACACGTCACACCCACAGCACAATGGCCCCCACACAAGCTAACCATCACACCCTGGGCATTTGCTATGCACCCGTGACGGAGTCCTATCTGTTCCACCTCTGGGGAAATGAGCTCCCCCGTGTCTCTCCCCCTGAAATCCCCACATACCCAGTGCCCTTCCTTAGCCCTGGTCAGCTGTGGGGCCACTGGCGCCTCCCGTGCAGGGCGACTTCCTGGAGACACCCAATCCTGATCCCAGCCGGGCCCCTGACCCACAGGTGTCCACACCCAGGTCTTCAGTCTCCCAGCATGGCCTGCCAGCCCCGGCACCCTCCCGCAAGCCTTGGGCAGTGGGGCGGCCAGGACAGAGGATACAGCCTCCTTCCCAGAGACGGGGCTCTGAGCCCCAGGGTCCCAGTGCAAGCTCCCCTTCTACATAAAGTCCCATGGAGAGCAGGGGGATCAGGGACCCCACACTTCCCAAAGGGTGTTGCTCAGAAAACTGGTCCCAGAGATGGGGCTTCGTGGTCAACGTCTAGAAAATTTGAGAAATGATGCATCCATTACCCCTCCCTCGGGAGACTGGTGGCAGCTTTCCATGACAAAGCCTGGTCTATCTCCATTTCGGCTGCATCTATGGTACCTGCTCTCTATGCCTTAGAAACTGCCAGTGGTGCTTGTGGTGAGGTGGGGATGGGTGCGCAGAGAGGGCACTGCTGGTCCAGGAAAGAGGCATGCTGCCCCCCAAACCCCTTGCATACCTTCTGAACTAGATGCCATGTGCACATGGAATACTCATCCGAAGAAATAAATGTTTTCAATAAATAAAAGCCCTGCAGTAAAGAAACTGGCTTAACTTTCTGTATCTTGTCAGTTCCCAAATTTAATTGACTATGTACGTTTTGTTTGTTTGTTTTTGTTTTGGGTGTTACCTCTTTATGTCCGGGGGAAACGCTTTGGAAATGCTGAATTCTAGTGCAATTTCACATAGAGGAAGCAGAGGCCCACGGAGGGAAGTAACTTGCCCAAATTCACAGGGTGAGGCGGCAGGAGCTCCAGGGCCTGCCCTCTCTTTCTCCTCTCCCAAGCTTGGTGCCCAGGCCCCGTGGGCCACCCTCAGGGCACGCCTTCACTCTCCGCCTGGTGCCCTCAGCCTCTTGCCTCTCCCCCACAACCACATCCACACCCACACCCACACACCCACCCACACCCGCACCCATACCCACACACACAAAGCAGCACCTCCCAGCAGCAGTTCCGCCGTTCGTGAATGTTTTCAACTTGGCCCAAGAACAGAGTGGAAGCCTTGGAAAATGTGTCTGTGGTTAATTATTTCCTTGTCAGAAAGCCTAAGCAGGGCCCAGAGATAAGACCCGGAAATGGAGGGGCCTGTAGATAAACGGAGCGGGAAGCAAGTGGGCACCAGGGCCGAGCAGAGCCCATGGTGGAGTGCCCCCTGGGTGCCCGGGCCTCCAAAAAAAAGTCTGAGTTTCCATGAGCATCCCCCACACACATTTGCATGCACACATTCGCACACGCAGTCACACAACTCATAGACACATGCACATTCCCGCTGTGGGCAGCGAGCCAGGTGGAAGGCAAAAGGGACGTACATGCCTCTCCGCAAACAGTTCCGCCGGGGTGGAGCCTCCGCATCCATCCCCCATCCCTGTGTGTCCCAGCACTGAGGCTGGGAGCACATCATTACACATTGCCTTCATTGTTGCCTTCTCATAGATTCCACTACATCCATCTCTCTATAGCCAAGAAGGCAGGCAAACTGCGGGGATACAAGAGGCCTAGACCTCTTACTAAAAACTCTCTGAGTCTCAGTTTCCCAGCCATAAGGGGAGGAAGACTGTCCGGGAGCAGAGAAAGTGTCCCAGGGTTCTAGTTCAGCTGTAGCTGTGAGCAAATTCCTTCCCCTCTCAATTTCTGGGTCTGTAAAATGGGGCTAATAATCGCTTTATCCAGGAAACTTGGGAACCTCATGTGAGAAGGCTGTCGGGTGGCTGGCACAGAGTCGGTGCTCAGTCCGCGGCTGCTGGAATTCTCCCCCTTTTATGGGTGAGGAATGAGGCCCAGGGAGGCTGGATGGTTTGTCCCCAGCAAGTGGGTGGCAGAGGCACCTGTTCAGGGACTGGAGAGTTTGGTGGGTGCCCCCAGCCATCAGGCCTGCAGACTCACCTGCGGCCAGCTCCGGTGCTCTCCCTCAGAAAGGGGCAAGTTCCTCCAGCGAACTCAGTGGGAAATGCCCAAAGTCCTTCTGTGCCTTGGCACCAGGCCCGGCTCCCTACTCCCCAGTCCCCGAATGCCCCCAGGCTGCAGTTCCCTCACCTGTGAACAGGGCCCTGGAACAGCAGCCCTCTCCGGTTCCGCAGGGGCTGGGAAAACCAGGCTGTGCTCCACATTCCAAACAGGTCCACATCCTGCCATCTCTGGCCCTGTTGGTCCAAGCCAGGCATGCCCTCCCCACTGGACCTTGAACTACAGTCCATTCTCCGCTCTGCAGCCAAGAGTTCTCTTTCAAAACAGCAGCACAGTTGTCTCCCCTGCTTCCCAGTGGCTTCCCACCAAACTTGGAATAAAATGCCAACTCTACCCCAGGTCCTGTTCACTGCCTCACATCTCCAACCACTGCCCCCTCTCACTCACCATCCTCAGAAGGATCCTGGAACCCATTGGCTTTTTTCACCTCAAGGCCCTTGTCCAGGCTGTTCCCTCTGCCTGGAACGCTGGCCCACCCACTCCTGGCATGGAGAGCTCCTTCTGGCCATTTGGGCCTCAGATCAAATGTCAAGTCCCTTGGAACAGGAGCCTCCAGGCAGGGAAAGTGCCCCCTGCATGACTCCCAAGCCACTCTGCTCCTCTCTTCCCTTGGTTTTTTGTTTGTTTGTTTGTTTGTTTTGCCTGCTTGCACCTGAAAATGAAAATCATGAGCATGGGGCCCTGTCCTCAGTCAGCAGGAGTGTGCCAGAATGTTCCAGGGGCAGCGCGGATGAGAAGGAGTGGAGGGAGGGGAGAGTAGGAGGAAACAAAGCCAAAGAAGAAGAGGAGGCAGAGCACAAAGGCCTTGAAAGCACTATTAGGACTTTGACTTTCACTTTTATCAGTAGCAAAACTGTTATTACTGTCTTCCCTATTCAGCCGCAAACCTCCCCCCACCCCAGGAGCGGGGGGTGGGGGGGGGGATCTGCTTTCCGTTATTCCTTCAAGGATGCCCAGCCCCAGCGCCTTCTCTGTTCTTTTTCTGCCAACTCCTGCTTGCATCCCAGAAATTGGGGTCTTAATTTCCTTTTCCTAAAAAAAAAATTCCTTTTCCTGCTAGACTGAAAAGGGAGGTAGGCGGGTGAGCCTGGGCTTCCCCACTGCAGCCCACAGACCGATCTGACTTTGTCAAGCCATCCTCCACCAAGTGCAGGGGACTGGGGCATATTGATTTCTGCCTGCTGCGGCCCAGCACGGGGCCTGGCACCCAGTAGGTGCTCAATAGGCGATTGGTGAGTGGCCTATTGAGGGGTAATTCCTTTGGATGGGCTGCACCACGCCAGAGCCGGACTGCTCCCATCCTAGCACGACACCTGCTCGTGAGCCCGGACAGGTTGCCAGGCCTTTCCGCAGCCCCGTCGAGCGGGGCCGAGCACAGCCTGTGCGCTGGGAGATGCTCAGCACACATCTTCCGTTACACCCATGCGCCCAAGCCCCTTCCTCTCCCGGCAGCCAGGGCTCACAGAGCCCCTGTACTGTCATCTTTCCCTGAGACTCCATTCTGTGGGGGGGATGAGGGGGCTGCTGCCGTGTGCAATCACAGGAGTTGAGGCTGAATGGGTCTTTAGGACCACCATTGAACTTTAATTGGGGAATCTGAGGCTTGGGGTTATTGTGGTCCCTGGCAGCCCTGAGCTCTCTACTGCTTAGGGAAGCAAAGGAGGGAAAGACCAGCAGGAGTGGTCCTCCTGCCTCAGGAAAGCTGGGGTCCAGGGCAGGGGCCTGTGGGAGGAGGGGTGGCCCTGCCTCCACCTTCCTTTTCCTCCATGGCCACCGGCCTCCGTAAGAGGGAGCAGAAATCCTGACTTGTCCTCACCCCAACTCGGACCAAGTGCAGACATTTCTCTGTGCACCCCTGGCTTTGGACTAGGCATGGGGCTCAGAAGGGGGCCTGGCAGGATTGAGAGAAAGCAAGATAAGGCAGCCAGAACTCGAGCTTCTACAGCCTGCCTGTCCCTTGCTGTGCCGCTGCAGCCATGCCGCAGGGCCCCTCTGTGCCTCGGTTTCCCCTACTGCACCCTGAGGCCGTGGAGGGAGATGTCTGGCCAACAAGTCACACAGACCCCCAGCGGGGACACGAGATGCAGCTTAGGGCTGCCACAGAAGCCCCAACCACAAGCCGGTGTCTCTTGGGAGAGCTTCCTGGAGGAGATGGCCCCCCAGGGAATGCTGCCTGGGGGGCCAGAATTCCAGAGAAAGGCCCACAGAATCATCCAGGCTGAGTCAGCGGGAAAGGGCGGGCCGGGAGGACCTGCCAGGTCTGAATCACTGCCGGCTGGGCCGGCCGGTGCACCTTCCTCTGCCCAGTCCCCCCCCGCCCCCACAGGGGGTCACTGGGACCCAGGTTCATTCCAGTTCATGGCTTCTCTGAGGCCATGACCCTGGGTGGGTCTCCCAGGCCCAAGGCAGTGGGAACAAGAGTGACCGTGGCTCAGTGACAACAATGGCAAATACTTTTGAACATGTATTAAGTACCTAGCATATTAGATACAAGTGCTTTCCAGGATTAGCTCTTTAAATCTTCTTTACAAACCTGAGAGATGAGCCCGCCTATTATCCCCGTTTTTCCGGGTGAGGAATATCTAGTAATTACACAACTAGTGCGTGTGGAGCTCAACAGGCATTAGTGTAGGTGTTGCGTTGAGTCTGGGGGAGACAGTCTGCCCTTCCTTGGCCCCTCGCCCAGCAGCCCAGGTCATGACCCTCTCTCCCCTGCCTGTTCATTTCCCTTTCTCGTCTCTGTGCCCAGCCCCCCTGGGGTCCTTGGGGTCCCAAATGAATCAGCCCAGACCCTGCCCAGAGGGAATAGGCCACACCCAACCACCTTAAAGCTCCTCCCAGGGCCATAAAATCTCAGGCTAAAGCAAGAGAGGGAAGGGTGGTCCAGGTACAAAGGAACAGCCAGTGCAAAGGCACAGAGGTGAGAAATCTCACCTTGTTTTCCCAAAGAGACCCTCATTTCCACACTTGTTGTAACTTGCAGTGTTCCGAGCCATCAGGCCTCTTCACCGTAGCCCCGTGACTCAGCCTCCCCCCTCCAGCCAGGGAGACTAGTTGAGTGGGCAGCCCTGCCTGGAAGAGAGAGTGAATAATCATCCCACTGGGGTTCAGAGAAGGAGCAAGACCCTGTGTCAGGTGCTGAACTCATCTGATCTCACGCAAATCTCCCCCAACCCCCACCCCCAGGCGGGGTCAAGGCCAAGAAGCCCCATCCCAACAGGGATCCTATATTGGCCTCAACATCCTCTGGGGAGAACGAGCAGCTGGCCTGTGGATGAAGAAACCCAGCTTCAAATCCTGACTCTGCCCCTCCCTTGTGACTGGACTTGGGGGAGCAGACACCTCCTTTCTTGGCCTCCTGTTCCCATCTGTGCAATGGGGGCATCCTGAGTGAAGAGAACTGGCAGCAAGGCATGGGGTCAGGGGCCCAGGTTCTAGAGCCAGACCACCTGCATTCGAACCCTGTGTCTGAGCCTCAGACTTCTCCCCTGTAAAATGGGTCCTCTTAGGCCTGGTCAGGGGACCAAATGAGTCAATGCCCAAAAAGGGCTTCCCTGTGCCCTGTGCATAGGTGCTCAGCTAATGGCTATTTTCCTTGCGTACCCACCTGCTGGGAAGACCGCAGTGCAGGGGGGCAGCGGATTCTCCTCCCTCCCCCACCGCCCCCTCCTCCACTCTCATCCCAGCCTGCATCCCAGCCCACTGGCACTCTGCAGCATCTCCCCAACAAGCACCCCCACCTCTGGGATGCTTTTCTCTCCCCTTTGCCCATTACTGGCTCCTCCACCCCCTTGGATTCTCTGCTCATATGTCCCCCTCCCCCAGGGGTCTTCCCGGCCGTCCTTTGGAAAAAGAGAGCCTCCAGTTTTTTCTCTCAACCCTTTATTTTTTTTCCCCTTGACATTCTCATCATAATCTTGAACTGGCATTTTGTCTGTCCATCCCTGCTAGAGTGTGAGCCCCTGTGGCAGAGAGGGTGCTTGCCTCATTCACTGCTGCATCCTGGGGGTCTTGCGTGCAGAGCCTGGCGTGCAGCTGGCACTCACGAGATGTGCATAGTGAGTGAATGAAACATAGGTTTCCCGTTCCCAGTGAGTCCCACAAGCTGAATGGGCTCACAGAGCTCAGAGATGGCAGGCCCCTCCCTGTGCTCCAGGGACAGCTCTGAGCGCTTTGCAGAGATGAATACCCTTAACCTTCACAACACGCCTGTTTGGTGGACACTGTTCTTATCCCCATTTTATGAGTGAGAAAACTGAGGCTCAGAGTTAAATAACTTGGCCAAGAAGACTTGGAAAGTGGGAAATCTGGGACGGGAACTTAGGAATATTCTGGTTCTGGAGTCTGCCTGCTTTTAGACGCGGCCCGGTACTGCAGGCAGGAAGGTTTCCTGAAGGAGGTGTAGTGGAAACTGGGCCTCAAAGAGTGGAGCAGATTCCTGCAGCACAGACACAGGTGGGCATTCCGCAGCAGGCAGTACGTCTGAGGTAGCTGGTGCGAGCGGAGTAGACACTGCATCCAGGGCATTCGGCCCAAGTGAAGTAGAGAGGACCTGGGAGAATCATGCGCAACAAGGTTGCCAGGCATTCTTCTGATCCATTGCTGCATATCAAATCACCCCAAAACACAGTAGCATACAGCAACAGCGATCGTTTGGCTCATGAGTCTACAGTTCGGTAGGACTCAGCTCAGCTCACATGGCATCAAATAAGACAGGTCAAAGGTTAGCAAGAGGCTGGACAGCTGGCACTGCTCGGGGGCCCCTCTAGCTCTCTGTGGTCTCACTGCACAGTCTCTATATCACGGTGGCTTCGGGGCACCCAGACTTCCTATATGGTGGTTGCCAGTGCCAAAGACGTGTGTCAAAAGAGCCCAGGGAAGTCCTTGCCTTGGAAGTTAGCCAGTGTCACTCTGTCATCCTTTCCTGTCACAGGTTTGAGCCCGGGGCCAGGGGGACATGGACTCCACCTCTTGATGAAGGAAGGGCGAAGTTCTGGAAGAGCCTGCGTGAGGTGGGAAATACCATTGCAGACATTTTAGGGAAATTCATGTCATGGGGGTGACTGGGGCTGGAGCAGAGTGTCAGCCAAGGAGGCTGCACAGCCCATGCACACCTGATTCGGTCTCTGGGGCTTGCATGGAGGTGGCCTTATGCCTCAGAACCTTTTCTTTCTAATTGTGTTAATATAGTCCAAAAAGCAATAAACTTCAAAGCACATCATAACAATTAGTTATAGAACAGATTTCAGAGTCTGGTATGGGTTACAGGTCCACAATTTTAGGTTTTTCCTTCTACCTGTCCCAAGATACTGGAGACTAAAAGAAATATCAGTATAACGATTCAGTAGTCATGCTTATTTGTTAAACCTTACCTTCTCAGGTATAACTCCACCTTCTCCTTTGATCAGAATCTTTTTTAAAGCTTTGATTTTTCTTTTGTATTTAGGTATAGACTATAGCAAGATGCACAGATTGTAGGGGTGCAATTCAATGGGTTCTTACCAACGAATACACCAAGATAGGCACCAGGACTCAGAGCAATTCCAGCACCCCAAAGCCTACCCCATGGTCTTCCCCATCCAGACCTCCCCAGAGGCAACCACTGCCGGGTCTTCAACGGCAGTAGACCATAGATTAATTTCACCTATTTTTGTTTTTCACACAAATGGAATCATGCAGTGTGTGCTCTTTGGCGTCTGGCATCTTTCATTCACCATTATGTCAGCAAGATTCTTCAGTGTAGTTACTTGTATCTCTAAATAGCTCTTTTTCATGACTGTATAGTATTCCATATTCAATCACGTACATATACTGCTGATGGGCTGTGGGGTAGTTCCTTTTTGGGCACCAACATGGATAGTGTGGCTGCAAACATTTGCCTATACCTCTTTCAATAAACGTGCATTTCTGTCAGTGCATACCCTGCGGCGGGGCTGCGTGGTGAAAGGGGAGGCACGTGTTTGGCTTCAGTAGGTACTTCCAGTCTTGCCAAGTGCTTGTACAATTTTACACTCCTGCCAGCACAGTGTGAGTTCCAGTTTCACATCCTTACCAACACTTGATGCTGTTGGTAGTTTGATTTTTAGATATTCAATTGGAGGTGAAGTGGAAAACAGTTTATTGAATGAAATCTCGCAAAGACCCACTTTTTCTAAGACAGATCAAAGAAGAGGCAAAGTGAAATGAAATACTATAGAAAATGAAGAAAACACAGTTGTATTATTTGGTTTTGCTTTATCTAACTATCTACATACATACATATAGAGAGAAGGGGAAGGGGTATGTGCTGGTTTGAAAGGATGCATGTTCCCTAGAAAAACCATGTTTTCATCTAAATCCCATTTCATAAAGGCAGAATAATCCCTATTCAATACTGTATGTTTGAAACTGTAATCAGATCATCTCCCTGGAGATGTGACTTAATCGAGAATGGTTGTTAAACTGGATTAGGTGATGACATGTCTCCACCCATCTGGGTGGATCTTGATTAGTTTCTGGAGTCCTATAAAAGAGGAAACATTTTGGAGAATGAGAGAGATTCAGAGAGAGCAGAGAATGCTGCAGGACCACAAAGCAGAGAGTCCACCAGCCAACGACCTTCAGAGATGAAGAAGGAGCTTCATGAAACTGGAAGCCAGGAGAGAAAGCTAGCAGATGACGCCGTGTTCGACACATGCCTTTCCAGATGAGCAAGAAGCCCTGACCGTGTTCACCATGTGCCTTCTCACTTGAGAGAGAAACCCTGAACTTCATTGGCCTTCTTGAACCAAGGTATCTTTCCCTGGATGCCTTAGATTGGATATTTCTATAGACTTAATAGGGATATTTTCTCAGCCTTAGAACTGTAAGCTAGCAACCTATTAAATTCCCCTTTTTAAAAGCCATTCTGATTCTGGTATATTGTGTCCGGCAGCTAGCAACTAGAACAGGGTATCTTTGTGTAACTGAATTAACAGTAGAAAGAAGCAACCATCTAAAGCACATATGATCCCTTCTTAAAAAAAACTACTTGACAGCGGCATACAGTCAACCAAGAGACAACTCCAAATAAATGAACTCAGAAATGGAGATGCCATGGGAAAATGAATGAGGGTGAACATCAAATCTATTTCAGTACAGAATTAAAACTGAGCAAATGGAGAGATTATGGTAGAAAAACAGAATTTAAGTGTTATAAATCCTGGCAAAGTAAAAATAATACTAACACTAAGTGAGAAGGGGGAGGGGGAGGGAAATGGGGGGAATTGCAAACGACTGATTACTTCATCTTTTATTACAATGAGCTGGTTCATATTGACTAAATTAAAACAAGGAGCTTTTAAAACATGATTCCAAATAATCTAGATAAACGATAACATTGTCAGACTGGATAGAAATAACAACCCCCAACTAACTGTTCCTTACAAGAGACATAATTTAAATATAAGAAAATGAAAGAAAGAGAAATACCATGCAGACAATAACCTAATGAATGCTAGTGAGGTATTGGGTTTTGTACTATTTTTTTTTTTTTTTGAGTCATAGAAAAAAAAATAATCTTTATCTTCAAAAAGAAAAACAGGTGCCTTTTCCAAACATTTCCCTAAGCTGCTGCTCCTAAAATTTAAAGAAACGGAAGAAAGTTGATAACAGCTCACAATTCTTTCCAGACAACGAACCTCTAAAAACACCCCGCACCTTCAGCAAGTTGGGCTGATAATCAATAAGTGTTCATTTGCAATCAGGTTAATACATAGTTCTCTTTGAGTGAGGGCTAAATTGGTAATTGGCCTTTTGTTATATTCCCCACGGTTAAAAAGGGAGTCTTACCTGGCTTTTAGTTTCAGCTAATTTTCAGCTTGAGAGTAAAACAATCGCAGAAAGCCAGGTGGACTGGGCATCCTTCCTTTTGTCTTACTACCTGTTTGAGTGCATGCTGAGAGGCGGGGCCATGTCGGTGTTCAAGGTGTGCAGTCATCGGGCCCCTCTCCATTCCGCTGGGGCTGTAGATTCTGTGGCCCCACCGTGCTTTTTGTCCTAGCTCTTTGTGGGCCATGCTTTGCATGAGATCTGTTCATTGCAGCAAGCTCTTGTTGCCCCATAGGTTTCACGGGATCATCTCCAGGGAGCAGGCAGATGAGCTTCTTGGAGGCGTGGAGGTGGCATACATCCTTAGAGAAAGCCAGCGCCAGCCAGGATGCTACACATTAGCTCTAAGGTGAGCTTGATTGTGTTCATTGTTTTAATTGCTTTTTTTTTTTTTCCGCATGGGCAGGCACTGGAAATTGAACCTGGGTCTCTGACATGGCAGGCAAGAAGTCTGCCTGCTGAGCCACCGTGGCCCACCCTATTTTAATTGCTTTTTGCAAGTGACTTGACAATTGTTATTTTCACTTTGTTCACAAAGCACCAGCAGCAAATCAGAAGCTGTACACACATTTCCTCGGCCCCAGATGTTATGTGTATGTGTGGGCTCTCAGGCTCTGTTTACGGACACAAAGTAAACTCAAGAATTATTTGAAAAGTTGGTGTTCCTATAGCCGCTTCTCCGTGGAATATAAAGCTAATTGGTGTACTATTTTCTGCAACTGTCCTATAAGTTTGAAATTATTTCAGAGTAAAAAGTTAAAGAAGGAGAGAGAGAGGAGGGGAAGGGAGGGGAGAGAAGGGATAGGAAAGGGAGAAAGGAGAAAGCAGCTGTAGTTGTCCCAGTGTTAAATATCGGGTAAATACTTTTTAGTTAAAAAGCATTACTAGAAATAAAAGGGGCATTTCATTATGATAAAGGGGCCCATAAAGCAGAAAGATAGCATTTCACATCTGCATGCACCCAATAACAGAGCTTCGAAATATAAGCAAAAATTAATAGAACTAACAGAAGAAACAGACAGACCTACAGTCACAGTTGGAGATTTTAACACATCTCTTTCAACCCATTTATTGAATTTAGCAAGGCAGCTAGATACAAAAAATCAACTGCATTTCTATCTACTTAGCCACGATTAGTAAATGGCATTTAAAAAATGAAGCTATTTACAAGAATATCAAAAATAACTTCCCAGGGATCAAACAAAGAGGTACAAAACCTCTACATGAAAAACTACGACACATCATTGTGAATTGATCATCAGAGAAATGTAAACTGACACCACAATAAGAGGCCACTTCACGCCCACTAAGCTGACTATAATCAAAAAGACAGAAAATAACAAGTGTTGATGAGGATGTGGAGAAATCAGAAGCTTTACCCATTGGTGGCAAGAATGTAACATGGTGCAGCCACTTTGGAAACCGGTTCCAACTGTTTCTCAAAAAGTTAAATGTAGAGTTACCATATGACCCAGCAATTTCACTTCTAGGTATGTACCCAAGAGAATTGAAAATAGACGGCCACACAAAAACACGTGTGCGCGCAACAGATTAGCCATAATAGGAGATAGTGGAAACAATTGAACTGCTTATCAATTTATGAACGGATAAACAAAATTTGGTCTATCCACACAATGGAATATGAATCGGTTTTAAAAAGGAACGTACTGATACATGCTTCAACACAGACATAACTTGAAAACATTATGCTAAGGGAAAGGAGCCAGACACAAACGGCCACATTGTGCATTATTTCAATTTTATAAAAAGGCCAGAATAGACAAATCCATGGAGAAAGTATATTAGTGGTTTCCAGGGGCTGGAGGAAGAGGGAAATGGGTAGTTACTGCTAATCGGTGTTGAGGTTTCTTTTCAGGATGATGAACATATTCTAGAATTAGATACCGGTGATGTTTGCACAATTTTGCAAATATTCTAAAAGCCTCAGAAACATATACTTTGAATGGGTGAATTTTATAGCAGGTAATTATATCTCAATTTTTTCAAAGGTTAAAAACAATTAAAACATGATTGTGTGAAAGTATAGATAAGCTAAATAAATGGAGAGATGTGCCATGTTTCTGGACTGGAGGACTTAATATTGTAAAGTTATCAATTCTCCCCAATTTACTGTACAGATTCAATGCAATCTGTCAAAATATCTACAGATCTCCCCTTGAAATTAATGAACTGATTCTAAAATTTATATGGAAATACAAAGGAAACACCATTTATATAGTACAAAACAAAGAACAAAACTAGAGGATCTACTGTACCAGATACCAAGAACTATTAATAGCACAGTAACAGAGACAGCGTGGCTTTGGTGCCACAAAAGGTAAACAAACCAATGGAACAGAATGGAGCCCAGAAACAGACTCGCACGTAACAGCTGCCTACTTTATGACAAAGGTGAAGCCATAATGCAGAGGGGAACTGATGTTTTTATCAGTAAATGGTGCTGGGTCAACCGGATAGAATATGGAGAAAAAGTGTATTTTCACCCCTGTATTAGTTTCCTGTGGCTTCTGTATCATATCACCATGAAGTCAGTGGCTTCAAACAGCAGGGGCTCTAGGGGAGAATCTATTCTGACTTCATCCAGCTTTTGGGGGGCCGCTGGCATTCCTTGGCCTGTGACCACATCAGTCTGATCTTCAAGGCCAACATCTTCAGATTTCTCTCTACCCCACCTTCGCCTGGCCTTCTGGTATGTGTGTGCGTGTGTGTGCATGCACACGTGTGTGAAATCTCCCCCTGCCTTCCTCTTATAAAGATACCTGCGATTGCATTTAGGACCTACCTGGATAAATCAGGCTCATCTCCCATCTCAAGAGCCTTAACTTAACCACACCTGCAAAGACTTTGGCATATAAGGTAATTCACAGATTCTAGATATTTGGAGGTGGACATCTTTGGAGGAGCGACTTTTCAGCTGACACAACACCTACTTCACAGCATAAACAAAAATAATTCCAGACCTGAGCATGAAAGATTAAAACAACAAAGCTTTAGAAGAAAGCATGACCTTGGAACAACCAAACCTTTCCTAAACCAAAAACAAAAGCATTAACCATTAAAAAATAATAATAATAGACTGGACCATATTAAGAACTAATTAAGAGCTTATGTTCAACAAAAGAACTCCTTCTCAGAATATATAAAGAACGCCTACAAATAATATGAAAAATCAGTCAGCCCAATAGAAAAAGAGGCAAAAGACTTGAACAGACAAAAGAGGATACCCAAATGAATAGCCAATAAACACATGAAAAGGTGTTCAACTTCATTAGTCATCAGAGAAATACAAATTAAAACCACAATACAATAGTAGTGTACACCCACCAGACAGGCTAAATCAAAAAAGGCAGATCCTGCCAAGTATTTGGTTGGGATGTTACCCAATCAGAAAAGGTAGGAGTGTAAATTGTACAATCGCTTTGAAAAACTTTTTGGCCGTTTCTGTTACAGCAGAACATATGTGGACCCTTGACCTAGCAATTCTACTTTTTTACCCAAGAGAAATGTATACACATGTTGAGCAAATGACATCTACTGCGCTAGATTATTCATAGCAACACTCTTTGTAACAGGCAAAACCTGGAAACTACCCATTAAAACCTGGAAACTAGCCACTGCCTGATGGGTAAACTAAACCGTGGTATATTCACGCAGTGGAGTATTAGACAGTGATGAGAATGAATAACATATGGCAGGCAACCATGTGGGTGAATCCCACAAACACAACGTTAAGCCAGAGAAGCATCACACAAAAAAGAGGATATACTATAAATGATTCCATCACATAAAAAAACAGACCAGTCTGAGAGGTCAGGACAGTGGTTATTTGGGGGGAGCTTTTGGAAGGGAGCACAAAGGGGGACTAGTAATGTTCTGTGTCTTCTTGTCTGGATGCCAGCTAATCGGTGCATTCATTTTGTGTACACGTAAGATTTCTGTGCAGATATTTCAGTAAACAAGTGTACCCCCAAAATGAATATATTATATGTAATGGTATGGAATAATTGCCAAAATGTCATTTAGTGACAAAAGCAAATTACAATGTATGCCACCATTGTCTAAAAAGAGAGGGGTATCCCAGAACAAGAATGAGGGTCTCTAATCCTGTGTAGCTTAATGTAATGCCTGGATACAGCCCAGGATCTATTAAGTAGATAATGAAAAAGTATTGGCAAAGTCCTTTGACTTTGAGGGATGGGTGAAAAATTAAGGAACTATTAAACTTTACCACTGGGGAAAGCCCGGATAATGTGCCAAACATTAGGGAGACCACATCAATAGGCCACGCCCTTGATCTTGAGGCTTGCTCTTGTGAAGCCCATGTGTATAGCAGAGAAGCTTACAAGAGTCACCTCCGGAGGACCTCTTTTATTGCTCAGATGTGGCCTCTCCCTCTCTCTCAGCCCAGCTCTGCAAGTGAAATCATTGCCCTCCCCACTACATGGGACATAACATCCAGGGATGAAAGTCTTCCAGTGGCATGGGAGATGACCTCCAGGGATAAGCCTGGCCCTGGTACCGTGGGATCAACAATTCCATCTTGACCAAAAGAGGGGAAAAAAAGTGCAACAAATAGGAATCAGTAGCTGAGAGAGTTCAGAGTTGAGAGCATACACTGGAGGTAACTCGTATGCATGCTTCAGTTAGACATCGCTACCTATCATACCTTGCCAAATCCCAAGGAAAACCATTCCTGCCAATCCTAAAGAACACCTAGGGCATTATATTAGATTCTACAAAGATTCCATGTACTATATACCAAGGTAACTCTCCAAAACCTACAACCTCCAGATGGGTCCCTGGACCACATAAGTCCTGAAATGCAGAGGGGCCAGACTCTCCAGAACATCAGCTAGTTCCATATCCCTGTCCCATATAATTGCCAGTCCCCTCCAACATGAAAAAGTCAGAATGGGCATAGCCCAAATACCCCTAAAGAGTGGGAGAAAGATCAAAGGTGATGGTGGGGTTATGCAGGGAAAGTCGCGTTTAACAAATGAGTATGAGTGCTGAATCATTATACTGATATTTCTTTTACCCTCCCGTATCTTAGAGCAGCTAGAAATACAAACCTAAAATTGTGGAATTGTAACCCATACCAAACTCTGAAATCTGTTCTACAACTCACTGTTGCAAGATACTTTGAAATTTATTGCTTTTATGTACATATGTTATTAAAAGAGAAGGAGTATAACAGAGAAGATAGGATTTAACAAATAAGTATGACTGCTGAATCATTATATTGATAATTCTGTTGGTCTCCAGTGTCTTAGAGCAGCTAGAAGAAAAAATGAAAAATCATGAAACTGTAACCCATACCAAACTTTAAAATCTGTCCTAGAACTACTTGTTAAAATGTACTTGGAGGGGCAGGCCGCGGTGGCTTAGCGGGCAAAGTGCTTGCCTGCCATGCCGGAGGACCTCGGTTCGATTCCCAGCCCCAGCCCATGTAAAAAACAAACAAACAAAATACAATAAAACAAGAAAATGTTTGAAGATGTTTCCCTTTCTTCCTTCCTTCCTTCTCTCTGTCTTTCCTTCCCTTCCTCCCTCTCTCTTTAAAAAAAAAAAAAAAAAATGTACTTGGAAATTTATTGCTTTTTTTGTATATATATTTCACAATTTTAAAAAACGTTAAAAAAAAAGAGGGGTGAATATAGATCTATATATGCATATATCTATATCCATATGCAAATATATATGCATAAATCATCTCTGGATGAATATGGAAAAAAGCACCATCAGCCACTGCCTTCCAGAGGAGAACTAGAGTTCTGCATAAAAGCTTTTACTTTGCAAGTATATACTTTAAATTGTTAAATAGTTCACACATATGGAAGTGATTAGAGAAAAACGATAAACACTCGACATTTTTAAAAGACCAGCGTTTGGAACGCAGCGAGATGCACAGGGCGAACGGAATGGCCGTCTGGTTTCTTAGGGTTTCTCTCCGCGTAGGAGAATTGGGAGGGGGTCATCTCGGGGGGCTCACTACCCCACTCTTTACAAACCAGGGGTCCGAGACCCCGAGAAGCCGCACCTCACGCACATCCGGGTTTTGCTTGTGGGTCAACAAGGTGAGGCATCGGAGTCCAAGAGAAGCGCAGGCTGTGGGGACCTTGCCCAGTCACAATCTCTCTGAGCCTCGGGCTCCTGCCGTGAGACCCGTTGTGTGTGGAGCGGCCGGCGGACCCCAGGAGCGGCTGGACTCGCCTTCCGCGGGGCAGGGACAAGGCTGGAGCGTCCATCCGCGCTGCTCCTAGATGGACACACGGTGGCGCCCGCTCCCCGCAGGTCCCGGCGTCTGGCGCTGGTTACGGGGGTGGTGTGGGGAGGCGGGAGAGGTAGTTTCTTTCACTCGGTGCTGGGCCGCGGGGATGGAAAGGTGAATGTGAAAAGCCGGGTCTCTGCGCTCAAGGAGGCTGGACTGGAGAGTTCGGGAGGCCCGCAAAGGAGGGGAAAGGGCTCGATACTCTGCATATGGGATGGAGCGCTGGTTTGGTTGGTAGTGGGGTTCAGTGGTGTCCCCTGCCACCCCCAGCCTCCCAGATAAAATATGTCCTCTGGAACCTGTGAATGCGATCTTATTTGCAAAAAGGGTCTTTGCAGATGTAGTTAAGGATTTTGAGAAGCGATTATCTTGGATTATCCAGCTGGGTCCTAAATCCTATCAGAAGTGTCCTTACAGGAAGAGAAGACATTATTGTTAAATGAGTAGGAGTTTTGGTTTAGGTGGTGAAAATAATCTGGAAATAGTGGTGAAGCTACACAGCATATTGTCACTGTACTTAGTGTCAAAGATTTGTCCCTTAAAATGGTTATAATGATTTTCATGTAACAAAAAAAATTATTTTTATGCATATTTTACCATAATTAAAAGCTAATTTAAAAAAATTTTTTTAAGAGAGAAGACAGGAACACAGACAAGGGCCATGTGGCGATGGGGGCAGAGACTGGAGTGATGTGGCAACAAGACAAGGGATGCCTGGGGCCTCCAGAAGCTGGAGGAGGTGGAAGGACCCTTCCCTAGAGCCTTCGGAAGGTGCCTGGCCCTGCCCACACCTTGATTTCAGGCTTCTGGACCCCAGAACTGTGAGAGAAATCTTATTTCTATTGTTTTAAGCCATCCAATTTGGGGTTATTTCTTATAGCAGCCCTAGAACAGATTTTTCAGTTCTCTTCCTGCTCGTCAGCCTGCTGGCTCCCAGCCCCCACGGCCTGCAGGATGCTGCCCAAGGCCCCCAACTTTTGACCCCACCATTTTCTCCCCAAACCCAAATTTCACACCCCCACATTTCTGCTCAAGGTGGGCCCCTGTCTGGGCTGCCCTTCCCAGTTCGGTCTCCTTCAGAACTCCTATACACCCTCCAAGGCCCTCCTTAAACATCCTCTCCTCCTAAGTGTATCAGTAGATTCTGAATCAGTGGCTCCCAGCACACCTCAACCCATCTTCCCCAGCCTACTGCTTTCACTCACTCATTGAATGTCACTGTCAGTTCAGCTGCATTTCCTCCCTCTTGTTCTCGCCTCCTGGCCTTTTCATCTCCCAGCCACGGCCCTAGTTCAGACCTCCACATCCCTCGCCAGGACCCTTATGCTACCCCCTCACTGTTCTCCCTGCTCCAGTCTGACCCCTCTAGTCCATCACCACTCTGCAGACTTGGTGCTCTGATCTACCATGTCACTCTCCTGCTCAGAAGCCTTCCATGGCTCCCTGCTGCCCTGAAGTGGATAGTCAAAGAATGGCAGTACCTTCAACTACCCCTCCTGTCTTTCTCCACCTCTCACTCTACCGGTTCCCAACATAGCCATGTGCTGCACCTCTGGAACAGATTTTTCCCTGCAGTACCCTTCACTGGGAATGCCCTCTCCCGCCTGCCAGGCCCGCTCCTACCGATGTCTCAAACAGCAACTCCCCCGGCACCCACCACGCAGCAGTCACAGGAGCTAACATGTCCAGCCCATCAGGAGGCTGATCAAATGCCAGACACTGTCCTAGGCGCTTTACACGGGTCAGCCCTTTGAATTCTCATAACAGCCCAACCCCAGGACAAAGGCACCATTACTATGTCCAACTACAGATGCAAAAACTGAGGCTCACAGGAGAGAAGAAACACTCAGAAGTGGCAGAGAGCTCTGAACCCAGTCTGTGCGCCATTCCTCCCAAAAGGGGCTCCGAGACCGTTGAACTGAACTTTGAAACCTCCCCTGGCCCACACCCCAACTCCTAAATAATTACTCTCTGCTCCATGGGTTCTCAATTTTGTAAACACCCCTTCACCACACTGGGGGGATTACACAATTACACAGTGGTTGCTCCACCAGGAAGGCCCTGGAAAACTTCGCTTTACTTCTCTAAATTAACTGGTAAACTCCTGGTAACTGGTGCAGTGTAGGGTTTCCATAAAGTGGAATGAACGAATGAGTGGATTCAAGGGAAACCAGGGCCTGGGGACTTCAAGCTTCCTGAAAGAAAAGTACAAATTATGCAGATTCTGCAGGTCAGGCCCTCTGCCTTTCCCCTCCCATTCTTATCCTCTGTCCCACCCCCACCCCACCACACCCCACCCAGGTTTCTGGGAGAGTGTCTGGGCTCACCAGAAAGTGCCCCAGGCTCTCTAGTGGCCCGTTTCCTGATTACAGATGAAACTAGGGCTTGGAGTTGGTGAATCACCAGCAGCCAACAGCCAGGGCGTGTTGCCGTGCCAGGCTGGGCAGGAGGGAGAAGCCGGGGCCCCCATATATCCCTGTTGTCCCGCCAGTCCCAACTCTGCCATCGCTGCCCTGTGCCGGCCTCTCCAGCAATGGAGCCTCAGTGACACGTGGATGGGAAAGGAACCCACGGCCTGGACAGTTCACAGATCCTCTCCCATCCCTGGTCTCAGCTGGCTCAGTGATGACACCCAAGGAAGTGCTGTATCCTCACTTGACACATAGAGAAACCGAGGCACGGGGAGCAGAGGACCATCCGGGACCAGCGTGTAAGAAATCAGTAGGACGCAGGAAGCTGAATCTGATCATCTCCCTCCCGGTGGGGTCTGAAGTGGGACTGACTATTTCTTGATTTGAGGGTCCCAGCCTTTGAAAGCAAGAGTGAGAAGTGTGGATTCTCTGCTCCTGCCCCAGGAACCCTGGAGGAATTTTATCAAGCCTTCCAGGGTGGGAGATTGCAACACAGAGGTTAAGAGGACTCATCCGCTTCAAATTCCAAATCGACTCCTTTCAAGGCACAGGGCTGTGTGCCCTAGGACAATTCCTTAACTTCTGTAGGCCTCAGTCTCCCCATCAGTAACATGGGAGCTGCCCTGAGTACCTGCTGCATGGTCGGATTGTTGGGAGGCGATTAGCAGCACCTGGCAGCCAGTGTGTGCTCAACAAACAGAGGCTCTTTTTTTTTTTTTAAACAGGTATTTTGAAGGAATCGCTTCCTAGAGAAAAGGCACTTAGAGTGAATCCTTGTCATCAGAGAGGAATGTTCTCCACACCTGCGGGTCTCGGCCTCAGGCCAGGGGCCTTGTAGTAAATCCTGAGACCTGTCCCAGTGGAGTTGGGGGGAGGGGAGCTGATATTTTGAAACAAGCACCCCCAGGGAAGTCTGGGCATCCCAGGGGTTGAGGGTCAGGTCTTTATATGAAGACCCATCGACGAAAACACCTTCCACCCACCTGTCCGCAGGTCTTTAGGGAAGAACCAACTCTCTCTTTCTCCCAAATAATAATGATACTTGCTAACCGGTATTGAGGGCTCACTAGAGCCAGGTGCGGTGCTAAATTAACTCACTGGACACACCAACAGCCCTGCGGCAGGTGCTGTTGTTAGCCCCATTTTGCAGAGGCAGTAACTGAGGCCCGGGAGGTTAATAACCCGCGTGAGGTCCCAAGGCGGGAACTTCAGAGTCAGGACGGCCGGTCCAAGCCGCGCCTGCACATTGGGGACACGACCACGCTGCCCCACCCCCGCCCCCGCCCCCGCCCCCGGTCTGGTCTCCCCAGGGCCGGGGAGGCTGCGGTCTTGGGGCGGTGGCGCACCTCCGCGGGGTTCGAAGCCGGGTCGCAGTTCCAATCCCCAGACCCTGCCTCTTCGCGGTGTGCGGACCTGCACGGCCACACCGAATCGCGGCTGCTCTTTTACCTGGCTCCTCTCCGTCTACGGGTCGGGGACCAAAGAGGGCGCTCCGGAGCCACCACGGGGAAGCTCGGGCTGCAGGCCCAGGACGGATGATCTCATCCCCCTTCCCCCATCCTCCGCTCCCACAAACCTCCCGTGGCTCCTTGGCCTAAGCCCTTCTCCAGCCAGTCACACCCTTTACCGACTTCAGGCTCTTGTCTGAGAGTGCGGCCTCTTCCAGGAAGCCCTCCCTGACTGTCTCCTCTGGACTGGCTGACTCCTCAGTGCCCCCAAAGCCCTCTGGCGTCCAGATGCCTCAAGTACGACACTGCTTAAGTTGTGCAGACAGACCTAAGGCTCTGCCTCAAGGTGCTCTGAGCTGAGGTGAAGAGAGGAGGGGGAGGGGCAGAAGGCAGGATCACCTTGACCTGGCTGGGTTGGAGACGAGGGCACAGGGGTGGGTCTGCCTAGCTGGTCTCTTCCAGCTGGACTGTGACCCTCAGGCCCTCGGTCAATACCTGTTGGGCAATCTGAGGGCGTATTGTCCAGGGCTGCCTGGAGGGGGTGGCGAGCAGGGCTGTTTGCTTCCCCCAGGGAGCAAACCTTTGTTCAGTCCCACCCCTCCATCTACCTGAACCCCAGACGTGGGGCTTCGAACTGTGGAAAAATTCCCTGAGGTGTGAAGCTGTCTCTTGGCCCGAGGTCACCCTTGCTGGGCTCAGTGTTCCAGGGGTCGGGCCCCCCAGGGAAATAAAGAGATGGAGCATGGACCTGGCATCCAGAGTCCTGCTGCAGCAGGGTAGAGCTAGAGTTGAAGGCTTGTGGCACCAGGAGGCATTTGGTCCCGTCCTTCCTGTCGCCCTTAGCCCTACCCCCAGCAGAGCAGGGGTGGGCCCTGGTAAGGGGAGGGGAGTTGGGGGATGCTGCTGGGGCCCTGGAGCCATGGATATTTCCTGCGGACATGTGACTCCCACATTCCTGACCATTCCCAAGACTCCTCACTCTGCCTCCAGAACCCCCCTGCTTGGCGGGGAGAGGTCTGGGTCTGAGCCTGGAGGGACACATGGGGACCTCTCCTGGAGAGGACCAGGGGTCTGGGCTAGAAGGCCTGCCTGAGAGGCCTGCCTGGGCACTGCCCTGGGGTTCCCTCTGATTCTTATAAACAGGAAGCCCCCCTTCCCTCTTCTGCTGCCGACAGGCCCCTGTGTATGTACAGACGCCAGCTCCGGAGGCCCTTGACCTCTCCACTCCATTTCCTGTTAGCGGAGCCAGGGGAGAGGGAGACAGAAAAGGCCTGAGATGGGGGAGAGGCCAGAAGGAGTGTGAGAGAAGAAGAGAAAGGAGCAGGAAGGCTGAGAGGAGAGAGGCCCAAACAGGCCTAGCACATAGTAGGCCTTCAAGGAATAATCTGTGTCCTGGGGTTGGGTAAGAAGGAGAGGGGGCTACTATGGGCAACACAGTTGAGGGGGAAGAGGCTGGAGGTTCCCATCCCACTCCCATGGAGGCCTGTCACATAGTAGGTGCTTAATAAATATTTGAGATCTGTATTTGGGGTAAGCAGGGGAAAGGTTGTTCTTGGGAAAGTGGCAGTGTTGGGGAAGGGGAGAATGGGGCTCCCAGGCCTGGCTGTCCCCATGGGTAGACAGCCCCCAAGCCTCAGTACCCCCACACATTGTCCCTTAGTGGCTCCTGCCCCTCCCAGGGACTGGGGGTGGCCAGGCCACTGTCTCAAGTCCCTTTATTTTTAAAATCCCTGCGGTGTTCCCTCCCCAAATCCAGGGAGCAGTGCCAGCCGCAGCTCGGCCTGAGGTTCCTCGGCTCAGGGCCCGGAGGCGCCGGGGGTGGGGCATCCGGCCACCCCGCAGCTGCCACAACGGGGAGGACTGCCAGGTCCCTGAGCAGGATGAGGAGGCCCCTGGGACGCCCCAGGCCAGGCCCAAGGCCTTAGTCCTTGGTGGAGGGGCAGTGGTCCACAAGGCTGGCAAATGAGGGTTTTGCGTTTTGAATCTGGTGGCTTCTTCTTCTGTACAATGAAACGAATCTTCATTTCCCCATTATGTGCAGAGCACCTACTGTGTGAAGAAGGAGGTATGGTGCTCGGGGGTGCTCAGTGCTGGGGTGACAAAAAGGAGGAAGACCCACTGTCTTTCCCAGAGAGGTGGGGCCTGCAGAGAAAATGGGCTCTGCAGTCAGGGGGTGGTTCTGGCTCCTTCCCTCCCCAGCTCTGTGCCCTCGGGAAAGCTGTTTGGCCTCTCTGAGCCTCAGTCCCCTCCCCTTTAAGATAGGTTAATAGTTACCCTGCAAGATTGTGGTCCCTGTCATTCAGCACCCATACTCGGCCCAGAGGAAACAGCAATGAACAAGTCACCCTGGTCCCTGTCCTCACAGGGCTTATGATCCCAAGGAGGATGGTCCCTATGAACAAGGTCATGGCAGTCAGGAAAGACCCAGAGGAGGGAGCTGGAGAGCGGGGAGTTGGGGGAGATGTTAATTGAGGTGGGTGATTCACGTAGGCCTCCAAGGAGGTGACA
This sequence comes from Tamandua tetradactyla, assembly GCF_023851605.1. Lineage (NCBI taxonomy): Eukaryota > Metazoa > Chordata > Mammalia > Pilosa > Myrmecophagidae > Tamandua > Tamandua tetradactyla. The sequence continues at coordinate 29,862,320 of NC_135333.1, forward strand.
TCTGAGCTGAGAAGCAGGCGGCCTTACTCTTGTCTGCGGGAAGAGTGTTCTGGGCAGAAGGAACAACACTGCAAAGGCTCAGGGACAGGAGGTAGCGTGGATGACCTGAGACAGTGCCCATGGAGGCCTTTGCAAACTGTCAAAGGCTGTGCCCTGGGAGGGGCTGCTGTTATTGCTATTGTCACTCCATCCAGCCTGGGGAGGAGACTTATGCCCCGGCCAGAGCTTTCCCTACGTCCTTTCCCCTTCACTCACTTCACCTAGAGAATGCCAGGCTGGCTAGCCAGCTGTCCTGTGCGGGCCCTTGAAGTTCAAAGGATGTTCACTCTGGCCCAACCCGTTTCCTCCTGTGATCCTCCCCACAGCTGTGAAGTAGGGCAGACAGGGATTATTATCATTATACCCATTTGCTGGATGTGGAACTGAGGCAGGATGAAGGATGCAGGGGTGGCAGCTTGCTGAGATCACCTGGGCCATGAATGACAAGGGCTGAGCCACACACCCAAGAAGCACAATTCCCAGGCTATCCATCCACCCTGTGGTGGCCTCTTGAGTACCCAGGGCTGACCTCCCCAAATCACCAAAAAAAAACTTCCCTGGCTCACTCAGCGTGTGTTCCAGCACCCACAGACCAGTGAGCTTGTCTTGAGCACGCAGACTCCACCAGGAGGTGCCAACCACCCTCCAGGCTCCTGCCAGAGAAGAATGCGGCCTGACCCTCCCGACGGGAGCTCTGGCCAGCAGGCCTTGGCAGCTGAGAGGAGGCCAGCTGAGTCAGCAAGAGGCTGAGTCAGAGACCTAGAGGGGGCTGCCTGCTCCCCAACCCTCACTGTCTGTGAGACCCTCCCCCTGCTTGTCTGGGCACCAGCCAGCCCAGTTAACCCCTGCAGACCCGACAGGCGAGTGACCTAGAGAGAATCATCTGGACAGTCACCCGACAGAGAGGTGCTGTGGGGCTTCAGGGAGGTCACTTGGTCTCTCTGGGCCAGCTTCCTTATCCCAGAGCACCTCTGCTCACCCTTGAGGATGTTGTCAGAAATCTTTATCAATTAATAAAGGCAACTCTGCATACAACCATTAGGTCCCACCACTGAGGGCTGGGAGTGCGAATTCCCGAGTTCTAGGGCGGTGGCTGGGCCCATTGCCAGGTGCCGAGTAGGTGCTCCGTGAATGCGTGCTGTGCTGTGACAGTAAAGTCCATGACAACTCATAAATGGACATGGGGCCTGAACATCTATAATAATTGCAACACACCCCCGACTTGTGTCCAAACCTCTGTTTGACAAGCGTCTTTCTTAACCATTTTCTTTGACCACAGGCATTATTACTCCCATTTAACAGATGAGAAAACTGAGGCCAAAGAGGCTAAGGGACCTGCCCAAGTGCCACAGTTGGGACTAGTTGGAGCCGGGTCTTTTGGCTTGAGGGTAGACATCTGAGAAGGGGGAGCAAGGGGTGAGAGGCATCTTTGTACAGCCCCAGGAGTGGAAAGAAGAGCAATGGGCAGAGGTAATGGGGAGGGGATTTTGCCTCATTCAAGAGGGGCTGTTCTTGGCTGGCAGAGCTGTCCACTTGGGAAATGAAGTGGTGAGCTCCCAGCCACCAAAGGGTGTGAACAGGGACAACTCCCACCAGTCAGGGATGCTTCTGATTCCTGCCCCACAAGGAGGTATGTGCAGCATCTGAGGTTCTTTCCTGTACCAGGAGACCTAGAGAGAGCCAGGGCCCCTCTGTGTGTGGTCTCAGAGCCCTGCCCTCAAGGCAGCTGGGCACAGCAGCAGTGCAGTGGGGTGCGGGGTGGGGGGGGGGGCGTAGGGGGAAGATCCTTGGATGAGCCAGGTCTTGGAGCCGGGAGCACCAAGTTCAAATCCCAGCTCCTCAACCAGCAGGCTGTGTGTCCAATGCAAGTTGCTTTCCCTCTCTGGGGCCCCCACTTCTGCCTCCACCACTCAAAGGAGATAATGTACAAGAAAAACCTCCATTAACCAAAGTGGGCAGGCTTTTGTCAAAAGAAAACAGATGGCTCTGTGCGACCAAGAATGAGCCCACGGTGTGTGTGTGTGTGTGTGTGTCTGTGTGAGTGAGTGAGTGAGAAAGGAGCCTCCCCCGGCCCCTGCCCCAGGGAGAGCCATGTGAAGCCCCAGGAGCTGGACCAGGTCTGAGAAGGCCAAGCTGGAGATGGTCAGGGCAAAGCAGGATTGGCCTGCAGCCCAAGGGCCTATCTCTCGGACCAGGCCGGACCACAGAGAATAAGCCATTGTTTCTGCTCCCCGCACACTTTTCCTGTCCCCGACCACCCTCCCCTTCCCCCCACTCTCCACCCCCACCCCCTGCCCTGCACTCTGAGCAAAGGTCTCCTGGAGGCCTCCTCCAGCACCGCCCCCCACCCAAGCCCCAACCCCTGGTTCCATACAGGACAACCCCACCGCGTCACCCCCAGGATGAGAGGTCAGCGGCCCTGACCCTTCCGCTGCCTCTGCTCACCCCCTGTGGCTACAGGCACCTCAGACTCCCCGCGCCCCCCCACTCCCCACCCCCACACACCGCCTCCCTCCCTCCGACCAGCTGTCCTCTTTAGGGGTGGGGCTGAGGAACTGACCCCACATCCTTCCTCAGTCTCCGTCCAACTTCTTGTCCTGTTCTCCAGGAGAAAGGGAGTCTGGGAGGGGGTGGGAGGGGGCCTTCCCCACCCCCATTTCCCTGCATTGCAGTGAGCAAGGAACCCGAGCTAAGAGGGCCTGGAAGACTCCGCCCAAGAACTCTTCCACCGGGCCCTCTTCCCAGAGCCTGGAATTCCAGAGGCGTTTCCGGCCCGGCCGGACAGCTGTCTCCTTCTGTAGGCCTCAGGGCCACTCCCTCTAAAATACCCTTGGGATTAGCTTCCATCTTCACCCTCCTGCCCCCTAAGAACCCCCTCACTCCCAGGCACTGCCTCGAGAGCCCAGTGGGGGACAGCATGAGTTCATCTGCCACCACCTGGTCCCCAGTCCCCGCCAGCCCCCAGGCCAGGCCCTGACTCCTGAGCCTCTGCTGACACCCCACAGCCACACACCCCATACCCCACGGCCGCATGCCCCACACTCACGGCTGCACACCCCACACCCACGGCCGCCCACCCCACACCCACGGCCGCGCACCCACATCCCACACACACTTGGGACCAGCACGGTCTGGAGGCGCTCACACCTTCTGCTTTGCACGGCCTCATGCATCTTTTTAAAATTTCATCCCACCTCCTCCAGGCAGCCACCTGGGGAAGCCGTACCAAGTAGAACAGAGCACTGCCTGAGTTTCAACTGTGAGTGACCCTGTCAGTCTCAGGCTGCTGGGCCAGGCACTCAGCAGGTGCTCACCCCGTCGGAGGCGGCCACGGGGCGGGTGCGGCCGAGGACTCCCAGTGCCACCACGGACTCAGGGGTGACCTGCCGGTCCTTCCTTCTCGGAGCCTCGGTGTCTCCAGAAGCCCTCTGAGAACCTTGAAGACCTCCTCACCCAACCCCAAGTATTGCTGCTTGGGGCTCAAGGGTAAGAAGAAAGTACTAGAAGGCTGAAGCTTCCTTCTAGGAGGGTTTCTATCCCCTGGCCCCCTCAGAGAGTGCTCCTTGTCCTTGAGGTTAGCAAGGGGGAAAAAGAAATTTACAAAAACATCTGGCAAGGCTGCCCAGGCCTCTGCTAATGAGGAAGACCCGATGAAGGTTCCTGAGTCACCCCAGGGCTTGAGATTCCCCCAGGGCAGCCATCACTGGGGGAGGGGCAGTGCCCATGTCACAGAGGGTCCTCCCATGCCCCCCCTCCTGAGGCATGGCGCTCAAGGCCTCCATTCTGCCCCCACACTCCCCAGAAGATCCTTCCTGGTTTATCTTCTAGCCCCCTGGGCCAGATTACTCACCACTGCCAGGTGCACCAGCTCCCGCTCCCTGGCTGAGGCTTGCCTCCCTCCACCTGTACCCATGGCCACCTTGCCCAAAACAAGAGGCCCAGCTCAGATGCCACCGCCTCCAGGAAGCCTTACTACACCTCCTCACTGCCTCCCTGGCCACTTCTACCACTATTTCGAACCTCCCTTCACCCTGAAAGCTTGGCCTACGTCTTCCCCACCAGTCTCTAAGCCTCTAGGGAGCAAGGACTGTGTCTTACTCACCACTGCCTCCTCACGAGGGACCAGCCCAGGGCAGGTCCTTACTTAATGTGTGTGAAATGAAATTGCCTCCCGGGAAAAGAAAAATGATAACAACGGTGATAATGATAACAACTACCCTTCCTTGACCACTTGCTACAGGTCAGGCAGTGAAATAAGCACTTTCTGGATCACTACAGATGATGCAACTGAGGCCCAGGAAGGGAGTGATTTGTCCAAGGTCACCCTGCTAATAAGAGGTCAAGTCAGTGTCTGTACTTAGCTTTGTCTGACTTGAAAATGCATGCAGGGTCACAGAAGTGACAACCAGGTGTGTCTGACCCCTGCCAGAGTCCAGCTCACTGTGAGTGGCCCCAGGAGCAAGGTACCTGCCCTTGTGATGTCCAGTGGGGGAACAAAGACACCTACCCCCAACGATGGCCCTGACCATTTGTTTCGGTTTGCAAAAGCTGCCGGAATACAATATACCAGAAATGGACTGGCTTTTACAAAGGGGATTTATTAGGTTACAAATTTACAGTTCTCAGGCCATGAAAATGTCCAAATTAAGGCATCTGAGGAAAGAAACCTTGACTCTGAAGAAGGGCTGATGTCATCCGGGGTTCCTCTGTCACAAGGGAAGGCACATGGCGATGTCTGCTGGCCCTTCTCTCCTGGGTTGGTTTTAAAACGGTTCTGTTAGCTCCCGTGGGTCCTTCTGGCTTCTGCATTTTCTTTCTCTTAGCTTCTCCGGCTCTCTTTCATAAAGGACTCCAGCAGAGAGGATTAAAACCCACCTTGAATTGGGTGGGTCACATCTCCATGGAAACAACCTAATCAAAAGGTCCCACCCACAATAGGTCTGCACCCAGAAGATTGGATTAAAAGAGCATGGCTTGCAAGAATGTTCCCCTGCCATGCCAGAGGACCCGGGTTCGATTCCTAGTGCCTGCCCCATGTTAAAAAAAAAAAGAGCATGGCTTTTCTGGGGTACATAATAGTTTCAAACCAGCACCCCGTTCATTCCCCAAACGTGCCAGGAGCACAGAGCAGGCACAGGTGTTGCCGTTTCATTGGAGAGCTCATGGGTCCGGAGGACTGGACAAGTGCAGGGAGGGGGGCCTCTCTCTGAAGGAGGGCCTCCAGGACGATGTGACGTCTCGGAGCAGCCTTCAAAGCCCAAGACTTGTTCTGCCCAAGGTGACCCACTGATGGAGGTAAGGGACATGTAGGCACGTGAGCATCACATCCCAGATAAGAACCTGCTGACAGTCCTGTGCTGGGTGGCAGAGGCCAGCTGGGAGTCAGTCTAAGGGGATCATAGCTGGAAGGGGAAATGAATGGGGGTGGTGGGTGGATGGATGGGTAGGTAGATGAGTGTGGGTGTAGGCAGGAGATCAGGAGAGGATGGATGGATAAAATGGGTGGGCAGATGTGTAAGTGGATAAATGGATAGGGGTGGAAGGATGCATGGATGGGTAGGTGGACAGGTGGTTGGGTGGATAGATGAATGGATGAGAGGTAGGCAGTGGGTCAGTGGATGGGTGAGTAGATGGGTAGGTCGATGGGTGGAGGGGTGAGTAGATGGATGGGTAGGAGAGTGAACAGCGGGAGATGGATGGATTGTCAAATGCATAGAGGGGTGGATGGACCAGTGGACACTTGAGAGATAAATGACTGAAAGACCAATCACTGGGTCAATAAACAGATACATAAACTGACCAAAAACCCAGTCAGACTTCAGGGTGGAAGGATTGTATGCTCCCTGGTATGGAGACTGAGAGATATGGCCAAGCCAACTCACTCGGCTCAAGGCTCCCATTTCAAACCTCACTGGAATCTGGTGGGCAGCCACTGGCATCCTTGGGTCTCCAAGGGTGAAGAACCCCTTTCCAGATCTGCCCTACTCCCATACTCGACAAAAGACTAAAAGACTTCCTGACCAGAAACTGCCTCTTGCCTTTAAGCCCCTGGCCTCGGCCCACCCAGTCTGCAGAGATGAGTTGAGGGGGTAGCTGGGGTCTGTGATTATGGTCCAAGGGGGCTCCTTCTCCCAGGACAGGGAAGGAGATGGGGGGTCCTGAGTCCAGGCAGCCAGCCCCACCTAGCAACCCCCAGGTCTCAGCTGGGAGGCATTTGTTCTGCATTCTGCACGGTGATGGTGATTACCACTCTGCCAGAGTTAACCCCTGCACTCCTGGGCACACAGTCTCATGGCAGGGGAAAACGAGAAAAAGGAAATTGGGGGAGGGTAAAAAAGACATGAGAAATGGGGGCTGCTCATACCTGTATCCTTCACAAGGATTCTGAGACCTCTCCTTTCCCCCCATTTAAGGATGAGTTGCACCCTTCAACCAGGAGTAGAACCAGGAACACAGATGTATCCCGCATGGAGAAGGCACTTCCATTTGGGGACAAGCTGGAAATGAGAGGAGAGCGCTCCTTTCACCTTCAGTTTACCCATCTGAAAAAATGGAGCGCAGAATTCCTGTTTTGCAGGGTTACTTTGGAATCAGTGAGCTAGCAGAGACAGAGTACCTGACGCTTAGGAGGTAGGTTTTCACCCACTGGGTGTTTCCCTCCTTCTCTGTCCCTCCCACTCAGGATGCAAAGAGGATGGAGCGAACATGTGGCAGGCTGGTAACCACTGCATTAGGACTGCCTTCTTGGCCATCTCCCTGGGGCTCACAACCTACCTGCAAGTACTCAATATCCACAGTGGTATTATACTCATAGATGAAAGACTTGAGGCTCAGAGAGGCCAAGTGCCTTGCCTACAGTCACACAGCTGGGAAGTGGTAGTGCCAAGATCTATGCTCAGGGCTTTTGACATCATACCAAACTGTTTTATTTGCCACTTGCTCCAGGGACGCTTTTACTAGAGTGACATATAACTTAAGATAAAATCAAGTCACCTCTGAGATCGAAAGGAATTGCTATTGCTGATTACTTGGGACTGCCCTGGACAAACTGGAAAGTATGGCCATCCTGCCACAGTAGGAGGCTTTGGGAACGTTACTTTCCTTCTCTGCAAAATGGAGATGATGACAATATTTCCCCCCACAAGGATCTCAAAGGGATTAGATGTAAGTAATGCATGGAAGGTGCACAATGCATGCTGGTTATTCCCCCTGCTATTAGAGGTAATAAGCACGATAGCACCAGTCCCTACCTCCTCACTGTCCTTCCAGTCCATTCTTCACTGGCTTAATTGTGCCCTGCTTCAATGAGGGGGCACCTGGCCTGCCGTTAAGCCCCCAAGACCCAGCCCAGTTTCCCCCCAGCCCTTGCCTGTGCCCCCACGACCCTCTCTCTGTGGTCCCTGCCTCCAGTGGGCCAACCCCCTTACCCCTCCCCTGTGTTCTTCCAGCTCTCAGAGACTTTGCAGACTGTTCCCAGCTCTCCATGGGACAAAACACTCCTGACCTACTGGAGTCTCAGGCCTAAAACTGAGGCACTTGGGCAAGTGTTGGAATTCACTGTGCCTCAGTTTTCTCGTCTGTCCAGCAGGGACAAAGATTCCCTCCCGCAGTGGCCTGCTTGAGGATTAAGGGAGCCAGTGGAAGAGGCTCAGCACTCGGAGAATGGGAAAGACCTGGACGATATCACTTGTCTGTCATTCCTGCTCCACGTCTCCAACCATGGCCACTCAGACTATTCACTCCAACCACACCTGCTTTCTCTGCAGTGTGGCGGGTGGGTGCTCCCACTGCCCTCTCTTCTGCCATCCTGTCCTGTAAAACTTAACTCAGGCATCACTTTCTCTAGGAGAACTTCCTGAGCCCCTTCCTCTCCCCTGCACTCTGCATTGGAGACCTGTGTCTGTCCTCAGGAGCTCAGAGTGGACAAGGAGTGGTCAGAGGAAGGCCACAAACCTGAGGCAGGGCTCATAGGTCTGTCTCCTCTCCTTGTGGATGGCACAGGGTCCTGGGCAGAGTTCGTCTCCTTCCTCCCTGCCAGGGGTGGAGTGGGGGTGGGGGTGGGAGGTGGAAGAAGTTCAGCCAAGGCTTCTGAAGCCATCTGAGGTTGTGCCCTCATTTCCCTGTTCAGGAAGCCTCCTAGGTGTTGACAGAGAGGGGAGGACCTAATAACATGACATCTGCCATTATTACCCCATTTTATAGACGGAAAAACTGAAGCACAGAAAGGGTAAGTAGTAGCTGAGGCAGGTCAGGAAAACCTCTCCACACTCCTGGCCTCCACTGTACACGTGGTCTGCTGGGCCCCATGCCCCAGTCTCATTCAAGTCTCTGTCCTGACACCCACAGACCCTGCATCATATTAAAAGGGACATAAGATTGGGAGAAAGGGATATGGGCATCCCACGCTTGTAAAACTGGAAACTTGAAACATCTCTCAGGCATTCAAGGCTTCAGAGATCCGGCTTCCCAGTTCCCCCAAACTCCAGCAGGCAGGGGCTGGAGGGCTCAGGGGCGAAAATTCTCAGGCTCCCGGGAAGCCGGTGGGGGAGGGAGCTGGAGGCGGAGGACCAGAGTCGCCTCTCCCCACCTCCCCGGCCAGCCCGCACATTCCCTGGCTCGCCCAGCCCCGGGCGACGGGCAGGGGCCGGGCCTGGCTTGGCGCCCCCCACCGCGTCCCCTCCAGCTTTGGCCGCGGCTCCGGCGGCGTGGATTGGGCCCGGCCCCGCCCGCGGGCGGGAGGAGGAAGACGGGAGGAGGGAGCGCGCCCACACCCCGCCCCCGCCCCCGGATCCAGCCCGCGGAGCCCGCGGCCAGGGAGGCGCAGACCGGCCCAGCCACTCTCCCGGGCTGCGCGCCTGGTCGCGCTGCCGCCGCTGCCACTGCCGACGGATCTGCCCTCCAGCCCCTCGCTCCCGGGGCCCACCGAGAGAAGGTAACAGCGAGCTGCCCCGCGGGGTTCTTTGAGCCCCGGGTGGGCGACGACGCCGGCCGGCTGGCGGCACGCGGCGCCCGCCGGGCTCTGCACCCTCCTAGGCTCTCGGGAGGTGGGGTGGGGGGAGGGGGCCCTGCCTACAAAAGGCGCTCTGGGTGCCAACAGGAAGGCCTGGAGCGGGGCCGCGGGGAGGCTCGGAGTTTTCGGGATTTTTGTAACGCTCCCCACGGGCGGGCGGGGGGGGGCAGAGAATTGGAGGGGGCTGAGCGGCAGCCGCTTTGCGCGCCGAGGGGCCGAGCCGAGACCGTCTACGCTCCTTCCTGCGGTGGGAGAGGAAGGGCACGCGGTGGGGGTGACGTATGGGAATGTCGGGCCCCTCCGAGGAGGTCGGCGCCGAGAGTGGGAGGTATGGGGGTGGGGGGCGCTGAGGAGATGGGACAGGCACCCTGCCCCCCTCCCCAACCGCCGCATTCCTGGCCCCAGCGCTGATGAAGTCATCCCGTCCGGTTCCTCTCCGGCCAAGGCAACCAGCTGTCCCCTTTCCCCGCGCAAGGACCCTCCACATTCAGTCCTCTCTCTCCCGGAGGGTCCGTTTTATGGCCTAAGCCTTTCCCCGACTGCCGATCCCTGCTGCCGTCTAGATTGTTCTCCCCTTACCTGAACCATGCGACATCCGCGCGAAGCAAACATCCATTTTCCAGACCGGGAAACTGAGGCTCTGAGAGAAGGGACTGACTCAGGGCCCGCGGCGGCACGAAACGCGGGGCTGGGACTGGAACCCAGGGCGGGGAAAGCCCCCGGCCGCGGCCGCTGCGCTTCGGGGGTGTAAGGCTGATTTGGCTCTAACTTTAGGTGGTGGAGCTGGAAGCCCTGGGTCCTCCCCTACAGCCCGTGGTGCGCTCTCCGCCTCGTGCCCTCCGAGTCCGGAAAACCGGGTTCCCCGCAGCGTGACCACTACCCCTTTCTGGTCTTAGTTTCCGCAAAGCGGCTGGACTTCAAGGGGCACGAAAAGTCGGTGCCTAGAGAGTTAACCCCTTATCCCCAGGTTTAGAGCCGGCTTGAGGAAGCCCCGCCCCTGGCGGGAGGAGCGGGTGCCATCCAGCTGGCCTTGGGGGGGGGGGAAGGGGGCAGTGTGCACGCAAGCAGTGGCCTCCGGCAGGAGACATGGGGCCACCCGCGGGAACGGCGGCCTGCCGGTGAGCCCCAGGGTGCGGCCCCCAGACCACCTGAGCCCCCACATAGGCCCCTACTGGCCCATATATTGCGTGGTCGTTGCCCGGTCGCCCAACTTTGTCCTTGAGGTCACTACCACCTTTGAGTGAGCTCCTACCACATGCCCAGGCCCAGACTGTCCACCTGCTGGGTAAATATTAAGACTCCCATTTTAGAGACCCACTTGCTGAGGTCACAGATGCTGTCTGCAGAGCTGACCCTCTCCTGCCTCCCAGACCTGCCCCTCCTATGCTGGGTGTCTGGACATCCATCTTCCCAAAACTCTTGCCCCTTCCCCTCTACTTTCACCCTCTCCCCTGGGGCATTTACTCTTGCTGGTGGTAGAATCCTGGGCAGGGTGCCAGTCACATCACTTGTTGTGTTCTGTGACCTGGGACTTCTCGCTCCCCTTTCTGAGCCTTGTTTTTCATCTATCAAATGTGCGCACTAATGGGGTTCTGAGTGGTATCCCTGAGCGGAGGGGTGGGCAATAGGGGGCATTGCACCTCGACACCTATAGTCCTGCTTCCTCAGTACCAGGTGGGGCTCACCTGGTTGTCAGCAGTACCGGGCAGTCAGCATCAAGTGCCAAGTGACTGCCACCAAGGGTTCTGGTTGTAGAGACCCTCCGGGTGAAGACATCAGTGTGAGGGGGCTGGATTTGAACCCAGGATTGCCGTGCTCCCTAATATGAAGTTTTCAACTGCAGTAATTTCTACCTTTAGAGTGCCCTTGGGCACACCTGGGTTGCTGCTCCCATTCTACACGTGGGAAGGCAAGCTCGAAGTAGCAGTGCCTCAACCCTCAGCCCCGCAACTCCGCAGGGTCTCTACTGCAGCAGCAGAATGCAGAATACAGTGGCGGAGGGCCACTCCTTTTGGAGGTGCTCAGAGGCGTTTGAGAAGCGGGATCATCATAAGATTGGAGAAATTGGTTCCCCAAGTCAAGTGGATTTGGGGTTGTGTGGGGCAGGAACCCCCTTTGCTGGGAGGGGAGGAGCTGTCTCTAAGTTAGGGAGTCAGGGGTGGGGGAGAGGCAGGGCTTGTGGCCACATGACAGATACCATAATCCTGTCACGTGGCATTTCACAAAATGACCACCAAATTTCGCTCGCCAAGAGATTTTTCCTTGATCTCTGGTGAGCAGGAAAAATTGGCCCTGCCATGTGACCTTGGACGAGTCCTTTCCTTCTAGACCTGGGCCCTGCTGTAAAATGGGCCAACCCTCCAGCTTCGTGGGGCTTTTGGAGGAACAGATGACATCACATACTGGCTGGCAAACTGCAGAGCGCTTCATGACTTCAACAAACATTCCACGAGGACCTCTCCGTGCTGGGGGTGCCAGGGGGAGGGATGATTCAGAACCCCCCCCTTCCAAGGAGGGAGGAGTTAGGGTAGGGGGAGGATCAGATGGTGGGAAGGAAAGAGAATGTAGTCAGAAAACAAAGCGAGCTTTGTCCTATAGCCGTCTTTGTTTTTATCTTGTTATTTAACCTATTTTGAAATTCAAATAACATTAGAAGGGCAGTATTGAGATTTTTATGTTTGGAGGTGGCAGCTGAGATTTGAAAAAAAAGGTGGAGGCTCAGCCTTTGTGTTCTTAAGGGTTGTTATAAGATTTTATCAGCTATGGTCCCAGGTCCCGGACTTGCCTAAGGTCACATGAGGACTGGTGACCTGCCCGCCCTCACCATTCTCAGGAGGTGGCAGGGGGTGGTCATTTGTCATGAAGGGTATCACAGAGGTCTCCTGTGATTAAACTGGTGTCGTTTTAGCACTTGCTGCATGCAGAGTCTAAGATGGGTGCTGGGAGGGAAGGAGGCAGGAAAATCCAGGCAGCTGCCCCACCCTGGAGCTAGTTGTCGATCTGGGGAGACAAGACTGGGCCCCGTAAGCCAGTCGAGGGCTACGTGAGTCAGAGGCTCTGAGTTCCAGCCCGGACTAGCCCTCTCGACGTGTCCTTGGGCAAGCTTGGCCCCTCATGAGCCACAGGAGAACCCAGAGGATAGACATAGGTGCCCCTCCAGCCTGGATTTTCTATGATACTAGAAGGAATTTAGAGAAGGGGGGGCAGGTGGGAGTGGGGAATCAGAAGAAGGAGCGAAGGGGCAAGGTATCAGTTGAGCTTTTTCTAAAATTTGTTCTTTGAGCATGAGGCTTCTACCTCAATTTGTCAAACTATGATAAAATCCTTTCCTGCAGGCCTTCTCAGAGCCTTGAGTGTGCTCAGGCCTGCCAAGGCAGCTGGAAAAGGCCATTTTTGACCAGAGGATCTTTTTTTTTCCAGGAAGCACCTTGAAGGTGGAGGGTTTTAAGGAATTTCTGTGCAGATTGTTTACATAGCAGTTGATGATACCTTTGGCCAGGCGCCTCCCCTCCTGTCCTCTTTGGGTAGGAGTGATTTTAACTCAAGAAGGGAAGTGACTTGCTCAATATACCAGCAGGAGGCAGTGCCCCTGGGGCTCAAGGGCGCTGTGGTTTGGGGCCCTGCTTCACCGTTTCCTACTGCGTGGCCTTGGGCAAGTCACATCACACCTCTGTGCCTCAGCTCCTCTCTGATAATAGAGCCTCCCCGGGGCTGTCATGTGCGTTCAGTGAGATGATGCAGGAAAGGTAGTGGCACTTCATAACTGGATTATCCTGTGATTATCCTATTTATGTCTTTCACTGAAGTCTTAACATACGTCCGGAATATACAGCTCGGGGAACGTTTCATGCCCCCTCCCAGTCAGTAGCCACTCAAAGGCAACCACAGTTCTGATTCCTGTCGCCATCAATTTGTTTTGCCTTTTCTTGAACTTCCTATAAATGGAATCAGTGTGTCCTCCTTTGTGTCCGGCTTCCGCTCGGCATCTTGTCAGTGAGCTCTGTCCAGTTCGTCGAGTGTAATCATTGTTCTCTGTGGCTGTTATTACTTGAACTTGGGATTCCCTCCCCACTGGGCCTACCCTCACCTTCCTCTCTGTCCTTCTTCCAGGTCTTGGCCCCTGGGCAGGAGAGGGGCCACCCGTGTTTGAGGCCTGCCCAGTCCTCGGACAGAGCCTCTGTCGTTGCTTCTGCCAGGCTGGGAACCGGGCCCCGGGGAAAGGTGAGCCATGGGCCCCCCGCCACCCCGGCACCTCGAGGCTGCGCCTTAGGAGGGCCAAGGGACAGCATCTGCCTGTCCTTTCCAGCTGAAGACAGGAGCTGAGAAGTGGAGCCCCGAGCCCAGCCCGCCTCCCTCCACAGGCCCCAGGTGGGCATGGCCCAGCAGCCGTGAGCAGCCAGCGCTGATGCCGGGCACCCAGGGGGCCAAGGGAGTCCCGGCCATGAGCCTGGGCAAGCTGTCGCCGGTGGGCTGGGTGTCCAGCTCGCAGGGGAAGAGGCGGCTGACCGCAGACATGATCAGCCCCCCACTCGGGGACTTCCGCCACACCATGCACGTGGGCCGTGGCGGGGACGTCTTCGGCGACACCTCCTTCCTCAGCAACCACGGGGGCAGCTCGAGGGGCACCCACCGCTCGCCCCGCAGCTTCCTGGCCAGGAAGCTGCAGCAGGTGCGCAGGGCAGGGGCGCTGCCCCGGCGGATGGCTTCCCCGCCCGCGCCCTCCCCCGCCCCGCCGGCCGTCTCACCCATCATCAAGAACGCCATCTCCCTGCCCCAGCTCAACCAGGCCACCTACGACAGCCTCGTGGTGGGCAAGCTCAGCTTCGACAGCAGCCCCGCTGGCCCCGTGGATGGCCACACCAGTTACGGTGAGCCTGGGTTTTCTGCCCATTTCCGGTGCGTCAGCCAAGACCCACTTTGGGAGGTTTAGCTGCCCATCAGTTGACTGGTCTCGTCCCACGGTGAGGCCCAAACCCCAGACCATGGATGGGGAGGGGATAAAGATGCAACCAGCGTACTTCCCCAAATACACTGAGACCAAGAAAGGAGCCTGAGGTCTCCCCACCCCAACTTGCTGTGACTTGGACCAGCCCCACCCTCTCTCCCTTTTCCCCCAGAGCAGACTCTTGAATCAGAGTGATAGAGTGGAGCAGCTAAGAGCCCCGCCTCTGGATTCAGATCCTGGTTCCGCCTGATATCCAGCAGCTGAATGACCTTGGTTGGCCGCGAATATCATAGGCCCCTTAGAGTCCTTGCAGAGGTCTAGTGAGACATATATGGAACTGCGTGGCCCACAGCCACCCGCATAGTAGGAGTCTGGGACACGTGAGCTGTTTTTGTTATTTGAACAAAGCTTCCTGTAACTGGACAAATTTGAAAACCACTCACATGGACCAAAGCCAGAGGCCCTTCCTACCCTGAGAAGGAGATGCAGGTGCCACCTGGACTCTCCTGGGAGACGGGACCTGGGAGCTGTCAGCCTAGGCTGCCACCTGCTGGCTGTTCCCTGCTCTGCAGCTTTGCCTTTCCCTCTGGAGACTTCCCCAAATGCTCCCACTCCAGGGGGGCTGCACACAACCCCACTGAAGACTGATCCACAGTAACCCCTTTATGTCTCAGGCCTGGTGGTCCAGGGAGCCAGGGGCTGGAGCAGATGACCTTTGAGGGCATGTGCTCTCTGAGTCTGCAGTTTCTGTGCACTCAGATGCTGGCTGCTGGTTCTGCCCCTGAACTCACAGGCCAGCCCACGTGCTATGGGTTCCCCTGCAGCCATTCGCCTGTGTCATAACCATGGCCAAGTTCATAGTTGGGACTAAAAGTCAGGAGATTTGAGCTCCACCCCATCAGACTCTGTGTCCCTGGGCAAGCCCCTTTTCCTAGTCCCAAGCTGTGTCTCATCTTCCACATCTGCAAAATGGAAACAGGGATCATGTCAGTATTCAGACATAATTGAAGGGAAGATAACACAGGAGAGCACAGGCTCTATTCGTAATGCAAAGATGGGAGAAACTGAGGGGTGTGACTTTCCAGAGGCCACACAGCAAGTCAGGGTTACTTCCAGTTCTTCCCTCCCCACTGCCCAGAGACCCCAGCCCTGACCCTTCTCCACATTTCTCTTGTAGGCTTGGACTCTGGGTTCTGCACCATCTCTCGGCTGCCCCGTCCAGAAAAGCCTCGTGACAAAGACTGTGACGGTTCCTTCCCTTCCGAACCTGCACTTCGCCGCTCTGACTCCCTCCAGTCCTTCCGCCTCGACCTCGACCTTGGGCCCTCCCTCCTCAGTGAGCTGATGGGGGTCATGAGCCTCTCAGAAGTCCCTGCAGCTGAGACCCCGGCCCCTGCAACCAACCCCCCAACCCCCGCCGCAAACCCCCCAGCCCATGGACACTGCCCCAACGGGGTAACCACTGGCTCAGGTCCGGTGGCCGAGGCAAAGGCCAGCCCGGCAGGGGACGGTCACCGTGCACGAATTGACATTGCCTCCGGCAGGTGCTGGGGGGCTGGTCAGGGCAGCTGCCACTACACAGAGGTGGATGCTCGCCAGGAGCTGGTGGAGGGGCTCCCCCAGGCTCAGGGCTCCTGGGAGAGCTTGGACGAAGAGTGGGGAGCAGCCCAGGCAGGTAGCAGGGCCTCGGTTCCCAGTACAGTACAAGCAAACCCCTTCATGTTTGCAGATGCTGAGGAGGAAGATGAGGTCAAGGTGTGAGTGGCCGGGCTGGACCCAGTGGCCAAGGCCTGGGTCCATGGAAAGTTGAGGTGCAGAGTCAGCTCCTCATCTGATGGAAATGGGTCCCGCCAGACGAGGGATGGAGAGAACCTGAGTTGTCCCCAAACCCCTCCACCCCTCTGCAGGACAGACATAGGAAGAAGGACAGAGGGGACCAGGCTTGTTCTGGGACCTGGGTGCTCCCAGTGGGCTCCCCAGGCTAACCCGCCTCCCCCACTGCCACTCAAGGCCCAGGGGCCATTCCCTAGGTCCCATCCCTACCCAGTGCCACCCCCACTGGCTGGAGGGCCCAGCCTCACAGTGCAGCCTTTGTGCTGGGAAAGCTGTCCTCACTGGGTGGGGGGCAGGGGACGTGGCACACAGGGCCATTGTTTCGTTGTCGCCCAAAGGGACCTCCTGCCCCCAGATGGTCCTGAAACTGCCTCCTGCAAGATTCAGCTAATTCCCCAGTGTTCCCACCCCAACAGCCCAGCTGCCCCAGCACTGCAGAGAGGTCAGGTGGGAACTCATGGGAAGAAATCCCACCTTCAGCATCTGGGGCCTGATATAAAGGTTTTGGTTTGTTTTTTTGGTAAAATGCCCTACGAGATACTTGGCCATCAGGAGAATAGTGTCAGTTCCACCTGCTTAAACACCGTCCCCAGCAGAGAGTTTGATCAAAGCCAAGGATCCCCCTTAGGGCCCCCAGTGAGGGCCCAAGGCAAGGCTAATGAGTAACCAGGCTGGAATGTCCCCGCGATAAGAAGTCCAGGTGGGAGCCCTTTATCTGCAGTTCCGGGAACAGTCCCTGGCCCAGGTACCTGGGACCAGTTATCCCATGGGACAGTTGGCACTTTCCCTAGTGAAAACAGCGAGCCAGTAGGCAGGGGCGGTTGGGAGTGCGGGTTCTGCCTTGTCCTGCCCCATTGCCCCCCACTTGGCAGTCCAATGACTTTGTGCCTCAGTTTCCTCTGTATCCTCGTGCCATGAGCATTAAAATGCATGGAAAGCAATAACCACAGATGGTGCCACAGAAAAGCTCCATGATGGTAGATTGTTTTCTTTACTCTCAACCTTAGGGGAAGAAAATGGGGCGAGAGGGGTAGGAACTGCAAATGGACGGGTCAGGGAGCAGAGCCAGGACCCAGGGCTGCTGTTCGCGGCATGGCTCAGGAAGACTTGGGGTAGGGGGTCTGGCTGGGGTCTTTTTTTCTGGCAGGCTGCTTCCTCACTCACTCACGCTTGAAGGAGGAAACACTGAACCCACCCTGCACACTCAGGTTACTCAGCTGGTTATGGTCCAGCCTTCTTGGAAAGGTAAACTGGTGCCCATCTGGCAGTTTCACCTTGAATCCATCACTCTCAAAGGCCATAGTGAGCTGCAGAGAGAAGCAGGGTGTCAACGAGCCTCAGTACCCTGCCATCAGGGATCTCCCCTTGACACCCTTCCCAGGTCCCCTTTCCCTTTGACCTCACCTTGATCTCTGACCCTGGACCAAAACATAGATGATTTTCCCTCTGCTCCTGTCCCCATTTGCCATTCCACGAGTTGCAGACAATGGTGGACTCCTTGAAGCGTGGGTTGAAATGCAGATCTATCTTCTCAGATCCCTGGCCCAGATTAATCACAAAGCTGCCAGAGGTGGGGTTTTGGTGAGGTTTAGGGGCCACCACTGGGAAAAACAGTGGGGGCAAGGAGTCTTGGCTACCCACAGGCTGGATGAGTCACTAAAGATAGGTTGTATTAATCAAGGTCTGTGCACTAAAACAAGGAGGTGACCATCTGGTCAGACTTGGCCCTGGAGTATCACGTTTATTAGGAGCATGGACCAAGGCTGTTGACAGGAGGATAACTAACAGTGACAGTTTTGAGAATTGGGGGTGCCTGTCCTGGAGGTCAGAGTTCTTTGTCTTTTTATATCTGAAACCCATTAAGTTTGGCTAAGGTGGTGAGCTCCCTGTCACTAAAGGTATGTGATCAGGGATCATGAAACCTTGGCAAGATCACTACAGGAGTCTGGGTTAGATATTTGTGATCCCTGAAAGTAAGGGCATTCTGGGGGGTGGAGTGCCTTCATTCAGAGGTCTTGGGCCTAGGGTACCCCACATTTCTATAGCCTTGTGGGACCCAAGGAGAAAAGGATCACTTTTTTCTCGGCTCCGTGAGGCAAAAGCTGGTGAGGATCAATCACAAGAAATGCTGAATGAATTCTCACAGGCAATTCCTGGAGGTGAAGGAATGCCTCTGATCTCGGGTGTGCAGACACGGTCGCTTGGTGCCCCCTGGTGGTCACCCCTGGTTTCGCATGCATGAACAGAGGAGCCTCTGGTGCTATGGGGTCCCAGGAAGATAATGGTGTCATTGGGAGTTTGGAGCTTTCTGGGGAGGCGCCTGATCCACTGAGGGCCAGGCAGAGCTCCAGGAGCTTATCCTGCCCCCTACAGTGCCCATTTGGACCAAGGAATGGAAAACACTGTGTCAGCTTTAATTCTGAGGGTCCCCAAACCCCCAGACTCAGAAGTGAAGGCTTCGTCCTATCATGAGGGGAACCAGGAGGGCGTAGAAACAAGGTTGATGTGGGGGCCCCTCTCGCCTGCTCCCCGCGCCCCTCCTCCAGCTCACCCATCGGCATCATTGGCGACCTTGCCCTTGATCTTCAGGGTCATCCCCAACTTCATGTCCATGTTGGTAATCTCGAAATTCCCCTGGACCAACAGAGAGACATTCCACCTGAGACCCGTTCTGAGCATCGCCCCATCTCACATTGCACCTGCCCAGGTGAGGGTCCCGGGGCCTGGGATGTGCTCAGCTGTGGACGGAAAGTGCCAGAATGCTCCGACCAGGGCTTCCCACAGCCCCCAGCTTGCCCTTTGCTCCCACCCACCCAACCCAGCAGGCTGCTGGGGGGCTTAGTTTACCCATCCATGAAATGGGTAGATTGGTTCCCACCGAGCTCACAGTCCCCAAACAGGTTCAAGAGGTGATGGTGCTGTACCCTTGGCAGAACCCCAGAAAGAGGCACTCGTTTCATTCCTGCACCAGCTTTACTAATAGAAAACAGACTCTAACCAGAGGCTCGTCCGAGATGAAAATTCTAGAAAACACCTAAGTCACGTGTCTGAACATGAGTCCCTCTCCGAAACTTCCTGGTCCTCATCCCTAAAGTGGGCTGATTAGATTTATTTATTCAAAAACAGCTGCTGGGCCCCTCCTATGTGACAGTTTGGAGACGCTGAAGCTGTCAGCTGCCACCTTTAAGCTGCCTGGGGCCGTCTCGAGACCCTGTAAAGCCCCAAGCATAGGGCAGGCCTGGGTTAGGGGCCAATATGGAGGCGGGGTGACCATTCTGGTTACTTGTTATCCGTTTGCTCCTCAGTTTCTGCACCAGTTCACAGGGAGGGTCTCGGAGCTGTGTAGACAAAGCCCCTTTTCGAAGCTAGAGAAAATGCCCATTTTTCAAATCCTTGATTGCAGGCTGAGCCGTGCAATTTAGTTGGGCAGGCACCAAAGATTTAAAATGATTTATGGGAGAGTGTTTTTAAATTCTGGAATTTCTGTACCTTGAAAAGCTGTATTCTCTGAGGGAGCGTAATCAGCGAGTCCCCAAGGACTGCGTGCCAAGGACAGCAGCCCAGGGAGGGTGGTCGACACTGCCCCCCCGCCACACACACACAGCCACCACTTTCTGCAGAGGAGGGACGTGGGCTCCTTCCGCAAGCGTGGGACTGTGAGGTTCCCAGCTCTCCCGGAGGCAATACATTTTAAAAGTTTGGAAAGTGGAGAGTGGGCTGCAATGGCGGCATGTCAGACACGTGCCTTAGAACAGGGTGGCTTGGCCTCCATGTGCTGACATTTGGGACCAGATAGTTCTTAGTTGGGGGGTGGGGGGCTGAGGCTGGCCTGTGCACCGGGAGATGCTTCTCAGCGCCCCCGGCCTCTACCCTCTCAATGCCAATAGCCCTCCCCTCTTTCCCTCTCCCTCCCCTCGCGAGGCCCTGACAACCAAACTTGTCCTGAGATATTGCCAAATGTCCCCTGGGAATAAAGTCTCCCCAGGTTGAAATTTGCTACCTTAGAGAGGGTGGGATTTGGAGGTGGGAGGCCTAAGCCCGCTGGTGTAATCCCCGGGTTACACCACCTTTGGGATGGGGCAGCCTGGGTTAAAATGCTCAGTGAAGCTCTTACTGCCAGTTAAAGGACTTGATCCCTCAGAGGTGAGGTTACCCAGGGAGGGTAATAACAGGATCTCTAGCAGGGGTGGAAATGACCAGAGGGACACAGAGGGCGTGTCTGCCACACAGCAGGTGCATGTGCCTCTAAGGCCAGCTGGCATGGGGAAGACGCCTGATCCCCCTCCCCCGGTGCTTTGCCTCCCCTCCCCCGGTGCTTTGCCTCCCCTCCCCCACCCCCTGCAGAACACTCAGGGTGGGGATGGGAGAGCTGGAGCTAGGGTAGGGAGAAGCACCCCCACTCCCTTTGTGCCTCCTGGGGGTTGCCTGGCTGAACCAGAAGAACCCAAGCCCCCAAATATGGGGGTAGGGCTGCTGCGGGGCAGGGGCACGAGGAAGCCTGGGGTTGGGGGGGTGCATCTGGATAAACAGGATGTCGGGATCCTTTGGAAGGTGCAGGCCTGGGGTCTTCCTTTCCACTCATCAAATGGGAGACTGTGGCCTGGGACAGGGAGGCAAAGCCAGGGTCGGGAAGATGGGGGGAAGTTCACAGGGCTCGGGGGCAGGGAGGTACCTGAGTGTCAGGCAGAGGGGTCTAGTCCCAGCCCTGCCACTGACTGGTTACGTGACCTGGGGCCAGCCCTGCCCCTTTCTGGGTCTCACTCACCTTCAGTAATATAAAGGATTTGGGCTAGATGGTCCCTGGAGAAGGAAGAAGAGTGGAAAGCAAAAGGAGGGGTGGGAAGAGGGGGAAAGGAAAGGTCTCTGGACCGCAAAGTCCCTCCCTGGGGTTGGGGGGAGCACCATCCCATCCGCATATGATCTTTTCAAGTCTAAGCCTCAAAGGGAGGCGTGTATGATACCATTCCACAGATGGGGGAGTCTCTGAAGCTCAGAGAGGGGCAGTGACTTGTCCAAGGCCACACAGTAAGCTCTGGAAGAACCAGGTTTAGAATCAAACAACCAGGAGCCTCAAAAACCATCCACTTAACCCCCTGCAAGCTATAGATTGTCATCTTGGATAATTCAATCCCTCAGCATCAGTTTTTTTTTATTTTCAAAAAGCTCAGTAGACGTTTGTTATTATTATCTTTACCGCTGTTATTATTACTGATGAGAAAGCCGAGGCTAGAGAGGGAAACCGCAGGTGAGTGGCAGGAGGAGTGAAGAACCCGGATGCCGAAGGGCCATAGAAGGAAATTCTTTGCTGTGCAGAGGGGGGCCGGGCGATGATGTCCTCCCCCAGGGCATGACACCCCACCCCGACCCAGGCCAAGGTGGCAATGAATGGAGGGAGGTGGGCACTGGGGTGGGTGTGGGGTCGGCAACCTCACCGGCATGGCAGCGGCTCCTGGTGGCAGCTTCTACGGCTCCTGGAAGGCTGTGCTGATGTCTTACCTTGTGGTCCAGCTTATATCCTCAAATGTTACATATTAACTCAGCCAACGCCATAAATGAGGACTTTGGCCCCTTGGGCCAAGCTACCTCCTGTTCAGAATCTCCCCGAATCCTGAGCAAATAGGAGAAGGAGCCTCTCCCAGCCCCACCACTGCCCAACCCAGAGCATCCTTTCTGGCCTCTCTCCAGCACAGCTTCCTTCTCCCAAGTCCTACGGGGCGGGGGTGGGTGGGTGGGGGAGACTGGGATGGGGGAGCCCCTCAAGGCAAACAGCTGGAGCAACCAGAGGCTCCCCAACTTTGTCCCAACACATGCCCTGCCAGCTTAAAGCCACCCCAGGTTGCTGGGCCTGGTCTCTCTTCGTGATCCTAAAACGTGGCTATGCTTTGAATTTTCTATTTTGTGAGTCATTTCGAGATAGTCTTCTTTTTTGTTTGTTTTCTCCTCCACCCCTTCCTGGCAATGTGGGACAGAAATCCTGGAATGAGCTGAGACTCAGCATCAAGGGATTGAGAAAACACCCAGAATGAGCTGAGACTCAGCTTCAGGGGATTGAGAAAACCTTCTGGACCAAAAGGGGGAAGAGTAAAATGAGACAAAGTGTCAATGGCTGAGAGATTCCAAACAGAGTTGAAAGATTATCCTGGAGGTTATTCTTACGCATTAAGTAGATATCACCTTGTTGTTCAAGATGTGTGGAGAGGCTGGAGGGAACTGCCGGAAAATGTAGAGCTGTGTTCCCTTAGCCATGTTTCTTGATGATTGTATAATGATATAGCTTTCACAATGTGACTGTGTGATTGTGAAAACAAGATGCTCCTTTTATCTACCTTATCAACAGACGAGTAAAACATATGGAATAAAGATGAATAATAGGGGGAACAAATGTTAAAATAAATTTAGAGTGAAATGCTGGTGATCGGTGAGGGGGAGGAGTGGGGGGTATGGTATGTATGAATTTTTTTCTGTTTTCTGTTTATTTCTTTTTCTGAAAAGATGCAAATGTTCCAAGAAATGATCATGATGATGAATATGCAACTATGTGATGATATTGTGAATTACTGATTATGTGTGTAGAACGGAATGATCAAAAGTTACAAATGTTTGCATTTGTTTGATGTTTTTGGTATTTAAAAAAAAATGACTGCCCGGTCCTGCCACGAGGAGGAAACTGCTTGTTTGCTCTGTTGCCCTATTTCCTTCCAGGAGGTTTCTGGTTTTCTATGCATTCTGTATGTGTAACCATCCTCTGTCCGTGCAATTGTTTATCCTGCTTTGTTCCGTGAACATTAGCAGCCACAAATCAATATTTCAAAGTTGTATTTTAATGGCTGTGAAACATTCTGCCCTCTAATGACTAAAGTTATCTGACCAATTTCCTTCTGCTGAATGCGGACATTGATTCTAAATGTGTGCCGTTAAAAGCAGTGCCGCGTTCGATCCCTTTGCACATAATCTTGACAATTTATTTAGGGCAGATTCCCAGGAGGAGAGCTCTTCTAGAGCCCTGGGTTTGGCATCTTTCACTGGAGTTGGTGGTCGCCCCCCAGGGCAGAGTATTGGAAGGAGGCGCCTCCCGCAGGGGCTGGACGTTCCGGGCAGGGCTGGGCAGCTCAGGGCCCAGGGCCACAGGAGGGACTTGATCTAAACTCCTCTCCCAGAGCCCTAGAAGGGAGTGATTTTCTTATTTTATCCCCAACGGAATTAATCCCTTCTCGACCTTTCTCCCAGAGCCAAACAGGTGAAAGCCAAATAAGATAAGGCGTTCTAAAATGTTTCTACACAGAAAGGATCTAATCCACAGAAACTACACTTTTTAAAGGTGGTGTTTCTCTGATTATAGTAGTAATATTATCTCACTATAGGAGTTTTCAGAAAGTGTACAAGGTAAAAAGAACTTTTAGAGGGCAGGCAACCTGGTCCCACTTATGATTTGAGCACTTAATGTGTGAATGTTTTACATCCATGAAAGATTCCAAAAATAAACAAGAATGGGGGTGCAAGGGTGGTTCGGTGGGAGACCTGGGTTCAATTCCCAGCCCATGCACTTCCCCAAAACAAAGACAAACAAGCAAACAAACAAACAAAAATTCAACAAATGGTGCCGCAATAACAGGATATTCACATGGAAAAAGAATGAAATGTGACCCCGCCATACAGTATACAAAAAAATAAAATCCAAATCAACAACAAAAACAAAAAACAAGAATATAAAGGAAAAAAAAACATAAAAATCCCTGATACTTGCCCCTCCAGCTTTGTGGACAGGGGCTGCCTCGGGCAGGGTGTTTTACAGCTTACAAAGCACCTTCTCTAACCCCTCTTTAAACCTCACAACAAACTCTCAAGGGGGCCTTCATGATTCTCTGATTTTTTTCGTGAGGAACTAAGTAGCAGGGCTTGCTCAGTCTACAACCCCTTGCTGGCCAAAGCGCGCAGCTCCATCCCCACTTTGCAAACAGAATATTGCCCCCCAGGAGTGTCCCCTGAGCCCTTTGTATGGTGGGGGGGCTCCGAGGTGGCTCCGAGGATCCCAACCCCTGCTGCTCACGCCCTTGGGTTTCCACACCCTTGTAATCTGCTCCCCGCGATTGGGGCTGGACCTGGTAACTGGCTTCTAATAGATGATTAGTGTGCTGGTTAGAAACAGTTGTGGACCCCAGAAAAGCCGTGTCCTTTACTCTTCATACGATATTGCTGGGTGGTAGCTTTTTATTGTTTCCATGGAGATGTGACCCTCCCAGTTGTAGGTGGGACCTTTGGATTAGTCGGTTTCCATGGAGATGTGCCTCCACCCATTCACGGTAGGGTCACATAGAGGGCCCTTTAAGAGGGAACCTTCTGGAAAAAGCTTCAGACCCAACAGAGCCAGAGACACAAGGTTTTCACAATCACGCAGTCACACTGTAAAAGCTAAATCATAATACATGCATCTTCAAGAATCAAGGCTACTGGAACACAGCTCAACAGTTTCAGTACTTCCCTCCAGCCACTCCAATACACCATAAACTGAAAAGGGATATCTAAATAATGCATAAGAATAACCTCCAGGATAACCTCTTGACTGTTTGACATCTCTCTGCCACTGAAACTTTATTTTGTCTCATTTCTCTCTTCCCCTTTGGTCAAGAAGTTTTTCTCAATCCCATTAAGCCAGGTCCCAGCTCATCCCAGGATTTCTTTCCCACATTGCCAGGGAGATTTACACCCCTGGGAGTCATGTCCCATGGAGGGCAGTGAGTTTACCTGCAGAATTGGCTTAGAGAGAGAAGGCCACATCTCATGAGCTTTTAAAAGTGAAGGTAACCTCTTGTTGGTGCTTTAATTTGGACGTTTTCACAGCCTTAGAAGTGTAAACTGCAACTTAATAAATTCCCCTTTTTAAAAGCCCTTCTGTTTCTGGTCTATTGCATTCTGGCAGCTTTAGCAAACTAAAACAACTAGAATATGCAAAAGTGGAGGGATAGCATTTCCAAGATTAGGCTAAAAAATAGATCTCTCTCTATCTCTTTCCCTCTGCCCTTTCCCTGAAGCAAGCCAACCAAGTTGTGAGTAGCCCTATGGAGAAGCCCTGTGGCAAGGCCCGTGTTGGTCTCCACCCAACAGCACTAAAGGCCTGAGGCCTGCTAGCAGTTGCACGAGTGAACTTGGCCCTGCGATTTCCACTTGAGCTCTGAAACTTTATTTTAGCCAGCAAGAGGCCAAAGGCACCCAGCTAAGCCATGTCTGGATTCCTGACCCACAGGGACTGTGAGATAATGTTTCTTATTTGAAACCACTAAATTCTGGGGCAGCTTGTTACGCAGCAACAGATAGCTAATACACATTGCCAAACAATTCTTATTGAAAGCTTGCTGGGGGAAAAATATTCATGAAAGCCTTCTTCCTACTGAGCTTTATAAAGAACCAGCTCTCGGTTTTGTTTTCTTTCGTTAATATCTACCTTTATCTTTTCATTTTTGTTTTATTTTAACGTTCTTTTTCTAACTTCTTGAGGTGAATGCTTAGGTCATTCTGTTTTCATCTTCTCTGCTTATTTTTTATTTTTATTATATATTTTTTGCAGGGTTTATATATTTTTGCAGGGTTTCTCTGTTTATTAATAAGTGCATTTTAAGGCTTTAAATTTTCCTCTGACTACCACCTTGGCCACTTCACACAGGTTCTGTTCCATATTTCAAATGTTACAATTGAATCAAGGCAGATGATCAGAGAGCTGTTTTCAGCTCTTAGTGTTTAATCGTTTTTACCTGACTTATCAAATAGTGCAAAAAACAAACAAACAAAAAACAGTAAGTGGAATGTGAGACATATATAAATGGAGTTGGCTGAGTGAACTATAAAATATAGCTGGCTTGTCATGCAGCCATCAAAAATCACATTTTCCCAGGCCCCCTGTGACCATGGTCCCATGTCGACAACACAATGCTAAATGAATAAAATGGCTACAGAAGCAGGTTCCCACGACTTTGTAATGGGCCCTATGGAGCTGTCCTCACGAAGTGCACGGGAGGCCACAGAGGAAGAACCTAACACCGTCACCAGTGCGTGCACCCCTGGGGTGCCGAGGAGGACATCGCCCAGCTGGCCCCCAGGTGCCCCTGTTGCAAAAACAAATATGGGTGACTCTATTCCAAGGTGTGGGGTGGAGAGCCTGCATGGAAGTAGGAAACACAGCCAGGCCTTCAGAAGAACGTTGAAGTAGGAGATAAGCTTGGGCATAGAAAACACCTGGAGAACCCTAACTGTGCCCCCAACAGGAAGGTATTGCCCCAGCTGTGCAAGGTGGGGGTGGGGGACAGGGGGCAGAGCCAGTGTGGAGCTTGAGTCATTCCGGAAGGCTTCAGAGAGTCCCAGAGCCCAAGAGCAGGAGGGGCTCTAGAATGCCATTTGGAGAACGGTCCAGACTCAAACCTTGGTCTTACCACTTACTGGCTGTGGGTCTCTGACCAAGCTGCTTAACCTCTCTGAGTTCAGTTTCCTCCTCTGTAAAATGAGAGCAGCAAGTATTGTGAGAAATAAGGGAAATAAAGCCCGGCACTTAGTTAATAGTCAATAGATATTATTTAATGTCCTCATTGGGACAGTGCTCCCACATATGTGAGCCAGGGTGGGGGGACAGCAACCCGCCCCCGCCTGGGGCTGGTAATGAGCTCAGGCAGTGCAGATGTGCTCACTGCACATCTCCCCAAGTCCCACTATGACTCTCAAATGTCCTGAGGCCCTTTTACCTTTGTGGAACCTTTCTACCATATACTTTAATTTTTTTTTTTTTTCTTGGCATGGGCAGGCTCAGGAACTCAAACTCGGTTTCCCACATGGCAGGCAAGAATTTCTACTATATATTTTTAAAATTATACTTTACAACTGCATTGGTGTAGAGATGAATATATCAATATTACATATTAAATTATCCTTTTCAACCTCAAAGTGTCACTTTTTTCCTCTTCCGATTTTGCAAGAACCTGAAACATTTCCACGCACCCTTACTGAGCTGAAAGGAGACACCAGCCCTGGCACTTTGAGTAATCGCCCGCCTGCTGCTGTTGAGGGACTTTGGCCGCGAGGTCTCAGCCATCCCGGGCTGTCTCTTCTCATGTCTTCTCCTCCCAAAGAACAAACAGATCATCAGATTGGTGACACCTGGCCCCGGTACCCTTCCTCCCGCCCACTCCCCACCCCCACCCCTGCTGCCAATAGCCTCCTTTTTTTGAGGTTAAAGAGGGAACCAGCACTATTGGTGGGAATGTCAAATGGTGCAACCACGGTGGAAGGCAGTTTGGCGGTTCCTCAAAAAGCTGAATATAAAATTGCCATACGACCCAGCAATACTATTGCTAGGTATCTACTCAGAGGACATAAGGGCAAAGACACAAACGGACATTTGCACACAAATGTTTATAGCAGCATTATTTACAATTGCAAGGAGATGGAAACAGCCAAAATGTCCATCAACAGACGAATGGCTAAACAAACTATGGTATATACATACGATGGAATATTATGCAGCTTTAAGACAGAATAAACTTATGAAGCATGTAATAACATGGATGGACCTAGAGAACATTATGCTGAGTGAGTCCAGCCAAAAACTAAAGGACGAATACTGTACGGTCCCACTGATGTGAACAGACATTCGAGTATAAACTTGGAATATTTTGTTCGTAACAGAGACCATCAGGAGATAGAAATAGGGTAAGATATTGGGTAATTAGAGCTGAAGGGATACAGACTGTGCAACAGGACTGGATACGAAAACTCAAAAATGGACAGCACAATACTACCTAACTGTAATGTAATTATGTTAAAACACTGAATGAAGCTGCATGTGAGAATGATGGAGGAGGGCTGAGGACATAAATGAAATCAGAAAGAAAGATAGATGTTAAAGATTGAGATGGTATAACCTAGGAATGCCCAGAGTGTATAATAATAGTGAAATGTACAAGGTACAATTTTAAAAATGTTTTTGCATGAGGAAGAACAAAGGAATGTCATTATTGCAGAGTACTGAAAATAATTGGTAATTAATATTTTAAAATGTCACCTTCTGTGTGAGACTAAAGCAAAAAATGTTTATTTGTTACAAAATTTATATTTTGACTAGTGCATTTCCTAATATAACTTATGTGGATAGTTTGACTGAATGCCATAAGTACTTGGAATCTCAGCTAGGACATGAGAGTTTGCTGGTTTGTCCAGAGTGATGCCCCGATGAATCCCAGAGTGATTTGATCAGTGACTGGAAAAGTATCTGCAAAGCCCCCTTCGGGGAGTGGTGAGAATGGGGAGAAACTCAACTTCCCCAAGTTGAATTCTTGATATTCTCACAAGCAGTGTGGACAACCAAAGCTATAGGCAGAGCCTCCACTCCAGTCTTGGGGTTTGTTCATATGAAACTTACCCCCGCAAAGGATAGGTTAAGTCTACTTAAAATTAAGCCTAAGAGTCACCCCCAAGACAACTCTTTTGTTGCTCAGATGTGGCCCCTCTCTCGAGCCAACACAATGAGCAGTCTCACCACCCTACCCCTCTCTACGTGGGACATGATTCCTAGGGGTGTGGACCTTCCTGGCAACATGGGACAGAGATCTTGGAATGAACGGAAACTCAGCATCAAGGGATTGAGAAAAACCCTAGAATGAGCTGAGACTCAGCATCAAGGGATTGAGAAAACCTTCTCGACCAAAAGGAGGAAGAAGGAAATGAGACAAAGTGTCAATGGCTGAGAGATTCCAAACAGAATCGAGAGGTTATCCTGGAGGTTACTCTTATGCATAAAGT
This sequence comes from Tamandua tetradactyla, assembly GCF_023851605.1. Taxonomy (NCBI): domain Eukaryota; kingdom Metazoa; phylum Chordata; class Mammalia; order Pilosa; family Myrmecophagidae; genus Tamandua; species Tamandua tetradactyla. The sequence goes on from NC_135333.1 coordinate 29,890,927, forward strand.
AGATATCATCTTGTTATTCAACATGTTATGGAGAGGCTGGAGGGAACTGCCTGAAAATGTAGAGCTGTGTTCCAGTAGCCATGTTTCTTGAGGATGATTGAATAATGATACAGCGGTCACAATGTGACTGTGTGATTGTGAAAACCTTGTGTTCTTTTTATCTACTTTGTCAACAAAGGAGTAGAACATATGGAATAAAAATAAATAATAGGGGGAACAAATGCTAAAATAAATTTAGTTTAAATGCTAGTGCTCAATGACAGCGAGGGGTAAGGGGTATGGTATGTATAACTTTTTTTTCTCTGTTATCGTTTTATTTCTTTTTCTGTTATCTTTTTATTTCTTTTTCTAAATCGATGCAAATGTTCTAAGAAATGATGAATATGCAACTAAGTGATGATATTGTGAATTACTGATTACGTATGTTGTTTTATTTTCTCTTTATTTTTTAAATTTATAAATAAATTTTTAAAAATACAAAAAAAAAAAAAAGAGGGATCCAAGATTATCAATTAATGACATCCCCCTCCCCTATCCTCTAGTGCTGACACCCCTTCTCAACATGAAAACGTCAGAACGGGCATTGCCCAAGGATCCCTATAGATCAGGAGAAGGATCAAAGGAGAAGGAGGAGGTATAGCAGAGTAAATAGGATTTGGCAGATGAGTATGGCTGCTGAATCTCCATATTAACATTCCTTCTCGTTTCCAGTGTTTGGGAGCAGCTGGAAGGAAAAATCTGAGATGGTAGAATAGAAGCCCATGACAAACTCTGGGATCTGTTCTGTAACTACCTATGGTAGTGTGCTTTGAAAATTTTTTTTTCTTCTTTTTTTTTTTCTCTTTGTATGTACGTCATATTTTACAATAAAAAAAAAGTTAAAGAGAGAAAAGAGGGAGCCAGGGAGACTCTGGGGAATGGCAGGGAAAGTTCGAAGCCTTGGCCTCAGACACGCTAATTCTCAAGTCCGGGCTCTGTCCACTACAGGCTGAGTGTACACGGGCAGTCACCATGAGCCTCAGTTTCTCCACCTATCCAAAGGGGCTGATGGTACCTTCCTCCCAGGGTGATCATGAGAATTAAAATACATAAATATGTATATATATATATATATTCTTAACTTTAAAAAGTTAACCTGTGAATGCTTAGCGGTGCAGAGTTTCTCTTTATGGTGATAGGGAAGTTTTGGTAATGGGTGGTGGCGATGGCAACACAATATGTGGATGTGATTAATGCCACTTGGAAGTGGCCAAAATGGGAAATGTTATATTGGATATATGTTACATTTTTTAAAAAATCCATAGAACTGTCACAAAGAACCCTAATGTAAATTAAGGGCTATAGTTAAGATAGTATAATTCTAATCATATTGGTTCATTGATTGTAACAAATGTACCAAACTAATGCAAAATATTAATAATAGGGAAAATCTGTGTGTGGGGGGCGTATATTAAAACTCTGTACTTTCTGCACGATTTTTCTGCAAATCTACAACTGCTCTAAAAATCGAAGTTTAAAAAAAATTAACCTGTAGAGAATGGCGGGGGTGGGAGGTGTCATATATAGAAGATGCTCAAAAGAGATGTAAATGTCTTCCTTCCTTGGGTGGAGAATTCCTGAATGCGTCAGGGTTTCACCAGTGGAAATGTTTTAGTCTCACGCATAAGTTAAAGTTTTAAAACATTAATTACCATCTATTTTCAGCAACCTGCTGTATTGACATTTCTTTGTTCTTCCTCATGCAAAAGCATTTTTTAATTTGTACATTTAGTCACTATCATTATACACTCTAGGCATTCCCAGATTATACCATCTCAGTCTTTATCATCTATCTTTCTTCCTGTTTTCATTTGTGCCCCCAGGCCTCCTCCCTCTATCATTCTCACTTTCAGCTTCATTCACTGTTCTAACATTATTGTATTACAGTTAGGTAGTATTGTGCTGTCCATTTCTGAATTTTTACAATCAGTCCCGTTGCACAATCTGTATCCCTTCAGCTCCAATTACCCAATATCTTACCTTATTTCTATCTCCTGATGGTCTCTGTTACCAACTAAAATTCTCCAAGTTCATTCACTAATGTCAGTTCATATCAATGAGACCATACAGTATTTGTCCTTTTGTTTCTGTCTAATCTCACTCAGCATAATGTCCTCAAGGTCCATCCATGTTGTTACATGCGCCATGACTTTATTCTGTCTTACAACTGCATAATATTCCATCATATATATACCCATACCCAAACCATATACCCATAGTTTGTTTAGCCACTCATCTGTTGATGGATATTTGGGCTGTTTCCATTTCTTGGCAATCGTAAATAATGCTGCTATAAACATTGGCGTGCAAATGTCTGTTTGTGTCCTTACCCCCGTGTCCTCTGAATAGATACCTAGCAATGGTATTGCCAAATCATATGGCAATTCTATACTTTGCTTCCTGAGGAATCGCCAAACTGCTTTCCACAGTGGTTGTACAACTTGACATTCCCACCAGCAGTGGATTTTTTTAAATAAATACAATTTTTAAAAATTAAAAAAAAAATTCAAGAAAAAAAAAGTGATGGGGTGCCATTTGGAAAAACATGTCTTAAAAGACTCTCTGGGGGTAATAACAGATCTGCCTTTCTGGTCTGCCTCCCCTCTAGAAGGTGTGCTCAGGGGGCAGGGAGAGTGTCTGTCTTGCTCACACTGTATCCCCAGTGCCCAACACAAGGACTGGCACACAGTAGGTACTTGTGTTTGTCAAAGGAATGAATTGGTCTCTGGGCAACAGCCTTGAGTGGTGGACGGAGTAGCCTGCACCTGGGTTTAAATCCCAGCTCAGCCGCATGCTCAGTGAGTGATGTGGCAAATCAGTTCATCTCTCTGGCCTCAGTTTTCTCATCTGTGTGATGGGGAGAATCATGGCCACCTTTCAAGGTGTGCTGGTTTGAATCTGTGGTGGACCCCAGAAAAGCCATGCCCTTTGATCCTCATTCAATATTGGTGGGTGGGAGCATTTTGATTGTTTCTATGAAGATGTGACCCACCCAATTGTGGGTGGTAACTTTTGATTAGATGATTTCCATGGAGGTGTGTCTCCACCCACTGAAGGTGGAGTTGCTTACCGGAATCCTTTAAAAGAGGAAACATTTTGGAGAGAGTCCCTTTTTGGTGGAGCCATGAGAAAGCCAGCAGACACCACCATGTTCGCCATGTGCCCTTCCAGCTGAGAGAGAAACGTTGAACGTCGTTGGCCTTCTTGAACCAAGGTACCTTTCCCCGGATGCCTTAAATTGGACATTTCTATAGACTTGTAATTGGGACATTTTCTCGGCCTTGGAACTGTAAACTAGCATCTCATTAAATTTCCCTTTTTAAAAGTCATTCTGTTTCTGGTATATTGCATTCCAGCAGCTAGCAAACTAGAACACAAGGGGTTTAAATCAAAGAGAACACATGGGATAGGGCTTGAGGGCAATGTCAGGCCCCGGTCCTGCCATATAGACAGGAGATCCGTGTTTGCCTGGCCCTGTCCTCATGTGACGCTCTGGGCAGAGGTGGTTGCAGGTGGCCACAGACCAGCCGTTCTCTAGTAGAGTCGGGAGGGTGCACAAACTGGAGTGTGAAAATGGGGGATCTCAACAGGCAGAAGAGAACGCTCACGACAAAGTTCCCCAGGGGGTGGGATGCAGGCGTGGGGACCCTGATTATCTCAGGGAGTAGAGGAGGTTTGGTCTGGGGAGGAGAAGTTTAAAATGCTGTTGACCCCTTAAATAGGGGCAGGAGGTGGGCAGCCTGGGAAATCCTAAAATGCACACTCTCTTATCCCTCCTGATGCACAAAGCTTTCCCACAGCTGCTCCGGGAGCCTCACAGCAGAAAAAAACACCACAGGGGCTTTAAGTCAGAAGACACCAGGTTCTCACACCCGGTTGGCCACAGACCGCCTATGTGACCCCAGTCAGCAGCGTGAACCCTCCGAGCCTTCTTCATCCTCCTCAGTAAATGGTGATGATAATTCCTACCTCCTAGAGACGTGGTAAGAAAGGTGAACGAACTCACACAAGCCAAGCCCTGACACTCAGTAGGTACTCAGTAAATGTTAGCTCCCCAACCACCTTATAAGGCAGAGCTGTTATTCTCAGGCCCATTTTACAGGTGAGCAAACTGAGTGCAAAGAGGTGAAGTCACTTGCCCAAGGTTGCGGGGGGGGGGGGGGGGCTGATCTTGATTCAGTGGCAGGGGCCTTGCTGGGAGCTGACTCCACCCCATATCGGTGGGAGCAGGTGGGAGCAGGGGGGTGGTACGGCCGGAGACAGCCTGACAGCTCGAGTGACCTGGGGGTAAGTCCCACCTCCAGCCTCTGTGCCTGGGGGAGAAGCTTCTGACGGGATCCTTTGGAATCCAGTGGTGTGTGTGTGTGTGTGTCAGGCCAGGCTTGGCTGCTATCACCCAGCACTCCCTGGAGCCACATGCTGGGGGATCTTGTTTCCAATAATGACTCCCCCCACCGTAAGTGAGAGACAGCTGTACGGGGTGGGGGGTGGTGAGGAATATGTGCCCCGTAGTGGTCTCCTGCTGAAGCAGGAAACATGTACTCAAAGAAAACCAATTTAGAGTGGGGAGGGCAGGGGTTGCACTTGGGGACCATGGAGGAAGTTAGGTAGTAATGAGGTTTTTCCTGTTGTGCTGTCTGAGGACAGGGGAGCTTTAGGTACATGGATAAAGGTAATCCCAGGGGTACCAAGCAGGCGCCCAGAGGCCTTCCTGGCTGAACAGAGGATGTGTTTAGGAAGGGGAGAGCACCATGCACACAGGGCATGCAATACGCGCTCAGTAAATATTGGATGGATGGGTGGATGGGTGTCATGGTCAGGTTCATGTGTCAACTTGGCCAAGTGGTGATACCTGTTTGTCTGGTTGGGCAAGTGCTGGCCTGTCTGTTGCAATGAGGACATTTCATAGAATTAAATCATGATCATGTCAGCTGCATCCACAGCTGATTCCATTTGTAATCAGCCAAGGGGAGTGTCTCCTGCAATGAGCGATGCTTAATCTAATCACCGGAAGCCTTTTAAGGAGGATTCAGAAGAGACAGTTTCTCTTCCTGCATTGGCCAGCGAGCCTCTCCTGTGGTGTTTGTTCAGACCACTCATCAGAGTCGTCGGCTTCACAGCCTGCCCTACGGATTTTGGTCTCTATGTTCCCACGATTACATGAGACACTTGTATTAATTTTATATCTACAGATATTTCCTGCTGATTCTGTTTCTCTAGAAAACCCCAGCTAATGCAATGGGTAAATGGGAGGATGGGTGGATACATATATACATGTAGATGGAAGGATGGATAGGTCAGTGTTATTGCTTGGGTAGGTTAGAGGATAGTTAGTTGGATGGATGGATGGATGGATGGATAGATAGGTGGGTGGGTGGCTGGATGGGTAGGTGGGAGGAGGGACAGGTGAATATGTTGTTGGTTAGGTGGATGGGCGGGTGAGGGTGCTGAATTAACAGCAAGAAGCACCCATGATAGAGTCCAGAAGGGTGGGTCTTTCCAGGGACTCCAATCTAGTGACAAATTGCTCCCTCCTCCCTCCCACCTCCTCCCAGCATATTCTCCAGCTTCTTTGGATCCAGGAAGCTCCTTCTCAGGGTCATACCTACCTACACACACTTCACAGTGGATGGATTTACAGAAGAGACCATAATGCTCTCCGTTCTGCTTCTTATAAGAGGCAAGCGGAACCTTTTCCTTCTCTCTCTTTTGCAATTAAACAAGTAAAGCGAGCAATCTGTGCTCCTTGTGGGGGAGGGAGGTTCCTGGAGAGCTCCTCTTCAGGGAGGGGAGACCTCTGCCAGGGACCTGTTCCTGCTGCCTGGCCTGGGCAGCCCAATCCGGACAACGGAGTCTGACCACCTGCTTCCAGCTGTCAGAGGGGGCAGATCATGTGGGGCGGAAACAGCAACATCTGGATTACAACCTTCAGGCTGGTCTTAACACCCCCACCCCACTCCAGCTCCTGGACACCCAAGGGCAGACAAGCAACCTCAGCGTCTGCACGTGGGGGCAGGAGGTAAACGACCCAAGTGGTGCCCAGCCACAGGAGGCCACAGCCAAACACAGCCTGAGCCACGGGAGGTGCCCCACCCCCAGGGCTGCTCATCCACCTGCCACCCCTGGGGCTGCGCTTGTATACCCAACACCTGGCCCTGGGATCTGCCCGCCTGCCCCCAGTCAGCCCTGGCTCCTTCCAGGACACACTGCAGAGCCGACCTCCCGCTGTTCCAGTGTCGGCAGTCAGAGGTATAGTCTTGGCCCCAGCCCCAGGCCTGCTTTTCTCCCGGGCAGGGGGGTGGGGGGAGCAGCCCTCATTTCAAGGACTGTCTCTTGTTTGAAGGTCCGAGAGAACATAATGGTTTCAAAACTCCTCACCTTTCCGGCCTCCTTGTTCAGATTAGTCGACTGACTCAACAACAGTGTGCAATAAGCTCTTATTGAGCACCTACTGTGTGCAAAGCCCTGGGATTACATTGGTTAATAAAGTCAACATATACACACCCTCCTTGTTAGAGCATGATGACCAGAAGATAACAAAACAAGGGAGCATTTATTTGGTGTTTGCTGTATACCAGGCGCTTTGCCTTTTGCTTCATTTAATCCTCACCCATCCTCTGAGTGTATTATCCTCCACTGAACGCCTGAGGAAATTAAGGTTCAGAGAGGTGAGATGACCTTTCAGGGTCACACAATAGTGGAAGCAAAGCAGGGGGCTCGGGACAAGGCTCCAGACTGGGCAGCCCGGCCAGCGAGGCAAGGGGCTCCCTTGTTTCCACCCCACCTCCCAACCAGGCTTCCAGGGCTTTCCACTGGCTGAAGGCAAGGAGCCTGGATTCATCCCTCTGTCTACATACATGGCTGTGCTTGGCTTCAGGTCCGCCAATTAGTTAGCACTTATGAAGCCCCTGCAGCATACAGACGTGCTGCACCCAGCAGGGGGATGGGAGGGGATAGACTCCGGAGATGCTCTGGTTTTAGTCCCAGGCCTGGGCCAACAGAGACCCCTGGCAGCTGCAGGCTGTCCCAAAGCCCCCTACCCACTCCCATACGAGAATCAGAGAGGAGATGTGGCAGGATTCTAGGTGCTCATGAGGCCATCGGTCCAGGCCTCTTGTCCACTTCCAAGGCCAGCCCTCCCTGTCCTAAAGCCCCTGCCAGTCAAGTTCACCGCTTCAGAGACCCACCACCCAGAGGAGCAGTGGCCCGTCTCCCAACTCCCAGAGGCCTCCAGGAGACCATGGACTGCCCCTCTGCACTGGATGAGACCAGAGCAAAGAACAGTGCCTCGATTCCAGAACTGCTGCCCACTCTGGGGCCTCAGGGGACGGACACCTGCCTCACCTCCTAACTCTGCCTCTTACTGGCAGGCCAGGAGGCCTCTCTGAGCCTCAGTTTCCTCACAGGAGGGTGGCCTTAAAGATGTCCATATCACGGGGCTGCTGTAGGGATACGTAAGAGAAAAGAGGTAATGAGCTTGGCATCTGGAACCTGGCACATTGTAGGTGCTCAACTATTATTATTCTGTGGGTCTTAGCTAATGACTAGCTGGTGTTTTCCATGCAAGGGGTCACTGGGAAGTCCCTTGTCTATACTGTTAGAGTTACAGTGAGGTGCATAGGCTGGGTCTGCCCATAGCTGGAGCTCAGTAGATAATCCTTCTTGCCTCTTCCACATGACAGCCCCACCCCTATCCTTACCTCTGGGCCTCAATCTCTCCAGCTGCAGCAGGAGGTGGTTGGACGAGCTGACCTTCCAGCTCAGTGTCCAGGCATCTCTGGACCTTGGCTCCTCTGCCTGCTGCCTCCCCCTGCCCTCACCACCCACCTCCAGCCCAGCCCGCAGACTCAAGCTGCCCTTCTCCCCCACAGACAGGCCCATTCTCCCCAGTTTTCTCACCCTGGTCCCCAGTCCATCCCATGGGAATTGTTTTTGCCAAGAAGAAAGGAGACTGCCTAGTCAATCCACCAAAGTCCATACATTTCCAGCCAGTGGCTGGCACCCGTTTGGTTTTATAAGTGAGTCTTCCTGGAATTTGTAATACAACTTATTTTCAGTGCTTTTCCTTGGTAAGACCCTTCATGGAGTCTGGGTTTGAGCTCCTCACCCCAGCCTTGTCCACAAGGACTAATAGGGGCTTAGGCAATTGCGGGCAGGGTGATTTAGGTGTTTGGAGAGACAACGCACTTGTCATCTCCCGCAGGCCACTAAGAGAATAATTGAAACTAGGGTGAAAACGACTTCTGAAACAAAACTAAGCTGTGTTAGTTTGCAAGCTGCCAGAATACAATATACCAGAAATGGAATGGCTTTTATAAAGGGAATTTAATAAGTTACAAGTTTACAGTTCTAAGCCTGTGGAAATGTCCAAACTAAGGCATCAAGGGAAAGATACCTTAATTGAAGGAAGGCTGATGCATCTGGAACCCTCTGTCAGCTGGGTCGTAGCTGGCATCTGCTGGTCCCTTGCTCCTGAGCTCTGTTGCTTTCAGTCTCTGTTCCTGTGGGGGTTCCTCATTTTGCTTTTACTGGGCTGGCTTTCATCTCTTGGCTTCCTTTGGCTCTCTCCAGATTTTGGTTTGCTTAACACCTCATGACAACATCTGCTGGTCTCCAAGCATCTCCAGACATCTGTGTCTCTGTTCTCCAAATGTCAGCATCTGTGTCAGCTCTGCTCTGAAGTTTCTGTTGGCCTCTCTCTGTCAGCTCTGAAGTTTCTGTCATTTCTGGCACTCCCTCCAAAAATGTTTCCTCTTTGAAAGGATTCCAGTAAACTAATCAAGACCCACCTGGAATGGATGGAGTCACATCTTCACCTAATCAAATGTTAGAACCATAACTGCGTGTGTCACATCTCTGTGGAGATAATTAAATGAAAAGATTTCAACCTACAGTACTGAATCAAGATTAAAAGAAACAGGTGCTCCCACAACATTGGATGAGTAGTAAAACATGGCTTTTCTGGGGTACATAATACTTTCAAACTGGCACATAAGCCACGCATGCAATTAAAAAGACACTTCACAGAGCTCAGAAGGTGTAAAGCTAGTCTGCTTTGTACTCGAACACCCACAGCTGCCCTGAGGCAAATGTCTTTCTTACATCCCTTCCACAGATAATCCTACATGGCACATGCGCACAGGTGAGAGCCTGTGAGCACGCTGTTCTCTTCTTTGTGTTTGCCTTTTAAAATGATGAATCTTGGAAATTGTTCCGGATCAGTAAAACACTTTGCTCTACCTAAATTTTGGGTTGCATTCCACCTACAGCTGTTTTCAGCAAATCCCCTCCTGATGGGCATTAGATTGTTGCAAATCTGGCTTTTACAAGCAAAGCAGCCTGACGGCCCTTGAACGTCGTCTTTGTCCTTTTTGCCCGTGCGTGGCCATGTTATCCAAGGGTTGTGTCAGCGCTGACCTTTTACATACGCTCTCGCTTTAACCACAGGGCAAATTCTGAAGTAGGTATTATTATGCCCATTTTATAGATGAGTAAACCAAGACTCAGAAAGGTCACATAGTTACCCAAATTTACCCAGGAAGTGGGAGCCTAGGTTTGCCTGTAGGGTTGATGGTTGCCCATTTAGTGCTTCTGTGTGAATTAGAAAAAGACACAACCCCACCTCAGGTTGAGGCGTTTGGCAGATGGAGGTGGGCTGGATTTCAGAGCCTGCTTGACCCCTCGGCTACTGCACAGTGCACACCTGCCTAACCCTTTGCAGTAGTTCTGTTGCGTTTCTGAGTTGTCATCTGAAGGTAAATTATGGGGTCTGGCTCAGGAGATTTGGGAGCGTTGCTGAAAACCGCAGTGCACTCTGAAATCAATATAGTAGCATCAGTGCTTCAAGAAAGAAAGGGTTTCATTTCGTGGCCACCAAGAAAGCAGAGGAGAAAAAAATTATCAAATCTGTCTCCCGGAGTAAAAAATTCTCAAATCTGTCTCCCAGAGTCTAAACAGTTTGGGGTTTTTATGGATTCAAACAAGGGGAGGTAGAGTTGTTGCCATCACAAGTTGCTAAACTAAAATAGCCATCACAATAACAAGTGTAAACAACTGCAGTATCATGTAAAGGGGTGGAACTAAGTTAATGTAACCATTATAATAGCAAGTATAAACACTGCAGTCAGAGGGTCCACCCCCACCCCTCCCCACACCCATTCTTTTTTGTTGATTTCTCAATCTTGGGGGATGTTGGGTCATGACCACTCTGGCCTCTTTAACCTGAAAGGGGTAAAGTTATAAGGGGGTAGAGGAATGAAACCTTTCTGCCTGCAGTTGAAAATATCCGTGAGTTCCTGGTTAACGTCCCTGGAGAGACTGCACCCCTGGGTTTTAGGGTTAGCTGAGGCTTTAAGGGTTGTTTAAGGAACAAAACAGAGGCTTTAAGCCTGAGAAACAAACTTCGTGAGTAAATTAGAAATTGTAGGTTTAGAAAGGAGTAGAAGGATCATGGCTTACAAGTGACTGTAACTACGTCACAGTAGGGAAACAGCTTGTCACAGAGTCCCAGATAGATCCCAGGTGTTAGTTCTATGGAGCCATGTGGCTTGTTTACGGTGTCCAGATGTCCCTAGGGTTTTCAGGGACGATGTTGCTTGGGATGACGTGGCAGTTTGCGGTATCTGGCTGAGACCTGCATAAAGGTAACCTCCAAAATGACATCCTGACTCTATTTGAAATCTCTTAGCCATAGAAACTTTATTGTTTTCTTTTCCCCCTTTTGATTAAGATCTTTCTCCAAAAGCATTGCTGGTCCACATTTGGTATTAACCCCTCAGCGCCAGGGAGGGTCATCCTGGATGTCAGGTCCCATGTAGGGGGGAAAGGTAGTGAGTTTATTTGCAGAGTTTGGCTTAGAAAGAGAGGCGGGGGGAGGGAGAGAGAGGGTCCATATCTGAGAAAAAGGAAGTTTTCTAGGGGTATCTTAGGCATGAAGTATAATTAAGATTAGTCTTGTTATTACAGAAATAAGTTTCATAAATGCAAGCCTCAAGATCGAAGGCTTGGGACACGAGGACAAGGACACAAAAAAGAAATGTGCACACCAATGTTTATAGCAGCATTATTTACAATTGCCAAGAGATGGAAACAGCCCAAATGTCCATCAACAGACAACTGGCTAAACAAGCTGTGGGATATACATACGATGGAATATTATGCAGCTGTAAGACAGAATAAAGTTATGAAGTATGTAATAACATGGATGGACCTTGAGGACATTATGCTAAGTGTGATTAGCCAGAAACAAAAGGACAAATACTGTATGGTCTCACTGATATGAACTGACATTAGTGCATGAACTTGGAGAATTTCAGCTAAGAATAGAGACCATCAGGAGATAGAAATAGGGTAGATATTGGGTAATTGGTGCTGAAGGGATTCAGATTGTGCAACAGGACTGATTGTAAAAATTCAGAAATGGATAACACAATACTATCTAACGTAATACAATAGTGTTAGAACACTGAATGAAGCAGAATGTGAGAATGATAGAGGGAGGAGGGCTGGGGGCACAAATGAAATCAGAAGGAAAGACAGATGATAAAGACTGAGATGGTATAATCTGGGAATGCCTAGAGTGTACAATGATGGTGACTAAATGTACAAATTAAAAAATGTTTTTGCGTGAGGAAGAATAAAGGAATGTCAGTATTGCAGTGTGTTGAAAATAGATGGTCACTCATATTTTAAAACTTCAACTTATGTATAAGACTAAAGCAAAAAAAAATGTTTATTTGGTACAAAATTTATAATTTGACTAGTGCATTTCCTAATATAACTTATGTGGACAGTTTAATTGAACACCATAAGTACACGGAACATTGAGTAGGGCATGAGATTTTGCAGGTTTGTCCAGAGTGATGCCCCGATAAACCCCAGAGTGATTTGAACAGTGAATAAAAAAGTATTTGCAAAGTCCCCTTTGGGGAATGACAAGAAAGGGGGAAATTCAACTTCCCCATGTGGAGAATTTCTGATATTCTCACAAGCAGTGGGAACAATCAAAGCATTAAGCTGAGTCCCCAGTCTTGGGGTTTGTTCATATGAAACTTATACCCACAAAGGACAGGCTAAGTCTACTTAAAATTAGGCCAAAGAATCACCCCCCCAGAGAACCTCTTTTGTTGCTCAGATGTGGCTTCCCTCTCTCAGCCAACACGACAAGAAAACTCACTGCCCTTCCCCCTCCACATGGGACTCCCAGAGGTGTAAACCTTCCTGGCAACATGGGATAGAAATCCTAGAATGAGCCGGGACTCAGCATCAAGGGATTGAGAAAACCTTATAGACCAAATGGGGGAAGAGAGAAATGAGACAAAATGAAGTGTCAATGGCTGAGAGATTTCAAACAGAGTCAAGAGGTAATCCTGGAGGTTATTCTTAGGCATTATATAGATATCACCTTTTTAGTTAAGGTGTATTAGAGAGGCTGGAGGGAAGTGCCTGAAAATGTGGAGCTGTGTTCCAGTAGCCACGTTTCTTGAAGATGATTGTATAATGATATAGCTTTCACAATGTGACTGTGTGATTGTGAAAACCTTGTGTCTGATGCTCCTTTTATCTACCTTTTTGACAGATGAGTAAAACATGTGTATTAAAAATAAATAATAGGTGGGGAAATGTTAAAATAAATTGAGTAGCTCTAGCTCCTTTTCTCCCCCTTTCTCCTCCCCCTCCCTTCACCTTCTCCCCTGTCCCTCTCTCTCCCCTCCCCCTCCCTTTCCCTCTCCCTCTTCTTTCTCTCAGCTCCTAACATTAAAGAGAAAATGCTGCTATCAGTGACTTCCAAGCCTGGGATACTGACTTTTGGCTATAACAAGAACAACAAGAAGCCATATGTGTCATTGATCCAGCAAATGGCCCCACCTAGCCTAAGCAACAGTACCCCCAGCAGCAGCAGTGGCCGCAATGGAAATGACCAGCTGAGCAAAACCAACCTATATATCCGGGGATTGCAGCCCAGCACTACAGACCAGGACCTTGTCAAGCTGTGTCAGCCATACGGCAAGACTGTCTCCACTAAGGCCATACTGGACAAGACCACAAACAAATGCAAAAGCTATGGCTCTGTGGACTTTGACAGTCCTTCAGCAGCACAGAAAGCTGTAGCAGCACTGAAAGCCAGCGGTGTTCAGGCACAGATGGCAAAGCAACAGGAGTAGGACCCCACAAATTTATACATCTCAAACCTCCCACTATCAATGGATGAGCAAGAACTGGAAGGGATACTGAAGCCCTTTGGTCAGGTTATCTCCACCCAAATCCTTCAAGACATCAGTGGGACAAGCAGAGGGGTTGGCTTTGCAAGGATGGAGTCCACAGAGAAGTGTGAAGCCATCATCACCCACTTTAATGGAAAATATATTAAGATACCCCCTGGAGTACCAGCCCCATGTGATCCCTTGCTTTGCAAATTTGCTGATGGTGGGCCAAAGAAACGACAGAACCAAGAAAAATTTGTACAAAATGGACGGTCCTGGCCAAGGAATGAAGATGTGGGTGGTATGACCTTGACCTATGACCCCACCACAGCTCTTCAGAATGGGTTCTACCCAACCCCTTATAACATCACCCCCAACAGGATGCTGTTCAGTCAGCACTGTCCCTGAATCGTCCATATCCTGTGTCTTCATTTCAGAGAGGCTCAGACATCTCCTCTACAAGTACCTAACCCAGCTTGGATGCACCACTAGTCATACCTCATGCAGCCTTCAGGCTCAGTTCTGACACCAGGGGTGGACCATCCTATTTCTCTGTAGCCTGCCTCCATGATGGGACCCCTTACCCAGCAACTGGGCCACCTCTCCCTCAGTAACACGGGCACGTATATGCCACCAGCTGCAGCTCTGCAAGGAGCTTACATTTCCCAGTACACCCCTGTGCCTTCTTCCAATGTTTCAGTTGAGGAGAGCAGCGGCCAGCAGAAGCAAGTGACGGTGGACACTTCCTCAGACCATGGGGTCTATTCTTTCCAGTTCAACAAATAACAGTGGCAAAGCCTGCCTGCTTTGCCTTTTTACAGTTTTTAATTTTGTGAATTTCTTTTTTGAATGAAATTTCATATGGAATTTTGGGGGGACTGGTCAAGGAACAAGGTAGAACATTAAACAGGCTATGTGGAATTGGATTTTCCTCCCTCTGCCCTGCCACATCCTGGAGAAAAGACTAGACTTGGTCTTCAGGAAGTTGAGATATGACCTAGGTTCATTAAAGAGACAAACCCAGTCTTGGGAAGCCACTTTTGAGTCAAATTAGGATGAAGATTAGGTCTCTTTGGCAAGTTCCAGCGGGATGAACTTAATGACTTCTGACTCTTCTCACTGCTGGGGCCGACACCATCTGAGGAAGTACCTTCCCCAGCTATAGGAAATACCTGCTTTTCTGCCTCCTGAAAGTTTTTCTTCTCTGCCTGGGTCCCCTGGCCGGGGACCTCTTCCCTATTTATTGCACATTGCTGTGCTCGGAGCCTTCACAGCTGTGACCCTGTTGAATCCTCTTAGGTTCCTTCCCCACTGTGAAAGAACAGCGGCATCACCTAGAGACTAGTGTTTCTTAGCTGGGACAATTTTGTCCACAAAGAGACATTTGGCAATATCTGGAGACATTTTTGATTGTCATACCTGGGGCAGTGCTACTCGCATCTAGTGGATAGAGACCAGGGATGCTTCTAAATGTCCTGTGCATACTACGGCCCCCCTCCACACACAACAAAGAATTATCTGGTCCAAAAAACGGCAGTAGTGCCAAGGTTGAAAAGCCTTGGTACAAAAGTGTTGTCTCTGCTCCATAGGATCATAAGACTTGGTAGACTTCCCACCCCCACCTTGGACACACAGTGCCTTTTGACACTCATGCAACTAGTTGGGAGAGAGAGAACTGGAGTCCTTGAATTCTCCCCAGGCTTTGATTTTTCATACCTCTTCATACAGCAAAAGCTGACCTTGAAAGGCTTTTGGCTGAGTGTGTACTGCCCCAGGCCCACACATATTCAGAGGGATTGAGGCTGTTCAATGCCTGTGCTGTGCAGGGATGGAAAAGGACAAAGCTCTTCATAACTGTCCAGAGTGACCTGCCCTGTCCTGGTGTGTGAGTTCCTTTCCCAGGGAGCCAGGGTATCAGAAATAATATTCCTTCTTATGGAAGGACAACACGGAGCTAGGATAAAAAAGGATAATAATCCCATCTGATGATTTGCAAGGTCCTTAAAAAGAATTAAAAAAAAATTGAGTAGATTGAAATGCTGGTGATCAATGAAAGGGAGTGGTAAAGGGTATAGAAAAAAATAGGGGAAATAAAGGCTAAAATATATTGGGCAGATGGAAATACTAGTAGTCAATGAGAGGGAGGAGTAAGAGGTATGGTATGTATGAATTTTTTTCTTTTTTCTTTTTATTTCTTTTTCTGAATTGATGCAAATGTTCTAAGAAATGACCATGGTGATGAATATACAACTATGTGATGACATTGTGAGTTATTGATTATATACCAAGAATGGAATGTTCATATGGTAAGAATGTTCGTCTTTGTACATTGTTATGTTTAAAAAAATTTTTTAATAAAAAAAAAAAAGATTGAGGGCTTGGCTTGTTAGCATATTTCCTTATATTAGGCAGGGATCATGTATTCCAGAGTTTATTTTCATAGGTCTCTCTGTTATAAGCCCAAATAGAGGATAATTTGTGTTTTCTGAAAGGAATGGATCATGGATCTTGGAATTCCCCAAGTAAGGATGTTTAAAATTCTTTGTTCTCTTTCTCCAATCCCTCAGGTGACCTTATAAACTTTTTTTTTTTTCATTTTATGCCCAATATATTCTGAAAAGCCTCAGGGTATTTTTTACATTAACCTTTTTGGGAAAACCCGGATCTCATTCATTATTCTAGGTTTCACATCAAATAAACCTTAGTTAAACTGTCCAAATAAACTAACTAGACAGGTTAAATCAGATAGTGTGCACAGAATGTCTACATTTTGGGATAAAATAAATCTTTCTTCCTTGGATCTCACACAGAAACTGAAGTCCTAAAATACAGAACAATATCATCCTTTACTTTGTTTTCTGACTCACCTTTGTCCTAACGCAATTCAATCAGCTCCATTCACATTTGTAATTGAAGTATGATCCTGCTTCAGCTTCTTTAACAGTTGCTGTATGGAATCATCTTTTAGAATTAATGCTGCTCCAGAACTCAAGAGCTCTGAGTTTCTGGTGTCACACAGACACCCAAAGTAACAGGGAGCTACCAGGTCACACCCAAAGACAAAGCACCTCAGAACTTAGAAATAACGACTAAAGACCAGGAACAAATGTGAATGCTGCAAGAGCTTACAATCTAGGTCTCTAATTCCTTCTGAGCATTTTCTAAATGAAACCATTTCCAGAAATAAAAACATTTGACAATTAACTTATATTGGGGTCTTCAGCCATAGACCATAGGAGAAGGTTTTTCCTGTCTCACCTTTACATTTTTACCAGGGTCATGTTAATTAGCAGGTGGAACATAATTTATATACTTGCCTTGCTTCTCTTTTGAAGTTCCTTTTTGTTGAAGAAGTTTTGACCTGCAGCTGATCACATGCATTTTCAGAGAAGTATCTGCAAAAAACAATATAACTAACAAGGAAATCTGGTTGTTTCTATGCCATAAAACATTTTTAAGAATAATTAAACCATGATGAACAACACTATACTTTTGCCTAATATCATGCAGATTAGTGACAGGATATAACATGGACAGTGAGAATATCGTCGTGTCCAGGAATTTTACAAAATCTGTAAATATTTATATGACTAACATTTCACCCATACAAATTCAACCAACAAAAGGCTAGAAAATCCTTTTAAATTTTTATAATAATTCCCATGTGTGGTAGTTAGATTCAGTTGTCAACTTGGCCAGGTGAAGGCACCTAGTTCTGTTGCTGTGGACATGAGCCAATGGTATGTAAACCTCATCGGTTTCTGATTACATCTGCAGTCAGCTAGGAGCATGCCTGCTGCAGTGAATGATGTTTGACTTAATTGGCTGGTGCTTAAATGAGAGAGCTCAACATAGTACAGCCCAAGCAGCTCAGCATACCTCATCTCAGCACTGGCAGCTCAGCCCAGGCATTTGGAGATGCAGAAAGGAATCACCCTGGGGAAAGCTGTTGGAACCCAGAGGCCTGGAGAGAAGGCCAGCAGAGATTACCCTGAACCTTCCCACATAAGAAAGAACCTCAGATGAAAGTTAGCTGCCTTTTCTCTGAAGAACTGATGAAATAAACCTCCTTTTATTAAAACCAATCCATCTCTTGTGTGTTGCATCCCGGCAGCTAGCAAACTAGAACACCATGCAACTCAACATATCAAATCACCCTATTTCTAGCACTTCTTTTTACAGGGTGAAAGAACAAATTCTTTGCAACCATTCAAAATAAAAAAGACATCCTTTAGGGTTTAATTTTGGGGAGGAAAAATGTCAAAAGTTGTCAGTTTGAACATTATGTTATAAACAGGAAAATGGATTACTGTGAAGCAATATTTGGTTCCCTATTACCAATGTGGCAACAAAAAAGTAAAATAGAAGTTAATATGATAGTAAGAAAAAGGCTTGGTTCCTTTGAAAAGGGAAAACATGTCCTGCAAAACAATAAAGGATAAGGTCAGCATAAGCATCAATGAGGATATTATTCTGATATGGCATAGAGTCTTTGTCTCCTAGGTAGACTACTCAAATGGTTAAGAAAAACTTTTTAAAACCTCCTATTAAAAGCAGATCAATAGTTCGGGTCAAGATGGCGGCTTAACAACGTGCGCATTTTAGTTCGTCCTCCAGAACAACTACTAAATAACCAGAAACAGTACAGAACATCTCCTGGGGCCACGTCAGTGAGCAGACACACAGCGTACCCCAGTCTGGACCAGCTGGACCGGCTGTGAGCACCCCCCAGAACCCGTGAGTTCCCAAAGCTACAGTGGCCAGCACCCCTCCCCCACAGGCCGCTTCCCAGAGGGGAAAGGAAAGGACTTTACCAGCAGCAGGGACTGGGCACAATCAAACGCCAATTGTGGAACTAATTAACAAATTCTGACTACTAAAAATAGGCCCCCAGCTTAGGTGAACCTGATCAAAACAGAGGTTGCTTATTTTTGCCCCGGCACCAAGGGGGCAGGACTGACAGAAAAAGGGGGGAAAAAAAAAAGAAGGAAACAGGTTTTTGTGGCTGTGTATCTACAAAGGCTTGACGGCCTCTGGATACAGTGGCAGGACTTTTCAGGCTGCAACTGCCCCAGGCATAGGTACAAGTGAGCTCTTTGTGGGGCTTGTCTGGAGCCTGTGCCTTCCCCAGGGGAGGGGTGAAGCCCAACTCAGGTGGAATCCCTCCCTCAAGGAATTCAGACCCCCAGGGCTTGGTAATTTGAAATCATTAAAACCAGCCTACAACCTCTCCTCTGACTCCACCATGCCCCCAGCAGGGAGAGTCTGCCAAAGTTAAAGGAACCGCATCATCTTATGCTGGTGGGACCTGCGGTCAGACAAGCGCCACACACAGGGCAGGATAAGAAAAACAGAGTCCAGAGACTTCACAGGAAAGTCTTTCAACCTGCTGGGTCTCACCCTCAGGGAAAACCGACACAGGTGACTCTTTCCTCCTGATAGGAGGCCAGTTTGCTCTGGGAAAATCTGGCTGGGGTCTATAATATCTAAGTAGACCCTCCTAAGTGTGGGGGTGGGGCGGAAAGGCACCACACAAGCAGGGCAAGAAACAAGAAAACAAGAACTGAAAAATTCTCCTCTGTTAAACAAAACTTAAGCTAAAGGTCCAGATAAAGCTGAACGGAATGTCAAAGAACAGATAGACAACAAATTCATCCAGCAAGAAAACCCTAGATAAAAGAAGTGAAAGCAATCTCCAGAATAAACTAATTAAGGTAAGTAAATGCCTAGATGCCAGCCAAAAATAACAAATTACACTAGGAAAATTGAAGATATGGCCCAGTCAAAGGAACAAACCAACAATTCAAATGCCATACAGGAGCCGAAACAATTAATTCAGAATGTACGAACAGACATGGAAAAGAACTGAAAAATTCTCCTCTGTTAAACAAAACTTAAGCTAAAGGTCCAGATAAAGCTGAACAGAATGTCAAAGAACAGATAGACAACAAATTCATCCAGCAAGAAAACCCTAGATAAAAGAAGTGAAAGCAATCTCCAGAATAAACTAATTAAGGTAATTAAATGCCTAGATGCCAGCCAAAAATAACAAATCACACTAGGAAAATTGAAGATATGGCCCAGTCAAAGGAACAAACCAACAATTCAAATGCCATACAGGAGCCGAAACAATTAATTCAGAATGTACGAACAGACATGGAAAACCTCATCAAAAACCAAATCAATGAATTGAGGGAGGATATAAAGAAGGCAAGGAAAGAACAAAAAGGAGAAACTGAAAGTCTGAAAAAACAAATCACAGAACTTATGGGAATGAAAGACACAGTAGAAGAGATGAAAAAAACAATGGAAACCTACAATGGTAGATTTCGAGAGACAGAACATAGGATTTCTGAACTGGAGGACGGAACATCTGAAATCCGACAAGAAACAGAAACTATAGGGAAAAAAATGGAAAAATATGAGCAGGGACTCAGGGAATTGAAAGACAATATGAAGTGCATGAATATACATGTTGTGGGTGTCCCAGAAGGAGAAGAGAAGGGAAAAGGAGGAGAAAAACTAATGGAGGAAATTATCACTGAAAATTTCCCAACTCTTATGAAAGACTTAAAATTACAGATCCAAGAAGTGCAGCGTACCCCAAAGAGAATAGATCCAAATAGACATACTCCAAGACATTTACTAATCAGAAAGTCAGAGGTCAAAGAGAAAGAGAGGATCTTGAAAGCAGCAAGAGAAATGCAATCCATCACATACAAGGGAAGCCTAATAAGACTATGTGCAGATCTCTCAGCAGAAACCATGGAGGCGAGAAAA
Source organism: Tamandua tetradactyla (assembly GCF_023851605.1). Taxonomy (NCBI): domain Eukaryota; kingdom Metazoa; phylum Chordata; class Mammalia; order Pilosa; family Myrmecophagidae; genus Tamandua; species Tamandua tetradactyla. Next base: position 29,910,948 of record NC_135333.1, read on the forward strand.
CAGTGGGATAATATATTTAAATTATTAAAAGAGAAAAACTGCCAACCAAGAATTCTATATCCAGCAAAATTGTCCTTCAAAAATGAGGGAGAAATTAAAACATTTTCAGACAAAAAATCACTGAGTGAATTTGTGAGCAAGAGACCAGCTCTGCAAGAAATACTAAAGGGAACACTAGAGACAGATATGAAGACAGAAGAGAGAGGTGTGGAGAAGAGTGCAGAAAGGAAGACTATGAGTAAAGGTAAAAAGAAGGAAAATTAGATATGACATATAAAATCCAGAAGGCAAAATAGTAGAAGAAAGTACTACCCATGCAGTAATAACACTGAATGTTAATGGATTAAACTCTCCAATCAAAAGACATAGTCTGGAAGAATGGATTAAAAAACAGGACCCATCTATATGCTGTCTCTACTCAAAGGACATGAGGCCAAGGACACAAATGGACATTTACACACCAATGTTTATAGCAGCATTATTAACAATTACCAAGAGATAGAAACAGCCAAAATATCCATCAACAGATAGTTGGCTAAACAAACTGTGACATTTACATAAAATGGAATATTATGCAGCTGTAAGACAGAATAAAGTTATGAAATATGTAACAACATGAATGGACCTTAAGGACATTATGCTGAATGTGATTAGCCAGAAACAAAAGGACAAATACTGTATGGTCTCATTGATATGAACTGACATTAGTGAATAAACTTGGAATATTTCCTTGGTAACAGAGACCATCAGGAGATAGAAATAGGGTGAGATATTGGGTAATTGGCGCTGAAGGGATACAGATTGTGCAACAGGACTGAATATAAAAACTCAGAAATGGACAGCACAATATTACCTAATTGTAATACAATTATATTAAAACACTGAATGAAACTGCATATGAGAATGATAGAGGGAGGAGGGCTGGGGCAGAAATGAAATCACAAAGAAAGATAGACGATAAAGATTGAGATGGTGCAATCTAGGAATGCCTAGAGTGCATAATGATAGTGACTAAATGTACAAATTTAAAAAATGTTTTTGCACGAGGAAGAACAAAAGAATGTCATTACTGCAGTGTGTTGAAAATAAATGGTAATTAATATTTTAAAATTTCAACTAATGTGTGAGACTAAAGCAAAAAATGTTTATTTGGTACAAATCTATACTTTGACTAGTGCATCTCCTAATATAACTTATGTAGATAGTTGATTGAACACCTTAAGTACATGGAACTTTGTATAGGACATGAGATTTTGTTGGTTTGTCCAGGTGATGCCCTGATGAATCCCAGAGTGATTTGATCAGTGAGTTGAAAAGTATTTGCAAAGTCCCCTTTGGGGAATGGTGAGAACAGGGAAAACTCAACTTCCCCAAGTTGAATTCTTGATATTCTCACAAGTAGTGTGGACAACCAAAGTTATAGGCTGAACCCCCAGTCTTGGGGTTTGTTCATATGAAACTTAACCTCACAGGGGATAGGTCAAGCCTACTTAAAATTAAGCCTAAGAGTCACCCCCAAGAGAGCCTCTTTTGTTGCTCAGATGTGGCCTCTTTCTCCAGCCAACACAGCAAGCAGACTCACCACCCTCCCCCGTCTATGTGGGACATGACTACCAGGGGTGTGGATCTTCCTGGCAGCGTGGGACAGAAATCCCAGAATGAGCTGAGATTCAGCATCAAGGGATTGAGAAAAACTCTAGAATGAGCTGAGACCCAGCATCAAGGGATTGAGAAAACCTTCTCGACCAAAAGGGGGAAGAGGGAAATGAGACAAAGTGTCAATGGCTGAGAGATTCCAAACAGAGTTGAGAGGTTATCCTGGAGGTTATTCTTATGCATTAAGTAGATATCACCTTGTTATCCAAGATGTAAGGGAGAGGCTGGAGCGAACTGCCTGAAAATGTAGAGCTGTGTTCCAGTAGCCATGTTCCTTGATGATGATTGCATAATGATATAGCTTTCACAATGTGACTGTGTGATTGTGAAAACCTTGTGTCTGATGCTCCTTTTATCTACCGTGTCAACAGATGAGAGGAACATATGGAATAAAAATAAATAATAGGGAGAACAAATGTTAAAATAAATTTAGTTTGGGCCGCGGTGGCTCAGCGGGCAAAGTGCTTGCCTGCTATGCCGGAGGACCTCGGTTCGATTCCCGGCCCCAGCCCATGTAACAAAAACGGAGAAACAGAATACAATAAAACAAGAAAATGTTTAAAAATGTTTCCCTTTCTTCCTTCCTTCCTTCCTTCTATCCTTCCTTCCTTCTCTCTGTCTTTCCTTAAAAAAAAAAAAAAAATAAAAAAAAATAAATTTAGTTTGAAATGCTAGTGATCAATGAAAGGGATCAGTAAGGGATATGGCCTGTACAAATTTTTTTTTCTGTTTGTTATATTTTTCGGTTGTCTTTTTCTGTTTCTGAATTGATGCTAATGTTCTGGGAAATGATCATGATGATGAATATGCAACTATGTGATGATATTGTGAATTATTGAGTGTATATGTTGGGAACGTTTGTGTTTCTTGTAATTTTTTTAATTAAAAAAAATTTTTAATATTAAAATTAAATTAAAAAAAGCAAATCAGGGCCGGCCACGGTGGCTCAGCAGGTAAGAATGCTTGCCTGCCAAGCCCGAGGACCCGGGTTCGTTTCCCAGTGCCTGCCCATGTAAAAATAATTAATTAATTAATTAATTTTAAAAAGCAGATCAAGAATGTGAGGAAATATTATTTTAACAGAGAAAAAAGTAATATCCAGTTTTGCATGAATATACAGTCTGATAGAAAAAGCTCTTTAAAATATGTTATAGGACTTCCCAGAAGATGGCTTATCGTGACCGAGTGAGTTCAGCCCTGCTTGTGGAACGAGGTCGGGGACAGGGAGAAAATGACTGGGGCTGCAGTCCCAGGGTGTGAGTAATCAAACAGGTCTCTAGGAAGTTTGGGGGAGGAGAGAGTTGGGGGAATCTGGATGGGGAAAGCGGGGTGGATCGGGCTGCGGTGTGGGGGAGGTGCGATTGGCGGGAACTGATCTTATCTGTGCTCCAGCCCGCTGCAGCTGCTGATTGGGGAAACTTCCCCAGGCAGGTCTTAGTTGAAAGTGCTCACAGGAAGCCTGGGGGCCGCCTGGACCCTCCACTGTGGAGGACTGGGACTTCGGGCTTGGGAAGTGATCACCCTGCTGAGCGCTGGGAATTGGCAACCCACCGGGTTTTTTTTTGCATGGGCAGGCACCGGGAACTTAACCCAGGTCTCCGGCATGGCAGATGAGAACTCTGCCTGCTAAGCCACTGTGGCCTGTCCTATATATTTTTATTAGTAGTATAATTGCTTTTTCATTTTTATAGATATTTTATATTTTTATTGAGTCTTTATTTTTTATTTTGTATATTATTTTTATTATTCTGTTTTATTTCATTTGGTTTTTTTCTTAAATTTTATCTTCCTTTAGTAGACACTAGTCTGAGTTCACTCCCAATATATCCAGGGGTATATCCTTTTGACTCTGGGGCCTACTACCATTGAAGTATGTTTTGTCGTTCTTGTGGTTGTTTTTTCATATTTTTATTATATTCTTATTTTATTATTATTATCTCTTTTTTTCTTTTTTGGGGGGCCTGCATGGGCTGGGGGTCAAGCCTGGGTCTCCTGCGTAGTGGGTGGCCATTCTACCACTGAAGTACCCATACACCCCAGCCTAGCTTCTAATAGACCCTCAAGCGGAATTGTATTCCCCTACATGAGATCTGGACCTTGATTTGACAGGGAATAACTGACAAACTAAGTGCAAAGGAAACCTTCAACACAAAACCAAGTAAATATAAAACTTTAAATGAATGAAGGAAACTAACTTGAAAATCATCTTAGTAACATAATCAAATGCCCCAAACACAAAAGAAAATCACAAAGCATGTGAAGATCCATGCAAAAATGGACCAGCTAACTGACCAAATCAAAACACCTGAAGGGACACAGAATATGGGACAACTACTCAAGAATATTATAAAAAAATAAAGGATGTCAAGAAGACACTAGAAGGTGGTTTTTAAAAGCAGATTGTCTCACATTGCCATGGTGTCTTGCCTCTGACCTCTTTTCTTGCGAGAGTGCCCTCATGTGCTCACACATGCCTTCTTAACTTTCTATCTGCTTACTCAGAAAAAAAAGGTATGCAATTAGCAGCAGAGCCCCAAAATATATGACACAAATACTGACAGATTTGAAGGGAGATATTAGTGGTTCTACATTAATAGTAGGAGACTTTAGTACACCAATCTCAGTAATGGATAAAACTTCTAATCAGAAGGAAGTACAAAACTTTGATGATGACATCTGCCTCCAACCCATGAAGGCATAGCACCGACCTACTCCTAAAGCTCTATGTGTGCGCACAAATGGCCCTGTGCCCTAGACCAGGGTTACGCCCCTCCAGACCTGTATGCCTGCACAGCTGCATCCTCCCTAGCTGCTGGGTGCCCACGTTCACAGGCACCAGCGTAATATCCCCAACCTGTGCCTATACCTTCCCTGCAGTGAGTCACTGCACCACTGTGCCCCACCCTATACTCTGCACCATGCTGCACATCCAGCCTGCAAAACACAAGGCATCAGACTGCTGAAAAAACAACTCCCAAAGTAAATAAGGTATTTACATATCTAAGATATTTACATGATCTTAGAAGATCACTAAACATATCAGTGCAGACAGATAATAGCCCTGCCTAATGACCAAATTAAAACACCGGAGGAGACACAGACATTAGAAGAACTAATTGAATCTTCATATAACTCTACTTAAGAAAACAAGTGGGATGGCAAATGACATAAAGGAGATCAAGAAGACAGTAGAAGAGCATAAAGAGGAATTTGAAAGAATAAATAGAAAAATAGCAGATACACAGGGATAAAAGACTGTTGACCAAATAAAAAACATACTAGAGGCACTCAATAGCAGATTTGAAGAGACAGAAGAAAGAATAAGCAGTGTAGAGGACAGGATAACTGACTTCAAACACTCAAAACAGCAAATGGCAAAAAGATGGAAAATTTTGAATTGGATGTCAGGGAAATGATGGACAGAACAAAGTGCCACAAATGTAAGAATCTTGGTGTCCCAGAAGGAGAAGAGAGAAGTAAAGGGCTGGGAAGAGTAGTTGAGGATATAATGGGGGGAACTTCCCAATCCTTATAAAGGACATAAATAAACAAGTTGAAGAAGCCAAACAAACTCCAAACAGACTAAATCCAAATAGGCCTTCCTCAAGACACATACTAGCCAGTCTGACAAATGGTGAAGAGAAACAGAAGATTCTGAAAGCAGCAAGAGAAAATCTACTGCATACGAAGAAAACCACATTGAATTGAGTTCAGACTATCCTAGCACCATGGAGGCTAGAAGGCAGTGGTATGATATATTTAAGATCCTGAAAGAGAAGTTACTTCCAGCCAAGAATTATGTTCTCAGCCAAATTGCCCTTTAAAATGAGGGAGAGATTAAAGTTTTCACAGACAAATAAGTCCTGAAAGAATCTGTCAACAAGAGACCGGCCCTACAAGAAATACTAAAGGAAGTTCTGTTGGCTGAAAAAAAAAGACAGGAGAGGGAAGTCTGGAGGAGGGCACAGAACTGAAGAGTACCAGTAAGGGTAACTTAAAGGATAAAAAGAAAAAGAGGGAAAAGAATATATAGATCTGACAAAATAAAAAAGATAAGATGGTGGATTCAAGAAATGCCTTTTCAGTAATAACTTTGAATGTTAATGTACTAAATTTACCAGTTAAAAGATGCAGATTGGCAGAATGGGTTAAGAAATATAATCCAGCTATATGCTGCTTACAAGAGACTCATCTTAGACACAAGGATACCAATAGATTGAAAGTGAAAGGATGGAAAAAGATTTTCCATGCAAGTTGTAACCAAGAGAAAGCAGAAGTAGCTATACTAATATCAAACAAAATAGATTTTAAATATAAAGACATCATTAAGAGACAAAGAAGGGCACTATATACTAATTAAAGGGTCAATTCACCAAGAAGATATAACAATCATAAATGTTTATGCTCCCAATCAAGGAGCTCCAAAGTACATGAGATGGACATTGGCAGAACTGAAGTAAGCAATAGATGTTTCAGCAATAATAGTAGGGGACTTCAATACACCACTCTGCTCTTTAGATAGAACAACCAGTCAGAAGATCAACCAGGAAATAGAGAAGTAACTTGGTAAATGAATTAGACCTAAGAGACATATAGGTCATTGGACCCTAAAACACAAGGATATACATTCTTCTGTAGTGTTCATGGAATGTTCTCCAGGATAGAGCATATGCTGGGGTACAAAACAGGTATTTAAAAATTTAAAATCATTGAAATTATTCAAAGCACTTTCTCTGATCACAATGAGATGAAGCTGAATCTCAATAACTGCCAAAGAATAAGAACATTCACAAATATATGGAGAGTAACTAATACACTTTTAAACAACCAGTGGGTCAAAGAAGAAATTTTTAGAGAAATCAGTAGCAATCTGGAGATGAATGAAAATAAGAATAAAACTTACCAGAACTTATGGAATGTGGCAAAGGCTGTGCTGAGAGGGAAGTTTATTGCCCTAAATGCCTATATTAAAAAACAAGAAAGCAAAAATTGAGGACTCAGCAGCAAACCTGGAGGAACTCGAGAAAGAACAGCAAACTAACCCCAAAGCAAATAGAAGAGAAATAACAAAGATTAAAGCAGAGATAAATGCATGGGAGAAGAAAAGAACAATAGACAGAATCAGTAAAATGAAAAGTTAGTTCTTTGAGAAAATCAATAAAATTGATGGGCAAACACAACAACAAAAAATTTTGATGATACTCCAAACCGACTAGACTTAACAGATATATAGAACCCATCACCCAGCAAAAATGGAATACACATCTCACATGTATGTGTTAAGTGAAATAAGGCAGACACATAGGGACAAATATTGTACAACCTCACGGATATGATAGAATAATTGAATAAACTAAGTTAGAGGCAGAACATAGAATATAAATGTGCCAGTTTGAAACTTGTGTGCCCCAGAAGAGCCATGTTCTTTAATCCTTACTCAGTATTACTGGGTGGGATCTCTTTGATTGATTCCATGGAGATGTGACCCACCCAGTTGTATGTGGGACCTTTTGATTAGGTGATCTCTTTTGATTAGATGTGTCTCCACTCCTTCATGGTGGGGTTACTTACTGGAGCCCTTTAAGAGTGAACCATTTTAGAAAAAGCTTTAAAGTCCACACAGCCAGAGACCTTTGGACATGTGGAAGAAAAACACCCCTGGAGAATACTTTTGAAACTGGAAGCCAGGAGAGAAAGCTAGCAGATGTCGCCATGTGCTTTCCCAGTTGACAGAGGTGTCCAGAAGCCAAAACCCCACCAGGCACCAGCCGCATGCCTTCCCAGCTGACAGGAGGTGTTCCAGATGGCATCAGCCTTTATTGAGTGAAGGTAACTTCTTATTGCCTTAATTTGAACATTTTCACAGCCTTAGAACTGTAAACTTGCAACTTAATAAATTCCCTTTTTAAAAGCTAAAAAAAAAAAAGAAGAAGAAGACACTAGAAGAGCATAAAGAAGAATTCAGAAGATTACATTAAAAATGGCAGAAGTGAAACTGTATTTTGAAAATTTATCTTCCAACAATTCATACTTCTGTTATTAGAAGTAGCCATTTCTACAATTTACCCTGGATTCTTATAGTTAAAATTAATCTTTTGAAGAAAGAAGTTGAGTACAATCCATTTTTAACTTTTGAAGAAAATAAAATTCAAAACATTCTATCCTGTTTCTAAGGTGATGGTGATTGCTGTTAAATTATGGTAAATGTTATTACATCCTATGGAAATTTTGTCTTGTCAAATTAAAACTTTTGTGGTTGCTTTCGATCTTATTGCCATTGAAAAATATATTGAATTCCTTTCTTACATGAAAATATTAAAACCCTTAAAAATACTGATGCCATCACACAAGTAAAGAAAAATATATGGCAGATTTAACAGAAGTGAAAGTTACAATAGACCAAATTAGAAATATACTAGAGACACATGATAGCAGATTCAAAGAAGCAGAAGGAAGAATGAGTGGGCTAGAAGACAGAACAATTGAACCGGAGCATATAAAAAGAAAAAATGACAAGAAAAACAGAAAAAATGCAACTGAATCTTAGGAAAATGATAGGCAACAAGAGGCACACAGATATAAGAATCATTTAATATCCTAGAAGGAGAAGAGAAGAGTAACGGGCTGGGAAAGTTAGTTGAACATATAGTTGAGGAAATGTTCCTAGCCCTTAAAAAAAGACATAAATATATAAATCCAAGAGGCCCAATAAACTCCAAACAGAGTAAATCTGAATAGGCCTACTCCAAGACACATGCTAATCAAACTGTCAAATGTGGAAGAGAAAAAGAAAGTCCTAAAAGCAGCACAAGAAAACTGATCTACTATATTCAAGAGAAAACACATAAGATGGACTTCGGACAACTCAACAGGCACCATGGAGGCAAGAAGGCAGTGATATAATATCTGATCCTGAATGAGAAAGGCTTCCAGACAAGAATTTTGTACCCAGCCAAATCGTCCTTCAAAATTGAGAGAGAGATTAAAGTCTTCAAAGACAGACAAAGATTGAGAGAACTATCAATAAGAGACCTGCCCTACAAGAAATACTAAAGGGAGTCCTATCAGCTGAGAAAAAAAGACAGGAGACGGAGGTTTGGAGGACAGCACATCATTGGAAAGTATGAGTAACAATAATTTAAAGGATAAAAATAGTTAAAAGAATATGTACATCTGACAAATAAAAACTAAAGGATAAAATGGTAGCGTCAAGAACTGCTTTTGCAGTAATTACTTTGAATGTTAATGGAATAAACTCACCAATTAAAAGATACAGACTGGCAGAATGAATTTAAAAAACATGATCCCTCTGTATACTCTTTACAAGAGACACATCTTAGACTCAAGGACAAAATTAGATTGAAAATGAAAGGATGGAAAAGGACATTGTATGTAAACTGTAACCAAGAGAAAGCAGGAGTAACTATACTAACATCAGACAAAATAGATTATAGATGTGAAGACATCATAAGAGACAAAGAAGGACTATGTATTAATAAAAAAAAAAAAAAAAAGGCAATTCACCCAGAGGAAATAACAATCATAAAAGTGTATGCTCCCAATAAAGGAGCTCCAAAGTACTTGAGGCAAACGTTGGAAAAATTGAAGAGAGGTATAGATATTTCAACTGTAATAGTTGGAGACTTCAATACACCACTCTCCACTATAGATAGAACAACCAGATGGAGAATCAACAAGGAAACAGAATCTAAATAATGGAATAAATGAATTAGCCCTAGTAGACATTTTTGATCACTACACCCCAAACACCATGATATACATTCTTCTCTAGCACACATAGACCGTTCCCTAGGATAGACCATATGCTGAAACATGAACAGTCTTTATAAATTTAATAAAATTGAAATTATTGTTAGGTTTTAAACAGTAGCCGACTGAAAAATCAGAGGAACTGAGTCCGAGTTTAAAAAAGTTTATTGTCCCGGGGTGAGGTTCCTGGGTCCGGGTGCTCAGGGTGCCGGCCGGGGAAGTCACCGCCCCCCTACGGACGGCGGGGCTAGATACAGGCTAGCTAGTGGGGGTGCTGACGATGCCTACGGGGCCTCCTGTGGTAAGTTAGGAGTTTCGGGTGCTTTAGGGCCAGGGGCATAATTACGGGCCGTGTGCAGTGGGCATAGCTACGGGCCGTGTGCAGTGGGCATAGCTACAGGCCGTGCGCAGTGGGGGTCGTTTGTCAGGGCAGGTCCTGATTGGCTGAGATTGAACAGCTGTATGCCCAGATGTTCACGGGTTTTAGTTTGGGTGGGGGCCTTCCAGCCAGAGGCTACTGGACCAGGCCTTACAATTATCCAAACACTTTCTCTGATCATAATGGCATAAAGCTGGAAATTAATAATCACCGAAGAACCAGAACTTTCACAAATATTTGGAGATTAAACAACACACGCTTAAATAATCAATCAGTCAAGGAAGAAATGGCTAGAGAAATTCGTAAATATCTGGAGACAAATGATAACGAGAATACAACATATCAAAACTTATGGGATGTGGCAAAGGCAGTGCTGAGAGGGAAATTTATTGCACTAAATGCTAATATTAAAAAAGAAGAATGAACAAACTTGAAGATTTAACTGCTTACCTGGAGAATTTAGATAAAGAACAGAAAACTAACTGCAAAGGAAATAAAGAAATAATAAAGACTAAAGCAGACATAAACAAACTGGAGAACAATAAAACAATAGAAAGAATCAGCAAAATCAAAAGTTGATTCTTTGAGAAAAATCAATAGAATTGATGGATCCTTAGCTAGACTAACAAAGAAAAAAAGACAAAGGATATAAATAAGCAAAATCAGAAAATGAGAGGGGAGTTCTTATCACAGATCATGAAGAAATTTAAAAAATCATAAGAGAATATTATGAACTATATGCCAACAAATTAGACAACTTAGATGAAATGGACAAATTCCTAGAAACACACGAATTACCTATACTGACTCGAGAAGAAATAGAAGATCTCAACGAACCAATTAAAAGAGATTTAATCAGTCGTCAAAAATCTTTCCATAAATAAAAGCCCAGGACCAGACAGCTTCACAGGAGAATTTTATCAAATATTCCAAAGAGAATTAACACCAATTGTGCTCAAACTCTTCAAAACAATTGAGGAAAAAGGAACACTACCTAACTCATTTTACGAAGCTAACATCACTCTAAGACTAAAGTTGGATAAAGAGGCTACGAGAAGGGAAAACCACAAAAGATAGGCTGAGCCTACTTAAAATTAGGCCTAAGAGTCACCCCCAGAGAACCTCTTTCGTTGCTCAGATGAGGCCTATCTCTCTCAGCCAACACGACAAGCAAACTCACTGCCCTCCCCCTCCACGTGGACATGACTCCCAGGGGTGTAAACCTCCCTGGCAACGTGGGACAGAAATCCTACAATAAGTTGGGACTCAGCATCAAGGGATTGCATAAACCTTCTCGACTGAAAAGGGGAAGAGAGAAATGAGACGAAATAAAGTGTCAGTGGTTGAGAGATTCCAAACAGAGTCGAGAGGTTATCCTGGAGGTTATTCCTATGCATAATATAGACATCACCTTTTTAGTTAAGATATAGTGGAGAGGCTGGAGGGAACTGCCTGAAAATGTAGAGCTGTGTTCCAGTAGCCATGTTTCTTGAAGATGATTGTATAATGATATAGCTTTTGCAATGTGACTGTGTGATTGTGAAAACCTTGTGTGTGATGCTCCTTTTATCTACCTTATCAGCAGAGAAGTAAAACATACTGATTAAAAATAAATAATTACAAGGGGAACAAATGTTAAAATAAAGTTAGTAGATTGAAATACTAGTGATCAGTGAAAGGGAGTGGTAAGGGGTGTGGAAAAAAATAGGGGGAACAAAGTTTAAAATATTTGGGTAGATGGAAATACTAGTGGTCAGTGAGAGGGAGGGGTTAAGGGTATGGTATGTGTGAGTTTTTCATTTTATTTCTTTTTCTGGAGTGATGCAAATATTCTAAGAAATGATCATGGTGATGAATATACAACTATGTGATGATATCATGAGCCACTGATTGTACACCATATATGGAATATTTGTATGTTAAGAATGTTCATGTTTGTATGTTGTTTTGGTTTGTCAATAAAAAAATAAAAAAGATCTCGTAATATGAGGTGGCTTCTTAAACTTTACACCTAAAGCACAAGCAACAGAAGAAAAAATAGACAAATGGGAACTCCTTAAGATCAAGAGCATCTGTGAAAAGAACTTTGTTAAAAAGATGAAGAGGCAGCCAATCCAATGGGAGAAAATATTTGGAAACTACATATCAGATAAAGGCTTGATATCCTGTGTACATAAAGAAATTACACAGCTCAAAAACAAAAAGGACAGATGCTGTTATATATATATATAACCTTAGAGATAAGAACGAAACCAAACAGGTTGGGTTTAAAGTAATTCAGAACCACACATACTTTGAGACCAATGGAAGAAAGGTTTATTTGGTCTGGAACTGAAATTTCCTGTAATGCATAATCTAATTCAACCTATCTGTATAGCTCATTTGAACAATTGAAACACGGGGAGCACAGAATAAGAAAGAGGTCGTTTAATCCTGTATAGATTATTGCAATGCCTGGAAACATCCTAGAGTGTATTAATCAGATAATCAAAAAATGGCAAAGTCCCCTGAGGGAGGGGAGAAAGATTGTGGAACTATTAAACCTTACCATCAGGGAACCCCCTGATACTGTGTTGTGTTAGTTAGATTCAGTTGTCAACTTGGCCAGGTGAGCATACCTAGTTTTGTTGCTGAGGACATGAGCCAATGGTATGTGAAACTCATCTGTTGCTAATTACATCTGCAGTCAGCTAGGAGGCATGTCTGCTGCAATGAGTGAAGTTTGACTTAATTGGCTGGTGCTTAAATGAGAGAACACAATGTAGCACAGCCTAGCAGCTGGGCATTCCTCATCTCAGCACTCGCAGCTCAACCCAGGCCTTTGGAGATACAGAAAGAAGTCGGCCCGGGGAAAGTTGTTGGAACCCAGGGGCCTGGAGAGAAGATCAGCAGAGACCATCCTGTGCCTTCCACGTAAGAAAGAACCTCAGTGGAAAGTTAGCTGCACTTCCTCTGAAGAATTAACAAAATAAATCCCCTTTTATTAAAAGCCAATCCGTCTCTGGTGTGTTGCATTCCGGCAGCTAGCAAACTAGAACATGTGTCAAACTTTAGGGACACCCAAATCAATAGGCCATGCCCTCGACCATGAGGCTTACACTTGTGAAGCTTATGTAGGTAGTATAGAAACTTAGACTCCCTATAGGCATGCCTAAGAGTTACTTCTGGAGGGCCTCTGTGGTGCTCAGATGTGGCCTCAGTCTCTCTAAGCCCAACTCTGCAAGTGAAATCTTTGCCCTCCCCCCTACATAGGACATGACATCCAGGGGTGAAAGTTTCCCTGGTAACGTGGGAGATGACTCCCAGGGATGAATCCACGCCTGGCACTGTGGGATCCACAATTACATCCTCACCAGATGGGGGAAAAGAAGTGTAATTAATAAAGTGTCAGTGGCAGAGAGAGTTCAAATAGTCGAGAGACTACTCTGGAGGTTGCTCTTATGCAAGCTTCAGTTAGACCTTGCTACCTATCATAACCTACCAACCCCCAACCAGGACCATTCCAGCCAATCCTAAAGAACACCTACGGCAATTTATAAGATTCCACAAGGGTTCCAGACACTACAGTAACTTGCCAGAAACCTACAACCTCCAGATGGGTCCCTGGTCCAGATGAGTCCTGAAACCTAGCCCAGCCTCTCCAGAACATCAGATAATTCCATCTCCCTACCCCATATCAGTGACAGACCCTTCCAATATAAAAAATTTAGAATTGCCATAGCCCAAACAACTCCAATGAGAGGTATGGAAAGATCAAAGGTGATGGTGGAGTTATACATAGAAGATAGGACTTAAATGAATATGAATGCTGAATCATTAAATTGCAACTCTCTTAGTCTCCAGTATTTTAGAGCTGCTAGAAGTAAAAATCTAAAATTGCGAAATTGCAACCCATGTCAAAGTCTGAAATATGTTCTACAACTAATTGTGGTGCTGTCATTGGAAATTTTTAGCTTTTTTATATATATGTTATTGCCCACAAAAAAAAGAAGGAAAAAATCTATTGTGATTATAAAAAGTATTTAAGCCCTCCAGCCTCCTATATTCCAAAGCAGCTGGAAGGAAAAATATGAGAGGATTGTTTGGTAGCCCATGAGAAAGTCTGGGATCTGTCTTATAACCACTTTTTTAAGAGTGCTTTGAAAACTATTGCTTTTTTATTTCTTTGCTTTGTATATATGTTATACTATACAATAAAAAAAGTTAAAAATAAAAGAACAAATAACCCAATTATAAAATCGGCAGAGAATATGATTAGACATTTTTCTGAAGAGCAAATAGAGATGGCACATGAAGAGATGCTCATTTCCATTAGCTATAAGGGAAACGCAAATTAAGATGACAATGAGATATCACTTCACACTTATAAGAACAGCTGCTATTAAACAAGCAGACAACTACAAATACTGAAGAGGATGTGGAGAAATAGGAATACTTATTCACTGTTGGTGGGAAGGTATAATGGTACAGCTGCTGTGGAAAACAGTTTGGTGATTCCTCAGAAAACTAAATATTGAGTTGCCCTATGACCTGGCAATACCCATACTCGGTATATACCCAGAAGAGCTGAAAGCAGTGACACGAACAGACATTTGCACACCGATGTTCATAGTGGCAATACTCACAGTTGTCAAGAGATGGAAACAGTCCAAGTGCCCATAAACAGACAAGTGGATAAACAAAATGTGGTATATACATATGGTGGAATATTATGCAGCAGTAAGACAAAACGATGTCCTGAAATATATGACAACATGGATGAACCTCAGGACATAGTGCTAACTTAAATGTCAGTCTCAAAAGGACAGATACTGTATGATTTCGCTAGTATGACTCTGGTAAAGGTAATCTCAGAGGTTGTACTGTAGAACACAGCAGACCTAGCGGTACACAAAAGCTAGAGATGGAGGAAAGGCTGCCCAAAGAGGTTGACTCTGAATACAAGGGAACAGACAGAAGTGACGATAACCAATTAGCAGGTTTATAAGTAACACTGCCATATTGAAGGTGAATATGATTGAAAGGGATGTAGAGTGCCAAGTATCCCAGTGATTAAATTTATGATTATACAAGTTCTCACATGAACTATTTCAGTGGTTCAATAGTGGACAAAGAGTCAATAGTAAAGGAGTATGGGGCAAACTAAAATTGCATGCTATGGCCAATATTTAACAGGAAGACAACTAACAAGGGTGGAGGGGACAAGTGATAAGGGAAGGTTTCAATAGTTAGTGACGTTATGTTTGCTGGTTCTTTGTCATTATGGACCAATGAAAATTTTCTAAATTGAAAGTGCTGCTGATTGGACAACCAAATGAAGATACTGTAAGACACGGTTTGTTTTATTTTGGACATTATCCATAATGCTCAATAGATGGAGGGATGATGATCATACATCTATGTGATGATAATAAGAATTACTGATTGCATATGTAGAATGGAATGATTTCTAAATGTTGCGTTAGTTAATTTTTTTTTAATTAATTAAAAAAAAAATAGATGGAGGGAGCCAAAGGGTACAATGACAGAGAAGTACAGTGGTGAACAGTGAGTGATACATTTATATGGTGGTGTTTGGTGCATCTACAAAAAGGAGGGACGTTGAGGGGCACGTGATGAGCTGAATAAACCTTGGGGACAATGGACTGTGCAGAATGGACCAGAAACAAATGAACAAATATGCTAAGGTCTCTTTCAGAAAATATCTATATAAAAAAGGAAAGCCTGGATGGTGGGTCCTTATAGCAGCCACATTTGGTCTGAAGTTGTGGATGTATTTCTTGATTCTGAGACTTTGAGCTATATGTGTGTCAGCTGGCATTTCCTTGGAACTTTTGCGTAACTCTGTGACACCTGGGTCCCAGAAATGGAGAGCTGCCAGCTGAAAATTAACATAGCTATATATAATAGCACTTAAAGTAGTCCAGAATGAGATCAGGCCTCAATTAGAGTTTAAAATAAAGCCAATTTGGCTGGGTCTAAGGTAAATTAGAATGCAGGGTAAAATATGACAGTGGATGTATTCTAGAGCTGCAGCTGCTGTACGAGATCAAAGGCAGAGAGGTTTATTATGTCTAGAACCTAAATTTTCTGTTACACATAGTCTAAATCAGCCTCTTTGGATAGCTCATTTAGACAGCCCGGTCGTCTGGTCCAGAGCAGGAGTGAGGGCTTGTAATTCTCTATTGCTTGCTGTAATGCCAGGCCAGACTATGGTGGGCTTATAATTAAAACGTACAGGTTGAGTTCCTTGAGGATCTAAAGGGGAATAATTATAGAGAGAGAATTCTTAAACTCTCCCATCTGGGAAGCCCCGGGTGCCCTCCCAACCACTGGGGACTCCCAAGAAAATAGGCCAAGCCAAGCCCTAGATTTTGAGGCTTGCTCTTATGAAGCTTATTTCTTGTAGGGGAGAAGCTGAGACTACCCATAACAAGGCCTAAGAGTGGCTTCCAGGAAGCCTCTTTGTTGCTCAGATGTGGTGTCTCTCTCTCTCGAAGCCCAACCCCGCAAGGAAAATCGTTGCTCCCCCATCTACGTGGGACATGACATTCAGGGGTGAAAGTCTCCCTGACAAGGTGGGGCATGGCTCCCAGGGATGAGTCTGGCCCTGGCACCGTGGGATCAACAACACCTTCCTGACCAAAATGGGGAAAAGTGTAATAAAAGAAGGCATCAGTGGCCAAGAGAGATCAAGTGGAGTCAAGACGCTGTCCTGGAGGCTGCTCTTATACAAGTGTCAGTAAGACAGAGCTAACTGCCATGGTCTGCTAAACCCCAACCTACCCACTCCTGCTCTCTCTTAAGAACACCTAGGGCTCCACTGACACTCTATGAAACCTCTGGTCATCTGGCAATTTCTTAACACAAGAAATGCCTGCCCTCTTCCCCCACCCACATTGGAGGTTAAAAAATCTCTTTGTTTTCTTAACATCCTAAAATTATAAACAACCTCAAAAACAGAGTGACTATGCATCTCTGGAAAATATACTACAATTGTCTAATTTGTCCCAAGCCTAATCCAGAAAAACCTTTCCATAGTTCTCAAGGGCATTTTCTTTTACCTCCTGGACCTTTTGAATTTTGGCAATTGTGTTACACTCAATCACCCCCATTTCAAGGCTATGAACGTTTTAGTAATGATTTCTCTAGTGTGGCTACTGCCATGATGGTATTGTAACCAAGAAATCAGGATTTATGAGATGATTTTGATTA
Organism: Tamandua tetradactyla; assembly: GCF_023851605.1. Lineage (NCBI taxonomy): Eukaryota > Metazoa > Chordata > Mammalia > Pilosa > Myrmecophagidae > Tamandua > Tamandua tetradactyla. Next base: position 29,927,968 of record NC_135333.1, read on the forward strand.
CTGAATCATTATATAGGTATTCCTTTATTGCTTTCTGGGATATTGGAGTAGACAGAGGGAAATTCTGGAAATCTCTAAATTGTAATCCAGTTGCCTTGATCTCTGATAATGGTTGTACAGCCCTTATCTTCTGCCCCTGTGACTGTAAAAACCTTGTGACTAATCTTCATTTGTACCCATTTATCCAGTTTTTCAGCTTTAGAGTCTTGTACTCACTAAAGACAGCCCCTGATGTTTGTTAATGAAGGATCTTGGGTCAGCCCGGAACTGACCTACTCCAAATCTAAAGTTACCTCGATAACGGAGACTGGATCTAACCAAAGTGGGCCCGCCTGACATGCGCAGTAGCTTAGCCTTTAACCTACAGGTCCCCTAGACCTCATTCCGCCATTTTCTTACATGCGTCCTATGACCAAGCGTGCAATCAATCTGCGCATGCTCAGTAATCAGATCCCCTCTAATTACGTCCACTGGGGCCACTGTGCTCATTATCCTCAACCCTGCCCACCTTTTCTCTAATAAACCTGTCAGAATTCCTGGAGTTTGGGCAGACAGATTTTGGGCCGCTAAGCCATCTGCTCTCCTCCTAAGAGTCGAGTAATAAACTCTTTCTCTCTTTGAAACTCCAATGTCTCAGGAGTTGGTTATTGAGTGCATCAAGCAAAGAATTCACAGCTTTTATCCAGTACTAGTATTAGGGGGAAAAAAAAGTTTTTTAATTGAGGAATTCCCTCAGAACAAATATGGCCTAGTCCACAGCATTTCCCGTTTCCATCACACCGAATATCCAGGTCCAATAGACAGAATTCTGAACCACGCAGTCCCTCGTTCTAACTGTGGGACTGTTAGAACTGTTCTAACCACACAGTCTACAGTTGCCCACACTGGTTAATTCATATCCAGCCATGGTTTGAGGGGCCCTGGAGAAGGGGATAAGGGAGAAAGAATGAGGCCTCTTCTGTTGAATTTGGTTTTAAGGTTTCCAAATGAGGACAGTGGGATTTAAGACACATAAGGTGGCCCTAGCATTGATCAGAGTTTATATGCCTTCATTTCAATTGTTTTCAGTTATCAGCTCTATTTCACCTAAAGATGGGACCCGGATAATTGGAAAGGTCTTCGCCATGTCCCAGCTGTCCAGGCAGACCTAGCATTACACACGAAAGGCACTTTGCTTTCTTAGAGGGCAAAGAGCGCTGGGGAGGTGGGAGGGATGCCGCTGCCTTCGGGGTAGTTTCTTTCCAATTCCAGATTGTCAACATCAATTTCAAGTACCCTGAACACTGGGGCCTGGAGGATTTTGGAGTGGCTTATTCAACTCGGAGGGATTTTTCTCATTTCCCCCCTCCAAATAGTTTTGTCTATCCAGATTTTGGCATGACCTTCAGCAGCAGGCCTGTAAATTAACTGATAAAAGTCTGAGCATCCAGGCTCATAAGTCTGAGGTAGGCTGTTCCAGCCCAGCACAACCCCAAGACCAAAGAACACACGAGACAGGAGACGACCCAGGAGTTGATTAGGGACTTCCTGACAGAAGGAAGGTCCTCCCAGTGGCACCGGCTGGGAGGTGAGAGTCTGCACTTGCCCAAAGCCCAGGCGACAAGAGAAAGAAGTGAGACATTCCCAGGGGAAGGCTTATAGAGTTTTACAGTCTCGCGAGATTTGGTTATTAGGAGAAAGAAGATTAACATTTTTGACCTTTAATATCTGTCCTGGTCATGTAGGCGGCTGTGTAATTTGTTCTCAAAAATGGAGGCACAGGGGGCGCGAGGGTGGCTCAGTGGTAGAGTTCTCGCCTGCCATGCCGGAGACCCAGGTTCAATTCCGGGCCCATGCACCTCCCGAAAAACAAACAAACAAACGAAAACACCAAACAAACAAAAATTTAACAAATGGTGCTGCAATAACGGGATGCTCACATGGAAAAAGAGTGAAATGTGACCCCACCATAGAGCATACAAAAAAAAAATGGAGGAGGGGCCGGGCAGGACCCTGGGTCCTTCAGTAAGTCAGTGCAGGGCATGGTGAGGCCAGGGGGAGTTCAACAGGCACTAGAGGCTCGGCCTCCTTAGTTTCTGGAATTCTAGGAGCACTAATTATATATATATATATATATAAAGTATATAAATACATTTCTTTAAACTTATATAATTTTAATAGAGCTCTCCTAAGAATTTTTATTCGTTAATTTGGCATTACTATTTGGAGCAGGAAAATATCCATCAAACAGACACAAATAGAAATCAGACACAAAAACACAGAAATACTAAACTCACTAATTTGAAATAATTTTGTACCTTTTCTGAAAATTCCTATTCTCGTACAAAAACATAAAAGATTGACTATGGGATTTTGTCTCATTTCTCTGCCCATTCACAGTATAAATCTAAGTATAGGAGAGTATTTTAAGTTAAAATTCATTTTCAGGCCAGTGTTCCCCAGATTACAATTTATATTGGGGCCAGGCTGCATTTCCAAAAAAGCATGGTCTTTTTCTTTTTCATTGAACTAAATATAGACCGACTATTTAGAATACATTTTAAAGGATTGCAGTCTGCTGTACCATTAACATTTCTCATGATGCTCTAAAACTAACACTTAATTTTACAACATTAACAAATATTATTGTTCTAAACACAGTACTAGTACTTTAGAGAAAGCCAACTAATCCAATAAATCAGAAACAAACCAGAAATGGAATGGTTAGAGCAAGGGTGATTTTCTGGGGTGGGGTGGGGGTACCTCAGGCTGTGACCTGGGTCCCGGGGGCTGTTGCCCTGCCTCTCTCTCCGCAACCAGCTTTTGCTTTGGTGACCGCATCTGGGTCCATGCACTGGACCATTCACTGTTTCTCCCATCTACAATCTCCCCGTGCACCCATGGCTCTAGGACACTGAGAAGGCCAGGGGCACCCCATTGTGATGTCTCCAGATAAAAGAGGGCTGGGTGGCCACACAGCCTCGGTTCAGACACTCACCACCCCGTCAGGGTCCCAGGGCCCTCGGGCAGTGGCTTCCTAGGGACGCCTTGGTCCCTCTCGTCGCCAGAATTTGTCACCAGGTTTGCTGCCCGATGCACACTGAAATCAATATAAAGTATTGAGAGAAAGGGCTTTATTTCATGGCCCCCAAGAGAGGAGAAAAGGGTAAGAAAAATCTCAAATCTGCCTCCTGGAGTCTAGAGGTAAGGTGTTTTGATGGATTCAAACAGAGGGAGGTGGAATTGTTACCATTACAATAACAAGTAACTAAGCTAAAATAGCCATTGTAGGAGCCAAGGGTTAAAACAAGACCTGCAGGATTTGTTGGAAGCAGCTGGCCTCAGGATGGCAGCAGTAAACTGTGGCGATTGTTATGTAGAGCAGTCTGGGAGGAAGAGAATGTTTACCCCAAATGGTTATGTTAAGTATGAAGGAAGAGAGCACTGAAAAATAAGCTCTGTTCTTTCAAGAAACGCATGCGTGCCTTTTGACACCCTGCAGTATTTAGGCAGGATCTGGATAAGAATAAAGTTGTCTGTTGTTTGTTAAAGTTAAGCTTCAGACCCCCTGAACTCGTCTGTCTCTTTTTTTCTTTCTTTCTTTCTCGTCATTCCTTAATATCCTTCGAGCTCCGTTTCAATAGGAAGCAACAAGCCATGACAATTCCAAGTGTCAACAACTATAGGATCACGTGAAGGAGTGGAATTAAGCTAAAGTAATCATTACAATCACCAGTATAAACCCTGTAGTCAGGGGTTCCAGAAGGAAGTGATAAATGTGCACAAAAGTATTTACTTTCATTCATTGCATTCGCTCAGCCAACCTCATCAATTCATTACTGTGTACCGGGCCCAGGGGTACTCTGGGAAAGCAAGTAGACATGCTCCTGGCCTCATCCAGCTTCCAGAGAAAACAGGCGCACAGCCAAGGGCAGCCACAGGGGGAAAATGTTTAGTAAGGAAAGAGCTACAGGCTGTGAGGCAGGTGACACAGTCCTGGGGCCGCACTGCCTGTGTGACCTTGGGCAAGTCACCGCTCCACTCTGGGCCCAATTTAGACTTCAGCCAAACTGCGGGCTGCAAAACAGAACAGAATAGAAAATATCAGTGGGCCTGGCATGCCGTAGGGGTAAGTATTGTTGCCCAAAACTCGATTTACCTTTATCTATGCATCTGCATGTAGATCCCAATCAGGGCTGGACATGCTATGAAGCTAAGGGAACTTAAGCTCCTGGGACCTCCCTTGTCTTAGGAGGAGCCCTAGCAATGAGTCCCACAGCTACAGGTTGCACAATTTGCATAAATAAGAGATTTAAATCACAATCTCTTAAGGCTCTGTCTTTCTCTCTGTCACACCTTCCTTGCGTAGGGTGATACTGGAGTGGCCGCAAGCACCGCAAGCATTTTTCACGTTCCACTAATAGGAATTTGAGTAGGACATACATTTAGTCGTTTATAGCTGTAAGGTTTAGTCCCTTCCATGGAACGCTGATTGCTGACCGCGCTAGCATAGGAATGGCTTCCAGGAATAGTCCATTCTGCTGAGTCACCTCGTATCCTGTCATGAAGGTGCAGGGACAAGGAGAGCATCTGACACAACCATTACACATGTCTGAGGCCCCCGACATGGGAGGAATGTGCGCAGGTAGGGGAAACAAGGTCTGTATCGAATGGAGCCAGAAGCTAGTCTGTGGAAAATTCTTCCAAACATCAGATGTGTAAAATTAGAAGTGGAGGATTTAGTTTCCATTGACGCCTAGTCACAGCAGAGCTCTGAGCCTGCTGAAAAAAGCCAGTAATGCAGCAGCTAATTCAATTAGAAATGCACCATGCACTGTTTTCTTTTCTTTCCTTTTTCTTTTTCTTTCCTTCCTTCCTTCCTTCCTTCCTTCCTTCCTTCCTTCCTTCCTTCCTTCCTTCCTTCCCTCCCTCCCTCCCTCCCTCCCTCCCTCCTTCCTTCCTTCCTTCCTTCCCTCCTTCCTTCCCTCCTTCCTAAGGAGGATAGAATAGGACAACTGTAAGTCCCTGCTTTCCTATTCAGCTCTGAAACTGTTAACAGACAACTCCAAGTCCCTGGTTTCTTACCGAGCTCCAAAGGAACTAGCACAGAGCTGCAAACTTCCCGAGACAAAAATTTCCCTAAAGCTCCCAAATCTCCCCAAACCACAAAAACTTGTAAAATTCTGGGCCCAAAGCAAACTCTGAGTTAATGATAGGAAGCACAGGGTCATGAAGATTGCTAACTATTTGCCCAAAGACAAATTTTAGGTATATGACAACAAACCGTGAACTCTGCTATCTCCTCCTAGAACTAAGACCGAGGCAACACCTAGTATTGAGAGGTTACTGTGGACACCTACTACCTACAAAACTTTCCTATAAAACAAGTCTGTCCACTCCACTCAGTGCGTGTCTCTCCCTTGGGCACATCTGCATAAGCCTTTCTAACATGCACACTCCCTTTTTAATAAACCTGTCTTTTTAATAAACTTTACTACTTATTCCTACCACCCTCTCGTCTCTAAATTCTTCTAGTTTCGAGACTATCAAAGCTAGATCGTGGCTCAGCTGGCACCATTGCCAGCAGGACACCGGTTACACTTCCTTCCTTCCTTCCTTCCTCCCTCCCTCCTTCCATTTCTCCTTCCCTCCTTTTTGAATTATGTAAAATAAATTTAATCAGATTGTCTCTGTTGCAGGGCAGGAACCTGTAGCAGTACTGCAAATGGCAAGTACATCTGTGTCATGACACATGGGATTTTGTTTAGCATATGACACATTTTGTTCTGACAAAATCTGGCTGCTATTGATGAAACAATATGCAAAGTTTGAGCTCCTCAAATTTGAAAATCTTAAAAATTTAGTATTTATATGACACTGCCAATAACAGATTGTAAAGCTGAGAGAAGCTTTTCTAAACTATCAGTAAAGAAAATTTTCTACGATCAACCAGTGCTCCAACCCAGCCCTTGCAGGGCTTGGGTCGGGGCAGCCCAAAGAATACACCTGACACAGAGTCAGACATGAATTTTAATTAGGACTTAGGAACGGGAGAGGATTCTTCCGGATAGTTGCCAGTCTGGAAATGAAAGTCAGCACTCTGCAAAGGGTGGGGAGTGCAGGAGCCAAGCTTATAAGGGTTCAGGACAAAGAACTTTCATAGAGTGTGACAGCAGAATTTCAGCAGGGTCCCCTGACACCAGGGATTGGAGGTTTGTTACCAGCAGTGATCAGGGGAGCTGAGTCTCAATGCCTTGTTTACGATGCCATTTGTGCATTCTTACCCCCCTGGAGAGGTCTGATGACCTTCAACATCTGTCCCTATCATGTAGGCAGCCACATGCAATGGCCTGGCTCTCAATATGGAGGGAAATCCTGGGCCCTGGAGCCCCAAAACCAGGCTAAAGAGCTAGCTATTCTTTGTCTTTATAGAGAATATAATGAAAGTATTGTTTTAGGGAGAGCTTGCAGCCAAAATCTGTAGAAAAGAGAAATTACAGAGATGCGTCAATTAGTTAAATGCAAATGCCTTATTTTTTCTGATTGTGGTATTTATCACACAATTTTTAAAATTTCATTTTATGAGGATTATTTTCTCACTCTTAAAACTTTTGTACCTAGTTTCGCACAAATAATTTTATATTCTTTTTATTTAGAGGTCTCCTAATTTTTTACAAATTTCAGGCTCCACAAAAAAGTTTACCCCCTCCTAATATAAAAGGCATTTCTTACATCATGTAGCTGTCAAAAAGATTGAAAAGCTCTGGAAACTATCTTAAAGACTTCTTTCAGCTCCAGAATTCTCTAACTCTGTGGGAAACCGGCCCTGCTTCCCTACCCCACCCCACCCCAATCAGCTCTGAATTTGACAAAGAAGAGGAAGTCATTTCTTGGACCATATCCAAGTATTTTCTGCCATCCCTGGCAGCAGGAAAAGTCCTTCTTCCATGTGGGGGTAGGGGAAGGATCAAAGGCTGCCAAAACAGAGAATAGAACGGAGGACCTCTCCCAATTTAACAATAGTAGACTCCACATGGAACTTTATTTAGTATTTCTTTATTGAAGTATTTTACTTATGTTATCTCTAATCCTCTCAGCAACAGAGGCTCAGAGAGGGGAAGAGACTTGCCCAAGGCCACACAGTTCTGCTTTCTCCTACACCTCTTCCCTCAGGTCACCTCAAATTGTCCAAGTTTCTAAGATCGATCTTACCTTCCCACATAGTGTCCCCAACTCCTTGTTCTTCAGCTCCCTGCTCAAAGGGCATTTCCCTCTCTCTCACTTCTCACTTTACCCCCGGTTTAATTGGCCTTGCCCTCCCCTGCAGTACTTTGGGTAAATGAGCACAGGACTTGTTAACAAGCGCTGCTACTATCACTTTCCAAAATTATATTGTCTGTGTGTTTATTAGTTGACTAGAATGCAAGCTCCAGGAGAAGGTCACATTCCTGTTTTGTTCACCGTTGAGCCCCCCAGCTCCTGGCGCAGGTCTTGGCACAAGGTGGGCTCTCAGTAATTGCTTTCTGCATAAACACTACCTACAAGTTCCGCTGTAAACCCCAAGTCCTAGAGAGCGAAAAATGAATGGGCCTATATCCATCAGCCAATTAGCAGGGGCGATATTTGCATATTGCCTTCCTATTGGTGAAACCTGGGTTCTCTAGTTTCCTTTCTGCCTAGGATGAGGGTCTGGGAGTGGGGTGCTCAGACCGCTCCACTCTCCAGCCACTTCTTCTGCCCCCACTCGGCTTAGAACATGGTTTGCTCACCTGCAAATCTGACCCCTCTTGCACACCTGAGCACCCAGGAGGCTGGCGTTATGGAGCCGGGAACCAGGGTCTCCCTGCGCTACAGAGGTTGTCCAAACCCGGAGTCCGACGTTCCGGGGAAGCCTGCCATGTCCTAGGCGGATCCCTCTCGGATCTAAGGCCCTTGGGGAGCTGGAGCAGGCAGACGCAGTGGGCTGGGGAGCAGGGGCGGACTGAGCGCAGGTTAAGGCCAGCTTGGCTGCGGCGCATTCCTCTGCCACCCGCCCAGAGGGGTCTGATCCTACCTGAACCCCCACCCCGGGCCTGCGTTCTTAACTAGCTGGTCAGGGAAGGCTGGCACACTTGGTCCTTCAGAGAAAATTGATAGAAAATCAAGCAGAATTTGGTCCCGGATGGAGAATTTCTTGTTTAACCTCGCTGGGTCTCATTTTACTTCTCTGTAAAATGCGGAGACTAATACCTACCTCAAAGGACTGGTATGAGACTTGGAGATGTATATGCAAAAGTCTTGGCACAAACATTAAGGAAACCTAAACCAATCAGCCAAGCCCCTGATCTTGAGGCTTGCTCTTGTGAAGCTTATGTATGTAGTGGAGAAGCTTAGCCTACCTATAGGCATGCCTAAGAGTTACTTCTGGAGGACCTCTTTTGTTGCTCAGATGTGACCTTTGTCTAAACTTCAAGTGAAATCATTGCCCTCCCCTCCATGTGGGACATAACATCCAGGGGTGAAAGTCTCCCTGGTGGCGTGGGAGATTACTCCCAGGGAGGAGTAATCCTGGCACTTTGAGATCAACAATGCCATCCTGACCAAAAAGGGGAAAAGAAGTATAACAAATAAGATATCAGTGGCGGAGAGAGTTCAAATAGAGTCGAGAGGCTACTCTGGAGGTCACTCTTATGTGAGCTTCAGTTAGACATTGCTGCCTATCATAGCTTGCCAAACCCCAACCAAAACCATTCTTAACAATCCTAAAAAACACTTAAGGCATTATATAAGATTCTACAAAAGGTTCCATGCACTAGGGTAACTTTCCAGAAACCTACAACCTCCAGATGGATTCCTGGACCAGAAAAATCCTGGAATGCAGAGGGGCCAGCCTCTCCAGAACATCAGCTAGTTCCATCCCCCATCCCATATTAGCGACAGCCCCTTCCAATATGAAAAAGCTAGAAGGGGCATGGCCCAAATACCCCTGAAGAGTGGGAGAAAGCTCAAAGGTGATGGTGGAATTATACAGAGAAGGTAGGGTTTAGCAAATGAGTATGACTGCTGAATCATTATACTGATATTTCTTTTAATCTCCAGTAGCTTAGAGCAGCTAGAAGTAAAAACCTACAATTGTGGAATTGTAACTCATATCAAATTCTGAAATCTGTTCTACACCTAATTGTTGCGATGTACTGTGAAAGTTATTGCTTTTTCGTATATATGTTATTTTTCACAAAAAGTCAATTGTGATGACAAATGCACAGCTATATAATGATATTGTGAACCATTGATTGTACACTGGATGATTACATAGTATGTGAATATATAATGCATATCAATTGAAAAAAAAAGTCTTGGCACATAGTAGATGAATCACTAAATGGCACAAGTTATTTTTATCACAGAATCAGAGCAAAGGCAGAGAAACAAACTGTCCTGACGGAGACACCCCAAACACCCTTGTGCTGGTTTGAAAGGAAGTATGCCCCCTAAGAAAAGCCATGTTTTGATATAAACCCCATTTCTTAAAGGTAGAATAGTCCCTATTCAATATTGTATATTTGAAACTGTAATGAGATCATCTCCCTGGTTGATGTGATCTAGTCAAGAGTGGTTGTTAAACTGGATTAGGGGATGACATGTCTCCACCCATTTGAGTGGGTCTTGATTGGTTTACTGGCATCCTATAAAAGAGGAAACATTTTGGAGAAAGAGATTCAGAGAGAGCAGAAGGATGTAGTCATGAGATGCAGAGAGTCCACCAGCCAGCAACCTCTGGAGATGAAGAAGGAAAACGCCTCCTGGGAAGCTTCATGAAACCGGAAGCCAGGAGAGAAAGCTAGCAGATGACGCCATACTTGCCATGTGCCCTTCCAGCCTCTCAGCCCTGACTGTGTTCGCCATGTGCCTTCTCACTTGAGAGAGAAACCTTGAACTTCATCAGCCTTCTTAAACCAAGGTATCTTTCAATGCCTTTAGATGCTTTTGATTGGACATTACTATAGACCTGTTTTAATTGGGACATTTTCTCGGCCTTAGAACTGTAAACTAGCAACTCATTAAATTACCCCTTTTAAAAGCCATTCTGTTTTGGTGTACTGCATTCCAGCAGCTAGCAAACTAGAACACACCCATTCTCCAATGGCCACATCTTCTCCTTATGCTCAAGAAATGGCCTAGTCTCCCTTGGATCAGATTTTATCCTTGCTATCCCATTATTTCAGGCAATCCAGATTTCCTAGGATAGCCTTAATTGCAAATAGTCAATTGGATCATTTTCTGTAACAGACATTTATATTTCTACTGAATTTATATTTCCTTCCACCTAAAAGGCCATTCTTTAGAAAAAAATTGTTATTGTTAAAGCTAACATAAATACAAAGAAAAGAAAGAAAAGGCGATGATTTTCAAAGTAGCTTCAACAAGTAGATACAGAATAGATTTCAGAGTTGGTTATGGATTACCACCCCACTATTTCAGATTTTTCCTTCTAGCTGTTCCAAAACCTTGGAGACTAGAAGAATTTTTTTTTCTTTTTTTGTGAAAAATAGCATATATATGAAAAAGCAATAGCTTTCAAAGCAATGGTAACAATTAGTTGAGAACAGATTTCAGAGTTTAGTATGGGTTGCAATTCCACAATTTTAGGTTTTTATTTCTAGCTGCTCTAAGATACTGGAGACTAAAAGAATTATCAATATAATGATTTGGTAATCATACTCCATTTTAAACCCTACCTTCTCTGTATAACGCCACCATCACCTTTGATCTTTCTCCCACTCTTTTTTTTTTTTTACATTTTTTTATTAATTAAAAAAAATTAACTAACACAACATTTAGAAATCATTCCATTCTACATATGCAATCAGTAATTCTTAATATCATCACATAGATGTATGATCATCATTTCTTAGTACATATGCATCGATTTAGAAAAAGAAATAGCAAGACAACAGAAAAAGAAATAAAATTATAATATAGCGAAAAAATAAAAATAAAAAATACAAAAATATATAAGAAAAAAACACTATAGCTCAGATGCAGCTTCATTCAGTGTTTTAACATAATTACATTACAGTTAGGTAGTATTGTGCTGTCCATTTTTTTTTTTTTAGAAATCATACCATTCTACATATGCAATCAGTAATTCTTAACATCATCACATAGATGCATGATCATCGTTTCTTAGTACATTTGCATCGGTTTAGAAGAACTAGCAATATAACCGAAAAAGATAAAGAATGTTAATATAGAGAAAAAAAAAAAGTAATAATAGTAAGAACAAAACAAAACAAAACAAAACAAAAACCTATAGCTCGGATGCAGCTTCATTCAGTGTTTTAACATGATTACTTTACAATTAGGTATTATTGTGCTGTCCATTTTTGAGTTTTTGTATCTAGTCCTATTGCACAGTCTGTATCCCATCAGCTCCAATTACCCATTATCTTACCCTGTTACTAACTCCTGCTGAACTCTGTTACCAATGACATATTCCAAGTTTATTCTCGAGTGTCGATTCACATCATTGGGACCATACAGTATTTGTCTTTTAGTTTTGGGCTAGACTCACTCAGCATAATGTTCTCTAGGTCCATCCATGTTATTACATGCTTCATAAGTTTATCCTGCCTTAAAGCTGCATAATATTCCATCGTATGTATATACCACAGTTTGTTTAGCCACTCGTCTGTTGATGGACATTTTGGCTGTTTCCATCTCTTTGCAATTGTAAATAACGCTGCTATAAACATTGGTGTGTAAATGTCCGTTTGAGTTTTTGCCCTTAATTCCTTTGAGTAGATTCCCAGCAATGGTATTGCTGGGTCGTATGGCAATTCTATATTCAGCTTTTTGAGGAACCGCCAAACTGCCTTCCACAGTGGTTGCACCATTTGACATTCCCACCAACAGTGGATAAGTGTGCCTCTTTCACCGCATCCTCTCCAGCACTTGTCATTTTCTGTTTTGTTGATAATGGCCATTCTGGTGGGTGTGAGATGATATCTCATTGTGGTTTTGATTTGCATTTCTCTAATGGCCAGGGACATTGAGCATCTCTTCATGTGCCTTTTGGCCATTTGTATTTCCTCCTCTGAGAGGTGTCTATTCAAGTCTTTTTCCCATTTTGTAATTGGGTTGGCTGTCTTTTTGTTGTTGAGTTGAACAATCTCTTTATAAATTCTGGATACTAGACCTTTATCTGATATGTCGTTTCCAAATATTGATTCCCATTGTGTAGGCTGTCTTTCTACTTTCTTGATGAAGTTCTTTGATGCACAAAAGTGTTTAATTTTGAGGAGTTCCCATTTATTTATTTCCTTCTTCAGTGCTCTTGCTTTAGGTTTAAGGTCCATAAAACTGCCTCCAATTGTAAGATTCATAAGATATCTCCCTACATTTTCCTCTAACTGTTTTATGGTCTTAGACCTAATGTTTAGATCTTTGGTCCATTTTGAGTTAACTTTTGTGTAGGGTGTGAGATATGGGTCTTCTTTCATTCTTTTGCATATGGATATCCAGTTCTCTAGGCACCATTTGTTGAAGAGACTGTTCTGTCCCAGGTGAGTTGGCTTGACTGCCTTATCAAAGATCAAATGTCCATAGATGAGAGGGTCTATATCTGAGCACTCTATTCGATTCCATTGGTCGATATATCTATCTTTATGCCAATACCATGCTGTTTTGACCACTGTGGCTTCATAATATGCCTTAAAGTCAGGCAGTGCAAGACCTCCAGCTTCGTTTTTTTTCCTCAAGATGTTTTTAGCAATTCGGGGCACCCTGCCCTTCCAGATAAATTTGCTTATTGGTTTTTCTATTTCTGAAAAATAAGTTGTTGGGATTTTGATTGGTATTGCATTGAATCTTTTCTCCCACTCTTTAGGGGTATTTGGGCTATGCCCCTTCTAGCTTTTTCATATTGGAAGGAGCTGTTGATAATATGAGATAGGGGGATGGAACTAGTTGATGTTCTGGAGAGGCTCGCCCCTCTGCATTCCAGGATTTTTCTGGTTCAGGGACCCATCTGGAGGTTGTAGGTTTCTGGAATGTTACCCTAGTGCATAAAATCTTTGTAGAATCTTATATAACCCCCAGGGTTGTTTTTTTTTTTTTTTTTTTTTTTTTTAAGGATTGGCTGGAATGGTTTTGGTTGGGGTTTGGCAAGTTTTGGTAGGTAGCCATGGCTAAGTGAAGCTTGCATAAAAGTGACCTCCAGAGTAGCCTTTCAACTCTATTTGAACTCTCTCAGCCACTGATACCTTATTTGTTACACTTATTTTCCCCTTTCATCCTTTTTAATTGAGATAATTTATTAAATGCCTGAGGAACTAGGGCTGCATTTTAATACTTCGTGAGCCAATTCATCTATACAAATTCATAAATGGACAATAATCTTTCTTATACTGCACAGACCAGCTCTGATTCAGAAAACATGAGTACGTCCTCACCCCTGCACACACCCACATAAGGGGGTGAAGATCTACCATCTTTCTGATGCCTGCTTTCTCCTCAGCCAGCAGTGACACCTGGAATCAGTTCTGGGATCAGGCACAGACTTTGGGTACAAATACACAGGCTTCAGTTCAAATTCTAGCTCTTCTCACCCTGGCTTGCCTCCACAATCTTCACACCATCCCATTTGGGTCTCTTTATAGTCATCTCCATGTGTTTTGTTTGCTTTTTGTTTCTTCCCTATATCTTCTGCAATCCCCCTAAAAAGAACTGGGTGCTCCCCCCCTGTCTTTTCTCCAAGTTTTCAAGGATGCCCACTTCCCATCTCCTATTTTTCCCCTCCACCCCCACTTGCAGTTCCAGCGTAGGAGAGGTTTTCCTGGGAAGGGTCTGAGGCATTAACCCCTCTGTGGTAAGCATGGGCTAGTTGATTATAGCTGCTTCAAGAGCAGCTCAGATTCACCCGTCCCTTATCCCCCACCCAGCACCACCATGGTTCCTCACTGTCTAAAAAGGAACATTTGCACATGGCAGGAAGGGATGTCAAAAGCTGCCAAAGGCCAAATTCCTGCAGATCCCATTTTGTGTGTTGATCCTCCTTCCTTTCTATCTTAAAGGATGATTTTATCCTCAATTCCTCACCAGCCTCAGGTTCTTCCTTCCACATGGCTTACCCTGACCCCCAGGCTGGACCTGGCCCTATTTGCGGAGCCACAGCTCCCAAGCTCCCGGGCCCCCAGACGCACTGAAGGGCAGCCTGAAGCCATAGTTATAAGCACAGCCTGGGCCAGTACCAACTGCACCTCTGCATCCCTAAACCTAATGAATAGTAGTTCCAACTCATTCATTTATTCAGTGCCTATTTATTGAACACCTACTGTGTGCCAGGTACCGTTTTTAGGTCTTAGGGATACATTAGTGAACCAAAGAAATGAAATTCTTTGCCCTCATGGAGCTTGCATTCTGGTACAGGAGAGAAACAAACGAACAACCACAACAACAACAAAAAAACGGTGAAGAAAGGAAATACAGGGTAGAGAGAAATGCTAAAGAGCTCAGCAAGGAAAGTGAGTGGGGGCAAGTGTCGGGAGATTCACTGCAGGCGCCCTTTCATTGAATTCTCACAACCATGTCTCCAGTGAGAAGTCCCAATTCTAGAGAAGGTCAGGGATTTGCCCAAGGTCACACAGCTTAGACCGTAGTCAAGGCAGAATTTGAATCCAAGTCAAACCTAAGCCATCTTTTTAAAGTGACTCCAGACGAAGGAGAAGGTGGAGTTATAAAAGAAAAGATAGGATTTAACAAATGAGAATGACTCCTGAATCATTTTATCTATATTTCTTTTAGTCTCCAGTGTCTTGCAGCAACCAGAAGGAAACACGAGTAACATTGTGGAACTGTAACCTATAAACAAACTCTGAAATCTGTTCTATAACTGTTGTGGTGTGCTTTGAGATTTATTGCTTTGTATAAATGCTATTCCTCACAATAAAGTAAGAAATAATAATAATAAAATGAAATGACTCCTGAAAGCATGAACACGCCCCTAAAATCAATGCAGTCTATGTGGTCCGCATTTTATTTCAGCAATAAAAGAAACAAAAGAGCACTAAGGACATTTTATGATACAGCTTCTACTGAGGAATGTAATAAATACACTGATGATTTTCTGTATAATTTTAACAGAATTTAGAAAAGCGTCCGTGTCGCTGAATGGTTGGATTTAAGGGGGAAAATGATCTAGCGCAACCCCCTTACTCCCAGATGACGTCACCGCGGTTCGGCAAGGTGAGTCGAGGTCACGCCGAGAGGCGGCGGTCGGAGCAGAACCGGATTCGCCACATTCCGGGGCCACCGCAGCTAATCGTTTTTGGGATACGGCGGCTCGAGCGGGAGTCACCGGCCGCCAGGGGGCGACGGAGTGCAACGAGCCCAGGTGAGCCGGCGACCCGACGTCCCCGGGCCAGGGCGTCATCACGCGGGGTCAGGGTGGCAGGTGGAAAAGGCGGAGCTGAGGGAGGACTTCGATGGACGGAGAAAAGGCATGGGACAGGCACCGAAGCTAGGAAGTCTGTTCATTCTGCTCTCCCTGCCTTCAGATTGGCTTTCTCCAGTATCTTCTTCACACCTGTGCCTCCTGGAACCTCTCTAAAACAAAACCCTGACATTGTTACCATCCGCCCCTTTTAAAATGAGATATCCACCATTGTTTACAGGCAAAATAATAACAATAAAAAGCCAAGCACAAGTCCTGAGTGATCTTGGCCCTGCTTAATTCCAGGCACCTCTCCTGCAAACACTCCTGGAGTCGCAGTGAAATAGAAACTTTAGGTTCCTGAACCCATCTTACTATTTCTTCCCCGTGAGCCCTAAAACATTTGCACCTTCCACCTGGAGTCCTTTGTGCACCAGATCAACCTGGAAGAAATCGTACTATCTTTCACTTAAATATTAGCTCCTGCTGAAACTTCAAACAAAACCCTCCTCCAGGTTGTATAGGGGCTCCTCCTGTGTTGCCACTGCCTGGACTTACCCCATCATATTATGTAATAAATATCTGGCCTGGTCTTTTTTTCCCCCAGCGCCCATCACAGAGCAAAGCAAATGCACAGCTCATGAAACATTTTCCGAATGGACGCAGGAGACAGTGCAGGGTTCAGACTACCACTTGGGTAACCTCACACGCAAATGGCCCATGGGTTTGCTGTGAGGAGTAAATGGATTCATGCATGAAAAAAATGCATAGAACAATGCCTGGAACACTGTTAGCACTCAACAAACTCGGACTTTGGCAGTATTTTCAGAGTAGGCAATGTATGTATTGCCCTTTTAAGGGATCTGCCCACTTTCGCAACTAAGCGGAAGTGCCGTCTCAGCTTCCGGAAGTGAGCTAAGAGCCCCTCAGTAACATGGCCGCGGAGCGTTCTGCCGGAAGTGGTTACAGGAATCTCCGTGACGCAAAACGAGTTAGAGCGTCCCGTGGGGTTTCCATGGTACCACCCTCGGCCTCAGGGCCCTTCGCTGCTTCTCCCGCCTGAGCGCTGTGAACGGGAACGCCTATGGCCGGTCCCCCCCCACATCTTAGACGCCGCTTGAGGGAGGGGTTGGAAGAGGAGTGACGCTCTAAGCGAGCTCGTTCATATCTCTATGGTTCCAAGGCCTCCTGTCCGGCGCGTCGCTGCGGACGTTGCCCCTTTAATCGGCGGAGGGCGGAGTCTAGAAGGTCCCGCGAGACCGGCGGGGGGCGGGGGGCGGTGCCGAGGCGGGGGTCCCGTGGCGGATGGAGCCAGAGATGGAGCCGGAGACTCTTGAGGCGCGAATCAGTGAGTGTCCGGGGGGGGCGCGGACCGGACCGGAACCGGAACCGAGGGCGCAAGGCGGGTCCCTTCCCGGCGAGGGCGGGGTACGAGGCGCCCCCTCCTCACGCCCCGCCCCTGGCTCGGGAGGGGCGGTGCCCCCAGTCTACCCCTCGGACCCTGGGGACAAGGAAGACCCTCCCCCGCCCCCGCTACCCACCCTTCATCTGAGCTCTAGATCGGGAGCCCTGCTGGGGAGTACCTAGACCTGCCAGAACCGCTGGGACGGGGAGTAGCCTGTAACACCCTTGGGCCCAGCCCTCTTCAGCGAGGAGCGACCACTTAGGCCCGGGAAGAAGCGCACAGGGGAATCACAACGGTGTATCTTAGACCCCGGAGGGAGAGACACTTTCCTCAGGCCCTCATCTTCTATTCTCCAGCCCTACACGGTGCCACTTCTTTCCATCTGTTCCTCGAATCTGCAGCTATACTCATTTGCTCATTCCCCCTCCAGGAAGGAAGGACCCCTGGCCCATCTAATCCCCGGAGTTCTGGCCACACAGCGAGAAAACCCTCAAACCCGACATGCTCAGATATCAGAAGCAATTCCAGGTTCCCTGTTACTACCCCCAGCCCTCTGTACTGCCCCTCGCTCCCCACTTCTTTCCCAGTTCTTGATGAGCTTCCTCCAAAGTTCTCTGCATCCTTTGTCCTGTATTTTTTCAGACATAGCTTCCTAATGCGTAGCCTTCTGAGTCCCCAAACCTTTCACTTGGGCTCCCTATTCTCGGGTGCTGATGACTCTCAGTTCTCACAACCCTACCCTTGGGCTCTGCCCCTGAAAGCTGTGACTTGTTTCACTCTCCCAAGTCTGGTTCTCCTTTCGAGCCCATATCTGTACCAGAGTCTGATGAAAGCCTTTGGGTCTAACTCCAGCTCAGCCTCGTGGGCTGGTGTGCACCAGGGAGCGCTGCAGGATGGATTGGGACCATGGCCAGCCCCTTTTAAACCAGTCATAAGCCAAGTGAACCCTGAGGTTGGCCCCAGAACCACACAGTCTCCAGGGATGTTTCAGAATCAGTCTGGCCAGTGGAGGGGGGACGGAGGAAAGGAAGCACTCAGCAGCCATTGAGTCTGTTCCGGAATGCCACAAGTTTCTGGAGCGCCACAAGTGACCAAGTGTCAGAGCAACTTGGGGGAAGGAATGGGCGGAGCCCTGGATCACAGATCTCCAACAGGCTGCAGGATTTGAGCTCTGGATATACAGAACAGTCTCAGGTTTAGCAGCAACAAATGTTCAGAGAGGCCAAACGATCTGATTCCAGAAACGGTCAGGAGTTGGAGAAGCTGGGCCCTGATAGATTGAGGCTGAGATTTGTATCTCTTTTTCTCCATCTTTATGTCCTAGCAAAATAGGAAATTCTTCCATTGCAATGGTTGGTGGTCAAGAGTAGCTTCTGGTAGGGTAAATGATGACATTTTCACCCTGTAGAGTGATAGGGTAGAGTCACACCCTGTTGTGAAACTGGCTGGTTGCTCCTTCCTCTTGGATGGTCTCCCCTGCTGGCTGCCAGGGAAGGTGCACCCCTGCAGGTAGAGGTAAGAGGGCTAGAGGCCGGGGAGATCTGTCAGACTGGCTCTGAGCCAAATGGAGGGAAGAGCGCTGATGTCTCGTGATGCCAGAGCTTCCTCTTCACTGCTTTCTGACTCAGGAGCAGCCCCTAGAACCAGCTTCTCAGTCCTCATGTGAATTCATGTGTCTTTGACACTTCAAGGTTCTTCCTGTTTTAGGGTCCTCCAGCCAGGCGTCCTTGAGTGGGCAATATCTAGCCCCATTCTTTCTCTCTACCCCCCAGGCTGATGTTTCCCAGCCTCCGGCCATGTTGGGGAGGGGAGCAGGGCTGGGGGACAGAGTGGATGGTCATACTTACTGAGCAGCCTTATTCCTGGTGTCCCCCAGGTGGTCAGAAGAGACATCATTTTTCTGAGAGATTGGATGCATTTGCAGGGCTTTTGGAACTGAGACTTGTATCCGGAGAGAAAATTCTTCCTTCAAATCCCTGCTTAGCTATAACTTTTCTGAGAGCCCTCCCAGAGGGCAGCCCCTTCAGTACTTCCTGTCCCTCGTTCCACTCTGTTTTTCTTTATGGCACTTGCCAGCTCAGTATTCTGTTTGTATTTGTTAAGCAGAGTATTTAGCATTTTTCATGCTGGGCTCTGAGTTCCAGGAGGGCATGGATTCTGTCTTGTTTATTGCACCCAGAATATTTATTGAATAAATATGAATTGAATGAATGGCTGCTGGGCACTGGGATTCCAGTGCTCCTAGCCCCCTGCCTTAGCATAAGGCCCCTAAAGGCCAGCTGCCACATGCTGGGTCCCCAGCCTCCTCCTGTCCTCCTCCTGTTTATCCCACCCCATGTGCTAGGCTCCCTCCTTGCCCCCTTGCTTAGTGCTCGGGCTTGGACAGAACTGGCTAACTGCACAGCTTACCCGCACATAAAGCATTTTGTCATCCAAGTTCAGTCCATATTCCCCATTTATTTTTGGGGAAATGGAGGTTCCAGGTAGTGGTGTGTCCTACTTGGTTATTTAACCAACTGTAGGGATCCAGGGGTGATGATCTGGTCTTGGTTACAACCCCCTCCTCTCACCCTGTTTGGCCTGTTCTGGCCACTACCCATTCCTGGATTCAGACTCCCCCCAATCCCTGCCCCTTCCTATACATAACTGACCCCTCACTCATTCATTCATTCCCTGCAAAGGGGAAGCAGCCTGTACCATGATTGCAAGCTTGGGCCAACCTTGAAGTTCAGGTAGGGGGACACAGGAGAGAACCGACCCCATAATGCCACCTGTGCAGAAGTGGAGAATAGGGAAGGCTACCTGGAGGAGGTGATCTCTGAGCTTTTCCCAAAATGGAAAGGATTCTGTGATCCCCAGCAAGATCATAAAATCCTCACCCTTGACTGGCATCCTTCATGCTGGGCCCTGTGCTCATCCTTTCTCCTCACATACAGCCCTGGGGTGTTCGGAGCCTACCATCACCAGCCCGGTTAACTGTTTTCAGTCCTTCTCTACCTAAGCGCTGCCTTTTCCAGACAGCCTCCCTTCGCTCCCAGACTGAAGTGGGTCCTCTCTTCTGGGTTCCCTTAGCTCCTTTGTCTGCCCCTGTCACACTGTTCTTAGGCCACTTGCAAGTCATCCTGTACTGCCCCTGAAGGTGAGACCATGGCTTTTTTTAAAAAAAAAAGCAAAAAACAAACCTCTATCTTCTTAAGCATAAATTCCATGAGAATTGTGGAGAAGCTTTTCAGGAGTGGAATTAGTGGTATGGTAGGCTATGGCAGACGGTACAGCTGCAAGGGGAATGGGGAGTAGGGAAATTACCCCTGAGCACAATTTCTAAATATGGGTGTTTGATGAAAAGCCATAGGGGGGAAGCTAGTGGACATGAGCTCATTCCATGATTGAAACATCAGTGTTTCAGCTTTCTGAGCAGGAGTCAATGGGAGACCTTACTGATCCCACTGGTTGACATTGGTCGGCTCCTTGCTCTTTGCGGTGGGGAGTGGGGGAATGCAGGGGTCCCTTCACCAGGCTACACTGACCTAACCTCTCCCATAGACAGAGCCACGAACCCCCTGAACAAGGAGCTGAACTGGGCCAGCATCAACGGTTTCTGTGAGCAGCTCAACGAGGACTTTGAGGGGTAGGTGGGCTTCCCGACTTTTGCTCACGTACACAGTAGAACCTGCTGTGCACCTGCCACCCCTGCTCTAAGCCCTAGTCTCGGGCAGAGGGACGTGGGTGTGTTGAGACCTAGTTTCTGTTCTCAGCGTGTCCATGAATAATAATGATGGTGGGCACGTTGTCCTGAGTGCCGCTTGTGTGCCACCCTTTGAGGTGAGTCTTACTGGACTCATTTTATAGGAGCAGAAATGGAGACTCAAGGGGTGCAGTAATTTACCCCAAGATCTTACAGAGAGAAAATCTCATCCTGAGCTTGATCAAACCCAGGCTGTCTGACCCCCATCCAGTCCTGGGAGGAGGCCCACAGGCCATGTCTTGCTTGAGAAAGAACCAGAACCATCTGAGGTGTTTGTCAAATATACACATTTTTGGGCTGCAGACTAGACTCTCCAGGGTTGACACTGTTGGCAGGCTTTCCAAGTGGTGCCAAAGTTTGGGGATAATAGTGCTGTGTACTTGTCCGTATTGTTTCCTCTCCCAGAAGTGCCTCTTTTCCACCCCCACCAGGCCAGGTGCTCCAGGAGGGGAGGCTGTAGAGCAGAATGTATGTGCTCTGAAGCCAGACTTCTTGGGTTCAAAGTTCTTCTTCTCCATTAGCTGAGCAAGTAATTGAATGAGTTTCTTCAGTGTAAAGTTGGAGTGATACTTTAGTTAAGCAGGAAGATGTTTAACCAGGCACCTTGCACGTTATAAGTGCTCAATACGTGTTAGCTGTTTACACTCATCAGTGACAGGCCATTTATAATTGATGATAACACCACCTCCACCAGGAAGTTGTTCTGATTTCCCCAGCAGAATGTTCTTTCCCACCTCAGATTCCCAGGGAGTTGTGTCTGCCCATCACTTGTGGCAGTCTATTGTATTCTGCTCCTAGACTGGCTCCTTGAAGGCCATGGTCATCTCTGTACCTGTCCCTGCCTTAAGCCCAGGAGGTAATGTGTTGTTCTTAGTAAAGTTGGCCAAGGGTTTGAGCGACATCACTGTAAGGTCCCTGACCTGTGCTCTCCACCTGGTCCTGCCCTTCTGCGCTCTTTGCTACTGTCCCAGGCCCTCATCTGACCCACAGAGGGAGTTGGACCTTCGCCTAGGTCCTGCAGAGGCCACAGAGGGCTGGAGTCCTGGCAGGGTAGTGAGCCTCCCCTGGGGCGACTGGGTGCCATTGCAGTATGGCTATAGCCTATGGCCCTCTGGCAATTCTGGCTCTGTGTTCCTCCCACCCAGGCCTCCACTTGCCACCCGGCTGCTAGCCCACAAGATCCAGTCCCCACAGGAGTGGGAGGCAGTCCAGGCCCTGACGGTGAGGAGAAGGGGTGAGCGGGTGCTGCCTGGGCCCTGGACCTCATGACTAACATAGGGGTGGAGTAGCGGGGGTGGGCATGGGGTCCCATTTGGCTTTTCATTATAGTCCAAGGTTGTTGTGTCTGAATGGCCCAGGATGGGGCTCTGGGCCAGCCCCTAAGCAGTCCCACAGCAATAGTGGGCTGGCCTCTGGCCCCAGATCCTGCACAGGGTCTTATGGGGAGGGAGGCCTCTAGGCTCAGAGTCTCCCTGTTGTAGCTTCTCCTTAAACTTGCTACATCAGGCCCCCCCAACCAACTGAACCAGAGCTCCGTAGTATAGCCCAGGGATCTGTGCATTTATGAAGCTCCCTGGAGGAATTGAGGAGCCAGTTCAGCCCATCAGTGGTCTCTAGACAGGACAGCCTTGTCCTTCCTGTAGAGGTCTAAGGGGTGATCTCCTGGCTCAAGTCCAAAGTGTGGAAGCTGTGCTAGCAGAAGAGGCAAAGGGCCCACTGTCTGCAGATCATGCTAAGACATGGGTACACAAGCCGGCTGTAGATGGTGGATATATAGCTTTTTAAAAAAAATAATTATGTGTTCTTAATAACATGCTAGATTTTTCCCATCATATATGTCACCTATGATTTCACAGATCTATCTTAGGATAAGGCCAAGGTAAATGAAAAACAATTAGTAAGAAAAGTAATATATAAGTGGTCTTCAGAAGTGGTGAGCTGTGGAGGAGTAGAGTGGTGCTGCGGGCAGGGCATTGCCAGGTACCAAGGGTTGCCCAGTCCTGCTCCGCCTGAGCAGCTGATGACCTGCTTGGAAACTTCTTTGAGCCTGAGAATCCACATGTGCTCACAGGCCATTCCCTCCTACCTAAGCGTCTTGTCCTGGGCCTCTGGGCCCTGGTAAGAAAGCAGCCTCCTCTGATCCTCCGTGGGGGTCTCCTGGCCCTCCTTGCCTGCCGCAGGTCCTGGAAACATGCATGAAGAACTGCGGCAAGAGGTTTCACGACGAGGTGGGCAAGTTTCGCTTTCTCAACGAGCTCATCAAGGTTGTGTCTCCCAAGGTGGGTGCTCTTCGGCTGCCTCAGATCTTCTCTATCCAACAGAAGTTGAGGAAAGAAGCTCCCCAGATGGCAGTGTGACTGACTGCCAGCTCGGCCCCTGTTAGAACTCCAACTCAGCACAAACACATGTCCTCTCAAATGGTCCCCTGCCCAGGTTAGGGTTTTCAGAAGGAGTCCTAACCAATGGGAGGCTAGCTATGGAGGTGCGCAGTTGCTAAGGAGCAGTGATTGCAGGAAATACAGACAGCTTGGAAACAGCCTCCCCAGCTGGGCTGCTCTGGTTCTGAGATCACTACCTGCATACCTGTCCATGGCATCCTACCTGGGTCTCTGGCAGAGGCGTCTCCCTGCTCTGCACCCCACAGGAGTATGTCCTTGGATGCCAGGGCCCAAACCCAAAAGACGGAGTCTGCTAGCTGCGGATCAGCCTCACCCCTGACTTCCGACCTTTGATCTGAGGAAGCCTCCTAGAAGGCATGAGCACGTTTGCTGCTTCCTTGAGTGAGAGCCTACTCCCTTCATCTTTTCTCAAACCTACTCTGGTCCCCACTCTCCTTCCAGAAGGGAACTGTGAAGTGGAAGTTGGTTCCCCCAACACCATTCGCTGCTAGGACACTGAGTGAATAGGGCCAAGGTCAGCCTTGAAGCCCCTGGCCCCTCCTGCCAGGAGCCTCAGAGTTAACCCTTAAATGAGCTGGCCATGAATTGGCTTGCTGCAGCCTTATCACAGTGCTACTGTTATCTTAACTGTTATCTATATAACAGATGGGGAAACTGAAACCTGGAGGGCTGATGCAGCAGCAGCGCTAGGAAGTAAACCCAGTCTCTGTTGGGCTGCTTGGATAGGAATGTGAGGACCCTGTTGGCCAGAGGGCTTCTGAGGCAGTACTGGGGAGGCATCCAGGTTTGAGTTGGGGTTGGGGCTGAAGTGAGGGGGCTCGAGCGGTGTCAAAGACCTCCCCTTCCTCCTTGAAGTACTTGGGGTCTCGGACATCAGAGAAGGTAAAGAACAAGATCTTGGAGCTCCTCTATAGCTGGACGGTTGGCTTGCCCGAAGAAGTGAAGATAGCAGAGGCCTACCAGATGTTAAAGAAGCAAGGTAAGATACCCAGAGAATGGGGTGCCACCAGTGTCTCCCCTCCTCTCCTCCCTGAACTGGGGCTGCAGTGGCTTCAGGGGCTTCTGGGCCAGCAAAGACACAAGTCTGACCTTTACCTTCCGGAGGAAAACATAATGGCCAGTGGAATTTTTTCATGGCTCTGGTTGAGCTTGGGTTTAAGGAATGTGTATTTGGGTCAAACTTTCTCTCAGAAAATGGCCCCCATAGAATGGTCTCAAAATATGCCCAAACCCCTCCCTGCTCCCAACAGCAGTATGACCCAGTAAGTCAGGAGCAAGCCCTGACACACCAAAGTCACAAGCCAGCATGTGGAAGAAAGCCTGGGCTCCACTTTCCATCCTACCCTGCCCACCCCCATCCCCATCTCACCCCCTACCCCAGCCTGGACCCTACTAACAACGTTCCCACCACCCATCTGCTCCAGGGATTGTGAAGTCCGACCCCAAGCTTCCAGATGACGCCTCCTGCTCCCTTCCTCCCCAAAGGCCCAAGAATAAGATCTTTGAAGATGAGGAGAAATCCAAGGTAAGACACCCAGTAGGAGGAGAGGGGATACCAGGGGCCGGTGGATTCAGACCCTGGCTCTCAACAGAGGCTCCCGTGGAGCACAGCCACCCTGTTGAAAACGGGCACCGCTGAGGGAACACATCCTCCACACCTGGCACTAGCTGAGGACTTCCACATGGTGCCCCCTGCACGGACCCCACAGATCAGCTTGTTTGCCTCCTGTGCCTGGGGTGGGGTGGAGGCCATTTCATAGGTTGATGAAGTTTACATAACTTTATGTCTTTTTCTAATCCTTTCAACAATAATTTGATTAGCTTTTTGTAAAAGAAGCTTGTGCTCCTGGGTAAGAAATTAAAAAACACAGAAAAGGAAGGATCAAAAGTAAAATTTCTTCTCTTCCCCAGTCCCAGCCCCAGAAGGTAATCACTCTTGAGTTTCTTATATATCCTTCTAGAAAGTTCTCTAAGGATAGTAAAATAGTGAGCACCATTTGCTGAGAACATCTGTCTTCCAGGCAGCCTGAGGGGCACTTACATGCAGTGTTCTTCTGGGATAACCGTCAGGTGTTAGTAACACTCAGCGTCTCACAGAGAGCTTAAGTAACTTATTCACATCTCATGACCAGGAAATGTGGAGCTGTAATGTGACCCTGTCTTCTGATCCTGAGCCCACCCCTGACCCAGGCACTGCCTTCCCAGTCACGCCCTCTGTCTCCACAGATGCTGGCCCGCTTGCTGAAGAGCTCTCACCCTGAGGACCTCCGAGCAGCCAACAAGCTCATCAAGGAGATGGTGCAGGAGGTGCTGACCAGACCCCAAACCCAGGGAGGGAGTGGAGGAGGTGGGGACGTTGAGCTCGGTGCCAGAGTGGTATGCAAGGAGCCTGGCAGTGGCCTAGATAAAGGGTGGGTCCAGGGAAAGAGACATTGATGTTGGGGAACCCCAGCGGGCAGAGCCAGGACCAGTGTATAGAGGGAAGAATTTCCCAGCAGTCTGAGCTAACCTGCCCTGATGGCCTCTTATGAAACTATCTCTTCTATAAAAATGAGAAATATATTAGACCTTACTATGTTTCATACAAACATATATACAGAGAGAGATCTGTATTTGTGTAGTTTATAAGTAAAAGTATATCGGTTGTGGACACATGCTAAATCTTTTTCTTATTAATAGGGTTAAGTCATCAGAAAAGTTTGCAGATCAGTAGTTAATAGCACCAATGAGGAAACAGAACATTCAAACTGGTATTTCTGAGTCTTAGGAGTTAATATCAGGTTAAACAACCACAAACAGCATCAGGCAGCCTCCAGGGCAGGATTGGCCAAGCAAGCATCTCTACGACAGGAGAGTGGGGGGCGCCCTTACTCCTATCTCAAGGGCCCAGCAGGGCCAGATCTGCAGACATTTTTTTCTTTGAAGATCACCCAGAAGTCTTCAATTTTGCATGAAATCTCTCAATTCCTGAATGACAGCGGCCAGTTCAAACTTCTAAAACACTACGTGGAGTGTCCAACACATGGCCTGGTCTGCCCAGGAATAAAATCGGGTCCCGGGCTTGACTGCCCAGGGCTTTTCTGTGGACTTTCCTGCAGCTCACTCTGGAGAAGATCAGACAGCACAGATGTGGAGATGCAATTTTCTGCCAGAGACCAAGGGCATAAGTTCTAGGTTGTGTTTAAGGGCCAGGCTATGTGCTCTTACAGCCAGTAGAAGATCAAGGGCAATCTCCTTCAAGGAGAGGGACTATCAGAATGGACAGCATGGGCCCACCTTTTATTCAACAAGGGTGAAGAACTGTTAGCAAGTAGGGGGAAGAGAGTAGGGCCAACTCTTACACCAGCCTTTAAAGGCCAAAAGTGTCCCACCATTTGCTGGGCACTGGAAGACACTGAGAGGTCACTGTACTGGTTTCTGGTTGTACTTGGTGGCACTGAGGTCCCTTGGTCACTCACAAACATGGCACCTCCCCTTGAGGGACAAGCCAGGAAAGCAGGATCATTTGGAACTGTAGATCTGGGGCCTGGTGCTTCCGGGGCTGTGTACCAGAACTTCCTGGAATGCAGAATGCTAGACCATCTTTGGTGATTCTAGCCGAGAGCCTGGGAGATTCTGGTGGGCTCAGCAAAGCCTGTGAAAAGAAGCATTTGCAGTTGGGAGAAGAGGAAGGGACCCCAGGATGAGCCATGTGGTTCCCGAACCATAGTGACCTGTCCTGGGCATGAGGAGCTGTTAGCAGGGCTTGTTGAGCTCTAACCAAAATCTTATCTCCCAGCCAACTAGCCCTGCACCCAGAGCCCCAGCATACACTCTTCAGAGTGGGTTAGACAGGCCTGCCTTGGGCCTGCCTTGGGCCCAGCATGACACAGGTTCTTGGGCCATTTGCCAATGTTTCCCAGGACCAGAAACGGATGGAGAAGATCTCCAAGCGGGTGAATGCCATTGAAGAGGTGAATAGCAACGTGAAACTGCTGACGGAGATGGTGATGAACCACAGCCAGGGTGGCCCGGCCTCGGGCAGCAGTGAGGAACTCATGAAGGTGTGCCTGCCTCCTCCCCACTCTCAGCCCATACACTCCCTGGCAGCCCTGACCCATCCTCCCTACTGCCCCCAGGAACTATACCAGCGCTGTGAGCGGATGCGGCCCACGCTCTTCCGACTGGCCAGCGACACGGAGGACAATGATGAGGCCTTAGGTGAGCCCTGGACAGGTGCTAGGTCAGGTCCCCAGGCCCAGAGTCTATCCCATACCAAGTCCACCAGCCCAATCATCTGCAATTGAAAAGAGCCACCACCAGGGGCCCCCTTTCACCTGCACTGCCCTGGAGTTTCTCTGCTCTGGGGAGGAAGGAAGCAAAGAGCAGACTGGGGCTGGGCTGAGGTGTTTGATTGACGGCTTGGGGCCAGGCCCTTGCACAGGCAGCGTCTCTGTCCCCTGGCACCTGCACAGCAGGGAGAATTGTCCCTCTTTACAGTGTCACCCTTCCTTAACAAAGGGACTTGCCCAGATCTCACAGCAGAAGAGTGGCAGAGACCGGTGAACTGAGCACTGTCTGCCTCCAATACCTGCCAGAAACCCCAGCATGAATCACACAAGCCCACATGGTTCCAGAGCTGACCTTAGAGGTATCTCCAGAGCCACATTCCAGGTCTCCTGCACTGCCACCGAGTCAGTCAAGCCTTATGTGGGTGGCGGTCCAGTCAGCAGCTCCTCTACTCAACCATTTACCAAGCACCTTCCACGTGCTGGGCACCTGCACCTGCCCAGAGGCCATGGTGCAGATTCCCTGAGAAAGCCCTGGAAGCCCTGGCACCTGGGGGGGCCAAGACTGATAAGGGCCTCATTTGTGCCAGGCCCAGGTCTAGTCCATGGGGCATAGGACAGTGATCATAACACACCAAAACCTTGTCCTTATGGAGCTCATAGCCTAACTGGAAGAGACATAGATAAATTTACAACTATAGTTTATCAGATTGTGGTAAGTGGCATAGAGAAAAATAAGCAGGGAAGAACATAGATTGTGCAGGGGGTGGCGAATTGCAGTTCTCAGTGGGATGATTGGGGAAGGCCTCACTGACATCTGAAGACAAGAAGGCAAGAAGGATCAAACCACGCAGATCTGAAGGTGCCCAGACAGGCACAGCCAGTGAGGTGGGAGCACGTCCAGCTGATCCAGAAACAGTCCAGAGGCTGTGTGGCTGGAGAGGGTGGCAAGGAGAGTGAGGGAATAGGAGGCCAGCCGTGTGGGGGCTGAGCCTGTGTAGATAAAGTGGGGTACTTTATCTGCCCTCCCCCTCGTGCCAGCCTGGGTTGGCTGTGGGGTGTCCACCTTTCCACCCCCAGAGCCCCCCACACCCCTTCAGCCCATCCTCTTCCCTTGGCTCCAGCGGAGATCCTGCAGGCCAACGACAACCTCACCCAGGTGATCAACCTGTACAAGCAGCTGGTGCGGGGCGAGGAGGTCAACGGCGATGCTGCGGCTGGCGCGATCCCTGGTGAGAAGGGGGCAGGACATCTGGGAAGGGGATAGACCCATGTAGAGGGACACACAGTGTTCAGAGTGCAGGCTGGTCCCAGTGCAGATGGCCATGACTGGCAGGGGAAGACCCCGGGGGGAGCTGTGGACCTGCAGCTGTTGTGGGAAAAGGTCTTCGTGTGGCATGGAGGAGGAGGGAGATGAGGGCTTGAAAAAGGCAGGTGGAAGAAGGAAGGCTTCTTTTCATTTGGCAGATCAGGCACTTGTTATATACAGTGTGAGATAGTACCCCTAGGTTTGACTTAGTGATCAGAAGGTGGAGAGGGCATATTTGACACATAAACCTTCCAGGCCAGGGGTAGTTTGACAGTCTTGGGGCCACAAAGGAGGTGAGACGTTGCCCTGGTTTGGTGGGGGATAACTACCAGAAGCAGCAAAGTGTAAGCAGAGCCTTGAAGGATGGGTAGCATTTGGTCAAGTAGGGATGAGAAGGAAATATATTCTGGACAGAAGGAATGCCATGCGCTAAAGAAGTGTTGTGTGGCAGAGGAGGGGAAGCAGAAGGCCAGCTGTAAAGGGTGGGGGGAATGGGTGTGGCTGTCCCTAAACTCCATGGGCTCTGAGGGTATTAATGTCACCTACCTGGGACTTGCCTGACTCTCCTCTCCCACCTCAGGGAGCACCTCGGCCCTGCTGGACCTTTCAGGCCTGGAGCTGCCCCTGGCAGGTGCCACCTTCCCAGCCGTGTCCATCCATCCTGGTGACCAGGCCAGCCCTGAACAACCCAGTGCCTCAGTTTCCCTGCTTGATGATGAGCTCATGTCTCTGGGTAAGAAAGAGGCCAGGTCCAGGGATGGGTGGGGCTCAGCCACCAGCATCATGCACTCCTCACTGAACCCTGTAGGCTCTTTCACAGTCCTGGAAGCCAAAGTTCAGGGAAGTTAAGAGCTTTTGCAACGTCAGACCATCAGAAAAGGACGTGGCTGGCCAGCCTCTAACCTAGGGCCCCTAGGACCTCTGACAAGCCAGCCACACCCAGACTTTGGCAGCCTGAGAGAAAATCAAGGGATTTCCCTGCAGCAGGTTAGAGTGTGGAGTCAGGACTGCCCAGGCAAAAAGTCAGCACTTCCCTACCCACTGGGAGGCAGAGAAGGAGGAGGAGAGGGAAAGCTCTCTGGAATCAAAGCTTTGAGTCACTCCATGAACCAGGCTGGGCCTGGACCACTTATTACTCCAGGGCCCAGCAGGAGATCAGGTCCCGCCCTGCGGGAGAGCAGGTTTCCGCCTTCCGGCAGCCCCTGGTGTCTGAGAGCTGAGAAGCAGAGCGCCCCACCCCCCCACCCCACCCCGCATAGGGCTCTGTTGGAGGGATCCTGAAGTGTGTGTTGGAAAACTGTAACGTGGAAATCAAGTCAGACTTGTTCTCCTGAATGAATTCGGAAGGAGAGACACAAACCTGGAGGACTTTAGAAGAGGTGGGTGCCTGGGGTACTGAACTGGGCCTTGGCTGAGCACCATGACAGCCACTGTGCTCTGATCCATCTCAGGTAACCCTCCCAAGCAGCACACTAGGTAGGTAGGTCCTCTCTTTTACCAATGGAGAAACCAAAGCTTAGAGAGATGGTGGCTTGCCCAAAGTGATAGAGCTAGTAAAGGCAGAAAGAAACAGGGTTCAACAAGGCCCTCCGAATCTCAGGTCACACTCTGAACCACTATCCTGCTTTGACTCAATGTTTAAGCAAGAAAAGGAAAAGGCAGGCTCAGAGCAAGGAGCCAGAGTGGGGGTGGGGGGTGCGGGGGGCGGGGACTGACAAGGCTGTGGGTGCTCCTGAGTGGGCCTTTGAGCCGAGGCCCAGCTTCTGAGCACAGGTGGCTATGGGTCTGGGT
This sequence comes from Tamandua tetradactyla, assembly GCF_023851605.1. Taxonomy (NCBI): domain Eukaryota; kingdom Metazoa; phylum Chordata; class Mammalia; order Pilosa; family Myrmecophagidae; genus Tamandua; species Tamandua tetradactyla. The sequence goes on from NC_135333.1 coordinate 29,958,276, forward strand.
TTGCTCCTGAGTCCCACCCACCTGCCTCAGGGAGAGGACCCTCACCTGTTTCCCAGAGGGATAAAGGATGGGCCAGTGAGGGTAAAGCATGTACTTTGTGGCTTATTGTCCCTAGCAGAGCCTCAAACAGGTCGCAGCTACCTGATAAGAAAGTTGGTTAACGGAAATAATGGCAGGCCCCAGCCCCCAGTATGTACAGCCCGGCCCCCAGCCATTGACTGCAGCAGTCTCTTCTGCATGAGAAGTGAGGTGTGCTTTGCACTTCCTGTCACTGAGTTGTTTCAGCAGAGCTCTGAGCCTCTGTCTTCCTTCTGGTTTCTTTTCAAAGGCAAAGGGAGTGTGGGAACAGAAAACAGAAGTGCCAGGGCAGCACCCAGCCCAGCTCTGGGGGTGGAAGAAGTCTAGGGACCACAAAGGGGACTTGTCCTAAACCATTCTCCATGACGGGAAAGGAGAAGGACTTGGGGAGAGGGACCAACGTGGGTATCACCCATTGCACGTAATTGGTCATACTTTCCCAGCTGTGGCCCTTGAGGTTCAGGGACCAAGAGGTGTGTGGCCTAGTGGAGAGGGTGGGAGTGCCCATGCAAGCTGGCATGTATATGGATCCCAGTTTACCCACCTGCCAGCTGTGTGACCCTGGGCACAATGCTTCCTCTCTCTGGGCCTGTTTCCTGTCTATCAAAGAGTGTGTTCCAGCAACTGTTCAGGCACTTTATCTGACTTGTCTTAGTTATTACTTACAATAGGAAAGGGAGACAGTTGGAGGTTAGGTCACCAGCCCAAGATCATACAGCTAAGTGACAGGGCTGTGTTCAGACTCTGGCATTTAGGCTGTGTTCTTTCCAGGTCCCAACACTGCCACTTTCCAGCTGTATGACCTTGTTCAGGTTTTTTAATCCCTGTGAGCATCTATTTCCTCATCCCCAAAAGGAGGGTGACAGCCCCACAGCTAAGTTTTAAAGTTGTTTGAGGACTGAATGAGACATCTTCAGTGCCTGGTGCATCAGAGGCTGTGCTCATATTCACAACTGCCTGCTTTGTTAGTCCTGGTCTGGGAGAGATGAATCTAGGAGATGACACAAGTCACAGCTTCCCAGCCCCCCCTCCCCCCCCCACCTTGGACTATCCAGTAGCACTTCACTTTGGACCTTGCTTATAGGATTTGCTAGAAATAGGATAATTTGCCTTTCCTTGGTCACATTTGGGATGAATTTGGTTGGAGGTATGTTTTGGAGCAGGCAGGGGTAGGCTTCCAGAACCAACAGTTCATGTGCTACCTTTTCATTAGGTGGCTTGTCCACAGCTCTTTGATTTAGAGGCATCCAAAGGGCCCCCAAGTTCTCCAGGACACTGCTCAGTTGGCCTTATTGGCATATTGGTGCCTGCCAGGTCCTTTGGAGTCCACCTGCTCCAGCCCTATCATTGTTCCAATGGGGACGCCAAGGCTCAGCCCGCACAGTGCTTGCCCTCAGACTCATCAGTGAGTCTGAGGTTGGCTTGGGCCCAGGGCCCTGTTCATACACTGCCTTCATTGGGCAGGGACCCAGTACTGGCCTCTGCTTAGTAGAAGGTTTGCCTGGTGTCTACCATGCCCTTCTCCCCTCATTGCTCCCCAGCACTGGCTCTCAGTGGCCAGCTGAGGAACATGAGGCAAGACAAAAGTCCTAACTCCTGCAGTTGAGCTAGTTTCTGAGTGGCCTGGCCTAGAACAGAGGAAGCATGCATGGGGCCCAGGGATGGGCCAGCAGGATCTTTGGTTTCTGTTTCTGCTCTATTGCTGGTTCCCTCTGAGAGCAGGGGTTTTCTCCTTTGAGTTCGGCCTCTAGGAAGAGAGAGATAGGTGGAGGGTGATGAGGAGGCTGGGAGCCAGGTGGAACTCCAGCCCAGCACCCAGGCCCCTCCTCAGCCCTCTTGCCTAAGCCTTGATTCCACTTGCTTCACTGTCTTACTTTCCCTCTAGGCCTAAGTGACCCCACACCTCCTTCAGGCCCCAGCCTGGACAGTGCCGGATGGAACAGCTTCCAGGTAGGAGGGGGCCGGAACCAGCTTGACAACACTGTCCTGGGGGCCCAGAGGCTGGATAAGCAGCCTGAGGAGAACAATGAAGGGAGGGCTGAACCCTGTGTAGGTGGCCCTGCAACAGGGGGAGGCCCCATCCCAGGAGGGAGGGAAAGCAGACCCCCACCCCTAGTCCCTTTGGGTCTTCTTAAAAGCTGCAACCCAGCCTTTGGGATAGAGATGAGGGGTCCCTATTTCTGTTTCCTTGAAAATGACTTTGAGGTCCCTAGAATGTGAGTTTCTGGAGTAGAATCCCAGGCCCCACACGTCCTCGAGTGAGAAAGATCTTGGGCCCAGCAGTTATGTTGTCCATGCTGTGTTCAGACTCTGGCAGTTATGCCATGCTCTGTCCAGGCCCCAACTCTGCCACTTTCCAGCTGTGTGACCTTGCCCAAGTCACCCACAGGAATAATGTGCTGTCCCCACCCCTGCTGCTGCTTCCCCTGACAGTCTGGGTGAGCCTGACACCTTTCCACCACAGCCCCACCCACCTACATCCTTTCTGTTCCCAACAGTCATCTGATAGCTCTGAACCCCCAACCCTGGCCCCTAGCATGGACAGCCGGCCCTCAGCGCAGAGCTCCCCACTGGCGAGCAGTGGTCTGGATGACCTGGACCTCCTGGGGAAGACTCTCCTGCAGCAGTCACTGCCCCCGGAGTCCCAGCAAGTGCGGTGGTGAGGACATGCCCTGGCTGGTGTGGGGTGGGGAACCCTCCATGTCCGCACAAACCAGCAGCATCTCCTGAGCCCTCCCTGGCCCAGACCCTGCCCTGGCCCAGCAAGGAGAGGCCCACTGCTGGCTTGCTCATGTTTGACTGCAGCGACCACAGCAGGGACTAAGGCAGGTGCAGTGCATTCCCCACAGAGCACAGAGTTAATGGGAGAAAGGAGTCTGGGTCCTGCTCATATGCCCTCCCCCAGGCGTTCCCAGATCTCAAAGAAAAACTAAGAGCCAGGAGGGCCAGCAATGACAAGGACAGAAGAAAGTTGGGGTACAGAAGAAAGGTGTGTTTGGAGGGAGGGACGAGAACCAGAACTGCCCGGTCTGAAGGGTAGGGATGGGCCCCCAGCCAGAGAGGCAGGGACCTGAGTGAGCCAGCGGCCAGGAACAGAGCTGGGAAGGCCCAGCCCGTCCTGTGTTCCTCAGCTCTTGGCCACTGAAGAACCACTTCTTAATACACCATCCCCCCAATAAGGGAGAAGCAGCAGCCAGCCCCCCGCCTTACACTCCGGGACCTGCAGAATAAGAGTGGCTGCAGCTCTCCCAGCTCTAGTGTCACCAACCTCCTCCACCCCACGTCCCCGGAGCCACCGGGGCCTCAGCAGCCCACACCACCGGAGCTCTCACTGGCCCACATCACTGTCCCCCTGGAGTCCATCAAGCCTAGTAAGTAGGACTGGGGCAGGTGGGCTGAGCTGGGTCCCCCACCCCAGTGTCTGCCAGGAGCTGGAGCTCTGTCTGGGGAAGAGGTGTGAAAACAGAACTGTCCCCCCAGCCCTGCCACCAGCTTACCTGATGGGTGACCATGGGGAAGGCCCTTGTTCTTCTCACAGCTGTTTGCGCATCTGCCGCTTTATAAGCTCCAGGGGTTCGACGAGCAAGAGGACTTCTTGTGAGACAGCCCACGGTCCCCTTTCTTTCCCATGAAGGCAGGGACCAGGACACAGAGAGGCTTGGGGTCTCCTCACGGTCATGAAACAGAGCTAGGATGAACCGGTTCAGGGCTAAGCCTGGAGCTCTTCCTGCTTAGGAGCAGTGGGGGCCCAGGGACTTCCACCCCAAGCCCTTGAGCAGCAGATGAGGACTGGCCAAATTCTCCTATTGTCAGACTCTGGGAGGGCTTCACCCCTCTTAGTTTCCCTGGAAGGTGGGGAGTATTGCCCCCATTTTACCTATAGGGAGGACACGGCTTGGAAAGCCTGATGACTGTACCAGGGTCCCACAGAGAGAGCATGGCAAGCTCTTGCCCATGGCCCTTTGCTCAGTACACCAGGCAGCAGCCACCCAGCACAGGGTGGGGTGGGCTGTGAGTCCATACCAAGGTTTGTGTTGGGCATCCACCATCAGACTTCAGGAGCCTCCAGAGTTGAGGTTTATTCCGCTCTCCCAGCAGGACATCATGCACCAGGCTGAGCAGAGGCTGAGCGGATGTGTATGGGCTCAGGGCTGGTGCCCTCGCCCAACCCCAGCCTGCTCACCTTTCTCCTCTGCCAGGCAGCATCTTGCCCGTGACCGTGTACGACCAGCACGGCTTCCGGGTCCTCTTCCACTTCGCCCGCGACCCACTACCAGGGCGCTCTGACGTGCTGGTGGTGGTGGTCTCCATGCTGAGCACCGCCCCCCAGCCCATCCGCAACATCATCTTTCAGTCAGCTGTCCCCAAGGTGACACACCCAGAGGCCTCCCTCCTCTCCAGACCGGGTAACGGGGCTGGATGGGAAGCCAGCTGTCCTGGGGCAGGGAATCGGTTGTCCCTCCCTTCCAGGGTGGGGGGAGGGTCAAAGAAGCCTGAAGGACTAAGCCCCAGGACATGGAGAGGAGCAGCTGGCAGGCAGCCTGGGCCCAGCTTCTCGGGGAACCTGGGGAAAGAGGCCAGCACTAGCTGTGCCCCCAGCCTGCCCTGCTGTCCACAGGTCATGAAGGTGAAACTGCAGCCCCCCTCAGGCACGGAGCTGCCAGCCTTTAACCCCATCGTCCACCCCACTGCTATCACCCAGGTTCTGCTCCTTGCCAACCCCCAGAAGGTGAGAGGCCCAGCTGTGATAGGGAGGTGCCTGGGGTTAGGGGGGCCCCCCTCACCTCCTCTGACCCTTCAATCTTCCCCATCTCCACCCCAGGAGAAGGTTCGCCTCCGTTACAAGCTCATCTTCACCCTGGGTGACGAGACCTACAATGAGATGGGGGACGTGGACCAGTTCCCCCCACCTGAGACCTGGGGGAGCCTCTAGAAAGAGATGGTCTGGGGGGTGGGGACAGAGGGACCAGCCATCATCCAGCCTGGATGGGAGGCTGACAGCCTAGGATCCCTTTTGTCCCCATGGCCATAAGCCCCCGGGCATGGTGCTTCTCCCCTCACCCCTGGGGCCCCCAAGCGACTCTTTCTCCTCCCTTCTTACCTCCTCCCCTGCTGAGCCAAACCCAGCAGCCTGGGTTTGCACTGTTGGGGGCCTCCCACGTGGGTGGCAGCCTGGAACAGGGAGGGCTGCATGGCCCTGGAAGGACTTGGGGTCCTGGGGAAGAAGCATGGCTGTCAGGGAAGGGCTAGGATCTCAGGCCTAGCCCCTGCCAGCAGTGGGGTCATCCCTGCCTGTCTCTTATGCCTTATGGGAAGGCCCAGCCATAACTCGGGGGCCACGCTGGAGTTGGGGACCAGCTCAGGCCTCCTCCATGGGAACCGGGTGAATGTGGGGTAACACTGTACCCCCAGCTGTTTGCACTTCTCTGGTATGTGGTTTGACTCTGCTTTGTTTCTGAATGGGCTCTGTGGTCGTGGTCTCAGGGGGAGGGCCATGTTGAGGAAGCCCCACCTGTCCCCCACTGTTCAGGGGGTCTCCTTCCACTCCCTGGCCCTTCATTGTCAGGCCTCCTGAGGGGCTGTGGGGCCTCTGTGCCTGCTGGGCCAGGGACAGTACCAGAGACAGGTGGGCCCAGCTGGGGGCCCCTGACCGAGGGAGTCCTGCGCTTGAGTTCTCAGTATGTCTCCTTCATTCATTAGCCTCTGCTGGGGCCTTCTGTGGGCATCTCACGTCTGTCCATCCATCTGTCAGTGGTCAGAAGTGGGGTCAGTGTGTGAGTGAGAGCAGGAGTATTATTGTATTTATGGAAATAAAATGTCCTTTTTCCTGGACCAGCTGCTCTACGGCTCTTCTCAGGTTGGGGGAGATGACAGGAATGCAGGAGTTGGGAGGGGGTCCCAGGGGTTGCCCTGCAGACCTCTCTGGCTCAGGGATCAGGCCTTGGCCCCTTTCCTCATCACCCCCAGGTCCTGCACCGGAAGAGGCCCTCTTCCAGAGGCCTGTGGCCAGTGCTGAGTCACCAGAGAGGACCCAGAGCAGTCCCAGCTGGAAGTGAGTGCCAGGAGCCCCAGCTGCTGCAGACACTGAGAGGGAGGCCCCTGGCAGCTCACAACTTCCTCCTGCTGTGCTCAGCCCTCTCCACACAATGATGTTGCACCCACCTCCGATCCGAATAGTCTCGGATTCTCCCATTACCCAGAGGCTGCACCCAGGAGGCTGCCACCTCCCATCCCTAGCAGCAATACAGACACCATGCCTGGTGTTATCAGTGTTTTCCCTCCCTGGGAGTGCATGATCCACACCTGGGCAGTAGTTTAGGGGCTGTGCAGCTGGGAGAGTCACCTCCACCCAAAAAGCTACAGTGGAACAAGGGGCTGAGTCCAGAGGCTTGACCCATGCCCTGTGGACTGCCAGCTGGCCAGCAGGAGAAAATTCCCTGCCCAGAGAAGTGTGGGGAAGGCTACTCATCATCCCCTGGGGGATAAGGCCACTAAAGGCCCTGGGAAGTCCTGCGTTTGAGAAACCAATTTCATTTTGTTGAATCTCATGTTTCCTAACCTGAACTTGACCACTGACCCCTGTCCATCGATACTGTCTAGATTTTTTCCAAAGCCCAGCATGCCTGACACCCTGGTCTGTCCTCTTTGATTCTCAGCAAATAAGGGGCTTCTCTCTGGAAACAGAAGGCAAGGGCTTCCCTCCTAGTCCTGCCTAGAAGGGGCATGGCATGGCCTCTGGGCCACACTGCCAGCTCCTCCTCCTCCTGGTGGGTGGGACCTTTATGCCACCAGGCTCCTGTCCCCCTCGACCCTGCACAGCAGGCGGGACTCTTGCTTGAACACCTGTGATGTCTCCAGAAGACAACATACCCTGTGTTGGAACATTTCTAGTTGGGAGGTTCTTTCTAATGAAGCAAAACTGTTTTTCCTGTAATGTCCACCTGGGGTCCCAGAGTCACCGTCTGCGGCCTGGTCAGCTCCAGGAGTCCTTGTGCTTCAGGGTGGGCTGGAAGGCAGGAGACTGATGTGGGGGTCAGTGTGTGGTTCTGGTTTGGTCACCAGCTTGGGGTATGGCTTTAAATAAAGTGCTGCCCCCTCTGACCTTTAGGTTCCTTGTATGAAATGGAGGGAGGGACCGTGGTCTGTAAGGCACCTCTGAGGCAGCAGTTCCCCTCAGACTGTCGGCTTTGGAATAATCTAGGATATTATGGGGCCGGGGCTCCCTTTAATCCTCTCCCGGACCTTCCACTGTTCCTTGTCTCTAGCCATCCATCTATCTGTCTGTCCATTGTCCTGCTGGTACTTCTAAAGTAGCCCTTGTATCTTAAAATCTTAGCAGAGGACTTGTGAGCCAGGAGCTCAGCATGACACTCCGGAAGTGGGAGGAGACAGGCATGTAGTGCCACACACAGGAATCTTGCATCAAGCTGGGGGCACTGGGGGCCAGTACCCAGAGAAGGGGCCCCTTGGTCTCCGCTACCCAGAGGGGTCATCCCCGAGTACTGTGTGTAGGTTCAGATGGCAATTTGGAGCACACATGAGAGTCCTGGAGCTTCTGGGTTCTCAGCAAGTGGAAGGAGGTGTACTGGGGAAAGGGTAACCCCCACAACCCAAGAGCAATGGGACTTCCCAGACCTTGAAGTCACACTTCCACTTTTATCCGTGCAGCCTAAGGCAGCAGCTGCTTTTGTTTTGTAACGACTGCTGCACACCGGTCATCTGTTTACAGCAGCCAGGACACACGCAGAGGCCACTGATCACCCAGCGAGTCTGCCTCTGCCGTCTCCGGAGCACAGACACAGCAAGTTAGATGGGAAGGAGAGCTGCCAGGCCTAGGCCACCCGCAGCCTCTCATAATCTTCACAGCCGCCCTGTGACAATGGGAGACAACCTCAGAGAGCTTGGCATGCCTGAGGCCAGACCACACCACTGCAATCTTGGGAGGCCCCAGCCCTGCTGGTAGGCACTGCCCTCGGGTTGGGGCTCAGGGTACACGGGCCCCAGGAGAGCCCTGGAGTCCTTGTGCTTCAGTCCTGCCTGGGGGAGCTGGGTCCTTTGAGTTTGGGGATGGGACAAAGCAAGTTTTCAGTAATCAGACCATGTGCTCAGCTGCTCTGGGCGGAAGCCTCCACTCAGAGGGCAGTACCAATATGGCCACAGACAAGCGTCTTGTCAAAGCGTCTAAAATGGGATGTTTTTGCCCAGTTCTGAGGCCCCACATCTGACCCTGGGTAACCACCTCGGCACCCAGCCCAGTGGCCTTCCTGCCCACATCCTGCTCAAGCTTCACCAGTACATAACACAGACTATTACTCGTCTTTGCAGACAAATCTGTATCGAGGCTGCTGGGCCCCTCCGAAGCAGCGATGGGGTTGAGGCTGGGGGCAGGGACCAGCATTTCTGGAGTTTCTGGGCAGTGCCATCTGGCATGGTGGGACAGTAAGCATGGAGCCCTGTCAGAGCTGTTTTCTAACTTGGTCTCTGCCACTCCAGCCAGGGCCCAGTAGCCTTGGTCTGCTCACCTGTAAAATGGGGACAATGAATCACAATAAGAGAGTGCCAGGCACTATTCTAAGCGTTTTACATAGATTAGTTTATTTAGTTCTTAGAACAACCAATGAGGTAGGTGTGATTATGCTCGTTTTACAGTGGAGGGCACTCAGGCTCAGAGGCTGAGACTGAGCCAGAACAGCGCTGGCTCCATCCATGCCTGTAAGCTGTTTCTGCTCTCTTTTGGATGGGAGATGTGTCCATTGTGATGTCTTCACTCTGCCATTTGCGAAGTCAGCCGAATTTCTTGAGCCCGGAGGATGTAGCTGCACATTGCTAGGCCCAGGAGGGTTGGCAGGAGTCATATACACCCAGGCCCTCAGTGAGCCCAGTCCCAGCCTGGGGAGACCTGCTTAAGTCAACAGGTCCTTTTGTGCGATATGGGCTTGTGATGGGAAAAGTTAGCTGGTGATTTCTGGTCACCCTTCTGCATCTGTAGTCCTAAGAAGCCACGGTCCCAACATCCACTGATCAGAACTTCCCAACATTCACAGATCAACACTTCTGACTCCAAAAATGTCTGATTACAACATCCTTTGAAGGAACAGCCTATGACCCAACCTCGGGGCTTCTGACTTTCTATGATTCAACATCCAAATGTGACATGGGAGGGTCCCAAAATATACCCATCACCCAGCCAAGAGGCCCAGCAGCCCCACCCAGGCCAGAAGTGCGAGTGCCTCTCCACCCGGGCCTCTGGATCTGGCTGGAAGAGAGCCTGAAGTCGGGGTGGGACACCCGCCCAGCACTCAAGTGGCCTGATAATATGGTTCCAATTGTTTCCACAGCAGCTGCAGCTTTAGCTCACGTGGATTGAGCCTTCCCCAGCCTAGGGGTATGGTTCAGGCCTGGGCAAGTCCTGGAGGGACAGAGGTGCAAGCTAGGTCTTGCCGTCAGGGACCTTCAGACCAATTGGCCCCAGGTGGTCTAGGCTGGAGGCTGGGCTTCTATGGGGGTGGGGGCACCCATGTAGTCCAGAGATTTCTGGGGTGGGGGAGGGGCAGGAGGTGCGGCACCAGGTGTCAAGCTGCTGGTTTAGGAATCCTCTGTCTCCTAACCCTGCATACAGTATGATGAGTCCATCGCAGAAACAGGGAAAACTGAGCTACAGCCAGGTTCTGGGATCTGGCCAGTGGGGAATCAGGACCAGAACCACGCATGCGCGCGCACGCACACACACACACACACACACACACACACACACACACACACACACACACACACACACACACACACACACACTGCAGTTTTCAAAAATTGAATCAGGACCAGAACCACGCATGCGCGCACACACACACACACACACACACACACACACACACACACACACACACACACACACTGCAGTTTTCAAAAATTGAATCAGGACCAGAACCACACGCACACACACACACACACACACACACACACACACACACTCTGCAGTTTTCAAAAGCCACATTGACACTGGGCCCCTGGCAGGTGGAGAGGCACAGCTTCTGCCTCTATCCAGGAGTTCTCCAAGCCCCGCCCCCTTTCCAGAACTCACTCCAGGGGTCCTGGCCTGTCTTCAGATGGCTTCTCATGGGGAGAATAGAGGTGGGGGAGGGAGCCTTGCCCAGGATCCCCTTACACAGCCTGCGCCTTTGATCCCAGACCTCCTGGCTTCCTGCCAGGAATATCACACTCAGGTGAGCTTCAGTACCAGGAGCGGGTGGAGGTCACTTCTCAGCCTCTCCCCACCCCCACCAGTCTGCCTGACTCTCCCTTTGGGGAACTGAGGACAGCCTGGGTCCAGTGAGCGCTCCCAACACACCAGGCCCTGGGTGTTGGGGACACTGAGATACCTGAAGCCAAGGCCCTGCCAGGGGACATGCCCAGTCTGTCCGAAAGCCCGATGGGTAGAAATGCCCTGCCAGCCCAGGCACTCTTCACAGTGTTAGGCATGGTGTTGTTAAAGTGTCCACAGGGGCCAGCGAGTTAAAGCTTAACGGGTTTATTGCTAGAGAGAAAGAAACAGAATGAAAGCAAGGGGAGAGCAGGCAGGTGGGAGCCAGCGAAATCTGCTAGCAAAAGGAAAGGAAAAGTGGGTCCACCTCTCTTTCTGACAGCTTGTGGTTTTAAAGAAAAAAAAAACGTGCCAAGAGGGGTGGGGGCTGATGTGTGGCCACAGACACTGCCAGGAGATAGCAGGCTGGTGCAGATCATGACGTCATGCTCAAGGTTATCTGGTTTGGCCTCTGGCAGGTGGGGCATTGGCACGTTCGTGTTCATCTATCTTGCCAGCATATCAGGTCCTGTCAGAGAAGCTGCTGAGAGAGAGAAACTGAAGCTATGCCACAAAATCCATTTTGTATGTCAAGTTTTTTTTCTTGAGACCTAGCACACAGTAGGTGCTTTGGTGATGGTTCTGAGACTGAACTGAAATGCTCTAACAGCTAACAGCAGAGTGCAGTTGGGGCGGGGGGGGGGGGCTGCCCTGGCCTCCACTGCCCCCCACCCCTTCTCTCTTCCCACCCCCGGGCTCCATGAAGCCATGCTGAGAGGGATGCAGACTTCAGGTCAAGGAGAGCCTGCGATTTTCCCAAGGCTCTTCTTGTCGTAACTAGCATTTACTGAGCACCTCCTGAGTGCCCAACCCTGTCCTCAATGGAGGTCCAAAGAAGCAACTGCTATTGAGTTTGGGGACAGAGGGCAGAAAAACCATCCACATCATTGCCTTACAAGACACAAGGGCAGCCCGAAGGAAGTTGGCTAGAAGGAATAAGAGGAAGGGGCTTTATAGATAAAAGAGGTGTGAGAAAGCAGGGTGCTGGGGAGCTGCTCCCAGTGGGTTCCCTGTAGCTGGAGGGCTGCATGTGCCCCCTTACAAGGGGTAACAGGAGTAGGAGAGAGGAAGCTAAAGGAACAGGTGGGGTCTCATCAACTCTTCAGGATGGGCAGGCTAGGATGGGCAGAGACAGAGAACCCAGAATTCTAGGGTCTTGTCCAAGGGCATACAGCAGCAGGTGACCCCAGGAAGCTGGAACTTCAAGCCAATCGTCCTGCAGGGAGGGGCAGGAGTGACCCCTAACTCAAGATGGCCAGGAGGTCCTTTGAGGAAGGGAGTCCATGGAGCATCCATGCACAGACCCAGATGTGGCAGGACAGGATAGAACAGGGCAGGGCAGAGAGGCCTGTCCTTGGCCTGTTCCTCCTAAGACCGGAACCCTCTTTCCCTTTGGAGGGGGTGCAAAGGTTATTTACATTGGGCGCCCGCGGGTGGCGGCAGGAGCGGCTTACCTGCTTCCCGCCACCGGGGCTGGGCGGGGCGGAGCCCGGGGTAGGGGGAGGAGCCGGGCCGCAACCTGTGGACGGCCCCGCGGCCGGCGGGACCGACCCTCGCGGAGGGACGGGCCGGGGCCCGTGGGGGGCCCGGAAGACCGCGCAGAAGGAGAAGCGAACTTGGCAAGAGGAGTGACCTGGGGGCCGGGGGCGGAGTCGTGCGCTGTGGAGGCGCGGGGAGGAGAGAGGAGCGAGCGAGCGAGCAGAGCGCGGCGGCTGGCCCAGGAAGCGGAGAGCGCCGCCCACCCTTCGGGGCGAGAGAGGCGCTGCGGCAAGACCGGGCTGGGCCGAGGGCTGCCCGGGCCCTCGACCCCCCCCCTCCTGTGACCCCAAGCCCCCAACCCTCCTCCAAGATGATGAAGAGGCAATTGCATCGCATGCGGCAGCTGGCCCAGACGGGCAGTTTGGGTCGGTGAGTGTAACCCCTCCCTTTCACCAACCTCCCCCGGCCAGGACTTGGGTGGGGGAAGGGCGGAGGGGTGGGGGAAGATAGAGTGTGGGGGGAAGCTGAAGACAACTGGACAGGACCCGCCAGATTCCTGCTCTCTTTTCTCATCTAAACACCACCTAGCCTCCCAGACAGAGTTAGGTAGGCACTGGGCTTGGGGGGAAGGGGTGCCCCCGACTCTTGAATGAAGTGGGGTGCAGGGGCAGAAAGCACCCTAACCTAGGAATCCTGGGTCTTCTCCATCTCCGTGAGCCTCTGAGAGGGCCTCACTTTTTCCCTCTGGACAATGGGGATAAGTAACCCTAACCATCGCTGGTTGCTGAGAGTGGAGAGGGGAAGGGAAGGTAGATCTTGGGGGGAGGGGAAGAGGGAAGGTCAGGGTCCTGGCCTGGTGGAAGAAGGAGCCTGCCCCTACTCTGCTGTGTCCTCCCCAGGCCCCCACCAGCCCAGAGAGCTCCTGCTTCTCTATCTTGCTTCTGCTTTTCCCAAACTCAGGTGGAAGCGTCCCCAGGTCTCCTGGTTCCCACCCCCAGCCTCTGAGCTGGTAGAGCTTTGGCCGGAAGTTTGGGGAGCCTCTGACGGCCCACCGAGAGCCTGTCTTCTCTTGTCCTCTTCCCCCAGTGTTGAAGAGTTCCCCATTCTCTGGGCTTAAGGGAGGGGACTGGCTCTCCAGAGGCCTGGTTCTAGTCTCCTGCCCAGCATAGGCCCCCTGTGGAGCCCGGGTGGTCAGGCCACCTTGCTCTGAGCCTCTGTGTCCCCATGGGTCCCAGGGCAGAGGCCCAGGGCCTGTCCATGGGCACAGTTCAGAGTCCGGGTGCCTGACAGCCCAGAAGTCTGAATTTGTACACTTCCCGTTCTTGGGGCCATCCTAGACTGCATGTCCTGTCCCCAGGGTGGACTGAGGATTTGGGGGGTGGGGGTGGGCAGAAGAGAGAGGCTTTGCCCCTGCATCCCAAGCCTGGGCCCCAAAGTGGCCCTCTTCCTGCCCCCTCCTTTGGTTTCGTCTGCCCTCTCTCTGGGCACAGCCCTGGGTGGAGGAGGAAAAAGCCATGTAGCCTATTCCCTCCCCCATGGAATGTGCTCTGACTGGGATGAGGCACATGGGCCACCCAGGACGTGCCCCACCTGGGAGGGGCCCTGGAAGCAACTGGGGTCCAGGTGCTCCGGTAGGACGGGAGGAGGCAGGGGGGAGGCAGGGGCTCCTAACCTGGGCGGGCCCAGCAGAAGCTCTCCCCTCTGCAGCACCCCGGAGACTGCTGAGTTCCTGGGTGATGACCTGCTGCAGGTACGTGCCTGGGCGGGCTGCAGGGGGACAGGTCTGTGCAGGCTGTCCGAGCAGAGGGCCAGGCAGGGGGGGCCTGCTGGGGACCCGGTTTGAGTCATCCCCAAACCATTGACCATGGGGTCCCCAGGAGGAGGGAAGAGAAAGATGGTTCCTGCCCTGGAGGGGAACAAGGCATGGGGTGGGGGGTTGGCAACTTCCCGGGTCCCTAAGCCCCGCACACGTCCCAGGTGGAGCAGCGGCTGGAGCCGGCCAAGCGTGCAGCCCACAATGTCCACAAACGACTGCAGGCCTGTCTGCAGGGCCAGAGCGGCGCTGACATGGACAAGCGGGTGGTGAGTGGGGGTCTCGGGGAGGTGAGGCCCAGCAGGAGACCTGGGTTCTGGGTGAGGCCTTACTAAGTCAGGTCTCCTCTGTCCCAGTGGAGAGCAAGGGCAGGGCTCGGGTCTCCCTGCCATTCTGAGTCTCTGGCACCAAGGGGGTGAAGGCTGCTCTGTGCTAGGGCCTCTCACTCGGGTTTCTCCTTCCTCAGGACAGATCTCTTCCCCCGACCTTTTCTTGACCCCACCTCCCTCTATACCACCAGTCCCCATAAACCAAGGCCAGGCTGGTAACAGCACCTGAACTCAGTCTGATCAGCACCCAGGGCTGGCTCTCTCCATTGGGGCAGGCCATGAGGGCTTCCTGGAAGAAGTAACATTTGAGCTGGATAGTGAGTGTTGCCAGCCAGCATTTATTGATTACTGTTAGGCCATTGCTAAGATATGTTCATGCATCATCTCCCTTAATCCTGGCAACAACCCTCAGAGGCTCCCTTCATTAGCCCCATTGTACAGATGAGGAAATGGAGGCTTAGAGAGTAAAAGTTTCTCGCTCAAGGTCACACAGCCAGTAAGTTGCAAAGCGAGGACTTGAACCCTGGTTTCTGATCCCGGAGCTAGTGCTCTTTCACCCTAGGTGGGAAAATGTGGCTGAGTTTTGGAACCAGTCTACTATTCAGTGGCCAGAGCACTGGGAAGGAGTGAGGGGTGGGGAGCAGTGGGGTGCCATGAAGGGTTTCAAGCCCAGTCATGGGGAGATGTTACCCCCACCATGCCATGTCACCACATATATCCTGGAGTAGGAGAAAGAGCCCCACTCAAAGGCCAGGGTGTGTTCCTAGCTCCTCCATTCTCCCTCCAGCTCCCACCTTGGACAAGCTCTTGCCTCTTCTATATCCCAGTGACCCAGCAGTACTGAGGATTGGTTGTCCTTCCCTGCTCAATCAAGTGGCTGCAGGGAGCAGTATGGGGACCCCAGATGGATGGGGGCTTTGTTCATGGTCATGGGGAGATGTTACCCCCACCATGCCTTGTCACCGACCTGTTTCCACGCCCCACCCCTCCGTGGCCAGCCTTACTGAGTTCTTGCCTCCCCTGTCCCCGCCAAGTGGCTTACCCAGTGCTCAAGCAGGGGGCAGGGAGGCTGAACAGGCTGGCGTGGACACTCAGCTCACAGCTGGCCCCGTCTCTCCCTGCAGAAGAAGCTTCCCCTCATGACTCTGTCGTCCACAATGGCCGAGAGCTTCAAGGAGCTGGACCCCGATTCCAGCATGGGGTGAGCATGGCATGGGGGGCCCAGCATGGGGAACACCAAGAAGGGATCTTGGCCAGGAGGAGGGTCAGGTCAGCAAGGCCAAGTGGGCTGGTGTAGATCGGGGGTGGCCAGGTCAGGGACAGTGAGGGCGACCAGGCCTGGAAGAGTTTTTGGCACAGTGAAGTTGACAGAGAGGCTGGGGGAGCCTGGGCCCACTGGGTGCTGTCTCCCACAGGAAGGCCTTGGAGATGAGCTGTGCCATCCAAAACCAGCTGGCCTGTGCCCTGGCTGAGTTTGAAATGAACCTGGAGAGGGACGTCCTGCAGCCTCTCAACAGGCTGAGTGAGGTGACCCTGGCTCTGCCCCTGCCCCAGCTCCCCCAGCCTCCAGCTTCTATGTACGTCTCCCAGCCAGCCTACTGAATCCCTCCCCTGCCTGCCCCCAGGAAGAGCTGCCGGCCATCCTCAAGCGCAAGAAAAGCCTGCAGAAGCTGGTGTCCGACTGGAACACCCTCAAGAGCAGGTGGGGGCCACAGCTGCTGAGTGGGGCCCACAGAGATGGCCTCAGTGCTTTGAGGTCCTTCCCAAACTGGGAGGACCCTACAGGGCCTGCTGGGTGTGCAGCCTGCATACTTGTGTGCATGTATGCACACCTGACCCATGGGGACACACGTGGGGAGGGCACATGCGATGGTGCCTCTGTGTACAGCGTGTGCACAGACTTGTACGGGGGTGGCCCCAACACCTAGGCTGCTGTAAGCAATCCTCCAAGGTCCCTAGACATGAGTGGCCCCCTTCCTCCTGGGAGCTGGGCAGCTGTGATCACCAAGCCGACCACCAGGGGGCACCTCTGAGCACTCACTGCCCTGGCTGAGCAGAGGCCCAGGGCTAGTGGGGCTCATGTGTCCCCAAATGCCAGAATCCTGGTTGGTCAGTATGGCCGTGCGGCAGGGCCAGTGACCACCCGGCCTTGGGTTCATCCCCAGGCTCAGCCAGGCAGCCAAGAACTCAGGCAGTGGTCAAGGCCTGGGTGGCGGTCCTAGCAGTTACAGCTCCACGGCCACAGCCAACAAGGTGGAAACACTGAAGGAGGAGGAGGAGGAGCTGAAGAGGAAGGTGGAACAGTGCAAGGTAAGGGGCCACTTAGGGGTGGGTGCTATCCCATTTCACAGATGAGGAAACTGAAGGTCAGAGATGACATGACAGAGCTAGGAAGCAGCAGAGCCAAGGTTGGAACCCAGGCATTCAGGCTCCAGGGTCTGAGTCTTAGCCATTACCTCATAGCATCTTCTGTCTATACCACATGCATAACACCTCAGAGGCAGGGCCTTGATCTGTTCCCCAGAGCTTCATGTGTTTCCTAAGTGAATGAATGAATGAAGAGTGAATGAGTGAATGAAGGATAGAGACATGGAGATGAGGACTTAAAGCCATAAAAGCCCCTCGAGGAAGACTGAGTTGGGGTGGTATACGGGGATCCTGTATTTTATACATCTGTAAACCCACAACTTCTCTAGTAAAGACAAAAAAAAGAAAGTTCTCTCTGGGCTGGGCCAAGTTAAAACTTTGGCAGAGTGGAGAGTTGGCTGGGACCCTCTGTGTATCAACTTTGTGGCTGTGGGCAAGTCCTCAACCCCTCCAAGCCACAGTTTCCCCTCTCTGCCCCCAAGGATGAGTATTTGGCTGACCTGTACCACTTTGCCACCAAGGAGGACACATACGCCAATTACTTCATCCATGTGAGTCCAAGCCCGGGGCTCCAGCCCACCTAGGGCTTGGTGGCCACTGGGACTCTCTGTGAGATGGTGGGAGGGAGGGGTCTCCTTGTGGACCCTGGGGCAGGCTCAGCTCTCTCCCCCACCCCCACCCCGGGGGTCTCCCCTGGTGCCCACAGCTCCTAGAGATCCAGGCTGATTTCCATCGCAAGTCCCTGAGCTCCCTGGACACAGCCCTGGCTGAGCTGCGGGAGAACCACGGCCGAACAGGTACGAACGCAGCGGGGCCACCCACTCCTCTGACCCCTGCCCTGACCGAAGCTTGAACTCATCCTAAGAGGCAGTAGGGAGCCATGGGTGAGTCCTGAGCAGGGAAAGGCTGGACTAGATTTGGGAGAGAGCTTGCTATGGCTGCTGCATGGAGGATAGAAGGAAGGGGGCAGGGCCGGGAACCAGGAGACCCTTTAGGGGCAGAAGGGAGGCAGGGGTGGGACAGACTTGAGAGGTGTACTTAATTCATCTCAGGACCCTGGGCCTCTGATGTGTCTCATCCCTGCAGACCCATCCCCCTCGATGACAGCCGCCCCCTTCTCCAGGGTGTATGGGGTGTCGCTGGGAAGTCACCTGCAGGGGCTGGGTCGGACCATTGCCCTGCCTATCGAGGCCTGCGTCATGATGCTGCTTGCAGAGGGCATGAAAGAAGAGGTGGGGATTATAGGGGCCAGTGGGGCAGGAGCATGGGGTTCCATTCTGTCCCAAACCTCCTGTGTACTGACCTGTCCAACCAGCTGTAAACCCATGAGAGCCCGGGTCCTTGGGAGAATGCCAGCCTGGTGCTGATGATCCGACAAGCCCTCCCGCTTAGTTCTGCCCACGTGGGCCGAGCACTGTGCTGTAAGCCCTTTGCATTACTTGCTCTATTAATTATCCCAATAACTTGGAAGGAGACGTCACTGGTTCCACTTTCCTGCGGGGGATGGAGGTAAACGTGCCCAGAGCCACAAGAGAAGGTGGCACTGGAACCAGTGACTCCAAAATGCATCATTGCTATATTCTGATCCTTAACAGACTCCCACATCTGGTGCCGTGGGCCTGTCGGCTCCTCGCCTGAGGCCGGACCCTTAGGAGGCAGGAAATACTCAAAGTCAGGCTTCAGTTCTCTCTAATCCTGCTGAGGCCCCCTCTTCCCCTGTCACTCCTAACCAGCACCGGTCTCCCCACGACTTCTCCCAGCTCCTCCTGGACTTCCCATCCCTGCCCTCTGCTCAGAATCCTAGACCCTAATTGTTGAGCAGCTGTACCCATCCTGGGGTGTCCCCTCTGCCCACCAGATCAGTGGGGACACAGGCCCAGAGAGGGGCACCAACCCACCCTGGGCCACATAGCCAGGGTGCCCCACCCCACCTGCCCCTCCACGGCCCCCACCTGCCCCCTCTCCCACCCAGGGCCTCTTCCGCCTGGCCGCCGGTGCCTCGGTGCTGAAGCGCCTCAAGCAGACGATGGCCTCGGACCCCCGCAGCCTGGAGGAGTTCTGCTCTGACCCCCACGCTGTGGCAGGTGCCTGCTCCAAGGAGCCCTGGGATGGAATGGGGAGGGGCTGCCCGCAACTGCCTAAAATGCTCCCCTGAGAGCTGAACTTAAGGCCTGATGTCCTACTGCAGAAACATAGGGATTTTTTTTCAAGGGAGAGTGAGGCATTCATTTTGAACCTGTTATATGTATGTTTTTCTGGGGACAAGATCTCTAGCTTGCATCATTTTCTCCAAGTGGTCCATGGCCCAGAGAAACTCCTAGATCCAGACGCCTTAGTGTGAGCAAGGCCCCTTCCATGTGGAGAGAGCTGAGTACCTGGGATAGGGCTGGGGACCTGGGGTCTGCCTCTGACCTCCTCTCCCCTTTCAGGTGCCCTCAAGTCTTATCTGCGGGAGCTGCCTGAGCCCCTGATGACCTTTGACCTCTATGATGATTGGATGAGGGCAGCTAGGTGAGGATGTGGGGGAGGGGAGGGATGGAGAGGGGAGCCTGAGGGGTAAGGCCCTGGGCTTGGCTCACCTCATCTCTCTCTCCCCATCACCCCCTAGTCTGAAGGAGCCAGGGCCCCGGCTGGAGGCCCTCCGAGAGGTGTGTAGCTGCCTGCCCCCGGAGAACCTCAGCAACCTCAGGTAAGCCCTGAGCCTGCCTCCCAGGCACCTCTGCCAAGGCCAGAGCCCAGCTGGGACTCAGAGGGCCTTGGTTCGAGTCCTGGCTCTGCCTCCAGCAGGCTGCATTCCTGGGGACAGGCCTTGGTACCTCCAGGGCTTCGTTTCCCATCTGAAAAAATGGTTGGGGATTGGGGCAGAACAGGGTACCCCAACTTTCTGCCATATCCACAGCAGCTTCTTCACTATCACTTCCTTAAATATTTATTTGCATTTTCTCTCTTCATTTTGGCAACCTTGCTAAGGGTCCATCAATTTTATTGATTTTCTCATAAAACCAGCTTCTGGTTTTGTTGATTTTCTCGATTGTTTTCATGTTCTCAATTTCATTTATTTCTGCTCTAATCTTCATTATTTCTTTCCTTTGCTTGCTTTGGGGTTAGTTTGCTGTTCTTTCTCTAGTTCTTCCAAGTGGACAATTAATTCCTCGATTTTTGCTCTTCTTTTTTGATATAGGCATTTAGGGCAATAAATTTCCCTCTTACTGCCTTTGCTGCATCCATAAATTTTGATAAGTTGTGTTTTCGTTTTCATTTGCCTCTAGATTTTTACTGATTTCTTTTATAATTTCTTCCTTGACCCACTGGTTGTTTAAGAGTGTGTTGTTGATCCTCCATACATTTGTGAATTTTTTGGCCCTCTGCCTGTAACTGATTTCCAACTTCATTCCTTTATGATCCAAGAAAGTGTTTTATATGATTTCAGTCTTTTTAAATTTATTGAGACCTGCTTTGTGACCCAGCATATGGTCTATCCTTGAGAATGATCCATAAGCACTTGAGAAAAAGGTATATCCTGCTGTTGTGGGTTTTAATGCTCTGTAAATGTCTATTAAGTCTAGCTCATTTATTGTATTATTCAAATTCTCCATTTCTTTATCGATCCTCTGTCTAGATGTTCTGTCCATTGATGAGAGCGGGGAATTGAAGTCTCCAACTATTATGGTAGATGTGTCTATTTCCCTTTTCAGTGTTTGCCTCATGTATCTTGGAGCACTCTGGCTTGGTGCATAAATATTTATGATTGTTATGTCTTCTTTTTGAATTGTTCCTTTTATTAATACATAGTGTCCTTCTTTGTCTCTTTTAATTGTTTTACATGTGAAATCTAATTTGTTGGATATTAGTATAGTTACTCTTGCTCTTTTCTGATTGTTGTTTGCATGAAGTATCTTTTCTCAACCTTTCACTTTCAACCTGTGTCTGTCCTTGGGTCTAAAATGCATCTCCTGTAGACAGCATATAAATGGATCCTGTTTTTTAATCCATTCTGCCAGTCTATGTCTTTTGATTGGGGAGTTTAATCCATTAACATTTAGTGTTATTACTGTACGGGTAGTACTTTCTTCTACCATTTTGCCTTTTGGATTTTATATGTCATATCTAATTTTCCTTCTTTTTACCTTTACTCATAGTCTTCCTTTCTACACTCTTCTCCACACCTCTCTCTTCTGTCTTTTCATATCTGTCTCTATGGCTCCCTTTAGTATTTCTTGCAGAGCTGGTCTCTTGGTCACAAATTCTCTTAGTGATTTTTTTGCCTGAAAATGTTTTAATTTCCCCCTCATTTTTGAGGACAGTTTTGCTGGATATAGAATTCCTGGTTGGCAGATTTTTTCTTTTAGAATCTTAAATATATCATACAACAGTCTTCTCGCCTCCATGGTCTCTGCTGAGAAATCTACACATAGTCTTATTGGGCTTTCCTTGTATGTGATGGATTGCTTTTCTCTTGCTGCTTTCAAAATTCTCTTTGACATCTGGTATTCTGATTAGTAAGTGTCTTGGAATATGTCTGTTTGGATCTATTCTGTTTAGGGTATGCTGCATTTCTTGGATCTGTAATTTTAATTCTCTCATAAGAGCTGGGAATTTTTCAGTGATAATTTCCTCCATTAATCTTTCTCCTCCTTTTCCCTTCTCTTCTCCTTTTGGCACACCCACAATTTGTATATTCATGTGTTTCATGTTGTCATTCAGTTCCCTGAGTCCCTGCTCATATTTTTCCATTTTTTTCCCTGTATTTTCTTTTGCTTGTCAGATTTCAGTTGTCCCATCCTCCAGTTCACTAATCTATCTTCTGCCCTTTGAAATCTAACATTGTAAGTTTCCATTGTTTTTTCATCTCTTCTACTGTGCCTTTCATTCCCATAAATTCTGTGATTTTTTCAGACTTTTAATTTCTTTTTGTTCATCCCTTGCCTTCTTTATATCCTCCCTCAATTCGTTGATTTGATTTTTGATGAGATTTTCCATGTCTCTTCGAACATCCTGAATTAATTGTTTTAACTCCTGTATCTCATTTGAATTGTTGGTTTGTTCCTTTGACTGGGGCATATCTTCAATTTTCCTAGTATGATTAGTTATTTTTTACTGGTGTCTAGGCATTTAATTTCCTTAATTAGTTTATTCTGGAGATTGTTTTCACTCTTTTACCTAGGATTTTCTTGTCAGATTGCTTTGTTCCCTGTCTGTTTTTTGACATTCAATTTAGCTTATTCTAGACCTCTAGCATAGGTTTTGTTTAACAGATGAGAATTTTTCAGTTCTTGTTTTCTTGTTTCTTGCCCTGCCTGTATTGTGCCTTTTTTTTTTCCTTAGGAGGGTCTACTTAGGTATTATAGACCCCAGTCAGATTTTCGCACACCAAACTGGCCTCCTCTCAGGAGGAAAGAGTCACCTGCATCAGTTTTCCCTGAGGGTGAGACCCAGCAGGTTGAAAGACTTTCTTATGAAAGAAAGCCTCTAGACTCTGTGTTTTCCTATCCTGCCCAGTATGTGGTGCTTATATGCCTGCGGGTCCCACCAGCATAAAGTTATGCAGTGCCTTTAGCTTTAGCAGACTCTCCCTGCTGGGGTGAGGTTGAGACAGAGGAGAGGTTGTAGGCTGGCTTTAATTGCTCAGTTTTAAAATTCAGACCCTTGGGGTCTGAATTTCTTGAGGAAGGGATTCTACCTGAGCTGGGCCCCACCCCTCTCCTAGGCAAGGCACAGCCTCCTAGGAATTACCTCCTTTCATTTGACCAGCCTCTTTGCCTCTCATGTAATCTTAATTCTGCCCTTGCCTGGAGCAGTTGGAGCCTGAGAGCAGTTTTAAGTGGTAAAAACAAACAAAGAAAAAAAATCCCTTTCAGACCAGGACCCCTGTTGCTTGGGTTTGTTAATCAAGAGCTTAAGTTGATACATTGCTCTACATATCTGGAGGTCCTATGTGCCCCCTCTTTTTTTTTTTTTTTAGGAGCCAGACCTTTTCAAGTATTTTGTGCTGTCCAATCCAAAAAGCCTTTGTTTATTCGTTTTTGCTTCTTTTTCTGCCAGCCCACCCCCCTCTGCACTGGGTAACTTTAGCTTTTACTCGAGGTTCAGCTACACTGGGGGACTATTTTTAGTAGTCAGAATTTGTTAATTAATTCCACAATTGGAATTAGGTTGGGCTCAGCCCCTGCTGCTGTTAAAGTCTCTTTCCTTTCCCCTCTGGGAAGCAGCCTATGGGGGAGGGGACCAGCCGCCATGGCTTGGGGGACTCACAGTTCTGGGGGGGCTCGCAATCAGTCCAGCTGGTTCACACTGGGGTACACTGTGTGTCCAGTCACTGATGTGGCCCAGGAGCAGTTCTGTACTGTTTCTGGCTATTTCTAGCTGCTTGGGAGGACGAACTAAATCCCACACCTCACTAAGCCACCATCTTGGACCTCCCCTTAACTATTTGACTTAAATTGACTTGCTCTTTTATTCAAAACCTCTTTCTGTCTTGTCCCAAGCAATGTTTTTGAGGACACAGCTTTGATGCTAGTCATGCTTTTTTATACTAAACATCGAAATAAACATATACCTTGAGCCTTTGAAGCCAGACTGCCTGGCTTCAAGACCCAGCTCTGTCGCTGTGTGGTGCTGGGCAGGTGACTTCACCTCTCTGGGCCTCAGCATCCTCATCTGCAAAACTTGGACCATAACTGTCCCTTCCCCATAGGTTGGCTGGAAGGATTCTCAGCTCAACTCAGCACCTGGCACAGAGCACTCTGTAGGTCAGCTAACTTAAGCATTTTTAAACCATCCTGGGTGATGGCTTTCCCCTCTTTGGGGGCCCCAGGCTGAAAAATTCTTAGGCCTCAGGCTTTGATGGGCATCCCTGGCCCAAGATGCCCTGACCTGGCCCCAGCCCCCCGCCCGCCTCCCCAGGTACCTGATGAAGTTCCTGGCCCGGCTGGCCGAGGAGCAGGAAGTGAACAAGATGACTCCCAGTAACATCGCCATCGTCCTGGGGCCCAACCTGCTGTGGCCACCTGAGAAAGAAGGGTGAGGAACCACAGCGTGGGGGCTAAGGGTGGGAGGCGGTCTCCACCCCAGCCACCTGCTGCTTTATTTTCCCTTGAGCCTCAGTTTTCCCATTCTCAGAGTGGGTTGAGCCACACCTGTTCTCAAGGGCCACGGACCATGCAGGGCCTTGGAGCTAGGCATTCTGGGTAATGGTGGGATGGGTGCTTGGCAGCCCCAGCGTGCTGGGAGTCCTGGGGTGTGTTATCTAGCTCTGTCCTTCCATCTCCCATAGATGTGCCTGGGGCAGTCGCTTCCCTCTCTGGACCCTCTTTTCCTCCTCTGTAAAATGGTGGGAAATTATACAAGCTTTGAGGGGTTTTCTCTGGAGATTACTAGGTAATGGATGAAGTGTTTTATAAACTGTAAAGTACTGTGATATGAGAGAGTCATTACCATTCACTTGGCCACAGGTGGAAAGAAGATTCCATCTCATGGGCTGAGCGCAAGTAATTGGTAGGGGCTGTCTAGAGCCTAGATCTGTGAGGAGACTGTGCTGTGATTGACTAGTGATGTCTAGCACAGGTGACAGAAGGCGAAAATTTGGGTGTGAGCAACATATTTGCCATCAGCTAATCCTCTTGACTTTTTTTTTTTAAACAGGGACTCTGATGCATCCTTGTATCCCCAGTGCCCAGCCTGGGGCCAACCAGAGTTTGCTAAATGGATGACTCCTTTTCTCTCCCTTTTTGTTCCAGGGACCAGGCCCAGCTGGATGCAGCCTCAGTGTCTTCTATTCAGGTGGTAGGGGTGGTCGAGGCTCTGATACAGAATGCAGACACCCTCTTCCCTGGCGGTAAAGCTCCTGCCTTTGGAAACATAGCCCTTGATGCTCTCCATCTGCCTATCTTGGGGCTCCCCCATATTCAGCCTTATTTCCTGGAAGCCCCTCAAACTCAACATGAGGCCTGGAGGAAATTGCTTCTCCACTCTGAGCCTCAGGTTCTCATCTATAAAATAGGGATGGCCCTACCTGGCTTCATGTGATTGTTGTGATGCTCATGTGAAAGCAGGAATGCTACACGCGGCCTGAATTATCCCAGGGGCAGGGAAAGTAGCCCTGAGACTGGCTGGGCGGTGATGCTGGTGAAGGCTCTGAAAGTTAAGACATGTTCTTTCCATCTCCAGACATCAACTTCAACGTGTCAGGCCTGTTCTCGGCCCTCGTACCCCAGGACAAGGTCAGCGACAAGCTGGCCTCCGAGGAACTGCCCATCACTCCCACCGCCACTCTGGCTCCAGCATCATCCCCAGCCCCGGCCCCGGCCCCGGCCCCGGCCCCAGCTTCAGTGGCTGCCAAGGAAAGGTGAGGACTGGGGTTTATGAATGGAACCTACCCTGGCCCCACAGACCTGAGGCTTCCAAAAGCATTTGGGGTGATGCAATTATTGCTATTTTCTTCTAAGGACCAGGTTTCCCAGTTTGGGGTGGGCAGAGTGGAGCCTTGGGGCTGACATTCTCCCCAGCCCCTGATTTGCTCCCTCATTTATTGAATGGCTATTTGCTGAGCATCCACTGTGGGCCAGTTGCTGCTTTAGGCCCTGGGGACTTAGGGGAATAGAATAGGGAGGTTATCATTTTGGAATTTGTAAATACCTTCTAGTCTTGCTTGATCCTTTCCATCTGCACGGGTTGTTTAAGACTGTATGTCCTCTGTAGCAGGCAGGTTTTGTTCATTAGATATGCCATTGCCCAAACCATGAATTTCCTCCAATGGGCAAGACAGACAAATGCTGCCCTGTGAGCTGGCATACTGATAGATGCATAGCATAATGGCAGCTAGTGTCTTGATTTCCTAGGGCTGATGTAACACAATTCCACAAACTAGGTGGCTGAAAACAACAGAAATTCATTATCTCAATTCCGGAGACTATCGGGAGTATCGGGAGGCTGTGCTTCACGTGAAACTTACAAGGAGAATCCCTCCTGGCCTGCCTCTAGCTTCTGGGGCTTGCCAACCATCCCTGGCATCCCTTGGCTTATAGCTTCAGCACTTCAATCTTGCAGCTGCCTCCATTGTCACCTGGCCTTCTCCCCTATGCATGTCTATCTTTGCATCCAAATTTCCTCTTATAAGGGCACATGGCACACTGGGGTAGGGCTTGCCCTAATCCAGTTTGGCCTCAACTTTTTTTTAAATTAATTCATTCATTTTTTAAGCATAACAACATACAAATGTGAACATTCTTACCGTAAGATCATTCCATTCTTGATATGTAATCAATAACTCACAATATCATCACATAGTTGTATATTCATCATCATGATCATTTCTTAGAACATTTGCATCAATTCAGAAAAAGAAATAAAAAGAAAAAAGAAAAAAATTCATACATACCGTACCCCGTACCCCTCCCTTTCATTGATAACTAGCATTTCAATCTACTAAATTTATTTTAACATTTGTTCCCCCTATTATTTATTTATTTTTAATCCACATTTTTTACTCATCTGTCATATTGTTGATAAAAGGAGCATCAGACACAACGTTTTCACAATCACACAGTCGAAAAAGCTATATCATTATACATTCATCTTCAAGAAACATGGCTGCTGGAACACAGCTCTACATTTTCAAGCACTTCCCTCCAGCCTCTCCATTATACCTTAACTAAAAAGGTGATATCTATATATTCTTACACATTCTTACACATTTTCCCCCTTTCTCGCTATTCCCCCAAGGGGACTTTGCAAATACTTTTTTGTTCACTGTTCAAATCATTCTGGGATTTATTGGAACATCACTCTGAACAAACCTACAAAATCTCACGCCCTACTCAAGGTTCCATGTATTTATGGTGTTCAATCAAACTATCTACATAAGTTATATTAGGAAATGCACTAGTCAAAATATAAATTTTGTGCCAAATAAACATTTCTTGCTTTAGTCTTACACAGAAGTTGAAGTTTTAAAATATGAGTGACCATCTATTTTCAACACCCTGCAATATTGACATTCCTTTGTTCTTCCTCACGCAAAAACATTTTTAAATTTGTACATTTAGTCACCATCCTTGTATACTCTAGGCATTCCTAGATTATACCATTTCAGTCTTTATCGTGTATCTTTCCTTCTGATTTCATTTGTGTCCCCAGGCCTCCTCCCTCTATCATTCTCACACTCAGCTTCATTCAGTGTTCTAACATTGTGTTATAGTTAGGTTGGTCTCATCCTAACTACCCACATCGTTGAAGACCCGATTTCCAAATAAGGTCACGGTCATAGGAGTGGGGGCTGGGACTTGAACATCTCTTTGGGGGATACAATTCAACCTTAACAGACAGTGGTGAGTTCTCTAAAGGAAAACCAAGCAGGGAAGGGCATAGGGTGGGAAGCTTCTATAGCTGAGTTGATGACGACCGAGCAGGGTCCAGGAGAAAGCATGGAATGAGCCACATGGGCCCTCTCTGCTGTCTTATGTGCTCTCTGGCTTCCCATGGATGGGACGTCCCCAAAATATCACATGGATGCTGAGGTCATGGGCAGAGGGGAGGCCCTGCTTTTTACCTCCCACCCCAGCACTACCTGCCAGGCAGGCATGACACCCTGCTGGCCCTGTGGTGGACCGTGGGAGCTGCCACGGGGTCACATAGCAGCCAGGAGCTCAGTGGACACAAAAAACCCTGGTCAGTGCCACAAGTGTCTTCCCAGGGGGACCTGACCTGGGGACAGGTCAAAGCACAGCCTCAGGGCCATGGGGAACAATTCCTGGGAGGGCCCAAACGCTGCCTCATAGCTGGGAGTCTCCCAGGGGAGATGGCCTGACCCTGACCCTCACCTTCCCTTGGCAGGACGGAGTCCGAGGCACCCCCCAGACCAGCCTCTCCCAAGGTCAACAGGACCCCCTCGGAAACAGCCACTCCAGCGGAGGACATGGCTCGGAGGAGTGAGTTGACTGTGGGAAGTAGGGGACAGAGGGTGGACAGGGAGAGGGGCTAGGCCACTCCAGGTCATCCATGTTTCCAGGCCAGCCAGGGGAGGTGGAAATCTAGATGGTTAAGCGCTCAGGTTTTGTTGGCCCTGCTCTCCCGGCCGTGGGACCTTGGACAGGCTTCACTTGCCTGAGCCTCAGTTTCCTCCGCTGTGTTATGGGAACAACAGCTGCACATTTACCTTGGAAGGCTGTTTAGAGAATTAGGTGAGGATGGGGAGCGTCTGGCCCATCCCAGCACAGAGTAAAGGCCGGATAAAGGTTAGCCACTGCCATGTGGGGCCACCGCAGCCCAGTCCCTTGAGAAGCTCAGAGAAGCAGGGGGAGGGAATCTTCCAAGGGCAGCGCAGGAGATGGTGTTGGGAAGTAACCTGGGGCCTTCTTCTAAGCCCTTTTTGTGCACTTGCCTACTGACCTGGCCCACAGGTGAGAAGGCCAAGGGCTCAGGTGGGATGTTTTCCCCAGAAGACACCTGTGTGGTGAACACAGGTGGGAGGCCCCATAGGCCTTTTCTGTGCTGGCCACTGGAGACATTGGAGTTTTTGACCTGGGTGTACAGTGTAGAGTTGGAGAAGACAGAGGGGCTGCAGGAGGCAGGCAGGTCACCCAGGGATCCCTTCCTGGAAGAGGGGCAAGGCGGGCTGTTTGCTCACCTGAGCCCAGCACACAGAGAGCTGTCACAGCAACCCCTTGCTCGCCGATGTCACTGGGGAGCAGTCAGGCCTCGGAGACCAGCTGAGGCTCCCGAAACCCAAGGTGGATTGCAGAGCTAGGATGGAGCCCCTTGGCTGCGGAATGGGATGTTTAAGAGCTGGGCGGGGTAGTTCTGGTGGACTTCTGAGAGGAGGTGAGCAAGACCCAAGTGTCAGCGGGAGAAGCAGCTTTCATTTATTCAACAAATATGGACCGAACTACTCCATGCCCCACGCCAGACTAGGCGGTAGCACCAGAGCCGCCTTCACTTAGCTGACGTTCTAGTGGGGGTGGGGGGTGGGGGGAGATAGTAATCAAGGCAAATAAAAATTGACAAGTTAATTTCAGAGTGTGGAAAAGCCCTGCGAAGAAAACAAAAGTGGAAAGTGTGACAGAGGCGCTGGGGCTTGTTGGGGGGAGGGACCCGTGGGGAAGGAGGCCTGATCCGTGAGGAGCCAGCCGCCCCGAGGCGGGATCGAGCTCCGTGGATTTTTCCACAGCAATGTGGAAGCTGAACGAACCCTCTCTCCTTCCACAGCCAAGCGCCCGGCGCCGGCCCGGCCCACGGTGCCACCCCTCCAGGTCTCCAGCACCCGCTCCTCCCCTCCTGCCCCACCCCCGCCCCCGAGCTCGGGCAGCTCTGTGACCCCCCAGGCCCTGCCCCGCCGTCTGGTGGGCAGCAGCCTCCGGGCCCCCACCGTGCCACCCCCGTTGCCTCCCACACTCCCCCAGCCTGCCCGACGCCAGAGCCGCCGCTCGCCAGCCTCCCCGGGGCCGGCCTCCCCCAGCCCCAGAGCTTTGAGCACGCCTGCCCAGGGGGACCCGGGGACCGCCACGGAGGAGGGAGGGGCCCCTGAGGCTGAAGGTGGGGTCGCCAGTCCCCCAGCCAGCCCCCCGCAGCCCCTGCCCAGAAGCCTTGCCTCCGAGACCGACTGAGGGGGCAGCTCCTGCCTAACTAGCCTGCAGTGCCCCCTGCCTCCCCAGCTCGCCCTCCCAGGACTCCCAAGGGGTGGGGGCCCCCAGCCTTCGCCCACAAGTGCCTCGGTGCCCACTGGGCTGGGCCCCGTGTGAGGGGGATTCAGGAGAGTCCCCCCACCTCCAGACCTTTTCCTCTTCCACTCTGGGCTCGGGGGACCCCACATCCGATTTCCCACCCTCTGGCAGGGTCCCAGGGGAGCTGCCAGAAGGAAGGAGAGGCTTGCCTGCTCCTAAAGGACTTTCATTTTTCTCTTCCCGATGTCTTTTTTGTAAGGCGGGTAAATAAATTATTTTTGGACAAAACTGGAGCAGCTGCCCAAATGATAGTTTTATTTTCTGTTTTTGAAATAAATAAGCCACTTTCATAAAGGGGAAACAATTATGTATTCTTTGCCTCCTTTCTTTCTTCCTGTCTGAAAAAAACAATAGCCAAAGTTTTTAGCAGTCACTATATATACTATACACTGTGCTTTTATCTGCATCATTTCCATTTAATCTTCTCCCAGGAAACAGATACCATTACAGGTGAGGAGACTGAGGCTCAGAAGGAAGTGACCTGCCAAGGTCACCTGGCAAGTGAGGCATGGAGCTGGGGCTAGCACCCAGGCTAATGCCAAAGCCTGGGCTTGATCCTCATATCCTGGGCAACTGCTTAACCTCTTGTTGGCCCAGTTTCCTCACCTAGGAAACAGTATCACAATTTCCACCTCACAAGTGTCCTGAAAATTAAAGGAGACACTCCATGTAAAAACCAAAGCACTACCCTAGGCATCTAGAAGCACCCAATAAAAGTTGGTGGCTGTTGGTGCTGTTTCTCCCACTCTGCATGTTCCTGGAGGAGGCAGGGATGGATTTGTCCCCAAACCTTCCCTGTGAACTGCTCTGTGCCAGACCCTGGGCTATGCCCCCGACTCAGCCCTGTACCCAAAAAGCTGGGGACAACCAGGTAGGAGAACTGATGGTGCAAATCAAGTGTCACTGGGAGCCCAGGAGCAGGACATCTAGCCCAGACTATGTATGTGTGATAGGAAGTAGTCAAGGAAGGCTTCCTGGGGGAGGTGATGTCTAAGGGGAGTCTTTCAGGAGCTGGCAGGGTGCCAAAGTCAAGAGAAGATCCTATCAAGTCAAGAAGACCACCTATCCACGGGCCAAGAGCAGAAGGCCTGGGGCAGCAAAAAACAGAAAGCAGCTGAGCATCAAAGGCTGGGTGATAGTGTGTGACTTTTCCCAGACCTCTGATGCTCCATTTGCTGCTGGGGATCAGGCTGGTCTTCAGAGCCTTCTCTGAGGTTGATGTACACGTATAGAATTATGTGGGCAAATTCATCCTTCATCCCCCTACTTTAAACCATTGGCTCTGAAAGATCCCAAAACTTGTGATTTCCTCCAGATCAGAAGCCAGGCCACCCCATCACTACCCTGGGCAAGTGGCTCCTTCCTTCCCCGGGTGCTTCCCTGACAACCTGCCTCGCGTCCAGTGCTAGCCCACCCTGACCTCACAGTAGCTTCCCTGGGCATTTAAGAAACAAACACACGTGCCCAGGTCCAGTCCAATATAATTAAATCTGAATTTCTGAGCTCCAGCCACGCACCGGTATTTTTTAAAAGCATTTGTCAAAAGTCATCCAACCAGATGAAGCAGTGCAGACACCACATCAGCTCTGACCAGCATCCAGCCCGGATCCAGCTCTGAGCGCCAACCCAGGAGACTGCCATCTTTAAGTGTCTCCCAGGGATCCAAGTCAGCCAAGCCTGAATCCTCAAGATTGAGTCTGAGAAATCTTGCTAAGCATGGCTTTGGATCTCAGAATTTCCTTTCAACATGACCCATCCAGGAGTGATCCTGGGTCAGACACTCCAGAGTCTGAACCCACCCAAGGACCTGGTGTCCATGAGAGAGAGGCGACCTCTAAGTTCCAGGATGCTCAGCTCAGCTATTATCAAACCACCAGTGGTGCACTTGCACGGCAGGAACTCAAAAGACTCCATATGGTATTTCACTTGTGGCTGCAGCCTGAGAAACATAGCAAGGAAGAAATTATCTCTCAGTTGGTGCTGGAACAGTTTGTGATGAATGGACACTGCAGAAACTGCAGAAACAAGTTCACTTTACTAGAGAAATGGAACTCAAGTGGAAGAAACCTGGAGAAACTTATGGAAGATCTCACCGATGACTGCATGAGGTCACCTGGCCTTGTCCACGTCCACATGCAGGGACAGGAAGCCCTCTTCTCAGAGAATATGCCTTTGAGAGAAGTTGTTTTGCATCTCATGCAACAAATGCCAGCAGTAACCCCAAGAGAAAGCATGAAGGCAGACTTCCACGGTCCCCAAGATATTTCTCTTCAAACATAACAAGGAGATGACCATAAAGAAAATGGCAGCAACATTTCTGTGAAAACCAGAGGAGTAAATGACAGTTATCACTAGTCGAGAATATCTAATACCTTCTCTAGTTATTATTCAGAAAGACAACAGCCATCAGCCTGAAGAGGGGAGTGTTTCTTGGGAGAATTTGCAGAACCCCAGAAGAGTAGGGCTTGGCTCCTCCAGATCCCAGGAAGAATCCCTAGAACGACCCTTTTATCAAGATGTCCCCATGGAGGTGGAACCACAGTTTCTCCTCAGGCCAGATCAGGCCACCCCTGAGCCTATCCCTCCCCAAGCCACCCCTGAGCCTATCCCTCCTCAAGCCACCCCTGAGCCTGTCCCTACTGACCAAAGCAGTGAGGGTAAAACCAAGTGTGCAGTAAACCAAGAGAGAGTCCTTGGTCCCCCAAAATCCTATAAATGTGAGGATTGTCCCAGGATCTTTAGATATTTCTCTCAACTAGACGCCCATCAGAGAAGACACAGGAACGAGAGACCATTTGTTTGTGCCAAGTGTCACAAGGGTTTCTTCCAGATGTCAGACTTACACATGCATCAGAAGATTCACACAGCGGAGAAGCCCTTCGGGTGCAGCATGTGTGAAAGTCCTTCAGCCACAAAACCAACCTGCGGGCTCACAAGAGAATCCACACCGGAGAGAAGCTCTACATGTGCTCCTTCCGCGGGAGAAGCTACCACCAGTCCTCCACCTTCCACCGCCACCTGCGGACTCACCAGAGAACAAAGGCTGCCCGGCCAGGAGCTGCCCCAGGTGCTGCTCCCACCTAAGATATATTGCGTAATTATCCGGTATACCTACTTTTTCCTGCAAAATGCTAATTATGTCAATTGGGAGATAGCTACAGATTTGTTGCTTGGGTGGATTTATTAGGTGCTCCACTCTTCTTTATTATGTGATAACCTTCTTGGGAGATTAATTTTTCCTGAGGAAGACTTCAAATAAAAAAAGAAACAAATAAAAAAAGTCATCCAACCGTACACTTAAGATCAGTATGTAAATTACACAATTTTAAAAAGTTCCCCAAAAGGCTCACTGCACCCCCCGCCGCGGATCCCGCCACCCCACCGCGTCGGCGCCCCTGCGCAGCTGGGCCAGGCCCGGAGGAAAGGACAAAGAGGCGCCTGGGCGGCCCGTGGGAGCCGCGCCGGGGACCGCAGGCTCCACGATGGTTTGCGGAGGCTTCGAGTGTTCCAAGAACTGCCTGTGTGCGCTCAACCTGCTCTACACGCTGGTGAGTCTGCTGCTGATTGGGATTGCCGCCTGGGGCTTCGGGCTCATCTCCGCGTGGTGGGCGTGGCCATCGCAGTGGGCATCTTCTTGTTCCTGATCGCTTTAGTGGGGCTGATTGGCGCTGTGAAGCACCATCAGGTGCTGCTGTTTTTTTACATGATTATTCTCTTACTTGTGTTTATTGTTCAGTTTTCTGTGTCCTGTGCTTGTTTAGCCCTGAACAAGGAGCAGCAGGGTCAGCTTCTTGAAGTTGGATGGAACAGCACAACAAGTGCTCGAAATGACATCCAGAGAAATTTGAACTGCTGTGGGTTCCGAAGTTTTAACCGTAGTGATACCTGCCCGGCCAGCTGTGCTACAAGTGGTCACCAGTGCTTATCATGTGCTCCGATAATAGGAGAATATGCTGGAGAGGTTTTGAGATTTGTTGGCGGCATTGGCCTCTTCTTCAGTTTTACGGAGATCCTGGGCGTATGGTTGACCTACAGATACAGGAACCAGAAAGATCCTCGTGCTAACCTTAGCGCATTTCTTTGAGCGAACAAGAAAAACCTTTCATATTCTGCATTTGTTCAATTTCTCCAACTTTTAAGTTAAGCTGTTTTAGCCGTGTAAGGAAATAGTATCTGAAAAATGACATTATTGGCAGTGGAAGTATATATTTCTACTCTTATGTTTCTCTAAATGTTTTTGCTTTTCCATTGCTAAAACAAAAACAAAAAAATTGAAATGTGTGGTCTCCTAAGTCTCAGTAGCACCTGTGTGATCTGTGCACATGTCTGCCGCTGCCCACTGTGGCCTTCCATAGCATTTGTATCTGCACAAGAAGTTTGTATGGCACTACTGTGTTGATCATATGGGAATCTGAATATCCACCTCACTGGAATAATTGTATGTAGCACAGTGCTGCATAGGTAACTCCTACTGGGAAAAAAGTTGAGGTTTGTTAAAGCCAGGATATATGGAATTCTCTTATGTTCAGTTCAATATGGGAAATTCAAATTTCCATTTTTTTCCCTTAGGAAAGATGTGTTGTGGTGAAAATTGTTACCATCAAGTGATAATTTAGTTCTCGTAGTCTTTTAGGATTACATTAATGCATTCTAGAAATAGCTAGATCTTTAAGAAAGTGTTGGTTTAGTTTTTGGATTTTTAGAGGTAAGTGTGAAGGAGAAGTGGTCTCATGAAATGTACTACTGTATAAACATTTACCTTTTGCATTCAAAATGGAATGAATTTGAGTAATTCAGAAAGTATGTCTATATAATCTTGATGATCCTTTTGTAATAATTTGAAGTCCAAAAGACTGCATTTTTCAAGTTATCTTCAATGTGTTGGCCAGTATAGCAAAAAGATATTTGATTATCTGAAATACCTTTTTCATGAAATTTCTCAGTATTGTAACAGCAATTTCTCAAATCCAAACATGTTTGAATATGATCTCTCTGTAATTTGAAATTGAAATAGTATTGTGATTCTGTATATTATATTTAAAAAAAATTAAAGGATGGAAACCTTTAAAAAAAAAAAAAAAAAAAAAGTTCCCCAAAGGATTCTACTGCACAAGCCAGGATGAAGAATCGCCTGTCTAGTACAAGGGTCCCAGGGCCAGAGCAGACCGCAGGCGCCTCTGTCCCCACCAAACCTAAAAGTTTCTCAAGATTTCGCTCAGAACTGGAGCAACCGTGGTTCCAAGAGCAAGGTTTGACCCAAAGACATCTCCTTTAGCATCTGTTTTCATCCTAGCAACCAGCTCTCCTAAGCTTCTAATTGGTTGGGGAGGGCGGAACATTCGTAGTTCCTTATTGGTTAAGAAGAGCTCACGTCTCTCAGCCTCCCTCGCGGTGAGAGATGAGTCGAGATGCTACACCGACTTCCGGAACGGGGTACCGGTAGGAACGCGGCGGCGACTGGCCCAGCAGAGCTTGGGAGCGGGGCGAGGGAGCAGGGCGAAGGAGCAGGCTTATTCTTGATTGATCACCCTCCCGTGACTCCTCTCTCCAATCGGAGACACCCGTACCCATTAGGCCAAGCCGTGTGCCCGCCCCGGGCCCTCCCAGCGCGTCGATTGGCAGCCGCGAGCTGCGGGTGAGCGCGCCGTGCCCGGCGCGGGCGAGCGGGCGGCCAGCTGGCTGCATGGCGCGCTGCGAGCAGCTTCGCGGCGCGGCCGTGCGCGACGTACTGGGCCGGGCGCAGGGGGTCCTGTTCGACTGCGACGGGGTGCTGTGGAACGGCGACCGCGCCGTGCCGGGCGCCCCGGAGCTGCTCGAGCGGCTGGCGCGGGCCGGGAAAGCGGCGCTGTTCGTGAGCAACAACAGCCGGCGCGCGCGGCCGGAGCTGGCCCTCCGCTTCGCGCGCCTCGGCTTCGGGGGGCTGCGCGCCGAGCAGCTCTTCAGCTCCGCGCTGTGTGCCGCGCGCCTGCTGTGCCAGCGCCTGCCCGGGCCGCCCGAGGCGCCCGGCGCTGTGTTCGTGCTGGGCGGCGAGGGTCTGCGTGCAGAGCTGCGCGCCGCGGGGCTGCGCGTGCTGGGGGACCCCAGCGAGGACCAGGACGCGGGGGACGGCGCGGCCCCGCGGGTGCGCGCCGTGCTCGTGGGCTACGATGAGCACTTCTCCTTCGCCAAGCTGAGCGAGGCCTGCGCGCACCTGCGCGACCCCGAGTGCTTACTCGTGGCCACCGACCGCGACCCGTGGCACCCACTCAGCGATGGCAGCCGGACCCCGGGTGAGCGCGGGACCGGCAAGGAAACAGGGTGAGGGGAGGGGGCGTCTTGTGTTTTCATCTGCCCCCCTGGAGCGGGGTGGGATGAGGGGGACAGGGGCAGGGAGGGGAAGGCTCTCCACCCGACGAGAACCCTGCGCGCTTTCCGTTAATTCTTGCAGAAACTGCCTTGTGAGGGGCAGCGGTGGTTTCCCCGATAAGGAAACTGAGAGCCATTGTGGCTTCGGGAGTGGCTGTTGCAATCCAGAGCTCCGTACTTTCGGCCCTGGTCTTCCTGAATCGATCTCAAAGACCCTTGTTATTTTGCCTGACCCGCCATCGAGGTGAGGTTGGAGGGTTGGGGACTTAACCTGGAAGGACTGTCCCCCGTAGCAGGGTTAGAACACCATTCCCCAAGTGTGTGGGGCTCGGGAAGTGGAGTTTGAACTGAGTTCGAGTTCCAATTCCAGGTCTGTCATCTTAAGTTACATAACCTTCGCAAGTGTCTCTGTCCTGAGAGTAAAATGGGAATCGTATTAACTTACGGGTTCCACCTGAAAAAGAGTGATGAGGCTTAGCACAGGATGATGAAGGAGAGGGCCTGCACCTTAGAGGATCCAGGAAGGCTGCCTGGAGGAGCTTCTTGCAGTACAGGGAGCTAGGGGCAGACCCTGGGACCATGACTTAGGGGCATTGTAGAATCAGCATCAGGCCAGAAATCCAGAGTCTAGGCCTGTCCTATATCTGCTGCAGATCTCCTTGCTGTATTACCACCTCAACCTCAGTTTCCCCATAAATCCAAGGTGAGAGTTCTGATCAGGGATCCCAGCCACAGCTCCTCCTACCTATCCTAGACCATGCTAAGGAAAGCTTTTTTGTTTTTTTTTTCTTGGAGCCCTCAAAGCTCAGGTTAAAGCTGTGGGTTAGAAGCCCCCTGAAGCTCAGAAAGGGTGGGTGTGAGCAGCTGGGAAAACTTGCCTACACCTCCCTCCTGAGCTTCCTGGTAAACTCAGCCCCCACTGCCGGGTCCTGCTGGTCGCTCTCACAGCCTAGAGGGGGAGGCAGAGGCTTAACAAATCTAGCCATGCAGCCCCATTTATGCACAACTGAAAGATGCAGCTTTGAAACAGCGTGGTATAAAAATATTAATAAAGTCCCCGGTTAGGCATAAAATCTGAAATAATGCAAATCTTCCCCCTATAACCCATCCCCTACTGGCCTTCTAAATTGTGTGTTTACCTCGTTGCCACATGGCAGCCACTTGAGCTGTCTTCTGGATACACCACCAGCAAATAAGAAGACAGCCTTGGATTACGGGATCTTGAGACAGGCAGATAAAAGGGTGGCCTTGAGAAGCAGAATCGTGTTCATAGACTACATTGCTAGGATATTCATCCCCACCCAGGCTGGGGACCTGCATCGTGTTCACTGCTCTGTCCCCAGTGCATGGCTTGTAGTTGGGCCTCAGTAGATAATAGCTGAATGAATGAAGTAGGGATGAATAAATGTCCTAGCGGGAAAGCAAGTGACTGACTGAGCTGGGCTCCTTCTTAAGCTTAGAAATACACTTTGGGGTGACTCAGGTTAGAAGTCTCTAACTAAGGGGGCAGATGACTTCTCTTCCCAGTCCAGTTCGTAAGAAAACAAGCGGGTAAGTTCTAGGTCAGATGTCAGGGAGAATTTCCCAGTGGGATTGCTCAGGGCTGGCCTGGAAGCCTGATTTCTGGCCCAGCTCTGTCCCGCTCCAGGAACTTTCCCTGTCTGTGCTTGCTTCATTCACCCTTCTGGCCTTGGCTTGACTAAGCGAGGGGTTGCCACTGAGAGAAGAAAGATAGGAGGCCATGAGTGGGAGAGTTGAGGGTCAGACCAGGGGTGAACTTACAAATGTTTAATAACCCAGGGAGCTCTGCTTTGTACCATTTGCCATTTCCTGTGGTGTAAACTGCACCCCACCCGCCAGTTTCAAGCTATTATATGAAGTCATTAGACGTGAAGTTGGGAAGAGCTGTGCATCACTAGGCCAATAGATAGTATTTCCACCGTAGGATGTAAGTGAAAAGAGCATAAACAACGGTAAAAGTAATTAGGACGTGATGGGTTTTGAGAATTACCTGTGTTTTTTAAATAATTAATTTAATTGCAAAAGTTGAGATAAGTTAATTTTTAAAGGTGGCTTTGCTTAACAACCATCTCTCAAAATTTAGCACTCCCTGGCCAATAAAAGCTGGCCCAGCGCACACCCTCCCTGAGTGCAGATCCTGTTTCTACCATGTAGTAGGCTGTGCAGCCCTGGGCAAGTTACTTAACGTCCCTGAGCCTCAACTTTGTCATCTGTAAGATGGGCTTCCACGAGCACCCAGCACAGCCCCCAGCACTTTGGAATGTGCTTAGTAAGTGGTGATTATCATAGTCATCATTTGTCCAGGGACATTAGCTAATGTGAAGGCGGAACGTTCCGGCACAAAGATGTGTCTGTAAAACAGGTACAGTGGACTCTTTGTAGAGAGCAGTGTGATACTGGGCTGGGAATCAGGATTGTTTTTCCCCTAAACAGTGTCCTATTGTTGGATACTTGGGCACGTTCCACGATTTTGCTTATTGCAGTTCCTGCAGCTACAGACATCTTCAAGCATGTAGCATTTTGCCTCCAGTTTGAATTCTTTCCTTGTTATCCCTTTCTCAGCTGATGCTGGCTGGGTCAAAGGTGTGAACGTTTCTGTGCCCTGCTGTGTTTCAGAAGGGCTGTACCAGTTTCCAACGCCAGGAGCACCCATTCCTGTAGAATAACCACAACTTCGGTGTATAAATGCTTTTCCGTTTCCAAAGCACTTGCCCCTGTGATCCCCACAGCGCCTCTTTCAAGGCAGGTGCCATTTATCCCCACTGTTGCAGCAAGTCCAGGGAAATGCAGAGAGGTCAAGTGGCTTACCCAAAGGCACACAGCTGCCAGATTAAAATAGTGACCATCAGGCAGGCCTGACTGAGCTGGGCCCTGTTCTGAGTGCTTTAGCTGCCATGGCTCATTCAGTCTTTGCAGCAACAGAATGAGACACATGCCCTGTTAGAGAAAGGGAGACGGCACGGGGAGGCCTGCACGAAAGTGCTGGAGGTGGAATTTGAATGTAGAATCTGGTGCCGGGGCTTCTACTCGTAAACAGTGTACTAAGACTTGGGAGCAAGCCTTTTGACTCATTTCAGAGCCTCCTTTTATCCCTTGATTCCCAGTTTTGGGGCCTGGATGCCTCCCTGCCACCCACCCCTGCTGACCGGGTCCCCCCTCTCCTCTCAGGCACGGGGAGCCTGGCCGCTGCGGTGGAGATTGCCTCGGGACGCCAGGCCCTGGTGGCGGGCAAGCCTAGCCCCTACATGTTCGAGTGCATCACGGAGCACTTCCACGTGGACCCCGCCCACACGCTCATGGTGGGCGACCGCCTCGAGACCGACATCCTCTTCGGCCACCGCTGCGGCATGACCACCGTGCTCACGCTCACGGGCGTCTCCCGCCTGGAGGAGGCCCAGGCTTACTTGGCAGCCGGCCAGCACGACCTCGTACCCCATTACTACGTGGAGAGCATCGCAGACTTGACGGAGGGGTTGGGGGACTGAGCCCACCCACCCTGCACCCCCTCATCCCTGCCCCCCATCCCTGCTCGCCGTGGATGGAGGTTATGGGTCGTGAGCTGCATTAAACGCCACTGGCTCCCTGGCCCCTCTGCACCCTGGATGGGGCTGGAAGCCAGGGAAGATGTTCGGACCCTCGCCCCCACTCCCAGCAGTGGCTGGACACTCTGCTGTCCCAGAACCGGACCCCTGGCCTGTCCACCCTGGCCTGACCTAGCCAGGTGGCCTTATTTCCTATCGTGTCACCTCCTATCCTTGAAATCTGGGCTTGGGGCCAAACAAATTTCCCTCCAACGTGAACTCTTGATCCCCTCCCCGCTCACAGGTAGAGCTCTACCTGCTCCTCAGGCCTGACCCTGTTGACCAATCAGAGGTCTAGGTTACGATAAACCATTATTGTGCTAAGCCTTGAGTGCACCAATCAGAAGGCTGAATGACCATAACTCATTGATGTTGGGTCCTGGATGGGCCTCTTGGGAGCCTGCCTAACAATTAGGTCACCACTTAACGATGACCCCCCTGGTCTTTTAGACCCTGAATAGTCCATCTCAGAAGCCTGGGAACCAGTGGCCTCTTGACATTCTGGGGTCCAGATTCCATAGATAAATAAAGGTCCAAGTTCCGAAGATACCCTCCTCCACGAAGACTGTGATCGGTGGTGGTGAGCCCCATCCTTCCCTGATCATGGTGGCCAGGCCGGTGTTAACTGGTGGTCACAGGTTAGGAGGGGGGACTCTGTGCCTCTCCCTGTGCTGTCAGTGTTCCCTATGCCACCTCTCCCTCATGCCCATCCCCAGTTATTT
Source organism: Tamandua tetradactyla (assembly GCF_023851605.1). Taxonomy (NCBI): domain Eukaryota; kingdom Metazoa; phylum Chordata; class Mammalia; order Pilosa; family Myrmecophagidae; genus Tamandua; species Tamandua tetradactyla. Next base: position 29,998,084 of record NC_135333.1, read on the forward strand.
ATTTATTTATTATTGTGTGCCAGTGGGGGCGGGGCCGGCTCTTCCCCACCCCTCCACCTTGCTGTACCCAACCTCCCAGACTTAATAAAGTGCGAGTGGGAGTGTCTGTGTGTTGTACTCTTGTGTCTGGGGTGGGACGAGGAACCCCCCGATCAGCCTGTTCACCCAAGCACTGGCTTACCTCCCCCTTCCTAGTTTCCTGTGTGTTCTCTACGCAGTGATTTAGTAGTACAGTGTACATCGCTAAGCCTTTATATACTGATCTGTTTTGGTCCTTCCTCCCCAAAAAAGGCAAGTTTGTATTGCTCATTCTGTTTTACATCTTTGGAAGTGGAGATCACAAATGCTATGTTACTTATTCAAGGTCGTAGCTGGAAGAGGTGATCACCTTAGCAGGATTTGAACTTGTGTTGGCTGCATCACCCTACCTCTCTAGAGGGATTGAGAGGGGACAGGAAAGTGGAGGATGAGGTCACTCGTTAGGGAGCTCAGGTAGGGTGCTGTCAGGTGTCCCTTTTGGAGGCACTGGTCCCACCTGGCGTGCTTGGATGCCTACTCTGCTGCCCCAAGCCTCTCCAAGTGGTGGCCACGTGATGTGCTCAGTGCTGCCTCCCCAGTGCTTTGTGCAGGGTAGGGTCTCAGCTGTGAGCTGGCTGAGGGGCCAGGAAGGTCTGGAGAGAAGCTGAGTGGGAAGATGCTGGGACTGCCCCAGGCCTGACTTGTCATTGATTGACTCCGTGAGTTTGTGCAAGCCCCTCCCATCCTGTTCAGTCCCAGGCTCCTCATTTGTAAAGTGAGGGTTGGGGTTTAGAGGTCTGGTACAGCCCTCCAGGGTGATTCTTCTAGGGAGAGGAGCCTGTGACAGAACCTGGCCCCTAGGGCTTCAGCTGAGTCTTGAAATTGGAGAAAATTCATATTCATGCAGACTTCTAGCTGTGACAGAAAGAGCTCAACTTAGCTGAGGCATAAGGAGGTTTATTGGCTGCCCTTTTGAGGTAGCTCACTGCCTTCCAGGCAGACCTTTTCAGCTCTGCTGCCCCGGTGGACAGCTGTTGCCTCTCACTCAACCAATATCCAGGGCAGGTTCTCGTTCGTCTGGCTTGGGTCCCATACCCATCTGGGAAACTGTGCCCCAGGGGATGGACCACAGCTGTTGGCCAGCCTGGGTCATGTACCCCCATCCTCCCAGGAGGGGGAATGCTAGCCTTCCAGACTTCATCTTGGACCCAAGAGCCATTCCTTACCTTCCTCCTTGCTGACAGAGTCCTGATTTCCTTCAGGATTACACAAGGAAGGAGGTAAGGCAGGAAGGGGCAGCACCTCAGTCCCAATTAGTTAATCTGGATTGGTTTAAAGCTTGAGTCAAAACTCATCATGGCTATTTGACACCCCCCACCCCACCCTGGCCGGGATTGCATTCCGGAATGCAATATACCAGAAATGGGTTGGCTTTTACAGTGGGGATTTATTAGCTTACAAATATACAGTTCTAAGGCCATGAAAATGTCCAGATGAAGACATCAGCAGGATGATACTTTATCTGAAGACAGGCTGCTGGCATTTGTGACACCTCTGTCGCAGATGGGAAGGCACATGACCTGTGTCTGCTGGTCCTTTTCTTCCGGAATTCATTGCTTCCAGCTTCTGGCTTCAGTGGCCTCCTCTCTCAGCTTCCGTGGATGTGTCCTTGTCTCTCTGCTTCTCAGGGGCTTCTCTGAGCTCTCTCAGCTTTTTCTGTGTGTCCTTTATCCTCTTATAAAGGATTCCAGTAAAGGGATTAAGACCCACTTGAATGGGATGGGACACATCTCAATTGAAAGAACTTAATCAAAATGTCCTACATACAGTAGGTTTATACCCACAAGAATGTACAAAAAAGAATATGGCCTTTTCTGGGGTACAACAACTTCAAACCACCCCAGCAGGGATAGGTGATGCACTGCAGTCAATGAGACATGACAGGAGGTCTGCTTGGGACTTAAAGGGATGTTTGCTTGCTTCTAAAGACAGGCATGGAAGATGAATTCATTCTTCCAGGCTTTGGATGTGGTGCTAGAAGGTGTTGCAGCCATTTTGTGATTATGAGGCATGATCCAGCAAAACGCTTTGGGTGGCAGAGCAGAAAGAGGGGAAGAACTCGTTGGGGTTGTTTTCCCCAAATTTATAATTTTTGAACTAACGAAAAAGTGTAAGAGTGGTAAAACGAATATTAAATGCCCTTCATCATGTTAAGATTTGCTCTGTTTGCTTAATAGTTCTTTATGTATATTTAAAATTTTTTACTGAACCATTTAAGAATAAGTTGCAGATGTTAAGACAGTTCACAGATCCTTTAACTTGCATCTCCTAAAAGCAAGGGCCATTGATACGGCCCCGATCCACCGTCACAAAAAAACCCCATCTTTAGTGGTTCATTCAGCCACTGAATCAACCTGCCAATGGAAGCACCGTAGCTCCAGACTTCTTGTTATGTGAAAGAAACTTTCCTTGGATTTTAAGCCATCTAGAGTTTTCTGTTACTCGCAGCCAAAACCCTCCTAGTACACAAACCCAGACATATCATAGAAAACATAAAAGTGCACCCATATGTATATGCATTTTTGAAGGGCTTTCATACTTTGGCTTTAGAAATTATTTGGCTTTCAGAGTCTAATTTGGGACAGACCAACCTCTTAGGGACACTTGTAAACACTCTGAAGTAGGAAATTCCAACCTATAAATTGTTTTCAAACATAACAAAATTGATATGACTGTCCAAGTGAATATTTCAATAAGTATGAACACAAAAACATTTATTAATTTCAGCTTAGCAGTTTTAGTCCTTTGGAACCAGTGGATTTTTTCTTAAAGGCCTCAAATATTTTCTAATATTTCTCTTAAAAGGCTCTTAGCTTCCTGTGAGTCAACAATTATTTCAAAATTAAAAGGTTAAAAAAAAAAAATAGCCTGGAGCCTTGAGGACTGAAGAATAAAGGGGCTGCATATGGGGGGAAGGGCTGTTCCCCGGAAGGAGATCTGGGCTTGGAGCAGGGCTTGGAAGGAGAGGGGAATGGACACCTGGTGGGAAGGCAGGAATGACAGAGGTTCGCTGTTTGGCCGGTTGCCTGTCTGGGCAAGGAGATGGGAATGGACGGCCAAGGTAAGGGCCGGGAGTGGGGGAGGGAAGGGCTGGGACGGAATCTGCCCTGGCTGCGGCACAAAAGAAGGAAAAGGAGTTTTTGAGACCCAGGTATCAGCTGGGATCACAGTGTTCTTTCCCTGGCTCAGCAGAAAAGAGCTCTGGCCTGAATTCCCTGAATTCTGGCAATTGGCCACCCTGTCTGGGTGGCTTCTGCATCCGTAAGCGGGGGAGCAGGTCAGGTGCAGCATCTCCAGGGTTACCCCCTGCTCTGACTTCTAGAACACTGAAGCTGGCTCCGAGCATCCCTGTCTTTCTTCCCTGGCTGGGGTGGGCAGGTTGGCAGGGGGTTTGTGCATGGTGCTCACAGCCCTGCCCTGTCCGCTGCCAGGCAGAGGAGGTGCGGCTGCCACAGGGGCAGGGCAGGAGCCTGCAAGCGAAGAAGGGCTGCGCCGCCCTGGAGCCCCCGTCTGGAAGAGCTGAGCTCATTTCTCATGACAGTGGCCAGTGGCCAGGGTGTGGGATGGAGGAATTCTGAGAGCTCACTGCCTCTGCTCCAAGGGGGAGGAGAATCCTGGGGTGTGGGGGGCCGAGGCCTTGTGGTGGGTGGTGCACGTGAATCCTCAAATCATGTCATCCCCACCATAGAGGCCTGAAAACAGGTTCAGGGAGGTCAAGGAACTCGTCTCCATTTGCTGCCAGGCAGCCTCCAAACCCGGGCTTGATGCTCTCCTGGTTCTTTCTAACTGCAGTCTCATCTCTGCAGGAAGTCAGCTCTGCTGGCAGACACAAACTAGGGGTACAGCTGAAATGAAATCAGGCATGAAAGTAAGGCACTAGGCACAGGGCCGGGCAGATAAGTGGATTCTGTCACCAGGAAGCCCTGACAACTTGAGAGTGTGTGATGCAATTTACCCCTGCCCCCCGGCCCCAGGAAAACCATAATCCCTGTTACAGGGGACACTGGAATGTGGAGACTCCCCTCCCCAGACTAGGCAAGAGGGGACTTGGGGATGAGGCAGGGGCAGGGGGATGGGAGAACACTCAGATGTTGCAAAGACCCCAAGAAGGGGAACTCAGCCCGAGAAAAGAGAAGAGGGAGGTTAAACCCTTTGGAAACTCTGTGAAAGATAATTATATATTTAGCATAACGGACCTGAGTTCCATCCCTAACTCCCCTTTTTGTGCAAGAACGCAAAGCAGGGTTTAACCTCCCTGATACAATTGGGGAGACTGAGGCAAGCAGGGAGAAGCAACCTGCCAGGATCCCCTGGGGAAGGCGTGGCAGAGCTGGAACCAGACACTGAGTTTCTGGAAACCCAGAGATGGCCATGCCCACCGTGCCAGCCCTCGCCAGCAGACTCTGGAGAGGAGTGAAATGCTTCCTCCGTCCAATAGCAAACACTCCCCGGCACTGGCCCCATTTTCCAGATTGGGAGAAGAATGTAGGAGCGCTCTCGTGAGGCCAGAGAGAGCTGGCAAGGAAGGGGGCTGGAACAGCCAGGGGATCCAGACTGCAGGCTGGCAAGGGCCAGACCAGGGCACCTCTATTCCTGGCTCTGAGAGCCTCCCCTGAAACGCCCCCATTCCTTGATCAGGAGGGAGGGAAGCCTGTGGCCCTTGCAGGGTAAGCACAGGGGAAGGCAGTGGAGCTGGGCCCTACCCACCCCTCCCTGTGATTGAGGTTTTGGGGAGGCCCTGGAGGAAAAAGTGAAGCTGCTGTGGTTAGCTTCTGAGACAGCCAGCTTAGTCTGCGAAGAGGGGTAAGGGGCTCAGAGGGACCCAGCCCCTCTCAGGACCTGCTGTGCACCTCCTACCCCTGACTCTCCTCTTATCCTGCGCCAGGGTGGGCTTCAGGCGTCTGGAGGCTGGTGGCCTGTGGGGCAGAGGTGGCGGGGCGGCTCTGCAGGACTGGCCTTCCGATGTGAGTCACCCCGAGCTCTGCATCTTCCTCCCTCTTTGGTGCTGGCAGTTTCAGAAGGAAACGGATGGTGCAGGGAGGAGTTCCCTTCGAGGACCCCTCCAGAGCTCCCCAGCCATGCCCCACCTTCCACCTGGCTCCTGGGTTTGGGGTGGGCATGCCTCCCAGGCTCCCTCATATTCATTGCTCCTGGGATCTTGCCCCAGGTCTCCCTCTGTGGCTCCCCCAGTATCCTTAGGAAAAACCAATGTCTGAGCCCTGGAGACGCTTCATGATCCAGCAGCTCCTGTCGGCTTCCCAGCCCCGGCCCCTCTCCCATCTTCCCCTCATATACCCCCATCCTCAGCTGCGCCCAGATGCTCCATGACCCCAGACCTGTGCTTTCTCACTTTGAGCCCCAGCCCAGACTGGAAGGCCAGCCCCTCCTCTTTCTCCCAGCTTCCAACACCTGCCTTCTTCACCTAGAAAATCCATCCCTACCAGGGTGTGGGCCCAGCCACTCCCTGAGAACCCTCATCATGCGACTTCTTATGTTCACAGTCGGGGGTTCCGCCTCAACCGTGGGCTCCCCTGGAGAACAGGAACTGAGAGGGGTTCAAATTCAAATCCTCTGAGACCAGTCTAGGGCCAGCTGCAGAGGAGGTGTTCAGTGAAAACTATCTGCTGAACGGATGGAGAAAGGAAGGGCCTGGACTTGGCAGGACTGGGGGCTCTGAGGACAGTGGATAGGGTGCACCCCAACCCCTCACAGCCTGTCTCTTGCCCCATCCCATCCCCAGGCCTGACACTCAGACAGGATGTGGGGCTGAACTTCTTTAAGGAACTCCAGCAGGCCCCTCATGGAGGACAAAGCCCAGGCCTGAGCCAGCCTGGCACGCCCCAGCCCAGCACCCCCAGCCGGGCACCCTCCAGTCCGGCACCCCCAGCCCGGCACCCCCCAGACCAGTACCCCCAGCCCGGCACCCCCAGCCCGGCACCCCCCCAGCCCGGCACCCCCCAGCCCAGCACCCCCAGCCCGGCACCCCCAGCCCGGCATCCCCCAGCCCAGCACCCCCAGCCCGGCACCCCCAGCCCGGCACCCCAGCCCGGCACCCCCCAGCCCGGCACCCCCAGCCCGGCACCCTCCAGCCTGGCACCCCCAGTCCAGCAACCCCCAGCCCGGCACCCCCCAGCCCAGCACCTCCTACCCGGCACCCTCCAGTCTGGCAACCCTCAGCCTGGCACCCAGCCCAGACTTTCCTTAGATGGTGTGAGATGCACAGGCAGCCGTCAAGGTCCCACTCTGGAGAAGGTCCCTTGTGGTTAGCGGGTCCTCTGCCTCCAGAGCTGCCCATGTCCTGGCCCCTGCACCCCCCCACAGTATCTTCTCTGGATGCCTCCCAAGCTCAGCCTGCTGGCCTTAAGCCCTCTTCCCGCCAACTCTTGCGTCTAGCTCACTCTCAAAATATTTTCCATTGGCTTCCCCCAACCCCTGCCATAGCACAATTTTGGGGGTGGAGTGGAGGGACAGAGAAGGAGAATGAGGGGTGGAGCGTGGACCCTGGGGGTGTGGTCCAAAAGGATGGGGGTGGGTTGGCACTCTGATTGGTCAAGTCTGCCTGAGAACTGTCTTCAAAATTCCTTTGACCGCGTCTGCGTCGGCCTCCATCCCGGTCCTGACTTCCAATTGGCTGAGCTTCCAGGGGGCGGGGCCCAGCAGGGTCTGGTCCTGTTAAAAGGGTGGGAGCGGCCGGGGCCCATCTCTCGGGTGGAGTCTTCAGACAGCTGGTGCCGCAGTCCCGGGAACCTCCTCTTTCCTTCAGCCATGGCTTGTGTGAGTGTGGGGGTTCCACCCTAAGACCCAAAGGATGCGGTGGGGCAGACAGCCATGGAAAAGCTGGGGCAGATCAGGAGCCGGGTTCTATTTCCCTCTGTGTGGCCTCAAACAAATTTCTTCTCTTTTTTTGGACCTCAGTGGCCGAGTCTGTAAAATGGGGGTGGGCGCCATGATCCCCAAAAGCCCTCTCTGGCTTAAGAATTTTGTGGATTCCTGCAGGGTCTGACGGCACAGCTATTTCTGCTAAGGTTGGACATTCTGCAGGTCTGCAGCTCTCTGAGAAGTGGGAATGGGAAGGGTGTGGCTGAATGGGGGGTGCACGTTGGTGACACGCAGGCCACTGTCCCTTCCCCCCTCCACCCCAAAGAACCTTCTGTCCCCTCCCCCCACTGCAGCTGTCCCCAGTCACCAGGCCAAGTCAGAGTCACCCTCTGCTCTAGAGAGAGCTGAAAATTTGCCAGAACCAGAGACAGGCTGCCCGGGAGAGGGCCTGCCTGGATTGAGGGGGTGGAGGGTGATAGGGTGATTTTTGTCCAGGCTGGTCAGGTGGGGTTTGGGGGAATTCCCTACCACCTACTCCCCCAAACTGGGAAGTGGGGGATGGCAAGGGAGGGAGAGGGAGGAGAAACTCTTCTACAGCCTCCAGGCAAAGGGTTCAAGATTTTGGCTGAAATCTCATTCCCGTTAACTCCTGCCCTTCCAGCTCTGGCACCGCCAGAGGGCAGGGCCCAGTGGGAGGGGCAGCTCCATCCACCCTCAAATGCCCTCAGCCTTGTCAACCCTGAGCCTCCCAGGCTGCAGACCAAGCCCTTCATTGTTGTCCCTTCCCTGCTTCTGGGGCTCCCCTCTCCAGCCCTAGCACCTCTCCAACACAGAGGGACTTGAAGGGGGTGATGGGGGAATCCCCCAGCCCTGGGCCCCCCAGCAGAGGGGCAGGCCCTCTATTCAACTTCCTTTGGACCCAGGTGCCAGGAGCTCTGCCGCCCAGCAGTGAGGCCTTGGGCAAGTGACTGTCCCACTCCGAGCCTGGCTCTCTCCATCTCTTAAATGACAAGCTGGCAGAGCACCCCACCTTCCAGGCTACTCTGCATCCAAAACTCTGAGCTGGGGAAAAAAAAAAAAGTACATAAACAAAACCCTGAACTGAACCATAAAAACTTCTAGATCCTGTCTTCTGGAACTTCACTCATGTGACACACCGTATTGTAAGGACCACACAGGGAATCAGCCTGGAACTTGCAGACTGGTTCCCCAGTTGGCCTGATCAGAGGGTCTAGGATGGGGACAACCCCCACTCCCATCCCCTGACCACTCCAGGACACTGTGGGCAGCAGAGGCCAGCAACTGCCCACCATCCTCTTAACCCAACCGGTCGGGGTCTTGTCTGCAGGGTCTGGTGGCCAGCAACCTGAACCTCAAACCCGGGGAGTGCCTCAGAGTGCGGGGCGAGGTGGCCCCAGAAGCCAAGAGGTGAGGGGACCATGGCAGGTGGGGAAGAGGGCAGAGGAGGAGCAAGGCCAGGGAGCTGGAGCATCCAGCACCCTCTGGTAAGGGCGTGGCCGGCCAAGGCGCCTCTCCTCCACCCTGGCAGGGAGGGGGTTAACAGCCAGCAGGCTGAGGCAACGATTTTTCACATGAGTCACTTCCTCCCAGGGTCTGGGCGCCCCCACCATTACCACCACCCTCCCTCCTGCCCCAGCCTCTTAAACTAAACCAGCTGCGGCCTCTCCTCTACCTCAGATTGGCTCATCCCCAAGGCAGCTCCGGGAGAAGACCTGGGGCTGGATGGAGGTGGGGGGCGGAGGAGAGGGAATGAGTCACCCCCACTGCCCTCTCTCTGGGGTACCCCCTTTCTGCCTTTAGTCATTCATTACTTCACCTCCTCCTTGCTTGGCATTCATTCATCCAGCTGGTTGTTTTCTCAGCGGCCGTGTGACCTTGGGCTAGTCCACCAACCTCATTGTGCTTCAGTGGATTAATCAGTAAAACCAGGGTGGGAGGTGGCTGTGCCCAGGAAATAGGCGCTAGACATCTGGGGGGCAGCCAGGATGGTTAGCTGAAACCCCGTGTGCATGGTCTCATTTAATTCCTGGACACGCGCTGATGTCCGCCAATCCTGGGCTGTCGGTGCTTTAAGACCCATGTGCAGCCCCCATTGTACAGATGAGGAAACTGAGGCCCAGGAGTGGGCAGGGACTTGCTCAAGGTCACACAGCAAGCAGATGGCAGAACCAGGGCTAGAATTCAGTTCTCCCAGCTAGGGGTGCTGGGGTATACCAAGTGGCACAGACCGGTCATCACCAAGGCCTCAGTTCCACCCATTAACCCCCCTAGTTTCGTGCTGAACCTGGGCAAAGATAGCAACAACCTGTGCCTGCACTTCAACCCTCGCTTCGACGCCCACGGGGACACCAACACCATCGTGTGCAACAGCAAGGATGGTGGGGCCTGGGGTGCTGAGCACCGCGAGTCCGTGTTCCCCTTCCAGCCTGGAAGTGTCGTGGAGGTAGGCTAGGGACTGGGGGCCAGGGCTGGGCACAGGGTGGGCTGGGGCAGAACTGGGCATAGTGACCCCAACCTGTCCTCCCTTCCCTCTCTACGTAATTGCAGGTAAGTATCATCCCCTCTCTGAGCCTCAGTGGCCTCATCTGCAAAGTCAGCCACACCTGGGGCTGTTGTCAGGACTACATGAGTTAAGGGCTCTGGGAGGGTCTGTGGCCTCTCGGTTGTGGCTGTGGCTACAAAGCCTAGACTTTCTAGGTGGAGTCCATGCCCGGGCCCAGTTCATTGACCTCCTCTGCCCCTCAGGTGTTACTATACAGAAGCCAGGGATTCTTTTGCCCAACGCAATCAATAACCAATTCCTGAGACACTGGGATTTCAAAGAAAGAATGAGTTTATTACTAGGCACGTAGTAGGAGAGAAGATGGCCTAGCAGCCCAAAATCTGTCTCCCGGAACTGCAGTAACTCAGATAATTTTATTAAAGAAAAGATGGGCAGGGTTTAGGATAATGAGCACAGTGGCCCCAGGTGATGTAATTAGAGGTGATCTGATTATTAAGCATGCGCAGACTGATTACATGCTTTGTATGAAAGAAAAGGGTGGAGTGAGGTCTAGGTGACTTATAGTTTAAAGTCTAAGCTACTGTGCATGTCAGCCAGGCCCACTTTGGTTAGTCTCGGTCTTCAAGATAACTTTGGGCTTGGGGTGGGTTAGTTCTGGGCAGACCCAAGACCCTTCATTAATAAACATTAGGGGCTGTCTTTGGTGATTTCAAGACTCTAAAGTTGAGAAACTAGATAATTGGGTACAGATGAAGGTTAGTCACAAGGTTTTTACAATCACAAGGGCAGAAGATAAGGGCTGTATAACCATTATCAGAGATCAAGTCAGCTGGATTACAATTCAGAGATATCCGGAGTTTCCCTCTGTCTGCTACTTCAATATAACAGAAAGCAAAAAGGAATACCTATATAATGATTCAGAAATCAAAGTCATCCCTTAAATACTGATTTCTCGGGTACACAGGTGTGCATCTCCTTCGACCAGGCAGACCTGACCATCAAGCTGCCAGAAGAACACACGTTCAAGTTCCCCAACCGCCTCAACCTGGAGGCCATCAACTACCTGGCCGCCGATGGTGACTTCAAGATCAAGTGTGTGGCCTTTGAATGAAGCTGGCCGGCCGCCTGGCCCCCAATAAAGGCAACTGCCTCTTCTCCCCGAACCAGCTTCCTGTATGGGGGTGGGGGTGGGGATGGGTTACCTCCTTTCACTTTCTCACCACACACATTTCCCTGGGTCCCCTGGACCAAGCAGAGAGCCCAGCACACAGTAGGGGCTGGATGACTACTGAGTAAGACTCAGTTCCTGCCCTCAAACTGCTTCCAGCCCAGTGGACCCTGGCACACAGTAGGTGCACAAGAGATGTTGACTAAATGAAACCAGGGGGAGGAGCAGGGACAGACTGATCCAAGTCATGGCGACCAGGAAGCATGAACGGAGTGGAGGGAAGAATAACCGGCCCCTCTTGTTTGTGTTCATGAGCTGGAAAGAGATCTGGAGTCAGACAGTGTGACAACATGGGGCTACCTGTAGCTTGTACAGCCTCTCTAGCCTCAGTTTATTCACCTATACGAGGGGTATAATAATAGAATGTACCTCATAGGGCTGATGTGGGGTGTTGAATGAGATGCTGGGGGAAGGAGGCCAAGTTTGGGGCCTAGCACATCATAAACCCTCAATGGATGTTGTTTTTCCATCCCTCCTGCACTTCTTTTCAGATATTACTCCAATTTGAAGGAAGGAAACAGGATGTGAGTACCAGGCCAGCTGAGCCTTGTGTTCCGCCCCCTCTCCCCCTCCTCCCATGCATCCTAGCCTAGCTCAGCCCGTGCACCCCATTTCGCTGGGGTGGAAGGGCAATCAGCTGCTGGCTCAGGCCCTGAGCAAGTCCCCCATGTCAATAATAGGGAGATGTGCTTGGGTGATGGTCCCAGCACCCCACTGCCAGCCCGTTTCTGTGGTAGTAGAAGCCGGAATGACGATGGGAGGTTATGCCAGCTCCTGCTGAGGATTTCAAAGTAGAGTTTGGCCAACTCAAAGCCCAGCTGGTTTCTCTGGGAGCAGAGGGGTGTGGGAAACTCAATCTAAGATAACATCCGCAATGAGCTGCCCACTCCTGAGTGTCTGGACTCAGCCCAGACTCCCTTACCTTGCAGGACAACGCTTAATGAAGCCCCATCAAACTCATCCATCACAAGTGAGGGGCCGAGGGATGGTTGGAGAACCTGCAGGCCTGCCACTTCCCTGCACCATCTTTCCTGCTGCTGGCTGCCCTCAGATCTTCCCAGGGTCTATCCGTCCCCAGGAAGCAGCCACAGTAACTGGGCCAAGGTTCCATAAGGCAGAGTCAGAACTTCACTGGAGTCCCTAAAAACCCCAGGGCAGCTGACGCCAGCTGTGGGAACCTCCGTAGGTCTCTTTACTCCCCAACCTTAGTGTCATTATCTGTAAAATGAGGGTCATTATTTGCACTCAGGGCCTTTTGGGTGGGTGACTTTTATCTTGGTGGGTCTCCGGGCCTTTTGGGTGGGTGACTTTTATCTTGGTGGGTCTCCTGGGCTCACCAATCTCCAGGCTCTCCTGGGGTTTCCAAGTGGCCACTGAGAGAGAAGCAGCCTGAGGAGGGCGCCCTCTGCTGGGCAGTGGGGAAAATGTCCCTGTGTCTTCCTTTCTCAACACTGATGTGTCAGTGGAAGTCTTGGCTGAGCACCCATTATTCCCCAGGATAGAGCAGAGGAGAGCCCTGGGACTAGATGAGAGGGAGCTTGTGAGACTAACAGATAATCCACGTGAGGTCCCAAGAACAAATGTCAGGACAGAGGTAGCTCAAATGAATGAACTGTGAAGAAGAGGTCCAGGAACCCGGGGTGTGGGGATGGGTGGGGTGAGGGTAAGAGAAGCAGGTTTATGATTTATCCAGCTGGGCAGCAGACCCTTCATTTTTAATCTGCAGCCAGGTGGGGGATAGAAGCTTGGTAGAGAGAGCTGGCTGGTGGTCCTGAGACGGTGCCTGGGGCCATCCTTGGCCCCCCAGAGGCTCACTGGATGGCTAACTTGAAGAAGGCAGTTCAGCTGCAGAAGGAGCTCTCTGTACATCTCCGGGGGTCATCACTGCAGCCAGGACAAACCTTTGCCCACTGGGATGGTCCCAAGGGCAGCATTACGGCACAGTCACTAGGAGGCTGAACAGGTTGGGTGGAGGGGCAGTCGTCCCAGATGCCTGAAGCCCCACCCTTAAGGCAGTCCCCTCTCGTGCCCTTGGGCCAATGGGGCTGGAAGGCAGGGCTCAGGGTTTAGGTAATTTCTTCTCAGCACCCAACACGGAATCCCCACACAGTGGACCCTTGTGGAATGAATTCAACACTCATTGAGTGCTGCACCTACAATGGTGCCTGGTTCCTTCTGAAACCCAGTTCATGGGTCAAGGCCTGCATCTTGCCCTCCAGAGGGGAAAATGTTAGCTACTGGTGGAGTGAGCCCTCAGACCAGTGATCTAGGGAACAGAGCCAGGAGGACAGAGACCCAAGTTCAGGTCCCAGATTTGCCACAGAGTAGCCAGATGACCTAGGACAACGTCCTTTTCCCTTTCTGAGATAACAGTTCCCTTCCCCAAGGGGCTGGTACAGACTCAATACACATTTGCTTCCTTGCATTCTGGGCTCCAATCTCCTCACATGTCAAAGGAGTAGGCCAGTTCCTAACAGCCTGGTTCTACGTGCTGTACACCTCTGGTAACACTCCTTGGCCAGGGTCACCTCCCCTAGGAAGCCCTGTCTGATCCTCCATGCTGGAGGAGCCAGCCTGGAGCCTCTGCAGGCTTCGTTGCTTCCCACTGGCAGAGGAAGGCATCATCCCCTGAACAGCAAGTACCCTTGATGCTGCTGGACAGTGAAGGCTAAGCCATCTGCCAGATCACAGTGTCTGGCCGACAGAAAAAAATATCTGTAGGGCTGAGAATGGGGTAACATTGAGGATTCAGGCTGGCAACCCCAGTTACTAAACCCTGCCTTCTGACGTTCTTTCACTGAATGCCTTCCCATCCATGCTCTCCTCTTCAGTAGAGGATGGGTTATTATATCCCCATCCCATACTGGGGAAACTGCAGAGCAGAGAGAGGAGGTGGCTCGAGCAGCACACAAGTGTGTTGGTATGTACCATGTTCTGCACACACGTAAGCTTGTTTCTCACAATCGTGATTCTCAAGGTTTGGTCTACAGACCAGCTGCATTGTCTCACCTGAGAATTTGTGAGAAAACAAATTATTGGCCCCACTCCAGATCTACAGATCAGAAACTCTGGGAATAGAGTCCAGCAATCTGTTTTAACAAGCCTCCAGGTGATTTTTTTTTTAAGAACATTTTTCAGTTATCCTTTTTTTTTTAATTAGAGAAGTTGCAGAGTTACAGAAAATTCATGCACAAAATACGGAGTTCCCTTGTGCCACCCTATTATTAACACCTTCCATAAGTGTGGTATATTTGTTACAATTCATGAAAGAACATTTTAATAATTGTACTAACAACTATAGTCCATGGTTTACATTAGGGTTCACTGTTTGTGTTGCATAGTGTTATGTTCATTTGTTTTTTTAAATTTTTATTCTAGTAACATATTTACAATCTAAAATTTCCCCTTTTAACCACATCCAAATATACAATAGCAGGCTGTTAAACATCTTCTTAAAGAACACAGTTGGAGGAATCACACTACCTGATTTATTTTGTTTTTTACATTTTTTAAACATTTTATTTTGAAATAATTTCAAACTTACAGTTACTAAATTAATACAACTCCCATAAAGAGAACTCCAATCTCCCCCCACCCACCCCTACAGATACCCAGATCCACCAATTTTGCTACCTTTACCATATTTAAACATTGTCTTTCACATAAGCTTGAACTATAAACTCAGCTAAAGTTCTGAGAAATTCAGATGACATTTTCTATTGCTCTATTGAAAGAAGTTATCTTCCTCTCCTTTTTTAAAAAGTTATATTGATAACATAGGTAATACACAGGTATGATAAATACTTACAATACCAGGAGATAGTTCATGAAAATTTTTTGCCTGTTTCCCAGTTCTTCTCCACAAAAATGCCCCTCCCTGTTTTGGGTGTCTCCTTCTAGAATATTCTTTGTATAATAAAGCACATATACATGTTTTTCCTGTTTTGTATACAAACCGTAGTTGTACTTTCCATGCCTTTTGATATGAGTTAATATTGTATCTTAGAGATATTTTCAAATCAGTCTGTATAGAACTGCTCCATTCTTTGTAGCAGGTTGATGGAATTCCACTGAAGGATCGGAACCATCCTTTATTTAGCCAGTCCCATCTTAGAGAGGAGGCAGCACGATGTCAGACACAAAAGCTCAGACTCCCTCTAGGTGATTCTGACGCTCGCCAAAGTGCGAGAGCCGCTGTCTTACAGCAATCGGACAAAGTCAGTACAGTTATCCTCCTTTTACAAACGGGGTCCTCGAGGCACGGCAGAAGTAATTGGTCCAGGGCCATACAGCTGTAAGAGGAGCACCAGGATTCTAATCCAGGCAGTTTGGCTCCAGAAACACAATCTTGGAGATCATTAGAGAGTTCACATCAAAACCAGATGTAGGATCAGTTCAGGAATAACTCCGTATTCAGCGCCTAGTATGAACCAGGAGAATCTGCCGGAAGGGGAAAGGCCCGGCGCGTTACGCTAGAAGGCGCCAGGGGTGCGCGGCTCCTCTAAAGGGCGGGGCCTGGCGAGCGGAACTGCGGAGCTTCGGTGGAGAGGCGCGCCCCGGAGGCCGAAAGTACAGCACCCGGAAGTAGTTTCAGCAAACGTGAACCGCGTTTTCAAGCCTTTCACCGCTATGGGTCGCAACAAGAAGAAAAAGCGAGATGGCGACGACAGGCGACCTCGACTCGTTCTCAGCTTTGATGAGGAGAAGCGACGGTGAGTGGAAAAGCCAGACCGACTTCCCCTCGGCCGCCGGGCAAGGCCAAGACCAGGCCCCGCCTGCGCCCGTCCACGCCCCTCGGCCTGGCCAGCAACTGCTAGTCCACTGCTTTCCTGCGGAACGAAAGCGCCCCCTTCCGGTGCTCAACCCTGTGAAATGGAATTGCTGGCTCCCAGCCCTCGCTCCACCCGTTTTCGCTGCTCCGACTCGCGTGGCGGCTCTGTGTGTGCGGCTAGAAAGCCTGTATCTCGGGTCGATTTCTACCCCCTTACCCCAACCTTAGTCCGGGGCTCGGCACATAGTATGTTCTCAGCCGCTGCTGACGAGTGAGTGAATGAAGTGAGAGTAGCGTAAGTTTATTCAGTTACTCACCAGACGTTTTATTGCCCTCCTTCTGCGTGCCAGGCCTTTGTGCTTAAGCGTCTGGCCTGTCGAATAGAGAGACTCAAAGTGCCCCCTTGGTACATGCTAGTGGGTTACGGAAAAACGCAGTGCTTGCTGCCAGAACCTATAGAGATGGTGCAGCCGCACTTGTGGGTAAGATGGAACTGAGATGAGATATAGGAAGGGAAATGCTGGGCCATCAGCAGGAGAAACCGAGGGTAGCATCAACAGGTCATACAGGTGGAACAGGGGGGTGGATGTCCTGGGGAAATGACATATTGGTCCAATGGAGGGTTTGTGAGGGCCTGAATCACCTTGAAGTGGTTTAATCCCCTGGGTAATGGAGCTGTGAATGGTGCTCTCTACCTGTTGTGTGTACGTCACAACCTGTCGCTGCCATCTGGCTGTTGCTTGGAGCTGGGACCACCACCCTCACCACCCTGCGCAATGGGTATTAAGTGAAAAGAAGCAGCATATTCCTTTCTCCTAACTTTTTGCGATCTGATGGTGGACAGGTAATCTCGGTTTCTCTGTCTGCAAAATGGGGATTGGTACCTACTACACAGTATGTTCTGAGAAGTAAATGAGTGAAGACCTGCACATCTTTGGAATGGTGCTTTGCACATAGATAGCACAATGTTAGCTGTTTTTCTGTTCCTGGAATGAGCCCTTTCCTTACAGCCTCTCCTGACTTTCCTCTGCCTCCATCCTATAGGGAGTACCTGACAGGCTTCCACAAGCGGAAGGTGGAGAGGAAAAAGGTGGCTATTGAAGAGCTCAAGCAGCGGCTGAAGGAGGAACGGAAGAAGCTCCGGGAGGAGGTCTCTAGTGCCAGGGGGCTTGCAGCCCGGGATGACCTGAATAGGGGCAGTTATAAGGGTGAGGGGTGGTATGAGCAGGACTAGGGAGCAGAGCAGTTCATACAGGTAAAGATAGTGAGGGCCTGGGGCCTGGAGAAGGTTTGGGATGGGATCTCCTCCCAGTCTTCTACACCAAGCCTTGGTCTCACTTACCCTGGAGGTGAGTGATGCACCTGCCTTAGGTTGGACTGAGAACTATATATACTGTGTTCCCTTTGGGTTTCAGCGCCACCAGGAGTACTTGAAGATGCTGGCAGAGAGAGAGGAGGCTCTGGGTAAGTCCCATCTTTAGATGGGGGAACAGCCAACAGGTGTGAATTGATTTATACCTTCGTTTTGGGATCAGGTGCTGCACAGAGGCCACTGTACCTCTGGGGTTTTGGTGGTAACCTAGAGGCTGATGGTAGTCCTCAGGCACCTCTAAGTGTGAGTGGATCAGAGACTAGGAAAAGGAAACCTAAACCTCCTGGTAAACTGATACTAAATAGAGAACCCAGTTTCTGAGGCCTGGAGGGACTGGGGATGGAGGAAAAAGGGTGGAAGCAGGTCCCATGTGACATTGGGTCCATCTTGAGTGGGGACCAGGAGGTCTGAGGTCCCCGTAAGCAAGAAGGGATGAGAAGCGTATTTAGGATGTTCATCTGCGGACCAGTGACCTCACAGATGCTCTCCCCTTGGGTGGTGGGGGCTGTCATCTTCCAGAGCTGGTAGTGCTGCTGGAGCCTGCTTGCCTATGCTCTGGGGCTGAGACCCAGTTCTGTACCCATCCCACACAGAGGAGGCAGATGAGCTGGAGCGGCTGGTGACGGCAAAGACAGAATCGGTGCAGTACGACCACCCCAACCACACGGTCACTGTGACCACCATCAGTGACTTGGATCTCTCAGGGGCCCGGCTGCTTGGGCTGCCTCCTGCTGAGGTGGGTCCCAGGCCCAGCCCTGAAAAGAAGAGGCACAAGGGCAGATTGGCCTGTCAAAGTTTTGTCAAATGCTGGCCATGTCATAGGTGTTCTATGCAAGGGGCTTTTTCCCTTCTGGACACTCTTCAGGCCTTGACCAAATCCCAGACCCAGGGGGCTTCAGTGGCCAGCTCCACCACTGAGCTGCTGGAGTGCATGGATATGTTTCTTTACTTTGCCTTTTCTTCCCTGGAAAATGGGGATCACTGATACCACCTGACTTCTGGGTTGCTGTGAGGATGAAAGTAGTTAATCTGTGCAAACCGTTTAGCACAGTGCCCTAATATGTCGTAAGTGTTCAACAAAAGATAGCTATTTGTTATCATCCAGTAGGTTGCAGCAGTATTTAAAACAGCAACAACAAAAATAAACAGAAAAATGGAACAGAATTGGAAAATATCAAAAAGATCACAGTAAATATTGTTTCATTTAAAATTGTGGCTCTCCAATTTGTGCCAGAATCTATATATATATATACAGATACAGTTAGAGTGCAAAACACATTCCTTACCACTGTGGGTTATAGTTTCCAGAGTCCTAAAGCCACTGCTTTATCACCTCCTTACTGATCTCACACTTGTCTTTTATTTTATGCTCATTTTTCTGCAACGTCTGAGGCAAAGAAAAGTCTTGTCCTCATTTTACTGTTTGTGAATGGTTGCATCTAAGCCACAGTGGCGCAGGATTTTGAATATACTTCTCTGCTGTATAAGCCGTTTTAAGATGTATCCATGCTTTTCCTGCCAAGACCTCTTGAGCCCTATCCCAAGCCTGTGAGATATCAGGTCACACCTCTCACACTGACATATTACTTGGGACACTCAGGCCAGGCCTCCTGAGCTACTGCTCTCTCTAACAGTTTTTGTCCTGTGCTTCTTTAGCAGGGGGCTGAGGACAGGTCCGAGGAAGAGGCGTCATCCGGGAAGAAGACAACCAGATCCTTACCCAGGAAGTCTAGAGACCCTCTGCTATCCCAGCGGTGAGCCCTGCCCTATGGTCCCCTATGTTCCCAGTCCTTGGGGCTGGCAATGGTGACCTGACTTGTGGAACCACCTCCTACTGGCTTGTGGTGGGTGGTGTGGGGCAGGGGACAGCCCTCTACTCTGTCTTTGGGTGGTCCTCAGTGTTGTCTCCTTTTCCCTCCCACCAAGAATGTCAGACCCTAGACACCTTCAGTGCCTGGAGGAAAGGCCCTTTCTATGAGCGCAGATGCTAGCAGGCCCTCTGGTGTCAGAGCAGGCTGACTTTGGGATGAAATTGGTGCTCCAGCATTCAAGGCCTGTTTTGACTTTCCCTCCATGAGCCAAGCTGTCAGTCACTCAGCCTTCCATCCACCACCCTGTTTCCCAGCGTAAACAGGCCCTGGTCTCACTGGCCTTTCACCTTCCTACAGGATCTCCTCCCTCACGGCATCACTGCATGCACACAGCCGCAAAAAGATCAGAAGGAAACATCTCCGACGGACCCAGGACTCTGCCAAGAAGCCCCCAAGTGCTACTCGTACCAGTAAGACTCAGCGCCGCCGACTGACAGGCAAAGCCCGGCATAGTGGGGAGTGAGCCCTGAGAGCCAGGCTGTGCCCAGGCTTAGGCTGCACAGACCTGTCCTACCTCATCTTGGCTCTCCCAGAAACCCAGTCAACACCTAGACAATGGCTTCTCAGCCCATGGTTGGGATGCCTGGACTTCTGTGACCTGGGGCTGCGCTTTCCTGAGGACCACCCTGGAACTTGGACTCCAGAAGGAGCTGGCAGCTGAGAGCTGGCCTCCCCCAGGAGGAGCCTTCAGGGCCAAGTTTGGGGTGCCTTCCCCAGTATATATCCCACCCAACACTCACCATATTTGTGAAACTAAGTGTTTATCTGTAGTTTGTTTGGCCTTGGCCTTCACACTGTGAGCCAAGGACTTCATTTCTAGCAGTTTTCCTTGTGGGTAAAATAGGGTATTGTTAAATCCAGGTCCCCTAGCCAGGGTTAAAGATGACCATTGATAGAACCAGAGCCCACCCACTAGTCTGAAAAGCAGGCAGCTGAGGCAGGGTGTATCCAGTGAACAGTGCTAAGCTCTGCCTTTGACTGCCTGAAATTTTGAACCTGTTCCTCTTCCTTTTAGCATAGTGTCCTAGTACGTAGTAAGTATTCTTCAAAAGATAGCTACTTGTTATCATCCGGTAGGTTGCAGCAAGTATTTAAAACAGCAACAACAAAATAAACAGAAAAATGGAACAGAATTGTAAAATATCAAAAAGCATCAGAGACCTCATTGGTCTCAGCTGAAATTCAAGGGGCAGAGGCAAATGAGTCATGGGACATGCCCCAGCCTCAAGTTTGGGCAGCTTTCCCAGGCTTCTAGCAGCTGCTTCTCGGAGTCCAGCAACGGAGTGATTCATCTTTAATTTTTAAAGAGAATGCATCACAACTCGTTTAAGAGTGGTCCCTTCAGAGTGGACTCCTTAGGAGGCCAGCTGGCATTCTGGCAAGGGCTGCCATTTCTCTGTGCTTCTTTGGGATAGATCTTCAGGGAGGCTTCAGAGCTGATGAAAACCAGCCTGATTCCTTTCCTTGTCACAGCTCATGAGTAACCCAGAATGGGGTTCTCTCTGCCCCTAGTTTGTTTACATGTCCCACCATCCCCTGGCTGAGAGGGGCTGTTGGCAGGTCAACCTATGGCAGGCAGAGACTTGGTGCCAGTGAGAACAGGCAGAACCCCTGTTTGGGGCATTATCAGAACCCCTCTTAACCCTTACTGGTTCTTCTGGGATCCTGGAACAGGAGCCACAGGCATTTGGGGTTGTGCCCTGTTTAGGGGAGCTGTGTGGGAACCTAAACATTAAAGCTGCAAAGGGGAATAGGATAAACTCTTAGCCCCCAGTGAAACTCGTGGACATGTGAGAGAGATGGACAGGGTGACAGGACAGTACAGGGGCTGGGCTGGGCACTCAGGAGTATAGCTGCAGGGTTTTTCCCACCCAGGGATGCTCCTAAAGGGCAGGGAGCAGGGGTTTGCGGGGCAGGCCTTTCCCTGCACTCCTTGGAGAACCTGCCAGAAGTGGACCCACCCAGCCTCTGGGTAACTCCGTCATCCTCAAAACCCACCTGGTAATGGCTGGCTGGTACACATCTCAAGACCACCCCTGGGCTTGGGCTGGGACCTTCCCCTTGATCTGGTCCCTCTGCTCCCTCTTCTTGTTCTTCCTATTTCCTTCCAACTGTGGGAAGGTTGTGGGGAACGTGTGTGACTCTATCCCTCTGCTTGGCTTCTTCCGTTCCTGGGCAGGGGGAGGGGACTGGGGCCACGCTCTCCAGCTGTACTCAGCCCAAGGCAGAGGGTATGGACCTTGCCCTCCTGGACCGCTGGGAACACAGCATGCCTGGCTGTGAGCCCCGAATGCCACCTGACTACCTTGTGATCTTTTGGGTGCTGACCTCTGGCTCATTTAACTCACGTGTGAGACGACACAAGATACCTGCCTCTTGGGGGCCCCAAGGCTGAAATGAGACCTTGTACGTGACCCACTTCCCATGGTACCTGTGCTCCCTGGGTGCTCCTTCAGTGGGAGTTTCCACTAAAACAGTTGCCACTGCTGCTTTCCACTGAAGTGTCTGAACCAGATCCCTTTGCCTTCCTCCAGTGATCTGGGGTCATTTATAACTTACAATTATAATGTAATGTTTACAAGTATTAAATTCCCTGCTACTCTTTCCTACATGAACCACTGATTCTTCCAGCAGACCAGGGAAATTACAGTGGTTTGGCCAAATCTAGAATTGGGGACAATGAAATCAGAACCCTCGGAGAGCCTGTTTTTCTCCCAGGAGCCCTCTATCCATGCACCGCGCCTGCTGCTTCCTCTGTGGGCCAGTGGGGTTAGGGCCTCCAGGAAGGAGCTTTATTGAGAAGGGTTATATTTAACTATATGATACCAAACTAGGTTTTAGAACAACTGACTTCTATAAGGGGAATTCTTGAGTTAACTGAAGTTGGGTGGTGATCAGCCTGTAGCTGGGAGGGTGTAGAGCGAGGGGCTTTTGTCATTTTCAGCCAATGACCTTCACCCCGTGGTCTGTTATGGTTGCCTGCACTGCTTCATCATAATCACATTTCATCCAGCAGGAAGGAGAAAGAGATGGAGAACATGCCATCCTTTTAGGGAAACTTGGCACATATGTCCCATTGGCCAGGCAAAGGGCAAGGGCAGGGAGGTGTCCCTACCTGTCATGGGGGCTAGGAGCTGGTCTATTCTGGGGAACTAGGTGCCCAGACAAGAGTTAGGGATTGTGTCATCAACAAAGGGATATTGGGATACAGCCAGCAGGTTTTTGTAGAAGCCAAACTCATAAAGGGCTGTAACAAAGGGAACAGGCCTTTGATCTGTTCCCCAGTTATCATACTGAGCTCCGAGAGGCTGCAGCAGACATTAATCTGTCTTGAGGCCTGACATTAATTCACACTGAGCCCTGAGAGGTGGGCCCTCTGCTGGAACTGGGAGCACGACAATGGGCACTGGCCATAAGTTACAGGGAGCCAGGCCTCCAGTCAGTAGAGGAGAAACTCCCAGTAGGATGTTTAGGAGTGGCCTGAGCCTCCCCAGGGGGTGAGGCCAGTGGAGCTGCCTGCGTGGTGCGGGAGCCATGGAGGAAAGGGTTTCTATGTCAGGTAAGCCTTGTCCTCAATCCTCACCAAGGTTCCCCCAGTGTGCTTGATGCCCCCAGGTTGAGCTGTTGGCCTCCCTTTGACTGTGAAGATGTCTCTGGTGAGGGGTTTCTGGGCCTGGCAGTGAAGTGGTTAATGGGTCAGCCGTGTTGTCTGAGCACCACTGCCTGGTTCCATGGGTGGAGGCCAGAAAGGCGGGGAGGGAGCCTGGGCATGTATTCTCAGGTAGCTCCGTGACCTTCAGCTTCCTCATCTGTGAAATGGGAGGACACCACCTGCTGTGTAGGATCATCATAAGGTGTAGAGGGCAACGTGTGCTCAAGTTGCAGGCATGGGGTATGCATCTAGTGTCAGCTTATTGTCCTAGGCAGCTATGAAGTTGTCAAAAAGACAACTTTTGAGGTCAGTTGTCTTCTTATCCACGTGTTGTAGGTGGGAAAAGCAAAGTTGAAAGGAGTCTGGGCTTTCTCTAAATCACAGCTGGGCTTGGATCTTGAGCTTTCTGATTCTTGTACCTGTGCTAATTCTGATGCCTGCATGGACACTGTTCACCCCTCACCCCCCACCATAATGACACTGGGGCCCAGGAGTGGGGGGTGGGTATTGCTTCCCTTGACCCTGATAGGAAACTTGACTCAGGGATCCCCCGCCTGTCTCATGACTAGCTGGCCTGCTCTCACCTTGCTTGTGGAAGCCAGGCGGAGCTCCAGCACCATCACGCCAGGACAGGGTCCCTCCTGGGGCCTGGGCTAGTGAAGACTTCTTAGTCCCTGGGGAAGCCAGCTGTGTCCTCCCAGAACCACCTCAGCCATTTCCCCCACCTCCAGGACCAAGCATGGTGGCCATTCATTAAGCGTGTTTATTGAATGCTTCTTTATGTCAGGTGCTGGGCTGGAGCAGTATCAGCGACTATACTGTCAGACCTTCAACAGAGCAGCACACACACCACACGTGTGTGCAAACACAGAGGATTGTAGCCTGCAGGAAGGGCAGGGCAGGCTTCACCCAGAAAGTGATGGTAGAATCACTGCCACTGGTGGCCGAAGCCTCAGTCCTTTGTCTGGGTCCTCTGGTGGCTCTGGTGGGGACCTTGGAGGGCTTTTGGTCCAGGCCCAGCCATTGTTCCAACCCCGATGAGCGATTTATCCGGAGCTTAGGGAGCTCCCTGGCTGTTCCACTGCGATACGGTCAATGATTAGAAAAGCCCTCCTTGCCCTGACCTCACATCTACTTCCTCCAGGTGCACCAGAGCCAGCTCTTGCAGCCTCTTCCACTCTTCCCTGCTCTGAGCCACCTCCTCAGGGAAGCCTCCCCTGACTCCTCCTTTCCTACCCTGGGCAGAATTAATTTCTCCATCTGGCCTCCTATGACTCATTGTTTCCTTCTTTTAAATAAACCATGAACACATTGCAACCTGGTTGTATTTGTCTCCCCAGTCAAATCATGAGTTTCCTGAGTGGCAAGTTGTGTCTTTCTAATTTCTCTGTTCTGCCCCTGGCACAACACCTGTTTCGCTATAGGGACTCCCACCCTACCCCAGCCCACCCCTGCCAGGTGCCCTCAACAACACTTGAAATAATCTGTTTTAGAATTTTCTTGGTCTATGATCAAGCTCACTTTTCTTCTTCTTCTTCTTTTTTTTTTTTTGCATGGGCAGGCACCGGGAATCAAACCTGGGTCTCCAGCATGGCAGGCAAGAACTCCGCCTGCTGCGCCGTGACCCTTTTTTTTTTTCTTTCTGCTTTCTGAATCTACTTTCTGAATCTACCTTCTCCACCCGCACACAAGTACATGCCTCTCTCCAGGGCCCTGCTGAAACCTTCCTTCCTGTCCAGAGAACGTCACCCTCTCCCTTCTACCCCTTCACCAGGACTGGCAAATATCTCCGAGAGGAAGAGGATGGGAAACACCCTTTATTGAGCACCTATGGTATGCCAGACATTTGCACTGTGAACTCACCACAAAATTGCAAAGTGGGCATTAGCTCCATTTGATAGATGAAAAAAACTGAGTCTGAGCGGTTAGGGCAGCATCAGAAGTCACTCAGCCGTGGAGGAGACAGACCTTTACTGAAGGTCGGGTTCAGTAAAGCATTAGTGGGCAAACATCTGTATGGGCCTAAGGGAGCACAGAGCAGGGAATAGGGCATTCAGGAAGGCTTCAGACAGGAAGTGACCCTTGCCATAAGCCATCTCAAAAGATGACTGGGGGAAGGGGCAGCCTGCAGATGGAGGGCCCTAGGTGAGCTAAGAGGGGGCATGCCAGAAGAGGAGAAAGCACAGAGGCTGCCAGCACTGATAGGGCCTTGAAAGCCACACCAAGGGTTTGGGCCCTTATCCTGTGGGCAGTGGGAGCCTCCGGGGTGGGGGTTTCATCCGGGGAAAGTCAGGGCCAACTCTGTGTTTTAGCAGAGGGTACACTGGGTGGGGGGGTTGGTGGGGGTGGGGTGGTTAGTAGAGGCTGAAGGCCACGAACGAGACCCAGCTTCAAGTATTCAGGGTAGAGGCGAGGAGACCCTCATGCAGGCACCCGTTCACTCTCTCATCAAATATTTACTGAGCACCTACTCAGAGCTAGGCACTGGGGATACAGTGGGACTTACAGTTTGTGAGCAGCAGCTGCGCAGACAGAGAAGCGGAGACCAGAGGGGAGAGAATAGTAGCATGCGTTGAACACTTGCTTTATTCCCATCACTCTTGATATGGTTTGACTCCCTGAGTTTTCACAGCAACTCCACAAGGCAAGCAATCCCAGTAAGCCCATTTTGCAGGTGAGGCACACTGAGGTGTGCACCTCCCACCCCCGTTGGCCAGGAAACTGGCTTAGCTTAGTGCTAACTACTCACCACCCCTGAGTTGGAGCCAGGTTTAAACTGTGGGTGGCCTCTGGTTGGGTACATGGAAATCCCCAGGAAAGGAGTGATGGGAAGTCTTTAGTCCAAGTCTGTAGGTGGGGGTGGGGTGGGGGGCGGTACAGGGAGGAGGGGGTTTGAAGTCTGGAGGCAGAATTCCTTCTGGTTCTTGAAACCCTTAGTTCTTTCTCTGAAGATCTCCAACTGATTGGATGAAGCCCGTCCATCTTCCTAAGGTTAATCCTCTCTACTTAAAGTCAGTTGCTTGTAGATGCTAATTCCATCTAGGAAATACCTCCTCAGTGACCATTAGGCCAGTGTTTGATGGAACAATTGGACACCATAACCTAGCCAAGCTGACACACAAAATTAACCGTTCCAGGAGCCCAAGGAGCTCCTTTGCACCTTTCACCAGCCAACATACTCTATTGTACATACATCTTGTTTGGGTGCTGTTTCTGTCCATTAGAATAAGCACCAGGAAAGCGGGAGATTTGGTCTTTTGTTCACTGATGTATCCTCAGCACACACAACTGTGCCAGCACATAGCAGGGGCTCCATAAATATTAGATGAATTGAATTGTCAGGAATGTCACCCTGAGTTGGCTTCACATTTTACTGATTGATGGGAGTAGGGGGGTGAAGCTGTAACCTGTGCTCCAAATTCAAACCGAGCCTCCCCTCTACCCCAGCCTTGTTTGGGGGCCAGGCTCTGTCTCTACTTAGGTTTTGTCATCGCAGCTTCAAAACACCCTCTATCCTTGTGTACGTTATTTTCTCTCTTTTACAAGTGAACAAGCTCAGAGAAGTCAAGTACCTTTCTCAAGGTCACACAGTTAGATCCAGGCTTTGAACATGGGATTTGCTACCCCCACTTTCCTTACAGTAAGAGGGACTGAGCAGGTTAGTGTGATGCCCCAATATATCCCAGAGTAATTTGGGCAGAGAATAAAAAAGTATTTGCAAAGTCCCCTTGGAGGACTGGGAAGAAAGGAGAAAATATTCAATTTCCCCATCTGGGGAATTCCTGATATTCCTGCAAGCAGTGGGGACAACCAGTTCAATAGACTGAGCACTCAGTCTTGGGGTTTGCCCCTATGAAACTTATTTCTGCAAAGGAACGGCTAAGCCTACTGATAATTACGCCTAAGATTCGCCCCCAGAGAACCTCTTTTGTTGCTCAGATGTGGCCTCCCTCTCTAAGCTAACTTGGCAGGTGAACTCACTGTTCTCCTCCCTATGTGGGACATGACTCCCAGAGGTGTAAATCTCCTGAAATGTGGGACAGGACTCCCAGAGATGAGCCAGGATCTGGCATCATGGGATTGAGAAACCCTTCCTGACCAAAAGGGGGAAGAGAGAAATGAGACAAAATAAAGTCTCAGTGGCTGAGAGATTTCAAACAGAGTTGAGAGGTTATTCTGGAGGTTATTTTTATGCATTATATAGATATCCCTTTTTAGTTTATGGTGTATTGGAGTGGCTGGATGGTGCCTGAAAGTGTTGAACTGTGTTCCAGTAGCCTTGATTCTTGAAGATGACTGCTTTTACAATGTGACCTTGTGATGGTGAAAACCTTGTGTCTGATGCTCCTTTTATTTAGGGTATGGACAGATGAGTAAAAATATAAGGACAAAAAATAAATAATAGGGGGCATAAAGGGTAAAAAATTGCATAAATTGTAATACTAGTAGTTAATGAGAATGAGGGGTAAAGGTGTGGTATATATGAGTTTTTCTTTGCTTTTAATTTCTTTTTCTGGAACGATGCAAATATTCTAAAAATGACCATGGTGGTGAATACACAACTCTGTGATGATATTGTAAACCATTGATTGTATACCATGTATGGACTGTAGTGTATGAAGATTTCTCGATAGAAATATTAAAAATAAAAAAAGAGGAACTGAGCAGAAAACTCATCATTCAGTCTGGACTAGGATGATTTGTTCACAGGCTGTCTCCCCCAGTACCCAGCTTAGGCCTGGCATATACCAGGCACATGTGAATGTCTGAAGGAATCAGTGAATGAACATGTTTTTAGAGGCCTGTATAGTCAGACACATGGGGGGTTTGGTTCTGGCCCTGTTACTTCCTAGCTATGTGACACAGTCAAGTTGTTTAACTTCTCTGATTCTTTTTTACTGAGAAATGGAGATCTCAGTACATACTAAGGTTACTACATCCTTTTGAATGTAAAAGTTTTGGAATAGAACCTTGAGTACAGGAAGTGAGCTAAAAAAAAAAAAAAAAAAGGATGAGGGGAGCTGTTGCTCAGGTCAGTGCAAGTGTGCAAATGTGCAAATGGAGGCTGAAAGCCCCGGGCAAGGAGGGTTGGTGGTCCCTGAGGCCCAGCAGTAACTAGTGCTGGGACTATTCTAACGCATTGACTTTTTACTTTGCGTTGTTTCATTTCATCTTCACTGCAACACTATTACGCAGGTATTACCGCTGCCTCCATTTGACAGGTAAGGAAACTGAGGCACAGAGAGGTTAAAAGTTTAGTCTAGCTCAAGGTCTGGGCTAAGGCCAGCCGTTGGGAATGCGGAAGCGGCTGAACCCACGAGAAAGAGCTCAGAGGGAGAATTTGTCCCCACCTGAGGAGAGAGATCCG
The DNA here is from genome assembly GCF_023851605.1 of Tamandua tetradactyla. Lineage (NCBI taxonomy): Eukaryota > Metazoa > Chordata > Mammalia > Pilosa > Myrmecophagidae > Tamandua > Tamandua tetradactyla. The sequence continues at coordinate 30,025,767 of NC_135333.1, forward strand.
CCAGTGCCAGCCCTCTGTAGGGCCCCCTGGGGTCCGGGCCCCGGCGAGGGTCCGGAGCGGCCCAGGCGAAACGTGCCGCGGGTCCCGCGCTCTGGAGGCAAGGGACACCGCCCGCCTCGGCCCCTCCCCCTGTCCTCGGGTCGTCCAATCGCATAGCCTTCATGCAAATGAAGCACCCGGAGAGAGCCTATGGGAAAGCGACAGGGGCGTGGTCTTCCGCCGACCACCCGGGCGGTGTTCTGATTCATTGTTAAAATAAAGAGACCGTGACCCCCGCGCCCCCTAACCCGGCACCCCTGGTGCCCCCTGCGCTTGGAAACCCGAGCCGAGGTTCGAACCCGTCAGCTGCAAGGGTAGGGCTGGGAGGGGGGCTTGGGTGCAAGCGAAACCGGGAGGGACGGCCTGGCTGCCTGGACGGATAGAGGTCCAGGGGTCCATTACCGGGGTGGGGCATGCGTTTGTGCTTAAGGTTTTTCATTATTATATCCACATCTAACGTGCAATTTAGAAAGCGATTCTACTCATGGCGGGGGCTGGGAGGGTGGGGGTGGGTACCGACCGGAGCAGCGAGGGGCACGTGGAGCAAAGCTTTCCCCTTCTTGGGGAAATGAACGGGGTGCTCCGCCCGAGGAGAGCTTCTGTTTGTGTTCGGACCGGGGGACAAACCGCCCAGGCTGGCCCGGACGTGTGCGCCCCCCTCCAACGAACGACGCTGGGGCCCAAGATCCTGGAGCCACGGAAGGCCCGGTGGGTGCCGCGCCCCATATGGAGCTCTGCCCCCACCCTGTTGCCCTCCCAAGGTCCTTCTGGGGAGGAACCTTGCACTGGCTGCCCAAAAAAAGAAGCAAAATCCCCCAGCTCTCAGCTGAGATTGACAACAAAGACCTGTCCCCTGGGATGCTTGGGAGGAAACTGGCCAGGTAAGGACAGCTATAGGCAGGTGACCCCGGTGCTGTAAGGTCTCCCCTAGCCTGCCCTCTCTGTGTGTGTCTGGGAAATTGGATTCCAACCCCCTCCTACTCCCACTTCTACTCTCTTCCTGGGGCTCTGATTGGATGGGAAGGGAAAGAGGACATCCCCAAATCTGTTTTCTGACTTGGCTTTCTTCCAGGGCACAATGTTGACACCCCCAGGGGCACCCAAAAGGGAGAACCCTGGACTCAAGGCAGGATAGCAGGGTTTCTCTTTGCTTAAGTTCTGCAGCAAGCTTGCTGTGTGACCATAGGCCAGTCACTTTTTCTGAGACTGTCCTTTCTTTACATTGTGTTGGCCCAAGGCCCCTGTGCTGGTTGTCAGTGTGGTCCAGGGCCCCCTCACTTCCACCTTGGAGGGTGGGGAGGCACACCAAGGTGGGATCCAGCTCAGCCACCATGACCTTAAGCAAGTTACCGACCCTCTCCCAGCTTTGATTGCTACATCTGAAATTGGCGTTAATATCATCTACAATACAGGATAGCTGCAAGGTCAGAGCATTTTCAAACTGGGGTACATTGGAATCACCTGTAGGACTTAAAATGCACACCCCGGGCCTTACCCTCAGAGATTCTAACTGGGTGAGTGTGGGGAGGGAACTGGGAATCTGCATTCTTAGGAGCAGCCCAGCAACCCCGATACTGCATCCTCAGAACACACTTTGAGCAAAACTGCAGTAAGGACTCGAAATCATATGTCAAATACTTGTCAAAGTGCCCAGTGCTTTGTAGGTGTTTGAGTGTTTATTGAGTGAATAAGTGAACAGAGGGATAAATGGATGGATAACCTGATTTCCTTGGTCCTTATCTGGCCTGGGGACAAGCAGGGGGGTCAGCCAGTCATCTGACCCTTGCTTCTATCTGTTCTTCCCAGGCCCTGCTCAGATGATGAGCCATCGGATAGCAAGAGCTGCCCCAGTCTGACTCACCTGGCATGGAGGGGGTGACCGGGAATGCCCCTTGTGCACACTTTGAACCCAACAGGCCGGCTGAGAGCCGCTGTCAAAACTGCTTCTACCCTGAGGAGGCCCACGGAGCCGGGTACCAGGTGGGCTGGGTTTCCTAAGCAGTTAGGGTGGTTTGGCAGAGGACAGTTGGTGATGGGCGGAGGGCCCTAGCTGTGAACCCAGATGACTTCCTCGTGGACAGAGCCTCGGTTTTCCCATTTGAACGTGGAGGCAGCTGGACCATTTGACTCTTTCCCAGTAACATTTTCCAAACATCCTGATTTTATGATTTTCTACCAAACCTTCATCTAATCTCTTACTTAAATTTCTCTTCATTGACATCCTTTTTTCACTTATTCTGAAACAAAACTTTAGATCCTCATCACAAATGGAAAACCAGGATCATGTCCTGAATATAGAAGGTAAGATTAAAAAAAAAAAGAAAGAAAGAAAAGCAAAAATGTTGTCCAATACTAGTTAGAGCCTATTGTCTGCTGAAGGTGCTAGCCTCAGGCCTGCTGACTCTGTTAAAAAGAAAGATTAGGAGGTGAGGGAGACATTAGAGGCATAGAAGACACACCAACACCCAGTGGAGACTTTCTCCTTGAAGTTATTGAAGGAGTGAATGGATTGAGAGGAGAGTCACTTTATCCTTTTGGTCTGATGTCAAGGCCCCACACGTGTGAACTGTGGGCACCTGCCTACCTTGGATACACAGGCTCTGAGAAGCTGTGGGACCCCCGAGTCTCCAAGGACCCTTCCAGTCTTTTTTTCTTTTCCTTAAACTTTTTATTTTGAAATCATTTCAAACTTACAAGAACATTGAAAAAATAATACAAAACCTGTACAAAGAGCTCCAACATATCCCCCACTCTGACACGCAGATCTACCAATTTTAATATTTTGCCACATTTGCTGTATCATTCATACTATGTATCCATCTATCGGTCAATCCATCTGCTGATCTATTTAGCTATTAATTTTCTAGGCATCTAAGAGTAGGCTGTGTACATCAGATTCCTTGAACACATAGTATATCCATGCACATTTCCTACGAACAAGGCTATTTGCTTATGTCACCACCTTAAGTGCAGTTACCAATTTCAAGAACTTTAACAGGCTATAGTCCAATTTTTTCATGTGTCCCAATAATGTCGTTTTAGGTGTTTTCTCCTCTATTATTAGATCCAGTCCAGGATCATGCATTGCATTTAATTGTCATGTCTATCTAGTTGCTCTTTTTTTCTTTAATTGTGCAAACATATATACAATATACATATATACAATGTGGTACTATCATTACCACCATCCGCTACCAGGACTTTCCCATCACCCTAAACAGAAACCCTACACCTCTTAGCCATTAGTATTAACTCCCCTTTCCCCCTGTCACTGCCCCTAGTTACCTGTACTTTCTGTCTATATATGTTTGCAAATTCTAGCTATTTCACATAAGTGGACTTGTACATACAATATCTATCCCTTTGTATCTGATGTTTTTCTCTTAACACGGTGTCTTCAAGACTCATTCATGTTGTAGCATGTATCAGGACTTCATTCCTTTTAATAAAAAGGCTGAATAATATTGCATTATATGGATAGACCACATTTTCTGTATCCAGATTTGCTGGTGGACACCTGGGTTGCTTCACCCTTTTGGCTGCCGTGAATAATGCTGCAGTGAACACTGGTGTACAGATAGCGCCCCAGTTTTGACCCCCTCATTCCCATCGTGTCCTGAGGCTCCTCCCGAGCCCAGCTTCACTCAGGGGTTCAGGCTCTGGGAAGTGGCCCTTGTAAAGGAATTGCCATTAGCTTTGGAGCCAAGCAGGCCAGAGTTCCTTGGTTTGCCACTTACCTGCTGGGTGACCCTGCATCGTTTGACCTCTCTGGGTTCACTCTCTTTGGTGGTAAAGTGGAGGCGGCATGTCCTCTCACTCTGAGCATCAGGCAGTGCTCAGCCAAAGCACTTGTTTCTTCTCTTCCTGCCCAGAAAAGTAAACCTTTCTGCTTGTGTCTTGATGCCTCTAATACCAGCTTCCTGGCCTACAGATCAGGGAAGAGATGCGTGAAGGACCTGGTGGTTCATTTCCTATGCAAGTGACTTTTCCCCATGGGTGGGGAGAGAACAAGCATGGGGCAGGAACAAAGCTCAGATTCAGACAGATCTGAGTTGAGCTCAATCCTGTCACATCCCAAATGTGAGAACTTGGACCAGTTCATGTATTCAGTTCTTATGGGAGGGCATTGTGCTAGATGTCAGGGAAATGGTGAGATATAAGACAGACACAATCCCTGGCTTCATGGGGCTTGTAGTCTAACAAGGGAACAGAGAGTAAAAAAGTAGTCATGCAAATAATTATTTAATTATGGTTGTGATAAATGCTATAAAGGAAAAGCAAGAGGCATGAGGGTAAATGATGAGGCATTGGGAGAGTTCCTCTAAGAAAATGACACTCAGTGCTTCTGGAAGGCTGTCTGGGCATTGGCCAATGAAGTTGGGGTAAGGGAGAAGAAGGGAACTGTATGTGCAAAGGCCCTGAGGCAGAAAGAAGGAGGCACCTGGCCAAACTTGATTGCTGAGGAGAGGGAAGGGCTGAGGAGTTCCAGGACAAGGTTTGAGACTAGGATGGGGTGTGGGTCTTTCAAGGCCTTGCAGACATGATGAGGACTTTGGACTTCCTCTTAAGAGTCCTGGGGAACCTAGGAAGGTCTTAAACAGGGGAGTGACAAGATTGGATTTGCATTTTCAAAGTCCCTCTGATGCTAGGCAGAGAATGGAAGTGCAGGGAGGTGAGAGTGAATCAAGGTGAACAGGGAGGAAAATATGCAATTACTTATGCAAGAGACGATGGAGATTTAGAGATGGAGATAAAGGGACACATTTAGAACTCACTGAATAGAAAACTCTCCAGGATTTGGTTCCTGAATAACCCAGGGTAGACAGGAGGCCCCGGCAGACTCCCTATTTCCTGAGGCAGGGAGCTCAGGATGGGGGATCTGTCTGGAGTTGTTCTGTTGAGTTTGAGGTGCCTGTGGGACACCTGAGGGGGATGTTATGAATATACAGGTTGGAGCTCAGAGACAGGCCTTGGCTGGCCCCGGCGCTCACTCGGGTCACGTTCCTGGATGAGCCCCCTGTTTAGGGAGAAGAGGGCAATGTGAGAAGAGGGGAGGACCTGGGCTGGATGCCAGCGGAATCTGGCATTTAAATGCAGGTGGGTGAGGAGACCCAGACAGTCAAGGAGATGGAGGTGGAGAGAGTTGGAGGCAAACGCTCGTGTCACCACCCCACCCCCCAAGCCAAGGCAATAAACGGGAGGGACACTTGTGTCAAATCCTTCACCTCCTTAAGCTTCTAGTCTCTCCGATGACGGCCCCAAGCTTGTAAAACTCCCCTGAGTTTTGCAAACGCAGGAGAGGTAACTGTATGTACCTAAGCCAGGCCTGACAATGAGACCCTGTGTGGGAGACAATTCTCTGTGTCCAGGATGTGACTGCAAAGTACTAACCTTGGTTCCCAGAGGCCAGTAATCGCCCCTGTTTGACTTTAGTGTCCACCTCCCTGTGCACCCCGTGGGCACCCTGGCCTCCTGAGCCCACTCTGAATCTGGTGTATAGTAGGTGCTCCATGGTTGGGGGTTATAGGGATGGGTGGATTTCTTCCCGCTGCTTTCCCAGGGAAGTCCGAGGGCCCTGCCTTCGGGTGGCCGCCGGGTCTTGTGAGGCTTGCCCTACGGCGTCATCTACTTTCTCCCCATCTCTCTGTCATAGCAGGTCTCCAGGCAACCAAGTTTAGCCACTTTTTCCTCCAAGGAGATTCAAATCTGAGACCTTGGCCCTGTTTGTCCCTGGCTTTCATTATTGTCATTTGTCTGTGTGTGAACTATAGCTCAGTTTTTTAATCTTTCTTTTGAAATAATTTCAAACTTACAGGAAAATTGTAAAAATGTAAATACCGACCCCCATAGAGAGAACTCCAACATAGCCCCCAGCCCCCAGATACACAGATCCACCAATTTTGACATTTGTCCATCTTTGCTGTATCGTTCTATCATCTCTCTAGTTTCTGAACAGTAGAGAGCAGGTTGCATACTCCTTGAACATATAATACTGCTGTGCACATTTCCTATGAATAAGGATGTTCACTTACCATCTTAAGTACAGTTATCAAGTTTAAGAAATTTAATATTGATATAAAGTATACATTCTATATTCTAATTTTTTCATAACGACCTTTTGACATGCTTAGATCCCATCCAGTGTCATGTATTGCATGATCCAGGGCAAGATTCCAGGGTTAACTCTGGGAAACATGCAGCTTTGACCAGGGCAGGGCCAGGTTGGAGGGAAGGGGTCCAGGCACTGCACATACCTTTTCAACTCAGTTTTTCTTAACTGTATTTAACATCGTTCTCGCTATTTACCATTTATAAAATTCTGCTTAACTTTTTTGCATCATTTATTATATTGAAGATGTATAGACCAGGCACTGCTCAAAGGCCTCTACAAACATGAACTCACTGATTTCTCAGGCCAGCCCTGGGAGGTGGCTCCTGTGACCGAGGCACAGAGAGGACAGACCACTCGCCCAAGGCTTTGGTCTCACCTCTGCCTCCATTTTAGAGATGAAACAAGGCTCAGAGAGGGGAAGCCAGGGGGCAAGATTGCCAGCTGGGAAGTATAGCGAAGACTGGGCCAAGTATAGCCAGGGGGCGAGATTGCCAGCTGGGAAATATAGCGAAGACTGGGCCAAATCAGAGTCCGGCCTGGCTGCTGGACTTGCTCAGGCCCATGGTGGGTGATGGCGGGCCCCTGGGTGCAAGCAGGGACCACGACAGACAGTAGGGTGGAGTCGGGGCTCCTGCTGGGCCTGGCCAGACCGGGACCCCCTGGTGATGTCCGGTGAGCCACTCCCTCCTCATTCACTCCATGCAGTCCCCAGGGTGGCCAAGGCACCAGGCTTGGCTGCGGATCTGACACCTCCGGCTGCCGAGCTCTGATCAGATTCTGGCCCCGGGGCAGGGGGCGAAATGGTAGCCAGGCCTGCCTCCTTCAGCCCCGGTGGGCAGGGGCAGCCACCCCAGGCCCACTTCTTGGCGTTGCCCAGGCCCCGCCGAGGGCAGCCTTCTCGGAACCATGAAAGCCTGTGCCCACCCAGGGCTGTGGCCAGTGCAGTCTTGGCCCTGGGCCCCGAGGTCCCCAGGGAGCCTGGGCCCTGGCCCCAGCCCGCCCAGCTCTCAGGTGAGCGGCCCAGATCAGGTTCCGGCGGTTTCATGTCCCACATTGTTCTTGGCTGGGCCCTGCCTTATGAAACAGTAATGAGGGGCCCCTGCTCCTGCCGCCGGCCCCTCTAAGGTTTCCGCTGCCTCGGCTGCCGCCACCGTGGCCCGGAGTCGGGGCCTGGGAGGGCAGCAGCGTGGGGGCCAGAGCTGGAGCCCCCCGGGGATGAGGGTGCTGACAGCCGCCACCGCCGGAGCCCGCCGCCCAGGTAACCCGAGAGGAGGCGGGGCACGGGGTGCCTGGCCGCTGTCTCCCACCACCCCGGGGGAGGGCCCTGCCACCCTGGGAGTGGGGAGGAATGGGGGGGGCCTCCCGGAGGTGAGCATTGTTCCCCCTGGGTGAGCCCAGCACCCAGCCTGCACAGGTGTGGCCCTACCGAGGGTGGGAGGGAGAGAGGAGAAGGTGGCGTGCCCGGGGCCCTGCCCCTACCCCAGGCCTTGACCTTGCAGCCTGGAGCCCCCTTGCCCCTCCCTCAGTGATCAAATCTTTCCTTGCCCCCAAGGTCTTGTTCTTCCATCCCCTCCTCCCTCAGCCGACCTTTTCCTCCCTCAGACCCTCTCCCTCACTCTCTTAATTCTCCCCTCATCATTCTCACCTTCTCTGGGTCCTTCTCCTGCCCACTTCACTTACTCAGGTGCACACACACACATACCAACATACACACATAAATAAACATGCATGCACATTTACAAACATGCATTAAGGCATGCACTCGACCTGCATACACATGTGTGCACACATGCACACAACACCTAGTGCACACATGCCTCAAACACACACACAGGGGCCTGTGTTCATATACACACCTGCACCTCAGCCAGTATATGTACGCACACGTGCTTGCATGCACGCACCCAGGTACCCCTGCCAGCCCCCCACCTGGGTCCCAAGGAGCGCTTACAGCCTGATGGGCAGTCTCCTTGGGAGCTGTGAGCTCCTGGGAGGAGATGCTTGGAGAGGCTTCCTACACCACCTGGTGGGGGAGGGGCCGCGCAGGGGGAGGGAAGGCCCCCCACGTGGGCGCTGAGCTGACTCCTCTCTTCCACTCTGTCTCAGGAGTCCGGGAGCCCTCCGAGTGCCGAGGTGCCCTACTGCGACCTGCCTCGTCGCCCACCGGCACTTCAGGACATATTTGGCGCTTTGACCTCCTGCTGCCAGTCCGTGGTGGGCACGGGCCTTGCGCTGGGGCCTGAGAGGTGGGTACGGTCCAGAGTCTGGGGACGGGCTCCCCGGGTAGGATGCCCTCACCCACCCGACTCTGCACCCCTTCATGATGGCAGCTGCTGGAAGAGGTCACGTGGTCAGCCCATTCCTGCTGGACCCAGGCAGGCCGTGGGGACGTTTCTTTGACCCCTGGGGAAAGCTCAGACCGACCGTCCCTCCTGGCACCTGGGTCTCTGAGCCTATCCTCCCCAACCCTCGCTGTCTCTCGGGTGGCCCGGCCCACCCCTCTGATGCTCCAAGACCTGGCTCAGCTTCCCTCCGGGCTTTGGGGCAGTGAGGTGCCCACCCTGCTGTGAGCTTGGCCTGCAGCTTGCCCACATCCCCTGGTTCCCTTTGCACATCTTTAAAAGAGTAAACAGTCCCTGCACCCAGGAGCACCTGTTGCCACCCACCTACCTGGCCACCTCTTCTCCAGTCTCTGGGATTCCTTTGGCAGCTTCTCCTTCCCCAGGCCTGAGCTGAACCACAGTGCCCCTCTGGGCTCTTGGACATGGTGTGAGGGTCAGGAACCTGGGTTTCCACATCAGCTCCAACCCCACTGGGCTGTGGGACCTCTAGCAAGTTACTCCTTTCTGTGCTTCAGTTTCCCTGTTTGTGAAATAACAGGGGTTGAATCAAATAAGCATTGCTTTGGGAACACGTGTTCCTCATAGGTAGGCATTATAAACTAACAGCTCTGCCTTCAAATATGTTTCAGAAAGGCTGGGCTAAACGAAGTTGAATATCTTTGCGGCAGGACTTTTCAGTGCCTTTAGTTTCTTGGGTGCATTGTGGCTTTTGGGTGGGACGAGGTAAGGGACGTGTGTCTCAAATATATATGTCCACAGAATTCTTTCTCAGGGTCATTGCCCATTGCCATCCTGTAGGCGATTCTGTGGGTCACTCTTTGGGGATACTTGCAGTCTGAGCCTGCTTGGATCTGAGGCCACTTTCTCTGCAGCTGCCTCTCTGGGCTCATCCAGGCTGGTGACCCTTTCAGTGTTCCTAGAGCCCTGATACACATCAGCTCCCCAAACCCCCATTCATCCAGCACGATTCTGTCTTCTGCTGCAGGAGGATTCCCACTCCTGCTGCAGTGACAGGGATGGGTTGGGGTAACAGTCCTGAATCACAATACAGCTCTGCTACCTCCTAGCTCTGTGATTGTGGCCAGTTTCTTGACCTCTCTGAGCCTTAGTTTGTTCATCTGTAAAATGGGAATTGTGATATTCACTGCAAAAGGAGGGTTTTGTAGCCCCATGTAAAGTGTCCAGTGCAGAAGCACTGCTCTCCCCAGCTGGCCTGCAGATTCCTGACCCCTATGTGTACTGAGGGGTGTCACCCCTTAACTTCCCATCACTTCTTGGAAAAGAGTCATGGGTCTGTGTCTCCTCTCCCAGGAGCCCATCAGCAAGGCCCCCTGAAGAGGGTCCTGTGGCTGTCCCCAGGTGCAGGAACCAGGAACTTGAGGCTGTGCCCTACCTGGAGGGACTGACCATTTCCCCAAGTGGCAGCTGCAACGAGGGCCCTGACGTTGCCACCAGCTCCAGTCTCAACTGTGACACCCCTGATGATACCAGCAGCTCGTCCTCTGTGGTGAGCTGGGGGCAGGAAGCCAGGGATAAGAGCAGGTTACCCCTCTGTCCCCAGCCCCGGTTCCCACCCAAACTGCCAAACAAGGGCCAGGCCTCTCACTCCAGGGAATTGGACTAGGGACCTCCAGAGATGTAGCCAGCACCTCAGGCTACCCCAACTAACCACCCGGACCACCTGCTCCTAGGATGGGCAGGGGGTTCTGCATGGAGGTGGCCTATGGCGCCGAGAAGAATTTGGAGGAAGGCATTTGATAGACAGGGTGTTCCGGGTGAATGAACAGTGGGGTCAGGTGGCTGCAAACTCTCAGGTCACCCAGGGTTTGGTCCACACACTTCTGAGCGCCACCACCAGCCTCGACACAGATTCCCACGGGATAGAAGAAAGGGAGCAGGCCCGGGACTTGGGGGTGCTGGCAAGGCCTGGGTTGGGGGGGGGGGTTTAGCTGGGAGAAGAGAAGCTTGGGAGATGGAGTGAGCAGTCATCAGGACATTCACAAAGGGCTGTCATGAGTTCCCCGAGCCCCCCACGGGGAAGTGATTGGAGGTGATGGGGTTCAGAATAAAATGACCCCAGCCCTGTGCTCCCACTGTGTGATGGGCATATGGCTAAGTGCTGGGCAGGTCGGGCTCCTGGAAGGTCACAGCACCCCGAGGTAGGCTGTTACGGGCCACGGTGAGGTCAGAAAACTGAGTCTTAGAGAAGGGAAGCAAATTACGTCTGGGAAGTGGTGGGACTAGGATTTGAACCCACTTCCCCCCGGAGTGTCTCTCGGGGCCGCTGTGCCAAGTCCCTTCTACCACGCACAGTCAGAGTAACCTGCTTCAGGTCCCCTCCCAAATATGCCACTTCCCAGCTGGGTGACATTGGCCAGGGTCTTGGCTTCCATAGACTTGCCTATCCTGCAAGGTTGCTGGGGGTTAGCCACTTCCTTTCCCTTCCTCCTGTCCGTCTCGTGCCGGGAGCACAGCCCCTGGGCCCTTCTTCTCCCTCCCCTAACACCCTTTCCCGTCGCCTCCCCTCCCCGGCAGGACTGGGACCCTGAAGAGAGGCGGGAGGAGGCCCCCGCGTCCAACGAACTCCCCGAGATGATCCCGCGGAGGCCCCAGGAGGGGCCGCGAGCTGATAGTGCCCGAAAGGGTCCATCTCTCCTCGCCAGAGCCCCTGGGGGAGGTGACGCCGCAGGCCAGAGAAAGGAGGGTGAGTCCTCTGCCAGGCTGGCTTGGTCCCTGGGACAGTGTGTGTGGTGAAGCCTGGGGATGTCTCGCCTGCCCTCTGGCCTCCTGCATCGCTTACTCGGGGTGGGGGTTGGGGAGACAAGTCTTAATAATATTAACAGTTCTCATATAATTAATGAGAAGCCCTGCTGTGCTACTCTACCTGCTGTAATTAAATAGATCATCTCACAGCTGGTGGGTTACGATCTTTGGGTTGCAAATGGTAGAAGCGGACTGAACATAGATGGAATGACTCATAGGGACATAGTCTAGGGGTACTGGCTTCAGGCGTCGCTGGATCCAGGTGTTCAGACGGCATCAGAAAGCCGGTTTTTGCCCTTCTTTCTCCTGTGTTGGCCTCATTCTCAGCCAGAACCTTCCCTTGACAGGGACATGAGGACTGCCGGCAGCACCAGGCTGCATCCTACCCACTTAGTGACAAGGAAACAGGGTTCGCATATCCCCATAGATGTGAAGTCCCGAGAAGGGGTCTCCCTAGGCCAGTGTGGGTCATGTGCCCAACCTGGGGAGCAGGGATGGGGTCAGCTCCCCGTGCAAACCCCATGGCCTGAGCATAGGGAAAAGGAAATTGTTCAAAGAAAATCAGGGTGACATTCCCAGGGAAAGGGGAAAGTCTGCTGACCGGGCTGGTCACCCATGATAGCTGGTCAGCATCTTGCTGACCTGAAAGCCTTGTATGCTGGGCCCCAAAGTTTGGGGCCTCGACCTCTACTGCACTGTGTTGCCTCTTGGTCTGAATCTTCAGCATGGAGAGTGTTTGGGGAGGTGGGGCCAGGGAATGCATATCCCAACCCTGGCCAGCAGTCCTGGTTTCTCACTGCCCTCTAGCATTCGGTTATCAAACATGCGCGCTAACTGCCTATAAAGCCTGGTGTTAGACACTTTGGGTGTTCGGGAGGAGTGAGCCATGGTCTCTGCCCCAGAAAGCAAATCATCTAGTAAAGCGGGCAGCTGGGAGGTGGCAAATGGCAGCCCAGAGAAAGAGCAGAAACAGATGTGCCACGCTGTGAGCAAAGGGCTTGTGTGTTGGGGTGAGGGGGGATGGGGGCGGGAGCAGAGGAGAAAGAGATGGTTCCAGCCAGGAAAGGACGCACGGAGGAGAGCCCTCTGGACCAGTGTTCCAGCTGAGGAAGCAGCCTGGGCAAAGGCTTGGAGGTGTGACAAGGAGGTGTCCTGGCATGGACAGCTTGAGCATGGATGGGGATGCACAGTTGAGCTAGACCATGCTGGGCCTCTAGAGCCTGGCTGAGGAGTCTAGACTTTTCTGAATAGTAGGGAGCCATGAAAGCTGTTTGAGAAGGGAGAGAAGTCCACTAGGGCAAAGGTGCAAAGGATGAATTTGAGCAGGGTGAGGCTGAAGGATTAGAAAAGAGTCTTTTGCAGCCACCATAATGATAAATGCTTCTGAATCTCCTGTTGAAAGGTTGTTGGGGAACAGGATATTTGCAAGATCTCAAAGTATCACCCCTGAGATTACACACTGATTTCAGAGGGAAAAGGTACTTTTAGGAGGGCAGGTCCGGACCTAACCAAGCAGCCGCTCAGCCTCCCTGGGGTGGGGTGATGGGCCTCATGTGCCCCTGAAAAGTTGCTAAAAATGCATCACCTGCATCTAATCCTGAGGAAACGCCAGACCAACCAAACTGAGGGGGATTCTGCAAAATCACTGACCTGGGGTCTTCGTGAAAGACAAAATAGGGCCAGGGAATTGTTCTAGATTAAAAGAGATTCCAGAGAGTTGTGAGCAAAGTGCCATGTGTGATTCTAGATCGGATCCTGGTAGGAGAAAATAGAGCTGTGGTAGACACTGGGACAATTGGGACAACTTGATATGGATGGTGCATTAGGTGACAGTATCATATCAATGCAATATTTCCTGAGCTTGATAATGGCAGCAGGGTGATAAAGAATGTTCTTAGTGCGTATGGGAAGGTTAAGGATGAAGTTTCAGGTCTTCAGCTATCACATAGTTTCACAGGAGAGACAGGGAGGGCGGCAGCTAGAGAGGTGGGTAAAGCAATGAGACAAACCAGCAACACCTGGGGATTCTGGGTGAAGGACGGATATTTGGGTGCTCAGTGCCCTGTTCCTACAATACTTCCGTGGCAATCACCCAGGTGAGAGAGGGAGAAACTGGAATAGAATGCGGTTGTGGGACAAGGAGGGGACAGAGAAGGAGAGAGATTTAGGAGGCGGACTTGATGGGAGCTGGCGACTTGCTGGCTATTTGGGGAGGGAAGGACCCTGGTCCCAGCCTGGTCCCAGCTTCCGGCCTGGGTGTCTGCGTGGATGGCGGTGGCATTTGCTGAGAGGGAGGGACTGCAGAGAAACAGGTTGGGGTAAAGATGAGAGTAGGGTTGGATGTGCTGGCTTTGAGGGCCCCGAGGAAGAGGTTCAGGGGCTTCTTGCTTTCAGAGAAGGATCAGGGCAGGGGCGGAGGGAGGTGTGGGCGCCTTCAGCAAAGATGTGATGTTACTCAGTCGCTCAACAAATACGTATGTGTGGCTCACCCGTCAGCCGTGGTTACGTAGAGGAGATAGTGAGAGCAGCAGCAGCCCCGAGAACAGTCCCTGCTTTTCTGGATGTGCTGGGCACTGTGCTAAATGAATGCTCAGCACAGGATCACACAGTCCACCCCAGCGAATCCCAGCCACGTGCTCTGGGCTTCCGTGACCCCTGCTCTCCAGCTGTCCCAGTTCTCCTCATGCCTCCCTGGCTACTCCTCCTTGCTTTCTTTTGCTGCCTCCTCTGCTTAACCTCTAAACACTGGCTGCCCTGGTCCCCGGTCTGGGGCCTCCTTCTTTTCTCTGTCTATACACCTGGCCCCTTGCCTTTCAATAATATCTAGAAGAAACTGATGGCTCTTGAGCCTACTCCTGTGGCTTTGATCTCCCCCTGGGACTCTAGTTCATCAATCCACTGCCGGCTCAACATCTCTGCCTGGGTGTTTAATTCAGCATGGCCCAAACGGCACTCTTCTTTCCTTTGCTCAGTGTTTATGGAGCAGGCTGTGGCAGGTTCTGTCCTAGTGCTGGAGAAGCAGCAACAGCGCGTGGGACACACAAGGTCCTGCCCTTATGGAGCTGACAGTCCGGGGGAGGGGCGGCGGATGGAAAGAAAACAAATGTCACAACAGACTGGAGAGCGGTAACTGACAGCTGGAGCATCTAGCCAGGGTGCAGTGAGAGGGCGCGACGCTGTGGCTGAGAGGGCTCCGAACGGGCAGGCGGAGCCGGTGGTGCAAAGCCTTAGGGCGTGAGGAGCAGAAGGAAGGCTGGGTGGGGGCGGGTGGCACGGGAGGCAGGAGAGGGGCCCAGCGCCATGGGCCTTTTCTCCTGGGGTCTGGTCTCAGCCAGCGAAGGGGACAAAACCTCTGTCCAGCAGCTCGGGCACCAAATCTTGCATTATGCCAATTCCCCTTACCTCACCTTCTAGGCCCAAGTCATCAGCAGTTCTTGCTGGCACCTTCCCCAAAACACACCCCGAATCTGTCCTGTTCTTGCCATCTCCTCTACTCCGTCCAAGCCACCGGGACACCTCACCAGGATTGTTGCCAGAGCCTTGGAGTCTCCCCGTTTCTGCCCTTCCCCTTCAATCCATTCTTCCTCCAGCAGCTGGAGCTTTTTTTTGGGGGGTGGGGTGGCGGGGGAGACTTTTTTGAAAAGCGTGAATCAGAACTGTCGGCACTGCCTTCGCCCTCCCAGCCTGTATTAGGCCCTGGAGTGAGGGGTGTGGGAAATAGTAATGACACAGTGGAACCGCATGCCTCCGTGGGGTGTGAATGGCCTCATAGGACAGACTGGATTTTGTCCCAGATACAAAATTTTGTTCTTGCTCTGAGACAGACGAGGATGGCAGCGGGAGGCTCCCTCTGGACCGGTGCAATCAAAGGCGGTCACCACTGTCCATCTGGTGGCAGGTTCTTGAATTGCAGGTTCTTGAATTGCAGCCGGGAGCCAAGGCCCGAGAGGAATTCGCCCACTTCTGTGATGCTGGGAATGCCTGCACATCTCTCCCAGGGGACCTCGCAGTTTGCAAAGCAGGATTTGAGGGATGGGCTGGGCAGAGCTCACTGGCCTAGTGATAGGACGCAGACTGCCCAAGGAACCCTGGAGAGCCTGCCCCGGGTGTCCACTAAGGAGTCCACAGTGAGCGAGTTGCATCCCGGGTGGGCCGGACTCAAAGACAGGCAGGTAAAGGGAAGAAACCAGGGTTGGGGGTGCTGACCGCATTGTGGTGGCCAACGCTCAGCCAGCACTCACACTCAAAGGGCACTTCCGGAAGATTCCAGGATGAGTCAGTTCTCAGAGCTGGGAGTGGCAGCACATTTATGGAGCACCCACGGTATGATATGCACTGTTCTAAGCCCAGGGGATACAGAAGACAAGGCCCTGCCCAAATTGAGCTTACCGGGGAGAGTGCAATTAAACACAAATGAACAAGGTAGATGTGATTGTATGAAGAAATGAACAGAGGGGGCTGCTGCTTTCAGGCTGCTCAGGGAAGCTTCTCTGAACAGGTGACATTTATAACAGACCCAGAGTCTGAGGAGGAGCCAGCCAGGTGAAGAGGGAAGAGGGCTTGGGGCAGAGGGAACAGCGAAAGCAAAGGTCCTGAGGCAGGAAAATGTTTGAGGAACAGAAGGGAGAGGTGGTGGGAGGGGGAGAGGGTGTTGCTGGAGGCTTGGGGTGAGGTGGGGGGCAGAGACCAGACCCCGTAAAGCCATGCCTGTCCTGTGAAATCCCCAGCTTTTAGTCTTAGTGCAATCCGGAACCCCTAAAGCCCCCCCTTTTTTTTTTTACCTTTTTATTTGGAAAGAATTTTAGATGTATAGAAAAGTTGCAAAAATAGTTTAAAAAGTTCCAATATACCCCTTACCCAAATTGTCCTCATGTTAACATCTTATAGAACCATGGTAGAATTACTGAAGTTAGGAAATGGACATTGGTTCAGAACGGTTAATGAAACCACAGGCCTTACTCGGATTCCACCAGTTTTTCTCCTGATGCCCTTTTTCTGTTCCGGGATCCAGTCCAGGACCCCACAGTGCACCTCATCTTCCTGTCTCTTTAGTCTCCTCCAGTGCTTGACAGTTTTTCGGGTCTCTCCTTGTCTTCCCCTGAAGGGTTCTAAGCATGGGTGATGTGCTCAGGTTTGCCTTAGGAAAGATCTCCCTGGGGTGGGACGTTGAGCCCACAGTGTGTGTGGTGGGGGCCGTTGCAGCCATCCAGGTGAGAGATGAGGATGGCTTCGAGGGGGGAGCTGGTGGGTGGAGGGAGAGAAGCAGCAGATTTGGAAGGTATTTTAAGATGACCGTGGCATGTGCAAATGACCGTCCATGAGGCAAACAACACAGATTGTGAGTGTTACTCTATGTGGGTTCTGATTCTGGAGCTTGGAGTTCAGACCACAGTGACACCAGCTCAGAGAGGGTGGGGGAGGCAGAGGGAATCTTTTTTTTTTTTTTTAATTTGTTATTTGGAAATAATTTCAAATGTACAGGACAGTTGCAAAAATAATACAAAACCCATACAGAGCTCTCCAACAAATCCCCTACCCAGATCCACCAACTTTTAACATTTACCATTATCACTCCATCCACCTATCCATCTATCATCAAAACATTTTAAAATAGGTTGTTATATACATCATGTTCCTTGAATACTTAATATTTCCATGTACATTTCCTAAGAACAAGGATATTCACTTATGTAACCACCTTAAGGGCAGTTAAAAGTTCAAGCAATTTAGCATTGATAAAAATTGAGCTCAAGTCTCTATCCAATTTTTTCATATGTCCCAGTAAGGGGAGAGGGAAGCTTAAGCATATCCTTTAATTAGGGCTGCTGTAGCTCCTTCAAGATGAGGCCATGATACCCTTTCTTTTTTCCAGAAGCACCTATCCAGGGACCGCAGGAACACATTCTTGGTGACCAAGAGATTGTGGGGTTGGAGGGTGACACCAAGGCCCTGACAGCCCCTCAGGAGGATGGCAGCTATGGGAGGGTTCCCTTGTTAGGGCAATTACACTAAGCCTTTAAAGCAGCACTTCTTAAATTGTTTAAATGCAAATTCTGATGCAGCAAGTCCAGAGTGGGACCTGAGATTCTGCATTTCTGGCAGACTCCCAGGTGAGGTCGATGCTGCAGGTGCACGGACCCTGTTTTGAGTGGCAAGGGCTTACATGGTTCACAAAGGGCTGTCCCATCCCTGAGCTCTTCCGATCCTCGCGGCAGCCCGAGGAGGAACTTCTGGTGTAGGAGCCTCTGGATATAAGCAACAGGAGCTTTCACTGAAAGAAATCGGGGGAGTGTCTCAGAAGTAGAACTGGGAACGGGCAAGTTGTCAGGAACCTGCTGCTGGGTCCGTCTCTTCCTCTCTGGGGTCTTAACAGGCAAAGGAAGGCAGGATATGAGAGCTGCTGGGCACCTCCCCTTACCCTGAACCTCCTTCTTCTCTCTCTAGACACCGGCCGCCAGAGCCCTGGACAGCATTGGGCGAAGCTCCGGGGAGAAAGTGGGTACTTCTCTTTGGGGCGGCATCGAGCAGCACCAACCCAGGCTGCCTCCACAACACCACAGAGTGGGCCTCCAAGTGCCACCCCCCATGCTTCCTCTTCCCTTCGCTCTGCCCAATGGGACATCGCTCAGGCAGCTTCTACACAAAAGGACAACCCCCGAGCCTCCTCTCCTCCTCGAACCAACCAGTGGGAAAACTCCAGAACCTCTACCACACGTCGGGATACACCAAGAGCTTCCTCTCCCTCAAGAACCTCCCAATGGGGTAACCCACAAACTTCTTCTACTCAACGAAACAATCCTCGAGTTTCCTCTTCCCCCCAAACCACCCAACAAGACAAGCCCCGAACTTCTTCTCCATCTTGTACCTCTCAAGAGGAAAACCCCAGAACACTCTGTAACCAACGGGACAATCCCAGAGCCTCCTCTCCCAACCGAACCACCCAACGGGACAACCCAAGAACATCCTGCGCCCAACGGGACAACCCCAGAGCCTCCTCTCCCAACCGAACCACCCAACGGGACAACCCAAGAACATCCTGCGCCCAACGGGACAACCCCAGAGCCTCCTCTCCCAACCGAACCACCCAACGGGACAACCCAAGAACATCTTGCACCCGACGGGACAACCCCAGAGCCTCCTCTCCCAACCGAACCACCCAACGGGACAACCCAAGAACATCCTGCGCCCGACGGGACAACCCCAGAGCCTCCTCTCCCAACCGAACCACCCAACGGGACAACCCAAGAACATCCTGCGCCCAACTGGACAACCCCAGAGCCTCCTCTCCCAACCGAACCACTCAACAGAACAACCCCAGAACATCCTGTGTCCAACGGGACAATCCCAGAGTCTTTTCTCCTAACCGACCCACCCAACAGAATAATCCCAGAGCCTCTTCTCCCAAACAAATCACCCAACAGGATGACAGAACATCTTGTGTCCAATGGGACAATCCCAGAACCTCCTCTCCAAACAGAGCCACCCAACAGGAGAACTCCAGAATATCTTGTGCCCAACGGGACAATCCCAGAGCTTTCTCTCCCAACCGAGCCACCCAACGCGACAACCACAGAATACCCTATGCCCAAAAGGACAACCCCAGAGTCTCTTCTCCCAACCAAGCCACCCAACGGGACAACCCCAGAACTTCTTGTGTCCAACAGAGTACCCCCAGAACCTCTTCTACCCAACAAGACAAACTTAAACCCTCTTGTACACAACGGGATAACCCCAGAATATCTTATCCCCAACGGGACAACCCACACTCCTCTTCCTTGCAGCGGGACACCTCTGGAACCTCCTCCCCTAGATGCTGCGCCAAAAAGGACAATCCTGGATCATCATCTCCCCATCGCTCCACTCAATGGAGCAATCCCAGGAATTCCTCTCCCCATCGTACTAACAAAGACATCCCTTGGGCCTCTTTTCCCCTCCGGCCAACCCAGAGTGATGCCCCCCGAACCTCTTCCCCATCTCGCTCCAAGCAAAGTGAGGTTCCTTGGGCATCCATTGCCCTTCGGCCAACACAAGGTGATAGGGCTCAGACCTCATCTCCCACCAGATCAGCCAAACATGACCGTCCCCAGTCCTCTGGCCCCACTCAACACAACTTACCATCCCGAGCCACCTCCTCCTCCCATAACCTGGGCCACCACAATGTCTCCCAGATGTCCTCCTCACTGCACCCTGCTACTCGGGGTGCAACCCAGACCTCTTCTGAGCCTTCTCAGCCTCTGTGTGCCGTGTGCATTGGGCACCGGGATGCTCCGCGAGCCTCTTCGCCTCCTCGCTATTTGCAACATGACCCTTTTCCCTTCTTCCCAGACCCTCAAGCGTCTGAGAGTGAATCGCTCCACCATGAACCCCCCTACATACCACCTGCCGTGTGCATTGGACACCGGGATGCCCCCCGGGCTTCCTCGCCCCCCCGCCATTCCCAGTTTGACCCCTTCCCCTTCCTCCCAGAAACATCGGAGGCTGAGAATCCACCCCCTCAGCATGACCCTCCTCAGTTCTCCCCACCCGTGTGTATCGGGTACCGCGATGCCCCCCGGGCCTCCTCCCCACCACGCCAGGCCCCGGAACCCTCCCTCTTGTTCCAGGATATCCCCAGGGCTAGCACTGAGAGCCTTGTGCTCTCCATGGACTCTCTGCACGAGCCTCCCCATCTCCCCAACCCAGTGTGCATTGGGCACCGGGATGCCCCCTCCTTCTCGTCCCCACCACGCCAGGCCCCAGAGCCCTCTCTCTTCTTCCAGGACCCCCCCGGGACCAGTATGGAGAGTCTGGCTCCCTCTACCGACTCTCTGCATGGCTCCCCAGTGCTGCTCCCCCAAGTGTGCATTGGGTACCGGGATGCACCTCGAGCCTCCTCTCCACCCCGCCACCCACCCAGTGACCTAGCATTCCTGTCACCCTCGCCTCCGCCAGGCAGCTCAGGGGGCTCACGGGGCTCAGTGCCCCCTGGGGAGACCAGGCACAACTTGGAGAGGGAGGAGTACACCGTGCTGGCTGACCTGCCCCCGCCCAGGAGGCTGGCACAGAGGGAGCCAGGGCCCCAGGCGCAGTGCAGCGACGGGGGCCGCACCCGTAGCCCTGGCCGCGCAGAGGTGGAGCGCCTCTTCGGGCAAGAGCGCAGGTGAGCCCAGGGTGGGGTCGGCCAGGTGGGCTGGGAGGAGCTTCCCTGGCAGCAGCAGGGCAGGTGGACAATCCACAGGCTTAGGTTGCTGGATAGAAAGGGTTCAAGTCCTCACCCTGTGAGTTCCTGGCTGTGGGACCTTGAGCGAGTCACTTTACCTCTCTGTTCTGCATATTTGGGTTTTGGACGGCTTTTGTTTTTGTTGTTGAGGATTAAGTGAATCTGTGCCTGTGCCTAGTCTAATACTTAAGTGTGAAGACCAGGTAAAATGATTTGTCCTACCTGAGCCTCAGTTTCCTCATCTGTAAAATGGGGGGATCTTAGTATTTTATTTTAAACAAGTTAAAAGCACAAACTCATCGTTCCCAAGTCACAGTTTTATTTTGGTTTCTTCCTCCTAGCATGCGAGAGAGGAGGCAAGTGCTCATGGAGAAAACTCATGGGCCCTTGTGCCTTTCAGAAAACAGAGATATCAATTTAAAATGTATTGCCAGAGCCACAGATTTTACACAAGAGAACTCACAGAATTATAGACTCTTTAGAAGTTAAGCAAAGGTTATTTCCCCCGGACATGTGAAGTCTGATGTCTGACCAAGTCCCCTGGGTTCGGTGGGCATCACTGGAAGGGGAAGTTTCCAACCCAGGATATCTGCTTTTCTGCAGCCAAGGGAAGGGGAAGTATTTTCTCCTGAGCTGGCTAAGATTTCTTCCTCCAGTAGTTCCAGCTCCCGCGTTATCACTGATCTGGGTTAGAATTCCATTAGTTAGGGTAAAAAGAGACCAAAAAAGGTAGGTCTGGAAGTTTCAAAACCTTAAGGCTACAATTCAATGAATTTTAGTATATTTAGTGAGTTGTCCAACTATCTGCAATCTAATTTTAGAATAGTTCCGTCACCCTTAAGGAACAGGTAATATTTTGCAATGAGAAATCTCCCTCTGTTGCCCCCTATTCAACATTTTTCTCTTAACATTTGAATCTGCCTGAAAACTTATCTCTTACTCTTCAAATTTCCTTTTTCAGTAAACTAGACCATTTAGTATATAGGTGGCAACTTTTGGGGTCTCCAGGATTAGCATAATTCTTTCTTTGGCTTTTTTATGGTTACGATTTTGTTTTGATGTCAATTCGCATACTTTTTTTTTTTTTCTTCTCTCTTACTGGGGGAAAACTTAGAGAGATAAAAGCATTTAGAATAGGAATCAGGAACATGTTTATACTTTCATTAATCAGCAAGTTGCATTTACACAGTTATTGCTATACATTTTATTTGACTCTATTTGAATTGGGTTTTATTCATCTTTTAACCAAGGTTTTATCACTTTTTTGAGTAATTAAACATTTTCCCCTTGTATAACACTTTTTCCAGGTAGAAAACCATTAATTCTCTAAAGATTAATTTTTTAAACCTACTTAAGTGCCTGTACATGACAGACTGGTATTTATTGTTGGGCTGGAGAGCTGTGCTTTTTTTCTTCCATTTATTCATTTAGCATATATTTATTGAGCATCTACTGTGTCCAAGCTTTGTTCTAGTGGAGCCTGGAGAATTTTTCTTCAAGGGTCTATTGCATTAAATTATTCAGAATTTTAGCTTGATATCTTCCCCCAACCTGCCCAGAAGCCTTTGGGATCTCACTTTAAAATCATATAAGCATTTTGTAGTTTCTTGAATTCAAAACAGGGTCTCCTTGACTTGGCTGGACTTGATGCCTTTTGTCCTTTACTGGACCTTCTGGAAGTTCAAGGGAGCCCATCTAAATTTCTAAAGCTGACCCCTTTCTTTTGTCATCCTTTGGCACCACCTCTCAGGAACTTCAGCACCAGAAAAGCTGGGGCTCCCTTGAGGTCTCAGAATCTGAGTTCTTCATTCTTCTCTTTCAATTCCACGTGGGGGAAGACTCACAGAAGGTATGAGTAAACGATCGAGCAAGCAGGGAGGTATCTAGAAAGTGCATCACCCATGTGAAAGAGAACCCAGGTTTGCCTGGCTGCCTAGCACCGGGAGCTTTCCTCTACTCCCCACCTATTCATGCTGCGGCCTCCACAGAGGCTCCCAGGCTCCAGTCTGGGGGGAAACTCACATCTGCCGGCCTCAGCTCTCATGGAGCAAGGACCCTCACGCACCTCAGGTCATATTAAAAACTGAGCCTGAACAGGCAGCCCTCAAACTTAGAAATACTCTCTCCAGGGTGGGGGACTTTGCATCCTACCACAGACATTGGCAAACCCCATGAGATGATAACAAACCCCAAACCTGTGCTGTTTTTACCCTCCAATGGCTCAGCTGAGTCAGCCTAGTTCTTTAGTGGGAGGCCGACTGCCTCTTGCCAGCCACTGTCACCTGGCATGGGGTCAGCTCTCTTAGCCTTCTCCTCTCACTTCAGGTGAGCCGGTCGGCTCGATTTGTCAATTTAGATGAAAGCAGATGCTCAACACCCCCCCCCTGAAATAAATGCCCCACAGGGCGGTTGGGTCTTTTGTTCTTACCCCCTTGCATGTGCGAGGGGCGGATGCACCTGGGTTCTCTTTGGCCAGCAAACAGATGGCACAAGAAATATCACTGTCCAGGGGAACTAGTAGTAGGAAGCAAGACAACTCACTTGAACTAGAGAATTCTTGCAGGTTAGAGTTACCTCTGTCGATGTGGTGACAGTACCTGGAGTCTGGCGTCTTAAAAATGGCATTTGCACCGACAGTTATGTTGCCTTTTTTGACGCTGTGGGGAAAGACAGGACATTGGCCAGGCCAGGGATATGGGGGCATTTACTCCTCTACCTCTCCTATCCCTGCCTCATAGGAAAACATGTATGAAGTACATTTGCTCTGATGCTTATGCGTGCACACTGCCTGGTACACAGTAGGCGCTCAATAAATCTTAATTCCCAAAAGGACCAGTTTAACCTTTGTCTGGGGGTGGGAGGATGGGCTGGGTGTGGGGTGGCGTGAGCAACCAGAAGTCTTGAGGGGACAGGAGGCAGCCAGGGCCAAGGCCTGCCCCCCAGCATTGCTCACCCCTCTTCTCATCTTCACAGCAGCCCCTTGAGCCAGGTTGCCTGAGGCAGTGTTGGGCATCCCTATTTTTCAGAAGGGGAAACTGAGGCCCTCAGAGGCTTATCCCTCACTTAGAGCCCTTCAGCGAGCTTGTGGCAGGTCCCTGGATCTCCCACATCTCCTCCTGTCGGGGGTGGAAGTGGAGAAGCTGGGGTGCCGGGAGTGGGAGGAGTGCCCAGGACCCTCAGAGGGGTGGCTGCGTTTGCTCTTAGGAAGTCCGAGGTACCAGGGGCCTCGCAGGCCCAGGACGAGGGGCGGTCGCAGCGGCCTGGTCAAAGTCAGAGCCAACTTCTCAGAAGACAGTCGAGCCCCGCCCTCAGCAGGGAGGTGAGCACCGCCAGTCCCCTACCTCATCTTGTACCCCAAAGGACAGATCACTGCTCCTTCCCTCCCACAGGTGCCAGAGAGGCATCCTGGGAAGGGAGGTCCTTGGTGAAAGGGTCAGAGCCCCAGTCATGGGTGTCTGGCTCCTCTCCCTCCACCAAGCCAACAGCTCTTGGTAAAATTGTAAAGGACCTCAAATTAACCCTTCAAAGACAGCCCCAACCTGCTGCCCCTCCCTCCATTAGGTACCTGCTATTTTGAGAAGTTTTCAGGGCGAGCTCTGATGCCTCCGTCCAGCTCTAAGGACTATCTTCTCCCAGCGTGGGGATTTGTATTTTTAGAACCACACTTAGAGGATAAGGCCCAGTGCAGGGGAATAGGGTATTAGTGGTGGAAATTCAGGCATCCTATAGCCAGGTGGGAATCAACACGCCAGTGAGGGAGAACCCACCAAGGGGAGCAGCTCTTTGAAGATCTTTCTCTGGGACTGAGGAAAGTGGGGGAGAGGGTCAATCTGACCACCCTTCCTAGACAGGGGAATCCCAGAGATTCTGCACCTTTCCACCTGCTCTGACCCGGGCTGCTGTGAGGACACAGCCTCTCCTCCCCCAGGACCTGACTTAGCCCCCAACAGAAGACTGCCACCCTGCTGTGGTCCCAGAGCCTCACCCACCCCTTCGCCCCATCCTCAGGTGACCAAGCCTACTCCGAAGCAGGCAGAACCAGCCCGGCGGAGCCCAGCAGAGCTCCCTCACCCCAGGAGCCCCGAGAGGCACCCTGAGGGGGACCGGCGGCTTCAGAGGTCCTCACCACCCCCCAGGACAGCCAGAACCCTTGAGAGGGAACGGCGGACAGAGAGACCCTTGGAGAATGGCCGGCCAGGCCCAAGGCAGTCTCTGGGCGGCTGGTCGAGCCAGGAGGAGCCCTCAGGTTCTCAGGCCCCTCACAGACACTTGGCGAGGGCCTGGAGCAGCCTGGAGGGGGCCCCAGGCCCTGGGGGCTGGCGAGGACTTGGGGAGTGCAGTCGAGAGGTGGCTGCTAGGGCTCCTGAGGGAACATGGAGGGGCCCATCCAGGGAGTCCGAGAAGTGGGGACAGCGGGCAGGGGCCTGGGAGGATCCCCCCAGGAATGGGCTACGGAAGCCCCTTGAGAGACCGGCCCAGAGGGGCTGGGGGAGCCTGCAGGAGCTGTCCAGTCCCCACCGGCCTAGGAGTACCCCCAAGAGCTTGTGGGGAGGCTCTGCAGAGATCTTGCAATCCCCTCAGCCCCAGACAACCAATGTCATGTGTTGGGAAGCGGAGGAGCTGTGCCCACACCCCCGCAGCTCCGAGAGGCGACCTGAGCTTGACTGGAGAGACCTGGTGGCCCTCCTCCAGGCATCCGGCACAGAGGAGCCACTTCTTGCCTCCTGCCTCCCCAGACTGGACTGGGAAGGCCTCCTGGAGCTCCTGCAGACCCAGCTGCCTCGCAAAGACCCAGCCGGACACTGGGGTGCTTCAGGGCCAGAGCAGGGCCCCCTGGGCACAAAGGGAGCCCCAGAGCAAGAGCAACACAGCCGGCCTGACAGCTGGGCTGAGGCTACCATAGTCAACGGACATAGCCCAGGGCAGTGGCTCCAGGGCCCAGCCCAGTTGCCTAGCTCTGCCAGCACCTCCACCCAGTGGCCAAAGACAGAAGTGACCAGTGGAATGGAGCCCTCGACAGTGGCTGTTCTGGAGGAGCCAGGCCAGCTGGGGGGCGGGAGCCCTGCAGAGGGCCCTAGATTGCCAGAGCAGGAGGTAAGTCAGCCCCACCCCAGAGAAGTCTCCTTAGACAGGCCTCCCCCTTCATGTAAGCTGCTGAGCTCTTGCACACCCTCCAAGGCCCTTCCAGACCATCAAACTGGACATCAGTGAGAATGAGCAACACTTTTTGAGTGTTTATTATGTGCACAAGCTGAGGTCTGAAGGTTTTATGTGTATTTTCCCCACTTAATCTCCATAACAACCTGATGGGACAGGTACTGTTTATTTACCAAGAAGGAAATACACAGAGAGGTTAAGCCACCTGCCTAAGACCACACAGCTAGTAAGGGCTGGAGCAGGGGTAGAACCCAGGTCTGCCCAGTGCAGATCACCCTGAGGCCTCAAGCGTGATGCTGTGGCCAGGGCCTTCTCCCCTCCTGTTCTCACGACGCCTGGTTACGTCCACGGTGCCTCACACCAGAACCTGCCCCTGACTGCAGCCAATGTGGTCATGTCCACTGCTCCCTGTTATATTCCAAACTCTTCCAAGCCCAGGAGAGTCTCTTGTACCCCTCCCTGTCTCCTGCAGCTCCTTCTGGAGAAGGGACTTCCTAAGTGCTCTCTGGGTCTAGCTGGCTGCAGAGGCAGGCTGCTTAGGTAAGAGCAGTCTGCAGAGTGGGCCCAGATTTCCCTGGCAGTGTGGTGGGAGCTCTGCCCATGGCCCTTGGGCTGACATGCCCTCCAAGCTCATTAAGTCCATGGTACTTCAGTGCTGCCTCAGAGCCTGGAGCAGCTCTCAGAAGAGGCTGGGTGGAGAGGAGTGTGGAAGCAGAGCCCCACAACATGCCTTGGCTCCCAAGAAGGCAGCACCTGGTTTTGGACATGCAGCCTCTCTTGGCCTCAGTCTCCCCTTGTAAAACAAGGCGTCTGCTTCCCAAACAGGCACCAGTGGGGTGATGCAGAGGCTCCTCCTCACCCACCCACAGCCTCCCCATCTCCTCAATGCCCAGTCACAGATGATGGGTTCACTGGGAGCCACACCCTAGGCTCGCTGCTTTGCTGGCATTGCCCTGTGGGCCTCATACGGAGATGAGGCAGCTACCATTATCTCTGTTTTACAGAGTAGGAAACTGAGGCTCAGATGAGTTGTGAGAAATGAGATCAAAAGGCCGACTACAAGGCCCAAGCTTTTTGCTTTTTTTTTTTTTCACAATTTATTTTAGTTGTGGTAAAATATACATAACATAAAACATAAAACAAAATGTAACCATTTTAAGTGGACAGTTCTTTGAAATTAAGTACAATGACAACACTGTGTAACTTTCACCACAACTTATTTAGACTATTTTCATCGCAAACCAAAACTCAGACTCATTTAGCAATAACTCCCCATTCCTCTCTCCCCCATATAAGACCCATGCTTTCAACCACATTATGAAGTCACTGTGCTCAGCAGGATGGGGGGACACTCACCTCCCCTCTATTTTCCATTGACTTTTATGAATTTACCCTCTAATTAATTCAATGCCCAGATGCCAGAGATGCAAGCATGAGCCAGCTTGGTCCTCAGGTGGGTGATAGGCTTGCTGGGGAGACAGGGGGCCACAGGCCATTCAGGGAGGCCAAGATGCCATATCCCAGTGGAGGTGGCAGTGACATGTAATGCTGCTGGCTGGCCTCGTCAATAGGGAAGAGGGGAAGTTGGAGAGACTCTACGGCTGGAGTTACTCCACGGTGAGGGCCAGGAGGCCCTGGGAGGTTAGGAGATGATGACTTAGGCAGCAGAGTAAGAGCACCAGGTGCTCAAGGACATTTCATAGATGACAACAGATGCCAAGGCAAGCCTCACCTGGCATTCACCAGGCATGCTGGGGCTCTAGCCACCCACCCTTAGAGAAAATCTATGGCATGGTATTCAAGATCTCTTTACTATCCTTCCACCCCAAATGTGGGCCTCTAGTTATGCTGAGCTGGTGGCAGGGTTCTGTGTACACCAATCCCTGCCTTTGCACATGCTGTTCTCTGCCTAGAATGCTCTTCCCTTCCCTCTTCACCCACCAAATTCCTGTTCACTGTTCAAGTCTTAGATCAGGTGTCCTACTCACCCCTCCCCCAGGGTGGCAATGTTCCCTTTCTGAGCTGGGAGGTACCGTTTCCCTCCATCCGAGTACTGGTTGTCATTTCCCCGTAAGAAGCATGAGCAACACGGGAGCAGGGGTTGTGCTTACTTTATTTCTGTACCTGCAGCCTCAGCCCCTGGCTCCAGGGCCAGAGGAGCTCAGCTTACTAAGTGGTGATTAGTGAATATACAGATGTTTGAATGCTTGCAAGAAGCAGATGGAGGATGGGTTGGTCAGTGGGTAGACGACAGATGGATGATGGATGGATAATGGATGTTGGATGAATGATAGATGGATAGGTGTTGGCTAGATGTAGAGATGGGTGGATGATGGATGGATACATGGGTGATGAATGAATGCTGGACAAATGATGGGCACTGCTTTGGTAGATGATGATGAAAAGATGGATGGATGAACGTTGGACGGATGATGGTGGAAGAATGGGCAGATAGATGGAAGATGTTGGATGGATGGATGGGTGAATCATAGTTACATGATGGGATGTTAGATGGCTATGTGGATGAATGCAGGATGTTGGACAGATGCATGGATCTACTGATGCTGGATGCTAGATGGATGCTGGATGAATGGAGGATAAATGAAAAGATGAAAGGATGATAAATAGATGGACCAAGGGGAATAATCTGGGCTAAACTGTGCTATTTTTTCTCTCCAGTTCCGACCAGAAGAGCCTGAGGAATCAGAACCAAGCAGAAGTCAAGACTCACTGACTGACCAGAAGCAGGCAGACTCGGTAGTTGGGTCATGGGCATGGGCATGGGCACGGGCACAGAGGGAGGAGAAGGGAAGGGAAATTAGGTTGAAGGTGGGCCGAGTTCTTCAGAAAGCTCTGGAGTCATCCAGATCTAGGTCAACTCTGCCAAGACATATGTATGCACAGTGGGTCCCTGAGAAGAGGGGCTCCAGAGAAGCGGATCAGTAGAGCCACTTCCTAGCTTGGGGAACTATATGGCTGGACAATACTGGGGTGAGTAGCTCAGGGCTCTGCTTCTAACTTGCTGAGCTGCCCTGAGAAAGTCACTATCCTTCCCTGAGTCTTGAACCCTGGCTGCCAAATGGTGGTTTGGCCCATTTGGTCTCTGAGGGCAACATCCTTCTGGTTCTGGAGGGCTGGACCAGGCCAGGAGAAAGGGTAGGGCTTCCAGGAACCGGAGCCAGAGAAGCATCCAAGAGGGCAGAGGAGGTGCCTGCAGTCAGCAGGACGTGGAGGGCTTCCAGGGTCCTGGAGGCGGGAGAGTTGTGTGCAGGGGGTGGGACCCACTGAGGCTGCTCTGAGGCCTGGCTACAGCTGGAGCACACTGGTCTGCCCCACCCTACCCCAGACCTGCCAAACAGACTGTTCTCATCACCCTCAGCCTCCAGAGAGGTGAGATCAGAGCTGAGGACCGTGGGGCAGTGGGAGGCAGGGAAGACCCAAACAAGCTGTTTGGGGCTTTATTTTCCTTGCCTTGCTATTCTTCACGTCACCTCCTGAAGCCAGATGTGACAGGTTAAAGAGTTTGTCTGGCTACCTGGAGTCCCCAAGTCTAGCCCTGCGTCCAATCAGAGCTGGAGGGACCCTGCACAGCTCCTCACTGAAGAGGAGGAAACAGGGGCAGTGGAGTTGTCCCAGGTCACACAGCCAATTGGTGCCAGACTCCAACTAGAACCCAGGGCTTAGGCTCTTCCCCGCCCCCCTCCCTGCCACGCTGCTTCCCAGCTCCCCCTATTCCCTGACTGGGCTGGTTGTACTGCTCAGTGGGCCAGTCTTCCCAAATGTGACTTGGGGAAGGGATGAGGGATTCTGATCACTAATGCCCCCAGCCCTCATGGGGGCTCCAGCAATTTTGTTCTTCCTCTTTCTGGGTTATTTCATCACATTTCCTGGAGTGGGAGTTTTGTGAACAAAGAGGAAATAGCCGTACAGGGGTTCCCCCTCTGGTCTGCACAGAAATGGGCCCATGCCAGCAACACAGCAAACCTTTCAATCCATGCCCACCAGACATCCTCAATTAGACAGAATTGATAACCACCTCATTCATTCATCGAGACACCCACTCACATGCAGTTAATGTCTACCTTCTGTGTACCTGGCGGGGGGCAGAGGGGACGTGAGTGCCACACAGAGCTGCGAGTCCAGTGGAACAGGCACCTGCTGTGCGGTGAGGGCCATGACGGGAAATGCAGTGGCAGGGTGAGGGGTACTCCTTCCCCCAAAGCTCTCTCCAACCTGGGCCTTGATGCTTCAAGTTCTACCTCCAAAGAATCTCTGGATTCCAGAGGGTTGGGACATCTGGGTTGTGATTTACACTTTGGGCAAATCCCTCTACTCACCTCAGCTTCCCCAACAAGGATGACACCAAGGGGTGGGGGTGGGGGCTTTTGGGGCTCTGCCAGGGGTGGCTTACGAGTCTGTGACTCATTCCTTTTACTTAAGCAGGCTGACAAACCCACTGTTCTCAAGGCCAGGCTGGTAACAAAGATGAGAGGCGTGGGCAGGTGGACATCTAGGACTGGGGGCACTTGTGTGACCTCTTGGTTCCAGGGGGTTATTGTCCCGGGAAAAATGGGCTCAGAGTTTCCACATCTTTAGATATGTCAAGAGAAACTAGAAATAGGCATTTATACATTGAATCTCTTGATATTTTAACAGTGGCCCCAACACACAACATCTGTGGCCGGCACCACCTTCCCGCCTGCCACCTGTGGTCTGGGCTTTAGGGTGGTGCAAGTGCACACTCTCATGGGTGCTTAGCCCCGGGAAAGGCCTGTCCATCAAGCCCAATGCTGCGTGAATGAGTAAGCAAGGGCTTATCTTGGCAGCTGGGGAGAGAAGAAAGACAGGGCCTTAGTGGTGGGCATGGCAGATTGGGCAGGGGAGGTGGTAGCCAGAGACCCTACTTCACTATCCACTGAAGGGACTTGGGGGCCAACACTGCACCCTGTTTGACAGGCAGACAAGAGGCCAGCAGAGGGCAAGGCCGGGAGCCCACTCAAGGGCCGACTGGTGACCTCATGGCGGATGCCCGGGGACCAGCCCACGCTGTTCAATCCGTTCCTGCTGTCTCTGGGGGTCCTCAGGTGGCAAAGGGTAGGCTGGCTGCAGTGGGGGTGGGAGGGATGTGGGTGGGTTGAGAAGGGGAGGGGAGGGAGGAAGTGGACATTAGTCAGAGAAGGGAGCGTGGAGGGGCTGAGAAGGAGGAACTTGGGGACCCCACATGATAGAGGAGATGGGGTCTGAGCTCTGGCAAGTGAGTGAGTGGTTTTCCCACCTGCAGGGTGGGGCTGGGGGACTGTTTTCAGCTTGCTTTCAGGGTGAGGGGGGGACTGAATAATCCACACGGCTGAAAGCTCCCAGTCAGCAGCTTACTTCTTGCCAGCCCCTGAGCCAAGGGAAGCCAGATGGGGTTATGGGAGGGGGTAGAAAAGACCTGTGAGGGGCTCTGGGCTTGCAAAGTGTGTCTCGGCCTTGGGCTTGGGCCAATTTCACAAACATCTGGTGTTACGTAAGCTGTTCCCTGCCCCAGAGAGGGCTGTAAACACTCAGGCTTCTGGTTCGGGGTTTCCACGAGAGCAGAGAGGGGAGGCAGCTGTGACTCGCCCCCCTACCACCCCTTCACAGTGGGAGAGAAGGGGTCTGGTCTTCTCCAGGGACCACAGACTGGCCAGTGGGTGTCTTCTCTCAGTGACAGGGTGACTCTCGCACTCACTATGTTGGTTCTGTCTCCAGCACCAGGCTGGGCACATCAAGGACAATATGACCACTTTACAGATGAAGGGACAGAGTCCAGGGAGATGAATTGACTTGCCTGAGATCACACAGCTGGGGTACAGAGGAGTCAGCCCCTTGCAGCAAAGAGAATGATGTGAGAGATGCCAAAAAGTGTCCCCCTGCCAACATTAATTTCTCCATCTGCCTAATAGTTTCCTCTCCTGCTTTTTGGAGGTTAAGGCATGGAGGGTGAGCAGGCAAACAAGGTTATCTGGGCAGGGTGGTACCTTCAAGCTAGGGGCGGGAACTGCCTTATCAGACTAACTAAAGGTCACCAACATTCAGTCGGTCTGGCAGGAGGGGGCAGGTAAGTCCCAGCGAGGAGGAAGGGGGAAGAGAGGTAGGGAGAAGGAGCATGGTGATGACAATCAGCATTTATTAAGCACCTACAATGTGCCCAGTTCTGTGCTCGGGCCCAATCACATCTAATCCTTACTACTACGTACAATTCCTGTTGTCCATTTTACACATTAGGAAATGAGTCTCAAAGGTGGAAGGTCACTTGTTCCATGACACACAGGGGGTGAGGGGCAGAATTGAGACTCACACCTGCTCTGGCTGACCTCAGAGCCAGAAGGTCACAAACCCTTCTGTCACCCCTAACTCCCTGCATCCTATCTCACTGAGCTCTCACACAGCCCCAAGAATCGGCACATTTCCCCCAGTAGGCAAATATGGCAAGTGAGGCTCTCTGAGTCTGGCTGCGTTTTTCTCTCATCTGGGAATGAGAAAAGTGAGGACAGAGCTGCCAGTGGAACCTCCCAGACAATTACTTAGAGCAGCTTCAAACATCTCTCAGGTTGAAGTAGTGAAATGAGCCCAAGGCCAAGAGCCAGGAAGCCTGCCTTGAGTTCTGTCTCTGCCATTAACTTGCTGTGTGGCTTTGAACCATTGCTTCCACTCTCTGAACCTTACCTGGTTATCCTTGATTGAGTAGTGGTTTGAAACTGGATAACCCCAAAGTCGGTGGCTCTTGCCTTTTGCAGTTAACTAACTCACTCCTGGATCCTTGAGGCTCTGCCTCCTCTCTCCTTCAGGGCGTGTTGTGCTAAGGGTGTCATTCTCTCATTTGTGTATTCATTCACTTGACCAATGTTTATTGAGGACCCATTGTGGGCTGAAGTCCTGAGCTGGCCTCCGAGATACAAACAAAAACACTCCATCCCTGCCTACAAGGAGCTCACACTTCAGTGAGGACATCGGCAGGTAACTGCTTAGAACGTAGCAAGGTCATCACTTTACAGGGAAGGTACAGATAAAGGACATACTGGGCAAAGAATCAAATGCAGGGAGTTCTGGGCAAAGAGCTTCTAACTCTGCCAGGGGCACCTTGTCTTCCTTTGGACTGAAGCTTGAAGTGTGAGGAGGAATTTTCTAGGAAAACAAACATTTGGAGGAAGGGGAGGGGCAAGAGGGAGAGAGGGAGGGAGGAAAAGAAGAAGAGAGTGTGTATATGTGTGTGTGTGTGTGTATGTGTGTATTGGGGCACAGAAGACAGGAAGTTCCAGAGGCAGCAGAGAACAATTTGTGCAGTGAAGGAGGTACAAGAGGACCTGACTTATTCTGGGAATTTCCAGTAGCCCAGCGTGTGTTTCTATAGCATGTGAAAAGTGTGTGTGCCATGATGAAGGACAGGCAGACTCTGCCTATCTGGAGTATGAATGAAGAGCAGATACAGTACGGTCTATAGCAGGGGAGTGGTCTGGCTACTGGGCTGAGAGTACTAGCAGGGGAGGCCCAGAAGCAGGAAGCCAGAGAGGAGGATGGTGTTCTCAGGCCCCCAGGCCAAGGCAGG
The DNA here is from genome assembly GCF_023851605.1 of Tamandua tetradactyla. Lineage (NCBI taxonomy): Eukaryota > Metazoa > Chordata > Mammalia > Pilosa > Myrmecophagidae > Tamandua > Tamandua tetradactyla. The sequence goes on from NC_135333.1 coordinate 30,058,949, forward strand.
GGTGGTGGATGAGGAATCCCATGTGTTTGTTCACTCACTTTGCCAAGGACTGAATGCCTAAGTAAAGTGCAGGAGGAGAGCAAGAAAACTCAGTATGGGAGTGTCATAAGGTCAAAGCTTCTAGAGGAGATGGACTCACCCACGGCCTTGTTCCTCAGGTTGGAGAAGAGACACCCAGTTGGAAATGAAGGGAAAGAGCTTCAGCTCCTTGGGCTTCCATTTCCTTATTTCTGAAATAGGGATAATTAAAATTATGAGAACAATATTTTTTGAACCCCAAACAGAGATGGCAGAATAACTGAAATGGCAATTATTCCATGCTCCCCACTCCCCCATATATAGCTAACTAGGGACAAAGAGGTTCTACTAGGTGTTTCACTTGAATTATTTATCTTTACAGCAACCTCATGAGATAGTAGCATAACCCTATTTTACAGAGGGGGTAATTGAGGCACAAAGAGCTTAGGTACTTTGCTTATGGTAGCACAGTGAAAGAGGCAGAATTTGAATCACTAGGTCACACCAGCTACTAGTGCATTCTGCCACAAATTCCACTATGCTCCCTTCTCTGCTGCCGGGTCCAATAAGCTTCTGTGCCCAAAAGGCCTCTCACAAACTGCCTAGTGCTCTCTGAGCCAGCGGGTGTAAACTCACCCAAGAACTCCAAACGAGGTTCTTAAGCCTGAGAAAAACCGGCTTGTGAGGAGGGAGCATTCGGGGAAGGGAGAACTCACTCTGTGCCAACTTTTGTACTTCTCTTCTCAACCGTGATCTTGGGCCAGTCGGTTCACCTCTCTAAGCCTCCTTTTTCTCATTAGTAAAATGCGGACCGGGAGGTCTCCCTCAGGTCCGTCGTGAGAACGAAACTCTATTAGTGAGATAACGAGCAGGGCTCAGCGAATGGGCCCCACCGACGGCTTTGCCCACGTCCCCACCAAACCCAGGCGCGGCTGGAGGCCCCGGCCAGGGACGCCAGGACGGGGACGCTGAGGGGGCCCCGCCTACCCAGTCCCCCCACCCCTGCGCCGGGCCTAGACGGAGTCACCTGCGCGCTGGGCCCTTCCTTCCTCCCAGCGCGCCCGCGGGCCGACCCGGGCTGGCACTGCGGCCACCGCCCTCCCGCTCCTCCGCCCCCATCCGCCCGCCCGGACCGCCCCCGCGCGCCCGTCCCGTCGCGGCAGGCCCCGCCCCCGGGCCCTCCCGCGCTCCCATTGGCTCGGCCGCGGCCCCCGCCGCAGTTTGTCCCTGCTTCTCCGCCGCCTATTGGCCGGCCCGGGTCCTCCCAGGAAGTTTGAAAAAAAAAAAAAGTTTTATGGGCGGATGGAAGGGGCTGGGGCAGCGCCGGGGAAGGGTAGGGCCGGAGGAGCGGCGGCGGCGGCGGGATTCCCGCGCCGCTGAGCCCGGCCCGAGAGCCCCTTCTACCTTTCTGTCTCCTGCCGCTGCCGCCCCGGGGCGCCGCCATGACGGTGAGTGCCCTTCGAGGGGCCCGGCCGGGAGAAGAGCGGCGGCCCGCGGTAGAGGCGAGCCGCTCCCCTCCGGCGCAGCCCTCTCCTCACCTCCTGCGGGGAGAGGAGGTCGCCGCCGGAACGCAGGGCGACCCCTGAGGCATGAGCCGCGCAGACCTGCCTCATCTTCCCCGCAGCCTCCTTTCCTGCCCGGGAGCCAGGAGGCGGGCGACCTGAGGAGAGGAGCCCTCCCCGTCCCGGGCAGCCCCCTCCTCGGTTTTGTGAGGGCCAGTCACCACGGGAGGATTCGGGATGACCTTTCCCCATCTCCCCTGCCGCCCCCTTGGAGAGGGCCCGATCTCCGGGTCAGGGGTGGAGCGGAGATGAGCCTGGCCTGGGTGTGGGTCTGTGATGGAGTTGGGGTTGGGCGGAGGTGCTTCCCGGCTCGGTTCGGACGGGTCGCCCCGACTGGGGCCTGGGAAGGCTGCCCACCCGTGTGGGCGCTGACCCCGGGCAGGTGGGTGAGAAAGGGCCATCCTGCCCCGCCCCACTCTGTCTTGTGGCCCATCCTGGGACTTCTGAAGGGGCGGGTACCATGTTCTCCGGACTCCCCACTTGGCCACTTCACAGAGGCGCTGGGGACTTGGGTGGGGCGAGTCGGCTGGGGTGGGGGTGGGGCTGGGGCTGGGGGAGGGGGGACAAGGCAGAAGGGGAAAAGTGGAGTGATTTGTCTGTCTTCTGCAAACAGCTTTACCCAAGCTTCATCAATACCTGTGCCTCAGTTATCATATTGAGCCTTACAGCTCAGCAAGCCATTATTATCTCCATTCCACATTCAGATAAACTGAGGCCTGGGGAGAGGGTTGATGTCTTGCCTGAGGTAACCCTAAGTGTGAGAAAAGGTGTAAGGTCTTTCCGGGTCAGTCTGGGGCTCTGACCGTGATGTTCTGGGAAGGAGGGGCCTGGCTGTTTCTGTTTCAAGCCAGTGTCCCAGAGAGTCTCCAGCAACCTGTTGGCAGGGCCTGCCAAGGTATGTATGTGTGTGTCCCCTTCCTCGAATGAGGAGACCCTGCTGAGTGCGCCAGGCTGCTAGGGCCTCTGACCTTGTGAGCGTGATGATCTGGCAGTGGCTGCCTGGACTTCCTCGGCCTCCACACATCCTGCCACCTCCCTGCTGGCCTTCCTGTTGTCAGCAGCCTCCCCTTCCCCATGAGGGGGATGTGGGAGAGGAGCTAACTCTGTTACCCCTGGGCCGGGGTGTGTGGGGGGGTGATTACTTCTACCGCTGGATGCTTGCCAGGCCCTGAACTGGGTGCTTGCATGTTAACAGATTTGGTCCCTGGCGACATCTAAAGATGTCGAAACTGAGGCACAGAGATGTGAAGTCACATGCTGGTCCCTGGCTGGTCCAGAATTTGTATCCCAGCCTGTCTCAGTTATCTCCCCCACTGGAGAGATAACAAAAGAAATGTACACAGTTGTCTTTCCTGGGGCAGCACGTTCTGAGCATGGGTTGGCTACTTGAAGTAGCATGTGTGGAGTGCTCAGAGGAGGAACTGCATATCCCTGCAGAGGGAGGAGGGCTTCCTGAAGGAGATGTCCCACAGCACTTATAGGTCTTTGCCAGGTAGAGATGGGCAGAAGAGATGGGGAGGGAACAATGGACAGAAACTGGTAGTCATGTTGAGGGAAGGGTTGAGGACATGGAGAAGGGGCCTGGGAAGGAAGGCCCCAAAGACCAGAAAAAGCAGTTTGGACTTTGGTCAGAGGCAGTGGGGAGCCATGGAAGGTTTTGGAGCCAGGGTATGGGAGGAGCAGGTTCATGATCATCATCAGCTATTTTTGTTTGATTCATCCCGATGGCCCTTCAAGCCTGCCTGAGCTTCCTCCAAGTTGGTGTCCCTTCTACAACCTTTCTGGTACCTTCCTCCTCTCCCCTGGCCCCCATCTACCTGACCCCATCCCATCCTGTGGCCCTGCCCCCCTCCCCCTGTGCTCAGAGCTCTGTACAAAGCAAGTGGTAAGGGTGCTTTGTATGGGTAGATGCGTAGAGGTCTCAGGGATCTGGTGATTCCAGGGCTGGGCTCAGGGTCAGGCTCATCTTCTGTCCCCTTGAGCCTTTATCTTGGTTTACTTTTGCCCTGGAGCTTCTTTCTCTATCTGCTGCTGGCATACAAATTATATACCTGTCCACTTGTCTCTCCTAAGTTCCACCAGGGTGGCAGCCACTTGTCTTGTTCAGTGCTGAGTTCTTGGCCTAAAACTGCCTAGTGTTTAAAAATCCCTGAGTCCCTGAGCTCCTTATTCTGAGGGTGGGGTGAGATGTGAACAACATATATCTGGCCATGAGTTGCTTCTAGTCCAGCCTTTGAGGGATAAACAGAGAGTTTCAAAAGAATCAGGGATGTAGTAACGGCCTCTCTGGGGGTATGGGAGGGCAGTGGGGAGGCAGAAGGGGTGCAGCTGCCTGGGTAGTTTGTGGTGAACTGGAAAAGGCCTTAGAGTTGGCAGTTAAGCTGGGTCTTAAGGCATAAGTAGGAGTTTGCCTGGTCAGCAGGGGAGGAGGATGCCTAGTCATTTAGGCAGAGGTCCCAGGCGTGCAGGAAGGGTGCGTAGTCCCTATGTGTTGGGGAATCAGAGACGATATAAACATGGGGCCCCGTAAGCAAGGGGGAGGCTGGAAGGGTGGGTTGAGGCTTTCGTGCTATCCTGAGGCAGCTGGACTTTGTTTTGAAGCTACTCTTGGAGATTTTAAGCAGTTTTGAGACACCCGGCCTTTTTGAGGAGGGTCCCAGGCCAGAGTGTGCTCAAAGAAGGCTGTGGCAGTGGTTAAGGCAGGAGGCCGTGCTGACCTGTGGCATGGCCCAGGGTAGAAGAGGGCAGATTGTATGGTCCTGAAAGGAAAAAGGAAAAACTGAGCTTCCTGCAGGTAGAGGAAAGTGGAAGGGTGGCTGGGCCCGAGGAGCACCAGGTGAAAGCTGCGGTGTGGGAGGTTTAGGTTAGCAGATCTTTCCATGGTGCCTGGGTGACTGCATGATCTCTCCCGCTAGTGGGTTTCAAAGCTCGCCTTGGCAGCCCCCTCTCTTCAAGGTCGCCGGGCTGTCCTGTAGCTGACATGGTGGGTGGTGAGCTTTCAGCTGCCTCTGGGGTGTCTTGGCTCCTCTGTGTGCCACCCATCCAGCCCTCTCATAGAGGTGGGGTCCCCCATCGTTTGCCGCATCTGGCAGTCGGGCCTCAGGGAGGCAACTCCCCATGATAGCTAGGGACCCCTTCCAAAGTGTCTCTCCTGGCCCTGGCCCAGTTCGTTAGTTGGGTCATATGTTCTGACTCTCCCAGGAACTCTCCTGGGTCACCCCAGTCTTGCCTGGCTCCCGGGGACTGGGGGGGGAGGGGGACTGCTGGGAAAGCACAGGAATTTAGACCAGAGAGGTGGAGGAGGGTAGATATTTATTCAGAAAGTTTTTCTGAGCCCTGTCATGGCCAGGCCCTCGGGCCACACGATGTCTCAGTCTGAAGGGAGGTGGACCTAGGTGACTGGGTCAGCAGGTTTTGGAGTTGGGTGGTGGCTCTGAGTGTGGCTGCCTTTCTGCACTCTTAGTTGGGGACCCACCAAGCAGCCTTTTTCATTGGTGGGTTTCTGACCTCTGAGAAGAGCCCTGTCCTCTCCCTTAGACAGGTTTGCAGGAAGCAGCTGAGACACAACCAGCAGGGGTGGGGCCACCTGCTGAGGTCCAGGGTCCCTCATTCCACAACCATGGCTATGGATGGCTCTGAATTTCCAGGATGCTGGTCCCAGAACTTCTCAGGCCATTTCTTCCACCTGAGAAGGACAGTGGTGCTCCCTGGGAGGAGGGCTGGCTGGGGGAGGTAGCCAGGCCAGGTGGCTCTGGTTTCCAGCTGCTGCCCACCCCGCTGAGGCCTGCCTGGGCTTCCTCCACGCAACCAGACACCTTGGCCTGGCGAGGCTGCAATGCAGTGCTGATAGGTGGGCTCAAAGCCATGGCAGCAGGTGGCTGCCTCCTCCCTGCCTGCCAGCCTGGCCTCCTCTGCACTCTTCTTACCAGCGGGCACAAGTCAAGGCTCTGCAGAGGGATTAGGACCTAGACAAGAAAAGTTTCCCCAGCAAGCTGAGGGGTCTGGTGGCTGACACGCACCCAGATAGGCATGATGAAGGAGATGGCAGAATGAGCTGCTCCCTCACTTAGGACCCCTGCCCACCCCTGGCCTGGGTGGGATTGCTGAACTCAGAGGTGCCTGTGGAGCATGCTGCAGCTGAGAGACCCCAGGCTTTGGGTCCATGTACCCCTGGGCAGCACCCAGCAGGTGGGCTTGTGAGGAATAAGGTACCATCACCCTGGCCCTCTCAGAGAGAACTGTGGGTGGGTGGGGGGGGGGCAGGAGGGCTCTTGCCCCAACCTGAGACAGGCTCCACCTTTCAGGGTCTCCAAGAAGTGAGGGAAGGGCAAGGCAGGAGGGTCAGTTCATTGGAGGTGGATGAGAAGATTACGGCATTTTCCTGCTGGGTTGCCTGGGTCTTGGACAGTTTTCTTGGCTCTGATGCTCAGGGCTGTTCTCTGAGCTCCCTTGGATCTCTTTTCCCAGCAGGCATTTCACCTGGCCCCTTCCCACTCTTGGATGGTAGTGGTGGGAAGCTTGGACCCCCATCATGTATGTGCCAGCCAGTGGCCCATCCTCTTGGTTCTTAGAGAATGCCAGATGTTGGGAGAAGGGGCAGAGGTTTTGTCAGTGGTTGGGGTCCCTGCCTGGGTTTGGGGGGTTACCGAAACCCTCAGCCCTTTCTGCTGGCTTTCCAGGACCTCATTCTCGCAGGACTTGGGCTACAGGATGGGTGCAGCATCCCCTCTCCCCCCAAGATCCCCAGGGCCTGACATTTGTGCCTCATCTCCCTACAGCCTGATCTGCTCAACTTCAAGAAGGGATGGATGTCAATCTTGGACGAGCCTGGAGAGGTAGGAAGGAGGGCTGAGGTGGGAGGGAAGGAGTTGGCTTGAGCTGCTGCCATGCCCTGCAGGGCCCCAGGGCAGCCTAGGATGCTGAGTGGCTTCCCAACCTGTCCTGCTTTCAAGAGGCCCTGTTCTCTGGGGGACTCCAGAGTGGGAGCCCTGCAGGTAGGGAGTTTCTTGTTCCCTGGGAAGAGAGCCTTGGCTGTTGGGGACTGGAGGGGCAGAGGCCGCCCCATCCCTCACCTCTGGCACTGGTCTGCAGTACCTTAAAGCCTCTGGGCTGGAGGCCTCCTGGCCCCTCTTACCCTGCCCCCACCCACTCCTCTTACCAGAAGCCCCTTGGCCCTCCCTCCTCCTGATGACCCTGGTGGGGAATTGAGGGTCTGAGATGGAAGGGCTCATGGATGTCATCTGGCCTGGCCCCCAGCCCCCACATTTAAAGATAGGGAAGCCTAGGCCCAGACAGGTAAAGGAACCTGAGGCCCTTGGGTAAGGTTGGGAGGATCTGTCCTCTTACCCCCAAGCTGTGGCTCCTCCTGTTTTATCTTCTCATGATGATTGCTTTTCTCCCAAATACATGACAGAGAGATGGACTTGCCCTCCTCCCTCATCCTGCCCTCCTTTTCTGACCAGAGCCATGTAACTTTTCCCAAAGACCCTAAGGGTGGGCTGCTGCACAGGCTCTGAAGACTCACTGGCCTTGGGCAGTGGCTCCTGCATCTGTGAAATGGAAATAGTGGAAAAGGGCGGCTTGTTCCTGAGTAGATGAGAATGTCACAAAAGACAAAGCTCATGAAGGACCGAGCAGAGCCCGTAGTGCCAAGTAGGGGCTCAGCTTATGACCCTGACCTTCCTCGAACTTGAATGTCCTTAGAGCCAGAAAGGACAGTGGCCGTTTCACCAACTCTGCCCTGTCAGCTGCCAGGCTGGAGCCCCAGAGCTGGAGCTGGCTCCCTGCCACCTGGCCCCAGAGAGGCTGCTGCCCACCCCTGCCCAGCGTGTGCCTGTGGCTCTGGGTCTACATGCAGCCTGCATGCCAGGGAGGGCTCGGAGCCAGAGGGAATCTCATTGTGCTTCCTGCCCACATGCTTTATTCCCTGCAGCCCACAGTCTTCCGTCCCTGCTGCCTGCCCGCCCGTCCTCTGCTGGCTGCCTGCCAAGCTCACACAAGGCCTGGCGCCCCGCCAGTGACCCCTCCCAGTCTTCCCACCCAGGGTCCCCGGAGGGCAGAGGGATTACAGGCCCCACCCAGAACTGGCCGCTACTCATCCTCTTTCACAGGGTTTTGGAATGTCCGATCTGGAAGGGCCCTGGGAGTTCTGCCAGCCCAATCTCTTGGTGCACAGATGGGGGACGGGCCCCCAGGGCTTTGATCTGTCCCAGGCCTCTAGCAGCACCTGGGCTGACTCAGGCCTAGAACTCAGGATGCCTGAATCCCACTGGAGCTCCTCCAGCTTCCATCTCAGACAGTCGTAGGCAAGGCCTGGAAGGGCCACGGAGACTGGGTACAGCTCCCCTGTCTGCTTTTCAGAGGGCAACTCAGGTCTTTCCATGAGAGCAGCCCTTAGGGCCAGCCTCCTAGAACAGTCCCCCGCAACCTTGTCCTGTCCCTAGGCCACAGGAGACATGCAAGGGAGGGCTAGAGGCTCCTGACCTCACAAGATGGTATAGAGATGTCTTAGTCCCACTTCACAGGGCAGAAGACTAAGGTTCAGAGAGGCTGAGATACTTGCTACAGTTAGCAAGAGATAAAGAAGATTATGACCTGGTCTTTTGGTGTCAGAATCCTGGTTCTTAGGTGAGACAGTATGGAAAGAAGTAGAAAATGTCATCCTGGCACACCGTTGAAACTTAGCATCTTCTTGAAATAGAAAAGGACTAAGAACTCTGAATAGCGAATATTGTGGGCAGGGCTTGGTGATGTGGGGGATCCCTGGGAGGCCCAAGGGCTGGAGACTGGGTGACGTGTACTGACCCTTCCGTGGGTGGACCTAGACTGCCAGGGGTGGGCAGGGCATGGCGTGGCGTATTTAGCTGTGGTTGTCCTGGGCCCTGCCCCTCTCCAGAGTGTCCTCCTGCCAGTCTCACTGGGAGCAGAGAGGGGCACTGTTGAGGGGTTCTCTGAAGTGGGCCCAGAGAGGCTTGGCGCCTTAGGCTTAATTCCCCTGAAGTCTGTTGCCCCCTGGAGACTTTTCATGTGTGTGTGTTTCAACTTTGTTGAAGTGTGATATATATGCAGAAAGGTGCCCAACAGTACAGGAGTAGAGTATGCGTTCTTACAGACTGAACACACATGTAACCAGCTTCCGGACTAGCCACCCCTGTTCTCCTTCCAGGCCTGCTCACTGGGACAGTTTTGTTGTTGGCTACTGAAGTGATGCATTGGGACATACGGAAAAAAGACTTGCAAAGTTCTGGGCCCACGTGGTCCCTGATTAGCTGGACAAGTGGCCTTACACATCATTCCCCCTCCCTGGTCTGTACTGCAGGGAATTTGCTCATTGGAGCCTTGAGGGTCATAGTGGAAAGGCTCAGGAGGGAATGGGAGGGTCAACAAGTTGTGAAGGGCTCCAGGAAGGAAAGGGAGGCTGTGTTTCCTGAAGAGACTCCCAACCATTTGACAGATACTGACCCTGAGGCCCAGAGAGGTGGCCTGTCAGGCAGCGAGGAGATATAGGACCCAGCCTTCAAATCTGGAGTTTTTGACTCTGGGCTACCTACTCCCCAACCATCAATAGTACGGATTAGGGTGCTGGACCCCTACTGTGAACAGAAAGGGGTTGACCTGGAGACCATCCAGCCCTAGACATCTGCAGAATCTTGCACATACACACGTACACTTTCCTTCCATCCTCCCTGCAGCCTCCTTGCCCCTTGCTTACTACCACCCCTCCTCCACAGTGGAAGAAACATTGGTTTGTGCTGACGGACTCGAGCCTCAAGTATTACAGGGATTCTACTGCTGAGGAGGTGAGACAGCTTGGTGGGGAGGCTCCCTCTCCCCATCAGCAACGTTGGACCTCTGGAAGGGGCTGGGTGGGCCCAGGTGGGGTCAGTGGAGCAGGCTGCCCAGGGCCCACGCATGTGAACCATCATTGGTCTTCCTGCTCCAGGCAGATGAACTGGATGGTGAGATTGATCTGCGCTCCTGCACAGACGTCACGGAGTTCGCGGTGCAGCGCAACTATGGCTTCCAGATCCACGTGAGGCTGCTGGCAGCTGGGGGATGTTGGGAGGGATCTTGGCTTTGCCCCCCAGAAGAGGTGTGGGTATTAAATATAGTTGACCCTAGAGACATTGTCTATCTTGCACTTGCCCAGATACCCTGACTTCAGCTGGTCGGGAGCTGTGGGCTAACACTTTGCATCTCTGGGGAACTTCTGGATATCATTAGCCTGGGGCTTAGAAAATTGGGGAGATCATGCAGCTTCCTGGGCTAGCTTTGCTATCTCGGGGTAGAGGGGAGGTTTCACACCCACTGCTTACCTCCAGGCTCCAGACCTAGAGGTCTTCCTGGGAGGGGAGGCTGCCCTTCCTGGGGTCCACGGTGGGGAGGGAGTGATAGGGCCAGTCGCCCATGAGCCCCCCACTGCATGGACTTGCAGACAAAGGACGCCGTCTACACCTTGTCGGCCATGACGTCAGGCATCCGGCGGAACTGGATCGAGGCTCTGAGGAAGACCGTGCGTCCAGCTTTAGCCCCAGACGTTACCAAGTATGTACTGGGCTGACCTGGAGCCCTAGGGGAAGCGCTAACCCCTACATCCCTGAGTGGGGGGCTGGGCACCCACCCAAGGGCCCTGTGGTTGTGCCTTCCTGGCCTCGATTGCATTATCAATAAAATAGGTAGAGGGAGTGGGCATTCTTGGCAGTCATCCAGAGATACATTGAAGATGTAAGGCTTGCGCTCCAATCCCTTTTCATTCCCCCCAACCTAAAAGAGTGAGATGGGGCCTCAGCTCCTTGGAGAAGATCCCAGAGAGCTAAGGGTCCCCAGTAGTTGGCTGATTGCCTATCTCTGTGCTGTGAGGGCTGTGTTTAAGCCTGTGCAGGGGGAGTGGGTGGCTGGGTAGTCTGGCCTCTGTGCACACCCTTCCAGAGGGGAGGACTCATTTCCTCTGGAGGCTGTTGTGGATAACAGGGCAGGAGCCTGAGCTACCTGAGGGTAGAGCTTCCACACAGTAGAAAACACAAACATGCATGGAGGGGGAGCGGGGACCAGAGGCTACTGGGCTGCAGGAACAGAGAATGGGATTGTAGGGGAGCAAAAACAAGCCTCACTTTCTGGCCATATCCTGGCTGTTCAGCTCCAGGCCAGTGGCTTTCCTGTCTGAGTTTTATATTCCTCATCTTGTTGGGGTATCATGTCTGCTTCATGTGATGAAGTGCCTTCAGGCCCTTTATAAACTGTGCAGTACTGTGTATTGAGAATAGGCTCAGTTGCTCTAACAAAGAGACCCCCAACACAGTGGCTTAAACATGGTTGATGTTTATTTCTTTCTCCAGATCAGTCTGTAGTTGTGCTACCCACCCTGGTGGGTCAGCTCTGAAGCCCTTAACTCATAGCTCCCACCCCTGGATCAGAGGCGATTACCAGGTTCTTATGGAGTCCCAGCCAGGATCCAGGAGAAGACATGGCCAGCTCTTTAAAGGGCACCATCTTGTCACATGGCCATACCTAGCCTCAAGGGCTGCTGGGAAATGTAGTTACTGTCTGGGTGACCATGTGCACATTATTATGGAAGATTACCACTACAGTTATTAAAAATCTCAGCTGAGCGCTCTGTGTACCCAAAGGTCTCTGTTTTCACCTCATCAGCAGTGACTGTGGGTGCCTCCTGAGTCCAGACCCTGGTCTCAAAGTTTTATTTTGTGTGTTTTATACTTGTAATAACAACACATTGATCACCATTTGCAAAGGGTTTCCTGGTAGCCCACCTGGTGCTCAAACCCATTCTGGCAGAGGCATTGTGCCATCTTACACATAAAGTTAACTGAGGCTCCGAGAGGGGAAGCGAGCTGGGATGGTTCCCAGGGCCTGTGAACTGCAAGGCTCAAGCTCTCAGCCTCCAGGTTGGGCTGCTTCTCCCACTGGCATCTGTCCCCAGCTCCTGGCATACAAGGGTAACTCCAGAAGTTCTGTTCAGGGACTGGGTGGACAAGGTCTTGCCTGACGAGGCTCTGCTGGCACCCTAGGCTCTCGGACCGCAATAAGGAGAACACGTTGCACAGCTACAGCACCCTGAAGGGCTCCCTGAAGGCAGGCGAGCAGCGGACGGGCTCAGAGGTCATCAGCCGGGGTGGCCTGCGGAAGGCGGACGGGCAGCGGCAGTCCCTGGATTACGTGGAGCTCTCCCCACTGACTCAGGGCTCCCCTCAGCGGGCCCGTGCCCCTGCTCGCACCTCTGACCGCCTGGCCAAGCAGGAGGAGCTGGAACGGGACCTGGCCCAGCGCTCCGAGGAGCGACGGAAGTGGTTCGAGGCCACCGACAGCAAGGCCACAGAGACCACAGCTGGTGAGGGGCCACGCCGGGGCTTGGGCGCCCCCCTGACCGAGGACCAGCAGAGCCGGCTCAGTGAAGAGATTGAGAAGAAGTGGCAGGAGCTGGAGAAGCTGCCGCTGCGGGAGAACAAGCGAGTGCCACTTGCAGCCCTGCTCAACCAAAGCCGCGGGGAGTGCCGGGGCCCCACGAGTGACCGTCATGAGACCCTGGAAAAGGAGGTAGGAATCACAGCTGGTCTCTTTGGGAGTCCCTCACCCCACCTGCCCCCTCCAACCCTTGCATTCCCACAATGACATTGATCTCATATAAGCCTAACTGCATGCTGGGGAGCTCACCCCTGAACCATAGTCTGATACCCCAGAATCCTTGTGCTTTGGACCTAGGATGATTTGATCCTTGCTGTGTTCTCAGCAGTGTTCTCTGTTCTCTTCATACCAAGCTTGCCCCAGGCCTTATCTACAACATTAGCTCACACAGTCCTTGCAGCCATCTCATGATCCCACATGGTAGAATGAGGAAACTGAGGCTCAAAGCTGTTTCCCCTGCTACCCCTGTAAGGTAGAGATCTGTCCACAGTGTCCTGCTCACAACCCCGTGATCTTCTCTGGGCCAAAGCTCTCTCAGGTCGTTGACCTGGTTATCAGGAAATATTTGTAATATCTGTTGCCCACAGCTCCACACCAAGGCTGCTTCCCCTTCTCAAAACCTAAGCTGTTCTCAGGGAAGCAGGGCTTGCGTCCATATGGAGCTGGAAGTCTGTGGGCTCCTCGCTGCCTCCCTCCACCCTCTCCCTGCCTTCAGGCCCCCACTGACCCTGCCTTTTCCTCACACAGGTCCAGTCTCTTCGTGCCCAGCTGGAGGCATGGCGTCTGCGAGGGGAGGCTCCCCAGGACACACCCAAACCCCAGGAGGACAGCCACATCCCTCCAGGCTACATCTCACAGGTGAGCCTCACGGACTAGTTGGGGGCAGACTGAGGTGTGCCCCTGGTTGCCTTGCTATCAACAAACATAATATTTTTGGAGTACTTCCTGTGTACCGGGCCTGTGTGAGACGTGTGACGTGCCTCATCTCGTTTAATCTCCCCACAGTGGGTTGACATCCTCACTGAACCCACTTTACGGGCCAGGCCACTGAGCTCAGAGGCCACCCAGCCTGCAGGTGTCAGAGGTGAGAGCTGAGCTTGGGCCCGGCAGCGTCTCTGTGGGAGCCTCTGCCTGGTTCTCTGTACTGGTGAACCCCTCCCCTTCCTCTGCACCACCTGGGCAAGTGGGGGCTAGTGGAAGAGGGGAGCCCCAAGGGACCAGCCCCTTGGAGCCACTTCCTAGTCAAAAAAGCCTGCCTGTGCCTGCCAGGCCAGTATCCCACGTGAGGAGGTCCGGGGGGGGGACCTGCAATAACCCTTAGGGAGCACACGGGACAGTGGTTCTCAGCGGGAGTGAGTCTGCCTCCTGGGGACATTGGCCATGTCTGGAGACATTTTTGTTTGTCACAACTGGTGGGGGAAGGGCAGCCCCCCCCCCCCCCCCGCGAGGAGAGGCTCCCCAGGACACACCCAAACCCCAGGAGGACATGGTCACAGGTATGGCCATGTGACAAGATGGTGCCCTTTAAAGAGCTGGCCATGCCTTCTCCTGGATTCTGGCTGGGACTCCATGAGAACCTGGTAATCACCTTACCAGGGCATTTAGCAGGTAGAGTACAGGGATGCTGTGGAACATCTTGCAGTGCACAGGACAGGCCCTTCAACAAAGAATCATCCAGCTTCAAATGTCAGTGGTGCCAAGACTGAGAGACCCTGGCCTGGGAGTTAGATCCGAAGACAGTGCTATGTTGGCACAAGTTTAACTGGCTTTCTGGAAAAATAATATGTGTGTGTGTGTGTGTGTGTGTGTGTGTGTATACACATACTTGTTATTAGCTTGTTGTAGATTTTACTGGAAAAAAAAGGATGTTCAATACGAATTTACTAATAAAAATATATATAATGATTTTTATTGCAAATTCCATATGGCAAATTGATTTTTTCGCAAAATACTTTTGTTGATTTTTGCTGCTCTTACATCTGTAGCTAACAAACGAGTGTAGTTCTAACATAAATGTTGATTGAATTTTTATGTTTATGTTAACGAGTTAGACGAGAAGACGTGTCAAAATTTTATTTGGTCCATGACACAAGCGACTTTGCTGAATCAGATAATATTTTCTATTGATAATATTTCCTTAGTTTTGGTCAGTTTACAATGTAACACCAACAGACCAACTACGCTTTTAAGTTTAATGTACATTATTAGCATTTTTCCATCTCTTAAGTCTAGATAATCAACAAAACAATAAATAAGCCCTGACTGATGATGTTTACCAATTCCTGTGATGTAAATGCTCCCACTCTGGCTCGTGTCAAGCCACCAACACGAAGTCCCTGAACGCAGAGTGTGGAGAGATGTGTACACCATTGTGTAGTGTTTCTTCAAAAACAGTATGAGCATAGATTATAATAAAATAGAGTGAAATAATCAGGATGTCATGAGTTTTGAGTTTAAGACAATTGTAAGTTTTTTATTATTTAACTTTTGATAATGGCTGTGCTGAACAGTCGACTCATGAAATTCCTAAAAGTGTGACAGTGAACTGTCTCCTGTCAGAACAGACTGGTTTCTGCACACCATTTCCTGAAGGAGGAAAGAATGTCAGGACCCCAGACCCTGGGCTGGAGGAGGCTTCCAGAGGTTCCAAGGTGGGGCGGTGGGGTCGGCCGCTGCAAGGAGCTTTCAGGCGGGCTTCTCAACAGGCTGGGGCGGTGCTGGGCCAGGATGGGGGGATTGGGTGGGCACGGGGGGAAGGCTGGTAGGTGCTCATCCTGAAGGCCTCCAATCCAAGCAAAGGAGTTAGAATCTCATTCCGCATACTTTAGAAGGTCTGGGACTGGGAAATTGGTGTTGGAGGAAAGAGGGCTGGGGAAGGGACAAGGCTAGGTGGGAGGAGCTGGGTGCTGGCTGAGGGCAGGAGAGACATAGGATGGGGTCTGGAGGGAGGAGAAGACTTGGTGACTGAACCCACAGGAAGGCAGAGGGGAGCCCCCAAAGGCCCTGAGGCTGGGCTGCTGGACATGGGCAGGGACGTGCGGGGATCCTTCGGCTGAAGAGAGCCTGGGGCAGGGGGAGCTGATGCTTGGCGTGGAGAGCTGGCCTGGGGGGTCACCTGGGTGAGGGGAGGCGGGGAGAAGGAGGGGCCAGAGTTGTCAAGGGCTTTCTTGGCTGGGAAGGATTGGGCAGGGTGGGGTCCAGCATCATACCTGAGACTGCTAGGAAGGCCTCAGAGGAACTGCTGAGTTCAAACTGCTCTGTAGAGCCCTTGGAAGCCCCCCGGGGGCTGCCTTTCTGGATGGCTGGGGCTAGGGAATCCGTTCAGACCCATCTGTCTTTGTTTATTCTATTGTTAGAAGCTGCATTCAATTTCATTTAGGTTTTAGTACCAGAAAGTGCTATTCTGGTGTTTTACATCTGGGGAAACTGAGGCCCAGAGAAGGGGATGTAGTCTCTGAGCTGGAGGTAAAACCATATCTGGGATCCAGGTACCGCAGTGGATGCTCCCCAGGCTGTTGGCATTTTGTCCTGTTAGGTGGGGGTGGCCAGTGGCAGCAGGTGGGATTGGAGAGGGGGAGGTGAAAAGGGAATAATCAGGAAGCAGAGAGCAGAAACCAGGGAGTGGCCCTGATGTGGAAGGCACCAGAAGAGAGGAGCTGAGTCATCTGTTCCCTCCTTGGACACAGGAGGAGACGGCTGGAAATTTCTAGGCACCGGAGAGGTGACAGCTGGGGAGGGATCCCCTTCCCTGGCAAGAGGCCCCAAGTCTGGTTTCTTAGGTTGTACGGGTGAACCTCTTTCTGGGCTGGGGGCTTGTCACCAAAGGGCAGCATCTGGGGGAGCTTGGGGGAGGGTCACCCCCTGGAGCAGTCTAGCTTCTGAGTGGGACCACCGGCATCCCTCTATCTATTCTGGTGCAGCTCAGAGGTAGCAGACAGTGTCAGGACACTTCAGGCCCCTCAGGAAGGGAGGTCAGAGAAAACGGCATTCAGCCTTCTAGAGACCTCTCCTCAGGGTCCTGTCCCTGCCTGCTGACCTCAGCCTATAGATGCCCTGTGAGCTACCGCATCTGTCTGCCAGGCTGGCTCTGTAAGAGTGGTCTCTACCCTGACACTGCCCTGAGACAATCAGTGATAAAGGCTGTGTGGTCAGGTGATCTCCACAGGTGGGCCCTAGCTTATTTTCCCCTTCCACCTTCCCAGGGACCCGTGCACACTGGACATAAGAGCCCTGTTTTCCAAACGAAAAAACTGAGGCTCAAAGAGGGAAGGGGCCCGTGCAATCCACAGAAGAGTCAGGATTTGGACCTGGTCTGGGACTCCAGAGCCATGTTCTGTTGTCCTAAATTGAGGGACATGCACAGGGCAGGTGCCAAAGCCCTGGGGCAGACATGTCCAGGCCCCCACTAGAACATCTGGCCCCAGGAGGCCTGACCCCTTCCCATTCCCTGCACTGGCCTGCTGCAGCTTCTAATGGTTCTCTCCTGGAAGGTGGGAGGCAGTGAGACAGCCCCACCCCAGGTAGGTGCCTAAGTAGACAGGTGCCTATGGTATGGGGAGAGGATACACTCTCTTCCTATGGGGCCTCTGTGCTGCAGTTTGTTCCTGGCTTCTCTACTCCCTTTTTATTATATTAAATATATACATATATACTCTCTCTCTCTCTCTCTCTCTCTCTCTCTCTCTCTCTCTCTCTCTATATATATATATATATATATATATATATATATACACAATATAAGAAACATTTGCATTTCAAAAATTCAATCAAGGCAAAAGGTTAGAAATAAACAGGTGCAGCTCTCTCCCCTACCTGTTCCCACCCTAGGGACCACCTCGGTGGTCCTTTGAGCCTATCTGCACTGGTTTCCTGTGACTGCTCTAAGAAATTTTCCCAAGCACAGCAGCTTAAATAATACGAGTGTATTATCTTACAGTTCCGAGGGACAGAAAGAAGTCTGACATGGGTCTCACAGGCTGAAGGGTTCTGGGTAGGACCCACTTCTTTATCCTTGCCTGTAGCCCATGGCTTAGGGCTCCTTCCTTCACCTTCAGAGCTCACAAGGGAGGGTGGAGTCCTCGCCCCACATGATCTGATCATCTTTTACAATCACTTCTCCCTCTGCCTTTTCTCTCCTGCCTCCCTCCTCCATTTTTAAGGACATTTGTGACTACACCGGGCTTGCTGGATAACCCAGGATCATCTCCTTGTTTTAAGATCCACTGACAACCTTAGTTCTAGTTGCAACTGTAATTTCCCTTTTGCCTCTTTCATAGGTTACAAAGATGAGGTGGGGGAGAGCCTTGGGGGCTGTCATTCTGCCTCCCACAATATCCTTCCATGCCTTTCTCTATGTTTCTACACACATGGACCCAGACAGAGAGAGCCGCGTGTTTTGTTTCCATGAAGGGGATCCCACGACATATGCACCGTCAGAAACTAGCTTTCATCAAAAAGGACTTTCTGGACACCTGTCCCTGGCGGCTCACACAGGCAGCTCTGGCTGTGCCTTTTAGCAGCAACCTGGGGTCCTTTGTACGGCTCGATCTCATAATTTGTCAAGGGTTCTCCTGCTAGGCATTTAGGGTGTTCCCAGTTTTTGTTCCCAAGCTTGCTGTAGGGTACCTTTGTCCATGAGCCTTTGTACACATGTGCCTTTCTGTGGGGTCCTTCCTACAACTGGGCCTGTTGGGTCATGGGGTGGGGCCATTAAACATGTGGCGATACCCCCGACTGTGCTCCACAAACCTCATCACCATTGGTGCTCCGTCTGAATGTCTGCTTCGCCACACGTTCCCAGCAATGGGTATTATTATTCTTTTGAATATTTGCCAATCTTGCCTGCAAAGCACCCCCACCACCACCACTTTTTAAACATTTTTTATGGTGAAATATAACATATATACATAGAAAAGTGATAAATTTCAAAGTTCAGTTTAATAAGTAGTTATAGAGCAAATTTCAAAGTATAGTATGGGTTACAGTTCCACAATTTCTGGTATTTCCTTGTGGCTGTTCTAATATACTACAAACTAAAAAGTAATATCTATATAATGAGTCAGTAGTCATAATCCTTTGTTAAATCTGATATTACAAGTCCTCCATCTCATTTGATCATATTCTCAATCTTCAGGGATATTTGGGCAATGACCATTCTAACTTCTTCACGTTGAAAAGGAGTGTTGACATTATGGGGTAGGAGAATGCAACTAGTTGATGTTCTGGGAGAGCTGGTACCTCTAAGTTTCAAGACTTACCTGGCGTAGGAACAATCTTAAGTTTCTGAAAAATAAACTCAGTAAGTGAAACTTTTGTAGAGTCTCAGATAAAGCCCCAGGTTTTGTTTAAGGCTTTCAGGAATACTGTTGGTTGGAACTTGGCATACCATGGCAATTTGTAATATCTGACTGAAGCTTGCATAAGAGTCATCTCCAGAATGACCTCTTGACTCTATTTGAAATCTTGTAGCCACTGAACCTGATTTTGTTACATATTTTCCCCCTTTTGGTCAAGAAGGCTTTCTCAATCTCATGATGTCAGGATCAGGCTCATCCCTGGGAGTCATGTTCCACGTAGGGGGAGAGGGTAATGAGTTCATTTGCAGAGTTGGGCTTAGAGAGAGAGAGAGAGAGGCTGCATTTGAGCAACAAAAGAAGTTCTTTTGGGGTGACTCTTAGGCATATTTATAAGTAGACTTAGCTTCACCATTACAGAAATAAGTTTCACAAGGGCCAGCCTCAAGATCGTGGTTTTGGCTTATTAATTTGACAGTGTCCAATGCTTTAGAGAATATCAGGAAATTCCCAGGAGTCAGAGTTTAATAGTTTCATGTCTTTTCTCTAGTCCCTCAAGGAACACAAAGCTCCTTTTGCATTGTTTTCAATTTCAGCCCGTTAACTGAGCAACTGCTATGTGTCAGGCCGTGGGCTGGACACTGGGACCGAGATGGATCAGAAGCTCTCTCACCCCAGGGAGTTTGTGGAGGCAGGGGAGGGACTGCCCAGAGACAGAGCTAGTGGGGGGATAACGGCGCATCTGCAGGAATGTGAATGATCCGGGGGAATAAAGTTGTGAAAGCATGTTCCAGGCAGCAGGAACAACCTGAGCTAAAGCTCAGAGGCATGAACATACTGTGAGTTGCTTTTTATGGCTTTGAGGTTGCTTGGTGGGGAAGGGCAGGGCTTGAGGCCTCAAGGATCAGACAGAGGAATGGGGTGGGGGGTGGGGAACCTGATCTTGAGTAAGGGGAACCTTGGGAGGATTTGAAGCAGGGAAGGTGAGGTGTGTGGTTGAGGGGGTGGGAGTGGTGGCAGGGGACGTGCTGCAGGTACTAGGGTACATGGAGAGGAAGTGAAGTTGAGACCAGGGCAGGCCTGCCATGGAGGCTCCTCACTTGGAGGCCAAGACAGGAGCATTGTCCCTGGGTGGCAGGGCAGTTCCATGACCTCCTGATCTGCACTCCTTCCTGCAGGAGGCGTGTGAGCGCAGCCTGGCAGAGATGGAATCCTCGCACCAGCAGGTGATGGAGGAGCTACAGCGACACCACGAGCGGGAACTGCAGCGGCTGCAGCAGGAGAAAGACTGGCTCCTCGCTGAGGAGACAGCGGCCACGGCCTCCGGTAAGGGCCCTGAGTGAGACCTGAGTGAGAAGGTCAGGCCCCATGAGCCTCCAAGCTAAGGTTCCTCCTAACTGATCAGGGAGGCCTTTAAATAAGATTAGTGCCAAGTTTTGGGACAGGGAGCATGGAGGGGTCCGAAGTTCACAGAACTGGCCTCTGACCCAAGTTGGAAAATGGGAACTGAGGCAGTGAAGACCTCATGTGTTGTGCCTCCTTTGCCTCAGCGCTGCAGCCACTGAGAGGCCCTTCAAGTCACACGCATGCTGAGCTCCAGCTCTATGCCCAGGACCATCACAGGTGCTGGGTGGGGGAAACTGATCAGCCTCCGGCCCTGTTCTCATGGGAATGTGATCTCACTGGGTGTACAGGCAGGAAAAAGCAGGTGCAAACATTTCCAAGCCCTGCTGCATGCCAGCCTCTGTGCCCCATGCATTACCTGTGTCAGCTCCCTTAGTCCTCTCAGTGCCTGAGGGATGGATCCCATTTCATAGATGAGAAAACTAAGGCTCAGAGAGGGTGGTGGTAGCAGACCTGGGGTTGGAGCCCAGTGTGCTCTGCTCTCTCTAGGGAGATGAACAGTCAGAAACAGGAAACACCCCAGAGGCTGCTGGGCAATTCTCTCTCCTTCCTCTGTTCTCTGCATACCAGCCTTTGTGTGGCTGGCATATCCTGGGCACTTCCGTGGGGGTTGTACAATGATAGGAGTGATAAAAGAGGCCATGTTACCTAGCACTTATAACCTGCTGGTATGTGGTCCCTCATCCAGAATCCTCAGGACTGGGCAGATTTGGTCTTTTAGAAGGACAATCTGGTGCATGCACCATCTATCAGATATGGGTTCAACCTAATAGTGGGAGTGAATGTTTTGGCACTTACCCTATGCTCAACACTGTCCTAATGCTTTATACGTATCTTCCAATAACCCCACAAAGAGAAAGTGCTACTGTTATCCCCATTTTACAGAGAAGGAACCTGAGGCACAGAGAGGTTAAGTCATCCTGTCAGAAGTCACACAGATGTGAGTGAGGGACCACATGTCCCTGAGCTCTCGACTAGGCAAGGCAGTTGGCCTTGTTAAAGAGGCTTCCAGGCTATGCATGGCTGCCATGCTGTATGAGCCCTTACCTAATGATCCTAACAACAGAGGTACCACTGACCAGACACTGAGATGTCTTCCCTGCAGGAATTATTGTCCTTACTTGACAGACAGGCCCAGAGAGCTTGAACAACTTGCCCACAACTCCCTATTTTGTGACACAACCTGCACTTCTCTGGACTCCTGGTTCAGTGCCCTTTGCATACCACTCCCCATGCCTACCCCTCTCCAACCTCCCATCCGCCTCTCTGCCCTGTTTCCAGCCATTGAAGCCATGAAAAAAGCCTACCAAGAGGAGCTGAGCAAAGAGCTGAGCAAGACACGGTGTCTCCAGCAGGGCCCAGACGGTCTCCGGAAGCAGCACCAGTAAGATGGCATCTGGGCCCTGGAGTCTGTCAACTAGGCCTCTCTTCTGAGCCAGGGGCCCAGTTGCCCACTTGGTGGTTATGAATTGGGAAATTTTGCAGAGGAACACCATCTTGTCCCCAGCCAAGACTCCTGCTGCAGTCATGTGGACACAGGGAAGAGGAGCAGTAGGGCCTCCGTTGACCTCCTTGCCAGTCCACATAGACAGTTCTTCCGGCCTTTTCTTGTCTTGGCTGGTCTCAACCCCCACCTTCCTCTTACCCCTCGTGTCCCCTAGAGCTGGGCTGCAGTGCTGACCTCAACCAAAAGGTATCTCTCCCTGCCACAAAGCACAGTTTTGAAATGTTGGGGCTCTAGGGGTTTTAGAGCCCTCTCCTAGGGGAGGCACCTATAACCCAGAGAAGCCAAGTCACTTTTCATAGCTTCAGAGTGGGCTGAATGGAGGCAGAACTGTGAAGGGAATCCAGGAGTTCTAAGCTGCTTTGAGTCACCTGACCCAGCCTGGCAGAAGACAGGTAAACTCATGCCATCTTTCCTCTCTTCCTCCTGGGCAGGTCGGACATGGAGGCACTGAAGCGGGAGCTACAGGTGCTATCGGAGCAGTACTCACAGAAATGCCTAGAGATCGGGGCCCTGACACGACAGGCCGAGGAACGAGAGCACACACTGCGGCGCTGCCAGCAGGAGGGCCAGGAGCTGCTGCGCCACAACCAGGTGGGCCTGGCCCAGGGTAGGGTGGGGGGTAATGATCCCCAGCCCCCCTCACTGACTGGCCTGTCCCTCCCCAGGAGCTGCACACCTGCTTGTCAGAGGAGATTGACCGGCTACGTAGCTTCATTTCTTCACAGAGCACAGGCAACGGCTGTGGGCGTAGCAATGAGCGGAGCTCCTGCGAGCTGGAGGTGAGTGTCCACCCCTGTGCTGGCGGCCCCAGGCTCTAGGGCCTGGGACATGTGGGAGAGCGCCCTGCCAGGCTAGGAAGACCTGCAGCTGGGGCTTCAGCCAGGAGAGCCTGGCACAGTTAAGACAAAGCACCTACTCTGTACCCAGCACTACCAAGCTAGGGTGAAAGCCCTGTGGCCAGATAGTCTGGCCCTCCCACCCACTCTCTGTGTGACTGTGGCAAGTCATCTCAACTCTCTGAAGCTCATCTGTGAAATGGGGCTAATATGTCTCTTACCAGGAGAAGATGGAGTGAAGAAATCTGTATGTTAGCCCAGGATTTCTCTGTGCCTGGGGCTTCTCTGAGCTCATCTAATCCTCAGGACAGTGCTAAAAGGTAGATACAGTTGCCCTCTCCAGTTTACATACGAGGAAATCATGGCACAAAGAAGTCAAGTAACTTCCCGAGGCTGCACGGCTGGTCAGGGCCAGAGTCTGGCCCCAGAGCCTAAGCTTTAAAGCCTCCCCACTCTTGGCTGCACCTCAGTCTTCTCCTTGGTCAAGTTAGGACAGTGACACCTGCCCCTCAGGGTTTGGGAGCACTGAGTAAGAGAGCACATGGGAGGCACAGCCCTCTGGGTCACAGTAAGGCCACATGGTGGCTTCTTTGCATCCTCTTCACTCTGCATATGAGGGCTTGGCCCTGTGTTGGGGTCATGGCAGAGGTGACGGTGGGATACCCACTCCTGTGGTGTGAATAGGGATGAGAGAAAGAGAGAAAGCAAGGTTAAGGAAGAGCAAGGAACATCAGAGAGGTCTTCCTGGAGGAGTCTGCCCCAGAATGTAATAGGTTTTAGTGCAGACTGGGGGCTGCATTATGGGGGCCCAGGATGGGGAGAAGCCAGGAAGTAGAGCACTGTGGGGTGGAGTAGCACTGGCCCTAGGTTAGTCTGGCATCCCTGACCCCAGGTGCTGTTGCGAGTGAAGGAGAATGAGCTTCAGTACCTGAAGAAAGAGGTGCAGTGTCTTCGGGATGAGCTTCAGGTGATGCAGAAGGTAAGTCCCAAGCAGCTGCAGCGGGGCTGTCTACAGGCCAGGAGCTTCTAGGTCCACCTCAGTTCCCCAACCACCTGTTGGGTGGTTCCCCAACCCAACTCGTGCCAGGCCTTGCTCGTGTCATCAGGCTCTCTGGGTGCCCCTTCCGAGTGGGTGTCTTTATCCCCACTAACAAAGAAACCAAGGCTCAGAGAGGGTAAGTACTTTCCCAAGTCCACGCTTGCTTTATTTATTCAGCAACTGTCTACTGGGCATCAACTGTATACCTGGTGCTACACCTGCCTATGTGGAACATTGTTCCACTGAAGAATAAAGTGCATCTCTGGGGGTGGGAGGGCTGAGGTTGCATCCCAGGACTGGAGAGTGCTGCCTACCTGGCCTGCCCCTGGCACTGCTGCCTGTTCTGTGCTGCTGAGGCTCTCTGCCAGTGTGAGTGGGAGGTGGGCTGTGAACAGGAACCTGCTGGCATTATGTTCACTGCCCTTCAAGAACAGGCAGCACACCTTCATATGGAAAGGGCCCTGGCCAGGCTGTCGTGGTCTTGGGCAAGCCATTCACCTCTCTGAGCCTCAGCTCTTGGGGGGATGGGGGGTGCCAGGATGGGTATACCCGGGTTGAAGAGATGCCGGGAGGGAGGAGGCCATGTGGTCTGTCAGGCAGGGAGGGCTTTGCACCCTCACGCCCCTTTCTGGTCCCAGGACAAGCGCTTTGCCTCGGGCAAATACCAGGACGTGTACGTGGAGCTGAACCACATCAAGACACGGTCGGAGCGGGAGATTGAGCAGCTGAAGGAGCACCTCCGCCTGGCCATGGCCGCCCTGCAGGAGAAGGAGTCCATGCGCAACAGCCTGGCAGAGTAGAGGTGGGCGCTGGGCCCAGGGTGGGAGCCTGTGGGGACAGTGACCCCAGCACCATGGGGTTGACATGAGATCAAATCAGGTTGGGGCAAGGGGGCACGTGGTAGAGCCAGGTAGAGCTGTTCGGAGGTTGAGGAGCCGATCCTTGCACTTTTCCACCACGTGACAGCTGACACCTGTCAGTACAACAGCCTGGTCTGCCTGGGCTGCGGGGGGCGAATCCAGGGGCCGCCTCCTCTTTCCAGGTTCCTACCTCAAACATCGCTAATCCACACCTACATTCTGTCCCACCCAGCCCCATAGTCACTCCTGATACAGGTGGGTTTGAAATTATTATGGTTGTCCTAATACCGTGTTCACTTGGAGCGTCCTCTTTCTGGCACAAAGAGGACTTCCTAAGGAGGGTCACCATGTAGGCCAGGCAGTCTGGGGAGAAGCCTGGGAGAGAAGATCTGGCTCAGCCTTCGGGACTGGGAGGCAGTGGAAGGCCCCACTGGACACAGGACCACGGCTGGGAGGCTGTGCCCACCCGCAGCTCACCCACCTCCACCCCACCCTTGTCTTCCAGGTCCTTCAGGTCCCGTCCAGCCGAAGAGCCTCCAACCCAAGGGGACCAGTCTCTCTCCTTCCATGCTGGATGGAAACCAGAAGCCAAGCTTTCTCCCCACCCTCCATGGGCCGCACGTGTACTCACACTCTTACATACACACACATACCACACACACACACACGCATGCACACACACACACTCTGCATATCTGAGCGCGCCCCTCGCACTGGGTCTTACCTTGCACCTTTTTCAGGATTTTATATGTGAAGAGATTTTTATATAGATTTTTTTCCCTTTTTTTTTTTTCCCCTGAAACACTTTATACGTTTTTAAAAAGCAATGTCTGGTGGCTGTGTGCCTCCAGCCCTGGCTCCCCATCTGTCTCCATCCACTTCTTGCTTGGGCTTCTGGGCCTGCAGCCCTGCTCCAGAATCTAGCCGAGGCGCAGGCAGTGGCCATGGCAGGGTTGCCTCTGGTGGGAGGAGGCAGAGAGCCAGCCCCCCTCTCTCTATCCCACCTCCCACTGATGGCTTCCTACCCTGGGTGGACCCATTTCCTCGGGCTCTCAATCCGGGGGACAGGTGGGTGGAGGGGGCTGGCATTTGTCCCCACTTTCTTTTCTGAAGGCATTTCTCTCCTGCTCCATAAACTTTCCTAACTTAATAAAATGTCCCAAAGCTCTGGTGCCTTGGATGGCTGGGCAGAGTGGGACCTGGAGACTGAGGCTTCTTAACATGGCTTCCCCACCCTTCCTGAAGGGGTGTCATGTGGGGGAGCTGAGACTCCAGCTCCTGGCAGCCCCAAGCGTGTTTCGTACATGAGCAGCAGCTGGTGCTTGTTAGAAATGGCGAATCCAGGCCCCGCCCTATCCTACCAAATCAGAATCTGCATTTTAACACGCCCCCTACCACCAGTGGTTCATGTGTACCTCAAAGTCTGAGATGCCCTGGAGTGGAGCACTGGGTCCAGGCCTTGGAAAGAGGATTGGAATTGTCTTTGTCCCTGATGGTGACCTTGGACAAGCCCCTTCCCCTCTCCGAGCCTCATTTTTCTCCTCCATCAAATAGGTATCTTTGGCCTCAGACCTATACAGAGGCTGTGTCCCAGAGGTCATGCCCAGCCTTGGGCAGGGTTGAGGATGTGGCTACCAGGCTAGGAGGCCACATGTGGGGCTGGGACAAGACCCCATCTCTGAGCCTCTGCGGCCCAGCCCAGCTGTCAGTTGGCAGGTCTGCGATTGAGATGACAGATGGCAACTTGGGCCTGCCCTGGCTCACCCCAGGGCTGTTCCGGTCATTCCTTGCTGCCTCTTCCGGGCTGGGCACCGGCTGTGCACTGACAGACAAAGAACTGGCCCTGCTCCTATTCAGGCTGTGCCTGCAGTCCACATCAGGAAGGGTCCCAGGAGATGGGGAGACCCGGAGGACCCCGGCCAGTCTGCTGGTTAGAGAGGGCTTTTGGAGGCAGCTTTGAAATCTGACTTTTCCAGATGGAAAAATTAGGAAGGCCGTTTCTAGCAGAGGGCTCAACTCAAGCAAATGCCCTGTGAACGCCCCTGCCAGCCCTGCCAGAAAGCCGTAGGGGTGTGGCTTTGTGGGGTGGGGGAGGGGGATGTATCCCATCCCTTTTGCGGGGGATCTGTTTAGGAATGGTCGTGAGATGCCATTCCAGCAAATGAGCTGCAAAAGGAAGTCTTGGGTGGGTAAATGGAAAGGCCTTCCTTCCTCTTTAAAAGGGGGCCCAAGTTAGGGAGGCCTCTCTGTCTTGGCCCTTGGACAGTGCTGGCTAACCACCCCCTCTTGCCCCTATATTGCAAGCCTGAGGGGAGTTATCACAAATGTGCTGGAAATGGCAGAGCAGGAGGAAGAAGCAGCCAGGTCCCCCGAGGTACAAATTGCCCAGCCTTGGTGCCATCCTGCCTCAGGACTTCAGTCTAAGGAAGCAAAGAGTAGCCTTGAGCCCTGTGGAACTGCAAGCCCCCAGCAGTGAGGCCAGAGCCTGTGCCCTTACCCACCATGCTCTGTCACCTCCTGCCAGGATGTCCCCGAGTCCATCTTCTCCCAGACTGCTTCAGCCTGACTTGGGGCTCCCAACCCCCACGCCCCTCCTCAGAGCTGCCTGGATGTGCCAAAAAATCGGGCCAACATAGGAAATGGAGCTTAATTTCATGAATTGGCAGGGAACACAAATTGAAACAATATAGTCATATAATGGAGTATTAGCAAAAAAAAAAGGCATGAAACTCTGATAACATGCTAGCACATGGATGGGCCTAGACACACTGTGCTAAGAGAAACACACCAGACCCCAGAGGGCGAATACTGTATGATTACATGGAATACCTAGAATAAGCAAATTCATAGGGACAAGAGGTAGATGAGGTTAGCAGGGGCCAGGGAGCCAGGGGAATGGGAGTTACTGCCCCATGGGAGCAGAGTTTGGGCTGAGAAAGTTTTGGGATCGAGCGGTGGTGAAAGTAGGACAACATTGTGAATGTAATTAATACCACAGAACTGTAAACTTCAAAGTGGTTCAAATGGGAAATTTTATGTTATATTTGTGTTACCACAAAGGAAAAACAACAACAGACTGAGTTGTCACTCCCCACTGTCACCAGGATAGCACCATGAGAAAGACTAACAATACCAAGTGCTGGTGAAGCTGGGGGGCACAGCCCCCCCTCACGCAGGCTGACCATGGTGGGAAACTTTTTGTCAGTTCCTTGGAAAGTTAAACATACAACTCCCCTGTGACCTAGCATTTCCACTTCTAAGTGTACACCCAAGAGAAATGAGTGTTTATGTCCACAAAAAGATGATTCAGTAATATCCATATCGGCCTTATTTACAGCAGGAAATAATACAAATGTCCCTCCATAGTAGGATGAAAAAATAAATTGTAGTATATTCACACATTAGAACACCCCACAGCAATAAAAGTTGAATCTCTCAGACAGAATCTCAATCTCAGATATAACGTTGAGCAAAGGAAGCCAGCCACGAAAGAACACTTACCGACTGAGAGTGGAGTAGGGAATGGGAGTTAATTCTTAATGGGTCAGAGCAGTTTGAATTGGTGGAACGGTTTTGATATGGATGGTGGTGATGATAGCACACAGTGTGGATATAAATTAATGTACCACTCAATTATATACTTGAAGGTGGCTAAAATGAGAAATTTTATGTTGTATATATGTTATCACGATAAAAATTATTTTAAAAAAGATACAGGACTTTTCCATCGTCTGATCCCTTATGTTTGTCATTTTATATCCAAACTCGCTTCCCGCCCTTCCCATTTCTCCAGCCCCTAGCATCCACTAATCATTCCTCCATCTCTGTAATTTTGTTTTGCAAGAACGGTATATCTGTGGAATCCTACAGTATGTAAGCTTTGGGGGTTGGCTTTTTCCACTTGGCATAGTTTTCGGGAGTTTCGTCGGGTTGTTGCGTGTATGTATCGGTGATTTCCTCCTTCTTGCTGAGTAATATTCTGCGGTTTGGATGCCCCAGGTTTGTTTAGTCATTCATCTGTGGAGGGGTGTCTGGGTAGGGTCCAGTTTTGAGCTATTACAAATAAAGTTTCTATGAATATTCATGAACATCTTTACAACCTAAAATAAAAAAAGAGCACGCTGCTGAATGATTCCATTTATAGGAAGGTCAAGAACAGGCAAAACTGGCCTGTGGCGACAGTTGTCAGAGCAGTGTGTACCTCCGGGCGGTGGGGGAGGGACATCGGCTGGTGGCGGGCACAGGGGCACTTTCCAAGATGACAGGAATGTTCCAGATTTTTATCTGGATGGTGGCCACATACAGGTATACACTCCGTAGAAACCCACCAGGCTGTGCACTTAATGATTTGTGCAGTTTACTGTGTGCAAGTTATATATCAATTTTTTTAAAATCTACTTTAAAAAAAAACAAGCCAGGCCCCAGTCCCTGAGCTGCCACCAAGGACTCAGCAGGTTCCCCCTTGAGCCCCCTTGTTTCCAGTCGCTCTGTCCCCCGCTGCCCGTCTCCTCCTACCGCTGCCCTCCGCAAGTCGTTTCCACCGAGGAAAAGGAATTGCATGGAATGTCCACCATCCAGAAACTCCACTCTTTCCACCCCTTTGCTGATGCATGTAAGGGTGATGAACTGCTTCCTGCTGGGACTGCGGATATATCTGTGTAAGAATTCAGCAGAGAAGCGGCAGGAAGACCTTCACCACCGCCCAGGGGGTCGCTGATGATTACAATAGAAAGGAACTAGTGAGGGTGTGTAGAAGAAATGTGACTGCAGTGGTGCTGCAATTGGGCATCCAACATATGGAGAAGGGGTTCAGCCACAGGGTGGCCAGTGCAAGAACGTATGCCAGTTCCTTGGATGGGACTGGCTGAAGACGAGCCGCTGAAGGGTCATGGGCTTGCAGTGCTTGTGGCTCACTGAAGCTTAACTGAGGATTTCCTTGCAATAAGTAGAACATTTCCCTTCTGTCCTTTGTCACAAGTTTAAAAACCCCACAGGTTGTATAATGTGACCATTTGGGGTCCGTTTGTAACTTGGACTAGTGTAACTCCCTCCTGCATTAAACTGAAAAGAGCCTTGCTGGCTAGTCTTCAAGTCCCTCATTTAAAACAGACGTCAAACAGAGGATGCTCGGCAGTGTCCAGCCTGAAACAAAGCAACAACATGATGTTTCGGCCACGCCCAGAACCCCAAGATCACAGGAAGCTGGGTTTGGCCAGGAGCTGCTTGGCCCTCCCTCTGCAGAGCTCCCTGCACTGAGAGATCGTCACCACCTGGACAGCCCTCGGTGGCGCTGAGAAAACATGGGGTAAGGCAGCCACAGCAGCTGTACAACGAGGAGGGAGCCTTTGGGGAGCAAAAGAAAGCTCTGGTGCCTCCAAGCTGACCAGGTGGGCAGAGCTTAGAGAGCCCCCTTCCCTCTATTGAGGTGATAGGCCACCCGGCTTGTCACCAGTGTCTTTGTTCTTTTCGACCAGACAGAATATCCTAGCTAGGAGTTGTCTGAATGAAGTGTTACCAGAACGCGAGGCCGACCTTCAATCAGAGTTCAACTTTTGACAAGGGAACATTTTTCAAGCTGCTGTATTGGTCATGTAATTGGCTGCAGAGCTTGCATTTTATTAGCAATAGCTGCCCAATGCCATGTGGAGTAAAACTGAATTTGAGGTCCCCCACTCCTTCCTTAATGTTATGTAATGTAGTTAAACTCTTATTTAAATAAAATTTGTTTTCAGAAAGAAAAAAAAACAAAAAACAAAAAACAAGCCAAGGTTCCAACAAGCACCCGACTAGGGAAAACCCCTGTCACCTCAATCACACAGGGAATTCGGCCAAAGCCACATACATGGTTTGGCCGACAAGGTCCGGCTGAGGACCTAAGGTGGCCAGGATGGGAGACAAACTGTCCAGGTTCAAGTGCCAACTGCTGCCTCCAGCTGGCTACGGGTACCTGGCTGAGTCCCAGGCTCTCTCTGGACTTTATTTCTTCATCTGTTCAATGGGGATGATAATGCCTATGACAGACGTGCTGTCGGGGTGTTAAATTAGCAACTGCTCCGGTGACCTGTTGCTGTGTGACTAACCACAAGCTTAACAACTTAGAACAACAACGTTTCATTATCACGCGTTGTCCTGTGAGCCGACTGGGCTAACCGGGCAGGTCTGTTTTTTTTCAGATGCAATCAAACCATTCATCCTTGGCTGCCAGTACTCCCTGCTTCTCCACCTCCTTCTGCCTAGCCCTCTAATGTTGGAGTTCCCCAGAGTCTTTCCTCAGCTCTCCTGTCTTCTCATTCTCCATGTTGTCATATGACGAACTTGACCCTTGTCCTCGGCGTCTGTGTCCATCTGCGCTGGCCACACACATCTGTCTTCAGACCTGGACAGCCAGCCAACTGCCTTCTGAGCATCCTGAGGGCACCTCGGACTCAAGGCCACCGTCAGGACCCTTCCCTCCAACCTGCTCTTCTCTGGTGTATGTTTACCCGTGAGCTGATCTCTGGGGATACAGCACGGAACCAAGCACCATTCCTATCCTCAGCGTGTCTCCGTCTGGAGAGGGAGGGTGGATGTGTTGAGGGGACTCCTTCTCTGATACCACCTGTGCCTCAGTGTCCCCAGGGCTGTTTCTAGACCAGTCCCTTTCCCCGACCAATGCTCCCGTTGATCCATGGAAGTTCTCGCTCCACTGCCCTGCCCTCCCAGCGCCTCCCCACTTCCTCATCACCAACAAGGCTGATGTCACTCGCCTTCCTTCTTCCAAGGCCCAGGATTTCAGTGACCCCACCAGGGTCCTGGGACCACCCACCCACTCTTGACCTCAGGGACTCGCTGCCCCTCTTGGGGGTGTGATATCCCCCTGCGGTGGCTCCCCTCAGAAAGTGGAGACTATGAGACCCCCACACCCCCAGCCCCATCTCTCTCTCTCTCTTCCAACCGCCCCCATCTACACCCACCACCCTGCTCTTTGTCCATGGACATCCCTGCCCTCACTCAGCACAGACTCTGGGGAGGCAGAATGACAAAGGGATAAGGGCACAGGTCCAGGAGATGGGTAGCCCTCCTTTTACGTCCCTGCTCCTAGCTCTGCAACCATGGGCAGGTTAGGTATGAGGCTGGGGAGACAGGTGGAGCCGGAAACTGATTCTGCAAGGACAGGCACAGAACTTCCTTGGGCCTCAGTTTCCTCATCTGTGAAATGGGGTGGCAGTACCCACCTCACAGCAGAGACCAACAATGAACTAATGCATGGAAAATGCTGAGATGAGTGCCTGGTCCCTGGCAAGTGCACACGAATGTCAGCTAGTGCTGGTACCCAGCTGGCTGGCACTGTTAGGTGGTGATTGTGAGAAGCCAATGAATGATGTGCATGAAATACATGGTGCAGAGCCCGGCACATAGTATGTCAATAAATAAGAACTATTATCCTGTTATTATTTGTTAGAAGTCAGCTGGACCCCACCCCACCCACACCATCCCCAGGAGATCCGGTTAAACTTGGTCTAAACCCCAGCACCATGGCCTGTGAGAATCCAGACCCCTCGCCTCCCTCTTGGCAGCTCCCACGTGTCACTTTTGGGGGCTTCACTTCTCTTGAGGCTGCAGGTGCTTTGAGGCACAAAGTCAGATCCTCTGTTGGTTCTGCAAAAGCTCCTTTCTCAAAGAGCATCCTCGCATGGAGTGCTCAACAATTTACCATTACTCCATCGAGATCCCCCCTTTACCTCTGGGATTCAGCTGTTATCCTTGTCCCCATGACCATGGCCTGCTCCAGCTGCTCCCCTGGTCCCCGGCCTCTGGTTTCTCCCCTCCTGTGCACCCCCCACTCCCAACGGGGTGAGCACTCTAAAATGGAGAGCTGCCTGTGCTGCTCCCCCTTGTGAAAGCTTGCCCTGGCCCCCTTTGCCCTTAGGACCCTGACCTGGCCTAAGAGTCCTCAGCCCACCCCAGCCTCCCCTCTCCTGGCACCTCCAGCCCCCTGGACCCAGGTTGCCGCTGCATGGAGACACCTACAATTCCCCGAGGAGCCCGGCTCTCCTCCCAGCTATACCTCCTCCCTCCCTGCACCCTCTCCTGCTTGACCTGTGCTCTCTCAGGACCACCTCCAGGGAGCCCTTCCCCAAATGCAGCTAGATGCCTGCTCTGGGACCCCACATCCCCTCCATCTGACATGCTGTTTCCACAGGGCTCCCCTAGACGCGCTGAGGCCAGGGACCAGCTCTGATTCGCTTCTGTGGCCTCAGCACCCAGCACGTGCGTAGGGAGTCTCAGCTGGACATATGTTTACTGAGTGACTGACTGAGTGACTAACCAGGCCCCCTCCCAGATTAGGCATGGCCAGCCCAGTCCACGCTAATGGCAAGGCACTGGGCCTCCCCATAAACCAGCTGGGAAGCCCAGCGGCCAGACCCAGGGGCTGGGGGCCAATGGTGGTTTCCAGTACACAAAAGTCTGGGCTGTAACTGTGAGTCATCCCTGTCACCCCAGCGTCCCATCAGGACTTTGCAAAGGCCCTGTGGGAGCCGTGATGGAGCTTCTACAATTAGTAGAGAACTTTATAGACTCACAACCCTTTGAAGTACCTATTACTGTCCCCATTTTATAGAGGAGGAAATTGAGGCTCAGAGTGAGGACATGACTCACCCAAGGTCACTAGTTTAGTGACTCACATCTCGGCCCCTCTGGCTGCAGAGCCCAAATCTCCTGGCTCAGCCTCCTCCTATGACAGTAGTGGCATCTGCCTTTTGTGGAGCACTTTCTGTGTGCCAGGCCCATGGTAAGCATCTCACATTCATTATCTCCTGCAGGCCTCAGGACGGCCCGGTGACGGAGGTGGCCCAATTACCCCACTGCAGAGGTGAGGAGCCTGGCCAGAGCCACGAGTTCTCCAGTCACAGAGCTGCAGCCAGGTCTGCTGAGCTCGGAACACAGGTGTCCTCTTGGGCCTGCTAGTATTCTCATTGAGGGCTGCCTGGAGCCCAGGGGTCTCGGTCCCCGGCCCGGGGTGGGGGGAAGAGGGGAGAGAGGTGCAGGGGAGAAGGCGATGCGCTTCTGCTTGGGCTGATGCAGCTGAGCCATCTCCAAACTCTTGCCTCAGTTTCCCCAGACAAGCAGAGCAAGAACTTTCCCCCAAGGAAGCTGGGAAGGCCAGAGGCCCCTAGACGGGGCCAGGGTGGTTCCAGGGTCCCGGGGTCATTGGCTGGCCTGGCCTCTTCACCGTCCCTCAGCTCTAGCCTCACCATGTGTACTTTGCTCCCACAAGCCCTTGAGTCCTTGCGAGTGTTGCTCCCTGCCTGGAATTCCACCTCCCCACTCAGACCAGATTCTTTCCAGCTCCAGTCCCTCTGGACCCCATTGGTCACACCTTCTCCAAGCCCCCCTTGCAGCTCCCCAAGGTCCCAGAGCAATCCAGCCAGGGATCTCTCCATGTCTCCAACTCCCCCATTGGTGCCAGGGGAAGAGCCTGTGGCTGAGACTGAGTCCTGCTCGGTCACCCACTGGCCCTGTGACCAGGCCTGAGCCACTTCCAGAGTGAAGCCTCCGTTGCCCCCGCCAGGCTGTGTCCTTCCTCAGGGGCCGGGCACCTGGCTGCACTGGTCAAGCCAGTCCTGAAAGGTGACTAATTGTGGACGTGCTCCACCAGCTGTGGGAGGCTGCGGCATCAACGAGCAGGAGCTGCAGGGGTACTGCCAGGAGAACATCCGTGGGTCCCAGCCCACTATGACCCGCCTGGACCCCAGCAGGTTCCCACCTGCTCCCACTTCCTTTGGAAGACAGGTCTCTACATGGCTCCAGGCTCCTGGTGAGCATTTCCAGGGTCCCCCCACGAGCCTGCCTCCAGCCTCTCACCTAGTCGCTCTCTCATTCACTCATTCATAATTCATCCAGTGAAGGCCTGTGTCTGTCCAAGAACATTCATTCATTGCTAGGGAGATAAATTCTGCACCACGCATGCTGAACAGTTATAAAAAGCAGCGAGGAAGTTCTCTGTATGCTAATGTGACAGAGCTCCAAGCTGTACTATGAGGTAAAAAAATAAGGAAGGCACAGAACCGCGCATGGGGGTGCCACTCATTATGTAAAAGAAGGAAGACAATGAGTGTCCAGATTTGCATGTGTGCTTTTATATGCTTAAAACCTCTGGATGGATACACACACACCCATTTGCACACCCAGAGCGAGAGGCTCCAGTGTGTTGGCACCCTGGACACACAAGAGCAGGGAACAGTGGCTGCCTCCAGGAGGGCACGGAAGGCTGGGGACAAGGATGGAGGGTCACTTACTTCGGCTTTATACACTTTCCTACATTCTGAATTGTTTCCCACATGCATGGGGTATTTAGTCCAAATAAATAAAAGTTTTGAAAATAATAAAACAGCTCTGAATGGAGCATGGGACAGCAGGGCTGGAGCCAAGCTCGGGCTTCACACTCTTTCTACCGTGCATCTGCTCTGACCGATTGCCCTCTCTGAGCCCTTGTGTCATGTCCTCATCTGAACGGGATGTAGGTGAGATCACCAGGTGGCACCCCCGGCACAGGCCTGCCGCAGTAACCATCACTCTGACAGCTGTTCTCGTCACTGCAAATGCCCCAGTTGGGCCTGTTTCAGATGCTCCAATGACACAGACTGAGCAGGGACACACCCTGCACTCATCTAGCTTAAGGGCAAGGAGAAAGACAGCAGTAAACTCAGGAAGGGCCCAGGTGCCAACTGACACTGCCAGAGGAACCTGGGCAGGCTGCTCAGCAGAGGTGATGCCCACACCCAGTCTTCAAAGGTAAATGGGTTATGCTCTTACAACTCAACAACAAAGAGACAAACAACCCAATTAAAAAGAGTGCCAAGGACGTGAGTAGACATTCTCCAAAGAAGATATGCAAATGGCCAAAAGCACATGAAAAGATGTTCCACATCATTAGCCATTAGGGAAATGAAAATCAAAACCACAAGGAGCCAGCATGCATGCCACACCAGGAGTTGCTTTTGGTAACTTTTCCTGTTTAAAGCTTGTGATGTTTTCTGGAGTATTTTAGATTCTAGTAGCTACTAACAATATCTTGGCTTTCCCAAACGTGAAGATCATGCACTAGAGTAGCATATTGAGATTTTTTTTAGGGATGCCTGGAAATATACTCTTTTAACAATAAGTTTAATTTCAATACTATTGAAAATACCATAACTTGTCCTGCCTTGTCAAAAATCAAATTGATGGTGAGCACTTTTTCTTGATGGTTTGGGTGATCATTATCACAATGACATATGAGTAGAATGTGTGATATTCATAAAAACGTTTTCAGGAACTATTAAAGTCCTAGGCTGACTGACTCCCACTTTATAACTGCCACAACTCATAAACCCTGAGTGTTCATGCTTAACTTTATAGTATCTGTTTTGGCTTCTTAGAGGCTTTTTTTGTTGGCCTCCTGGTTCAAGACTGTGTTTGTAATTGATAATGCTGCCTGATAACTAAACACCAAGCAGGTGAGGGATACCTATACTCAACTTTCTCATTTATGAAGTCTTACCTTCCCAAACTCTTTGAAAAACCAAGGAAGGCATTGATGCCATATTATGCAATCTATATTTGCAATTATTTCTTGCTACTGTAAGATGATAATCTTACAGCTCATGGAAACAATATCCTCACAAAGAATTAAGTAAAAATTAATTGGAAAAGATGCATACTTACACATAGGACTTCAATCACAAAAAATGACAATGGAGTAAAAAAAAATTTAAATTGTTGCCATAAAAAGCATGGAAGATTTGCATGTTTAGTTTTCATAAATTTATATACATGTACATAAATATAACTGGCCTCCAAAGAATGGAAAGCAGGAACTCAAACACATATTTGCACACCAGTGTTCACAGCAGCACTATTCACAATAGACTAAAGGTGGAAGCAACCCAAGCATCCAACGAGAGATGAATGGATAAACAAAATGTAGCACACACATGCATTGGAATATTATGCACCTTAAAAAGGAATCCAATACACGTGATGATGTGGATGAATCTTGGCATCAGGTGGTGTGAAATAAACCAGACACAAAAAGACAAGTGTTGTATGATCTTGCTTATATAAATGCCTAGAAGAAGCAAATTTCACAGACAAATTTCAGAGACACGTTGGAGCGGGGAAAGAGTAATTGCTTAATAAGGACAGAGGCGATACAAAAATATGGCATAATTGATATTGTTGATGGTAACACAATATTGTGAATGCAGTTAATACTACTGAGCTGTACACTTGCAAGTAATTAATATGGGAAATACTGAGTTGTATTTGTTACTACAATTAACAGCTAAAAAAATTTTAATGAGACACCCCTTTACCCCCAGGAAGATGTCTGTAATAATACCAAAAAAAAAAAAAAAAAACCTCTCACACGCACAGAAAATGACAAGTGTTGGCAAGAATGTGGAGAAATGGGACCCCTCCTTGCACTGTTGATGGAGATGTAAAATGGTGCACCACCATGGAAACACTTATGCACTTCCTCAAAACATTAAACGTAGAATTACCGTAGGACCCACACCCAAGAGAAGTGAAAATATATGTCCACACAGAAAGTTGTACATACCTGTTCGTAGTAGCTCTATTTATAATAAACAAAAGGTGGAAACCAGGAAGCGTCCATCAACAGATGAATGGACAAACAAATTGCAGGACGAACAAATGGACGAACAAATAATATTCAATGGAATATCATTTGGCGATAAAAAGAAAGTACTGACATGCTACAGCTTGGAGGGACTTTGAAAACACTATGCTGAGTGAAAGGAATTCATCACAAAGGAGCAAATATTGCATATTTCTTTTCATATGATATATTCAGAATAAGCAAACCCAGAGAGAGAAAGCAGATTAGAGGTTATCAATGGGACTGGGGGAGGGGAAAGTGGGGCATGATTGCTTAATGGATTTGGGATGTTTTTTTGTTTTGGTTATTTTTGTCTTTGAAAAGAAAACTATCCATCTCTTTTTTTTTTTTAACTTTTTTTATTAATTAAAAAAAATTAACAAATAAAACATTAAGATATCATTCCATTCTACATATACAATCAGTAATTCTTAATATCATCACATAGCTGCATATTCATCATTTCTTAGAACATTTGCATTGATTTAGAAAAAGAAATAAAAATACAACAGAAAAAGAAATAAAATGACAATAGAGAAAAAAAGATTACACATACCATACCCCTTACCCCTCGCTTTCATTTACCACTAGCATTTCAAACTGAATTTATTTTAACATTTGTTCCCCTATCATTTATTTTTATTCCATATGTTCTACTCTTCTGTTGATATGGTAACTAAAAGGAGCATCAGACACAAGGTTTTCACATTCACAGAGTCACATTGTGAAAGCTTTATCATTGTTCAATCATCATCAAGAAACATGGCTGCTGGAACACATTTTCAGGCAGTTCCTCCAGCCTCTCCGCTACATCTTGAACAACAAGGTGATATCTACTTAATGCATAAGAATAACCTCCAGGATAACCTCTGGACTCTGGAATCTCTCAGCCATTGACACTTTGTCTCATTTCACTCTTCCCTCTTTGGTCGAGAAGTTTCTCTCAATCCCTTGATGTTAATTCCCAGCTCATTCTAGGGTTTTTCTCAGTCCCTTGATGCTGAGTCTCAGCTCATTCCAGGATCTCTGTTCCACGTTGCCAGGAAGGTCCACACCCCTGGGAGTCATGTCCCACGCAGAGAGAGGTAGGGTGGTGAGACTGCTCGTCATGTTGGCTGGAGAGAGAGGCCACATCTGAGCAACAAAAGAGGTTCTCTTGGGGGTGACTCTTAGGCCTAAATTTTAAGTAGACTTGACCTATCCTTTGTGGGGTTAGGTTTCATATGAACAAACCCCAAGACTGGGGGCTCAGCCTATAGCTTTGGTTGTCCACACTGCTTGTGAGAATAGCAAGAATTCAACTTGGGAAAGTTGAATTTCTTCCTGCTCTCACCATTCCCCGAAGGGGGCTTGCAAATACTTTTCCACTCACTGATCAAATCACTCTGGGATTCATCGGGGCATCACTCTGGACAAACCAACAAAATCTCATCCTACCTGAGATTCCAAGTACTTATGACATTCAATCAAATTATCTACATGAGTTATATTAGGAAATGCTCTAGTCAAAATATAAATTTTGTAACAAATGAACATTTTTTGCTTTAGTCTCACACATAAGGTGACATTTTAAAGTATTAATTATCATCTATTTTCAGCACCCTGTAATAATGACATTCCTTTCTTCTTCCTCATGCAAAAACATTTTTAAAATTTGTACACTGTACATTTCACTATTATTATACACTCTAGGCATTCCTAGATTATACCATTTCAATCTTTAACATCTATCTTTCTTTCTGATTTCATTTATGTCCCCAGCCCTCCTCCCTCTATCATTCTCACATGCAGCTTCATTCAGTGTTTTAACATAATCACATTACAGTTAGGTAGTATTGTGCTGTCCATTTCTGAGTTTTTTTATCCAGTCCTGTTGCACAGTCTGTATCCCTTCAGCTCCAGTTACCCAATATCTTACCCTATTTCTATCTCCTGCTATCCATCTCTTTATTAACCAGATAGGTACAGTGTGTGCTTTTTTTTTTTAAGAGCAGTTGAAGGTTTATAGAAAAATCATGCAGAAAATGGAGGGTTCCCATACATCCCCCCCCACAGTTTTCCCTATTATTAACATTTTGCATTAGTCTGGTACCTTTAGTACAATTAATGAACCCGTATTATTATAATTATATTACTAATTATAGCTCACAGTTTACATTAGGGTTCACTCTTTGTACAGCTCAGTGGTTTTCTTTTTTAATTTTTTATTATGGTAACATATATACAACATAAAATTTCCCATTTTAACCACTTTCAAGTATGCAATTCAGTGGTGCTAATTATATTTACAACGCTGTGTTACCATCACCACCATCCATGATCAGAACTTTCCCATCACCCCAGAAATGCTGGCGTGGGGCATTTTTAAGAAGTGGTGAAAAAAAAATTGAAATTGGAGGGAGCTAGTGTTTGCAGAACATTGTCAATTTCCTAAATATCACTGAATTGAACGCTTTAAAGTGGTTAGTCGTGTATGTGAAATTTACCTTTATAAAAAAGATTTGCCTCTTCTAAAGAAATAAAGGAGAGAGGGAAAAATGTACGGAAGGAAGGAAGGAAAGAAAAGAAGGAAGAAGAGAGGAAGGGAAGGAAGGGAAGGAGGGAGGGAGGGAGAGAGGGAGGGAGGAAGGAAGGAAGGGAGGGAGGGAGGAAGAGGGGCAATTAGGAGGCAAAAGAAGCAAGAGGAGCCAGGCCGCATGTAACAACACTCATGCTGGACACACCTG
The DNA here is from genome assembly GCF_023851605.1 of Tamandua tetradactyla. NCBI lineage: Eukaryota > Metazoa > Chordata > Mammalia > Pilosa > Myrmecophagidae > Tamandua > Tamandua tetradactyla. The sequence goes on from NC_135333.1 coordinate 30,098,259, forward strand.
TGTCCACGCCACCTAAACAGAGTTTAGATGTGTGCGGTCATGAACATTTGCACACACTACCCCACCCTGGACACGCCTGCACACGCACCTCTGTTCACATACCCAACCCTTGCTCCAGGGATGCATGAGTACTGTCAAGCACAGAGAGGTGGGACTGCGCCAGGGCCAGGAATATGGGCTTCGGGGACAGACTGCCGGCTTCCTGTGTGACCCTGGGCAAGTCACTTGCCCTCTCTGTGCCTCAGTTCTCTCACCTCAAACATGCGGATAATAACAGTGACCTCATAGGGCTGTGGTGAGGATTACATGAGATAGTACTCTCAAGTACCAAGACGAGTGAATTTCTATAACTGTTCACTGTTAAGATTTCTAATATGACATTAATATGTACAATGTGCTTAATGATATATGATATCATTACATCTTCATATTTTCTATTCTATGTTAACGTTTGATTAAGCACATGCTTACTATACATATATACATATATGTTTTATATGTCCATGTACCAGCCTATTTGCACCCATCCACATGTCCTGAAAACACCTATAAGCACAGGCACAGGCACACATGCATACTCACCCCAGCACCCACATGTTTATAAACATACACACTTGGGCACACACACGTGCAGATGCACATACCTACACCCACACATGTGCCCTTTCTACATGCCTAACCCACTTCTGTCCTCTCCTCCCACTTTAAATGTCCATGCTGGGCAGGAGGCAGGAGGTCCTAACTGTTATCCTGACCCGAGCCAGCCCAGTGCCCCACCCCCCAGGCTGCCCTCTCAGACCCATTGGGAAGAGTAGAGCCAGACAGGTAAGGCCAAAGAACACATTCTAGTACCACTGGGTAAGGGGCCAGCTGCTCCGGTTGCAGAGAAGTCCCTGGGCTCGTGGGTATGTGTTCTTAGCCTGGAACCCCTTTAGGGCTGGGCTTTGTCAGTGTCCCTGCCCCCAGCACAGTGTCTGGTGTTGCACGAGAGACCTGGCTCTCACTGACAGCTGACTGACTGCATGAACAAATAGATATCTATCACATGATGCTGAAGATAGACTTGTCCTGGGATTGCCATAGGGTTGATGTCTGCTTTGTCTCCATTCCTGGCACCCAGTCAAGATCTTAGCAAAGTGGTCATCAGTGAGTGAATTAATTAGGATGTGTTTGGCTGTAAGTGATGATAACAGTAGCTTAAACAAGATCTCTTTATTTATCTTACCTGGAAAAGCCTGAAGGGAAGCATACCAGGCTGATCCCCAATGTCGGGGACTCAGGCTCCTTATAGCCTTACAGCTAGGACTTGGACTCCGTCGTGCACAGCCTCCATTCACAAATGTACCTTGTGATCCAAAATGACTGCTCCAGCTCCAGTCATCAAGTCTGCATCCCAGCCAGGATCGATGTAATAAAGACGGGGTAAAGGGCCTAGTTCAGCTGCCTCTTAAGGAAGCTGTAATGCAACCATTGCACTTATATCCCTTTGGTCACATCATCACTTCTAGCTGCAAAAGAAGTTGGGAAAGGAAGGCAGCCTCTGCTCTGGGCAGCCATGTGCCCTACACCAGAGGCTGCATCACTGTGCTCCAGAGGCGAATGTCGATATTGGTTCAACTGTTATCTGTATTTGCTGAACTCAGCTGTCTAAAATTCAGACACTGGCTTAGTGGTTGTCTGTCATGCTGGGGATACATAACTGCACTTGAGGAAAGAAGTACACTGTATGCTCCCCAGCCTGTGATGCCTGTTAGAGAAGGCCCGACACTAACTTGTATTGGCCGGATCTTGGAGAAGGAGCAAAGCAGGATGGTCATGGCTGAGGGTATGCGCTGTGGAGGCCAACAATATGTTTCGGTTCTGGCTCCAGCACCTTCTCCTGGGTGACCTTTGGCACATTACTTAACCTCTCTGAGCCTCAGCTTCCTCATCAATAAAATGGGAATGATATCCCTGCTCCAAAGGAAGATAATGACGATGCAATGATATTGCAAATGCAAGACCCTTAGCGTGGTGCTAGGCACAGAGGGAGCCCTCAGAAAAAGGCCCCTCTCAGAGGAAAGGGAGGTGGCCACGTGCTCAAACCTCCCAAGAGTTGGGACGGGCTCCTCCTCAGCGACCACAGGACCTCGGCTCTCTGATCACAGCAGGAAGCAACTTTACTGCCATTTTTGTTAGAACCCCCGCTAAGCTTGAAAAGATCACGGTTTGCTATATAAGTAAGATATGTTCATTGCTGAGAGATGAGAAGAAAACAGATGAGATAAAAGAAAATTCATCAGAATTGTGGATACTAATGGCAGAAGCAGCAGCATCGGAACTCGGTGCAGAAAGGAATAAAAACAGACAGAACTCAGATAAGTTTAACTAGATATAGATGATGGCCAGACTTCCAAGCCATTACTGGTTTTTTCCCCCACAGCAATTCTCCGTTTATTTGGATTCCTCTCAATGATAAAGCCATCAGAACCATTTGTTGTGCCTTATTTATCAGGACCAGATAAAAATATGAGCCTCAGTATGATCACAAAAGTCACCCTTCCCCTTTGGACGTACTCCTACCTGGCACTGCTGCTCCCCGTGATCATAACTGGCTACAAGCCAGGTGTCGTCTCACAGGACGTTGGCTTCATCATGACCCAGGTGTGGCTTGTATTTGGTCCAGGATTGGAAGTCATGCAGGAGCTGGAGACCTGAGGCTTGATGGCCTGCTATGCCCACTCCCACAGCACGGTCAGCTGGGAATGCTGCCAGAGGGTGAGCAGCTACTGCATGAAGGATGTTGGTGGCCTACGCAGTGGCCTCTGTGCTGGCCCAGCTCCTGATGTCCCCGGCCAACCTGTCACACTTTTACCTCAATGTCATATCCTTGGCCTCTGTCTCTGTGGCCTTCCTTTTCTCTCTTTTTCTACCAATGCCCAAGAAGAGCATGTTCTTTCATGCAAAACCCAGTAAAGAAGCTCCTCAAAAGTCATCAGCAAAAGATGCTGTATTAGAAGAAGCCCGTAAGGATCACCAAACAGTCTCCCAAGCGTCTTTCAGCATCTCAGGGCCCATGGGTGACGGCCTCCGGAGCAGCCCGAAACCAAAAAAGGTGGCTTTGAGAGTGTTCACATAGTGGTTCCACGATCTCAGGGAGTGTTACTCCTTGAAGCCTCTTTTTTACTGGCCCCTCTGGTGCACTTTATCCATGGCAGGTTTTTTTTTAATTAATATTTAAAATAAAAATATATATATAACAACAAACAAATGCAAACATTCTTTTTTCCCTTATATTTCTACTTTTTTTTTTTAAATACCAACAAACACCAAACAAACGCAAACATTTGTAACTTTTGATCATTCCGTTCTATATATATAATCAGTAATTCACAATATCATCACATAGTTGCATATTCATCATCATCATCATTTCTTGGAACGTTTGCATCTGTTCAGAAAAAGAAATAAAAAGAAAACCTAAAAAAATTCATACGTACCATACCTCTTACCCCTCCCTTTTATTGATCACTAGCATTTCAATTTAAATTTATTTTAACATTTGTTCCCCTTATTATTTATTTTTATTCCATATAAACAATTCGTCTGTTGATATGGTAGATAAAAGGAGCATCAGACATAAGGTTTTCACAATCACACAGTCACACTGTGAAAGCTATATCATTATACAATTATCTTAGAGAAACATGGCTACTGGAACACAGCTCTACATTTTCAGGCAGTTCCCTCCAGCCTCTCCATTACATCTTGACTAACAAGGTGATATCTACTTAATATGTAAGAATAACCTCCAGGATAACCTCTCGACTCTGTTTGGAATCTCTCAACCATTGACGCTTTGTCTCATTTCACTCTTCCCCCTTTTGGTGGAGAAGGTTTTCTCAATCCCTTGATGCTGAGTCTCAGCTCATTCTAGGACTTCTGTCCCATGTTGCCAAAAAGGTTTACACCCCTGAGAGTCATGTCCCACGCAGACAGGGGGAGGGTGGTGAGTCTGCTTGCTGTGTTGGCTGGAGAGAGAGGCCACATCTGAGCAACAAAAGAGGTTCTCTTGGGGGTGACTCTTAGGCCTAATTTTAAGTAGGCTTGACCTCTCCTTTGTAGGGTTAAGTTTCATATGAACAAACCCCAAGATTGGGGCTCAGCCTCCATGGCAGGTTTTAACCAGGTTTTGAACTATGTTCAAATCTTGTGGGATTACAAGGCACCATCTCATAGTAATACAACATATGATGGAACAGCGGAAACCTTTCAGCTTTGTAGGGGCCCTGGCAGCCTTCGCAGTCGGCCACGTGAAAGTTACCTGGTTTCTTTGGGGAGAGCCGGCCTTGGGGATCTTCTCAGCAGCGAATGCGGGGCCTCTATTTCTCATGCGTTACACAACTAATATTTGGGTGTGCTACGCTGGTCTCTTGATATCCAAGCCAAGTTACATGTTTCTTATAATGGTAGCAGCATCTCAGATCGCTGTGAGTTTCAGCGTGGAGCACGACACCCTGGTGTTTGGAGTCAACACTTTCATGGCTTGGCTGTCCAGCCCCGCTCAACCCTGACTGTGGTGGAAGACCAGGGCCTGGGGTCCCCCGTCGGTATGCAGTATTTTATTTATTTAAATAATTTCTCAGTCATTGTTGGAATTTTCCCAATGAGAAGCATTTTCGTAATCTGTTCAACCAAATGCAAAAAGAAAGAAGATCCTTCCAGTAATCGGAATCCAAATGGCTCGGTTGACCCAGCGCCTGATATGAGCAAAGCAGCAGGGTTTTAGGCCGGTGTCACCCACAAGGTCTCAGAGGACGAGCGACTGATTGAACACATATGGGGCTGTGTGCACGTACTTCGGTATTTTAATGTTTTGCCCTAGATTAAGATACTGTGAAAATGGGGAGCGGAGGCTTAATGTGTGCAGAATTTTTAACTAGGTCGAATTGAAACGTTTGGACATGGGGAGAGGGGATGGCAACCTACTATGAAGGTGAATGTAATTAACAGCACTGAATTATGAATATGGCTGTGGTTGAAAGGGGAGGTTTAAACTGGAGTATCGCACTAGAAGGAAAGCTCGAGGATAAAACTTGGGGTTCTCTAATGCAGGGAACCCTGTGGTGGAGGATGGCTGTGATTAAATGCACAAATATAAAAATAATCTTTCATGAACTAGAGCAATGGACATCACTAATACAAGAAGTTAGTAATAGAGGGGAAAAACTATTATGGGGAAAAAACACACCTATTGCAAATTATGATCTATTGTTTATATTTTAATATTCTTCCCTCAACAGTAACAAATGTACCACACCAGCGTTAAGGGAGCTAAACTTCAACAATTTGTTGAATATCCTGCAAGACTTTTTGGTAATTGTCATGTATTCATGTAAGTATACATACTTATATACTTTTTTAAAATGTAAAATTCATGCTTTTAATGGGATCACCTCAAACATAGGCTACTATAAAACCTTGAAATGCTAAAAATTACCCTATTGAAATACGTCTTTTTCAGTTTGACATATCACCGCCATCTCTCATTATCACCTAATTGGGGAGCTCTTATTCACAATAGCTTCAAAAGATCCAGCTTGATTCTACCAGCGCTTCTCTGATTGCTTCACATGTGGGTTTTCCCCTTTTCTTACTTGGTTACAAATAATGCTGCAGTGAAGATCCTCATACACAACTCCGTGAATTTCTAAGTATTTCCTTAGGGTAGATTCTTAGAAGAGGGCCTCATCCCTCGTTCTCCCAAATAAACTACATTACTAATTAAGAGATGCCTGTGTTAAAAAAAAATTAAGCAAAGCCATATGGAATAGCCAATTAAAGCTTTGAATGAGCAGGAGAAAAAAATACTTTCTTCACATTGAATTGATATAAATATTGGCTAAAAGTGAGGACACTTGACACGTTCATGAGTCTCTGCTGCTTTGTTGGGGGAAAACTCATCGTTTCAGCCCAGCTGTGTCTGAAGTCCCGACAAGGATGGTGACAGTGAACACTCAAATAGCACTTACGTGGTATTTTCTAAATGGCGCGTATAAGTTGTGTGTGATGGATCTGATCATATATCACTTACCATGTATATAGTAATATAATATATATTTATATATTACACAGACATATGTATTTGCATATACACATAATTCATGAAAACTCTATCAGGTAAGTATGATTCTTATCCCCAATTCTGAGGCATGGAAGGGTCAACTTGCTAGAAGCCTCAGACCTGTAAGTGGTGGGCTGGCATTTGAATCTAGATAACATAGGTCTCTAGTGCTTGGGCCTCACCACTATGCTGGCCTTTGTGGACTTCCAGTAGGTCAGCGAGCTCCAACCAACCTCTCAGTTTATAGGAGAGCGCGCATGGTCCCAGAGAGGGTCAGCAAACGACCTCAGGTCACACAGCAGATTTGGATGCTTCTCCCTCCATCCCAGATTACCCTCTCATATTGGTTTAAATGCCTTCACTGTCCCTAGGGAAAGGGCCCTAAACCTCTCCATGAAGCCGTGTGACCTGAGGTTTGCACCACTCCTGCCTGGGAGCAGTACTTTGCTTCCCACTGAAGCCAGCACCAAAGCTGGTTTTGAACACCTGCAGAGAGTAATGTCAGCTGCATTTAGGCCTTGCTTGGGTGTGGCCTTCTCCAGGGAGAGCCAGGCCCAGCATGTGGCCGTCCTTCCCAACCCAGTACCCCATCACGGACTTGGCCCAGGTCCCCTGGGTCCCCGGGGTCCCCTATGCTGATTGGGGTACTGGCTAGTGTATTTGAGAATGTGATGCATGGAATAGAAAAATACTACTTTCCTTCTGCCCAGCCACTTTCCAGCTATCAGAGCTCACGCTTCTAATATTTTATAATTTAGAATTCTAACATAAATGAGAATTCTAATATGAAAACGAACTCTTATCTTGCATAATTCTGCTGTTGTGAATTATTTGATTCTAGTAGTCTTTGACCTATATTTGCAAAAGCTGCGGTCAGGATTTGTGCTGTCTGGAGGAGAGCAAAGTCGGAGGGCAGCTGGTTTAGGTGTCTCAGGGGGAAGGAGCCACAGCCTTGTGTACTTTGCCATCTTTTCCTGCAACCTGTGGTTTTGTTTTGTGTTGGGTATTGCTTCCCCCGACCCCGGACCCCTACTTATATCCTCCTTTAGGCCCCAAGGTCAAGCTCAGCTGACCACAAGGACAGCAGAAGTTATCCTGAAGTTAGGAAAGCAGCTGCTGCTAACGCTGGGTGTTACTGCTTTCGAAAAAAGAGAAAAAGAGAAGCAAACAGTCCTCCCTGTGCCCCGGTCTGCCCTGGGCACTCCACAGGAGGGCCTGGCTGGGTGCAGATGGCGCCTCGGGTGTGGGACGGGGCACTCCAGGCACTCTTCGGGGAGACCCCCTCCCGCCCAGGGCTTCCACGCTGTTCTTGGCCCTGGCTGCCTGCCCACACGCTTGCCCATGGCTGGAAAAGTCACAACCACAGAGTGTTAGGGAGGACAGACAATCAAGTTTCGCAATGCAACAGGCCCAGAGTGGGGGACAGAAGGGAGACTCAGGCACTATCATGGGCAGAGCCAGGGCGCAGACATGGTCTCCCAGCAACCTGTGCGGGGCTCCTTATCGCAACCCAGGGGTGTGCACCAAGCTCTGAATTTGGCTTCATCCCAGGCCTGCCATGGGATGAGGGCATGAGGGGGAGAGACTGGCTCAGGGATCTAGAACGGGGCCGAGGGAAGGGCAGGTAATGTGCAGTGGAAGCCCCTAGTCAGGGGGTAGCAAGAACTGGGAGAGCTGGAGCAGGGTGCGGTCCTCAGCTGGCGTGGCCTGCCTCTCTCACCCGGGTGTGTGGCCGAGCGTCAGCTTTGCAGCTTGTCTCACTTGGCCCAGTGTACCATTCTGAAAATTTTCAAACCAGCACATGAGTTGCAAGAATAGTACAATAAATACAACAAATACTCAGACATCCTTCAGGTTCACGTTGTCAACATTTGCCACCTTTGCACTCTGTCTCTCCTGCTCTCTATTGCCATCTATGGCTCAGTATATCAAGATCTATAAAAGTATGTCTACGCCTAAATACAGATATTTTGCGGAACAATGTGTGTCTCAGACATCAAGACTCTCCCTTTTCATCCTCCAGTGTAGATTGCCCTAGTAAAATTCTCTCATTTGACCATGACAGCAGTGACTACCCTCAGCAAATAGAACATGGGTAGAGCACTGTCACCAACATACAATATCCAGGGCCAAATGCCTCCCCCCCCCCCCAGTCTTCCAATAGTGTCCTTTTCTAGCTTTTTTCCAGACCAAGGTTCAATCAAGGATCATTCATTGCATTTACTTGTCATGGCTCTTTAGTCTTCTTTAAAGTAGACCCCCCCTGCCCTTTCGGCAGTCTTTTGAGACGTTGACAAGTCCAAGCCAAATGCAAAACATCATCCAGTTTGGGTTTGACAAGTTGTTTAGATTTAGGTTGAGTTTGAGCAATTGAAGCCTTTTTAAAAAAAAAAAAAAATTCTTAACTGCATCAGCCAGGAATTGAACCCCGCGTCTCCTGCATGGCAGGGAAGCATTCTACCACTGAACCACCCACGCACCAAATTTGAGGCCTTTGATTCCTCATGACAAATAGTTTTCCAAAAATGCTGACTGCTGTCCACTCCTCTGAGTGCAGGAGAGTGCCTATCTCATGCCTCTTTTGCCAACACTATCATCACTTTTTAAAAAAGCCTTGTTAACCCGAACGGTGTATAACATGGCACTGCTGCTGTCCAAACTCCACACTCTTGGTTACTTTTGAGGTCAAATTAGCCATTGGTATTCAGTGTGGAGAATGACCCCATCGTGGGGTTGTGGACTTGGTTGTTTTTTAACCAATCTCTCATGTACTCTTGCTTTTATTGGTAAGAAGCCTGGCGCCTACCTTTTGAGGTCTCTTTCAGAATAGTCTGAGAACCCCAGTGGCTGACTCAGTCCCAAGGGGGCCAGCACTACTTCTTCCTGCAGGGCCCAGGGATGCCTGCACATGGCCTGTACCACGAGCTCAGTCCTTGCTCCCCTCAGGGCTGAGCAGACAGGTCCAGCAGGACTTCCAGCCTGAGCCACACATGGTTCCTGCCCCCTGACCTGTGCCCGACTCTGGCTCTGAGCTTGGGTCACCTGTGTTGACCCCCTTCCTGTGGGGTGAGCACCTTTCTTTGAGGCATGTGTCCTCTTTGCCAACTGGTCTCAGTCAGGACCATCCCCCTGGGTCAGATGGCAGCTAATCCCCCTGACCCACACAGGGAAGGGGTGGGGATCCGGATCTCATTCCTCCTGGACTCCCAGGTCTGCCACAAATTTGTTCACCTCTTTCTCAGGTTAAGGGAGGGGCAGCATATTAGCTAGGGTTCTCTAGAGAAACAGAATCAGCAGGAGCTATCTGTAAATAAAAAATTTATAAAAGTGTCTCACATAACCATGAGAATGTAAAGTCTAAGGTCTGTAGGGCAGGCTGCAAACTGGCAGCTCCAAGGGAAGGTTCTCAACGAAATCTCAGGAGAGGCTGGCTGGGCAACTATGGGGGGATGTAAGAGTCCAAGATCTGTAGGGCAAGCCGCAAACAGGCAGTGCCAGTGAAGGTCCTCAACAAACTCTCAGGAGAGGTTGGTTCGCTGTGATTGTCTTTTCTGAATCCTCCTTAAAAGCCTTCCAGTGATTAGGTTAAGTATCTCTCATTGCAGAAGACACTCCTCTTAGCCGGTTGCATCAGCTGTGGATGCAGCCAACATGATCATGATTTAAGTCCATGAAATGTCCTCATGGCAACAGACAGGCCAGTACTTGCTTGACCAGACAACTGGGTATCCCCACCTGGCCGAATTGACACATGAACCTGGCCATGACAGGCAGTTTGGAGAGTTGGTTAAGAGCATGGAGTCAGACTGCTTTTGATAAGTTTCTCCCCCTGTGATAACAGCAGCAAAACTGACTGCCTTACAGGGTTGCTGTGGGAATAGTGCATCAAAAACTACCAATAGAGCTCTTGCACGCTACCTGGCACATAGTAACTGCTTAGTTCATGTGAGCTATGACTGTATACCTGCATGCAGCTCTCTAATTTCCCTATTCTATAAAAATGGGATCCCTATGAGTTCTAGTTTGCTAGTTGCCAGAATGCAATATACCAGAAATGGAATGGCTTTTAAAAGGGGGAATTTAATAAGTTGCAAGTTAACAGTTTTTAAGCTGTGGAAATGTCCCAATTAAAGCAAGTCTGTAGAAATGTCCAATCTAAGGCATCCAGGGAAAGATACTTTAATTCAAGAAGGTCAGTGAAGTTCAGGGTTGCTCTCTCAAGTGGAAAGGCACATGGTGAACACAGTCAGGGTTTCTCTTTCAGCTGGAAGGGCTCATAGCAAACATGGCGTCATCTGCTAGCTTCCTCTCCAGCTCCTCTGGAGGCATTTTCCTTTATCTCCAAAAGTCACTGGCTGGTGGACTCTCTGCTTCGTGGTTCTGCGGCATTCTCTGTTGTGGCTTTCTCGTGGCTCTGTCATTCTTCTCTGCTCTCTCTGAATCTCCAGCTTTCTCCAAAATGTTTCCTCTTTTATAGGATTCATATATATATATATTCATATATTCATATATATTCATATAGGAAAGTAATCAAGACCCACCTGGAATGGGTGGAGACCAGTTTTAATACCCACTCTTGAGTCACATCTCCATGAAGATAATCTAATCAAGCTTCCAACATACAGTGCTAGATAGGGTTTAAGAGAAACGGTTGCTCTCACAAGAGTGGATTAGGGTTAAAACATGACTTTTCTAGGGTACATAAGTCCTTTCAAACCAGTACACTATGCATATTTTTCTTAACTTGCTTTTCTCAATTAATACCCCTATAGACATTTTGCGTGTCTTCACATGGAGCCTTCTCTTCTCCTGGAGAAGGGAGATTAACCCTTAAACTCTCTCTGCAGGATCAAAACCTGCTGCCTTCTCCCGGCTGATCTCTTCCATTGTTTTAAAGTTTAGTTCAGTTCAGTTAAAGTGTAGCTATTACCTGTATTTTCATTCCTTTATTCCAGGAGTGTGTGTTTGTCTTTTTGTTCATCATCTGACTCTGGATCCATGTGGAATTGCAACCATCTTTCTAATTTGGGAGAAGTAGGTGAGAGGTTAGGCCCCTGGTGAGCTATAAAGGATGTGGAGGGGCCAGGTCAGAGCAGGAAAGCGGAAGGTCACCCAAGAAGGGTCCTGGTATCAGATTCCCTGCCATCACCCTCTTGGACCATCCCTTCCTCCTTGCTTCCGCCCCAGTCAGAAACCTGGCAGACTTTCCAGCTCCTCCCTCACCCACTACAGCAAACTCTTTAGCAGGTCTGGTGGACTTATCCTCCTAAAAATTTCTCACGTCTGCCCCTTCTTCCCACCTCCACCGTCTTATTTCGAGGTACTCCATCTCTTTCCTGGTAGCTGATATGGTCCCTAATATCCTTGCCACCTTCACTCTGCCTTTCTCCACTCATCGTCCACACCGCAGCCAGGGGGGTGGGGGTGGGGTAGGTGGGGACTTTAAAAACATGATTGCCTCCTTGGAAAGCAGCTGGCACTACTGGGTAAAGCTGAAGCTACGCCGACTTCCTTTCCGTTTGCGCCAGGACACATGTGGAAGAAAAGTCATAGCAAGATTGTTTGGAAAGCAAGAAACAACCCAATATCCATCACCAGTGTGTACTACATCCCTATAACTGCAGTAACAAATCACCACAATTTGGTGGCTTAAAACAAATACACATTCATTCCCAAAATGGGCAAAAATCAAGGTGTTGGCGGGGCTGTGTCCCTTTTCTGGAGGCTCTAGGGTGAATCCATTATTCTTACCTCTTCCAGCTCCCAGAGGCTGCCTACATTCTTTGGCTCTTGGCCTCCTTCCATCTTCAAAGCCAGAAATGGCCAGTCCATTCTTTTCCTGTGACCATCTCTCTAGTTCTAACTCTTCTGCTTCCTCCTTCCCCATTGAAGGACCCCTGTGATTACACAGAGCCCACCCAGATAATATAGGATTAACTCCCATCTCAAAATCAGCTGATTAGCATCTTTAATTCCGTCTTTCCCACCTGAACTCCCATTTGCCATGACACAGGACATTTTACAGACTCTGAAGTTTAGGATATGGACATCTTTGGGTGGGGGGCATTCTAGTACCACAGAATGGGAAAAAATTGTGGTCTCTTCCTGCAGGGGCACATGCCACGTTCTAGGACAGATTCACGGTGAAACCAACAACACTGAAGCCTTAGGGTCCCTCCCTTGCCCAAGTCCTTTGCCAGGACCTTGAGGGGCCGAGCAATCAGTGTGAGCCAGCAGCTAATTGGTTAAAATAGCCTGCACTGTATTAGTCAGGATTCTCCGGAGAAGAAAAAGAACTGATAGGATAGATAGATAGATAGATAGATAGATAGATAGATAGATACAGAGATAGATAGATACAGAGATAGATACAGAGATAGATAGATACAGAGATATAGAGATAGAGATACAGATAATATCTGGATATTTATTGTAAGGATCATCTCATGTAACCACAGGGATTGGCAAGTCTGAATTCTCTAGGGCGGGCTGCAAGGTGAAGACTTGATGAAGGTGACAATGCATTCCCCAGAAGAAGTGGGCCGACTGAAGTAGAGACAGAAATTCTCCTTTTTCTGACTGTAGAAATCCTCTGTTGTCCTGTTAGGGCCTCCAACTGATGAGAGAAGGAGAGCCCCTCATTGCTGAAGGTAGTCTCCCTTTGTCGATAGTAGGCACAAGCAGTCAGAGATGCAAACTACTAAGGATTTAAATCCAGCTATTAAATTCTGCCACATTCACAATCAGGACAGTACTTGTTTGGCCAAACGACTAGACGCCATACTCCCAGCCACGGTGACACATGAAATTAGCCACCACAGTTGTATTTCTGAATTTTGTGATGTTGTGGTATATGTCAGCTTCTAAAAAAGTATAATGTGCTGTGAGTTCTTTACTTATTCTAAATACAAATACGCTTTTCACTTAATATCATGTTAGAATTTTGTGGTTTTTTTTTTTTCTTAAAGAGACCCCCCCTATGATTAAAGCAGGCTAGAATAGGACAACTGTAAGTCCCTGGTTTCCTATTCAGCTCTGAAAGAGTTAACAGACAACTCCAAGTCTCTTGTTTCTTATCTTCAGCGCCAAAGGAACTAGTACAGAGATGCACACTTCCCGGGACAAAAATTTCCCTAAAGCTCCCAAACCTTCCAAAACCATTGAATCCTCCCCAAACCATAAAAGCCTGTAAAATTCTGGGCCCAAAGCAAATTCTTAGTTACTAGGAAGCATAGGGTCAGAAAGATTGTTAACCATTTACCCAAAGACGCATTTCAGTCATGTGACAACAAGCCATGAATTCTGCTAGCTGATTCCTCCTAGAACAAAGGAGACACCTAGTATTCAAAGTTTACTATGGAAACCTGCCACTAGTAAAACTTTCCTATGAAACAAGCTGTCCCACTCCACTCAGTGGATGTCCCTCCCTTGGGCATGCCCACATTAACCTCTCTAAGATATACAATCTCTTTTTAATAAACTTCTCTTTTAATACACTTTACTACTTATGCCTTAAAAAAAAGAGAGAGAGAGGCCCTCAGAGGGCCCCCTGTACCCCACCCCCCATCCCGCAGCCGAATAAACTTCAAGCCCTACAGGATGTACCCTGGTCACGGCTGCAAAAATAAATGTGCACTTATGTGGATGACTCCCAAAAATACAATGTTGAGTGAGAAACGCAAATCATACAAAAAAACCACACCGACAGTATAACTCCTTTTGTCTAAGGTTCAAAAGCAGACAAAACTAGCCAATCTATCGTTTGGGATAAGTACATATGTGGTAAAACTATAAAGAAAAACTAATAAATTATTTATATATCTCCGGCTGGTGGTCACAAAAATGTCATCAGAAAGTGGGGTACAGGGGGCCCTCTGAGGAACCCATGAGGTTTCTTATCTGGAGTGATGATGGCACAGGTATTTATTTCATTGCTAGTTTTAGAATTGTACATATGTTATACGCTCTCTTGTATTATGTATTACAGAATTTTAATTTTTTATTTAAAAATAATTGGATTATTAGGGTGCACGGGTAGTTCAGTAGTAGAATGCTCATCTTCCATGTGGGATACCTGGGTTTGATTCCCAGACCATGCACTCCCCTCCCCCCACCAAAAAATAGAAAGGGAAAAATAATTGGATTATTTTAAGAAGCTTAAAACTTGAAGCTTAAAATTCTGCAGTGGTAAGTAATTTGGGCAATGGATAAAGACGTATTTGCAAAGTCTCCTTGGGGGGCTGGGGAGAAAGGAAGAAATATTCAACTTTCCCATTTGGCGAATTTCTGATACTCTTGTAAGCAGTGGGGACAACCAAATCAATAGACCGAGACCTCGATTTTGGGGGTTGCCCCTATGAAACTTATTCCTGCAAAGGACAGGCTAAGCACACTTAAAATTAGGCCTAAGAAGATGAATGTATAATGACACAGCTTTCGCAATTTGACTGTGTGATTGTGGAAACCTTGTGTCTAATGCTCCTTTTATCAACAATATTGACAGATGAGTAAAAAATGTGGTTTAAAAATAAATAAATAATAGGGGGAACAGATATTAAAATAAATTGAGTAGATTGAAATAGTAATAAACAATGAAAGGGAGTGGTAAGGGGTATGGAAAAAAATAGGGGGAACAAAGGTTAAAATCTATTGAGTAGATGGAAATATTAGTGGTCAATGAGAGGGAGGGGTAAGGGGTATGGTATGTGCATTTTTTTTTCTTTTTTCTTTTTATTTCTTTTTTCTGTAGTGATGCAAATGTTCTAAAAAATGACCATGGTGATGAATATACTACTATGTGATGATATTGTGAGCTATTGATTGTACACCATACATGGAACGTTATAGGTTAAGAATGTTCATGTTGTATGTTATTTGGTTTAATAATACAAAATAAATTAAATAAAAAAATATTAGGCCTAAGAGTCACCCCCCAAAGAACCTCTTCTTTGCTCAGATGTGGCCTCTCTCTCCAAGCCAATTCAGCAGGTGAACTCACTGCTCTCCCCCCTACATGGGATACGACTCCCAGGGGTGTAAATCTCCCTGGCAACATGGGACAGAAATTCTGGGATGAGATGGGATCCAGCATTAAGGGATTGAGAAAGCCTTCTTGACCAAAAGGGGGAAGAGAGAAATGAGACAAAAAAGAGGGTTAATGGCTGAGAGATTTCAAAGTCAAGAGGTTATCCTGGAGGTTATTCTTATGCATTAGATAGATATCACTTTTTAGTTTATGGTGTACTGGAGTGGCTAGAGGGAAGTTCCCAAACTACTGAGCTGTGTTCCAGTAGCCTCGATTCTTGAAGATGATTGTATAAAGATATCGAACCCAGGTCTCCCACATGGAAGGTGAGAATTCTACCACTGAACCACCTGTGCACAAGATATAACTTTAACAATGTGATTGTAGATTGTGAAAACCTTGTGCCTGATGCTTTTTTTTATTGAGGGTATGGACAGATGAGTTAGAACATATATATATATAAATAAATAAATGGGGGGATGTGGTAGTTAGATTCAGTTGTCATCTTGGCCAGGTGAAGGTACCTAGTTCTGTTGCTGTGGACATGAGCCAATGGTACGTGAACCTCATCTGTTGCTGATTGCATCTGCAGTCGGCTAGGAGGTGTGCCTGCTGCAGTGAATGATGTTTGACTTAATTGGCTGGAAGCTTAAACGAGAGAGTGCAATGTAGCACAGCCCAAGAAGCTCAGCATACCTCATCTCAGCACTTGCAGCTCAGCCCAGGCCTTTGGAGATGCAGAAAGAAGTCACCCCGGGGAAAGTTGTTGGAACCCAGGGGCCTGGAGAGAAGGCCAGCGAGACCTTCCCACGTAAGAAAGAACCTCAGTGGGAAGTTAGTTGCCTTTCCTCTGAAAAACTAACAAAATAAATCCCCTTTTATTAAAAGCCAATCCGTCTCTGGTGTGTTGCATTCCGGCAGCTAGCAAACTAGAACAGGAGACCAAGGGTAAAATAAACTGAGTAGAGGGAAATACTAGTGGTCAATGAGAAGGAGGGGTAAGGGGTATGGTATGTATGAGTTTTTTTCTTTTTTCTTCTTATTTCTTTTTCTGTAATTATGCAAATGTTCAAAAAAACGATCATGATGATGAATACACAACTATGTGATGATATTGTGAGCCATTGCTTGTACACCATGTATGGAATGTATGTGTGTGAAGATTTCTCAATAAAAATAAAATTCTGCTGTGACTTCTCACCCCACGCGCTCCAGTCACGCTGCCCTCTCTGACTGCCTCTCACACCATGCTCACCCCAGCTGACCCCACTCTGGCCACTCAGCCTTCCTGGGCACCTAACCAACATAAGCCCCTCTCGTGGCCCCCATTCATTTCTTTCTCCACGCTGGTCACAATCACAAATGACAATGATGTCAACACCTCCAACGGGACCGTGAGCCCCCCAGGTTCAGCGCCAGGTCCATTCTGCTCACTATCCAGCTGCCAGAAAGTGACTCACACAACTCATGCCTGCCTGGGTCTCCTCCACTCCCAAAGGGCCGTGACTGGCACAGTTTGGTTTGAGGTTCATTCTCTACAAGACGGTTAAGGCACAAGGGAGAACAGAGGCTCCAGAGGGGAAGGAAGATGGACTGGGCAGAGGATGAGGGTGAAGGAGGCCCAGCGAGCGGTCCCTTGTTGGGGCAGGATGACTGCTGTATCCAGGGCTGGCTCTCTTATTCTTAACTCCATCATGTGGTTGCTCTTTTTTTTTTTTTTTGATTTTTAAAAAAAATAAAAAGAAAGAAACACAAACATTCTTAACATATGCTCATTCCACTCTACATGTATAATCAGTAATTCACAATATCATTACATAGTTGCATATTCATGATCATTTCTGAGGATAATTTGCATCAATTCAGAAAAAGAAATAAAAAGACAATAGAAAAATAAAACAAAAACAGAAAAAAAAATTATACATACCATACCACTTACCCCTCCCTTTCATTGATCACTAACATTTCAATCTAAATTTATTTTAACATTTGTTCCCCCTATTATTTATTTTTATTCCATATGTTCTACTCATCTGTTGACAAGGTAGATAAAAGGAGCATCAGACACAAGGTTTTCACAATCACACAGTCACACTGTGAAAGCTATATCATGATACAATCATCTTCAAGAAACATGGCTACTGGAACACAGCTCCACATTTTCAGGCAGTTCCCTCCAATCTCTCCACTACATCTTGGATAACAAGGTGATATCAATTTAATGCGTAAGAATAACCTCCAGGATAACCTCTCGACTCAGTTTGGAATCTCTCAGCCATTGACACTTTGTCTCATTTCACTCTTCCCCCTTTTGGTGGAGAAGGTTTTCTCAATCCCTTGATGCTGAGTCTCAGCTCATTCTAGGATTTCTGTCCCACGTAGCCAGGAAGGTCCACACCCCTGGGAGTCATGTCCCACGTAGACAGGGGGAGGG
Source organism: Tamandua tetradactyla (assembly GCF_023851605.1). Taxonomy (NCBI): domain Eukaryota; kingdom Metazoa; phylum Chordata; class Mammalia; order Pilosa; family Myrmecophagidae; genus Tamandua; species Tamandua tetradactyla. The sequence continues at coordinate 30,115,821 of NC_135333.1, forward strand.
CAGTGAGTTTGCTTGTTGTGTTGGCTGGAGAGAGAGAGGCCACATCTGAACAACAAAAGAGGTTGTCTTGGGGGTGACTCTTAGGCCTAATTTTAAGTAGGTTTGACCTATCCTTTGTGGGGTTAAGTTTCATATGAACAAATCCCAAGACTGGGGGCTCAGCCTATAGCTTTGGTTGTCCACACTGCTTGTGAGAATATCAAGAATTCAACTTGGGGAGGTTGAATTTTCCCCCGTTCTCACCATTCCCCGAAGGGGACTTCGCAAATACTTTTCTACTCACTGATCAAATCCATGTGGTTACTCTTATCTGGGACTTGCCAGAATTAGGGGCCACCCCTTGCTCCCACTCTGGGCTAGACATCACTTAGACTCCACATTGAAAAGGGACTGGTGTTTGGAGACACCAGGAATCTAACAGAGTCCAGGCAACAGGTTTTTACCAGTGTCTCTTTGCCCACCTGGCCTCCAGCTCTCTACCCAGCATGGGATCTTCTGAACACGGGAACATTCTCAGTTGGTGCCAGGGTAGGTGTGGAAGGATTTCTGTCAGGTACCTCCACCCGTGTCCCGTTATTCATGTGGGAAACTGGGTGTGGGAGGCATAATAATGGCCCATTAAAGATGTCTACAACCTCATCCCCAGAATCTGTGAATATGTTACACTGCATGGCAAAGGGGAATTAGGTTCCTAATCAGCTGACCTTGAGATGGGAGGTTATCCTGGATTATCTGGGTGGCCCCATGTAATCACAGGGGTCCTCAAATGGGAGGGGGGAGGCACGAGGATTCAGAACCAGAGAGATGGTAGACATTGCTGGCTTTGACAATGAAAGGAAGTCAAGAGACAAGGAATGTGGGCAGCCTCCGGAAACTGGAAAAGACAAGAAAATGGATTCTCCCTGGAAGCCTCCAGAAAGGAAAGCAGCTCTCCCCACACCTTAACTTTAGCCCAGTGGGACCATTTTCGACTTCTGACCTCCAGAACTGCATGAGAACGAACGTGTGTTGTTTCAAGCCACCAAGTCTGTGATCATCTGTTACAGCAGCTGGAAGAATCTAATACGCCAACTAACTCATTCTTTCCCTCTCTTTGGCTATAAACTGAAAGCACAACTCTCTGATCTCATCTGGGGTACTGAGCAGCAAAATTGTCTCCTGCTCTTACAAGATCAGAAAGAAGTGAGCACCATCTTTAAAAAAAGAGCAACCTTCCCCTAGGATGTTTGCAAACATTTTTCTCCCTTTGTTGTAATACACATAATGTTTGTTATGAAGGGACATGCAAATTTCCTCACTTATCCAATACAATTTTATTGGGGTCCCTTACTTAAGAGCAATGGTGATCATTTATCACCTCTGAGAAGGAAGGATGGCCACCAGTTGATGCTAAAGGACTTCTGTGCCCTAGCACAGTCTCAGGAGCTCCCAGAACCCTCATCTTTTCCTCCATTTGCCTTTGCATTTGTTCTTTAAAAAGAAGCTGCAGACCAAAGTGGTTGGCGCAGTTTGATTTGTCGTCAGACATACCAGGGTTTGAAACCCACCTCTGCCACTTACTAGCTGGCAATGTTGGGCAAGTCACTTCCCCACTCTGCTTCAATTTCCTCTCCTATTAAATGAGGATAATAACAATGTCTACCTCTCAGGGTGTCTGGGTAGAGTCAATGAGTTTTAAATGAGGCCAGTGCTAGGCACACACTAACGCGCATCGGCCACTCCGGGAGTAGGTCTCGCTGGAGCTCACATTGTGTGGGTTAGCATCCTCGTAGCACCTTAGGTGAGAAAGCCCCTGGACTCAGCAGGGGACTGACAGGGTAAAAGAGGCAGGATCCCCAACTTCAACGAACCTCTGATCTCACAGTTGTCTACCTCGGCACTACGGACATTTTTTGGCAAATAATTCCCTCTGTGTAGGCTGTAGCAGCGTCCCTAGTGTTCCTAGCCTCTAGCTACTAGTCACCAGTAGCATCTCCCAAGTTGTGACAATCAAAATGTCTCCAGACATTGTCAATGTCCCTTGGAGGGGCAAAATGGTCCCTTGTTTAAAACCACTGAATTATGTAAATGGCTACACTGCAAGGCAGAAAATTCTCACTGTAGTGCTAATTCAGGGGAGGCTGGGAAATCAGCAGGGCTTCATGGAAGAGGTGGTCCAGAGGCTGGGCCTTCCAGGTTGGCCAGGATTTCCAGAGGGCTGGCTCTCCTCCCACCTCCCCATTGTTTTGGCATGCTCCTTCTTCTCCATGGGACCCTGAAATGCCGCACTTTCTCTCTGCATTTGCCTTGGGACGGCTCTCCTTGAGAAGGGCTCACTCTTCCCTGCAGATCTGTCCAACTCCCCATGTCTGGCCCAGACCTCCCTCCTGAGCCCCTGGCTCCTTGCCAGCTGTCTGCAGACATCTCTGCCTGGAGCCCCCACCCCAGACTCTGCAACTGCATCAGCCAGAACTGTCCTCATACTTCCCCCCACAGTCCAGAGTTCGTTGGTACCTGGGAGTCCCTCAGCTTTTCTTGCCTTCAACCTTCTCTTCAAGACTTGCCAGTACAGCCTCTGGAATGTCTCCAAATCCAGCCCCTCCTCTCCATGCCGACAGCCAGCTTCACTTGAACTCTACTGCAGCCTCCGCACTGGTCTCTCTTACTTCACTCCCATTCTTTCCAGTCTATTACACAGCAGCCAGAGATCATTACAGAACACGAGTCTAATCACGCCACGCATACAAAAAAACTTCCCTTGCAAAAAAACTTTCCCTGGCTCCCCATTAGCCCCTTGGCCCAGAACGTGAGGCCTGGGTCCTTCCCCTGTCCAGTCCCCCATGGGAACCGTGGCTCCAGCCCCTCCATTCTCCCCAGAAGTCACCCACCACCTGGCCTATGTTGACACTGTGCATATGATGGGAATGCCACCCCCACCTCACCATCCCCTCTGCAAAGTCTTGTCTGTCAAGGCGCAGCCTCGAGGTCTCCTCTTCTGGGAAGCCTTTCGCCATCCCACCCTTACCCCACAGCCAAGGTTCTTAGTTCTTCTTGTCCCTAAAGGCTGGAAAGCTGGGAGTTGAGCCTGTGGCCCCTGGGGCTCACGAGTCCCAGAGGGTTGGAGACTCTTCAGTCAGACTTCATTTTCCAGCAACGGCAATAGCCACTGCACAGGGACTGCTGGTGGCTTCCATTGCCCTGGCCGGAGGTGTCTGACTCGACAGGCCACTCCCTCCCCCTCCTTGGATGCATTCTTCTTCCTCACAAGGCCGCCAGGACATCCCCTTTCCCTTGTTTTCCTCTTACCTCACAGGCTGTTCATTCTCCGTCTCCTTTGCTGGTTCTCAGGTGAGCTCCCCAGACCCAGTTCTTTGTCCTCATTATGTCCACTCTCACTCTACCAGCGACCAAATGTGCTTCTGAGGCCCCATGCTCTCCTGGAACTCTGGAACCCTCCATTACCTGCCTTCCCAGCATCTGTTCGCATGTCTGGAAGGCCCCTCACAACTAACAGGGCCAGAACCCTCAGATCTCTCACCTTCAGTCTTTCCCACTTCAGTTAACAGCAGCTCTGTCTTCTGGTTGTTCAGGCTCAAACCCTGGGGTCCTCTTCAACGCTTTTCCCACATCCAACCCACCAGGTAACCCTGTGAGCTCTGTCTTTAGTATAAATCTTGGACCTGACTTTTTTTGCCACCTCCCCTGCTGCCACCTGTGCCAAAATGCCAGCATCTTTCACCAGGATGATTGCAACAGCCTCCAAACCCTGCTTCTGCCACTGCCCCCCTGCAGCCCTTCTCCACACAGCAGCCAGGGAGGTCCTGCTGGCTGGGGATCAGACCTTGGCTCTCCTCTGCTCAATGGGGCTCCCAGATCATTTTGAGTAAAAGCCAATATCCCTACAGGGGTCTAAGAAAGCCTACCTGACATGCCCCCCTTACCTTTGTTTGTTTGTTTGTTTGTTTGGGGGGATGCATGGTCCAGGAATTGAACTCGGGTTTCCCAAATGAAAGGCAAGCATTCTACCACTGAACCACCTCCCTTACCTTTTGTTATAGTTTGCTAGCTGCCAGAATGCAATATACCAGAAACAGAATGGCTTTTAAAAAGGGGAATTTAATAAATTGCTAGTTTACAGTTCTAAGGCTGAGAAAATTTCCCAATTAAAATAAGTCTATAGAAATGTCCAATCTAAGCATCCAGGGAAAGATGCCTTGGTTCAAGAAGGCCAATGAAGTTCAGGGTTTCTCTCTCAAGTGAGAAGGCACATGGCAAACAGGGTCAGGGTTTCTCTCTCATCTGGAAAGACGTGGTAAACACAGCATCATCTGCTAGCTTTCTCTCCTGGCTTCCCTTCATGAAGCTCCCCAGGAGGTGTTTTCCTTCTTCATCTCCAAAGGTTTGCAAACCACCTCCTCTCAGCACTGCCCATTACTCCTTTACTTTGCTTTAATTTTTTCTTCACAATGATCACTTTCCAGCCTACTATACAACGTGCTTATTTATTTAGTCTAACACTTATTATCTGTCTCTCCCACTAGAATATCAACACCCAAGGGCAGAGTTCTCTGGTCTGTTTGGTTCACAACCATATCTCCAGTGGTTGTTATAGTGCCGGACACATTTTAAGTGAATAAATTGGGATTCCAAAGCCCAGAGTGGGTGAGAACTTGTTCTCACAACAAGAGCACTTGGTGCAGTAGAAAAGGCATCGTCAATCTTCCATCTCTTTCAGGCGGACTAACTTTGGACAAGTCATTCAACCTCTGCTGTGCTCCTGTGGTAAAATGGAGATGTGTGTCAAGGGCTCAATAAACACTGGTTTACACACGTACGCATGCATATGCACATGGACATGTGCGCACACACACACCTCATGAGTAAAATCTTCACCCCTGGCATTTGAATATGTCTTACACTTTCCCATACATGGCTTTATTTCACCCTTACTCCAACCCCAGAGGTAATCAGAGGTCCTTTTTGACAGATGAAGAAAATGGGACCCAGAGTGGGCAGGAGGGATGCCTGGGTGGGATTCCGCAACACCTAACCGACGATGCTAGACCCCCGGCCGGTGCCTGGGCCCGGCGGACACTTCTGAGTCTCACCAGGACCCCGGTCGGGGGCTGAGCACAGGGCTCTGCGCCAGAAACTACATTTCCCAGGAGAAGTTGCCTGCAGCTCTGCGGCTCCCGGACTGTTACAGGGCCTCGCGTTAAAGGGGGCGGTGGGAGTTTCGACGCATACCCGCTACGCTGGCGGATACCTGAGCAAGGCCTGCCAGGAATCGGGGAGCCCCCACGCCCCTGCAGTGGCAGCGAGCCGAGGCTTCATCGTGTCCCCGCTCGGCCTCGGATCAGCGCCCAGCCTCCGGGAAACCCTCCTGGCCCCCTGCAATTCTCCCGAACAAGGGGAGGGGCGGTGAGTCTCGCCGCCTGGCGGGAGAAGGGGTGTTGGCCATCAGAAAGCACCCGCGACCTCGAGACGATCGCTCCTCCCCACCCCCAATTCTAGCTTCAGTTCCGGGAAAGAATTTCCAGGTTGCCGGGATAGGCCAGGATAAGCGAAGTGACAGCCCCTACAAAATGAAATGCACGCCTTGGAGCTGAGTGTCAGAACACCGCCCCCTTCCCCCACCCCATCCATCCTCCGTTATCCTCTACGGTAAAATGGGGTGATGGAGGTACTGATCACGTTTTCTGCCTCCCAGGTGGGAGGCGCAGAGGATCCAGAAAGCGGGGAAGATTACTTTGCAAGCTGCACTGCACTGTGCAAATAAAATTATTTTATCGTGTCATTGGATTCACTGGTCCTTAATTCTAAACCGCAGCCGGGACCTGGGTGGGGGTGGGGATGGCAGGTCTCCGGGAGCGCCGCGACCAAAAACCTCTTGGATGTGGAGGCAGCTATTTGGTCGCCAATTTCCCCATCCAGATCTTAGTAGGAACCCAGATAATTGTCTAAGAAAATAATCAAAACAAGACACCAGAATATTGTGTTTTCAAATCAGGAAACTCCGGGGTAGTTGACATCATCCAAAGAACCTTGACCTTTTGAACTAACCTGGCCCCTTACGGCTTTCCTTCCCTTCCTGTGCCCCCAGGATAAGTCCCTGGAGACAGCAGTCCCCGATCTCCCCTTCCCCTCGCTCCCTCTCCCATTCATTTGGATTTCTCTTTGGTGTAGGGGACAAAAAAGATCTCAGGGACTCCAGGGAACCTTAGGAGACCATCCCTACCCCCTAGTTACTGCCCCCTCCCCGATCATTCCGGAGACCCATTCATCATTTTGACCAGCCATAAGACCTAGGTTATTGTTTAAGTGAAGAATGCCTGTTGTCTGCGTTTAGGGGATAAAGGCGAATGTGTTGCTGGAGCGGGCTCAGGGAACGAGCATTCCAGAATCCCGACCCCACGCCGGGTCCGCGCCAGGTGGAGCCAGGCGTGAGTAGGAGGTCGGCGGGAGAGAAGGGATCCAGGGGACTCCAGGGTCCCTCTCGCTGGCCCCTGGGCCCCTAAAGCCCCAGGATTCCTTACAGACAGGGCGCTCCACTGCGTGTCGTTTGCATCGTCTATACCGGCCAAGCAGCATGGGAGATGATGTATACACTTTAACAAAGACATCAGCATCCCGCCCCCCCCCCCCCCCGCCCCTGCAAAATGGCGGTGGCCCTGGCCCTGGCTCCCTGAATAACTGCACACTTTCAAAAGATTGGTCAGGACCCAAAGAAAGCGACCCCCTCCTCGGCAGCATCCCCAACGGCCTGCTTTACCAAACACCCAAATACCCAAAGGGTTCCTGGCCTTTCCTCACCCCAAGGGTCCCCAAGTCAGTCTCTGGTTAGAGCCCTTAGAGGAGCAACTCCATGGAGACACCCCCCCCACCACCTCACTACAACTTTGAGGGGCCTTGAGGGGTGTTTAATCCCCAGACTGAGCCTCACGGGTGAGGGTAGCGAGCCCTGCATCTGACACCCCAAAACTCCCAGATTGGGGGAGGCATATAAATGAATACCCCATTAGGATAGATAGAAGATATAAGGTCTTTGCGAAGAGGCGACCCCGGAAGCCCTCTCCTCATTTCTCAGGGGGTTCAGACAGCACTGGGGGTTCGGCCTGAGGAGGGAACCTCGATGCAGAGGCCGGGGGGCGCGCTGGGGGAGAAACCGCAGAGAAGGGGGAAGGGACAAAGTTTGAAAGTGCTCCTCCAACTCTTTCACAGAAAAGTTTGCTTGGAGCCCTAAAGACGGAGCGGGACTGGAGGTGTAGGGGGCCCGGTGGCAGGGCGACCCCCGAGACGTGAAGAGGTCCCGGGGGAGCGACCCCTCCCCCCTGTCCCGGCTCGGCCCGGCTGGGAGCCGCCCGGCTCGGGGCCGCGTGTGTTAGTTGGAGCCGCTTTCCGGCCGCTCTGCCGGGCTGCGGGACCCCACAGCGGGCAGGGAGAGGGATCCCCGGCTAGCCCCAGGGGGGAGCTTCGCTTCGGGGGGCTCACCGCACTGGGACTCCCCAGCCCCGCAGAGCCAGCCCCCCGCAAAGGGGAAATGTACCGGCGCGCCAGCGGTCCTCAGCGCCGTTTGGGGCGCGTGGCGGGTGCTGGGGGCGGCGGCCGGGTCGGCGGGACACCCAGCGGGGGAGCCCAGGGACCCGGGCAGCGGCCCCGGGCGGCAGCGGGACGCGGGAAGGCCCGGGCCGAGGGGAAAGGTCGGATTTGCTCGGCGGAAGAAACACAGATGGCGGCGGCGCAGCGCCATTCCGGGCCGGGAGCAGGCAGCCAGCAGCCCTGTCCTCACCGCGGTCCGCCCGCCGCCGCTAAATACCCGGATGCGCCGCCCGAGAGCCAGACGCGGAGCTGGGAAAAAGGAGGCAAAGGAGGCGGAGGCAGAGCTAGGCGCCGAGACCCACCGACGGAGCGGCGGGGCCGGGCCACGCAGACCCGGCCCAGCGAGCCCTCCAGCAAGGCGAGTCCTGCTGAAGAGGGAGTAGCTTTCCGCCTGCATCCCTGAGAGTCGCACTCGGGGCTGGCCTGGTGGTAAAGAGCCCGAGAACACATCCCGAGCCAGACTTTCCTCAGCCTCCGACGAAGGCTGGTCCCATTGAAGGTGCCTTCTTCTACAAGCAGGAGCAGGCAGGCCACCATGACTGAGAATTCCACGTCCACTCCTGCAGCCAAGCCCAAGCGGGCCAAGGCCTCTAAGAAGTCTACAGACCACCCAAAATATTCAGACATGATTGTGGCTGCCATCCAGGCAGAGAAGAGCCGGGCTGGCTCCTCGCGCCAGTCCATCCAGAAGTACATCAAGAGCCACTACAAGGTGGGTGAGAACGCGGACTCGCAGATCAAGTTGTCCATCAAGCGCCTGGTCACCACCGGTGTCCTCAAGCAGACCAAAGGGGTGGGTGCTTCCGGGTCCTTCCGCCTGGCCAAGGGCGATGAGCCCAAGAGGTCAGTGGCCTTCAAGAAGACCAAGAAGGAAGTCAAGAAGGTGGCTACGCCAAAGAAGGCAGCCAAACCCAAGAAAGCTGCCTCCAAAGCCACAAGTAAGAAGCCCAAGGCCACCCCAGTGAAGAAGGCTAAGAAGAAGCCGGCTGCCACGCCCAGGAAAACCAAAAAACCCAAGACTGTCAAAGCCAAGCCAGTCAAGGCATCGAAGCCCAAAAAGACCAAACCAGTGAAGCCTAAAGCAAAGTCCAGTGCCAAGAGGTCCGGCAAGAAAAAGTGACTGTGAAGTCTTTTCCTGTGGACACTCCTTCCTGTCTCCCATTTTCTGTAGATACTTTTCTCCGTTCTTGATCCTCATCTGTGACCCTTTGCCCCTTTCTATCATGGCTTTGTAAGAGACAGAACTTGGATTCCTCTGAAAGTACGGAACAATTCCTTTTCCTTAACCTATCATGCTAGGACAGCGACAACAAATCTCATCTTTGTAATGATGAGGATGTGTACTTATTTTGTTTTAACTTGTTATTAATCTGCTTACGGGTTTAGGGCTCTGGGTGGGCTTGTGTGTTTTGTTGATTGGTTTGTTCTGATAGGGGAGGAGAGAAGGGGCAAGACGGCTGATGAGAGGGAGGGAGTCCAGGGACTGAGGTTTGTAGGAGTATCTTTAAGGCAGGTGAGGTTTCCTTAAGTTGGGCATACCTTGTAAGAAATTCAAAACCTTTGACAGGGACGAAGGGTGGCAGCAGCTTGTTGGTATAGGAAGGAGGTGGGGAAAACTCTGGCCTGATTTTCACCTCCTAGTGGTGAGCAGAGATGGATTCCAGTCTGTTTTCTTTCTCAGTTCTGTTTAGTCTGCTCTTGGGGCCTTCCTATTGTCTTGGGGAAGGGGGTGGGGTCTGAAGTGACAACTGCTGGTGGGGGAAGCTGTGGCTTCTTTCAGCTGGAACCTAGCCATAGGGGAGGGGGAGTCAGAAGTGGAAACTTCGAAGGAAAGGTGGGAAGCCAGTCAGCCAAGTGCCTCAGTGTGTGCCCCTTTAAAGCTTGGGTTCTTTAACCCAATGATGGATTTGTATCCTAGGAGGATTTTTTTTTTTTTAACTTTTCCCCAAGTTTGTGCGTGCACACTCCGGCCCGCGCGCTTCCTCCTGTGCAAAGAGGTGGCTTTGCTTACTGGTTTGGAGGGGAGCTCTAGGTAGCCTGGCTATCAGCCACGGAGAACCTCCTGACCTTTTTTTACTTCTGAGTCTTTTATAAGTAGAGATGGGGGGAGGGAGTGTAGTGGGCAGGGAGGAGTGGCAGTAAGATACACTGCAGTCAATTTTGAAATTTGCTAAGTAGTTTTACAGAACTAGGTCTGTGTGTGTATGTGTGTGTATATGTGTATATACATATCTAGGGCTAGTACTTAGGTTTCACACCCGGGAGCTGGGAGAAAAAAAAACCTGTACAGTTATCTTTTGCTTGTATTTGGTAAAATAGGAGAAATCATTCAGTTGCGCATCCCCTCCCTCTTTTTTTTTTTTTTAAGTGTTATTTGTGCGGGAAAGAACTTGCTGTCTTTGTAATGTTAAAACTTTCAAATAAAATTGGGAAAGGAAAAACAACCTGATCGGTGTAGTATTTTATTTTTAAGGCTGAAGGAGAATGCGGAGTAATTGGTCTAACGGTGTCCTTGGCCTGTGGGGGCCTTTGCCCATGGGGATGGGGGGAGGGGCTCCAAGATTTCGACAGAAATCGGGAAATCTCAGGTGGGAGCCAAATGTGCTTCAGTCTGCTTCGGGTCTTAATGCGTTACCCATTTTCCTACCCAGAGGTGGGTGTATCTGGCGGGATATGGGGGAGAGTAAGGTAGGGACTGGTGGGCGGGGCCCGGGGCGACTTTCTCCGCCCGGTCCTCCCTCTGCGGGACTTCTCCGGTCTCAATTTACAGATCGATCTGCTTTCCGTCCTCTGGCCCTTTAACCGAGCCTCTCGCTCCGATTGGCTGCCCGGGCCCGGCCCCTGGCCACGCGACTAAGGGCGGGGCTAAGCGGGCCAACCCCGCGGGCTAGCACGCTGGGGCCCGCTGGAAGCGATGTGGGGTGGCGGCGTTTTGCGCGCTGTGCTCTCCGGGGTCCCTCGCGGCCACCGCGCGCAGTCAGCGCTGGCCCAACTGCGCGGCATCCTAGAGGAGGAGCTGGAAGGGATCCGCGGGGCCGGCACCTGGAAGAACGAGCGGGTCATCACGTCCCGCCAGGGGCCGCACATCTGCGTAGGCGGCGACTCCAGAGGTAACTTCCTCTAGGGAGTCGTTGGACGTAACCGGGCGTTCGAGGGCCTTGTGCTGCTTCTGTAGGCAGTGGGGGGTACGGCACCTGTACAGGCGACGCCTGGTCCCCTTCCCATTCATCAGGTCGCCTTTATGGCTCCCAAGTGTTTAACCTGGTTAAACTCGTTTTGAGGGAGGCTTGATTTGTTCTGTCCTGTCCTGTCTTTGGGCCTAGAGGGCTGGGCTGGGCTGAAACCCAGCGCCATGAGAGGTGATAGAGAGATCCAGATGGTTTCAACCATAAGGCTTCAAGGAAGGGTGGTGGAAAAGTGACAGAAAGAAAATCCACCAGCAGCTGTTTGCTCAGTGCACTCTGCTAGTTGCTGCACTGGACTCCTGCAAACTGCCAACGTAGAAATGACTAATCCCATTTTACAAATGAAGAAACTGAATCTCAGACACCTAGCCTCCAGCTAGCTCCAGGGCTTTGGTCTAGGTCCTCTGGGGTATTGGAGCTGGAAGTTCAACTAACTGGACAGAGAGGCTGAATTTCTGGTCAAAGCTACAGTGAGCCAGGAACTTGAGGGCTCCTGCAGAAAATAGAGGATGGCATTAGTCCTTCCTCAATTCTGTGTCACTGCCCATCTTGCCTGGGCCAGGCCTCAGGGGGGTGCTGATTATAAGCAGGCCCCCAAACTTTTTTCTACCCAGGAAATAGGCATGAATTCCTTCTTGGTGCTGCTGCTCTTCTCTGTAAAATGGAGGTCCTGTAAATCCCTGCCTGTTGCAGCTTTCCCAGGGGAACCTTGGAGCAGGTTAAAAGATGAGAAATTGGAAGACCCTGGTTCCTGTCCTGTTTCTGCCTCTGCAGGGCTGTTGGAATCGCCTCCTCCTCAGGCCAGCTGTGTTCACTTTAAGCTTTATAATTCAGGGCCTGTGAGGGCACATGATTTCTGTGCCAAGTAGCAAAGTGTGGTTTTTGAGAACTGATCTAGTCTTCTCTTACCTACGAGGAAACCAAGGCCCATAAATGAGGGACAGGAGAAGCCAGTGAGGAAGGATTGGGTCCTCCTTGGGTGGGCCATGATTCAAAGCCAGGGTGGAAACTCATCCTTTAAGGTGCAGCACTGAGAGAGAATCCTTTCCTGACCCTTCCTCTCCTGATGCTGTTGAATTTGGGGACTCCTCAGGGCCCCCGGCACTCTGACCTGAGCTCTGCCCCCAAACAGATCATACTGGGTGGTTGTTGCCTCCCTGAGGGGGAATCCAGGGCCTGGCACTGATGTTTTTACACAGGAGCTTCCTTGCCCTCAGCTGCATGTCCTCCTCTTTCCTACTTCAGGAATCCTCAACTTTTGTGCCAACAATTACTTGGGTCTGAGCAGCCACCCCGAGGTCATCCAGGCAGGTCTGCAGGCCCTGGAGGAATTTGGAGCCGGCCTCAGCTCCGTCCGCTTCATCTGTGGGACACAGGTACAAGAGATGGGGTGGGGAGAAGGATGGACACATTGTCCCCAGAGTTGGGCTCTGACCCCAGCTGTCTGCTTTACACGGTCAGCAGGGCTGGTATTGTCAGCTCGGCTCATTCCCACGCTCTGGGCTTGCTCTTAGCCTGGAGCTCTCCAGCAGAAAGGCTGGATTCAGGCCTCTGTTCTGAGAGTCTGTGATCAACAAACTTTACTTCTCTGAGTACCCATTTCCCCACCTGCAGAACAGAGTTTATCACTCCTGTCTCCCTGCGTGAGAGGACGGGTGGAAGGCAAGATTGGGCTCGATTCCCAGCTCTGTCATTTAGTAGTTCAGTTACCATAATACTTGTAAAAGTGCTTCAATGGTGTCTGGCACTTGGTAGTACAAAATAAATGTTGGCTATTATTTATTTTGTAAATGTAATTTGACATGAGATGTACATGGTGTTCACTGTGTGATGGCTTTTGCTTTAAGCACATGATAACTATTAGTGCATTAATCCCCATAATGATCCTGTGTGGTAGAGTTAAGATTAGGAGTACGGATAGATGCTCTTTTTAACCCCTCTTTAGGAATGAGGACTCTAAGGCCCAGAGCGGTTAGGGGACTCCATAGCCTGTTCTGGTAGATTTGAACCCAGGTGACCTAGTTTCAGAGTCCATTCTCTTGACTGTTGTGATTATCATCACGTATTCTAGGTCAGAGCTAGAACCCCTAACTCCCAGCCTAAGGGCTTTACAGTAAAACAAAAATCCTCACCCAGAGTGAACAACTTTGAAGTGTAAGAATTGGAGGCTCAAATGAACACAGTTATTTATATAGTCCTCTTCTTTGCCATTAACCGAAAAAGGACACTCATTTTGCTATCAGGAAGACACATCTTCCTTCTTCAATACCAGGAATTCTGCCATTAGGTTCCATCATTAAACCAGGATTCTACCTGGAGGGAAAACCTAGCAGGTCCCTAATTCCTCAGTGGGAATTATCTGCCGGATTCCTGCTAGCTCAGGAAACCTTGTGATGCAGAAAGAAGGGAGCAGCTGGGGTGGTTGACCAACATTTCTGGTCTGGCTGTGTTTGTAGCCATTGAAGCCTCTGTCTCCCAAGACTTGTCCCACGTGGCTCCACTGCATTAACACCTGCTTACTTGCTTTCTTCAGAGCATCCACAAGAATCTGGAAACAAAGATAGCCCGCTTCCATCAGCGGGAGGACGCCATCCTCTATCCCAGCTGTTTCGATGCCAATGCTGGCCTCTTTGAGGTGTGTGGGAGCTGGGGGCAGGGTAGCTGATGGGGCCTGCTAGGCTATGGAAGGAGTGGAGGTGGACAGAAGGGGAACCTGGCAGGATGCCAGTGCCAGGCCTAGAGGCTCCCAAGCCCATTTGGACCATGTAGCCGGAAGGCTGGGGCCTGGCACTCACCAAAGATGCTCTTGCTTGCTCTTAATAGGGCAGAGACTGTGCCTTTCCTCCTGGCCCAGAGGAATACCCTGGTTGGCAGTGTAATTTTGATTCAGGGTGAGTCATGGGGCAGGGAGAACCCTAAGGTGGCTGGATAATAGCTTTGCCCGTGCTGCCTCCTTCCAGGCACTGCTGACCCCGGAAGATGCAGTCCTTTCAGATGAACTGAACCATGCCTCCATCATCGATGGCATCCGTCTGTGCAAGGCCTACAAGTACCGCTACCGCCACCTGGACATGGCTGACCTGGAGGCCAAGCTGCAGGAGGCCCAGGTGGGGCAAGGCCCAGGGGCTTAGGGGCAAGTACTGGGCATATCCTCAGCCTCCCCCAGTAAAGGAAGTAAGGCTGACTCTTCACTTATAGTCAAACAGCCTGGAAGTTTGAAACAACCAAGATTCAAACTCAAACCCTTCTGACCCCAAAGATTTGCTTATTCCATTGCATCACACTGCCTTAGCAAGCACCTGAGGGGTACCAGGCCCTTGGCTAGGCCCAAGGAGAGGGGTGGGCATTTGGCTAGAACCTGGCCCCACCCCCTCCCTGCCCTCTGCTGGCTTACTCAGGAGAGGGTAACTCTTCTCACTGCCTAGGGCTAAGGGTGGCTGCAGGCTACCCTGGAAGAGGCAGGTAAGGCCCAGAGAGGCACAGATGAGGGATAGGATGTTCGAGTCCCAAGCAGCACAAAGGTTGGGTGGTTTTTCCCAGTTTGTGATACCAGCCACCACCTGCTTATGCCTCCCCTGCAGAAGCATCGGCTGCGCCTGGTGGCCACTGATGGAGCCTTCTCCATGGATGGTGACATTGCACCCCTGCGAGAGATCTGCCACCTTGCCTCTCGATATGGTGCCTTGGTCTTTGTGGACGAATGCCATGCCACTGGCTTCCTGGGACCCACTGGACGGTGGGAGCACATGGCACCTGGGGTTGTACTTCAGAGGGTGGGGGGAAACTGGGAGGCCAACACCCCAACCCATGATCCCAGTGTTCTCAAATGGCCAATGGCAGCAGTGGGGCTTCCCTTTCAGGGGCACCGATGAACTGTTGGGCGTCACGAACCAGGTCACCATCATCAACTCCACTCTCGGGAAGGCACTGGGCGGAGCATCAGGTGCCTTCATGGTTATGCCCCCAGGGTCCCCTTACCACGTACAGGGTCCTCAAGGGGTCTCTGAGAAGGTGGAGAGAGGAGAGCTGGGGATACAGAGAAGAGGACAGCATGAACTGTACTCTCAGGAGGGGTTTTGGGTAGGATCTGGCTCCTGACGCCCTAGCCCATGCCCTACCCCCACCTCTTCCTTTGTTCTCAGGGGGCTATACAACAGGGCCTGCGCCCCTGATAGCCCTGCTTCGGCAGCGTGCCCGGCCCTACCTCTTCTCCAATAGCCTGCCACCTGCTGTCGTTGGCTGTGCCTCCAAAGCCCTGGACCTGCTCATGGACAGCAATGCCATCATTCAGTCTATGGCCTCCAAGACCCAGCGGTGCAGTCACAAGTGGGGCTAGGGTGGGCTGGGGTGGGGCAGATGGTGCAGGCTTGTCCCTGTGAACCTGCCAGTGCTCATAGCTCAATGCCTACAGGTTCTGCTTGGTCCACCCTCACCCTTCTCTACCACTTCCTATCCCGGCAACTCTGCACTGAGAACTCTCAACCAAACAGTGCAGGCTTGCCCACCTCCCTCTTTCGTCTCCATCTCTGCCTCCTCCTTCCATATCCCATGCATTGCTTTATGAATGACTCTGCTCCCTCTTGTACAGTCTTCTCTTTTTATCTCTCTTTCTGGTCTTTCTGCCTCCTTGGGTCTGCATTTCTGTCTTTATCGGTCTATCATATAGACTTGAGCACAAATCTTGGGCCCTGTGCCCATTAAGAGCAGGTCTGATGCCCCCTAGCCCCCCATCTGCTGTGACATGTGGCCCATGTCCACAGGTTCCGCAGTAAGATGAAGGCTGCCGGTTTCACCATATCCGGAGCCAATCACCCCATCTGCCCTGTGATGCTTGGTGATGCCCGACTGGCCTCTCGCATGGCGGATGACATGCTAAAGAAAGGTAAGGGAGACAGCCAGGTGGGACCATCTCTGGGGCTCAAGGACAAGAGGGTCTGCAGGTTCTAAGAGAAAAGGGAGGAGACACCTGTTCTTCCCCTTCTTCCCACTATGCTGCTTAGAACACCTGTCTCTCCAAGCTTGAAACCCCAGGTCATGGGTCTGCTCCATGTCTAGGAGACTTGTCCCCTGTGAGTCTTAGGAAAGTGGGAGCTGGATGTCACATACCCCCAAAGCCCTTTGGACTCTGGTGAGCCCCAGGCTGACTCCCTCTACTTTCCCAGGCATCTTCGTCATCGGGTTCAGCTACCCTGTGGTCCCCAAGGGCAAGGCCCGGATCCGGGTACAGATCTCAGCGGTGCACAGCGAGGAGGACATCGACCGCTGCATAGAGGCCTTCGTGGAAGTGGGGCGGCTACACGGGGCACTGCCCTGAGCCCTAGGTGGGGATGAGCACAGCCAAGATCCCCTCTCCACAGCACGCACGGGGCCTTTGATCAGCCCAGGCCAGAGTCCCTGAGCCCTGAATCAAAGTCCTAGGGCCAGGCTGGAGTGAAGCCTGTGATCGTGGTCAGGAGATGGTGAAATAAGAGTGCAAGTTCTCTGGAAAGCTCTGGTCTCCTTTATTCTCTGTGAATAGGTGCAGGCCTGTGGCCAGTTGAAGATTCAGGCAGGAGCTGGGGCTCTGAGGGTAGGCTCCTGAGGACTATAGTTACCTAAGAGCTGGCCCTCTTCCCCAGGGATCTGGGCAGCTGGGAGACAGGCAACAGCCTTTGCTTGGCTTGTTTGGATTCTGTGCTGCTGTGGAGGGCAGATGAGCTCCTGCCCTGCAGGTTCTTTCCCATGCCACCACCTCCTACCTGTGGGCTCTAGAGTCTGACCTTGATGAACACCTCATCCTCCATCCCCCATCCAAAGGATTTTCTACAGCTGCCCAGATAAGGGGGCTGGGTGCCCAAACCTGTGTTTGGAGGAGGGACAGAGGATTCAAGCCCCAGAAGTACAGGGACGCAATGTGGGTCACCACTGGAGAGACTCCTGAAAGTTTGGGTTCTAGCTTACTTTGTCCCTGACTCTGGATTTGGTGAGACCCTATCCTCTCTATGCCTCTGTTTCCAACCCCTACTCCCCACTCTCTCCTCTACCGCTGGTTCCATGAGCCAGTGTCACACGTGTTGTTATGTCATGATCTGGGCACTTCCATCCTCAAGGCTTGTCAGCTTGATGATCAACCACTAGAGGGAGCAGCAAGCTCAGACTTTGGCCGTTTTTTTTTTTTTTTTTTTTTCTTAAACCAGCTCGCCCTACCCCCACTTCAGACTTGAGGCCTTGGGCAGTTGCTTTTGGGGTGACCTCATGCTGCTGCCAAGGTGCCGTCCAACCTTGTGCCCCTCAACGACTGTGCCCCCCCTCCGCCCTGCCACAGGTGTTAATCCCCTCCCCACTGTAGCTGCCCTTAGTCTCTGAGGATACCATGGGTACCACGGATCCAGATGTGTTTCCATTTCCCTCCCCACTCAGCCTCCAGGGCATCCAGGGAGCAGGGTGGGGGGTGGGGGGGTTCTGAGTCATTGTAGCTCCAGCCTCAGCATGCTGTGGCCTTGGGAAACCCATAGTTTGCTGGGTTTGGGGCAGAGGATGAAGAGGCCCTCCTTAACAATGGGAAACTACACCCACATCTCTGGCACCCCACACTCCCAGCCCACCCCACTTGGTCAAATGTCTTGGGAGGCATGATCTAGGCGAACTCCAGCTGAATCCTGCAGGATCTTAAAGCTGATATTCTGGGAATCCTACTCTGGGATCGGGGAGTTTGAGGCTGGGGCCCAGGAGCGCAGTGGGACACAGCGGTGGCCACATCAGCAGCAAAAACATTTGCAGACTGCCATTGCGGGTTAGGGTACCTGGTGCTAGGTGCTTTGCATAGGGGGTGCCACGGACTGGCTGCAGTTCCAGGCTCAGCTCAGAGCACCAGGCCAGTATTGCTTGGTGTGCTTGCTCTGTGCCGGCCGCCAAGGGGCAATGCAATGCAGTTGATGTGAAGAACCCAAGGGGGCCAGAAGACGGGGCCCAGTTCCACCTGACAGCAGCACAGGGTGCATGTTACCACCTCTTGCAGCTCCCCGGGTGGCCGTGCGTGGAATGCGTCACACTGTCAACCAGCTGGTGGCTCAATGTGCCCGACTGCCGAGGCCAGGGTCCATTGCTATCCCAGTGGGCATAGCAGTCACCCTTACTTGGGTGCATTCTGGTAGGCACTTGTAACAGGCTGTAGGGCACGGGGCTCAGGGCTATGACAGCCAGGAATAGTACTAGCAGGAGGAAGGAGAGGAGACGGGTTGTCCAGACCTTCCTCCCTACTTCCTTTTATTACATCAGCTTGACACTGCAGCTGCCCAGAGCTCTTAGCTCTAGTCTGGCAGGGGCCCACTCAGAACCTTGTGCTTTTTGAGCTGGGGAAGGCAAGACAATGTGTCAGGGATCCGGGGGCTTTCTAACCAGTTCTAGGCAACCCACACTCTGGATCCTTCATGGAGCCAGGCTTCTGGGAGGCTTAACGGTGCTTTACTTTGGGTAGCAACCCTACAATTCTGCTATTCAGTGATGAGATTCTAGAGTTCGGATTCCTTAATTCAGTCCTGATGATTCTGAATATAGATTAGGAGAGTCCAGGTCTGATTCTTGAAATCTTCAATCAGCAATTCCTTGCATCCAAAAGTTGAGGGATTCTCTGCACCTGCAGTGGGATGACATCGGACTTTGGAAAAGCCCCACTGACCCATGGTGAGAATCCCAGGCGCCTGTGAGGAGCTGATTCTGAGAAGTCTTCCCAGCTCCTCAGGGCCTTAAATCCAAGTCCTGGGTCAATCAGTCACCCCTCACATCATTTCCTTCCTTACCCTTTTCACAGACTTCTTGATAAATCTCCTCCACCAGCTTCTAGAGAGACTACAGTCTTGCCCTACCACTTCTCTCACTCTCCTTAACTCGGTGCAGCCTGGCTTCTACCCCTACTACACTTGTCCAGTTTACCAACAACCTCCTTGTTGCTAAATCTAATGCCCCCTGCCCCTTAGGCACTAGCTTCTCTGGCCTTCTGGAAGCATTTGTCTCTGTGGCCCATTCTTCAAGGGGTCCAGGCTAGAAACCCACGACTGAATCATACAGTCATTTGCCAAGACTTATCAACCTCTTTGACACTTACCTAACTGAGAAGCTCCCTAGCGGATCTTTCATCAAATCTCACTCCCTCTTGTCCAGCTTTGTTACCTCAGGCCATGTTAACCTTCCTACAAAATAAACACGCATACCATGCCCCTATTCTGGAACTTCACTAGTTCCTATTGCCCTCAGGCTGAAGCCACACTCTCTGGACAGGAACATAAAGCTTCTGGTCTTCAGCTTGACTGCGCCCCTAGAACAAGCACAGGGATGCAAATGTTTAGGGATTCTCGGGGCCTGAGAGGCGGAGAGAGATACTGCGGAAAGCAGACTCATTCTGCCCGTCTGGGACACCCCATCCAAGACTAGGAATCCTTTCTCAGGTGGGATTGGAGTCCTGTTTGGAGCAGAGAGGAGAGAAGATGGAAGTGAAGTCACCCAGCAGGGCCACAGGAGGGGGGAGTGCCAGGAATGGGCTGGGTCCCGGGCACGGAGGGGTTAACTACAAAGCGAATCTCGGAGAGCAAGATCAATGGGTTACTTGCTGTTGAAAGAGAGAGAGAAAGAGGCAGCTTCAATGCAGAGAGCCAGAGAAGACAGGCAGAAGAGCATGAAATCAAGGACTGAGGAGGAGGTGGCAGGTGGCTACTCTACAGGGAGTACCCAAGTCCGGCTCAGCAGAGGAGAGGAGGAATCTTACAGAAGAGGGAGAAGTAGGAGGCAGACCTGTACCTGCAACGAGGCACCAAGGGACAGCTGCTGAGTCAGGAGGAGTCTCAGGCTGGCTGGTTCCCCCACGATCAAGCAGGGACCCAGTGCCCAGGGTTGAGGTGGGTGCTGCCCGGCCCGGGCTTTGGGAGCCTACTGCATGCTGGATGCTGGGGTGGGGGCAGGTATCACCTTTCTTCCCTTCTCCCTGCCTACTCACTTGACCTTGCCTCTAATCTGTCCCACCATGCTGGAGGTCTCAGGGTCCCAGGGAGATCTACAGGGAGTGGCTGATGTGGGCTGTGGGTGTGGCAGGGGTGAGGACAGGCACAGAATGCTCACAGTCACACACACACACACATGCGCACAGATTATCAGTGACACCACCTGTTACAGGTTCTGAATGAGCTCTCCAGCCTGGGAGTCAGGATACCAGAGTGGCAGCCTCAAATCTGCCACTCAAAATGTGTCCTCGGCCTCCCATGTCTCCTCTCTGGGCCTCAATGTCCTCATGTGCAAAAAGGGGCAGTGATCCATATGGCTCTCCCAGCTGAGCCTTGTGGGCCACTCACCAGCTGGACTGTATCCAATGACTCAGGGATGTCACACATGCTTCGCTGAGGCTACAGTTCATAGTCAGATGAAGGTCCTTTACCCGTGTCTGAGGTGCTCTACTGAGATTTAGATCCCCACTGAAATATCAGGGAAATATGACAGCTCCTGAGGTTGGGGCTGCAAGTTCCATAATTTCACCCCATGCTGCCTGTCTTCACCTGTTTCATGGAGCAGAGGGGTCCATCACCACCACCTAATCAACCCACCAAGCCCAGGCTTTAGGGTTGACCACCCCACCCCCCATGTGACTGTGCCAGAGGCTCTCACAGTGGGCCTCAATGACGGCTTTGGGCTGTGTTCCCCCATCCCGCATAAGTGTCCAGTCCAGGACATTTGGCCAGTCCCAGGTTGGAGAAAGTAGACTCCTGGGTTGGGAGACCAGAGCTGGAGGCTCCTGCCTGAGGACCCCAGCTTCTCTTCACCAGGTGTCCATCTGATGGGGAGATGGCTGATGCCCAGAACATGTCATTGGACAGCCCAGGGACTGTGGGGGCCGTGGCAGTGCCTGTGGTCTTTGCCCTCATCTTCCTGCTGGGCACAGTGGGCAACGGACTGGTGCTGGCAGTGCTATTGCAGCCCGGCCCGGGGGCCTGGCAGGAGCCTGGTAGCACCACGGATCTCTTCATCCTCAACCTGGCAGTGGCCGACCTGTGCTTCATCCTGTGCTGCGTGCCTTTCCAGGCCACTATCTACACGCTGGACGCCTGGCTCTTTGGGGCTCTCGTCTGTAAGGCCGTGCACTTGCTGATCTACCTCACCATGTACGCCAGCAGCTTCACACTGGCCGCTGTCTCCGTGGACAGGTGCGCTCTGGCCGGGTCTAGCCGGGCCTGGGATGGGGAGGGAAGTCCCCAGCTGATTCTCATTGGCCGTAGGAAGGAGAGGACGGGGAGAAAAGAGGGGTGGGGAAGGGAGGGAAAGCTGCCCCTGAACAGCCCCTGGGCACCAGCAGGGCAGGCTTGATGAGACCACCCAGCCTTGTCCCCAACTTTACTGGGAACTCCACGAGGGCATCTATGTCCCAAGTGTCAGCATAAGGCTTGACAGTAGGTGCTCTGGAAGTGTGAAAGGAATGACAAAAAGAATTATGACAATCCATCAGACATGCTCTTACTGCCCACATCTGGCCGGGGTTGTGCTCACATCTACTTCCATGACTTGACACTTGGGGTCAATCCCGGTTTACTTCCCTGTTGATGACCTTGGGCAAGTCATTTATCTTCCCTGGGCCTCATTTTCCACGTATGAAAAATAGTTGAATAACATCTAACACAGACCCAGTCCTGTCTTGGTGACGTGCACTGCTCCAAGCACTTTGCGCCTTAACTCCATGCTCGTGGCAACCGCGTGAGGCGGGGAGTGCTCCCTTCCCCTTCCCTTTTCCGACTAGGAAATTGAGGCATCTGCAGCATCAGGTGTCCCCGCCCTTGCCCTGCGTCAACGTTGGGGGGTGGGAGGGGGGTTGCGTGGAGACTGGCCCCGCCGGGAGGGCGCCCGGCCGCGCTGACCTGGCGGTCGCCCCCAGGTACCTGGCCCTCCGGCACCCACTGCGCTCACGGGCCCTGCGCACCCCGCGCAACGCCCGTGCCGCCGTGGGCCTCGTCTGGCTGCTGGCGGCGCTCTTCTCGGCGCCCTACCTCAGCTACTACGGCACCGTGCGCTATGGCGCGCTCGAGCTCTGCGTGCCCGCCTGGGAGGACGCGCGCCGGCGCGCTCTCGACGTGGCCACCTTCGCCGCCGGCTACCTGCTACCCGTGACCGTGGTGAGCCTGGCCTACGCGCGCACGCTGCGCTTTCTGTGGGCCGCCGTGGGCCCCGCGGGCGCGGCGGCGGCCGAGGCGCGGCGACGGGCCACGGGCCGTGCGGGGCGCGCCATGCTGGCGGTGGCCGCGCTCTACGCGCTCTGCTGGGGCCCGCACCACGCGCTCATCCTCTGCTTCTGGTTCGGCCGCTTCGCCTTCAGCCCCGCCACCTACGCCTGCCGCCTCGCCTCGCACTGCCTCGCCTATGCCAACTCCTGCCTCAACCCGCTCGTCTACGCGCTCGCCTCGCGCCACTTCCGCGCGCGCTTCCGCCGCCTGTGGCCCTGCGGCCGTCGCCGCCACCGCCGCGCCCGCTGTGTCCCGGGTGCCCGCCGTGCCCTCCGTCGCGTCCGCCCGGCGTCCTCGGGCCCCGCCGGCTGCCCTGGAGACGTCTCGCCTCGCAGGAGGCTGCCGGCGGGTGGCGGCTGGGATGGGCAACCCGGGGAGGAGACTGCCCGCCCCCGAGAGGCTGGGCAAGCCCTGTTGGCACTAGGATGGGAATAAATTTTGCCTGCCGCCTCTGGGAGTCCATCTGTCTGTCTCCCTTCTTCCGGGAGGGACGGGACGATGCCATAGAGCTAAGAGGTGGGACCAAGACCTGGAGTGTTCGGAGAGGTAGAGTCCTTTGCCTAAGCTCCACATCCGAGCGGTGACTGACCTGGACTCCAGCCCCATGGACACCCCTGGGGGATGAAAATGCAAAACAGTTCCTCTGCCCATCCCTCTAACTTGGCCAGCACCTGCTGGGCTCTGTGTCCTCCACTACAACCTACCAAGCCTCTTCCTTATTCCAGACTGTTCTGGGTGATTTAATAACTGCAGCCAATACAACAAACATTTATTAAGCACTCACTATGTATCTCACACTGTGCTGTGTCTTTTCTTCACTCTAATTATCAAAAACAGCTTTGCAAGGTAGATAGCATTAGCTGCATTTTACAGATGTAGAAATCAAGGGTCAGAGAAGTTTAGTGATTTGCCCAACATCACACAGCTAGCACGTGGCAGAAGTTAGATTCAAATCCATGGCTATCTAATTTTTTCTACTCATTAGCCATCCTCCACCTCTGGGGCCTCTTCTCTCAATTTCCATGGTTTATCTTGATTCTTCCTGATTCCTCTTCCCCAGCCTTGCAACTCCCCACACTCAACTGGGCACCCTGCCCCCTGGAGTCCTTAGAGAGCTCCCTGCCCCTTCCCTTGAGAATTCTGTTCAGGTGCTCAGGCTGTGAACTGCAGATGGGCTTTCCTTGGCCATCAAGCCAGGGTCCAGTCCCTTATCCAAAAAACCTTGCATTGTCCTTTCAGCCATTTGGTGATCCAGGCTCAGGAGAGACACTGAACCACCCTTGGGCCCCAGCTGGCCTCTCCACAGCCCACTTCCCCTCCCTATGCACAGCTGGGGAAATCTGTGGCTCTGGAAACCCACTAATTAACCAATAAATCAGTCTTGATGGTTTCAGAGCCACGCACCTCCCTCCTTCACTTACCAAACGTCAATAATGTTTATTAGCTTCTGGGCTGAGGCCTGAGACCCTGCGGCTTCCATGTCTGCACTGCATGCACCCTTCTGCTACTGCAGCCAGCCTGAGAATGGGGCATCCTGAGAAGGCCTCTCCCTGAAGGAGGCAGCTGCCGACTCCTCTATCAATCACTGCCTGCCCCCTGACACAGGCTCAGATGTCAGAGTGGCATTCACCCTTCAGAGAGGGAGGCTGAGACCCTGATGAAACCAGCTCTTTAATCTCCTGATGCCCAGCCTAGTGTTCTTGCTCTACCAAGGTTTCCAGGCAGTGGGGTATGTCCTGGAGAGCAGGGAGTTGTGGGCATGGCCCATTTGCACAGCACCTGGAGTGGCCTCTTGTCTCCTTGTGGCTGGCACTGACTCTTCCACAGGCTCATCCATGCCTCACCATGAGCTTAAGCAGGCAAAGGATATTATCCCCATTTTCCAGAAGAGGAAACTGAGGTTCAGGGAGGTGAGGCAACTTGGCCAGTCAGGGAGCATATTAGAGGCAGAGCTGGGATTCTGGACCAGGTCTGAGGGACAGCTCCCAAAGACAGCCCAGGCAGCATGGGGAAACTATTTCGGGATATCTGGCAAAGTTCATTGCATGACAAATGGGGGAGTGCCCCCAATGTGGCAGTGGATAATAGAATCTCCAAGGGACAGCTTGTGCTGTGGTCCAGCCACCTGGCTGGGCTGCTCCTCCTCACTGTCCCTTCTGTGGGCACAGGCACGTGATCGACTCAGAACTGCCTCTTTCCAGATTGGGGCAGGAAGCAAGTTCACCCAGCTAGGGAGTGACAGAGCCAGAATTTCAACCTGCAGGAACTCTCAGGCACAGGGGAAAGGGCTGGACAGTGGAAGCCCCCACAGTGGCCTGGGCTCCCGGCCTCTGCTGACTGACAAGGAGCAGTTGTCCAGCCCAGGCCCTTGGCTGGGGCTATGGGGTCTCCTGCTTCTGAAGCAGATCTCCCTGATCCACTGTAGCCACAAGGGATGGAGGACAGTACTTAGCCTGGCACATAGTGGGCACACAACAGATACATAAGATACATGAGAACAGAGGGGCCATGGAAGAAAAGACTCTTCCCTTCCTCTTTTCCCTTGTTCCAAAACACTTGACTGCCTGCATTGGGCTAGGCTTTGAGGGGCAGACAAAGACAGCATGAGTTAAACGTGATGCCTGCCTTCCATGAGCTCCAATCTAGATGGAGAGACATATACCCAAAGAAGATAGGACAATACTGAATGATGGGCTAAACAGAACACACACTGTTCTATAAGGGCACAGAGGAGGAAGCAACTGCTTTCCTGGGGCAATCCCAGCAGGAGCCCTGGAGGAGGTGACCTTTAATAAGTTTTTCCCCCAGAAAATGGAGACGGGCAAGTCATGGGGAGCACCAGCCTAGGCTGAAAGCGGGGTACATGGAGGAGTAATAAGTGGCTCGTGCAGCTACAGCAGGGTAGGGTGAGGCCAGGGGAGGCCAAGCGGGTTGGGTGGGGTCAGAGTCCGGGGCCTCCTCTGCTGGCTAAAGAGCAGGAACGCCATTGTTCTAGTTTGCTAGCTGCCGGAATGCAATATACCAGAAACAGAATGGCTTTTAAAAAGGGGAATTTAATCAGTTGCTAGTTTACAGTTCCAAGGTCAAGAAAATCCCAATTAAAACAAGTCTATAAAACTATCCAATCTAAGGCATCCAGGGAAAGATACCTTGGTTCAAGAAGGCCGATGAAGTTTAGGGTTTCTCTCTCAAGTGAGAAGGCACATGGTGAACACAGTCAGGGTTCCTCTCTCATCTGGAAGGGCACATGGCGAACATGGAGTCATCTGCTAGCTTCTTCTCCTGGCTTCCTGTTTCATGAAGTTCCCCGGGAGACATTTTCCTTCTTCATCTCCAAAGGTCACTGGCTGGTGGACTCTGCTTCTCGTGGCTTGGTTGTTCTGCTCTGCTCTCTCTGAATCGCTTTTTCTCCAAAATGTTTCTTCTTTTATAGGACTTCAGAAACTAATCAAGACCCACCCAAATGGGTGGAGACATGTCGTCATCTAATCCAGTTTAACAACCACTCTTGATTAAATCACATCTCCAGGGAGATTATCTAAATACAGTTTCAAGCATACAATACTGAATAGGGATTAGAAGAAACGGCTGCCTTTACAAAATGGGGTTAGGATTAAAACATGGCTTTTCTAGGGTACATACATCCTTTCAAACCAGCACATTCATCCTTCAGGCAGACCATGAAGCCTTGCATCTTTTTAGGAAGAAAGCGGCTTCATCAGATATGCAGCTCAGAAAGACCCCAGGATGGCTCTGAGGAGGCTGGGATGGAGACGGATTGGCAAACTGCTCTGTGCACCCTAGCGAGGAAAGGTGCCATGGCCTGGGCTCAGGTTGGGGAAGTTATCTTTGCCACGGCAATGGCGGGAGGATTGATGGAGGGTGACAATTGATGGCCAGCTGCCAGGCCTGAGCTTGCCCTGAGGCTCCCGGGTATGATTTAGAGAGCTAAAGAAAGATGCAGACGAACAGATGGTTCTAATTAGATTATTTGGTTAGGAAAGAGCTGTGTGTCCAGGAGACCCAGAAAGACCGGCACTGGGGGCTGGAGTCGAGGCTAGATGAGCTCTGGCCGCTGCCTCAGGGCCCGGGAGAGTCCCCCTGACCTGAGCCGCCTGCAAGGTCTAGGGCTGGGCCTGGGGCAGGCTGGGGCCCAGCAAGGAGGCCCTTCTGGTCAGAGGGAGGTTTGAATTCTAGGGCTGGGCCTGGGGCAGGCTGGGGCCCAGCAAGGAGGCCCTTCTGGTCAGAGGGAGGTTTGAATTCTGCAGCCTTCTCGCCTGCTGTTTGTGCAGCCCTCTTAGGGAGGGGCCTGGAGCATTGATGTCTCAGCATCTACTAGATTCAGGAAAGGGAGACACAGGGGTTGGCCCGTGCCCAGAAGAGGGCACCTAACCCAGTGTGAGGAGTCAGAACAGACTTCCTGGAGGAGGTGGCTCCCAAACCAAGGGCTCAAGTCCAGGTGGGAAGAGAGAGATGGAAGAGAACGTGCAGAGGTCTGGAGTGAGGCGCAGCATGATATTCTGAGGGGGGACCAGGTAGACCCAGCAGGAAATGAGGGGGGAGAGTGGAAAAGACCAGCCAGGAAGGATCCTGCAAATCTGCGACTGAGATTGTGCTCTGTCCCAAGGGCATGCTCTGTCCCAAGGGCATGGGGAATCATCGGAACATCTTAAACAAAGGAGTACCTGAACTTGCTCTAAGGCAAGCTTGCAAGTGGCTGCAAATCTCAAGGGGAGTGAGAGTAAGGAGTAAGGCTGGTGTGAGAATCCAGAGAAATGAGGAGATAGAAGACGTCCGCGGTGGTCAGGGCTGACTGTGCTCAGAAATAAAGCTGCACCAGCAACTTGGGCAGAAGACATTAGCAGGTTTATTCCTTGAAGAACATTAAAAAAAACAAAAACTGGGGGGCCCATCCCGCTCAAGGTGGCAGAGTGAGAGGCTTCAGGATTCTTCTCCCCTCACCAGCTTTGCCCAATCAGCAAGAACTGGCAGAAACACCTTTCTCAAAGCTCCAGAAAACAGTGAAAGAATGACAGTAAACAGGGCAAGTTCTGGGAGCCCCTCAGGTCACTACAAGAGAAATGAGCCCAGAAACCTTGCACGAGGGTGCTCTGCTCCCTCTGGCATTGGGAGTCAGGGGCTGTAAGGGGTGGGAGAAGCGTAGCACGACAACCAGGAACGAGGCCGCAGGCCTCCAGGAACGGTCCGCGAAGTTAGAACAGGCTGAGACTAAGGATCGGCAGTTTCGGGAAGCAGGTTTTATTAGCTCGTGCGCACGAGGGCCCAGCTGAGTCACCTCAAAAGTATGAGCCCGGAACAAAAGGCAACCTTAGCTTTTATAGACTCTTTGACATGTTAAAGACAAGGTACACAATTGGCTGATTTAAGTTGAGAATGGCCCAGAGCTGAACCATTGAGGGGCCCCCACCCCAGGAATGTCTTCTTTTGCCTATGTGCATTTTCACCAGTTCCTGAAGGCCAGGGGAGGGGGTTTCTATACCAGGAAATGAACCTTATCTCACTTGCCTGCAAGGAGGGGGGGTTTGGGGGTTTTCCACAGAGAGCACAGCTGAACTAGAAAGAGGGGGAGGGCTGCCTGCTACAGAAGAGCCAGCCAGGCCCCCTGTGCATGTGGAAGGGCTTCCTACAAAGGCTGGAGGGGAGCAGTCACATGGTTGCCCAGGGCAGGGATTGCTGGCTGTGAGACAAGCACAGGATCACAAGGAAACTGTTTCCCATTTGTATATGGGGGACATTCCTAGAACCACTTGTGCACAGAAAGGATCAGGGAGCCTCTAAACTGAGGCGGGGAGCTATTCTCCAAACTAACTGTATGGATAAACCCTGAAGGGCTTATTCCCTACAGGTCAATCTCCAAAGACTGGGAAAGGGGTTTTCTTTTTTTTATTCTCCTTTTCCTCCTCTTCCTCCTTCATCTTTTTTATTAGTTCCTTGCATTCAAGGAAAGCTCTGTCATAGTGTAACAAACAGGCTTCACAACAGGCAGACTTCTCCCCCCTTCTTTTTCTTGTTCGGCTCCCTCCTCTGTGGAAAATCCCCAAAGCCCCTCTTCTGACCTTCCGGAACTGGAACCGAACCAGTGGAACTGCAGGCAAGTGAGGTAAGACACCTGGGATGCGGGCCTCCCCTAACAGCTCATCTGCTTCTGTAACCTGCTTTGCGCCTTAAACTGACCAATTGTTTTTCCTTTAACATTGCCAGTCGCCATATTAAGCTTACCTCATCTCTAGCATCTAGCTTTTACAATCTGTAAAAGCTAAGGTTGCCTTTGTTTGGGGCTCAGACTTTTGAGGTGACTCTACTGAGCCCCGTGCGCATGAGCCAATAAATCACTTGCTTTCTGAAATTACGGACCCTTAGTCTTGGCCTGTTCTAATTTCTCAGCCTGTTCTAATTTCGCAGAACATTCCTGGAGGCCTGCAGCCTCGTTCCTGGTTTTCACACTACAATAACGCTAGCTGGATACAAGCTTAAGAGTCTTCCGGTGATAACACATTAAAATATAAAAATGTCCAGTTTTCAACAAAATATTACAATATACAAGAAACAGGAAGTGATGTCCCCAGCAAAGGAAAGATTAACGCATTAGAAACTATGAATAAGGAGGGGCAGATCTAGGATGAGACCAGAACTTTAAAAATTGGTCCTAAATATGCTCAAAGAGCCAAAGGAAAACATGGACAAAGAAGTAAAGCAGGATTTTCTCCTCAGCCATGCCGAAGACAGGTATCCTAGCTCTCCATGCCAGAGCTCTCTAAGAGATGACGCTGTCAGGCAGCAAAGGGAGAGAGGGATTTGTGGTGAAGGTCCGGGGCTTGCCCCGGTCTTACTCAGTGGATGAGACACAATGGGTGTTTTCTGAATGCAAACTTCAAAACAGGGCTCAAGGTATTAATTTCTTCTATACCAAAGGAGGCAGACCAAGTGGCAAGGCTATTGTTGAACTTGAATCAGAAGATGAAGCCAAATTGACCTTGAAAAAGACAGAGAAACTAGGGGACACAGACATGTTGAAGTGTTCCAGTCAAGCAATGTTGACACAGATCCGGTGTTGAGCATGTGGTCTCAGTGGTCCTGACACAGCCAATGATGGCTTTGTGCGTCTTAGAGGACTCCCCTTTGGATGAAGCTAGGAAGAGTTTGTTCCATTCTTCTCAGAATTGGAATTGTGCCAATTGGGACAACATCGCTGGTGGGCTTCCAGGGGGGAGTACAGGGGAGGCCTTTGGGCAGTTTGCTTTACAAGAAATAGCTTTAAAGGCTCTGAAGAAACACAAGGAATGAATAAGACAGAGGAATATAGAAATCTTTGAAAGCAGTCCAGCTGAAGTTAGAACTCACTGTGACCCTCCAAGAAAGCTCACTGCCATGCGGCAGCCAGGTCCCTCTGACAGACCTGGGGCTGGCAGAGGGTGGGACAGTATTGGCAGAGAGCTGGCTTTGAAGGAATGAGATATGGAGCTTATGGCGGAGGCTAGGGAGGCGATGATGATTATAATGGCTTTAATGATGGCTATGGATTTGGGTCAGACAGATATGGAAGAGACCTCAATTATTATTTTCCCAGAATGTCTGATCACAGACAGAAGGATGGTGACTCTTCTTTCCAGAGCACAACAGGACACTGTGTACACATGTGGGGATTAATTTACAGAGCGACTAAGAATGACGATGATTTTTTTCACCGCTTAATCCTGTGAAAGTACACATTGAAATTGGTCCTGATGGCAGAGTTTCTGGTGAGGCAGATGTTGATTTTGCTACTTATGAAGATGCTGTGACAGTCATGTCAAAGGACAAAGCAAATGTGCAACACAGATACTTAGAGCTCTTTTTGAATTCTACAGTAGGAGCAAGCGGTGGCACTTATGGTAGCCAAATGATAGGAGGCACGGGCTTGTCAATCCAGTCCAGTTACGGGGGCCCAGCCAGCCATGAAGTGGTGGTTATGGAGATGGCGATGCAGAGGTCAGAGCAGCGTGAATGGATATGACCAAGCTTTACAGGACAACTTCAATGATTTTCAATCAAATATTGCACAGGTAGCCAAGGAGCAATGAGCTGCAACTACTTCAATAGTGGCGGCCGTGCATCTGTGGGAGGGAGCAGAATGGGAGAGGGTCTGGTATGTCCAAGATGAGTGGGGGTGGGGAACAGGACTGATCCTGGTCACTGACTTTTGGTCAGTGTGCCAGTTTGAAAGAATGTATGTACCCTAGAAAAGCCATGTTTTAATCCTAATCCCATTTTGTAAAGGCAGCCGTTTCTTCTAATCCCTATTCAGTACTGTATGTTTGAAACTTTAATTAGATCATCTCCCTGGAGATGTGACTCAGTCAAGAGTAGTTGTTAAGCTGGATTAGGTGGGTCTCGATTACTTTACTGGAATCCTATAAAAGAGGAAACATTTTCGAGAAAGGATGAGATTTGGAGAAAGCAGAAAAGAATGACAGAACCATGAAGCAGAGTCTACCAGCCGGTGACTTTTGGAAATGAAGAAGGAAAACACCTCCCAGGGAGCTGGAGAGAAAGCTAGCAGATGACGCTGTGTTCACTATGTGCCCTTCCAGCCGAGAGAGAAACCCTGACCATATTTGCCATGTGCCTTTCCACTTGAAAGAGAGAAACCCTGAACTTCATCAGCCTTCTTGAATCAAGGTATATTTCCCTGGATGCCTTAGATTGGACATTTCTATAGACTTGCATTAATTGGGACATTTCCATTACCTAAAAACTGTTAATTTGCAACTTATTAAATCCGTTTTTAAAAGCCATTCTGTTTCTGGTATATTGCATTCTGGCAGCTAGCAAACTAGAACAGTCAACGTTTTTTTTTTAAGAAAAAAAACAAATTTAATCTTAACAGTTTTGCAATACAAGCTTGAGATTTATGCTTACTTTAACTGGAAATCAGGATTGTTTTAAAGACTTCAGTTTTAGAATTTTGAACACAAACCATTCATCTAGGATGTAATAGTTTTAGAATTTTGAACACAAACCATTCATCTAGGATGTAATAGTGAAGTTTGAGTAAACTAACTGTTGAACAATATTCAGCTTGTCTCAAGTTAGTTATGTAGGATGTAAGAATAAAATTAAGTTTAGCTTTCACACAAGATGGTGCAGAATGAGAGAAACAGAACTAACTAAACAAAGGGCTGCAAAATGGCTCAGACTGGTCTTTCAGGCTGGGAAAGGGGAGGGCCTCTGATGCAAGCCTAGAATTGGCACCAAATCTTGTTATAGGTAAAAACAAGTCTAAATAAGTAACAGCCAGGGTCACTGAAATGTAAAGTGTAATTAAAAGCGGGAACCTTTGGCAGGAAATTTGAATTAGTTAGACTATCCGGATAGGCTGTAACCTCTGGACTATCCAATCAGTGGAGAAACGGGAGGGGCCCGCATGCTAGGCTTAGGGTATAAAACCTGTGGCATTCTGTTGCGTGGCAAACCAGCCATATTTTGGTTGTGCGCCCATTCTTGCAAGATCGTGAATAAATTCTTGACACCTCCACAATCGTGTGGGTGTTTATTCTCTTTCGGTATAGCTGCCTTTCTAACAACTTTGGGGGCATGTCTGGGACGTGACGCTTCGGAGGAGGATGAAGGGATGGCACACCCCACTCACTGAGTGGTCCTAGACCCCGCCATTGGGGGCCCACTTCCGACAGCCGGAAGGACCCGAGACTGCACGCTTGGATCTACCGATTTTGAATGGGAAAAGAGGGAAGGGAAAATCTGTGTCAAAGTGTCCAGGCAACTCTGCATGGATGAAGGTAAGGAAAAGGACTATTAAGTATTGCCTTGGTGGTCGGTAAGAATTCTGATGAGCCTGGAGCTGAGTAAGCGACTGTGGAGTCCCAGTCCGCGGTTCCGGTCTCCTGCAAGGAAAAGGGCCAGAGTCAGATGAAGCCGAGCGGTATGGAGAGAATGGAACCCAGGCAAGACTCAGAATGGGTAATAGAGGTAGTCGGCCGGCCGGGGAAAAAGGAAAGGGGGTACCTATGAGACCCCGGGAACATTCTTCTACATAGTCCATTAGAGAGAATGTTAGATTTTTGGACCAATAGTGATCAGACCAAGGGAAAGGACAAAAAGGAAATGATTAAATATGGTTGTTACATTCTGACAGAGAAAAAAAAGCATTGTGCCACCCAGTGTATTCTGGGCAAAATACTGGGCAGATGAGGGTTGGCTCTGCCAATCTCATACTTTATGTTAATGGTAACCACCACCACCCCCCCACCACCTCATTCTGGAATTTCTGTCCCACGTTGCCAGGAAGGTCCACACCCCTGGGAGTCATGTCCCACGTAGACAGGGGGAGGGCAGTGAGTTTGCTTGTTGTGTTGGCTGGAGAGAGAGAGGCCACATCTGAACAACAAAAGAGGTTCTCTTGGGGGTGACTCTTGGGCCTAAATTTTAAGTAGACTTGACCTATCCTTTGTGGGGTTAAGTTTCATATGAACAAACCCCAAGACTGGGGGCTCAGCTTATAGCTTTGGTTGTCCACACTGCTTGTGAGAATATCAAGAATCCAACTTGGGGAAGTTGATATATTCTGGTTCTTATAGACCATTTAACAAGGTAAGTGAAGGCATATTCTCTAACCTTAGATGCAACATCAGGAACTTCTAAAATTATCCTTGAACAAATTTTTCCCTGCTATGGGTTGGTATAAAATTTTGATTCTGACACTTTACATCCCATATACTATTTATGCCAAGCTTAAGTATTGCATGAGATTTCCATACATCCTGGCATCTGCTGTCCTCGGGAAGGGTGAAAAGAATGAATCAAACCTTAAAAAAAAAAAAAAAGGTTCTAAACTGGTTGTAGAAATCAAGTTAACTTGGACGAAGTGTCTACCCATAGCCCTGCCAAGAATCAAAACTGCCCCTAGGAAAGAATTAGGGATCTCCCCCTATGAAATGCTCTTTGGCTTGCCTTTTCCTGGAAAAACTAGAGCTCTCCCTTCCTTAGACTCAGAGGACTTCTTCATTAAGAATTATGTATTGGCTTTGTCCTCTGCTCTGTCATCCCTCAGGCACCATATCTTGCTGGCCCAGATCTCATCTCTTGAATTTGCTGTCCATCAATACCAACCTGTCAATTGAGCCATCATAAAATCATGGAAAGAGTCCAAATTCCAACCAGCCTGAGAAGGATCCTATCAAGTTCTATTGACAACTGAGATGGCCATCTGCATGGCAGAGAAACACTGGACTCACTACACCCAAGTGAAAGGATCAGTACCTGAGCTGGACAGTACCTGGAGGTAAGGGATGGCCAAATGGTATTGGTCTTAGCCTTGCTATCTGAAGAAGATAAGAAAGACATCCAAGAACGAGTATGGGTGAGGGAGGGAAACCGGGGTGGGGTGGGGTTGCAGCTTCCCCCTATCCAATTAAAATGAAAAATGAAGAAAGTGAGGCCTCAGGCTTGCTGGCCCAGACCTCACCTCTTGAATTTGCTGTCCATCAACACCAACAACGCAGTCCAATTCTTGAGAAATAACTCCAATTTTGGTCCCTTTAAAAATTATGCTAAAGAGACAGCATTGGGAGGGTAGAAGGGGATTTTGGATTTGGGGTTTGGATTCTGTATTTTAATCTAACATACTTAATAATGACACTGGTCAGAAAGTCTCACCTAGGAAGATAGATGAGGGATTTAAATCTCAATTTAAGACTGAAAGTAATTATACTAACTATAATGTTCCAAAGTCGGGATGCAACAAGCCTTAACAGATTGGCAGTGAATGTAACTGAAGGTTTAGAGCCCCAAACTGTGCGGTTTGATGCTTGTCAAGTAATAAACTGCAGAAACTTAACGAGTCAATGGCAGTTGAGCAGGGAAAACAAGTACCTGTGTCCAGAACCAGTAGGGGGATGCATAGTCAAGCCTCTCCTTGTCCCTCCTGGGATGATATATGATAGACTACCGAGTTTCAAGGATGGACCATAAACATGGGATCAATTTCACAGACCCAGAGGCCATTAAAGGATAAGATAACTTTTTATAAAGGAAATTCCCCACCAAATTGCAAAAATCTTCAGTGTAACCTAGTGATGGTGACCATCAAGAAAGCACACAAAGAGGACCCCTCCCTCCTCTCCCCTTCCCCTGGCCCAGGAGAGCTGCGTCTCCGAGCCCCGCCCTCCGAGCCCCTTCCCCGGCCCAGGTGAGCCTCGTCCTCGTCCTCGGGGCCCCCGCCACCTCTTCCCTCCCCTGGGCCCAGGTGAGCCGCGACCTCGGTTCCCGACCCCCTCCCCTCCCCCCGGCCCAGGTGAGCGCGTCCCCAGGCCCCCTCCCTCCTCTCCCCTTTCCCTGGCCCAGGTGAGCCACGTCCTCGGGCCCCCTGCCCCCCTTCCCCTCTTTCCGGCCCAGGCGAGCCATGTCCTCGGGGCCCCATCCCCCTCTTCCCTCCTCCGAGCCCCAAAGCCCCGCAGAGGGGCGCCTGCTCCCAGTACGGCAGCCCAGCCAGCAGTGTCCAGGATAGCGGGGGCACCCGGGAGTGGGACCTTTATTTGCCTGGGCGTGGAGAAGGGGCTGGGGGAGGGCACCAGGCAGAGGCCCCGGTATGCACAGCTGGTAAGAGGCAGCACTGAGGATTGAGACACAAAGGAAAGATTGCCTGGCTCCAGGCCTGGGCAGGTGCACTGGAAGGCTGAGCCCATGGAGCCCCACCAGGGTCACCTACCTCTCAGGATCTCCCTCTTCCTGCAGACTCCCATGGCTGCAAAAGTACTTAGATAACCCACACAGGTCGTTGGCATGGAACAGAGGATGAGAAGGCACTTTCTGAGCAGAGTGTTTCTATAGAAGTAGTGCCAAAGGTCAGCATGCCCAGGTCAGGTCCTTTGACCCAGAGGACTCATTCCTATAAGATGTTTGTTCCAGTCTTGAAAGACATTTTGTACCTGACTGAGCGTCACTTACCATACCACAAGCAGAAACTATACTTGGATGGGGCGTGTGTGAGAGACTTTTGGGTGAATGCAGACCTTCATCAGCAAAAGAAACAATACAATGGAGAAAAACTCTTCAAAAGGGACATGGACGGGGGCCTTCTTTGTGAAGAGCTACAGATTCCAGGTGTCAGGAAACTTCCTCACCTGTGGGGAGGTTCAGAAGGACGTCCTGTCCAATGTGAAATTTCTCCAGCAGCAGGGCACTCCCAATGGAGAGAAGCCACATAGTGAGACTGAGTTTGGGGAGGCTTTGGATGCAGGGAAAAGACATTACAGTTGTGGAAAATGTGGGAAATCCTTTATAGAAAACTCTGATCTCATTCAACAGTGGAGAGTTCACACTAGAGAAAGACCTTATGAGTGTGGCAAATGTGGAAAATACTTTGCCTGAAGCTCCAACTTCATTCAATAACAGTTCACACGAGAGCAGGGGCTTATGAGTGTGGCAAGTGTGGGAAATCCTTCAGCCAAAGCTCTGGTCTCTTGACACCAGGGAGTTCACACTGGAAAAAGGATTTATTAGTTCAAAGAATGTAGGAAATCCTTTAGCTCAAATTCATTCTCATTCAGCACTAAGAAATTCACACTGAAAAAAGGCCTAAATGTGGAAAATTCTTTATCTGAAACTCCAACTTCATTCAACACCAGAAAGTTCACATAAGAGCAGGGGCTTATGAATGTGGTGAATGTGGGAAATCTTTTAGCCAAAGCTTCATCTCACTCTGTATGAGGGAATTCACAGTGGAGCAAGGTCTAATGAGCAGTGAATGTGAGAAATTCTTTAGTGAAAAATTTGATCTCGTTAGACAGTGGAGAGTTCAAACTGGAGCCCTTATCAGTGCCAGTGCAGTCGATGTGGTAAATCCTTTAATGACAGCTCCGCTCTCATTTGACACTGGAGAATTTTCACTGGAGAAAAGCCTTGTGAATTTGACAGGTTGGAGAATTCTTTTGCCAAAACTCCAACTTCAGTCGTCATCAGAGAATTCACAGCAGCAGGGCCTAATGAGTCTGGCATATGTGGGAAATCCTATAGCCAAAGTTCTGAACCCCTTTGATACTTAGAGAAAGGCTTTGGTTCAGAGAATGGGCTATTTTTTTTTCCAGTTTTTTTTTTTTTTTTTTAATTAGAGAAGTTTTGGGTTTACAAAACAATCGTGCAACTGATAGCCCATTTAAATAATTGTACTATAAATTAAAGCCTAATTTAACCTAGGGCTCACTGAGTAGTGTAGTTCTATGGTTTTGTTTTGTTTTTAACTTTGTTCTGTTAGCGTATATAACAAAACCTGACATTTCTCCCTTTTAATCATATTCAGATGCATATTTCAGTGCTGTTAATTGTGTGCACAGTGTATTTTTAAGCCTTAGGTTCCCATTCCCTAACCCTACTCCATCCCCTCGTAACCTGTATTCTAGATTCTAACTCTAAATTTGCCTTATTCTGATTGTTCCAAAACAGTAAGATCATACAGTATTTGTTCACTTGTGTCTGGCTTATTTCACTCTTTATGTGGTCTTCAGGGTTCATTCATGTTGTTGCATATATCTGGACTTCAGCCATTTTTATGGCTAAAGAATAGCCCATTATATGTATATACCACATTTTATTTATCCATTCATCAGTAATTGGATGCTTGGGTTGCTTCCATCACTTGACAATTGTGAATAATACCTCTGTAAACATCAGTGTGCAAATAAAAAAAAAAAAAGAAAGCACACAAACATCTGGGGGGTGTGGGAGGTAGCAGAGATGCAGAAATAGTTGATAGAATATATGGGATGGGGGAAGACCTCACTGGAAAAGACCCTCTCGGCAGGTTCAGGATACAGGTTCTCTCCCCAGCACCAACAATGCCCTCCAATTAACTCTTCAATAGCACCAAAGGACACCCAGCTGGAGGTTAATTCTCCAATACAGAATGATCCCAAAGTTGTCAGGGTGGTCAAGGCAGAAAATTTGAAGCAAACCATAGAAATAGAGACAGGGTATGGAGATACAAAGGCCTGGGTGGAATGGATCAGATATACAGTCCAGAGTCTAAACAAAAGCAACTGTTATGCTTGTACAACAGACTGACCACTGCCTTTATCGCGTCCTTTCCCATAGGTACGGAGGAACATGAAAAGGAGTTCAAATGCATGGTACTCCATTTTCAGAATACTACTCCTGGTGACAACTGTAGAACATTGTCCTCTTTTATCCCTCCAATTGGCGGTGGAAAAGTCAAGGCCATACCAGCTTCCCACCTCCGTCTAGGAAACCACTCTGTCTCTCTAGACGGGGAGGAGTGCTCCAAGACATTGGGACCATGGCCTCATATGGTCAAGCGTGGGATGTGACTGGGGATAGCACTGGCAATTTCTCCAGTTTGACCATACCCCGAGCAGACCTTTTTGGTGTTGTGGAAAGAACGTCCTCTGACGGGTATTCCTAGAACTGGAAGGGGACCTATGCTCTGGTCCAATTGGCAATCGCATTCACCCTGGCATTTGAAAAGGAGGAGGAAGTTCTAACCCAAGGAAGAAGAAAGAAAAAAAGCTTACTTGGTTCCTTCAATGATCGCATTTATTTAGATAGTATAGCGGTGCCACGGGGAATCCTGGATAAGTTTAAGGCTAGGAATAAAGTAGCTGCAGGATTTGAGTTACCCTTATTCTGGTGAATCACCAGCAACATAAATGTGAATTGGATTAATTGTATATATTATAATCAGCAAAGATGTATCAATTACACCAAGGATGCAGTTAAGGGAAGAGTAAAACAGTTGGATGTTACTGGCTGAATGACATGGAGACTAGGATGGCCCTAGACATGATGTTAGCTGAAAAGGAAGATCTTTGTGTTATGGTTGGGGGTAGTTATTGTACATTTATGCCCAATAATACACCCCTAGATGGAACTGTCACCAAAGCTTTACAAGGCCTAATGGCCTTAAGTGAAGAACTGGAGGAAAATTCAGGCATTGAAAATTCAGGCATCCCTCATGGGATGTTAGAAATCTGATTTGGGAAATGGAAAGGGGTGGCACTGTCCATGTTAACTTCTTTAGTCATCATAACTGGGGTACTCACAGCACTTGGATGCTCCATTATTCCATGTGCCCGCGGGCTGGCTCAGACACTCATTGAAGCTGCCTTAACCAAGCAAATGCCTGTTCAGTGCAGGCAAAACAATTGTACTCCCTTAAAGAGGAAGATCCCTATGGTGAGGAGTGTGAAAAAGTTTGTACCAAATTTGGAAAGAACTTGAATATGAAAACTAAAGGCTCAAAAAGAAAGAGGGGGACTTTGTAAGAATAACATGAAGTTCAGCTTTCACACAAGATGGCACAGGATGAGAGAAATGGAACTAACAAAAGGCTACAAAACGGCTCAGACTGGTCTTGCAGGCTGGGAAAGGGGAGGGCCTCTGAGGCAAGCCTAGAATTGGCACCAAATCCTTATATAGGTAAAAACAAGTTTAAATAAGTAACGGCCAGGGTCACTGAAATGCAAAGTGTAATCAAAAGCAGGAACCTTAGGTGGGAAATTTGAATAGGTTAGACTATCTGGATAGGCTGTAACCTCTGGACTATCCAATCAGTGGAGAAACAGGGGAGGGACCTGCATGCTAAGCTTAAGGTAGAAACCTGTGGCATTCTATTGCTTGGTGCACTAGCCATATTTTGGTTGTGCACCCATTCTCTGCAAGATCGTGAATAAATTCTTGACTCCTCCATCATCGGGTGAGCGTTTATTCTCTTTCAGGTATAGCTTTCTTTCTAACAGTACTTACGCAGTTAAGTGTATTTGGGTTAAAGTAGTTCAATTCTGCTAAATGTCGCTCTTCTACTGACCACATTACATTGAACACTGTTTGGATATATGTTGTCAGGCATGCTTGTTTTGTAAAACACAGATTATTACAATTGAAAGTGAAACATTTGACATGTTTTGTTAATTCTAGTTTCATTTAATAATCTGTAAGACATGTAAATTTAAGCCTTTTTCAGGTAATGGGGAAAATTGAGATACAATACCAGCATTTTAGGGTTTTTGGTCTTGGTCTTTGTATGAAATTCTGAGGCCTTGATTTAAATCTTTAACTGTACTGTGATTTCCTTTTAGGAGTATTATGCTAAGTGAAAATTGCCAAAGAAATCTTCCCTTTAAAAACTGAGAGAAAAAAGAGAAATAAAGGAAATCAGGAAAATGATAGATGAACACAGAGAATATCAGAAGGGAGATGGAAATTATAAAAAGGAAACATACAGAGCTGAAGATCACAGTAACAGAAATTAAAAGTTCCCCAAAGGGGTTCCATGGCAGATTGGAGCTGGCAAAAGAAAGAATCAGTGACCTTGAAGATAAGACCATTGAAATCCTCCAGTCCGAGGAGCAGAAAGAGGAAAGAATGAAGAAAAATCAGCTGAGCCTGGGGAACATGTGGGACACCATCAAGTGTACCAAGATACACATTGTGTGGGTCCCAGCAGGAGAAGAAAGGGAGAAAAAGGAGCAGAGAGAATATTCAAAGACATAATGACTGAAAACACCCCCGATTTAATGAAAGACATGAATAAATACACCTGAGACACTCAACAAATTCCAAATAGGATAAACTCAAATAGACCCATGCTATGGCATTTTATAATTAAATCCTCAAATGCCAAAGATAAAGAGAGAATTCTGAGAGCCACAGGAGAGGAGGAAGGTGTCACATACGAGGGAGCCTCAAGATTAAATGCTAATTTTGTTACAAAAAATTGTGGATTCTTTTTCCAGACATGCTGCACTCAATAACCAATTCCTGCGACACCAGGGTTTCAAAGAAGGAAACAAAGAATTGATGGTAGGAGAGCAGAAGGCCCGTTGACCAAAGTAGGTGTCCTTGAACTGCGGTAATTCTGATAGTTTTATTAGACAAAAGATGGGCAGGGTTTAGAATACTGAGCACCATGGCCCCAGATGACCTATTTAAAGGTGATCTAATTATTGAGCATGTGCATATTAATTACATGCTTAGTCACAGAACATATGTAAGAAAATGGCATAATGAAGTATAGGTGGCTTGTAAGGTAAAGTCTAAGCCACTGCACATGTCAGGCAGGCCACTTAGGTTAGATCCAGTCTCCCTTATCAAGATAACTTTTGATTTAGGGTGAATTAGTTCTGGGCTGAACTAAGACCCTTCATTAATAAACATTAGGGGCTGTCTTGAGCAATTACAAGATTCTAAAGTTGAAAAACTGGATAACTGGGCATAAATGAAAGTTAAGTGACAAAGTTTTTACAATCACAGGGCAGAAGATAAGGGCTATACAATCATTACCAGTGATCAAAGCAGCTGGATTACAATTTAGAGATTTCGGATATTTCCTTCTGTCTACTCTAATATACCAGAAAGTAAAAAGGAATATCTATATAATCATCACTTAAATCCTAATTTCATTGGAAAACATGAAGGCAGAAGGCAGTGGGATGACATATGTAAAGTGCTGAAAACAAAAAAATGAAAAGGAATTAAATGCCAACCAACAACTCTATATGCAGCAAAACTGGCTTTCAAAAATGAAGGTGACCCCCAGGGGTGTGGACCTTCCTGGCAACATGGGACAGAGATCTTGGAATGAGCTGAGACTCAGCGTCAAGGGATTGAGAAATCCTTCTGGACCAAAAGGGGCGAGAGAGAAATGAGACAAAGCGTCAATGGCTGAGAGATTCCAAACAGAGTCAAGAGGTTATCCTGGAGGTTATTCTTATGCATCAAGTAGATAACATCTTGTTATTCAAGATGTAATGGAGAGGCTGGAGGGAACTGCCTGAAAATGTAGAGCTGTGTTCCAGTAGCCATGTATCTTAAGGATGATTGAATAATGATACAGCTGTCACAATGTTACTGTGTGATTATGAAAACCTTGTGTCTGATGCTCCTTTTATCTACCTTGTCAACAAAGGAGTAGAACATATGGAATAAAAATAAATAATAGGGGGAACAAATGCTAAAATAAATTTAACTTTGAAATGCTAGTGATCAATGAAAGTGAGGGGTAAGGGGTATGGTAGGTATAATCTTTTTTTTTTCTTTCCTGTGCTCGTTTTATTTCTTTTTCTATTGTCCTTTTATTTCTTTTTCTGAATTAATGCAAATGTTCTGTAAAGAAGGATTTTATAAAGCTTAACAAGTAGCTAACTTTTCTTATGTAAAGAAGGATCTTATAAAGCTTAGCAGTAGCTTATTTTTCCTGCTTAATTTAGCTATTTACATATATTTTAGCTTCTGAATAACAGAAATATCCAGCAAAAACATTTGTGTCATCTTATATTCACTGCTATACATTCGGTGTGAGTTGAAAAGAAAAGAGTTATGGGCCCCATCAGGCTGAAGATAAACAATCCTGGCGCCAAGATTACTTGTTGTAAAACTGTTAAGAAATGCTTGTTGTAAAACTGTTCGTTATCTGCTTTTTTGCAAAACAGCACCTGTGACCCATGCTCAACCCCCACCCCCCTCACCTTACCCTTTAAAAAGCTTTTGCAAACTTAGGTTCAGGGCTCTCTGTTCCTGCGTGTTCAGCGAGCCCCACACATGTGTGGAAAATAAACCCCTTGCGTGTTGCATGAGAGAACGTCTCTTGGAGTCCTCCTTTGCGTGGCAAAACTCTCGAATTCTTACATTTGGAGGTTCCACCGAGATCAGCTCTTCGTAAGGGGAGGCTCCAACAGCTCTTTCTCTCGGGGTAAGTGAGGCCTTTTTGTCTGAAGTGCGATCGCTTAGTCTGTCAGACTGGCAGTGACTGTCGGAGAGTCGCGTGAGCACTCCCCGACCGCAACCGGCAGACGTGTCCAGGGGTTGCAGGTCACTCTCCCGAGGGACGCCTCGGGATTGGGGGACCTCCGGGGACGCCTGGAGGCTTCCTACAGGGCCGAGTCTGATTCTGTTTCCCTTCTGACGGGGGAAACTCGATCACAGTCATCAGGCCAGTCTGAGCTGTGTCTCTGAAACTGTGTAAATGTGGTGTGCCGGCTCTGTGTGTGTCTGTCTGTATTTGTGTGTTGGGAATTGTTTTTGTTTTACCGAAGATGGGTCAGGGAATGTTGACTCCACTTTCCCTGACCTTAAGACACTGGTCTGAGGTCAGGGAAAGAGGTCAGAATCTATCTCTTATTGTAAAAAAAAGGCAAATGGCAGACCTTCTGCTCGGCCGAGTGGCCCTCTTTAATGTGGAATGGCCTCGGGAAGGAGCTTTTCATCTCCCCTTGATTCGGGCCGTCGAGTCAGTCATCTTCCGCCCTGACCCGTATGGCCACCCGGACCAGCAGTCCTACA
This sequence comes from Tamandua tetradactyla, assembly GCF_023851605.1. Taxonomy (NCBI): domain Eukaryota; kingdom Metazoa; phylum Chordata; class Mammalia; order Pilosa; family Myrmecophagidae; genus Tamandua; species Tamandua tetradactyla. Next base: position 30,158,125 of record NC_135333.1, read on the forward strand.
TCATGGTTTGGCAGAACCTGTGTGAAAACCCACCTCCATGGGTAAAGCCATTTCTTACTCCTCTTGGTCAACATGACTCTCCCTCTGTACTTCCAATCAAGGTGCCGGGTCCTTCTCAAGCTCCGAAACTCTATCCTTCCTTACCTCCTGCAGTCCTACCGGAATCCCAATCGGATCTACTCCTCTTCGACGCAGGTCCTTCTTCCCCTGCTCCCTACCCTTCAGCTCCGGTACAGGACCCCCCTTCTCTTAGCTCACCTTCTCCCTCCTCTAGTTCTCTCTCCCCGCAGGTTCACCAAGAGATGATCCCAGATGAACCGGGACCAGCACATAGTACACGAAGCAGACGAGCACTAAGCCTATCTGATGTGGCGGTCACTCTCCCCCTCAGACCGTACGGGCCTCCAGTGGATGATAGACATGGGGTAGAAATGCCCGCTCTACAATACTGGCCCTTTTCCTCCTCTGACTTATATAACTGAAAAAATAATAACCCTCCTTTTTCCGAGGCTCCCACTAGGCTGACTGGATTGGTGGAATCCCTTATGTTCTCTCACCGGCCCACTTGGAATGATTGTCAACAACTCCTGGGGACTCTCTTCACCACGGAGGAGCGAGATCGAATCCTACTGGAAGCCAGGAAGCAAGTTCCTGGACAAGACGGGAGACCCACCCAACTCCAGCATGTCATCGACGATCGGTTCCCGCTGCGCCGCCCTAATTGGGACCTGAACACCTCTGAAGGTAGGGAGCATCTGTCCATCTATCGCCAGACTCTAGTAGCGGGTCTCCGAGCAGCCGCACGCCGGCCCACCAATTTGGCCAAGGTAAGAGAGGTTGTTATTCAGGGAGCGGACGAATCGTCCTCAGTCTTTTTAGAAAAACTAATGAAAGCATACCGTAGGTATACTCCCTTTGACCCTCAATCAGAGGATCAAAGAGCCTCAGTGGCCATGGCCTTTATTGGCCAATCAGCTCCAGACATTAGACGCAAGCTGCAGCGCTTAGACGGGTTGCAGGACCTAGCCTTGCAAGATTTAGTCAAAGAAGCTGAAAAAATGTTTTATAAGAGAGAAACAGAAGAAAAAGAACAAAGGAGAGAGAGAAAGAGAGGAAAAAGAGTTGATAAGAAAGAAAAGGAGAACGAAAGAATTAACAAAGATCCTGGCCACAGTAGTTGAAAGAAACACTGAAGGTAGAGGACGAGCTGGAGAAAATCCCTCGGGTCGGCGTTATCGTACCCCTCTTAGTCCAGACCAGTGCGCCTACTGCAAAGAAACTGGGCACTGGGCCAAAAAAAAAAAAAAAAAAAAACTGTCCTAAAAAACGGAGGGGTACTAGGCCCCCAAATTGGCAACAACCGGCCACATTGGCTCTAAAAAGTGAAGAGTCAGGGCTCGGCACCCCTCCCCGAGCTCAGGGTAAAATTTAATGTGGAGGGGGTACCAATTAATTTTGAAGTCGACACAGGAGCAGTAGTGTCGGCCCTCCAAGAACCTATAGGCCCGCTCTCTACAAAAAGGTCCTTAGTGCGGGGAGCAAATGGCAGTCACTACCGCGCCTGGACTACCAAAAGAACCATGGACCTGGGGAAGGGGAAGGTTCAACACTCCTTCCTAGTGATCCCTGAGTGCCCTGCCCCGCTTATGGGAAGAGACTTGTTAACTAAACTAAGGGCAAGAATCACCTTCAATCCTAAGGGGCCAAAGGTGGAATTTTTAAACCCGCTAGTAAGCCAACCTGTAATAACTGCCCTCACCTTGCCAGTCGAAAAAGAATATCAGCTGTACGTAAAACCAGAACAGCTCTACAGTTCAATTCCTCAGGCCTGGCTTGAAGAATTCCCTAATTCCTGGGCAGAAGTTGCCGGGTTAGGGTTGGCAGTCAATCAGCCCCCAGTAGTGGTGACCCTAAAGCCCACTGCCTCTCCAATTCGGGTAAAACAATACTACTTAAGCAAGGAAGCCCGGGAAGGAATCAAGCCCCATATAAAGAAATTCCTTGGCTTGGGAGTACTTAAGCCCTGCAATCAGCCTGGAACACTCCCTTATTGCCGGTCAAAAAGCCAGGGACTAGAGACTATAGACCGGTGCAAGACTTACGGGAAGTAAATAGCAGAGTGCAGGATATACATCCTACGGTGCCAAATCCCTATAACCTGCTCAGCACTCTCCATCCTGAAAAGACTTGGTATACTGTGCTTGATCTAAAAGATGCTTTCTTCTGCCTGCCCTTGCATAAGGACAGCCAACCCTTGTTCGCTTTCGAGTGGATCGATCCAGAGACGGGATCCTCGAACCAACTGACTTGGACACGCTTGCCCCAGGGGTTCAAAAACTCCCCCACCGTTTTTGATGAAGCTCTTCATAAAGACTTAAGCTCCTTCAGAATTCAGCATCCCAGAGTCACCTTGCTACAATATGTGGATGACTTACTGTTGGCAGCAGACACCAAGGAGGACTGTGAGTATGGAACCCGAAAACTGTTAAGTGAGCTAGCCGCACTGGGGTACCAAGCCTCGGCCAAAAAGGCCCAAATCTGTAAAAGGGAAGTAATCTTCCTGGGATATACTCTTAAGAATGGAAAGCGATGGCTCACCGAGGCTAGAAAGAAAACTGTAACACAGATACCCCCGCCCATGACCCGAAAGCAGCTACAAGAGTTCTTAGGGACAGCGGGATTCTGCCGGTTGTGGATCCCAGGGTTTGCAGCCCTTGCTGCCCCATTCCCCTTGCTCAAAGGGAGCGCTGATTTCCAGTGAGGAATAGAACAGCAGGAAGCCTTCGACAGCATTAAGAAAGCGCTTCTGTCAGCTCCAGCTTTAACCCTCCCAGACGTGAATAAACCTTTCACGCTCTACATAGAAGAAAGGATAGGCGTGGCTAGAGGGGTCCTAACACAGGCTTTAGGCCCCTGGAAAAGACCGGTGGCCTATCTGTCCAAGCGATTAGATTCAGTTGCCAGCGGATGGCCACGCTGTCTCAAGGCCATCGCGGCAGCTGCCCTCCTGGCAAAAGACGCAGACAAACTCACTCTAGGACAGAAGCTGACCATAATAGCCCCTCACGCCCCCGAGAGCATAATCCGCCAGCCTCCAGATAGATGGATGTCAAATGCCAGAATTACCCACTATCAGAGCATCCTCCTAGACGAAGACAGGGTGACTTTCGGGGCCCCGTCAGCTTTAAACCCCGCTACCCTGCTCCCGGACGAGACCGCGGGGCCTGTGCTGCACACTTGCCAAGAGATATTAGCTGAAGAGACCGGAATCCGCAGAGACTTAAAAGATCAACCATTACCTAACTCGGAGGTAACCTGGTTTTCGGACGGAAGCAGTTTTCTCCAACACGGTAAGAGGCGAGCAGGAGCAGCGGTAGTCAGTGGGACAAAAATTATTTGGTCTTCTAGCCTCCCGGAGGGAACATCTGCCCAAAAAGCTGAACTAATTGCCCTCACAAAAGCTCTAGAATTAGCAAAAAAAAAAGCAAGCGACTATCTATACAGATAGCCGTTATGCCTTTGCTACTGCCCACGTACATGGGGTAATTTACCAACAAAGAGGGCTATTAACCTCAGCTGGTAAAGAAATCAAACACGAAGAAGAAATTCTTAAACTCCTGGCAGCAGTCATGCTTCCCCCCCCCCAAAAAAAAAAAATTAGCCATTGTCCACTGTGCTAGCCACCAGAGAGGCTCGGACCCAATAACCATGGGTAATAAGCGAGCAGATGAAAAAGCAAAAGCAGCAGCATTAAGGGACCCTATAAACTTAGTCCTAATAACCAAAGAAAACCAGTAACCCCCTGAAACACTATCTGAAATTACACCCCAAGGAAAATCAGAAGCCCTAGCTTACATACAGCAGATCCACCAGCTCACTCACCTGGGGACAGAGAAACTACAGCAGCTCCTGTAAGACCAGAGGGAATTGTACCCTCTGGCAGCCTCAAAAAAAAAGAACTGGCAGATCGCGTAGCCAGAAAATGTCAGGCATGTCAAATTATAAACGCCTACCCCACAAAAGCACCTAACGGAAAAAGACTAAGGGGAACTCGACCTGGGCAGTTCTGGGAAGTTGACTTTACTGAAATTAAACCTGCAAAATATGGACTTAAATACTTACTAGTTTTATAGACACCTTTTCAGGATGAGTTGAAGCCTACCCAACTAAAAGAGAAACGACCCAGGTCATAATCAAGAAAATTATGGAAGAAATTTTTCCCCGGTTCGGTCTACCAAAGGTAATAGGGTCAGATAACGGACCCGCATTTGTAGCCCAGGTAAGTCAGGGTGTGGCCAGGATATTGGGGATTAATTGGAAATTGCATTGCTCATACAGACCCCAAAGCTCAGGACAGGTAAAAAAAAAAAAAAAAAAAATGAACAGGACAATTAAAGAGACCCTAACCAAATTAGCTATAGAGACTGGCTTGAAAGATTGGACCATGCTCCTGCCTTATGCCCTGTTCAGAGCCAGAAATACCCCCTCTGCTCTCTTGTGTAATCTAACCCCTTATAAAATCTTATATGGAGCGCCAACTCCAGTCAAGGACATGTCCTCCATTCTAGAGATTAATAGTTCCCTTCATACCCCCTTGCTTGACAGGCTGCGAGCCTTGGAAAAAGCCCAGCGGTTCCTGTGGCGGCAGCTCTCCACCTCCTACCAGCCAGGAGACAACAGAACTCCGCATCAATATCAGGTGGGAGACTTCGTCTATGTCCGCCGCCACCAGGTACAGACTCTTGAACCTCGCTGGAAAGGACCGTATCAGGTACTCTTGACCACCCCCACCGCAGTCAAGGTCGATGGCATCGCATCCTGGATCCATGCGTCTCATCTCAAACCTGTGCCTTCACCCTCTTAGTCCCAATGAAAACTGGAAAGGACTGACAATCCTCTCAAGCTGCGGGTTCGTAGGGTTACTACTCCTTCTCCTCCTTTCCCTAGGGGAACCCAATTCCAACCCGCATAAGCCTTGGAAATGAACAATATCCAGATGGGAAAATGGGAAGACTATAAAAACTTGGGAGGGAGGAGGGGAGCCTTCGTTCCTGGTACCCCCTTGTAATCTTACCACTCTGGGGGTAACTGTTGCTGCCGGTATAGGCACAGGGACTGCTGCCATTGTACATAGCAATCAACAAACCAGTCAATTACAAGCCGCGATAAATCAAGACTTAAAAGAAATAGAAAAATCTGTCTCAGCCCTTCAGAACTCTCTAACCTCCCTTTCAGAAATAGTTCTGCAGAATAAGCGGGGACTTGGCTTACTTTTCCTTAAAGAGGGGGAACTATGTGCAGCTTTAAAAGAACAGCGTTGTTTCTATGCAGATCACTCTGGTGTTGTTAAAAAGTCCATGACAAAACTCAGAGAGCGCCTTCGTGAAAGACAAAAAGAACGAGAGGCGCAACAGGAGTGGTTTGAATCTTGGTTTACTAAGTCCCCCTGGTTAACGACGCTATTATCTGCTCTCGTTGGGCCTTTAATTATGTTACTTTTAATAATAACTATAGGACCATGTATTCTAAACAAAATTATACAGTTTTTACAGGGGCAGATTGGAAATGTCAAATTAATGCTCATCAGACAACAGTACTCAGTATTAAATAACCCAGAAAATCTCTAAGATTAGAGATATATACAAAAAGGAGTGGGGAATGTAAAGAAGGATTTTATAAAGCTTAACAAGTATCTAACTTTTCTTATGTAAAGAAGGATTTTATAAAGCTTAACAAGTAGCTAACTTTTCTTATGTAAAGAAGGATCTTATAAAGCTTAGCAGTAGCTTATTTTTCCTGCTTATTTAGCTATTTACATATATTTTAGCTTCTGAATAACAGAAATATCCAGCAAAAACATTTGTGTCATCTTATATTCACTGCTATACATTCGGTGTGTGTTGAAAAGAAAAGAGTTATGGGCCCCATCAGGCTGAAGATAAACAATCCTGGCGCCAAGGTTATTTGTTGTAAAACTGTTAAGAAATGCTTGTTGTAAAACTGTTCGTTATCTGCTTTTTTGCAAAACAGCACCTGTGACCCATGCTCAACCCCCACCCACCTCATCTTACCCTTTAAAAAGCTTTTGCAAACTCAGACTGGGGCTCTCTGTTCCTGCGTGTTCAGCGAGCCCCACACATGTGTGGAAAATAAACCCCTTGCGTGTTGCATGAGAGAACGTCTCTTGGAGTCCTCCTTTGCGTGGCAAAACTCTCGAATTCTTACAGTTCTAAGAAATGATGAATATGCAATTAAGTGATGATATTGTGAATTACTGATTATGTATGTTGATGTTTTATTTTGTTTCTTACTTTTTAAATTAATAAATAAATTAAAAAAAAATGAAGGTGAACACTTCTGGGAAGATGGCCAAATAGAGTAGCTCAAGATTAGCCCTGCTCCACGGAAAAGTTAGAGAAGGGACAGGAGGGTGACTGAGGCGGTGATTCGGAAGTGCAGCTGACCTGGGAGAGCCTCCTGCACCACATGGGGCAGCCCTGGTTGCAGAGGTGGAGGAACTGAGTGGCAGAGGGCTGGAGCCTGGCATAGAGGCGTGGAGCCCATGGGAGTGCATGGACGGGAGCACTAGGAAGTAAGCCAGGCTGCATTCCTTGGGCATGCTACCATCACCAGCACAGCCCCTTGACCAACGACTCACTCCACACCCCACGCACCTGAACCCCATTACCTGCTCCCATTCTCCCCACTCCAGGCATCCCTACCCCACCTAGTGCACACACCTGTCCCCCATCCCCACCCCAAGTGCAGCCCAACCCACCTCTCCTGCACTCCTCCTGAGTGCTAGCTCCCCCTCCCTATTCCCTGCAGACTGTTGACAGCACATAAAGGCTGCACGTGCTACCCTCCACACCCAGTCTACCCCTGCCTGCCTGACCACAGAGCTGCACAGCTCACCCCGCCCCACCATGAGCTCTGTGTAACAGTTTACAGCACTCCTAGACCCACGCATGTGCATGGGCCCCCAATCATCTCAATCAGCTCTGGGAACCTCAGTTTACAGCAGTCCTAGAACCACACATGTGCACAGCCCTCAGCCACATTTCCCAGCTCTGAAAGTGCTGACCTGCACAGCTGGGTCACATCTGTCCCCAATCCCTGAAGGCATAACGCTGACCTGCTGCCACAGCTCTATGCATGTGCCCAAAGGGCACAGAAGGAGAAGAGAGGAGTAAAGGGCTGGGAGAAGTAGTTGAAGATATAATGGGGGAAAACTTCCCAACCCTCATAAAGGATATAAATATACAAGTCAAAGAAGTCCAATGAACTCTAAACAGAATAAATTTGGAACTTGATAGGCCTTCCCCAAGGTACATACGTATCAGTCTGTCAAATGATGAAGAGAAGCAGAAAATCCTGAAAGCAGCAAGAGAAAAACAATCTACTACATACAAGGTGAAATCAAATAAGATTGAGTTCAGACTACTTAACTAGCACCCTGGAAGTGAGAAGGCAATGGTATGATATATTCAAGATCCTGAAAGAGAAAGACTTGTTTATGGCTGCTATTTAGAGAGGAGTTATAGTTACTAGAATTGGCTATAAAAATTGGTTTCAGTCCTACAAAAATTTTCTGTCAATTTCTTTGATTAATGTTATATTTATTATCCCATGAATTTGGCACAAATCATCCTCCATGTATTAAATTCTGATTTAGCTTGCCTGTCCATATAGTCTCAGTTATCTTCAAGTTAGAGATGGGAGACCCCACAGGAGCCACATCTCTTACAATTCCATAGGAATCATTAATTATGATAACTGCTCAATCCATATGACATAACTGCCATCCATTCCAACTTTTTTTTTCATCTAACAGGCAAGTATCATTTGTTTCCATAGAGTTATGCATATAGGCCTTATTAAAATGGAAGAGTTAAATTTGACACCATTTTTCTTCTTCTTTAAGTAGTTTTGGAAGCCTAGAATCTACTGGACCTGGGGATCCTAAACTAGTATTTAGATATTTTGGTAAAGTTGGATTGGCCCATGTTAGGGCCCACAGCAGAGGTGGGTTAGGAATATAAACCCAATAAGTATGACTATGTCCCTGTCCTTCAGCAATTAAAGTTATATGTCCTATAATAGACATTACCCATTTAGTTATTTTCGTCCGGGTTGACATGTCTGAGTTTTATTCTCTTCGAGGGAATCCAAACCGAGTTTCCGTTGTCTGCAATGACAAGAGCAAAACCCCTACCCCACACCTTTACCATTCCTGGTTTCCATAAATCATCTTTAACATCTTTCCAATAGATTGGCTACGGCTGCAGTTCTGTTTGGGTTGTATTATTTTTCTTTCCCAAATTACTAAAATGTTGTTCTGCAGGAGTCTGTGATGAATTATCATAAATGTTTAAAAAATTTAGAGTAAACAGTGGTTTTGCTAATTGATCTTTTGGTGTACATATTTTCATAACATCATCCTGATCATCATCTCCCCCTTTTTGTTTCAAGAGCATAGACTTTAGTGTCCAGTTTGCTCGTTTAATAATTCCTTGCCTTGAGGGATTATGTGGAATTCCTGTGATATGAGTAATATTAAAAGTAGTACAAAATTTATGAAATTACTTTCCTGTATAAGCAGGACCATTGTCAATTTAATAGATTGGGGGCATCCCATAACAGCAAAAGCATTAAGTAAATGTGATTGAACATGGCAAAAATGATCTCCAGATAGTGCGGTAGCCCAGATGAAATGAGAACAAGCATCTATGATAACATGTAAATACTGCATTTTACCAAAATGTGAAATATGAGTTACATCCATTTGCCATAATTCATTTGCTTTTTGACCTGGAGGATTAATCCCTGATGCAAATGGGAGTGCATTTAAAGGTTCACAGGTTTGACAAGTCCTAACAATGTCCTGTGCTTGCTGTTTAGATAAAGATGGAAATTTATTTCACAGCCCTTTGCTATAGATATGAGTTAATTTGTGAAATGTGGGATTTTGCATTACCCCCACAAGAGTATCTGCTTGCTGATTTTGTAATGACAAAGGACCTGGAAGATTGGTATGAGCTCTTTATATGCATGATAAAAAGGGGAGTAATTCAACTTTTGACTAATGTTTGTAAATGTAAAAACATTCAGGACAATTCATTTCCTTTAAACAAAGAAGCTGTCTCAATGTGAGTAACTGTTTGGCAGACTTATTCCGAATCAGAAACAGTATTAAGAGATTGTGGAAAATTTTGCAATACTTGAATTACAGCTACTAATTCAATACACTGGGCTGAGGTATAAGGCATTTTCTAACTTGTTTTCCACTGGAGTGACATATGCAGCCTTCCCATTAATATTATCATCAGTAAAGACAGTAATAGCTAGCGGGGAAGCCGGAACTATTTTAGGCAAAATCCATTGAGTTCATTTTTAAAAATTGTAAAAGTTTTGACATAGCAAATGATTATTCATTTATCCTTTAAAGTCACAATGCTATTTGCCAAGAGGTATTGAAAATACTTTGAACCTCTTCCTTTGTGAGATTACACACTATGCGATTAGGATCATGACCTCTTAATTGATAATATCTTTGGTGACCTTTGGCTATTAAAGAAATAATCTTTTGCAAATATGTATTTAAACATTTTTGTCAATTGTTTGGTAAAAAAAATCCATTTTAAAACTACCATCTTGCTAAAATAGGCCTGTGGGAGATTGCAAGGTAAAGAAAATAATAAAATCAACAGGCTTTTTTAGATTTATTTGAACAAGCTGTCCTTGAATGCATTGTTCAATTAATTGTAACTCTCCTTCAGCTGCAGCTGTTAACTGACTTTTGCTTAATAAATCAGAATCTCCTTGTAAAATATCAAACAAGTTTTGTAACATGTAATTAGGAATGCCTAAAGTGGCAGGTAGCAAAAATGAAAGCAGAGTGTCAACAGTGACGTGTACCCATACTAAATGACCAGATTTTTAAAATTGAATTCATTGGATTGATTGAAAAGGAATACAGGAATGTGGATTCTTTATAATTGGTTGTGCATTTTTGCTAATTTTAAATTTATTGCATGCAGTTTTTATGATATTTTCTCACAATAGTGGCCAAATTTCAATTTGCTTACATGACCGGGCCCAGTTGGGTCCTCTGGGAACTGGCTAGGGACCAAGAGGAGCTTCCTGGGACCTAGATTATCTTTATTAAAGTACACGTCCTTCTGGGGGGATAGCCAGTCCTCCCAGCTAGAGTATACAGTTTAACTATTTCTTATCAAGGTCATGTGATAGCAACATCAGTTGCATATAATGGCAACATCAGGTGAACAAAAGACTCCACAAGTATATTTTTTCCTTGCATTCAGCCCTCAAATCTGATCTGCTCCCAAAATAAGCCATGGTTATTTTAGGATAAATTTAGTTTATACATATGTAGTTTATATAAACACTGGACAAAGCATTAAAGTATTTTGGCTTAAAGGAATTTAGGTATTTATATGATTTGAATATTATTTAGTCAGTAATAGATTCATTTATAGTATTACTTAGATTAATAGATTAGGCCACCTGGTTTAGGGCAAGAAAAGAAGTTTTTTTGCCAGTATAATGATACCCAGGAGAAAATCAGTATTTTTTATACAGATAACAACATGATAAAAGTCAACGCAAGCTATTCTGATAAAACGCACACTCCTTGCCCCTCACACTGATCATCCAGAAATAAAAAAAAAACCCTTTTTGTATCTTCATTAGAACAGACTGAGAGTCCAAGAAAACACTGTCATTCCAGACTCATTAAATCTGTCTTGATTTTGACCATAATCTCCATTTTTACAAGCCCTCAGCAATTATATTAGTTTAGGCTTTGTCCCACACTCCTCTTACTCTGCAACAGTCATTCATTTTATCTTAGGATAAAACTACTCTGTCTTCCTACTAATAAAAATACGTTCCCCACATCCTTCATGCCCAAGCCATCATTCCAAACAAATACTTTACCACACACAATTACCAGCAAACTCAAATGCTAGAATATCAAATACCTAAAACACTTCAGTTAATGCACATTCAAAACACCAATATATAGTTTTTAATGAGAATCTTCAGTCTCAAAGTTCCTAAACTATATCTCTTCTTCAAACATGAATAGGAGTTAAACTCATGGCCAGTCTCCAAACCACTGCCTGTTGAGAATTTAAGCCAACAAAAGATGGGGCTACCATTCCCACCCTCCGTCACAAGACTTTACCTGTAGCATTGGTATAAATCTCATAGAATAATCATTCAAACTAAACAAAGGTAACCTAACAGGACACCTTGAGACAGAACTACAATCCCGAACCGCATACCCCCTTGGGGACCAACCTGCCACAGGAACCATCAATGCGCATTGACCCCCATTTGGTATGGCACCTTTCTCACTGAATACTCTCTGACTCAGGTGTACATGAATCCCTATATAAAGGCAGCCCATCAAGAACAAGCCCAGAAACCAATCTTTCTTTATCCTGCTCTGCCAAAGGCATGGCAAAGAAGCAATTTTTAAAATCTATCATAATAAAGCAGTTCTTAGAAATTACAACTGGTGTGGGCAAGTCAGGCTGCAATGACTCCATAGGCTGAACCACAGTATCAACTTTTATCAAATCAGTCAACATTCTCCATTTTCCTGACCTCCCTCCTGCAATAAATATTGAAGAATTCCAAGAACCACGAGACTCCTCTAAACATCGTGCTCCAAACTGTTCCCAAATCAACCGAGTCAGAGCCTCAAACCTCTCTATAGATAAGGGCCACTGCTCAACCCACAAAGGCCCACCTGTAGTATTTGTAGTGGATGTCCCTAGAGCATCTCCTCACTTTATGCTTTAGGAGTTCCCTTATTAGATCCCTGTTTGGGCACCAGTTGCCGAGTCCAGCTCAAGCAACTGTCCAAACAGGGTAAGAAGGGGTAGTGGGAGATTGAGAAGAAACACAATTTAGAGTTTAAGACAAAGCATGAGCCAGGTAGTTCATTGCCTGACTGAACACAATAACCAAATAGAAACAGGAATATTTTCCCTGTTTTGTTATGTTCGCTGCAAAGCCTTCATAACCAATTTCCATTACTTAAGATTTAAAACATTATGGCCTTAAGGCTGAAACCAAAAACACTGTTTTTGAATGAAATCAAATAAGCTTAATAATTCAGATGTTTTAACGGGCACCCCAGTAGCTTTAACACACACACATACTCCTCCAGCCACCTATTATGATTACCCGTTACCCTGATGATCCAAGGAAAATGCTTACTTTACCAATATCACTCGAGTCCTCTTCTGTCGGCTGGACACATGTGCCTCTAATGAGACTTTTCCTTGGTTCCTTAATATTGATTTGGAGTCTTCTTCTTCGAGCCCCACGTTGGGCGCCAAATGTTGCTACCTATTGAAATGGAGCTCGAAGGATATTAAGGAATGATGAGAAAGAAAGAAAGAAAGGAAGAATGAAAGAAAGAAAGACACAGACGGGCTCAGAGGGTCTGAAGCTTGAGTTTACTTCAGACAGACTTTAGACAATTTTATTCTTAACCAGATCCTGGTTATATACCACAGGATGTCAATAGGCATGCATGCATTTCCTGAGGGAGCAAAGTTCTTATCTTTCAGTGTTCTTCATACTTAACATAACCATTTGGGGTAAACATTCTCTTCCTCCCAGACTGCTCTACATAACAATCTCCACAGTTTACTGCCGCCATCCTGAGGCCAGCTGCTCCCAACAAAACCTGCAGGTCTTGTTTTAACCCTTGGCTCCTGTATTAGTTAGGGTTCTCTAGAGAAACAGAATCAACAGGGAACACTTGCAAATATAAAATTTATGAAAGTGTCTCACGTGACCGTAGGAATGTAGAGTCCAAAATCCACAGGGCAGGCTGCGAAGCCGATGACTCCAATGGATGGCCTGGATGAACTCCACAGGAGAGGCTCACCAGCCAAAGCAGGAATGGAACCTGTCTCCTCTGAGTCCTCCTTAAAAGGCTTCCCATGATTGGATTTAGCATCACTAATTGCAGAAGACACTCCCCTTTGGCTAATTACAAATGGAATCAGCTGTGGATGTAGCTGACGTGATCGTGACCTAATCCTATGAAATGTCCTCATTGCAACAGACAGGCCAGCGCTTGCCCAATCAGATGAACAGGTACCACAACTTGGTCAAGTTGACACCTGTCCCTAACCATGACAGTCCACCCCTTGTCAACTTGGCATATATATATATATATATATATATATATCACCTTAGACCATACTTAATTTCCAAATGAAAGCAAATAAGCACACATTTTTTCTTTTACCTGACAATACTCAACTGTCCTGCATATAACTGGAAACACATTAAATCTCTCCAGAATAGCGTGCAAATCCTTGGGCAACATTCATTCTTAAACTTGATATCTTACAACTTAAATAGTATAACACAAACAAAACAGCATTGCAGTCCTCGTTTCTGTAACTGATCACGTGGTCGAAGTTCATATTTATCACTACCTTCTTCCACTACCCATTCCATGTTCCCTTTCCCCTCAGCAAGCACTTCAGCTGGCCGTGGTTCTTTGCCTGGTGGGGTGACCCAAACCTTCATTCCTGAAGTCTCAGAGCCATTAGTGGTCCTGCCTGGATGGTGTTGTTGCAGTTTTCCATTGATTTTAATCACAGGGCATGGTAGTACTAACGCCCAGGGGATCTCCTATATTCCAAGAAAACTCTTCTTTACCTCCATTATGTAGTTGCAGTCCTACTTCCTTCTGATAGTCAGGGTCAATTACCCCAGACAATAATGTAATCCCCTTCTTGGTGTGTTGATCCAGAGGCATAACTAGCCCAAAGTGGCCAGGTGGCAATCTTAACTTCCAGTTCAGTGGTATCACTGTTGTTTCTCCTGGAGAAAGCACACCCCGTTTTGGAACTAAAACCTGTAGACCAGCAGAACTCAGGGTAGCAGGGACAGGAAGCAAAAATTTTCCTAGTGGATCACTAGGAGTAATAGTGAGTGGCACCACACCCATTTCCACCCCTTGGTTCCTGGACCCATGGATCCTGGCTATGGGAGAAACAGTACCATACAGTGGACACTGATTCAGAGCATACACAGCTTCCTGGAGAACATTACCCCAGCCTTTCAAGTTTTTGCCACCTAGTTGGCACCGTAATTGAGTTTTCAAAAGGCCATTCCACCGTTCTATCAATCCAGCTGCTTCTGGATGATGGGGAACATGGTAAGACCAGAGAATTCCATGAGCATGTGCCCAAACCCGCACTTCATTTGCTGTGAAGTGTGTTCCTTGATCCGAAGCAATGCTATGTGGAATACCATGACGATGGATAAGGCATTCTGTAAGCCCACGGATAGTAGTTTTGGCAGAAGCATTGCGTGCAGGGAAAGCAAACCCATATCCAGAGTATGTGTCTATTCCAGTTAGAACAAATCGCTGCCCCTTCCATGAAGGGAGTGGTCCAATGTAATCAACCTGCCACCATGTAGCTGGCTGGTCACCTCGGGGAATGGTGCCATATCGGGGGCTGAGTGTGGGTCTCTGCTGCTGGCAGATTGGGCACTCAGCAGTGGCTGTAGCCAGGTCAGCCTTGGTGAGTGGAAGCCCATGTTGCTGAGCCCTTGCATAACCTCCATCCCTACCACCATGACCACTTTGTTCATGAGCCCATTGGGCAATAACAGGAGTTGCTGGGGAAAGAGGCTGACTGGTATCCATAGAACGGGTCATCTTATCCACTTGATTATTAAAATCTTCCTCTGCTGAAGTCACCCTCTGGTGTGCATTCACATGGGACACAAATACCTTCATGTTTTTAGCCCACTCAGAAAGGTCTATCCACATACTTCTTCCCCAGACCTCTTTGTCACCAATTTTCCAATTATGGTCTTTCCAAGTCCCTGACCATCCAGCCAAACCATTAGCAACAGCCCATGAGTCAGTATACAAACGCACCTCTGGCCAGTTTTCCTTCCAAGCAAAATGAACAACCAGGTGCACTGCTCGAAGTTCTGCCCACTGGGAGGATTTCCCCTCACCACTGTCCTTCAAGGACACCCCAGAAAGGGGTTGTAATGCTGCAGCTGTCCACTTTTGGGTGGTACCTGCATATCGTGCTGAACCATCTGTAAACCAGGCCCGAGTTTTCTCTTCCTCAGTCAATTCACTGTAAGGAACTCCCCAAGAGGCCATAGCTCTTTTCTGGGAAAGAGAAGGTAATGTGGCAGCAGGAGTGGAAACCATGGGCATTTGTGCCACTTCTTCATGTAACTTACTTGTGCCTTCAGGACCTGCTCTGGCTCTATCTCGTATATACCATTTCCACTTTACAATAGAGTGCTGCTGTGCACACCCAACTTTATGGCTTGGTGGGTCAGACAACACCCAACTCATGATAGGCAACTCAGGTCTCATGGTAACTTGGCGGCCCATGGTTAAGCGTTCAGTCTCTACTAAGGCCCAGTAGCAGGCCAAAAGCTGTTTCTCAAAAGGAGAGTAGTTATCTGCAGCAGATGGTAAGGCTTTGCTCCAAAATCCTAAGGGTCTGCGTTGTGATTCTCCTATAGGGGCCTGCCAAAGGTTCCAGACAGCATCTCTATTTGCCACTGACACTTCCAGCACCATTGGATCTGCTGGATCATATGGCCCAAGTGGCAGAGCAGCTTGCACAGCAGCCTGGACCTGTCGCAGAGCCTCCTCTTATTCAGGTCCCCACTCAAAATTAGCAGCTTTTCTGGTCACTCGATAAATGGGCCGGAGTAGCACACCCAAATGAGGAATATGTTGTCGCCAAAATCCAAAAACACCCACTAGGCGTTGTGCCTCTTTTTTGGTTGTGGGAGGGGCCAGATGCAGCAATTTATCCTTCACCTTAGAAGGGATATCTCGACATGCCCCACACCACTGGACACCTAGAAATTTTACTGAGGTGGAAGGCCCCTGTATTTTGTTGGATTTATCTCCCATCCTCTGACACGCAAATGCCTTACCAGTAAATCTAGAGTAGTTGCTACTTCTTGCTCACTAGGTCCAATCAACATGATATCATCAATATAATGGACCAGTGTGATGTCTTGTGGGAGGGAGAAACGATCAAGGTCTCTGCGAACAAGATTATGACATAGGGCTGGAGAGTTGATATACCCCTGAGGTAGGACAGTGAAAGTGTATTGCTGACCCTGCCAGCTGAAAGCAAACTATTTCTGGTGGTCCTTACTAATAGCTATTGAGAAAAAAGCATTTGCCAGATCAATAGCTGCATACCAGGTACCAGGGGATGTATTGATTTGCTCAAGCAATGATACTACATCTGGAACAGCAGCTGCAATTGGAGTTACCACCTGGTTGAGTTTACGATAATCCACTGTCATTCTCCAAGACCCATCTGTTTTCTGCACAGGCCAAATAGGAGAGTTGAATGGGGATGTGGTGGGAATCACCACCCCTGCATCTTTCAAGTCCTTAAGAGTGGCAGTAATCTCTGCAATCCCTCCAGGAATACGGTATTGCTTTTGATTTACTATTTTGCTTGGTAGGGGCAGTTCTAGTGGCTTCCACTTGGCCTTTCCCACCATAATAACCCTCACTGCATGAGTTAGAGAACCAACGTGGGGATTCTGCCAGTTGCTCAGTATGTCTATGCCAATTATACATTCCGGAACTGGGGAAATAACTACAGGATGGGTCCAGGGGCCCACTGGACCCACTGTGAGACGGACCTGAGCTAAAACTCCATTGATCACCTGGCCTCCATAAGCCCCCACTCTGACTGGTGGTCCAGAGTGACGTTTTGGGTCCCCTGGAATTAATGTCACTTCTGAACCAGTGTCTAATAATCCCGAAATATCTGATCATTTCCTTTTCCCCAATGCACAGTTACCCTGGTAAAAGGCCGTCGGTCTCCTTGGGGAAGACTTAGAGGAAGGTTAACAGTATAAATTTGTGGCAGTGTAACAGGTTTCTTCCCCATAGGGACCTGGCCTCCCCTTCATTCAAGGGGCTCAGGGTCTGTAAACTGTTTCAAGTCTGGAAATTGGTTAAGGGGCCGTGACTCTGTGTTTTTGTAATTCAGGTTAGACTTCTGTTCCCTTGACCTAGAACTCTTTTGTTTATACAGCTCCAACAAGAATTTAGTAGGCTGCCCTTCTATTGTATTTCTAGGCACCCCATGATTTACTAGCCAATGCCACAAAGCTCTGCTTGTCATATAATTTTGATGCCTCCTTTGAGTTTGTTGTCTATTATAATACCCACGTCTACCCTGTCTTTGGTGATTAAGTGCTGCCACCTGGCTTCTGCCAACTCGGGATCCTGTCATCCCCATTGTGTTTAAGGATTCCAGCTCAGTGACAGCAGTTCCTACAGTAATATCTGAGCTACAGAGAAGTGCAACCACAGAGCTCTTGAGGGATAATGGTGCTAGTCTCACAAATTTATTTCTCACTGTTCTGGTAAAAGGTGCATCCTCTGGACATTCCTGGGGTGTAAGAGCAGGCTTTGCATGATAAATCCACTCTAACATCCCAATCTCTCTAAGCCTCTGGATCCCCTCATCTACATTATACCAGGGCAGTTCTGGCATTTCAACCTCGGGTAATGTTGGCCACCTTTTGATCCATGTTTCAACCAACCACCCAAACAAGCTGTTAACACCTTTTCTAACTGCTCTAGCTATAACATTTAATGCAGAATCTCTGCTTAGTGGGCCCATATCAATAAATTCAGCCTGATCCAGCCTTATATTCCTCCCACCATTATCCCACTCTTAAAATCCATTGCCACACATATTCCCCTGATTTCTGTCTATATAAATTGGAAAACTCACACAGTTCTTTTGGAGTATAACGTACCTCCTCATGTGTGATACTTTGTACCTCACCTTTAGGGGCCTGTTGGGACTTTAGTCTAGTTATAGGTCTAGAAGAAATGAGGGGTGGTGGAGGTGGGTCATGAAAAGAATTAGAAATATCTTCCAAGCCATTTGCTTGAGGGCTTTCATTTGCAGTTTCATCTGGTGAAACAGGATTAATCACTCTAGGGCTAATCCCTTCAGGAGGAGGTTGGGTGGCCAATTCCTCAAGGCAGGCTGGAGGTGGGGCGGCTATGTCCTCAGGGCAGACTATTACAGGGTTATCTAAAGAAGGCTCAGCATGGTCTAGGGTTTCAACCTCACCCCCAACATCATTATCAATCCATATGTCACCGTCCCATTTTTCAGGGTCCCACTCCTTTCCAATCAATGCCCTCACTTTAACGGCAGACACCATGCAAGACTGAGATTTCAGTTTACGTTGTAAAGTTGCTACTCTAACAATAAGATTCTGAGTCTGATTTTCAGAGATCTCAAGTCTACGGCTACAGGAAATAAAATTTTCCTTCAGGATACTCATAGAAACCTCTACATCTTTCAGACGGCACTTAAGCTTCTTGTTTGAAGCCTTAAGCCCATCCCTTTCACCCTTTAATGTAGACAGTGTATCTAACAACAACCAACCAACATCTCTATAACTCTTATTTCTACAAAACTCTGTAAAGGTGTCAAAAACATTATCCCCCAGAGTCTGGCTTTGTACAAGCGAAGCATTAGGAGAATCGAATGATGATATTTCGACTATCTCCTTTGCCAACTCAGTCCATGGGTTGGGAGTGTCATTCTGATTACGGGAATCAGAGTCCTTAGTGTCTCTGAGCCCAGTCAGAGTAGAAAACCATTCATAAAAACCCATTTTTAAGATTCTGTTCCTTAAGAACCACTCCTGGTACCAAGATGTATTAGTTAGGGTTCTCTAGAGAAACAGAATCAACAGGGAACACTTGCAAATATAAAATTTATGAAAGTGTCTCACGTGACCGTAGGAATGTAGAGTCCAAAATCCACAGGGCAGGCTGCGAAGCCGATGACTCCAATGGATGGCCTGGATGAACTCCACAGGAGAGGCTCACCAGCCAAAGCAGGAATGGAACCTGTCTCCTCTGAGTCCTCCTTAAAAGGCTTCCCATGATTGGATTTAGCATCACTAATTGCAGAAGACACTCCCCTTTGGCTGATTACAAATGGAATCAGCTGTGGATGTAGCTGACGTGATCATGACCTAATCCTATGAAATGTCCTCATTGCAACAGACAGGCCAGCGCTTGCCCAATCAGATGAACAGGTACCACAACTTGGCCAAGTTGACACCTGTCCCTAACCATGACAGCTCCTATAATCACCCTAAGATCAAGAACAAGACAAGGATGCCCACTGTCACCACTGTTATTCAACATTTTGCTAGAAGTTCTTGCTAGAGTAATTAGGCAGAACAAGAAAATAAAAGGCATCTAAATTGGAAAGGAAAAAGTAGACCTCTCATCATTTGCAGTTGATATGATACTCTTCTTGGAAGCTCCTGAGAAATCTACAGCAAAGCTACTTGAACTAATAAACAAATTCAGCAAGGTGATGGGATAAAAAATCAATGTGCAAAAATCAGTAAAATTTCTATACCCAAGCAGTGACCTACCTGAGTAGTCAGTTAAGGAAAAAATTCCATTCAAAATAGCAGCTAAAATTAATTAAGCACCATAAGTACATGGAACCTTGAGTAGGGCATGAGATTTTGTAGGTTTGTCCAGAGTGATGCTCTGATAAATCCAGAGTTGATTAAACAGTGAATAAAAAAGTATTTGCAATGTCCCCTTGGGGGAATGGTGAGAAAGAGGGAAAATTCAACTTCCCCATTTGTAGAAGGCCTGATATTCTCACAATCAGTGAGGACAACAAAATCAATAGGCAGGATCCTCACTCTTGGGGTTTGTTCATATGAAACTTATCCCTACAAAGGATAGGCTAAACCTACTTAAACTTAAGCCTAAGAGTCACCCCCAGAGAACCTCTTTTGTTACTCAGAAGTGGCCTTTCTCTCTCTCAGCCAACACGACAAGCAAACTCACCACCTTTCTCTTGTCTACATGGGACATGACTCCCAAGGGTGTGGATCTTCCTAGCAATGTGGGACAGAAATCCTAGAATGAGCTGGGACTCAGCATCAAGGGATTGAGAAAACCTTCTCAACTGATGGGGGAAGAGAGAAATGAGAAAAAATAAAGTGTCAGTGGCTGAGAGATTTAAAATAGAGTCGAGAGGTTATCCTGGAGGTTATTCTTATGCATTATACAGATAACCCCTTTTTAGTTTAAGGTGTATTAGAGAGGCTGGAGGGAAGTTCCTGAAACTGTAGAGCTGTGTTCCAGTAGCCATGTTTCTTAAAGATGATTGTATAATGATATAGCTTTCACAAAGTGACTGTATGACTGTGAAAGATTAGTTCTGATGCTTATTTTATCTATGGTATAGACAAATGAGTAAAAAATATGGATTAAAAATAAATAAAATAAAAGGGGGAACAAATGTTAAAACAAAGTAGAGGGAAATACTAGTGGTCAATGAGAGGGAGGGGTAAGGGGTATGGTATATATGAGTTTTTTCTTTTTTCTTTTTATTTCTTTTTCTGGAGTGATGTAAATGTTCTGAGAAATGATAGTGATGATGAATACATGTTCTAGTTTGCTAGCTGCCAGAATGCAATATGCCAGAAATGGAATGGCTTTTATAAAGGGGAATTTAATACGTTGCTAGTTTATAGTTCTAAGGCCGAGAAAATGTCCCAATTAATACAAGTCTATAGAAATGTCCAATCAGGCATCCAGGGAAAGATACCTTGGTTCAATAAGGCTGACGATGTTCAACATTTCTCTCTCAGCTAAAGGGCACATGGTGAACATGGCGTCATCTGCTAGCTTTCTCTCCGTCTTCTGGTTTCATGAAGCTCCCTGGGAAGCGTTTTCCTTTTTCATCTCCAAAGGTTGCTGGCTCGTGGACTCTCTGCTTCGTGAGGCTGCAGTATTCTCTGCTCTCTCCGAATCTCCTTCATTCTCCAAAATGTCTCCTCTTTTATAGGACTCCAGAAACTTGTCAAGACCCACCCAAATGGGTGGAGACATGTCATCACCTAATCCAGCTTAACCACTCTTGATTTAATCACATCATCCAGGGAGATGATCTGATTACAGTTTCAAACATACAGTATTGAACAGGGATTCTTCTACCTTTATGAAATGGGACTTTTATTAAAATATGGCTTTTCTAGCATACATACATCCTTTCAAACCAGCACAATATACAACTATGTGATGATACTGTGAGCCATTGAATGTACACCAAGTATGGAATGTTCATAGGTTAAATATGTTCGCATTATATGTTGATTGGTTTTAATAAAAATTTTTTAAAAATAGCAACTGTGCTATGTGTAAAGAGATTATCTCCCTGGATGATGTGATTTAGTCAAAAGTGGTTGTTAAACTGGAATAGGTGATGACATGTCTCCACCCATTTGAGTGGGTCTTGATTAATTTCTGAAGTCCTATAAAAAGAAATATTTTGGAGAATGAGAGATTCAGAGAGAGCAGAGAATGCTGCAGCACCATGAAGCAGAGAGTCCACCAATCAGTGACCTTTGGAGATGAAGAGGGAAAACCCCTCCTGGGGAGCTTCATGAAACAGGAAGCCAGGAGAAGACGCTAGCAGATGACACTGTAATCGCCATATGCCCTTCCAGCTGAGAGAGAAACTGTGACTGTGTTCGCCATGTGCCTTTCCAGATGAGAGAGAAACCCTGAACTTCATCAGCCTTCTTGAACCAAGGTATCTTTTCCTGGATGCCTTTGGCTGGACATTTCTATAGACTTGTATTAATTGGGACATTTTCTCAGCCTTTGAACTGTAAACTAGGAACTCATTAAATTCCCCCTGTTAAAAGCCATTCTGTTTCTGGTATATTGCATTCCAGCAGCTAACAAACTAGAACAGCAACTAAAGGAATCAAGTACTTAGGAATGAATTAATTAAGGATGTAAAGGACTTTTTTTTGTACACAGGAAACTATATAACATTGGTAAAAGAAATCAAAGGAGATCTAAATGGGTGGAAAGATATTCCCTGTTCATAGGTAGGAAGGCTAAATATAGTTAAGATGTCAATTTTCCCCAAATAGTTCTACAGATTCAACACCAATCAAAATTCCAACAACCTACTTTGAAGATTTATAAAAGCTAGTTACCAAATTCATCTGGAAGCGAGAGATCCAGAATAGCTAAAAGCATTCTAAAAAAGAAGAATGAAGTAAGAGGATTAGCACTCTCTGACTTTAAAATCTATTATAGGGTGGGCCACAATGGCTCAGCAGGCAGAGTTCTCACCTGCCATGCTAGAGACCTGGGTTCAATTCCTGGTGACTGCCCATGAAAAAAAAAACTATTATAAAGCCATAGTGTTCAAAACGGCATGGTACTGACACAAAGATAGAAGTATTGACCAATGGAATGGAATTGAGAGTACAGAAACAGATCACCAAATCTATGGTCAACTGATTTTTGACAAGGCCCCCAAATCCTCTGAACTGGGACAAAATAGTCTTTTTAATAATTGGGCATGGAAGAACTGGATATCAGTAGCCAAGAGAATGAAGGAGGACCCCTATCTTACACTCTACACAAAAATTAACTCAAAGTGGACCAAATACCTAAATATAAGGACTAGCACCATAAAGCTTCTAGAAGAAAATGTAGTGAAACATCTTTAAGACCTAGTAATAGGAGGTGGCTTCCTAAACTTTACACCCAAAGCACAAGCAACAAAAGGAAAAATAGATAACTGGGAACTCCTCAAAATCAAATGCTTCTGTGCTTCAAAAAACTTTGTCAAAAAGGGGAAGAGGCAGCTAACTCAATGGGAGAAGATATTTGGAAATCACATATTGGACAGAGGTTTGATTTCCATATATACAAAGAAATCATGCAGGTCAACAAAAGAACAAACAATCCAATTATAAGATGGGCTAAAGATATGAATAGGCATTTTTTTGATGAGCAAATACAGATGGCTCAAAAGCATATGAGGAAATCCTCATTTTCATTGGCTATAAGGGAAATGCAGATCAAGACTACAATGAGATACCACCTCACACTTATAAGAACGGCTGCTATTAAACAAACAGGAAATTATAAATGTTGGAGAGGATGTGGAGAAACTGGGACACGTATGCACTACTGGTGGGAATGTATAATGGTGCAGCCACTATGGAAGACTGTTTGGCGGTTCCTTAGGAAACTAAATGTCAAGTTGCCCTATGACCCAGCAATAGCACTACTTGGTATATACCCAGAAGAGCTGAAAGCAATGACTCAAACAGACATTTGAACACCAATAGTCAGCAGCATTATTCACAATCGCCAAAAGATTGAAACAAACGAAATGCCCATCAACAGACAAGTGGATCAACAAAATGCAGTATATATATATGATGGAATATTATGCAGCAGTAAGACAAAATGATATCTTGAAGCACATGACAAGACGGATGAGCCTTAAGGACATAATGCTGAATAAAATTAGCCAGACACAAAAGGATAGATACTGTGTGATTCCACTTTTATGACCAGCATAAAGGTATAATCAGACTTATAATACAAAATATAGGGGACTTAGAGATACGTAGAAGCTAGAAATGGGGGAACCATTAGCTAATGAGGTTGAACTCCAATGTAAGGGAATATATATGAGTGAAGGTCGTTCTCTAGTGGGTCTATAAGTAATATTACCATTTTGAAGATGAACAAGATTAAACGGGGTTGTATAGACGTGTCCCTCTGATTAACACTAGCAATATACATTGAAGAATTTCTTCAAAGATATGATTCTTGTACAAAGAGTGTTTAAGTCCAGGGTACAGGGGAAAACTGCTATTGCATGCTATGAGCTATGTTCAAAAGGAAACCATCAGCACTACCACAGCAACAGCAGAGGTAAATAATGGGGTAAGGGACAAGAGCTAAGAGGAGGTTTATATTTCCCATTTGGAGAGGGTGTGTTTATTGGTTTTCTTTCTCTTGGGAACAATGAAATTAAAATTAAGAACGTTGGCGGACTGTGGACTTCGGGCCCTCTACATGATGCCCAATGAATGCAGGTGGCTGTAGGATGCACTGATGAAGAAGTAGATTGGCAAACAATAGTGTATACCTATGAATGAAGTTTGTGCTGCAACAAAAAGAAACAAAGTCGTGAGGCATGTGACAATGTGAATGAACATGTGGGACATTTGGTGAGACAAAATTAGCCAGGAACAAAAGAATAGGAATGGTATGGTCACCTTTAGAAAACGCCTATAAGAAATCTAGGGGCCTAGATTGTAAGCTTTTAGAGCAGACACATTACACCCAGAGGGGTGATTATTATTTCTGGATTTTGAGAAGCTATTTTATATATATAACCTGATATTTAGAGATAAGAATGAAGCCGAACAGGTTGGGGTTAAAGTAATTCAGAACATAGGGGTAAGGAAGACAGTGCCTATATTTTAGAACCACACATACTTTTACAGACCAATGGAAGAAAGATTTATTTGGTCTGGAACTGAAATTTTCTGTGGTGCATTATCTAATTCAACCTATCTGTATAGCTCATTTAAACAATTAAAACACAGGGAGCCCAGAATAAGAAAGAGGTCCTTTAATCCTGTATAGATTATTGTAATGCCTGGATACATCCTAGAGTATATTAACCAGGTAATCAAAAAGTATTGGCAACACGAAGAGCAGTCTCACCACCCTCCCCCTCTGCGTGGGACATGACTCCCAGGGGTGTGGACCTTCCTGGCAACGTGAGACAGAAATCCTGGAATGAGCTGAGACTCAGCATCAAGGGACTGAGAAAAACCCTAGAATGACCTGAGAATTAACATCAAGAGACTGAGAGAACCTTCTCGACCAAAAGGGGGAAGAGTAAAATAAGACAAAGTGTCAATGGCTGAGAGATTCCAAACAGAGTCGAGAGGTTATCCTGGAGGTTATTCTTACACACTAAGTAGACCTTGTTGTTCAAGATGTAGTGGAGAGGCTGGAGGGAATTGCCTGAAAATGTAGTGCTGTGTTCCAGTAGCCATGTTTCTTGATGATGATTGAACAATGATATAGCTTTCACAATGAGACTCTTCGAATATGAAAACCTTATGTCTGATGCTCCTTTTAGCTACTATATCAACAGAAGAGTAGAACATATGGAAAAAAAATAAATAATAGGGGGAACAAATGTTAAAATAAATTCAGTTTGAAATGCTAGTGGTAAATGAAAGCGAGGGGTAAGGGGTATGGTATGCATAGTCTTTTTTTTCTCTATTATCATTTTATTTCTTTTTCTGTTGTCTTTTTATTTCTTTTTCTAAATCGATGCAAATGTGCTAAGAAATGATGAATGTGCAACTATGTGATAATATTAAGAATTACTGATTGTATATGTAGAATGGAATATCTAAATGTTTTGTTTGTTGATTTTTTTTAATTAATAAAAAAAGTTAAAAAAAAAAAGTATTGGCAAATGGGCAACCAAAGCTATAGACTGAGCCCCCAGTCTTGGGGTTTGTTTATATGAAACTTAACCCCACAAAGGATAGGTCAAGCCTACTTAAAACTAGGCCTAAGAGTCACCGCCAACAGAACCTCTTTTGTTGCTCAGATGTGGCCTCTCTCTCCAGCCAACACAGCAAGCAAACTCACCATCCTCCCCCTGTCTATGTGGGACATGACTCCCAGGGGTGTGGATCTTCCTGGCAATGTGGGACAGAAATCCCAGAATGAGCTGAGATTTAGCATCAAGGGATTGAGAAAAACTCTAGAATGAGCTGAGACCCAGCACCAAGGGATTGATAAAACCTTCTAGACCAAAAGGGGGAAGAGTGAAATGAGACAAAGTGTCGATGGCTGAGAGATTCCAAACAGAGTCCAGAGGTTATCCTGGAGATTACTCTTTTTTTTTTTTTTTTCAGATGCAGCTTCATTCAGTGTTTTAACATGATTACTTTACAATTAGGTGTTATTGTGCTGTCCATTTTTGAGTTTTTGTATCTAGTCCTGTTGCACAGTCTGTATCCCTTCAGCTCCAATTACCCATTATCTTACCCTGTTTCTAACTCCTGCTGGACTCTGTTACCAATGACATATTCCAAGTTTATTCTCGAATGTCCGTTCACATCAGTGGGACCATACAGTATTTGTCCTTTAGTTTTTGGCTAGACTCACTCAGCATAATGTTCTCTAGGTCCATCCATGTTATTACATGCTTCATAAGTTTATCCTGTCTTAAAGCTGCATAATATTCCATCGTATGTATATACCACAGTTTGTTTAGCCATTCTTCTGTTGATGGAGATTTTGGCTGTTTCCATCTCTTTGCAATGGTAAATAACGCTGCTATAAACATTGGTGTGCAAATGTCCGTTTGTGTCTTTGCCCTTAAGTCCTTTGAGTAGATACCCAGCAATGGTATTGCTGGGTCGTATGGCAATTCTATATTCAGCTTTTTGAGGAAACGCCAAACTGCCTTCCACAGTGGTTGCACCATTTGACATTCCCACCAACAGTGGATAAGTGTGCCTCTTTCTCCGCATCCTCTCCAGCACTTGTCATTTTCTGTTTTGTTGATAATGGCCATTCTGGTAGGTGTGAGATGATATCTCATTGTGGTTTTGATTTACATTTCTCTAATGGCCAGGGACATTGAGCATCTCTTCATGTGCCTTTTGGCCATTTGTATTTCCTCTTCTGGTAGGTGTCTGTTCAAGTCATTTTCCCATTTTGTAATTGGGTTGGCTGTCTTTTTGTTGTTGAGTTGAACAATCTCTTTATAAATTCTGGATACTAGACCTTTATCTGATATGTCATTTCCAAATATTGTCTCCCATTGTGTAGGCTGTCTTTCTACTTTCTTGATGAAGTTCTTTGATGCACAAAAGTGTTTAATTTTGAGGAGCTCCCATTTATTTATTTCCTGGAGATTACTCTTAAGCCTTAAGTAGATATCACCTTGTTGTTCAAGATGTAGTGGAGATGCTGGAGGGAACTGCCTGAAAATGTAGAGCTGTGTTCCAGTAGCCATGTTCCCTGATGATGATTGAATAATGATATACCTTTCACAATGTGACTGTGTGATTGTGAAAACCTTGTGTCTGATGCTCCTTTTATCTACCTTTTCAACAGATGAGTAGAACATATGGAATAAAAATAAATAATATGGGGAACAAATGTTAAAACAAATTTAGTTTGCAATGCTAGTTATCAATGAAAGGGAGGGGTAAGAGGTATGGTATGTAAAATTTTTTTTTTCTGTTTTCGTTTTATTTTTCTGTTGTCTTTTTATTTCTTTTTCTGAATTGATGCAAATGTTCTGGGAAATGATCATGATGATGAATATGCAACTATGTGATGATATTGTGAATTGCTGAGTGTATGTGTTGGAATGTTTGTGTTTCTTTCTTGTAATTTTTTTTAATTAATAAAAAAATTAAAAAACAAAAGTATTGGCAAAGTCCCCTGAGGGAGGGGAGAAAAAATATGGAACTATTAAACCTTAACATCAGGGAATCCCGATACTGTGTCAAACTTTAGGGACACCCAAATCAATAGGCCATGCCCTCGATCATGAGGCTTACTCTTGTGATGCTTATGTAGGTAGCAGAGAAGCTCAGACCACCTAAGAGTTACTTCTGAGGACCTGTTTTGTTGCTCAAATGTGGCCTCAGTCTCTCTAAGCCCAACTCTGCAAGTGAAATTACTGCCCTCCCCTCTATGTGGGACATGACATCCAGGGGTGAAAGTCTTCCTGGCAACGTGGGAGAGGACTCCCAGGGATGAATCTACAGACCTGGCACCGGAGGATCAACAATTCCATCCTGACCAAAAGGGGGAAAAGAAGTGTAATTAATAAAGTATCAGTGACAGAGAGAGTTCAAATAGTCAAGAGGCTACTCTGGAAGTTGCTCTTATGCAAACTTCAGGTAGACCTTGCTACCTATCATAACCTGCCAACCCGCAACCAGGACCATTCCAGCCAATCCTAAAGAACACCTAGGACAGTTAATAAGATTCCACAAGGGTTCCACGCACTAGTATAATTTTCCAGAAACCTACATCCTCCAGATGGGTCCCTGGTCCAGATAAGTCCTGAAACCTGGAGGGCCCAGCCTCTTCAGAACATCAGCTAGTTTCATCTCCTTACCCCATATTAGTGACACACCCTTATAATATGAAAAATTTAGAATTTCCATAGCCCAAACACCCCTACAGAGAGGGATGGAAAGATCAAAGGTGATAGTGGAGTTATACATAGAAGATAGGATTTAACAAATGAGTATGAATGCTGAATCATTAAATTGATATCTCTTTTAGTCTCTAGTATTTAGAGCAGCTAGAAGTAAAAACCTAAAATTGTGAAATTGTAACCCATGTCAAACTCTGAAATATGTTCTGCATCTAATTGTGATTGTATGCTTTGAAATTTATAGTTTTTTTGCATGTATGTTATTTTTCACAATAAAAAAGAAGAAAAAAAGTCGATTGTGATGATAAAATAATATTTAAGCCCTCTAGCCTCCTATATTCTGGAGCAGCTAGAAGGAAAAATATGAGAGGATCATATGATAGCCCATGACAAACTCTGGGATCTATCCTGTAACTACTTGTTGAAGAGTGCTTTGAAAACTATTGCTTTTTTATTTCTTTGCTTTGTATATCTGTTATATAATACAATAAAAAATTGTGATGATGAATGCAAAAAAAAAGTTAAAAATAAAAAAAAAGTGAAGGAGAAATTAAGACATTCCCAGATAAACAAAAGCTGAAGAAATTCATTACTCAGACTAGCCCCACAAGAGATGCTAAACAGAGTTCTTCAAGTTGAAAGGAAAAGACAATAGACAATAGATTGAAATCATATGAAGAAATAAATATCCGTGGTGAGGGTAATAACATGGGTAAATATAAATGCCATACTGTTGTATTTTTGCTTTATAACTCCACTTTTTACTTCCTACAGGATCTAAAAGGCAAATGCATAAAATGTAATGATAAATCAGTGATTGTGGACTCAATGTGTAATTTGAGACCAGAACTATATAAAGGTGGAGGAATTATAAGAACATAGTTTGTGTATATTGTTGAAGTTAAATTGGCATCAAAGTAAATGAGAGTTTTATAGGTTTAGGAAGTCAATTTTTTTTTTTTTTAGTTCTAGGAGTTTATTTGTAGTTTTTTTTAATAATTAAATTTTTTTTAAATACCAAAAAACACTAAACACACACAAACATTCTTAACCTTTGATCATTCTGTTCTACATATAAAATGAGTAATTCACAATATCATCACATAATTGCATATTAGGAAGTCAAATTTAACCCCAAGTTAACTACAGATGAAATATTGGAGAACATGCAAACTCATAGAGACAGAAATTAGAGTATAGGGTGCCAGTGGAAGGGGGTAGGGCCATGGGGAATTAATGCATAATAGGTGTAGAGTTTCTATTTAGGGAGATGGGAAAATTTGAAATTGGCAGGTAGTGAGGGTACTGCAAATGGATTAATCCCACTGAATGGTGTGCTTGGGGGTGGCTGGGATGGGAAAGCTTATGTTGTATATATATTCCCACAATAAAATGAAAGGAAGGAAGGGAGGGAGGGAGGGAAAGAAAGAAGGAAGGAAGGAAGGAAGGAAGGAAGGAAAAGAAAGAGGGAACAACTAAAGAGACACTGGCAATTAAATGCAATACATGATCCTGGCTGGGATCTAGCAAGGGAGGCTCAAAAAGGACATTGTTGGGACATATGAAAAACTTGGAATATAAACTGTAAGCTGTATACCAATGTTAAATTTCTTGAACCTTAGACATTTCTCCAAAGATACACAAATGGCCAAAAAGTACATGAAAAGATGTTCAACATCATTAACCATTAGTGAAATGCAAATCAAAATGACAATGAGATACCATGTCATTCCCACTAGAATGGCTACTATTTAAAAAATGAAAATAACAAGTTGTTGGAAAAGATGGGGAGAAATAAGAACACTCATTCATTGCTGGTAGGAACGTGAAGTGGTGTAACCACTGTGGAAGCCAATTTAGCATTCCTCAGTAATCCTGCTTCTACATATATACCCCAAAGAATTGAAAACTAGGACTTGAATAGATATTTGCAAACTGATGTTCATAGTAACATTATTCACAATTGCCTAAAAATGGAAACAACTCAAGCGTCCATCAACTGACGAATGGATAAACAAAATGTTGTTTATATACACAATGGAATATTATTCAATCATAAAAAGGAACCCTAATGTAAACCATGGACTATAGTTAATAGTTCAATTATAATAATATTCTTTCATCAATTGTAACAAATGTACCACACTAGTGCAAAATGTCGATAATGGGGGGGGTGTATATGGGAACTCTGTGTTTTCTGCATGATTTTTCTGTGAACCTACAACTCTAATAAAAAAAAGTATGAACCTGATAACTGCACTTAATGTGGTTACATAAGCGAAATTCTTGTTCTTAGGAAATCTACATAGCAGTTTTAAGTGTTCAAGGAATATGGTGTTTACAACCTACACTAAAGTGCTTGGAAAATAGACAGACAGATGGATTGATAGATCGATAGATAGATAAAATGATGGGGCAACTGTGGTGAAATGTTAAAATCAGGGGATCAGGGGATCCGGCGGTTACAAGTATGACGGAGTTCTTTATGGGGTTTGTATTATTCTGGTAACTATCCTGTAAGTTTGAAAGTATTTCGAAATAAAAATTAAAAAAAAAAAAACTGTGGTGACAGGCTCCCCAAGATTATTAAAAAAAAGACACTGGCAGTGGGTCAAGAGATGGGAACAGATGGGACAACAGTTGAGAGGCGCGGCTGTCTTGACTTGGTGATTGAAGTTTGGGGCTGAGGAGAAGGGAGGTGTCCCAGACGACATGCTGAGCTTCTGGCTTGGGTGACTGGGGATGGCCATTCAGACCATCAAGGGGGAAGGTTTGGGGGTTCGGTTGGAACACGTTGAGAGCCAGGGACCTGTGCGACCTCAGGAGGGAGTATTTGTGGGGTAACGATGTATGAGCACCTTCCAGGCTCTGCGCTGTGTCCCGTCCTCTTTAGAGTTGCAGATGGGGAAACAGAGGTGGAGAGAGGTTGAGTAATTTGCCCAAGACCAGAGTTAGCCTGAGACAGAGCTGAGGTTTTAACTACAGTGCATCTGATTTCGGTTCCATGATCTTGAGAGTGGGAGGTGAGTTAGGAAGGGCTGATTGAGGGGAAGGGAGGAACTTGAATGGGCAAAGAAGGGACACCCTCTCCCACACTAGGCCATGCCTATAGCCTGGGCAGAGCGAGCCAGGTGTGTACCCTGGCACAGCCACATCCACCCACCCCCCTCTGCCTGAGGCTGGCCGAAACAGCATCGTCTCTCAACTTCAAGGTGTGTACCTGGGAAATTAACACCGATTAACCACCCCGAGGCTTCCTATTAATGAGCATCAGTTCCTCAGCTGCGGTGTAGTGCTCACCTGGCGAGCCATTGGCTGGATCCAAGATGGCACGAGTCCAGAGGGACAGGCAGAACAGGGAGAATGGTTTCTGGTTTAAGAGGACTAGACTGATTTATTGAGGCATCTGCTTGGTGCCAAGCTCGTTTCAGTGGCCCAGTTCTGTGTAGGGGTGAGACTGAAGCAGGAGGAAGCAGAGGTTGAAGTGGGAGGGGCACCAGGAATAGGTTGGAGTACCCGGAGGTGATCTGAGACTCACTGGCTCTGGACGGCTGTGGTGCTGGGGTGGGTGTTGGCCTAGACTCCACCACCTCCTGGCCGAGTGACCTCTCTGTACCTTGGCATCTTCATTCAGAACCCCTGCAACACTGGAGCTCTATCTGCACTGGGTCCCATTTGAGGCACTGGATGTGCATACAGAGGTCAACCGTCCCTGGCTGCTCGCTGTCTGCTGCCAGCTAGATGCAGTGTTTTGAGGGCTTCCACAGGCAGCTCCTTGTCTCCACCAAAACTCCCACAATCCAGGTGAAGAGGCTTGGATCACCCACATCTATCCCTCTGGGCACAGTGATGGCCAAGTGCTTCTATGCCACTCCCTCTCCAGAGCTTCTAAAGAGGTAGAAAGTTGCCAGGCTAGAGGGCATCAGTCAAAGCAGCTGTGAGCGTAGGACAAGACAACCTTCTGGGCTGGAGGCCTGGTCTGGGGCCTTGGTCAGGCTCCTTTACTTCTCTGAGCCTGTTGGTGCCTCTGTAAAGTAAGCTGATGCGCTCTCCTAGTAGGCACTGAGGTCTCAGTGTTAGCTTGAGAGCCACCCTGAAGAGATTTGGGCTCTAATTCCTCTTTGAGGGGGAATTAAAATTCCTTTTGGGAGAAACCAGAGAGGTTGTTTGATTATCCAGGCTTCGGTCCAGCTTCCAGATTTCCCGAACCTGGCTTGGACTCAGCATCTGGAGCAATCTGGGAAGAAGGTAGCCCTGGTGGGACTTTTCTCCAAACTGAAGCCACACCCACAGTGGAGTTCCTGGTGCCTGCTCTGGGCCAAGGACAGAGGTGACAGCCAGTCTTACCTACTCCTGCTGCCAAGGTGAGCCTTCAGACCTCGCGACCTGCCCCCTATTTGGCCAGTGCTCTCACTCTCCTGGCCCAGCACTCTGTTTCAGGGGGGTCTCCTAATCTCACAGCTAGCTCAGGTCTATCCTCCAAGCCTGGCTTATGCTGGTCCCTCCACCATCGCAGTTCAATTCTTCTCTCTTTGAGGCAGGCCTCCTGATCACCCCAGCTCTTGCTACCCGGCCCACCTTGGGAAACCTCTGATATCTGGGCAGTCACCAGAGACCACAAGAACCATGCCAGAGCTGAGCTCAGCCCCATCATATGATGTCATCCCTTCTCTTTCCCTAGGTGACCAGGTGCATGCTTTGTCTACCAAGCATATGGCACCCTGTTTTTGCTTAAAGCACCAGATGCTGAGCACCTGAGAATGCTGTCTGGTCACAAATACAGAGGCCTTTACTCAGCAAAGGTCTTTGGTTCCTACTAATTGTGTCCCAGGAGCCCTGGAGACATTGACATTTGGGAAACCTTGGCAAAGAACGCTAGACCCAGGGTGGGGCTCCATTTCCAGCTGTTATTTTATCTCTCAGCCTTAATTTTTCTGCCTTAATTTTCTGCATCTATAAAATAGGGGGAGCCAGAGTGATTTGAACAGTGAATAAAAAAGTATTTGCAAAGTCCCCTTCGGGGAATGATGAAAACGGGGGAAAATTCAACTTCCCCAAGTTGAATTCTTGATATTCTCACAAGCATGTGGACAACCAAAGCTATAAGCTGAGCCCCCAGTCTTGTAGTTTGTTCATATGAAACTTAACCCCACAAAGGATAGGTCAAGCCTACTTAAAATTAGGCCTAAGAGTCACCCCCAAGAGAACCTCTTTTGTTGCTCAGATGTGGCCTCTCTCTTCAGCCAACACAACAGGCAAACTCACTACCCTCCCCCTGTCTACGTGGGACATGACTCCCAGAGGTGTGGACCTTCCTGGCAACAGGGGACAGAAATCCTGGAATGAGCTGAGACTCAGCATCAAGGGATTGAGAAAACCCCCACAACGAGCTGAGACTCAGCATCAAGGGATTGAGAAAACCCCCACAACGAGCTGAGACTCAGCATCAAGGGATTGAGAAAACCCCCACAACGAGCTGAGACTCAGCATCAAGGGATTGAGAAAACCCCCACAACGAGCTGAGACTCAGCATCAAGGGATTGAGAAAACCTTCTCGACAAAAAGGGGAAAGAGTGAAATGAGATAAATTGTCAATGGCTGAGAGGTTCCAAACAGAGTTGAGAGGTTATCCTGGAGGTTATTCTTATGCATTAAATAGATATCACCTTGTTAGTCAAGATGTAGTGGAGAGGCTGGAGGGAACTGCCTGAAAATGTTGATCTGTGTTCTAGTAGCCATGTTTCTTGAAGATGATTGTATAATGATATAGCTTTCACAATGTGACTGTGTGATTGTGAAAACCTTGTGTCTGATGCTCCTTTTATCTACCTTATCAACAGACGAGTAAAACATATGGAATGAAGATGAATAATAGGGGGAACAAATGTTAAAAATATATAAATTTAGAGTGAAATGCTGGTGATTGGTGAGGGGGAGGAGTGGGGGTAATGGTATGTATGGATTTTTTTGTTTTCTTTTTCTTGTTCTGAATAGATGCATATGTTCCAAGAGGTGACCATGATGATGAATGTACAACTATGTGATGACATTGTGAATTGCTGATTACATATGTAGAACGGAATGATCAAAAGTTATGAATGTTAGCTTTTTTTGGTATTTTAAAAACAATTTTAAAAAATAGGGGGAGCAATAAGTAACTTGGGCACTTGACATTTTATTGCAAAACTAAATAAAAGGGCCTGCTGGCACATAATGCTCAACAATTGTCGTTGCCCTCCTTTCTATGGAACTCTGGCTGTGTGAATGCTCTAATTTCAGGCACGGTGGAAACGGCATGAGCTTTGAGGATGGAACCAGGTTTCAACTCCAGCTGCCTGGTTGTTTTTGTGACTGTTGCAAACCTGTTTCTTCACCTATGAAGCAGCAGCAAAAACAGTTTTCTCACAGGATGGTTGAGAATTTTTGTGTATACTTTTTCCTCCAAGCATGTACCTTCATCTGCCAGGTGGGTAAGGGCAGGGATTTTTGTCCTTTTGTTCTCTGCTGTATTCCCACCTAGAACATTGTCTAGCACATAACAAGTGCTCAATAAATATTTGACATGAATGAAATATGAGGTTTAAAGCAAAGGGTGCTACCGAGGAGGTGAAATCAACAATGTGGGTTTCTCCCCCCACTATTGTGGCTCCCAGTGCAGCCAGCAACAGAACTAACCCATGTGAGGGCAATTTCATGCAATTCTTTGTCCTGCCCCCAGCCAGCCTAGCCAGTTTAGGGCCCACTTGTGTTTTCTAATCCACTCCAGTGGCTAGGGCCAACTTTATCTGGCTGGCTTTTCAGACAGATGTGGGGTTGCAGGAAAAATCCCGGCTGGAAATGAGATAAGGTTGAACAGCCAGTCACCAGGCTGTCTGGCAAGTGTTTGATGAAGGATTTATAAGGCATCTTCATCTGCCAAACCCTCTATTCACTGGATGTCCACAATGGCCCAGTTCTCATGGCTCCGGGGCCATGAATGGGATGGTAAGTCATCTCAGGGAAAGGTGCTGCTGCCGGGATCCCTCCACTGTCTCCTAGGTGGGGATGGTTTGGCAGGTGGAGGGCTTATTAGGAGTTAGCTGGTTAATTCCTGTGTAAGACTGTCCTGAAAACACACACACGCACACACACGTGCAGAGTCATCTTGGGGCAATTTCACTAACTCCTGGCATATCTCTCCTGCCCTGGCACTCCTCTGACCTGGACTCTGCCCTATGGGCCACGGCAGGCTGTTCTAAGGCCTAACCCCCAGTACGGCCCCTGTAAGAGAGCAAGTTTGAACATACTCCCAGGTCTGAAGTGGGCAGGCTCTTCTGGAGGGAAGTAACCTGTACAGGAAGGAAGCACCTCTCCCACCCTCTCCCAGATCCAGGACCCATGCTGGCAAGCCAGAAGCCACTTCATTCACAGCAGCAGCTCAGTGTCTTCACAGGACACTGCTGTCCCCTCTAGCCCCTTTTCCCAGTGCTGGAGTCACTACATTTTTCTCCCCGACCCTGCCAACTTGGTAGGGCTTCCTACTTCTCCTTTTACAGGGATCCTAGGGGCAGCCTTAGCCAGCATCTCATATCCACAGGGATCCTTTTTTCTCTAGGATTTGAGGAGCAGCCGGGTTTAATTCAAATCTGATCCAAACCAGGCTGGGATTTGGGGGACAAGCTCCTCTGCTGTGAAGAATAGCCAAGGATTGGCTTTGTTTTTTTGTTAAGAGAGAGAATAGGCAGAACCAGAAAGGACATGGAATTATCACCTAGAAAAAATTTTGTTTTGGCTTTGTAGTCAATGCTTTGTGGGAGAAGGCCAGGACATACTCTCCCTGTGATTCTCCCTCTTTGTGGCAGACCATTTGCCTGTCTGTGGCAGACAACAAAGGAAATGTCTGTTGCTGCAGGGAAAGGCCAGGGGAACTGTGGTTCTCGCCCAAGAAAAATGAAAACCTTTGCAGCGAGTTTTAAGTCTTCACTAGTATATCTGTTTCCTGTTGCTGCTATAAATAAATTACCACAAACTTATTGGCTTAAAACAATACAAATTTATTTTCTAATAGCTCTGGAAGCCAGAAGTCTGAAAGTTTTAGTGGGCCAAAGACAGGGTGTTGACAGGGTTGGTTCCTTTTGGAGGCTATGAGGGAAGAATCTATTTCCATGCCTTTTCTAGCTTTTGGAGGCCACCTGTCTTCCTCAACTCATGACCCCTTCCTTGCATCACTCCAACCTCGTTTCCTTGGTCCTATCTGCTACTTCTCTGATCCTCTGCCTCCCTTTTGAAAGGACCTTTGTGATTATACTGGGCCCACCTGGATAATACAGGATACTCTCCCTATCTCAAGATCCTCAACTTAATCACAAAGGCAAAATTCTTTTTTCCATAAAAAGGTAACATTCACCTGTTCCTGGGATTCGAGTGTGGACACCATAGGAGGCCCTTATTTAACTTCCCACAACTAGGCTGCAAAACTCCTACACCCCACCCTGGGGTCTCAATGACTGGGAGTTAAAAAGTTGGGGATTTTTTGCTTTGGGTTCAGTGGGGTTTCTCCTAACCTTGTATTTATAAGGTCTGGGCCTCACCAACCCTCCCCATCCAAACAGAAAAACTCACTGAAATGTCTCCTTGAAAGTATGGTGACAGGTTTCAATTTAAATGCTGGTTAAGAGGTATAGGGCCAGCCAAAATGATGCAGCCATCCCGCTTCAGGATCTGCCTGCCCTATCCCACACCCTGCTAACGTAACAAGCCCGTGTTCAGGAAGGGAAATGGTGAAGAGTCCAGGGCCTGGTGAGGACACCAGAGAGGACAGCCCGTACCAGGCAACTGGCTACAGGACAGGTAAGGCCTGCCAGAACAGTGCATGTTGGCCAGAGCTGACATGTGGCCACAGAAATTGGAGGAAGAAGCTGGGGCTGTGGTCCTAGGCCACTGAGATGACGAGGACTATAGCTGAAAGTGGCTCTGAGGTCGTGGAGAGGGCATCTCTGCCCCACGGCCTCTGGTGGCAAGGGCAAGGTCCCCATCAGACCAATGTAGCTCCAAAGTCCCAAATATTGGGCTTTTTCTTTGTAACGAGAGTGCAGCCAGGGGCAGGGGCCTCTCTTGCTACCTCTTCTCCATGTTCTGCATCTGCAAGCTGAGGGAGGTGAAGCTAGCCAAGAGATCGGTCACCTCATCCACCTGTCAGACAAAAACAAGGCTCTGTTACAGGATGCTGGGACAGGCCTGGGAGCTGGGCCCGCAGGTTTCCTCCCCAACACCACAGCCAGAGACGACAGGCATTGGCTTTCCTCCCAGGGCACGTGGTGACTATTCTTTCTTCTGACTATGGAACAGCTGGCCAAGGGCTAATTCTCGACACCAGGCAATCTCAGGATGACCCAAGGAGAAGGACCACAAGCAAACTAGAGGTACTGGCAGCTTCAAAAGAAGTAGAGAGAAGTTCTGAGGGCCACAGTGGGCTGTGATCCCAGAAAGATGACTCTTTCTGATATGAGTATCTGGATACAGTAGAGCAGGGGTAGCCTGGCTGTGGTTCTCCTATCAGGCCCTGGGTTTGGAACCATATCTGTTACCTGCTCTTTGGTGCTTGTCATCTGGAGGCGGGTACAGAGGTCGTCCAGTCGTTCCCGCTGTTCACGCCGCCCCAAGTGTTCCAGATACTCCCTCAGCATCTGGATGATCTGAAATAAGATAGAGGACTAAGCTGACTGGATCTAGTGAGGAAGCAGAGAGGCCTGATGCAGCTGCCTAGGGGCAAGATAGAGCAAGGTGCCAACGAGGGTCAGTAAGAAGCAAACCAGACACAGAAATCCTAGAATAAGCTGGGACTCAGCATCAAGGGATTGAGAAAACCTTCTTGACCAAAAGGGGGAAGAGAGAAATGAGACAAAATAAAGTGTCAGTGGCTGAGAGATTTCAAACAGAGTTGAGGGGTTATCCTGGAGGTTATTCTTATACATTATATATAGATATCCCTTCTTTAGTTTAAGGTATATTAGAGAGGCTAGAGGGAAGTGCCTGAAACTGGAAAGCTGTGTTCCAGTAGCCATGTTTCTTGAAGACGAATGTATAATGATAGAGCTTTTGCAATATGACTGTGTGATTATGAAAACCTTGTGTCTGATGCGACTTTTATAAAAAAAGAAAAAAAAAAAAGAAGTGCCTTTTATAAACGAAGCAAAAAAAAAAAAAGGAGCATCTGTGGTCAGGGCAGCACCGGGAAGTACTGCTCACCTGCTTCACCTCCAGCCGCACGGCCTCCAGGCACTGGGAGTGGCCTTCCTGCAGGATGTTCAGCTTTGACTTGGCCAGGTGCAGCGGTGTGCGGCCTGCCCGGTCCAGGGCATCCACACGGGCGCCTGCAGAAGCAGGCAGAGATGACATGCTGGGGATGGAGGTGAAGAAGAAAGGAGGGACAAGGGGAAGGGACCACATACCTCCTCGCAGCAGTGTGGTGATGACAGGGACGTGGTTGGTACAGGCCGCTGAAGAAGAACAACAGGGATTTAAGAGTCCAGGGATCACAGGGGTCTGGCCGTGTGCATCCATCAGAGGGGCAGGGAGCAGGCCTACGCCTTGAGTGTGCCTGTGTCAGGTTATGCCTCCCAAGAAGGCATCACCAATGCAGCAGTTGGGCAGGACTCAGCCATTAGTAAGTCAACTCTCCCCGCCCCCCACCCCTGCACAGCTGAAGAAACTGAGGCCTGGAGACAGGGCCTGCCTCAACTCAAGCTACCCCGAGAGACAGTGGTAGGCATGGAACCAGCTGCAGGTCACGCAACATCCCACCTCCCTTAGCAGAACTGCTGGTGAGCCAGTCTAGGTTGGTAATCAACTCTGCCCAGGGCACAGCAAAGTGCCGAGAGTCTGGAAAGTCCATAGGACACAGGTTAGGAGGGGTGTAGCCCTGAGGGCCCAGGCTCTTCCCCAGATGCTATGAGCCTACAGACCTCAGACTCTCCACAGAGGAGTCTGTGCTGCAGACAAGGATGTCCTGGTGGCCTTTTGAGCACTTACCCAGGTGCAGCGGTGTGTTCCCCAGCCCATCTCGCTGGTTGGGATCAGCCCCGTGGTCCAGAAGCAACTGCACTGGAACCAAGAAAACCCAAGAGGAGCTGTTAGAGGCCTCCTTCGGCTGGACGTTTCTGCTCCCCACCTCTACCCTAGGCTGGCTCAAAGTGGAAAACTGAATACAAACTCAGTCCCCTACATCGTTTTATTCTTTCACTCATTCATTCACTCAACAGGGTTCATGTTTAGGACTCTGAGGCCCAGGCACTGAGGATTCTGTTAGGGTTTCCTGCTTGTGCAGAGGTTGCGGGACTGGGATTTTAAGGGTTAGGGAACATTTTACCAACAGCAGCAGCAGCTAGTGAAGGCTCTCAAGG
The DNA here is from genome assembly GCF_023851605.1 of Tamandua tetradactyla. Lineage (NCBI taxonomy): Eukaryota > Metazoa > Chordata > Mammalia > Pilosa > Myrmecophagidae > Tamandua > Tamandua tetradactyla. The sequence goes on from NC_135333.1 coordinate 30,197,633, forward strand.
TTATTTTCTTTTCCTCCCATAGCCAAGTGTCAAAATGGAATTAAACTGATAGATGATGCTAAGTATCCCCCCTCCTTGAAAGTTTCTCTGGGCCATCTCAAGGGTGGGCTACAGTATCACTAGCACTGATCAATGGCCCAGGTGGATGCATGGGCTGGCTACCAGGTGTCCAGAATGTTGGAGGGGCTGCTGAGCTGAACTATGGGGTATGAGGCTAAGGTTGCCCTGCCAAAGCCTGTGCTGCATTGACAAATGCAAATAAAAACTGTCTGCTTCCTGAATAACAAGAAATGGCTGTTTTTTGACTCCGTATGTTCCTATAGGCCTCTCTTTCCATCCACCACAGCCAGTCAGGTTCTGGCCACATTTGGGAATAAGAACACTGGAGCTCAGTAAAGCCAAAGGACTTGCCTAAGGCCACACATTAGGTTAAGAGGCAGAAGCTGGCCAAGAACCCAGGCTATCATCTTCATCGTTCTGGGGGCATGGGAGGGATTATAAGTGGTTTTCATCTTCTCTGATTTCTTTCTTTCAGTGAGCACACATATATAAAACTGAAGAAAATAAATTGCCTGGGTCAAAATTAAGGTCTGACCACTTACTAGCTTTACCATTTAACTTCTTAAAACTTCAGTTCTTCCTCTGTAAAATGGGAATGAGATATTTTCTTACCTCACAGAATTAGATGAGTTGATGACATGTAACACACATAGAGGAGTCTCTAATGTTGCAAATGCTCCAATTCAATACTGACCACCCACCCAGCCTGGAGCACTCAAATGTGCCTTCATGGTAGACAACAAGGCCATCCATGATATCTGTTGCCGTAACCTGGACAGCGAGCACCCTACTATACCACCTCAACTGGCTCATCAGTCAAATTGTGTCCTGCATACCAGGTCCCTGCACTTTGACAAGACCCTCAACGTGGATCTCACTGAGTTCCAGACCAGTCTGGTGCCCTATCCCTGCATCCACTTTCCCTTGGTGACCTCTGGCCCAATGTTTCAAACAAGAAGACCGTCTATGAGACGTTCTCAGTGTAGGAGATCACCAATGCCTGCTTTGAACCCTCCAATTAGATGGTCAAGTGTGACCCCTAACATGGCAAGTACGTGGCCTGGTATGGAGAGGTAGTACCTAAGAATGTGAATGCCACCATCACCATGATCAAGGCCACGTGAACCATCCAGTTGGTTAATTGGTACCCAATAGGTTTCAAAGTTGGCATCAACTACCAGCCTTCCACAGTGGTGCCTAGGAGGGACCTGGCCAAGGTGTAGTGCATACTAAGAAACACCACAGCCATCGCCAAGGCCTGGGTCCACTTTGATCACAAATCTGACCTGGTAAATGCCAAGAGGTCTTCATGCACAAGTGCTACATTAATATTACTTATCATCATCATCATCATCATCATTAAACCATCCTGCCTTTCTTTGATCAACTGGCTGAAAGTTACAATTACTTCATACACCTTGTGGTAGTCAGGTTCAGGTGTCAACTTGGCCAGGTGAAGGTGCCTAATTCTATTGCTGTGGACAGGAGCCAATGGCATGTGAACCTCATCTGTTGCTGATTACATCTGCAGTTAGCTAGGAAGCGTGCCTGCTGCAATGAATGATATTTGATTTAAATGGCTGAAAGCTTAAATGAGAGAGTTCAACGTATCATAGTCCAAGCAGCTCAGCATACCTCATCTCAGCACTCACAGCTCAGCCCAGGCCTTTGCAGATGCAGAAAGGAATCACCCCTAGGAAAGTTGCTGGAACCTAGAGCCCTGGAGAGAAAGCCAGCAGAGATTGACCTGTGCCTTCCCGTGTAAGCAAGAACCTCAGTTGAAAGTTAGCTGACTTTCTTCTGAAGAACTATACGTTTTTTAACTAAATAAATCTCCTTTTATTAAAAGCCAATCCATCTCTGATGTGTTGCATGCTGGCAGCTTTGGCAGATTAAAACACACCCAAATCTGATTTTCCTCTTCTATATATACAAAAGACCCCTACGACTATTGACCACTCCAAAAGAGTTCCTTCCACTGAAATTCAGGGGAGAAATATTATTTTCAATAAATGGAGCTGGGTCAAATTGAATATTCATGGTGGGTGGAGGGAGAGCAAGGGGGGAAATCAACCCTGGCTCCTATATCACCTACTATATAGAAAAATTAATTCAGGAGGGATAAAAGATGTAAATCTGGAAGCTAAAACAGATGTAGAGAAAAACATAGGAAAGTATCTTATTGACCTTGGAACAAGCAAAGATTTCTTAAGTAGGTCATAAAAACACTCACCATATGTGGTGATTTGAAGCTTTATATACCCCAGAAAAACATGTTCTTAAATCTAATCTATTCCTATGGGTGTAAAAACATTGTAAACAGGTCCTTTTGATGAGACTATTTCAAATAGTGACTGGCCCACTTCATTCAGGAAGGTTCTTAATCCTATAACTGGAGTCCTTTATAAATAGAATGAATACAGAGAAAGGAGGAGAAAGCTATGGAAGATGATATCAGTGAAATCCAGAAAAGTATGGAAAAACCAGCAGACACCACCATGTGCCTTGCCATGTGGCAGAAGGGCCAAGTATCACTGGTAGCCAGTTTTTAAAAATGCAAAAGACTTAAATAGATATTTCATGAAAGACAATATGAAAATGGCCAATAACCTCATAAAGACATACTCAACATCACTGGCCATCAGAGAAATGTATACTAAACCTCAATAAAATAGCACCACATCAGAATGGCTAATACTGAAAAAAGACAACGTCAAGAATTGGTAAGAATGCAGAAAAAAAGTAGAACTCTTATATTGCTGGTGAATGTACAACCACTTTGGAAAAAGTATGACAGCATCTACTAAAGATAATTATATGTGTACCCTTGTGAACCCCATCCCACTCCATAACCAACATAAACAAGTACAGAGATGCACCAAACCACGTGTACAAGAATGTTCATAACAGCATTATTCACAATAGCCCAAACCTGGGAACAATACAAATGTCCACCAACAGTACACTCTATACATCACACAATGAAATACCATACAATGAGAAAGAACAAATTACCCCATAAGACCATGGATGAATCCCATGTATGTAATTCTGAGTGACAGAACTCAAGATACAGAGGAATATACAATGTATGTGAAATTTTAAAAATAAGCAAAACTAATCTATGATGAATGAGGACCAAATAGAGGGAATGCCTGGGAGGGGTATGAGGCTGCTGGGATACTGAAAATATTATAGATTTTGATCTGGGAGATGGTTACATAGGTGCATACCTATGGAAAACTATGCTGTTGCAGTTTGCCTAAGTAAATGTTGCCTCAGTGCCTTGAAAGACAGGGACCTGCCCACATACAGTCACCTTGCAGCTCACCTGATGACTTGGCCTGGCTGCTCTCCCAAGGGACAGAAGCACCCTGGAGAAATCAAGGGTCCAATGGCATGGCATGTTCACAACCAGCTGTCATGCTATCAAGCTTGGGCAGGCAAGACTGAACAATGGGAGCTTTGGGTATCAAGGGTATGCTTCTGATTCTCTTAGAGTACATGGATACTAGAAATAGGTGGCACTGCAAGAAATATTTTGTTCTTTGTTGTTTTTAATGACATAATCCATGTGGATAAAGATTTACAAGGAACTGAGGAATGGAAATAATGGAGTTAAGGAAGGAATTTTAAAAAATGTTTTATTCACTTTATAATGATAATTAAAGTGTCATAAGGGTAAATGAAAACTGAAAGTAATGTTTAAGAGATACAACATTGTATCTTTTTCTGCCTATCCAACACTTCGGTCCATTGGGAAGCCGATCCTCTTTCTTCCCATGAGGTTCTGGTGAGCTACCAGTGCCAGGACCTCTCCCAAGCCCTGGGCACAGGGATGGGCCACAGTCCAGGAACTATGCTTTGCTGCTGACAGCCATCTTTTCCACCTCATGGGAAAAGTCTATCTCTGGAAGAGAGAATGTGGCTCAAAGGCAGATACAGAGCCAAGTAGAGCTAAAGAAAGAATGTGAACTCCTGAATCCCCCATTTCTGAAGCTGTCACCATGAGCCAATACACTGCCATTTTTGCTTAAACTACTGAGGGTTGAATTTTTGTTCTCACAGTCCTTTCTAATTAGAGTCCTGTCTATCTCACAGTGCTATAAATATCTTCACACTAAATCTCTAAACCCTGGTTTTCTCATCTATAAAATGGGGATAAAAATAACCTTCCTTGCAAAGTTGTTGTGAGAATTAAAGATGGGGTAAAAAATGCTTGTCTTAGTAACTGTGCTCATTAAATTGAAGTTACTACTGTTATTGTGTACCCGTAGGTCTTTAACATAGATACATACATGCATATACACATTTGGACCAGGGTTCGGAAGTGTGCATTTACCACATTCATCTGCTACCCCAGAAACTCCTTAAGAAAATGGACTATGTTGTTTGGTATTACCAATTCCAAGTAAAGCCTTGAACATAACAGGCCTTAAACATCTGTTGAGTGAACAAATGGAACTGATCTCAGAATGGGCAATCTACATGGTTCTTACTGAAGACTTGCCTTTAATCTTGAACTCACTCATATTCTTTCCCTAGGTTTTCCCCTTCCTCAGTTTGGCAATGCCAGATCCACATGCTAAGGAGTTAGAAGTGAGACACTCATGGAACCTGAAGTAGGGCATGAGATTTGTAGGTTTTTCCAGAGTGATGCCCTGATAAATCCCAGAGTGATTTGAACAGTGAAGAAAAATGTATTTGCAAAGTCCCCTTTGGGGAATGACAAGAAAGGGGGAAAATCCAACTTCCCCATGTGGAGAATTCCTGATATTCTCACAAGCAGTGGGGACAACCAAAGCAATAGGCCAAGCCCTCAATCTTGGGGTTTGTTCACATGAAACTTAACCCTGCAAAGGATAGGTTAAACTTACTTAAAATTAGGCCTAAGAGTCACCCCTAGAGAACCCCTTTTGTTGCTCAGATGTGGCTCACTCTGTCAGCCAACATGACTAGCAAACTCACTGCCCTCCCCCTCTCTACGTGGGACATGTCTCCCAGGGGTGTAAACCTTCCTGGCAACATGGGACAGAAATCCTAGAACGAGCCAGGACTCAGCATTAAGGGATTGAGAAAACCTTCTCAACCAAAAGGGGGAAGAGAGAAATGAGACAAAATAAAGTGTCAATGGTTGAGAGATTTCAAACAGAGTCAAGAGGTTATCCTGGAGGTTATTCTTAGGCATTATATAGACATCACCTTTTTAGTTAAGGTGTATTAGACAGGCTGGAGGGAAGTGCCAGAAAACGTAGAGCTGTGTTCCAGTAGCCATGTTTCTTGAAGATGATTGTATAATGATATAGCTTTCGCAATGTGACTGTGATTGTGAAAACCTTGTGTCTGATGCCCCTTTTATCTACGATATGGACAGATGAATAAAACATATGGATTAAAAATAAATAGCGCCATGGTGGCTCAGCAGGCAGAGTCCTTGCCTGCCATGCCGGAGACCTGGGTTCAATTCCTGGTGCCTGCCCATGCAAAAATAAATAAATAAGTAAATAAATAAATAATGGGGGAATAAATATTAAAATAAATTTAGTAGATTGAAATGCTAGTGATCAATGAAAGGGAGTGATAAGGGGTATAGAAAAAAAATAGGGAAACAAAGGCTAAAATATATTGGGTAGATGGAAATACTAGCAATCGAGAGGAAGGGGTAAGGCATATGGTATGTATGAGTTTTTTTTTTCTTTTTATTTCTTTTTCTGAATCGATACAAATGTTCTAAGATATGATCATGGTGATGAATATACAACTATGTGATGATATTGTGAGTTACTGATTATATACCAAGAATGGAATGATCATATGGTAAGAATATTCGTGTTTGTATGTTGTTATGTTTAAAAAAAAAAAAAAGAAGTGAGGCACTAGGTCTTCCTTATGCCCACCACCTCTGCTCTTTCCAAGGCTCTGAAGAGAGAACTCCTCCTGATGCCTCTGGAGAGATGCTACTTGCCTAGCCCCACTCCCAACCTCCCCACTCAGGACTCACCAATCTGGTCATTGCCATTGCAGGAGGCAAAGTGCAGTGCCGTGCGGCCCTTGTCATCAGCTGCACAGGGATCCACACCATCTTCCAGCAGCTGCTGCACTGACACCACCAAGATAGCGGGAGGGAGGAGAGAGTGGCAGTATTAGCCAAGTGGTAGTCCCAGGGATGTCTGAGAGAGATGCAAAGCATCTAATGCAGAAGAGAACTAGGCCCTCCTGGACAGTGGCCCCTCAGGAACTGCCATGACAAGGGACTTGTACGCCTGAGGGCACAACTGAGGACCATAGATTCTTGGTGCTCAAACTACATATCTAGGGATGGAAGGTCATCTTGGCCCTCAAGGTCTGGAATTGTGGAGTCACAGAAATCCCAGAAATCTGAGCTCATCCCTCTACCTGATTTGGATATACATCCATTCCAGCTGACCACAGCTGCCAAGCTCTGGGCTCCCAGGGGACAGCCCTATGAGTGGGTGGAGTACAAACTCTGGAGCTACACTGACCTGGGTTCATTCATCTGCAATGTGAATGAAGTCCCAACTTCTGTGGGGCTCATATTCCTCATCTACAAAATGGATTAACACCTCCTGCCCTGGACAGCTGTGAGAATTAAACAAAGCACTTAAAGCCTATCATTCTAACTGACACAAACCAAGAGCTTAATCTTTTCTTCTCCTGACTAGGAAAAGGGATATAACAACTCTTGGAATAAACCTCTCCCAGGTTATGGCTCAGAACTAAGTTGACTTCAAATGAGGAAAATTTAATCATGAAGAGACATATTAGTATGAGGAGATAAAACCTAGCTGATCCTAGGCTTAGAAGGCGAATTTTATTTGCTGAGTTTCTTCTAATGTACCTAGCCTGAAGGAATACTGACACCACATTTAGTTCATCAAGAGGCTGTAAGTCATGGTGGCAAGAGTATGAGTTTAGAATCAGACTACCTCACTTCACATCTTTGTATTTTTTTTTTTTTAATTTTTTTTTTACATGGGCAGGCACCGGGAATTGAACCTGGGTCCTCGGGTTTGGCAGGCAAGCATTCTTACCTGCTGAGCCACCGTGGCCTCACTTCACATCTTAACACCACTATATTCTTTTTTTTTTGCATGGGCAGGCACTGGGAATCGAACCCGGGTCCTCTTGCATGGCAGGCAAGCATTCTTGCCTGCTGAGCCACTGTGGCCCGTCCACCACTATATTCTTGACCAGAGGCTTTGAATAAGTTACTTCCTCTTCTAGGACAAACGGAGATAACACAAGCACCTACTATACAGGACAGTTGTGAGCTGCAAATGGGTTGCTATGTGTAAAACACCTACAACAGTGCCTGGTGCTCAGCAAGTACTCGACAAGCTTTAGCTGCTGTCACTGTCATCTCCACAGTTCTCTTCCACTAAGCAACTTGACAGTCAGGGCTCTCCTGCTTCCTGGGTTGTTTTTCAGCTACCTGCACTGGCAAAGGGACCATACCTCCCTAAATAAGCTAAGTCAAAAAAGAAAAGAGAACATATCAACAGCATGGGATAGTGTAAAGAGCTAGGCCAAGAGTATGAAGTCTTGACTTTGGGTCCCAGTTCACTGGTAATCTTTAATGTGTCCTCAGACTAGTTCCTCAATCTCTGGTTCCCATCTGCCAGATGGGAATAATCTCTGCCCTGAAAATCAGACCTGTGGGATAAGAATAATGGCCGTGAAATTCCTTCTTTGAAAATATAAGGCATTATTACTGTAATGTGCTCAACTGAAATATAGAAATTGCTGCCAAACTTCATTCTAGACATTTTAATCTCCTTTTCCCAGCAAACCTCTGAAGGTCCTTCCGGACAAAAAGCCCAGACAGCTCCTCCTCCATAAATCTTTTCTATCTCCTTAAACTGAGCTAGCCACTCCCTCTTCCACATTTCCTTAGTGCCCCATACTTCTCACTATTGTAGTATCAACATCCTATTCTATTACAGAGTAATCACTACCAAATACCGAGCACCAGCCAAGATCAGGTATCTGACTGCTAATCCCTTCCAGCAAGGTCTTTTTACAGACCAGGGGAATAAGGCTCAGAGAGATTATGTGAAGTGACCAAGCTATACTCACCCAGCTAACAGAGGCAAAGCTGGGATATAAACCCAGGATCCCCCAGCGCCAAAACTTATACCTCTCCAACTAACCACAGAACTTCAGGGTCTTTGGGAGAGGGGGTGTGTTTTCTTGTTTTAGAAATGGTATCACTTTATATTCTTCCTTTCAACTGTATCATAAGTTTTTTGTTTTATCTTCATGTCTCTGGTGTCAAGCAGTGTCCTGCTCAGTGAATGATGCTGACTGACTGAACAAATGAATAAGGGTGGAGCAGAAATAAGAGTTCCAGGTCATTTCAGTATTCATTAACACATTCGCCAAAAGTATCAAGAAAGAAAACAAAGCTAAACTAGCCAGTTCTATTTTTGTGATTTGTGCAGCTATAGCCCTTTTTTATTAATTAAAAAAAAATTAAATTAACAACAAATGAACTAAAACACTAACATGTGAAGCTATAGCCCTTTTAAAAAAGCATTTTGGCAACCTCTATCAGGGGCTACCAAAATATGCATACTCTTGGATATACTAATCCCATACCTGGGAAATTATCTTAAAAATAAAAACCAACGTGTAAATATGATTGAATAACTCTTGTTTTGTCATTTTGATAAAATAGCACGCATCCATTAAAATTGTGGTTATAACTCTGGAATGATATCATAAGGTGATTTTTGCTTTCTACTTTATAAGCTTTTAAAAATGTTTACAGCTATGCAATTATTCTATAAATAGGAAAAAATTACACTTTCATTTGGAAAAAAACAAAAGGTTACAAAGACTATGAAAAATGCTTAAGATACACAAAAAATTATGCAGGTTAAAAAAAATGCATATAAGGTTATTATGTAATCCCATAAAGAAAATTCCCAAGCACAGGAAAAAAAGACTGGAAGGATATTCACAAAAATATTAGCTATGATTACTTCTTCTGTTAACATTTAGGTGTTTTTATTTCTCTATTTAGGTGTTTTTATTTCTCTATTTAAATATAAAAATGACCAAGTTTTTATATTTAAATTATTTTGAATGATTATGAATTCACAGAAAAACACTTATGATTTAACAATAAGTAACAGAAGCAGAGTATACCTTTTATGTCTGCTATAATCACTAAACTGTACTAAAAACCAACATACACAGAAAAAAAAATGCTAACCAAGAAAGAAACGGAATGAAGAGGCTCATTCTAACATGCAGAGTCACTGTCAGAGTCCTGTAGGAGCTGGTAAATCTAAGAGTCACTCAGACATGAAGATGGGGGTGTCAGAGGCTTTAAAGAGAAAATTACAGTATTTCTAACAAAAAAATAAAACCACTGTGTGAATACTTATTCAAGACAAACTAGACTTTCTGTGGAAGGTGGGCACAATTAAACATATTCCCTGGCCATACACTAGAGATACTAAAAAGAGACTGCTTAACTCTAGTGCGTTATTGGTGGGAACAGCAAATAACACTGGAAAGCAATATGGCTTTTAAATATAGAACTACCATTTGACCTGGCACTCCCACCTTTAGGTATATAACCAAAGAGAGTGAAAACAGGGTCACAAACAGATCTTGTAAACCAATGTTTATAGTAGCCTTATTCACAATAGCCAAAAGCTAGAAAAACCCAAACATCCTTCACAGATGAACAGATAAACAAAATATGGTGTATATCTACAATAGACTATTATTCAGTCATAAGTAAACTTGAAGTTATGAGACATGGAAGAACCTTAAAATCATTATGCTCGGTGAAATAAGCGAGATAATAAGGACAAACAATTGTATGGTATCACTTATAAGAGATGGCTAGAAATATAGCAAATTCACAGAGACAGAAAACAGATTAGAGGTTACCAAGGGCTGAAAGGCTGGGGAAAGGGGAAGTATTTGTTTGTTAAAAAAAATAATAATTTTTTAAAAAATTAAAAAGAAAATTCTTCTTCCTCTTTCTTGAAAAGCTATCTAAGTTGCTTCCCAAACATTCCAAAATGTTCATAGAAAACAGTGAAAAGAGTTAAAAATCTCTCCAGTTTAGGGCACGTTCACTGCTGCTACGGCAGGATAGGGGAACCATCTCAAGGGCCCGTGGGGCAACACCCATGACCTCCTTCCACACCTGCTCTCAGTGAGCTCTTCTAGCCCATGGCCTTCAGTCTATGCTCAGATTTTACGTGAGCATAGCTCCCCACCATCAAAACAGAATGATGTCCATTTATGGTAGGCAGAATAGTGGCCCCAAAGATGTCCATGCCCTAACTCCCAGAATCTGTGATTATGTTACCTTATATGACAAAAGGAACTTTGCAGATGTGATGAAGGTTAAGGACCTGGAGATAGGAAGATTATTCTGAATTCTCTAGGTGAGCCCAATCTAATCACAGAGTCCCTAAAACTGGAGAAACTGTCTCTGCTGCCAGAACCAGAAAGATGGCATGAGAAGGGCTCAGCCTACTGTGACTGGATTTGAAGAGGAATACAAGCAAGGAACGTGGGTAGTTAGGACAAGCTGGAAATGGCAGGAAAACATTTTTCCCTTGAGCCTCCAGAAAGGAATGCAGCTCTGCAGACACCTTGATTTTAGCTCAGTGGGACCCGTGCTGGATTTCTGACGTACAGAATTCTAAGATAAGAAATGCATTGTTTTAAGTTCCTAAGTTTGTGGCAATTTGTTACAGCAGCAATAGGAAACGAATATATCACTTTCCCCAAGTCACAGAGGGAATTATATTAGTGGATAAAATTAAAAAATGTTTTCCTATAAATTTTCTTTGCATCTTTGATGTTGCTACTGCCTTGTCAGCTGGCAGATGCTGGAGAGCAATAATAAAAAAAAAAACCAGACAACAGTGGTGTTCTGCTATGAGCTCCACCTATGCTTTTCAAATGCTCTGTCAACTGAAGTTTGAGAACCAGGGACCGACCCAACTACCATTAAGCCTCAGTGAGTAGGCTAAAGGTGGTGGCACTGCCTACCCGACCCCTGGCAGTTAAAGCTGAATGTTCATTCCCAACGCAGAGGTTGAAAAATGAGCAATAACTCTCTGCGGAGGACTGCGCTGGGAGCCAGGGGTGTAAAAGCAGACAATGAGCCCAGCGGTGATAAATTATATGACATCAGGAAGTTCAGGGTAATAGGGGAGCATAAGGGACTAAGCATCTAAGCCAGATTCACCTTCTACAAGTTGACTGCAAAGTTACACAGTAAACAAAGTGAGCCTCGAGTTAGGGGTAACCTGGTAGGCTGAATTAAAGCACTCTCTTCTCAGGTAATGTGTTAATTGGATTTTTCCTTCCCCAAACCAGTCCACAGGTCCTTGGAGCTAGGCCCAATGTGCACACTCACCTGTTTCCACGTCATTGGCATTGGCTGAGTCCCGGAGCCTCTTCAGAGCTATGACAAGAGTAAAGGAATTCCAGTTAAAAAAAAAACAAAACAGGTGTGATGAAGCAGAAAGTGGATGGGAGATAATCCACTCTTCAGCCATAATAGCACCTAAAGGGAAGAAAACTGCTAGCTACAAGAGATACTACACTGGGAACAAGGAGAAACTTGAAATGTGGCACTAGGGTAGAGGCCGCATGCTTGGCAAATCCTCCAAGGCCTCTGGATCTTGGCTCTGCCATTTATAGTAGTGAGGTGAACTTGGGCAAGTTTAGTTAACCCTTCTGGGTCTCAGGTCCATCATCTCTAAAACAAGGTTAAGTTCGACCCTGCCAGTCTTGAATTGTTGGAAAGATGAAATGACATAGATAATTTACTTAGAAGCTCTTTCTGAGCTAGTTACACAGATCTTCTTATTATACTTCCTCCAAAATAGGTCACTCCCAAATGACTTACCTAAACTTGGTCATTCTTAAGCAAAAGCATTTTTCCCCTCCCTTGACACCAACTCTATTTAGAGGCTAGTAGAAAGCAATAGCTTTGTCATCAGGGAAGTGGTTAAAAATTCCTTACATTCCTATAGCACTTTATGGTTTTACAGAACTTTCAAATTCTCAATTAATCTTCACAAGACCCCTAAAATATCGGTGGAATCACAGATTAGTCCTAAAGGGGACACAAGAAGCCCCATTCTTAATCTTTCAGAGTCTTGGTTTCCCTGTCAGCCATTAAATGTAAAAGCTAGTATGGTAAATATACAGCAAAGTAGGAGTTTTAGAGTCAAGCAGACCAGGGTTCTAATACCAGCCCAGCCTCTTTCTGGCTAAGGACCTGGAGCAAAACAATGTCACTGTGCCTTGGTTTCCTCTTCAATAAAATGGGAACAATATCTGGATCTCAAAGAATTACTGTGAGAATTAAAAATTACCCCATATCACCCAAAACAGTGTCTGGAACACAGCAAAGGAGGTCTAATGGTTATACATTCATTATTTAACTGAACTCTCACAATAGCCCTGTAAAGCAGGTATTGTACACACTGTACAAATGAGAACACTAAGGCTGAAAGGCTCAACAGTTTGCCTAAGGTAGAGGAGTCCATCCCAGGTCTGCACATCTAAACAACTGGGTACCACTTGGTTACGAGCTCTGGCCTCCCCTCTCTGATAATAAAAGTATTCTCTGGTATTCCCTTTTATTGCCCACTAATAAATACTTGGGGTCATGAAAGTTTCTACTTAGGAACTACCAAGTGTGAAGGTCAGTGATGACAGGCTAGGAGAAGTAAGACATTAAAAAAAAAAATTCGTGGTCCTTAGCAACTATAATAACAGTTATTGAAAGGAGGCGCTAGGGTCATTCTGGCCTTAGCCCGGGCGTCCCGGAGTTCCAGGCTGCGAGTGACGGGGAAGGCCAGGGTCCCGGGTACCGGGGAGGGGCGGGGGGCATGGACGGGCCGCCTGCCTCGCGCTCCGCCAGCCCGCTCCGCTCCTCACCGTAGACTTCCCTGCCGGTGGGCCCGAGCCGGCGGTGGGGCCTGGCGGCGCGCCTCAGCCGGCCGGCGGGCATCTTGCAGCACAGCTCGTCGCGAGGCTCCGCGTCTTGCTGCCACAGGACGTGCAGGTAGCGCAGCGGGGACTGGGCCCCGCTGGACGACCGACTTGGGAGGCCCGGGCTGCCGCCCAGCGCCGCCCCGAAGTCGGCGAAGCAGAAGAGGCCATCGGGACCAGTCAGAGGCTCCGGGGCTACCGCACACTCGCCATCCGAGCTCGATCTGCCCGAGCGCGGCTCATCTTCCGCGCCCCCTGCGGCTGCTGCCATGGTAACGGTTCTGCGCGGGCCTAGCCGCGGGAGCCTCGTTCCCGACAGACCAACCGACCCACTTCCCTCCGCCGTAAGCCGCGCTGTCAGCGAGTGAGCCAGAAGACCGGGCCCGGCCTGCAACTACCGCACCTCAGCGGGGGACGAGCTCGGGTCTTCCGGACCAATGATAGCCCTTCCAGCCTAAACCCTGACAGCCAATCGGGAAGGGAGGGCATAGTACGCACGAAAGGATTGGACAGTGTTTCTGGCACTGTGACTGGCGGACAAAGAAACCAATAAAAAATTTGAAGTGCCCACGGTCCACGCGTACGTACGTCGCTACCGGAGCCAATAAAACAGCAGAGTCTAAGACATTCTTTTTTTTTTCTTCAATTTTCCCCCGTCGGATTATGGGAAAGACAGTGGGAAGGGGCTGGAGCCAATTACATTTAGATGAGCAGCAGCCATTCACCAAAGAAAGATAAGAAGGCGGGGAGGGAGGGAGTGTGAACGTAGAAAAAGAACTTCTTCCCAATGCGTGGTCCAAGAAGGAAAGTGAAAGTATGTCAAAATGTGGGGCTGTGGAGTAATAGTTTCTAAGGGTGATAGATTCTCTTTAGTCTGCGGTCTCTCGCCCCCCCCCCCCGCGCGTTGATCACTAATGATTTACAAAGCGTTATAATTAACGTAATGACACTACAGCGACACTTCAGTCCGAGAGTCGGTCACAGAGCGGCTGCACGTCCAGGACACAGGATCAGACTTGGTGCCCACTGAGCTGCTCACGGTCCCCAGGGACAAATCCGGGAGCAAGGAAGTGTTCTGCAACCAGACAGATAACCGTGAATTTACCATTACTGTTTTGGAAGAATTCTCACGTCTTTGTGCCCCGCAAACACTTCTGTAAGGTGGGCAAGGAGGAACCTCCCTATTTTATAGATGAAGAACTGAAATTGTAAGGGTGCGCCCCACTACAAAATCACAGAGACAAGTGGCCTGTTCACGGATGCCCAGCGTTCTTGGGTCAAGGACTTTTCCCACCACATAAACCCTCTCACTGTCAGCCAACCCAATTAAAAAGTAATCTTCCTGACAGTTGAAAAAAGCACTTCCAGATTTTGTAGTGTCTGCGGGACACCGTTATGAGAATTATCATTGTAGAAAAATAGTATATTTGAACTCTCCTCCTCTGTCCGATAACAAGTAAGGACACATGCCAACTCCACTTGTAGCTAGAAGGAAACAGGCAAGAAACAAATATTATTGAACATATACCATTTACCAAGGGCTTGATATACATTTAGATATTATTATATCCACTTTGCAGATCAGAAAACTGAGGCCCTGAAATATTATGTGAACTGTACAAGGGTACAGAGCAAGACAGTTAAAAGTGGCATTTGAATCCAGACCACCGCCCAAGGCCACACTCCCCTCTTTCATAAATGAAGAGCCTGCAGGAAACCTGACTCCAGGAAGTCTAAGTGATATCTGAGCATTTACACCTCACTCCTGATGAATGTACCCCTGAAAAAAACTTTATTATTCCTCCTCTTTTTCCAAGTAATGACCTTCAAAACAGTCTTCCCTCCATTCTCTCTTCTTAGAATCTCAAATGACAAGTATCTATGCTGCCTAAATTGGCAAATCTCTTCAAGTTCCTAGAAACTTGTTTGCCCACTGAGTTCAGGTTGAAGTCTAAACCCTTTATGCTGGTAGTTAAGACCCTTCCTAATTTGGATCCAATTATTTTTGGAACTGTTTTCTTTCTCCTATCAAGAGGAGAAAGATTGATCTCCACACCATCTTGCCTACCAAGATGTTTGCTTCAGCAGAAAACTTTGAATCTAAGCAGGATCCCTGAACAAACAGAGGTGGTTGTTAATTTTACTTCTAATTTAAAGTCAAATTTGTGGAGGCATAAACCGCATGGCCCAGCCCTCCATCTGTTGCAGGAATTACTTGAATGTTGGAATGGGAAGAATGAGCTGTGTTTGAGTGTGGATTCCGTTCATTAGCCTCAGAGTTTCAGACTGGAACTTGAACTCTCCTCTGCCCCATAATCAGTAAAGACAAAATCCAACCCTATTTGTAGCTAGAAGGAAACAGAGGAAAGGAACAAACGTTATGTACATGTACCTTATGTACTAATAAGGGTAGGATGCTGGCTAAGACCATACAAATCCTACATGACAGTGGGCACATCACACTGGCTGGAACTTGACCCTGAGGGTGTTGCAAGCATTCATTCACACACGAGCCATTTATATTTGGTCAGTCAGCAAATAAAACATAAAGCACCTAATAGGAGACAAAGAAAATACCAGTAACATTGTCTTGTGGGCCTCCCTGGCAACGAGGGACAGAGATCTTGGAATAAGCTGAGACTCAGCATCAAGGGATTGAAAAAAACCCTAGAATGAGCTGAGATTTAGCATCAAGGGATTGAGAAAACCTCGACCAAAAGGGGGAAGAGGGAAATGAGACAAAGTGTCAATGGCTGAGAGATTCCAAACAGAGTCGAGAGGTTATCCTGGAGGTTATTCTTATGCATCAAGTAGATATCATCTTGTTATTCAAGATGTAATGGAGAGGCTGGAGGGAACTGCCTGAATATGTAGAGCTGTGTTCCAGTAGCCAGGTCTCTTGAGGATGATTGAATAATGATACAGCTTTCACAATGTGACTGTGTGATTGTGAAAACCTTGTGTCTGATGCTCCTTTTAGCTACCTTGTGAACAAAGGAGTAGAACATATGGAACAAAAATAAATAATAGGGGGAACAAATGCTAAAATAAATTTAGTTTGAAATGCTAGTGATCAATGAAAGCGAGGGGTAAAGGGTATAGTAGGTATAATCTTTTTTTTTCTTTTCTGTGTTCGCTTTATTTCTTTTTCTATTGTCTTTTAATTTCTTTTTCTGAATTAATGCAAATGTTCTAAGAAATGATGAATATGCAACTAAGTGATGATGTGAATTATGTATGTTGATGTTTTATTTTGTTTCTTAATTTTTTAATTAATAAATTAAAAAAAAACATTAGAACCAGTTTCAAACCCTAGCTACCCTACCAATAAAAATTGCATTATTTAATAGGTAATAAATAATAACCTCAAATAAAAAAAAAAGTCTTTGCCTGCCTGGGAATCCAAGTCCAATCTGCCACTTTGTGACTTGGGCAAGGTCTTCCTCTCTGGGCCTCAGTCTTACCATCTGACAGGGTTATTTTTAGGTCAGATATTGACATCTTTGGCCCCTTAGGCTAGAAATAGCTGGTTGAGTTTCCTTTCATTCTTTCTTTCCCAAACCCTATCGACCTGTTCAGAAATTTGAACTGCTTGTCAGCATTTAAAGATTGATAGCTTTTACAGAAAAAAATATTGACTTACAGGTTCTCTTAGAAATGGGAATCTCTGGCAAAGCAAGGCCTGCTTTCCTACTTGGCAACAGTTGCTGGAGCTGCATAGCAACTCTCCCCTTTGAGTGGGCATGGTGCGCTGGTTTGCTAGAGTCCCCACTACTCCCTATTATTGCCACGCCGAGGCTGAAGACAATTGCTATTTATTGTCATACTTGGCTGTTGTTTTTAAGTAGAGTTAACAGGAAATTAAAATAGTTCTGTCTTTATTAAAAGTAGTATAATGAAAACTAGTGTGTGGGGAAATTACCTAATATCTGAAAATATAGCGAATGGGGATCCTGTGATTTTAAATATTGGGCTTGAGCATTTTTAATATTGTGCTAGAGCATTTTTTAATAAGGCCAGGTAAGAGACATCAGACTCTCTGGGGAAAACTTAACTTTGATTAACACTTGATTTAGACCAAGAATTGTCTTAGAATTTCGTAAAGTTAGAGGTTAACTTGAAGAAAATGGATAAGGTACAATGATGTTTATTTTTCCAACGGAGAAGATAATCCCAATGTTTACAATTTTATTGCCCTTAGACCATGATTTAAGTTTGGATCTAACTTAGCAATCTAACAGCTTTTCTTTGCTCAATAACTATCCATCCTCAAATTCTTTTCGAGCCAGCTCTGTCACACTGTTGGTTCCTTTAAGGATTAAATAAGCTCTACTATGTGCACACTCTCTATTTGTGATAGAATTATATTTTAATTTATTAAGAGTATATATTTTTTGTCTATCATATAAGTTCTAAAATAATTTTTGGTTCGTTTGTTGTCAATTTTACTTATAATTGAAAAGTCAAATTTATTCAAGCATAAAATACATACATATGATAACACCTTCACATTTTAAGTGTTCAGGTCAATGATTTTTGACAAATATATACACTCCTGTACCTACCAACCCAATCAAAATATAGAAAATGATGGGAAGGTAAAATGGTACTGTCACTGTAGAAAGCAGTATGGCATTTCCTCAAAAAGTTAAATGGAGAATTGGTATATGATTTGGCAAATTCCACTCCGAGGTATATACCCAAGGAAATTGAAAACAGGGACTTAAACAGATATTCGTACACTAATGTTCATTGAAAACAGGGACTTAAACAGATATTCATACACTAATGTTCACAGCAGCAGTATTCACTATAGCCAAAAGG
The DNA here is from genome assembly GCF_023851605.1 of Tamandua tetradactyla. Lineage (NCBI taxonomy): Eukaryota > Metazoa > Chordata > Mammalia > Pilosa > Myrmecophagidae > Tamandua > Tamandua tetradactyla. The sequence continues at coordinate 30,215,522 of NC_135333.1, forward strand.
CAGAAACAACCCAGTGTCCATTAATAGAAGAATGGATAAATAAAATATGGTACATACCTACAACGGAGTATTATTCAGCTGTAAGAAGGAATGAAATTCTGAGACACGCTATGACATGGACAGACCTTGACAGCATTATGCTCAGCAAAATAAGCAAGGCACATGAGGACAAATATTGTGATTTCACTTATATGAAATATTTAGAAATAGCAGAGAACAGAAAGAAGATTAAGGGTTACCAGGCTACGGGGAGGGTAGAAGCAGGAGTCGTTGCTATATGGAATGTTTTCAAATCTTGGAAATTATAAAATAAAATTAATGAAAAAGATATAAACATGAGAATTATATTTTTAACAATTCAAGAATTGTTCTTTTAGATTACAGAGAGAGGGCCTTGTGTTTTTAGAATGAGTGAATATTTGTGGGCAAGGACAAGAACCTTAAATGTTTATGATGAAAGAAAGAATACAAGTTAAGATGCAGTTAGGAAATCCTAGAATGAGCTGGAACTCAGCAGGAAGGGATTGAGAAAACCTTCTCTTCCAAAAGGGGGAAGAGAGAAATGAGACAAAATGTCAATGACTGAGAGACTCCAGAGTGGAGAGGTTATCCTGGAGGTTATTCTTACTCATTAAATAGGTATCACCTTGTTAGTCAAGATGTAATAGAGAGGCTGGAGGGAACTGCCTGAAAATGTAGAGCTGTGTTCCAGTAGCCATATTTCTTGAAGAAGATTGTATAATGATACAGCTTTTGCAATGTGACTGTATGATTGTGAAAACCTTGTGTCTGATGCTTCTTTTATCTACTTTATGGACAGATGAGTAAAACATATGGATAAACAATAAATAAATAATAAGGGGAACAAATGTCAAAATAAATTTAGTAGATTGAAATGCTAGTGACCAATGAATGGAAGAGGTAAAAGGTATGGAATGTATGAATTTTTTTTCTGTTGTCTTTTTCTTTTTCTGAATTGATGCAAATGTTCTAAGAAATGATCATGATGATGAATATTCAACTATGTGATAAAAAAGAATGTTCATATTGTATGTTGATTAGTTTTATTAATAAAATTTTTTCTAAAAAAGAATGTTCATGTTTGTATGTTGTTTTAGTTTGATAATACAAAATAAATTAAAAAATAAAAGATGCAGGTAGGAAACAGCCTGCTATTTCATGTAGTTCTTATATCTAGCAGTCTTAGTTTGGATTTTTAGTGACCTCTATACCAGATGATCCATAGGATGCTTCTGGTTCTGATTTATAAAGACAAAGCCAAGAGCTACTGCTCTCCTAGGGTCCATATGCTATTGCAGTAATCTGGAGAGGGGTCACAAGGTCATGTTCAGGAGAATGAAACAAACAGGACAGTAAGTAAACTTCATATAAACCCCAGGATGCAGTGGGAAATGGGGCTTGAACTGAACACAGCTGAAAAATCCAGGCAGACTGTAAAATAGCACTAATGGCTTTTCCGATTCAGGGAATTTCCTGTCTCAAACCCCCAGGCAAAAGAAGATCAAGAGAAAACAGGGAAGCTTTACAGCTCCCAAATTCTATAGACAGCTCTCCTGGGTAAAATTATTCCAGGAGCTTTGGTCTGTTCAGTTTCCTTCCCTTTGAAGTGCTGCTTTTCCATTAACAAGCGAACATTGCAAAATCAAATACCCTGTGATGAGACATCTCAGAGTCTGTTTTAGGGCATCTAAACATCTGCTTTTAGGGCAAAGTTTCATTTCTAAGAAAATGTAACGCAATGGTGTAAGTTTCAGTTTTTTTTAATATCTCAATAAATTTATTTGAAAACATTGATAACATTTTATGCACAGGTTTCTTCTGGAATTTACAAATCCTGAATCAAATACACAGAAGATTCTATGTGTAAAATATAAAATGAAGGGATAAGGCATATTAAGACGGCTTTAGGCTGCAAGTAACAATGACTTAACTATAAGGACATTTAATCTAATACATTATTTTTAGATGAGTCTTATCTCATTGTTGAAGGCAATCTTCTCAGTTGATTGTAGAAGATGTAATCAACTTAACGATTATTTAAATCCATGAAATATCCTCAAAGTAACAATCAGGCCAGTGCTTGTTTGAGCAAACAACTGGACACCATAACCCGGCCAAGCTGACACATAAACTTAATCATCACAACCAGTATATAATAATATATTTTTTATTTAAAAAATATATAATAGATTTTTTGTGCATACTGACCATATTTCACATAACGTTGATAAATTTATTACAGTAACTTCTTTGTAGAGTCCTTAGGATTTTCTATATAGAGTATCATGCCATCTGTGAATAAAGACAGTTTTACTTTATTCTTTACAGCTTGTGGAGTAAGTTTCATTCTAAATGCAGTTCGACAGATATGGATTGAGAGTGGAAGCAGGAAGAGTGAGGAGGCTGTTACAATAATATAGGTGAGATGATGGTGGTTTGAACCAAGATAATAGAGACCAAGGTGGTAAGAACTGAGAATCTGAGAATATTTTTGAAGGTAGAGCCAACAAGAGTTGCAGATGGATTTGATGTGGGGTGTAAAAAGATAGAGGAGTAAAGGATGGCTCTGGAGGTTTAGGCCCGAGCAACTGAAAGAAATGTGTTGCCCTTCACTGAGATGGGGGAAACTGTGAGAGGAGCAGGGTTGAAGCAGAAGGTCAGGAGTTCAGTTTGGATATTAACTTTGAGGTGCTTATTAAATATTCAGGTTGTGATGGGAACAGGCAATGGGCCAGGGGCCCACGTCAGGGGTGGGGTCTGGAGAAGAGAGAGAAATCTGTGGAGTTAGTGGCATACGGATGATATCTAAGTATACTGGATTGGCTGAGACAGGGAGTGAGGTAGATAATGAAGAGACCCAAGGACCAACCGAGGAAGGATAGAGCAGTTCACTATTTAGTGATTGGAGAGATGATGAGGAACTAATAAAAATGGGAAAAAGAAGCCAGTGCAGAGGCTCCACTCAGAGCCTTTACCATTCTAACTTGCATCGTGATTCTCTAAACTAGAGTGTACAGGAGGGTAGAAAGTCTTAAAGAAAAAAACTAACAAATAAAATATATGCTATAGTATTATAAACAAGAGATCCAAGTTCAGTGGGGCCTGAATCTTATATGAAGAATGACGACTAGAAAATTACACAAAGCCAGGTGTGAAAGAGAGTATCAATTTAGAAGGAGAAATCACAGCACAACTTGAGAACTCAAACAATTATAATTTTTTAAAGGTGACAACTACCACAAACATCACAAATCCAGAGAAGTAACATATTTGTTAATGTTCTGAAACACTTCCATAATGTTTTCTCTTTTTTTTTGGCTGACAAATTACTCTTTAGTTGCCTCTTTTTTTTTTTTTAACATGGGCAGGCACTGGGAATTGAACCCAGGTCCTCTGGCGTGGTAGGCAAGCGTTCTTGCCTGCTGAGCCACCGTGGCCCGCCCTTTGGTTGCCTCTTTATATGACAATTTCATATTATCATTTTCCATAATTGATTGATGACACTCACTGACAACAGGGGATGGTAAGTGTCCTACCTAGGGAGACCTGCAATAAGTTAATTATGCACAGAAGGAGCAGTGTCACTTACATACATCTTATTAAACCCAAATGTTCCCAACTAGATTTCCTCTGCCAGATCCAAATGCCAACAGACATAGTGTGAATTGCAAAGAAGGGAATTAGAGTGGAGAGAGTGGTTGGAACCAATTGCAGTAACAATATTATATTGGCAAATTTTGACCATGTGAGTACATTGCTAGCTACTCTTCCTGAGTCATGGAAGAGACCTGGTGAATCAAAGAGACATGAAACTTAAGCTCCATTAGTTCCATGGTAAATTAATCACACCTTTGATGACACTGCAACTAAGGTACACAAAGCAAGAACAGGGCAAAGGGCACTGGAGCTGGGAGTTGTAATTCTAAAATAGGATGCTCTAAGTTGATGACAGTAAACACACCTGAAGGAGTGATGCAGCATGCCTTGTGGATGTCTGTAAGGACTGCATTCTAGAATTTAGATACAGGTAATTCTAAGCAGAAAAGCCCTGAAGCAGATGGGAAAAGCAAAGAGGGTAGTATAACTAGAAAATATGGAGGCTAGGGCCCAGAGAGGGTGAAACTTGCTTCTGGCCACACAGCAAATCAGAGGCATAGCAGGGACTGGAACCCAGATTTCCTGTCTTGGTATTGTAAACGGGCAGATGGCTAAACCAAGGCCCCCTCCCGGTTTCTGTTGGCTTGTCTTATAGCTTCCATCCCTAATTCCAGGGCTCCCGCAGAGCTAAGAGCACCTCTTACTACTCCGATCACAATGCACAGCCTGGGTGCTCAAGCGCTGACTCGATCTCAGGCTTCGCCCTAGGGCTTCACACCACAACACCACAGCTGGCTCTGGCATTTCTGTTTTTTTTTTTTTTTTTTTTTTAACATTTTTCTTGCAAAATATATATACAAAAAAAAAGCAATAAATTTCAACCTACATTGTAACAAGTAGTGATAGGACAAACTTCAGTGTTTGACATGGGTTACAGTTCCACAATTTCAGGTTTTTCTTTCTAGCTACTCCAAGACACAGGAGACTAAAAGAAATATCAATATAACGAGTTAGGTTGGTCATTCACCAAACCCTATCTTCTCTAATTCTCCCTCTCCCCCCACCCCCCTCCCAATCTTTAGAGTTATTTGCCCATTCTAACTTTTTCATGTTGGAAATGGGTGTCGATAATATGGGACGGGGGGATGGAACTAGTTGATGTTCTTGAAGAGGCTGGCTCCTCTGGATTTCAGGACTTACCTGGCTTAGGAAACCATCTGGAGGTTGTAGATTTCCAGAAAATAAACTTAGTACATGAAACTTATATACAATCTCAGACAGAGCCCTAGGTATTCCTCAGGGTTAACAGGAATGGTTTTGTTTGGGGTCTGGCAAACTGTGGAAATTAGCAATACCTAGCTAAAGCTTGTGTAAGAGTAGTCTCTAGAATAGCCCTTTGACTTCACTTTAACTCTCAGTCACTGATATCTCACTCTGTTAGGTTTCTCTTTCCCTTTTTGGTGAGGAAAGTGCAGGTGATCCCACAGCGCCAGGGCCAGGCTCATCCCCTGGAGTCATGTCCCACATTGCCAGGGAGACTTTCACCCCTGGATGTCATGTCTGTAGGGAGAGGGCAACTATCTTCCCTGCAGAGCTGAGCTCAGAGAAAGGCCACACCTGAGCAACAAAAGAGGTCCTCTGCTATAAACTCTTAGGCCAACTATAGATAGTTTAGCTTCTCTGCTACAGAAACAGCTGGCTTCGTTCTTGCCTGCTCCAATCATAATGTGCAAAGTTGGGAGCGCCTTTTCTCAATACCACCTCACTGAATGAAACCAAGACTCAACTGTAACACAGCAAATTTAGGGTCTTGAGGCCGGAAAGTTTGAAGACGTTATTTGCCTCAGGCAAGCCTCCCACACCTAAATCCGTAGTCAGGCCCCCTACGTCCGGATATCCTTTCACGCAAGAAGGCGGACCCAGGAAGCTGTCAGACATCTTTTGTGTGGCATTTCATAGGAGACTTAATTTGCCCGCCCTTTATGCCGAACTATTTCATGCCCTTAGTTCTGAATTTATGAAAGTCATATAACGTGACTTTCTTTCAAAGCCTCTCTTTGAAGAAAATAGAAAGAACTTAGGCCTTGTAGTTATTTTATTATTATTATTATTATTTTTTTTTTTAGCCCTTCCGAACATGGCTATCTGAGGTGGCCGCCGGCTATAGCAAGGCTTCCGGTTTCCCAGCAGGACCGAGAAGTGTCGGAAGTTCCGGTCTCACAGGGCAGGCGGTGGCATTTCTTTTTCTCTTTCGGCGGCGGTTTCGCGAGTTTTGCTGCTATGTCCTACCCCGCGGATGATTACGAGTCGGAGGTAGGATGCTTGTAAGCGCGTGGTCGGGTCCACGACCTGGGCAGGGGCTCTCTGGGTGCTGGGCCTCGGGGAGAGATGGTGTCTCGCTTTCGCCTTGCCTTCCCGCGTGGCCCTTATGCAGTAGCCACAGCTCCGGCTTCCTTTGCCACCGTCTCCCCGCCCGCTTCTCTTGCCTGGTCATCTTCGTCCTTCCCTTTTTCGGGACCGACTACAGAGGCTGTACCCTGCCCATGCCTGTATCCCTAGCTTCCTACTTGACGCAGGATGCCCGTGGGACGAAGGTTGTGGATTCACAAATTGTTGACTATGTGTGTCTGTCGTTCTAGGCTGCTTATGATCCATATGCTTACCCGGGTGACTATGATATGCATACAGGTAAGACCTGTATATACATACAGGTAAGAGTTTGTTTGACTATCTTAGGGATTGGCACCTTTTTGAATGGCTCAGAACAGCTCTGATGGGTATCTCTTAAAAACTGCTACTTGATGGTCCAGGCTTGGAGTCAGTTATTAACTCTCAGTGGGAGGGTTGGGTAGAATCTAATAAACTAACCTCCTACTCTCCCCCCCCCCCCCCTTTTTTGTGGTCAGTCTAAACAGTCTCAGAAGAGAAGGATTTTTGACTGGCCAGACTGTGGTCTCTTTGTTTTAACTTTTAGCCGAAAAAGAGAATTTTGACGTGAAAAGTTGAAATGATTCAAACCATACTCAAATGAAGTATTTGTGGGGTAGAGGAGCTTTGAGGTTTTGTACAATTTACAAAGACTGGGCTTGATTTAGTACTTAGAACTTTACTTTCTAGTAGAGAAAACAAATAATTGAGTAAATCGTTTTAGTAGTGATAAATGTCCTGAAGAAATAGGGTGATGGGATGGAGAACAACTTAGGGAAGGTTATATCTCTTTGAGTTGTTTAAAGGGGAGTTACACTGAATTTCATAGACTTGAATTTAGCTCATGGTTACTTGGGGATGGTCCTGCCTTTTTCATTACATCACATAATATGGGTCTGAGAGCACTTTGTAAAGTATTTATTTATTTATTATATCCAACCTGTAGGAGATCCAAAGCAGGACCTGGCTTATGAACGTCAGTATGAACAGCAGACATATCAGGTGATTCCTGAAGTGATAAAAAATTTTATCCAGTATTTCCACAAAACCGTCTCAGATTTGATTGATCAGAAAGTTTATGAGCTACAGGCCAGTCGAGTCTCCAGTGATGTCATTGACCAGAAGGTGTATGAGATCCAGGACATCTACGAGAACAGGTATGTGCTGCTGGCCAAAATAACCTCACTGTGTGGTACTAGCCTAGCTATTCAGGCCCTACAGAAGGGGTGCTGTTTAATCATTTTCTGTGAAGAAACTGCCCAGGAGTCTCAGTAGGAAAGGGGAAAGTTATTTTGTTGGACTATAGCTCCAGGAATTTGTATAAAGCCTTAAATAACTGTAGCTATGTTAATAATTATAATGGCAGTTAATATGTATTATCAGTATGGATCAGGCAGTACCCAGAGTACTTTTGGACTTATTTGTTACCCTCCTCAGTAACCCTATGAAGTAGGTCCTGTTGTTTTCCTGTTTTTATAGGTGAAGAAACAATACACAGGGGATAAGTGCATGAGTATAAGTATGTAGAAGCTAAGTGGATGAGCTAGATTTTGAAATTATACAGTCTGACACCAGAGCCTAATTCTGAACTTCTGTGCTTTACAACCTCTCGGTGTGTGCTGTGGTGTGCCAGGCTCCAGAGTGGTTGCTTCTGGTGTTTTGAGGATTGCCTTCGTGTACTGGGCATTAGAGCTGAGGTGGATCAGTCCAGGGTGGGATAGTAAAGAAAGTCTTCGCCAAGGTAATAGAATTTAAGCCAGTCTTGGAAGGGTGAATGGTGAAAGCAATATGGTTCGAGGCCTACTGAGTCAATGACTAGGAGCACCTTAATCCCTGATCTGTTTCCTTCATTCCTCAGGCCTTTCTGATGAGAAATATATAGGCCGCTGCTATTTAATAGAAACATGATACTAGCCACTAGTGTAATTTAAAAATGTTCAGCAGCTACATTAAAAATATTAAAAGAAACAGTTAAAATTCATTTTAATGTTATTTAATCCCATGTACCCAAAATATAATTTTGCAAATAATCAGTATAAAAAAAAAACCATTGCAAGCTTCAGTTAGACGTTGCTTCTTATCATAACTTGCCAAACCTCAACCAAAACCATTCCTGTCAAAACTAAAGACTACTTAGGGCATTATATAAGATTCTACAAAGATTCCATCTGCTAGATTAACTTTCCAGAAACCTACAACCTCCAGATGGGTCCCTGGACCAGATAAGTCCTGAAATGCAGAGGGGCCAGCCTCTCCAGAACATCAGCTAGTTCCATCCCCCTATCTCATATTATTGACAGCCCCTTCCAACATGAAAAAGCTAGAATGGCCATAGCCCAGATACTCCTAAAGAGTGGGAGAAAGATCAAAGGTAATTGAGGAATTGTACAGAAAAGGTAGGGTATAGCAAGTGATTATGAGTGCTGAATCATATTGACATTTCTTTTAGACTCCAGTACCTTAGAGCGGCTAGAAGTAAAAACCTAAAATTGTGGAATTGTAACCCATACCAACTTTAAAATCTGTTCAATAACAACAAAGACTGTTAATGAGATCTTTTATGTCTTCATACTAAGTCTTCTAAGTTTAATGTGTGTTTTACATTTATCGAATATCTCAGTTCACATACTACATTTTCATTGTAAATACTTGATCTGTAGGTATTTCTTAAAATTTACAGTTCTAAAGGTAGACTCACATACCCAAGTTATTCGCTTCCTCAGTCGTGCCAGCCACATGTGGTTGGTACCTACTGTAATGGATAGCACAGAGGGATATAGCTGGTAGCTGAAGGCAAACATAGGGTAGATCCTTCCTGAGGAGAATGCTAAGTGAAAAGACTGATTGGTGCCGTAAGAAATTTGTTTCTTTACAGATGGGCAGAGGAAAAGGAATCAGTAAATGAGACAGAACAGAAAAAACTTGCTAGTAAATCAGTGGAAGTGTCATAAGAACCAAGAGAGAAGAGACTTTGAAGGATAAGGGATTGATCAACAAATGTCCATATTCTCTAGCAGAATCAAGATGAAAAAGGAGCCAATTGAATTTGGCAATTTAGAGGCTGTTTATTTAAAAATAGGCAGAAGCTAGATGGCAGTGGGCTGAGAAATAGGGAGTGAGAAAAAGGAGTTGGTAAGTATAGAGGAGTTTTACAAGGTGATTGAGGAGGCTTCTGTTTGTTCTGTCTTTTGAGTGGGGACCTGAGCATGTTGTATTTCGAACTGAGAGCCAGAGAAGAGAGAGCAGCATGGCTTGAGGAGAGTGGGGAAAAGTTGAATTAGCTGCTCTGGTAGTTAGGTTCAGGTGTCAACTTGGCCCAGTGATGATGCCCAGTTCTGTTGCTGTGGGCTTAAATCATCAGCATGTGAAAATCATCTGTGGCTGATTACATCTGCGGTTGGCTAAGAGGAGTGCCTTCCACACTGACTGAGGCTTAAAAGGAGAGGTCAGAAGAGAGAGAAGGAGCTCATCGCAGCCCAGCACAATGCAGTTTACAGCTCAGAGCTGGCTCAGACCCAACAGAAAGGAACCCAGAAGCAGGGAGAGAAGCCCAGCAGATGTCACCCTGTGCCTTCCCAAATTAGTTAATTTATAACTGAATAAATCCCCTTTATAAAAACCAGTCCATCTCAGCCTTACCAAATGCAAACAGCTGTCATGGGGATGAGGCTAGGGAAAATGAACAGAAACCTTGTAGGGTTGTGAGACATCAGGGGCTGCAGTGTTTGAATTGGTTGTTGTAGGTTTGTTCTGGCATCAGACTGCAACAGACTAATTTGCTTCCGTGTTTGGCGAGGGAAAGGGAGCAAAATGCTCTCAGAAAGTGGATAAGGAAAGGGAATCTAAAAAAGTAGGAGAGTATCCTGAAAAGCTTGGTGAGTGCCTAACTGGTGTAAAAAGAATGTTTTACTGTATTAAGATCAGGTTGTCTGAGGTGCAGATTTGGATGTAGAAAGCTGTGGGCTTGGAGGGCTTTAACCCTGGCATCTGTCAAGTGTGAGGGTTGACTCTCTTAGGGCCTTTGTGTTTGTGGGTTCTACCATTTTTCTGTTTGACTTTCAGCTGGACCAAGCTGACTGAAAGATTCTTCAAGAATACTCCTTGGCCTGAGGCCGAAGCCATTGCTCCACAGGTTGGCAATGGTAGGTGTGAACTCTTTGTGACGTGTGTGCCGACTGGCTGGGATCCTGTGGCTGGAGGTCATTAGAAAGCTTACAAGGGTCTGTGTCCAGGTGGTGTTTTGCTCACCATTGTATTTCCCCAGGGCTTGGTACATAGTAGGCCCTTTGTAAATACTTGTTGAATGAAGGTTGGATAAATGAAGAGGTGTCAGAGATCCCTCAGACATGGTCATAGTGCAAATTGAGTTCTGCCTTGACTTGTTTTCTTTTCCCGCTGTAATTTTTTTTCCCCCGCTATAGTTTTTGGGGTCATTAGAGTCATTCGGGAATGGTTTCTCTATTTTCCTCCTACCTCTTCCCTCTCAGTAACAGGGAACAGACCTCCAAGTTTCCATTAAAATGCAGTTCTTTCTTGCAGACTTTGATATCCCTAGCTTGAAGGAAATTCTTTTCCATTTGAATTTGGGCACCACTTCTCACTAAAGGAGTTGTAATTTATTTGTGATCCTGCAATGGGAAATGTCTTTAACAGCAGACGGTGTTTCTCATTTGGGAGGTCCTACAGTACTTAGTTCAGTGTGTGTTAAATGAAAAGAAGAGTTCTATATATTTTGGATAGATTTATTTACCTTTGCAGAGGATATTGGGGAATTCTGCAAGATATCCTTTTTAATTCTAATACTTAAAATTAACTGCCTTCAGTTTCAGTCTGATTTTGTAGCATAGATGGAGTGGTAGTGGTTGAGAATGCAATTAGGCCATTCATATCTGTATCTGTCTCTATATATTTACATCTTTGGAGAAATGTCTGTTCAAGCTTTCACCACTGCCACCCCCGTGTTTCTGGTTTTATTGAACTATTCACACACCATACAATCCATTCAAAGTAAAAATCAATTTTTGTCATTTTAAATTGGCTATTTATTCTTTCATTGTTGAGTTTTTTATATATTCTAGATATAAATGCTTTATCAGAGATATTATTTGTAAATATTTTCCCTAATTCTGTGGGGTGTCTTTTTACTCTCTTGATGGTGTCCTTTTTATATGTGTGAGGTAGGGGATCCAACTTCATTTTTTTGCATGTTGATATCCGGTTGTTGAAAAACTATTCTTTCCCAATTGAATAGTATTAACAGCCTTGTCAAAAATCAGTTCATCTTTACAAATGTAAGGGTTTATTCTGGACTCTCAGTTCTATCCTTTGATCTGGGTGTCCATCCGTATGCCAGTACTACATTGTCTTGATTACTCTCACTTTGTCGTGAGTTTGGAAATCCTCCAACTTTCTTTTTTTCTCTTTTTTTTTTTGCCTATTCTGGGTTCTTTTAATTTCCTTATGAATTTTAGGACCAGATAGTCAATTTCTGCAAAAAAAAAGGCATCTAGGATTTTGATAGGGATTGCAGTGAATATGACAATCAGTTTGGGGAGTATTGGCATCTTAAACAATATTAAGTCTTCCAGTCCATGAACGTGGATGTCTTCCATTTATTTAGGTCCTTAATTTCTTTCCACAGTGTTTTGTAGTTTTCCATGTACAACCCTGTGCTTCTTTTGTTTTAGTTAACATTTTGAGCACTTAGAATTATCATTATGCAAGTTCAGAACTCAATCAGAAATAAGTTGCTTTCTTTGTTGCTCAGACCTAATGCCTTGTTTAATATTTTGCCATTAAAGAATAGTATAGTACTTTATAAAGAACAATAGGAGTCCCATTTTATTTATCTGTTATGTATGTATGTATGTATAGTTTTTTTTAAATAGGTTAGATTCACAGATCTCATAGTAGAAAAGATTTGGTATAAAGTCCTCTTCCTATTCGTGTCCCCAAGTCTTCAGTTTCTCTATGGAGGTAACTAGTATTATCATTTCCTTCTTTATTCTTTGTGTGATATTAAGTGTGTATATAAGCAAATAGGAATAATTGACGTATTTCTTTTTTGCATAGACTAAAAACTCTTCTCTCCCTTGTTTTTTTTCCTATTTACTGTATTTTTTGGAGAATGTTCTGTACCTGTGAACTCCCAGGTTCACTGATTCACTAGGAGAATTCACAAATCTCAGCATATAGTCATACTCAAAGCTGTGATTTATTATAGTGAAAGGATTCAAAACAGGATCAGTAAAGTGAAAAGGTGCTTGGGATGAAGTCCAGAGGAAGCTAGGCACAAGCCTCCCAGAGTCCTTTCGGAGTAGAATCACATAGGATGTGTTCAATACCACGTGTGACAACATATGTGAAATGCTATCTACCAGGGAAGTTTGTCAGAGACTCAGACGCAGTGCCCAGAGTTTTCATTAGGAACTGGTCATGGAGACGCTCTCTTCCTAATGAACCCAAATTCTGGACTCCCAGAAGGAAGGCAGATGCCCACCGTAAACCGTATTGTTTACACAGACAGTTCAAGCACAGATGCCAGCTGAGTGCTACCTTAGCATGAAGATTTTTCTAAGGATATCAGTCTCAGGCCTCCTGTGTTGATTCACAGCATCAGGACCTCAAGAACTGCTGCTTTCCCCCCCTTTTGTTCTTCCTTTTTAATGGCCATATTAATAGGATAAATTCCTTAAAATAGGATTTCTGTATCAAGTGGTATATGTTTTTGCAATTTTTTTTCTCATTCTTTAATGGTGTGTTTTTTCAACATTTTTTATTGTGAAATATAACATGCAGAAAAGTGATAAATTTCAAAGTACAATTTAACAAGAAATATCAATACAGTGATTCAGTAGTCACAATCATATATTCTCTGTTACAACTCCTCCCTCTTATTTGATCCTTCTCCTAATCTTCAGGGATATGTAGGCAATGACCATTCTAATTTCTTCATGTTGAAAAGAGGTGTCGACATTATGGGGTAGGACAGTGCACCTAGTTGATGTTCTTGGAGAGACTAGTGCCTCTGGATTTCAGGACTTATTTGGCATAGGACCAACCTGGAAGTTTTATGTTTCTGAAAATTAAAGGTAGTGACACTTTTATAGAGCCTCAGACAGAGCCCTGGGTATGTATTTGCAATTTTGATAGATACCATCGGATTGCCCTCCATGAGGTCATTACTGTTTCTTTCCAAGTGCTGGCTTATTTAAGCAACTAAATGACAAGAGCCTCCCATTGGTAAATGAAAATGGGTGTAAAGAGGAGTATACTAAAATTAAGATGAGGCTGAAAAAGTAGAATGTGAAATGAATTTTCTTATTGTGTGTATTCTTGGGGCCCAAGCATAAGGGTTTGGATGTTGTATGGTCTCTAACATCAAGTCCTGTCTTCCTGCATCCCCACCCCCACGATAAATCTGCCTGAAACCCTGGTTGTTTGTGGATTACTAAGACACCCACCCCTCTGCCATCTCTTTCAGATGCTGTTTTCCTGATTTTGTACAAAGAATTATACTACAGGCATATATATGCCAAAGTCAGCGTGAGTATCTAAGTGTCAGTAGCAGTTTTTTAAGCTACATTGTTTTTGCCCTTGAACACAGTCATTAGTTTCTATTCCACCAGTGGTCTAAGAGTGGTCAGTGTGTTTTCTGAGCTTTCTTTTAAGAAATGGAGTAGGAAATGATTGATCCAGAAAGTTGGGTGTCTGTTCCGGACAAACTGTTAACACTGTTTAGCCCAGCTGTTAATTTCCTCATCCTTAGGGTCCTCATTTTGGATCCAGCACTCATCACCATGCATTAGGTAACAGGCTCCCATCCTAATAGCCGAGCGGGTTCCAGTGCCTTTCTTTTCCCTTCAGTGCTTTGCCACTGAATTTCCATTCCTCTGAAATGTATATGAAACTTGGTACTGTGAGCTAGGAACAGAGCTCGTCAGACGTACACCTACATGTCTCTAATCCTCTCAGTGACCCTGCTTATTTGGCAAGCTGAGATGCTGCGAGGTTACTTGTTGCAGATTTATGCAAATAAGTGACAAAACTTAAACCTAGATCTATCTTATTATAATGCCAGTATTGTTTTTAACCACATTATCCCTTTAACCGCTTTGGGCACCCTCTGGAATCTTCCTGCTTTCTAAATTTTATAGTGTCCTAAGCTCTTAAAATACCGTCTAGGGTGCATGGGTGGTTCAGTGGTAGAATGCTCACCTTCTATGCAGGAGACCCTGGTTCGATTCTTGGACCATGGACCCCTGCCCCCCCCCCCCCCAAAAAAAATACTGTCTATACTATCCATATACACTGGTTACCTAAAAACCTCTTTCTTTATTCCCATTGCCTCCTCTGAAGTTAAGGTTTGATTTCTTTCTGCCTGCTTAATATCTCTACCTGTCTGGTCTGGTAGACACCTCAAGCTTAACATACTCAAAACTGAGCTTTTATTTCCCCACTAAACTTGTTCCTCCCTTGTTTATCATCTCAGTTAAATGGCGCTGTCATTTGATACCATTCTTCACTTGTTTCTCTATATCCAGCCTCTCAGCAAATCCTCTTCAGCTCTTCAGCATGCTTCCACGTCTCACCACCACCACAGCTGCTACTCTTGTTCAAGGCATTATTATCTCTTGCCTAAACTAGTGCAATTGTTGCTAAGCTAGTACCTGCTTCTGCTCTTACCCTTAAAATTTGTTCTCAGCGTGGTAACTAGGATGATCCTTTTAAAATATGCCTCTCAGAGTCATTCCTCGCTCACTATTTTATCCATGGTCCTCATCATCCTTGCACTGAAATCCCAAGTTTCAGCCATGACCCTACTTGATCTGACACCTGTCTCCTAGTCTCATTTTCTATGTCTTTTCCCTCCCTTCTTGGGCTGCTAATCATACCCTGTGACCCTTCCGAGCATTTATCGCTAGGTGACGTTGTGTTATCTGTTTATTTGGGTTATGTTTGCTTTCTCCACTAGAAGGTAAACTTCATGAGGGCCTGGACTTTGCCGTGTTCACTGCTATATTCTGGTGCCTAAAATAATGTCTGATTCGTGATGGTAACATGTCAATGATTTATTGAGTATTTGAGTGCTTGTGTGCATGCATATGTGAAGCAAACTGGCATCAAGATCTCTCCTTGGAGTTTTTTTCCATTTAAGGAACTCCTAACTCCTTTCATCCCCCCAGAGGAATACTTGACCAGAACCACCATCAGTGATGGAGGAGTTTGCAATTCAGGAGGCCATGTTTTCCTGGCATTCTGGTGGGATCTTTCTACCTTAGCTGATGGAAACTGAAGGTTCTATACTGCCATTAATGCTGTGGTTTAAGTACATTGTGGTCTAGGCTGAGAATCTAGCCAGTTTGTATCACATTACTTCTTTGGTAAGATCATGGTGCCAGAACCCACGGTATAGCTGGTGTTTACCACTTTCTATCTTGCCTCTGTTTGGTCTGTCTTACATGTACCTCCTTAACAAGATGATGATTCAGCAGAAGTTTATTGATTCCATAACCTCTTTGCTAGATACCAGCCTGGGCACTTTCACATACATGATTTTTGAAATCCTGGGGGAGATTTTTAATTGAGTGAACATTTATTTATATACTCTTATTTGTGGCTAGGCATAATATTTGCTTTTGTCCACATATTACTGAGAGATTAAATAACCTATTGGTTACTACTAGTGGGATTAAAACTCTAAGGCAGTGTTCTTTCTATGCCATCACTGCTATGTTGTTCCATCATTGCTCCTGCTCAGAAATCGTAGGTGGTTCTCAGTTTGTGGCAGCATAAAGTCTAGATCTGGGGTCATTTCTGTAAAGGCCAGATAGTAATTTAGGCTTTGAGGGCCATTGTGGTCTTTGTCATTACCGAACTCAGCCTTTGTAGCAGCCATAGGCAGTAAATATGTGTGTTCTAGTCAATGTGTTTTTCTCATTATAGGGAGGACCCTCCTTGGAGCAGAGGTTTGAATCTTATTACAACTACTGCAATCTCTTCAACTATATTCTTAGTAAGTTTGAGATTTAGGTAAGAGATGAGGTTGTGATGAGAGCCAGCATTGGCCTCCATCTCTTAGCAGAACTTTAATGGGGTGGGTGGAGGTTGTATCTTGTGATTCATAGTACTTTTAGAGAAATTACAAATAAATCTGCCCCTTTATTGAATGGGCAGTCATTGCTTTGAATCTGACTTTTCTGTGATTTGGGATAAAATAAATCATGTTTCTCCTGCTCAGATGCTGATGGTCCTGCTCCCCTTGAACTACCCAACCAGTGGCTCTGGGATATCATCGATGAATTCATCTACCAGGTATCTAATCAGCCTCGGTCTCACTTAAAATACTGGATTAAATCACTGATCCAAGCAAGGAGTCATTACCATTGTTTGCATTGTCAAAAAAATGCATGGTATAAAAATATTCATATCACAGTATAAAAATGGCAATGGGATCCCACATCAGTTATGATTTTCTGTAGAGACAGTGAGGCCTAAATATTTTAGATATGAACGTAGAATTCAAGAGTTGAGCTTTTGATTTTGACCAAATTTTTACCTATCCTTGGAAAGTGGTCAGACAGGAAGAACCCTCGCTTTACTGGCTTTGGAGCTAGGTAGAAGTGGTTTGCAGTCCAGGGGCTGCCATCTGGTAGCTTTGTAACCATCACATGTAATTTAAGCTCTTTGAGGCTCACTCTTCTTGCTTACAGAACGGAAATATTCTTTATTTTGATTGTGTCAGTGGTTACTTGGATATAGAAACTCAAGCTTTACTATTTAGTAGCCCTGGACCTTGGGCAAATTACTTAACTACATTGTGCCTTGGTTTCCTTATTTCTAAAACAGCGGTGGTTGGGCAGATAGTTGAGGAGCTACATTATATTATCATCATTAATTATCACCACTTTCTCTTAGCCTAGTCTTTTTGTCCTTTAGAAATAATGGATAAAAAACAGTTTCTAGGGCAGGCCATGGTGACTCAGCAGGCAGAGGTCTCGCCTGTCATGCTGGAGACCTGGGTTCAATTTCCGATGCCCCTGAAAAAAAACAAACAAAAACAATATCTATAAATTGAGGGGGGGGGCGGCGCATTGTATAGCTCCTGTGGGGATAAAAAAAAAACATATCTAGAATTTGGGAGGAAATGAGTTTCTTAATAAAGTTGTTATTTGGGCTCCATAGACAAGAGACTGAATACAAAGTGCTGATAAGATGTTACTCGGGATTTGAAAAGACCCTCAAAGGACTCTTTGAGAAAGACACTTCCTGATCAAGATCAGACCTCATTGCCTTTGTGCAGTGAAGGCCACAAACCGCTCAGGCCTTTTTTAGCCTTCTCTCTCTCCTAAGCTTGGGGCATAATCTTAGATGGTTGATTTTCCTGTTGACTCATAGCTAGTCAAGGAGGATCATCCACGCTCTGGTTCTTCATCCCTCTTAAGATAATCATAATTCCCTGGGCTTAACTAGTGTTATCTTCCTAAGGCGCTTAAAGTGTTTTCTCCTAACAAAGCTGTTCAGGTCCAGTGAAGGGCAATGAATGCCTGGTCTGATTCTTACCAGCCAGGTAAATGCCACTCAGGCCAAGGCCCTTCCTGGCCACTTACTTACTTATTCGTTCATTCTTAAAAATTTTTATTGTTAAATACAACATGTATACTAAAACAAATTCAAAGTATGTTGTAAAAGCAGTTATAGAACATATTTCAGAGTTTGGTATGGGTTACTTTTCACAATTTTGGGTTTTCCTTCTAGGTGCTCCAGGGTACTGGAGACTAGAAGAAATACCAGTATAATGATTCAGCATTTATACTCATTTGTTAAATCCTATCTTCTCTATTATAACTCTTCCTTTTCCTTTTATCCTTTTCCCCATCTTTAGGGGTATTTGGGCTTTGCCATTCCTAACTTTTACGTGTTGGAAGGGGTTGTTGATAATGTGGGATGGGGGTGGAACTAGTTGTGTTCTTGGAGACCCTGGACCCTCTGGATTTCAGGACTTACCTGGACTGGCAACCCATCTGGGGGTTGTAGGTTTCTGGAAAGTAATCAGAAAAGAAGCTTTTGTAAAATTTCAGATAGAACCCACTGTTCTTCAGGGTCGACAGAAATGATTTTGGTTGGAATTTGGCAAACCATGCTAATTATCTACTTGAAGCTTGTGTAAGAGTAGCCTCCAGAATAGCCTCTCAACACTGAACTCTCACAGCCATTTATACCTTATTCTGTTATATTTGTTTTCCCCCTTTTGGTCAGGAAGACATTGTTTATCCCATGGTACCAGGGCCAGACTCATCCCTGGGTTCCATATCCCATGTTGCTGGGGCAACTTTTACCCCTGGATGGCTTATCCCAACATAGGACCGAGGGTAAAGATTTTACTTAGAGAGAGAAGCCCATCTGAGCAACAAAAGAGGTCCTTTGGAAGTAACTCTTCAGCCTAACTCTAGGTGGGTTTAGCTTCTCTGTTACATAAATAAGCTTGGTAAGAGTAAGCCTCAAGATCAAGCTTGGCCTATTGATTTGGGGGTCTCTAATGTTTGAGACAATGTCAGGAATTTCCCTGGTAGTAAAGCTTAATAGTTCCATATTTTTTTTCCTATCCCTCAGTGGACTTTGTCAATACTTTTTCATTATGTGCTCAATATACTTGATGTATTGGGGTATTACCTTAAGCTATGCAGAATTATAAGCCTTTTTTGCAGTTCTGGGCTCTATGTATTTGGGTTAATCTGTCCAGACGGGTTAAATTAAATTGTATGCTACAGAAAATTTAGGTTTGGGACAAAATAAACCTCTCTTGTAAAATACAGACAATGTCCTCCTTACCTCTGTATTCTGATTTATCTTAGTCCCAACCCAGTCTGCTTCGTTCTTATCTGTAGTAGAAGTCTGATCTCTTTTTCGATTCAACAGTTGTTGTATGTGGCAGTGTTTTACTCTCTGACCTGCAGAACTCCTACCCTGAGTCTTAGGTGTCACACGATATCCAGGGAAATACCAGGTTATACATACAGTACAGCATCTCAAAATTTAGAAATAACAATTACAGCTCTAGACTGCCGTAAGAGTTTATAATCTAGGCCCCAGTTTTCTTATAAGTATTTTCTAAAAGAGACTATACGATATTTGTTCTTTTGTTCCTGGCTTACTGTGCATCACATAATGTCCCCCAGGTTCATTCACCTCATTGCATGCCACATGACTTTGTTCCTTTCTGTAACAACATAAGATTCAGTCATATGTATATACCATAGTTCGCCATTCTACTTCTCGGTCAGTGTATCCTTCAGCCATCTCCATTCATTGAGCATTGTGTTGAATGTCCAAAGTCAACATTCCATGTCTTACTTAACCTCACTTAGTTGTACAGTCGTCAACACTCTCAATTTTAGACAATTTTCATTGTTCCCAAGAGAAAAATAACCGATAACCACCTGTCACCAAATAGAAAATCCAAATCTCCCCTTAACTCTTGTTCTCCCCCTCCCACCCCCAAGTATTTATACCTGGTGTTGCTGTGGTACTGTTGATGTCATCCTATTAAACATAGACTGTAGAATGTAATAGTAGTTTAACCTTACACCCTGATATTTACTCTTTGTACAAGAGTCATACTTTTAAAGTAAGTCATGCAGAAATTTACATTTATAGTGTTAATCAGTGGGATACATGGCTCTATACAACCCCTTTAGATCATGTTCACCTTCAATGTGGCATTATTACTTATAGACCCACTAATGAACTGTCTTCGCTTCTATCCATTCCTCTCTATTCACCTCATTAGCTAACCTCTCACCCATCTGTAGCTTCTGTGTCCCCTGTATAGGTCCCCTATATTCTAAATTATAAGCCTCTGTGTTTACCTTTACCAAGGTCATAAAGGCAAAATCATACAGTATCCTTTGTGTCTGGCTTATTTCACTCAGCATCATGTCCTCAAGGTTCTAAAGGGAGTTCTCTCAGCCAAAAAAAAAAAAGAGAGGCAGGAAAGGGACATCTGGAGGAGGGCACAGAATGGAAGAGTACCAATAAGAGTAACTTGTAGAGGATAAAAAGGGGGAGAAGAGTATATAGATCTGACAAATAAAAACTAAAGGATGGGTGCAGGAGTGGTTCAGCAGTAGAATGCTTGGCTGCCAAATGGGAGACCCAGGTTCAATACCTGACCCATACACTCCCCTCACGCTCCCCAACCCCCCAAAAAAGTATAAGTAGTAGGTTCAAGAAATTCCTTTACAGTAATAACTTTGAATGTTAATGGACTAAACTCACCAATTAAAAGATACACATTGGCAGAATGGATTAAGAAATATGATCCATCTATATGCTGCTTACAAGAGACTTACATTGAAAGTGAAAGGATGGAAAAAGATGTTCCATGCAAGCTGTACCCAAAAGAAAGCAGGAGTAGCTATGCTAATATCAGACAAAATAGACTTTAAATGTAAAGACTTCGTAAAAGACAAAGAATGACAGTACTTATTAAAAGGGACAGTGCACCAAGAAGAAATAACAATCATAAATGTTCCCAGTCAGGGAGCTTCAAAGTACCTGAGCAAAGAAGGAAACAATAGATGTTTCAATACACCACTCTCCTCTGTCAGTAGAGCAGCCATACAGAGGATCAACAAGGAAATAGAGAACTTAAACAATTTGATAAATAAAGGCCTAACAGATTTATATAGATTGTTACACCCCAAAACACCATTGTTCTAGTTTGCTAGCTGCCGGAATGCAACACACCAGAGACGGATTGGCTTTTAATAAAAGGGGATTTATTTTGTTGGTTCTTCAGAGGAAAGGCAGCTAACTTTCCACTGAGGTTCTTTCTTACGTGGAAGGCACAAGATGGTCTCTGCTGGTCTTCTCTCCAGGCCCCTGGGTTCCAACAACTTTCCCCGGGGTGACTTCTTTCTGCATCTCCAAAGGCCTGGGCTGAGCTGCTAGTGCTGAGATGAGGAATGCCGAGCTGCTTAGCTGTGCTACATTGCGATCTCCCGTTTAAGCACCAGCCAATTAAGTCAAACGTCACTCATTGCAGCAGACACGCCTCCTAGCTGACTGCAGATGTAATTGGCAACAGATAAGGTTCACGTACTGTTGGCTTATGTCCGCAGCAACAAGATTAGGTATGCTCACCTGGCCAAGTTGACAACTGAATCTAACTAACACAACCATGTATACATTTTTCTCTGGTGCTCATGGAACATTCTTCAGAATAGGTCATATGCTGGGGCACAAAACACATCTTTTTAAATTTATATTATAAATTTAAATAAATTTAAAAACATTGAAATTATTCAAAATATTTTCTCTGATCACAATAGAACGAAGCTGGAGATCAATAATCACCAAAAAACCAGAACTTTCACAACTATATGGAGATTAGATAATGCAGTCTTCAACAACCATTGGATCAAAGAAGAAATTGCTAGAGAAATAAGTAACTATCTGGAGATGAATGATAATGAGAATATGATGTATCAGGACTTATGGGGTCAGCATAAGTCAGCAAAGGCAGTGCTGAGAGGGAAATTTATTGCCCTAAATGCCTATATTAAAAAAGAAGAGTAAAAATCGACTTAACTGCTTACCTCAACAACTAGAGAAAGAAGCAATTAGAGCTAAGCAAACTAACCACAAAACAAATAGAAGAGAAATAACAAAGATTAAAAGCAGAATTAATTGGAGAACAAAAGAATAGAAAGAATCAGTGAAACCAAAATTGGTTCTTTGAGAAAATCAATAAAATTGATGGACCCTTAGCTAGGCTGACAAAAAAAGAAAGAGAAACAAAATCAGAAATGAGAGGGGGGTTGTTGCCACAGACCCTGAGGAAATAAAAACATTCGAAAGAGGATACTATGAACAACTGTATGCCAATAAATTAGGCAACTTGAATGAGATAGACCATTAAGATACAAAATACTTAAATCACTTTTTATCTTAATAGTAACAGTGCCCTTCAATAGGAGTGTCAAATTGTTCTATTACCAGCAGCATTTGTCAGCAACTGTTTTCTCACACTTGTTCTATTTGTCTGATTTTGGACAATTAAAGATGGGAAAGAAGTGGTAATATCGGCATTCTCTGATAGCTAAAGAGGTTAAGAGGTTGTGCATCCTACTATGTTAATTGAGCAATCCTGTTTTTCTCTGAATTGATGGCCAATATCCTTTGCCTTGGTTTTTTCTATTCGATTGTCTTTTTCTTAGAATTTGTGCAAATTCTTTTGATAGTGAGGATTTTATTCTTTGTTTATGGTAAATTTGGAAACTCCTTTATTCTTAGAGGAAAATAATATTTTAGGGTTGGAAAAGTAATCCTAGATCATCTAGAACCTAGATTTTGGATTGCTGATTTCCAGTTCTGAGTGTACATCAGAATCAGCCAGGGAGCTTTAAAATTCTAATTGAATAGTTTGGTCGGGCTTAGGGGTTGGCACTCAGGTGACTCAGACTGGGTTCCAGTTCCTGGGGGACTTGACAGTCAACTCTGGAGAAAAAAGAGATATAAATACTCACCTCACCTCTACCACCATTCTTTTTTTTTTTTTTTTAATGAATTTATTTATTAGCCATGACAACATACAAACACAAACATTCTTACCATTTGATCATTCCATTCATTTTAAAAAAAATTTTATTGATACAGCAACATACAAGCGCATACCTTTTTTATATTATTTTTTTTTTAATTTTTTAAAAATATAACAACATTCTTAACATATGATCATTCCGTTCCACATATATAATCAGTAATTCACAATATTATCACATAGTTGCATATTCATCATCATGATTATTTCTTAGAACATTTGCATCAATTCAGAAAAAGAAATAAAAAGACAACAAAAAAATTCATACATACCATACCCCTTACCCCTCCCTTTCATTGATCACTAGCATTTCAGTCTACTAAATTTATTTTAATATTTGTTTCCCCTATTATTTGTTTGTTTTTAATCCTTGTTTTACTCATCTGTCGATAAGGTAGATAAAAGGAGCATCAGGCACAAAGTTTTCACTATCACGCAGTCACATTGTGAAAGCTATATCATTATACAATCATCTTCAAGAAACATGGCTACTGGAACACAGCTCTATATTTTCAGGCAGTTTCCTCCAGCCCTTCCATTACACCTTAACTAAAAAAGGTGCTATCTGTGTAATGTGTAAGGATAACCTCCAGGATAACCTCTTGACTCTGTTTGGAATCTTTGAGCCATTGACACTTTATTTTGTCTCATTTTGCTCTTCACACTGCAACGAATCTTTATAAAACTTGTTGAGTTTTGGTACAGTATCAAAAAAATATGCAAGTTATTGTATCTCTAAATTCATCATATTATTTATCTACTGAGTTTCTCAACTTGAGAAAACACCAAAGTTTCCTCAATCCCTTGGTGTCGAGTCCCAGTTCATTCTAGGATTTCTGTCCCACATTGCCAGGAAGGTCCACACCCCTGGAAGTCATGTCCCACGTAGAGAGGGGGAAGGCGGTGAGTTTGCTTGTCATATTGGCTGAGAGAGAGAGGCCACATCTGAGCAACAAAAGAGGTTCTCTGAGGGTGACTCTTAGGCCTAATTTTAACTAGGCCTAGCCTTTCCTTTGTGGGGTTAAGTATCATATAAATAAACCCCTCTATCACCCTCTTAATGCCCACCCTGACTTGGTGGGACCACCTGTGAATAGATCTATTACAAGATTGCCTGATCTTGGGGACCAGATTAACTGTAGTGTGAGGCCCAGAGATGTTAAGTGACTTTAGGCTGTGCTTGATTCCAAATTGAGTGATTTTTCCACACAGACTACCTCCAACTGTAGAATTTTTACTTAAAGATAGAATAAGTTAATTTCACCAAACAAAATTCACAGCCTAATCAAAGATGGCTTTGAACAGAGTGTATAGAAAGGTTTAGAATGAAAAATAATCTGAGCACTGGGCATTGCCTTGCTTTCAGCATTGTGCAAATGAACTGCCACTTTGGGCTTTTCACCACTGCTGCCTCTTTCCCTTCTGCAGTTTCAGTCGTTTAGTCAGTACCGCTGTAAGACTGCTAAGAAGTCAGAGGAGGAGATTGACTTTCTTCGTTCCAATCCAAAAATCTGGAATGTTCACAGCGTCCTCAATGTCCTTCATTCCCTCGTAGACAAATCCAACATCAACCGGCAGTTGGAGGTGTACACAAGTGGAGGTGAGTGCACCGCAGCTGATGGCCATGGCATGTGTATAGATAACTACAGTGAATAAATACTGCAGAAAGAATAGAGGAGTGACCATCCCTTAGGTAATTGTTATTGCTGTCTTTGGTGGTTGGGGAGTAGTAGCTGCCAAATGCTGATGTAGGGGCTGTTGGACTTTGTTGAGCTTGGCAGGCTGATGGCCAGCAGGGGCGTCCAGTACTCTGAGGTCTGCTTTTGTAAACACTTGCACCTTGTACTAGGGCCTTTGTTTAGATGTGCACTTCTTGCAGTCAGTGTCAGGACTCCTTTATACTTTTAAAAACTTGAGAACCATGAAGAACTTTGTGTGTCTGAATTAGAATAGAATTTTTTTTAGGGAATACAGTGGTATTTTTCAATTTTTTTTAATGTCTGGTTTGATAGATACAGCTCAACTCTCATTTCTGCATGTGTTTTCAATCTGTTGTAGTAAGCTGCTTTGGTTGCAGTATGTGAAGACAATCTGGCCTCGTGTGTTTCATGGAAACAGGAATATTTGAACAGACTTTTTTGTCACTCAATGCTATCTTAAGTTCACAATTAAAGCCCTTATAACAACACAAAAGTTTTTAAAGTGAGAAAGACTGTCATGTGGGAAGACTTTTCTTATGTGTAAAAGGAATAGAAACCTTATGCTTAATATGTGAGAATTTGTTGCACAGTGTAGAACTCAGTAGATAAATAATATGATGAATTTAGAGATACAATAACTTGCATTTTTTTTGATACTGTACCAAAACTCAACAAGTTTTATAAAGATTCGTTGCAGTGTGAAATCTGAGAACATCAAAGAGCCTCTTACTTTATTTTAAAGTTCATTGGTTTGACTTGCAGTTTACATGATCTTTTACCAGTGCATGATATGGTAAAATGTATTGGTCATTTGGGAAATATTGGTTGACTGAATTGCAGAGATCTTCCAAATGTTGACAAAGTTTATTTTAAGATAAAAAAGTCACATTTGTCACCACCAGCCTCGTCAGATGAATCTTTATTGGGAAGCCCTTGAGCTCATAGTGACAGATCCAGAGGTTATCATTGGTAACGAATGCCATCAGTTTTTTTCTTTGAAGTGTGACAGGCTTGCTACATTAGTTTTGTTTTGTTTTCTTTTCTTTTCCCCCTTAAATTTTATATTTTGAAATAAGTTAAAACTTAAGGATTGTTACAGAAAACAAAATCCATACAGAGAACTCCACCATACCCACCCTTCCCATTGCCCAGGTACCCAGGTCCACTAAAAACATCTTGCCACATTTGCTTCGTCTATATATTCTGTCTATATATCTGTCAGCTTTCTAATCATTTGAGAGTAAGTTGTATACATCATGTGCCTTGAAAGCGTATTTCCATATACATTGACTGAGAAGGATATTCACTTATGTAACCACCTTAAATACAGTTAACAAGTTTTAAAAACTTGGGTATTGATGTAAAGCTTTCAGGGTTTATTCCTGTTTTTTCATATGTTGTAACTATGTCTTTTTCTTCTCCATTATCAAACCCAATCCAGGATCACATATTGCATTTAATTGTCATTGTGTCTTTAGTTGCTTTTTTTTTTTTAAAATTGTGAAATCATATGCAACATAAAACTTCTCCATCTCAACACCTAAGCCTGCCATTCATTGGGATTAATCACATTCAGTGTTGTGCTGTCCTTACACTATCTGTTACCAGGATTTTCCCAGCATCTCAAATAGAAATCCTATACTCATTATACATGAACTCCCCGCTCTCACACCCTTGCCCCCTGCCCCTGGTAGCCTGTACTCTGCTTTGTCTTTATTTGTAGGTACCATTTTCTAGCTATTTCATTTAAGTTGACTCCCATACAATATCTGTCCTTTTGTGTATGGCTTACTTCACTTAACATATCTTCAGGGTTCATCCATGGGGTGGCATGTATCAGAACTTCCTTCTTTTTAAGGTGGAGTAATATTCCATTGTATAGATAAATGACATTTTGTTTGTCCATTCATATACTCGTGGACCTTCGGGTTGCTTCCACCTCCAGGCTATGTGTTACTATGAACATTGGTGTACAAATACCTATCTAAGACACTGCTTTCAATTCATTGGGTAGATATCTGGAATTATAGCCGGTGCCCTGCTGGTAATAGTGCCAGCTGAGTTCTGTTCCAGGTTCAGGAGTCTCATCAAAAGAATTTAGATATATGAGAGGGCCAGTAGGAATAAGTAGTAAAGTTTATTAGTGAGAAAGAGAGAGAGCACAAGTTAAAGAAGTTAACATAGATGTGTTCAAAGGAGAGACACGCACTGGGTGGAGTAGATTAGCTTATTTTATAGGAAGGTTTTGCTGGTGGCAGGGGTCCAAAGTAAACTTTGAATACTAGGGGCTAACATGGTGTATTAACAAGCAGGTTCTTACAGGGCTAGCATTGTTTCAGGAAGAGATAACTTAATGCTTGTAGCTTGCTCCTCACAGACCCAAGATTTGTCTTTGGGTAGATGTTTAACAATCTTTACAACCCCTGACTTCTTTGTTATTAAGTAAGAGTTCACTTTGGGCCCATGATTTTACAAACTTTTATGGTTTGGGGAGGTTTGGGGGCTTTAGGAGAAATTTTTGTCCTATGATGTTTGGAGCTTTTTATTAATTCCTTTGGCGCTAGATGAGAAACTAGGGACTGGCAGTTGTCCATTAACTCTTTTAAGAGCAGGATGGAAAACTAGGGACTTGTAGTTGTCTAGTAACTCTTTCAAAGCTGGATAGTAGACCAGGAACCTGCAGTTGTCCCATTTTATCCTGCTTTAGTAGTAGGATTGCTGGTCTTAAGGTAGTTAGTTCCATGTTTAACTTTTTGAAGAACGCCCAGACTGTTTTCCACGGTGGTTACTCCAACTTTACATTCCCACAAGAGTGTACGAGAGTTCCTGTTTTTCCGCATCCTTGCCGACACTTGATTTCCCCCCCCTTTTTTTAAATAGCCATCGTAGTGGGTGTGAGTAGATCATAATTTCAATTTATGTTTCCCTCATGGCTAATGACGTTGAGCATCTCTTTCGTGAGCTTATTGGCCATATGTGTATCTTCTTTGGAAAATTATCTATTTAAGCCCTTTGCCCATTTTTTAACTGGGTTGTCTTTTTGTTAACTCAAATTGAAACTGTTTGCCAAATGCCCAAACCTGAATAACCAGTTTATAACTTCTTCTTTCAAGTAAAGGTGGTATTTCGTGAAGAAAATGGCTCGTTCTTATACTGCAAGCACATGGTGTTGAAGAACATGTTGACTACTAGTACAGTTTGGTGCTACTGTCAGGTTGCTAAGTTGTCAGCAGTTTTACCCACCATTGCTTTTTGCGTTATCAGTATAAATGTCAGTTCAGTGGGAAAAGCAAATGACATCTTAGTTTTTTTTAGGAAAATAGCTTTGACCTCATGAACTTCCTAAAAGGAAGGTCCTTGGTGAATAACTTACTGATGGTGGAGAGGGGGACTCTCATAGTCTCAAGTGTGTTGGAACCAAAAAAAAAAAAAAATCGTCTGTCACTTTCTATGCAACTATTGGGAAACAAGATTACCTAAGATCAGGCACGGTGTTTCTGTTTGGTTAGTCCTTTGGAGGCAGAGTTATTCCCTGTTGAAGGAAACTTTAGTAGCTGGCAACAAGTAAAGAGTTTGCTGAGTGATACTAAAAATCAGACTTGCCTTCCTTTATCTGAAACTGTCTGAAGTATTCAGTATCTGTCTCTCTCAGGTGACCCCGAGAGTGTGGCTGGCGAGTATGGCCGGCACTCCCTTTACAAGATGCTTGGCTACTTCAGCCTGGTGGGGCTTCTGCGCCTGCATTCCCTGTTGGGGGATTACTACCAGGCCATCAAGGTGCTGGAGAATATCGAACTGAACAAGAAGGTAATGGCCCATCCTTCCAAAGCCCAAACGTTCATCTACTTTGAGAGAAACTTTGATCTATTAGGCATATTTCAGGGGGAGGAAAGAGGACTTTTCCCCACGGCTGGTTGAAAATTAAGAATAAAACTAGGGAAACTCTGGACCTGGACGAGGTGATTTCTTTAAGAATACTTTAAGGATTATGACTACTGACTAATTATATAGAATTAGTTTCTAGTGTATTAGAATAGCTAGAAAGAAATACCTGAAGTTGTTGAATAACCTGGATCTTTGGTAATAGTTGTATAACTATATAGCTTTTATTGTGTGACTGTGATTGTAAAAACCTTGTGACTGGTACTCTCTTTATCCATTGTATGGGAAAATGAGTAATAAATAAAGACCAAAAAAATGTACATCTAGTAAAAAACAACATAGAACATGCCCTTAAGTTGAAAAGGTAAACAAAAAAAAGAATACTTTTGAAGTATTGAGCAGTCTTTTGATTCCGTTTTCACAATAGTAATGCAGGTTTTCACTGGTCTTAAAGAATTAACAAACTAATCAGTTCTAAGGTGGTATAGATATTGATACGATTGGTGTTTTTTTCCAGCCACAGATAGAAAGTAGGTACTTTTTTGTTTGTTTGAATAGGTACGTTTTATTTGGCATTTGGTTTGTGCAAGCAAGGAAAATACTTCGTAGGATTTGTTTGATAAAGCAAAGAAGTTGAAATCAAAGAATAGATAACTGAGATTTAGAGATTTTAGAACTGTAAACGGTTTTAGGGAACATTTAACCCAGTCCCTTTCTGTTACATCTAAGAAAATGGAGGCCTCAAGTTACAGTTGCCTCAGAGAATGGTATGATCTGCACTCAGGCCCTCTAGTTCCAAAGCCAGAGTTTCCTCTGGGTAGTTGAGGGCCTCTGTAGGGAGTGCCCTCGAAGCTCCCTATGCCCCACCAATCTTCAGGTCCAGAAGGGATTAACTGGTCTCAGAATTCATGGGTGCTTGTTTTTCCTCTTTCCCCAGAGCATGTACTCCCGTGTGCCTGAGTGCCAGGTCACCACGTACTATTATGTTGGCTTTGCATACTTGATGATGCGTCGCTACCAAGATGCCATCCGAGTCTTTGCCAATATCCTTCTCTACATCCAGAGGACGAAGAGCATGTTCCAGAGGACCACGTATAAATATGAGATGGTGAGGAGGCCTCTGTCTGCAGCCCTTTGGCCTTTCTAATGAACTGAGCCCTTGCCATCAGTTTTCAGTAAACCCCAACTAAAATTATTCTGTTTATCTGTTTATCTTGCAACAGTGAACTTCAGAGGGTTCCTGTTATGGTACTTCAGTTAGCTCAGGTCATGAACACTGTGACAGTCGTAAGGCACTATCTTTTGTTTCACTTTTATCCCCCATTGGTGTTCAGTGCCCTACATTTATTAATTCAGCAACAATTTGCTGATTGTTCACTTTGTGCTAGGTTATAGGATGTATTAAAAACGAGTTGAATGTGGGTACTATAAATAGTATGCCATCAAGGACAGGTGACAAGGCATACATAGAGTTGGAAGAAGGAACTTTCTAGGCAGAGGGAACAGCATGAGCAAAGACTGTGAGACTTGGGAAATATGGCGATGTTGCAGCACAATCAACCGTTTTGGCTGGAGGGCAGGAGAGTAGTGGGAAATCTGGGTATTAGATTCTGGGATAACCTGATTACCCAAGTAAAGTATTTGGTCTTTGTTCTGCAGGCATTGACGTTCCCTCAGAAGTTTCTGGGTGAACATAACTGGCATGGGCAGATTGACCTGCTAGTGATAATGTGGGGTAGATTGGAGAGAACAAAAAGGGACCAGTAAAGAATACAGTAGACAACTAATATGGACCTGGAATTAGAACAGATGTTTAGTAGAGCTAGAGGTGGTATTGAAAGAGACATTGGGAAAGTGCATGAAAAGGGGGGAAGTCAAAGATCTGTTCAGAATGTACAAGGAAGGATGGTGGGAGCATGTGGCTGCTGAGAACCTCAAGAAGTCCATTACATTGCCTTTCACCATCCACCAATCTCTTCAATACCCTCTCCACCCCATCCACAGATTAACAAACAGAATGAGCAGATGCACGCGCTGCTGGCCATTGCTCTCACCATGTACCCCATGCGTATTGACGAGAGCATTCATCTCCAGCTGCGGGAGAAATACGGGGACAAGATGCTGCGCATGCAGAAGGGTGACCCCCAAGTCTACGAAGAACTCTTCAGCTACTCCTGTCCCAAATTCCTGTCGCCCGTGGTGCCCAACTATGATAATGTGCACCCCAACTACCACAAGGAGCCTTTCCTGCAGCAGCTGAAGGTGTTTTCTGATGAAGTACAGCAGCAGGCCCAGCTCTCAACCATCCGCAGCTTCCTCAAGCTCTACACCACCATGCCTGTGGCCAAGCTGGCCGGCTTCCTGGACCTCACAGAGCAGGAATTCCGCATCCAGCTTCTTGTCTTCAAGCACAAAATGAAGAACCTGGTGTGGACCAGCGGCATCTCTGCTCTAGACGGCGAGTTTCAGTCAGCCTCCGAGGTTGACTTCTACATTGATAAGGTATGAGAAGGTTCTCTGGAGCACATTCTGTTCATCCATTTGACAGCAAATAGTTATTATGTGGCCACTAACTTCCAGGTACTGTTCTGTGTATTTAGAATGTATGAACGAACAAAATTGCTTGCCCTTGTGGTACCTACATTCTATTGAGGGAGAATAGACAGTAAACAAAAATTATAATTAAGCAAACTTTGTAGTAGGTTGGAAATAGCAAAGTACTTCAGAGTGACAGTAGTGGTGGTGGGTGGCACAGGTGACAGTGTAAAATAATGTGCTCAGGAGGGCTCTGCTGAGAAAGGGGAATTTAAGGAACAACTTGAAGGAGAAGAGAGAGCTAGCACAGCATGTACTGGGGAAAGAACATCCCCGGCAGGGGGAACAGTTACTGCAGAGACCTTGGGCAGAGTGAGTCTTATGTTGTTGAGGAACAGCTGACAAAACCCATGAAGGATGGCAGTGTAGGGGACCCCAGGAATCAGTCAGTCCATCAGAATTGGTATAGCACTGTCAGAAACAGCACTGTCTGAATCAATGTTTTTGAAACTGTTGGAGTCTAGTGCAACACTGTCCAGCATCCAGGGAAGATCTTGAGGAAGAGGCTGATGAATTGTAAATATCAGTGAATTTTACTCCCCATGTGGTGATTGCCGTCCCTGCATGGTGTGGTAGGCAGCTATGGGAACTGCATCCCAGGCTCCTGATGTAGCCTGCTGGTGCCAGACTGGGATATAAGAGCTGAGCCTTTCAAAATTTGTTGGGGTATGGTTTGATCACTGATCACTTGGGGCCCTGCCTCTGAGGGTGACCATTGTTTTAACTTCCCTGGGGGCAAAAGCAGCAGAGGCGTTTTAAAAAGGCTGTACCTATTTTTCCCCCTTTACTCTTTCACTTCCTTAATTGGGAGCAAAGATAGTTTGGAAAAGTCACTGATTGACTACTCCAGTCCTCAACAACAATAAAACAGCTAACCGAGCAGTCAGGAGTGGGAGAACTAGATTTCCAGAGTTAAAACAACATGATACTCAGAATACCCAGCTATCAACAAATAATTACAAATCACAGAGGAAAGGAAAGTATGACCCATTCACAGGAAAAACCATACTTGCCAGCAACTATCCCTGAGGAAGCTTATAATGAAATTGTTAGTCAAAGAACTTTTTAAAAAAAATTATTTATTAATTAAAAAATTAAAAAACCAAATAAAACATTAACATATATAATCAGTAATTCACAATATCATCACTTAGTTGCATATTCATCATTTCTTAGAACATTTGCATTAATTCAGAAAAAGAATAAAAAGACAATAGAAAAAGAAATAAAACGAACACAGAAAAGAAAAAAGAGATTATACCTACCATACCCCTTACCCCTCGCTTTCATTGATCACTAGCATTTCAAACTAAATTTATTTTAGCATTTGTTCCCCCTATTAATTTTTATTTCATGTGTTCTACTTGTTTGTTGACAAGGAGTCCGAGAACTTTTAAATCAGCTGTCTTAAATATGTTCAGTGAGCTAAAATAATCTGTCTACAAAGAACTAAAGGACGTAAGGAAAATGTCTGAACAAATTAAGAGATGGAAATTATAAAAATGAACCAAATAGAAACTTTGGAGCTGCAAAATTACTGTAATTGAAGTGAAAAATTCAGTAGATGGATACAATAGCAGATTTTGAACAGGCAGAAGAAAGGATCAGCAAATATGAAGACAAGACAATTAAAATTATCTAGTATAAGGAGCAGAAAGGAAAAATAAAAATGAACAGCCTGAGGGACCTGAGGGACACCATCAAGCATACCAGCATATTAACATACACATCATTGGGGTCCCAGAAGAACAAGAGGGAGAAAGGGGTAGTAGGGGCAGGAAAAGTATTTGAAGAAATAATGGCTGAAAACTTCTCCCAGTCTCATGAAAAACATGAATGTGCTCATTTTACCCCTCACTCCCATCCTGTATAATTTAATAGGCAAATGTATAAAATATTTTAAATCTATGTTAGTGGACATGCAGTGTATAAAGATGTACTCTGAGAGACAGTGTTAAGGAGGTATATAGGAGTAGAAAATTTGCATACTACTGAAACCAAGTTGGTACTAGTTGAACTAGGTTTTTATTCTTAAATATTACGCCACAAGCAACAAAAGAAAAAATAGATAAAATAGACTTCATCAAAATTAAAAACTTGTGCATGAAATGACGTCAAAGTGAAAAGACAACCTACCGAATGGGAGAAAATATTTGGAAACCATGTATATATCTGCTAAGGGTTTACTATATAGAATGTATAAAGTATTCCTACAACTCAACAAAATAAAACAAGCAAATCAAATAAAAAATGAACCAGGGATTTGAACAGACATTTCTACCTAGAAGTTATTTAAATGGCCAATAAGTACATGAAAAGATGCTTAACATTATTAGTCACTAGGGAAATGCAAATTAAGCTACAGTGAGCTACCACATCACACTAGGATGGCTGTTACTTAAAAAAAGCAAAACTGAAAATTTTTGGTGAGCATGTGGAGAAATAGGAACACTTGTACATTGTTAGTGGGAATATAAACTGGTACAGCTGCTATGGAAGACAATTTGGCAATTTCTCAGAAATTAAACATAGAATTACTATGTGACCTGGCAGGTCCACTCCTAGGTATATATCTAAAAGAATTGAAAGCACAGACTTGAACAAATATTTGTACACCATTGTTCATGATTACATTATTCACAGTAGCCAGAAGGCTGAAGCAGCCTGTGTCCATCAACAGATGAGTGGATTAAACAAAATGTGGTATATGTATACAATGGAGTAAAGTACTGGTAATATGTAAGGTACATGAGTATGTAAAGTTTACACTCAAGTACACAAATAGCCTACAGCTTGATGAATTTTCACCAAGCATTCACACCTGTCAGACTGAGCACAACATTAGTAAAATCCTGTGAACCCACCGTTTGCCCTCTGTCCTAAGTGTAACCATTTTCCTGACTTCTATCATGGACTAGTGCTGCCTATTTTTGAACGTTATAAAATGGAATTTTACAGTATATATTCTTTTTGCATCTGACTTGTCAGCATTATGTAGAGCAATTGTAAATGATATGTAAAAGTTTTCAGTTTTAAGTTTTAAATTTATATATGCCTGTGTGTGCTTGAAGCTGTTTCTGGAATGATACAAAAGAACATAGTGGTGGTTTCCTTTCAGGAAGAGAGGCAGGTTGTGGAACCAGGAGATTTAGTTTATGCTGATGTGATTTAAGTTTAAGCTGGACATTTTAATGTCCTAATGAGGCTATAAAAATACAATTGTTTTGTTTCCTTAGGTGAGTTTTTTTCAGACTTGAAATAAGCTAGACTCTAGAATTAACCATGAGGTCACTGCTCTGTTTCCCCATAAATAAATACATCCTTGTAAAACACTCAGGCATACTTGAACCCTGATATGGATTTAGGACAGTCTGTTAAATCTGTGGACTGGTATCTTTCATGTTTTCTAGACTATTCTTAGCTAGTACCTCTTGAGTTGCTGTTTTTGTTCCATTCTGCTCTTCTGTGAGTTGTACTTAATTCATATTAGACCTCACTCTGCCCTCCATGTCTCTTAAACCCTTCTTCCATATTTTCTTTTTTTTCATTTCTTGTATTTGAGACAAGTTCTCTTGATCAGTCATTCTATATGTTAATTTCTTCAGCTCTGTTTCTTGCTTCCTTGTTTCCTTATGTGCTTGGTTACTTTTTTTCTACATGTGGTTCATTGCCCTTGAAAAACTGTTGAATTTTTTGAGGCTGGGGATCCATCCAGAGAGGATTTTTATTTACCTGGGAATATTGGTCTGGGACCACCATAAACTGACCTCACAGCCAGAGATCCCCTGGAGATAGTCCCAGGCTGCAAATTGTTAGAAGTCACCTTGTGGCTGTAACATCTCAGGAATGAGTCTCATTTTTCTTTTTTGCATCCCCTCACCCCCTTTGGTTTGGTGTGGGGATTTGGGGTGGCAGTTGACTTTTGCTTCATTTTTAGCTTTTGAGGATGTAGAACTTTAGGATCCCATTTAATTATGAGGGTCTTCTGTTAAATTGGTTTCAGACCTTGGTTTATTCCAAGTTTTCTAGGTTAGCAAATGCCCTCATGCAGAAGGGGCTTCGGTGCTTTGCTTGCCTCTGTTGGTTTCTGTTTTCCTTAAATAGTTTTTTATTCTCTTATCAGTTCTTTGATTCTTTTTTTTTTTTTTTTTTTTTTTTGCATGGGCAGGCACTGGGAAATCGAACCCAGGTCTCTGGCATGCAGGCGAGAACTCTGCCTGCTGAGCCACTGTGGCCCTGCCCAGGTCTTTGATTCTTTAGGAAGATATAATTTTCAGAAAGGGGGTTGGTCTAAATAACATAGTGGAAATAGAACTCTCCTGACAGTTTGTGAGGTTTTTTGAGATGTAATTCTCATAGTATAAAGTGTGAAATTTAGTGATTATTAGTATATTCGCAATGTTCTCATCACCCCATACAGAAACTTTGTACCCATTGGTAAGCACTTCAGTTGCCCTCTCCCACCATTTCTTGACAACCACTGATCTACTTTCTTTCTGTATGGATGGTTATTCTTGACATTTCATATAAATGGAATCCTACAATACATGGTCTTTTGTGTCTTGTCTCTTGAATGACTTAGCATGTTTTCAGTGTTCATCCATTTTGTAGCATGTTATCAGTTTCATTCCGTTTTTGTTTTTGAGACATTTCTTTTTATTGAGGTAAAATCACATAACACCGAATTCACCATTTTAACTATTTTAAAGTGTATGACTCAGTGACTTCCAGAACATTCTTAATATTGTACAACCATCACTATCCAATTACAGAACATTTTCAGCACCCCAAAAACGGTTCATTCCTTTTTATGGCTGAATAATATTCCATTGTATGGATGCACTTCATTTTATTTATCCAGTCATCAGTTGATGGACACGTGGATTCTTTTAAACTTTTGATTTGTGAATAGTGCTGCCATGAACATTCACTTATAAGTTTTTGTGTGAACATATATTTGATTCTCTTAGGTTTATACCTGGGAGCAGAATTGCAAGGTCATAAAACACTTCTGAGACTTGGCATATGATTGTTACAAATAATATTTTGCTGTGAAGCTATATTCAGGTTAAATTAATAATATGATTCTGATTTAGACTCAGTTGACGTGGAAAAGTGGCACGGGGAAGAATTTTCAGACAATTTGCTTTTCAGTTCAAATGGATTCATATCCATTTACGTATTTTTATTCAGTTTGGTCATACATTTAAACTCCCTACATCAGCAAGTGTTCACTGCATATTTTTGTTATTATTTTTCTTCTATTACAGTTCAGCTTGTCTTTGGCAAAAATGCTGCTTTATGAAGTAAGGTAGTATTCCACAAAATATTTTGAGCTAAAAAAGAAATATAAAGACCGAGCTAATTTGAGCTATCAACTGTGTAGAGAACAAAACCTTGTTTTAAGTGTTGTTTTTATTATTAAAAGATTCGAATGTACTGAAAAAGACTAGAAAAATAAATTAATAGGAAGAAACTAAAATCATCTAGAAAGGAATAATCACTATTAACTGGTAATGTTCTTTCAGAGGGTCAGCTTTTATTTCTTTTTAGTGGTTTTCCTTGGCTTTTGAAAAGCATCATAGGGATTTTTCTACAACTTAGCATCAGTATTTTTTGTACAGCTCATAAATTTAGTCTTGGGGATTAGGTAGGTGGTCTTGACCCCTCCACCTCCTGCCCTCCTCTGACTCTGCTTTTCCCCACAGGACATGATCCACATTGCAGACACCAAGGTCGCAAGGCGCTATGGAGATTTCTTCATCCGTCAGATCCATAAATTTGAGGAGGTGAGAAAGTGAGAGTGCAGTGTGGTATGCTGACTGGGGACAGAAGTCAGGAATTGGACCAGGATTTCTCTAATTTATCATGTCTATTTTCAAGAAAACCCAAAATTGGCCCGTTAAGTTTCTGAGCTAGACTGGCTGTCTCCTTGGGGTTTGGGGAGTGGATTGGGTCTGTAGGAGTTGCTGTGTCAGCTTTCTCTGGAACATCTCTTTCCAAGATCTCCCTCTGCGGGTGGCCATCTCTTCTCTCCTTCCCTGGCATTTCCTAATATGGATGGATTCACTGTTCCTGCTCACCCACTTCTCCCCATTTGGCAGCTGTTCTCCAGTTAGACAGGTCTGGCAAGTTTCTGCAGGAGTAACACAGGAAGCCCTGTTTCGATAGACTGGCACACTGTGACTTGCCCTAGGAGAGGTGTTGTGAGTCAGGCCAAATGCTGCAAGGGTATGAGTTTCCTTTTGTGGCCAAAGCCAGAGCCACTGCATCTTGATGCTTTGAGTCTTCCAGCAGAGGTCACTGCTATGCTGTGGTCCATGCCACCAGGCTCCTGCCCGAGATAATCGGCACCAATGCTGTTTCTACTTCATTGTTGTCCAGCTGACATTGGTCAGACAGTGGGCTGAGCTGTCTTCTAACAAGGAACCTATTTTCTGTGAAAGCAAAAGGTCTTAGGTTAGGAATAGAAAATCTGAATTTGAGTCTTGGTTCTTCCACTAAAGGGACTAGTAACGTTGGTAGTTCTGTCCACTTTGTGGAATGAATAGAGTAAATTTAGTGTGTGTTTGTTGTTTGTAAAGGGAGATGGGAGGGTGAGCTGAATGATCTGTGCAGGGCCATGTGATGTCAGGAGTGGATTACTGATGCACACACGTAGAGGGGACACACACCCACGTCAGAGACTCCTTCCCTGACTTCAGAAGGGTGTGCAGAGTCTGTGATCTAGTCATTGTGCACACCACAGGAAAAGGTTTGGTTTAAACCCCATGTCTGACTTTGTTTCTGCTTTTTCTTCTAGCTGAATCGAACCCTGAAGAAGATGGGACAGAGGCCTTGAATATTCTTACAATAGTCGGGAACCTGTTCTGATACCATTGTAGGTGGGCATTGTTTTTGCCACCATAATCCTTTACCCTACATCAACCAGTCAGCTGGTCAACTGAGATGAAATGTATTTGAATTAAGGACTGAAATGTTTTAATGGATCTCAGTAAAGGATCTTTGGAGCCAGATTTGTCGTGTTGTTATTGTTCGGGAAAATCTGTGAATCAGTACATAATTTCCCATGTGTCATGATGGTTTCTCTCAGTATATCAGTTATTAGAATTTAAATATAAATTTAAAAATAAAGTGCTATACAGCTTAGTGGACATTTGCACATTCAGCATCTTGTTTTAGTTTTCCAAGAATTCTCAGCCTTAAGTTATCTCTGTAATTTGTGCCTGTTAGTGGAGGTGCTGGCAACTGGAAAGGGACTTGATTGAACACCTGCTGCCAGGAACTGTGCTAGAAGCTGTGCATATACACTGTTTAAACGTCACAGCTGTGCTTTTGGTATCACTTTATTGATGAGGAAACAGATTTGGTGGTAATTAAGTGATGTGATCAAGATCACATAGCTATAGAAAAGCCAAGATTTGGCTCTAAACTATGACTTTTTTTTCTACTGTCCTCTAATGCCCAGGTCTTCTGATTCTTTTTTTGATATCCCTGCTGCCTGTGAAATAGCAAAACCTAGATTTCTCTTGTGTGTCTAGGCTCTCCCACACAAGAGACTGAGTTTGACACTACCACTTGTCTGCTGGCATCTTCACAACAGCTTGGCTCATATCTCCCTTTCCTTTATCTCTACCTTCCCTCCCTTATTGGGTCTGACATCTGACTGGCTTCTCGGAGGTAGCATTTCTGTACCTCAGAACTTAGTGGCCCACTCTATTTATTATGGGCTTCTCAGTGCTGATTTCTAAACTTTTCTGACAAAGTCAGGCAATGCAGATCTACAGATAATTCAACTCTGAAGCCAGTGGTCTGTGAGCTCTCACCCTGCCTACCCAACAAAGATCAAGTTCCTGGTGCAGTTAAAACTTTGTATTCAGGATAAGCCCTCAGTGCGGTGAGCACATTTTGTGCATTATCTTAATCTTTAAGAAAGTAGACTTGGTGTCCTAATATTGATGGGGAAAGTGAGGCATGGAGTAGTTAAAATGCTTGTCCACAGTCAAGTTAGTAGATAGGAAACGGGTCTTCTGTTTCCCAAATTTGCTTTTAGAGGTTCTCAGATGGGTAGCAAGAGGTTAAACAGCACAGCCCTAAAATACACATATATATGTATTAGCCCGGAACAGACGGTAGTGGAATTTGGAAGGACAGGTGGGGTGAAGCTGCTCCTTTCCTCCAGATGACTGGATTGCTATGAACTCCAGAGCTGGGCCTTGTGAGTCCCTTGTGTGTGGTTATTTGAGGGTTTTTGGTTGTGAGGAAGCTTAGAAATGGGAGAAGAGTCACTAACTTAAAAGGATGACACCAGGATTCGAGTTGTAATTGTCATCAATTTGCTGTATAACTTCTCTGAACTGGTAACCTTGTCTGAAGATGAAGCTCTGACTCCTTAAATGGGAATGAAGTGGGTGTGAAAGTGATTTCTGTTCGCTGACACACTGTGTGCATGGAAGGGCTGATAGAGTCTACTGCCAGGCAATAGCTGGGCCTGTCCTCGGAGCTTATCACTGGGACCTCTGAAGGCGGGCAGTGACCAGAGCTGTGCTGAATGACTTCTCTACCCTGGGAGTTAGCAGTGTACCTGTCCCCTGATGTGGGCACCTTTATGACTCAGCATAGAAGCCCCCACTAACATGTCACTTCACCTCTGAGCCCAGTTCCTCATGTATAAAATGAGAGAAGAACCTGACTTCCTTACTGGGTGGTTGTGAGGAGTAAATGAGATATTAAAGTGCCTGGTATCGTACCTGGCCAGTGATGGATGCCTGGTTGTTTCCTCCTCTGCCACACTTTGAATTCTTAAGGTTTTCTGGCTCTTTCCTCCTCTTTACATACCTACTCTTGAGTGCTCACTACATATTAGCATTGTAGGATTTTTGTACAAAGAAGGTTGGTTCCTTTTTTGTGGTGCCAGCTCCACAAGTGAGCCAGCTGGGCATTGCTAGGCAAGGGGGAAATAGAAACGAATGAAACAAAATCCATGTCGTTATGGGTCTTAAGTTCTAGTGATTGGAGACAGATATTAAACCATATTTAGTAATGTGTCAGAAAGGTGTTGTGTAACAGAACAATCAAACAAGGTTAAGAGTTAATAATACACTGGTGTCATTTGTACAGACTTGCAGTGAGAAGAGAGACATTGCAGATACCTGGGGGGAGACCATTTTAGACAGAGGGAACTGCAAGTGTGAAAGCCCTGAGACCAGTACATGTTTCCTGTGTTTGAGGAACTTTAGCAAGAAAGCCAGTGTGGCTGGAGGAGAGTGAGCAAGGGAGAGGGAGGATAGGGGGGGCTGGAGATGGGAGTGGGTCACCAGGTTACCTTTAGGGCCTTGTGAATGACTTCTAGGGACTGTGACTTTGATTCTTTTTTTTTTTTTTTCTTTGAGAAATCTTCACACACATTCATTCAGTCCATCCATATACATGAGAATAACCTCCAGGATAACCTCTCTACTCTGAAATCTCTCAGCCACTGAAACTTTATTTTGTCTCATTTCTCTCTTCCCCCTTTGGGTCAAGAAGGCTTGCTCAATCCCATGATTTCAGGTCCCGGCTCACCGCGGGAGTCCTGACCCACATTGCCAGGGAGATTTACACCCCTGGGAGTCATGTCCTAGATAGGCGAGGGGAGAGCAATGAGTTCACTTGCCAAGTTGGCTTAGAGACAGAGCCCACATCTGTGCAACAAAAGAGGTTCTCTGGAGGTGACTCTTAGACATAATCATAAGTAGGCTTAGCTGCTTCTATGCAAGAATAAGTTTCGTAGGCTTGATCCTCTAGATCAAGGGCCCAGCCTATTGAATTGGTTGTCCCCACTGTTTACAAGGCTATTGGAACTTCTCCAGATGGGGAAGTTGAATATTTCCTTCTTTCTCCCCAGTTTCCCAAGGGAACTTTGCAAATACTTTTTATTCTCTGCCCAAATTACTCCGGGATATATCGCGGCATCACAGTAACCTAAACAAGCCCACAAGATCTCACGCCATATTCAAGATTCCAGGTAATTACAGTGTTCAACTAAACTGACCAAGTTAAATTAGGCAATGAGCTACCCAAATACAAATTTTGCACCAAACATCTCTCCCTTTGGTCTCACACAGACGTTGAAGTTTTAAAATATGGACTGTATCATCCTTTACTCTGTATTCTAATTTATGTTAGTCCTATCCAGATCAGCTTCATACATATCACTATTGTGACTTTGATTCCGAGTGAGGTGGGAAACTGTTCTTCACCAGAGAGGTTAAGAACTTGTCTGAGTTCCCACAGCTAAAGGGTGGAGCCAGGTTAGTTCAATTCTAAGGCCTGATCTGTGTCAGCCCCACCTCCCAGAGAAAGGAAAAACAAAAGCAGCCTCTTGGTTAATATGTAGTAAATCCAAGCATTGTAGAGCTCTTTGTACCTTTCCAAGCACTTCTTCACCAGTTGGGGATCTAATGAGTGGTAGAGTTGGGATCCAGCCAAGCATTTTGATTGCCTGGCCACTGCCAGCCAGGCTTCTTTACCCCTGAAAGCCTGTCTACTCCCTGGATCCCTGACAGGGGTGGTGGGTGGGTTGCCATTAATGGCTGCTAAAGAGCTGTACCAGCTCTACCAGCATCAGCTCTCATGCCGTATCCGCCACTGATTCAGAAATTAGCAGTAGTGGCTCATAGGAATTCAGGCCCACCTGAACGGTGGTGCTCAGGTTTAACATGTTTTGAATTCAGCAGCAGTCTGCTAGTTCCTGTCAGAGTTCCTATTCACCATCATAAAGTTGGTGCCAGGGCAAAATATGTCATGTCTAACACGGCCTCTCGGCACTCTTCCTTTGCTGGGAGACTGATGCATCTCAGGAGCTCAAGGTCACACTGACCCAGTGTGTGTGAGTGCCTGGCTCGAGGCCATCCCCAGCAGCTTGGTTTGGGTCCAGCAGCAGTGCTGGGCAGCCAGCAGCCCTTGTGAGAGGGACAGGCACAGCTGAACTCCGCCTGGCACCACTTGAGGAATGCGGGGCTGTCAGCTGCTGCCACTGACTTGTTGGGGGTGGGGATGGGCGGTTTATACCAGTTTGCTCAGAGCGGAGGAAGCAGGTTCATAATCTCCCATGCTTACAGGGAGCAAAGGTTGTGTAATCAGAGGCTGGAGAGATCCGGGCAGCGCCAGTTACCAAAAGAGGAGCTATAGAGCAAAGTGTGTAGGCTTGAGCTTGGTCAGCCTGGGTTTGAATCTTAGCTCTCCTACATACTTGCTGTGTGATTATAGGCCATGTTACTTAATTTCTCAATGCCTTACCTTCCTTATCTAAAATGGGGTTAGCACCCTTTTCAGGGTGGCTCTGTTGA
The DNA here is from genome assembly GCF_023851605.1 of Tamandua tetradactyla. Classification (NCBI taxonomy): domain Eukaryota; kingdom Metazoa; phylum Chordata; class Mammalia; order Pilosa; family Myrmecophagidae; genus Tamandua; species Tamandua tetradactyla. Next base: position 30,257,677 of record NC_135333.1, read on the forward strand.
TGAAATTCTCAAATTATGTACTTTGCACAGTCCCTACCCACGGTGTGCAATTAGCTAATGAAAGCCATTATTATTAGCTTGGAAATCACAGAATTATAGATTATAGAGGCAGAGGAAGGTCATGAGTGGAATAGCATGTCAACCGCATGGTGGAGCTGGGGCTCCCAGGCCTCTGGCCGGGCACTTTCTCCACTCCTGATACCTCTATGGACCAAAGAGAGGGCCCAATTAGAGACAGCGGAGAGGCAATGAGTTGGAGGCGCTTGCCAGAGCAGCCCAGCCACGGGATGCTGGGCCTCCCCCAGAGTGGTGGCAGCAGGCCTGGTGAGAATCAGGGAATTTAAGAGAGATTGAAGAGGTTACAGTGGACAGGACTTGGCCATTAACTGGATGTGAAGGGGAGGGAGATGCTTAGCTCTCCGGCTTCTGCAGCTGTCTAAATAGTGGAGCCATTCTCTGAGAGGGAGACTTTGAGGATTGGGGGTGGGGAGCAGGTTTAGAAGGGGTAAGGCCAAGTGTAAGTGGATCCAGATGGGTTCAGACATGAGTTGAGGAGCTCGTGGGACATCCAGGTGAGGTGTTACAGGGTGGAACAATTTGGGCAAAGGCAGTGAATAGTTGGAGCTGGAATCCCAAACTTCAGTCTGGTTCTTTTCCATCTAGACAACCTTCTGGTGGTTGTGGCCTGCTTCCTGTCCAGACAGTGTCTCTCTCAGGCTTCCTCAGACACTCAACTGCGAGCCGGAGAAAGGGTTTCTCTTCCCAGGATGCCCTTGACCTTGGGTGGCTCCTGACTGCCTCCTCACATGCAATATGAGGCAGTAGGGCCAGCTGACATACGAGCACTGCAGCCCTGCATTCTCTAATTCTGTATAGTATCCTAAGATCTAAATGGGCTAGTGTATCAGTTTGTTAAGTGTATTAGTTTGTTAAGCTGCAATATACCAGAAATGGAACAGTTTTTAAAAAGGGAATTTGTTAAGTTGCAAGTTTTCAGTTCTCAGCCTATAAAAATGTCCAAACTAAGGCATCCAGGGAAAGATACATTAATTCAAGGAAGGTTGATGGATCGCTGGGAAGTCATGTGGCTGGCATTTTCTGGTCCCTTGCTCCTGAGCTCTGTGCTTTCAGCCTCTGTTCCTGTGGGGTTCCTCACTTTGCTTCTCTGGGGCTGGCTTTCATCTCTTGGCTTACTTTGACTCTCTCCAGGTTCTGGCTTGCTTAACACCTAATGACAACATCTGCTGGTCTCCAAGTATCTCCAAACATCTCTATCTCTGTTCTCCAAATGTTGGCATCTGAGTCAGCTCTGCTCTCCAAAATTTTTCCTTCTTTTAAAGTTCAGATCCACCTGGAATGGGTAGAGTCACATCTCCATCAAATCAGAAGGTCATACCCGGAGATTATATAATCAAAAGCTTCTGCCCTACAATATTGAATTTGGATTAAGAGAAATGGCTGTGCCATGCAGGAGATGCAGGTTCAATTCGCTGCCCGTGCACTTCCAAAAAAAAAATTTTTTTTCAACAACTACTGCTGCAATAACGGGATAGTCACATAGAAAATGAATAAAATGTGACCCCACCATACAGCATACAAAAAAAGAAAGAAACGTCTGCTCCTGCAAGATTGGATCAGGATTAAAACTTAGCTTTTCTGGGATACATAACAGCTTCAAACCGGCATAGCCAGAAACCCCCATAAACACCCAAGAGAATTTGATGAATGAATGAATGATAAATGCATGAGGAATTGAGTGAATGAAAATTGAATAAAACTATATAAGTGTGTGAAGTGATTGAGTGTGCCTCACACCCTTTCTGGAACATGGAGGCACAAGGATGAATAAATGATGAATGTAGGTATCTCGGCACAACTTTTTGCCAATGAAAACCACTACTGTACTTGTGGGCTTTCCCCACGGTGGCCTCTCGTCCCCACTTCAGCCTGCCCAGCAGACTGGAGATGGGTGGGAGTGGGCTGCTGCCAGGGGTCGGGAGCTGGTCTCCAGACTGGGGGAAGAGTATCAGGAAGAGGCTCAGCAGGAGGCAAGGTCAAGTTGAAGGCCCACAGCCTGACCAGCAATTTCCTGACCTGTTCCGGAAGGATGAGCGTATGGGAAACAGCCAATGGTCCCGGTTCCTGTGGCTCCACATTCCTGTCAAGTCTGCAGCTGAAAAAACCTGGTTTTTCCTCATTTCTGGCCTCACCCTGCCCATATCCGTCCACTTGGCCAAGATCAAGCTGGTTCTCTCCCTCCTGTACCCACCCCACCCCCATGTCTTTCCCTGTGGCAGTGGGGGCTGAAAGGATGAACTTCATTCTCTGGTCATGGCAGGAACTGAAAGGGGCCTAGGCTGGGTTCAAGTTCAGAGGCTGCCACTCAAAGGTTGGGAGATTTCAGGCATGACACTTCTCTGAGCCTCTGCTTTCTCATGGGGCAAATGGGGAGAATGATTGCCCCTGGGCCCTGGTAAATATCAGCATTTAACCATATAAAATTATGACACAGGTTTAGGTCTCACTCATAGTTGTCCCAATTGTATTGTGTCACCTGGGGTGAGGTGTGCCTTCTTTAACGTCTGATCTATTTAGAGGAAGAAGCTTTGACCAGAAAAGGCTTACTTTCTGTTTCTGACAGGAAGTGCTGCCTTGCTCACAGGACCGTGTGGACAGCCAGGTAAGTGGGAGATAAACAGTCCTTTTCCCTGTCTGACTTTGCTGCAAGGTGCTTTGACCTCCGGTTCACCTAAATCTCTCCAGTCTGCCCGTCCCTTCCTTGTCACGTGGCCCTCAAGAGCGGTGCCCTTCCTGTGCCAAGAAGGCTCGAGACTGTTTCTCACTCCGCCTATCTTTGACGTGCAGAGCTGACCGGGTGGACCCTGAGAGGTAGCTTGGGGCAGGGTTGGGGAGCTCCAAGCTCCACATCTCCACTGTAACCCCCAGCCATCCCCAAAGCCAGACAAAGCAGGACTGGTGGGCTTGCTGTGCAGATTCAAGTCCAGGTCAGGCCCTCGAATCTTCCTCCCCTCCCTTCCTGCCAAATTTCTACCCCTGAGTTCCACCTATGATTATGAGGGTCTTGGATACCCACCAGTACTCAAATATCAACCTGCTGGTCTACTGGAAAAATCCTGATATCAGTTGGAAGTGAGATGGGAAGTTCCAAGAAGGCGAGGAGGTTGCTCAAGGCTGGCCTTGTGGGCAGCTAGGCACTGGGGGTTTTGCAGGCCAGGAAATCCGTGTAGTTGGGGCCTCCAGGGGCCCTGGAATTGGGGCTCCTGGGAGCGATTTTGCTAACCAAATTCACTAATGGATTTACAGCGACAAACTGGATGCAATACCTGTTCTCAATATACCGGTAAAACATCGTAGTGGCGTAGAAAGTTCCTAGTGAAGTTAAAATAAGCTTGGCTGAATCCTGACTGTAACTTTTAACATCTGTGTGGACTTGAGCAAGGTGCTTAACTTCTCAGAGCTTCAATATCTCTACTGTTAAACGGGAGAAGGTGATGGTCCTGAGTTCATGCAGTGTTTTGAGGAAACAATGAGGTAATAGATATTAACAACAAACTCACCATATGGTTTGTGATTGGTAAAGGTTAGCTGTCAGTATTATTAAGGATCTCACAGTCCAGTGGGGAGTGATATAGATGCACAAATAAAGACCACACAATGTGAGCAACTGGTCAAATGCCACCTCCTCCATGCAGCCTTCAGGAGGTATCTCCTCAGTTCCTGGGCAGAAGATGAGAGGCTCCTTTCTGGTATGCCTGCAGCATTTGCCACCCCCACCCCTGCAACACCCCCCCTGCCCCCAAGCACACATTGTATTCCTTATCTCATCTTTCTGTGACTGGGTATTATGACTATTTATTTCCACACTGATCTGTCAGTCCTTGCAGGGTAGGCATGCATTTCTAATTCCTCTCAGAAATCTTTGAGGATATACCCTCTAGGACCCACTGAATTCTAACAATAGGATTTTGTGAAAAGTCCTGGCATCATGGCTTCTGGCTGGGAGTCTCAGGAAAGTCTTCAGGGAGGAGGTGATGTCTGAACTGGACTTTGAAGCCTGTGTAGGATTACCCAGCAACAATGGACGTAGTAGAGGCAGTCAACAAAGAGAAGCAATCAATGGATAGAAAGCGGGGGGGCAAGATGTGGGGGAACAGGTGGACGAGCCTTGGTCCCCCTCTCAGGATACTGAGGGTGCTTTGCTAGATGATCCCCAAGGGTCCTGCCAAGTTGGCTATTTCCATGGCCTCTTTGACCTGCCTCGCCTCTTGGGACAGACCAAGACAGCAAAGACTATTTCCTGACCCAGAGAGCACCTCTCAGTTTCAGACAGTGCGTGATCCTCTGTGTAATGCAGGGTTTAGCTGGAGGACTGTTGAGTTTTGGGGTAAGGATGCAAGCCCACTCGTCCAGTCTCAGCCGTATATATTTTCCAGAATGTGTGTGCGTCGCAGGAGGCGATGGTTTGTGGAAGACGAGGCAAGTGACCCAGGCGTCATCCAGGCGGGCAGGCTGGGGCTTGGCAGACTCAGGGCATGTCCTGGCCTGGTGAGGGTGGAGAGAGGTGAAGCAGTGCCATGCCCGCCACCAGAGCCTCCCCAGTGCCATCGCTCTGCCCGTCTGTCTGCATCGGGTCAGCTCCAAGCCAAGGGCCCCGGCACGGAACCCACCACGTGGCCTTCGCGGAAGGGGCTGGGGAAATGGAGCACCCTAGACCTGGAAACCTAGAATACAACAGTCAGAGACGCTTAGAAAACACAATCCTAGAATGAGAAGACTGTCCAGGCCAGAAGGATGACCCAGTTTACAAGTTCCACCCCTCGTTTGATTTTTTTATTTTAAAAGTTATACTTACTAATTATGCTACGTGAAAGAAGCCGGTCACAAAAGGCCCTGTACTGTGTGATTCCGTTTATATGAAATGTCTAGAGTAGGCAAATCCATAGAGACAGAAAGATAAGTGGTTGCCAGGGCGGGGGGTTGGGGAGGGGAGGAGAGAATGCGGAATGATTGCTAATGGGTATGGGGTTTCTTTTGGGATGATGAAAATGTTCTGAAATTCGATAGTGGTGAGGGTTGCACAATTCTCTGAATTTACCAAAAACCACTGAACAGTACACTTTAAAAGAATGAATTTTATGGTATAGGAAATTTATCTCAATAAAGCTGTTTGCTATAAAAAAGTTATATTTGCTAGTCGTTACAATTTCAAACAATAATGACTTGTAAAAAGGGAGTCTGCCCTACCTCCTAGGGTCACTCTCAAAGTTAACCACTGATGGCTCAATAATTCCATCCTGACTAAAAGGAGGAAAAGAAGTGTAACTAATAAAGTCTCAGTGGCAGAGAGAGTTCAAACACAGTTGAGAGGCTACAAATTTCAGGTAGATCTTGTTACCTATCATAACCTGCCATCCCCCCAACCAGCCAATCCTAAAGAACACCTAGGGTAATATATAAGATTCCACAAAGTTTCCACGCACTAGAGTAACTTACCAGAAACCTACAACCTCCAGATGGGTCCCTGGTCCAGATAAGTCCTGAAACCTAGCCCAGCCTCTCCAGAACATCAGATAGTTCAATCTCCCTACCCCATATTAGTGACAGATCCTTCCAATATGAGAAATTTAGAATTGCCTTAGCCTGCCCTAACACCCCTAAACAGGGGAATGGAAAGATCAAAGGTGATGGCGGAATTATACAGAGAAGATAGGATTTAACAAATGAATATGAATGCTGAATCATTAAATTGATACCTCTTTTCATCTCCAGCATTTTAGAGCAGCTAAAAGTAAAAACCTAAAATTGTGAAATTGTAACCCATGTCAGAGTCTGAAATATGTTCTATGACTAATTGTGGTGCTGTGCTTTGAAATTTATAGTTTTGTATAGTGTTATTTTTCGCAAAAAAGAAGGAAAAACGTTGACTGTGATGATAAAAAAGTATTTAAGCCCTCTAAACTCCTATATTCTGGAGCAGCTAGAAGGAAAAATCTGAGAGGATCATATGGTAGCCCATGACAGACTCTGGGATCTATCTTTTAACCACGTGTTGAAGAGTGTTTTGAAAACTATTGCTTTTTTATTTTTTTGCTGTGTATATATGTTATACTATACAATAAAAAAGTTAAAAAAAAATGTTAACCACTGACAACATTTGGGCAGCTAGCCTCTCTCCCTGACTTTCAAAATGCTGTATATATGTATACACGTGTTTATATACATAAATATACACACAATTTTTGTTTTACAAAAACGGGGTCCAATTTTATCTATTATTCTGCTAGCTTGCTTTTTTACACTTCTACAGAGGCTGTACTTCAACAGCATTCTTTTTTTAACAGCTGTCTGCTTTTCTGCTGTCTGACTGGGCTGTAAGGTATTAATACTGACGAGTGTTTAGACGTTTCTAGTGCTTTTCTGTTAGTGTTTAAGAAGCATCTTGGGGACCCCTGGAATAGTATTTCTGCAGGACAGAAAGAGGCTTACTGCCCCATAGAGTAGGCAACTGCCCACCTTCTAAGGGTGGGACCATTGAGCCTTGGAGAGTGGTACCTTGTCCAGGGTCTTTCAGCAAGTCACTGGCTAAGAGTGGGTGGTGGGTGAGATGAGCCCCCACTGGGAACACAGACACATGCACATACCTCGACCTCCAACTCTGAGACAGAAGTAGCCCACGGGCCTCCAAACAGGTATAGAACTGGATGGAAAGGGACAAAGGCCAAAGGTTCCTGGGTATGACAATGGTGGCCAAAGCAATGAAGACTTTCCTTTTCCCCATACATTCTCCAGCTTCCTTCCTCGGCTATCCCTCTCCCTTTAAACTTTCAGGCTTACCTTGAGATCTACGTGTGACAATACCTGCAAACTGTGGGTCCTGGTTATTCAGTGACTCGCTCACACATTCATTCCCACCGATGCTCAATAAATGTTGGCCTCTTCCAATGGGTTCTCTTTCATTTCAGCTTGTTTTTGTACCTCCCTCCTTCAAAACCCTCCTGCAAAGTTTGTGGGTAAGTGGAGGGCTGGTCAGGGGCTCCTTTGGGATCCCGGGATTCCCTGGGCTTCTTTCTTCCTTGCCCCTTATCAGGCAGGAAGCAGAGTTGTTTACGGGCCTGTGTCCCACACCTGACCAACCACAGCACTTCCCTGGGACCCAGCAGCTGTGCACTGAGCTGGTTGTTTTATGTCCCAAGCAACTTGTTAAAGCTCAGAAGTGTGTGAATGTTTTACCTGGGAATAAATCAGAAAACTCTCAAGTCCTTGGAATGACATGTCTCACACATGTGCTTTCAATTTGTTTTCCTGGACAAGTGGGAGAAGGTGGCGCTGCAGTTGGGGAGCAGGGCATTGCGGATGTAGCACCGAGAGCTGTAAAACTTCACTTGTCACTTCTGTCAAAGCAGGGGAAGAGTTGAATCCTCACTTGACACTCTGGTCACACTTGGCGAAGAGCTGAAAACCCACACAATGAAGTGTGAGCTCCTTGAGGGTGGGGCTGCCTCTTTGGTATCTGAATCCTCCCAACCGTGCAGGGGCTCAGTGCAGGGCAGTAGCTTTCCTGTGCCTCAGTGACTCTCCCCTGGCTCAGTCCGTGGCCCCATCATCCTCCCTTGATCCCTCTCTGCCTCACATCCACATTCAACCAACCCATCAGCAAGCCCTGCTGGTGCCCCATTCACAATGTGTCCCCAGTCTGTCCCCTTCTCTCCATCCCCACTGCCCCAGCTTAGTCCAGGACTCCAGCATCGCTTGCCTTGACCTCAGTGGCCTCCCTGCAGTGTCCCTGCTTCTCCTCTTGTCCCCCCACAGTTCATTCACCCCAAATAAACGTTAATAAAATTAGATTGTATCATCCTCTAAACCCCTGCAATGACTTCCTGTTGTACAGACAGCAAAGTCGTCTCATTAGTCTACAGGTTGCTCCTTGCCTGCCTCTCAGGCTTCAGCTGGCACCATCATGCCAACCCACTTCTAGGACTGCACAAGGGCAAACCCCTTCTCTCCCGGGGTCTTTATCCCGGCTTCTCCCACCCCTTGGAAGCATGGCCGCCAGATCTCTGAAAGCAGGTTCCTTCTGTCATTCAGCTCAAATGTCACCACCTTGAAAAGGCCTTCCCTGGCCACCATGTCCCCATCATTAGCTATCATATCTTCTCCTGTCTCCAGCCAAAATGATCTAGTTTACTTGCTCACTGCCTCTCTTCTCCATCGCAGAGCTAGATCCATGAGGGCAGAGACCTTGTCTTGTCCATCCCTCTATCCCCTTGAGCCCCAGCCCCCAGCCCCCATGCTTGAATGCATAAGCATGTGAAAGTTCTGCATTCTGACAACTTGGGCTACAGAGGAGACTGAGATTGAGGGAGACAAAGTAGGAATTCCGGCTTTATTTCTATTTTTAATTATTTGCTAAGGAGAGCATATCTACTTTTCAATTGACAGTTACAATCAAAACGCAGAAGCATTGAATTAGGGGCCCAAATCCTTCAGTTCTAATCCTGAAATTATGGCATGATTTTGGGCAAGTGCCTGACCTGTCTGTGGCTTCTGTCTTCACTTACAAACAGACTCACTCTGTACCCGTACCCTAGACGTACAGTCTGTGCATCATTTTTACATCCATTATCTCACCTCATTCCCCACAACTCCAAGACACAGACAGGACAAAGATTATTATCCCCATTTTACAGGGGAGGAAATTGGGGTTCAGGGGGTGAGTCTGGCCTGTGGTCACACAGCTGTGGATATGCAGTCCTTAACTCACAACATAGTGAGTTTATAAAGCCCACAGATGGGCTAATAGGGGCCCATGGGCCACACTACGTAAACCATCGTCATGGCAATGAGATCAAGGTCAGACCTGGAGGCGTCTTTGGGGTCCTCACTAAAGGGAGCCACTTAGGCTAGTGGGACAGGGCTAGAAGCCCACATGGGTTTGAATGAAAGGTCCTGCGTGGTCTCTGAAGGCCAAGGTGGACGCTGGTCTCAGGAACCTGAACTCAAGTACCTGGGTTTGAGAGTATCTGGAATCCTCCTTTCCTGGCATGCTTTCCCACCGACGACAGGGCAAAAGGTGGCAGCACAGGGCTGGTGAGGGGCCAAGAGTCTGGCTGGATGTGGCAGCCTCTTCCTGGATGGCCTGGGTCCACGTTCTGGGCCCAGATGGTCGCCTTCCAGCTTGGGACACACCTAGGGATGTGAGGCTGGCTCAGGTTGGCAAGCTCGGGTTGCCTGCTCTGCATCATAATTGAACTCTGGACTGGGACAGAGTGGACTTCTGAGGAAGTGGGACCCCCAAGTCAGCAGCTGTCCTTGGTAATTCACCCCAAATGGCCCGGATGACAAGTTGGGTACAAGCTGTTTTCAATCCAATTTGCCACATGTTTACCAGTACAATAGTTACAATTATGAGTGATGATTAAAGGGTCAAGTATGTTACATGTCAATTGTTTCAGCTACCTCATAAAGCAGGAATGATCCCCATTTTAAAGACCTGGAAACTGAGGTTCCGGGAAGTGCAAGATCACACAGCCAAGTGAGTGAGGAAGCTGGGATTTGAGCCTGGGTGGGTATGACTCCAAAACCTCTGCTCTTTCCACTTCCCCGAATGCTGAGGGATAACAGAGATGACTAAGACCCTGTCCCCCTCCTCGGTGAGGGGAGCAGCAGACCATCTGAGCTATGGCGTGGGTCAGAGTGACGTCACCACCCCGGCAGCCAGTGGACGGCTGATTCATGCGCCTGGAAAGTCAGGAGAGGCTTCTGGGGGAGGGGAGGGGTCAGCTGACCTGGGCCTCGAGGGGCAGGACTGGGGGTGGGGTGGGGAGGAATGACGCTGGGGAGGCTGCAAGGTCCCAAATGCCCTGCTGGCCATGGGGCTGCTTCCCAGGAGTCCTGGGGACCCACCTGCCTCACCACTCTGCAGGCCCAGAGGGGACCAAGGGACACCAGTGGGGTGGGGGGAAGTCCCCAAGCCTACACAGCTGTGAGGAGAACTTTTCAGGAGGAGGGCCAATGCCCCCCATACCACTGAGTAGACCAGAAAACTGAAGGGGGTAGTGGTGCTAAGGGCACTGCGCCTCCCCAAAGGGCTTAGGGGGTGGAGAGGGTGGAAGGGGGCGCTACCTAGTGCTCTGGGTGTTCCCGAGTGGTGAGAAAGGGGAAGAGGGGTGGCTGGTCATCATCTGGGGTTGCTTTGGGGTCTGCAGGGGAACTCCCTGATTGGCCTGAGGTAAGAGGAAAAGCCTTCCCAAAGTTTCAGGCCATGGGGTGGGGGCGGGTGTAGAGAAGTCACTATGGGTGAATTTATGGGTCCTTAGGCCGAAGAATGGGAAGGAGGCAGGATGGGGGAAAGAGGCAGCTGTTCACCTCTGAAGAGAGGAGAGATCCTGGTGGGCAGAGCGGTGGTGGTGCTGGAAGAGGCCATTGTGGGGAGGGGCTAGTTTGTGGGGTGTGTACGGATGTGTGAAGGGTTTTCAGGGACTGTCCCAGAGTACTCCGAGGGAAAGGGGATGCTCCGGGGACCACCGTGGCGAAGGGCTGGCCCGGACCTGCGAGGAGAGGGGCTGTGAGGAGTCCCGGCCCTTGGGGGGCGGGGGTCCGCGCCCGAGGGGCGGAGCCGCCGCTGGGTGGGGCGCCGAGCCACCGCCCCCTCCCCGCGGCCGAGCGGCGACAGGCGGACCTCGGGCGGGGGCCCAGGGCGGCGGGAGGGCGGCTCTCACCCGCGCGGGCGGCCGCCCACAATGAGGAGAGCGGGCCGCGGTGAGTAAGCGGCGGCCGGCCGGGCCGGGCCACGCGGGGCGGCGGCTGCTCAGGCAGGTCCGGGCAGCGCCGGGCGGGCGGGGGATCCGGAGTCGAGCCGGGGACCCCGCGCCGGGGCTCGAGCGAGGACCCCACGGCCGCGGCTCCGCCTCTTCCCCGCCCTCTCCTCGCGGCCGGCGCCCGGAGCTCGGAGCGTGCCGGGGCACAGCCGCACACCGGAGCCGCCGCCGGAAATCAGCCCTGAGCGGCGGCCGCCGTCCCGGCCCGAGGCGGGGCCCAAAGCCGGCGCTGGAGCCCGAGCCGGGGCCGGAGGGTGAAGCCTGATCGCTGAGCCGGGCCCGAGCCCCGCGCGGGTCATGGCGGGGCCGCGGGGCGCGCTGCTGGCCTGGTGCCGCCGCCAGTGCGAGGGCTACCGCGGCGTGGAGATCCGCGACCTGAGCACCTCCTTCCGGGACGGCCTGGCCTTCTGCGCCATCCTGCACCGGCACCGGCCCGACCTGCTGTGAGTGCTCCGGGGCGGGCGGGCCGGCGGGAGGCGCGGGCCGGTGCGGGGGGACCCCCGCCCCTCTCAGTGACGCGGTGCCCGGGTGGTGACAGGCGCCGCCCCCCGGAGACAGAGACGCCCACCCTACCGACCGGCGCTGTCGGCCCCGCGGGTCACTGAGACCTCCAACCCAGGGCACCCACCCCCACTGAGCCTTTCTGACATCCCCCTTCCTCCGGGACTCTGTACCGGCCCCCGGTGCTGATCCCCTCTGCCCAGAGGCACTGATTTTCCTCAACTGGATAACTGAGCTCGAAGACCTTGTCCCAGTCTTTGAAGGGGCTCTGAGTATTCCTTGGAAACCCTGGGCCTTTCCTACACTAAACTCCCAAACAGGCAGGCTGAGCCCACACCCTCCAAACCCCCCAGGACTGCTGGCCCCTCCCCAGGAGGCATAACTTCGCTCTTTTGGGACCCCTTTGCTTTTGGGCAAGTGAACCCTCACTTCACGTCTCCCCAGTGGCATCTGGTGCGTGATACAAAGGAGACCCCAAACTAACAATCGCTGCGTCCCCCAGGCATATGTGCCCTGGCGGTGCCGCCCTCTTCAGTGGGAAGTTACAGGAGGATGGTGGTGGTGGTGGGGGGGGGGTCATTGGGGAAGCCTCCAGGCTCCTACCCCCATCTCCAGCCAGCTGCTACGGGGCTGTGAAATGGCTCCTTCTGCCTGGGAGCCGCCCTGGGAGGTTCTCCTGGGAAAATTTATTTGAAGTCTCTGAGCAGTTGGCTTGGGGTTTTATTCCAGCTCCCTCTGTCTGGGGCCCTGGAGCTGCAGACACCCAGCCAGCCATTCCTTCCTAAAACCCTGACTGCAAGTTTATCTGGTGACCACTATTCCTTGTGCCCCAGGCCTCTTATCTGCCAATCGGGACAAGAGGCATGGGTGGTCGGTACCCTTACCCACAGTTCCCCTGCCAGGGACACTGTTCCCAGGCCCTCTGGGCTTGGCAGGGTCTGGAGACTTGTCCATGTCTGTCTCATCTCCAGACTTGTGCTCTCCAAGGGCAGCATGGGGACGGGGGCTTGGAGGAAGGAGGGGAGGAAAGGAAGGATTGCCTCAAGAATTCGACATCAGGCCTGCTTTATTCTGTGTGACGTGGTGCAGTCTGGGTGGATGGTGGGTCAGGCCCGGCCTGGGCCCTCGAGGAGGTTTTCAGGAGTTTGGATGTTGGAGTGAATGAGATGAGCTGAGCCTGAAATCCAGTTGGGGCGCATGTGATAACTGCACGAGTGGAGGTAGAGGGTCAGGGCTCCGGCCCAGCCTGCCTGATTTGTGTGCAGCTTCTCTGCGTCCAGATACGTGACGTTTGGAAATCACTGACTCTCTCCAGGCATCATCTGTAAAGTGGGATCGATAATAAGAGCTACCGCATGGAATTGTTGTGAGGATTAAATGAGATAATAAGCAGCACTTGATGAATGTTAATTATTATAAGTAGGGTCATTTGGCAGTGGGGGGGGCATGAAAGTGTTTTAGTCTTTAATTGATTCAACCAATATTTATAGAGTTACCCTGTGCTGGTCTCTATGCCTGGTCATGGAGATACTGGCCAACAAAACAGAATCCCAAAGGGTCTCCCCTATAGGAGGAAACAGACATATTAATAGAGATGATAGTTCCCTAGGATATGTGCTCTATCAGAGGGCCAGGCTGGAAAGGTCTCCAGAGGAGAGCATGGTCTTCACAGAGATAGATAGCAGTGGCCAGGTGAGGGGCGGATGGGAGGGCATTCTGGGCAGCAGAGACCAATAGAACCCAGGTGCGAGGCCTGAGGTGTGCATGGGCCCCTGGCAGCGCTGCTGGCATGGAGAGTGCACTGCAGTGAATGCCGAGAGATGCCCGGAGCCTTTTTTTCTGGTAAAGGTGGGTGGACAGGGGCCATGGGAGCCAAGTGACTTTTATGACAAGGGAGGTATGCAACTGGAGGAGATCTGGAGTCACTTCTAGGCATCCAGTGACAAGGCAGGGAAGTACCTGGGCTGCCAGCCTCTTGCACAGAAGAGAAACTGAGGCCCAGGCATAGAGAGGGCCCTAGAGATGGGAGTGGAGCCTCTCCCTGAGAGTGGGGGTATGGCAGGATGAGAGGGCAAGGGCCATCTGAAGTGGGGCTAGACCTTCTTTCTAGGTCCTGGAACCTTGGGCTCTGGCCAGGTGGACACAGTGGGCAGCTCCGGTTTCTGCTGGGGGTGGGATTCCTGCATGGTGGAGAGGGGCTGGCCCATGCCCCACCTCCACCCTCACTGCTAGATGTATGCTCTAGAAGCTCTCTGGAGGGCAGGGACCATGTGGGTTTCATTTTTGTGTCCTTCATTTCCCCCAGAGCCAAATAGAGCTTCCAGGGCCTTTGAAAACTCTCAGAAAATATCCATGTTACCAAAGCCCAGATGCTGATCCGAGACAGGGATGGGGGTCGAGGAAGAAGTTGGGGGAAATACTGGAGTATCCTGGGGGCTTTTTACAGATTTCAGCATTTTTTTTTTCATTCAGCAAACATTTAATAAGCACCTTTAATAAATTTAATAAATGCCGGAAACTGCACAGGGCACAGGGGCTGAGGGTGAACAAAATCCGACCCTAGCCTTCTAGGAGCACTACTGGGGAGACAAGTTGCTTCTAGAAGGAGCTGGATGGAAGGACAAGCCTTTTTTGGGGGCTGGACAGGTGTCCCTAGGCCTGGTTCAGAGAGACCCAGGCTTAGAGGGTGAGAGCTTGCTGAAGGCCACTCTAAAGCAATGGCAAGACATTGATTTGAACCCAGCCAGCTGTGCTTCAGTGTCTGCTCACATGGCCTCTATAAACAACACCTCCTCCAGTGACCCTTCCCCAGAACAGTTCTGGGGGGACAGGGGGTGAGAAGTGGTGTTGAAGGAAACAAAAACACAGGCAAGAAAGGGGAGACGGTGTTGGGGTGGCTGGAGCCTCCCTTAACTGCCCAAGGCCAAGGCCAGACTCAGAGGGGACAGTCCAGGCCGTGGCTGCTCGGTAATGGATTATGAGGCAGCTGAGGGGAGAAAGAAGGGGCTTGGCCAGATGTGGCAAAAAGGGGGCTGAAGTCATACGTCACCCCACTCACCTCCCCTCTCCTCAATCCACACCGCCTTGAGGCACCAGATCCCCTTTGCCCAAGGTTCACTGTCCAGGGACTCTGCCTAGAGAAGTGTTGGAGGCGGGAGGAGGGTGTGCTTGCCTGGCTCTCTCCTATCTATGAGGCTGCCTTTTACCTGAGCCCTGATCCGACCAGTCCTGCTCACCTGCAGCTTGGGAGGTGATGCTAGTGGCTGTCCCAATTTGCAGATGGGAAAAGGAAGGCCAGAAAGAATAGTGACCCAGCCAAGGTCACATGGCCTGGCCCCAAAGAGCCAGGTCTGGGGCCCAGGCCTTAGAGGCAGTTTTTAGCCCTAGAAGGGCAAGACTGCTGTGGGTGCAGGCAGGAAGGCTGGCTGCCTGTGCTGGTTTCAGTCACTCCTGCAGCTGGGAGGGGGAGGGGGGGCCATCAGTCCCAGCCCCAGGACCCTCCACGAGGCAGTCCCTGCCTCCATGCCCCACTACCTCTCACCTGTCCTAGTTTAGAAACTGTTCCCCCAAGGGAAGGTGACCCCAGGACTGACCCAGCAGGGTTGGCCAGCCGTTCAGTGCCAGCAGCTCTGGGTTAGGTTCAGACTTGCTGTTCTGTTTCTATATTCAAATAAATATATTCATCTCCTGGCTCGGCTCAGTTGGGGATTTGGCAGGTTGGTACAGTGACCTGCAGTGGGGTGGGGTGGGGGGCAGAAATATGGATTCCTTGGCAGCGGGGGCCTCCCCTCTTTGGGCCTTGGTGACCTCATCTGTGAAATGGGGTAAAGGCCTGCCTCGTAGTTGCTATGAAAATAA
The DNA here is from genome assembly GCF_023851605.1 of Tamandua tetradactyla. Lineage (NCBI taxonomy): Eukaryota > Metazoa > Chordata > Mammalia > Pilosa > Myrmecophagidae > Tamandua > Tamandua tetradactyla. The sequence continues at coordinate 30,272,874 of NC_135333.1, forward strand.
AGTAAGTGCAAGAAAGGAGCTCAGCACGGCCCCCAGGTGCAGTCAGCAGTTCTGGACTTGCTGCCACAAGTGTTAGTGATGGTCTTTGTTTTGTCTTTGCCATGACTCAGAGTCCGGCTGCCTGGGGAAAGTTCTGGAATCCAGGTGTGAAAAGGGATCTTAAATTCCAAAACTTAGGGGTGAGCCCTGCCGTCCCCCCCCCCCCCGAGTTTATACGCAGTCTCTGCTTGAAGGCTTCCAGGGCCAGGAGCCCTGTCCCTAGCTGGCAGCCCCGGCTCTGTTAGCAGGAGCACATTGCTTTGGTCCACTCCTCTGCCTCCAGGCCCCCCAGCTAAGGCTGCCACGGGATGAAGTCCCCTGGACCTTGCTCCTTCCTGACTCCATACCCCTGCCCAGCCCCCTCCTCACCCATGCCCTTTTTATTGATCCTCTTTCCCTTTGCCTCTTGCAGAGATTTTGATTCACTTTCTAAGGACAATGTCTTCGAGAATAACCGCTTGGTGAGTCCCCAGACAGATGGAAGCCAGAGAGAAAGAGTGTGTGTATGTGTGTGTGTGTGTGTGCATGCATGTGTGTGTAGGGCAGGGGTTCTGCAGGGCAGAGAAGGCCCAGGCTGCTCCTCTCCCCACCCCTCTGCTTTCCACTGGCCCCTGTGGCACCTCAAGAGCCAGGTATCCCCTTCTCCAGGGCATCCTGTAGGATTCAGGGTGGGGGACCAGAGCTGAGGAGCCCATCTTCAACCTGCCCTTGGCCCCCCTCATGCCACCGAGGGGAATGGGCCTAGGCTGAGGGTTCCTCACTAACTTGGTCTCCTCCTTTCCTGGCCACGGCCATTCCTGCCCCCACCCTGTGCCTTCCCCTGCACCAGGCTTTTGAAGTGGCCGAGAAGGAGCTGGGGATCCCCGCTCTCCTGGACCCCAATGACATGGTCTCCATGCGTGTCCCTGACTGTCTCAGCATCATGACCTACGTGTCGCAGTATTACAACCACTTCTCTGGCCCTGGCCAAGGTGAGGGGTCCCAGTCCTTTAGGGGTTGGGGCTGCGGATGTTTGTTACTCCTTCTCTAGGCTGCCAGCAGGCTGCTGGAGAGGCACCGTATCATTCATTTGTTCGCTCATTAAAATACTAATTGAGTGCCTAGCATTAAACAGCTCTGTGTTACACCCTGGGGATATGACTGTGAACAATCTCGGTCTTATGGGGGAGACAGGCAATAAACACCGATAAATAATCCAATAAATAAGTAAACCAACAAATAAAGAAGATAATGTCAGAGGGTGAGTTCATCCATTGTCTGAGCTCACCCTCCAGCACCCATCCTCACTTCCTGTTTGTAGATACTTCCTTGGAGTTTCTCCTCCAGAAGCGAAGTGGCCATGGAGGTATTGGGCCTTATCTTATCCAGAAGTGCCCTTCAAGGCTTGAGAACTGAAGGGTGGGGGCACCAGGGTGGGGCTACAGTCAGGTCCATGGCAGCTGAGCCTCCTACCTGGAACATTCCAAGGCAGGAACCTCTTTTGGAGGTGCCTCAGCCTCCTGTTTTGCAGAGGGGCCCAGAGAGGGGAAGCAAGGAGCTCAGGGTCACACAGCAGACAAGCTGAACAGCTGGATCAAGAATGTAGGTGTCTACAGGTTCAGAGGACCATGGAGACCCTGCCCTTCTCCTGCCTCATTGCATCCCCCTTCCTGCCTCTGCCTCCCCATCAGGACCAGCCCAGCCCTGGTCTCTAAAGAAGTGTTTTCTGGGGTCAAGAGTTTTCTTCTTACTTAAAGTAAAACGTGCTTACTATAGAAGATCCAGAACATAGAAAAAAGCATAAAAATATTAAAATAATCTCTTACCCCTCCTCAGAGATAATAGAAGGGATCAATATTACACCTGAACAAATAGCTAGTATATGTAGCTTAATAGAAGTCAAATGAAAGCACTTCTAGACCACAGAGTATTTTGTTGAGAGGCTGTCTAGGCTGGGGGTTAAGATTTTTGCTTTGAACTCAAAATTTTGGCTCTACCATTTACTATCTGGGTGACCGTGGGCCATGACTTACCCCCTCTGCCTCAGTTTCCTCTATGGAGTGGACTCAGAAGAGCACCCGTCTCACAGGACTCCCATGAGGAATAAATAAGGGAAATGTGTAAACCTCTTAGCTCTGTCTCTGGCCCTTCTCAAAGGCTCAGGGTTAGTGTTATGATGATGATGATTTCTTGGTACCATTTATTCATACTTTAACTCCCTGACTTAGAATCACAGTTCAGCCTTATCCCTCGAGGGCCAAACCCAAACCTCTCTTTCCTGAGCTCTTCCGCGGGCCCCTTTCCTGTCCTGTGTGCGCTGCTAGTGGGTGGGGCCTGTTCCCGCTCCCCCCCTCCCCGGGCACTGCAGCCACCCTGTACCTGGGCAGGAGCAGCCCCTCAGCCCCTGCCCCGCAGGGATTCTAGTCGGTAAAAGTACCATTTGCGCTCTTCATACAACTTGGCCCCTAAATGCAGACCATTTTTTATTCCATCTGCTACTCCACCAGAGAAAACCCAGCGATGTGTTCCAGCGCTGGAGGGAAAGCTGGCTGTTGGGCTTTACCACAGATGGCCCCGTACTGTACTTTCTGGGCGAGCTGCAGAATGCCAAGGGTGATTTTCACTGGGCTGCAAAAGCTTCAGAACCTGACCCTAGCCGAGATACCATGGTGCGGTATTGAATACCATGGCCTTCAGCCTGTGCCAAGCGCTGTGGGGTGTTGGTGGCCCCAGACACATCAGGCTGACCCCTGTCCTCAAGGAACCACATCCTGGTCAGGGACCCAGGGTCGGATTGAAGGAAGCCTGGTTCAGGGGGAGGTCAGAAGGAGCAGCCCCCACAGGCTGGGAAAGGTGGGGGCATCATGCTGAAGTCCAGCGTCTCAGTGTGGCTTCTGGGGGCCTGGTGGCCCCTGCTGGCTTCTCCCCACTGAGCTCAGGCCACTCCCTGCCCTAACTGTGGTCAGACTGCATTTCTTGCTCTTCTTTGACTCCATCACTTTCTATCACTAATAGGACTTTCCTCAGTCCCACTCCTGGCATACACTTGCTTATCCTCCACTCTTCAGCTCAACTTTTGTCTCCTCCATGCAGCCTGCCCTGATACTCCATGTGCTCTTGTAGTCTCCTGCCTGGTGGCCATAATAATCTTGATTGCTCTTCTCTTTCCCTGCAGACTGGCTCTGTCTAGTTCACGGCCATGTATCTTCAGTCCCTGGCATTTATTCATTAATTTAGCAAAGATTAATTGAGTCCGTACTGTATGCCAGGCAGTGTACTAGGTGCTAGGGAGACAACTGAGAAAAAGACACTCAATCCCTGCCCTCATAGGGCTTGCATCCTAGTAGATGAAGGGGGAAGAGAGGGAAAAAAACACCAAGTAGCACACTTTAAGATGAGTGCAATGGGGAAAAGATAATTAGCAATATGAAGGATACAAAGCAATGGAGGGAGGGAGTGGCCATTTTAAATGGGTGGTCAGGGAGGGCCTCTCCAAGGAGGTGCCATTTGAGCTGAGCCTGTGTTGAAAAGATGAAGATCTGGGGAGGAGTGTTCTGGGCAAAGGGGCAGCAGGGGGGCCTTTGTTCTTTGGGGGAGTGAGCCAGGAGGAGAGGGAGGAGAGAGGGGAGATGGGGTGGAGGGGAGTGGAAGATCATGTAAGGACTTGATTAGGCTGCTGGGCTTCCAGCAGTTTTGACCATGACTCACAGTAATTAATACATTTCCCATCACAATCCAAGTTCATGCACACATATGTAACTGAAACAAGTTTCAGGAAATGGTTCTTCCCCTTATAACATGTGATGCATGCAGCTATTTTCTGTTCTATTTCATTTCTTAAATGTGCTGGTTGAAATCCATTAAATTGATTTCATGATCCACTAATGGGTTATGACCTGAAGTTTGGTAAATGCTGTTTTAGACCACTGTAAGGAATTTGGATTTTATCTTACTTTTGAAATGAATGTACAGTAAAATTGACCCTTTTTTTTGGGGGGGGGTGTACAGTTCTCTGAGTTCTGGGGGCTCTGTTTTAATCACTGGGTACAGCACAGGTGCTCAGTGAATATTTGCCAAAGTCATAAAGGAGCTAGGTCTTAGGGGAGATCAGGGGGCTCTTTGGGTGGGCAGGCCAGGTTCTAGGCTATACCTGCCCACTTAGGGACAGTCAGGGCAGTTCCAGGTCAACCCCAGGGAACCGGCCCCTTTCCCAGAACTTTCAGGCCAGTACCACATGGTTTTCCTTCTTTTCCTGGTAGGAAGAAAGCTGTCTGTCTTGCTGTGTGCTGTGCCCTCTGCTCATCTGGCTGTTCTGCTCTGCCATTGTTCCTACCGGCCCTGGGCAGTAGGAGTTACTCCCCCTGATTCATGGGCACTCATCAAGGTTAAGCAGCTTGCCCTCCAGCACAGAGCTTGAAAGGGGATCAGTCCTTTGGCCTGTGTGGAGCCAGACCTGCTCTTGTCTCAGCATTGGGTGATCTGTCCTAAGGTGATGGCTGCAGAGCCCAAATCATAGACCAGACGCAGGGAGGGGAAGGCAGGCCTCCTGGGACTCAGGGTCTCCACCTCAGGGCCTCTTTCCAATCTCATGGTAGGTGGTGTCTTGTTACCCAAGAAGGGCCTGGTACCTGCTTCCCCGCCATCTGAAGCACCCACCCCAGAGGAACCAGGAGATGGAGCTCAGGTAGGCAGGAGTGTTGGTTGGGTGGGCAAGGTGGAGGTAGAGAGGGTGGGAGGAGGAGAGAACTGTCAGCACGGTGATTGCCGTTTGGCAAAGGAGGCCCAGACAGTGTCCACTCTGTCGGCTTTGGAAATGAAAAAGAGTTCTCAGGGGCCCCTGGAGATGAGGATGGAGGCGTGGGTCGGGGTGCCTGGACCACTCTATGGGTGGGGGCCCATTTCTTTCTCCAGGGTTCAAGGTGGAGTCACGAGAGGCCAGGCCTGGGAAGGGGAGAGGGGGTGGGCCACAGTGTGACTTTGCCATCCTGGGACTGTCAGGACCTGCACATTTTAATGAAATGTGGATTCCTTTAGTGACAGAGCTTTTCATTTCCCAGCTGCGGTTTCATTGAACCCTCTCAGCTACCTTGGGAGGTTGGCATTATGGGCCCTGTTCTACGCATGAGGAAACTGAGGCTTGGGAAGGTTTAGTCATTCCTCTGAGGTCCTTAACTGGGAAGTAGGGCCACACTGAGCTCCTGCTAGTCACCTGCTCCAAAGAGTGTCCAAGTGGGGACACAGCCTTTCACATCTGGACCGCACTTTACAGTGTACAAGCAGGCTTTACCTGCTTGTCCCCAACTGGTTCTTATGGGAGGGGCTCCAGAAGGACAGGGACCCAGGGTGGGTACCTGGTGAGTGTGTGAGGGACTGAGATGGGTGAGGGTTAGATGGTTCCATTTTGCAGGTGGGAGCCCAAGGCCCAGAGATGTGATGACTTTAGTCCAGATCACAGGGCTTAGAAGTAGAGAAACTGGGATTTGTATCTGCTGTGGCTTGAGGCAGGGAAGACAGAGAAGGCAGATGAGGTGGAGGTGAGAGGTCAGTAAGCATCAGGGAGGGCCATCGGGAGGCATGGGGGAGGACACAAGAGCAGCTCAGGGGAAGGATTTGAGAGCCAGGAGCTGCCTTTCCTGGAGGGAGGGCCCTCAGATGCTGGAAGTCTGCTTTTTGTGACCATCTTGGCTTGGTGAGTGGCCTTGAACAAGTCTCTTCCACTCCCTGGGCCTCAGTTTCCTCATCTGTGAAACAGGGACAACTTCCCAACCATTTCCCCTTTACAGGGCTCTGATGAGATGCATTGGAATTGCAAAGCTTGGGGTGCCCTGGGGGGTGGCACCCCTGAGAGGGAGGGAAGGGGGAGTGCTCTTGAACCAGGATGGCTGGTGGCTGTGCCCCCCACCCAGCCTGGCTGCCTGGTTTCCTACAGGACGAGGAGCTGTCCTCAGGCAGCCTGTCGGAGCAGGGCCCCCACCGGGCCCCCAGCAGCACGTGCGTGGCCTGCCAGCAGCACGTCCACCTGGTGCAGCGCGTCCTGGCCGAGGGCAAGCTGTATCACCGGCACTGCTTCCGGTGAGTGGCTGTAGGGGGCCTGGGGGCAGGGAGGGGTGCAAAAGGCTTACCTCCATCACCCCCCAGTATTGGGGAGGGATCCGCAGTGGGTGCTCTTCATGTCGACCATCTTGCTTATCCCCATTTTGCTGATGAGCAGACTGAGGCTTAGTGAGGGGAACGTACTCAATCACACAGGGTCAGAAATGGGGTTAGAGCTCAGGGGTTCTGTTTCCAGGGCCCAGGCTCTTTGAGGATCGCTATCTGATGATGAATTAAGGAGCAGTTTATACTTTTAAAACCGTGGGTTCAGAGTGTTTGTAAATAAAAATTAATAAATCAAGGAAAAATGAGATTAAAAAGGACCTTTTAAAAAAAATCACAGTAACAGCTTGTTCTCAGTGTGTGGCTTGTCGGGGGCAATCCAGTTTTGAGAAGATGGAATCAGAGGCAGGGAAAATTCAAATAACTTAGAAAATGTATGAAAACATTTTATGTTACCAAAAAGAGATCTGAGAAGAAAATAGAATATTCGAGGGAAGCCGGTGACTGAGAGTTAGAATGTGTGTTTAATTGGGTTTTAGTATGTGTGAGGATGTGAGGGGGAGGTGAAGCCTGCACCTGAGACTGCGGGTTGCTGATTCCCTGGGGAGCTGATTGCAGAATTTAGGTGCCATGGCAGAAAATTGCAAGGAGGGGAAACAGGTTACACACATGGTCACATCTCGCCACCAGACTTGAACAAGTCTCTTCCACTCCCTGGGCCTCAGTTTCCTCATCTGTGAAACAGTGACAACTTCCCAACCATTTCCCCTTTACAGGGCTCTGATGAGATGCATTGGAATTGCAAAGCTTGGGGTGCCCTGGGGGGTGGCACCCCTGAGAGGGAGGGAAGGGGGAGTGCTCTTGAACCAGGATGGCTGGTGGCTGTGCCCCCCACTCAGCCTGGCTGCCTGGTGTCCTACAGGACGAGGAGCTGTCGTCAGGCAGCCTGTCGGAGCAGGGCCCCCACCGGGCCCCCAGCAGCACCCCAGTGGTAAAACTTTTCTGATTGTGACCTCCAGGAAGCAATGCATTTGATATTGGGACCAGTGTGAATACATAACTGAAATAATACTTGTGTAAATAGAGGAATATGAGTTTCATAAGGCAATGTTTGTTTTTACTTGTGCGATACGCTCTGAAATAATGTATTTTAGTAAAACAATAACAAACAGCTGGTTGGTTGAAAACCCTTAAGTAGATTTCCTGAACCGCTAGTGGGTAACAACCAACACACTACTGGGATTTCGGGGGTGTGGGGGGGAACCTTTGCTTCCTCTTGCAGCACAAGCTGAAGACCTGTTTCACAATTTATTGGCTGATTTCACCTAGTTTTAGTGTTCTATGTTTCTAGCAGTTACTGGTTTTTTGGTTTTTTTCAAAAAAAAAGTTTTTTTTTTACCTTGGACAGCCCAGTGGCTTCAGCCCAGACCTGCTGGCAGTTGGGAGGAGGGGTGGAAACAGCCTTGGCCAGTGAGGATTGGGGGTAGGGGTGGGAGTGGGGGGCAGCCAGTGCCCTGAGTGGGGCCACGAGGCTGAGCTGAGCCCCCCTCTGTCTCTGTCCTGTGTCCCTGGCAGGTGTCGGCAGTGCTCCAGCACCCTGCTCCCCGGAGCTTACCGGATTGGGCCCGAGGAGGGCACCTTTGTGTGTGCGGAGCAGTGTGCCAGGCTGGGCCCGGGTGGGCGGTCGGGGAGCAGGCCTGGGGCCCCCCTACAGCCCAAACAGCAGCACCAGCAGCCACTGGAAGGAGAAGAAGCCAAGGACGTCGAGGCAGGCAGCCCCAGCCCTGTTACGGCCGCCGGGATTGAGGCCGCCGGGCCCAAGGCCAGTCCCGAGGCCCGGCCCCAGATCACCACTAAGCCCCGGGTTCCCAGCAAGCCACAGGAGCTGGCCAGCCCCCCACCCGGCCGCCCCACGCCTGCCCCCAGGAAAGTCTCCGAAGGTTCGGCGCCCACAGCCCCCACTCCCCGGCCACGGTCCAGCCTGCAGCAGGAGGGCTTGACCGAGCCGGGCGGCAGTGGCGGCCTAGTGAACGGTGAGCCAGGGCCTGGCTGGGGCGGGGTGCTTGATGGGGTGTGGGTGTGTCTGGGTGTTTAAATGTCTGCGCATCTGGGACGATGTGGACCACTGTCTGTCTGTGCTTGTGTACCGCGTATGTGCTAGGGCTCACGGGTGTCTCAGAGGTTATTAATCACATGACAGAATATTTACCGAGTGCCTTTGGGTGCCCTGCTCTGCTCTTGAGGTTGGGGAACCAGCTCGAATGAAACAGACCCCAATGCCTGCCCCGGCCTGCCCCATTCTGGGGGTGTCTGGACTCTTTGTGTAATGAGTGTCCATCCGGGTGGCCTGTGGGTCCCTGAGTGTCTCGGGTCTCAGTGCACCTCGGTGTCCCTGTGTCCTGGCCATCAGTGGACATACTCTGGGTGACCGCCCCCACCTCCCCTGCCCCCGTCCACGTGCTTGTCCGTGCCTGGCAGGGCTGGGGGAGGGGAGGGCGTGCCCCTGGTGACCTCAGCCCCTGAAGACTCTCTCCAGGCTAATCTGGACAGCAGTAGTAACCTCTGCCCCGCTCTGTGACCCCACCCACTCCCACCTCTCTTTTCAGCACCTTCCCAGATGACCTCCCTTGGCTTCTGTGTGCCCATGGAAATGGGGGGCCCTATCACCTGAGCAGTGCTGGGCCAGCCTTGTCTGTTAGGGAAGGTGCTGAGGCCTCGGGGAGAGTCTCCCAGGGTCTTCCTCTGGAACTGGAACCAGAATGTTCTCTGCTCAGTTCAGTTCAGCACTCAGGGAGACCTGCTGTGATCCAGCCTGAGCTGGTACTGGGGTGCTGATACCCTCCAACTTAGTGGTGCCCACAAGTGCTGCCAGTCTCAAGGGCGAGGCAGGCACAGACAGGGTTTCCACAGAAAGTTGAATCTGTGACAATGGCAAAGGCTGTGGGGGGACACAGGAGTTGACGCCTGAGCTGAGTTGAGGCGATATCCCACCCATTGTGTGGAGCTGTGAGGGTGGCCACTCCTTTGCTGAAATGTAGTAGGGTCTCCAGGTATTCTGGCCTCGCCCCTTTTTTCTCCCTGGTCACCACTGGTGCTTATCTGATCACCCCGAGTGTTGGCATGGGGAGGTGCGAGGGTGCCGGGGAGGTTGCCATGTCACCTTGGAGTCCCTGCCCTGCCAGAGAAGAAGGAAGGGCATTGCAGAGTGAGCCGGGCACTCTGGCTTCACTGTCTAGTGTGCAGCTGCCATGTAGGCTGGCCTCACTCTCCTTTCCCATCTAGGAAGGCTGCACGAGCCCCCTGTACCCAGGCCAAGAGGGACGCCCAAGCTGTCAGAGAGGTATGTTGGTTCCTCAGAAGCTTCCCTGCTTTGGAGGCCCTGGTGGTGGGGATGGGCATGTCCCCGGGACCTGGGTTGGGGGAAAGGCTTCCTGTAGGCAGGACCAGGCTCAGGGAGGCCCGTGTCTGGTGATTCATCGTGGGATTCCCGCTGCCACCTCTGTCCCATCACTTCAGCCCTCTGTGTCTCTGCATCCTCCATAAGGTGTGCGACCTGGGCCTCATGTAGTGGTGATAGTTAGCAGTGCCCAGAAAAGCATCGCCCTGGCCTGGTCTCAGCCCTCCAACCTGGGGTCCACTTCATGGGAAGGCCATCTATTTCCAGCTGTCCTTTGGGAGCCATCTGTCCCCTGTGTGGTGTAGAGGGGGAGAGGTGGGCCATGGCTGCCACAGGAATTAATGTTACTGAACACTGCCTTTGTACTGAGCATTCTGCCTCATGCTGTACACGGGAGCTCCCTGAATTCTCACAATAGCCCTGTGACGCCGGTGCTGTTACTGCACCCAAATACTGGATGGGGACCCGAATGCTTGGTGAGGCTGGGTAACTTTTCCAGTGTCATATAGGGCCCCTGGTCAGTCCTTTCCTGGGCTGGCTTCATGACGCCTGGGTGACCTGAAGGGTCATCCTTCCAGGGCCTCTCCCATTCTAGTCTTGGATCCAGACTGGCCCCATTTGGCTGGGGGTGGGAGAAGGGAAGGCAGCACTTTTTTCAGTCGCCCTCTTTGAGGTGGTCTTGGTGCAATGTAGGGAGAGAAGGAAGCTGTAACCCTCACTCCCTTCGATGGTTTCTGCTGCTTCCTACCTCCTCCAGGACACCAGCCCCCAGGAAGGACCCCCCGTGGATCACGCTGGTGCAGGCAGAGCCCAAGAAGAAGCCAGCTCCCCTTCCCCCAAGCAGCAGCCCCGAGCCGCCCAGCTCTCGGGTGGAGAACGGAGGCGTGGAGGGGGCCCAGCGGAACCCGGCAGCCAGGCTGGAGCCCAAGCCCTACAACCCCTTTGAGGAGGAGGAGGAGGAGGAGCCCCTGACTGCACCCAACCTGGCCACCGGCCCTGCCCTGGCCCAGCCGGAGTCAACACCCAAGTCCCTGCACCCCTGGTACGGCATCACCCCCACCAGCAGCCCTAAGACAAAGAAGCGCCCTGCCCCCCGAGCACCCAATGCGTCCCCACTGGGTGAGTGCTACCCCCTGGGAATTCTACTGATGGCCAAAACTTGGGTGTTGGCTGCCTGAGTCAACCCAGGGCCAGGGAGATGGGTTGTGGTGCATCGGAACCTCTCCTGGTTGGGTGCCACGTGTTTTATTTGTGTCTTCTCATTTAACTCTTGAACAAACCGGTGAGGCACAGAGAGAGTAAGTGATTTACCTAAGGCCTCGCAGTGTGTAAGCAGTGATGGCAGGATTGGAACACGGGCAGTCTGCCTCCAGAGGCCATACTGTTAACCTTTTGTGGCCCATCTCAGAGGGCTATTGGGAGAATTAGCACTTATCCAGTCAAGTGGGGTTAGCTCGAATGCCAGCTAACTCGGTTGGTGTCACTCCATTTGCCAGGCTCTGGCCTGGCTGTGCATGGCTGGGGTGTGGGGACTCTGGGCAATTCCTTCCCAAGTCTGACCTCAGTCTCCCCATCTGTGAAATGGTGGTGGTGGGTCAGCTCCAGTTTGCTAAACCTCCACCTAGCCAGCACTTTCTCTCTCATCTAGGCATGTGTTTTTGGCTTTTACTTTCAGTCTTGTTTGGCCCTGGACCCAGTCACTTTCCACTGTGGATGCCTCTGAGACTTCAGTGGGCTCCCCTCAGCCAGTGGGCCTGAGGGCATGTTAGAGGGGACCAGGGCAGGTGCTCACAGGGCCTGGGCACCTGCACCAGCCCCTTAGCTGGTGGGGCATAGGGCATGGGCACAAGCTCTGGCATCAGACACAGGCGGATTCAAATCCCAGCACCTGTCCTTGCTGGGGCATGTCCCTCCCCTCTGAGTCTGTAGCCTCATCTGGAAAACGTGGATGATGATCCTTGGAAGCATGTCATGAGGGTTAAATTGGCTCAGGGCCCTGCAACCCTGTCTGCCCCTTTCCCGCCTCCTGCTGCCCTCCTTCCCCCTCTGTTACATGGGGTCCGAAGTAGAGGAGGGCCCGCTTGCCCCTCTCCAGTCTCCCCTGCACCTTAGTCAAGCCTCCCCTCACCTGGCAGATTAGTCTTTTTAAAAATATGGTAATGTATCTACAACATAACATTTCCCGTTTAATCATTTTCAGCATACAGTTTAGGGGTGTTAATTATATTCACAATATCGTGGTGCCTTCACCACCATCCATTCCCAAAACTGTCACCCTAAACAGAAACTCTGTACCCATTAAGCACCCCACTCCCCATTAGCTGTGCCTTGTCAGTTTGTCTTTGCCCTGGGTAAGAATCGAACGTGGGAGGGGCTGAGGGGCTGTGGGGAAGTGGAGGCAGCAGGCATGCTGGGGGAGGAAGTGGAGACAGGAAGGACACCCAGGGTTAGAGATGTGCCACGAGGCGGCCTGCCCGAGCTGTGTGTTGGAGAAACTAGGGTAATTTGATCTCCTTTATGACCTTGTCTTATCATGCATTTGCTGTTCTCTGGGCCTTGTTTTCCCCATCTGGACACGGAAGGGGGTAGGTTTCCAGGGCTGCCTGCAGCTTTGTTGAGAATGGAACCCATCAGATGAGGCTGGAGACTCTGACCGTATTCTCTCCGTGGCACCCTCTGCTTGTTCTCACAGCTCTCCACGCCTCCCGCCTCTCGCACTCGGAGCCCCCCTCGTCCACCCCATCGCCAGCCCTCAGTGTGGAGAGCCTGTCGTCCGAGGGCCCTAGCCAGACTCCCAGTGGGGAACTTCTAGAGCCACCTGCTGTGCCCAAGAGCTCCTCAGAGCCAGCTGTCCATGCCTCTGGCACCCCCAGCACCTCTGCCAGCCTCTCCGCCAACTCCTCCCTGTCCTCCTCTGGGGACCTGGGTCAGCCCAGCACGGACTGGACACCTCAAGCTAGCTCTGGCCTTGCCACCAATATTGGGGGCAGCCCAAGTCCCCAGCCGGCCAAGCCCTGCAGTGGCACTGCCCCCACCCCACTTCTTTTGGTTGGAGACAGGGGCCCTGTGCCTTCCCCTGGAACCTCGTCCCCCCAGCTGCAGGTAAAGGTGAGTGCTCCTTACACTCCCGTTGAAGGGTGCTGTCCTGTCTAGGGGATGTGGTCTCACTCAGGCCACCCATCTCTGCTGGGCCCATGACTGCTCTAGTGTCTTAGCTGTGTCCATCTACCCATTCACCACTCTGCTTATTGAGGCACAAACAGATCTATCCACCCTTCTATCTGTCTGCCCACCGCCCACCGCCCACCCATCTGTCCACCTATCTACCCTCTGGCTGCCCATGGAGTCAGGTGTTTATGTGTTCAGGCCCATTTACCTGCTGACCACCAGGTACTTTCTCCTGGGGCTCAGCCCCCACTCGCCACACAGCATCTGTCTACCCTGCTATGCACGAGGCTCTTTGTCAGCCACACCCTGGGCCCAACTGCATCCAGACCCTGTCCTTGTCCTCCAGTTCTCGTAGCCTGCTGAGGGAATCAGGCGAAAGTGATTGTCTCCCAGGCCATCTAGAGGAATGGCAATCTTGGGAGCCCAGAGGGCAGGAAATAACTGTCTTCCTGGGGTCATTTTCCTTCACCAGAGCCCTCGGTCTCCCCGCCTGTAAGATGGGGCCGCTGGCTTTCACTGAGGCCCTCTTTTGTGCAGAGCCAGGCCTGGACTCCGAGGAGATGGGGATGTAGTGGTCTCTACCCTCAAGGCATTCATAGCCAGGTCAGGGAGGGGTCCTGAAGTGACCATAGAGGTAGGAATCAGCCTCGACAGGCGGAAGGGCCCAGAGACCTGCCTTTATTGACTGTGCCTTTTGTTTGCCAGGCTGGGGGGCTGTTTACAGAGGCAAGCAGAACACAGCCCCCTGGCCACGGGGCCCGTCTCCAGATCCCCTCCCAGCCCCTGCTGAACTCCGTCCTCTCTCTGGTGTGGACCTGGGCGTGAGAGGGGTCGGGCTTGGCTCCCATGCCAGGGTGCTCATTTTCCACGGGAGTTTTTGAGGTTGTCTGCTCATTTGTTCGTCTGCCCCAGGCCAAGAACCTGGGAGTCCCCAGGGGTCACGCCATCCCTGTGAGCACCCAGTTCATGAAGGGGCCTCTTGCAGCCATAGCCCCTTTGGGTGACCTGGTTCTAATGGGCCACTTCTACCCCCCACTCAACAGCCCTCTGAGTGCCCAAGGCTCTCCTGGCTGCTGGGCAGAGAGTGGCAGGCAGGCTGAGCTGGGGCAGCCGTAACCGTTCATGTGGTCTAATCGCTGCTAGGCCAGACCTGCCTGTGCCACAGGCACTGTACCGTGAGCTTTTCATACATCAATTTCGTGACCTGTGTGCTAATCCCTGCTTTGCCACCCACATGCTGTGTGACCTGGAGAAGGCCCTGTCCCTTCTCTGGACCTCAGGGTCCCATTGATAGGAGGGGCTGAGCAGCACCCAGAAGACCCAGAGTCCTTGGGTGGCAGGAGGCAGGGGTGTGGGCCAGCTTCAGACTCCTCCCACACCCCCTTCCTCCCTTTTAAACACCTGTTTCCTGTTCTGGGGCTTTGTGAAGGATTTGGTTTGAAGAAGGGGTTCTGTGGCTGAGCAAAGGCTGGGCTTCCACGAGGCTGGAAGTCAGTCTGGTACTCAGGCTGGTCCAGGGACTTCTGGCTGTTGGCTCTGCTGTGCTCGTGCAGGGGGTGGGACAGAGTCCTAAGTGGATTTCCTTCTGGGGCACCCCAAGTGCCCCCTAACCCCAAGATTAGGAGAGAATCGCAGAGGCAGTGGGAGCAGGAGACAGGGATCTTGGGTGGGCCACACTGGTCCCAGCCCACTGGGTGGTGCTGCCCTGTGGAAATAATGTCCTGTCTCCCTGCTGAACCCAGACTCAGGCCCTGGCACTTTCCCTGTTTAGATATCCCAGAGCAGCTACTAGTCTGAAAGACTCTCCCTGAGCTGGCTCAGGTGAGGCCAGCAGGGCACCCCCTCCCTTCCCCAGCTCCTGAGAGAAAGCTGGGTAAACACTTGGGAACACTACACCGCCTCCAATGAGGCCTCTTTAAGGGGCCCATGGTGACGCCTGTTTCCAGTGAGCTGGGGAAAGTGGCTAGAAAACACTGACGTGGCCCATGTGGCAAGCAGGGTCCTGCTGGGCCCGTGGTGGGGCTGCCTCCTGTGCTGGCTGCAGGGAGGGCAGGAGTCTTCCCAGACAGACGGAGACACAGGGCCGGGCTTGAGTGTGCGTGGGGTGATTTTTGTTCCCTGAGTCTGCAGTGAATGCGGTCTTTCTTGGGCTGGGCGGGAGCTCCCCCTCGTCTCCATCTGCTGGCCAGCTGGAGGCTGGGGTTCCTGCTCTCCTATTTCCTGGCTGGTTGACTCTGGGTGAGGAGCTTTGCCTCTCTGAGCCTTAGCGTCCCTGTGGGGCAAAATAAACCAGGTGGCTGCCCAGGCCCCAAAACAGATTATCACCTCGTTTTGGGACCTTGGGAACTGTGTGACTGTGAGCAAATTACTGAACTGCTCTGAATTGTGAGTTCACTTGGCTGGGAAATGGGCATGACAATCTCCACTCTGTAGGTCGTTACGAGGATTAGCTATGAATAATGTGGAAAAAAAAACATTCAGTGCAGCAATAGGCATGGGGAGGTACTCTGGAAATGTCTGTGCCATTTGTGTCCGAATAATGGAGGTTCTCTCTCTGCCTGGGCCCTCCCCTCCCGGCACCCCCACCCCCCACAAGGTGAGCCCTTGCCCTTGGGTCCAGGCCTGCTTTCCCCATGCCCAGCATCAGGCTGCCCAGGTCTTTACTGCCCCCAGCCCAGACACCCTCTATTCTGTCTCCCTGCCTTTAGTCTTCCTGCAAGGAGAATCCTTTTAACCGGAAGGGATCCCCCGCAGCCTCCCCGACCACAAAGAAAGCCGCCAAGGGATCCAAGCCCGCAAGGCCGCCTGCCCCAGGACACGGCTTCCCACTCATCAAACGCAAGGTACCAGCCTAGAGTCCCCAGGGACCCGGCTGCCCTGGATCCGGACAGGAGCCTCAGGCTTCCCCTGGGACTCTCCGAGGGGATGGACAGTGGCCCACAGTTCAAAAAGGGCCTCTTGAAGTGCCCAACTGGAAGCTTTAGCTCACCAGAGGGGTTTAGAGTAGACCAGCCTCCTGAGAGCAGTGGGATGGTGTATTTAAATTGTTACTTTTAATAGTTTGAGTACCAAGGCATGCATATGATAGGCTTCTACTTAAACAGCCTAGAGGGTTCTCCAGTTTATCTCTCTAGTATGGTCACACTCTCACTGTGACATACTATCTGGAGTTGCAGGGAAGGGGGAGGAGTTTCCATTGGGGAAAAGGATGGTCCCTGTTGGCGCTGGGACCAGTGGCATGGGGGCTTGTGGCTATCCTCCCACCAACCCCTTCCCCACCCTGGGATCCTGGCATGTGGCCACGCTGGGCTGTGGGGAGGGTGTGGGCTAGAAGGATGGGTGAAGTTCCTAGCAATAGCTTGAGCTGCAGGTGGGCAGGCCCGGAGGAGGTCAGCTGTCCTGTAGGTGACCAGGGTGCTGTTGGGCAGGTTCAGGCGGACCAGTACATCCCTGAGGAAGACATCCATGGGGAGATGGACACTATTGAGCGCCAGCTGGATGCACTTGAACACCGTGGAGTGCTGCTGGAGGAGAAGCTGCGTGGTGGTGTGAATGGTGTGGGACCTGCTGGTATGGGCCTGGTGGACTGGGCAGGGGTGGGGGGGCTGCACCATGGAACAGGGCCATGCCCGGGGAGGGCGTCATCCGGCCCCAGCTCTCAGTGGGTGTCTGTCCGGCCTGCAGAGGGCTGTGAGGATGACATGCTGGTGGACTGGTTCAAGCTCATCCACGAGAAGCACTTGCTGGTGCGGCGCGAGTCTGAGCTCATCTATGTGTGAGTCTTTGCCCCTCTCCTGGCCCCCAGGCTTCCCTTCCCAGGATGCACACAGCTTAGAACTGAGCCTCTCCCAGGTCTTCCCTTGTCACCGACAGGGCAGGGCAGGACAGTGTTCGAATCGAGGCAGGATTGGTAATGGTCAGTTTATCCCCACCCTCTAGCTTCAAGCAGCAGAATCTGGAGCGGCGCCAGGCCGACGTGGAGTATGATCTCCGGTGCCTTCTCAACAAGCCTGGTGAGTGCAGCCCCGGGACCCAGCCAGGAGGTTCCAGTTCTCTCCCTCCTGGCTGAGTTGTGGATGGACAGAGCCACAGTAGGAGAGGCACAGGCAGACTCAGGGCCAGAGGAGGAGGGGGCCAGGACGTGCTGGCTGAGTCATCTCCAAGGATGGCAGGGATTGTAGCGGGTGAAAATGGGCTCCCCACCATGCAGTCTGGGGGCACGGCCCAGATAGCGAGGGGTGACGGGGATATGGGCTCTCAGGAGCAGACTCGTCCACTGGGGGCTCCTCTCTCCAGAGGTGTAGTGTGGGCAGGTCAGTGGGGGGAGCTGCTCAGGCCCCAGGTGAGTGGGAGGCTGCAGGTACTTGTCCAGGGGCCAGATATGATGGGGTTCTACCAGGAGGGGAGGGATGGTCGAAGGTCCCCTGACAGCAGGGCTTAGAGTGACTGAGAGGCAGGGCTCAAAATGACAGTGGGCCTATGGGAGGGGCTAGACTGGGAGCCAGACAGGCCTGGGTCCTGCCACTGACTTTACTGTGTGACTCAGTCAGGTATCTTGGCCTCCCTGAGCCTCTGTGACTGCACATGAGATAGGAATGAAGAAACCCACCCCATAACAGATGTGGAAATGCTACCTTTGAGGGACTGACGGCTGGTGGTTATTGTGTGGCGAGTTGGGATCTGATAAGGGAGGGCTTCCTCTGTATCCCGTGGCTGCCACATGACATGAACCACATGTGGGCAGAGTGAGGCTGCGGGGAGCCAGGGTTTAGACCACTTCCTGTGGCCTGGGCACAGCACTCCTGCATGGCTTACCTCGTTTCAGCCTCATGCCAACCCTGGGCTGTAGGTAATGGTCGTTCCCATGAGGAAACGGAGGCCCAGAGAGCTGGAGAGACTTGCTGGTGGTGGTGGATCTGGGCTTCAGTCCAGGTCTGTGACCTGCACACAGGTCTGTGACCTGCTCCTCTTGCCTGCTGGAGCAGTGGCCCGGCCTCTCTATTGCCTGGGGGACTTGGGAGGCTGGATGCCACTCAGAGCCTTCTCTGGGGAAGCCACGGAAGGCCCAGCCTTCTGCCTCTATTGAGCCACTCCCTAGTCTCTGGGAAGCTGGGTTCTGGCAACTGCTCAGAGGGAGCCGCAGTGACACCCTGTGGCTAGAGTGGGTGTAACACCTGTGCACCCCTGGCCAGCCTGGCCCTGGGCTTATGGCATTTCATCTCTGGTCCCTTGTGTGATGGCAACACATCGTGGGCTTCTGATCCTATCCTGGACATCACTCTTTGGGGTGAGACTAGTTTATAAGGGCCCACAAAATGGCAAAAGTGCTGTAGCTTGTGTGATGTTGGACAAGGACTTTACTCCTAGAGCCTCAGTTTCCCCACATGTAGATTAGGGACAATAATTACTCAGGTCACAGATTTAGGAAGTCACAAAGTGGGATTTGAGCATGTGGGTGACTCTGTAGCCTCTGTTCTATGCCCAGAACTCTATTGGGCCCCCTGATCCTGAATTTTGACAAGGGGAGGCAGTAAGGGAATGGGGCTGAGGGGGCCCCAGGATGTTTTACTTTGAGACAGGGAGGCCTGTGGTGGCAGATGTTGTAGAGGGAAGGCCAAGTATGGGCACCTGACCCCTGAGCCAAGGTAAGGTGGCCCCTGAGGATGGTCCTGGGGGATGGCTTCAGGGCTGGGAGTGGGGAGGAGGCAGAGTGACAGCAGCTGTGCGTGGCTCCCTATCCTAAGTGTCCCCTCTGTTCTGTCTTCCATGGCCTTGGATGAATGTCCCAATATGCCATTTGGGTCACTCTGCTCCTGCATGAGGACCCCTGGGTTTCCCTGTTGTCACCCCACCCCATCCCACTGGCCTCAGCCTTGCTGTCCAACCTGACTTTGGAGACTCTCTGCAGTCCCAGCAGAAATCCTGTATCCCCTGAGAAACCACCTAGTAAACATGTTGAGTGAACATAAGGAACCTTTTGGTATGCATTGTTCCAAATGTATGGTCTCAGTTCTTAGGACAAGTTCTGTGACTGTTCCCCTGTTTCCCGCCCTTCAATTTGAGTCCTCTTGAAGGATTTTTCTATTTTTTTTTTATATGTAGCCTGGTATCCTTGGTCTAACAATCTTCATTTCCCCAGAAACCTGTAACTTCCACCCTTCCAGGACCCTCCTTTCTGATCTCATGTATCTAGCACGGGCCGGCCTGCAGCCTGCACGTAGCACTTAGGCGGTGGTTGCGGGCCTTCCAGTGAAGGCAGGAGGGTTTTCCTGCCGTTCATGCTCCTGACTTTTCTCCCGGGCAGAAAAGGACTGGACGGATGAAGACCGGGTTCGGGAGAAGGTGCTGATGCAGGAACTTGTGACCCTCATTGAGCAGCGCAATGCCATTGTCAACTGCCTGGACGAGGACCGGCAAAGGTGACATGGCTGGGGGAGAGGAAGGGCCCAGGACAGACCCTGGGCCACAGGTGGGGCAGCTCCCTGGCAGAGCCTACAGCTTGGTCCTACACCACAGTATTGGGCCAGCCCTGCCCTCCTGGATAGTGAGCCCAGAACATGCCTCGCTCAACCACGTGTGGATTTGGAAGCTGGAAGGGCCTTGGAGATGATCTAGTTCTCCTTCCTGTGGGATACTCAGCTTCCCTTTCTCATTTCAGAGAGGAAGAGGAGGACAAGATGTTGGAAGCTATGATCAAGAAGAAGGGTGAGGCTCCTCCTGGGGACACACACACTTAGACTGTTTGTGATCAGCTTGGGGGTTGCAGGATGTGGGGGCAGGCTAGACAAAGGTTGGAGTGGGCTCTAGAGCCAACAGTTAGGAAGTCTTGGCCCAGGTCCTCTGGATGGGTGTGGGGATGGCCTGAGGCCCATGGAAAGGAGTGTGGTGGACAGGGAGCATTTTCTCAAGGTGGGTGTGCCTAAAGCTATCCTTTCCTCTTGGAGATCTTCAGCTGGGCCTGGTGGGTCTGTGGGCCCAAACAGCAGTGCCTACAGGGACATAAAATAGTGGCTGGAATGGTTAAAAGAGAAGACCTGTGTTTTGATCTTGGTTCTATCAGTGAATTATTTTGTGGCCTTGTGGTTAAGTCCAGACTCTGGAGTCAGACCACTTGGACTCCATTCGCAGCTCTGCCACTTATTAGCTGGATAACTTTGAGCCAGCCACTTCACCCCTCCAGGCTTCACTTTCCTTATATGTAAAATAGGGATGAGACTGTACCTGCCTCACAGGTGTGTGCAGAGGGTTACCTGAGATAGGCAGAAAACAGAGAGCTCAGTTGGTGTTAGTCCATTTCAAAGGACCACATTCTCCTCATCTATGAAATGAGGAGCTTGGACAGCTGGTTTCTGAGGTTTCTTCTAGCTCTGACAGTGAATGTTTGTACTGTCTTGGTCTCAGTAACTCACAGAACTGTGAGCACCAACCCAGACGAATCGAGCCTTTTACAGATCAGTTTACTCAGGCCATGTGTCATGCTTATCTCCTGATCCTTGTCAGAACACTTGGAGAGGGTTATGGCCCTATTCTATAGATGAAGAAATGGAGGCTCAGAGGTGAAGTGACTTGTCCAAGGTGCTACCTGGGGGGAGGTGGGGCCGAGGTTGAGCCCTGTTGATGGTACTCCCATACCTTTGTCACTGGTCTCCCGGCCTGCCAGGCGAGATTTCCCTCCTGTCTTTTGTTCAGTGCTTCCCTTTCCTTCATGCAGAGTTCCAGAAGGAGGCTGTACCCGAGGGCAAGAAGAAGGGGAAGTTCAAGACCATGAAGATGTTGAAGATGCTGGGAAACAAGCGTGAGACCAAGAGCAAGTCCCCTGGGGACAAGAGCTGACAGCAAGGGAGCCAGCCGGAGACTGCTACCAACTCCCTGCCCAGCCTGGGTTGTGCTCTGCTGTGGGGGGCACCCTGCTTCCCTTCAGGATCAGGCGAGAGGAGAGATAAATTACAGGAGGAGGCCTCTAGGCGATGGCCTCTTCCTCCTCAGGGTCCTCTGGCTAGTCTGGGCCAAAGAGTTTTCTTCCTTCTTTTTTGGGCCTACGCAGCTGTGGCTCAGCCCTGCCTAGCGTAGTTCTGAGGACTCCAGAGGCTGTGACTGACCCAAGGAGCAAGCAGGGTGCCAGGAGGGGCAGCGGCTGAGCGTGCTCGCCCTCTTACCCCTCCCAGCCACCACTGTGATGGGGCATTTTTAGTCCCTCTTCCCTTCTGTACTGAATCCAGGTGGGAGACTTAGCTGCCCTTCCCACCCACGGGTCACGGCAGACCTCTGTGGCCTAGTCTCTTGCCTCTAGGCCAGCCAGTGGGGCTGCTTCTTCTTCCTGCCCCAGCCCTGGCTCTAACTCCCTGTCTTCCTTTCCAGTGCAGGTCCCCCAGCCTGTGAAACTCCAGTTCCTCCTCACTCAGGAGCTCTATTTATGAAGTCCCTAATTTAGTGTGAGTTACTTCCTGAGTAGTCTGTGCTTGGTCCTCAGACACGAATGGGCCTCTCTCCAAGTCTGGAGATGCTTCCTGCATCTCTCACTATTCCATAGGAATCCTCCCTCTCCAAGCCTCAGGGCTGTAATGGCCATGCTGGGGTAGGTAGGTGCACCCACTCCCCCACCTCCCATAAACCAACCCCCCCAGGGCTTGAGTCCCCCAGCGAGGGCCTTTGGGCGGCAGGCTGGATTTCAGTTTCTGTTCCAGTTTCTGATCACCAGTCTAGGGAGTGTGCCCTTTGAGTAGGTGCTAATCCTGGGTCTTTAACCCACTGTAGTCTGATACGTAGTTTAGAGCTCAGGTCTAGGATAGCAGGCCTCGTTCCTATCTGTGGTCATGGCTGGCTGTTCTTCACACTTGTGTGGTCAGCTCTCTCCCCAGTGCATTCACTACCGCGGGACTGGTCGTGGGAGAGGACGAGCCTATGGGGCCAACCCCCTGTACCCCAGACAATGTGCCCAACAGCCCTTGGTCAAAGCACTGTTGGTATAAGCTATCCTCTGGGACACCTCTCGGACTCCCTTCCCTCAACATGCCTCTGGGAAAAGATCGCACTGTATTACCCGTGAGGATTTTCCTCACCAACAATAAATGGAGACCACGTCAGTTGCTGGTACCCTGTGGCCATATTGTGCTTTGCCCTCGGCGGGCTCTGCCTTCTCCCTGCCTCTGTCGTACCTTGTGGCCGGCATCTCTGGTTGCTCCAAGGGCTCTGGAGCCAGGTCGGGCAGGGAGAGGTGGCTGCCAGCAACTACCTAACTCCTGGTGGTCCCCTCTGAGTGTGCCTACTGACCAATCCACAGGGCTTTGAGGGGCTGGGAGGGAACCCTGATAGATGGCTTCTGGGTTGAGAGACAAAGGGTCGGGGGGACTGGGGTGCACTGGAGTGCCTGTGTCATGACTGAAGAGGAAAGTTGGTCCTCAGGGAAATCAACTGTTGCATGTGAGAATATGGACCTGGAGTTGCAAGGTCTTTCTATTACTCAAAAGAAGCTGGAATCCAGACTTTGTGTGCATGTGTGATTTATAAAGGTTGGCAACTAATATGAACTTAACCAAGGGTAGGTTGAATTTGTCCTGGGTACCCCGTGATGGCCCTGTGATATGGCTGTCCCTGCCATATTGATCCCTCTGCCCTGAGGTTCTTGCTGGGTGTGTGAATACCAAGGCCTCCCGTTGAATGTCCCCGACCCAGGTCTTGACCTAGACCTACCCACTTATCCGAGGATGCTGTATTTATCCTGCAAACAAGAACTTGGGTCATGTGACCCAATGGGATTATATGAATTCCTTAAGGGGCAGGAGATAGTTCAGGAAGGGTTGTTGGAATTTCCAGAATATTTTGGTGATTGATGGGGATGGGAAGATGATAGGATACTGGAGAATGTAGGGCTCACAGGGGTCCAGAGACATGGCTCAGAGGGAAGGAGACTACATGTACTGCACCATGTACTGCCTGGGGGACCTGCCTGCCTTGTTGGCAGACTCTCCACAGCAGCCCTTTGAGACAGGCCGCACAGATGAGCAAACCAGAGTTCAGGATGTGGTTTTTGCCCAAGGTCACGGAGCACATGCTGGAGGTGGAACCAAGCCACACTCTAAAACCAGGATCTTTATAGTCTTGAATTGCTCCATCCCCTTGTGTTTCTGTTTCTGGGCAGTGGGCTTAGTGGGAAGACAAAGGTAAATTTTAATCCCAAGTTGGCCTTGGATCGAGTATCCTGGTGAGCCTCTGTTCTTATGCAGCAAAAACAAGCTATTGCAGAGACTTATTGAGAGAATAAAATAAGGGTGAATTAAGCACCTACCACTGGCCCACGGGGAGCTCCAAAGTTGCTGGCTTTTATTTCCACTTGAAATATGCAAATAGGTGTCTAGAAACCATCTACAGTGGAGAAATTCTAGCCCCATGAACAAGTAAGCCTTATCCCTCTGAAAACAAAACAGTGTGTGTAACAACCTGTGTTAACCATGTTTTATTGGCTCTTTCATCACTGTGGTTAAACATTTGCTCAAGGTGGTAAGAAGTCAAATGAGTGGGTCTTCAGACAAGGCAACAGGAATCATTCATTCTAAAGTTCAGAAAAGGAAATAGGCAGGACACACAGACGGAGGGGTGGTGGGAGAGGGCCTGTCAGATGTCCAGGGTAGACACACGTTCAAGATGGGGCTTTGGCCTTGCTTTCAATGTGTATGGAGCTCTCTTTCCCTTGGAAGACTAAATCTGCATGTGCTTGTGTGTGTGTCTCAAGAGGCTCTGGCAGCTGACTAGCAGCCCTGGGCAGGGTCTGAGACAAAGCGGCTCATTCTGAGTGGTGGTCCATTTTCTAGGGTGCTGTATTCACCCGGGGGCCCCGGGCTAGGGCAGTGCTGTGCTGCTGTGTGACAAGGCTAGGGGCCGGACCAGAGGAGCTGATCTGGGATGACTGTGGGCTCCTGAAGTCAAGGCTGGGCTCCCCTGCTCCTGTCCTGGGAGACAGATTAAGAGGTGACAAGAGCCCTCCTCAGTACCTCGTTCCTCTTGTGGTCAATATCTTCCATTTCCCGTCGCTTCTGCAGAGGGCATGGGGAAAAACCAAGTCTCAGGAGCAGGAACTTTCAGAGCCATCACAGATGTGAGACTGGAGCCATACTGACCCTTGAGGGTGTATACTCCATACAGA
The DNA here is from genome assembly GCF_023851605.1 of Tamandua tetradactyla. Lineage (NCBI taxonomy): Eukaryota > Metazoa > Chordata > Mammalia > Pilosa > Myrmecophagidae > Tamandua > Tamandua tetradactyla. The sequence goes on from NC_135333.1 coordinate 30,296,693, forward strand.
GGCCCTTCCCCTCCCACTTCCATGTTGCTTCTCCTACCTGGGAGATTTCAGCCAGGATGATTCCTCGGTACTGTCTGCCCTGTCCCAGGGCTTCCATGTCAGCCAGGAATTCTTTCCTCTCCTGGATCTCCTTAACCACTGGATGGAGAAGGGCCATCAGTGAACAGGGGAATAGGGGCTGCCAGGCTGCTGGGAGGGGTGGTGGCTAGTGGTTGTCTAGCTCAGGGAGAGAAGCTGTTCCATGGTCAAACCATGTTTCTTTCTCGCTCACAGGCCCTCAGAAACCCCCTGTCCTGATTCTGGACTCCCTCATCCCTACCCACTTTGGCCAGAGGCTTACATTCTTCAAACCTGTCCAGTTCAGGGGTGGGGTCCTCTTCTCGCACAGAAGTGACCTTTTTTTTCTGTTCCTCTGGGTCCTTTCCAGTGGCAAAGATATTCTGGAGTTTTCGCTTCTCCTTCTCCAGATCTCCTGGAAGGCCCAGACATGGCTTGGTTAAGGGGCGTTCCTGCGCATGGTCTGTGCTGCCCATTGGGCCTGCTTGCTGCAGGGCGACTGGGAAACGTGGAGAGGACTTCTGCGAACTCCGTACCTTCTACTCACATCAAGATTGGCAGGAAGGGGTTGAAAGAATGAGAAAAAAGTCTTCCCAAACCCACACACTGCTTTGGTGCAGAGCAAGGCTGAGCTAACTCGGGAACTTGGGGCCCCTTGACACCTGTAGGGCAGCCTGAGGGCAGAGACTACCAAGAGAAGTTAAGAGGGCTTGGCTCAAAAGTTATGTTGGGTGCCAACCAGGCGGGAAGGAACAGCTCGGGGAGGGGGGCTGGAGTACAGAGGAACTCTGGATTGGAGGGATGGTGTGTGTGTGCTTGAGAGCAGTTGTAAGACCTGACTGCTGGGCATTAGCTTGGTCCTTTACAAAAAGAACAAAAGAGGATCAAGACGACCTAACTATGCTCCCCTGTGCACTGAACATGTGTCAAGGCTCAAGGGCATTCGTATGAAAAGCACAGGAATTTCATACATCCATACCTGCTCACCTGCCCTGTGAGCTGCCTGCCCCCTCCCTTCCCATGGAGCCAGGTAGAAGAGAGGCTTGAGCCAAGGCCCTGACACTTACTGATGGCTTGAGGTTTGAATTGCTCCCGGCTGTAGGCCCCGTTGGCTTGGCACACATTGGCAGGCCGGAGGTGAGGCCGGGCCGTCAGGATGGGAGGCAGGTGGATGGCAGAGGCTGGTGGCTTGGGTGGCAATGCCCTCTGGCTGGATGTTGGGCTGCATTGCAGGGGCAGAGTGTCTCCTCCTGGGGAAGGGAGGGCCAGGGTGGGGGCTCACCTGGCTAGTTGTTGTTGTTGTTGTTTTTTTAATCATAAAAGTGACAGCTGTTTATTATAGCAATATCCCTTTCCCCCTCCAACCCCACCCCCCACAATGAGCATTAGTTATAATTTGCTGGTCCCTTGCCCTGCTTTTGGAGTATGTTCAAAGACAGATGCGCACATATATGATTTTTTTTCAAACACTTGATCATACTTCAGTATTCAGGAATAGACTCTTCACTTAATAATTAATAATGGACATCTTTCTAGATCAATCCATTTATATATGTAACATAGTTTTATAGTAAATAAATATACTTTATTTTTATAGTATATTAGTCCTTAAAATGAGCATATTATTTATTCAACTAGTCTCTTAGTTTCAGAAATTCAGGTTGCTTTTAGTTTTTTCTTTTTTCTACTTCAAACAATGCAGCAATAAACACCCTTGTACATCAAGCCTTTGTACCGATGCTTTTATTCTATAGGAGGGAATCCTCAAACCTGCTGGGGGCAAGAGCAGAGAGGGACAGTTTGGGTGGTAGTGGACACCTGTCCCTCCTGCGGTCCATCCTTTGGTGCAGCCTAGAAAACCACATCACCTCCTCTGGTTGATTGTCCCTCCTCTCAGTCATTCTAAAGCCCAGCTTAGAGCATGCCCTACCCACTGCTATGATCTGGCCCCTGTTGATACTTCCCAGCCTTCTATCATCCCATCAGCAAATAAGCATTAAGTACCCACTGTGTGCCAAGCCCTGGATACTGGGGATAGAATTTAAGATAAGGCCCTGTTCTCACAGGGCTTATGTTTGGGCTGGGAGCGGAGATGATAGTAAAATAAGTAAAATACGTAGTTGGTTAGATGATGACAGTGCAGGGATGGAGCACAGGGTCTATAACAGTGAATTCCATGATTCCAAACAGGGTAGTCAGGGAAGGCTTCATGAAGGAGGTGACATTTGAGAAAATAGCTGAGACTGGTGAGGAGGCCAACTAGGCCAGTAACCTGGGAAAGAGCATTCCAGGCATAGGAAACAGGCCTTGAGGTGGGAGGGGTCTGGGAGCTTTGGGGAACACACAGGAGGCCAGGTACCAGGGGTGGAGTGAGCATGGGGGGTTGGGGAGGTGAAGGGAGTCATAATGAGAGCAGAGGTTAGGGACTCATGGAGGGCCCCAGATTGCAGGGCTTTGTTGGCATCTGGAGGTACTGGCTTTTGCTTGATATGAGACAGGAAGCCCATGGGAGGATTTTGAGCACAGAAGTGACATGATCCCTTCAGCTGCTGTTGAAAATAGAGTATAGAGGGCCAAGGGAAGAGGAAAGAGGTCAGTTCTAAGGTTAATGATGTCATAATGGGGTGAGACGATGGGGACCTGGGCCAGGTGCTAGCAGCGGAGTTGGGGACAAGTAGTTAAAGTCAGGATATAGTTTGAAGATTAAGAAGATGGATTGCTGATGGATTGGGTATGGATGTGGGATAAAGAAAGGAATTAAGGATGATTCCAAGGCATCTGTCCCAAGCAACTGGAGGATGGAGCTGCCATTATTTCCCACAAATCATCCCTTTTTATGCCATCTACCTAAAGCCACACCATGAATTAATCTCTTTTCTCTAAAGAGATGCTGGGTTTCTCAGAATGTACCTCTCATTCTCTCCACTTCCTGTCCACTCTTAACTCTGTCAAGAGTTAGCTCAAATACTACTTCTTCCTTTGGACCTTTCTCAGCAAATAATTCTGGGAGTTCAGGTGAAGCAAAGGTATTTATGGCTTGCAAAAGAATTTGAGCTAAGCTTCAAACATTGAATAAGATTTGGTTCACAGGAAAGAAGTAGAGAAGAAATTCCAAAAGAAAACTGAGACTCAACACCAAGGCTTGGAAGCAATTTTTTTGTTAGTTTGTTTTAAGGAAAATTTCTTAATGAGAATAAAACTGCCAGGCAAATCAATTACTCATGTGGGCCTAATCATTGAAACAATTCAGCTGTTCAATAAATACTGAGTTCGTGTTCTAGGAGCAGCTCTATAGTGGTGAACAAGCAGACCAGTCTTTGGACTTGAGGTATTTATTTTTGGTGGAATTTCTAGCACATTCTCTTTGCAGTCATGTGACAGGGGACACCAAATTCTTAGTAGACTGTTGAGTATGGAGATAGAGTTATGTGATTCAAACTTGTGATGGCACCAGGCTCTGGTAGCCTGAGTTGTCCTTGACCACAACAAGGAAGTGATTCTGATCCCTGAACTGGTCTGACAGAGCCTCCCTCCCTCTCACAGTCAGTGATGGACGGACACTGTCAATATCTGCCTCTCTGACTCTTCCTCCCATGCAGGTCTGTGGTTGATCAAATGCCCTCCATACAGGTACATTCCTATTTTAGGGAAGCCAGTAACTTTGGGCAGACTCAAGGAAAGCCCAACAGACTTGGGCCTCTTGGCATTCTGCCTTTAAAAGGCAACTGTGCAGGCCTCTATTCTGACTCATTAAATGCTGACTCAGAGGACAAGGTTATTTTCAAGGGGGTACCTTGTTATGCTACCCGTGTACTGCCTTTAATTCTTCCGCTTTTATTCTATTCTTAAAAGCAAATAACAATGTTTAGCAAGAGATGAGCCATAGAAAGGTTTTCTGTGTTCTAAGTTTGAATTTAGCCAATCATCTTGTTTCCACTAGCCAAGCTATGAATGAATAAAACTACAAACAAAGCACACGCACAGTCCTTTCCTCTGGAGAGCTCATATGGTATGTGTGTAATGGGGAGGGACAGACTGCAGACATGACTGTGTTGAGACTATTCTGGTTGGGCACAAAGTCCCTATTGGGCTGTGATCCCTTGGGAAGGTCAGGCAGAGCCAGACTTCAGGAGAATTTTCATAATGCCAGGAATCATGTCCAGAGAAGGGGCAAAGGCCCGACAGAGTCACTTCTTCAGAGCCAAGGTGCAGAAATACTATTCTTTTTTTTTTTTTTTTGGCTTTTGTTTTTAAACGAGGTCTCTCCATATGCTTCAATATGAAGGGACATTTAAAAAATGTGTACCAGAATCCCCCTGCCTGGAAGCCTCTGTGGACTACTTCTTACTTTTCACAGTGTCCATGATTTGGCGTTGCTGGAAGTTGGTCAGTTTGGATTCCTTCATCATAACTGCAAGAGAAAGCATTTCTATGAGACCTTCTGGGCTGCAGGCAGATGCCTTCATATCACCTTATTTGCATCACCTCCTTCTTTTACCCCCATTCCACACCTGAACAATCCTTTTCTTCCTTCCTTCTTCCTTCCCTGCTTCATTTTTTTTCCCTATAGCACTTATCACCATCTAAGTTCTATATATTTTACTTATTTACTTTATTTATTATTTATTATCCTCCTACTAGGATATTAGGCACAATCCCTGCCCTGATGGAGTAAACAATCTAGAAGGGAAATGGAGATTAATCCAATGGGCACAACTAAATATCCAAGTACAGGTTTCCCTAAGCTAAATGAAGGAAAAGGTATTTCGTAGTGTGAGGGCAAGTAATAGATGTTGCTGGTATGGGTAGGTATGGATTGGAAGGAGACAAGGCTTCCTACGGAGGAGGAGTGTGTGATTTAAAGACTGCACAGTACTTTACTCTAAAATTCTTAACTTTTTGACTTTTGGCCACTTACAAGCTATTGAACCCAGAACCTCTCTGAACCCCACGCTCTCATCTTTAAAATTAAGATAGCTATTACTAAGGCACAGATCATATAGGGGAGAACTGAGTTACTGAGGGCAACTGTTACCACCCCTTTAATGCACTGACCTCTGAGCAGCTCGCAGGTTCCCGGGGTGTATGTGGCCCGTTTAGGGCAACGCCAGAGCCCGATTCCTTTGGTCACTGCCCCCACCCTCTCCTGGGAAGTCATGGATGGTCCCTGAGGAGAGAAAGGTGCAAAGATACATCCCCTGTCTCCCAGGCCACATCCCTGCTTCCCCACGCCCCAATTCCACCTGAATGTGGGAGCCGGGGTCGGGAGTCTGGCCATAGGAGAATAGTGATGCTGCCAGTCAATATCGCGACAGGGCCCAACATCCCAAAACACAGATACATAGTCAGATATGCACACACACGCGCACACAGAGAGTCCTCATCCTGACCAGGCGCCTGTGGCAAGGATGTACCCTTTGGAGGAAGGGAGCTTTAAGATCGCCGTGGTCACAACAGTGCCCATTGGGTGAGGCCAAATTGAAACTTCACCTAATGTGAGGCCCGGCCTGGGTGTCCCCACGGCTCTGTAGCGGCACCCGGCTCCCGTAACCCTCAGGAACACTCCGCGATTCCTCCTATTGGAGCCTGAAGCTAGCGGCTCTTGCTGCCAAGGTAACGAACGCCCACCATCCAGCGCATGCGCATATTTGACTCTCCTGCCTGCCTCCCGGAAGTGATTTCCGCTGGGTCTCAGCGCAGCCGCAGAGTGTGCCGGGCGCCGCGCGAATTGGAGGCTGGGTGCGTGTCGCCGCGCGCGTGTGCGTAGCAGAGTGAGGTCGCTGCAGCCGGGGCAGCATGTCAGATAACGAGGACAAGTGAGTGCGGGAGCGAAGTGAACTTAGGCGGGAGCCTCAGAAGGGGCGGATGAGGCGGGACCGGGTCGGAAGAGGCTGAGAAGCCAGACGTGGAGGGGCTGTGTCTGAGGAGACTGAGGACCTGAGGGGACCGGCGGAACTGGAGAAGGGGAGGCCGGGGAACTGGGGCATAGGCCACGCCACAGGCTAGACACAGAAAGGCCCAGGCTCAAGGGACCAGAGGGGATCAGTGCATAAGGTGCCATTCAACAGACTTCCACAGAGCCAGGCTCTGTATCTTGTACTGGAAATATTGAAATGAATTGGGCATTGTCCCTACCTTAAGGCGCTCACCTTCTAAAGGCAGAAATAGTTCCATAAAAAGCTAATATATATATATATATATAAAAGCTAATATTAGATAAGAGATATTACAAGTAGTTGAAGTATATAGTAGAGAAGTAATTCAGAGGAGGGAAATTTAATTATCTGAGAGAGGCTGGTGAAACTTCAGAGGTTGTGAAGTTACCATGAGTAGGAGAGTAGGGTACAGGTTTGACAGATTTCAGAAAGTAGAATTGACAGGATTTGGTGATGGATAAAATATGAGTGTGAGGGGGAGAAGGGATGTAGGGTTAGCATTTTCTAGATGAATAACTGTGTGGGTAGTTCTTCCAACCATGATGGGGAACCTGGAAGAAGGCACAGGTTGTTATTGTCTTACTTGGGTGTGATGGTGTGGTACTTGAGGTCAAGGATGGTGGTGAAGATTTAAGTGGGGTCATGAAGTTATTTTAAATACGTCATATTGAATTTGGTTGAATTGGTTCATTCAATCAATAAATTTTTGTGTCAGACTCTATTCCAGGAGCTTGGATTATAGAAATGAATGAATTGGGGGAGGGGTGTGCAAAGACAGATGATGCACAATTGGCACAATAAGTAGGTATGTGTATAGTATGGTGGAAAGTTTATGGTATATTAGAAGGTGGTAAGTGTTATAGGAAAATAAAATAGAGGAAAGGGCAAAGCAGTACATCACAGCTTTAAATGGAACGGTCATTTGAGAAAAAGCTTCATGGAGAAGGTGTCATTTGAACAAGAGTAGAAGGTGATGGCATTAGCCTTTGCGAGAGATGGGAGAGTTAGAGCATAGGGTGTTAGGGAGGAGCGTGTCTGGAGTTTCTGAGGAACAGCCAGGAGACCAGAGTAGATCTTGGAAGGGGAGCATGGTAGGGGATGAGGTCAGGGAGGCAGGTGATAGGTTGCCAAATGATGTAAGCGTGTTGCCATTGTTAGGACTTTGGCTTTTACTCTGAGTGAAATGGAGAACCATCGAAGAATTGTGAGTAGAGGAATGATGTGATTTGAGATTTTATAAGGATCATCCTGGTAGCTATGTTGATATACTGTAGAGGGATAAGGACAGAAGCAGGGAGCTTAGTGGGGTTTAATCAAGGTGAGAGAAGGTAGTGGCTTGCACAAGGGAGTTACTAGTAGAGTTGGTATGGTGAGGAGTGGTTGCATTCTAGATGTATTTTGAAGGTAGATCCAGGAACATTTCCTGACGAATTGGATATGTGTGGTGAGAGGAGAGGTCGATTCTGAAGATAAAAATGTGGTTGTCATCAGCATAAGTAAGTTAATCAAAACTAAGAAACAGATGAGCTCACCAGGGAAGTGAGTTCCGTAGGGAAGGAGAGAGGGCCAGAGTGCTGGATCATTCTGACATTGAGTGCTTAGGAGGAAAGAGGAAAAACCACAAAGAAATCTGAGAAGGGGCAGCCTGTGAGGCAGGGCAACACTAAGGCAGGGAAGGTTCTTGAAGTCCAGTGAAGGAGATTGCATGGAGGGGGGAAGAGTTGTCTAGCATGTCTACTGATAGGTCCACTTAAATGAGAATGAGAATTGAATTGCTCTTTGGATTTAGTAATGCAGAAATAGATCATTCATATTTCTAACCACAAAAAGAGTGGTTCTGGGCAGTGCATCAGTGGCTCTGGCAGAATTCTTGCCTGCTGTGCTGGAGACCTGGGTTCGATTCCCGGAGCCTGCCGATGCCAAAAAAAAAAGGGGTCTTGCTGGAACCGGGGTGGGGTCATGAAAGTCATATTGGAATGAGATTGTGTCAGAACAGAAAGAGAAATTGGAGTTAATGAGGATGGATATCCCCTTCAGGAATTTTGCTCCAAAGGAAATAATGGAAATAGGGCTATGGAGGGTAGGGGTGAGGTGGGGGTGTGTGAGAAGAGAGTAAGTTTGGTTTTTAAGATAGGGAAATATCTATATGTTTACATACATACTGTAATGATCCAGCAATGATGAGTGAGACCTAATGGATGGGGAAAGATGGAGGTAGTAAAATCAAACAGAAGTTTGATTTCATTCATTAAGTAGATATTTATTTAGTACCTCCTAGGTATCAAGTAAGACCCATATCTCTGCCCTCTTTGATCACAGTTAAGTGATGCTCTAACTGGCCTCTTTTTCTTGTACAGTTTTGATGGTGATGACTTTGATGATGTGGAGGAGGATGAAGGGCTAGATGACTTGGAGAATGCCGAGGAGGTCAGTATTTAACCTTGGGTTCCCACCTCTGTAGCCCAGGTTGCTGAGCTGGCAGCAGGTAATAATTGGATGCATTTACCTCCTATTGATTGTCAGGGCCCTGCCACAAGCATCCCTGTTTAGAGTGAGTGGTGTTCTAATATGCTGGACCTAGGTGCTGGAAAAGCTCTGGGGGTGGGCCTGAAGGCTTTTGGCTGCTTCGTCTGTAGACCTTAGTGCCTGGGCAGTTAGTGCACTGAAGTGGGGACCTTCCCTTTCATTCAGTCAGCATGCATGCCTTGAATGCTTATTTTGTGCCAGATGCTCTGCAACGTGGGGCTACCTAGTGAGTAAGGGGGAGAGTAGCCTTGGATAAAGGTCCACATCAGACAGGATTTTGGAGGCTCAAAGGCAATGGGAAGCCACTGACAAGTTTTGAGCTGATAGGGGGGTAGGGTATCATGATTCACTTTACATTCTTTTTTTTTTTTTTTTTTTTTTGGTCTGGGCTGGCACCAGGAATCGAACCTGGGTCTCTGGCATGACAGGCGAGAACTCTGAGCCACCGTGGCCCGCCCCCACTTTACATTTTTAAAAAAGCATTCTGGCTGCAGAGTGAGATTGAATTAGAGAGGGGCAAGAGTAAAAGCAGAGGGACCAATTAGGAAACTCTTGTGGACCTCCAGATGAGAGATAACTGGGCTTGTTAGGTTCTGGTAGTATAGGTTATGAGAAGAAAATGGGTATTTTGATAGATTGGATATGGGACTGAGAAAAAGTGAGATGACAACAATAACTCCCAGGCTTGGGCAACTAGCTGGATGGGTTACTAACTTCAGGAATGAAATTGGGCTTTCTATTCTATGTCACTGATGCAGGGAGAAGTGCTTTGCTCCTGGAAAGAAAGTGCCCCGTTTTCAAGTCAGGAAGCTAAAGTTCGTCCTTTTGGCTTTTGTCCCTCTGTAGTGGCACTCCCAGACACCCATTCACCTTAGTCAGAAACATTCTTCATCCTTTTTTATGGCTCTTTTCATTCTTGTCCTGTTGATTCGACCTCCTAGATATGGTTCAGACCTGTCTCTGTTCTTCATTTCTAATGCCTCAGCCTGGTGAGAGCTTCATTACTTTTACCCACATTGCTGCAAATATTTTGTTACTGGTTTTCCTACTTTCATCTCACTCCACTCTGCTATTTGGCACTCTGCTGCCATAGCCATCTTTCTAACCTGCAACATTATCAGTCACTACTGGTCTTCCTAAGCGGTCTCTCTGCTTCTGCTTTTACCTCCTACCAGAGCATCCAGAGTCGTTCTTAAAATAGTAAGTCAAATTGTGTCTTTTCCCTGCTCAGAATCTTTCTCCAGTGGCTTCCCAGTTCAGAGAAGAGTAAAAAAGACAAAGTTTTCTATGATCTAGCTACCTGCTCCGTCTCTGACCTTATCTCTTCTTGTGGTTCTTTGTCCCTGCCAGGCAGACTCCTGCTCTGTTCATGCTGTTCCCTCTTCCAGGAATGCTTTTCCCTTAGATAATCATGCGGGCTATTCCTTCACCTCCTTCAGATCTTTGTCCAAATATCACCTCACTGAGACCTTCCATGACCATCGTATTTAAGCTCACAGCATTCTTTTCCTCTCCCCAACTACCCTGGCCCTCCGTGTCTTCCTTCCCTGTTTTTACACTGTGTATTTTACTTATTTATTTTGTTTATTGTCTATCTTTGCCCATTGTAAAGTAATTTCTGTAGGGAAAAGAATTTTTATTTGTCTTACTCATTGTTGTATTCCAAGCACTTAGAACATTATCTGGTATATAGTAAGCACTCAATAAATATTTGCTGAATTCTTTATTATACAATTTATTTTCCTGCTTACAACCTTATGTACCCCTTTTGCTCTAATCATGTTCCACAAATAGTTTCTCAAGCCAAATACGTTGTGTGTCTTCTGTGTGCTTGCACATGTTATTCAGTCTGCCTGGAATGCCCTTTCATTCCTTGTTGGCCTGGAGGCTCCACGTCCTACTCATCCTTTCAGATTGGCTTGTTTTATCTCTGGATAGTTTTTCCAACCCCCAGTGAGTTAGATGTACCCCCCACCTTCTTGTTAACTTTTGCGGTACTCTTCCTGAGTATACCTTCATAGCACCTCTATTCTGTTTACTCTTTTCTCTCCTCGACTGGTTTGAATTTTTGAGAGCAGAAACACTTAATTGTCTATCTCAGCATCTGTAACAATGTCTGGTACAGGACTGATGCTTAATAATTGTCAAATATGTGAGTATATAATTATTCCTGTCTTCACCCTGATTTCTCTAGTCATTTCACCCAATGCTTCAGTTACCCTATCTGAAAGATGGGGTGTATGTTCCTCTTTTCCTCCTTGGAGTGATTTGTTGTCTGTGTTTTAGGACTTCATTTTATAAAGCCAATGGTTTGGGACTACCCTGTCTCCAGGCTCTCACTCCTGGGTGAGGTAGTTGACTCTGGACTCCATCAGGTGTGGATTTGATCATGATTTCTGTCTTTTACTGGGTCTGCGACTTTGGCCAATTAGTTACCTCTCAAAGCCTCTGAAATGGGAACTATAATCTTTACTTGATAGGGTTACTGTTCCCCAGTACCCTTGTCATGAGCATTAAGAGTAGTGATAGAGGTAGTTATGACTACTGTTGTCATTGTCACGCTCCTTCCCTAGCCGGAAAAATGCACCTGAGATTTCCTGTCTCTTCTGTTTGGTGTCCAGGAGGGCCAGGAGAACGTCGAGATCCTCCCTTCTGGGGAGCGACCGCAGGCCAACCAGAAGCGAATCACTACACCGTACATGACAAAGTATGAGCGGGCCCGTGTGCTGGGCACCCGAGCTCTCCAGATTGCGTGAGTGTGCACTCCTTCAGGTCACATCCTTCGCTCAGGCCTCTCATGGCAAGCCCATCATGGCAGCTGTCCCTCTCAGCAGCCTGGCTCCTGACAGCAGACTGTCCCTGCTCTCTAATTCAATCCAGAGACAGAGCTCTCCCAGTATGCCAGTCACTGTGCTTGACCCCTGCCCTCCTATTAGATCAGAGAGTTTATAATCTAATAGGAGAAATAGGACATGGACATATGAGAAGTCAAAAAAAAGGACATTAGAAAAATAACAGTAAAAATACAGAACTTGATGACTGTCAAGTTAAATGCAACACAAAAGGAGAATGCATTGAGAGAGCCCTAGGTCATTGTGGGCTGGGCCAGTCAGAAAGGTTACAGCAGTACCCACTGGGCTTAGGGAGGTTCTTGAGGCTAGGTTGACTGTGGCCAACCCAGAGGAGTGGGGAGAATGCAGAGGGTACTGTCTACCCAGAGGGCCCTGCTGGAGATAGAAAAGCACAGTGTAATGGTAGGGTTCTGGGGATTTGATAATTAGCACCCCTTTACCTCCCCAGTTATTGAAGAATAACCATGAAGTTTAGGCCATAGACAATAGACTGATGGCACTGAAAGTATCTGATGATTGAAGAGTGTGGCTTTTGAACTATGAGGCACACTCACCCAATCAGTCACAGGCAGTGTAGGGGTCTAGGGGCTGTTTACAGAAGCAAAGCCTCCTTGCTAAGGTTGTGGGCATAGTGAAGAATGGACTGGAAAGGACCCTCCCTGAGGACAGGTGGCTTTGGAAAAGCAGACTCTTGAAGCGGCTGGGTCACAGGTGCCTGCTTTTTTCCCAGGCTTACCTGTCAGATAAATTATTCCTCCTTCCCTGGGAGGAATAATTGAGGGGACCAGAGGGCAAGAGTGTTACTCTAATAGAAGGCCTTCCATAGGGAAACATGAGGCAGAGGAAAGGAGCCCCCACCCCAAGCTTCTTACAGGCTGGTGGTGTGGAAAATGGTCAGTATCTACATGTGAATAATCATTTCTAGAAAAAGGAGGTAGTTCAGGTAGGGGAATATTGGAAATTGGACCAGAAAGAAAAGCTGGTGCTAACTTTATGGAACTGTGAATGTGGGAGAAGCAGTGATGCTGAATCTGGACACCGTTCTCCCTAGCTTTCAAATAGCATTTTGGACTTACCTCCTCCAGGCCTGTGACTTAAAGGTGACCACTGTGCCCACCTGAGAAAGGGCTTTGGAGGCGGCATTGTTCCTCCCCCATTCCACTGTGCTGGACCTTTTGCCAGCCTTGTTGCCCTCCTTGCTGTTTTGGGTGAAATCACAGTCACCTTCAGCCTATCACTGGGGTCAGGATGCTCTAGACCAGCACCACCCAACATGATAGCCTCTAGGCACATTTCAGGTGCTCAGTAGCCACCTGTGGCAAGTGCCGACCGTAATGGATAGTGCAGAAATAGGACGTCATTGCCGATCACTGTGGTGGTTCAGCTTAAAAAATGGCCCAGCAGGGAAAGAAGAGCTCATAAACTGTTTTATTCAAGCAAATAGGCTAATTGTATGCGTTAACAGTCATTTAGCACTCTGAGTAAGACACAGAGCTTGTCTCTGTTGGGGATGTGAAGGTGATGGAAGACTTCATCCCACAGTCCTCCAGGTATTTATGTCTGATGGGGCAGGGGGACCCACTCATATATAGGGGTGGGGAGGGCAGTAATTGCGCGGTTAACAGGGAAAACCTCATGAAGAAATTAGAATTTACCCAGGAATTAGAATTTACCCAGGGACAGGTAATTTATCTGAGGGCAGCCCAGGTGCCAGAAACAACATTAGTAGAGGTCCAAATGGAAGCAGGCAAGTGTGGGTTGTGGTGGGGAGTAGGCACAAGCCTTGGGCACAAGGGTGAGAAACATGTTGTAGGAGCCTTGAATGGCAAGTTCAGAAGGTTGGAGTTCATTTTGTGGGCGGGAAATTTGAGTGAGACTGACATCAAAGCACTAATGAAAGAAAGAGACTTGCCTTTTGGGGCTAATGTGATCCAGTGTAGCCTGCCCTGTCCTTTCTGATTAAGGAATATAAATAATGCTGGCTGGCTGTTCCCAGCAGGCTGGAAGCTCTGACAGCTAGGGCTATAATTTGCACCATTAGCACCTGGCCGGTGGTGATCTTGTTCTTAGGAGGTGCTGAAAAAGCATTTCGTGGCTGGCTTCTTCCAGATGAGTTTTGAGTTTGGCTTATTAGCACCACCTGGTGACTGATGCTGTTTATCACATCCATATCTTGGCTGGATTATTGACATTTATTTGTGGAATCCTGGTGTGACCAAATTACATAAGGGCACATAGTAGGTGCTGGATGAATGAATGCCCTTGAGTTATTCATATCTTAAAAGAAATAAGGCCTGTGCAGACCAGGAAAAGCATTTTGCCATATTCTTTGAAACTTTATATTTTGAGGAAGTTTAAATACTTAGTGAGAGAGGATATAGGAAAGTTAAACACTTGATTTCTGCCCTTGGGAAATTTTTAGGTTTTGGGGAGATAAGGTTTAGGTATATGAAGTAACAAATCAAAATACTTAATAATATTAGTAAATTATATCATGTAAAACTGTGGTTTTCAAATTCGACTGATTATCAGAATCACCTGGGGAGCTTGAAGATGCAGATTCTCAGGCCCCATTCACTCAAAATTCTCTTCAGAGGACAGGACCCGGGTGTCTCTCTCTTTCTCGCAGTGTAAGAGAGAGTGATAGAGAGACAGAAATCTGTATTTTGAACATGCTCTCCTGGTAATTTTGATGATTTTCAGGTTTGGGGTCCATAATTGACCTAGAATTATCAAGGGCATCATCTTAGAGGAGGTGGGCCTAGGCTTGGCATCCCCTTGTTTGTTTATGGAGTTTCTGCTGTGAGCCACGCATGGTGCTAGGGGCTGGGCCGCCAGCAGTGAGTCATAGGTGGTTATGGTCCACTGGGAGCTCATGGTCTGGTGTGGAGAACTTCCAAACAGGTGGTTATAGTACAGTGAGCTTGATGCCAAGAGACACATATGCACGATGAGTCAAGCCCTGAAGGTTTAGCAAGTGATTCCAGAGTGGAGGCCTTTGAGCCTCTCTCAGTTTAGTAGGGAGAGGATGGACTTGTAAGCAGCCACAAAAGGGAACCACAAGTTGTTTGATGAGACTGGAGCTGAGAAGTGGCTAGAAAAGTGAGCAGGAACCAGTGTGGATTCTGGCCTGATGACTGTGGAGTCAAAGCAGGATTAGAAGCAGGTGAGTGCCCTGATCACTGGCTTTGTGTGGAGGTTGGGGAGGGGGTTGGGTTAGAGGAGTGGAACCACTGAGGGACTGGGTTGCTGCACAAGAAGGAAAACGAGGGGAGCTGGGCACTGAGGCAGGGCTTGGGTTCGATTAGCATTGTCAGAATGGTGTCCCTCAGTACATGCTGTTCCTCTCAGCCCTGACTGATGGATTCAGGGGCCTTTGAGAGGCCCTGGGGAAGGTCCCTGGGCAGGGGAGCTGACACAATGAATGTAGTTTGGCATAGTGATGCTCTCTCACTTTCATAATTCCTTTCTTAAGGCTGCATGTCTTGAGCCTGTTAAACAGGAGGTGTTGTAGCATACTGCTTAGGAGCATGTGGAGCTCAAGTCTTGGCTCTGTCCCTTACTGGCTGTGTGACCTTGGACAAGTTGCTAACGTCTCTGCCTCAATTTACCCCTCTGCAAAATTGAAATAAAAATAGTACCTACCTCAAATGAGATCATATGTAAAGTACTTAGAACAGCACTGGGCAGTTAGTAAGCACTTGCTTGTTAGCCATTATTAGCGACATCATGTAGGCAAGGAAGGGATTATTTTTTCCATTTTCAAATGAGGGTACTGAGATTTGGAGAGAAATTAAGTGATTTATATTTGGAGGCAAAATTTAAATCCAGTCTCCTTGCTTCCCACTGTTGTGCCCTTACTGTGGCAGATCTTTAGCAGGGCCTCTGTGCCACTGCTCCCCATGATACCTCTTCCTATACCCCCTGTCTACCTAGAAGATGACTTTTCTAGGTGAGGACTAGGATGCAGGTCCTACTAGTGAAGTGTACGCCCCCCTCCCCACTTCTTCCTGGGCCCTTCTCCCTGTGTTTGCGTTTTTCCCCGACAACTTCCCTATACCTACAGGATGTGTGCCCCTGTGATGGTGGAGCTGGAGGGAGAGACAGATCCCTTGCTCATCGCCATGAAAGAACTGAAGTAAGTTGCCCAGATCAGTTTATTCCTCCAGAGCCCTGGGAGGCAACTCTTGCATTCTCTGCCACATACCCCCAGCTCCACTTCCCTGACTGGAGAAGTGTGGTGCTTGTTCCTATATATCCTTGGTTCATTCAAGGGGGAGGAGGAAGGGCACAGGCAAAAGGGGTAGGCAGTAGTGAGACATGGCCTTCTCCCAGCTGTCAGAATTGACCTGGTCCCTGTGGCAGGAAGCCTCACCGACACGCCCCACTCTTCCCTCCTCCCTTCAGCTATGCATGGCAGAGCCCTTCCAGACTCACTGTCCCACACTCAGGATGGCAGGTGTTTTCTTTTTATTGTAATTCCTTTCCTACAAAGTACACTTGTCTGTCTGATGGGGATGTTTCTTAGACTTCTCTATTCTCACATTCCATACACAACCTGTCTTTTCTGCTGCAGAGCTGGAGTTACCAGCCCTCATATACTTTTGACTTCTCCCCTGCCACAGGGCCCGAAAGATCCCCATCATCATTCGCCGCTACCTACCAGACGGGAGCTATGAAGACTGGGGGGTGGATGAACTCATCATCACCGACTGAGGCAGAAGCATCTTCCTTACCCTGCCCCATCCTCAGTTTCTATTCTCACATTCTTTTGTATATGTAAATAATAAAGTATTCAACCTTTCAACCCCCTCCACCTTCAGTTGTCCATAATGCCACCACCCCTTCTTCCCGGTTGTTGCCCGGCTTTCTAAGTACCACTAGGGGCCCTTAGCCCCTGTGTATCGCTCCCTCCATATCCCCAGTTCACCAGAGCAGAGGCTGCTGCAGGGAGATACCTCAGCTGCCTCCCCAGCAGACAGATGAGCCTTTGTGCCGAGGGAGCTGGTTGCCATGGAAACTCCCAATTTCCTTTCCAGTGGGGACTGGCTGCAGGGGCTTCTCCCTTCTCAGGAGTATCACAGAGCAGGTCTCATCAAGCCACCCATTGTTTCCTAAGGTCCTGCCTCCAACCTCTTATCGTGGGCTCGGATCCCCTTTCAGGAGCAGTGCCCTAGCAGGAAGCTTGTGATGCAGTGATCTCCCGCCCTCCCCAAGCAGAGCGCTGCTGAGCAAGTCAGCATCTGGAGGAAGGACTGAGCACCTGCCTGTCCTGTCCTCCCTCTGTCTCTGCTCCTCAAGGCACTGCCCACACACTATCCTACATACCCCATCTCCCAGGTCTGCTATACCCACACCTTCTCCTTTGCAGCTGCTGTAAGATGTCCTTTCCCTTCCGTGTGGGGCTGGTGGGCCTCCAAGGCCTTGACTGGGATGGGTACCAGAATGACGGTGGGCAAGGAAGCAGGGTTTCTGGGTTCAAGGCTTAACAGCAAGTCAGAACTGGAGCTCCTCCTTCCTCTCCTCGGGCAATCAGCATTTAGTTTCTCCTGGGTCCTCTTCTCCAACCTATTTACCCAGCCTGAGGTAAGACCAATTACGTTGTCCCCTCCCTCCCTCAGGGGCCATAGCTATACCAACAGAGATAGAAGGGAAGAGTGGCTCCCTGCATATTCCAGCCTTGCCCCCTTCCAGGAAGTGGAGGAGCTGGCCAGCCCGGTCCTTGCGTGAGGCATGGCTCTGGGTGTGCATGATGCACCCTGGAAGGGTGGGAATGAGGAGCATCCCTGGGGAACAAGCAGGAGGGGAGTTGCTGATCTGGAGGAGGGTTAATATAGGGATCAGTGGACTTCACACCCCCTCCTACTCTCCTCCTCCTCCTGTGGAATCCTTTAATCAAGTTGGGTGCTGAAATTTCAGCTCTGAAATGCCGCCTTTGTGCTGGCATCCAGGCAGCCGCCCCAGAGCATGGGGGTCATTTTCTCGGCCCCATTTCTCTAAATGGTCTCTTTGTTCCCTGCTGGGCTGCTCAGTATCAGATGTGATTAAAGAGAGATGGGGTTTGGGCCAGGGAGGAGAGAAGGGGCTGGGAAGGGGTGGGAGTTAACCCTTAGGGGCTATATTATAGGGGAGACAGGAGAAAAAATGGGTGCTTTTCCTCCCACCTCCCCCTTCCCATTCTGCTCCTCTCAGGGAGTCCCTCTTCACTTGGCTGGCCAGCTTGGATTTTGACTTCTTTTGAGTGAAAAATCACAGAAAGTCACCTGCCACCACTATTGGTTCTTTATTTGTACAGTCTCTTTAATCCTTTCCAGAAACACTTACCCTCTTCTCTCTTGCCTTTTTTTTTAAACAAAACAAAGCAAGACTTTTTATTGTAGTAATAAACATACAACTCAAAATTTCCCATTTTAACCGTTTTCAAGTATACCATTAAGCAATATTAACTACATTCACAATATTGTACTACGAGCATTGCCAACATCCATCACTCATACTTCTTCATCCAGCCCCTTCTCTTTTTACAAGAGAGTTGCTTCTTAACTGAGGCACACAGACATCCAGAACTTTTGATTTAAGAGATAAGCACAACCCAGGTCTTGTGACTTCCCTGGGGCCACTGGTCCTCTCCTGGGCTATTTCCCTTCTTCCCATATCCCACTGATTTCTGATTCAGTCCCTTTTTGAGATGCAGGGTCCTGTAGGATAGTCCCACCTCCCACCCTGTCAGCATGAACACCCTTAATCCCATGTAGAAGAGGAGTGCTGCTTTTCAGTTAAAGAGGGCAGATGTATCGCAACAATTATGAATATGTAGGGTTAGTACTAATTGGTTGATCTCTAGCAGAATTCTAGAATGGGTTCTTACACATTTCAAAGCCCTTAGATAATAAAGAGGTGATCCCTAGGAGCTAGCATAGGGTTTCTAAGAATCAGTGTCACCGAGTAAACCAAATTTCCTTTTTTCAATGGTCACTGATCTGTTAGGTCAGGCAAACATCAGAGTGTTTCTTAATCTTAGCAAGGTATCTGGTTGTCTTTCCATCAGGCTCTGATGAAGAAGAGTGTGCCATGTGGTGATATCATTAGATGAATTCAGTAGTGATTAGACATCATTCCTTAAGAGTGTTGATAGTGGAATTGGTGATGGAGAGGTATTTATGTAGTAGAGTACACAGGGCCTGTCCTTCATTTCATCCTTTTTTATTAGTAACTTGAGTGAGAAAAGTCAAGTTTGTAGATACGTAAAGCTCAGAAATAGAGCCAATAATTTGGATCTGGAATTCCAAGAGATTTCATTTAGGTGAGAAAATGGGTTGAATCCAACAAGGGGAAATCTGTTAAAGAGCAATACAGGATCCTGTTTTAATCTTCAAAAAAACTGTTATATATAGTTTGGGGTAATCTGTCTGGACAGGAGGAGATAATTGTCTAAAGGAGCAAGGGTTTGCAGTTCCCACCAAGATCTGCAGGAGCCAGCTGTGTGGGAGGTTGCCTGAGGAACTCGCATGACCCAGCTTCCAGGTTGAGGGAATCTGGCCAAATTGGGCTGGTTCTTGGTGGTCCCCAGGTCCTACTAAGGTGAAGGTTGGAGACCGCAAATGAGAGAAGTGGATAAGGGAGCTGGGGATGTTTGGTCTGGAGCAGTGAAAGCAGTAACTCTCCGGATTAAAGGTGGAACTAGGGCCTGCACATGACTGGCAGGTGGAAGAGATGATGGTTAAGAGTGTAAGCTCTGGAATCAGCTGGATTCAAATCTGGCACTGGCACTTTTTAGCGTGAACCCCTCAAAACTTCAGTTTCCCCATCTGGAAAATGGGGCTAACAGTTGGACTCCCTCCCTTCTAGGCCTCCATGACTTTAAGTACTTGGCAAAGTGCTTGGCTGGGGAGTACTCAGTGATAACTGTTACTGTTATTGAGCAAACATGCCGACTGGGTATAAAGAAGATCTTGTAAGTATCACTGCTGTCCATCAATGAAGCCAGAAGATGAAGAGGTTTCCCTTGTCCCTGGGGTCCTGTGCTTCTTAGGTGGAGTGGCTCCTGGCCCCTAACCTGGATTGGAATTCTAAGAAAAGAGCTCTTGGGGAGTAAGCACTTAGGAATTAGACTGCACATCTGACACCCATGATTTACAGGCAGCTGCTGTGAGGACTCAGCTAGATCCTGGAATGGACTGCTATAGCATGTGTGTGTTTGTGTGTGTTTTGTGTGAGTAGGGGGAGTGGTTCAGCAAGAGAAGGCCCGTGCTCACATCCTAATGGACAGGCCTGCTGTTCCAGACAATAGGGTTTCAGGATTGATTCTTTAAATACCTGTTCCTTGAATTCTTTTCAAACCCCCCTTACTGCTGGGTGAGCAAAGGGGCTGCTCACAGGAGTGGCGTGGCCCACCCACAGAGTAGCCACAGCTATCCATCTGAGGCTTTAGTGCCTGAGCACAGACTGACCCCACTGATACTAGCTATCCTAATCCCCTCCAGCATCCCCACCTTCTTAGGGGACCCAGAGAGGAGACTTTCGGATTATTTATCCACTACATTCTACCCCTAGTTACTTCCAAAAAGCATTTGAGTAAGCACAGGTACAGGGATAAGAGACCAAGAGACAGGCCAGGCCAGGCCTACCAAGTAGGTAACCGGAACCTTTAACTTTATTATGTGGAATGCTTAATGCAGAGTTAATAGGGGCTGGAGAAGCTGGGAGAGGGGAGAGGGGGCTACTGAGATAAATAAGAGAGGGACAGTAATGAGTTACATGTGGATTGTGGGGCTGTAGAACAGGAAAATAGGGGCAGACATAGCTACATACTTTATTATGATACCACTGGGAGGCAAAGGGCAAAAGGGCAAAATGTACATATCTTAGTGTCTTCAGTCTGCTGCCATGCTGGAGCTGAGGGCCTGGGCCTGAGCATCTGTGACTCTGGGAAGCCCAGGTTGTTGGGGCTGACAGGACAGGGGCCGTAGAGCTGGGGAGGGAAGAAGGGAGTAGGAGCCCAGGGAGGGAGGCTCCATGAATTGTCTCTAAATCCTCTCCCCTGCCTTGTCAGCCTCTGGGAGGCTGCGGTGGAGTAGGACTGGGGCACTCACCATTAGACAAAGAATGAGGTGATGGGCATAGAATTGGGGCTGGGGGCCTCCATTCTAACTTCTCCCTGTGTTCAGGAGGTGGGGGCATTGCGGGGGTGAGGAGGACCCCCATAGAGCCCCCAATCCTCCCATACCCCATGAGGCTGTTCAAAGCTGTCCTCAGTCCCCCAGGGGCAGCCGGCCAGCTCCAGGCATGTAGATCTCTGGATGGCCTAGCTCTTCGGCATGGTGGCATGGGTGGCATGGGATAGCGTCAGAATCCCTCATTCTCCAAGGAGAGGAAATGTTCCTGGATAGGCAAGGTCTCCCACTCCTATACAACCCTGGATGCTCTGTCCCCATCCCTGAGGAGGGTGAGCTGGTCTTTCTCAGGTTTTGGGGTCAAGGGTCATTCCTGGGGGGAAAGTACAGCCCCTCATCTTTCAGTCTAGGGGCAGCAACCAACCTTCTCCTCTGCCCAGCTGAGCAGCCCGAGGCTTTGCCTGGGTCGGAGCCTGGAAAGGGTGGGGTCATCAAGGACAGTAAGCCAGACAGAAAGCCTTCCCCCGGCTGTCAACCTCTGCAGCCTCCTCCACAGCATCCACCAGGCCTGAGATGGGCGAGGAACAGGGCGCAAATGCTAGAGGAAGGGGTGTGGAACCCAGGAGGGGCCTGGCAGGGGGTGATGGGGACTGGAACCCTTTAAGGCCGGGACAGTGTCGTATATACCGGCTGCTCCCAGTGTGTGGGACTGTGGGATTGGGGCCCCGAGGGGCTGGGGTCAGAGATGGCTGTGTAGAGGGGCCGCTGCGAGGGCCCCATGTAAGAGAAGGCAGAGTAGAGACCAGAGGCCTGGCTCGAGTGGCCATAATAGGGTCCTGAGGGCTGATGGTCAGAGTAGTCAAACTGGGGGCGGGAGATGGAGGGGAAGGCGGAGCCGTAGTGGGGCAGGCTGAGGGAGGTGTAGGCGATCTGGGAGGTGGATGGCTGGTCGGTGTAGTGTGGGGGCCCCTGCGGCCCTGCGGTCTCCGTCTTCACCTGGGCTTTGGCATCCACACCGGGTGGTGAGACCGTGGGCAGAGCCACTCCTGGTGGCTTAGAGATCCAGGCTGAGTGTCCACTGGCCACAGCCAGGGCGCTGCCTAGCCCATAGCCAGCTGCCGAATAGCTGCCTACGTGGCCTGGGTGCCCGTTGGGTGGCAGGTACTGGTCCAACTCAGCCACATCAAAGGTCTCCATGTTGGACATTACCTCGTGGCTGATCTCACCGATGTCCACGTTGCCGAAGTCGATGTGGGGCTTCCCGCCCTCCCCCATGGAGCGCCCGTCCCGCTTGGGGTCAGCCTTGCCCGACTGTAGCTCTGTCTTTGGGGTGGTTGGAGGGGTGGGTGGGCCATGGCTCTGGCCTGGGTAGAAGGGAGGGAGAGGAGGCAAAGAGACAAAGCAGCACGAGGTCACCAGATGTAGGCACAGGTTGATTCTGCTGGGCCATCTGCAGGAAGCCGAGGTCTGATCACTGTGCTCGCCTCACAATCCTTACATTTTGGTGACTAAGTTGGTATCATACCTAATGGTCTCAGACTAGTCTCTAGTTTTTTATAAAACTCCTGAATTAGGAATGGGTCCTACCTCCCATCCAGCACAGGGATCTTTTTGTCACCCACCTTCTGGAGAGGCCTGCTCATTAAAAAAAAATCTTTCCTGCTGAGATGTTCTTCCTCTTCTCCTTTGGAAGTCTGTTCCTGCGCTCCGGGCTCCCTGCTCCTCTTGTTCCTTAGCTATGGTGGCCTCTGTGCTATGCCCCTCTCTCTTCAGCCCACCCTCACCTCTACTGGCTGCTCTCTTTGCTGAGCCTCTCCTGCCCTCATCACTCTTGAGCTCTGGTTCACTTTGGCTGGCTTCTTGTGCTGGTCACCAGTGATGTGCCCCCCAGCCCCAGCCTTTCTCAAGGC
The DNA here is from genome assembly GCF_023851605.1 of Tamandua tetradactyla. Classification (NCBI taxonomy): domain Eukaryota; kingdom Metazoa; phylum Chordata; class Mammalia; order Pilosa; family Myrmecophagidae; genus Tamandua; species Tamandua tetradactyla. The sequence continues at coordinate 30,319,087 of NC_135333.1, forward strand.
TCAACCCAGAAAACTTTCCTTGATGACAGCCCCACCCATCAGGCGCTCAGCCTCCACACACCCTGGGCTGTGTGGCCCTCCAGCTGGGCCCTGAGCTTCTTTTTTCCCCTCTGGTTCAGGGGAGCCCTTAGATAATTGACTTGCTCCACCCTTATTCCTTTGCTTGCTCATTTTCTCATTCAAGTGCCCCTACTTATTCATTCAGCAAACACTGAGGGGGCACTGCTCAGTTCTAGGCATTGGGCCAAGTGTTGGGGATACAGGTATCAATAAAAGGGGCCCGCTGTCTTTCTGAAGCTCATGGTTTGTGGAGGAGATCAGAGACCCACACCTGGATGTCTGGAATGCAGCCTCGCGGGTGCTGTGATGAAGGGACGTGCAAAGGACCTGGGAGTCCAGAGGAGGAAACTGCCCTCTTTGCCTTGGGGATTTGAGGAAGGGCTCCCAGAAGAGGGAAATCTGAACTGGGCCTTGAAGGGAAGAAAAAGTCCACACCAGTTTTCTTCTGAGATGGTGGTTTCCACATGGTCTGGGGTCTTCTGGGGAGGGGATGAGGCATTGTAATGCAGAGGAGGAGGGAAGGATGGCTGGACTGGGAATTTCATTAGAGAGAGAGTGTGCCTACAGTCTTATGAGACTGGGAGCTCCTTGAAGGAAGACCTGGGCCTCCTCCATCAGACCGGAGGCAAGGCTGAGTCCTGCATTGGTCAAGGGCTCTGAACTTTGAGAAACCTGCCTAGTTTGAATCCTGGCTCTGTCACTTCCTGTATGACCCTGGGCAAATCCTTTTCCTTTTTTAACCAGTTTCTATTTTGGTTAAACAGAGACAATACCAACCAGCTCAGATAGTGCTTCCTTCTAGAAGTCTTTCTTGGCCAGAGTCTGGTAGACAGCAGGGTATTTGGAGAGCCTGACTGGGTGGATGGGGAGCTCAGCGTCCCCAGCCAGCCCTGGAGCCTCTCTGCTGGCTGAGCCTGCTCTGTCTCCCCAACATCTTGAAGCTTGCCCAACCCACTGCCCTGGATCCTGCCCTCTGGATCTTACATGTGCCTCTTGTGCACCTGTTTCTTCCTGCACTGTGATTCACTTGTCTGCGTACCTGCTGCTTCCTGTAGCCCCTGGGCTTTTCTTGCTTGTATCCCTAGGTTCTACTCTGCTGGGCAGAGTAGGACCTCAGAGCATGTCTTTTGGAGGCATAAAGTCCCACCCCTCAAGCCCTTCCTGTGTGCCAGGCTCTGCTCTCAGCACTTCCTATACATTGTGAATGTGTGCCGGGCAGCCATGTTGCCAAGCAGAGGCCCTGCAGCCAAACTGCTCCAGCTCAGATCACAGCTGAGGGGCAAGTTACCCTCAGTTTTCTTATCTGTAAAACCAGGAGAGCAGCTACCTCATCAAATAAAATAACAAAGTATTGTGTATTAGGGTTGAATGAGTTAATAGACATAAAGCCATTAGCACAGTGCCTGACATATAGTAGGTGCTCAATTAATGTATTCTGTTACTATCACTAATGAGAATTAAGCCAGAGCTCATATGCCTGGCCCATCCATGGCATGTGTTCAACATAACATTCCATGCCTCCCCCTCAGACTGGGAGGTGGAAGAGAGAAAAGACCTCTCCTCCGTTTGATCTCCCATTTTTCACAATCAATGTACACCCTTTCCTTGTTCTGAAAACTCAGCACTTCTCACCGTGTGGCCTCTACTGCTCTTACCTGGCCCTCTTCACCCAGCAGCAGTGCTCCCTTGCTTCACCCCCACTATCTCCCCAGCCTCTGCAGTACCCTTGAGCTCCCTGCAACTGCACGGTGTAGGAGAGCCCAGGGCAATGTGGCATACTGGGGTCTTGGGTGAGCCCAGTTCTCTCCCCACATTGTCCAGATCACCTACCCCCAGCCCTGTCACCAGGCCCCGGCAGCTCCCAGCAGCCCCTGGCCCAGCACTCACCTGAGGGGTGCTCAGGGTTCCCGTCTGACATTGGGGAGCCCTCTCCAGGGTGCCGGTGGTCCAAGTGGGCACTCTTGTAGTGGGCCTGGATGGCAGCAGCCCCGCCTTGCTCTGCTTCCCCACCAGGACACTCTGACTCTCCCTGGGCTGCCTTCCCATTCTTCCGCCGCCGGGGTTGGTACTTGTAGTCCGGGTGGTCCTTCTTGTGCTGCATACGGAGTCTCTCGGCCTCCTCAATGAAGGGGCGCTTGTCACTCTCATTCAGCAGCCTGGGGTGTGGTTTGGTAAAGACAGCAGGGGGCCAGCGTGGGTGCCAGAGCGCCCCAGGCAGGCTCCCCTATGAGCTTGGGGTCTGGAAGACATGAGGCCTTGGGGATGGGGGGCCCAGAGGGCAGGCCCAGGGTAGGGCCTGTGCCCTTTGATTGATGGACTGGAAAATGGGAAGCCCAAGAAGCAGTAACCTCAGAGGGCTGTGATCTCTGCCCTGAATCTCTCAGGGGCCAGAGTGAGAGAAGGGTCAGCCTGCAGGTCCTGGCAGCTACAGAGGATGGAGTTAGAAGTAGGACTGGGGATTACAAGGGGCAGATATAAGTTCAAGGAAAGGAAAAACCTCATTAAAGCTTTCTGAGAGTGATGAGCTGCCTCATTAGGAGGTGAGTTCCCTGGTACTGGAAGCATGCAAACTAGTGGCATCATTTTGGGGGAGGAGTCTGAGTTTCAGGAAGGACTGAGTTGGAATCTCATCTCTGCTACTTACTAACTGTGTGACCTTGGGCAAGTTTCTTTCTTGATATATATATATATATATATATATATATATATATATATATATTTTTTTTTTTTTTTTTACATGGGCAGGCACCGGGAATCGAACCCGGGTCCTCTGGCATGGCAGGTGAGCATTCTTGCCTGCTGAGCCCAGTTTCTGCGTCTTTAAAATGAGGATAATAGTACCTACTACACTGGGGGTGGTGAGGATTGGCCAAGATAACAGGAGGTGCCTTGCACTGGGGATGGGGATTGGGGGCAGGTGTCTTGAGAAATAGGTGCTGCTCTGGGGGGTGGCTGGACAGGAAGACCTAGGAATGGGCCCTCTCAGTTCTGGGGGTACTGATTTTGTGAATTTTAGTGGCCTGTCCCCACAGGGGACAGGGTATGAGTCTCCTTTGCTGGGGGTGTGTGTGTGTGTGTGTGTGTGTGTGTGTGTGTGTGTGTGTGTGTGTGTGTGTGAAGACTCTTGTAGGAGATATGTATCTTGTTCAGAAGGTGACCGAGGGTAGAGGGGGTAGACACCCTTTCTGGACCCTTTCCCCAGTCCCCGAGACCAGTGCATGGAGGGAAGACCTGAACAGTGCTCCTGCCCTCTGACTTCAGGCCGGGGTTTAAGGGTGGAGGGCTGTGTTCAAAGTTGGGCCCTCCCAAGGACTCCACTCATAGAATCCTAGACCCATAGACTCCTTAACATAAGGGACTGCGAGTCCACCAGCCTCTGAGGGAGGAGCCTGTCTCTCTGCCCCATGGGCCTCACTCCACTCCCCACCCCATCCCCCACCCCTCCCCCGCCCCAGACAGCCGAAGGCCCAGCCCTCCCTCCCCCAGGCTGGGAGAGGGTGGCCATACCAGGCACTCTGAGTCGGCAGCAGCATTCCTCTGCAGCTTAGCCTCCCATCCGCGCCCTCCCCTGGGGTGACAGAGCCCAGCCCTAGCCCCAGTGTCTGCCAAGGGTCCCTCTAGCCAAGACCCTGTCAGTATCAAGGACACTCTGAGGACAGGATGGAGACCCCAGACCAGGGCTTCTGGAGCCAGAGATTGGGATGTAGGCATTCTCAGCTTCCTTGCCCCAGGCCGTGCCTCTGTGAGGTCGGGGCCCTGGGTAGCAGATATCGCAGGAGAACTTCATTAAGAAGGAGATAGAGCAGGCTTGGCCTGCTGTAGCCCCTGCTACAGAGCTCCTGGAATGGCTGGGAATATTGAGCTCACTACAACCCCCTGCCAGTCCTCTCCCACCCCACACCTTCCCTGAGCCCTCTGATCAGCTAGTAGCCGGAGTGGTTCAGCAAGAAAATGGCAGGGGGCATGTAGGGAACTGCTCAGACAAGAGGGAGGCCAGCCCAACATTGGGATCCCACTGTCACCTCCCATGTTGTTTCCCAACAGTACCCTTATCTTGTCAGAAACCTAAATCTGGCAGGCCTACCCCCAACTCCAGCCGTAACCTCAGCCCCATTCCCATGTACCCTCAGCCCTATCCCTCACTATATGCAAAGAGTTGACCTCACCTCGAACCCCTACCTCAGCTCTGTTCAGACTCTCTCCTCACCCCAAATCCAAACAACCCCACCGCTTCCACCCCCAATCTCAAATCTACTCTTGATTCCAGCTCCAGCCCTCACTCAACATGGCCCAACCCCACATCCTCCTGTCACCAACCCCCAACCTTACTTGCAACTTCATTTCAGCTCTCTTTCTTCTTGGTCTCCAAGGTTTGGAATAGGATCAGGGTTAGGGTAGAATATTTCCCCACCTAAGCTGGAAACCCCAGCTAAGGCGCTTCAAAGGTAGAGTACTGGCTGTCAGACCCAGGGCATTAGAAGGCTTTACCCAGGGAAGGGGTCTGGGGACTGGAGGTCAGGGGAGGCCGGGTGAGCCCTATACTCTGCTCTAGCCATGACCCCCTTTCCAATTTCTGGCTTGCAGTATTCTTTCCAGGCAGGTCACTCAACCTGAAAGCCACTGCCACGTGATCAGCCTTTCCCAGAAGGGGTGTTGAAGGTTCTCCTGACTACCAGAGCTCACACAGTCCATTATGGCCTGGGCCCTGGTGTAGCTGACTCCAAACCCACTTCCAGCACATCACATGGCCTGTCTGTGGGTCTTTTTCTTTTCTGGCTTTAGGACCTCTTTCCAGTCCTGTTCCCTCAACCACTCCCCTTTCTGATGTCCTGGGAGTCCATGAGCTTGGAAAAGATTTCAGGAGCAGCCCCCGGGCAGAAGGAGAGATTGGCCAGGCCATCCCTCATCCAGATCCCCCACCCAGTATCCAGGTAGACCAGCCATTGGTTGTCACGGGCTTTAGTACTTGCCATTATCCTGCTCCCTCCACTGCACCTTATGTTGGCCCCAGGTCTGTGCTCCTGTACCCACAGCTTGAATAGTGGCAGGGACAAGTCCTCCTGAAGGAGCCCAAACCCAGGATCCTGGAGGGGCCAGTCCTTGATAACAGGAGGTGGTGGGTCCATCCTCGCTTTGAGTCCCTCATGGGGCTCATGATCCCCATGGTCTGCTCATGATCCCCAAGGCCTGCTCTGTCTGCCTGCCTGTCTCTTGCTTTTCTCTGTCACGTGAGTCAAATTCCTCCCGATCCCCACTTCCCTGGCCTGGATGGATCTTGGGCAGAGGAGCTCGCTGTGATCCTTGCTCTTGGGCAGAGTCGAGCCCTCTGGGTCCATGAGCAGGCTGGGCACTTGGCCTCGGCTGGGACCTGCCAAGATGCACAAAGTGCTGAGGACTGAGAAGGGAAGGAGGAAGGGGTGCCAGGCCTATGGCAAATACCATGTCAAGGAACAGGGCCAGGGGCTGGATGCGAATCCCCCTTGGCCCTCCTGTGGCTCTAAGCCTCCAGTCTTCTAGACTCAATCTCTGTCATGGCGGGAACTGGCAGAAGGAGGGCGGCAGGCTCCTCTGACAAAACCTAAACCTTCCAAAGGCCAAACTCCCTCACTCCTGCTTTCTTCTCTGTCCCCACCATCACAACCTCCTGACCCCTCCTGAGAGGGAAGGGTTTACCCCCTGCAGCTACCACAGACAATGAGGGGAAGACCATGGGATAAAGAGTCAGGAGACTTGGGTTCCGGCTCTGGCTCTGCCACCAACTTGCTGCGTGACCCTTGTGGTTCCTTTGCCTTTGGGCCTCTCTGGCAGCTAATGGGGGGCTGGATCAGGTGACTTCTGCAGGCCTGCAGCTCCTGAAGCCCTGTTCCCTTTCTGGGCGGCCCTGAGGCTCCTGGGGAGGGGATACCATGCTCCACACATGCCCAAAGGGAGCAGGCTGAGCTCCAGAACTGAGGTGAGGGGGGATGTTTTTCCCAGAGGTTTGGGCTGGTTCCAAGGAGCCTGGGATGCTGAGGGTCCTTGGGTTGGGAGATGGTCAAGGTTTCCAGCTCTGGAAAGGTTACGCAACCCTGGGTGGGGCCCTGAGAGGGAAGATGGCGCCGATCTGGTGGAGGGGCAGGGGAGAGGCCAGCCTCGTGGCTCTGGGACATGCTGGTGGTGGTGCCTTTTTCTTGGTGCCCCCTCCCCTAGAAGAGGAAGTACCCCTCTCCTAGGGTGGAGGTCAGGGCGACACAGCGAAGGCACATGGGCTGGGCTGGAGACCTGCAGCAGATACATTTATTCCTTGGTATTTCACCATCTCTCGTTTCTTAAAAGACTGTTATCTGACTTTCTTATTTTACTTGAACCTCCCTCAGTTTGCTATCTGGCTGCCTTAGTTTCCCTGCATCTCTAGCCAGGCCTTCAGTTCTTCCCCAAGCATTTCCTCTGCATCCCCCAAGCACTGGAACTACTTCGAATGTGCATAGGGGGGCGGGCAGTGGTAGTGAATGTCTGTGGGTGGAGCCCTCCCAATCCTTCCTTTCCTTCCACCTTGGCTCACCCAGGAAGCTGGGGCACCCCTGTCTGCCACCAACAGAATTCCAACCACAAGGGGGCGCTTTCTGGCCCGCTGCCCCTTGTGGGGAGACCCGCCTAGGCCGCTGGAGTTCTGAGTTCCAGGGTCAGGAGCGAATAGACTCCCCCACCTGGTCTTCCAGTCTCATCCTAGGAGGTGGCTGTCCCCTGGAGAAAGGCCCCGGCAGTTTCCTCTCTGGGGGTCAGCGTTCCGGGGTGCCCCAGTCTAGGCGCAATGCACCCGGAGCTAGGGGGGCCGCGAGAGCTCCCGGTGGCGGGTAGGGGTGCTCACCTCCAGAGCTTGCCCAGCGTCTTGCTGAGCTCGGCGTTGTGCAGGTGTGGGTACTGGTCGGCAAGCTTCCTGCGCGCCGCCTGCGCCCACACCATGAAGGCGTTCATGGGCCGCTTGACGTGCGGCTTGCTCTTGCTGGCGCCGTTGACGCGCACCGGCATGGGCACCAGCGTCCAGTCGTAGCCGCTAAGCACCTGGCTGACGGCCTCGCGGATGCACACGGGGAACTTGTCATCGTCCGTCTCGCCGTCCTGCTGCTCCTTCTTGACCTTGCCCAGCTCACCGGGTCCCGGGCTGGCTTGCAGGCCCGAGCCGCCACCGCCACCGTCGGGCCCCAGCGAGGGCGCACTCCCCGGGGACAGGCAGCGGGGCTCCTCGGAGCCCACAGGGCTCAGCTCCACCTCGGACAGGTCCTGCTCCTCCGCCATGTCGCCCCCGGCCGCTGCCGCCGCCTCGGCCACCTCCCCCGGACACGCCGCCGGGGTCCTCGCAAAGAGTCCAACGCCCACCTGGTCGGGGAAGGAGGGCGCGATGGAGCAAGGCGCGCAGCCGAGGACCGCCCCGGACGCGGACGCGGACCCAACCCCGAGGTGGCGGACCTCCCTGCTCCCTCTAACCCCACTCCAGCCCCAAGGGCCCGGCGCACATGCCAGACCCGAGGTCGGCGGGTCCCGCCTACACTGTCTTCCCTCCACCTGGTCCCAACCGTCTCCTGGTGTGGGTGGGTTTGGTTTTTTTTTTTTAAACCTCCTTTTGGGTGGAGGTTTGTTGATGGAAAGGCAGAAAAACGGACTCTTTATTCTGCTCTAATCCCTGCTCCTGGAATTTCCCACCTTTTCTCTCACCTTCCTCCTTCCCTCTGCCTGCCCCATGGGTTCTGGAGGAGATGGGTGGGGGGCAGGTAGGGTGGTAGTTTCTTTCCACCCCACAGCAGGCTCCTAGGCAGGGGGCTGGGCACTCACCTCCTCGGACCGCTCCTCCAGTCTGGGACTTGTCCTTAGGAAGTGGAAGACCGCGTCCCAAGGTGTGCGGTCCAGCTCGGGGGCTGAGGGTGACGCTAGCTGGGCTGGGAGGGAGGGGCTGGGGGGCCCTGAGCCTCAGGCCACCGCCTGGTTTGGACAGAGCCCGAAGCCTCACCACCAACCGCTCTGGCCGGACAACCCGAGACTGACTGAGCACTGAGCGCTCCAGAGAGCTGGGGGAAGGAAGGAGGGGGACAGAGGAGGGGGGAGAGGAGGGAGGGAAGGGCAGAAGGTGGAGCCTCTAGCGCTTTCCTTCATCCCGAACGCTAAGGGCTCCTTCGCCAGGCGCCCAGGCCCACCCCCGCTTCAGCTCCCTGTACTGGTTGCCCCAGGCCCACCTTGCTTGGGCTTAGCTTGGGCTTAATAGGGAGGCGTAGGAGTTTGGGTGGTTTAGGCCACCAAAGCAAAGGGATGGGAGCAAAGGTCAGAACCTGTTGTTCACAGGGAAATTGGGCCAACACAGACCCTAAACTTCTGCCTCAGGTGGAGGGATGGGGTAGTTGGCAAAGGATTCCAGAGAGATGTGAAGAAAGCAGGTGAAGGTCATGGCAAAACACGTGGGGTGAGGGTGGCTGGCCTGTGTTCCTTCGCTGAACAAATCTTACTGAGTGCCTCCGTGGGCCAGGTCCCGCTTCCCAGCCCATCTTACTCTGTCCCCTACCCCACCTGGACTGCCTACTCTGCCCCAGCTTGTGTGACAAGCCAGAGATCTCAGGTCCATAGCTGGTGAGGCAGGGGGCTGCTGGGTCCCAGACACCCGTCCTGTTGCAGATGGCTCAGCTGGCCCTGGCCCTTCCCACCAGACGCCCCCACATATGAGTGCTGGGCCTGCTCAGGGGGGAGCCAGGACAAGAGTTACCAGGAGGCAGACGGATCTGGTGGGGGTCATCTTCAAGTAGGGGAGTCTGACAGGTTCTGGGTACCTACTTTCTGAGACCCAGCTCCTTCCACTCTGGGCTCACCTTCTTTTGGGGAGCCGCAGTCCTGGTTGTCCTGAAGTCCCCCAGTCCCCCAAGAAAAGGTCAGGAGTTGTCCGGCCTCCCTTTTCCCTCCTTTCTGCCCACCTCTCCCCTCTCCTCCTCCCCAGCTGGGTGACCCCTCCCCTTTTACTTTCCTGCCCATCTCTGATGGCTCCTTTCCCTCTCCTCTTTCCTAGGTCTTGCCTCCAAGGGTCACAGCACCTTTCCCTTCTCCACCGAAGGCAGCCCCACTCAGGGATGACAAGCTGGAGGTGGGGGTGTGCATGGAGGGACAGAGCAAGGCTGGCTGGGATTGCCGACAGTGTGTCATTCTGAGTCCCTCAGCGGCTGGGCAAGGCCCCAGGCCCACCCACTCCAAGGGGGTCCTGCCTAGAGTGGGGCTGGAAAGGGGGTCGGGGAAGCAAGGCCTCGTGCTTGGGAAAGGCCACGGGGGCGGGGGTGGGCTGGTAGTGGGACACAATGAGGTAGTCACACGAGGCAGAGGCATGTTGGGGGTGGGGGGAACGGACATTGGAAAACACACACACACACATGCTCGCACACACAACCAGCCAGACAATCGGGCCAGTGTGTCTGGGGCCCCGGAGCCCAGTGAATTAGGAGTTTGATAAGGGTTTTCTCTTTCTCTCGCTTGCCGGCCTTGGACAATCTCCCCCCAGTTTTCCTCGACGCCACCCCCAGCGCTGCCAACCCTCCTCCCCCCCGCCTCCCTTCTCTTCCCTGTGCCCAGACTCTTGTTCGGGGCCTTGAAACAGTGAGCTGTCTTTGTTTGAAATACAGGTGAACGGCAATCATGTGATTAACACACACACACATAAAAAGCTTTTTAACAGCGCCCGCCCGGCCTCAGAACCGCCCGGAGAGGAGCCGCCCTGGATGGACAGAGGGACGGAGGGACGAACATCCAGCCGGTCCAGTCCCTGACACCCGCTGCTGCCTGCCTGTGGCCCGCCTGCCCAGCGTCTGTCTCTCTCCCGGTGGGTCCCTGCTCATCCTTCCACCCCTGGTTCGTCCTCTTACAAGGAAGGCCCTCCCTGCTCCCTGCGGGACTGTGCTCAGGCCTGAGACCCCCATGGGGCAGGGGCAGGGCGGCTGTGGAGGGAGAGGCCCCGGGGCGAGGAAGCCTGGTGGGTGCGAGTCGCCCAGCCGCTTGCCTCTCTAACTCCTTGCCCCCCTATACCAGCCCTCTTTGGCCCAGCTGTGCCAGGGTGGGGGTGAGGGGTAGCAATGGGTGCGCGGTCTGCAGGGAAGCCAGAGTAGACTTGGGTGGGGGTGGCGGTCTCTCATGCCTCTCTCCCTTTTTCTTTAGACTCCCCATTCCACTCTGCACACGTTCTCCCCAGTGTTGTGCTTGGGCTTTCTGCCCAGAGGTGTGGGATGAGGCAGGTGGGCCTGATGGGGGAGGGGCTGTCAGGTGACCAGGGCTGGGGGACTCCTGCTGTGAACACATCCCTGCCTGCCAGGCTGGCCATGGTGACCCCTTCATCGCATCCCAGTTTTCTTCAGCCCCATATTCATCCCTGGAGAGCAGGAAGTTTGGGAGGGAGGGCTTCTGATGAAGACACCTGGGCCTTCTGTCCTTGGCAGCACTGCCAGGTTGGCCAATGCCGGCTTCTGCTCCTTTCCTTTTGGGGGTTGGTTTTCTTCACCCCTCATTCCTGATCCTTCCTTAGCAAAGCACGTGACACTCTAACCACACCCCCAACCAAATCTGTGCTGAAACGAGGGTCCCCCCACTCCCGCTGGGTCCAGTGAGGTGTAGTGACCAGTGGACTCTGGCCTGCTCTCCCTCCCCGACAGAGAGGAGCCCAAAGTGTGAGTAAAATGGTAGAATTCAGCCATCTTCCCATGGGCGGTGGGAGAGGTGTTTCAGGAGCAACAGGGTTTTCCCGGGATCCAGCCTGGGTTCTATGGAGGCTGGACCCACATTTATTCAAAAGATGGGCTCCTGCGAGGAGGAGGGAAATGAAATTGTGGAAATCCAGTGTGAAGCCCATGGATGACACTGCCTGCCAGAGCTTCCTTTGGGTCAGGTGACCCTTAACCCCTTAACTCCCTGTTTGTTAGAGTAGCCTTCCTTGGTGGTCCTGCTTTGTGGACAGCTCAGCCCTGGATTCCCCTCACTGGGCCCCAGACCCCTCATTTGTGAAATGGGGTGATGATCTCCCCCACCTGACTGCCTCGCAGGACACCTGGAGATGAGGCCTGGAAAGTGCCATGCTGTGCAGGGGGCAGGAGAGGTTCTGGTTGTCAGGCCTCTGTCCACACCTCTGTTTCCCCATGTGTGAAGTGGCCTAAGACTGTCTTCCTGACTTCCTTGGAGGACAGGGCTGTGGGTCAGATGAGTGGGCCCAGAGCACAACCTTTCCCACCTCTGAGTGGATGCGAGCTGTCCTCTCACTTGTATCTCAGGGCTGTACCTCCCTTCCCAGTCCCTTAAACACACAGCATGGACTTTAGTGGCCCTGTGTGTGTGTGTGTGTGCGGGGGGGGCTTTACACCCCCCCCCTCCCGCTGACTGATAGAGACGCTTCTCAAATGGAAAGGTGCACGTTAATTACCTGTTCTGATTCTTCAGGTCTGAGTGGGGCTTGAGATGCTGCCTTTCTAATATGCTCTCAGGCCAGAGCCCAGAGCCTTGCTGCACTCCTTGCACTCTAGAATCACTTGTGGAGTTGAAACAACAACAACAAGAAATGCTGACACCCGGGTCCTACCCCAGACCAGTTAAATTTGAATTTTGGGGGGTGAGATCCAGACATCTATATTTTAAAAAAGATCCCTGGTGACATGTTTTTCTCTGCCAGGGTCTGGGAACCCTGAGGCTCAGGCTAAAACCTCCAGGGAGAGGGGAGTGGGTGTGTATGTGGGCGGATCTTATATGTAGCCCCTGCTTTCATGGAGCACCCAGTTTAGTCTGGGGTAAGTGTTTGTGTGTGTGTATGAACTCCCTTGAGCCTTTTGTAGGCAACCCCTACCCCTGGACCAAGCTGTGTCATTATCAGGTTGTTGTATAGTAGAAAGAGCACTGGACTCAGAGTCCAGAACTCCTGCCACTTCATATCCGAGAGGCTGTGGGCAAATTACTTAACCTCCAGGACTTGGTTTTCTTCTGTGTAAAATGTTAATAATTTAATAATTTTATATATCCACTATATCCCCAAGTGGCTGGGAGAATTGACTATATACATAATTATATATATGATATGTAGCATAAATAATTACATATATAACACTATATATAGTATTTAGTTCAATGTTGGGCACATTGCCAGGGCCCCATCAGTGGTAATTAGGAAGCGCACTCTAGGCCCTGGGCCAGTGCTGGGAGGTGGGAGATCTGCTTTGGAGCAAGCGACCGGGATTCCCTGAGCGGCACCGAGGACTCACCTTCAGGAAATTATGATGTGGCCAGTGAATCCCAGCATCAGGCCAAGGCAGTGTACCATCAGCTCTCCATGGCTAGGCTCCCAGCCTGCTCCCCGTTGGTGAGCCTGTCTGAGCGCACCTCTCGTGGGACTCACTCAGCCCTCAACAATCCCATGCACAGGTGCAGTTATTTCTCTTTCTAGAGAGGAAACGAGGGACCAAGAGGTTTAACTCTGGCTCAGGCTCCCCCAGGCAATGGTGGCGTGGGACTGGGACCCCCTGTTTGCCGCCTGCGCCCAGCCTCCGACCGCACTGCCCGTTACACCCCCGTGTACCCTCCTCTCCCCAGAGGCCTTTGCCCTGGCTCTGCCCTCCTCCTTCAGGGCCGTCTCACGGCTGGCCCCGCTCAGAGGCCGTATCCTTAGGGATGTGTTCCAGATGCCCTGGTTGGAATTCTTTTCTGTGACTCTCCCCTTGAGGAGGAGGAGACATCTGTGAACTTGCCTCACCTCTCTTCAGGCACAGCCTGGCTTACAGGCGCGTCTCCACTTCCTGCTGGCAGCCCTCTGAGGGCGGGGCCATGCCTTCCTCCTTGGTCGTGGCCTCACCAGGCCTACCATGATCTCAGGGATTCTTTCCTGAGTTGATTTGCTATCAGAGTTCCAAGGAGGAAAAGACTGGGGTGACTGGAGCAGGCAGGAGTGTCTTCCTGGAGGCGGCAGACTTGAGTTCTCAGGAGGAGGATAGCATTCCAGGGCCTGCCCCAACAGGGGCTCTCGCCTCTCCCTGTTACAGTCCAAGCTGAGGGTCTCGGAGCCAGGCCAGGAAGACAGCTCCCGGGGCCTGAATCTTCCTTCCCCTCCTAACTCCACCCTCTCCGGGAACAAGGAAGCTGGGGCTAGTGCCCAGTGCTGCCTCAGGGCAGCCGGCCTCTGCCCTTTTCTTAGAAGCCGTCAGAAAAGAAGACTGCTCGTTCCTGTCATCCAAGCCACAGTTGCCAGAAATCCCTTCCTGATGTCTGCCTTGAATCCCTCATACTACTACGAACTTTTGTGACTGTACCTTCTGTGCGGGGCACGAGGCCAGGCTCTGGGCCTAGGAGGTGATGGAGGCCAGACCCTGCCCTTGAGGTGCCCAGAGTTTTGTGGGAAACATGGAATGCTGGCACAGCCAAGGGTTTCTGTAGCCGAATGGGCGACTGAGCTGGGACACCAGGGGCCTTTTGGGACCTAGCCCCTGGCTTCAGCTCTGGGCAGTGCAGCAGGAGAGAAGGAGTCCTGGGCCAGGAACCCCAAGGGCTGGCATCAAGTCCCAGCTGTGCAGTGGAGGCCCTGTGTTGCCTTGGCAACCTTCTTCCCTCTTTGGGCCTCAGTTTCCCCAACTGTAAAATGGGTGTTGAGGGTTAAAGGGCTATATGATCTCCAAGGACATTTCCATATTTGATAACCTCTGAATTATAGTTCAGAACAAGAGGCTAATTCCTGACCCAACATTTCCCAGCTTGATGCCTTGGAACTCTCGGTATTCCTAAGGACATTGAGTGGTAGCTGGCCAAATAAGTTTGGGAAACACTGCTTTCTAATTTAGCATGGTATAAGCTTTTAAGTTCTGCAGCTAAGAAATCCATTTCTCTTTGTTTAAAACACTGATCCCCAACTTATTATTACCACTTAACCCCTTGCAGAGTTTTCCATGGGTTATGCTTCATCCTACTCAAGAAAAGAAATAGTTGCTTATGGTGGAATTTGAGGCCCCAAGGCCCCAAGAGAGATGAGGCCTTCTCTTTCCATGTGGAGTTGCTCTGCCTTGGCCTCTAGTGCCATATAGACCAGTTTGACATTTCTGAGTCACTGTTCAGTGTTGGGCCTGGGCTGCACAAACTTCAGTCCTCATGGACCTCCTCATGGGCAGGTCTCCCACATGCTTACCTTAATGTTCTCATCTTCCTGCCTATGAGTTTTCTTCTCTGCTTAGAACTTATTTCCTTTGATTTCTTTCCTCTGACTCAGGGAGCCTCCTGGTTCCTTTTTATCCCTCTTTCTCACTCCCAAAAGTCAAGGAAGAAGGCTGGGGGTTCCCCTGAGGCCTCTGACCAATGAATCCCAGCAAAGAGCTCCACAAGCCCCACCCTCACCCAATCTTGCCCTCTGCTTCCCTGACCTACCTGCAGACATGCCCACTTTCTCCATCCCCACTGTGTCCCAGGGACTGATGGACTGATACCAGCAGTCCCAGGTATCTACAGGATGCCTTACCTGTCGGCTGAGGTCTGGAGCCTCCTCTGCCTCCTGCCTTGCTCACCCTTCCAGCCTGATGTCATCCTTGCTGGGGCTGTTCCCATGAGCTGGGTCTTTCTTACCTTCCACCGTGATGCCTGCACACCATAGGTATACAGCGATGTGAATGAATGAATGGCTTGCATGTAGGGGAACATATCTAGGTGGCAAGGTGTGGTGGTATGAGCAGGTGCCCTGAGTCAGCTTGAGGTTTGAAACCTGACTCTCACACTTATTAGCTAGGCATCTTTGGGCAAATCACTTAATGTCTCTGAGCCTCAGTTTCCTTCCAAGTTGTGGTAAGGATTCAACCATAAGCATGTGTGTGAGGCATTTAACAGCGTGTGGCACCTAATGGAGCTCTGTGAATGGCAGCTGTTGTTCTTTGCAGGGATCTGCCTGTAAAAGGGGGCTGTCAGCTGACCTGTGATTTGACCGTGTTATCGCTTCTTCTAACTGCTGTCTTCTGGGATTACTGTCGTGCTCCCCGTAACACGGGAGGGCAGAGCAAGGGTGGATCATCACCTCATTGAACAGAAGCAGAAACAGGTAAACTGAGGCCTAAGAAAGAAAGTGATCAACTGAGTTACATGACTGTACAGTGTCTAGTTGGAACTTGACATCTCTGCCATGACTTTTTTTTTTTTTTTATTTCCGAGGGGCTTTGTTTAACCTTGGAAGGGAAGATTTACATACCTTTCAAAGGGGACATAGAAAGGACTTAAAATGACAAATTCTTTAATATAACTGCCAAAAGATAAAAAGAGGTGGAAAAGTTTCTTTCCCATCTTACATCAGGGAAAATTAATTCTTTTTTTTTCCCTTTTCTGACTTGTGTTTACACTTAAACACTCCAACAATGAGAACTCGGGCTCCCACCATTTGTCATACGTTTTACTTAATTGTTCAGGTCCTGTATACATGTATTGTTATACATGTATCAGAATTGTTAACCTATACTTAAAAAAAATTCCATTGTATTACCACATTTTATTTATCAATTCACCATGTTACAATGTTGAAATTCAGTTGTTCTCCCTCATGCAAAAACGTTCTTATATTTGTACATTTAATCACCATCATTGCACACTCTAGGCATCCCTAAGTTATAACATCTCCGTCTTTATTCTCCATCTTTCCTTCTGGTGCCATACATGCCCCCATCCCTTCTCTCTCAACCATACTCACACTCAGCCTCACTCAGTGTACTTACAGTATTGTGCTATCATCAGGTAGTATTGTGTTATCCATGTCTGAATCTTTACAATCAGTCCTGTTGTACATTCTGTACTCCTTCAGCACCAAACGCTCAATCTCTACCCTCTGTTCTATCTCCTGATAACTTGTTTCTTAACTTTAACTCTCAAAGCTCACTCATTCATGTTAGTTCATATTGGAGGCTAAACGGTATTTGTTTTTTGTTTCTGGCTAATTTCACTCAGCATAATGTCCTCAAGGTTCATCCACGTTATTACATGCTCCATAACTTTATTCTATCTTTCAGTTGTGTGATATTCCATCGTATGTATATACTATAGCTTGTTTAGCCACTCATCTGTTGAAGAACATTTGGAGAGTTTCCATCTCTTGGCAATAATGAATAGTGCCACTATAAACATAGGTGTGCAAATGTCTGTTTGCTGCCACAACTTTTTGCCCCTGCTTCTTTAAGTCCCACCATAGGCCAGGATCTCCTGTCTGGGGTAGGGGGGAGAGAGGAAGAGAGGTGAGTGCTCAATTGTCTTCAGGGAGCTGGGAGTTCTTTTGTTCATTCATTAATTCATTCTTTCATTGATTCATTCTTTGTGGACACTTGAAGCACACACACAAGTAGCAGTGTAGGTGAAGGAAAGAAAGGAAGGGCCAGGGAGGGGGGTTGGATGGCCTTTCTCAGATAGGCAATGGGTGCTGCCCCTGGAGATGCCTGTGGTGACTGCCTGAGCAGGGTGGGCTGTGTGTGGCTAATGAGAGGATTCTGTCCTTCCTCCACTGGAAGGCGACTGAGAACCTGAGGTGAAGATGGGGGGGACGTTGCCCAGCCTAGGAGGTGGCTGAGCAAGGATTGGATCCCCAGTCTTCCTACCCTGGATTCCCCGTCATTTCACTGTGTCACCCTGGGCATTCCCAGGGAGCAGCGAGCCGGGCATGGATGGGACCGAGAGTGCCATGTGGGGTTGGCATTGTGGATGCTTCCCCGTGGCCTTTCTCCCCTGAAAGTGAAAAATGGATGACCTGGTGGGATTCGAGTATGTGTGTGGGCTCAAGGGGCCCTCCCTTAATGAGGTGTTCCAGTTCTTTGGGGATGTCCCTTTATAACAAAATAGAGAGCTGGGTGATGATGAAGAGATCAGGGTTCAAATCTGGTCCTTGGCCCATTCAGCAGCAGAGGGATTTGGCCAAGCTCTGTCGTCTTCTCATGCCTCAATTGCCTCACCTGCAAAATGGCAGTAACAGGACCTGCCTCATAGGAACATCGCAAAGATGAAAATAAAGGAGGAATGTCAAGTGCCCAGGACAGAGTAAACATGTTAATCATCTTCTCTTAGTTATTTCAATTGCCAGTTGGTGCCAGGTACGATGGCTAGTATATTGGGTATCATAATGTCTTAGATATAATAAAATATCAGGATGGTTAACATATTGGGTGTCATAGTATATTTGGTATAATAGAATCCATGGAAATCTCTTCCTGTGTAGGGTGAAGTGTTGAATTTACTGAAATCAGAGCAAGAGACTTGGGCACAGCCCAGGAATTTGTTCAGCTGTCAAAGTGGTGCTTTGGTTTATGCAGAAAGTAGAATGGCTGTGGGGCTGCCAGGCTGCAGGTTTTCATGGACCCCACCCTAGCCACCCCATTTATGGCCTCTCTGGGCAAAGGGAGGCTGCATCTGCCTCACTGTGCACCCATGTTTTATATTCATCTTACCTCCCTGCCAGGTGACAAGTTGGGAAACCAGAGGGTGAAGTCTCCCGTTGGGGACTTAGACCCCCTGAGTTGAAATGGTTACACGGCTTCAGAAGGTGCAATGGGAGGAGCTGGCCAGGAAGGCAGGAGATATGGGCTGCTTTCGACTTGGCCGAAGTCCCGACTCTTGCTCTGTGTTTTTGAAGAAGTCAGTCCCCTCTCTGGGCGTATTCCTTCATCTGTACAGTGAGGTTGTTGGTTTCTGATCTCCAGGTGCTCATTCAGATTTGCCACCAGGGGTTGTAGGGCTCTGTGGGAAAAGGCTCATGGCTGGTTTTGTCTCTCCAAGGCAGCTGGTCAGAGTTGGACATGTGAGCACACATGGGAGGCCCAAGAAGTGCTTGTTGAACTTCCCCAACCAGACAGAGACAACCCATTGAGAAGCCTGGCCTGCTACTCCTCTACCCAGAGGGCCTGACCCAGCCTGGGTCATATCAGCCCTGTTAGTGCACGACCCACAGAGTCACTGCCTGCAGTCAGCTATTTACCCATTTGTTCTAAAGCACACAAATGTGACAGACACACATGCACATAGGGAGATAAAACGTCAAATCACAGACACAGGAAATGAATGCCTCTGTACCCTGGCTCTTAGCGTAAAAATCCCATATCTTCAGCCTGGCCTGGCATGACCTGGCCCCATTCTCATTCCTCTGACTCCAGCCAGTGGCTGTGTTCCATCTCTTCAAACTCAGGAGGCACTTTCCCACCTCAGAGCCACCACAGATTCTGTTCCCTCCACTGGAACACTATTCTACCCATCACCTCATTGACTTCTCCTTTGAGCTCAGCCTAAAAGTCACTTGTACGGAGATCCCTCCCCCAGCCCTCGGGTATCAGTTATTCTGTCAGCAGGCTGGAACTTTTCCTTTATAGCATTCATTGCAATTTACAAGTTATTTATGTTTATTGCAAAATTAGTTTGTCAGTGTCTGTGTTTTCCCCAAGGCTGTCACCTTTGTGAACCCTTCATGATCAGCTGAGTGCCTGGCACACCATGGGTGAATGAATGAATGAAAGTAGCCTCAGCATGGAGGATGGTTGAGGGAGGGTGGGAGGCCCAGAGAGGTGATGAGAGCAGAGGAGGGAGGCTGAGGATTAGAAAGAGGAGTCTTGTCCAGAGTCCCATGTGATGGGGGCAGGCAGGTTGACTCCCAGTCCAGTGCTCTTCCTTCTTTTGACACTGGGGCCTCCTGAGGGGCAGGCTGGGTTTAGTGGGAAGCCAAACTCCTGGAGACCTAGGGCAGGCAGGAGGGATGGGGGATCTGAGCCAGGAGGCAGGAAGGACAGAGCAGAGCTGTCAGCTTCAGACACCACTGCCCCAGGGGACCCAGCCCTGAGCCCAGGGAGACTGCAGGAAAGGAGGGGGACAGGAAGCACCCGGGTGTTCCCCTCCTCCCTCCTGCCCCACCCTCCGCCCCCATCTCTGGCGAGAGCTTGCAGCCCTAGGCCTTGGCACTAGGGGGACGGGGGTGGGGAAATGGGGGACAGAAATCCCATTCTGGCCGAATGCCTCTCTCTCCCCCATTTGATTTCTGGGTTTCAGGACGGCAACTGCTCTGGCAGACGCTGGAGAGCTCGAGGCTAGAGGAATGGCAGGAAAGGGAGAGGGCACTGCCCACCTTCCAGGGTGCCTGGCGTGTGCTGGTGAGGCCTTCCCAGGCTCACCCGGCAGCCCCCCACCCTCACAGAGGAAGAGCCCCAGAGAATTGCTGTGTGACCTCCCTCATCTGACAGGTCCAAACCTGCAGCAAGGCTCTTTGCGGAGCTTGTTGTAAATACTGATTCCCAGGTCCCATTTTGAGTCGTTGATGTGGTCGGGGCCTGGGAATCTGAATTTCAAAAAGCTCCCCAGTGATTCAGATGCCCCAGGTGGAACAACTATTAGAACAGATAGTCTCCAAGGCCCCTCCCCAGCCTCACACCTTCCACCGCGTTCTGCTGGTCGAGGCCTTGGACGCCCTGCCCCTCCGGGCCTCTGTGCTGCCTTCCTTGTTGCGGATGGACGCGCACTCCTGGCCCTTGGAAGGCACAGCGGCAGCGCAGCCCACACGCTGCAGCCCGGCCCAGCGGAGTAGGGGCGCAGGGCGCAGGGAGCAGGGAGCAGTGTGCCGTCTGGGAGGGGCTGGGGCCGCGCGGACTGGCCAGAAACTCGGGGCAGCCTGGGAGGGGCAGAAACAGGTGGGGCCCTGAGCAGCCCACCCAGAGCTGCCCCCCATCTCCCCCTACACCCCTCCGTCCCCCCTCCATCCCCCCCTCAGAGGGCCTCTTCCTCCTGACCTTTACTTTCTCCCTTCCTTTCTCCCCACTTCTCTCTGCCTCTTGTCCACGTCCTTGCTTTTCTTTCTCTGCCTTGATTTTTTTTTTCTCTATGAGGCTTCCCCTTTCTTCCTCTGTCTGGGGGATTTCCTTGTCTCAGCCCCATGCTTGGTGGTCTCTGTCGCTCAGTGGCCTTCTCCTGCTGGCCTTCTCTGCCTCCGGCTTGTGGTCACTGCCTCTCTCTGTGCTTGGCCCCTTTCTCCAGCCCCCGTCTCTGAACTCAAGGTCTCATCTCTGCCTCTCGCTGTCTTTCCCCCTGCTTCTCTCTCTCTCACACTTCTGCTCTCGCTCTCTCTCCCCCCTCCCTCTTCATGCATTTCCCTCTCTCTGCTCCTGTCCTTCCCTCCTCAGGCCCATCACTGTTTGCCTGGAATTAGGGGGAGACTGCTTTGGGAAATGAGAGAGATGGGAAAAGGTGACACCTTAGAGAAGCTAAGATTGTGCAAATGGTCGCACAGTCACTCCCAGATCCAGCCCTCGTGTCCAGATCGCTTTGCACCTTCCTCCTGGCCTGGTCCACCTCGTGCCCCGGATCACCCCACTCCTGCCCCTTGCTGTGTCTAGGACCCCATCTTCCCCTTCCTATTTCCAGCTTATTCACCCTGCCTCTGAGCCGTCTGGCCCGGCTGCCCCAGGGATCTCACCTCCCTGTCCCTGACTCCTCGCCGCTTGTGTATGTGTGAGGGAGGCAGCAGACAGGAGAGAAGGCAGGAGAATGAGTTTGAGCCCCCCTGGGACAGTCTTCACTGAGTCCGAGACTGAAGGATTTACTCCTTATCCTGGTGCAAGCGGCAAAGGCTGTAGGTTTTGATGGTGGAACAGGTGTTTTCAGCCCCACTTTATGTATGAGTTTTCCAGGTCCAGAGAGCCAAGATGACCTGTTCAAGGCCACACAGCCAAGCCTACAGGACTGGGGCAGAGCCAGGGAGAGAGTGGAAAGTGGAAGTAGGGGGGCAGGGGCAAAGAGAAAGCATCTTGGACCAGAAACCAAGGACCTAGGTCCCGGACAGTACTCCCGACGTGCACAGGCATGTGGGCCATGTTCTCCCCCTCTCTGTGCCTCGGTTTCCTCATTTGTGCAAGGAGGGCCTGGCTTACATGGCCTCTGAAGCTCTTCCCATCCTAACTGTCTAAGCTGGCCTTTACTCGGGGGTGGGGGTGGGCGGGGACAGGGAATGGGGGATAATGGGTTTTTACTCAACAGACCAATTCCTCCTCCATCCTCCAGGCTCAGAGGATCAAAAGAGGCCAGGGGCACCTCATCTCTCCTCAGCTACCTGCCCTGACAGGTGGTGCCCTGCCTCCAGTCCGTGTTAACCCCCTGAGGACCGGGGCGGGGCCGAGTGCCTGAGCAGCCTACTCTGCCTCTAGAGGCCAGAGACGTCAGGCTGGACCTGGGATAGGGTTGGGGGCTACAGACCCTGGGGGACCCCTGCCCACTCGGGCAGAGAGGCCTTCAGGCCATCAGGGCATGGCTGAGAACTTCCGGCCAGGAGCCAGGGTCAGGTCCCTGGGGAGGCCGGGGCGGGTCTGCGCGCCCAGGCTGGGCCTCCATTCCAAGGGGCTCAGGGCTGGCAGGAGCTAATGTTTCTCGGGTGCCCTCTCTGCCCGCCGCGCCCGGTTGGCCCTGTGGTCCTGGGTGTGGGGACCTGCAGAGGAGCAGCCGGGAGAAGGGTTAAGTCAGGAGCTTGGGATGGCTTTGGCCGTGGCCATTCCTCCGGGAGAGGAGGCTTGGAGAACAAGGAACCCATTCTGTGTGTGGGAATTAATAGCAAAGAGTCATCTGGGGTGTCATTCAAGCCCTGATCGGCTCCCAGAGGAATGCAAGAGAGGGAGAGAGAGAGAGAAAGAAAGAGAGAGGCAGGCCCGAGGCAGAGATGTCAGAAGAAGGGCATTAGGGTCCGGCTGGTAACTGGAGTCTGCCCTGGCAGGTGGGCCCTCGGCCCCACGTCCTCACAGATGTGTCCCTGTCCCCCCCACCGTGCCCTCACCAAGGGACTCCGCCATGTGTCCCCTCATTCCCAGGAAGGCTGCACCTGCCTCCTCATGGGGCCATCTCCCCTGAACCCTGGAGCCTGGGCCTGGCAGGGGGGCCAGCTGGCCTGTTCTTCCAGGCACCCCCAGTCTGCAACCGTCTTTGCCGAGGAGTCCTTAGTGTTCCCTGTGGGAACAGCTCTGAGGATGACACTGGAGTCAGCTGGGAACCCTCTTCCTCCAGGACCCAGGAGCCCCAGCAACCCAGCTCCAGGCCCAGCTCAGACACATTCCGGCCGGGTGACCACAGCACCCTTAGCTGCCTGCGCATGACCGGGTACTCGGGCACTCTGGCCATCACAAGGGCCTCCTGGGAAAGCACTTGCCCCATTTGTTAAAACTCCCAACTCCAGGGCCTTCCCCTCTCCAGCCTCCCCCATCTGCCTGGGACCTTGGTTCAGCCTCAGCCTTTGCCTGGGCTGGAGAAATCTCAAGGGAGGGACCTTGGAGGAGTGCCCCGGGCCCAGCTTCAGGTTTTGGGGCTGCGCAACCTGAGGCCTGGAAGGGCACCGCCTGCCTGAGGCCATGGGGCTGGGTGGGAAAGGGCCAGCTCATCTGCCTTTCAGCCCAGTGCTCTTTCTCCACCCAAGGACCTCCCTGCGGTGGAGCCAGGGCCCCACCCAAGCCTCAGAGGAGAAATGTGCCTCAGCTGGGGGGTGGGTGACAAGGGGGAGGGCTTTGGGGGCGGTCGCAGCAGGCCGCCCCACTTCCTGGCTGTGTGGTCTGGGGCAGAGCTCCTTGGTTCCCCTGGAACCCCGAGGGTCCCACACAGGGCCATCTAATCCTCACTTGGCAACTTCTTGTAAGGCCGAAAGAAGGTGCCAGGGTAACGTGGTTATTTTCACTGGAGGTCTGGGCAGCTTCCCCTGCCCTCGGGCCAAAGGCACACGCGCACACCATCTGAACAGCAGCAGTGGCGCCTGATGGCCTGCGCCCTCTTAGGCAAATCTTGGAAATCCCATTCCCGCTGCTCCTTCTTGGCTGTGGTTTCTGTGGGGGTGAGTTTCCTGGCCCTCAAACCTACCTTGTGCCAGTTTCATTCCCACATCTGGTGACACATCCTGCTGGTCCCGCGGGAGATTGGTGCCTCTGCTCTGACAGCATGGCGGAGGGGACAGAGCCCGGAGCCTCGGGCCACTAGGGCAGCTTTGGAAAGCTCTGGGCCTCGGTTTCCTCCTCTGTAAAATGGCCAGTCTTCCTCACCGTGGCAGACTCGGGGCATGCCGAAGCCTGAGGGACTTTGGAGGCCCCCAGATCTACCCGACTTGGTGTGCAGCTGGGAAGGGAGCGCTAGAGAAGGGAGGCCTGGGGGAGGGCTGAGAGATGAGCCGAGCTTGCAGGCTCTTCTGCATCAGGCTGGGATCCTGAACGCAGCCCCCAGGAGCACAGTGACCCTGCGCAATTCCTCACCCACATTTGGTGTGGGAGGGGATCAAGTTCAGGAAAGGAGTTGAAGTCTTTTGCGAACCGCCAAGTGCTCTCCAAATACAGGGGGTTATTAGGAGAGTCACTTTTGGGCCTTTAGCTAAAGTGCTGGCCCTCTGGCCTAGAGGCCCTGAGAGGCCAATGGCAGGTAGGACAGGACTGTCCCATGCTTTTTGATGAACCCTAAGTAGGGGTCTGGGGTGGCTGGTACCATCCCCAGAGGCCCCACCCAGAGAGGTATATGCTACGTGGCAGAAGGATAGGGTCATCCAGGGGTTCCTTGCCCAGCTTTGGGGGTGTGGCAGGTGTTTGCATGTGACCTTCTACAACGTCCTGAAAGTGAAACCAGTTTCCTTTGGGAACATATGCAGCTCGTGAGGCGCTCTTGGGTGGGGTGACTGGGTCCCACTGTGTTTCTGCTTTGGGCTCCCTGCCCGTGAGGAGCTCATAGCCTGGCTGTGACCTTGACTCTGGAAGTGTTTCTGAAGTTGAATGGGGTGATGATGCTGAGCTACCCTGATGCTGGCAGGAGGAAGCATGTGGGTGGAGGCCGAGGCCTGCATCTTACAACCTCTGGACCATGATTCGGGCAGTCTCGAGTTCCTTTCCTTGCTCTGCAGCCTCTTACTTGCAAGCTAGTTCCCTGCTTTGAGCTTCAGTTTCCTTATCTGTATGCTAGGGGTAATTGAATTTATTTCATGGAGTTGCATGAGGAACAAGAGAGAGAGAGCTCTTGTGAAAGAGCCAGGCATGTAGTAGGCCCTCACGCTGGACACTCAATACGTCAGGGACAGAAACTGATTCTTTAGAGAAAATATCTGCAAATTATAGAAATGCTTTATAGAGAAACAATAGTCAGATATAGAAAGAAGTAGGAGTTGCATTGTATTTGATTCATAACAGAATGAATTTGATTCACTCTGAAATCATCAAGCTAGACTTCTAGGGGATTCATGAATTTACTCATTCCATGCAAGGTGACCTAGCACCTTGCTGGACATCAGGAACCCAGAGGGTGATTGATCAGAGCTGCCCTTGCCGTTGAGGTTCCATGGTCCGGTGGAAAAGAAAGGTGGATAAGCGCGCAGTGCACCTGTGGGTGGTGGTAAGTGCTGGGACAGAGGCAGCGCTGACAGGACCTTCTTCTCCTCTGGCATAGGAGGCTCAGTGTTCTTTATTGGTCACAAAAATGTTTGAGACCCAAAGAAAAAAAAAGTACCAGCTCCAAAATAGGTGAAGAAAACAGCAAATAGAAATTAATCAAAAATTTAAAATAAAATCCATGAAGCCTTGTTTATAGCCAAACAATTAGGGAAATATAATTGTATGTGATGTAAGTACAATTTAATATGCTTGATAAGGGGTGGGGTGGGTCTGGGCCCTACAAGGGTCTTATGAACTGCTTTGTGCCTCAGGGGCTGAGGACATGCAGCCAAGGGAGCTGTGCCTGGAGCAATCAAGGAGAGCTTCTCAGTGGAGGTGGTGTTTGAGACAAAACATAAAGAGAAGTTAGGGATGAACAGAGAGAAAAGAGGCATAATGGTGGTTGAGGTAGAAGAAGATGCATGAGCAAAGGTACAGAGAAAGGAACACGCGTGGGGAATTTGAGAGAAATGCAAGATATTTGAAATGACATGGGGTATAGAGAAGAATAGTGTTACCCTGGCCCGGGTGACACTGGAAAGGTTGTCAGTGTTTTAGGTGCCAGTTGAAGATGGGGATTTTAGGACCACTTGGGCAGAGGAAATAGTTAGTAATAACAGCCCCTGGCACGCCATGAGTGCTAGCTGAGAGCTGGTGCTTTCTGTGTACAGGCACATGTGTCTCCTGGCCGAATCCTCACCACAGCCCGTGTGGAGCGAAAGGCGGGAAGCAGGAATCATGTTACCTAAATCTACGTCTCATGCACCTTCAGCTAACCAGGATCCTTACCTGCCCTGTGCTTAAAAAGCAATGTCAAATGTATAACACAGTGAATCTTGTCGTGGACAAAGACTGTTTAACAGAACAAATATAAAAAAGTTCTTTCATGAACTGGAGTAAATATATGGCCCTATTACACGGAGTCAATAACAGAGAAGTATATGGGAAAAACGTACCTATTACAAACTATGGACTATAGTTCACAGTAATATCTTAATATTCTTTCACCAATAGTAACAAAGTACTGCATCCATGCTAGGGGTCAATAATGGGGGGGGGGACATAAGGGGTGTTGCATTTACATTTTATTTTTATTTCTTGTTTCGGAGTAATGAAAGTATTCTAAAGTTGACCATGGTGATGAATGCACAATTACGTGATGATACTGCGAACCATTGATTATTCACTTCACAGGTAAATATATATGGTGTGTGAATAAATCTTACTAAATTTGCATTTAAAAACCGGGTCAAAAAACCATACAAGTGATAGACATTGGCTGTAGACAAATTCAAAAAGAAGAAAGTAAAGTTCACCCCTCTAATCCTGTTGTCCAGAGAGTGGGAATGGTTTGGTATACATGTTTCCAAACTTAGATCCCTGTGTGTGTGCAGCCCCGTGGGCATCTGAGGGTGTCCGTGTGTCCGTCTGAGCAGCTCTGTGCACAGCAGCTGAGCTTGTCTCTACATGGAGGTCTGGGTGGATGTGTGAGGGCGGACCTGAGTACTTGGGTTCATGTCAACCTCATGGTCAGCAAACCGTTCTAGATTGTATTTACTCATTTTGTTCCCTTGCCCTGTCGCAGACTGAGAGAGATGGCTCTCTCCCTCCTATTCCTATGTGTTTGATTTCCCCTCAAAACTCCTGTATTTCCTACTTTGTGGATGTTGATGCTGTGTTATTTGACGCATAAAATATTCATAGTTTAATATCTTCATTATGAATAGCTGTTATCTTTATAAAGCCTCCTTTCTTATCATTTTGAATGCTCTTTGGCCTAAATTTAACCTCGTCAGCTTGCGAGATTGCCAACCAGATTGGCTGCATTTGCTTGGTATGCCTTTACCGTCAGCAAACACTTAATGTCCAATGTGGCTCTTTAAAAGTTCCACCTCCAGAGGCAGACAGAGCTGAGTTTGAATCCTCATCATGACACTCAGGAGAGTCCTCTAATGTTTCAAACCTCCATTTTCTACGAGAGAGGATACGAACAACCTCACTGAGTTGTTGGGATTAAATGAGAAAAGTCTTGCATTAAGATGGGACCACGAGTGGGCATCCACTGCCAGGGGTTACCTGGTGCCGGAAGCAGCAGCGTTTAAGGGTTCGTGGGAGGAGGGCAGGTTTACACGCAGCCCTGAGCAGGGGCCAGGAGGGACGCCTGGCAGAGGGGGCTGCTGGGGCTTGGAGAACGACGCAGGAAGCCCAGGGGTCTACGGGGGGGGGGGGGGGGTGCTTCAGGAAGAGTGACTCTAGCTAGGACAGAGGGTGTGGGGCAAGGTCAGCAAGCTGGCTGAAGAGGGGCTGGGATGAGGGCATTTCCCACAGGCACACGTGCTGCGTGGGCACGTGGAGACCGGGGAATGCGGTGATCTGGGTGGATCCCAGGTTTGGAGGGAGGGCGGAGGGAGATGAGCCTGGGGAGTCTGCAGGGCCAGGTTACAGAGGGTTCAAATCTGGAGCCGTGGCAGGGAACCACAAAGGGTTTCAGCTCGGGGGCGGCAGGTGACCTGCCAAGCATGAGCAGACTCGCCCTGGCCCCGGGAAGGTGGGAGAGCTGGGTGCTGCCTTGAGATCCCGGAGGGGAGGGGTCTTTGTGGGATGGCAGGAAGTTGGTGACCTGGGTGGGTGGAGGGCTGGGGGCTGTCAGGGGTGGTACAGCCCAGGGCCTGTCCCTGAACTGCCTGTTACCGGCCCATAACCAGATAGGAGATCAGTTCAGAACCTGGATAAGTACAGACTTCGGAAACTTGTAACAATTTGACATTGTCACAATTTCCAAGTGCATATTATAGTACTACATTTGTATTATATCTTACAAACGTATTGGTCTGCAAAGGATTGGTAATTAAAAAAAATTTTTTTTTCCTTCAACCCAGAGAGTTGGAAAAGGGCTGGTCTGGATGGACAGCAGGTGTCCAGGGAGGGTGGAGGGTTGGGTCAGAGAACGCAAGGTGGGAGGTGACCGGACTTAGCTGTGAGGTCAGCACCATCCCCCTTGGCCGCCTACAGCTGCCCACCCCCACGGCGGGGGCCGTCCTTCTCCAGCCGTCCACTCTGTGAGCATTTATCGAGCACAGACGCGGTGCCAGGCCAGGCTCTGGAGCATATTTTGGGGCTATAGAGGCAAGCCAGCGCCGTCCTTGCCTCCCAGAAAGAATGAGTCTCGCTCCGGGGCCAGGGGCTCCTGCTGGAGGGAAACTTCAGCTTGGCTCTTGGAGGAGGGGGAGCGAGGGGCAGCTTTTCCATCTGACCTGTGCCCACCCCCACCCCCACCAGAAAGGGCCTGGCTCGGGGCAGAGGCCGCCAGCAGCTGTGGTCTGCCTTTGGCTCTTCCACTTCCGCTCCTGCTGGTCCCGCGGAGGTGGGGCACCTCTCTGAGCACATCTGCACAGTGGAATCCCAGGCTCCTCCTTCCCCACCTGCCAGAGCCGAAATGAAAGTTCCCAGGGGCCTGGCCTGCTCCTGTCCTCTTCTAGAACCTCTGGAAGCCACAGGCTCACTAAATTTGGAAGGAACTTGGAGCTCATTTAGGACAAGTACACCATTTTACTGAGGCCCAAAGAGGGAAAGGGACTTGCCTGAGGTCGCCCTGTGTGGGCAACAGAGTGGGGACTTGACCCTGGGCTCCTGATTCTAGGCCTGGCCTCTGGCATCTGGCACCCTGGAAATCTGGGGGGACAGGGATGCTGTCCAAGGCAATATGAGCCCCTGGATGGGAAAGACTGTGTCTGTAGCACCCACAGCCCCTTCCTCACTGGGTCTCTATATATGTCCAGGACTGGGCCCCAGAGGGCAGTGTGCAGAGGGGTAGCAGGGTGGGAGGCGGGGAAGAGCCCAGGGCTCGCAGGGCAGTGGAGGGATGGCTGGGAGACAGCAGTGGGGGCCCAGCCACAGGGACCGATATTCATTTGCAAGCATGCACTCACAAAAAGGCAGGTACTGGCTCGGGGCAGGGGGAGAGCCAAGGCGCAGGAGCCAAGCTAGACAGGAGCCCTGGCGCAGGGGAGGGAGGCAGGGTGTGGAGAATCCAGAGGCGGACGGAGTGGGGTCAGGTCCGGCCCTAACATGGAGCAGCCCCCACGTCTCCGTCTCCGAGGGCCTGCTTCCGCCTCTGCAACATGGGATTCAAAGCCACGCCTCCAGGGGCTCTGGTGGAGGGCAGACGGTAGAGTAGGAGCCCGGGGCTTCTGCTTCCCAAGAAGGGAGGACTGAGGCTCTCGAGGCTGAATCCCACGTCTGGGGAGCTTTCTACCCTGTGGCAGCCCTGTCAGCAGGATTTGAGGCCCACGCAGGCAAGTGGGTAGGTCTGCCTGCGTTTTCCTCGTCTTTCTCCATGGCTCTTCTTTTATTAGAGCCCCTTGAACATCATGTACCCTTCTGACTCTTCCCCACACCCTTTTTGGACTAAGACAACAGAACCCCCAAGCAAATCAACTAGGAAGGGTCCCTATTCCTGTTGTGATTATGAGGTGGGGATTCAATGCCTGGAATCGGGGTAGGGCTGGGGGCGTGGGCACCGGAAACTGGGAGGAAAATTCTGGGGGTTGGTGGTGCCAGATGTGACCAGGAGCTGAGACCAGGTGGCCCAGCTTGGCCCTGGGGAGAGGCCGTGGGGTGTGCTGGGTGAGAGCATAGGCTCTGGAGCCAGGCCACCTGGGCTGAGTAAAGTTGGCAGGCTTCATGGTTCTGTGCCTCAGTTTCCCCATCTGTAAAATGGTGAGAATGACAGCGCCTGCTTCTGGGGCTAGTGTGACCCATGGAAAGCACACAGGATGGTGGCTGGTACACATTAAAGATGCCTTTTAGCAAATATTTCTTGAACACTTACTATGTGTAGTCTCCTGGGCACCTGGGATGCATCAGTGAAGTACAACAAAAGTATGAATTCCAGTTGAGGGAAACCAACAAAGGGCAAAAGAAGTTGATTACATGGAACGATAGGAGGGGAGAGTAAAGCCAGGAAAGGGCATCAGGAGTGGAGGGAATGGCGGCTTACAGGGTGAAGTCTGGTGCTGGAGGCAGGCCTTTCTGAGAAGGCGACATCTGAGACAAGACCTGAAGTTTCCGAGGCACAGAGGGGTCTGGGTGTCTGGGGGAAGGTCATTTCAGACAGAGGGAACTGCCAGTGCAAAGCCGCTGAGCAGGAGCCTGTCCAGGACATTCGAGGGACAGCCCTGAGGCCGGTGTGGCTGGGACAGAGCAGTGAGGTGGCTGAGTGTGACTCTGAGTGCATGGAGGCTGTGGAGGAACAGGGTTGGAAAGTCCGACTGAGGGCCGGGGCGGGAGCTGGGAGACAGGGACAGGGCTGCTGAGGGCGCTGGGGGGAAGGTGGCGGCCTCTCTGGCCAGGGGTCTGCAGTGGCCAGCCCAGAGAAGTGACGTGGGCAGATTCCTAGATGTGTTTGTTTTTTATCCTTTTTAAAATTATTATTTTACCTTTTTATTGCAGTAACCAATATAGAGCATGAAATTTCCCATTTTAACCTTATTTGAGTTTACAATGCAGTCATATTAATTATAGTCACGATAATTGTGCTGTCGTCACCGACATCTGTGACCCCTCCTTTTTCATCACCTCAAACAGATACTTGCTCATTAAGCTGCAACTTCCTCTAAATTACTACTTTTAACAGTTTTATTGAGGTATAATTGATATACAATAAAATGCACATATTTAAAATGTGCACCTTGATGAATTTTGACACATGTGTGTGTATATATATATATATAGGCATAGGAAACCATTACCAAATCAAGAAAAGTAACATGTCTGGTGACCCCCAAATTTCCACATGCCCCTTTGTCATCCTCACCCTCCTCCCCCATTCCCAGGCAGCTGCTGATCTGCTTTCATTCAGTTTAATGGGCAGTTTCTAGAATTTTATATACGTAGACCCAGTATGTACCCTTTTATTGTCTGACTTCTTTCACTCAGCGTGATTGTTTGGAGATTCCTTCATGTCACGAGTATCAATAGTTCAAACTTTTTTTAAATTGTGAAATATAACATATATATAGAAAAGCAATAAATTTCCAAGTACATTTTAACAAGTAGTTATAGAACAGACTTCAAAGTTTTGTATGGGTTACAGTTCCACGATTTTTTGCTTTTTCTTCTAGCTTGCTCCAACACCGGAGGCCAAGAGAAGTATCAATATAATGACTCAGTCATACTCATTTGTTAAATCCTATCTTCTCTGTTACATTGCTCCTCTTCTTTAAATAACATATATACATAAAGCAATAAATACCAAAGTACATTGTAACAATTAATTGTAGAACAGATGTCAGAGTTTGGTATGGGTTACAATTCCACAATTTTATGTTTTTATTTCTAGCTGCTCTAAGATACTGGAGGCTAAAAGAAATATCAGTAAAATGATTCAGCACTCATACTCATTTGTCAAATCCGACTCTTTCTGTCTAATAGCACCCTCACCTTTGAGCTTTCTCCCACTCTTTAGGGGTATTTGGCTTATCTCCATTCTAACTTTTTCATGTTGGAAGGGGCCGTCAATCATATAGGATAGGGGGTGGAACTAGTTGATGTTCTGGAAGGGCTGGCCCCTCTGCATTCAGGACTTATCTGGTCCAGGAACCCAACTGGAGGTCGTAGGTTTGGAGAGTTACCCTAGTGCATAGAACCTTTGTAGAATCTTATATATTGCCCTAGGTATTCTTTAGGATTGGAGGAATGGTTTTGTCAAGTTATGATAGGCAGCAATATCTAACTGAAGCATGCATAAGAGTGACCTCCAGCATAGCCTCTTGACTCTTTTTGAACTCTCTCAGCCACTGATACCTTATTTGCTACACTTCTTTTCCCACTTTTGGTTACGATGGCATTGTGGATCCCATGACCCTCATTCCTGGGCGTCATCTCCCACGCAGCCAGGGAGACTTTCATCCTGGATGTCATGTCCCATGTCAACAAAAAGGTCCTCCAGAGGTTACTCTTAGTCATACCTATAGGTAGGGTAAGCTTCTCTGCTACTTTCATAAGCTTCACAAGAGCAAGCCTCAAGATCAAGGGCTTGGTCTGTTGATTTGGGTGTCCCTAATGTTTGGCACAGTATCCGGGGTTTCCCTGCTGGTAAAGTTTAATAGTTCCATAATTTTTCTCCCATCTGTCAAAGGACTTTGCCAACACTTTTTTTTTTTTTTACTTTTTTAAACAACTATATTATTATCTTTGCTTGTATACAATAATTTTGTGTGTGTGGTATATCCTTTATAAAAAATATTTTTATTGATAAACAACATGCAAATACAAACATTCTTAACATACAAACATTCCATACATGGTGTACAAGCAATAGCTCACAATATCATCACACAGTTGTATATTCATCACCATGATCATTTCTGAATATTTGCATTACTCCAGAAAAAGAAATAAAAAGAAAAAAGAAAAAACTCATACATACCATATCCCTTACCCCTCCCTCTCATTGACCTCTAGTATTTCCACCTACCCAATGTATTTGAACCTTTGTTCCCCCTATTATTTGTTTATATTTTTTAATCCATATTTTGTACTCATCTGTCCATAGCCAACACTTTTTGATTATTTGCTTAATATACTCTGGTATGTATCCAGGCATTACATTAAACTACATAAGATTAAAGGTCCTCATTCTTATTCTGGGCTCCTTTGATTTGGATTGTTTAAGTGATCTATCCAGATAAATTGAGTTAGATTATGTGCTACAGAAAACCTAGGTTCTGGACATAATAAAACTTCCTTCCTTTGGTCTCAAACAGTAGGTGAAGTTCTAAATTACAGGCAATGTCTTCCTTATCTCTATACTCTGAATTACCTTAATCCCAACCCAATCAGAGTTCAGACATTTTATTGCTGAATAGTATCCCATTGTATGGAGAGACCATAATTTGTTAATCTGTTTGTCAACTGATGGGCATTTGGATAATTTCCAGTTTGGGGCTACTACAAATAAAGCTGCCATGAACATCTATATACAAGGCATTGTGTGGGCTTTTGCTTTCCTTTCTTACAGGCAAATGTCTAGGAGGGAATGGCTGGGGCATATGGTGTGTCTACTTAACTTTTTAAGAAACCACCAAACTATTTTCCAAAGTGGCTGAACCATTTTACATCCCCACCAGCCATGGATGAGAGTACTGGTTCCTCCACATCCTCTCCGACACTTGGTATGATCAGTCTTCATAATTTTAGCCATGCTGATAAATGTGCGTGTCACTGTGGTTTTGATTCACTAATAAATCATCCTACTCCTCTTATTTGCCATTTATATATCTTCTCTGGTGAAATGTCTGTTCAAATCCTTTGTCCTCTTTTTGTATTGGGTTGTTTATGTTACTGTGATTCAATTTTGAAAGTTCTTTGTATATTCTGGATAAACCTTTTTTATCAGATATATGATTTGCAAATATTTTCTCCCAGCCTGTGACTCATCTTTTCATTCTCTTCATGGTCTTTTGAAGAACAAAGGTTTTTTTTTTATTTTGATGAATTCCAGTTTATCAATTTGTTCTTTTTGGTGTTGAATCTAA
This sequence comes from Tamandua tetradactyla, assembly GCF_023851605.1. NCBI lineage: Eukaryota > Metazoa > Chordata > Mammalia > Pilosa > Myrmecophagidae > Tamandua > Tamandua tetradactyla. The sequence continues at coordinate 30,352,064 of NC_135333.1, forward strand.
GAACTCCTTGCCCAACCAAGGTAACACATATTTTCTCTAGAAGTTTTGTAGTTTTAGATTTCACATTTAGGTCTATGACCCATTTGACATAATTTTTTGTATGGCGTGAGATAAGAGTCAAGGTTCATTTTTTTTTTTTTTTTTTTGCACATGGCTATTTAATTGTGCACCGTTTGTTGAAAAAGACTACCTGCACATGACAAAGTCCGCTGGCTCTTTGCTCCGGGGTTTTGCTGCTATCAGCCCCTGGTTCCAGTGGCCTCTTCTGAGTTTCTTTGGGCCCTCCCTGGGCTTCTCTGGGACAAAATCTGGATTCTATCTCTTCGCTTAGCATCTCCAAACATCTGTGACTTGGTGCCAATTCTCGGCTCATCATGTGGGCTCTCCAAACGTCTTCAATCTTCTGCACCTGAGCATTTTTCCAAAATGTCTCCCTGTGTCGGCTCCTTTAAAAACTCCAATAAACTAATTAAGACACACCTTAAATGGGCTGGCTCACACCTCCATGGAGGTAACTTAATCAAAAGGTCACACCTACAATCGCATGGGTCATATCTCCATGGAAACAACCTAATCAAAAAATCCCATCCCACAATAGGCCTGCACTCACAAGATTGGATTTGGATTAAAAGAACATTGGTCAGTGGTAGAATGCTCGCCTTTCATGCGGGAGACCCAGGTTCGATTCCCGGACCATGCACCCAAAAAACAAACAAACAAAAAAAAGAACATTGGTTTTCTGGGGATACATAACAGTTTCAAACCAGCACAAATAGTAAGTGCTTAACAAGTATTAACCATAAATACTGGATCTAGAGGAGGGAGTTCCTGCCTTTCCTTAGGCAGTGTAACTTCTGGACTGCTTTATCCATGCTATGATCACCTAAATATTTTTATAGCATTGTTGTAGATTCATAAATCCACAGATATTTAATAAGAACCTACTGTCAGATTCAGATAAAAGCAGTGAATAGTTTTATAAACTCTATTAATTCTTTTGAACCCTTGAATCATAATTTCTCCTTGCCAGGACGGTCTAAATATATATATATAAAAAGAAAAAGACTACCTGTTCTAGTTTGCTAGCTGCTGGAATGCAATATATCAGAAACAGTATGGCTTTTTAAAAAGGGGAATTTACCAAGTTGCTAGTTTACAGTTCTAAGGCCAAGAAAATGTCCCAATTACAACAAGTCTATAGAAACGTCCAATCAAAGGCATCCAGGGAAAGATACCTTGGTTCAGGAAGGCTGACGAAGTTCAGAGTTTCTCTCTCAAGTGAGATGGCACATAGGGAACACAGTCAGAGTTTCTCTCTCATCTGGAAAGGCACATAGCAAACACGGTGTCATCTGCTAGCTTTCTCTTCTGGCTTCCTGTTTCATGAAGCTCCCAGGAGGCATTTTCTTTCTTCATCTCCAAAGGTTGCTGGCTCATGGACTCTCTGCTTCGTGGTCCTGCAGCAGTCTCTGCTCTCTCTGAATCTGTCTCATTCTCCAAAATGTTTCCTCTTTTATAGGACTTCAAAAACTAATCAAGACCCACCCAAATGGGTGGAGACATGCCTCCAGCTAATGCAGTTTAACAACCACTCTTGATTAAATCACATCTCCGGGGAGATGATCTAATTACAGTTTCAAACATACAATGCTGAATAGGGATGAGAAGAAACGATTGCCTTTACAAAATGGGATTAGGATTAAAACATGGCTTTTCTAGGGGACATGCATCATTTCAAACCAGCACACTGTCCTTTCCCCATTGGCTTGTTTTTGCGTCTTTATTGAAAATCTATTAGCCATATATGTGTGGGTTTTTCTTGAGCTCTATTTTTTCATTGATCTGTATGTCTTTTTTTTTTTTTTTTTTTTTACATTATATTTTGGTTTCCTGAACTACTTAAAGCAATACCAGGAAATGGGTTGGGTTAAAAAAAAAAAAGTGTGGAATTTATTCGCTCATGATTGAGGCCGGAAAATGTCCAAATCAAGGCAATGCTTTCTTCCCAGAGACTGGCTGCTGGTGATCCTTGGCCCCTCTGCCACAGAGCATGGTACATGGCAATGTCTGCTCGTCTCTCCCTTCTCTTCAGGGTTTGCTGCTTTCAGCTCCTTGTTTCCCTGGCGCGTGCTCTCGCTCTCTCTCTCTCTCTCTCTCTCTCTCTGGATTCATTCCATTTATAAAGGATTCCAGTAAAAGGATTAAGTCCCATCCTCAATGAGGTGGGTCACACCTTAGCTGAAGGAGCCTCATAAAAAACTCCTACTTGCAATGGGTTCACACCCACGGGAGTGGATTAGATTTACCAAAATATTTTTCTGGGGCTTACGGACAGCTTCAAGCCAACACACTCCACCCTCTGGACTCCCAAAAGACATGTTCTTCCCACATACAAAATACACTCATTCCATGACAAGGTCCTCAAAGCCTTAAGTCATTTCAGTAAAAACACTAAGTCCAAAGTCTCATCAAAATCAGTTATAGGTGTGCCCTATGCTGGGGCACAATTCCGCTCCATCTGTGGGCCTGCACGACCTAGGGAATAAGTTATCTGCTTCTAATTCACAAAGGAGGGACAGGTAGAGGATAAACATTTCCATTCTAGAAGGGAGAAATTGGAAGGAAAACAGGAGTTACGGGTCCCAAACAATTCCAAAAACTTGCAGGACAAGCTACATTAGATTTCAAGGTCTGAGAGTCATCTATGGAACGATGTTTTGTCCTCCAGGCCTGATGGAGTGGCAGCTTCACCCTTTCCAAGTGCTTGCAAAGCAGCCGTGCTCTCCCAGGAATAATGAAGTAAAGATTCCATCCTCTTCAAGCACTAAGGTGGTGGCCAGACTCTGCACGATGCCGCAGGCATCTGAGAACACCGGGGGGCAGCCCTCTTCCTGAACAATGGGGCAGGAAGCCCAGTCTCTCCATATAGGTGGGTCTGCTCTCTTGGTCCAAGAAGATGTCTTCAGTTCAGACCTCAGGCTCCACGGTGCTGCCCTCAAAGTGATTTTCCCTTCAGTCTGCCCCCTTCCTGTGTTTCGCATGTAATACACAGGGGCCCCATCCATCAGACAATAGGACTTTCCACAGATCCTTCCTGGAAAACTGCATCTCAAATCCTGACTTGCATATGATACAAACTATGTTTTGAGATCAGGTAGTGTATGCGCTCCAACCTTCCTTTGCATTTCAAGATAAACTTTAGAATCAGTTTGTCGATTTCTACAAAAAAAAATCTGCTGAGATTTCTATTGGTATTGGATTGACTCTATAGAACAATGTGGAGGGAAATTGATTTTCTAACAATATTGAGTCTTTCGATCCATGAATGTAGAATGTTTCTCCGTTTATTTATGCCTTCTTCAATTTCTCTCAGCAGTGTTTGGTGGGTTTTGTCGTAAAGGTTTTGCACATTTTTTTTTTGCAACTTTTTTCCCCTAAGTGTTTCTTATTTTTATGTTACTTTATATAAGTTCAGAATATTTTTAAATTCACAGAAGTGTTGCAAAGATAGTACAGAGTTTCTGTGTCCCCTTCACCCAGTTTCCTATAATGTTAACCACAGTACAGTCATCAAAAGCAAAATAACACTGGGGCACTACTATTAACACAACTACAGATTTTGTTCAGATTTCCTCAGTTTCCCCACCAGTGTGTTCCAGGATCCGAAGTCAGGATCCTGCGTTGTGTTTATTGTCATGTCTTCTCAGTGCCCTCCAGTCTGGGACAGTTCCTCCTTAGTCTTTCCTTGTCTTTCAATACTTTGACACTTTTTTTTTTTTTTTTTTTACTTTGACACTTTTGAAGAGGACTGGTCAGGCATTTGGTAGAATGTCTCCCAATCTGGGTTTGTCTGATGTTTTCTCATGATTAGACTGAAATTATGGAATTGGGGGAAAGACACCACAGAGGTGATGCATCTTCATTGCATCATCCCAGGGAGATGTGCTATCAATATGTCTTATTAATGGTGATATCAGTCTCGACCCCTTGGCTAAGGTGATATCTGTCCAGCTTCTGCACTGCGAGATATTCTTTCCCTTTCCCTGCTCTATTCATTATAAGTGATCACTAAATTCAACCCACATTTTTTTTCCTTTCTAAAAATATTTTTATTAATAAAGCAACATACAAACATTCTTAAGATACAAACATTCCATACATGGTGTACAATCAGTGGCTCACAATATCATCACATAGTTGTGTATTCCCTACTATGATCATTTTTTTAAACATTTGCATCACTCCAGAGAGAGAAGTAAAAAAGAAAACAGAAAAAACTCATACATACCATACCCTTCACCCCTCCCTCTCATTGACCATTAGTATTTCCATCTACCCAATTTATTTTAACCTTTGTTCCTCCTGTTATTTGTTTATTTTTTATCCATATTTTTTATTCATCTGTCCATACCCTAGTTAAGAGGCGCATCAGACACAAGGTTTTCACAATCACACAGTCACACTGTAAAAGCTAAATCGTCATATGATTATCTTCAAGAAACAAGACTACTGAACACAACTGTACAGTTTCAGGTGCTTTCCTCCAGCCACTCCAATACACCATAAACTAAAAAGGGGATATCTATGTAACGCATGAGAATAACCTCCAAGAGAGCCTCTTGACTCTGTTTGAAATCTCTCAGCCACATTTTGTCTCATTTCTCTTCCTGCTTTTGGTCAAGAAGGTTTTCTCAATCCTTGGATGCCAGGTCCCATCTCATCCCAGGATTTCTGTCCCACATTGCCAGGGATGTTTACACCCCTGGGAGTCATGTCCCATGTAGATGGGGAGGACAGTAAGTTCACTTGCCACTCAACCCACATTAAAGAAGAGAAAAATTAAGCTCCATCTCCAGAAGCACCACAGGGCCCATCCTAGCCTCCCCACCTCACCCCAACCCCCACCCATTATGTATTTGTAACTTCTTCCTCTGCATTGAGAAACCTGTCTCTCCTTATTTATGGTATTACTTACCTATTTGTTCAAACTCAGTATACATGTAAAATAGTTTAAGAATTGCCAACTCACATCCTTGTGAGAAATGAATCTACCAACTAGAATACAGTGTCTGTGTACAGTTCTTTTTGTCTTGACTCTTAAAGAATCTAGTCATAGCACCATTTCATAAAGTTATGTAGGTCAGCTCTTTTCTTCGCCACCTTCTTCCGAATCATTGTATCATATTCGTAACACAAATGTGTTCCTAACTATTTCATATTTTGTGATACTTTTTAAAATGATATTTAAAATTTTAATACCTGGTCACTGCTAGTATATAAAATTGATTTTTGTAGATTAATGCTGTATCTTGCAACCTTGTTAAACACACTTATTATAGTATATATATTTTTTATTTCTTAGGATTTTCTGCATAGATGATTATGTCCTCTGTGAATAAAGAAATGGATTCCTTTCCAATCTGCATGCTTTATATTTAATTTCTTATCTTATTGCATTGGCTAGGACTTCTAGTACAATGTTGAAAAGAAGTGAGATTGGGCATTCTGGATGTGTTTTGAAGGTAGAGATGAAAGGATTTCCTAAAGGATTGGAATGTAATGATTAGTATGAGTGATGACCTCCTGTTGGAGAAAGAGTTGGTTTCCACAGAGGGGGCCCGGGGCTCTGGTGGAGGTGGTGGGATGGTTTGTAGGGCACACAAAGGTGGTCAGGGCGTTGTCGAGAAGCCCCTGCTCAGCAGAGTTGAGAGGTTTTGATAAGCAGGAGACTTTCCTGTGCACCTTTCTTCCTTGTTTTAGTTTGAGCTCAAGCACAGAGTCTAGGAGGATTTTGTGAGATATTTTAAGAAGGAAGATGGGCTGAAGACTGTTGAGCTTTCCTCCTTCCTTCAATCCCAGATTCTTAGTTCTGGGTCCCCATCAAAAGGCACCTGAATGAATAGGACAGAGTCCCAGCTTTGGGGTTAGGTGCTCTGAGCTGGAATCCTGGCTCTATAAGTGCCAGCTGTGTGACCTGAGGGGGGTCCCAGCCTCAGTCGCCCCATCTTGGGGACAGTGATATGAAGCACACAGAGTGTTTTTAAGAATCCACTGCCACAACCATAACAATAGCCACACTTATTGAATCTTACCATGTGCCAGGCTCTGTTCTAAATACCTTATTTCTAGCTACTCATTTCTCTGCCTGAGTATTGTGTGAGATGAGTATGATTATTACTATTATGTCTATTTTACTAATGAGGAAACGACAGTGAAGGTCCCAGCTGGTAAGTGGTGGAGCTGGCAGTCTGATTCCAAACTTCTGCTGTTACCACCAGGAACTGTCACGCCTTTGCTAGTGCTGCACCCTCTGCCTGAAGGCCTTCCCCCTTTCTCTTCGCCTGGATCACTTTCGCTACTCCTCAACTCAAGCATCACCTCCTTCCGGAACCCTCCCCTGACCCCCTCCCCCGCCCCGCACCTGCCCATTGCCAGCAGGCCCAGGTCCCCGGCCGCCCACACTCTCACCACCCGTGCGCCCCCCAGCTCAGGGCCTATGCCTTCCTCATCCTCACCCTCCCCAGCATCCAGCAAGGGGCTTGAAACTCAGTGTGTATGTGGGGGGTGGGGGGGTGTCAGCGAATCCTTCCTGCCCTGAAATGCAGAGCTTGGGCACCAGCCTGGGTCACCATCTTGAAATCCCACAGTCGTGGCCTCTGGCCCCGCCCCTAGTTCCCTTAAAACCAAGATCTCCTGCAAGGAGGCGGTCACTGCGATGAAGCCCCTGGCCTGAGGGCATCTCAGGGCCCGGTCCTCCCTTTGCGCCACCTGCCCGCCGGCCCCAGGATGCTCCAGGAAGTGCTGTGCATGGCGCCCGCCCCCACCCGCCACCTCCCAGAGAAGGGACCATTGTGTCCCAAGGGTTAACGAGGGATGCGAGGAAGGAGCCCTTTAGCCATGATGCCCTCTGACCTTTCATAAATCAGAGGGGCTGGGGGCGAGGGGGCTGCTTGGCAGGACTTCGTGGGGTGGGGGCTTAGAAGCAGCTGCGCGCGACGTTGACATTGTTCCCACCATTCTAAGTGCAACAAATCCCTCTATTGTGTTCCTGGTTTATCTGGTTCCTCTTGTTTATTAGCAGGGCTCCTTTGGCAGCGGTTCCAGCCCTGGGCGGGTGGAAAGAGTGCTGGCACGCACCGCGGGGGGAGGGGCTGGGCAGGGGGCTGCTGTCAATGCCCGCATTGTCCCCGCGCTTTTTGTTTCTACTGTAATGACATGTTGGAAGAGAGAGAGAGAGAGAGAGAGAGAGGGGAAAAAAAAAAAGATGCTAGTTGGGGTGGGGGTGGGTGGGGAAAGGGAGGGCAGAAAAGAAAGAGCCGAGCGAGGGCGCGGGTGCGGATTGATGTCTGGGCCTGGGCGGATGTGCCGGCAGCTGGGCTGGCCGGCCTGGATGGAGCCAGGCAGGGGTGCCTGGGGGGCGGTGGCGTGAGGGGCCGTCAGTCCCCCACCCCGGCCTCTGCCGCCTGGCACCAGGTCCCCCCGCCATCCCCCAGGCCTCCAGAGGCAGCTGAGGGGCTGTGCCAGAGCGGGGCAGGTGCCAAGGTCTGGGGGCCCGTATCCCGATGTGCCCCTGTCTGGCTGTGCCGCCCGAGGCAGGACGCTTAGCCTCTCTGGGTCTTGGAAAATAGGGGTGCTGGGGGAGACAGATTTCAGGAAGAACTTCCAAAAGGCTCTTCTGGGGCTTTGGAAATGGTGGTCTGGCTTCCCCGGTCCCAGGTCCATCTGTCCCCCAGCACTGCCCCCAGGTGACAGTGCCAAGGCCTCATCTCCTCCCTGGGTCTGGTCTAGCAGGTGGGCAGGTGAGAGGAAACTGAGTGAGACGGTGGGGCCCTGGTCCCAAGGGCTCTGCCAGGGGCCATGCTGAATGGGGGAGAAGAGCACAGGGTACCTGAACACATCGTAGAGCCTGCTCGGCATTTTGGGGCTGGAGGGTCCTCTGAGGCCGTGGGTCTCTCCTTGCTGTTTCCTGCAGCCCTGTCTGTAGCCCCAGCCAAAAAGTCACCCGCCCGCGCTGGCATAGCCACAGAGACCAGAGCCACCCCCACCCCCACCCCCGCGCTCACTCTGCCCAGCCCTTGCGTTTTGGAAGTTCTTCCTGAAATCTGTCTCCCCATAGCTTTCACCTTTTGGTTTCAAGTCTATTCACTGGAATCACATGGAACAAGTTATGCTTCCCTGGGAATCCGTGTCCTCACCTTAACATGGGAATGGTGTCCCTGCTGACCTACCACACAGCAAAGGCTTTTCTGTGGAACCTGTGGAAACGTCTCCAGCCCCGCCCCCCGGCTTTGGCTAGGAGTTTGCTGCCTTTGGGAAAGGGGTGGTGACCATCAGAGACTTCTGAGAGGATTGGCTTAGGGTCAGGGCTCAGTCTGGGGTCAGGACCAGGGCTCAGGCTGCAGCTAGAGTAAAAGTTCTTTCTGGGTGAGGGTAAGGGTTCAAGTCTGGGGTCAAGATCAGGGCTCGGGCTTGGCCCACACAAGGGTTCAGTCTGGAATGAGGGTCAGGATTGACTAGGGTTTGGAACAGGGCTCTGACTGTCAGAGACAGGAAAAGGGTTCGTTGGGGGTTAGGGTAATGGCTGAGCCTGGGTTAGAGATCACGCTGTGACCCTGAGAAATGTTCACTTTTGGGGTTAGGAGCCAGGTCCAGTCTGTCACCAAGATTAGAACTCCGTAAAGGTCCCACAGGCCTGGGCCAGGGTCAGGGTCAGGGCCAGGCCTTGGGCTCAGGCTGAGGTCAAGGCTTGGGCTCTCACCCAGGTTTGGCTCCATCTGTGGCTGGGCTGGGGTCAGGGCTCAGCTGGAATGTGGGCCAGCACTCAGTTTGGGGCTGCGTCTTTGACTCTTAGGTGACCTAGTGGGGACTGAGCTCCTGAAGGTGCATTTTTGCATCTTGCTCCCTACTGGCTCAGCCCACCACGGTTTTCTGTGGCAGACTCCAATCTCTGGAAATTATCAGCAGAGCTGGCAGCAGCAGCGTGTACTGGGGTAGTACATCAGGGAGGGGGGTTGAAGCCAGAGCACAGAAGGGAAGGGCTCCGTTCTCCAGGTAGCTCATTGGAAGAGGTCGTGGTGTGATGTGTGTGAGGGAAGGAGGCAGAGGGGTCAGATATGGGGGGCTGGGGGGCTGCTTCTGGAGGACCAGCATGGCATGGGCAGATGAAATCCTGTTTCTCCAGAGGGTGTGAGAGCCAGGCCACTGGCCCCAGAATTTCCCAATAGATTCTGGGGAATGGTTTGGGATTGCAAACATGGCTAATGTGGAGACGAGTGGGTGGGGTGGATGGGATGGAAGAGCTTGGAACAGGAGAGAAAGAGAGACCTTGGGGGGCAGGGTCCTTCCTCCTGGGCATCTGTGCAGACGTGCCTGCTGTGTTGACATGTGAGTGAGTGTGCATCTGTGTGTGTGTGAGTGAGGACCTGCCTGCTCCTGCAAGCACATATGTGGGGGCTCATCTGTATCTGGGGGTGTCAGGTGACTTTGATTATGTTTGGTGCATGGCAGTGGCGGGGTCAGGATGACATATCCCTCCAACCCCAAAGCTGCTGGTGCCCCTTCCTCAGCTCCCAGCTCCTGCAGTCCCCAAGGGACCTGGCCATCACCACATGACGAGCACTGAGCCCTGGACAACCGTCAGCTGAGAGCCCATCGCCCACTTAGGCTAGGAGCTGGAGTACTCTAAGTAATCCTTCCAGAACAGTCCCATGGCCTTGTCAAGGACATCTTCAGGCAGCAGTTGAGGAGTGAGACTCTCAGGTTATGGATCAAGGTTTCTCAAGACCCCCGTGGACCACACACCTTTCCTCCCGGATCACCCAAACCCACCCTAAGAACGGCACTGTTCCCAGGAACCTGCCTGGGTAAATGGACCTGCCCAGGGTAAACAGAGAGGGGCCTAGGGGGAGGGCAGAGGCGGGCACCCAGCAGGGGTACCTGTGAGGTCAGGCAGGTGGGATCTGAGGGTCCCCTCTACCACCCCGTCCCCCACTGTTACTCTTTTCTTGGCTCTTTTTGGCTGTCAACATCCAGGTGACACCTAAGTAGGAGAAGGATGCCTCTTCAAAGTCTCTGGCTTCTGGTCTCTCTTTCTCCCTCCCCTCTTCTTTCCCAGCCCTGCTAACCACCCCTGACAGCTGTGATTTATCTCTGGGCTGAGGGTCAGCTACACATTCCTTTACCCTCGGGGTCAGGGTTAGGGGAGGGTGGCAGGACCAGAGGGGCCTGAGGGGTCCCCCAGAGCCACACCTGCCTACATGGCCGTGTGCTGAGGCTACTTCTTGTGCATCACTCCTGCCGCTTCACCCCCACCACTCACAGGGCACCCACTGGGCGCTGGGCCCTCTGTTGGGGACCCAGGGCCTGAGGGAGTCGGTGTGAGCCTGCCCTTGGGGAACCCACCGTTGCAGCGGGAAAGGCAGCCCATGGGGGAAGGCCTGGCTAAGGGGCACCCAGCCGGGGGAAAGCTGCAGCCAAGCTTCTGGCTGGTGCTGTGTCTTGTAGGCTTGTAGATGCAGAGGAGTTGGCCGGCCAGGGTACGTGTGTGCTGGGGTTGGGTGGAGGTGGCCTCAAACCTACTGATAATGATGGAACTTGGTCACACAGCTGCCCTGGCCCAGGTCTTCTTCATGTTCAGCAAAAGGTACTCCAGTGGAAACGGCGCAGGTTTCAGGTTAGATCCAGGTGGGTCGAGTCCGGGACCCAATGCTTTCTAGCCCTGTAGCCTCAGAGAAGCTAGGGAGCTTCTGAGCTCTGAGCTCCGAGCTCTGAACCACAGTTTCCTTCTCGATCAAAGGGGATAACAGCATCTATCTCTGGGGCAGTGTGAGAATGGTAGGGTCTCACTTCTCATCTGCCAAATGGCCTCGAGCTAGATGGCCTCCAGGTCCAATGACATACACAGATGTCTCCGACTTTTTTTTTTTTTTTGCTTGTGTATCCTTCTTGGTAAAAAATATGGGGGCATGAATATCAGATGATGTACAGATATTCCTCACTATCGGAATCTTTCCAGCTCCCAAATTTGGATAAACAAGAATCCAAAGCCAAGTCTGATTATTGAGATTTGATTGAGATTATTGAAATCCATTTGGTTCCTGAATTTTGGGTAGTAAGGACTATCTCAAAGAATTGATCAGTATCTATTCAGTTCTTGAAACGTAGCTGTGTATTTATTTATTTATTACAAATTACATATATGAACCACTAAACAAAAAAAAAAAACACAAAGTAGAAGCTTTAAAATGATGAGAGTAAAAATAAAAATGGAAAGCAATGGCGCACCCACTGGGCCATTCTGTGCTGCCCTTGGGGTGCTCCAGCCTTCTCTGAAGACTCCTGGGCTATAATGGCGGCGGGGAGGGATTGAGGGGAAAGGAAGCACCCTGCGTGGGTTATCCCAGAGGGCAGCGGGGATGGCAGGGAACCTAGCCCTAGAAGCCTTTGTTTGTTCATTCAACATCGCATCCACCTACCCCCTGGGCTGGCTCTGGGGTGTCAGGGAGAATGAAACGTGCTGTCTGCCCGGAGGAAGTCAGGGATGTCATCTTGTCTCTTCTTTTATCGACAACAGGTCACACAGCCAGAAAATGGTTTCTTAACATCTAAAAAGGACTTTGTAAAACTGTCTGGGCCTAGTGCCTTTTATGAAGCTAAATCTTTGTATTGTTTTTCTGTGGTTTTGGTTCTGGTGATCACAGTTTTGTAAGCAGGTAATTTATAGCCCAGCATGAGGATGTAATAGATGTACGTGGGAGCCCAAGGCAACTTTATGGGGGTGCAGGAAGAAAGGGGAAGGGACAAATGGGAGAAGACCAGCATTTGGCAACCAATTCAGGATTCATCAGGCAGACAAGGTGAGAAGGCAGTGTTAGCAAAACACGCAGAGTGGAGAGAGGCTGGTGCATCCGAGAATGTGATTTGATGTGGCTGAAATGTAGGGTGTGAAGTGCTAGGGGAGGAGGGAGAGTGGGGTGTGCGGTTGACATGCTAAGAGTCTGGATTTTTCCTAGAGGGGTGAGGAAGCCGTGGAGATTCTTGAATAGGGGGGTGGTCTAGGTAAGACCCGCTCCACCCCAGGCCCTGGCAGTGGGGGTCTGGCTCCACTGTTCATGCCGTGTAAGATGAGGCCCCCACACCACAGATTCCTTCCCTCCTGGGCTCTCCTGCCTCTCAGAGGCCCCTTCCATCTTCTGGTCTCCTTTCCCGCCCCTCCAGCTCCCTGAGAGAACATTCCCATTCCACATAACTTCTTCACGCTCTTGGCACTTCAAGTCTCAGCTCAGTCCCTTTTCCCAAAGAGCCTTCTCTATGTGACCCCTCGCCACAGACACACATGCACACTCACTCATATGCATGCACACATGTGCACACACACTCGCATACATCCACACATACAGGCACACAAATGTGCTTTCACACAATCATACACATGCACAAGCATGCATATATATTCACTTATATGCAGGCACACTCACATCCACATGCACTCACACAATCACATACGTGCATACTCACATCATACTCACACATATACACCCACACACTTTCATGCACACTCACTCATGTACATGTACACACACACAATTACAGTGCTCACTTGCATACAATCACACCTGCTCCCCTTCCACTTTCTCTGATCTCTCTCATTTCCAAACTTCTCTGCAGGGATGGAACTAATTATTGAGAACCAACAGGGTGCCAGCCAATGGGTTTGTCTTTCCATGAATTCTCTCTTTGACTTCTCATGATAGTCCTGCTGGGTAGATACTGCCCCATTTTACAGATGCACAGACTGAAGGCCTCACAATTAATAAGTGGTGGGACCAGGACCTCAATGCTGGGCTCCAGGGCACCACGTCTACCCCTTCTTTTTGGCATTTTTCACAGCCTGCTCTGTGTCGTTTCTGTGTATAAAACTCACCTCTTCAAGTGGACAAGCTCCCGACGATCAGGATCATTTTTTCCTTCTCTCATGTCTCCTGCAGGGCTGGAACTCAGGTGGTGCTCAATAAGTGCTCTTAATGACTCTTAATTTGGGTGTCAGAGGGGGAGGTCTCAGGAGCCACAGCTGTGTCCTCATGCTGCTGCCTCAGCCTGGCATGTCCCCCCCAATCAGCCCAGACTCACCTTCCAGGACCAGCTTGGGTCCTCCCTGGGGAAGTTCTCCTGCACATCTTCCTCCTCCATGTCTGTGAGTTTAGCCCTCACACTGGGCCCTCTCCGTGGGACTGTTTTATTAGAGTAGTTTGTTTATTCATCTTTCTTCCGCCTTGTTCTGCGAGCTCCTTGGGGACAGGCCTGTGTCTGACTCTTTGGGGGGCTTGGAGATGTCCCCAAGTCCCACACAGAGCAGGCTCTTGGAGAAAGCTCCTGGAATTGAAGCACCTTATGGAATCCTGAAATCTCGTCTGCATTTTGCTCAGCATCCTGACTTGGGCCGGACTCTCCTGTCTGCTTCTGGAGAAGGCTTTGGTGGAGAACCCCTTCCAGGTGCCTCTGCCTTAACCCTTCATCACCCACACCCCCACCCGCCATGCTGGCCTTCAGATGTTTGGACCCCACGTTGAGGAGAAGTGTGCTTGATTTGTGCCCTTGGTCCATCCTCTGGGGCACTGAAGCCCTGAGTGGGTGGCCTATGAGCAGACCTACCCTGCTTCCCTCTCTCCCCTCCACGCCCAGGGCAGCTGGCTTGGATGCCCGAGGGGACCCGCTGTCCCTTCCCTTTTTAGCACAAACGAGGCAGTGGATACAGACAGAAGAGCCCAAGAGACTGGGGATCCAGCCCTTTCTCTACCACCAGCCAGGCCTCTGCTAGTCAAGCCACCTCTCTGGGCCTCAGTTTCCCTCTCTGTAGCACCAGGGGGTTGGTGTCCCTGGCCCCCGGGCCCACCCCAGCTGTGCCCTTCTGCAACTGTGAGGTTCTCGGGGCAGAGGCAGGAAGGCAAGATGGTCCCTCTTTCCCCACCGCTTCTCCCTGTCCCCCAGGGTCACCCCAAAGCCGCCCCCTCCCCCGGCTCCCTGGAACTTCCCTGCAGCTGCAGGCCTGGTGAGACAATTGGGTGTTTTAGAGAAATACATTTTTGGGCTAATTTGCCATGCATAAGTGTTTCTCTTACCCTTTAAAGGCGGAGAACAAAGAGGCCTTTCTGCGCCCAGGCAGGCTGCTGGGGAGGGGACCGCAGCTGTACCGGGCCGGCGACCCTCCTCCCTCCCTCCATCCCTGTGAGCGCCCCACCAGGCCGCCCACCCCCCAGGAGAGACAGCCTGGACTTTCCCAGCCTCCCCCGGTCCCCTGCCCTGGCTGCCTCGGAGGCCTCTCTGGCCCTGACCTGCCCCAGCCCCCACCCTCTCCCACCAGCTGCCCCAGGCAAGAGGGAAAGTGTGCGTGGGTGGGTGGACGGATGGGGAGGGGGCAGACAGGGAGGGCGAGCAGCTTTCCACGTGGCCGGGGCGGCGGGCCGCTCGCGGGGATGGTGACGGCCTGGCTGTGTATGTCAGTGTGTGGTGTGGCTGTAGGGTGCGGGCCCGGTGTCAGCCGTAGGGTGACTCGTCGGTGTCTACGGGTTATGTGGTAGTCATTCATTCATTCACTCGTTCATTCACCAAACACTATGGAGTTCACACTATGTGTAGGCCTCTCCCGAGAGACACGGATGATTCTAATACAGCAGGCTAAGAAGAGGTGCCACCTTCGAGAGGGAATCATATAAACGGAAGTATAGGGGCATGTAAAGGATGTGTCCTCCCCTGTGAATGATGAGGGAGGTGGGGGGATGAGGCGGGCTCACAGATGTCCCTGTTCTCCCTTGCTTGGTGAGTGACATCTGTGAAGCTGGTGGCTTCTGCAGCACACCCTCCCTTGCCACAGGTCGCCAGTCGCACCTTTGCTCAGGCTGTACCTTCTGCCTGGAGCTCCTTCCTTGCTCTGCTCTCTGCTGTTCCCAGACCACGCGAGAGTTCTCCCTCTCTCCCGAGCCTCCTCCATCAGCGCTTGGCTCCTCAAGTGTCCTTGCCTGTCTCCCCCAGCACACCTAAGGACAGATGTACTTGTGCACACAGTACACACTCACATACAGACACAGCAGTTGTGCGAGCTGCTCTCTGCACAGACTCCTTGAGGATCGCCCCCAGCGCCCAGCGCCCAGCGCCCAACACCCAGCATAGGGTAAGTTCACAGCTCTCGGGCTCAGGAAAAGGAGCCAGGAGGGCTGGGCACCTCTCCTCTATCCTCACTTTTTTTTTTCTTAGAGAAAAATAGCTTCATATTATTGGATGTACACTTGTCCACATCAGTGCAGTTATCCTAACTTTTATTGAATACCTCTTGCATACCCGAGACGGTGGCAGACATCTGCTAGCTCATGCACTCATAGTGACTTTATAACGTAGGTGTTAATAGCCACCACTCTTTTACAGATGGGGAAGTCGACATGTAGAGAGGCTCAGGTTTTGCCAAAGATCATGCAGCTTTTAGGGGAGGAGGTGGTATTCGAACCCAGCAGCCTTCCGGCAGAGTCTAGCCTCGCAACCATTATGTTTGTGCAGCTCGAGAGCCAGCTGCTGCCTGGAGCCTTCTGGGACCTCCTGGCGCATTCTGGTTC
This sequence comes from Tamandua tetradactyla, assembly GCF_023851605.1. Classification (NCBI taxonomy): domain Eukaryota; kingdom Metazoa; phylum Chordata; class Mammalia; order Pilosa; family Myrmecophagidae; genus Tamandua; species Tamandua tetradactyla. Next base: position 30,367,666 of record NC_135333.1, read on the forward strand.
CTCCGTCAGACACCCTGCACATGGCCCTGCCCTGTCTGTCCCTTGTGCCTCTCTGAGGGAGACTGAGTGAGTTGCGGGAGGCTGCTGTATGGGAACCATGGGGTCCTGGGATGACAGACAGAGACAGGACCAGGGTGGGAGGCACAGGCTGGCTTCTACCTCACCCCAGGGTGAAGGACCACCCTTGCTACTTGGATTTCAGGACCGCTGAAAGATTCAAAGCCCTTTCTAACAGCATACATAGTGTCGCTGGCTGTGCACATATCCTGATGGCGTGCCTCACCTCTCTGTACTTCCAGTGTTAGTGCACGGTGACTGATGGGGTGTTTGCCACCCTCCATGTACATGCACACGTGCACATATCTCCGGGAATGCTGGTGTGCGTGCACACACACACACCTGTCTCTAGGTGCACAGTGAATGCGCGCATGTGTATCTGTCTCTGGGCATGCCGGGATATGTACGCGCGTGCATCTGTCCTTGGGTGTGTCTGTGCTTGCAGGCACGTGCATCTGTCTCTGGGTGAGTCAGTGTATGCATGTGCCTGTGCATCTGTGTCTGGGTGTGCTTGGGAGATGGAGAGGGAGGCAGAGATTGGAGAGAGGACAGTGGCCGCCCGGCCATCTGCATCCTGTGCCTGGGGTAGGGAGGAAGAGGCAGCTGTCGGCCCCCAACACACTCCTGCACATACACACCCTCTGGAGACTGGAGTAAAACCTGCAGAGAAGGGGATATGGCTGTTTGCCCTGGGGCCCCACTGTGATGGGCAGGCGGCTCCGGGGCCTGTCTGAACAGGGTTTCCACTGACTCGCTGAGGCCCTGCGAGCCCGGGCCACCCATTGCAGTCTGCTGACGGGCACGGATGGGTGCTGACTGCGCCTGGCTGCTGGGCAGGGCTGGGCGTGGGCGGGTGACCCCTCCGCCCTCCAGAGGAGCATGCAGTCTGAGACAAGAGAGCATCCTGAAAAACGGAAAAAGGGAGTTCCAGGCTTTGGAGAGTGTGTGCAGTGGTCTGCAGGGGTGGTGGGGAGCTCGAAGGAAGGGGTGTTCCCACTGGAAGGCTGGGGAAGTTAGGAAAGGAGATGGATGGTTAGACAGATGGCGGGGACGAGAGGCGTTTAGTCACAGAATCCTAGAACTGAGCAGGAGAGGTTGAAAGTCACTGGGGAAGCCCCTGACCGAGTCTAGGTGATACAGACAGCTTAACTGAAGCCAGGGAGGGGGATGACTTGCCAGGGGTCCCACAGCAAGACTGTGATGGAGTCAATTCCCCAAGCAGTTCCTAAGGCTGCTGTGCATCAGGGTGAGGATTCAACATCAAAGAAGGGCCTGTCCTGCCTTGATCGGCTGTGGGCTAGTGGGTAATGGACACATGGACAATTGGCTGCTACTTGGTGCCATGAGTGCAGCAATCCAGGCATGCGTAAGGCAGAGGGGCAGAGGGGGTAACGGGGGACCTCTAACTGGGAGACTGCTCAGCAGAGGTGGCGTTTGGGTTGGGTTTTGAAGAATACAGAGGAGTTCAAGAGGCTGACAGGGAATGAAGGGATTGGCTTCCAGGGAACCTAGATGGTTTGAGTTGGTTCTTGTTCTTACCACCCCTGAGATCAGTGGCCAGTCCATTTTCCCTGCATATTGCATTCCAAGGGAGTCAGGCTGCAGGCAGCGTGGGGAAGGCAGGAGGATTTTGATAGGTTTCTGGGGAATGAGTTCAGGGTATCTGACTCAGGCTCAGTCAAGACACCAGGTCAGTCCTCATCACGGAGGCTCAATCCAACTCCCGTCCATTCAGTCAGTGACCATTTATTGAACATCAGTTGTGAATAAGGGTTACAGGGTGGGGAGGGTTTCAAGAGGCAAAAATGGAGGAAAGGCATTTTAGGAGAAGGGAACAGCATGAGCAAAGTGAGGCGACTGGAAAGCAAGGGACTTGTTCAGCAAGCGTGTCTGTCCTTGTGTGGCTGGAGCACGGCTGCATGGAGGGAGCAGTTTGAGTGTCATTAGGAAGATTGGCTGGGCCAGAAGCTGGGGCTGGAAGCCCAGGGAAGAGGTTTGAGCTGTAATCTGTTGTAAGTGAGAGATGCCAGTGGCTCTCAAGTGAGGATGATTCCCCCAAGAGCCCAAGGCTGGCCCAGCAGCTTGAGAGAACCCAGCAGTCCCCCTACCCCTCGGCCCTGGGGAAGGCAGGAGATAGGACTGCTGGGCAGTGGGGGACTGGTAAATGCTAACAACTGGCTCTGGGTGCGGGGAAGGGCGAATTTGTATGTTTGTTGATTTTCATGGTTAAAACTTCTACTGTGGCCCATTTGAACCTTCCAAGGTGACATCAACAGGCTTGGAAAATTCCTGAAAATTTAACAACCAGCTCTCATGAGCTGGGATGAGCTGGGCTCCAGCACCTCGTGCGTCCTGGGTTATAAACTGTGTTTGCCCAAGACTGCCAGAGCTAAACCCCCTCCTCTCCTGGCTCACTCCTGGGCCGCGTGCAAATGGGAGCCCAGGGATGGAAAGGTACCCGGGAGGAACTGCTCCGTGAAAATGCCCAAGCTCAGGGCCCTCCTGTGTTCTGAGGTCCTGCAGGCCCGGGCCTAGCTCAGCCTGTAACGTGCCGGGTGACTCAGGCAGCCCCCTCATTCCCCTGGGCTGACTTCCTTTGCAGGATCACTCCTGGGAAGAGAGAGAGAGGGCACCATGCCCTGGGGAAGCTTGTGGGTAAGTGGGGGCAGGATTTGACTGGGAAGGTCTTGGGGAGCCATGGCTCCCTGAAAATAAGGAACATTTACACTCCCCACCCCAGCTCCCGCACTCCTTCTCCTGACAAATTCATCACACCAGGAGACTGGCACCAGTGGTGAGGGGTGGCGGCAGGTGGAGTCCTATAAAGCCGGAAGCCTGGGGACAGAAAGTGGGGGGAAGCGGGGGGGGCTGGTGGTAGGAGAGCCACGTGGGAGGCCCTGGGAAAGAGGGGGGAGGTGGGCTACCGATGGCCTCACCTGGGGGGCCCTGTAGGGCCACGGACAGAAAGGCGAATGCCTGGGTTTTGGAACGCATTGGTCCCTCTGCCTGGCATCACCCGCTTTTTGCCTGGAAAACACTCATCCGTCAGGCCTCGGCTCCAGCACGATCTCTTCCGAGAAGCTCCAACATTTGAGCATCATCAGTCCTGCAGAACCCTGGGCCCTCTGTTTACTTTCTCAACCTCATCTGTTCAGTGGGAACGATAGTGATTAACACCACTGGGATGGTTGCGGAGGTGAGTCAGAGGGAGCTTATTTCTGGTCGCCATCATGCGATGCTTCCAGGCTGCACGTCCCAAGGTAGGCTTGGCCCTGTGAGCCCCTCTGAGACCTGCGTCGCAGCTCCCCTGCCACTGGGCTGTGCCAATTACGGCCATCCAGTCTCCCCATGGGACTGTGGGCCCCTGGGGGTTGGGGATTGTGTCTCACTGGCCTCTGGGCCCCCACAGCACCCAGGACCCGGCCTCATCAGGCCTTGCACACGACTGTCCCAGCCTCGGATGATGACCCCTGAGGCGTCCCAGCTGCGTCACGACCCCTCGCCGAGCTCTGAGGTTGCTTCCAGCCCGAAAACGCTGGGAGTCCATGTCCCAGACCCGAGTCGCCCTCCTGCCCCTGGTCAGCCCCCACCCCGCTTCCCTGGCCATCAATGGCTCCACTGTTCTCCAGTGACCCAGGAGTGAAACTTCAGAGTCATTTTTGACTCATCCCTCCCTCCCCAGGCCCCCATGGCCAGTCATCAGCCCCAGCCGTTTTTTCCTTCAAAACGTTGTTCACATCCGCCGTCCCCTCCCCAGTGTCCTCGTCCCCATGGTCTCTGTCCTGGGCTGAAGTGTGGGTTATTGTGCCCACTTCCTAAAGGGCCAGTGCCCCCAGACCCCCATCCTTAGCCCCCTCCCCAGGAGAGCACCTGGATTTCCACTGCGTGTTCCTCCTAGGAAGGCACGGCTATTATCTGGCAGGGGGGATTGGATTCCCCCCCCAGCGGCCCTAGAATCTGTTAGGAAGGAGCCCAGCTGCCCCTTGGATGCTGAGTGGGCCCAGGACACACTGGGGTCTTGGCCTGAGGCGTTTTGACTTGGAAGAGGAAGGAGTGTGGGGGTGCACCCACCCTGCACTTTGACCCTGCTGGGTTGCCATGGTCATCCCTGGAGCTGGCTCCTTGTGGATTCGTGCACACCTCCACTCAGCTCCTGGGCCTGAGCCTGGGCAGGGACACCAGGGTGCTAAGGAGACAGACCCTGCCCACGTGGGGCTCACATGCTTCCCGGGACACTAAAACAGATAATGATGCCCACCTGGTACATTCCATATCAGGAGCATATATAGGGCACGGCGGGGGCTACTTATTCTGCCCAGGATCAGAGAGCTTCCCAGAGGAGGACATTTGAGCTGGGTTTTAAGGAGTGAAGAGGAGTTCTGTTGAAGAAAGTTGTTTCTGGCAGAGGAGGCAGTATGTGTGTGGAATGATAACAGGCTGGGAGGTATTTGGGGTGGCCGGTGCCAGGAAGGGTGAGGTTGGCATGATGGGCTGGGGAGGGGTCCCCACTGATCAGGACAGGCAAACTCAGGGAGCCCCTTCTTGCCAGCAGTAATTCACATGCCCCGAATGCAATTAGCTGCACCAGCCTGGGAGGCAACTCTTCTGTGTAAAAACCAAAGTAACATTCAGTGGGCCCAGCACTTGACAGTTTACCCAGCACTGCCCTTCACTGTTCCCTTGTATTTCTTTACCAGCCCCATGAGGTGGGATCGGGCAGGGCTTACTGCCCCCACTTTTATAGATGAGGAACCTGAGGCCCTCAGAGGATAAGGGACTTGTCCAGAATCTCCAGCTCCTCTTTGGCAGAGTGGAGCCTGGACTTCCCTTGGCCCTGGGTCCCCGAGTCTGGAGCTTGCTGGTGCTAATTAAGCCAGGTGCCCGAAGTCCTTCTGGGGTGGGGCTGGTTCTGTGGGAGCAGATGGGTTAACAGGGCCAGCAGCTGGGAGTGGGGCCGAGCCACAGGGCCCCCAGCCCTCGCTGAGGCACATGGTGCTGGGCTGGCGCGTCCTCCGTGGCAGAGCCCCTTCCCTGGGTGCACTGGGGAGTCCACGGTCCGGGAGCGGGAGGACCCTGGTGGCAGATTTGTGTTTCCACTTGATTTCCTCAGTTGTTTTCCAAGAGCCATGGCAGGATCCCGAGGGGCGGGGCAGGAGCGGGGAGGCCACAGGAAGGCGCCACGGCCCCCGCCTGTCTGTCCCCATGTGACTCGCCGCGTGGCAGGGCCTGGAGGCTTCCGCTCCTCGGGCGAGCGTGTGACGTGGGCTGGCGGCACTATGCCCGCACCCGGCGACACCCGCGTGACCCGCCACCTTCCCCAAGTGCTCTTCCCACTTGGGGCCCCTTGGATTCCGGGGGGTAGGACAGGCCTGTGCCCATCCCCCACCCCCACCCCCACCCCGGCACATTCCCCGGGGGGCCCGAGCCCAGACGGTGCAGCCACCTTTTCAGTTCTCCTGGTTCCCCTCCCGCCTCTCGAGCTGCACCTTTGTAGCTCCCTCCCTGGCTCCCCATTTCTGGGACCACCACTGGGGGCCTGGCTGCTTTGCCACGGACTGTGGGTCTCCCCAGCCCCCCCAGGACCATACACCCCCCTGACTGCATGGGTGCCACTGCCTGCTTTTCTTTCCTGCCTTCCAGGGCTCCCCGGGCTGGTCCCTGGGCCTCAGGCTGTGGGCTGCTCCCTTTCCTGCTCCCTGCGTCCACGCACTGAGTCCTGCTGGGTTGGGAGGGGTGGGTACCGGTTCACCTGCTCAGTTGCCTCTGGGCTGTGTGGCAGCAGGTGAACCCCAGCCCTTTTCTGGCCTTCAGCTTCCTCCTCCTTGAAGGGGAGACTGTATGAGGGGGACAGTCATGAGTCACTGACTCCCTGGGGCCGGATCCGAGGGGACGACTGTGTTCGCAAGGTTGGGAGGCAGTAGAAGGATGCAAAAAAGGCCTTTTTCCCAGTGCAAGCCCAATTGTGACCGTGCAACCTTGGGCATCTCTCTGAGCCTCCGTTTCCTCCTCTGTAAGATGGGGACAATATTAGCACCTGCCCCTTGGGATGGAATGAACTAAATCCAGGCAAGGGATTCTCGCCCTGGCCTGGGGTTCAAGGAGGGCTTTCTAGAGGGGTCATGTCCTGCAAAGCTCCAAACGGTGACTTCGATTCTGCCAGCAAAGCCTTGTGGGGAGCGTACTCCTGGGGGAGGGAGGGGCTCGAGCCAAGGTTGGGAGGTGGAAACTATCAAGGAAGATAGTGGTGGGAGGTGAGATGCACCCAGGGCACTGAGGACCCCAGCCCAGCCTCCCCCCACCCAGCCCCCCTGCCAGGGGCTGACATCATTTTTCCACTTACCAAGCCCACTGCCTTCTCCGGGCCATTGCTCGTGCCGGCCCTTCTGCCCACACCTCATGGACTGTCCCTTCCCATCCCTCCATCTCGCTCCCTCCAGGAAGCCTCCCCTGTCCTTGCCCTTGTTCACCAGCATGGGTTATTTTGTGACGGGTTTCCATGGTGCTCAGTCACCATTAGCTCTCAGCAAGAGCGGCGTGGTGGAAGGTTTTGCCTCTCACCCAGGGCGTGCCTAGACTTCACCTCACCTCACCACCACCCTCTGGTCGGAGAAGGGGACCCGTTTGACAGATACTGAGGCCCAAAGCCACGGGGCTGCCCTAGGGGCCCCCAGCAAGTCAACAGGGGGCAGACAGGAAACCAGGGGTCTGTCTACTGCCTGCCCCAAGGTGCTGGGCCCAGCACGTGCATGTTTCCTTTCTCTTGAGTTGGAGCCCCCCATCTGTCTGACTCTTTTTTATTTCTATTTTATTTTATTTTTTTACTTTCTATTTTGAGCTAATTTCAAATTTACAGGGCAGTTGCAAAAACAATACAAACTCCATACAGCAACTCCAATATCCACCCCCCCCCCCCCCCACCCCCAGTTCACCATATTCACCGATTTTAACATTTTGCCACATTTGCTGAATCATTCGCTCTCTCCATGTCCGGGTCTGGTTTCTCTGAACCACGCAGCCCCCCTTTCCTACCCGCTGGCCCGCCTGCCATCTGGGGCCCCTGACACTCTCGCGATGCTACCATGACTGTCCGCCCCCATGGCTCCAGGCGCTGCCTGGCGCACAGTAGGCTCTTTCAGCATACCTGCTGCTAACAAAGGGAACTGAACTGATGCAAACTGCATGTGCCTCAGAGACACACAGACACAGAAAGGGGCAGGGAAAGGCATCGGGAAGCGTTCACCACTTCCCAGCCAGGTGAGCCCTCATCTCACCTCTCAGAGCCCCCATTTTCCCATTCTTTGAATACAACCAGCAAGACTGCGAGGTGGCTGTGGTTTTACAGAGGAGGAAACTGAGGCTCTGGAGGCAGGGACCAGCCTGAGCCCTGCTTCCTGGTGCCATTTGCTGGTGTCAGGGCACGGTGGGGCTCAGGGCTGGGAATGCCAGGGCTGCCCCTTGTGAAGCCTTAAAAACTGCCAAAAGGAGTGTCTTCGTTATGAAACCAGGGCGCCCACAGGCAAGGTGCCCCCTCAAATACTTCCCACCTTTAGAGACGCAGCCCCGTGGGGTGACCTGTTCTAAAGGAACGTCACCCCACGTTTAGCACATAGGAGGCGCGCAGTAGGACCCTTACTAAAAGAATGAAGGGGCCGAATTTAGGAGAAGCTGGGCAAACTGGGGAGAGTGGCTACGAGGGTAGGTGTATGCAGAGTTTGGGGAGCTGTAGCAAAAGGCATGGGAGGGCTCCTAGCTTTGACCCTTGACCCCCTACAGTTTGTTTCTCAGTCAGCAGCCAGAGTCCCTGTTGAAAAGTAACTCGACCACACCTCCCCAGGGGATCCCCTCACATCTGGCATTTCCCCCCAGAGTTTGCAGCTGGGCCCTTGCAAACCCCTGTGATCTGACCCCCATTCCCTCTTTTTGTGCATCTCCTTCCACTCCCCCTGCCATCCTCCTCCCCAAGGCCTTTGCACATGCTATTCCCACCGTCTGGAACATTCTGCCCCCCCTCCCCCCGCCCCAGATACTCTTCCTCTCTTCGTTCAAATCTTTGTTGACTGTCACACCCTTGCAGGGGTCTTCCCTGACCACTGTCTGTAACGTGAATGCCCCCTCCATTGCTCTCTCCCTTTACCCTGCTTTATTTTTCATCATAGAGCTTGTTTCTACCTGATGTTATCTTAAATATTTACTTGGTTATTTTCCATCACTAGGACAAACAAGAATATCAGCTTTGTGAGGGCAGAGGTGGGTTTTTTGTCCACTGCTATATCCCCAGCATCTAGAGCAGTGTGAGCACACAGCCGGTGCTCAGTCAGTATTTGTTGAATGGGAGCGAGGGTCCCCTTTTTTCTTCTGCTAATAACAGCCACCGTCCAATCTTCTGTGCATCAAGTGTCTCCTAGGTGCAGCCCTGTGCTAGGTGCTTTTTGAACAAGTCACGCCAGCAGAGGGGACAGTGCCTCATCCCTTCTAGGTTGGCCCCGAGCAGCAGTGGGTGACCGAGTTGATGAATGTGAAGTGCCTGCGCACAGTAGGTGTTTCCTTATCGGGAGCTTCTTTCAGTATCATTTGCCTGATGGTCCCTGGGAGCCTCTGACAAGGAGGATCACCGAGGGCTGGGGACTAGAAGGGGGGAAAGGGAAGAAAGCTGGGGAGCATGGGGGATGGAAGAGATTTAATTCAGTTTTTGGAAAAAATTTCTAATGAGTGAACCTGTGCAAAGATGGAAGGGGCTTTCTCAGGAGGCGATAAGCTTCCTGTCGGCGAGGGAAGGAGGCGAGCGGAGGCTGGGTGGCTGCCGCCCAGGCCTGGGCCCTGAAGCCAGAGGGGGTTGGGGCATCAGGGGTGGCCCCCGCCCTCTGGGCGTCCATCACCAGACCAAACAAGGCCCGGGCCCTCAGGTTGGGGTGGGCCAGGCCCTGGAGTGTGGAGCCAGCAGCGCCCTGGAGGGGGTCAGGCCTGGCAGGCCCGGGCAGGGAGAGGAGCCGCGCTCCAGGCCCTGCTGCAAAGGCTGCTGGGACGCAGCCAAGCGGCCATGTTGGCTCCGCGGCCCCGCCAACCGCAGCCGAGGCCTGGGAGACAGGAAATCGCCACTCTCAGGGTCCCCAAGGCCCCCCAAGTGTGGCCTCGCCCCCTCCCCACCTCCCGCCGGGGCCTCAGGACCCCGCGCCCGCGCCCATGGGGTTAAATCTCTCCCTGTCTCTCTCTGCTCCAAGTTGTTTTCCAAGTGAGGCAGAGAATGGTTCTCTTGTTACCAACATGGCTTCTGGGCATTGGGTAATGCGCTCCCTCTTCTCCCTGCCCTGTGCCACAAAGGGACCTTTTGTTCCTCTCCCTGCCCCTCGCTCCTGCTCTTCCCTGGCCCCCCACCCACCCCAGCTCCCTCCTTCCAGCACCTCCCGCCCCACGCTGCACCCCTGGGCTGCGAGGAGTGACCATGGCCTGACTGGGACGCCCTCCCTCTCCCGAGGCGCCGTGGGAGCAGGAGAGGCCTTGGCGGCCGCGGCGGCCATTTTCAGAGCCGCCCTTCCAGGCGGCCACCGGCTTCCGTGCGGCTCCCAGGTGGGGGAGGCAGGAGGGCTGGGGGTGGATGGGGCCAACGTGACTTCCCATGGCGCCTCTACTGTCCTCAAGGGGGAAGTGGGGCCCTCCCTCCCCCCAGCCCCAGCCTCGGCCCCAGCGGCCTCCCGGCGCCTCCCCCTCCACCCTCTCCCAGCCCTGCACGGCAGCCTCCTGAGGTGGGAGTGACCCGCTTCTTACAGAGGTGGACACTGAGGCCCAGAGCGGGTAAGTGTCTGTCCCAGCGGGCCAGGGCCATGCACCTCTTCCCATCAAATCTCTCCAAGAAAGAGCCCTCGGAACCTGCCCAGACCCTGGGAACGAACCGTCCAGATGGGGGCTAGACTTCGGCAGAAGCTGAAACCCAAACTTGGTGGGTTTGGGGGTAAATGAAACAGAATGTGTTCGAGGTGGGAGTATCCGGACACCAGCTGGACAATGAAGTATCTGCTTTCTGAGAAGACAGTTTCTACACGGTCCCTTCCCCGGCCCCCTCTTAACAGTCCTGCAAGGCAGGCAGGGATGGGCTGACAACTCCGTGTTTCAGGGGAGGAAACTGAGGCACAGAGGGGACGCACGACCAGGATTTTGAGTTCACCCAACTGCCCGGTCTGTAGTTGTCTCTTTCCAGGGTGGCTGCCCCTGCTGCCCCAGCCATTCCTGAGAGGGCAGTGGGTGCCTGGGGGGGGTGGGGGTGGGAGTGGATGGAGACACTTAGGCAGGTCACAGCACCCCCAGCCCTGGTCTGCAGGCACAGCAGCCAAGCCCTGGGGGGGCTGCGCTCAGCTGTTCCAAACATTCCTGCACCTGGCTGCAGGCCCCACCTTTGCAGAAACCTGAAACAAAGCAAAGTGACTGCTCATTAAGCACCTCCTTGGCGCTAGCTGAGGGTAGACCCTCACGGTAACCCTGGGCTGGTGATGGATCCCATGGGGGAAGGTGGGAAGGCAGAGGGAAGCGTATGTGGAGTCCCAGGCCTGCCGTCAAGGAGCCACAGCCCAGTAGGAGAGACAAGTCAGTAAAAGGCCCAGGGGCCCTGGGAGTATGGACCAGTTCGTCCTCGGCCAGGAGGTTGGGGAAAGCTTCCTGGAGGAGGTGTAGGCAAGAGATGTGAAAGTCTGAAATGTCTAGAATGGGCAAATCTGTACAGACAAGATTAGTGACTGCCTAGGGCTTGCGGGGATTGAGGGGTGCTGCTACAGGATACAGGATTTCTTTTGGGGGGTGATGGAACTGTTCAAAAAATGTGATGATGGTTGCACAACTGTGAAGACACTAAGCCATTGAATTGCATGCTTTAAATGTGTGACTTGTAAGGTATGTGGATTATAGCTCAATAAAATTGTTACAAAAAAAAGAAGTGAGGTTACCCAGCCAACAAGGGGGAAGCATGGATCCCACGCCAGGGACCCCTGGCTCAGGGCGGGGACAAGGAATCCCAGGAACCGGAGGGGGAGCCACAGAGAGGGGCAGGACAGCTTGAAGTGAGAGGGAGCAGTTGGCAGGATTGTCACAAGAGGAGGAGGAAGTAGACCTGCCCAGTCCTTGGGGTCTGTCAATCTGGGTTCCTTGGTTGCCTGGTCCAAGCTGGCTGGGGACAGAGGTTCCTGCAGGTGGGAGGACTCTTCTGGCAGCAGAAACTTCAAGGAGGGCTTCGTCCTTTCTGAGCTTGGACCCTCTGCCCCTGAGGGGCAGCAGTAAATTCTTAAATCCCCAGGTTTTAAGAATTGGAACATAGGACTTTTGGGGGATTGTGTCTGGGAAGGTTGAAGTAGGAAAAATGCCTGGAAGAGCGAGACCCCTAGCCAACAGATAACCCCAGAAACTTAGGCCTTGGCCTCTCCGACAAGAGGGACCCTGGGGTCCAGGAAACCTGGAGATGCCAGAGCCGGCCTTGGGATGGTGCTCCACGGCCCTCCAGGCTCTCCTGGTACCTGGGAGGTGGGTGGCAGGCCAGGTCAGGGCGGCCACATGGGCACCACCAGGCTGAGGCCCCGGGCCCCTACTCCACCTTGCCTCTGAGAGTGAAAGGTCCATGCTGCACTGGTGCCCAGGGGCTGTGACTGCCCTGGGCTGGGGAAGGGGTGGCGAGGCTCCAGGGGGCCCTGGGGGTGATCTAGGGGTGGGGCATCTGAGAAGGAGGGGAGAAGGAGGTTGGGGCCTGCCCCACCCATCCACCACCCCAGGCCTTCCTTTGTGGTGCTGGTAACGGTGCAGCCCCCTCGCTCTGCCCCTGCCTCTCCGCAGGTCCCAGGCCCTGTCTCTGAAATGGAGGCGGTAGTTGGGAGGCTGGTTCAGCCGGGTCACCCCTTCTCTCAGGACTGGACTGTGGGCGAGGGGCACCCATAGGGAGGGAGGGCAGGAGAGTGAAATAACCGGGGTCCCAGATGGTTGGGGGCCGGGGGCTGGGCCTGGGTGACAGTGACCTCCGGCTGGGCCTTCGGCCAGGGCTGGGGACCCCACCCACCATCGGAACCTGGTGCCAGTGCCGGGCGGCCACGGGCCGGAAGAGAGGCTATGGGGAGAAGGACACCCACGTCCAGAGCCGCGCCTGTCCACCGTGGCTGCCCCGCCGTGGCACGTCCCGCCGCTGTCCCTGCGTCACCCGGAAGGACTGAGACTCTGAAGGGCCCGCAGGGGCTCTAGTCTCTTGGCGGGGGACATCTTCCTCCCTCCCTGCGACGGCACCCAGGTAACGCTTGCCATCGAAGGAGCTGGGTCCTACCAGGTTTGGAAGGGGAGGTGTGAGCCCAGGGCGGAGAGGACCTCTGGATGGGGGCTGGCAGCATTGGAGGGCAGAGGCCCTGGAGAGTGAAACCGCCTGATGTTTTGAGGAAATGGTTGATAATCTGGCCGAGCCGGAGCGTGGGGCTTGCGAGATGAATTGGGGCTGGACCCGGGAGAGTCTCCGGTAGGCACTGGGAACCAGGACAGGTTTGAGGGCAGGAAAGCAGGTTGAAGGGAGACTGGCCTGCAAGGAGGTATGGGATGATGAGGATGATGATGGTGATGGCTTTGACTGAAGTGGCATGAAGGAACTGGACTGACATGGGGAGGGGGAGGGGTCTCTATGACTTGGCTGGGGCCACCAGGGGATGGTGGGTGGGACCTGAGGGTGGACATCAGGTGGAGGACCAGGCCAGGGGTGAAGTCCAGTCGCAGGTCTGGGAGTGGAGAGCACAGGGGACAGGGATCAAGTGTGAACTCCCAGGACGTGAGGCCTGCCTACCTCCTGGGAGGGGGCGAAGGGAAGACACGGCCAGAGGTGCTGGGGGGTGCTGGGGGCCGGCCAGCACAGTGGCCTGAGAAGAGGAGGGAGGAGAGGGGGGACCCAGCCCTGGAATCCAGGGAGTGGCCGAGGGACCCAGAGGTGGACACTGTGACCTTCGAGAGAGCAGGGTCAGAGGGTGGCGTGGGGGCACCAAGGAGCATCTGGGAGGTGAGGAGTAGAGACAGTGAGTATAGTCCATTTCAACTTGGCCAGGTGAAGGTGCCTAGTTCTGTTGCTGTGGACATAAGCCAACAGCACGTGAACCTCATCTGTTGCTGATTACATCTGCAGTTGGCTAGGAGGCCTGCCTGCTGCGATGAATGATGTTTGTCTTAATTGGCTGGTGCTTAAATGAGAGAGTGCAACATAGCACAGCCCAAGCAGCTCAGCACACCTCATCTCAGCACTCACAGCTCAGTCCAGGCCTTTGGAAATGCAGAAAGAAATCACCCTGGGGAAAGTTTTTGGAACCCAGAGGCCTGGAGAGAAGGCCAGCAGAGATCACCCTGTGCCTTCCCATGTAAGAAAGAACCTCAACTGAAAGTTAGCTGCCTTTCCTCTGAAGAACTAATGAAATAAATCCCCTTTTTAAAAGCCGGTCCGTCTCTGGTGTGCTGTGTTCCAGCAGCTAGCAAACTAGCAAAACATTCTTTGGGGGAGCTAGGCTGGGAAGAGGAGGGGAGATACAAGGCAGGAGGTGAAGGGGACACCAGGTGTTTTGGATTTTCCCCTTCTTTCTGGGCTGGGGGAAAGGAGTGGGTAGAGGGGGAAGGAGAGAGGAGGAGGGTACTGCAGGGAGGTGGGCTCACTGCGGGAGGGCCCCCAGAGATGGGGCACCCTGCAGTCCCCACAGCTGGCAGGAGGAAAGGGAATGGGATGGGGATGGAGAGCCAGAAAGCCATTTATAGGTTGCTGGAGGGGAGGTAGAGGGGCCCTTGTCCAATGGCTTCTTCTCTCTGCAATGGAGGAGGGGTGTGGGGCGGTGAGGGGCTTCAAGGGGTCTCCATGGAAGGCCCTCGGAGAAGGAAGCCTTGGAGGCCAGAGGGTGAAGAGAGCCGGGTGAGGGCCCAGCCCCAGAGCCCTGGTCTGTGGAATGGGGTTCCTCTAAGAGCTGCCTGGCGGGTCCCCCATGCGCTGTCACAGCTTTGCAGAGGCGGCCCCGCTCTGACCCAGGGCCCAGATGCCAAGGGGAACTGGAAGAGGCAGCGCCACTCTCTGTGCTCCCGTGGCCTCCAGTCACCCCCCTCAGCCACAGACCACATCTTTCCCTTCAGCACTCCCCCTGCCACTTGGCTGCCAGGACCCGGGTTCAGATGGTATCTGTTGTCTCCCTCCAGCCCACAGGGCGCAGCACAAAATAGGACCTCAGTCAGTATGGGCCCTTATGCTTAGATGCCCTACAAGGGTCGTGCAGCCCTTCCCCTCTGACCTCCCGTGCACCCCACACCCTGCTGTGAAGGAGGCAGAGCTGGCGTCATTAGCTCAGGCCAGGCCCCTGGGCCACAGCCCGGGGGTCCCCCATCAGGCACTTGCTCCCAGGAGACGCCCCTCAAGGGCCCACTCATAACCCACGTATTCTTCCTTTTGCCACAACCATGATAACTTGGGGCTTTGGTTTCCAAACCCAGAACAGAATGAAAGGAAGGCAATTAGAATAGTACATGGGAGAGAGTGGGGGTGGTCCAGGCAGGACAGAAAATCGTCGCTGGGTTGGTCTTCTTGATAACAACACTCGCGCCCTAATTTGGAGGGAGGAGACAGAGCCACCTAAAAGACGGACCCCTTATGGGCTCCCCGGTGTGGAACTGCTTGTCCCAGGACAGATGGACGCTCTCCCGGCCGGACAGATGCTCTCCCGGCACAGTCGCTGTGACAACTTGGTTTGTACAGCACCTGGTTAAAGCAAACTAGGTGTAAGTAAAGATTTATGCCCAATTTCCTAATATAATTTATGTAGATAGCTTGGTTGAACACCATAAGTACATGGAACCTTGAGTAGGACATGAGATTTTGTTGGTTTGTCCAGGTGATGCCCCAATGAATCCCACAGTGATCTGACCAGTGAGTGGAAAAGTATTTGCAAAGTCCCTTTCGGGGAATGGTGAGAACAGGGAGAAATTCAACTTCCCCAAGTTGAATTCTTGATATTCTCACAAGCAGTGTGGACAACCAAAGCTATAGGCTGAGCCCCCAGTCTTGCAGTTTGTTCATCCAAAGCTTAACCCCACAAAGGATAGGTCGAGCCTACTTAAAATTAGGCCTAAGAGTCACCCCCATGAGAGCCTCTTTTGTTGCTCAGATGTGGCCTCTCTCTCTAGCCAACACAACAAGCAAACTCACTGCCCTCCCCCTGTCTACGTGGGACATGACTCCCAGGGGTGTGGACCTTCCTGGCAACGTGGGACAGAAATCCTAGAATGAGCTGAGACCCAGCATCAAGGGATTGAGAAAACCTTCTGGACCAAAAGGGGGAAGAGTGAAATGAGACAAAGTGTCAATGGCTGAGAGATTCCAAACAGAGTTGAGAGGTTATCCTGGAGGTTATTCTTACATATTAAGTAGATATCACCTTGTTATTCAAGATGTAATGGAGAGGCTGGAGGGAACTGCCTGAAAACGTAGAGCTGTGTTCCAGTAGCCATGTTTCTTGATGATGATTGAACAATGATATAGCTTTCACAATGAGACTCTGTGAATGTGAAAACCTTGTGTCTGATGCTCCTTTTATCTACCTTGTCAACAGATGAGTAGAAGATTTGGAATAAAAATAAATAATAGGGGGAACAAATGTTGAAATAAATAAAAAAAAAGATTTATGCCCAAAGTTGTTTATTGTAACCTGTAAAACAGTGAAAACTGGCCTCAACCTCAGTGCTGAGAAGGGGAGGCGTGGTCCCTAGGGAGAACACAGTGTAGCCACTTAAACAGAGAACGTTAACAGCATGGGAAGAGACGTTGTTTCTAATCTGAACTGAAAAACAGGATATAAAATGAGAGAACCCTGTATGTATATGCAAGTATGTATAACTTCAATAACAAATAAAAAGAAAGAAAATAGCCTGGTGTAAGCTCAGCTTTATTTTAAAACATACGCACTATGAAAGCTATTATTATTTTTTTAATTCTTTTCTTTATTGAACATCAATATAAAAGTAGATAAAACTAAAAACTTTTATTGTCCTCAAGTGCGTGGCAGAACAGAACATGTGTAAATTACAAATAGCTATTATTTAAAAAAAGAGACTAAGGCGTGTTGGTGAGGATGCAGAGAAATCGAAAGACCTCCTACATTGCTGTTGGGGATGTGTGATGGGGCAGTGGCAGTGGAAGATAGTTTGGCAGTTCCTCAAAAGTTACATAGAATTACCACATGACCTGAGTCTCGGACATGTGCTTGCACACCAGCCTTATTCACAGCATTATCTGCAATACCCCAAAGGTAGAAACAGCCCAGTGTCCGTCACAGATGAATGGATAAACAAAATGTGGTATAGACACACAAGGGAATATTATTCAGCCATAGGAAGAACGAAGGTCTGAGACACGTTGCCACATGGGGGATCTTTGAAAAATATTATCCTCAGTGAAATAAGCAAGACACATAAGGACAAAATGCTGTAGGATGTCATTTTCAAGAGATGTCTAGGCATTGCCAATCCACAGAAATCGAAAGCAGATGACAGGTCGACAGGGAATGGGGGAGAGGAGAAGGAGGAGTGCTTGGTGGATATGGAGTGCGTGTGATGTTTTTTTAATTAATGAATTTAAAAATAAAGTCACACCTCTCCTGGGATATAGGAAAAGAGTAGCACTGTTAGTATCTTCGAGTGTCACGCAGTAGTGGGAATTTGCCATCTCCCTTGCATGTGGCTTGATGGACGAGTTCCCGGGTAGGGAGAAACAGTGTAACTGGGCATGTGCAGTAGAGACGCAGATGCTGGCCCGTGGCAGGTAGACCGCCTGGGAGGCCACTGCAGGAAGTGCCTGAATGTGCCCACGGCCTCCCGGGATGGCTCTCTGGCCGTGGGAGAGGGTTTGGAACACAGAGAGACCGGCCAAAAGAGCCAGAAGGTAACACACCAGGAGTGACCCCAACAGTGAGAACAAAGACGATGATAACAAGCAAGGTTAAAACAAGGAAAAATTTTATATTACGTATGTGTGTGTTACCACAATTAATTTTTTTGAAATTTAATTTTATAGAAAAAAAAACAAAGAAAATGTTAGTTATGTCTGGGTGGTGGAACTAAGTGATTTTTACATTTTTAAATACTTTGTCTTTTATTGGATTTTCCAAATTTCTACTATGAGCAGTTTTAAAATTTAAAGTTATTTGGAATGAAGGCAAGAATGTAGACCATATCTAAGAAAGGGTCCCATTTTTCTAGAAAATCTACTTACATGAATGTGTAATATTTTAAGATTATTTTTTCAGCTTGAGGTAGGGTGTTTAAGTCAGTCAGGAATGCATTTGACTACAAATAACAGAAACTCCAACTATCACCCAGGGATTTGGTTTTTCCTGAAATAACAGTCAAAGTTAGACCACACCAGGGCTTGTGGCATGACTAAGTAATGCTGTTGTGGACCAACTCTTATCATCTCTCTGCTTTACTATCATTAGCAACTGGCTTTTGTCCTCATGATCTCAGGATGGCTGCTGCAGCTCCACACTTCAGATGTGCTTTCTGGCAGAAAACAGGAGACCTTCAAAAGATATCTAGAACATATCTATAGTCTACAGCTTGACCACTACGCATCACCTTAACTGCCATCACCCTGGTCTGAGCACCCATCATCTCTCACCTGGATCATTACAACAGCCAGACAGACCTGAGACTTTATTTTGTCACATTCCTCTCTACCCTCTTTTGGTTAAGAAGGCTTTCTCATGCCCGAGATGCCAGGTCATGGCTCATCCCTGGGAGTCTGGTCCCACAGTGCCAGATTTACACCCTGGGAGTCATCTCACGTAGTGGGGAGGGCAGTGAGTTCACCTGCCAAGTTGACTTAGAGAGAGAGGCCACATCTGAGCAACAAACAAGGCTCTCCAGGGGTGATTCTTAGTCTCAATTATCGGTAGGCTTAGCCTCTCCTTTGTAAGAATAAGTTTGATAGGGGTGAGCCCCAAGGTTGAGGGCTTAGCCTATTGAATTGGATGTCCCCACTGTTTGTGAGAGTATCAGGAATTTCCCAGATGGGGAAGTTGAATATTTCCTCCTTTCTCCCCAGTCCCCCAAGGGGATGTTGCAAATACTTTTTTTATTCTCTGCCCAAATTACTCTGGTATATATCGGGGCATCACACACAACCTGTACATACCAGTAAGATCTCAGACCCTATTCAAGATTCCATACAATTATGGTGTTTAAGTAACACAAGTTAAATTAGATAATGTGCTACCCAAAATATAAATTTTGCACCAATTAAACATCTCTCCCTTTGGTTTCACAGAGAGGTTGAGGTTTTAAAATATGGGCCATATCATCCTTTATCCAGTATTCTGATTTACCTTAGTCCTATCCAGATCAGCTTCATTCATATCTCTAGATGAAGTCTGATCACTTTTTCAGCTTTTTTTCTAACAGTTGTTGCCAGGGGTTAACGCTGACTTTCATAGCTTCAGTACTCTAACTCTGAGTCTCAGGTGTGACATGAATACTTGCAGTTTCAGAGAACAACCAGGTTATATAAAAACAACTCAGCATCTTAGAATTTAGGAAATATCAGTTACAGCTCCTAAACACATATGACTGCTCTAAGAGCTTACAGTCTAGGAACCTTTACAACAGGCCCCGGGTCCCGGGTCCATCCAGCCCTGGGTCCATCCAGCACGGGTCTTTCAAATCCCCACTTGTGGTCTGGACCCAGCGAGCCCTGTTGATAACCCATGCTCTTGGCTTCAGTTCTCTGAGCGTGTATATTATAGTTAGTCCGTATGAGTGAGGCATGATAGTATTTGCCTTTTTGTTTATGACATGGTATTCAATATTTTCTCCTTAAGGTTTATTCACCTAGTTGCATGCCCCATAAGAGCAGACATATTTTTAAAAAGGAAAAAGAAGCCAATTATATTAATTTTAACAAACAATTTTTATCCAACTCAATATAAGCGACATTATCAGTCTCCTATCACAGACTGTCAGTACATGTGCTACGTCTTAGAAATCCAGTGTGGATTTTACACTTCCAGCACATCTCAGTTCAGATCAGCCACATTTCAAGGGCTCAGGACTCACCTATTGGACAGCCTGGGTCTGGTACACAGAAGACCCTCACATACATTTGTCGGGTGAATGAATGGAGGCGGTGGTACAGGTGTGCTCAGGACAGCGTAGGAACTCCCCAGCAGAAACCTGCCGACACCGCATCAGCCACACCATTTGCTGCCATTAGATGCAAAGGAGTCTGGGAAGGCAAGTGTTTTTCAGCTGGGCAGGGAGGATGGATGCCAGGATGGTGAAGCTTGCCACATTGAGAGTCCTGTAACGTTTGCTCCTGCAGTCAAAAAGAAGACTTCCTGTTATTCACCTTGAAACTATTTTTTCTGTCCCTCCTGCCATTTTTCAACATTCTGGGATTGAGAGAACCATTTCTGCACCGGCCTGCTCCGCCCCAGCCTCCTGATGTTGAGGGTCAGAGAAGCCCAGGCAGAGGTGTGCCTGGGTCCATCCAGCCCCGATCTTTCAAATCCCCACTTGTGGTCGGGGCCCGGCAAGCCCTGTGCTGGCCCTGTTACGGAAGGCTGTTCAGTGAAGCACGGGGAAGCAAACTGCCCAGGTCGCAGCGGTGCTCAGTGAGCTGAATGATCAAAGAATGAATGGATGGATGAACAGAGGCAGGATTAGAACCTGGCTCTTGACAATTCTCCCCACCTAAATGACAAACTGCCAAGTCTAAACTCTTTAACATATCATAAGAGGACTGGCCTGGCCCAAGCTGACGTTCGTAACCTCAGCGTCTCACCACAGGACTGCTTGTGTTCGTACACACAGCTTACTAGTTTTATTCTGCGCCTTCGCTTATGTTGTTCCCTGTATCTGGAATGCTTTTCCCTGCTGTCCCCCAATCCCACCCCTTGCCCCACTTTGGTGTAACTTCTATTTACCCCCCAGCAGCAGCATCTCCTCCTAGAAACCTCTCTGTCCTCCTGGCTGGTTTGGTGTTTCCTTCTCTCTACCCCCCTCCCTTTTCTTTCTTCTTTTTCTCTTAAATCACATTTAGTTATACTTTTCTGTGCACATGCTGGACACCCCAAGCCCACGAGCCTGTGAGCCCTCTGAGAGAGGCGCCGTGTCTGATCCATCTCAGGGACCCCAGCGCCAGCCAGGCTCCTGGCACATTTGAGCAAGAAGTTGAAAGACCTGGTTCTACGCTTGGTCCTGTTCCCGAGTAGAGCCCAGACCAAGTCACATGCCTCAGTTTTCCCATCCAAAAAGTGGGGCAGTTGGGCCTCACTAGATCACTTCTAAGGCCCAGCTGTGACAGTACCAAGGGCTGTCAGTCTTGGGGCTGGGCACCCCGAGACGGTAGGGGGAGAAGGCCCTGGCCCTCTTCTTCTGTCGGAACCCAACCACAGCCGCCTGCAAGCCCTGGTGGTAGAGGAGGGGGTGTGCGAGGAGCAGAGGAGATGGAGGGCTCCATTCTGGGGTCTCAGCAGCCAAGACACCACCAGGGAGCTGGCCTGGTATCCCCTCTGCAGAGGGCAGCCCCCAACGGTTATCAAAAGCTGGCAGAGGCTCCTCCCTGGAATGATGTCTGGGGAGGGGGGCTCCCTGGGGCTGCCACTGGTGGGCCATCAGTCAACCCAGAGCACAATGGGGTCATTAACCCCCGACCCCGGGCCCTTTTTAGCTACTTCCTTTGGAGGGCTGGGGGTGGGGTGGGGTAGGAGAGGCAAGCAGAAGAGAGAGAAGGATTTCTGTCAAGCCTCCCTCTTCAGAGGGGAGCCTTCGGCCAGGGGTGAGGAGACCTCAGCCACTCTGGGGAGCCACAGCCTCTGGTCCTAAAGCTCGAGGTCCCAAGTCCTGCACGTCCCATTCCCTAGGGCTGCCCCCGTGCCTGGAGGTGCCCTGAGCCCTCCAACGGAGCACACCATGGCCAAAGCAGTGCCCGTGAGAGAGGGGGCAGGGACCTGAGAAAGAGACAGAGAGAGATCCTGAAACAGCACATGGAAAGAGACAGCTCTTTTCCACTTCCATTTGAAAGGAACACTATAGTCCAATTGCTTGTGAGATTAGATGTAAGAATCCTAAATAAAATATTAACAAAACAAATCCAGCAATGAATAAAAAGGATAAATACATCCAGATTGAATTGGTTTATCCTAGAAATCCAAGGGTTAGTTCACATTTGAAAATTGGAGAAAAACCACATGATCATCTTGACACTTTAACAAATTTCAACATCTATTCATGATAAAAATGTTTTAGCAAATGAGGTAGAAAGGAACGTCCTTACACTGATAGAGATTTTCTACCCAAACCAGCACAAGCACAGTTCTGGGGGGGGGGGGAGGGGGGGGGGACAATGCCGGAGACCTGAGTTCGATTCCTGGAGCCTGCCCATGCAAAAAATAAAAAATTAAAAAATAAATAAATAAAGGTGGGGACAGACACAGTCCTTAAAATCAGGAATAAGATGAGTTTGCCCCTTATCTAGTCTCTGGTTTGATAATGAAAACAAAATACACAGTGTAAGGCGTGGAAAGAAAGAAGAAGAATTGGCACTATTTTCAGGTGATGGGCTTCACAGAAAAACCTCAAAGGATCTACAGAGCAAATTATTAGAACTATGAAAGGAATTTGGCAGCAATATAGGATATTTCTATATCAAATTGATATCAAAGAGTAACCTTGAAAAAGCTGAGTGAAAGAAGCCAGGCACGAAGACTTCATATTGTATGATTCCATTTATATGAAATGCCCAGAGTAGGCAAATCCACAGAGACAGAAGGTAATGGAGAGTGACTGCTAATGGATTTGGGGTTTCTTTTTAGGGTGATGAAAATGTTCTGGAATTACACAGTGGTGTTGGTTATACAACCTCGTGAATATAATTTAAACCACTGAATTGTACACTTTAAAATGACGAATTTCATGGCATGTGAATTGTATTTCAGTAGAAAAGTAACCACATTTATAAACATCAGCAGCAGACAAATGCAATTTTCAGAAAACCCAGTAATAATAATAGAATAATAAAAATTAAAGCCAACAAAATATTTACCGAGAAAAGCATAATACATTATTGAGGTACAGTCACCCCAGAAATAGTAAGGAGTTTCTTAAAAAATGAAACCTACACTTACCATCTGACCCAGCAGTCATGCTCCCAGGCATTTATCCTGGAGACACGAAAATCCCATCTACCTAAAGGCATGCACACGGGTGTCCATGATGGCTTTATTTGTAATTGCTCCAAATTGGAAATAATGCAAATGCCCTTCCATGGGTGAAAGGTTAAACAAACTAGAACATCCACACCATGGAATATTGCTCAGCCATAAAAAAGAACAAACTATTGATATTCACAATTCAAAGGGCTCTCAAGGGAACTGTGCTGAATGAAAAAGCCTATCTTGAAAGGTCACATGCTGTGTGATTCCATTTTTACAACATTCTCAAAATGACAAGGTTATAGAGATGGAGAATAATGGCTGCTAGGGTTTGGGGAGAGGGAAGGGAATGAGGAGGGCGTGCCTATGAACAGCAGAGGGCAGCCCGAGGGGTCCTGGTAGTGATAGGTACATGAATCCACATGTGACAAAATCGAGTGGAGTTACACACACACACACACACACACACACAGGAATGCATGTAGAACTAGTGAAGTGTGAATAGGTCTGGGGATCTTCCCACTGTCATTTCCCTGGTTTCGATCAAGTACTCTAGTTATATAGGATACTCCCAATGTGGGGGACAGGGTGAGGGGTACACGGGGCCTCTCTGTACTATTTTTGCAACTTCCTGTGAAATCTGTAATTATTTCAGAATACAAAGTTAAGCAAAAAAAAATATCACTAGTAAGACATGAAAGAAGGTCCCCAAATTTGTTTCCCATCGAGGATGTTGGGAAAGGGGAACCGGGGAATGGCCAAGGTTAAGGCTGAAAAGGGCATGGCTGTGAGTGATTACTGGTAAAGCCTGGTGTGGGGTAGAAAGAGCCTCAGTATCTTCTTTTTAATCTTGTAAATTTGACATTTTCCTTGGTAAAACACAAAAGCCAAAGACCTAACTAAATGGAGAGAGCCATTGGCTTGCACAGGGAAATTCAATATTATAAGGATGACACTGCTTCCCAAATGCATGTCTAGATTCCACGCAAGGCTGATCGGATCTCCCCACCCCACCCCCGGGTTTCTAGTGGAGCTTGCCAAGCCGATTCTAAAATCAGTAAGGACGAGCAGGGACTAAGAATAGCGGAGGCACTCCTAAAGAAGAGAAAGGCAGGGCGGCCTGTTACAAAGGGCGGTGGGGAACGGGGCAGGTGGGGTCTGTGCCGGTGCAGAGATGGCCGCCTGGTCGGATGGGACAGAGCAGAGGCCCAGAGCCATGTGCTTGTGGGCATTGGTGCGGGTGAGGAGGTTGTAGCAGATCAGAAGGAACAGGAACAGGAGGGCCAAGACACAGTTCTCTCTGCTTCCAGACGATTCTCACCAGGGCCCATTTCACGCTTGAGGAGATGGGGGCTGTGAGCGGGCCAGCGACGCCACAGTCTCCTGGTTCTGGTCTTTGGCCCTCCACAAGGTGGGGACCTAGTAGCCCCAACCCCGTGTCTGAACCATGGGCCCCCATGCCAGGCTTGCTGGTTCCCAATCTCCAGAGTCCTAGAATGTGCATGGTTAATGACTCCCCACTTGAATTTGAGAACCACTGACATTGGGAGAGAGAGAAAGGGAGAGGAAGAGAGAGGGCGGAGCCAGCCCCTCCACGGAGTGGCATGGCACTGCCGGGTGGGGAACAATCAGGCACTGTCCCTCCCCAAGCTGGGAGCCCACCCCCTAAGCTTCCACCGCTTTCATCACTGACCTGACCCAGGGGGCAGTGCGCTGAGGTGGGGGGAGCAAAGGTCAGGGGGTCAGCTCATGACAGGAGAAGCAGTCAGGAACAGAACTGTTTTAGGGGTTGCGGGGGACTGGGACGCTTGGAAGAGGTGATAGAGAAGAGAGGAGAGAGGGCGCTTTTCCCCAGGGCATTGAGATTCAGGGCTGTATCAAAGCTAGGGCTTCCAGAGGGAAGTGCAGGCCTCTGAGCAACCCTAACCCCCTCCCTGTCTTCCACCCATGGCCGGCTAGGAGAGAGATTTCCTGTCTGTCTGAGGATTGGCTCTCACAGACCCATTGTTCCCAGGGCCGGCCTCCTGGAGCCAGGGCTCCCTTCTGCTTCCCCAACCGTCCCCTGAGTCCTGATCCCCACACCTTCAGACTGGACTGGAGCACAGGAGGGAGGAGGGAGACACAAGCCTCCCTGGTTCCCTCAAACCGTCCTGCAGTAGCTAGGAGGTTCTGCCAACACAAGGATTTAACCACTCTATCCTTTCTTTGCCTGAGTCTCCCATAGCTCCCCAGTGCTATACGGATAGGGTCTGATGTCCTTTTCTGGGCATTTGAAACCTCTACTTTCATTTATTCATTCATTCGTTCAACAAATGTGCCTTGAATGTTACTACTTGCTAGGCACTGTGCTAGGTGTTAGGGATCTGGGTGTGACCCCAACAGACTGGGTTCTGGCCCTATGGAACTTGCAGTCTGGGGGGGGAGACACAGACAAAAAGTAGGTTAACAAGCAAACAAACCACCGCGCAGTCACAACTGCTATGTGCCAGGAGGGCAGTGAGCTGGGTGTTAGGAAAGAAACTAGCCTTCTCTTCTGAGGGGAGGTGACATTTGAGTAGAGACTTCAGTGGCACAAGGGGACCAGGTGGAGAGTGTTCCAAGCAGAGGGAACTGCAGGTGGAAACCTAAGGTAAGGACATTTGGCATGTTCTCGGGCCAGCAAGAGTACCTGAGATAGAATGTGAGCGGGGAGGGGTGCCATGAGCTGGGTGGATAAGAGGGCCCAGATCTCAGAGGGCTTCCGGCCTCGGGAAGGACCTGGGGTTTTATTCTGCATGCAATGGGAGGCCGCTAGAGGGTTTGGAGCAGGGGAGTATCAGGAGCTGAGTGACATTTTAAAACAAACACTCAGGCTCCTAGGATGCCCATTTGACCCACAAAGAGCAAGGCTCAGAGAGGTCAAGTGATGTTCCCAGGATCACACAGCTGGAGGAGCTGCTGCCATGCGAGACAAAGTTCTGTCTAGCCACAACCCCACCTCCCCCCACACCTAGCTCCTCACAAGTCCAGAATCACACACACTCCCACTGGGCTCTCAGTTCAATTTGGGCCCTTACCCCATGCTCCGAAGTGGGTGGTATTACTCTTCTTGTGCAGATAAGGAAACCGGGTTCAGAGAGGCCAGATCATGTGCCCATGACTACATGGTCCAGAAGGGTCAGGAGTCATGGAGGGGTTTCTGGGTCAGACACATCTGGATTCAAATTCTGGCTCTCCCACTAATTAGTTGGGCGATGTCTAGCTTTTCAGAGCCTCAGTTTCCTTGCCTGTGAAATTGGGGTAACAAGGACCCCCATTTGGCTCCCATTGACCTCTTTTTCATCATATTCCACCCCTCAGTTTGCTCCCTCCACCCTGGACTTTCTGTTTCCCAAAGGTGTGGCTCATACTTGCCCTCTCACCCTGTGGGTCTTGGCAAAACTCCGCATGGGGGTCTCTGGTCACATGTCACCTCTTTAGGTCCTCAAAAAGAGCCCCAGCCCTATCACTGTTCCCAGCCATCCCTTTCCACTTTACAGTACTCGTAACTCTTGTCACCAGCTGGAATTAGCCCATTTCCTCATTTGCCAGAGTATCGCCTGCTTCCCTCTTTCATGTGAGCTCCACGAGGGCAGGACCTAGCCTGTCCTGTTTCCCGTAGCCTGGACATAGTACGTATTCAGTAAATATTGATTGAATGAATGAATAGCACCCATCTCCAAGGGTGATTGTAACATTCACGTAAGATAATGAATGGAAACTGCATAGCCCATAGTAAGTGCTCAATAAATGATATTAGCTCAAGAAGTTACAATTCTTGTTATTCCCTTTCTGACTTTAAATCCCATGCTCTAAACCTCTCTGATGATGATGATGAATCCAACTGAATTCCAATCTCCCACCTCCGGTTTCTTGACCTTTACAGGCGCCTTAGATGCCAGACAGTGAGTCAGAGTGAGGATGTCAGGCCTCGTGCTGCAGTGACAGCGGCTGAGGGCAGAAGGCCAGGCCCAGCCTGGCACGCGCGTGCCCGACCTTACCCATGCTCACAACCTGCAAAGACTCGTCGTCTGTCAGCCGGGCGGGGCTGGGACAGTGGGACAGGCATGGAATGGTGGGAAACACCTTGTGCCCAAGGATGTTTCCCCTCAGTGGCCACTAGGTGGCAACTCTTCCCCGGGAATACCAGGTTAGGGAAGTGCTTTCTGGGATCGACTATGAGACAAAACTGGAGGGACAGATTCTTGGTAGTACCCAGGGTCACAAAGCTCTCAGGGCTGGGTTTCCTGAGAAGTCCCCTGGATATGTGAACGGACTCAGGAGCAGAGACAGGAAGGAGGAGGAGGAGGAGAATCAAGTTAGGAGATTGAGGGCCTGAGGACAAGCCCTGCTCAGCCTCCTGGGATGTCCTCACCCCCATGTGGACTCCCCAGTCCGACCTGTCCTTCAGGAAGGTGCTCCACACTCCCCTCTGAGGCCCTTCTCGACCCTTCCCAACCTATGACTCTGGCAGAGGTGGAGATTTTCCCTGTGCCCCACCAGGCTGTGGACAGCAGACATCACACCTGTGACAGCCCTGGCTATACCTGCCTCCCCTTCCTGATTGATCCCCTGAGCAGCGAGACTACTCTGTACCCTCTGCCCGTCACAGGAAGTCTTTGCATCCGCTGTGCCCTTTGCCTGCGTCACCCTTCCCCTCCCTGTGGTCCAGGAGCCCTCAGGTTCGGTCCTCACCATTCCTCCCTTGGGATGTCCAACCTCTGGAAACCTGTCTGCCCATCTAAGTTCTCTCCTCCAGAGCCCAGACATATTCCCATCGCAAAGAAAAGCTGCAGCTATTTCTACAGAGCACTTCATTCACAGACAGGATTGTGCTAGGCTCTGTGGGGGATCCAGATAAAACCCAAACTGGGCTCCTACTCCCAAGGGCTTACGAGTGCTTTGGTAACATGGTACTTGCACCTCCTTTCCTCTCACATAAATTCAGGGCTCCAACCTGACCCTGGCACCTGGCTTAAACAGGTTCCCATGCTGACTGTGGAGATGACCCAGGCAATCCCCTTTACTGGAAACTACGGTGTGGAGAAGGGTATTTTCACACTAACAGGCATTACAAAGAAGTCCTGTTCTTTTCCCCTCTCATTTGTCACAGTGACACCTGTTGATGGATTTTTAGCATTACATGAAAGGTGGGAGTGCCAGAGATTATAAAATCAATAAAGAAAGGGAACCCAGGAAGAGGAGAGGACGGGAGAAGCATTTTACAATTTGCCAACACATAAGACCCAAGCCCTGGTTTTAAAGGAGAAAAGAACTTCCCAGACAAAAATACAAGCATGTAACGTGTTAATTAGCATAGACTCAGTTCAGGGTAAACCCTGAAGGGCTTCCACAAGCAAAACTTAGTAGTTTGCTGCTCTAGGAGCTCAGAAGGATCAAGCTTTGTGAGTTGGACTGGTCAAGACAAAAAAGAGAGTAACAGGTATTTCTTCTGCCTTGGGAAGAGGGACCAGCAGGTCCCCTGGGGTCAGGAGGCCCAAATGACATTAGTAACATGTGAATTGTTTACAAAGCACTTATACTTTTTATCTCCCTTTTATCTTGATCTTCATAGGTACCATGTAGGGAGGGACCATTTTCCCCATTTTACAGATATCTGAGGCTCAGAGTCAGGGAGTGATTTTTCCAAGATCCACCAGCTACAGAATGGCAGAGCCCAGGCTTGACCTAGGGCTGCGCTGAGGTGAGAGAGCCATGGTTCATATTAAAGCATCTAGGATTGGAGGATGCTGCCTTTTTAAAAACCAGAACTGTGGACTCAAAACAGGGCTCTATGGTTCCAGCCCCATGGAGGGAGCTCGGGGTTTTAGCCCTAGCTCTGCCACAGACCACCTGTGATATGAGGGGAAGTTTCTCTGATTCTCAGTGTCCGTACCTAAAAAAGTGATTGACAATCCTGGTTCAACTCTCACATGGTTATGGTTAATTTTTTTTCATATGATAGTTTTATTTTGATAATTTCTTTCGAAACCTACTCAAATGAAGGAAGAACAGTGATGTGAACAATCTAGATTTTTCCTGGTTTTCTTTGAAAGGCACATGACACCTTTCTCCTCTTCTGAAATGCCCAAGGGACAATAGAGCAATTTCTTATGTGTTTCCTTACTCCACACCAATCCAGCCAGGCACTCACACTTCCCTTCACTAGAGGGCTCCAGGCTTGGAATTTCACTTTTGACCAAGTTGTTAATGAATCAAAAGTTAGTGACAGACCTTCCATGCAGGAGACCGGGTTCAATTCTTGGACCATGCACCCCCTCCCCCTGGCAAAAAAAAAAAAAAAGTAAAAGTTGGTGATAGGGCAGGTAGTCTTAGCCTGCTCCAACAGCTACTGAGACCATTTCCTTTGGAGTCACAGCTAGAGACCTCAGATTCATTCTTTATTCTCATCAAAAAAGCCCAGAGAGTCCTGTGGCTTTTATAGCCAAATAAGCCAAATATATATATATATAATTTGTCTCCTCTTCATTCCTACCTTTGTTCCCCTAAATCTTTGTTCCAGGATGATTCTTTTCTGTGGTCTCTTAGTACACTGTACTTGCCTCTTTCAGTTGTTATTGCTTGCTTCCTTGTTCATCTCCTTGTAAGGTTTTATCCTCAGCGATCCGGTGCATAGTGTATTAAAATGTATGGGACGCAGCAAAGGCAGTGCTAAGAGGGAAATTTATTGCCCTAAATGCCTATATCAAAAAAGAAGAAAGGGCAAAAATTCGGAAATTAACTGTCCACTTGGAAGAACTGGAGAAAGAACAGCAAACTAACCCCAAAGCAAGCAAAAGGAAAGAAATAACAAAGATTAGAGCAGAAATAAATGAAATTGAGAACATGAAAACAATAGAGAAAATCAATAAGACTAGAAGTTGGTTCTATGAGAAAATCAACAAGATTGATGGGCCCTTAGCAAGATTGACAAAAAGAAGAAGAGAGAGGATGCAAATAAATAGGATCAGAAATGGAAGAGGAGACATAACCACTGACCCCACAGAAATAAAAGAGGTAATAACAGGATACTATGAACAACTCTATGCTAATAAATACAAAAATGTAGATGAAATGGACAAGTTCCTAGAAAGGCATGAACAACCAACTTTGACTCAAGAAGAAATAGATGACCTCAACAAACCAATCACAAGTAAAAAAATTGAATCAGTCATTCAAAAGCCTCCCAAAAAGAAAAGTCCAGGACCAGACGGCTTCACATGTGAATTCTAACAAACATTTCAGAAAGAATTAGTACCAACCCTGCTCAAACTCTTCAAAAAAACTGAAGTGGAGGGAAAGCTACCTAATTCATTCTATGAAGCCAACATCACCCTCATACCCAAAACAGGCAAAGATATTACAAAAAAAGAAAACTACAGGCCAATCTCTCTAATGAATATAGATGCAAAAATCCTCAACAGAATTCTAGCAAATCGAATCCAGCAACACATTAAAAGAATTATACATCATGACCAAGTAGGATTCATCCCAGGTATGCAAGGATGGTTCAACATAAGAAAATCAATTAATGTAATATACCATATCAACAAATCAAAGCAGAAAAATCACATGATCATCTCAATTGATGCAGAGAAGGCATTTGACAAGATTCAACATCCTTTCCTGTTGAAAACACTTCAAAGGATAGGAATACAAGGGAACCTCCTTAAAATGATAGAGGGAATATATGAAAAACCCACAGCTAATATCATCTTCAATGGGGAAAAATTGAAAACTTTCCCCCTAAGATCAGGAACAAGACAAGGATGTCCACTATCACCACTGTTATTCAGCATTGTGTTGGAAGTTCTAGCCAGAGCAATTAGACAAGAAAAAGAAATACAAGGCATCAAAATTGGAAAGGAAGAAGTAAAACTATCACTGTTTGCAGATGATATGATACTATACGTTGAAAACCCTGAAAAATCCACAGCAAAACTACTAGAGCTAATAAATGAGTACAGCAAAGTAGCAGGTTACAAGATCAACATTCAAAAATCTGCAGTGTTTCTATACACTAGCAATGAACAAGCTGAGGGGGAAATCAAGAAACGAATTCCATTTACAATTGCAACTAAAAGAATAAAATACTTAGGAAAAAATTTAACTAACGAGACAAAAGACCTATACAAAGAAAACTACAAGAAACTGTTAAAAGAAATCACAGAAGACCTAAATAGATGGAAGCGCATACCGTGTTCATGGATTGGAAGACTAAATATAGTTAAGATGTCAATTCTACCTAAATTGATTTACAGATTTAACGCAATACCAATCAAAATCCCAACAACTTATTTTTCAGAAATAGAAAAACCAATAAGCAAATTTATCTGGAAGGGCAGGGTGCCCCGAATTGCAAAAAACATCTTGAGGAAAAAAAAACGAAGCTGGAGGTCTTGCGCTGCCGGACTTTAAGGCATATTATGAAGCCACAGTGGTCAAAACAGCATGGTATTGGCATAAAGATAGATATATCGACCAATGGAATTGAATAGAGTGCTCAGATATAGACCCTCTCATCTACGGACATTTGATCTTTGATAAGGCAGTCAAGCCAACTCACCTGGGACAGAACAGTCTCTTCAATAAATGGTGCCTAGAGAACTGGATATCCATATGCAAAAGAATGAAAGAGGACCCGTATCTCACACCCTATACAAAAGTTAACTCAAAATGGATCAAAGATCTAAACATTAAGTCTAAGACCATAAAACAGTTAGAGGAAAATGTAGGGAGATATCTTATGAAACTTACAATTGGAAGCGGTTTTATGGACCTTAAACCTAAAGCAAGAGCACTGAAGAAGGAAGTAAATAAATGGGAGCGCCTCAAAATTAAACACTTTTGTGCATCAAAGAACTTCATCAAGAAAGTAGAAAGACAGCCTACACAATGGGAGACAATATTTGGAAACGACATATCAGATAAAGGTCTAGTATCCAGAATTTATAAAGAGATTGTTCAACTCAACAACAAAAAGACAGCCAACCCAATTACAAAATGGGAAAAAGACTTGAACAGACACCTCTCAGAAGAGGAAATACAAATGGCCAAAAGGCACATGAAGAGATGCTCAATGTCCTTGGCCATTAGAGAAATGCAAATCAAAACCACAATGAGATATCATCTCACACCCACCAGAATGGCCATTATCAACAAAACAGAAAATGACAAGTGCTGGAGAGGATGTGGAGAAAGAGGCACACTTATCCACTGTTGGTGGGAATGTCAAATGGTGCAACCACTGTGGAAGGCAGTTTGGCGGTTCCTCAAAAAGCTGAATATAGAATTGCCATACGACCCAGCAATACCATTGCTAGGTATCTACTCAGAGGACTTAAGGGCAAAGACACAAACGGACATTTGCGCACCAATGTTTATAGCAGCATTATTTACAATTGCAAAGAGATGGAAACAGCCAAAATGTCCATCAACAGACGAGTGGCTAAACAAACTGTGGTATATACATACGATGGAATATTATGCAGCTTTAAGACAGAATAAACTTATGAAGCATGTAATAACATGGATGGACCTAGAGAACATTATGCTGAGTGAGACTAGCCGAAAACTAAAGGACAAATACTGAATGGTCCCACTGATGTGAACCGACATTAGAGAATAAACTTGGAATATGTCATTGGTAACAGAGACCATCAGGAGATAGAAATAGGGTAAGATAATGGGTAATTGGAGCTGAAGGGATACAGACTGTGCAACAGGACTGGATACAAAAACTCAGAAATGGACAGCACAATACTAACTAATTGTAATGTAATTAGGTTAAAACACTGAATGAAGCTGCATCTGAGGTATAGTTTTTTTTTCTTCTTTTTTTCTTTTTTTCTCTCTATTATCATTTTATTTCTTTTTCTGTTGTCTTTCTATTTCTTTTTCTAAATCGATGCAAATGTACTAAGAAACGATGAATATGCATGTATGTGATGATATTAAGAATTACTGATTGTATATGTAGAATGGAATGATTTCTAAATGTTGTGTTAGTTAATTTTTTTAATTAATAAAAAATGCTGATTGAATAAAAAAATGTATGGTGAATTCTAAAATCTGGTGAATGGGAGCTGCAGAGCAGGAGGTACATAGGAAGTTGTTGCTAGTGCAGCTGCAACGCAGATTAGGTCCCTAAGGAGGGGTTGAGTGGGACTTCCATCAGGCTGTGGGATGTGTGGATTATCATCCCTCTGCATCTGTCCTTCCTTCATGGCCCTGGGTGCATCTAGGGGAGGAAGCTGGGCAAACCCGGCCTGTGCTTCCCAGATGAGGTGGATGCCAGGGCTGCAGCTCTAGGAGAGCTGACCTCCTCCAGGGAACCCACTTTACAATAATAGCAGTGGCAGCGGAGGTTGGCAGGGAGACGAGATTTGGACTTCTCGGCTGGTAATCACTGATGGCGTTTATTGAGCCTCAGGTACACAGGGGCTGTGGCCCCCACTGGGCCCTCAGGGAGCTGCTCCTCAGGACTAAGGAAGGAGGTGAGGATGTCAAAACGCATCAGATACCATGGTCTAGAAGTGAAGGAGGCCATAGAAATCACCTAATTCAGCACTCTTAGGTAGCATACGGGGAAACCGAGGCATGTAAAGGAAGACGGTCCAATCCATCCTTAGCCGCAGACCCACAGAATACAGCGATCCTGACTCCCAGTTTAGTGCAAATGTTAAAAGGGCACTGGATTAGGCGGCAGGCGTCTCAGAGTCAAGATCTGGATCTCATAGCAACTCTGGGTGCTCTGGGTAAAATCTCCTTCCCTCTCTGGAACTTAGTTTTCTAGTCCGCAAAGCTAGAGTTGGGCTAGGATCTCGACGCGCCTTTCCAGCTCTGACGTTGTTATTGTAGTAGAGAAGTCACCAGGCTTGGCCTGGGACTCGGGGCTTTAGGTGTGAAAGGTAAGTCTTTGATTTATAGTGCACTGAACTTCGCAGCAGGACAGGATGCTCCGTTGGCACGGCAACCGCCTGGCAGGCGTGGGGCCCTGTATCCTACCCAAGGAGCTGGGAAAAACCTTGCCCTCACCAAGATGGCGGCGGCAACAGGATAAGGGGCGGGGCTGAGCGTTTTCTACCCGATCAGACCTTCCCTCTGTTTCCGCTTCTTTAGCCTCAGCGGCGAGTCTCCGCCCATACTTATTTTCTTTTCTGGTTCTGGGAGCCCAGACAGAAAAGGAAGGAAGGGTTGCCTGCAGGAATTGGGGGCCAGTACCCTGAAGAGGGGAAAGGCGGGACTTCCGCGCCTTGCCGGAAGTGACGCGACAGTCGCAGCCGCCGACAGGTGGAACCGCAGGTGGGTACAGGTGCCAGCCTGGCCCGGACTCGGCTGTGGGGCCGACGCTTCCGGCGAGCGACAGAGGCAGTCCCCGAGGCCCTGGAGACCCGTGGGGCGGGCTTCGGGACGTGAGCCCACCGCCCTGGCCTGGAGACCCCCCCTGTACCTAGTAAGAATCACCAACCCCCCCACCCCAACCCTGTGGACGCTCCGTCCTGAGGGGAAGCAGAGAGCCTGGCCCTCCCGGATTTGCGGGGTTGGCATTAGGGTTGGGGTTGGCTTCTGCATCCGGCGCCACGGTTCCCCAAACCCTACCCTCCTTTCTCTCCCGGATTCAGTTTCCCGTTCCTTTCCCGAGCTGGGCTGTTTATCAGCCCATTCCATCCCTCGGAACCATGTTTGCAGACTTGGATTATGACATCGAGGAAGATAAACTGTGAGTATTTTGTTCCCTCAAGTCCCAGGAATTCAGGAACCCCAGTCGCTCAGATACCTGGACTTTCCCATTCCACCAACCCTTGCTTCTTAGCGATGAGTCAGGTCTTGTGCTGTAGCAGAAAGGGACTCTACCTTTCCAGGAGCCCACCATACTTACAATTCAGGGCCTTAAGACCTCTAAGGAGAATGACCTGGGTAGAAGGAAAGCAGAGCTGATGGAGCAGTGCTTCTGTTGGGGTGTTCAGGGAAGGCTTCACAGAGGAGGTGGCAATTGAGGCAGGTTTTGAAGGATGAATAGGAATATCATAACCATACCTCCCTCCCTGACCTAGACAATAGATTCATCAAGAGTTTTGAAGATTAGGTTTGTCTGAGAGCCAGGACAGGGTCCAGTGCCTTTCTGTGTCGTCAGTATTTAGTAAGGTACTTTACCTAAAAAAGGAGGTTAGCAAATGTTTTGTGAATGAGTAAGTGATTAAATGAGACTGTTTACCATAAAACGTCAAGAAATGCCAATTTATAGTGAAAACTATAGATGTAGAGTAATTGAAGATGGCATGTGGGTAGTTTTCCACTTCCCTGACGAAATGGTTCTGTATGAGTCTGGGAAGGTGACAAGGACAGACCCTGAATCAAGTCTCAGAGGTAGAATGAGGGCGGTGGAAGGGAAACCTACTTTTATGGAGCCTCTGCTATGTACTGGGTTGGTGTTAAGTGCCTTCCATTCTCTTCCCCACATGAACTCTGATAAACTGGTCTCATTCTCATTTTCTGGGTGAGGAAGCTGAGATGCAGAGAGGGTGACTTAAGTCCCTTTACCGATAAGGGGCAGAGCTGAGATTTGATCCCACATCTGCATGACTCTAAAAGCTGTGTACTTTCCAGAACAAAACACTGTCTTTCTGGCCAAGTAAGGAGAGAAAAGGCTGTGCTGCAGTTGGAGCCTCTTGGGGATGTTGGTGGGCATATCCCCTGCCCTGTCCCTTCCAGTTGTCCTTCTTCTAGAAGATTCAGCTTCCCATGCTTCTTTTTCTAGCGGGATCCCCACTGTGCCGGGAAAGGTGACCTTGCAGAAGGATGCTCAGAACCTGATTGGGATCAGCATTGGTGGAGGGGCCCAGTACTGTCCCTGCCTCTATATCGTCCAGGTACTGGGCACTCTGGAAGTGGGGATGAGGTCCTGGAAGGGTAAGCTGTCTCCTTACTTGGCAGGTTCATTTCTCCATTCGGCAGAGCTGACTCCTCATTCTTGAGGTCTGGCTTCCACAGAGAGGCCTTCCCAACTACTCCCTCTAAGTACTCAGGTTTTCTCTATCGTTTCAGTCTGTCCTTTTCCTTCACTTATCGCCATCTGTGATCATCTGTTGGTTACTTGTTCTATCTCTAGCTACTCTGCCTGTCTCCGTGTACTCTGAGGCAGGGTCCCTGTTTGCTGCTCACTGCAGTGAGCATCTGGCTTAGTGCCTGGTATATAGTGGACATTTAATAAATAGCAACAAAACATGCAGCCTTAGGTACTAGCCTAAGTGGAGTGGAAAGACTATGATATAATGGACTGAATTCAAATGCAAGCTCCCCTCCTTAACCTTTCTGTGCCTCGCTCTCCTCACTTGGAAGATAGGAGTGTTAAATATGTAGGTATGTACATCTTTAGGTTGTCATGAAGATTGAGTAAAACGACACAGCACAATGCCGGGCATATAGTAAGCACTGACTAGGTAGTTGCCATTGCTATTTTTATGGCAATAGCTCATTTTCCAGGGGTTAAGAGTGAGGCCAGTCCTGCTGCTAGCCTTCCTGTACCCCACATGGCTAGGCAGAGTTGGCGATCTTTCTACCCTTGGAAGGAAGCTTGCATCCTCAAACAGTTTGAGCCTGTAAACTTGATCTTTTTTTAAAACATGGGCAGGCACCGGGAATCGAACCCAGGTCTCCGGCATGGCAGGCGAGAACTTTGCCACTGGGCCATCATGTCCTACCCTGTAAACTTGATCTTGATTCTACTGTGTGCTAACCCTCTCAGCTAAGTAGTCATAGCCAGCAGACAGGAACACTGAGGTTCCTCTGAGGAACTTGCAAAGGGGTTAAAAAGGTCAGTTCTAGGCCCTGAGAAGTGAAATTCCTAGGACCTGCTCTTGCCTCTGCAAGGAGCCATTTTGCCTCCTATGAACAAGGGGTAGGTGTTGGGGAGGCCTCCTCCAGGCCTGGGCTCCTTGCACGCATTTGCTCAGTGTTTCCTGCCATCTCCCTCCCCACTTCTCAGGGGTGTGAGGCAGTGCTAGGCCCAGGTTTGTTTAGGATGAACTGTGATTATAAAAATAATGCAGTTGATTTTGAAAAGTTAAAGTTTTAATTTTATCAAAGTACTGTGTGAGTTGCTTTGATTAAGTCAAGAGTGCTAAAGGCCTCCGTCACGTGCTAGCCATCCGCAGCTCTCTCCCTTCTCGCCTCAGTGCCAATGGCAAGACCACTGTTTCTGTAGGTATGGGCTTCCGATTTTCTCAGCAAGATGCTTATTCTGTTAATTTTTGATCTGTCGATTGTAAATATCATCCGTTAACTTTTCCTAGTATTGCAGGTGATAATTTAGCTGCCTTCCCAAACCACTCTACTTCCCCTCACCTCATCTTTCCAACATAAATATATTGCAGTTTTTGTCTAAATCAATTTTTGTGCAATAGATATTTTGTCCAGGAAATATTTTCTGACTGCTTACTTTGGGCCAGGCTCTGTTCTAGGCACTAGGGATATGGAAGTAAAGAAAACAAATAACACACCCTCCAAGAGCTCTCATTTTGGAGGAAAGTTACCTCTTTTACGTACCACTCTCGGGCAGGCTTTAGTGACCTTCTATGGTTATAATGCTTCTTTTCATTTCTAAATGCAGCTTTTTAATTTTCTTATGTAATTCCTTGTGTTTGTTTTAGTTTGAGCTCTCAGCACATGCACGGTGGGGCCCTTGGTCAGAGCAGCGCTAGGCTCGAGTCAGGGTCAGGAGTTGACAAGAGGTGCTTTGGGGCTCTAGGTCAGCTCAAGCAGCATGGGTAGAAAAATCAATCAAAGAAATACCTTTGGAGAAGCAGACATTTGTAAGGGTGTGTAAGGTTTGGTATATTTGATATTAGAAAAGGAAAGTCTAATCAGGGTGCATTTACATCTGTCCTCCTTCCCCTCCCCACAGGGTTTGGGGTCATCCATTTCTGTCTGTTTAGGAACTCTGTCTGTGCCCTTCTCTAGG
Source organism: Tamandua tetradactyla (assembly GCF_023851605.1). Lineage (NCBI taxonomy): Eukaryota > Metazoa > Chordata > Mammalia > Pilosa > Myrmecophagidae > Tamandua > Tamandua tetradactyla. The sequence continues at coordinate 30,404,872 of NC_135333.1, forward strand.
GCCACTTAAGAAACTGGAGGCCAGAAGTCAGGACAGAGCCAGGTATTGGCTGGGGCAGTGGGAATGACTCTCACCACCCCCTCCCGCCTCCCAGGTATCATCTAAGTTTTCCTTTTCTCTCCCTATCCCACCCACCTTATGCATCCATAGGTTTTTGACAACACCCCAGCAGCCTTGGATGGCACCGTGGCAGCTGGTGATGAGATCACTGGTGTCAATGGCAGGTCAATCAAAGGAAAGACGAAGGTGGAGGTAGCGAAGATGATTCAGGAGGTGAAGGTAAGTGCTGCTGCTAGAGGGGGTACCCAGAGGCAGCCAAATCCACTTCTGACACCTCTGGGGGCCCCAGTGGGCCAGGAAGGGGATTCGCCCTTTCACTCCTCCCTTCCTCATCACATCAGGGTCTGGGCCACACTCCAGCCTAGGTCACACTTTACCCTTCATTCATTCAGTAAATGCTGATTATGCTCCAGGGCTTGTGCTGGGCCTTGGTGAAACAGTGGGCAACAAGGCCTCAAGGTTTCTGTCCTCCTTGAGCTCCCATTGGAGCCGACAGACTCGGAAATGTGCCTCAAGGCAAGCCAGTGTGTCCCCAGTAAGGCTGGAGTAGAAGCTAGAAGTCCAAGGTGAACTACCTGGCTCAGCAGACACCTAATAAATGTTGGCCAGGCCATCCATGCTGGGCCTGGGAAGGGGTAAGAGGAAAAGAGGAGGTCCCCTCCCCACCACTTCCCATTGCCATGAATGCTTTCAATGTAGTGGGGCTCCCAGGGCCCACAGACTCCCAGGATCCTCTCTAGGCTCTGGGGCACTCCCAGTCCAGCTGTTTGCCTTCTCTTCTTTAGAGCAGTTATACAACACCTGTTCCCCGCTGCTCCAGGCCAAGGCTTTTCTTCCCCCAAGGACCCTCCCTGAAGGACAGGCAGCACCTTGGGCATTCCCAGAAGTAACCTGACAGCCCTCTTACTATTTCCTAGAAATTTTGCTGCTAGTAACTTCTGGGGAACCAATGTGAAAAGAACCAGTGTGAAGGAGGCACAAATCCACAAGGTGATTGAAATCCTAAAAGCAGAGGTCCCAGCTGGGACTTGCTTCCTGCAAATTGAGCTTGGCCAAATGTTGTAGCTCCTGCAGCCCATCCATCCACAGCACTCCTTACCTACCCCTCACTCACACACCCGCCTGCGTGTCTTGAGGACCTGGTACCAAGGCATTCCCTACATCCCCTCTCTCTTGCCTTGACTCAGGGCCAGCATTCATCATCTTTCTCCCTTTTACTAACCTATTTTTCTCCTCAGTTGCCCTCATATACTCATCCCTCTTCCCTGTAGGTAGTAAAGATCCAATCCCTTAATTCCTCCTCTTCCCTGTAGGTAGTAAAGATCCAATCCCTTAATTCCTCCTCATGCAACCCCTTTAGCCTTAGAGTAGATGGGAGCAGGGCCCGGGCTGGATCTCAGAGCACCTTTGTACAAAAAGACACATCAAGGTTCACTTAGACCCCAGATGCCATTCTGTGTGCCCTGTGGTCTAGGCATCACTGTCCTGGGTGGCACCTGCCAAACAGAGAAGCTACCCATGTGAAATAGGTGAACAGTGTTGCATTCCTGTATGTGTGCCCCCGCCAACATCCTCTGGACTCCCTGCTTCATCTCCCTGCCCCCCCCGACCCCACCCCCACTCATTGGCACCCTCCACATCCTCCAAGGCCTGTCTAATGTCAGGCTCTCCTTCCATCATGGCTTGTGTTGCCTGTGAGGATGGAAGTGCTTCATGTTTGGGTACAGCCTTGACATTAACAAGGGATTTCCCTAGTTTCTATGTTTGGGTGCCAGGCAGGGGAACTACCGTTGTTTTGCTGGTGCCCAGAGGGAGGCAGTGAATTGCATATGGTCACACAGCTGAATGGGACCTCAGGCCTGACACCCATCAATGTGTTCTTTCCTTCACACCCAGCTCTTCTCTGGGGGGCATTCCTCCACCCCCACCCCAGCATACTCTGCTGCATTCTGGGGGAGTTTGTGTACCCCACCTCCGAGCTTCTCTAGGGCAGTGCCTGCATCGGGCCATTTTGGCTTCCCGTCAATTTTTAAAATCCTATTCATATTTTAATGGAATCAGTCCCCCATTCAAGGGCCTTAAGGTTGAAGGGACTAGAGTGGTGTAGTGGCCTCTTGGCCTCAGGAAGACTTCTCTGGAGAGGCTGACACCTCTCCTCTGCAGCTCTCCTCTGAGCAGTCGCTGGTACCCAGAGTGGGTAATACCTGATTTGTCCCTGCTGGAATTGGGCACCTGGGGGCAGGGGCTGCCCTCTTCTCCTTAGTATCCCAGCACCACGCACAGAGAAAGTACTGAGAAATGCTTGTTGAATAAATGGAGGGACTCCCAAAGGATGGGGATGATTTAGAGTGGAAGAGAGGATATTTTGAGTGGGAAAAATGGTGTAGCAAGGTTTGAAGTGTGACTGGGCAGGGGACTGATATGGCTGGAGCAGAGGACATCAGAGACTGCTAGGTGGTAACCTCCGTGGCAGCAGGGACCATGTTTGCCCTCGACCCTGCTGATTCCCCAGGGCCTGGCACATAGAGGGAGAGAAGGGAGGGACCTGGGAGCAGACAGGCAGCAATGCAGGGCCCTGCTACCACCTTCACCCTGGTGGGCCAAATTCATTGTTGCTGCAACCCCTCACAGGGCTCAGGATGCTGTCATGATCCACAGATATTGAGCACATAAACCTCGCTGAGGCGGGGACTTGGGGTCCAGGAGACTGTCACCACTCTGCTTGTCCTGCTCTTCCAGGGGGAGGTGACCATCCACTACAACAAGCTGCAGGCGGACCCCAAGCAGGGCATGTCTCTGGACATTGGTAAGCTGGGCCAGAAAACAGCCTCCAGCGGCTCCCAAGCCCCAGACCAGAGGAGAAGACCCCTGGCCCCTGTCCTTTGTAACAAGGCATTAAGAGTCACAGGGCTCTGGTCAGACTTTTTCTGGCCAAGTAGATCCAAAAGGTCTAGGAGGACCCAGAGGTGCTCTCCCAGGGACTTGCTCTTAGAGTTTCCCTGCTCCATCTTCCTCTATCCCCCAATCCCCACCTCTTCCCCAGCTACCTTCTTTGGTAACTTGCTGTCTGGGTTACCAAACTCAGATCTCCTGACTTCGTAGGCCAGCCCTTTGGCTGACCAGGGCCCAGGTTCTCACCCTTCAGAGAGAAAGGGCAGCGGGACCTGAAGGGGCCTGCACCATGGAGTCAGGGCAGGTCTCCTGCTAGAGGGCTCGGCCTTGCTTGTGTAGAGATGTTAGGACTTGAGAGTAGGACAGTAGCTTCAAGTTCCTCTAGACCAGCTACCTGACTTTACAGATCCAGGCCTGAGACCCCGAGCAGGGCTCTGCACCCCCCGGGGGGAGATACACACCCAGATCTCCTGACTTGGAAACCAGTGCCTTTTTCCTACACCCTAGAGCCAGAGCAAAAAGAAGAGCCAGGTTCTTCTTGCAAAACTCTCTAATCCCAACCCAGGTCTCTTACCAAGGCCTAAGCTCGTCATACCTAAAAATTGAGTCTGGGTCTGGGGTCAGTTGTCGCTGATTGTGCTCACTTTGTTGTAACCAGCCTGGGTATTGTCACTTTCCTTCTCTCCCCTGGGAAAGGGAAGACACCCCCACCCCCAGTGCAGACATGGAAGAGAGAAGGGGAAGAGGCTCTTTCCCTGGTTCACCTGTTTGCCGGTGCTGAGCTTGGGCAGCTCTGGGCTCTGGCGGTTGTTGTGGCTGACCTCATGTGCTGACCTGGCCAAGCACTTCCATCTACCTCTGCTCCTCCTCACGGCCACTCTGAAGCAGACAGTGAATAGGGCAGGGGCCCGGTACCCCCATTGGGATATCCTATACATCATAGCCACCCCCAGCACTAAATCCTGATTCAGCCCCTCCCATTCCCTGGTGGGGGCTCCCAGTGAGTTGTGATAGGCCAGGGAAGGCCTGGGGGTCCAGCTGCTAAGTCCCACTTCAGTGGGTCCCTCTCTCTCCTGGTCCCAGTGTTGAAGAAGGTAAAGCACCGGCTGGTGGAGAACATGAGTTCAGGGACCGCAGATGCCCTGGGCCTGAGCCGGGCCATCCTGTGCAACGGTGAGTCCCTTCCTGCCACCTGATTGGCCCCTGGGAACTTGAGCGCAGGCCTTCAGGGCAGGGGCAGGGGCACCACAGCTGCCTACTAGGCTAATGTGGGTCCTACTGGCCCAGCCCTGGCTTCTAACTGTAGGGCCATCATTCACCATCCTTTAGCATCCTTGGGGGGTGGGGGGGGGCGGGGTATCTGCAACTGACAACTCAGCTGTCCTTATATCCTCACCACAGCCCCCTGCCCCACTACCACCACCCCCTCTTCCCAGCACTCACCCAGCTGTTGACTGCCTACCTCCACCCCATGCCTTTCTCCAGGAGGTGGTGCTGCTGCCTTTATCCTAGCATCTCCTGCCCACATCCACAGGGGAAGGGCCTGTTCACACATTCACACACACACATGCTCTCTCCCTGGGTGGCCAGTAAAGCACTGGCTCCTGCTCCCACTATCACCAGCCTGAATTTATAAATAGCCCCAGGCCTCCTTGCATGTGTGGGAACAGATACAAACACCTACCTGAATTGTAGGCTGGACACGTACCAGGGCTTTATTGGTTGGGGCGTGGGAGTGGGGTCTGGGCCTGTTCCAAATGGTGCACAAAAGTGGTGGCTTCTATTTTCGGCCTCTTGGTGCTTCTAAATCTCTATTACTGTAGTTACCAGGCGTTGAGATGAAATTAGAACTGGTTGTTGTGTTTTTCCCCCAAACCTTGCAATTTCCCCAGCCTTAAATAGGGTTTCTAAAATTGAAGCTGTCATGATGTCCCATGACCCAGCTAAAAACAACAGCACGGTGCTTACGTGGCTCCTTTCCTGCCAGCCGGGCCAGGCGCCAGGGTCTGGAGAGCTGGGTCCTTGAGGCCAGCCAGGATGGCTGAAGCCTCCTGAAGACCTCTGACGTGCCCCCTTCCTTTCCCCAAGCCCAAGCTTTCCTTTCCTAACAGCCCCAGACGCCCAGCCACCTCCTCTGCCCAGAGCAAAACCTGGATTCAGCCTCTGCCACTACCCTCCTCCTCTCCTGCTCAGAGAACCCTTGCCGAGGTCACTGCATGACTCCACGTGGCAGAGCACACGCAGGCTTTGGCAGTTGCTGGCTGGTGACCTTGGGCAAGTTGTTTTACCTGTCTGTCCCTTGGTTTTCTCCATAAAACAGTGGCGAGTAGTCCCTGCCCTGAGGCTCCTATTGAGGAAGGACTGAGATTGTCTGGGGCCCTGCAGCAGCCAGTTCCAGCACAGTAACTCAGCAAGTAGCCCCTGGTGAGGTGGAAGGCCGGGCGCTGCGAGTGGCCAGGCGAGGATGTGACTAACTTGGGGCCCCTGCCCTCCAGTTGTTTCTGGTACTCTAGGGGCAGATAAATGTGTGGTCCTTCACAGTGGTGGGAGCCCCAAGAAGGGGGGTGCTCACTGCTCGGGGAGCCCTAAATGTTACAGCTCCTCCCTGCCCTGGCCTCTGCCTGTCTCGTTACCTCCTGGCCCCCTGGCTGGGAATACGTGCCCCATCCTGGCGGCTAGCTTTCTCCCATTCTAAGCCCTAGAGGGGAGGCAGCTGCCTCCACCCCCCACCTCCCGGCCCTTCCCGTCACACTCCTGGTCATTGCCCAGGCTTCCTTGGCTCCTTGCTGGACTGGCTTGGATCTCTTTCCCCATGGCCAACTCTGGGCCTCACGTAGTAGGGATCTCTGACACACAGTTGGTGCTCAGTTAACACCCACTGAGTGAAGGAATCTAATCTCCAAGGCCTCCCTCCAGTGCAAGCTCTTCCTGGAAGCCCTTTCTGAATTTCTCTCTCCCTTCCCCAAATTGTGTGGTCTTTTCTGAGGTGTCACCTTTGCTTTTCCTCTGGTAGTGACTGTAATTAGCCCTTGTTAGAGTTGAATTTTTTAAATTTGTTTATGAAGTTTTATTGTGTGACACATCTACAGTGGGCTGTTTCCCATCTTACTCACTGTCGAGAGTGCAAGTCAGTGGTGAGACCACGCCCTCCAGGGTGTGTCTCCATCAGCACCACCGTTTCTGATGCACCCCATCTTCGCTGCGTTCCTCCCAGGCTGTCAGCAGCGTTTGTGGGAAGTGGGGGGGCCTCATCTGCCAGACAGGGGGCTTCCTTCTGCCGGCTTCAGGGAACCAGCCACAGGTTCTGCCTTGGGGTTTTGCACTCATGCCTTTGGGAAGTACCTGTACTGCCCTTGCCCTCTGCCCCTTCAACTTGCCCCAGGTGAGGACCTGAGGAGAGCCTTGCCTGTCCTGCCTCGCCTTTCATTTGGTGTGCTGAGCTGCAGCCAAACAACCCTGAACACAGCTGACCTGAGGGGCCATACCCTCTCCCTGGGGCCCTGTTTTTTGCTGGTCCTGGTTCTCCTCTAGGGACCCCTCTGCGTCCTCATACCTGGCTCTGGGTTCCCTTGGCTGACTCTTCCCACCCTGTGGCTCACTGGACCGACTGACCTCCCCCTCTCTCTGGGTCCCCACAGATGGGCTTGTCAAGAGGCTGGAGGAACTGGAGCGGACTGCCGAGCTGTACAGAGGTGGGGAGCGTGGGGCTATGCGGGGAGGGTGTCCTGGGCCCAGCAGTGCCAGGCATTGGCCCTGCCCCACGGAGCCCTGGTCTAAGGATGGTGATAGGAGTGCCAAACTGCAAAATTCTCTGACTGTGGCCATTAAAAATTTCTTAAAGATCAATGCTTTTTCTGATTATAAAAGTAATATATACAAGGCAGACGATGGTGGTACAGTGGCAGAGTTCTCGCCTGCCATGCTGGAGATCTGATTTTGATTAAAAAAAGTAGTATGTACAGGCTCTGTAACAGTGGCTTACTGGCAGAATTCTCTCCTGCCATGCCAGAGACCCAGGTTTGATTGCCGGGGCCTGCCCATGTAAAAAAAAAAAAAAAGTAATACGTACCCATCAAAATTCAAATAATAGTGCATATAAACATGGTGAGAATCCCCCAAAGTCCCACTTTCTTCCCCTCCCCTGGAGGCCAGGCCTGCAGGAGACCTTGTTCACCTGCCTGATGGGGGCTCCTCATGGGTGGGGCTGGAGCCAAGCCTTCAGCCTGGGCCCTGAGGGGCTGCAGGTGAACCCAGGGCCTTGAGGGCCTCAGAGGTGAGGGTTAGAGGTAGCATCCTGGGCCAGTGTCCCTACCACGTGTCCCGGCTGCCTCTCGGTCGGGTCTCTCCCACAGGGATGACAGAGCACACCAAGAATCTCCTGCGGGCCTTTTATGAGCTGTCACAGACACACCGTGGTAAGGTGTTCCCTATTCTTCCCCAAACTGCTGGGTGACCCAGGGTGAATCCCTGCCCTTCCTTCGCCCTTCTCACACTGGTACTGAGGTGGTTGCCAGTACCTTCGGGCCTGTACCTTGCATAGTGCCTCTTGGAGTCCCTGTCCTCTGCTCTTCTGCTGGCTCGGACATGCTCTTTGTCCTCCCTCCCAGTTGTTCACGGCCAGACCTTTCTTGTGGGCATGCTCTGGGATGGCGCTGCTGGGGGCTCAGGCACACCTGGGCCATGGCAGGTAGACATGTGAAGTTGGTTCCCATGGTCACCACCAACATCAGCCAGTGGCCCCAGGGCTATGGGAGGAGCCTGGCTCTGATGGTATTGTCATCTGTCCACCCCTTTGAGTCCCCCAGACATCCACTGGTTCCTTACTAGATGCTTGGCATTGTCCTAGATGCCGAAATGTGATGAACAGGGCAAATGGGGAGCATCAAGACAAGAGGGTTTTCTGTGGGGCATAACTGCTTGTCTAGGCCCTGTCCATTCATCAGCACTGCCACTTACTGTCTACAGGGCAGTTCCTTATTTGTCTAGTTCTCTCCAAGTCCTTTAGCTGGGCAGAACAGGTAGAGTTAAACCCGTTTTGCACTTGGGAAAATGAAGCCCAGATGCAGGAGATGGCCACTCTGCTCCTAAGAGACGGGGCTGGCATTAAAACCCAAGTGTCCAGATTCCCAGACCAGTGTTCTGCCCTCAGACAAGGCTCCCTCCTTTTCCTATATTCTGGGTACTCTGGGGAATGAGGGCCAGCTGTCCTTAGTACTCCCTAGTGTAGACCCAGCCTCCTTGGGGGTGTAAGCCCAGCTACTTTGGGGGTGTAGACCCAGCCTTCTTTGGGCTGTAGACCCAGCTCTCTGGGTAGTGCAGACCCAGCTCCCTCGTGGGTGTAGACCCATCCTCTAAGGCTTCCTCAGACCTTGGCCTCCAGCCTGCCAGGCCCCCAGCCCTGCTCTGAACCCCTTCACCCCTGCAAGCCCCTGACTTCCCCATCAGGGATCAAGTAGGGGCAGCCTTCAAGGCAAACTTGTCACACAGCCTTTGGGGACGTGTTCTCCGTGATTGGGGTGCGGGAGCCCCAGCCAGCTGCCAGCGAGGCTTTTGTGAAGTTCGCTGATGCCCACCGCAGCATTGAGAAGTTTGGCATCCGGCTACTGAAAACCATCAAGCCGGTAGGTCACTTTGAGGGTCAAGAGTGTGAGGGTGGTGACGGGACAGCCTGGCCTGCAGAAGGGACCCTGTGTTGGAGTCGGAATACCTGCGTGTCAGTTCTGGTTAGGTCACCTACAGAGCTGACCGTGGGTCAGTCCGTCCTCCTCCCTGGGCCTCGAAACTGAGTTCAGGTTTTAGTTGTTGGTTCCACCACTGACTCACAGTTTGCCCTTGGCCTGGCTTCAGTTTCCTATCCTTGAAATAAGCAAGGCCATCTGGGGGTATCCTTTAGTTCTGACAGCCCTAATCCACCCGAGGGGATGATATATCAGTGTCGTTGGTTGTCACCCTGGCCCAGCCTGACCCCTGGCCTGTGGGGACCTTAGCATCCACCCCTCCCCTTCCAGATGCTGACAGACCTGAACACGTACCTCAACAAAGCCATCCCAGATACGCGCCTCACCATCAAAAAGTACCTGGACGTGAAGTTTGAATACCTGGTGAGTGGTCTCAGGCCTTGGGGAGGAGTGGGGACTGGCTGCCGGGGTAAGAACCCCTGGAGCCCTGTGGTAGGCAGGATGGGCCAGAGCCTCTGTCATGTCTAATTGAGGATGTGAGACTAGGCAATGGGGATGGCCCTGCCCACATTGCAGAGACGGGCACTGGGGGGCTGAGGGCCTGGGGTGGGTAGGGACCTCACTCTGAAGGTCTCCAACCCCTTGGGATTTCCTGACACTTGAAACATTGGGGTTAGACCAAGTCAGTAGTTGAAAAGTGGGTGCCAAGGGACGTTAATGGTTTTTATGTTAAAATAATAATTCTGTGATCAAAGGAATTGAGGAGAAAAGCTCCATTAAACAAGCTCAGGTTCCATTGCTGCAAGACTTCTTAGAACCCTTGATGGGCCTGTGTGCAGCATCAGCCTCGAGGGTCTTCCCAAGCTCCTTTGACTATGGAACCCTTAATCCCTAGAGCATCTCTTGGGTCTTGAGTTTGGCTAAGCCTTCAGGCCCTGCCCATCCTCCCAGATGAATGTCTTCTCCCTCCTGCCTCCACCCTCCCTGTAGCTCCCCAAGCAAGCTCAGTCTGGGGGCTCTACCCTCTGTGCTCCCAAATACTGGCTGCCGGCCTCGGCCTGTCATGTCCCAACCTGTCCCGGTGGAGTCTACAGGGTCCAGGAGGCCTGGCATGGCCTGGGGGCACATTGTGGGGTATGGAAAGCTGGGGAATCAAGGTGGGCATCCTGGAGGCTGTGGCCTCTCTGAAAGCCTGGCCTCACCTTCCCACACAGTCATACTGCCTGAAGGTGAAGGAGATGGATGACGAGGAGTACAGCTGCATCGTGAGTGTCACAGGTGGGGGGCAGTGGGCATGGGCGTGGCCCTGGGATTTGAAAGCTCTGGGTGCAAATTCCTCCCCCAACTGCCTCGCAGAGCCCCCCAGAAAGTCCTGGGTCCAGCAGGGTCACCAAGAGAGGCTTAGGGTCCCTGCTAGACTCTTGCCCTGGAGGATTGGGGCCCTTCTCCCCATCCCCGGCCCCAGGTCTGCTGCCCCTAGACTCTTACAGGGAACAGTGACTTCCCTCACCCCTAAGAGGTACTTTTAATTTTTTAAAAAATGTTGTTGAAAGTAGGGTGCATATTAGGATCATATATTCATTTATTTAATGTGTCAAAGGTCTGGAATTTTGTGGGGTTTTTTGTTTGTTCTTTCCTTTCTCCAAAGGTATTATTACTAAGTGCATCTAACAATCTCTGGGTCTTAGAAATGAGGAACCATGGTTGCTTTGAAAAGTGCACTGCGCTGCAGGGGTGTGAGCTGGTGGGTTGGTCCTGTGGCCATCCTGACCTTCTACCCCATCTGTCCCTGAGCAGGACCCCTCGCCCTATCCAGGGTTCCTAATGTGCTCCTCCTCAGCCTCTTCACCCCACCCTGCCCTACCCCAGGCTCTAGGGGAACCCCTGTACCGTGTGAGCACAGGCAACTATGAGTACCGCCTGATCCTGCGCTGCCGCCAGGAGGCTCGCTCCCGCTTCTCCCAGATGCGCAAAGACGTGTTGGAGAAGATGGAACTGCTGGACCAGAAGCATGGTGAGCTAGCCGCAGGCGGGTGCCAGGGTCACAGCAGGTGCCAGGAGGGCTGATGGCCCTGTGCTACCTCGGTCAGTCCTTATACCATCCTCAGCATGGTGGGGTGGGTGCCATCATCTCCCCATTTCAGAGATGGGGAGACTGAGGCTCAGAGCAGTAAAGTCATCTGAGGTCCCAGGTTCAGGCCATGGCAGAACTGGGAGTCAAACCCAGGTCTGCCTGCCTGGCTGACAGGCCCCTCCCTGAGCCTGGCCTGTGTGGTCCCTTGGGCTCTGGGGGAGGAGGACCAGGGTCCTCTTCCCCTTGCAGGGCTCATGTGTGCCCTGAGCTGGAGGCAGAGTGTGGGCTATCTTGGGGTGCAGGCAGGGTTGGAGGGACTCTTTAAGATGGCAACCCTCTCCCACTGGTGCCCTCCACCCCTCTCCCTGCCTCAGTCCAGGACATCGTGTTCCAGCTGCAGCGTTTCGTGTCTACCATGTCCAAGTACTACAATGACTGCTACGCGGTACTGCGTGATGCTGACGTCTTCCCCATCGAGGTGGACCTGGCCCACACCACACTGGCCTACGGCCTCAGCCAGGACTTCATGGATGGGGAGGATGAGGAGGATGAGGAGGACGAGGACACGGCTGCCAAGGAGCCATCCAGGGAGACACGAGGGGGGGCTGGGTCCCTAGACAAGGACGGAAGCTGGTGTGACTCCTGAGTGCCTCTGGAGTGCGGGTCTGGGGGGCAGGGCAGTGGGAGGAGGACAGCAGGGGTGCAGGGTGGGGCCACCACACGACAAGGGGCACATAAAGTCCTGCTGGCTTGGGGTGCCTGCCTCCCTGCTCCTCTGTCCTAGCACAGTGAACCCACTCTCCTGCCCTGGGAGGGTACCAGGGCCACGGCCCAGGACCCGGACACTGGCCCTGCCCTGCTTCCTCAGCCAGATGGAGAGCTTGTCTCTATGCCCACCTTAGGAAGGAGAGGGCAGAAAGGAGGGGTTGGAAGTGGCGCACAGTCCAGCATCAGTTCCTCATGGCCCACCTCTGCTGGCCCCACCGGAAGCCAGCTAGCAGTGGGAGGGTGGGGATGGGGGTGGGAAGCCGAAGTGACGGCCAGTGTTTTCTCGTGTACACGTTTGTCTCACCCCAGGCTGTCCCCCCCACCTCCCCCAGTCCACACTCGCACCTTGGCGGCCTTTATTTATTCTGTTCCCCAGCTCAGCCCCTTCTCTGAGGAAGGGCTGGGGCACTGGGCCTGTATTTAATAAACACAAACCCAGATGGAGCTGGCTGTTTGCAGTGGCCTCAGACCTCCTCAGACCTCCTCTCCCCTTGTCCGCCCGCCTCCATCGTCAGGAGGGAGGGTAGGAACAATGTTATTGACAATTCTCTTTTCATAAGCACGGTTTATTCCTCACAGCAGCTCTGCAGGATTAGCGATATTACCCCACTTACAGATGGGAAACTGCAGCTCAGAGAAGACGCTTGCTCACAGCTACCCCAGGTGTCAGCAGTTGAGTAAGATTTGAACTCAAATCTGTTAGATCCAAAAGGCTTGACTTTCCCACCTGCCTCCAAAGCTTTCTGCCTTGCAGAGCCCTTTTATATTCTCCCTCATCTTTGATCCTTCAGTGCTTCTGGCCATTAAATAGGCCTTTATTTGGGGAAGGGCAGGGCAGATGCTGGAAGGGGACCTGAGAACCCACACAGGGGAGGAGAGAGGCAAGGGCATCCTGGCCACTCCAGATGTGCCTCTTGTGCCCAGGGCCGTAGGGAGAAGCCCAGGGAGCCCAATATAGGGTGGCTGCACCTCCCCCTTGGCCTGGACAGTTCCAGTCCACACCAAGGTCCTGGTGTCATGATAGTGGACCTGTGTGGACCACAAACTGCACTGTCATCCTGAGGATGGGAGAGGGGCAAGGGGGTGTGAGAGGGGGCAAAGCTTTCTGCGTATCAGTTTTGGGCATAGGTCCTGGACAGAAACCTGAGTGGGATTCTCAGGCAGGACTGAGAGTGCGAAGGGAGGGATGCTTGCCACCAGGAGTCCACATGGGTCCCTGGGACCGCCAGACAGACTGGGGACAGCACAATGTGGCGGCCAAGGGCACAGGCTGGAACCAGACAGCCTGGGCTCCAGCCCCAGCCTCTGTGAGCTGGACTGGTTCCTGACTTCCCTGGGCCTCCCTGTCCTTGTCTGAAGTGTGGGCTATGAGGAATGAAGGGCTATGAAGTGTGGGCCAGACCCATACCTGGCCCAAGTCGGCACTATATGAGTATTTGTTAATAAAATGTAGTTATTGCCCCCGTGGCTCCGGGGATGCCACAGCCTAGTGTCAGCCAGGCATCTGACCAGGGCTCCCTGACCTGTGGGGCCTGTGTTGAAAATGTGGCCTAGCTGCCAGGCCTGTGGTGAAGGATGTCACCAGTGGATGGGTTCAGCAGAGGGGCCTGCCGGAAGGATTGTAACGTCCACGGAAGGAGGGCTGCTTCCCCTGCTGGGGCCCACTTACCATGCTTACAGTTTGGAGGAAGACACAGAAAGACGGCTGCCAAATGGGTGGGAAGAGAATAAATAAATATAGGAAACAGGTCCTGGACACTTCCCAACTGGGGTAAACATGGAAATCCCTGCAATGGGGGTGGGGGTGGGGTTGGGGGTCAAGGTGCAAGACAGGGGTGAACTCCGGACTCCCAGTGCAGGAGAGCAGACGCCTGGGTCAGCAGGGTGCCCAGGCTGCCTGCAAAAGCCATCGGCCCTAGGACACTCTGAAAACAGAGCAGGAGCTGGAGGAAGGTGCCCTCTTAGGAGGGTAGGAAATGTGCACACCTTGTGGAAAGCAGTGGGCAGCACTCCAATTGCGCGCTCGGCCCCACGTTCCCAGGCATGCCCCAGGAGGGAACTGTTCACCCTCCACCTCCTCAGCTTGTGCGATCGAGACTCTGAGCCAGGATTCGCCCTCCCAACCCAGGACTCCAGGTCCTGTGCTCTTTCTGAGATTGCTCTGGGTTCCTCCCTCCCAGCAGCTCACCCTCTAGCTGTAGTTGCTGCCAACTCTTCACCACCGCCCCGGACGGGTGCCAAGCAGAGGAGCCGCTGGGGCAGATAGGAGGGCCCTAGCATCGCGCCATCCAAACCCCTCAGGTCTCTGTGTCTGGGAATAACCCAGGCCCCCTCCCAGCCCCCCAGCCCTGATGCTCCCTCCCCTTACTCCTCTCTGACTGAAGGTCTTGGTCAGAGGGCCCAGAGAACCTTCTCAGTCTCCTTCCTGCCGGCCCCGCAGTCTCGGAGCAGTCAGAGCAGTGGGTGGAGGCGCAGGAACAGAACCTCCTGTCCTTCGGGTCCTGTCTTTCAGATGAGCTTTATGACTGTCCACCCACAACAGGCTTCCCTGAAAGGGTGGCTGAGCGTGGGCAGACGGGGAAGGGAGTTCTCTGGACACCCAAGGAATCAAACTCCTGACGTGGGGCCCATTGGGGCCACCCCAGACCAGCCTCCCAGTGCCCCAGGCCTGGCAGCGGCAGCTCAAAGGAAGCCCCTTCCTGAGGTCACCCAGCTGACTGCGCCCTGTGCTGCTCCTCGGGATCCGGCCCGGACGCTGCATCCGCCTCGGCTTCTGCAGGCCGGACACAGGGAATCCGCATCTCCAGGCTGCTGGGCTCCACAGCGCTCGAGGGTAGGCGCTCAGAGTCCCCGTCAACCTCGGAGTCTTCTTCGGCCTCAGCATCCTCTGTGTGGTGCTCAGTGCCCTGGCTGGCTGGGGCATCGCGTGGGTGGTGCAGGCAACAGTGGGTGGCAACGGCCATAAAGAGCCCAGCTAGGACCACCTCGGAGCCAGCCAGGTAGAAGATAATCTCATAGTTCTTCAGTGCATCCACCAGGCGACCTGGGGGTGGGGTAGGGGATGGAGAGGTAAGGGCCTTTGGGGACCCCACCTGTCACCCCTGACACTCTTAGATAAAGGTTGGCACCCCAGATTTGGTGGGGCACGAGTGAAAAACATGTCCCAGTCCTTATTCTCTTTTTATAAAGCTGGAAACCCAGACTCAAGGAGAACTATGTGGGTTCTGCCGTTTGAGACCTTAAAAATGTCACTTCCCCTCCCTGAACCTCAATTCCCTAAGTGTCTTTAGTGAGGCAGTACTTTACATGGCACTCCCTCCACCCCCCCCACCACCCTCAGCCCCTGATTCAAGCCCCACAAATGCCCTGTGACTTGCCCAAGTGGTGCTATGTGGGGTGGGGGGCATTGGGCTCAGGCCAGCTTTCCTGGGGGCCTCCAGCTCTTGCTTTTTCCCACTTAAACCCTGTAGTCTTCAGGGGCCTGGCTCAGCAACCCTCTACCCCAGGTCTCCTGTCTCTTACTAGGAGGCTCACAGGCACCCCAGACTGAATTATCATTAGATAGGCTGGGATACTGGGCTTGTGGGTAACTCACTCCTATTTTCTTCTGTTTTCCCTTTCTAGCACATACACATATTACTTTCATGCTCAGGAAAAGCTTTTAATTGCAGGTATTCCTCTATGGGCTCCACCCTCTCTCGAGCATTCTGTTGGCTGCTTACACCTGGATGTGATTACTGGGTTGGCATTTCTGTGGCCTCTGAGCTAGGTCCTCCAAGCTGGCTCCCCTTACCTGAGCCCCTGAACCTACACCCTGGTTCCCGCCCAGCCAGCCAGCCCTGTCCCTGACACTCCTACCCTCAGCCCCATGGTGTCCTTGGCATGATCAATCGCACCAGCTTCTCCTCCTCCTCCTGGCCCAGCACGCCTTCTTCCCTGCCTTTTAAATCCACCCCCACCTGAACTCCCAGTTCAAAGATGAAAATGGGCAGTGGGTCCCTGAGCCTCTCGAAGGGGAATGAGGATTGGTTTTTTGGGGTTAGTGGTGAACTTAGGGTTCATCCACACACTGGCTCAGGGACTCTGCTGCTCCCAACCAGGTCAGTTGAGATAAAGCTTGACGGGGGCAGATTTGGCCAGGCCAGCCTAGGAGAGAGGATAAACAGCTCACCCCGTCTCAGGAAACAGTTCCCAGCCCTGATGCCCCCCTCCCATTGTTCCATCAGGAAACCTGACCTCAGCCCTTTCCGCACCTCCATGCTTTTTCAATCTTGGCTGGGAGGTGTTCCTGCCTTACCTGTAGAGAAATTGTCCCCAATACACCCTATGCCTGCTCATGCTGTGCCCTGCCCTGCAAGACTGTCCTCGTGCCAGTCCCAGCAGGAAACCCTCCTAGGCCACCTGGATCATGGGGATTCCTGTTCCCAGAGCTGAAGGAAAGTGATCAATGTAGGGTGTCCAGTAGGCTGTCTGCACTGTGCAAGATGCCAGCATCTCTCCTTCTCCCTTTCTACCTGCTGAGCACTCCCATTCTGCTCTGGATCTAGGCCTGAGTCCCCAGAGTCACTTGTCCTTCCATGCTGGGGAGAGTAAGGATGCAGTGTTTCAAAGGGGTGGACATTTAGCATTAGGCAGCCTTGGGTTCTAATTCTGGGACTGCAACTTGTATTAAGCCTCTGCTCCCCTCCTTTCCCATCTACAAAATGAGAATAAGCACCTGACTTCACAAGGCCTTTGTGAGAACTGCTGGAAGTGATGGAGGGGGATAGCTAGCAATGCTGGTTTCTTCCTGGCATCTTCCCTGCCCTTTTGGTCCTGGAGTTGGGGGCGAGCTAACTGGCTATGGGATGAGGGTGGGGGGCTATCTGGACCCGGTGTGTGTGGGGGGTCCATTCCCCTCCTCCCTGGATGCTCCGCCTGGCGGTGGGGTGGGGACTTCCCCTGGACATAAAGACACTGGGCCGCATCACTCTTCCCCCGCGGGGCGCACCGGCAGAGGGAGGTCCGATGAGCACCGCCACGGCCTCGACGAGCAGCACCAGCCCCAGCGCACTGGGGAAGCGGTGCGAGCCCACTGCCGCCATGAGCACCTCAAACTGCAGCGCGCCCACCATTCCGTAGGAGAGGCCGAAGGCGACACAGAAGGCGACGAGAGCGCCGTAGGAGCGCGCGCGCGCGCTGCCCAGGTCTGTGAGCCCGTTGGCCAGCAGGGCCAGGCTGAAGAGGTAGGGGACGCGCGGCCGCAGGCGCGCCAGCCCCGCCAGGGCTCCGCACGCCGGCCGCGCCACGATGTCCACGAAGCCCACGATGGACAGCAGGAAGGCGGCGTCGGCGTCGGGCACGCCCGCGTCCTTGGCGTAGTTCACCAGGAGGATGGCGGGCACGAAGAGCCCGAGCGCCATCAGGAACTTGGTAACCGCGTACACCGCGAAGGCGCGGTCGGCACACACGGCCACGTCCAGCAGGCGCCGGCGGGTCCGGCCGCTAGGGGGCGTCTCGCGCAGGCGCAGCCCGACGCGACCCGCCTCTGCCTCCCCCGGAGCGTCCCCCGCGCTGTCCTCGCGCGGCCGCGGATGGGGCCCCGGGGGCGGCCTCATGACGGCACCACACGCGCAGCAATGCAGCAGGAGGCCGCCGAGCAGCAGGAAGCCGCCGCGCCAGCCGAAGCTCTCGAGCAGCCACTGGCCGAGCGGCGACAGCGCCGACAGGAACACGGGGCTGCCCGCCGCCGCCAGCCCGTTGGCCAGAGGCCGCCGCCGCTCGAAGTACAGCCCCAGCATGATGAGAGATGGCTGGAAGTTGAGGGCCAGGCCCAGGCCTGCGGGCGAGGCGGCACTGTGCCGGGGTCCGTGCGGGCGCCTCCTCCCCAGTTCCCAGCCAGAGTGAGCAGCAAGGCCCCGACGGGGCGGGCGGGACCCGGGGAAACCGAGCCCAGGAACTTCAAGGACCATCCCCTCGTGGGGAAACTGAGGGCAGGAAGTCTCGTCTCCAAGACAACTGATCCCCCTCCCTTTCCTACCCCTGCGCAGGGGAGCAGGGGTGCCCACCTGTGAGCATCCCAGCCGTCAGGTACAGCTCCAGGAGGCGGGTAGCAAAGGAGGCCAGGACCATGCCCGCCGAAGCCAACAGCCCACCTACCAGCATCACGGGGCGACAGCCAAAGCGGGTCACGAGGATGCTGGATACTGGGCCTGCGGGGCAGGGTCACCACTCAGGGTGGACCAATCTCCTCTCCAGTGGGCCCCGCTTGCAGGCTTTGCCTGGAAGGCAGCCTGGAAGGGATATCACTCCCTGTTCCGGGACCCAGAGAGGGCAGTGTGTCGCCATGGTCCTACAGCTAGGTTGGGACACACCCAGGAGGCAGTGGCTTGTGAGGACCCAGGGAGGGTCGTGTCCTATCCCAGAGCCCCCACCCACCCCCCTCCTGAGAACCCAGAGCCCACAATAGAAGGAAGGGGGCCCATCTGCATTTTATCTTCTCAGGCCCCACATCCCCTGCTGGCAGAGCCTGACCCCAGCTTGGTTGCCTCCCCCACCCCCCAGCTCCTCCCAGACGCCCCCATCCCACCCAACCCCTTGGAGCTGCAGGGGGCTCCGGGCCCGGGGGAGGGCCAGGTTGAGAAGTGCATCTCCCTCCCCACCACCCTTCAAGTGGTTGGGATGTGGGGAGAGGGAATGCCTCTTTAGATGTTTCCCCACCCATATAAAATAGGCAGGGTGGGTTTGTTGGGCAGGAATGGAGAGGCCCTGCCCGCTGTCCAAGCAAGCCCGTCAGCCACCAGAGTGCCTCCACCCCACCCTATCCCACCCCACCCCTGCCACAGCCCACCTCCTGCCCACCCGTGCCCTCCCCTTGGGGTGCGGGGGTCTCCACGGAAGGAGGGGCTTTCCCTGACGACTCCGAGGTCGGAGCCTCCTGGTGCCTGATTCTGGGTCCCTAGTCCGGGCCGCGGGGAGGGGGCGGGAGGGGAGGCTGACCGGTGCCGTAGAGCATAGCGAGCATGATGGAGGACACCCAGGCTGTGTCGCTGTAGCCGGCGCTGAAGTCGCGCATCAGTGCGCGGAAGAAGACGCTCACGGCCTTGGGGAAGCCATAGGCGAACCCGGTGACCACGAAGCAGGCGCCCAGCACGGCCCAGCCCCAGCCGCCGTCGGGGGGACCCGCGTCCCGCCGGGGTCCGCCGGCACCCATCGCTGCCGCCTCTGCTGCGGGGAAAGCGGGTAGGGGTGCAGAAGGAGCCGCGCGAGTCTGTAGCGCATACAGGGAGGGGGAAGAACACCCGTCGCTTCCACCAGAGCCCTGCTCAGGGCAATGAGCCAGGACAGAAACTGAGGTAGAAGCTGCACCCTAAATCATCCCCTCCTTCAACGGATGCCTGGAAAGGGGGGGATAGATGAGGGCAAGATAGTGGTGGGTCATTCCCACCTGGGACTTGACTTCAGGAAAGCTCCCTCTGGACACCCGTCCTCCCCTTTGGGCCCTGGTGACGGCAGGGGAGGGTGTGACACAGGTGTGTGCAGCGTCAGGTGGGGGAATTGCTGGACACACGGAGCAAACCCCTGAGGGGCAGGTGCTAGCCTGCAAAATGGGCCTGTCTGGGTACAATTTAGGTCCTTCCTTGGCCTTGTGGTATGTTCCTAATTTTTCTCAATGATCAGGAATGACTATTGTCATTGGAACCTTGGGAAGGAAAAAACCAACACATTAGAACACAAAAACATGTCAGGAGCCAGGAGCGCTGAGTTCCAACTCGCCCTAGCCCAGTCATAGCTCCAAGTCATAGCTCCAAACCGTCTCCGGGAGCTAGTTTCCCCACCTGTAAAACGGGTGATTGATCACCCCAGACCTGGACAAGCAGGAATGTTCAGAGAGGGGAGACCTACCCAAGTCCCTAGGGACGCCCGATCCCTTCACGGGCAGGGAAGGGCTCTGAAGTCTCTCACTGCTGGAGCTCGCAGGCCAGAGGCCAGACGGACCACTCAGAGCTGGGGCAAGGGTCCAGGGCTTCCTGGCCTGCCTCCTCCTGTCCCACGGCGCTGGGGTCTCCTGCCAGTCACTGGGCGAGGCAGGGTCCCCAGTGAATGTCCGGGACTCTGCCATCTCCCCCTCCCCCCACTGCCCCACCCCAGGTCCAGCCTCTGCTTTCTGTTGTCTTCCCATCAGCTGCTTGAACACGGGGATCCCTCACTCACCTGGGTTTGGGTGCTCAGCCTCACAGCTGAGGGCTGCAAGGAGGGGCCACCTCCCCAGCACCCCAGGGACTCTTATCCTGACGGGGCTCCGCTCGCAGACTTGACTCCCAGGCTCCCCACCTGCCTCCGGGTCAGCCACAGGCCTGGCATTCACCTGCCACTTCGCTCCCCTGGGCCCGGGGCTTAGGGCAGTCTCCTGCCCCCACCCCTGCTAAGAGGCTTTGTCCCGGAAAGGACAGGGCAGCCGATTGTGAGCATGGCCGGGCTGGGCCCGCATGGCGGGGACCCCGTCCCACGTTCCCCATCCAGGGAGAGAGGGAGAGGCCAGGTCCACCTTCTGCAGCCTCAGGTGGCTACACCGAGTCCTACCGGGGGTCTAGTCAAGTGTTGGAGCCCCCAGCCCAGCAGGGAAGGACCCCCCCAACCCTCATCTCCTGAATCCCCCGCCCACCCCCACCCCCACCCCAGGCCACATTCCAGAAGGGGCCCGTGAGTCTTTTCCCTGGATAAGGCTAATCCAGGCCCAGAACAAAGGGCACTTGTGTCCCAGGCCGCCTGAGGGGCATTGCTGGTGGTCCCGGACCTTGGCCACCGCCGCCCCTCCCTCCCACTTTGCAGGGGCCGATATTTCCCAGGACATCCATAAGCACAACTGAGTCTGGGGTGGAGGTGGAGGGGCGAGGGGGCGGGTAGGACATCTGGGTAAATGAGGGATGTGAAGGGCTGGGAGGGACCAGCCTCCCAGGGACTGGCCAGTGACCTTCAGGGACCCCTGGACTCCATTGTCCAGTGGGGGCCTCCACCCCCAAATCCTTCCCCCCAAATCACACGCCACCATCCCTAGTGCCATATCCACTTCCTTTATTTCTCACCATTTACAAAAGTTAAACAGGGACATTGTGGAGGTGGGGGGCAAGGGGCTGCTCCCCACTGGGGCAGGGAAGGGGAAAGAGGTTGGGGGGAAAGAGGTAGCCCCCCCCAGGGAGAGTCCTGGGGCCCCTGGCAGGGGAGAAACTGTTCTGTCCCCCAGATCCGCCTGCGTCACTTTGAAGGCCCCAGGCCTGCACCGTTGGCTGCCCCCACCCTGTGCCAGGGCCGGCTTCTTGGATGTGCAACTGCTGTTGTGGCCAGCTGTGGGGTAGCCCCCAGGCTGCTGGTGGGGAGGGTCCGACTTCAGACCCCTGAGGGAGGAAGGCACCTCAGCGGATGAGGGGCGCTGAGCGGTCGTTGGTGATGGTGGGACGCAGCTTCACGGTGGCAAAGGGATTTGTGCCCCTGGTGAGGAGGGGGAGGCTGGGGTGAGGGGCCCAGATCCCCAACTGGCCATGGGCCCAGGGAGGGCAGGTGGGCAACTGAGCCAGCTGTCTCCCACCCCCTCCTCGGAGCCTCCCACTGAGCCTGCCTCCCCTGCCCATGGGTGGGGACTCACCGAGGGAAGAGCTCTGGGGGTTGCTGCTCCCAGGACGTGAGTTTCTGCAGTGGGGTCGGAGGAGGGGGTAGGTTTGGTGGGGAGAGGGGCAAACCAGCCCCAGCCCCTCCTTTCACTCTCCCCCTCACAGAATTCTGTGGGTTTCAGATTTGTGAGGCGTCCGGACCCAAGTACGTTTCAGGCTAACCACTCCCAAGGATAGGATTGGGGTGACCCCATGGGGAGGTGCCAGCCTGTCCTACCCCATCCTGACCATGTTCTGACAGGGCCCTGGTCCTGGGGAGGGGAGGCCTCTTCTGGTGCACCCAGGGGAACACTGGGGCTCCAGTTCCTGAGACTAACACTTCCTCTCCCACCCTCCACCCCAGACTCAGAACCCCATCCCAGCATCCCCGCACAGGCGTGCAGACCGAGGCCAGCCTCTTGTCCCCCTGCCTGCTGAACGGCCCCCGGGCTGGGGACAGAAATGGGGGTATGCTCACATTGACGTCACTGGCCACCCCCATACTGCCCATGCTGCTTCGGCGGCTGTCAGGCAGGGGTGTCGGGCCGGGGCTGGGGGCGCGGCTTGGGACCCGGCTTGGGGTGCGGGAGCGGGGCTGGATGTCCCAATACTCGGAGGGGCCTGTGGAGTTGCTTGACCGGTCGAGGAGGTCATCAAGGCTGTGGCTTCCCCGGAGTGGGTAGGACCTGAGACCAGCAAAAGGAGGGGGAGGGCAGGTCAAGGCACCCAGCAGCCCCCACCCCTGCACCTTGGCAAAAAGTGACTCTAAGCTTGAGGGCCATCCTGAGAGGAGGCAGAGGGATGGACACAACGACCTTCACAAATAGAGAGGTGGGTTCTCCAAGGGCTGAATGGGGCTGGGCCCACTTCTGACTGCAAGTCACTGACACCACCCATGGTGGGTGGGTCTCCACCCCTCCCCTGCCCCGGACCACCCAGGTATACCTGGAAGGTAGCTCATTCGTAGGGGTCATGGAGGTCATGGGGTTCAAGGGCACCTCCTCCAAAGGCTTCACATAGGCCTCGGGGAACCAGCCGCTCCTGCTGGGTGGAAACAGAAGGCCTCTTAAGCAAGGCCTAACAGCAACAATCAAAGTGACAGTCCTGCAGGAGCAGACACGGACTGGACGTACTGAGCACTGCTGGGCCCAGCCTCGCCTAGAGGGCTTTGTGGGTATTAACTGATTTAATCCCTTGACAGAGGCTTTTCCCAGCCTTCGAGTCCTTACAGTCTGGCCCTAACCCACCCGTCCAACCTCAGGTGGGCACCTTAGAGAGGAGGGACTGGAGGTCCAAGAGGGATAGGTAGCGACCAGAATGCACTGCCTCACTGCCAGGCACACGGTAAGCAAGACACAGGCCCTGCTCCCCAGAAGCTCCCAGCCTGGTGGGAAGATGGGCCCACAAACAGATAATTATAAGGCAGTGAGCTAAGGGTGCTGGGGGTGGGAGCCCAGAGGACTCCAAGTCCAGTGCTCTTTCCATGTCAGCCCAGCTGTTTCCCTCTGCCCCAGGCTTCTGGCTCCGTGTGGCCCCGTTGGCCTGAGTACCGAGCTGCCCCATGGCACTCTGCTCCTGCTCTTGGAGTCTTTGTGGGGGCTGGAGGCTCATTACCACCTTTTTGGGGTGGCTGGGCTTAGGAAGAGAAAGGCACCATAATCAACGTTCTTTAAACTCTTCAGATGCCACAGAACCCATCAGGTTCTTGCAGAACACCTGCAAAAATGCTCTCCAAAAAGCCCAATCCACAACCTCCTCACCTAAAGGTAACTCTCAAACTGACAGGCTCAAACCATTTCAGCATGTTTTAATTCCTTCTCATCGTAAAGTGCCCACTGATGATAATACTTGGCATAATTTTTCCTAACCTAGGAGGCACAGAAAAAATGATCCTCCTAGGAACGTGGTTTGGGATCACAGGTCTACAAGGATTTATCGGGTCCCCGAGAAGCTTGTTGTACACCTGTCATGGGGACCCCTGGGTGGCACCAGGTTGCCCTCTGCACATGGGTCTGCAAAGGGGGCATCCTGAGGTGGGTGGTTTCACCATTTGGTTGTCAGTCATCTCTGCCCGCCCACCCACCCTTCCATTCATGGTCTGTGTAGTCACCTGCCCATCCACCCATCCATCCACACACCTCTGCACCTAACTTAGGAACCCACCGTGCATCACCCATTCACTCAATCATTCATTGTCCGTGTGGGCAGCCACTCGTGGAACCCATCCCATGGTGTATCTACTATCCATCCATTCTCCTTCACACCCACCTGCCCACCCCATCCTCATCAACCCACTCAGACCCCCCCATTCGCCCATACATGCATCCTCCCTGTGCAACATCCAGGAAATCCCCAGTTACACATATTCATCCATCCATTCAAACATATCTCCACCTACATGCACAACCGCCCTCTCATCCATCCCTCTACCTGTCCACCCTCCACTAACCCAGATGACTACAGATCCATCTACAGACCTGCTCATGCAGCAGCCAACTCCCACGTCTCTTGCATGCACTCATTTGTGTCTCTGTACTTTCCCTCATTTGTTCCTTGCCTCCCACACCATGATTAGGAGTGGGCACGTGCTCCTGCCCATAAACCCTGGGGGAAGGTTGGCTGTGCTGATCCAGTAAGCTCCCACCTTCCCTTTCTTCCTTCTGCAGAAAGTGTGATTCCTGCATGCTCCCTTTTTTTAGTTGCCAACCCCTGTTCTCCTCCAGGCTTGCAACATATTTCCCCTCCAGTCCTAGTTTAGGTTCTTTAAGGATTTCCAGTGCTCGTACTGCAAGGAGGTGGGCACATTTCAGTCTGTGAGGTCCCAGCACTGCCTCCGCTCCCTGCCCCTAGGAAGCCCAGCCGCAGAGCCTACCTCCCCTTCTATCCCCAATTGCATCTCCATTCCTCAGGCTGACTCAGGCTAGGTGGCAGAGCCGCCCTTCCCTCACAGTGCCAGGCTCACAGTATGTGCTCAAGGAATAGGATTTCTGTCCAGTTCCACACCTTTGAGAGAACCTTTCTATCCCGGGGCTCTACCACCCTCTCATGGCCACCAGCCTGAACTTGGCAAGGCGGCTCTTCCTGTCCCCATTGAGAGGAGGAGGAAACAGGCTGAGGCAGGGGCAGTCATCTGAGGCCCCAGAGGGAGGCCCAGGGAGCCTCAGTCTGGGCTAGAGCCCAGGCCTCCCAGGAACTCCTTCCACCCCACCCTGCACCCGAGACCCCCCACTTACGCGGATGAGCCTTCCAGCTTGCCATAGAGCCAGCCATTCTGGGCCTCAGACACCAGCACTTCCAGGACGTCTCCAGCGGAGAAGTGCAGCAGCGTGTGGTTGGCGCCCTTAGAGTGGGAGACCAGGGCACGGACTTTCCTGGAGCCCAGGCCGCCTCCGCCGACCCTGCCGCCTGGCCGCTCGCCGAAGGAGTTGGAGCGGGAGCGCTGGGTGCTGCTGGAGTACAGTGAGGCTGCCGGGGGTGGGGGGGTGGCAGTGGGGAGGACACGGCAAGTAGGTGGGAAGTCCCCCCTCGTGTCTGCCCTTGCTCCCTCCTGCTGCAGCGCAACCCCGGTTCCTTTTCCCGCCCCCCCCGGGTTCCCAGCCTGGTGCTCGGGCCCTCCCGCTGCACTCCCGGCCCGTGGGGCACTCACAGGCAGACGGCGTCCTGGGCAGGGACCGGCGGTCAGGCTCCAGCTGGGACACGGGCCTCGCCTCGGTGGGCTCAGGGCCGTAGGACCCCGAGCTGTGCAGGCTGCGGGGGGAGCTGAACTCTCCCAGGGGCCTCTGGGGCTGCGAGGGGAGACGGGCAGGGGAGGGTGGGGAGGGGAGGGGCCGGGGCCTCGGCGCCCTAGCCCAGCCCCCAGCCCCAGTCCCAGGCGTCGGCGTAAGGGTTCTCCGGCCTGCTGCCCGGCCACCACGGGGGCGCCGAGGCCGGGCCAGGGTAGAAGGGAGGCCCAAGGGGCGCTCCGTAAAACGAGGCCCTGGGGGGCAGGAGGCTCCAGGCGGGGGTCCTCAGGCCCCAGGGCCCCGCAGGGAGTGCGTGGGGCGGCGGGGGCGCCCAGGGCCTCACCATGTCCAGGCGGGTGGGCGTCAGGCGGCCCGAGGGGTAGGGCGGCCCCAGCGCAGGACCCAGCAGGCCCGGGGAGTGGGCCCGCGCCGAGCTGCGGCTGGCCTCCGACTGCTCCTTCCACAGCAGCACGTGGTTCTGCAGCGTCCCCCGGGCCTGGCCAGGCGAGGGGCATAGGGGTCAGGAGGATCCCGGCAGCTCCCAGAATCCTTGGGACTCTTAAGTGCCACGCTAACCTAGGAACTAGGGCCCTGCAAGCTGGGAAGGAACGGATTTTTCAGCTGAAAGTCCTCCTTGGAATAGCCTGTCCACCATGCCCTTTTTCTCAAAGGTTTTCTCCCCGTTTTCCTCGGAGAGCCACCCCTCCCCTCTCGCAGCCTGCGTGCTTTGGGGCTATCCTCACTGCCCAGCCCCAGGAGTAGGGGTAGAACTCAGGCCAGACCATCCGGGTCCCTCCATCCTTCTGGCTTCAGTGACGCTCAGAGAGGGCACTTAGTCTGAAAACTTGACCAAAAAACACAGTCTCGGGATTTATCCTGGAACTATCTTGAAAAGTACACTTTCACCCTCACAGGGTTTGCTAAATAGGTAGAGTGAAGCCAACACAGGAAACTAAAGCTAAGTAAATTCTATAATGTCTTTTGCGCTCCTCGATCCAGCAACACCTGAAATCCTTGACCTTCCCAATAACTAAAGTAATAAATGCCTTTTCTGCTTGAGTTTCTAATTTCAGTTAGTTTTCTAGAGGAAGACAGTTTTATAGTCTACATAAGCATCTCTTTTCTAGCATCCCCCCCCCACACACAGAGAGTTCACACTATCTTGGGGTGGGTGGGGGGACTTTACATGTTGGGCCTACTATGTTCTCCAGCTACAAAGGCTTCTTCCGTCTCCATCCAAACTTCCTTCACCAAGGCCTAGCACAAGTCTGTCACTTAGGAATAATAAGTTGCCTCTGAGTCAGGTCCTGCGTTGAAGGCTTTACCTGAATTTTCCTATCTGATTCTCAAAACAGCCCCGGGAGGTAGGTATTATTATTATCTGCACTTTACTGAAAAGGACACGAAGGTCAGAGAGGTTAAATGACTGGCTCAAGACACCACATTCAGGAAGCAGCAGAGTTGTCTGTACTAATTTGTCTTTGAAAAAGCCTTCTGTGATTGCACCTTCCAGTGATTTCTTCCTTCAATCTGGCCCAGGTGCTAAAAGCATCCTAGAGATCTTAGGAAATCTTATGGATTGAATCATGTCCTGCATAAAGACATGTTAAACTCCTAAACCCTGGTCCTGTGGACGTGAATCTATTTCTAAACAGGATCTTTGAAGATGGTATTAGATTAGGTGAGAATCAGCCTGGGCATTAATCCTTATAAGCAGGAACTTTGGATATAATGAGAGACAGGCGGACACAGAACTCGAGTTACAGATGGCAAGCAGGCTCCCGTCAGAATGCACAGACTGCACAGAAAGCCTGATTGCTGCTGACGCCTTGATTTGGGTCTCCTAGCCTCCAACTGCGAGAAAATAAATTCCTGTATTTGTAACAGCAGCCCTGGCAAATGAAGACAGGTAGCAAGGATAGAAAGGCCTGGAGCCGCTCGGCCAGGTGGTCACTAGGCAGACACTTCCTCTGTTTCCTTGCAGTGAGGAATGAACAAAACGGCACAATGACGAAACCAAAGGCTCCTGTGCCCTGTCTCACAGGCAGTAAGCAATGAGGTCGGGAGGTTCTGCAAATCACATTTTAAGAAGGACTTTGTCCAATTTGGGAACATTCAGTGGTGAGCCACTGCCAGGACACGGAGGAATTCTGGGGGAATGACCGCAGCGCGACATCCCAGCCTGGACAGGGCCTGTAGCTGTGCTGTCATTGACGTCCCTCGGCCCTTCCCCCAGTGATGGGGAAGAAACACTGTACAGGGTTTCAAAACCACACAGGAGACCCTGGGGAAATTTTTAAAATATTTATGGAGCGGGAAAGGACTTTCTAAGTATGACACAAAGCCCATAAGCTATAAAAGAAAAAAAAATGGATCTATTTGATTAAACAAAAATGATTTTTTTTTAAATGTGGCAAAACCTATCACAGGCAAAGTCAAAAGGTAAATGACAAATTGGTGGAATTACCTGCAACTCATCACTGAGAAAGGGCTAAATTTAGTAACATATAAAGAGATCCTACAAATCAATATGAAAAATGGGGATGGCACTGACAATTCAGAGAAGAGGAAACTGAATGAGTCTGAAACAAGAAAAAATGACAACCTCACTAACTATTGGAGGTTGTCTGTTCAGAACATAGACAAAAAGGAGTTTTTCTTTGAAAGAGTATTTATAAATGGCCAATAAGTACGTGAAAAGAAGCTCAACATTAATCATCAGGGAAATGTAAATCAAAACCACAGTGAGAGGTATTGGCATAAAGATAGATATATCGACCAATGGAATCGAATAGAGTGCTCAGATATAGACCCTCTCATCTATGGACATTTGATCTTTGATAAGGCAGTCAAGCCAACTCACCTGGGACAGAACAGTCTCTTCAATAAATGGTGCCTAGAGAACTGGATATCCATATGCAAAAGAATGAAAGAAGACCCATCTCTCACACCCTATACAAAAGTTAACTCAAAATGGATCAAAGATCTAAACATTAGGTCTAAGACCATAAAACAGTTAGAGGAAAATGTTGGGAGATATCTTATGGATCTTACAACTGGAGGTGGTTTTATGGACCTTAAACCTAAAGCAAGAACACTGAAGAAGGAAATAAATAAATGGGAGCTCCTCAAAATTAAACACTTTTGTGCATCAGAGAACTTCATCAAGAAAGTAGAAAGACAGCCTACACAATGGGAGACAATATTTGGAAATGACATATCAGATAAAGGTCTAGTATCCAGAATTTATAAAGAGATTATTCAACTCAACAACAAAAAGACAGCCAACCCAATTACAAAATGGGAAAAAGACTTAAACAGACACCTACCAGAAGAAGAAATACGGATGGCCAAGAGGCACATGAAGAGATGCTCAATGTCCCTGGCCATTAGAGAAATGCAAATCAAAACCACAATGAGATATCATCTCACACCCACCAGAATGGCCATTATCAACAAAACAGAAAATGACAAGTGCTGGAGAGGATGCGGAGAAAGAGGCACACTTATTCACTGTTGGTGGGAATGTCAAAGGGTGCAACCACTGTGGAAGGCAGTTTGGCGGTTCCTCAAAAAGCTGAATATAGAATTGCCATACGACCCAGCAATACCATTGCTAGGTATCTACTCAAAGGACTTAAGGGCAAAGACACAAACGGACATTTGCACACCAATGTTTATAGCAGCGTTATTTACAATTGCAAAGAGATGGAAACAGCCAAAATCTCCATCAACAGAAGAGTGGCTAAACAAACTGTGGTATATACATACGATGGAATATTATGCAGCTTTAAGACAAGATAAACTTATGAACCATGTAATAACATGGATGGACCTAGAGAATATTATGCTGAGTGAATCCAGCCAAAAACTAAAGGACAAATACTGTATGGTCCCACTGTTGTGAACGGACATTCGAGAATAAACTTGAAATATGTCATTGGTAACAGAGTTCAGCAGGAGTTAGAAACAGGGTAAGACAATGGGTAATTGAAGCTGAAGGGATACAGACTGTGCAACAGGACTAGATACAAAAACTCAAAAATGGACAGCACAATAATACCTAATTGTAAAGTAATCATGTTAAAATACTGAATGAAGCTGCATCTGAGCTATAGGGGTTTTTTTTGTTTTTGTTTGCTTGT
The DNA here is from genome assembly GCF_023851605.1 of Tamandua tetradactyla. Taxonomy (NCBI): domain Eukaryota; kingdom Metazoa; phylum Chordata; class Mammalia; order Pilosa; family Myrmecophagidae; genus Tamandua; species Tamandua tetradactyla. The sequence continues at coordinate 30,433,837 of NC_135333.1, forward strand.
TGGTTTGTTTGTTGTTGTTGTTTTTTACTATTACTACTACTTTTATTTCTTTTCTTTATATTAACATTTTATATCTTTTTCTGTTGTGTTGCTAGTTCCTCTAAACCGATGCAAATGTACTAAGAAACAATGATCATGCATCTATGTGATGATGTTAAGAATTACTGAGTGCATATGTAGAATGGTATGATTTCTAAATGTTGTGTTAATTTCTTTTTTTTTCTTTCCGTTAATAAAAAAATAAAAAAAAAATAAAAAAAAAAAAAACCACAGTGAGAAACCACTTTATACCTTCCAGGATAGCTATAACGAGAAAAGCAGAAGATGTGGAGAAATTGGAAACTGCAGATGCTGCTTGTGGGAATGGAAATGGTGTGGTGGCTTTGGACAACAGTTTAGCAGTTCCTCAAACAGTTAAACATAGAGTAATCCAGCAGTTCCATTCCTAGGTATATACCCCAGAGAAATAAAAATATATATCCACACAGAAACTTGTACAGACACGTTCATAGAGCGTTGTTCATAATAGCCGGAAAGTCGGAACACCCCTGATAACCCTCAGCTGATGAACGGACAACCAAAATGTGCTCTTTCCATACAACGGATGCTATTTGGCAGCACAGAGGAAGAAGTTCTGCTACATGCCACCACAAGATGGATGAATCTTGAAGACACTCTGCTAAGGAAAAGAAGGTGTCACAAAGGACCACATATTGCATGATTGCATTTCTAGGAAATGTCCAGAATAGGCAAATCTATAGGAAAAGAAAGTAGATTAGTGGTTGCCAGGGGTAGGGGACATGGGGTGATTGGAGGAGGATGGCTAAGGGGTATTGGGTTTCTTTCTAAAATTTATGGTGGTGATGGTTGCACAACTCTGAATACTCTAAAACCCACTGAACTATATACCTTAAGTGGGTGAATTGTATGGCATGTGCATTTTATCTTAACGCGGTTACAAATATTCCTCCCTGGAGGCTCATTTGGTGGGGAGAGGAGGGGATGAGACGGCTGAGCTCTGGGGCTGGGGTGGGGGTGGCTGCTCATCAGCCGGAGCCCCTGATCGGTCACTGGGTCCACCTTGGCTCAGCACCTGAGGGTTCCTGGGCTCAGCCAAGAGACTCAGGGAGGGGCCTGGCAGGGGTGAGAACCCCGAGGCAGGGGAGGCAGGAGGAGCGCTGCTGTTGGGAGCAGCCTGCTGCACGGACAGGTCTCCTGAACAGCAGAGCTAGTTTCCATCTTTGGAGGGGATAGGGCAGGGCTGGGGAACCAGTTTCTTCCTGGGCTCCTTCTTATGCCTTGTTCATTGTTCATTTGTTCAGTGTTTGACCTTGTCAGGTGGGAGTGATCTCTCTCATTTCACAGGTAAGAAAATGAAGCCTGGAGAAATGAAAGTATTTGTTCTGTGCCGTGTAGCTAGAAAATTTGAAGCCAGGGCACAAGGCAGTTGGGAAACTGAAGAACCCAAAATATAGAAAATGATGGAAAGAGCAGTGAGGCTGGGGACGGGGTCTGCTGAGGAAAGGGAAGGGGGAATTGGGGGCAGGGTAGGCCCTGCAGGGACTCAGAGTGAGGTTGACAAGAGACTCAGGTGCCTGCTCTCTCTCAGCTACAAGAGAGTCAGTCTGTGCTCAAAAAATATTTGTGGAATAATTGAACAAATGAACAAATGACAGTGGAAGTAGGCAGGGATGAAGTTGTTAACTTATGGGGGGATGGGCAGATTGGAGACCCCAGTGCTGGCCTTCCATCCTCTCGATCCTATCAGCCACCTCTCCAGAGGGGGGGGGACCAGCCAGGCCAGGCAGGCAGCTCAACATGCCCCGGGACGGGTTGTGAGACTTTAGCACCCTCCAGATGGACACAGCCCAGGGGGCACATATTCGGTGATGGGACTTTTATTGTGAAAAGAAAAAAGGGCTCCTTCCTCCAGGCAATCTGTCTGCACCAGTGTGTTCAGCTTGGAGGGCAGAGCACAGGCTGGATTTCAGACCCCACTCTCAACCAGCAACCACTGTATAGTACACAACCTGCACAGCCTTCTCTAACAGCCCTGTCTACAGGGCTTCTCTCTAAGTCACTCCCTATCTCCGAGGCTGCAACCGGGAGGCCTGGGCAAGAGTGAGACCCACCTTGGGCAGCAGTGGAGGGCTGGACTCCAGGTATTAGGGGCAGCCCACTGGGGTAGAGGGTGCTCGACTCCTCCACCTCCACATTTGCTGGCCCTACTGCCTGAGTCCCTCACAGCTCAACTCAACCCAGAGAGAACAGGACCATGAAGAGGCAAAGGGAGGAAAGAAACAAGGTACCTGAGAGGACCCAGCAGCCCGGAAGAAGCCAGCAGTCCTGCCCTGGCAGCTGGGAGAAGGACACCAGCCCTGGCAGCTGGGAGAAGGATGTGACAAGCTTAAAGGCGGCTTGAAAGAGCCCTTGGTGCATAACAAAGAACTTTTCCACCAGCAAAAGCACCAGTTTAAGTTTCAAACATTGAACAAATGAACTAAACGAGAGGACAGTCCTGTGAAAATAGAATCCATGGCCTGACAGGTCAAGAGGGAGAAATATCTCAAAAACAAAACAAAACAAAACAAAACAAAAAACAAAAAACAAACCAGAACAAGAATACAATGAAATAGACACGGTGAGGAAACTATCTTTGCAAAACCTAGAGGTGGAGGATGAGGAAAGGTTTAGAAGCTTCCAAAGGCCTCATCTCTGAGCAGCAGGGAGAGGGGATGTGCTTTTCAAGGTCTCATCTTGCAGGACAGCAATGAACAGAGAGGAATCGGTGGGTGGGTGGACTTGGCATATTTTGGAAAAGACAACAGACAAATACGTATGTGATTATTAGGACCACAAAGTGAGGTCATTATGAGAAGAGAGGAAAAGGAAAGTAAAATTTCCAAATCAGTATAGGAAAAGGGGGAATGTATAGTATTCGTTCACCCAAACTGACCAGAACAACAAGTGTGTGTGGGGGGGTGGTGGTAGGGGATACAACAAAATAAATAGTTAACTCAAGTTATCTAGGAAGAATAAAATCAAATATATCAGTTGTTTTGTTAAATGGGAATGGATTGAATTCCTCTATTAGAAAAACTGCCAGACTGATAAAAAATCATGGGATTGAGAAAGGCTTCTTGTGTCAGTAACAGAAAACACACTTAAAGAAAAGAGAGGGCGGGCCGCGGTGGCTCAGCGGGCAAGAGTGCTTGCCTGCTATGCCGGAGGACCCCGGTTCGATTCCCGGCCCCAGCCCATGTAAGAAACAAACAAACAAACAAAATATAATAAAAAAAACAAGAAAATGTTTAAAAAAAAAAAAAAAAAAAAAAAAAGAAAAGAGAAAGCAGGAAGGGTGATATTAACATTTGACAAAGTGGAATTAAAAGCATTGGATTGGATTAAGAGAGACGTTAAGTACATAAACGGCATTTTACAGGAAGGTATAATAGTCCTAAACCCAAATGCATTAAACAACATGGCAACTACATCCATCAGAAATCAATCCAAGGAGGAATGAGAGAATATGACTGGCCTAGCACATAGAACAGAGCAAGAGAATACAGGGCTTAAACAAGATGATAAAGTTAGTAGACAATAACTGACTACGCCTACAGACTAATGCATTTGTGAATGGTAAGCATATGCATGCAAAAATGAATTTATTCTTCAGTGAAGGACGTAGGGAAGCTTTAAGAAATGATGTTAGGACAACTAACCAATCATTTAGAAAATTTGGATCAAAGATGAAGACTGGAGGATAAGGTAAAATATTTTATCACTTTGGGTTGGATAATGCAGTTTTTAATGTGAAAGCAAGACCAGAAACTGAATAAAAGAATGACTATTTTGATCACAATAAAAACATAAACCATGTATGGAATGTTTGTATGTTAAGAATGTATGTGGACTTCTGGGTCAAGATGGCAGCTTAACAACGAGTGCACTTTAGTTCGTCCTCCAGAACAACTACTAAATAACCAGAAACAGTACAGAACAGCTCCCGGAGCCACAATAGTGACTGGACACACAGCATACCCCAGTCTGGACCAGCTGGACTGGCTGCGAGCACCCCCCAGAACCGTGAGTCCCCAAAGCTGTGTTGGCCAGTGCCCCTCCCCCACAGGCCGCTTCCCAGAGGGGAAAGGAAAGGACTTTACCAGCAGCAGGGACTGGGCACAATCAAATGCCAATTGTGGAACTAATTAACAAATTCTGACTACTAAAAATAGGCCCCCAGCTTAGGTAAACCTGATCAAAGCAGAGGTTGCTCATTTTTGCCCTGGAGCCAAGGAGGCAGGACTGACAGAAAAAGGGGGGGGGAGAAAAAAAAGAAGGAAACAGAGGTTTTTATGGCTGTGTATCTACAAAGGCTTGACTGCCTCTGGATACAGTGGCAGGACTTTTCAGGCTGCAACTGCCCCAGGCATCAGGCAGAAGTGAGCTCTTTGGGGGGCTTATCTGGAGCTTGCGCCTTCCCCAGGGGAGGGGTGAAGCCCCACCCAGGTGGAATCCCTCCCTCAAGGAATTCAGACACCAGGGCTTGGTAATTTGAAGCCATTAAAACCAGCCTACAACCTCTCCTCTGTCTCCACCATGCACCCAGCAGGGAGAGTCTGCCAAAGTTAAAGGTACCGCATCATCTTATGCTGGTGGGACCTGCAGTCAGACAAGCACCACACACAGGGCAGGATAAGAAAAACAGAGTCCAGAGACTTCACAGGAAAGTCTTTCAACCTGCTGGGTCTCACCCTCAGGGAAAACCGACACAGGTGACTCTTTCCTCCTGATAGGAGGCCAGTTTGGTCTGGGAAAATCTGGCTGGGGTCTATAATATCTAAGTAGACCCTCGGGGGAAAGGCACCACACAAGCAGGGCAAGAAACAAGAAAAGAAGAACTGAAAAATTCTCCTCTGTTAAATAAAACTTAAGCTAGAGGTCCAGATAAAGCTGAACGGAATGTCAAAGAACAGACAGACAACAAATTCACCCAGCAAGAAAACCCTAGATAAAAGAAGTGAAAACAATCTCCAGAATAAACTATTTAAGGTAATTAAATGCCTAGACGCCAGCAAAAAATAACAAATCACACTAGGAAAATAGAAGATATGGCCCAGTCAAAGGAACAAACCAACAATTCAAATGACATACAGGAGCTGAAACAATTAATTCAGAATGTACGAACAGACATGGAAAACCTCATCAAAAACCAAATCAATGAATTGAGGGAGGATATAAAGAAGGCAAGGAAAGAACAAAAAGAAGAAACTGAAAGTCTGAAAAAACAAATCACAGAACTTATGGGAATGAAAGACTCAATAGAAGAGATGAAAAAAACAATGGAAACCTACAATGGTAGATTTCGAGAGACAGAACATAGGATTTCTGAACTGGAGGATGGAACATCTGAAATCCGACAAGAAACAGAAACCATAGAAAAAAAAAAATGGAAAAATATGAGCAAGGACTCAGGGAATTGAAAGACAATATGAAGCACACGAATATACGTGTTGTGGGTGTCCCAGAAGGAGAAGAGAAGGGAAAAGGAGGAGAAAAACTAATGGAGGAAATTATCACTGAAAATTTCCCAACTCTTATGAAAGACTTAAAATTACAGATCCAAGAAGTGCAGCGTACCCCAAAGAGAATAGATCCAAATAGACATACTCCAAGACATTTAATAATCAGAATGTCAGAGGTCAAAGAGAAAAAGAGGATCTTGAAAGCAGCAAGAGAAAAGCAATCCATCACATACAAGGGAAGCCCAATAAGACTATGTGCAGATCTCTCAGCAGAAACCATGGAGGCGAGAAGACAGTGGGATAATATATTTAAATTATTAAAAGAGAAAAACTGCCAAACAAGAATTCTATATCCAGCAAAATTGTCCTTCAAAAATGAGGGAGAAATTAAAACATTTTCAGACAAAAAAATCACTAAGAGAATTTGTGAGCAAGAGACCAGCTCTGCAAGAAATACTAAAGGGAACACTAGAGACAGATACGAAGACAGAAGAGAGAGGTGTGGAGAAGAGTGTAGAAAGGAAGACTATGAGTAAAGGTAAAAAGAAGGAAAATTAGATATGACATATAAAATCCAGAAGGCAAAATAGTAGAAGAAAGTACTACCCATGCAGTAATAACTCTGAATGTTAATGGATTAAACTCTCTAATCAAAAGACATAGTCTGGCAGAATGGATTAAAAAACAGGACCCATCTATATGCTGTCTCTACTCAAAGGACACGAGGCCAAGGACACAAATGGACATTTACACACCAATGTTTATAGCAGCATTATTAACAATTACCAAGAGATGGAAACAGCCAAAATGTCCATCAACACAGAGTTGGCTAAACAAACTGTGACATTTACATAAGATGGAATATTATGCAGCTGTAAGACAGAATAAAGTTATGAAGTATGTAACAACATGAATGGGCCTTAAGGACATTATGCTGAGTGTGATTAGTCAGAAACAAAAGGACAAATACTGTATGGTCTCACTGATATGAACTGACATTAGTGAATAAACTTGAAATATTTCCTTGGTAACAGAGACCATTAGGAGATAGAAATAGGGTAAGATATTGGGTAACTGGAGCTGAAAGGATACAGCTTGTGCAACAGGACTGAATATAAAACTCAGAAATGGACAGCACAATATTACCTAATTGTAATACAATTATGTTAAAACACTGACTGAAGCTGCATATGAGAATGATAGAGGGAGGAGGGCTGGGGCAGAAATGAAATCACAAAGAAAGATAGATGATAAAGATTGAGATGGTGTAATCTAGGAATGCCTAGAGTGTATAATGATAGTGACTAAATGTACAAATTTAAAAAATGTTTTTGCATGAGGAAGAACAAAAGAATGCCATTACTGCAGTGTGCTGAAAATAGATGGTACTTAGTATTTTAAATTTTCAACTAATGTGTGAGACTAAAGCAAAAAATGTTTATTTGGTACAAATCTATACTTTGACTAGTGCATCCTAATATAACGCATGTAGATAGTTGATTGAACACTTTAAGTACATGGAACTTTGTATAGGACATGAGATTTTGTTGGTTTGTCCAGGTGATGCCCTGATGAATCCCAGAGTGATTTGATCAGTGAGTGGAAAAGTATTTGCAAAGTCCCCTTCGGGGAATGGTGAGAACGGGGGAAAACTCAACTTCCCCAAGTTGAATTCTTGATATTCTCACAAGCATGTGGACAACCAAAGCTATAAGCTGAGCCCCCACCTTGTAGTTTGTTCATATGAAACTTAACCCCACAAAGGATAGGTCAAGCCTACTTAAAATTAAGCCTAACAGTCACCCCCAAGAGAACCTCTTTTGTTGCTCAGATGTGGCCTCTCTCTCCAACCAACACAGCAAGCAGACTCACCACCCTCCACCTGTCTACGTGGGACATGACTCCCAGGGGTGTGGATCTTTCTGGCAGCATGGGACAGAAATCCCAGAATGAGCTGAGATTCAGTATCAAGGGATTGAGAAAAACTCTAGAATGAGCTGAGACCCAGCATCAAGGGATTGAGAAAACCTTCTCGACCAAAAGGGGGAAAAGTGAAATGAGACAAAGTGTCAATGGCTGAGAGATTCCAAACAGAGTCGAGAGGTTATCCTGGAGGTTATTCTTATGCATTAAGTAGATGTCACCTTGTTATCCAAGATGTAAGGGAGAGGCTGGAGGGAACTGCCTGAAAATGTAGAGCTGTGTTCCAGTAGCCATGTTTCTTGATGATGACTGTATAATGATATAGCTTTCACAATGTGACTGTGTGATTGTGAAAACCTTGTGTCTGATGCTCCTTTTATCTACCTTGTCAACAGATGAGAGGAACATATGGAATAAAAATAAATAATAGGGGGAACAAATGTTAAAATAGATTTAGTTTGAAATGCTAGTGATCAATGAAAGGGATCAGTAAGGGGTATGGCCTGTAAAATTTTTTTTTTCTGTTTGTTATATTTTTTTGTTGTCTTTTTATTTCTTTTTCTGAATTGATGCTAATGTTCTGAGAAATGATCATGAAGATGAATATGCAACTATGTGATGATATTGTGAATTGCTGAGCGTATGTGTTGGGAATGTTTGTTTCTTGTAATTTTTTTTAATTAATAAAAAATTAAATAAAAAAGAATGTATGTGCTTGATGCAAATGTTCAAAGAAATGATCATGATGATGAATATACAACTATATGATGATATTGTGAATTACTGATTATATATGTAGAATGGAATGATCAAAAATTACAAATGTTTGCTTTTGTTTGGTGTTTTTTTGGTATTTAAAAAAAGAAAAAAATTAATAAAAAAAAAGAATGTACTATGAACAACTTTACGCTAATAAATACAACAATTTAGATGAAATGGACGGGTTCCTGGAAAGACATGAACAACCAACTTTGACTCAAGAAGAAATAGATGACCTCAACAAACCAATCACAAGTAAAAAAATTGAATCAGTCATTCAAAAGCTTCCTAAAAAGAAAAGTCCAGGACCAGACGGCTTCACATGTGAATTCTATCAAACATTCCAGAAAGAATTAGTACCAACTCTCCTCAAACTCTTCAAAAAAATCGAAGTGGAGGGAAAACTACCTAATTCATTTCACAAAGCCAACATCACCCTCATACCAAAACCAGGCAAAGATATTACAAAAAAAGAAAACTACAGATCAATCTCTCTAATGAATATAGATGCAAAAATCCTCAATAAAATTCTAGCAAATCGTATCCAACAACACATTAAAAGAATTATACATCATGATCAAGTAGGATTCATCCCAGGTATGCAAGGATGGTTCAACATAAGAAAATCAATTAATGTAATATTCCATATCAACAAATCAAAGCAGAAAAATCACATGATCATCTCAGTTGATGCAGAGAAGGCATTTGACAAGATTCAACATCCTTTCCTGTTGAAAACACTTCAAAAGATAGGAATACAAGGGAACTTCCTTAAAATGATAGAGGGAATATATGAAAAACCCACAGCTAATATCATCCTCAATGGGGAAAAATTGAAAACTTTCCCCCTAAGATCAGGAACAAGACAAGGATGTCCACTATCACCACTATTATTCAACATTGTGTTGGAGGTTCTAGCCAGAGCAAACAGACAAGAAAAAGAAATACAAGGCATCAAAATTGGAAAGGAAGAAGTAAAACTATCACTGTTTGCAGACGATATGATACTATACGTCGAAAACCCGGAAAAATCCACAACAAAACTACTAGAGCTAATAAATGAGTACAGCAAAGTAGCAGGTTACAAGATCAACATTCAAAAATCTGTAGCACTTCTATACACTAGTAATGAACAAGCCGAGGGGGAAATCAAGAAACGAATCCCATTTACAATTGCAACTAAAAGAATAAAATACCTAGGAATAAATTTAACTAAAGAGACAAAAAACCTACATAAAGAAAACTACAAAAAACTGCTAAAAGAAATCACAGAAGACCTAAATAGATGGAAGGACATACCGTGTTCATGGACTGGAAGACTAAATATAGTTAAGATGTCAATCCTACCTAAATTGATCTACAGATTCAATGCAATACCAATCAAAATCCCAACAACTTATTTTTCAGAAATAGAAAAACCAATAAGCAAATTTATCTGGAAGGGCAGGGTGCCCCGAATTGCTAAAAACATCTTGAGGAAAAAAAAACGAAGCTGGAGGTCTTGCGCTGCCGGACTTTAAGGCATATTATGAAGCCACAGTGGTCAAAACAGCATGGTATTGGCATAAAGATAGATATATCGACCAATGGAATCGAATAGAGTGCTCAGATATAGACCCTCTCATCTACGGACATTTGATCTTCGATAAGGCAGTCAAGCCAACTCACCTGGGACAGAACAGTCTCTTCAATAAATGGTGCCTACAGAACTGGATATCCATATGCAAAAGAATGAAAGAAGACCCATATCTCACACCCTATACAAAAGTTAATTCAAAATGGATCAAAGATCTAAACATTAGGTCTAAGACCATAAAACAGTTAGAGGAAAATGTAGGGAGATATCTTACGAAACTTAAAATTGGAGGCGGTTTTATGGACCTTAAACCTAAAGCAAGAGCACTGAAGAAGGAAATAAATAAATGGGAGCTCCTCAAAATTAAACACTTTTGTGCATCAAAGAACTTCATCAAGAAAGTAGAAAGACAGCCTACACAATGGGAGATAATATTTGGAAATGACATATCAGATAAAGGTCTAGTATCCAGAATTTATAAAGAGATTGTTCAACTCAACAACAAAAAGACAGCCAACCCAATTACAAAATGGGAAAAAGACTTGAACTAACACCTACCAGAAGAGGAAATACAAATAGCCAAAAGGCACATGAAGAGATGCTCAATGTCCCTGGCCATTAGAGAAATGCAAATCAAAACCACAATGAGATATCATCCCACACCCACCAGAATGGCCATTATCAACAAAACAGAAAATGACAAGTGCTGGAGAGGATGTGGAGAAAGAGGCATACTTATTCACTGTTGGTGGGAATGTCAAATGGTGCAACCACTGTGGAAGGCAGTTTGGTGGTACCTCAAAAAGCTGAATATAGAATTGCCATACAACCCAGCAATACCATTGCTGGGTATCTACTCAAAGGACTTAAGGGCAAAGACACAAATGGACATTTGCACACCAATGTTTATAGCAGCGTTATTTACAATTGCAAAGAGATGGAAACAGCCAAAATGTCCATCAACAGAAGAATGGCTAAACAAACTGTGGTATATACATACGATGGAATATTATGCAGCTTTAAGACAGGATAAACTTATGAAGCATGTAATAACATGGATGGACCTAGAGAACATTATGCTGAGTGAGACTAGCCAAAAACTAAAGGACAAATACTGTATGGTCCCACTGATGTGAACGGACATTCGAGAATAAACTTGGAATATGTCATTGGTAACAGAGTCCAGCAGGAGGTAGAAACAATGGGTAATTGAAGCTGAAGAGATACAGAGTGTGCAACAGGACTATACAAAAACTCAAAAATGGACCTCACAATAATACCTAATTGTAAAGTAATCATGTTAAAACACTGAATGAAGCTGCATCTGAGCTATAGGTTTAGTTTGTTTGTTTTTGTTTTTTTTGTTTGTTTTTTTGTTTTTACTATTATTATTACTTTTATTTCTTTCCTCTATATTAACATTCTATATCTTTGTTTGGTGTGTCGCTAGTTCTTCTAAACCGATGCAAATGTACTAAGAAACGATGATTGTGCATCTATGTGATGATGTTAAGAGTTACTGATTGCATATGTAGAACGGTATGATTTCTAAATGTTGGGTTAATTTCTTTTTTTTTCTGTTAATTAATAAAAAAAGAATGTATGTGCTTGTACGTTATATCAATAATTTTTTTAATAATTAAAAAAAAACTGTGTGGAAAGAGACAGCACAAATTCAACTGAAATATAACTGTTTACAATGGAGGGGGGAGAGCAGAGGGGCTGCTAAGTGGAAGGAGACACGAGGGGATGCTGGAATTCTATATCTTGGACTGGTTGGTGGTTTCATGGGTGCTTACATACGTAAAATTTATTGAGCTGTACAGTTAAGATTTGTGTCTTTTATCATCTTAAGTTATGCCTCATTAAAAAAGAAAAAATAATAAAGGGAAGAAATGAATTTATTTATCTGTGAATGAATAAATACATGCAGGAATTAGTGAAGGAAAGCAAGATAAACAAAATCTTGAATAAATGAATGAATACATAGGGATATAAATCAGCAAAGAAATGAATGGAGAGAAGTTTAAAATGAGAAAAAGTAAGTTTCTACAGAGAGGAAGGAAAGAAGAGAAGGGGAAGGGGTGGGGTGAGTGAAGGAATGCCCCTGGAGAGGCGAAGAAGGGCTAGCAGGCTCCGCGGTCTGCCCTCTGCCCCCAGCGCCCCAGCTCACCCGGCCAAAGAACTGCAGGAAGGTGTTGGAAAGCAGCAGGTGCTTCTCGGCCAGGAAGCGGTAGCGCCGCTTCTCTTCCAGCTCGGCGGCCCGCTGGCTCTCGGACACGAAGGTCTGCATCTGGGCGTGCAGCCGGTTCACGCTCTCCTGGGGGGAGGGGGCGTGGGCTGGAGGCAGTGGTGGAGGCCCCGTCCCATCGTGCACCGGGACAGCGGCCTAAAGCCTCTTTTCTCACCCCCCCCCCCCCGCCTCCTCCTAGAGGCCTCCGCGACACCCAGGCCTGGGTTCTGCCACCCTCCCTGCCGAGCGCTTCTCACGGGCATGGCCAGCCCCTCAGCCCCTAGCACCCGGGGCCCAGCAATGAAACTTGTTTAGTGAAAACATGACTAAGCGGAACAATAACACCCCACCTGGGAGGGAAAATGTCCAAGAGGGTAGACATGAGCTGGTAGAGGAGACAGGAAAGGAGACCAGGGCTTAACCGATGGAGCTGGGGCTCAGGGATAGAGGCCGGGATGGGGCCCTGAGCTGGGGGTGAGGGGCTGGCGTTGGCCGGGAGGCAGGAGGCCCCTGCAGAAGGGAAGGGGGTTGGAGGGCTGCAGGCCACACATATGATACCTCGTTCATGAGCTTCATGACCCACGGACTCAATTTTTGAGGCAAGGCAGAAGAATGGGGGACAGGGAGGGAAAAGGGTTGCTGGGATTGGAGGGGAGGCCTGGGGAGCTGGGGAGGGCCAGGAAGTCACAGGGCCAAGGAGGGGGCACTGAGGGTGATGTCGGCTGGCCTCTTCGTCTGTGGTCATCATGCCCTAAGACTTGGGCTGATACTTGATGAGGAAACCCAAGGTGGGGTGTTCTGGTACCACCCCCGACACACACAGGATCCAGGCTCACCCTGCAGCCCGCCCATCTGCCTTCAGCCCCTGCACCTTCATTTCCCGCGCATTCTTGTCCCTCTTGCGCTCCATGCGCCACAGCTCAGACATGCCCTTCTCCAGGTCGGCGGCTCGGTGGCGGTACTCGATCTCATAGTGCTGGCGGCTGTCCTGGGGTGGGGTAGAGAAAGGAGGGAGAGCCCCATGTCAAAGAGCCCAAGACACCTGACCCAGAGGTCAGAGCATTGGACATGGGCCAGGGGGACTCAGCTGGGCATGTGTAGAACGTGCGACTGGTCAATGTCCAGCACTGGCCTCAGTGGGCCCATCTGTGACAGGCAGGGGACCAAGGTGGAGAGGCCAGACTCACTTTGATGAACTGTTTGTCCAGCTTCATGTTCTTCTCCATGTGTTGCAACAGGTCTCCATGGAGTGTCTGCACCTGGGTGGAGTGCAGGCCAGGAGTGATCAGGGCAACCCTGCTATTCCCAGGCCCCACATCCCCTGGGCTCTTCCCACTCCTGCATACTGTCTACCACACTTAACACATCAGGCATCTGTCCACTCATCAGAGGTATGGGGATAATAAGCACCTGGTTGGAGAAAGATTGAATGGTTAACACTGCAAAGCGTACAGTATCAGCTGGAAACACAATCTCCATAAATGTGTCAACGTTTTGTTCTTATTCCTAGCCTTAGCCTGTGCCTTGATAATGCCACTTCCTCTGGCTGGAATGTCCTCCCGATCTTCAAATACTGACTTACTTGCCCCCTCTTCTGGGAAGCCTTCCTGACTTCCCCAGGCAGAATTAATTGCTCCCTCATTTCTGGTTTCTGAATGTGTACACTTTGATGTGTCTGTTTGTCCATTCCCTCAGTCATAAGACAGAATTTATTCCCAGGCCCCATAAAGACACATTCTAGTCATAAATCACAGTTCTATGGCTGTGACCCCATTTGTAAAAAGGAACTTCGACATGTTTTGTTTTATTTTGTTTTGAGGTAAAATGGTACAGTAGTTTAATACAACCAACAATCTTCACAAAATAATTGTAATACTTTGTGCCTGGGCTAGCAGCATCTTGCACTGTGAATTCCTATACACACATAAGCATTTTTTTTTAATTATTATAATTTTTTAGGTGCATGGTCTGGGAATTGAACCTGGGTCTCCCGTATGGAAGGCAAGCATTCTACCACTAAATTACCCATGCACCCCAAATGTCAGCATTTTATCTAAGTACAAATGTTTGTTAAAAGAGTAAATTAAGTAATTGACTATATGAAGGTAAATAGACACTATAGGTTATTTTTATTCTTGAATCATTTTTGCTGCATAGTAAGTTGCAATTACATGTCAGTAAGTTACTCATCTATTCACAAGACTGTGAACTGTGAGGTGTGGCAGTTCCCTTTGAGAGGAAGCTAATACGTAGACCTGAATATTTTGGATGATTTTTCTTCTTCTTTTTTTATTTTTAACTGCCATGGATGGGTAAGACAAAAAAATCCAGCATTCAGAGACCTAGAAACTTATTTTTTCTAATTAATAAAAAAAATAAAATTTTATAGCAATTATCAGGTACTTCCTAATCGTAGCACTGTTGAATGCAAAATATAAAGTAAATAATTAAGTGAAGCTAAATTTGTCATGGAATTATGGATTAAACCAGTTATTAAAGAAAAACTTGCCATTTACCTTACATCAAGTTGAGATCCTGATATATACATCCCAATTTATAATTCAAGACTGCAGTTAAATGCTTCTAATTTACTTGAATTACCATTGTAATAAGACATTTAGACACCTTTCATTTTCTTAAAAGGATATGCTAAACATTTTTTTGACATTACTTCTAAACTCAGATGAAGCCCAAACATCCCCCAACCAGTAATAATCAGCTCAAAAAGTTAGGTGGGTGAGAGTTGGTATAGCAAAAGCTATAACTGTTTAACATTTCCACTAGAGTAGATACCAATAAATAAAGGTAACTGCCATTTAAAAATCCAATAGATAAGAAATTAACATGAACCAATTGTTGGAAATTAAAAGGTGATTTAATGGAATACTTCCATTCCAATTTGAATATTTTTCAATAAACTATTTCCTACCTTCAAAAATAGACATTAGTAATGCAGCTTTCCTACGTCTTGACACAATTTCACTTTAAGTTGTGGGCCCAGATTACAGATTTAATTTTAAGATTTGGGTAATATGCCATACATACATTATTCAAATATTCTAGGGAATAAATCATGATTGGTTAAATTTATCTTATTTAACTATCACAAAACATCAGCGGAAATACAGAAATCACAGAAATAGAACCAAAGAGAAACAAAAATAGGATGAGCCACCAGAAGAACGAATTGAATATTAGGTGAAAGTGGATCCCAAAACAACAAATTTGCAATATTCCAATGGAAGAAAGAGCAAATTCCCTTCTTTGCCCACATATGAATATTGTACACAAGACAATAGCAGTCTCTTTTCTGGTGTTTATGAGAGACTGTCTTCAATATGCAGTGCTGGGTAAGCACTGTAGCGATAGCATAAAGTTTACAGAGGTTAGAGAAAGTGGGAAATTACCAGTTACAAATTAATATCAATAACCAAACCTGCATTTTTAGCCAGATTACCACTATGTATATTTAAGAAGCTAATACAAAAATCTCACTGCCTCGTTTTTGGGGGGGTGGGGTGGGGAGAGTGATTGTTCCAGGAATCGAACCCCGGTCTCTGGCATGGAAGGCAGGCATTGTACCACTGAGCCACCAGGGAACCCCTGACTGCAGCTTTTTTTTTTTGTATGGTGTATGGCAGGGGTCACATTTCATCCTTTTTCCATATGATGACTGCCCATTTTTTAAAAAAACCTTTTTATTGCATAGTAGAACATATATACAAAGCAAAGAAATGAAAAAGCAATACTTTTCAAAGCACTCTTCAACAAGTAGTTACAAGACAGATCCCAGAATTTGTCAGGGGCTATCATACGATCCTCTCATATTTTTCCTTCTAGCTACTCCAGAATATAGAAGGCTTAAATATTTTTTAACATCACAATCTACTTTTTTTCCTTTCTTTTTTTGTGAAAAATAACATATATACACTAAAAAGCAGTAAATTTCAAAGCACATACTGGAAGGGTCTGTTACTAACATGGGTTAAGGAGTTGGAGCTAGCTGATGTTCTGGACAGGATGGGCCCTCTAGGTTTCAGGGCTTATCTGGACCAGGGACCCATCTGGAGGTTGTAGGTTTCTGGACAGTTACATAGTGCATGGAACTCTTGTGGAATCTTATAAAAATCCCAACTGCCTCATTTTTAAAACCACAATTTGCAATTATGAAATTCTTTGCAGAATGAAGCATCAGAGATTATTTCATTGCAAGAGAGATCTTCACTCACCTGGGTGATAAGTGACCCATATACAGGCTAGTGTGTTACCTGGCACTTAGCGATGTGGAATTTCTGAACACCCAATGCAAGGTTTGACTGCACTAGATCACCACTCCAAATGACCTAATCACACAACAGAAAACTTTACCACATGGGGATTAACACTATGCTGTCTTCAGGATGGTAAAATGGGGGAAGGAAAAGGAAATTAGGGAAAAATAGCACCTGGGCCAACTGGAATTAACTCTCCATTAACAAATAATCCATCCCCACTCTCTCACTATGCTGGATAAAATAGCTTTTACTATATTATTACATCATAGGAAAGCAAAGCAAGTAACTTGGTGTAATAGGTTACCTCGCATAGTACCTCTTGGTACTAAGGGGATGTACAGAAATCGTTCGCATCAGTAAAGCACCTCAAGAGAGGACAGAGAAAAGCAAAATACAAAGGAGTTTTGTTTGTATTACCCTAAAATCATCAACTATAAAAAGTTATGAACAGCGACTGGACACACAGCGTACCCCAGTCTGGACCAGCAGGACTGGCTGTGAGCCCCCCCAGAACCCTGAGTTCCCCAAGCCATGGTGGCCGGCACCCTTCCCCTACAGGCTGCTTCCCAGAGGGGAAAGGAAAGGGACTTTACCAGCAGCAGGGGCTGAGCACAAACCAAACTCCAATTGTGGAATTAATTAACAAATTCTGACTACTAAAAATAGGCCCCCAGCTCAGGCGACCTCGAGTAAAAGTGGAGATCACTGGTTTTTGCCCTGGCGCAGAGAGGGCAGGGCTGATGGAAAAAGGAAAAAAGGAAAAAAACAGAGGATTTTTTTGGATTTGAAAAGGTCTGGGCCCTGAAGGAAAGGAGGGGGCACATAGTACCTGGAGATACACAGAGCAGCATAACAACTTAAGCTCTTGATTGGCAAAACTGAGGAACAGGGGTCCTGTTCTGAAAAGGATTTTTCTCTTTCATTTTGGTGGCTGTTTCTACAGCTTGACTGCTCGTTGGATGCAGCTGCAAGGCTTCTCTGGCTCCACTGCCCCAGGCATAGGCAGAAATAAGCTCGTTTGAGTGTTTGGAGCCTGTGCCTTCCCTAGGAGAGTGGTGGGGCCCAGCTCAAGTGAAATCCCTCCCTCAAGGAGTTCAGACTCCAGGGTCTGGAAAAGTGAAGCTATTAAAACCAGCCTACAACCTCTCCTCTGTCTCCACCATGCCCACAGCAGGGAGAGTCTGCTGAAGTTAAAGGTACCACATCACCTTAGCTGGTGGGACCTGCAGGCAGACAAGTGCCACATACTGGGCAGGATAAGAAAAACAGAGTCCAGAGACTTCACAGGAAAGTCTTTCAATTTGCTGGGTCTCACCCTCAGGGAAAACTGACACAGGTGACTCTTTCCTCCTGAGAGGAGGCCAGTTTGGTCTGGAAAAATCTGGCTGAGGTCTATAATACCTAAGTAGACCCTCCTAAGTGTGTGTGGGGGGAAGGCACCATACAGGCAGGGCAAGAAACAAGAAAACAAGAACTGAAAAATTCTGATCTGTTAAGCAAAACCTAAGCTAGACGTCTAGAATAAGCTAAACTGAACATCAAAGAACAGATAGAAAACAAAGTCATCCAGCAAGAAAATCCTAGGTAAAAAAAAAAAAAAGAAAGAAAATCTACAGAATAAACTAATAAAGGTAATTAAATGCCTAGATGCAAGCAAAACCCAATGACTCATACTAGGAAAATTGAAGACATGGCCCAGTCAAAGGAACAAGCAATGAGATATAGGAGTTGAAACAATTAATTCAGAATGTTCAAACAGACATGGAAAACCTCATCAAAAATCAAATCATTGAATTGAGGGAGGATATAAAGAAAGCAAAGAATGAACAAAAAGAAGAAACTGAGAGTCTGAAAAAAACAAATCATAGAACTTATGGGAATGAAAGTCACAGTAGAAGAGAAGAAAAAAACAATGGAAACCTACAATGTCAGATTTCAAGAGGCAAAAGATAGGATTAGTGAACTGAAGGATGGGACATCTGAAATCCGACAAGCAAAAGAAAATATAGGGAAAAGAATGGAAAAATATGAGCAGGGACTCAGGGAATTGAATGACAACATGAAGCGCACTAATATACATGTTCTGGGTGTCCCACAAGGAGAAAAGAAGGGAAAAGGAGGAGAAAAACTAATGGAGGAAATTATCACTGAAAATTTCCCAACTCTTATGAATGACTTAAAATTACAAGAAGTACAGCATACCCTAAACAAAATTGATCCAAATAGACGTACTCCAAGACAGTTACTAATCAGAATGTCAGATGTCAAAGAGAAAGAGAGAATCTCGAAAGCAGCAAGAGAAAAGCAATCCATCACATACAAGGGAAGCCCAATAAGACTATGCGTAGATTTCTCAGCAGAAACCATGAAGGCGAGAAGACAGTGGGATGATATATTTATATTACTAAATAGAAAAACTGCCAACCAAGAATTCTATATCCAGCAAGATTGTCCTTCAAAAATGAGGGAGAAATTAAAACATTTTCAGACAAAAAAATCACTGAGAGAATTTGTGACCAAGAGTTTCTTGCTCTGCAAGAAATACTAAAGGGAGCACTGGAGACAGATACAAAAAGACAGGAGAAAGCGGTGTGGAGAAGGGTGTAGAAATGAAAACTACCAGTAAAAGTAAAAAGAAAGAAAATTAGATATGACAAACAAAATCCAAAAGGCAAAATGGTAGAAGAAAGTACTGCCCACTCAGTAATAACACTAAATATTAATGGATTAAACTCCTCAATCAAAAGACATAGACTGGAGGGGGTATAGCTCAGCGGTAGAGTGCATGCTTTGCATGCGTGAGGCCCCAGATTCAGTCCCCGGCACTTCCATACCTTACCAAGTTTGGGGTGGGCCACGATGGCTTAGCATGCAGAGTTCTCGCCTGCCATGCCAGAGACCTGGGTTCAATTCCTGGTGCCCGCCCATGCCAAAAAAAAAAATGCATAGACTGGCAGAATGGATTAAAAAACAGGACCCATCTATATGTTGTTTATGGGAAACACATCTTAGGCCCAAGGATAAACATAGGTTGAAAGTGAAAGGTTGGGAAAAGATATTCCATGCAAGTAACAATCAGAAAAGAGCAGGAGTAGCTATACTAATATCCAACAAATTAGACTTCAAATGTAAAACAGTTAAAAGAGATGAAGAAGGACACTATATATTAATAAAAGGAACAATTCAACAAGAAGACATAACAATCATAAATATTTATGCACCGAGCCAGAATGCTCCAAAATACATTAGGCAAACACTAAAAACACTGAAAAAAGAAATAGACACATCTACCATAATAGTTGGAGACTTCAGTTCCCCACTCTCATCAATGGACAGAACATCTAGACAGAGGATCAATAAAGAAACAGAGAATTTGAATAATACAATAAAGGTGCTAGACTTAACAGACATTTATAGAACATTACACCCCACAACAGCAGGATATACCTTTTTCTCAAGTGTTCATGGATTGATCATTCTCAAGGATAGACCATATGCTGGGCCACAAAGCAAGTATCAATAAATTTAAAAAGATTGAAATCATACAAAACACTTTCTCAGATCATAAAGGAATGAAGTTGGAAATCAACAATAGACAGAGTGCCAGAAAATTCACAAATATATGGAGGCTCAACAACACACTCTTAAACAACCAGTGGATCAAGGAAGAATTACAAGAGAAATCAGTAAATATCTCGAGGCAAATGAAAATGAAAACACGACATATCAAAATTTATGGGATGCAGCAAAGGCAGTGCTAAGAGGGAAATTTATTGCCCTAACTGCCTGTATCAAAAAAGAAGAAAGGGCAAAAGTCGAGGAATTAACTGTCCACTTGGAAGAACTAGAGAAAGAACAGCAAACTAACCCCAAAGCAAGCAAGAGAAAAGAAATAATGAAGATTAGAGAAGAAATAAATGAAATTGAGAACATTAAAACAATCAAGAGAATCAACAAAACCAGAAGTTGGTTCTATGAGAAAATCAATAAGATTGATGGACCCTTAGCGAGGTTGACAAAAAGAAGAAGAGAGAGGATGCAAATAAATAAAATCAGAAATGGAAGAGGAGACATAACCACTGACCCCGCAGAAATAAAGGAAGTAATGACAGGATGCTATGAACAACTTTGTGCTAATAAACTAGACACTGCAGATGAAATGAACAACTTCCTAGAAAGGCATGAACAACCAACATTGACTCCAGGAGAAAGAGACGACCTCAACAAACCAATCACAAGTAAAGAAATTTAATCAGTCACTGAGAAGCTCCCCCAAAAGAAAAACCAGGACCAGATGGCTTCACATGTAAATTTTACCAAACATTCAAGAAAGAATTAGTACCAGTTCTGCTCAAACTCTTCAAAAAAATTGAAGAGGAGGGAAAGCTACCTAATTCATTCTACAAAAACAACATCACCCTCATACCAAAGTCAGACAAAGATATAACAAAAGAAGAAAACTACAGACCAATCTCTCTTATGAACATAGATGCAATTCTCAATAAAATTCTTACAAATCGAATCAAGCAGCATATTAAAAAAAATATACACCATGACCAAGTAGGATTCATCCCAGGTATGCAAGGATGGTTCAACATAAGAAATTCAATTAATTAATACACCATATCAACAAATCAAAGCAGAAAAAAAACCACATGATCATCTCTATTGATGCAGAAATGGCATTTGACAAAATTTAACATCCTTTTCTGTTGAAAACACTTCAAAGGATAGGAATAGAAGGGAACTTCCTCAACAAGATAACGGAATATATGAAAAACCCATAGCTAACATCATACTCAATGGAGAAAAACTGAAAACTTTCCCTCTAAGATCAGGTATGACAAGGATGTCCACTATCACCATTGTTATTCAACATTGTGTTGGAAGTTCTAGCCAGAGAAATTAGACAAGTAAAAGAAATACAAGGCATCAAAATTAGAAAGGAAGAAGTAAAACTCTCACTGGCTGCAGATGATATGATACCATACATTGAAAACCCCAAAAAATCCACAGCAAAACTATTAGAGCTAATAAATGAGTACAGCAAAGTGGCAGGTTACAAGATCAACACTCAAAAACCTGTAGTGTTTCTATACACTACACTGGTAATGAACAATCTGAGGGGGAAATCATGAAAAAAAAATCCATTTACAATTGCAACCAAAAGAATAAAATATTTAGGAATAAATTTAACTAAAGAGACAAAAGACCTATACAGAGAAAACTACAAGAAATTGTTAAAAGAAACCACAGAAGACCTAAATAAATGGAAGGGCATACCATGTTCATGGATTGGAAGACTAAATAAAGTCAAGATGTCAGTTCTACCTAAAATGATTTGCAGATTCAATGCAATACCAATTAAAATCCCAAAAACTTGCTTTTCAGAAATAGAAAAACCAATAACCAAATTTTTCTGGAAAGGTAGGGTGTCCGAAATAGCTAAAAGTATCCTGAGAAAGAAAAATGAAGTAAGGAGGCCTCGCACTACCTGTATCTAAGGCACATTATGAAGCTACAGTGGTCAAAACAGCATGGTACTGGCATAAAGATAGATATACTGACCTATGGAATAGAATAGAGTGTTCAGATACAGACCCTCTCATCTATGGACAATTGATCTTTGATAAGGCAGTCAAGCCAACTCACCTGGGACAGAACAGTCTCTTCAATAAATGGTGCCTAGAGAACTGGATAGCCACATGAAAAAGAATGAAAGAGGATCCACATCTCACATCCTATACAAAAATTAACTCAAAATGGATCAAAGACCTAAACATTAGATCTAAGACCATAAAACTGTTAGAAGAAAATGTTGGGAAATATCTTATAAATCTTATAATAGGAGGTGGTTTCCTAGACCCAACATCCAAAGCACGAGCATTGAAGAAAGAAAGAAATGGGAACTCCTCAAAATTAAACACTTTTGTGCATCAAAGAACTTCATCAAGAAAGTAAAAAGACAGCCTATACAATGGGATAAAATATTTGGAAATGATATATCAGATAAAGGTCTAGTATCCAGAATATATAAAGAGGTTGTTCAACTCCACAACAAAAAGACAGACGACCCAATTACAAAATGGGCAAAAGACTTGAACAGACACTTCTCAAAAGAGAAAACACAAATGGCCAAAAGGCACATGAAAAAATGCTCAACTTCCCTGGCTATTAGGGAAATGCAAATCAAAACCACAATGAGATATCATCTCACACCCACCAGAATGGCCATTATCAGTAAAACAGAAAACGACAAGTGTTGGAGAGGATGTGGAGAAAGAGGCACACTTATCCACTGTTGGTGGGAATGTCAAATGGTACAAACCACTGTGGAAGGCAGTTTGGCAGTTCCTCAGGAAGCTAAGTATAGAATGGCTATATGACTTGGCAATACCATTGCTAGGTGTCTACTCAGAGGACATGAGGGCAAAGACATAAACGAACATTTGCGCACCAATGTTTATAGCAGCATTATTTACAATTGCCAAGAGATGGAAACAGCCCAAATGTCCATCAACAGACGAGTGGCTAAACAAGCTGTGATATATACATACCATGGAATATTATGCAGCTGTAAGACAGAATAAAGTTATGAAGCATGTAACAACATAGATGGACCTTGAGGACATTATGCTTAGTGAGATTAGCCAGAAACAAAGGGACAAATACTGTATGGTCTCACTGATATGAACTAACATTAATGAATGAACTTGGATAATTTCAGTTAAGAACAGAGATCATCAGGAGATAGAAATAGGGTAGATATTGGGTAATTGGAATTGAAGGGATACAGATCGTGCAATGGGACTGATTGTAAAAATTCGGAAATGGATAGCACAATACTACCTAACTGTAATACAATAATGCTAGAACACTGAATGAAGCTGAATGTGAGAATGATAGAGGGAGGAGGCCTGGGGGCGCAAATGAAATTAGAAAGAAAGATAGACTTGATAAAGACTGAGATTGCATAACCTAGGAATGTCTAGAGTATATAATGATAGTGACTAAATGTACAAATTTTAAAATGTTTTGCATGAGGAAGAACGAAGGAATGTCAATAATGTTGAAAATAGATGGTAATTAATATTTTAAAACCTTATGTGTGAGACTAAAGTAAAAAATATTTATTTGGTACAAAATTTATATTTTGACTAGTGCATTTCCTAATATAACTTATGTGGACAGCTTAATTGAACACCATAAATACATGGAATCTTGAGTAGGGCATGAGATTTTGTATGTTTGTCCACAGTGAGGCCTTGATAAATCCCAGAAGAATTTGAACAGTGAATAAAAAAGTATATGCAAAGTCCCCTTGGGGGAATGGTGAGAAAGGGGGAAAAGCCAACTTCCCCAAGTACAGAATTCTTGATTTTCTCACAAGCAGTGTGGACAACCAAAGCAATAGGCTGAGCCCCCAATCTTGGGGTTTGTTCATATGAAGCTTAACCTCACATAGGATAGGTTAAGCCTACTTAAAATTAGGCCTAAGAGACACCCCCAAGAGAACCTCTTTTGTTGCTCAGATGTGGCCTCTCTCACTCAGTTAACACAACAAGCAAATTCACTGCCCTCCCCGTCTACATGGGACATGACTCCCAGGGGTGTGGACCTTCCTGCAACGTGGGACAGAAATCCTAGAATGAGCTGAGAATCAGCATCAAGGGATTGAGAAAATCTTCTCAACCAAAAGGGGAAAGAGAGAAATGAGACAAAATAAAGTGTCAATGGCTGAGAGATTCCAAACAGAGTCGAGAGGTTATCCTGGAGGTTAATCTTATGCATTAAATAGATATCACCTTCTTAGTTAACGTATAACAGAGAGGCTGGAGGGAACTGCCTGAAAATGTACAGCTGTGTTCCAATAGCCATGTTTCTTGAAGATGATTATATAATGATACAGCTTTCTCAATGTGACTGTGTGATTCTGAAAACCTGTGTCTCAGGCTTCCTTTATCTACCTTATGGACTGATGAGTAAAACATATGGATTAAAAATAAATAAATAATAGGGGGAATAAATGTTAAAATAAATTTAGTAGATTAAATGCTAGTGATCAATGAAAGGGAGGGGTAAGGGGTATGGTATGTATGGATTTTTGTCCTGTTTTCTTTTTATTTCTTTTTCTGAATTGATGCAAATGTTCTAAGAAATGATCATGATGATGAATATACAACTGTGATGAAAAAAATATTCATATTGTATGTTGACTGGTTTTATTAATAAATTTTTTTTTAAAACTGGGAAAAAAAATTATGCACATTCCTCTCCTCCTTCCCATCACATACTTACTGTTTCTCTTAGAACAATTTTTTTTCTTTTTTTTTATTAATCAAAAAAAAGAAAAGAAATTAACACAACATTTAGAAATCATTCCATTCTACACATGCACTCAGTAATTCTTAGTATCATCACATAGATGTATGATCATCATTTCTTAGTACATTTGCATCGATTTAGGAAAAGAACTAGCAAAACAGCAGAAAAAGATATAGAATGTTAATATAGAGAAGAATTAAAATAATAATACTAATAAAATATATATATATATATAAAAAGGAAAAAGAAAAAAAAACAAAAACAAAAGATACAAACAAACAAACAAACAAAAAACTATATTTCAGGTGCAGCTTCATTCAGTGTTCCAACATAGTTACATTACACTTAGGTATTATTGTGTTGTCCATTTTTGAGTTTTTGTATCTAGTCCTGTTGCACAGTCTGTATCCCTTCAGCTCCAATTACCCATTATCTTACCCTGTTTCTAACTCCTGCTGGTCTCTGTTACCAATGATATATTCCAAGCTGATTCTCGAATGTCGGTTCACATCAGTGGGACCATACAGTATTTGTCCTTTAGTTTTTGGCTAGACTCACTCAGCATAATGTTCTCTAGGTCCATCCATGTTATTACATGCTTCATAAGTTTAGTCTGTCTTAAAGCTGCATAATATTCCATCGTAGGTATACGCCACAGTTTGTTTAGCCACTCGTCTGTTGATGGACATTTTGGCTGTTTCCATCTCTTTGCAATTGTAGATAATGCTGCTATAAACACTGGTGTGCAAATGTCCGTCTGTGTCTTTGCCCTTGAGTCCTTTGAGTAGATACCTAGCAGTGGTATTGCTGGGTCGTAATCCATTCTGCCATTCTATGTCTTTTGATTAGGAAATTCAGTCCATTAACTTTTAGTGTTACTACTGTTTCGATATTATTTTCCTCTACCATTTTGGCTTTTGTATTATATATATCATAACTGATTTTCCTTCTTTCTACACTTTACTCCATACCTCTCTCTTCTGTCTTTTCGTATCTGACTCTAGTGCTCCCTTTAGTATTTCTTGCAGAGCTCGTCTCTTGGTCACAAATTCTCTCAGAGACTTTTTGTCTGAGAATGTTTTAATTTCTCCTTCATTTTTGAAGGATAATTTTGCTGGATATAGAAGTCTTGGTTGGAAGTTTTTCTCTTTTAATAATTTAAATATCTCATCCCACTGTCTTCTAGTTTCCATGGTTTCTGCTGAGAAATCTACACATAGTCTTATTGGGTTTCCCTTGTATGTGAGATTGTTTTTCTCTTGCTGCTTTCAAGATCCTCTCTTTCTCTTTGACCTCTGACATTCTAACTAGTAAGTGTCTTGGAGAACGCCTATTTGGGTCTGTTCTCTTTGGGGTACGCTGCACTTCTTGGATCTGTAAATTTAGGTCTTTCATAAGAGTTGGTAAATTTTCAGTGATTATTTCTTCCATTAGTTTTTCTCCTCCTTTTCCCTTCTCTTCTCCTTCTGGGACACCCACAACACGTATATTTGTGCGCTTCATATTGTCATTCAGTTCCCTGATCCCCTGCTCAAGCTTTTCCATTCTTTTCCCTATAGTTTCTGTTTCTTTTTGGAATTCAGATGTTCCATCCTCCAGTTCACTAATTGTAGCTTCTGTCTCTTTAGATCTACCATTGTAGGTATCCATTGTTTTTTCCATTTTTTCTTCTTTGTCCTTCACTCCCATAAGTTCTGTGATTTGTTTTTTCAGATTTTCTATTTCTTCTTTTTGTTCAGCCCATGTCTTCTTCATGTCCTCCCTCAATTTATTGATTTGGTTTTTGAAGAGTTTTTCCATTTCTGTTCGTATATTCAGCATTAGTTGTCTCAGCTCCTGTATCTCATTTGAACTATTGGTTTGTTCCTTTGACTGGGCCATATCTTCAATTTTCCGAGCGTCATCCATTATTTTCTGCTGGTGTCTGGGCATTTGATCAGATTTCCCTGGGTGTGGGACCCAGCTGGTTGAAAGGTTTTTCTGTGAAATCTCTGGGCTCTGTTTTTCTTTTCCTGCCCAGTAGGTGGCGCTCGTGGCGCTCGTCTGTCTGCGGGGCAGTCGGCCCAGGAAACCGCGCGTGGAGGCGGGGGTCGCTGGCCACTGCGGCTTGGGGGAGTGCCGGTCCAAATTGCCCAGCTGACCCGAGACGCCAAGCGTGACAGGAGGGCCCCGCTATCCAACGTTCCCAGTCAGACCGGGGAGCCACGTGCGTGGAGGGGACCCCAGTCGCCAGCTGCCCCGGCCGGGAAAACGGGCGCCCCTCGGGTATCTCACCGCAGCGGATTCTCCCTGCCCGTTCAGCCGTTCCAGAATGGGGTACGCTGTCTTTTTGGTCTCTGTCGTGGCTCCGGGAGCTGTTTCGTATTGTTTCTGTTTCTTTAGTTGCTTTTCTGGAGGAGGAACTAATACCTGCGCGTCTTACTAAGCCGCCATCTTCTCCGGAAGTCCCTTAGAACAATTTTTATACATATAAATATAAACACGGAGAACCAAGGATTCATAAAGTGATTTTGCTAATGCAAATTATGGGGGAACTTTGTATTAATTCAATTTAAAGAACTTATTTAAAAGCTAATTTAAAACAATAATGTCTCCCACAAATCACTTCCCCTAATAAATGCATTTTCATAGAAAAACTTCTATCAGGGCTGGAACAATCTCATAGAATCATTAAGACAAATAAAATGAGCATGTTCCAAATAATTTACTGAGGTCTCCTCAAACCTTATTTTTTTTGCCTCCATGGGCAGAAACCAGGAATCGAACCCAGGTCTCCAGCACGGCAGACAAGAACTCTACCACTGAGCCACCGTGGCCCGACCAATATTTTTTATTTAAACTAAATTGCGGCTTAAAAAACAAAGAAATTACAGAAAAGCATTAATTTTACTTTTCATTGTTCAGTATACTAATTTTGGATGTCATGAGAATTTATCTTTTTATTTTTTAAATGATACAAGGCACTTTTCTTTTTTGTGTTTCACTTAGAAAAAAACAATAGTGCTACACTGGTATATTATATTCTATTTAGAGCCATTTTGAATGAAACAAAAATGAAAAACAGGTTCTCAAAGAACAGATAAAAGTAATGCAAAAAGGGAAGTCACCTGAAACTTCTAACACTATCCTTTTGGGGGGAGAATCCGATACCATAAAGTAAAACATCTTTATTTTTTCCATTAAACTTTTTTTTAATGGAATAAGCAAATTAGGAAGGTAACAGAAAAGGAAGTAATAACTGGATCACATTAAAGTAAAACAAAATTGCTAATGACATGATTCAAAGACTGTTTATGAAGGCTCAAGAAGAGCTTTTACTAGAAAAATAAAAGGACAATTAATATATTGAGTTATACTAAGAGAAATGTGGCAGATTCTTGCATTTTGTTAATGTTTCTGTAAGAGGCTCCATCATAAACTGAGCTCTAAAATTATTTTTAAATGTAATTCATATATATAAAACACAAAATGAATTTTTTTGCAAACTTTAGTAAATTCTTTTGTTACAAATTACCCAAGTTTTATAAACAAATCCCCCCAACTCGCATTTTGTTTAAAGTAATAACTTTACATCATACAAATAAATTCCAAGTATTTTTTCAAGTGCATTATTGCAATAGTATCTTCTGGTAAGTCCAAAATTCTTGGTTTATAATAAAACTATAAAGTGAAAAATAAAAACAAAACAAAAAAAGGAGTAAAACCATCAGTGTCATTTATTGCAGTTCAACATCTTCTTAAAATGTTGCTCAACTAGTTGCAGAGAAACACGTCTGGAAGCAAGATATAAAAAAGAAAAGAAACTACTTGTTTCTTTGCCATTTTTCCTTGTTATTGTCTCTAGTATTTTCTTCATCCCAAATAGAAATTCACATCTTCTTTAATGTTGCTCTTGAGTCAGGATTCTGTGTGCATGTTTCCAAAATCATTATGTCCTTCAAGTCTTGTCTAAACTGACTGTGGTCCCAGAATGGACAGGTGATGACCTTTCTATCTGCAGTGGAGACACCATCTGTATTGGTAATTTTGCTACGTAGATGGCAAAATTCTTAAGTTGATGGACGAATCCAGCATTAGGATTAATACAAAATCTTCTTTCTTGAACGTCAACAAATGCACGCCTGTACTTCGATGCCAATGTTTCCATAACGTATGCAACAACAGAGGCAGTAACCCTGGAGATCCCTGCATTTTAGGGACAAGAGCTTTTCCTCCAGTTTGTCAGCTCCCATTAATCAATTCTTCAGTCACGGGGAAAAATGTATTATGTTTGCAATTGGATTATCTGCAATAGCCAAAAGACTAAATATCTAAATAACTGTTGAAAGCTTGGTTTAATAAAATTTGCCCCAATATTTTGTCTTAGGCATATTACATGGATTTTTTCATGTTTCCATAGTAAAGATAGCTTGCTTTCCATAGCAGAAGAATATGGGCCTAAAAACAATCCAGGTAAAATTTCTTGCATCTCTCGTCTCGTTGGGTGGGTCTGTTCCTCATCGTCTTTGCCCTGTGGGAGGGTGGAAACTTCAGCTTCACATCCTCTGTGTCTCGGCCCGTGGGCCAGTGGGTGGGTTGGGAGGGCGAGTTGCCCGGTCGGCTGACAGTGCTGGCAGGGGTGGTGCAAGGGAGAACCAGTGGACCCAAGGCCTGGCAGGCTTAAAACTGACACACACAATCTAGACGATCCAGGGGGCAGCGACAGTGAGGAAGAGGAGGACTGGATGGCTTGGACTGGGCCACCGTGCTGCCGCCACCTCCCACCCCCAGGGTCTCCATACCCTCAGCCCAGCGGGAAGATGTTACTCTTAGTTAAGGTGTAAACTCATTTGTGAAAAAGATCTTTGAAGGTCCTATTGAGATGAGGCCAGATTGAATCAGGGGGGTTTAGTCCATAAGTCTGGAGTCCTTGAAAGCAAAGGAAATTGGACATGTACGTAGAAGCCAGAAGCCAGAAGCAGCTAGAGACCGAGTCAGAAGC
Source organism: Tamandua tetradactyla (assembly GCF_023851605.1). Lineage (NCBI taxonomy): Eukaryota > Metazoa > Chordata > Mammalia > Pilosa > Myrmecophagidae > Tamandua > Tamandua tetradactyla. Next base: position 30,463,433 of record NC_135333.1, read on the forward strand.
CAAGGCACCCCAAGGACTGAGAGCAAGATACCACCAGGATGCTACCGACTCGAGGAGAAAGTGTGGCCTGTTGGGTCCTTGATTTTGGACTTTGAGCCTCCCAAACCATGAGACAGTAAATTCCTAGTGCTTAAGCCACCCCATTATGTGACGTTTGTCATAGCAGTCCTGGCAGTCTAAGACTGGAGATTGGGGTGTGAAGTATCAGTTAAGAAGAATGTGCCATGGAGAGTCCAGGTTCCTACCCAAAGTGGGACTCTTTTCAGCTGGATCCTATAGGAAGCAAGTCTACATGGTCTGCGTGGGACGGCGTCCTTCAGTTTTGTGCCCCAGGCACCTCGCTTGCCTCACCTTACTCCTAGCCCTGCTTCCCACTAAATAGACGGTCCGAGATTTCTGCATTAACACAACACGCATGTTCCTGAAAAAAACCCACGTTCTGCAAAAATCACATGATATAAACGACAGGGCTATAGGAAAAATGCAATTGGGGCACACCAACAGCCAGGCAACTTTGTAACCAGAGGACTGATAAAGATGTTGAACCCTACTTGGAGAAGTGAACTTGAACCACCCCGACAGGCACCAGCAAACAGTAAAAATGCACAAACCCAGCGGAATGGACAAGCTGGTAACTTTCATTCCTGCAGAGCTGGCAGTGCTGAGCCAGTGAAGGCAGGAAGAGGCGGAGCTCTGAGCCAGTGGGGCCGTTGTGAAGGTGGCCTGGGGGGCGGCGGGACTGGAGGCAGGCAGGCGGGGAGGGCCCAGGGGGGCCCGGGTGCAGGCACTCTTGTAAAAGTTCTTAAAACACAGCCATGAGGACTGTCAGCACAGCGGTCAAGGTGAGGGCTTTTTCCTTCCCCTAATTCTATCTACCCAATCCTGCCTCCTCTTGCCTAGAAAACACATGTGTATGAACAGGCCTACTTCCATGTTGTACGGATGTCACTGCTTCTGCTTCTGGCCACTGTGAAAATGTGGATCCAGCCGCTGCTACCGGGACTCGGTCTGCGCGCGAGCACCCCCCTGCCGACAGCTCCGCCACCATGGAGGACATGAACGAGTACAGCAACATAGAGGAATTCGCAGAGGGATCCAAGATTAACGCAAGCAAGAATCAGCAGGATGACGGTAAAATGTTTATTGGAGGCTTGAGCTGGGATATAAGCAAGAAAGATCTGACTGAGTATTTGTCTCAATTTGGAGAGGTTGTAGACTGCACAATTAAAACAGATCCAGTCACTGGAAGATCAAGAGGATTTGGATTTGTGCTTTTCAAGGATGCTGCTAGTGTTGATAAGGTTTTGGAACTGAAAGAACACAAACTGGATGGCAAATTGATAGACCCCAAAATGGCGAAGGCTTTAAAAGGGAAAGAACCCCCCAAAAAAGTTTTTGTGGGTGGATTGAATCCAGATACTTCTGAAGAGCAAATAAAAGAATATTTTGGAGCATTTGGAGAGATTGAAAATATTGAACTTCCCATGGATACAAAAACAAATGAAAGAAGAGGATTTTGTTTTATCACGTATACAGATGAAGAGCCAGTAAAAAAATTACTAGAAAGCAGATATCATCAAATTGGTTCTGGGAAGTGTGAAATCAAAGTTGCACAACCCAAAGAGGTATATAGGCAGCAACAGCAACAACAGAAAGGAGGAAGAGGAGCTGCAGCTACTGGACGAGGTGGTACTAGGGGTCGTGGACGAGGTCAGGGCCAAAACTGGAACCAAGGATTTAATAACTATTATGATCAAGGATATGGAAATTACAGTAGTGCCTATGGTGGTGATCAGAACTATAGTGGCTATGGCGGATATGATTATACTGGGTATAACTATGGAAACTATGGATATGGACAGGGATATACAGACTACAGTGGCCAACAGAGCACATATGGCAAGGCATCGCGTGGGGGTGGCAATCACCAAAACAATTACCAGCCATACTAAAGGAGGACCTTGGAGAAAAGAGGAGGAAATGCTAAAGTAACCCATCTTGCAGGACAGTGTTGAAGATTGGTCTTCTGTTGATCTAAGATGATTATTTTGTAAAAGACTTTCTAGTGTACAAGACACAACTGTCCAACTGTATATAGCTGCCATTTAGTTTTCTTTGTTTTTACTTTGTCCTTTGCTATCTGTGTTATGCCTTGGTGTGGATTTGTTTATACAAATTTTATTTGTATGATTTCACGTTAAACCTCAAATAAATGCTTCCTTATGTGAAAAAAAAAAAATGTGGATCCAGGCAGACCAGCAGTGTCATAATTCTTTCCATTGCTACAGCTTTCCTGCGACTGCCTGTGGGGTGGAGGGCATGGACCATGGCGCCCCAAATCATTAGGCTCAGTCACCCCTGGGTTCATGGAAAGTCTTTGTTGAACCCCTGAAAAACTACTGAAAGCCTGATCCTTGAAGAGACCTTTGAGCTCCGACCATGGGAACCGGGGAACTGTCCATAAGCAGTGGATGAGTTCCAAAACAAGGAGGTCACCAACCCTCGCAGGCTCCGGAACTTCCACCAGATCCCAAAGCAGAGACTGTCCTCCTGGGCACATACCTCCTCAGAGGGTCCTGCAGGCTCCAGGGAACCAGTAGAACCCACTAAGCTCTGTGTGTAGTTGGTTATTCCAATTATGACCAAGAACTCCTTTGGTTATTTCAAGGAAAACCCCTTGAAAGAATTAAGGGATTTAATTCTTTCAACAACTCCTGTCCTATTCCTTCTAGGACCCCTCCAGCATGATGTGGAAATCACCAATGACCTCCACGTTGCTAAACCCTGTGGTCAAGTCCCTGAACTCATCCTAGCTGACCTGCCCTCCTCCTTGATGCACCTTCGTCCTTGGCTCCAGGTCACCCCCCTCTCCTGGTGTTCCTCCTGCCTCCCTGGCTGCTCTTTCTCTGTCCTTTGTGGTGCCCCTTCCTCTCCCTGATCCCTGAAGGTCAAGTTGCCCCAGGACGTGGTCCTTGGATCTCTTTCAGCTCCATCTCCACTCACTCCCTGGGGAGCTCACCCTGTCCATACGCTGATGGCTCTCAGGTGCACACCTCCAGCCCTGACCTCTCCTTCCCCCATCTCTAGTTTAATACACCCAGCTGGCCATTTTACATCTCTAACTTATGTCTAAATGGAGCCCCTGATTTTTCCCCTCCACCCATGTAGTAGTTGCCTATTGCAGCTGTTACAAATCACTTCAAACTGGGGGGCTGAACACAACGCAAATTTAGTATTTTGCAGTTCTGTAGGTTTCAAGTCTGAATGGGTCCCACTGGGCTGAAAGCAGGGTGCCAGCAGTGCTGTCTTCCTTTCTGAAGTCTCTAAGGGAGAATCCGTTTGCTTGCGTTTTCCGGCTTCTAGGGCTGCCCACATGCCTTGGCTCATAGGTCCTTCCTCCATCTTCAAAGCCAGCGGCAGAGGGTCAAGTCATTTTAACATTGCACCATCTGACCTCTTCTGTCTTCTTTGTCTATTATTATTATTATTATTATTTTACCCTCATCTGCTTTTAAGGACACTGGCGATTAGATCGGGTCCACCTGAATAATCCAGGTTAATCTCTCCATCTCTAGGTCCCTAACTCGACCACATCTGCAAAGTCCCTTTTGCAACGGAAGGTGGTAGGGTCACAGGTTCTGGGGATTAGGATGTAGACGTATTTGGGGCCATGATTCTCTCTACCATAGAGCACAAGCAGGGATCATTAAATGTCACTAAATTAGACTTCATAAAAATTTGAAATCTCTGTTCATCAAAGACACCATTAAGAAAAAGAATAGAAGAGCTACAAACTGGGAAAAGATATCTATTCTGTGCCAGTTTGAAAGGATTATGTACCATAGAAAAGCCACGTTTAAACCCTGATCCATCTTGTGGAGGCTATTTCTTTTCATTTCTATTCAGCACAGTAGGTTGGAAACTTGACTGGATTATCCTCAGGGAGATGTGACCCCACCCATTCCAGGTGGGTCTTGACTAGTTTATTGGAATCCTTTAAAAGAGGAAACATTTTGGAAAGAGCCAAGAGAACCATGAGAGCCCACACAGCCAGAGACCTTTGGAGATGAAGAACAAAAATGCCCCTGGGGGAGCTTCATGCAACTAGAAGCCTGGAGAGAAAGCTAGCAGATGCCACCATGTTTGTCATGTGCCTTTCCAGTTAAGAGAGAAACCCTGAACTTCTTCAACCTCCTGGAACGAAGGTATCTCCCTGGATACCTTAGATTGGACATTTTCATAGATTTACTTTAATTGGAACATTTTCATGGCCTTAGAACTGTAAATTTGCAACTTAATAAATTCCCATTTTTAAAAAGCTGGTAGATGGCATTCTGGCAGCTTTCAAACTTAGAACAACTCTCTCTATATAATGAAGGCCTCATATCCATATTCCTATAAGTCATTAATAAAAATACATATAACCCAATAAAAATAGGCAGAAGACTAAACAAACACTTTATGAAAGAAGATATAAGAATGACCAATAAACACATTTAAAACCTTTAGCTATCAGGGCTATGCAAAATAAAACCATAATGAGATGCCATTTCACACCCACTAGAATGGCGAGCATAAAAAAAGACCATCAACATCAAGTGTGAATAAGGATGCACAACAAGTGCAATGAAGTCATGGCACGTTCATACAGTGGGGGATTATTCAACAATAAAAGGAAGTATGGATACCTGCAGCAGTGTGCACTAATCCTACAGATAATATACTCAGTGAAAGAAACTGGACACCAAAGAAACATACTGTATGATTCCATCATATTTAATTTTAAAACAGACAAAATTAATCTCTAGAGATGGAAGTCAGAAAGTGATTGCCCTTGGAAGTGGAATTCACTGGAGAGGGGAACAAGGGAACTTTCCGGACTGATGAAAATGTTCTAAATCTTGGTTGGCATGGCAGTTGCATGTACGGTTATCAAAACTCATAACTTTCACAGTTAAGAAGTGGCCTTTTTATTTAATGCAATTTTTACCTCGATTAATAAAATGACAGATTCTGGGATATTTTAAAACTCTCCCCTCGTCCCCTCATAAAAACATTAGGAGAAATTAGAGAGCAAAACCAAAAACTCACAGACCACAAAACCAGGTACAAAATACAAATCACTGAGAGCTGCAAGACCTGTGTGGTATCAGCGTCTGCAGGAGGAAGCAGGGGGAGGCAAGTGGGTGTCTGATGGACCTGAGAAAAGGAGAACTTCCAGATACCCAACAAGTATTGGCTGGAAAACTAGCCCCTTGGAACTGAGCAGCCAGGCTGCATTCCAGGACAAGGTTCACAGTGAGGAGAAAATGCTGGAGGCAGAATCTAAATCCAGAAGAACAGCAGCGACGGAGAGAAAGAGAATAGAGAGAGAGGAAAGAGAAAGCCTAACAAATGTAGCGGAGGGGAACAAAGACAGGAAATTTCATCAAGGAAACTGCCATATTTTTTGAAAACTGCACAAAAAACAACAGGAAGAAATCTTGTGAAGCTAGAAAAGCTATAAAAATTCAGAAAAATACTAACTTCACTGGAGCAGAGGTCCACCCCCGGTAAGGGTCATGGCCGACCAGACCCACCCAGCATTCCCCATCCCAATCTCCCCACTTCTCTCTTCCCTATGAAATACTGAAAATCCTCTTCAACCACTCACCCCTGGGACCGCAGTCCTGGTCATTTTTACCCCGTCCCCTACCCTGATCTACAGACAGGGGTGAATCCAGATACCCTACTCCACCATCTTCCTGGAAGTCTTGACTTAATTGTTTCTTACACTACTTTAGCTGTCTGCGCGCTGTTCTGTACGCAGGGCCAATCCTGGGAGAGTGAGCCAGAGACAAGGGGCATGGTTCAGTCTTTCAGGCTGCTACCCAGTCGACTAGCATGGACGTACACGCACCCAGTATGTGCATATGGGCGACTCTGCCACCTCTGGGACAGGGACCCACCATGGGCACACTGCCAGGGAGGTGGGGGGGCAGGTAGGGCCCAGTAACGGAGCCCTAAGTCTCTCCCACCTTTTTTTTTGGTTGCTTTTCCATGATTCAGTACTGGTCCAGTTACTGTGAAACTTTGTTTTCTGAAGTTTTGAAGAACACGGCTCTGCCAGTTTTTGCTAGTTCTCCAATGATTTTGTGGCCCCTCTGTTCCCGTTGCCCCTCCTGCTGGCAAACCTCCCTGCACAGCTCCACAGCCAGCAGCACCTGTGGGGAGCCCAGAGGCGTCCCTGGCCGTCCACCTCTGAAAGCCTCGCCCCATGCTAGGGTCAGTCACCCCGCTGGGTGCTGGGTGCTGTGATCAGCTGCTCCACCAGGCAAAGTAATTGGCATTCCCATCCCACATGCTGGGACCGGCTTTCCCACCACCACAGGCCGGAGCCCTCCCCTCACCATGCATGCCACCTTCCCCATGGGTCATTGCAGGCAGGGAGGGGTGGACCTGAGGGCAGGAGGTGCCTCAGGAACGCCACCTTCTGGGAAGAAGCGCTAGGTGCAGGCTGGCAAAATCCCTAACTGCCTTGGCTTTAAAAAATATATATACATATTATTATTATTATTATTTTATTTATATATTTATTATTTAAAATTTTTTCTCTCTCTTCTGGTCCCCAGCAGTCTGAGTTCATTCCCAATATATCTTGGGGTATCTCCTTCTGAACTGAGTGCCTACTATTGCTGAGGTGTTTATTTTTTAATTTTTTATTTTATTCTCTCTTTTTTTGGAGGGGTGGTGCATGGGCTGGGAATCAAGCTCAGGCCTGGTGCATGGTGGGCAGGTATTCTGCCACTGAACTACCCATGCACCCCTGCGAGCTTTTAATAGACCCTCAACTGGAATTATACCCCCTATGTGAGATCCAGGACTTGGTTTGGTAGGGAATTACAGACAAACAAAGTGCAAAAGGCAACCTTCAACACAAAACCAAGTGCATACAAAACTTTAGACAAGTGAAGGAAACCAATATGCAAATTAACCTTATTAAGATAATTAAATGCCCTGACTGCAACAGAAAATCACAAAGCATGTGACGATCCAGGCAGAAATGGCCCAGCCATACGGCCAAATCAAAACACCAGAGGGGACACAGAATACGAAACAGCTACTCAAAGATATTTATACAGAAATAAAGGATACCAGAAAGACACTAGAAGAGCATAAAGAAGAATTTTAAAGATTAAATATAAAAATAGCAGCTCTCACAGAGATGAAGGATACAATAGACCAAATTAAAAATATACTAGAGACACACAACAGCAAATTCAAGGAAGTAGAAGGAAGAATAAAATGAGTGCACTAGAAGACAGAACAATTGAACTAGAGTGCACAAAAGGAACAAATGGTGAGAAAGATGGAAAAAGATAAGACTGGATCTTAGGGAAATGATGGATTTAAAAAGGAGCACTAAAATAAGAATCATTAGTGTCCCAGAAGGAAAAGAATAAAGGTCTGGGAAGATTAGTTGAAGATATAATTGGGGAAAATTTCCCAACCCTTATAAAAGACATAAATATGCAAATCAAAGAGGCCCAATGAACCCAAAATAGAATAAATCCAAATAGGTCTACTCCAGGACACATACTAATCAAACTGTCAAATGTTGAAGTGAAGCAGAAAGTTCTGAAAGCAGCAGGAGAAAAGTGATCTACCAAATAAAAGGGAAAACACATAAGACTAAGTTTGGACTATTCAACAGGCACCATGAAAGCAAGAAGACAGTGGTATGACACACTTAAGATCCTGAACGAGAAAGGCTTCCAGCCAATAATTCTTTATCCAGCCAAGTTGTCTTTCAAATTGAGGAAGAGTTTAAAATCTTCAAAGACAAACAAAGACTGAGAGAACTAGTCAACAAGAGACCTGCCCTACAAAAAATACTAAAGGGAGTCCTATCAGCTGAAAAAAAAAAAACAACAACAGGGAGGGAAATAAATCTGGAGGAGAGCACAGAATTGCAGAGTACAAGTAAGGGTAACTTAAAGGATGAAGAGAGAGAGAGGAGAAAGAATATATAGCTCTCACAAATAAAAAATAAAGTTTAAGATGGTAGATTCAAGAACTGCTTTTACAGTAATAACTTTGAATGTTAATGTACTAAACTCACCAATTAAAAGATACAGATTGGCAGAATGGATTAAAAAATATAACCCATCTATATGCATCTTAGACCCAAAGACACAAATAAATTGAAAGTGAAAGGATGAAAAAAGAACTCCTATGCAAGCTGTAACCAAAAGAAAGCAGGAGTAGCTATACTAATATCAGATAAAAATAGACTTTAAATGCAAAGATATCATAAGATCAAAGAGAGACCCTACACATTAATAAAAGAGACAATTCACCAAGAGGAAATAACAATCATAGATGTTTGTGTTCCCAATCAAGGAGCTCCAAAGGACATGAGCGAGACATTGGCAAAACTGAAGGGAGCAATAGACGTTTTGACAATAATAATAGGAGACTTCAATACACCACTCTCCTCTAAGATAGAACAACCAGACAGAGGATCAGGAAGTAAATAGAGAACTTAAACAATTTGATAAATGAATTAGACCTAACAGACATAAAAAGATCATTACACCCTAAAATACCAGGATATACATTCTTCTCTAGTGCTTATGGAATGTTCTATAGGAAAGAGCATATGCTGAGGGCACAAAACAGTCTTTGTTAATTTAAAAAGATTGAAATAATTCAAAGCATTTTCTCTGGTACAATGGAATGAAGCTGGAAATCAATAACCACCAAAGAACCAGAACTTACACAAATATATGGAAATTAAATAATGCACTCTTTAACAACCAGTGGGTCAAAGAGGAAATTGCTAGAGAAATTGGTAAATATCTGGAGATGAATGCTAATGAGAATACAACATATCAGAACTTATGGGATGCAGCAAAGGTAGTGCTGAGGGAAATTTATTGTAAGACTACCCATAACGAGGCCTAAGAGTTGTTTCCCTGAAAACTCTTTTGTTGCTCAGATGTAGCCTCTCTCTCTCTCTAAGCCCAACTCAGCAATGAAAATCATTATCCTCCCCCAATGTGAGACATGGCATTCAGGTATGAAAGTCTCCCTGACAATGTGGGTGTGACTCCCAGGGATGAGCCTGGCCCTGGCACTATGGGATCGACAATGCCTTCTGGAGCAAAAGGGGGAAAAGAAGTGTAGTAAAACAAGGCATCAGTGGCCAAGAGAGATCAAAGAGTCAAGAGGCTATTTTGGAGGTTACTCTTACGCAAGCTTCAGTTAGATAGTGCTAATTGCCATGGTTTGCTAAACCCCAACCAACATCACTCCTGGTAACTCTTAAGAACACCTAGGGCTCAAACTGACGATCTGTAAAAGTTTCATGCATTAAGTTTGCTTTATTGGAACCTATAGTTCCAAGAGTGCTCCTAAGACAGATTAATACTAAAACCTAGAGGAACCAGTCTCTCCAAGATTATCGACTAATTACATCCCCATATCCTTTAGTGCTGACAACCCTTTTCAACATGAAAAAGTCGGGCATCACGTAAAGATCCCTATAGATTTGGAGATGGTGAGTTATAACATGGAAGATAGGATTTAAAAAACAAGTATGACTTCTAAATCACTATATTGAAATTCCTTCTAGCCTCCAGTGTTTTGGAGCAGCTAAAAGGAAAAATCTGAAATAGTGGAATGGTAATCCATAATAAACTCTGAAATCTGTTCTGTAACTACTTGTTGAAGTGTACTTTGAAAAGCATTGCTTTTTCTTTCTTTGCTTTGTATATATGTTATATTTCACAATAAAAAATGGTTTAAAAAAATCCAAGAATGAGCAAAAATCAAGGATTCACAGCTTACCTGGAGAAATTAGAGAAAGAAAGCAACCTAACCCCAGAGCAAATAAAAGAAGAGAAATAAAGATTAAAGCAGAAATAAATGAACTGGAGAACAGCAACAAAAGAAAAACAGAAAGAATTAACAAAACCAAAAGTTGGTTCTTTAGGAAAATCTGTAAAATCGATGGACCCTTAGTTAGACTGACAAAAATTAAAAGAGAGAGGACACAAATATACAAAATCAGAAATGAGAGGGGGTCATTACCGTGGATCCTGAAGAAATTTTAAAAATCCTAAGAGAATACTGTGAACAACCATATGCCAACAAATGGACAGATTCCCAGGAACACACTGTTCTAGTTTGCTAGCTGCCAGAATGCAACACACCAGAGATGGATTGGCTTTTAATGAAAGGCGATTTATTTCGTTAGTTCTTCAGAGGAAAGGCAGCTAACTTTCAACTGAGGTACTTTCTTACATGGGAAGGCTCAGGGTGGTCTCTGCTGGCCTTCTCTCCAGGCCTCTGGGTTCCAACATCCTTCCCTGGGGTGATTTCTTTCTGCACCTCCAAAGGCCTGGGCTGAGCTGCGAGTGCTGAGATGAGGTATGCTGAGCTGCTTGGGCTGTGCTACATTGAGCTCTCTCATTTAAGCACCAGCCAATTAAGTCAAACATCATTCATTGCAGCAGGCACGCCTCCTAGCCGACTGCAGATATAATCAACTACAGATGAGGTTCACGTACCAGTGGCTCATCTCCACAGCAATAGAACCGCACCTTCACCCGGCCAAGTTGATTGGAATCTAACTACCACACACACAAACTACCCATACTGACTAAAGAAGAAATAGAAGATCTCAACAAACTAATCACAAGTAAAGAAATTCAATCAGTCATCAAAAATCTTCCCACAGGGCGGGCCATGGTGGCTCAGCGGCAAGAACGCTTGCCTGCCATGCCAGAGGACCCGGGTTCGATTCCCGGAGCCTGCCCATGTAAAAAAATAAATAAATAAAATAAAATTTAAAAAGTTTATAAGAAATTTAAGAAAAAAAATCTTTCCACAAAGAAAATCCCAGAACCAGATGGCTCCATGGAGAAATCTTCCAAAAAGAACTAGCACCAATTCTGCTCAAACTCTTACAAAAACATCGAGGGGGAAAAGGAATGCTACCTACCTCACCTTATGCACTCTAATACCAGAACTGGATAAAGATACTACAAGAAAGGAAAACTATAGCCCAATCTCCCTAGTGAACATAGATGCAACATTCTCAACAAAATACTAGCAAATTGAATCCAATGACACATTAAAAGAATTATACACCACAACCAAGTACCGTGGTTCAACACAAGAAAATCAATCAATGTAATACAGCATATTAACAAATCAAAAGGAGAAAATCACATGATTATCTCTATTGATGCTGAAAACGCATTTGACAAAATTTGGCATCATTTCCTGATAAAAACAGTTCAAAAGATAGGAATTGAAGGAAACTTCTTCAGTATCACAAAGGGCATATATGAAAACCCCATAACCAGCATCATACCTAACAGTGAGAGATTGAAAACATTCCCCCTAAGATCAGAAATGAGCAAGGATGCCCATTGTCTGGTGTAATAGAAGTCCTAGCTGGAGTGAGTAGACAGGAGAAAGAAATAAAAGGCATCCAAATAAGAAAAGAAGTAAAACTCTCATTATTTGCAGATGACATGACCCTATATTTGGAAAGCCCTGAGAAATCTAAGACAAAGCTCCTTGAGCTAATAAATTCAGCAAAGTGGTGGGATACGAGGTTAATGTACAAAAATCAGTAATGTTTCTATACCCAAATGTTCTAGTTGGCTAGCTGCCGGAATGTGATATAGCAGAAACGGAATGGCTTTTTAAAAGGGGGAATTTAATAAGTTGCTACTTTACCATTCTAAGGCCATGAAAATGTCTCAGTTAAAGCAAGTCTATAAAAATGTCCAATTTAAGGCACCAACAAGAGTTTACCTTCATTCAGGAAAGGCCGATGAAGTTCAGGGTTGCTCTCTCAACTGGAAAGGCATGTGGTGAACATGGTGACATCTGCTAGCTTTCTCTCCAGGCTTCTTATTTCATGAGGCTCCCCCAGGGGAGCTTCTTTATCTCCAAGGTCTCTGGCTGCATGAGCTCTCTGTGACTTCTTCACGCTCTCGTGGCTCTCTCACGGCTCTATTTCTCTCCCCAAAATGCTTCCTCTTTTAAAGGATTCCAGAAAACTAATCAAGACCCACTTGCAATGGGTGGAGTTACATCTCCCTCTACTCCAAGGTTAATACCCACAACTGGGCGGCCACATCTCCATGGAGATAATCTAATCAAAAGATTCCAACCAACATTATTGAATAGGGATTAAAAGAAAAGGTTGCTCCCACAAAATTGGATCAAGATTAAAACATGGTTTTTCAGGGCATATAATCCTTTCAAATCAGCACATCAAGTAATGATCTATCTGAGGAGACAATTAAGGAAAAAAATCCATTCACAATGGCAACCAAAAGAATCAGGTTTCTAGGAATCAGTCTAACCAGGGATGTCAAGGACGTGTACACAGAAAACTACAAAACATTGCTAAAAGAAATAAAAAGTGAGCTAAATAGATGGAAAGACACTCCATGCTCATTAATAGGAAGACTGAATGTCAATAAGATGTCAATTTACCCAAATTTACCTACTGATTCAATGCAATACCAATCAAAATTCCACAACCTACTTTGACGACTTTGAAAAGCTAGTTATCAGATTTATTTGGAAGGGGAAAAGACCCCAAATAGCTAGAGATATCCTAAAAAAGAGGAGCAAAGTGGGAGAACTAGCACTTTATGACTTTAAACCTTACTATAAAGCCACAGTGGTCAAAACAGCATGGTACTGGCACATAGACAGAGGATTGACCAATGGAATTGAATCAAGATTGTGTAGCTACACCACCAAATCTACGGACAACTGATCTTCTATAAGGCCCCCAAATCCACTGAACTGGGAAAGAACAGTCTTTTCAATAAATGGTCATGGAAAAATTGGATATCAATAACCTAAAGAATGAAAGAGGACCCCAACTTTACACCCTATACAAAAATTAATTCAAAGTGGATTAAAGTCCTAAATATAAGAGCCAGGACCATAAAATTCCTAGAAGAAATATAAGGAAACATCTTCAAGATCTAGAAACAAGGAGTAGCCTCTTAACCTTTACACCTAAAGCACAAGCAGCAAAAGAGAAAAAATAGATAAATAGGAACTCCTTAAAATCAAAAGCCTCTGTGCCCCAAAGGACTTTCTAAAAAAGGTGAAGAGGCAGCCAATTCAATGGGAGAAAATATTTGGAAACCACATTTGGAAACCAGATAAAGGCTTGACATCCTGTACATAAAGAAATTATACAGCTCAAGAACAAAAGAACTAACAAACCAATTATAAAACAGGCAGAGGATATGTGCTGGTTTGAAAGGATTATGTACCCCAGAAAAGCCATGTTTTAATCCTGACCATCTTGTGGATCTTTTCATCCCTATTCAGTACTATAGGTTGGAAACTTGATTAGGTTATCTCCACAGAGATGTGACTCACCCAATTGTGGGTATTAATCTTTCATTAGAGGGAGACGAGACTTCACCCATTCCAGGTGGGACTTGATTCGTTTACTGGAATCCTTTAAAAGAGGAAGCATTTTGAAAGAAGCAGAGTCTACCAGCCAGTGACCTTTGGAGATGAAGAAGGAAAACACCCCTGGGGAAGCTTCATGAAACAAGAAGCCTGAAGAGAAAGCTAGCAGACACCACCATGTTCGCCATGTGCCTTTCCAGTTGAGAGAGAAACCCTGAATTTCATCGACCTTTCTTGAGTGACGGTAAATTCTTGCTGATGCCTCAATTTGGACATTTTTTATAGACTTGTTTTAATTTGGACATTTTCACAGTCTTAGAACTATAAACCAGTAACTTAATAAATTCCCCCTTTTTAAAAGCCGTTCCATTTCTGGCATATTGCATTCCAGCAGCTAGCAAACCAGAATAGGATATGAATAGACATTTTTCTGAAGAGCAAATACAAATGGCTAAACAGTATATAAAGAGACGTTTATTTTCATTAGCTATAAGGGAAATGCAAATCACGACGACAATGAGAATCGCCTTATACCTTCTGTTTGCTATTAAACAAACATAAAACTATAAATGTTGGAGAGGATGTGGAGAAATTGGAACACTTATTCACTGTTGGTGGGATGTATAATGGTACAGCCGCTGTGGAAAAGAGATTGGCAATTCCTCAGAAAACTAAATATTGAGTTGCCCTACATCCTGGCAACACCAATACTTGGTATATACCCAGAAGAACTGAAAGCAGTGACACAAGCAGACATTTGCACACCGAGGTTCATAACAGCACTTTTCACAATTGCCAAAAAATGGGAACAATCCACGTGCCTATCAATAGAAGAGTGGCTAAACAAAATGTGGTATATACATATGATGGAATATTATGCTGCAGAAAGACAAAATGAGGTACCAAAGCTTTTGACAATGTGGATCAATTTTGAGGACAGAAGGCTGAGTGAAACAAGTCAGACATAAAAGGACAGATACTCGATGATTTCGCTAGTATGACTCTGGTAAAGATAATTTAAGTGCTTACACTGTAGGATACAGCAGACCTTGAGGTACATAGATGCTAGAGACAGGGGAAGGGCTACCCAATGAGGCTGAGCTTATAAGCAAGGGAACAGATAAAAGTATAGTAACTGATTAATGGGGTTATAAGTAACATCGCCATAATGAAGGTAAATATGACTGAAGAGGGATGCACAGCACCATGTATCCCACTGATTAACTCTATAATTATAAATAAGTTCTTGCAGGGACTATTTCAAAGCTTTGATACTGGACAGAGTCAATAGTAGAAGGGTATGGGGGAAAACTAAAAATGCATGCTATGGCCAATATTTAATAGGAAGAGATCAACAGTATCACAGCACTACCAGGGGCAATTATTTGGGGTGAGGGAGAGGGACTAGAGATAAGAGGTAGGTTGGGGGTGCAAGGGTAGTTCAGTGGTAGAATTCTTGCCTGCCATGTGGAGACCCAGGTTCAATTACCAGTCCATGCACTTACTCCCAAAACAAACAGGCAAAAAACTAATAAACAAACAGAAATTCAACAAATGGTGCCACAATTAACGGATACTCACATGGAAAAATAATGAAATGTGACCCCGCCATATGAATTAAAAAAAATAATAAAGGTAGCTTTGATTTGATATTTGGTGAAGCTGTGATTGTCGGTTCTTTGTCTCTATGGACCAATAGAAATTCTCAAAATTGAGAGTGCTGCTGATTGTACAACTAAGTAAGGATACTGTAAGACATGGTTTGTTATTTTGGACATTATCCCTGATGCCCGATAGATGGAGGGAGCCAAAGGGTACAATGATTGAGAAGCAGAATGGCAAACTGTGGTACATTTATGTGATGGAATATGGTACAGCTACAAAAAGAAAAGACATCGAGAGGCGCACAATGAACTGAATAAACCTTGGGGACAATGTGTTGTGCAAAATAACAAATATGCTAAGGTCTCTTTCAGAAAATACTTAAAAGAAAATTGGAGCCTAGATTTTAAGCTCTCAGAGCAGCCATACCTGGTCTGAAATTATAAGTGTAGTTCTAGATTCTGAGACACTGAGCTATATGTGTGTCAGCTGGTATTTCCCTGGAACGCTGAGTAACTCTGTGACACCTAAGATCAAAAATGGAGTGCTGCAGCCCTGAAAGTCAGCATAGCTAAGTTCAACAACAGTTAAAGGAACCAAAAAAGAGATCTATTAGAGACAAAAACGAAGCCAGTCTGGTTGGGTCTAGGGTAAATCAGAGTACAGGGTAAAAGCTGGTAGTGTGTGTACTCTAGACCTTCACCTACTGTATGAGACCAAAGGCAGAGAGGTCCATTGTGTCTAGAACCTAAATTTTCTGTAACACACCATTTAAACCAACCTGTCAGGATAGTTCATTTAAGCAACCCAAATTCCTGGAGTCCAGAATGGGAACAAGGCCTTGTAATTCTATATAGCTTAATGTCGTACCCAGAAACATCTCAGACTATGGTGGGCTGATAATTAAAAAATATTGGTAGAGTCCCTTGAAGGTCTGAAGAAAAAAGGAACTATTAAACTTTCCTATCTGGGAAACCCTGGGTATCTTCTCGATCACTGGGGACTCCCATGAAAATAGTGCAACCCTTTGATTTTGGGACTTGCCCTTATGAAACTTATTTTTGTAGTGGAGAAGCTAAGCCTACCTATAATTACACCTAAGAGTTGCTTTTAGAAAACCTCTTTTGTTGCTCAGATATTCTCTCTCTCTCTCTCTCTCTCCAATTCTGCAAGGAAAATCAGTATCTTCCCCCTGCATGGGACATGACACTCAGGGATGGAAGTTCCCCTAACAACGTGGGGTGTGAGTCCCAGGGATGAGTCTGGTCCTGGCACCATGAACTCGACAACACCTTCTGGAGCAAAAAGGGGGAAAGAAGTGTAATAAAATAAGGCATCAGTGGCCAAGAGAGATCAAAGAGAGTCAAGAGGCTATTCTGGCGGAAGTGCGTCCTTCCGGGCGAGGTGAGGAAACCAACCCATAAAGAGGTTAAAAATATATGTCCAGGAACCCAGCCCAAGTCTCTGTTCTGCGGTGTGAGTCACTACTGTATTATCTCCAAAATGTGGTGTGATAACTCCTCCTTGTACACTGCCAGCATGTAATGGAGGTGACTTAAAGAATCCTTATTCTTAAGGATGAGAACAAGCTAGTTTGAGGTAGAAAGGTGTATGAAAGAATATTGCTGGAAGATCGACTTGTGCAAAAACTCTGAGATGGAAAAGAAGACCTGTGTGGCTAAAGTTCAGGTAGAGAGTGACCTGAGATGAGGCCCGGTAGAATGAGGCTTTATCTTCAAAAAAGCCATTGAAAGAGTTTAAGGAGGGGAATGAATAGTGGTGATAAGATTATATTTATTATGTATATCCACTGCCATGGTTATAGAACCTTGAAAGTATAGGGTAGTTCACATTTACCTTCCTTATGTGTCTTCTGTCTCTTCAGGATATCTTTGTTGACCTTGAGATTTGCTCTTGAGTGTTTCGTTTTAACTTTTTCCTATCAATCTAGTCCACCTAAGGAGAAGTTTTTAAATTGCAACTTAAAAAAAAATCATTTAATACTTGATTTCTCACAATTCAGTAAGTATGTGTGCACACTTGTTTGGTGCTAGATTTTTGGAGCTATAGAAGAGAAAAAGGCATTTCCCTAAATTTCAGGTGCTTAAATTTTCCAGGGGGAATAGATAATGTAAATATATTTAAGATGGTATATGATAAATTCTGCCATACACAAGGGAGCTTGCTCAGAAAGTGGTTGGGGGGAAGTTGGTTGGAAACAGGAGAAAATGGCAAGAAGAGTAAACATGAAAATGCAGGTTACTTGTGAAAGGGCATATTGTGACCCAAGCAATGGAGTATTTCCATGTGGTTGGAGTTCTGCGTGAGTAGAAGGGAGAAAGATGAGGTTGGAGAGACTGATTGGGTCAAAATGAAGGGCCTTGTATGGAATGCTGAGGATTTAAATTTTTCTCTTGTGGGCAACAGGAGATAATGGAATTCTATTCACAAATACTTCATATATATATAAAATTGTATATATATTTATTTACACATATTTTAAAATATGTATTTTAAAAATTATCCTGGAAGCAGCATGAGGGATAGACTAGGATTGGGAGAAACTAGGAACCAGATCATTTTATAGGCTGTTGATAATAGACTGATCAAGAAATAATGGAAGTAAATTAAGGTAGAGTAGGGTATTGGAAAAGCTTTGAGTTGAGGTGAAAAACAGGAACAAACCTGAGAAATACTAGAATTCAAAGGGTCTTCCAAAGAGACCAAGAAGAGGTAGGGAGAGGTGAAAGGAAAAGCCAAACCAAAGTGATATCTTAGAATCCAAAGAGGGAAAATGTTTTGAGAAGTTAGAAAGCAGTTAAAAAGTAGTCAAAAGGAGGTCATGAATAAACGAGGAAGAAAAGACACTGTAAAATTTGAATGACAACCACAAAAAGAGCTTGTAAGTCCTGAAAATAGGCCTTTGATGACCAATATGAAGGCAGTTGACCAGAGCCGCAGGGACAAACAGTTGCTTTGAGCAGTGCACGCCCTACATTCCCATCCTGTTTAAAGAGGTCTGTTCTAGCATTAACTAATGCAAGGCAGTTCTGAGTATACTAAATAGCTAGGGGAATTGGATTTGATATTAGGATGGTTTAGTATCCATGTTTAAGCTTTAGCTGTTGCATAGTTTGGGGGATTAAATAATAGCAATAGCTGATGTCTGTTCTGTGTCTGGCCCTGTGCTTAGTTATTTACATACCACATTTCACTTGGGCCCCAATTGCCCCATGAGCTAGTATACCCATCAGCGTTCTCCAGAAGACAGAATCTGCAGGACAGACAGACAGACAGATAGATACATTAAGAGATTTATTTCAAAGAAGTGGTTCATGCCATCCTGGGGGCTGGCAAGTCTGAAATCTGTAGGGCAGGCCGGCAGCCTGGAAGCTTTGGGCAAAAGTCAACGCTGCAGTTATGGGATGGGATTTCTCCTTCAGAGAAACTTCATTGTGCTTTTAAGGCGTTTCACCTGACTGGACGAGGCCCACACACGTTATAGAGAATAATCTTAAAGTCAACTGATTGTAGATGCTAAGCACATCTACGACATTCCTCACAAAAACACCCTGAGCAGTGTTTGAATAACTGGGAACTTTACCGAGCCAAGTTGACGCACAAAACTAACCATCACAGAGAAGCATTACCGTTATTCACATGGTATAGAAGAAACAAGTTTTGTGTGCATTGCTTGAGAGCAAGTACCCTTTTTTGTTTTACTTACCTACTCTGACTTTATTCTTAAGCCAGTCTGATGACCCATATAGGCAAACCAAGGAAACCTCAGCTTCCTTCACAGCTGGCAAAAACCCTCCTCCCGTCTTCTAACTCTCCCTAGTTTCTTTCTGCTCTCTCCTGTTTGCATCCTACTCGTGCACCTCAGTCTTGTCCCTGAGTTTTGTTTCTTCACTCAGCCCTTTGGTGCTCTCTAAAGACTTGGAATTACACTTAACTTTTGGCTCTTTTGGCCACTTGCACCCAAGACTGCAGCCCTTTGCTTGAGCTCAGGCCCCGGGCGTGCAAGCCTCTAAAGCTGGCTTGGACGACACAGTGCCCTGCGCCCCGCAGGCAGCACACACAGAGAGATGTTGAAGTCTAATATAGGGAGTGTCTCTTAGAACCTGGGACAAAGTAAAAGAGGCTTGGAGAAAAGAGGTGGGAATCTGTCTTACAGCCGAGGAAAGTATAATATTAAGATAAAGGAATGATCGATGATGGCAAGTATTTAATTTGAAATTAAGAGAAAATCTATGGCCTTAGGCAAGGGGGATGTCATGTGCATGATACTCTGGTGAGCAACTGAAGTAAAATGGTGAGAGCAGAAAACAGATTGCTAGGAAGTGAAAAATTTGTTAATGATAATACAATGGAGGTAGCTGAGTTCTTTTGCAAAAGCTGTTGGTCAATCCAAGCATAATTGTTAAAATACATTATTGATGTAAAGAGAATAAAAGCTTTATGAATGGAAAAAAAAAAAGAGGCTATTCTGGAGTCTACTCTTATGCAATCTTCATTAGTTAGTACTAATTGCCATGGTTTGCTAAACCCCAACCAACATCACTCCTATTAACTCTTAAGGACACCTAGGGCTCGAACTGACATTCTATAAAGTTTCATGAACTATGTTTGCTTTCCTGGAACCTATAATTTCCAGAGAGTTTTTAGGCCAAATAAATACTGAAACCCAGAGGGACCAGCCTTTCCAAGATTATCAACTAATTATATCCCCTGTCCTTTTGTGTTGACTCCCCTTCTCAACATGAAAAAGTCAGAACAGGCATTGCATAAAGATCCCTATACATTTGGAGAAGGATCAAAGGGGAAGGAGGAGGTATAGCAGAGAAAATAGGATTTAACAAATGAGTATGATTTCTGAATCACTATATTGATATTTCTTTTAGCCTCCAGTGTTTTGGAGTAGCTAGAAGGAAAAATCTGAAATAGCAGAATAGTAACCCATAACAAACTCTGAAAACTGTTCTGTATCTACTTGTTGAAGTGTACTTTGAAAAGTATTGCTTTTCCTTTCTTTGCTTTGTATATATGTTATATTTCACAATAAAAAACGTTTTAAAAAAACAATTAAGTCAAAGAGGCTTGGGGCAGAGGATTACCTGTTTAAAGACGTACAATAGAGAATCTCTTTATCATAGGGAGTAGAGGGGGCATTTTAATTCCTATATACTGGGGAATTCCTAAGCACAAACTCAGGACAAGATGTAGGCTCAGACAAGACAGAGTGGGCCTTGCACTTAGCCTCAGGCTGATCCTTTGATAAAAGGAATAAACTTTGAAACAGAGCACCAGCAAGAGCAGAGCCAATTTGCAAAGCCTTTGGAAGGTGTTTTTGTGCATTGGTTTGTTTATTTTTGTTAGCTCCTAGCACTCAAGGAAATCTTTATCATATCACAGGCGACTCAGGGATTAAATCCCAAAGCTAACACCTAAAAATACTAAAAAGTTCAGGTGCAACAAAAGATTATAAGACAAAGAGACAGGAAATGATGGCCTACCCAATGGAAAAAAGACAAAAATTCCGAAACCATCAGTGAAGAAGACCAGATATTAGACATAGTAGATGAAGACTCTTAAAAAAGAGAGTCCCATTAAGCTTCAATGTTGGTTTCTCATCAGAAACCATGGAGACAAGAAGGCAGAGGGATGGAATATTTAGAGTGCTGAAAGTAAACAATTGCCAGACAAGAATTTTACATCTGGTGAGAATGTTTTCCAAAATAAGGAAGAGATGAAGACATTCCCAGATAAAATTTAAACAATTTTTTTTTTTATTTAAACAAAAGCTGAGGGAGTTTATCACCACTAGCTACACCATAGCCATTGCCCTGCAAGCAATGCTAAAGGGGGTTCTTCAGCCTGAACGGAAAGGACCCTAGAGAGTGGATCAAAGTGGCAGAAAGAAATAAACATCTATGGTCAAGGTATCATATGGGCAGTTATAAATGCCAGCACTATTGTATCTTTTGGTATGTAACTCCACTTTTTTTTTTTTTTTTTACTTCCTACATGTTCTAAAATGTAAATGCATAAAAAAGAATGATAAAATATGGGTTTGAATATGCAATGTATAAAGATATAATTTGTGCCTTTCCCGAGGGTGGCGCCAGTCAGTACCGCAGGCGGGTAAGCCAGCCCCAGGGATACAGTGTCGAGTATGCAAACTTGGTTCCAATTTTAAAAAGTTCCTCTTCCGCCACAGCTCCCCGGTGCTCAGGACCGGGGGTCAGCAGCAGTTGCTGCGGCACCCGACGCGGCCATCTCCGCTTGGGTGGACGCTGCCACCACTCCAGTGCGTCCTGCCCTGCCGGGGCGCGCATTTGTAAAGCCACAGTGCGACCCAGCGGGCCGAGGCGAAACTGCGCCCGACAGCCAACCAGGCGATGGAGCGAGCCACACGGTCAGCTCCCATCCCAAACTGTTAAAGGCTTCAGGGCAATGGTATGCGAAACAGTGTCCTTCGTCCTTTGTAATTGGAGAGTCAATATGCCCAGGATCCTGTGATGAAACCCTGATTACAGGTCTGCAACAGGAAAAATATATGTGATCCTGGACTTGTTGGACCAGACAGCAAAGAAGTGCTCAAGAATCAACCAGAGTGGAGGTTCCAAGATGGCGGCTTAGTAAGGTATGTGCGTCTTAGTTCCTCGTCCTCCAAAGCAACTACTAGGTGAACTGAAACAGTGCAGAACAGCTCCCGGGGCTACGGCAGGTAATGGACACACAGCGTACCCCAGTCTGGACTGGCTAGTCTGACTGCGAGACTCGGCTGCGGTGAGATCCCCGAGCGGTGCACGATTTCCCGAGCAGCGGCAGCTGCGGCGGTCGGAGCTACTCCCTCCCTCCTTCCCGGGCCGGCTGAGAGTCTCGGAGAGGCAAGTTTCCCAAGGCGGCCGGCGCCCCTCTTTTGCGGGCGGCTTCGAGTCTCGGCTTCGAGTCCGCGGCTACGAGTCTCAGATCAGAGGGCTATCCAAGCCGTGGTGGCCCCCCCCCACTGCGGGCGGCTTCCTGGTCCGGTGGGGAATTCCCCAGGCCGCGGCGGCCAGTGACCGACGCCCCTCCCCCGCGGGCGACTTCCTGGTCCGGTGGCGAATTCCCTGGGCACGCTGCGGCCGGCGACCAGCCACAGGGTCCCCTCAAGCCGCGGCGGCTGGTGCCCCCACCACGCGCGGCCCCTGAACCAACAGAGAGAATTGGATTGGAAATCCCCAGGCCGCGGAGATCAGTGACTGGGGGGATCCATTCCAAACACTTGAGACAAATGTGTGCCATGAGCGCCACCTACTGGGCAGGATAAGAAAAACAGAACCCAGAGATTTCAGAGAAAAATCTTACAACCTTGTTGGGTCCTACACCCAGGGAAATCTGACTAAACGCCCAGACGCCAGCAGCAGAAGATAACTGTCCACGCTCAGAAGATTGAGAATATGGCCCAGTCAAAGGAACAAACCAATAGTTCAAATGAGATACAAGAGCTGAGACAACTAATGCTGAATATACGAACAGAAATGGAAAACCTCTTCAAAAGTGAAATCGATAAATTGAGGGAGGACATGAAGAGGACATGGGTTGAACATAAAGAAGAAATAGAAAAACTGAAAAAACAAATCACAGAACTTATGGAAGTGAAGGATAAAGTAGAAAAGATGGAAAAAACAATGGATACCTACAATGATAGATTTAAAGAGACAGAAGATAGAATTAGTGATTTGGAGGATGGAACATCTGAATTCCAAAAAGAAACAGAAAATATCGGGAAAAGAATGGAAAAATTTGAACAGGGTATCAGGGAACTCAAGGACAATATGAACCGCACAAATATACGTGTTGTGGGTGTCCCAGAAGGAGAAGAGAAGGGAAAAGGAGGAGAAAAACTAATGGAAGAAATTATCACTGAAAACTTCCCAACTCTTATGAAAGACCTGAAATTACAGATCCAAGAAGTGCAGCGCACCCCAAAGAGAATAGACCCAAATAGGCGTTCTCCAAGACACTTACTAGTTAGAATGTCAGAGGTCAAAGAGAAAGAGAGGATCTTGAAAGCAGCAAGAGAAAAACAATCCATCACATACAAGGGAAACCCAATAAGACTATGTGTAGATTTCTCAGCAGAAACCATGGAAGCTAGAAGACAGTGGGATGATATATTTAAATTACTAAAAGAGAAAAACTGCCAACCAAGACTCCTATATCCAGCAAAATTATCCTTCAAAAATGAGGGAGAAATTAAAACATTCTCAGACAAAAAGTCACTGAGAGAATTTGTGACCAAGAGACCAGCTCTGCAAGAAATACTAAAGGGAGCACTAGAGTCAGATACAAAAAGACAGAAGAGAGAGGTATGGCGAAGAGTGTAGAAAGAAGGAAAATCAGATATGATATATATAATACAAAAGGCAAAATGGTAGAGGAAAATATTATCCAAACAGTAATAACACTAAATGTCAATGGACTGAATTCCCCAATCAAAAGACATAGATTGGTAGAATGGATTAAAAAACAGGATCCTTCTATATGCTGTCTACAGGAAACACATCTTAGACCCAAAGATAAACATAGGTTGAAAGTGAAAGGTTGGGAAAAGATATTTCATGCAAATAACAACCAGAAAAGAGCAGGAGTGGCTATACTAATATCCAACAAATTAGACTTCAAATGTAAAACAGTTAAAAGAGACAAAGAAGGACACTATATACTAGTAAAAGGAACAATTAAACAAGAAGACATAACAATCATAAATATTTACGCACCGAACCAGAATGCCCCAAAATACGTGAGGAATACACTGCAAACACTGAAAAGGGAAATAGACTCATATACCATAATAGTTGGAGACTTCAATTCACCACTCTCATCAATGGACAGAACATCTAGACAGAGGATCAATAAAGAAATAGAGAATCTGAATATTACTATAAATGAGCTAGACTTAACAGACATTTATAGGACATTACATCCCACAACAGCAGGATACACCTTTTTCTCAAGTGCTCATGGATCATTCTCAAAGATAGACCATATGCTGGGTCACAAAGCAAGTCTTAACAAATTTTAAAAGATTGAAATCATACACAACATTTTCTTGAATCATAAGGAATGAAGTTGGAAATCAATAAGAGGCGGAGTGCCAGAAAATTCACAAATACGTGGAGGCTCAACAACACACTCTTAAACAACGAGTGGGTCAAAGAAGAAATTGCTAGAGAAATTAGTAAATACCTCGAGGCGAATGAAAATGAAAACACAACATATCAAAACTTATGGGACGCAGCAAAGGCAGTGCTAAGAGGGAAATTTATTGCCCTAAATGCCTATATCAGAAAAGAAGAAAAGGCAAAAATTCAGGAATTAACTATCCATTTGGAAGAACTGGAGAAAGAACAGCAAACTAATCTCAAAGCAAGCAAAAGGAAAGAAATAACAAAGATTAGAGCAGAAATAAATGAAATTGAAAACATGAAAACAATAGAGAAAATCAATAAGGCCAGAAGTTGGTTCTATGAGAAAATCAATAAGATTGATGGGCCCTTAGCAAGATTGACAAAAAGAAGAAGAGAGAGGATGCAAATAAATAAGATCAGAAATGGAAGAGGAGACATAACTACTGAACTCACAGAAATAAAGGAGGTAATAACAGGTACTATGAACAACTTTACGCTAATAAATACAACAATTTAGAGGAAATGGACGGGTTCCTGGAAAGATATGAACAACCAACTTTGACTCAAGAAGACATAGATGACCTCAACAAACCAATCACAAGTAAAGAAATTGAAGCAGTCATTCAAAAGCTTACTAAAAAGAAAAGTCCAGGACCAGACGGCTTCACATCTGAATTCTATCAAACATTCCAGAAAGAATTAGTACCAACTCTCCTCAAACTCTTCAAAAAAATCGAAGCGGAGGGAAAACTACCTAATTCATTCTATGAAGCCAACATCACCCTCATACCAAAACCAGGCAAAGATATTACAAAAAAAGAAAACTACAGGCCAATCTCTCTAATGAATATAGATGCAAAAATCCTCAATAAAATTCTAGCAAATCGTATGCAACAACACATTAAAAGAATTATACATCATGACCAAGTAGGATTCATCCCAGGTATGCAAGGATGGTTCAACATAAGAAAATCAATTAATGTAATACACCATATCAACAAATCAAAGCAGAAAAATCACATGATCATCTCAATTGATGCAGAGAAGGCATTTGACAAGATTCAACATCCTTTCCTGTTGAAAACACTTCAAAGGATAGGAATACAAGGGAACTTCCTTAAAATGATAGAGGGAATATATGAAAAACCCACAGCTAATATCATCCTCAATGGGGAAAAATTGAAAACTTTCCCCCTAAGATCAGGAACAAGACAAGGATGTCCACTATCACCACTATTATTCAACATTGTGTTGGAGGTTCTAGCCAGAGCAAACAGACAAGAAAAAGAAATACAAGGCATCAAAATTGGAAAGGAAGAAGTAAAACTATCACTGTTTGCAGACGATATGACACTATATGTCGAAAACCCGGAAAAATCCACAACAAAACTACTAGAGCTAATAAATGAGTACAGCAAAGTAGCAGGTTACAAGATCAACATTCAAAAATCTGTAGCATTTCTATACACTCGCAATGAACAAGCGGAGGGGGAAATCAAGAAACGAATCCCATTTACAATTGCAACTAAAAGAATAAAATACTTAGGAATAAATTTAACTAAAGAGACAAAAAACCTATATAAAGAAAACTACAAAAAACTGCTAAAGGAAATCACAGAAGACCTAAATAGATGGAAGGACATACCGTGTTCATGGATTGGAAGACTAAATATAGTTAAGATGTCAATCCTACCTAAATTGATTTACAGATTCAATGCAATACCAATCAAAATCCCAATCCCAATAGAAAAACCAATAAGCAAATTTATCTGGAAGGGCAGGGTGCCCCGAATTGCTAAAAACATCTTGAGGAAAAAAAACGAAGCTGGAGGTCTTGCACTGCCTGACTTTAAGGCATATTATGAAGCCACAGTGGTCAAAACAGCATGGTATTGGCATAAAGATAGATATATCGACCAATGGAATCGAATAGAGTGCTCAGATATAGACCCTCTCATCTATGGACATTTGATCTTTGATAAGGCAGTCAAGCCAACTCACCTGGGACAGAACAGTCTCTTCAATAAATGGTGCCTAGAGAACTGGATATCCATATGCAAAAGAATGAAAGAAGACCCATATCTCACACCCTACACAAAAGTTAACTCAAAATGGATCAAAGATCTAAACATTAGGTCTAAGACCATAAAACAGTTAGAGGAAAATGTTGGGAGATATCTTATGGATCTTACAACTGGAGGCGGTTTTATGGACCTTAAACCTAAAGCAAGAGCACTGAAGAAGGAAATAAATAAATGGGAACTCCTCAAAATTAAACACTTTTGTGCATCAAAGAACTTCATCAAGAAAGTAGAAAGACAGCCTTCACAATGGGAGACAATATTTGGAAATGATATATCAGGTAAAGGTCTAGTATCCAGAATTTATAAAGAGATTGTTCATCTCAACAACAAAAAGACAGCCAACCCAATTACAAAATGGGAAAAAGACTTGAACAGACACCTCTCAGAAGAGGAAATACGGATGGCCAAGAGGCACATGAAGAGATGCTCAATGTCCCTGGCCATTAGAGAAATGCAAATCAAAACCACAATGAGATATCATCTCACACCCACCAGAATGGCCATTATCAACAAAACAGAAAATGACAAGTGCTGGAGAGGATGCGGAGAAAGAGGCACACTTATCCACTGTTGGTGGGAATGTCAAAGGGTGCAACCACTGTGGAAGGCAGTTTGGCGGTTCCTCAAAAAGCTGAATATAGAATTGCCATACGACCCAGCAATACCATTGCTAGGTATCTACTCAAAGGACTTAAAGGCAAAGACACAAACGGACATTTGCACACCAATGTTTATAGCAGCATTATTTACAATTGCAAAGAGATGGAAACAGCCAAAATCTCCATCAACAGAAGAGTGGCTAAACAAACTGTGGTATATACATACGATGGAATATTATGCAGCTTTAAGACAAGATAAACTTATGAACCATGTAATAACATGGATGGACCTAGAGAATATTATGCTGAGTGAATCCAGCCAAAAACTAAAGGACAAATACTGTATGG
Source organism: Tamandua tetradactyla (assembly GCF_023851605.1). Lineage (NCBI taxonomy): Eukaryota > Metazoa > Chordata > Mammalia > Pilosa > Myrmecophagidae > Tamandua > Tamandua tetradactyla. The sequence continues at coordinate 30,490,691 of NC_135333.1, forward strand.
TCCCACTGATGTGAACGGACATTCGAGAATAAACTTGAAATATGTCATTGGTAACAGAGTTCAGCAGGAGTTAGAAACAGGGTAAGACAATGGGTAATTGAAGCTGAAGGGATACAGACTGTGCAACAGGACTAGATACAAAAACTCAAAAATGGACAGCACAATAATACCTAATTGTAAAGTAATCATGTTAAAACACTGAATGAAGCTGCATCTGAGCTATAGGTTTTTGTTTTGTTTTGTTTTGATTTTACTATTATTACTTTTATTTTTTTCTCTATATTAACATTCTATATCTTTTTCGGTTATGTTGCTAGTTCTTCTAAACCAATGCAAATGTAGTAAGAAATGATGATCATGCATCTATGTGATGATGTTAAGAATTAATGATTGCATGTGTAGAATGGTATGATCTCTAAATGTTGGGTTAATTTCTTTTTTTCCGTTAATTAAAAAAAAAAAAAAAGAGAAGAGATAATTGGAGCTGAAGGGATACAGACTGTACAACGGGACTGGATATAAAAACTCAGAAATGGACAGCACAATACTACCCAATTGTAATGCAATTATGTTAAAACATTGAATGAAGCTGCATGTGAGGTATAGGTTTTTTGTTTTTGTTTTTTTTTCTTTCTATTATTGCTTTAATTCTTATTCTGTTGTCTTTTTATTTCTTTTTCTAAACCGATGCAAATGTACTAAGAAATGATGAATATGCAACTATGTGATGTTATTAAGAATTACTGATTGTACATGTAGATTGGAATGATTTCTAATTGTTTTGTTAATTCTTTTTTTAATTAATAAAAAAAAAAAAAAAAAGAAAGTAGAAAGACAGCCTACACAATGGGAATCAATATTTGGAAACGACATATCAGATAAAGGTCTAGTATCCAGAATTTATAAAGAGATTGTTCAACTCAACAACAAAAAGACAGCCAACCCAATTACAAAATGGGAAAAAGACTTGAATAGACACCTCTGAGAGGAGGAAATACAAATGGCCAAAAGGCAGATGAAGAGATGCTCAATGTCCCTGGCCATTAGAGAAATGCAAATCAAAACCACAATGAGATATCATCTCACACCCACCAGAATAGCCATTATCAACAAAACAGAAAATGACAAGTGCTGGAGAGGATGCGGTGAAAGAGGCACACTTATCCATTGTTGGTGGGAATGTCAAATGGTGCAACCACTGTGGAAGGCAGTTTGGCGGTTCCTCAAAAAGCTGAATATAGAATTGCCATACGACCCAGCAATACCATTGCTGGGAATCTACTCAAAGGACTTAAGGGCAAAGACACAAACGGACATTTGCACACCAATGTTTATAGCAGCATTATTTACAATTGCAAAGAGATGGAAACAGCCAAAATGTCCATCAACAGACGAGTGGCTAAACAAACTGTGGTATATACATACGATGGAATATTATGCAGCTTTGAGGCAGGATAAACTTATGAAGCATGTAATAACATGGATGGACCTAGAGAACATTATGCTGAGTGAGTCTAGCCAAAAGCTAAAAGACAAATACTGTATGGTCCCAATGATGTGAATCGACACTCGAGAATAAACTTGGAATATGTCATCGGTAACAGAGTTCAGCAGGAGTTAGAAACAGGGTAAGATAATGGGTAATTGGAGCTGATGGGATACAGACTGTGCAATAGGACTAGATAAAAAACTCAAAAATGGACAGCACAATAATACCTAATTGTAAAGTAATCATGTTAAAACACTGAATGAAGCTGCATCCGAGCTACAGGTTTTTGTTTTGTTTTGTTTTGTTTTGTTCTTACTATTATTACTTTTATTTTTTTTCTCTATATTAACATTCTATATCTTTTTCAGTTATATTGCTAGTTCTTCTAAACCGATGCAAATGTACTAAGAAACGATGATCATGCATCTATGTGATGATGTTAAGAATTACTGATTGCATATGTAGAATGGTATGATTTCTAAAAAAAAAAAAAATGGACAGCACAATACTACCTAATTGTAATGTAATTATGTTAAAACACTGAATGAAGCTGCATCTGAGCTATAGTTTTTTTTCTTAAATATTTTTGTATTTTTTATTTTTATTTTTATTTTTTCTCTATATTATCATTTTATTTCTTTTTCTGTTGTCTTGCTATTTCTTTTTCTAAATCGATGCATATGTACTAAGAAATGATGATCATACATCTATGTGATGATATTAAGAATTACTGATTGCATATGTAGAATGGAATGATTTCTAAATGTTGTGTTAGTTTATTTTTTTAATTAATAAAAAAAGATATAATTTGTAACAAGTATAAGAGAAAGTAAGGGGCAGGGGGTTTAGGAACAGTGTTTGTGAATGCTACTGAGGTTAAGCTAGTATCAAATCAAGTAAGATTGTTATAGATTTAGGATGCTAAATTTAAGGTCCATGGTAACAAAAAATATATACCTAAAAAACATTAACAGAAGGAATAAGGGACTCTAAATTGTTAATTGCAAAAGATCAATTAAGTAAAAAAGCAAAGACTAATGGAAGAATTGAAGGACAAAAAGGAATAAAACTTACAAAAAACTAAATAGCAAAATGGCAGAAGAAAATCCTGCCTCATCAGCAGTTATTTTAAATGTAAACAGATTAACCTGTCCAGTTAAAAGGCAGAGATTGGCAAAATGGATAAAAACCATGACCCAACTTTATGAGAGACTCAAATTCAAAGACACAAGTAGGTTGGAAGTGAAAGAATGGAAAAAATGCAAGCAGTAGCCAAAAGAGAGCTAGGATGGCCACAGTAATAACAGATAAAATAGACTTTAAATAAAAAACTCTTACAGGGGACAAAAAAGGACACTGTTTATTGATAAAGGAATCAATTCAACAAGTCAACATGGCAATTTTAAATAAATACATGCCTAGTTGCAGAACTTCAATATATATGAAGTAAATATTGACAGATTTGAAGGCAGACGTAAATGGTTCTCCATTTATAGTAGGAGACTTCAATACACCACTTTCAATAATGGATGGGCCATCTAGACAGAAGATCAATAAGGAAATAGAAGATCTGCATGATACTGTAAACCAACTAAACCTGCCTGAAATAAATAGAACACTTCACCCAACAAGGGTAGAATATTCTTCTCTAGTGCTCATGGGTCATTCTCTAAGACAGACCCATGTTAAGTCTCAAAACAAAGCTCAATAAATTTTAAAATATTGAAATCATACCATGTATCTTCTCTGACCACAATAAAAATAAGCTAGAAATCAATAATAGAGGGAGAACTGAACAATTCACAAATATGTGGAAATTAAACAACATACATACACTTAAACAACCAAGGGGCCAAAGAAGATATCACAAGGGAAATTAGGAAACATCTTGAAGGAAATGAAAGTGAAATACAATATACCAAAACTTATATGAGGCAGCAAAGGCAATGCTGAGAGGGAAATTTATAACTCTAACACCCATATTAAAAAAAATAAAAATCGCAAATCAGAAACCTAACATCACAACTGGAGAAGCGGTGAGAAAAAGAGCAAACTAAACACAAAGTGAGCAGAAGGAAGGAAATAACAAAAAGTGGAGAAGAAATAAATGAAATAGATAATAAAAAAAGATAATGAGAGAATCAACAATACGAAAGTTGGTTCTATGAAAGATCAATGAAATTAAGAAACCTTTAGCTAGACTGACAAAGAAAAAAAAGAGAGAAAGGATGGAAATAAAAAATAAAAGGGCGGTATTATTACCAACCCCAGAGAAAAAAGAATTTTAACAGCGTACTATGAACAACTGTACTCCAACAAATTAAATATCCTAGACGAAATGGACAGATTCCTAGAAACACACAAGCTACCCTCACTGACTCAAAGAGAAATAGAAGATCTTAATAAGCCAAACATAAGTAAAGAATGAATCAGTAATCAAAAACTTCCCAACAAAGAAAAGACCAGGAACTGGTTTCACCGGTGAAGAATTAACAATCCTGCTTGAATGCTTCCAAACAATTGAGGAGGAAGAAATATTTCCTAATTCATTCTATGAAGCCAACATCACTTTAATACCAAAGCCTGATAAAGATACCACACACAAAAAACAAAAGTACATACAAATATACCTTATGACTATAAATGCAAAAATCCTTAACGAAAATACTAGCAAACTGAATTCAGTAGCATATTAAAAGAATTATACATCACAATCAAGTGGGATTTATCTCAGGTATATAAGGTTGTTTCAACATAAGAAAATCTACTAATGTAATATACTGCATTAATAGAATATAATAGCAACTAAAAACAAGCACATGATCATTTCAATTGACATTAAAAAGGCATGTGACAAAATTCAACACTCCTTCATAATAAAAACACCAAAAAAACTAGAATAGAAGGAAAATTCCTCAAAATGACACAGAGCATATTATGAAGAACCCACAGCTAACATACTCAATGGTGAAAGACTGACAGCTTTCCATCTAAGATCAGGAACAAGATAAAGATACCCATTGTCACCACTGTTATTCAACATTGTGCTGGAAGTTCTAGGCAGAGCAATTAGGCAAGAGAAAGATATAAAAGAAACCCAAATTGGAAGGGAAGAAATAAAACTTTTCCTATTTGCAGATGACATGATCCTATGATGGAAAATCCTGAGAAATCCACAATAAAGCCACCAGAGCTAACAATTTAATCTAGGTGGCAGGATAGACAATTAATACACAAGAATCAGGAGTGCTTCTGTTTACTGGTAATGAACAATCTGAAGAGGAAATCAAGAAAAATTTCCATTTATAATAGTAACTAAAAGAATAAAATAACTAGGAATGAATTGAACCAAGGATGTAAAGGACGGAAAACATTGCTAAAAGAAATCAAAGACCTCATTGAATGGAAAGACATTTCATATTCATGGATCAGAAGACTAAATATTGTTAAGATGCTAATACTACCCTAAAGATTTGCACATTTAACACAGTCCCAATCAAAATTCCAATAGCCTTCTTTGAAGAAATGGAAAAGCCAATCATCAAATTTATATGGAAGTGCAAGGGCCCTGAATAGTCAAAAACATCTTGGAAAAGAACAAAATTGGAGGACTCCACTACCCAATTTCAAATCTTATTACAAAGCTACATTTATCAAAACAGTGTGGTGCTGGGACAAGGACAGACAGACCAATGGAATCAAACTGTGAGTTCAGAAATAAACCCTCACATCTGTGGCCCACTGAATTTTGACAAGGGTGGCAAGTCCACTCGATGGATAAAGAAAGGTCTCTTCAACAAATGGTCCTGGGCAGACTGGGTATCCATATGCAAAAGAATGAGGGTGGACACCATCTCACACAATATATAAAAATGAACTCAAAATAGATCAAAGACCTAAATATAAGAACTAAAACTATGAAACCCCTAGAAGAAAACAGATTTTGGGATCTGCTATTAAGCAATAGTTTCATTTCGTAAATTTTACACCAAAAGCATGCATGACAAAAGAAAAAAATACATAAATGGGACTTCATCCAAATTAAAAGCTTTTGGGCATCAAGAGACTTTATCATGAAAGCAAAAAGACAACTTATAGAATGGGAGAAAATATTTGGAAACCATATGTCCAATAAGGATTTAATATCCAGAATAGACAAAGAATTCCTACAACTCAGCAACATAAAGATAATTAACCCAATGGGCAAAAGTCTTGAATAGGCATTTCTTCAAAGAAGATACACAAATGGCCTAAAAGCACATGAAGACATGCTCATTATCATCGGCTATTAGGGAAATGGAAATGAAAACCACAAAGAGGGCAGTGCGACCGTGGCTCAGTGGCAAAGTTCTCACCTGCCATGCCAGCGACCTGGGTTCAGTTCCTGGTGCCTGCCCATGTAAAAAAAGGAAAAAAAAAAACAAAAACCACAAAGAGATACCACTTCACACTCAGTGAGAAAAAAAAAAGGGGGAAAATAACAAGTGTTAGAGAGATTATGGAGAAATAGAAACATTTTTTTCATTGTTGGTGGGAATGTAAAATGATGCAGCCACTGTGGAGAACAGTTTGGCAGATCCTCATAAAGCTATGTATAGAATTACCATATGACCTGGCAATCCCACTCCTCTGTATATACCCAAAAGAATGGAAAGCTGGGACACGAACAAATATTTGCACACCTATGTTCATAGTGGCATTATTCACAATTGCCAAAAGATGGAAGCAACACAAGTGTCCATCAACAGATGAGGGATAAACAAAATAGGGTATAACTATACAATGGATCATTACTCAGCTGTAAAAAAGGAATGAAGTTCTGATACATGTAAAAACATGGATGAAACTTAAAGACTTCATGTTGAGTGAAATAAGCCAGACAGAAAAGGACAAATATTGTATGAGCTCACTAATATGAAATCATTTGAATATGCAGATTCATAGAGTCAGAAACTAGAATACAGAGTTACCAGGGTTTAGGGATTGGAGAATTACTGCTTAATCGTACAGAGTTTCTATTTGGGGTGGTGGGAAAGTATTGGTAACGGAATATAGAAGCTGGTTCTCAAGATGCAATGTACAGCTAGCAGGAGTCTCCGGGTACACGCAGGAGGTAAAAGGAAGCAGTCTTCATAGGAGTGGTCCAGCTAACGAGTGAAAGGGCGTGAGGACAGCACCATTTTCTGGCTCCCAGTGCATCAGTGGATCTAGACGCATTTGGTGCAGATGTCACACCATCGCAGACATGGCGTGCCTCTCGAGGGAAGAACCCAGAATCCTCTCTCATTTTGCCAAAGGGATGGAACCTGAGTCCAACTGAGCCTCTGGACACAGAACAGGCTGAACTGCACCGTGGGGGGTGGGAAACGACACAGGTCAAAAGGCCTCAGGGCTTCACCACACAAATCGTAAAGGAAAGACAGAGATGGAGGGGGAACCCTCCGTAGGGGAAGAGACTCAAAGACATGTTTGTTTGCTTGTTTTTGTTTTTATGAAAAGCAAGAGGAAACTGTAGCGTCTAGGGGTGTGTGCTGGGAAGAAACACAAGGGAGCATCAGGTCAGCATTACCGCTGGAGGGGAGGAGGCTGTGCTTTTGATGTGGGCATATGGAGGCGCTTCTGGGGAAACTGGCAGATTTCTTTACCTGGGATGTTTACCTTATTAATGACTCATTAAGCGCTGCACTTGTTCAATGGGATTTCCTGTATCTGTGTTTTATTTTACAACAAAAGAGGTTTAGAAAGGAAAAAAAAAAAAAGAAAGAAAGAAAGAAAAGACAACACCTGTCACTTCTTTGCTCCAAACCCTCTAAGGATGCTTTCTTTAGTCAGAGGAAAAGCCCGAGTCCCAACAAGACCACCTGCCCCATTCACTACTGCCCTCATCTCCTCTCCACCCCTCACATGCTCTGCTCCAGCCACCCTGGCCCCTGCCCCCTCCTTGAACCTTTCTGCTGGCTGGTCCCTCTGTCTGGACCTTTGTTCCCCTACACAGCTCCCTGGCTAACTCCCTCATCATCTTCGGGCCTTTTCTCGAAGTCACTCTTCTAGTGTTGATTTCTTTGACTGGCTATTAAAAATTGCATCCCGTCCAATCACTTCCCATCCCCCTTTCCCCATGCTACTATTCTCCGTAGCTTTTATTGCATCCAACATGCTACATATTTATTTACTTATCTTGGGTTTTGCCTGGCTTCCTCTTTGGGAAGGCAGGAATTTTTGTTTGCCGTATCCTTGGTGCCTACGATGGTGCCTGCCACCTGGCCAGGCCATGCGGCAGGACATTGTGGTCCAATGAGCGAGCCCAGGAGGGAGGCGGCCTCTGGCGCTGCTCTTTGGGGTGTGGTTCTGGCGGGGGACCCTGCCCAATGTCACAGCCAAGGCTTCACAGCCGTGACAGGACAGCTCTCCTTACAGAGCAGGCCCGGGTCAGACCCATCCCTGACCGGCCCAGCTGTGCCACCAGTGACGCGGAAACACATGAGCCCAGGGCACGTAGCCCATCACAGGCTGCCTTTGCGAGCTTCTCGGCTCCAACACCCAATGCCAAGGGGGCAGCATGGACTTAGCGCTGTACATTCAGCCCCCAGAAACAGGCCCAGGGGCCTGGTTTGATGCCCTGTGGGTGCAATGCAGCCACATTTTCTGCTGGTGACATGGTTTCCTACTCCCGCAGGCTAAACATACTGGTCAGTGTTCTATGGTGTCCCCAAAGACACTCTGATTTCCAGGGACCCCCCTACTCTGCTGCATGTTCGAGAACCATGGATTGTCACAATTGGTTGAAATTTCCTTCCGAACCTTCCAAGGCCCCTAGGAGCAGGTTCACCCCACTCCCCCCACTCTGCCTGGCACCCAATCCCTGGTTCGCTTTTGCCCCATTCAACACTGCCAGCCCCTGAGCTCTTGCTCATCTCATTCTGCCCTCTGGGAAGGGCCCCTCTCCTCCTCTCCATCTAGCCAAATCCCCCCCCCCAAACACAAACTTTTCAAAGCTTGATCTTTCCTTCCACAGTCAGTGAAGCCCCTGCTCGGTGCCAGCCAGCCTCGCCCAGGCCTGGAAGCTACAAAGAAAAGAAGCATCCCTGCCCTTATAAGGGCTCCCAGTCTTGGGAGAGGCAGAGATAAGGAAGTAAATGTTACTTCTAATTATCATAGCCAAGACACCTGGAGGGCCTGGGGGTGCCAGGGACTGTGGCAAGCAGGTTACGGTCATTAATTCATTTAATCTTTAAGAGAATCCTACAAGGCAATTCCCATGATAGTTTCCATTTTACAGACAGAGAGACACAGAGAGGTTAAGTAACTCGTCCAAAGTCACAAAGCCTTTAGCTGGTGGAGATGGGATTTGCATGCAGGTTCCGTGGCTGCAGAGCTCACTTTCTTAAACACATGTGCTACACACAGCTGTTGGAGTCCAGAGGGAGGAGGGTCTGAACGCGCTGGGGATCAGGAGAGGCTTCCTGGAAGAGGCCGCATCTGGGCTGGACGGCAGGGAAGGGTTCTAGGCTAAGAGAACCTGGCAGCCCAGCGACGGAAATCCCAAGCCAGGTCTGGGGACGGCCAGCCTTTTGGGGTGGCCAGGCTGTGCTTGGGAATACTGGGGTGGGAGTGAGGGCCCAGGTTTATCGGGGTCCAGAACCCCTCACAGACAAGCCCATGTTTAGTTCTGTGGGCAGTGGGGACCTGGAAGCGTTTTACTACTGGCAGCGACATGGTCCAATGCCTGTGGTTGCTCCTGGGAGAAAAGGCTAAGGAGGGAGGGACAGGGGAGCAGCAGGGGGCAGAGAGGAGGCCAGAGGCCTGGAGTCTAAGGCACTGGGCACCGTCCTTTCTTTTCATATCTCCTCCACACACTCTGGCCTCTTAGGAAATTATTAAATCTCTGAGACTCAGTTTCCCTTTCTATAAAATGGGCATAAACGTGGGTCCTGTCTCCTGGGTTGCCATGAGGTTGAATAAGGCAGTGCAGGTAAATTGTCCAGCCAACTCACTAAGGACCAGGTGGGGGCCTGGAAGTCCTCCCTGAGAAGGGAACTTGGGGGATCGGGCCCTGGTTTCTCCTCGGGGCACAGCCCACCCTCTTCCACGCCGTGGGCTGCGACACTCACCACCACCTCCAGGTCAGAGTTCAGGTGCCGCTGGGTGTCCGACATCTGTACCAAGATCTCACCTGGGAGTGGGGGATAGCGGCTTCAGTGGGGGGAAAGGCTGCCCCGCCTGCTCTTTTCTCACCAGGAGCTGCCAGAGGGGCATGCCCGAGGCTGGATTTTGGGACCAAAGTCCAAAATCCCACATGGCTCTTGGGCCTGGGGCGGTGCTCATCCCTGCCCTGGAACCCACCTGAGTGGGGGTAAAGGTTTGAAGGGGGTGGGCTCTGGGAATAGAATCTGATTCGGGGCCCTGGGCTGCAAGGCCTGTGTCTAGGGTGGGGAGGGGGTGCTTTTAGTAGGGCAAGTCTGTAGATGGCACTCCTCTGTGCCCCAGGATGGTGGGCAAGGAGGTGCTGGGCCTGAGGGAAGACAGCCGTGAGATAGGCTGAGGGGCTGGCCATCAGGAGGAGGCCTGGGCTGGAAAGACTTGGGGTGGGCTAGGAGGAGGCCTGAGAAGGTAGGGGTGCAATGGGGGGTGGTGCCTCACCCAGAATCTGCGAGGTGGAGCTCTGTAGGGCCTGCTCCCCAATCTTCTGGATGGCGTGGAAGTACACCTCAGCTGCCTCGGACAGAGCTGCTTGGCAAGACGGGGTGGGTCCAACACCAGCCCCTGCCCCTCATCCTGTCCCCGCCCCCCCCCCCCTGACTTCTCCCTTGTTCAGGGGAGGTGTGCGGAGGGCGCGCTGTGGGGTCTTACGTGGGAGTGCTTGAGGGAGGGGAGTCATCGGCCAGAGAGGGAAAGTGGGTGTAGGATGGGGGCCCCATGGTCAGGGCCCAGCATAGCTGTGCTCTGGGGCTGCTACCCCCAGCCCAGGGCCTGGCACAGGGCAGGACCTCAGTGTGTGTCTGTCGTGGGGGGGAAGCGCAGGCATCTGTGTGGCCCCTAAGGAGGGGGGGATAGGCGTGTTATGAGGTTCGGGGTGTAGGGGTGGGGGCTGGGCGCAGCTGTGGATTAGAGCAGCCTTTGGGTCCCAAGTCCTAAAACACAAGGAGGGACTGTCACGCTCAGCTCTGGGTGTGTCTCTGGGTGTAGGGTGGGGGCTGAGCAGCGGGTGTGGGGTGGAGGGATGGGTCTGGGCGTGTCGGGATGGGGTGTGGGTAGGGAGGTGCTGGTGTGAGGGTGAGCACTTCGTCTTCTGGAGAGCTGTGTGGTGCGGGGTGCAAAGAATGTGCGGTCGGGGTGCGGGCCGTTGGCCTGGAGGTGCACTCACCGCGGAAGGCGCGCAGGTAGTTGTTCCCCAGGTACACCAGGTTCTCTAGGGCGGGGTTAAACTGCTCCATGATGCTCTGGGCCCCGAGGGCGCGGGCGAAGGGCAAGGCGATCAGGAGAGGAAGAAGGAATGGTTGGCTGAGGCAAGTCATTGGGCCTCAGGAGCAGGCACCCCCAGACTCACTGAGAAGCTTCCAGACCCTGGGGGTGGCCCACCCAGAAACCTGGGGTCACTCAGAGGCCAGGCTCTCAGGCTACAGGGCCCTGAGGCCATCCTTGGGGCTCCGCTCCTGGCAACCGGCTCCTGCTCACAGCCCTGCCCTGGGGGGCTCCCTCCCTCCCACCCGAGGGAGCACCCCTCAGAAGGAGCCCCTCTTTCCTGCCAGGCAGCTGTGCATGCACCCCCTGAATGCGGCTCAGCCTGGCCTGGATCCAGGCCTCCCTCCAGGACACGCAGGGCTGGTGACAGTCACTCCAGGGCAAGGGCAGGCCTTGTCCCCTCAAAGCCCAGCAGCCCTGGGAACGAGGCAGGGTTGGGTGGTTGGGGCAGCCCAGGCCATGGCCATTGGACAGTGGACTTGAACTTAGACTTGGGTCTTGGTTCAAATTCCAGCAGCCTCTCTTCCTCCCTTTGTGACCTTGAACAAGCATTTAACCTCTGTGAGTCTCAGTTTTCTCATCTGGCCAGCTGGGTGATTATTTTCTACCCTATGGTAGGGTGCTCCAAGGCTCCCAGATGGAAGGCTCCCGCCATGGGGGTTGCTCAGCCAATGTCTATGGAACCTGAAGCTCCCCCTGCTGGAGGAGAGGTAGGGGGTCTGAATGAGGGGCTCAGAAAGACACCCCGCTGCAGACCAGGTGCCAGCTCCTTTCCCTGGGGCTCTCTGGGGCTGGGGTCTGGACCTCAGCACAGCTCCCTGGCCCCCTGCTTCCAGCCACAGCCACCTGGGCCTGGCCTGGCCTGCCTTGTCTAGTGCTCGGTTCTTACCCAGTGCCATCTTGGCCTGGCAGCCTCATGTTGGGGATCGCGTGGCTGACTGCCCCGAGGGTCCTGGCCCCCGGGCCCCAGCTCCAGGCTTCCCTCCCAGTGAACGCTACAGCCCCCGCCACTGTGTCCACCAGAGCCATCCCCAACTGCCATGCCCCAGCGTGGGCCATACACACTCACCTTGTAGATGGCGATGGTGGACCTATAGAACTGGTCCATCTCGGAGGCCATGGGGTGGGCGGCGCCTGAGCACTGAGCAGGGGGCTGGGGCGATGATGGGGCTGGGCACTGGGGGTCAGTGCCTTCTGGTGCCCACTGGCCGCAGAGCAGAGCCTGGAAATGGAGGGCTGACTGAGGAGGAGGGCGCAGCTTAATTATTCACCAGCCGGGGATGTCAGAATGCGATCTGGGGCGTAACCAGACACGGCGGGAAGGCGTCCTGTGACGTGGGCGGGCTCGTGTGACCTGCCCCTTCAATTATTTACCCCTCTGAGCCGCGGGCAGTGGGCGCGGGGCGGGATCGCGCTCCTGGGGCACCGCCCCCCCGGGACGCCCTGGCTCTGCTTCGAGGTGGGGCTGTACCAGGCCTTGTCCCCACACGGGGGGGGGGGGGGGCAAGCAGGGCGCCCGGCCCTCAGGCCGCCCCTCCCCTGAGCTCCGTCTGACCCCCAACACCTCGAGGCCGAGGTGGCGCCCTCTGCAGGCGGCGTGTGCATAGCAGGTGGGCGCCTGCTGCACGATGGTGCCCATGTCCCTGCCCTCTCCCAGGACCAGTGAGGCCCCCTGCCTCTGGGCACCTCCGGGCTGTGGAGGCCTGGGAGAGGGAGGTGTCTGGTTCGGGGAGCACCTGAGTGGGTGCAGGAAGAGGATGGGTCAGAGCCGAAAGTCACGGCCAACGGCAGCCGCGGCCAGGCCCTCGCTACTCCACAGACACAGGACACAGCAAACTGGAATCCAAACCATTTATTTCACAGCTTTGGGGTGGCCCCGAGGCCCCCCTCCCCCAGTCGAGTCCCATGGATACTCAGCCCACTTCCTTGTAGGAAAAAATAATTTAACTCACGGGGGTGACCTTTGGTTGCTGAGGAGAGTTCAAGGGTGGGGCGGCTCTGAGGGGTGTGGGTGATGGGGTGTTTGCTGAGGGGCAAAGTCGATGCTCCTGGGGGTGGGGGGGGCCACTTCTCTAGCCTCGCCCCTGGGAAAAGGGTAGAGGGTGGGAAAGGCAGGGAACCTGGAAGAGGCGCCGAGAGGCTGGAGCAGAGGCCGCCCTCTGGGGCCACCTGGGAGGCGAGGGCTGGGGCGGGGCACAACCAGCACCTTAGTGTTTGAGCTGACAGGGCAAGGGGTCCCGTCGGGTTAGTTGTCAGATGTTCCTTTATGGTCAGGGAGGGGGCGGAGGGAGTCTTCAGGCTTTTTAGGCCTGAAATGGCAGATGTCAGGAGTGGGGGAAGGAAGGAGGAGAAGGCGTTCGTGACCAGCTTTGGGCAGGAGCTCAGGGCCCTCTGCGCCCCCCACACCCCGACGCGGCGCGACTCTTGGGCCCAGCCCACCCAGCAGCGTAGTGTCTGGGCCCTGCCGGGCCGCCCCAGCAGGGAAGGGGTGGGGTGGGGTGGGGGGCTGGCAGCCTCACGGCGAGAGCAGCATCTGGACGAGACTGTGGAACTGCTCCCGGTGCTCATAGATGTACACCTCGGTCTCCCAGAGGGCGTCGACCAGCACCGCGTCGCTGACCTCGTCCAGCATGATGTCTGTCCCCAGCTGGGGGTTCAGCCTGTCTAGGCCAAGAGGAGGGTCACCCCAGGGTGCCCAGCCTGGGTGAGGGACGAGAGCTGGGACCGGGGCAAGCTTGGGGCCCGGAGAAGCCCCCTGGGGAAGGGAAAGCCTGCACCCAGGGCTGGGGCCCTCACCTGAAGTACTGGGTGCCGACCATCTCGCACCAGGCCCGGGCCCGGTCCACGGCCCGCCCGTCCGGATCCGTGCACTGATGAGGAGCCCCAGTCAGCGCCCCAGTTCATGCCCAACCTGGTGCTGCTCCCATCCCAGAGCTCCCACCCAGGGTTGGGCCTGAAATCCAGATCCCCAGGCTCTAGCCTGGCTTCACCACCCCCCAGCAGAGTGACCCGGGCCAGTGGCCCTCTATGAGCTGCAGTGGCCTGCAGGGGACACAGCCTTGTAGTTTCCAGGAGGGTCGGGGAGAGCTGGCTCAGGGTGGGTGAGTGAGGGGCCAGCCCTCCGTGCCCTCTCCCCCTGCAGCTTTTGTCCATCCTTCATTCTACCCCGGGCTACGTTTGATGAAAGGGATCCAGAGCTAAAAAGTTATTTGAGAAACTCTTCTCTGGATGGTCACCGACAGCCCCTGCCCAGCACTGAGACTGTGAATCAGGGACTCTGGAGCCTTGTCATCTCTCATGGCACCAAGGGCCCCCCAGGAGGACGGTGACAGCATCACCCTGGGGCTGGAGACCTCGAGGGAGGGACCTGACTCACACAGTCCACCACCATCTTGCCCAGTTCTTTGGCCCCAAAAACAGTCCTGGCCAGCTCCCAGGGGTTGCTGGGACGGAAGACATCCACACAGGTCACGGGCACCTGCGGGGACCGCCCTGTCCCCAAAGAGACGACGATGGAGAGTTTCTTCACCGTGTGGCCCTGTCCCTGTGGTGGACAGGAGAGGACAGCTGGAGGAGACCTTCCCTCCTCGGGACCTTCCGGGGAGATGCCCACAGCCGGAGCTCTGCAGGGCATGTGAGGAGAGGGGCACACGTGGCGCCGGGGTAAGCGCACAGCCTGGTGCGCACCCCTGCTCAGCCCCTGTAGGCCGGGACTGGGCCTGGACTCGGGGGTGGCAGCTTCCTCCCATCATAGGAGCTGGTGTGTGCATCACACATGATCTGCTCGTAAGAGCACTCTGTGGACCAAGAAGGACGCCACAGACACAGCTCTGGGCACCCTCCTTCACGGACTGGCTACTGCCTGCTGCAAGGTCAAGGCAGTGGCCAGGGAAGAGTATGACTATGATCCCCACTCAGCAGGTGGAGTGAGGGGTGGGGGCTGGGACCCATGCAGAGGCTGCCTGGTCAAAGCCCCTGGTCCCACTGCTGCACACACTGCCTCGTGGATCTCGGGTCTCGCTTCCATGGGCCCCCCAAGCTCCCAGAAGCAAGGGCCGCTTCTCCCTCTCCAGGTCGCTGGCTTTGCACTGCCCAACCCCAAAGGCCTCAGGATGGGGAAACATGTTAGAGGGCCACGTCCTCATGTCCGACTGGCACCCCATTAGCTGTAAGCTCCTCAAGGACAAGCACAAGGCTGGGCGTGGAGAGGCCAGGAGTGGCATATCGGCCCTGTGCCAGCTGCCCACCCCACTCACAGCAGACGCTGCCAACTGACCAGCACTTATCACCACTCAGTCCAGTGGTGACCCTGGAATCCTGCTCAGCACAGGGCCTCAGGCAGACACCACCCATCGGACAGGCTCAGGCATGAGTGCCAGCGGCCATGGAGTGCCAACACGAAGGAAGGTATAGGTACAAGCTCACTGCTTTCCCAGGAGCCAGACCCTAGGGAGGCTGTATGGGGGGGGGGGGCGGGGGGACTGCAGGTGCAGCCACACGTCTCCCCTCCGACCTGTCCAGGCCCTCACCTTGCGGATCAGGTCCTGGTTGTACTCGTGGATCTCGGTCATGGCATCCAACGTGGGGTTGTTGGCCAGCAGCCCACCGTCCAGGAAGCGCCCGTTGGGCCGGAAGTAGGTGGGGGCAGCCCCACTACTGCGCGCTGCCCGCCACACCAGCTGTTCTGGGGGTGGGAGGAGGAGGGTGGCCAGTGGCACAAGGGCCTGGCCTGAGGCCCAGCCCACTGCAGGTCTCAGAGGGTGCACGTGTGCGTGGGGGGCTGCGGGGAGGGGGAGTTGTGGGGAGGAGGGGGCAGGATGCAGCAGAGGCCCCCCAGGAGCCTCCTCTAGCCTGCCTGCCCTCGGCCGATAAAGACTCAGGAGAGATGACCATGCAGTAGGCGGGAGGGGTGGGGGTGCCGGGAGCAAGTGTACGACCTGCACCCACACCTCTCAGCCTCCCTGGGTCAGTCACCCTCCCACCGAAGCAGCCAACATGGTGTTAACCTGAGGGATGAGCTGGAGGCTTTAAGTTAACGTTGTGGCAGAAACGAGGCTCCCGTAGGGTCTCTGGAGCTTCGTAATTGCGGAAGAGGTGAAGTTCAGCTGGCTGCCGGTCAGACAGTGTTCCTGTCAGCATCACCCTGGTGGGAAACAAGGGGCAAGAAAACTGAGGTCATCCACCCATCCACCTTTCTCCTGGGTCAACAGTCACGCCCTGGGCCACTCCCACTCGCCCCTGGCCTCCAGTCTTTTTGGATGGGAGGGGTGGGCTTTTTGCTCTTCTCTGATCACAGTCCCCAAATCCCAAATTGGCTGTTTCCTACACTGCTGAGGAATGCCAGATTGGGACAGCCTCAGGAGGGTGATGTGGCAACCTTCGTCCAAACTGCCAATGAGTTTATCCATAGAACTAGAAATCCTATCTCTGTGAATTCATCCGAAGAAGCTCTAACCTGTGTCGGAAACTGGCATGCACAAGTCTACTAAAGGATGCACTGGTTGTACAAGCAAATGACCGGAATAACTGAAATGTCCATCAGCGGGACGGTAAATACAGCAGGGTTCAGCTAACAACGGGGTCTGCGTCACTGTAAAATGACCAGGAAGCGCTTTATGAACTGAGATGGGATGAGCGCCAAGATCGATGGTTAAGTGGAAAAGGGAAGGTTCCACACAGTGAGCCTTAGTGTACCACCATTTGTTTTCTTTAAAAGAAAAGAAAGTACGTATTTGCTTAGTCAGGACAGTACCTGGCAACTGTGAGTCACTTTTGGCATAGGGAGCTACAAGGTGGCTGCAGCTCTCTATACAGGGATGGGAGAGAGACTCTCTGTTCACTCTGTAACCTTTGATATCCTTTAAATGATCTACAATGCAGATCTATAACATATTAAAGAAGCCTCCTACTTATCTTGAGGTTAACAGATACCCTTAAGTACTGCTGGGGTTATAAACTGGCTTAGCCTCCTTACAAACCAATGTATTGGAGGGACCTCACCAAGATGTTAGAGTGAGAAGCTCCAGGGTTCATTCTCCCCACAGAATCTTTAAACAACTGGCAAAAATTTTAGAACCCTTTTTTTCCTCAGAACTCTGTAAACAGTTAAAGGGTTGCAGTAACTGGGCAAATGCTGAATGAAGAAGAAAACTTAAAACAGTAGGAAAACCATGTGGTGCCATTGCTGGATCTCCCCCACTCTTCCCCAGCTTGGCATGGAGCCTGTACTCTCAGCGCAGGTTGAAAGGTCCCTGGTCCCGGCTCCGGAGGAAGAAGAATTACACCTATGTGCATAGAGGGGTGCATGTATGTCTGCACCAGTTGATTTGGGGAAAGCCTGAAGGACCGAACCAGGACACTCATTTCTGGCTCACTGACCCAGAGCATACCTATAATGTGGTAGCAGCTTACAAAAAGCTAAATAAGTGTACAAAACAATCAAATTACATGATTATCATTTTTAAGACATGTAATAGAGCACCCAGGGCTGGGAGAAAATATTATTTTATAGGGAGAAGTGGGGGCACTCAGATCTGTGTAAGCAGGAGAAATGCTAAGGTCAGAGACAATGCCCAGAAAGAGAAGAGAAGATCCTATACTTTTGCCTAATTCTGTTCTTCAGTTTCACTGATAGGAGGTCTAATCTCTGAAGGAGAGCACCAGCCAATACAGAGCCCATATGCAAAGACTGTTTTTTGTTAGCTCCTGGCATTCAAGGAAATCTCTGCCATATCATTAGCTGGGTATAAACTTATGGCAACAGACATTTCACAGACAAAATTTTCCACATTAAAATATACAGTGTGTCAAAAAATTACAAGGTATACAAAGAAACAGGAAAGGATGGTCCACCCAAAGGAACAAGATAAAACATCAGAAACCATCAACAAAGAATAGCAGACTTTGGACATACCAAAGACCTTAAATAAATGGTCTTAAAATGCTCAAAGAGCTAAAAGCAAACATGGCAAACTAAAGGACATCAGGAAAATGATATATGACAAAATGGGAATTTCCATAAAGAGACAGAAATGATAAAAATAAAAAAGAACCAAATGGAAATACAAGAACTAAAGACTAAAATAACAGAAAAATTCTCTAGAGGGTTTCAAGAGTAGATTGGAATTGGTAGAAGAGAGAATCAGTGAATACAAAGATAAGGCAATTGTTATAACTCAGCCTGGAGAGCAGAAAGAAAAAAAGAATGAAGAAAAGTGAACCAAAATCAAGAGAACTGGGGATGCATCAAGCATTCCAATATATGAATATGAGAAACCATAGGATTCTCATCCTATGGAGAGAGGGAGAAGAAAGAGAAAAGGGAAGAAAGGATATTCAAATAAATAATGCCTGAAAATTCCCCAAACTTAATGAAAGACATGAAAATACATATGCAAGAAGCTCACTGAACCCAAACAAGATAAACTCAAAGAGATTCACACCCAGACACATTATAATCAAACCTTTAATGCCAAAGACAAAGAAAGAATCCTGAAAGCTGCAAGAAAGAAGCAATGCATATGTACAAGGGAACCCCAGTGAGATTAACTGCAAATTTCCCATCAGAAAACATGGAAAAAGAAGGGAGTGGGATGAGATATTCAAGGTGTTGAGAGAAAATAACAACAATTTAGGATTTTATATCTGGAAAAATTGTCTTTTAAAAATAAGAGAGAGATTAAGACATTCCCAGATAAATAAAAGGTGAGGGGACTTCTAGGAAGATGGCTGACTAGAGTAGTTCAAGATTAGTCTTGCTCCATGGAAAAGTTAGAGAAGTGACAAGAGGGCAACTGAGGGGGCAATTCAGGAGTGCGACTGACCTGGGAGAGCCTTTTGCACCACATGCAGCAGCCCTGGTTGCAGAGGCTGAGGAACTGAGAGGCAGAGAGCTGGAGCTGGCACGGAGGCGTGGAGCCATAGAGCCCGCGGGAGTGCATGGACAGGAACGCAGGACTAGGAAGTATGCCAGGCTATGTTCCTTGGGTGCGCTACCCTCACCAGTGCAAACCTGTGACCACTGACTCATCCCACACCCCACACACCTGAACCCCAACACCCACTCCCATTCCCCGTGCTCCAGATGCCCCTACCCCACCAGCTCCAGTGCATGTACCTGCCCCCCACCCCCACCCCAAGCACAGCCCAACCCACCTCTCCTGCACACCTCTCCAGCACAGCCTCCCCCTCCCTGCTCCCTGCAGGCTGCTTTCAGTGCATAAAGGTTGCGGGCACTAACCTCCATACCTAGGCTGCCCCCACCCCCTGCTCACAGTGTCACACAGCCTCACCCTCAGTGCATCCCTTTACAGCACTCCCAGGCCCACGCATGCATGCAGGCCCCCAATCATGTCATTCAACTCTGGGAACCACGCTTTACAGCAGTCCTACAACTGCACATGCCACAGCCCTCAGCCTCGCTTCCCAGCTCTGAGAAAGTGCTGACCTGAGCAGCTGGGTCATATCTGCCCCCAATCCACAAAGGCATAATGCTGACCTGCTGCTACGTCTCTACACATGCACACAAAGGGCCCCATGCCTTAGACCAGCACATACCAGGGTTATGCCCCGAGACTGGTGCACTCACACAACTACATCCTCCCTGGCCTCTGGGTGCCCACGTTCACAAGCATCAGCATAACATCCCCAACCTGCACCTATACCTGCCCTGAAACAAATCACGGCACTGAGGGTTCCACCCTGTGCCCTGCTCCCTGGTGTACAACCATCCCACAAACACAAGGCCTTCGACCACTAAAAGAAATCAATCCCAAAGTAAATCAATCAAGATATATTTATATACCATGAAGACAGTAGAAGATCACTAAGCATATCACAATGCAGACAGATATAGCCTGGCCTAATGATCAAATTAAAACACCAGAGGAGACACAGACATTGGTACAACTAATCAAAGATGTTCATACAACTTTACTTAATAAAATAAGTGGGATAGCAAATGACATAAAGATCAAGAAGACAGTAGAAGAGTGCAAAGAGGAATTTGAAAGAATAAATAGAAAAATAGTGGAATCACGGAGATTAAAGACTCTCCTGACCAAATAAAAACATACTAGAGGCCCACAACACAATATTTGAAGAGACAGAAGAAAGAATAAGTGATATAGAGGACAGGATGATTGACTTCGAAGACTCAAAACAACAAATGGCAAAAAAAGATAGAAAAAATTTAATTGGATCTCAGGGAAATAATAGACAAAACATAGTGCACAAATAAAAGAATCACTGGCGTCCCAGAAGGAGAAGAGAGGAGTAAAGGGCTAGGAAGAGTAGTTGAGGATATAATGGGGGAAAACTTCCCAACCCTCGTAAAGGATATAAATATACAAGTCAGAGAAGCCCAAAGAACTCCAAACAGAATAAATCCAAATAGGCCTTCCCCAAGGCACATACTAATCAGCCTAACAAATGTTGAAGAGAAGCAGAAAATCCTGGAAGCGGCAAGTGAAAAACAATCTACTACATACAAGGGAAATCAAATAAGACTGAGTTCAGACTACTCAACTAGCACCCTGGAGGCGAGAAGGCAGAGTTATGATATAGTCAAGAAACTGAAAGAGAAAGACTTCCAGCCAAGAATTCTGTACCCAGCCAAACTGTCCTTCAAAAGTAAGGGAGAGATTAAAGCTTTCACAGACAAAGAAGTCCTGAAAGAATTTGTCAACAAGAGACGGACCCTACAAGAAATACTAAAAGAAGTTCTGCTGGCTGAAAAAACAAACAAACAAAAAAGACAGGAGAGGGAGGTCTGGAGGAGGGCAGAGAATTGAAAAGTACTACTAAAGGTAATTTAAACAATACAAAGAGAAAGAAGGAAAAGAATATATAGACCTGACAAATAAAATAAAAAAGATAAGATGGTGGAACCAAGAAAGACCTTTTCAGTAATAACTTTGAATGTTAAAAGACTAAATTTACCAATTCAAAGATACAGATAGGCAGAATGGATTAAGAAACATAATCCAGCTATATGCTGCTTACAAGAGACTCATCTTAGACACAAGGATACAAATAGATTGAAAGTGAAAGGATGGAAAAAGATTTTTCACACAAGTTGTAACCAAAGGAAAGCAGGAGTAGCTATACTAATATCAGACAAAATAGACTTTAAATGTAAAGACATCATAAGAGACAAAGAAGGACACTATATACTAATTAAAGAGTCAATTCACCAAGAAGATATAACAATCATAAATGCTTATGCTTCCAATCAAGGAGCTCCCAAGTACATGAGACAGGAAAGGGGACAAGATGGTGTGGGATTTAGTTTGTCCTTCAGAACAGCTAGTAAATAGCCAGGAACAGTACAGAACAACTGCTGGGGCCATGTCAGTGACTGGACACACAGCGTACCCCAGTCTGGACCAGCTGGACCGGCTGCGAGCCCACTCAGAACCGTGAGTTCCCCAAGCCGCAGTGGCCAGCGCCCCTCCCTCACAGGCTGCTTCCCAGAGGGAAAAGGAAAGGGAATTTACCAGCAGCAGGGGATGAGCTCAACCAAATGCCAATTGTAGAATTAAATAACAAATTCTGACAACTAAAAAGGCCCCCAGCTCAGGTGAACCTCGAGTAAAAGCAGAGGTCACTGGTTTTTAACCTGTCGCACAGGGCAGGGATGACAGAAAAAGAAAATAATAATAAAAAAACAAAAAAAAAAAAAAACAGAAGTTGTTTTGGATTTGAAAAGGTCTGGGCTCAGAAGGAAAGGAGGACACAGGACCTTGAGATAAACAGAGCAATGTATCAACTTAAGTTCTTGATTGGCAAACCTGAGAAATGGGGGTCTGCTCTGAAAAGGATTTTTCTTTTTCCTGGTTGTGTTTCTATGACTTGACTGCTCTTTAGATACAGCTGCAGGGTTTCTCGGGCTCCAGGCCCCAGGCATAGGCAGAACTAAGCTAATTTGAGTGTTTGTCTGGGGCCTGTGCCTTCCCCAGAAGAGGGATGGAGCCCAGCTCAGGTGGATTCCCTCCCTCTAGGAGTTCAGACCCCAGGGTCTGGAAAAGTGAAGCGATTAGAGCCAGCCTACAACCTCTCCTCTGTCTCCACTACACCTCCAGCAGGGAGAGTCTGCTGAAGTTAAAGGTACCACATCACCGTATGCTGGTGGGACCTGCAGGCAGACAAGCATCATGTACTGGACAGGAAAGGAAAAACACAGAGTCCAGAGACTTCAAAGGAAAGTCTTTCAACCTGCTGGGTCTTACCCTCAGGGAAAACTGACACGGGTGACTCTTTCCTCCTGATAGGAGGCCAGTCGGTCTGGGAAAATCTGGCTGAGGTCTATAATACCAAAGTAGACCCTCCTAAGGTGGGGGCGGGGTGGAGAAGGAACCATACACACAGGGCAAGAAACAAGAAAACGAGAGATGAAAAATTCTGCTCTGTTAAACAAAACCTAAGCTAGAGGTCCAGAATAAGCTGACCTGAATGTCAAAGAACAGATAGACAACAAAGTCATCCAGCAAGAAAATCCTAGGTAAAAAAAAACGTGAAAAAAATTTCCATAATAAACTAATTAAGGTAATTAAATGTTTAGATGCCAGCAAAAAATAACGAATCATACTAGGAAAATTGAAGATATGGCCCAGTCAAAGGAACAAACCAACAATTCAAATGAGATACAGAAGCTGAAACAATTAGTTCAGAATGTTCGAACAGACATGGAAAACCTCATCAAAAATCAAATCAGTGAACTGAGGGAGGATATAAAGAAGACAAGGAATGAACAAAAAGAAGAAATCAAAATTCTGAAAAAACAAATCACAGAACTTATGGGAATGAAAGGCACAGTAGAAGAGATGAAAAAAACAATGGAAACCTACAATGTCAGATTTCAAGAGGCAGAAGATAGAATTAGTGAACTGGAGGCAAGAGCATCTGAAATCTGACAAGCAAAAGAAAATATAGCGAAAAGAATGGGAAAATATGAGCAGAAACACAGGGAATTGAATGACAACATGAAGCATACTAATATACATGTTGTGGGTGTCCCAGAACGAGACGAAAAGGGAAAAAGAGGAGAAAAACTAATGGAGGAAATTCTCAATGAAAATTTCCCAACTCTTACGAAAGACTTAAAATTACAGTTCCAAGAAGTACAGCATACCCCAAAGAGAATAGATCCAAATAGATGCACTCCAAGACATTTACTAATCAGAATGTCAGAGGTCAAAGAGAAAGAGAGAATGTTGAAAGCAGCAAGAGAAAAGCAATCCATCACATACAAGGGAAGCCCAATAAGACTATGCATAGGTTTCTCAGCAGAAACAATGGAGGCGAGAAGACAGTGTGATGATATATTTAAATTATTAAAAGAGAAAAACTGCCAACCAAGAATTCTATATCCAGTAAAATTGTCCTTCAAAAACGAGGGAGAAATTAAAACATTTTCAGACAAAAAATTACTGAGAGAATTTGTGACCAACAGACCACCTCTGCAATAAATACTAATGGGAGCACTAGAGACAGATACAAAAAGACAGAAGAGAGAGGTGTGGAGAAGAGTGTAGAAAGGAAGATTATGAGTAAAGGTAAAAAGAAGGAAAATTAAATATAACATATAAAATCCAAAAGGTAAAATGGTAGAAGAAAGTATTACCCATGCAGTAATAACACTAAATGTTAATGGATTAAACTCCCCAATCAAAAGACATAGACTGGCAGAATGGATTAAAAAATAGGACCCATCTATATGCTGTCTCAACTCAAAGGACATGTCAAAGGACATGATGAATCCCAGGACACAAACGGACATTTCCACCCCTTGTTTATAGCAGCATTATTTACAATTACCAAGAGATGGAATCAGCCAAAATGTCCATCAACAGAAAAGTGGCTAGACAAACTGTGGCATATACATACGATGGAATATTATGCAGCTGTAAGACAGAATAAAGTTATGAAGTATGTAACAACATGGATGGACCTGGAGAACATTATGCTGAGTGAAATTGGCCAGAAACAGAAGGACAAATACTGTATGGTCTCACTGTTGTGAACTGACATTGGTGAATAAACTTGGAATATTTTGTTGATAGCGGGGACCATCAGGAGATAGAAATAGGGTAAGATACTGGGTAATTAGAGTGAAGGGATACAGATTGTGCAACAGGACTGAATATAAAAACTCAGAAATGGACAGCACAATACTACCTAACTGTAATACAATTATGTTAAAACACTGAATGAAGTTGAATGTGAGAATGATAGAGGGAGGAGGGCTGGGGCATAAATGAAATCAGAAAGAAAGAAAGATGATAAAGATTGAGATGGTATAATCTAGGATTACCTAGAGTGAATAATAATAGAGACTAAATGTACAAATTTAAAAAATGTTTTTGCATGAGGAAGAACAAAGGAATGTCATTATTGCAGGGTGCTGAAAATAGATGGCAATTAATATTTTAAAACTTTAACTCATTTGTGAGACTTAAGAAAAAATGTTTATTAGGTACAAAATTTATAGTTCAACTAGTGCATTTCCTAATATAACTTATGTGGACAGCTTAACTGAACACCATAAGTACATGGAACCTTGAGTAGGGCATAAGATTTTGTAGGTTTGTACAGAGTGATGCCCCAATAAATCCCAGAAGGATTACAACAGTGACTAGAAAAGTATTTGCAAAGTCCCCTTGTGGGAATGGTGAGAAAGGGAGAAAATTCAACTTCCGTAAGTGAAGAATTCTCGATATTTTCATAAACAATGGGGCCAACCAAAGCAATAGACTGAGCCCCCAGTCTTGGGGTTTGTTCATATGAAAGTTAATCCCTCAAAGGATAGGCTAAGACCACTTAAAATTAGGCCTAAGAGTCACCCCCAAGAAAACCTCTTTTGTTGCTCAGATGTGGCCTCTCTCAGCCAACATGACAAGCAAATTCACCACTTTCCCCTTCTCTACATGGGACATGACTCCCGGGGGTGTGGACCTTCCTGGCAAAGTGGAAAAGAAATACTAGAATGAGCTGGGACTCAGCACCAAGGGATTGAGAAAACCTTCTTGACCAAAAGGGGAAAGAGAGAAATGAGACAAAATAAAGTGTCAATGGCTGAGAGAGTCCAAACAGAGTTGAGAGGTTATCCTGGAGGTTATTCTTATGCATTAAATAGATATCACCTTGTTAGTCAAGATGTAATGGAGAGGCTGGAGGGAACTGCCTGAAAGTGTAGAGCTGTGTTCCAGTAGCCATGTTTCTTGAAGATGATTGTATAATGATATAGCTTTCACAATGTGACTGTGTGATTGTGAAAACCTTGTGTCTGATGCTTCTTTTATTTACCTTTTGGACAGATGAGTAAAATATATGAGATTTAAAATTAACAAATAATAGGGGGAACAAATGTTAAAATAAATTTAGTAGATTGAAATGCTAGTGATCAATGAAAGGGAGGGGTACAGGGTACGGTATGTATGAATTATTTTGTTTTCTTTTATTCCTTTTTCTGAATTCATGCAAATGTTCTAAGAAATGATCATGATGATGAATATACAACTATGTGATAAAAAAAGAATGTTCATATTGTATGGTGATTGGTTTTAGTAATAAAAATTAGAAAAAAGAAAAAAATAATAAAAAATAAAATCTTAAAAAAAGGAAAAAAAAAGATGGAAGCAACCCAAGCGTCTATCCACAAATAAATAAAATGTGGCATATACATATAATAGAATATTATTCAGCCATAAAAAGGAATGATGTTCTGATACATATAACAACATGGATGAATGCTGAAGACATCATGTTGAGTGAAATAAGTCAGATACAAAACAACAAATGTTGTATAATGTCACTGAAAGAAAATAATCAGAATATACAATTCCATAGAGACAGAAACTAGAATATAGGTCCCGATGGGCTGTGGTGAGGTAGGGCATGTGGAGTTGGTCCTTATATTGCAAAGAGTTTCTATTTGGGGAGATGGAAGTTTTGATAGTGGATAGAGGTGATAGTAGCATAATGCTGTGTATGTAATTAACAGCACTGAAAACATATTTGGATGTGGTTAAAAGGGGAAATTTTAGATTGTATATGTATTACTAGAATAAAAATTTAAAAAAAAACAGGACAGAGGACAGTGCAGGGATCGCTCAGTGGTAAAGTTCTCTCCTGTCAGGCTGGAGACCCAGGTTTGATTGCTGGAACATGCACATGCCAAACATAGAAAGAAAAAAAAAACCTTCCTTGATAACAACAACAAAAAATAATAATAATAATAATAATAAATAAAAAAGCACAGGACAATATAACAGAGTGAACCCTAATGTAAAGCATAGACTATAATTAATAGTATGATCATAATAATAATTTTTATTAACTGTAAAAAAATGTAGTCATACTTATGAAAAGTGTTAATGGGAGTATGATAACTGTATTTTCTACATGATATTTCTGTGAGCATACAACTTCTCTAATTATATATATATATTAGAGTATATAATTAGAGTATATGTATATAGATAGATAAATACGTACACACACACACTCACAACAAAGAAAAGTTCATAATCAGATGGCTTCACTGGCGAATTTTACCAAACATTCAAAGAAGAATTAATATGAATCCTGCTCACATTCTTCCAAAAATCGCATAGGAGGGATTACTTCCTAACTCATTCTAAGAGGCTGGCATCACCCTAATGCCAAAGCCAGATAAAAATACCACAAGAAAATAAAATTACAGACCAATTTTCCTTATGACTAGAGATGCAAAAATACTCAAGAAAATACTAGCAAACATATCCAACAGCACATTAAAAGGATTATACACCACAACCAAACAAAATTTATCCCAGGAATGCAAGGGAGGTTCAACATAAGAAACTCAATCAAATATACCACAATATAGAATGAAAACTCATAATAGATACAAGGGAGGGAGGAAGCATGATCATTCCAAATGATGCAGGAAAGGCATTTAACAAAATCCAACACCTCTTCTTGATTAAAAAAAAAATCAGAAAACTGGGAATAAAAGGAAATTCCTTCAGCATGCTAAAGGGCATATATGAAAAACTCACAGCTAACATCACACTCAATGTTAAAAATAAGGAACAAGACAGGATGCCCATCTACACCACTTTTATTCAACACTGTACAGGGAGTTCTAGCCAGAGCAATTGGGGAAGAAAAAGAACTAAAGTGCATTCAAGTTAGAAAGGCAGAAGTAAAACTTTCCCTATTCGTACATAAGATGATTCTATATAGTGAAAATACCAAAGGATCTATAAAAAAGCTAATAGAGCTAATAAATGAATTCAGCAGAGCAGCAGGGAATAATATCAATTCACAGAAATCAGTGACATTTAGGGGCTCAGGAAGGGGTAGGGAATAGGAAATCAAAACTTGATTGGATCAGAATATAGGATGATATGGACCACATTTTAAAACTTCAAATTCTGTGTGAGACCAAAGGAAGAGATGTTCACTTGGTGCAAAATTTATATTTTTGGTAGCACATTGCCTAATTTAACTTGTATGCTCAGCTTAGTTGAACACCATAAGTAAATGGAATCTCAAGTAGGGTGTGAGAGCTTGTTGATTCATCCAGGTTAGTGTGATACCATGATATATCCCAGAGTAATTTGGGCAATGAATAAAAGTATGTACAAAATCCACTTGGGGGACTAGGGAGAAAGAAGGAAATATTCAACTTCCCCATTTGGGTAATTTCTGATATTCTCGCAAGCCATAGGGACAACAAAATCAATAGACTGAGCCCTTGATCTTGGGGTTCAGCCCTATGAAACTTATTCCTGCAAAGGATAAGCTAAGCCTACTTATAATTATGCCTAAGAATCACCCCCAAAGAACCTCTTTAGTTTCTCAGATGTGACCTCTCTCTCAAAGCCAACTCTGCAGATGAATTCACTGCCCTCCCACCCCTTACATGGGACACGACTTCCAGGGGTGTAAATCTCCTTGGCAATGTGGGACAGAACTCCCAGGATGAGCCAGGACCCAGCATCATGGGAATGAGAAAGACTTCTTGATCAAAAGGGAGGAGAGAGAAATGAAACAAAACAAATTTTTAGTGGCTGAGTGATTTCAAACAGAGTTGAGAGGTTATCCTGGAGGTTATTCTTATGCATTATATAGATGTTCTAGTTTGCTAGCTGCTGGAATGCAACATACCAGAAACAGAAGGGCTTCTCTCTCAGCTGGAAGGGCACATGGTGAACACGGCATCATCTGCTAGCTTCCTCTCCTGGCTTCCGGTTTCATGAGGCTCCCCGGGAGGCATTTTCCTTCTTCATCTCCAAAGGCTGCTGGCTCGTGGACTCTCTGCATCTCATGGCTACATCATTCTGCTCTCTCTGAATCTCTCATTCTCCAAAATGTTTCCTCTTTTATAGGACTTCAGAAACTAATCAAGACCCACTCAAATGGGTGGAGACATGTCATCACCTAATCCAGCTTAAGAACCACTCTTGACTAAATCACATCAACCAGGGAGATGATCTCATTACAGTTTCAAATATACAGTATTGGAGGGGGCCAAGATGGTGGCTTAGCAATGTGCGCATTTTAGTTCGTCCTCCAGAACAACTACTAAATAACCAGAAACAGCACAGAACAGCTCCTGGAGCCACGATAGTGACCAGACACACAGCGTACCCCAGTCTGGACGAGCTGGACCGGCTCCGAGTCTCTGGAACCGTGAGTTCCCCAAGCCGCGGCAGCCAGCACCCGGCACCCCTCCCCCACAGGGGGCTTCCCGGAAGGGAAGGAAAGAGACTCTAACAGTAGCAGGGACTGAGTCCAACCAAACACCAATCGTGGCATTAATAAATAAATTCTGACAACTAAAAATAGGCCCCCAGCTCAGGAGAAACTGGTCAAGGCGGAGGTCGCTTATTGGGCTAACTGAAAAAGAGGAAAGGGGACGAAACAGAAGTTTTTGTGGCTGTTTCTATGGAGGCTTGGCTGCCTCTGGATTCAGTGGTGGGACTAGTTGGGCTGCAACTGCTCCAGGCATAGGCAGAAACGGACTGCTTTCAGGGCTGTCTCCCACCTGTTCCCCAGGGGAGGGGTGAAGCCCAACTTAGGTGGAATCCCTCTCTCAAGGAATTCAGAACCCAGGGCTTGGCAATTTGAAGCCATTAAAACCAGCCTACAACCTCTCCTCTGTCTCTACCACACCCCCAGCAGGGAGAGTCTTCCAAGTTAAAAGTGGGTCACAACAGCTTTTGCTGGTGCGACCCACAGGCAGACGCGCCACGTACTGGGCAGGATAAGAAAAACAGAGCCCAGAGACTTCACAGGAAAGTCTTTCAACCTGCTGGGTCTCACCCTCAGGGAAAACTGACGCAGGTGATTCCTTCCCCCTGATAGGAGGCCAGTTTAGTCCAGGAAAACCCAGCTGGAGTCTGTAATACCTACGTAGACCTTCCTAAGGGTGAGGAGGAAAAAGGCACCTTACAAGCAGGACAAGAAACAAGAAAACAAGAACTGAAAAATTACCCTCTGTTAAACAAAACTTAAGCTAGAGGCCCAGAAAAAGCTGAACTGAAGGTCAAAGAACAGACAGACAAAAAACTCATCTAGCAAGAAAACCCTAGGTAAGAGAAGTGAAAGCAATCTCCAGAATAAACTAATTAAGGTAATTAAATGTCTAGACGCCAGCAAAAAATAACAAATCTCACTAGGAAAATTGAAGATATGGCCCAGTCAAAGGAACAAACCAATAGTTCGAATGAGATACAGGAGCTGAAACAATTAATTCAGAATATACAAACAGACATGGAAAATCTCATCAAAAACTAAATCAATGGATTGAGGGAGGACATGAAGAAGGCAAGGAATGAACAAAAAGAAGAAATGGAAAGTCTGAAAAAACAAATCACAGAACTTATGGGAATGAAAGATACAGTAGAAGAGATGAAAAAAACAATGGAAACCTACAATGGTAGATTTCAAGAGACAGAGGTGAGGATTAGTGAACTGGAGGATGGAACATCTGAAATCCAAAAAGAAACAGAAACTATAGGGAAAAGAATGGAAAAATATGAGCAGGGACTCAGGGAACTGAATGATAATATGAGGCGCACAAATATACGTGTTGTGGGTGTCCCAGAAGGAGAAGAGAAGGGAAAAGGAGGAGAAAAACTAATGGAAGAAATTATCACTGAAAATTTCCCAACTCTTATGAAAGACCTAAAATTTCAGATCCAAGAAGTGCAGCGCACCCCAAAGAGAATAGATCCAAATAGACGTTCTCCAAGACACTTACTAGTCAGAAGTCAGAGGTCAAAGAGAAAGAGAGGATCTTGAAAGCAGCAAGAGAAAAGCAATCCATCACATACAAGGGAAACCCAATAAGACTATGTGTAGATTTCTCAGCAGAAACCACGGAGGCGAGAAGATGGTGGGATGATATATTTAAATTACTAAAAGAGAAAAACTACCAACCAACAATTCCATACCCAGAAAAATTGTCCTTCAAAAATGAGGGAGATGTGAACCGACATTCGAGAATAAACTTGGAATATGTCATTGGTAACAGAGTCCAGCAGGAGTTAGAAACAGGGTAAGATAATGGGTAATTGGAGCTGAAGGGATACAGATTGTGCAACAGAACTAGATACAAAAACTCAAAAATGGACAGCATAATAATACCTAATTGTAAAGTAATCATGTTAAAACACTGAATGAAGCTGCATCTGAGCTATAGGGTTTTTTTTGTCTGTCTGTTTGCTTGTTTGTCTTTTTTTTGTACTATTATTATTATTTTTATTTTTTTCTCTATATTAACATTCTATATCTTTTTCTGTTGTTTTGCTAGTTCTTCTTCTAAATTGATGCAAATGTACTAAGAAATGATGATCATGCATCTATGTGATGATGTTAAGAATTACTGATTGCATATGTAGAATGGAATGATTTCTAAATGTTGGGTTAATTTCTTTTTTTTTTCTTTAATTAATAAAAAAAAATGTATTTAAAAAAATATATATATTGGAAGATGGCGGCTTAGTAAGACGCGCGGATCTTAGTTTCTGCTCCAGGACACCTACTAGGGGAGTAGAAATGATACAGAAAGCGCCCAAAGCCACAACAGAGATAAAAAAGACAGCGTACCCCATCCTGGAACGGCTGGCTAGCTGAGAGAAGCAGCTCGGGTGAGATCGTCGAGGCGCGCGGGCCTTACCGGGCGGGGTGGCAAGCGGCCGGAGTTACTCCCTTCCCCCTTCCCGGGCCGGCTGGGAGAATTGGAGAGGCGGTCCCCTGAAACCAAGGCGGCTGGTGCCCACACCACGCGCAGCTCCCGGACCAACTGAGAGAATTGGATCGGAAACCCCCAGGCCGCGGAGAACGGTGACGGGTGGGGGAGGCCCCTTCCAAACCCGTGACTCCCGGGGAACGTGCACTCTCTTGGACGGGCCGCTGCCGCTGGCGCCCTCCCGCCACGCTTGTTGCCCAGGGCCGACTAGGAAATTCGGACGGGCTCTTTCCCTGGCTGCGGCGACCAGCAACCCTACCTGCGTTCGGACCACGGGCCGGCTCAAGCCGCTTCGGCTAGCGAACCCCCAGGACGGTGAGAGTTTTCCAAAGTTTAAGGTCCCACAGCACCTTTTACTGGTGGGACAAACGTGTGCCACGAGCACCACCTACTGGGCAGGATAAGAAAAAACAGAACCCAGAGATTTCACAGAAAAATCCTCCAAACTTTTGGATCCAATACCCAGGGAAATCTGTCTAAATGCGCAGACGCCAACAGAAGATAATGGATCACGCTCAAATAATTGAAAATATGGCCCAGTCAAAGGAACAAACCAATAGTTCAAATGAGATACAGGAGCTGAGACAACTAATGCTAAATATACGAACAGAAATGGAAAACCTCTTCAAAAACGAAATCGATAAATTGAGGGAGGACATGAAGAAGACATGGGCTGAACATAAAGAAGAAATAGAAAAACTGAAAAAGTAAATCACAGAACTTATGGAAGTGAAGGACAAAGTAGAAAAGATAGAAAAAACAATGGATACCTACAATGATAGATTCAAAGAGACAGAAGATAGAATTAGTGATTTGGAGGATGGAACATCTGAATTCCAAAAAGAAACAGAAACTATCGGGAAAAGAATGGAAAAATTTGAACAGG
This sequence comes from Tamandua tetradactyla, assembly GCF_023851605.1. Lineage (NCBI taxonomy): Eukaryota > Metazoa > Chordata > Mammalia > Pilosa > Myrmecophagidae > Tamandua > Tamandua tetradactyla. Next base: position 30,522,770 of record NC_135333.1, read on the forward strand.
GTATCAGGGAACTCAAGGACAATATGAACCGCACAAATATACGTGTTGTGGGTGTCCCAGAAGGAGAAGAGAAGGGAAAAGGAGGAGAAAAACTAATGGAAGAAATTTTCACTGAAAATTTCCCAACTCTTATGAAAGACCTAAAATTACAGATCCAAGAAGTGCAGCGCACCCCAAAGAGATTAGACCCAAATAGGCGTTCTCCAAGACACTTACTAGTTAGAATGTCAGAGGTCAAAGAGAAAGAGAGGATCTTGAAAGCAGCAAGAGAAAAACAATCCATCACATACAAGGGAAACCCAATAAGACTATGTGTAGATTTCTCAGCAGAAACCATGGAGGCTAGAAGACAGTGGGATGATATATTTAAATTACTAAAAGAGAAAAACTGCCAACCAAGACTCCTATATCCAGCAAAATTATCCTTCAAAAATGAGGGAGAAATTAAAACATTCTCAGACAAAAAGTCACTGAGAGAATTTGTGACCAAGAGACCAGCTCTGCAAGAAATACTAAAGGGAGCACTAGAGTCAGAACCAAAAAGACAGAAGAGAGAGGTATGGAGAAGAGTGTAGAAAGAAGGAAAGTCAGATATGATATATATATAATACAAAAGGCAAAATGGCAGAGGAAAATATTATCCAAACAGTAATAACACTAAATGTTAATGGACTGAATTCCCCAATCAAAAGACATAGATTGGCAGAATGGATTAAAAAACAGGATCCTTCTATATGCTGTCTCCAGGAAACACATCTTAGACCCAAAGATAAACATAGGTTGAAAGTGAAAGGTTGGGAAAAGATATTTCATGCAAATAACAACCAGAAAATAGCAGGAGTGGCTATACTAATATCCAACAAGTTAGACTTCAAATGTAAAACAGTTAAAAGAGACAAAGAAGGACACTATATACTAATAAAAGGAACAATTAAACAAGAAGACAAAACAATCATAAATACTTATGCACCGAACCAGAATGCCCCAAAATACGTGAGGAATACACTGCAAACACTGAAAAGGGAAATAGACACAAATATCATAATAGTTGGAGACTTCAATTCCCCACTCTCATCAATGGACAGAACATCTAGACAGAGGATCAATAAAGAAATAGAGAATCTGAATATTACTATAAATGAGCTAGACTTAACAGACATTTATAGGACATTACATCCCACAACAGCAGGATACACCTTTTTCTCAAGTGCTCATGGATCATTCTCAAAGATAGACCATATGCTGGGTCACAAAGCAAGTCTTAACAAATTTAAAAAGATTGAAATCATGCACAACACTTTCTCGGATCATAAAGGAATGAAGTTGGAAATCAATAATAGGCGGAGTGCCAGAAAATTCACAAATACGTGGAGGCTCAACAACACACTCTTAAACAAAGAGAGGGTCAAAGAAAAAATTGCTAGAGAAATTAGCAAATACCTCGAGGCGAATGAAAATGAAAACACAACATATCAAAACTTATGGGATGCAGCAAAGGCAGTGCTAAGAGGGAAATTTATTGCCCTAAATGCCTATATCAGAAAAGAAGAAAAGGCAAAAATGCAGGAAATAACTGTTCAATTGGAAGAACTGGAGAAAGAACAGCAAACTAATCCCAAAGCAAGCAAAAGGAAAGAAATAACAAAGATCAGAGCAGAAATAAATGAAATTGAAAATATGAAAACAGTAGAGAAAATCAATAAGACCAGAAGTTGGTTCTATGAGAAAATCAATAAGATTGATGGGCCCTTATCAAGATTGACAAAAAGAAGAAGAGAGAGGATGCAAATAAATAAGATCAGAAATGGAAGAGGAGACATAACTACTGACCTCACAGAAATAAAGGAGGTAATAACAGGATACTATGAACAACTTTACGTTAATAAATACAACAATTTAGAGGAAATGGACGGGTTCCTGGAAAGACATGAACAACCAACTTTGACTCAAGAAGACATAGATGACCTCAACAAACCAATCACAAGTAAAGAAATTGAATTAGTCATTCAAAAGCTTCCTAAAAAGAAAAGTCCAGGACCAGATGGCTTCACATGTGAATTCTACCAAACGTTCCAGAAAGAATTAGTTCCAATTCTCTTCAAACTCTTCAAAAAAATCGAAGTGGAGGGAAAACTACCTAATTCATTCTATGAAGCCAACATCACCCTCATACCAAAACCAGGCAAAGATATTACAAAAAAAGAAAACTACAGGCCAATCTCTCTAATGAATACAGATGCAAAAATCCTCAATAAAATTCTAGCAAATCGTATCCAACAACACATTAAAAGAATTATACATCATGACCAAGTAGGATTCATCCCAGGTATGCAAGGATGGTTCTGCATAAGAAAATCAATTAATGTAATACACCATATCAACAAATCAAAGCAGAAGAATCACATGATCATCTCAATTGATGCAGAGAAGGCATTCGACAAGATTCAACATCCTTTCCTGTTGAAAACACTTCAATAGATAGGAATACAAGGGAACTTCCTTAAAATGATAGAGGGAATATATGAAAAACCCACAGCTAATATCATCCTCAATGGGGAAAAATTGAAAACTTTCCCCCTAAGATCAGGAACAAGACAAGGATGTCCACTATCACCACTATTATTCAACATTGTGTTGGAGGTTCTAGCCAGAGCAATTAGACAAGAAAAAGAAATACAAGGCATCAAAATTGGAAAGGAAGAAGTAAAACTATCACTGTTTGCAGACGATATGACACTATATGTCGAAAACCCGGAAAAATCCACAACAAAACTACTAGAGCTAATAAATGAGTACAGCAAAGTAGCAGGTTACAAGATCAACATTCAAAAATCTGTAGCATTTCTATACACTAGTAATGAACAAGCGGAGGGGGAAATCAAGAAACGAATCCCATTTACAATTGCAATTAAAAGAATAAAATACCTAGGAATAAATTTAACTAAAGAGACAAAAAACCTATATAAAGAAAACTACAAAAAACTGCTAAAAGAAATCACAGAAGACCTAAATAGATGGAAGGGCATACCGTGTTCATGGATTGGAAGACTAAATATAGTTAAGATGTCAATCCTACCTAAATTGATTTACAGATTCAATGCAATACCAATCAAAATCCCAACAACTTATTTTTCAGAAATAGAAAAACCAATAAGCAAATTTATCTGGAAGGGCAGGGTGCCCCGAATTGCTAAAAACATCTTGAGGAAAAAAAACGAAGCTGGAGGTCTCGCGCTGCCTGACTTTAAGGCATATTATGAAGCCACAGTGGTCAAAACAGCATGGTATTGGCATAAAGATAGATATATCGACCAATGGAATCGAATAGAGTGCTCAGATATAGACCCTCTCATCTATGGACATTTGATCTTTGATAAGGCAGTCAAGCCAACTCACCTGGGACAGAGCAGTCTCTTCAATAAATGGTGCCTAGAGAACTGGATATCCATATGCAAAAGAATGAAAGAAGACCCATCTCTCACACCCTATACAAAAGTTAACTCAAAATGGATCAAAGATCTAAACATTAGGTCTAAGACCATAAAACAGTTAGAGGAAAATGTTGGGAGATATCTTATGGATCTTACAACTGGAGGCGGTTTTATGGACCTTAAACCTAAAGCAAGAGCACTGAAGAAGGAAATAAATAAATGGGAACTCCTCAAAATTAAACACTTTTGTGCATCAAAGAACTTCATCAAGAAAGTAGAAAGACAGCCTTCACAATGGGAGACAATATTTGGAAATGATATATCAGATAAAGGTCTAGTATCCAGAATTTATAAAGAGATTGTTCATCTCAACAACAAAAAGACAGCCAACCCAATTACAAAATGGGAAAAAGACTTGAATAGACACCTCTCAGAAGAGGAAATACGGATGGCCAAGAGGCACATGAAGAGATGCTCAATGTCCCTGGCCATTAGAGAAATGCAAATCAAAACCACAATGAGATATCATCTCACACCCACCAGAATGGCCATTATCAACAAAACAGATAATGACAAGTGCTGGAGAGGATGCGGAGAAAGAGGCACACTTATCCACTGTTGGTGGGAATGTCAAAGGGTGCAACCACTGTGGAAGGCAGTTTGGCGGTTCCTCAAAAAGCTGAATATAGAATTGCCATACGACCCAGCAATACCATTGCTAGGTATCTACTCAAAGGACTTAAGGGCAAAGACACAAACGGACATTTGCACACCAATGTTTATAGCAGCATTATTTACAATTGCAAAGAGATGGAAACAGCCAAAATCTCCATCAACAGAAGAGTGGCTAAACAAACTGTGGTATATACATACGATGGAATATTATGCAGCTTTAAGACAAGATAAACTTATGAACCATGTAATAACATGGATGGACCTAGAGAATATTATGCTGAGTGAATCCAGCCAAAAACTAAAGGACAAATACTGTATGGTCCCACTGATGTGAACGGACATTCGAGAATAAACTTGAAATATGTCATTGGTAACAGAGTTCAGCAGGAGTTAGAAACAGGGTAAGACAATAGGTAATTGAAGCTGAAGGGATACAGACTGTGCAACAGGACTAGATACAAAAACTCAAAAATGGACAGCACAATAATACCTAATTGTAAAGTAATCATGTTAAAACACTGAATGAAGCTGCATCTGAGCTATAGGTTTTTGTTTTGTTTTGTTTTGTTTTGATTTTACTATTATTACTTTTATTTTTTTCTCTATATTAACATTCTATATCTTTTTCGATTATGTTGCTAGTTCTTCTAAACCAATGCAAATGTACTAAGAAATGATGATCATGCATCTATGTGATGATGTTAAGAATTAATGATTGCATATGTAGAATGGTATGATCTCTAAATGTTGGGTTAATTTCTTTTTTTCCGTTAATTAAAAAAAAAAAAAACAGAAGGGATAATTGGAGCTGAAGGGATACAGACTGTACAACGGGACTGGATATAAAAACTCAGAAATGGACAGCACAATACTACCCAATTGTAATGCAATTATGTTAAAACACTGAATGAAGCTGCATGTGAGGTATAGGTTTTTTGTTTTTGTTTTTTTTTCTTTCTATTATTGTTTTAATTCTTATTCTGTTGTCTTTTTATTTCTTTTTCTAAATCGATGCAAATGTACTAAGAAATGATGAATATGCAAATATGTGATGTTATTAAGAATTACTGATTGTACATGTAGATTGGAATGATTTCTAATTGTTTTGTTAATTCTTTTTTTAATTAATAAAAAAAATCAAAAAAAAAAAGAAATAAAACGAACACAGGAGGGAATAAAAAAAAAAAATATGTGTCTAGTCTCCCCTCACCTGGCCCCTATTTGGATCAGAATGTTTTTGGGTGGGGCCTGGGTACTATATTTATATACTATATAATGGTCTGGTCCTTCCTGCCTCTCCATTCTGCTCTGCCACCACCCCCTCACCTCCCTCGCTCTGCTCACCTCCCTGGCTGAGTCCCTCATACTGGACACAGTCCCTCTTGCTCTGGGACCTTTGCACATGCTGTCCCCACCCTTGGCTTAAGCATTATTTCCCAGAGAAGCTTTCCTGACCTCCCAGACTCGATCGAATAGCTCCACTGCACACCTCCTTAACACATCACACAGCTGCACGGTGAATGTATGCGTGAGCTCCTCAGAGTAGCGTCTGCCTCCCCGCTGGGTCATGAATTGCTTGAGATCAGAGGCCACTTGCTTTCGGCTCACTGTGGAGTCTTTCCCAGTACCCAGTGGAGGGCCTGACAAATAATAGGCATTCAGTACTTAGATCAAATATGGGAAATGAATGGCGGGATGGAAAATGATGCAATATTTCATGTCACAGGTTTTAAGAGACCAAAATACACATGTTTTTGAAAAGTCGTGTAAATGTAAGGAAGTATTGTTATAAAACATTGAACCCCATTTAATCTTAGCTATAGATCCCCCAGCCAAGGTTCAAAGACAAATATCATTTGGAAAATAAAATTACAGCACTAATATAACAAAAAAAAAAATGAGGGAGAAATTAAAACATTTTCAGACAAAAAAATCACTGAGAGAATTTGTGACCAAGAGACCAGCTCTGCAAGAAATACTAAAGGGAGCACCAGAGACAGATATGAAAAGACAGAAGAGAGAGGTGTGGAGAAGAGTATAGAAAGAAGGAAAATTAGATATGACATACAAAATACAAAAGGCAAAATGGTAGAGGAAAGTACTACCCAAACAGTAACAACACTAAATGTTAATAGATTGAACTCCCCAATCAAAAGACATAGACTGGCAGAATGGATTAAAAAACAGGATCCTTCTATATGCTGTCTCCAGGAAACACATCTTAGACCCAAAGATAAACATAGGTTTGAAGGTGAAAGGTTGGGAAAAGATATTTCATGCAAATAACAACCAGAAAAGAGCAGGAGTAGCTATACTAATATCCAACAAATTAGACTTCAAATGTAAAACAGTTAAAAGAGACAAAGAAGGATACTATGTACTAATAAAAGAAACAATTCAACATGAAGACATAACAATCATAAATATTTATGCACCAAACCAGAATGCCCCAAAATATATGAAGCAAACACCGCAAACACTGAAAAGGGAAATAGACACATCTACCATAATAGTTGGAGACTTCAATTCCCCACTCTCATCAATGGACAGAACATCCAGACAGAGGATCAAGAAAGAAACAGAGAATTTGAATGTTACAATAAATGAGCTAGACTTAACAGACATTTAGAGGACATTACACCCCACAACAGCAGGATATACCTTTTTCTCAAGTGCTCATGGATCATTCTCAAAGATAGACCACATGCTGGGTCACAAAGCAAGTCTCAACAAATTTAAAAAGATTGAAATCATACAAAACACTTTCTCAGATCATAAGGGAATGAAGTTGGAAATCAATAATAGGCAAAGCTCCAGAAAATTCACATGTAATGTGGAGGCTCCACAACACACTTTTAAACAACCAGTCGGTCAAGGGAGAAATTACAAGAGAAATCAGTAAATATCTCGAGGCAAAAGAAAATGAAAACACAACATATCAAAACTTATGGGATGCAGCAAAGGCAGTGCTAAGAGGGAAATTTATTGCCCTAAATGCCTATATCAAAAAAGAAGGGCAAAAATACAGGAATTAACTGTCCACTTGGAAGAACTCGAGAAAGAACAGCAAACTAACCCCAAAGCAAGCAAAAGGAAAGAAATAACAAAGATTAGAGCAGAAATAAATGAAATTGAGAACATGAAAACAATTGAGAAAATCAATAAGACCAGAAATTGGTTCTATGAGAAAATCAATAAGATTGATGGACCCTTAGTGAGGTTGACAAAAAGAAGAAGACAGAGGATGCAAATAAATAAGATCAGAAATGGAAGAGGAGACATAACCACTGACCCCACAGCAATAAAGGAGGTAACAACAGGATACTATGAACAACTTTATGCCAATAAATACAACAATGTAGATGAAATGGACAACTTCCTAGAAAGGCATGAACAACCAACTTTGACTCAAGAAGAAATAGATGACCTCAACAAACCAATCACAAGAAAAGAAATTGAATCAGTCATTCAAAAGCTTCCCAAAAAGAAAAGTCCAGGACCAGACGGCTTCATGTGAATTCTATCAAATATTCCAGAAAGAATTAGTACCAATCCTGCTCAAACTCTTCAAAAAAATTCAAGTGGAGGGAAAGCTACCTAATTCATTCTATGACGCCAACATCACCCTCATACCAAAACCAGGCAAAGATATTACAAAAAAAGAAAACTACAGGCCAATTTCTCTAATGAATATAGATGCAAAAATCCTCGACAAAATTCTAGCAAATTGAATCCAGCAACACATTAAAAGAATTATACATCATGACCAAGCAGGATTCATCCCAGGTATGCAAGCATGGTTCAACATAAGAAAATCAATTAATGTAATACACCATATCAACAAATCAAAGCAGAAAAATCACGTGATCATATCAACTGATGCAGAGAAGGCATTTGACAAGATTCAACATCCTTTCCTGTTGAAAACACTTCAAAGGATAGGAATACAAGGGAATTTCCTTAAAATGATAAAGGGAATATATGAAAAACCCACAGCTAATATCATCCTCAATGGGGAAAAACTGAAAACTTTCCCCCTAAGATCAGGAACAAGACAAGGATGTCCACTATCACCACTATTATTCAACATTTTATTGGAAGTCCTAGCCAGAGCAATCAGACAAGAAAAAGAAATACAAGGCATCAAAATTGGAAAGGAAGAAGTAAAACTATCACTGTTTGCAGATGATATGATACTATATGTTGAAAACCCTGAAAAATCTACAGCAAAACTACTAGAGCTAATAAACGAGTACAGCAAAGTGGCAGGATACAAGATCAACTTTCAAAAATCTGTAGTGTTTCTACACACTAGTAATGAACAATCTGAGGGGGGAATCAAGAAACGAATTCCATTTACAATTGCAACTAAAAGAATAAAATACTTAGGAATAAATTTAAATAAAGAGACAAAAGACCTATACAAAGAAAACTACAAGAAACTTAAAAGAAACCACAGAAGACCTAAATAGATGGAAGGTCATACCGTGTTCATGGATTGGAAGACTAAATATAGTTAAGATGTCAATTCTACCTAAATTGATTTACAGATTCAACGCAATACCAATCAAAATCCCAACAACTTACTTTTCAGAAATAGAAAAACCAATAAACAAATTTATCTGGAAGGGCAGGGTGCCCCAAATTGCTAAAAGTATCTTGAAGAAAAAAAACGAAGCTGGAGGTCTCACGCTGCCTGACTTTAAGGCATATTATGAAGCCACAGTGGTCAAAACAGCATGGTACTGGCATAAAGATAGATATATTGACCAATGGAATTGAATAGAGTGCTCAGATATAGACCCTCTCATCTATGGACATTTGATCTTTGATAAAGCAGTCAAGCCAACTCACCTGGGACAGAACAGTTTCTTCAATAAATGGTGCCTAGAGAACTGGATATCCATATGCAAAAGAATGAAAGAGGACCCGTATCTCACACCCTATACAAAAGTTAACTCAAAATGGATCAAAGATCTAAACATCAGGTCTAAGACCATAAAACAGAGGAAAATATATGGAGATATCTTATAAATCTTATAATTGGAGGCAGTTTTATAGACCTTACACCTAAAGCAAGAGCACTGAAGAAAGAAAGAAAGAAATGGGAACTCCTCAAAATTACACTTTTGTGCATCAAAGAACTTCATCGAGAAAGTAAAAAGACAGCCTACACAATTGGAGACAATATTTGGAAACGACATATCAGATAAAGGTCTAGTATCCAGAATTTATAAAGAGATTGTCCAACTCAACAACAAAAAGACAGCCAACCCAATTACAAAATGGGAAAAAGACTTGAACAGACACTTCTCAGAAGAGGAAATACAAATGGCCAAAAGGCACATGAAGAGATGCTCAATGTCCCTGGCCATTAGAGAAATGCAAATCAAAACCACAATGAGATATCATCTCACACCCACCAGAATGGCCGTTATCAACAAAACAGAAAATGACAAGTGCTGGAGAGGATGTGGAGAAAGAGGCACACTTATCCACTGTTGGTGGGAATGTCAAATGGTGCAACCATGGTGGAAGGCAGTTTGGCAGTTCCTCAAAAAGTTGAATATAGAATTGCCATATGACCCAGAAATACCATTGCTAGGTATCTAACTCAGAGGACCTAAGGGCAAAGACACAAACGGACATTTGCACACCAATACTTATAGCAGCATTATTTACAATTGCAAGGAGATGGAAACAGCCAAAATGTCCATCAACAGACGAGTGGCTAAACAAACTATGGTATATACATATGATGGAATATTATGCAGCTTTAAGACAGAATAAACTTATTAAGTATGTAACAACATGGATGGACCTTGAGAACGTTATGCTGAGTGAGACTAGCCAAAAACTAAAGGACAAATACTGTATGGTCTCACTGATATGAACTGACATTAGTGAATAAACTTAGAATATTCTGTTCATAACAGAGACCATCAGGAGATAGAAATAGGGTAAGATATTGGGTAATTGGAGCTGAAGGGATACAGACTGTGCAACAGGACTGGATACAAAAACTCAGAAATGGACAGCACAATACTACCTAACTGTGATATAATTATGTTAAAACACTGAATGAAGCTGTATGTGAGAATGATAGAGGGAGGAGGGCTGGGGACATAAATGAAATCAGAAAGAAAGATAGCTGTTAAAGATTGAGATGGTATAATCTAGGAATGCCTAGAGTGTATAATAATAGTGAAATGTACAAGGTACAATTTTAAAAATGTTTTTGCATGAGGAAGAACAAAGGAATGTCATTATTGCAGGGTGCTGAAAATAGATGGTAATTAATATTTCAAAAGGTCACCTTCTGTGTGAGACTAAAGCAAAAAAATGTTTATTTGGTAGAAAATATTTTGACTAGTGCATTTCCTAATATAACTTATGTAGATAGTTTGATTGAACGCCATAAGTACTTAGAATCTCAGGTAGGATATGAGATTTTGCTGGTTTGTCCAGAGCGATGCCCCTATGAATCCCAGAGTGATTCGATCAGTGACTGGAAAAGTATTTGCAAGCCCCCTTCGGGGAGTGGTGAGAACAGGGAGAAATTCAACTTCCCCAAGTTGAATTCTTGATATTCTCATAAGCAGTGTGGACAACCAAAGCTACAGACAGAGCCCCCAGTCTTGGGGTTTGTTCATATGAAACTTAACCCCGCAAAGGATAGGTCAAGTCTACTTAAAATTTAGGCTTAAGAGTCACCCCCAACAGAGCCCCTTTTGTTGCTCAGATGTGGCCCCTCTCTCCAGCCAACACAACGAGCAGTCTCACCACCCTACCCCTCTCTACGTGGGACATGACTCCCAGGGGTGTGGACCTTCCTGGCTCGTGGGACAGAGATCTTGGAGTGAACGGAGTCTCAGCATCAAGGGACTGAGAAAACCTTCTCGACCAAGAGGGGGAACAGGGAAATAAGACAAAGTGTCAATGGCTGAGAGATTCCAAACAGAGTCGAGAGGTTATCCTAAAGGTTATTCTTATGCATCAAGTAGATATCATCTTGTTATTCAAGATGTAATGGAGAGGCTGGAGGGAAATGCTTGAAAATGTAGAGCTGTGTTCCAGTAGCCATGTTTCTTGAGGATGACTGAATAATGAAACAGCTGTCACAATATGACTGTGTGATTGTAAAAACCTTGTGTCTGATGCTCCTTTTTTTCTACCTTGTCAACAGAGGAGTAGAACATACGGAATAAAAATAAATAATAGGTGAAACAAATGCTAAAATAAATTTAGTTTAAATGCTAGTGATCAATGAAAGCAAGGGGTTAAGGAGTATGGTAGGTATAATCTTTTTTTTTTCTTTTCTGTGTTCGTTTTATTTCTTTTTCTATTGTCTTTTTATTTCTTTTTCTGAATTAATGCAAATGTTCTAAGGAATGATGAATATGCAACTAAGTGATGATATTGTGAATTACTGATTATGTAAGTTGTTTTATTTTGTTTCTTTGTTTTTTAATTAATAAATTAAAAAATGATTTAAAAAATAATAATAAATAAATAAATAAATTAAAACAAACAAAAAAAAAGAATACATAAGGTACTCTGCAACTCAATAATTTAAAGACAAATAACCCAAGTAAACAATGGGCCAAGGGCCTAGGGGGATGTGGAAGAGGCTGAGGGCTCTGTTACGGTTGTGCAGGCTACCTGACTACCAGCCATCCTGAATCAAGTGGTTGAAAAGAAAAAAAAAAATGGACCAAAGACATGAAAAGACATTTCTCTAGAGAAGATATACAAGTGGCCAATAAACACATGAAAAGATGCTCAACATCATTAGTCATTAGGAAAATGCCAATCAAAACCACAGTGAGATAGCACACCCACTAAGCAGAAAATATTATTATTAAGCAAACAGAAAATAACAAGTGTTGGCAAGGATGCAGAGAAATAGGAAACCTTCATGCAATGTTGGTAGGAATGTTAAATGGTACAGCCACTGGGGAAAACTGTTGGTGGCTCCTAGGAAGTTCAGTATACCATATGATGGTTAAAGTCAAAACAATTGGCAGGACTTATTACATAGCAGTTAAGACCCTGCAGCCCTGGCACAGGAAGAGACCACCAACCAACAGACCAGAAACAAAGCAGAGAGCCAGAAACAGGCCCAAGCATATAAGGGATCGTGATACATGACAGAGGGAGCAAACCCTGCCCATGTGGAGGGGAAGGACAGACTTCTTCAGTAACAGGGTTGGGGAAACTGGCTATTCATTTGGGAAACACGAACTTGGATCTCCAATCACCCCAATGCAAAAATTAACTGCAGGTTGATCAAAGATCTAAAAGTGAAGGAAAGATCCTTCATGTTTTCAGACATGATATAGAATAGCTTCCAGCTTCAGGGTAGGGAAGGGGTTCCTAAATGAGCCAGAAAAAGCACACACACTACAAAAAGGAAAATACGTATTAATTCTACTTCATTAAGAGCTTCCATCATATAACACCATAAAGAGTGTGGAATGATGCATCATACAGCAAGAGAGAAGATTCATACCCATATATTTCACACATCCATCAAAGCACTGGCTTCTAAAATACAAAAAGATTTCCTACAGATCATTAAGGAGCCTCATAAACCCAAAATCACACAACCTAATTCTGCCAAAAACGGACGAACAAACATGTGAACAGAAAAGTTATGAGAGGAAATCCAAATGGTCTTTAAGCATATGAAAAAAAAAATTCAACCTCACTAGTAACCAGGAACATGGAAATCAAAGCCACATGGATACGCCATTGTGTACTCCCTCAGATTCGTACAGATAAAGATGCCTGACGATAGCCCAATGTCAGCAAGACCGAAGGGCGACAGGAACGCTCAGACACTGTCGTGGGAGTGAACACAGAAGTGACCACCCCGGAGCACAGTAGGGCAGCGCCTAACACACTTGAGGCTCTGTATTCTCAGGGACCCATGTTCTTCTCCCATACATGCAGCCCTGAGAAACATGTGCACACGGGAGTCAGAGAAAAAGTACACAAGTGCTCCTAAGAGCCCCAGACTGGAAGCAACCTAGCTGTCCCCTGACAGCATTCAGAGAGACCCACTGCGGGCCCTACTGGCAGAGTCCCAGGCGGCAGCGAGGGGAGCACAGCCACACACCCCAGCCCAAGGCTGAGTGGAGAAAGCAGACGTGCTTCCGTCCAAGCTTAAAGCGAGGCCAGACCTAATGCTACCGTTCAGTGATGGGAAGGCCACACGGTGGAGCAAGGAAACCAGGTCCCACACCAGTCAAGCAGGCGGAGACCTGGGGTGGGCAGGGAAGGAGCTGGGGCTGGGCTGGGGCTTTTAGACTGTTTTGGTGGTTATGTGGGTATTTTCTTTATAATTATATTAAACTGTTGTATGCACTTTTTAAAATGTATTTTCTATTTCACACATACATATAAAAGGAAATGTCTAGAAAAAATATACAAAAATATTTACAAAACATGCCTTTCGGTTAATAAGTTATGGATATTTTCTTCTTTTTACTTTCTGTATTTTCCTATAGGAATACAGATTATTCTAAAAATGAAAAAAAAAAAGCCTACTTAATGAAAAGAAATCTTTCCTAATCCTCGAAGCCAGCTCACCCCTCACTTCTTCCAGGAAGCCCTCCCTGACCACCTCCTCCTCAGTGCTCTCTCCTGCCTCTGCTCCCATGCACGGTCGGTCTGTGACGAGTATTTTTAATTGTATATTTTAATACACAATTAAATATATAATTAATATATATTTTATATATATATTTTTAATTGCCTATTCTGTGACGAGTACTGTGCTAGACCCTGGGGCTTCAGAAGTATGAAAGACAGTCGTGTTCCTACCTTCAAGGAGCTCACAGTCTAGCAGACAAGACAGGCATTAAGTGGACACTAGTAAAATAATTTCAGGGTAGGGAGCATGACAAAGAAGAGGCAGTGTTGTAGCTGCCTTCTGGAACCTTGCCGGGCTATTTTTTCAGGTCATTTATCTGTAACCAGACTTTAAGCAGGACTGCCTTTCCCCCGGTAGCTGCATCCATCACAACCCATACACACACGCTCGTGCACACTGCCTGGGGCAGAGCCATGCTCAGCATAGAGGTCCGAAGTGTGCGGTAGAAGAAACGGGCCTCAGAGGGCAGCCCTCCCTTCTGACCCGGGGACGTGCTGTATGTGTGCGTCACACCCGACAAGGGAACACTGCTGGGAGGGTGCTGACCGCTGCCGCTGCAGGTGTGGAAATATCCACTGAGCCCTGGGTTGCTGAGGGGTTGGGATGAGACAATGCATCTGTAAGGCTCTGTGTGGAGGCTGAGGCAGAGGCCCAGGAAACCTGTCACTGCAGGTTGCAGTGCAGGTGGGAGCTCCACTCTGTGCCCTTCCCCCATCCCCACCATGGGCTCTGAGCTCAGGGAAGCAGGTCTGGATCTGATGGGGGCTTACCCCAGGTGGGGAGGGCCAGCCATCCCGGATACTGCGTATAACTTCCCCAAGCTTTCTGTGTTGTGGGTCCCCTGCATCCCCAAGAAGGAAAACCACGTTGGCTTTGAGTACCCCACGGATGCCGTGAGTAAGCGTGAGCTAAAACGAACAAGCTGCACAACCTTACAAGAGAGCCAGCAAATGTCAGAGTGAGAAGGCGCTTTAGGTATCATCTGGCCAAATCTCATGTTAGGAAAACGGTTTTCCTTGGTAGGAATTAACACTTGGAAAATACCATGGCCTGCTCTCCCGTTGCAGGCCCTGAATTCTACCCAGGCCTGGGGCTGGGCTGGGGCCAGTTAAGACCCAAAGAGGGGAAGGAACTTGCTGGAGGCCACGTGACAAGCTGGTGGTGAGCCAGGACTAGAACCTCTGGGTCTTCTCCCAGTTACACACGAGCTCTGCCCCTACGTCTCCCATCACTCTAACCCATGGGTTAGGAGACCTGCAGCTGTAGGACCAGGTGCTCCATTCCTCCACTTCTTGGTTGGAGGACCATTCTCAGCTGGAGAATATTATCCAACTTCAGTTCTGTCTAGACAATGGTTTGGGGGAGGCTTCCACAAGCATTCATGTGAATGCACAGGGCAGTGCCGGGCAGATGGCTAGGGCTCAGCACATGAGGGCCTCCTCTCCCCAACCCAAGAAATGCTCAAAACTCTCCCTGTGCCCGGGTGCCTGTGCAGCACACCTTTCATTCAGGCCCCAAATGGATGTTAGGGATCTAGGTTAGGGATCTATGGCTTAGAATCCTGGGAAACCACCTTGGGACTTGACCCTTCCAAGCAAATGCTTCTTGGAAATGCAAACTTCTCTTTTGGGCCCTAACCTGACTTAAATTCCTTCAAGACTGTGAACTTAATACTGAAGGCAGAAGTGAAGTTATCTGATTATAATCTCATCGTCTGAACGGGGGCCCAGTGCTGTTTGAAATGTAAGAAGCTGTCCATATCATTTTTTGGCCTGGGTGGCAAGAGTCAAGCCTTTCTCCAGGGCACCTGATAGACCCATTTGTCCTCCCTGGCCAGGCAGGGCCTTTCCCCTACCCTCAGCAACTGTCAGGGTGCCTGCGGGAGAGCCACATCCCTGCCCTTCACCTCCAGGTGGCCCATCTCTGCTCCCCTCACAGTGCGGAGGTGTTCTTCATCTGTACCCCAGGAAACGGCCTGCTCAGAGGGAAGAAGCTGCCGTCCATCCCTGCTCATCCCGCAAGTGTTAACCACACTGGTGGCTGCAGGAGGCTTACTTGGGCTTCTTGACATCTGTCATCTTGGTGTGCTCGCCAAACTCCCGCTTCAGGAACTCCTCCAAGGGCCCGGACTCATAGGGCCGCGAGCCCCGGAACACCTCGTCCTTCATGCGAAAGTACACGCCGCGCATGTAGGCCATGGACTTGCCTAAGAGGCAAGGGATCAGAGCTGGAGAGAGACCCACGGGCCACCCACTGCCATGGGAGAGACGCCAGGGCCACAGGCCAGCACGTGGGCAGGAGGGTGGGCTTCCCAGGCGCAGGCCAAGCTCAGGCTCTGAGTTCTCCCTTGCAACTGCCCCTACTGGAAGAAATCCCCTTCAGCAGCCCCCACGGCCCTGTGCCTAATTTGGAATTATTTTCTTTAAAGACGGGCCTCCAAACTGTATGAACTCCAGGCCACACAAAGCTGGATGGATCAGCTGTTTGTCATGGAAATGAAGGAACAGTTTTGTCCTTTGAGCATCCCAGAACAGAGGGGGTGAAGGGGCAATGTCACCTCAGAAGGAGACCCTGCCCTGCATGCCTTGTGAGGCAGTACATCCCAGGCCAGGGGTGAGCCAGTGGAGGCTGGGAGACTTCTTCAGAGCTGATGGAAGAGCAGCTCCTGCCCATAGGAAAGCCTGAGCTAAGTGACTTCTCAAATCCATTCCAGAAAAGCCCTGGATGGGAAGATACATCCATGAGGAAAGAAGGGACCTTCCCCAAAGAGAGGCTGGACCTCTGGCCACTCTGCCTCCCTCAGACCTCATGCCTAGCAGGCTGAGGGCGGGCTCCTGAGATGGCTCTCCCTCACAGGGGACAGGAACCAGGGGCAAGGGGGAGAAGGCCCGAGGCACGAGCCCAGTGACGGCATTCCCAGTGGCTGGGAGGACAGACATTCAGTCCTGGTTCTGCCCTGACCCTTTGGGTGATCCTCTCTGGTCCTCAGTTTCCCCTCAAATGTAAAGGGGGAAGCATCTGGTTCACTGCACATGGCTATGGGGAGAACCATCACAACGAAGTGAAAAACTAGCCAAAAGACCGCTGTGGACGGTAAAGTGCCACGCAGCTTGCACACTGTGGATCCCTCTTCCCAGAGCTCCACAGGATGCTGCTCTCAGCTGCTGCCAGGGTGGGCTGTGCTCCATGTCTCCACAGCCCCCTGGCCTGCCTGGCCCTCGGCCTCCTCACACAGCCCCGTAAACACCCATGTGCATCTGCCTGCCCCATCCCACTGGGGCTCCCTGAGGGTGGGGTACAGGCCTAACTCGGCTCTGCTGCCCTCCCACCCAGCACAGGCCTGGCCTGCAGGGTCCGTCAAGCACAGGGTCAGGGATCCCTAGTCCAGGACACTTAGCCCAAGAATGAGTCCCACTTGGGGGCAGTTGCTCCACAAAGGAGCCCCACTGGGGCTGAGATGTGGCCTATCCTAGAGCCTGTCCAGGAAGCAAGTCTGACCCTGTCGCCTCAGACCCAGCCTTTGCCAAGCAGTGGGGAAAGCAGCCTGAGCCCTCGGGAAAGCACTGGGCAAGGGGTCTAGGGACCTGGTTCCAGCCTGAGAAACACCACTGAGGAGCTAAAGGACTCCAGGTTACCCCCCCTTTAGGGTACAATCTCCCCGTGGGAAAATGAAGTGGGCAGATGAGGGCTCTGACATCATCCCTGAGACCACTGCCCCACCACCCCCCGGAAAGGCTTTTGCTCTTTCAGTGGGTGCAGAGCCCAGCACAGCGTGTCCTTCAGGAGCCTGGGGAGCCCACTGCCCAACGCCTCCTATCTTGGAGGAGGCACAGCTGGCTCTGTCCTCTGGGGCTGGGCTTCAGCCCTAGGCCACCTTCCCAGTCTCACTCCTTCCAGGCCCCCGACACCTGCAGCTGTCCTCTTAAGGGCTCACAAGCCCCCCCTACCCTGCCACCCTCTTCTTGCCCAGTTCTGCAAAGGAACTCGGTCCCCTCTGCCCCCACCCACCCCACCCCTGCCGCCCAGGGGCTGCTCTCACTGTGCAGAATGGCCAGGGCCAGGATGCCCCCTGTGCTGGTCCCTGCCACCCAGTCAAAGAGGTCCTTGGTGGCGATGCCCGAGGCCTTCTCGATGGCGATGAGGAGCTGGATGATGACGAGGCCTTTCACGCCCCCTCCATCCAGGCAGAGCAGGTGGTCATGGCTGAGGCAGGAAACACCCAGAGGAGAGAAGAGGATCCCGTCACAGGCTCGCACTCCACATCGTCCGCTCCCGTGGCCCCTGGTCCCTGAGCATCAGCACTGGGGCACACTATGCCTCTGCCCTCACAGAGGAGGGGTGGAGGCCGTAAACGAGTATGTAGAAGGTACTTCAGGAGGCAAAAGTGGGCCACAGAAAAAATCAAGCCAGGTGAGGGGACTGGGGAGGTCAGCTAAGTACAGGGGCCATCTCAGCAAGGACCTGGGTCTGTGTCCCACGCTGGACAGGGAGCTCCCTATTTTGGTCAGGTCTATATTCCCAGAATCTCAGAAACTGGCTACAAGTCTGTATGAGTTATCAAGGCTGTGGGAGGAAGGGCGGGGATCCCACAGCCAGTCTGGGGACAGGTGGCAGAGGAGGGTCAGGAGGGAGAAGCAGGGAAGAAGGAGGAAGTGGTGGGGAAGCCAGGTCCATGTGCCAGGGGCTCTCACCAGCCTTAACTCACTCACTTGTTGGTAACCCCTTCAAGGTACACACTCACCGCTATCCCTGTAGCCACTAGATACATGTTTTGAATGAACGAAAGAATGAAGCTCAGAGGTTAAGTGACTGGCACAAGGTCACACAGGTGGTCAGCAACGCAGGTTGCATTTGCATCCGGCTCTGCTGACTCGAGTCATGGTCTCCCTAACATGCCCTGATGTGTTCCTCCAAACTGGGACCAAGGAGCCCACCTGGGCACTGACTTGCTGAGCCTGCCAGAGGGGTATGCTTCCGTAGGTCTGTGCTCAGACCTCCCCTTTCCACCACAGCTTGCTGTCGCTGCCTGAGACGCCAGCCCTGGTGCCACACGGATCCCCAGCAGGGCTGGCTATGCCCTGCACCTTTGTCTTTGTAACCAATCACTTTTGTTCACTGGCCTGGCCATCCCTCTGCTGCTGGGCTGGAAGATCCCCAAGAGTGGGCACGGGAGAAGAGAGCACAGTGGGCACAAGAGAAGAGAGCTTTCCCTGCGGGGGTGGCATGTCGTGAACAGCCAGCAGAGAGCCTGGGGCAGCAGCCGCAGCGGCAGCAGTAAGGGCACAGACTGAGAGCCTGGGTGTGACGCTGGTACTGACACTCACTCTCTGTGACCTTGAGCAAGTCCCTCAACCTCTCAGGACCTCAGGTTCTGCGTCTACAAACAAGGTCACTATTACCTTCCTAGAAAGGCTGGGAGGAAAACAGGAAAGTGATGAGCAAATAAACTGTACTCCTGAAGGGCGGGTAGAGAGTGTAGCCAACTGGAGACATCTGTCCCGGTGACTTGCTGTGCTGGTGGCCCTGATTCTGGGCAGCAGGGACTGTGCCCGAGGGCAGGCCCTTGGTGGGGTCTGCTTTGCTTCTCTTGGTGGGGTTATCCCACCCCCTACCCTGCTGGTTCTGTGGAGGTGGGATCCGAGCAAAGCCTCCCACTGTGGCCAAGATCTCTTTCCTAAAGGGGCTGCGTGACCTCCTCCTCCCCAAACCACGACACAGGAGGGCAGCTAGACCAGGCCTGAGTGGCACGAGCGCGACGGTGTGCAAGCCAGGCAACCCTGCACCAGTCGTGGGAGGAAGGAGCAGACCCCGGCTCTCCAACGACTCGGTCCCTGCTGTGAGCCAGAGAGGAGAGCCACCACCCCCACCCCCACCCCGCAAGCCCCCAGTGGGGCTCCCAGGAGAGGCTCTGCCCACGTGGCTTCCCTTCCCTCACCGCACTTACGTCCTCTTCTCGTCCCTCGTGGAGCTGAGGATGAAGGCCGGCTTCCGTGCCCGGGAGATGCGCACCAGGTCCTGCACGTCTGTGAAGCGCAGGGCGGGCAGGGCTGGGGCCAGGCTCACCGCAGCCTGCCCTCACCGCCCCGCCCCCCCCACACCTCCTGGCCCCAGGGAAGGGCTCTTAGGCCCAGAGCAGCGCTGCCCAGACGCCACAGACCCCTTGGGGAGAAATGAACTGATCCTGGTCGAGGGCAGGGGCTCCCTCCCTGCCCCACTAACTCTGGCTTCTCCGCAGTGTTTCCCTCCCACCCCGGCTGTGCCCTGTGCTCTCCAGTTCACAAAGCGCGCCTTCAGGCCGCAGAGCCCAGGCTGCTGGGATGAGAATGGGCGCTCCTCAATCACAGACGAGGCTCAGAGAGATGAGGTGACTTGTCCCAGTTCATCTGGCCTAAAGGACTGAGTCAGGACGTGCCTAGGGATTCAACTCCGTGAGTGAAGGGACCTAACCTCCCACTGCTGGAGCCTGTGTCCTGACCCCAGCTCTGGAAGCCCTCCTCAGTGTGGGCCCTCCCGCCCACACTTTCCCTTAGGCCCACTCCATGCCCACTCCAAGCCGCACGCCCACACCGACAGTCCAGCTGCCCCTCCTGCCAAGCAGCCCAGCGCCCAGGCACTGGACCCAGGACACCTCCCGACCCGACTCTATCCGCACCCCCCCACCAAAGCGAGCACTGAGTCTAGAAGCAGCAGAGCGGGAGGGCAGGCTGCAAAGCGGCATGTCAACCCCTCAGCAGGGCAAGGGGCAGGAGAGCGGGCAAGAGCAGCGGGAGAGGGGCCAGTGGGGAGGAGAGAGGTGGAAGGATGGTATTTGTCTGGCTGTGCAGCTGAGGACAAAGAAAAGGGCACAAGAGCTCCAGCTAATCCAGGGCAAGGCTGGGCATTACCCATTTGATGCTGCGCCCCAGGCCCATCATCCGGCCTGGCAGGGGTGACTGACAGCCTGTAAAATTGAAAGATAAAAATGGGGGGTGGTGCAGGCAGTTCCTGGGAGGGATAAGCAGGGAGCGGAAAGAAGTGGAGGTCGAAAGTTCTAGCTGTGGCCGCCAGCTCCCAGCTCTCCTGAGCTCCAGGCTTGGCTGAGCTAGCCTGGTTAGGGGTGCTGGTCTCCGCTTGGCCAAGAGTAAAAAAAATAAATTGGTGGTGCAATGGTGGCTTAGTAGCAGAATTCTCGCCTGCCATGCCGGAGATCTGGGTTTGATTCCCAGAGCCTGCCCATGCAATAAAAAAAGAAAAAAAAGCACTAAAATTTACCCCAAAAAAATGGTTTGCCACAGATCTGGTTCCTGGCTTCTCTATTCAGGGCCCCCCTCTCCCAAAGCAAACTAGGTTCCTAGGGTGAGCCAGCTCACAGAAACACCAGAGAAGGGCCTGTCTCCAGGGATGGCCAAGGACGCACTGAGGAAGGTGCTGGTCACCTGGTCATGCTTAGATGCCTGTAGGTCACCAAAGTGGCCAGCAAGGGAGCACACGGGCCTCAGGCCTGAGGGAGGTGAAACCAGTGTGACAGAAGCACTCCTTGTTCAAGACAGAGGTGCGGGACTCTGGGCCCCTAGGTTGCATTTCTCACTGCACATAAAAGGAGAGGCACGGAGCATGCCCACCTCATGAGCGCCAGAGGAAATGTCCAGACCTGAGATTAATACGCATGGAAGCCCGTCAAGGGAAATGACCATGGCACATCCGCAGGGACTCCACAGTTATTGGCTGCCTAGAGATGCTAACCAATCTTACCCTCCCTTGCTCCCCGTTAACTACCTGGGGCCCTGTTTCTCTCCAGCTGGGACTGCTGTGATCCCGGGCCTGGGAGCCAGCTGGAGTGGGGGGAACGTGGGAGGGAGAGGCCTACCTAGGTTGTTTAAGCTGACCGATGGGGGCTGAGCCCTTTCCAGGGAGATGGGGCGCTGCGGTGCTGCGGAGCCCTGCTCCACAGGGTTCCCCGGGAGTGAGGGGAGGCGGTAGTCGGCCCCTACGGTTCTCAGCAGAGTTAAGAACGCCTTCCTGGTGACAACTTGTCATGGTTTGGTGAAGGGGAGATGGCAGAGGATCAGGAAGGACATCAACATGCAAATGAGAGCCCCTCCTCTCCACACAGGGACCCCTCTATCATCACCGGGTGGCCCATCCTGACAGCGGGTGCTGACTCCGGCCTGTCACATCTAAAGCTGCTCCCCGGGCCACAGGGGAAGGGGCTGGGGTCTACCATGGACTCTGGAAGGAGGAGGTCAATTTTGACTTAACCTATTATTTGGGGGACCCCCTCTCTCCCTTCTATTCCAACCAAGAAACTGGAGATCCTGCCTCTGTGTTCAGCAACTCTCAAAACTGCTGAATGCACAGCCCCTTCCACTGAAAGAGGCTAAGAGGCCAGCCAGTGGAGGCACTCACCCCCATTTACCAGACGGGATACCACAGCGCAGTAGCGCTCCCATATGCACATACAAGCATGCACATATGAACATGCATATGGTCAGATGCACACCCATGGCAACTTCCACAGCTCCCTAAAGCCCTCCTGAAGGGCTCCTGTCTTCTGGAGGGGAGGATCTGCTTCTTTCAGCTCTGAGGCCAAGGCTCCCTGAGCAAGCATGCAATGCATGCACACATGCTGTGTAAACACATATGCTGCCCACACGAGGGTATACAGGCATGCCTGTGCAGTGTGGTGCGGCGGGGGGGGGCGGTGAGGACAGTACTCTGGCACCCGGTGGCTGGCTGGGATTCCCACCTCCCTGATCCCTGCACCTCCTCTCCAACCCCCACCCAACTTTTGGTCCCAGAGTGCAGAGCACGTACGCTTGCTGATCTTGGAGGCTATGAATGCAGGAGTCTCCCCAAAGTCATTTTGGGTGTCCACCTCTGCCCCAAACACAATGAGGGCCTTGATCATCTCCACGTTGTCTCTCTGTAGGGGACAGAATAAGGGGAAAATAGATAACAGAGCAGGGAAATGAGGAGTAGAAGGACCCCTGGCCTCCCCCATGCTACCCATCAACCAGGTGGCTTCTTGTGAGGGAGCTGGGGGGCGCGAGCCGCTAGAACCCTTTTGATCTCCTGTCCCCAGCTGATATGCTATTCCAAAGCTGGTGCCCTGACAAACAGGTTTGAAAATATCCTGAGGTGAAGGTTCAGGAACCCAGCAGAAACTGGGGGTGATTCACCCCAGCCCTCAGCACCCCTGACCAGCTCCTTCTGGAAGGCAGCAATGCATCTCTGACCCCTTACCCAGAAGCCAAGGGACATTGAAGGGTCAGCTGCTGCTTACTTTTGGGAGCCACAGGGAGAGGGTAGGTGGCCAACGAGAAGACTGTCCTGCCCATCCAGCCCAGGACACCACTTCTGCCAGGGAAACTGGGCTTACATCCCCAGAGACATAGCCTGCAAGTGCAGCTTCCCCCCACAGAACAGTCTGTTTAAACATTTGGAGGCTGAACTGGACTAGCTGCTTTTTTTTCATAGAAAAAATAACTTTTTTAAAAAATATTTTTATTGACAGAACATAATAACATACAAACACAAACATTCTTCAGATATGAACATTCCATTCTTGGTATATAATCAATGACTCACAATATCATCACATAATTGTATATTCATCATCATGGTCATTTCTTAGAACATTTGCATCACTCCAGAAAAAGAAATATAAAGAAAAAAGAAAAAACTCATACATCCCATACCCCTCACCCCTCCCTCTCACTGACCGCGAGTATTTCCATCTATCCGATGTATTTTAACCTTTGTTCCCCCTATTTTTTTCTATGCTCCTTACCACTCCCTTCCATTGATCACTAGTATTTCAATCCACTTAATTTATTTCAACATTTGTTATTTATTTATCTTTAATCCATATGTTTTACTCATCTGTCCACACCGTAGATAAAAGGAGCATCAGACACAAGGTTTTCACAATCACACAGTCACATTGTGAAAGCTGTATCACTTTACATTCATCTTCAAGAAACATGACTACTGTTTCTGATGCCCCTTTTATCTACAGTATGGAAAGATGAGTAAAAATATACAGATTAAAAATAAATAAATAATAGGGGGAATAAATGTTAAAATAAATTGGGTAAAGGGAAATACTAGTGGTAAATGAGAGAGGTGGGGTAAGAGGTATAGCATGTATGAGATTTTTCTTTTTTCTTTTTATTTATTTTTCTGGAGTGATGCAAATGTTCTAAGAAATGATCATGGTGATGAATATACAACTATGTGATGATACTGTGAACCACTGATTGCACACCAAGTATGGAATGTTCATATGTTAAGAATGTTCGTGTTTGTATGTTGTTTGGTTTTATCAATAAAAATTAAAAAAAAAAAAAAAGAAACATAGCTACTGGAACACAGCTCTACAGTTACGGGCACTTCCCTCTAGCTTCTCTAATACACCTTAAACTAAAAAGGTGTTATCTATATAATGCGTAAGAATAACCTCCAGAATAACCTCTTGACTCTGTTTGAAATCTCTTAGCCACTGTCACTTTATTTCATCTCATTTCTCTCTTCCCCCTTTCAGTCAAGAAGGTTTTCTCAATTCCTGGATGCTGAGTCCCAGCTCATTCTAGGATTTCTGTCCCACATTGCCAGGAAGGTTTACACCCCTGGGAGTCATGTCCCATGTTGAGAGGGAGAAGGCGGTGAGTTTGCTTGCTGTGTTGGCTGAGAGAGAGAGGCTACATCTGAGCAACAAAAGAGGTTCTCTGGGGGTGACTCTTAGGTCTAATTTTAAGTAGGCTTAGCCTATCCTTTGCAGGGATAAGTTTCATACAAACCAACCCCAAGACTGAGGTCTCAGCGTATTGATTTGGTTGTCCCCACTGCTTTCAAGAATATCAGGAATTCTCCAAATGGGCAAATTGAGTTTTACCCCTTCCTCACCATTCCTCCAAGAGGACTCTGCAAATACTTCTTTATTCACTGTTAAATCACTCTGGAATCGATTGGGCATCACATTGGACAAACCTACAAAATCTCATGCCCTAGTCAAGGTTCCATGTACTTATGGTGTTCAATTAACCTGTCCACATAAGTTATATTAGGAAATGCATTAGTCAAAATATAAATTTTGTATCAAATAAACATTTTTTGCTTTAGTCTCATGCAGAAATTGAAGTTTTACAATATGAATGACCATCTAGAAAAAATAACTTTTACTTATAAGAATGACTGACAGACTAACTGCTTATTCAGCCTTGGGTATCTATCTGGCAGACAATTTCTCAAAACAGAATGTAATGAGCCTGCCACTTGGAGAAGAAGTTTACACTTGACCATCTTTTTTGCCAATGATAAAATTCAAGCCTTCAAGCAAAAATTCAAAGTTCAGGAAACCTGTAGATGCCACGATGGGCTTGGCAGCTTCCAAAACTTACAGTCTTTTCTGAGGTTCTCAGTGTTGATATTTACAAATATGTGCTTCTGATACTATCTAACGAAATGGGTCCACATTTGTGCAAACTCACTCCAAGGACAATACAAAATCAGGCAAGGGCTATTAAATGTTTGGAAATGGATAGAAGTTACAGCGGCACATTGTTGTGAGAATAACAATCAGTGCTGAAAGGAGGGTGAGTGTGGCAGGGGAGGGGGGGAAGTTTAGGGTCATGTATGTCACCAGAAGAAAAGCTGGAGGTTAAAACACGGGAATGTATAACAGTGTGAATCTTGTGGTGGACAATGTCCGTGATTAACTATATAAATATTTTAAAGTTCTTTCACGAACCAGAGCAAGTGTACAACCATTACAAGGAGTTAATAATAGAGGGGTGTATGGGAAAAATTGTACCTACTGCAAACTGTGGACTCTGGTTAACAGTAATATCTTAATAGTCTTTCATTAACAATAACAAATGTACCACACCAACCGTAGGGGTCAATAATAGGGGGTATAAGAATTATGAGAGGATTTTTTTTTTTTTTTATTTCTTTTCTGAGTAGTGAAAATGTTCTAAATTCGATTTTGGGGATGCATGCAAAACTATGTGATGATACTGTGAGCCAGTGATTGTATACTTTGGAAGTTTGATATGGTGTGTGACTGTTATCTCAATAAAATTGCGTTTTAAAAAATGAAAAAAAAATCATCATGGGTAAAAAAGATCCATGGAAAGTGCAAGGGACACAATGGGTTTCAATGTAACAGCATGAAAAGTTCACGGAGATACTTTCAGAAACCAACCCACAACCAGCTGACTTTTCAGCAACTACCCCCTGCTGAGTTTTGGTGTAGTACCAAAGAGGAATATCTAGAACTCTCTGAAAGGGCTATTAAAACACTCTTCCCTTTCAAACTACACAGCTGTGTAAGGACAGTTTTTCTTCATATTCTTCAACTAAATAAAATAATACCGCAGAATAAATGTAAGAAGCTGTGAGGATTCATGTGTCTTCTGTGAAACCAGGAATTGAAAAGATTTGCAAAAATATAAAACAATGCCACTCTTCTCAATTTTTTTTGTTTTAGAAAATAAGGTTATTTTTCAGTAAAATGTAACTTATGCTAAGTGTAATGGGCTTATGATTGTTATTTTAATGAATTAATAAATACATTTTAAATATTTCTCACTTATAATTTCTAATATGGTAAATATAGACAGATATAATCCATATAAACAAAAATTCTCTGGGATCCTCATAAAATTTAAAAGTATA
Source organism: Tamandua tetradactyla (assembly GCF_023851605.1). Taxonomy (NCBI): domain Eukaryota; kingdom Metazoa; phylum Chordata; class Mammalia; order Pilosa; family Myrmecophagidae; genus Tamandua; species Tamandua tetradactyla. Next base: position 30,549,191 of record NC_135333.1, read on the forward strand.
ATGGGACCAAATAGATCAAAAAGTTTGAGAACTGGTGAACTAGATCATTCTAAGGGCTCATTCATTCAGTGCTAATAAAGTCCATGTTTTTATTTACAATTTCAGCCTTTTGGGGAAAAAGGTCTCCTCTATAGTTATGCCTTTTTATAGAAAATAGGATGTCTTTGAATTTCTCCTAAATCTACTTTGTTTAGGGTCCCAGGATTCTCTCTCATTCTATCACTCTGAGACTTGCTAAACAGACTTATATACATATGGTATTATTCCACAATACACACACACACACACACACACACACACACACACACACACACACACACACTCACACTCACTGTAGTTCCCCACCCAGACTATCAGGGCTTCAAGGGCAGGAGGGCTGGACTATAATAAATCAACAAATGTGACAAACACCCACCATGGGCTACCAAAATGTGTAGGCAGGCCATGACTTCAAAGGACTACGAGGGCAGATCAGAGTACTATGCTCGTAACTGTTTTTCCCTAATAATGAAGGAAAAGAAAACTAACACTTGTAGGACGCCCACTCTGCGCCTCTGTGCCAGGTACTTTACATGTGTCATTTTCGCATTCACCCTAGAGCTATACCCGATTCTTTCAACTCTGCCAGGTCACTATCAACACCTCCATTGTCTAGCAAAGGAAACCATGGTCGACAAGGATGACGTGACTGGCCTATATCATGTAAATGCCAAATTGGGGTACAGGAGTAAAAGGTACCACAGTGCAGAAGGAGAGATGTTACTTATGTCTGAGGACAGAGAGAGCGACATGGAAGGCTTCCCAAAGGAAGAGACAAGGTTTGAACTTAGCCTTAGAAGGTATGGTAGGCTGAATTATGTACCCACCCAAAAAAACATGTTCTTAATCTTAATCTGCATTCCTGTGTGTGTAAAACCACTGCAAATAGGACCTCTTGAAGACATTATTCCAGTTATGTCTGGATGGCATGGCCTAACTGAATGAAGGGAGCCCATGATCTGATTGCTGGAGTTCTTTATAAGCAGAAGAAATTTAGACATGGTCAGAGGACCTTGAAGCCAGAAGTCAATGAAACCTGAAAGGAAAGGATATCGCCATATAATAGGAAAACCTAGGAACCTCAAGGATGGCCCAAACCTACCAATCTCAAAAGGAAGCAAGCCTTCCAGCCTCGGAAATTACAAGGCAATAAATTCCACTGTTTAAGCCAACCCATCATGTGGAATTTGTCATGGCAGCCTGGAAAACTACGACAGAAGGCAGGGAGATTCTCAGCAGCCAAGGACAGGAAGAGGGGCATCGCGGGAAGGAACACCAGTCCCGCTGGCCCTCCTAGCACCCCATGCCATGTGGCAGTGAGCACATCGGCTGCACGGGGAGACACGGGCCGTGGGCTCACCGACATGGCCAAGTGTAGGGGGGTATTGCCATGCTCGCCGCGGGCATCCGCGTTGGCTCCGTGGGTCAGCAACACCATGACACAGTCGAAGCGGTTGCGCATCACTGCTATGTGCAGAGCTGTGTTCCCCGCGGAGCTGGTGCTGTTCACGTCACAGCCCCGTTTCAGCAGCATGCAGGCCATCTGTGGGAGACAGGGTCCAGGGAGGTCAAGGGGCACTCAGGGAGCCTCCAGCCCTGCCTCTTCTCCCCTGTGAGGCCACCGGCACACTCTAGCAAGAGGAAGAGCCCAGATGGCAGGCCCCCAGTCTGGCCATGGCCCTAGACCTCGGCTCCCACACCATCAGCACTCCAGGAACTAGGGAGGAAAAGCCAGAAATGTACCGCCTGGTGCAAGGAGCTTCCAGGTCCTATCTTGGAGGTGACAGGACCTGTTCCTCCCTGCAAAGGTCCCTCTGAGGACCTGAACTGCCCCAAAACTGCCCTGTTTCCTGCAGTCCTTCCTGGAACCTTGCAAAGGTATCATCCCTCCCCAGGCAACCCACATCCCCACTGGTCCACAGCCCTGGAGAACCTGGGAAAATGGAGAAGTGGTCTGGGTTTGCAGCTGGACAGATCTGAACCCAAACCCCAGCCCCACCTCATTCCACCTGTGGAAGCTTGCTGAACTATTAAACCCTTTGCACCTCAGTTTTCTCTCATGTGAAAATGGGGTGGTGAGTCCCTACCTCCCCAAGGGCGGTGACAATGAGTGGTGAAACACACACCAGAGAGCCTGCCTTGGGCTTAGCTCCTGGTACCCAAAGGTGCTCTGAGGGGGGTGGCAGTCTCCTTCCCCCAGCCCATGCATTTCAGATCAGGTTGGGTTGAGAAGTTGTCCGATGCACAGCTGAGCTGTGCCTCCTGGTGATGGAGGATCAGAGGCTTCCATTCTTCCAGGTGGACAGAGTTTGGTTTAAGGAACAGCTCCAAGGGGTTAGGGAACCCCAGCTGGGCTCTGTGGATGTTGCTAAACCAGCATAGTCATCATCATCTTCACTACACCACTGTCTATTTGTGAGGCTCTTTTTAATTTGTGAAGAACTTTCTCATGCTCTACCTCGCTGACTTGACAAAATCTCCAAGGGCAGGCCACAGAACCCCCCAGTTACCCATGAAGAAGTAAGCTCAGAGGGGAAAGCATGGCCCAGTCAGGAGTGCAGGGCAGCCCTAGGATCTTGGCTCTCCGTGGACTTGTCTGCCTGGGGGCCCCATGAGATCGGACTCCCAATGCCATCCTCAGAGTCCTGTGGGAACCTCCTTCCCGCAGGCAGCCAGAGAACCAAGGGCTCTGGGGCTCAGCCGCCTGCCTGCCCACCACCCACCCGCAGATGCTCCCTGCCCACCTCTGCGTTCTTGGCCCAGTGGAGGGGGCTGGCTCCGTAGCGAGGGTCTTTGCTGTGGATCTGGTTGCTGTCCATGCTGATGATCATTTCAGCACACCTGGGGAGAGAGGGGCCATGAGGGAATGAGGTGAGGCCGGGGCGGGCCTGGTGTGGGAAGAGGCCACGCCTTGGGGCTTTGTCTACGGCTAGGGAGAGTTCCACCTGCAAACAAAGTTGCAATGGACACCAACTGGAATGTATGTCGTGTTATGGATTGAACAATGCCCCCCACACACACTAAAGGTATGTTCCGGTTCTAACCCTTGGTCCTGTGAAGTTGATCCCATTTGGAAATAGGATCGTTGAAGAAAACTTAAACTAAAGCAGTTTGACTCATCTAGTTAAAATGAGGCCAAACTGGACTAGGGTGGGCTCTTACTCCAATATGACTGGTATCCTTATAAGCAGAGAAAATTTGGACACAAGCCAGTAAGACAGAGACAGACAGAGAGAAAGATAGACAGCCATGTGACGGAGGCAGAGATTCGGTTGTGCCACCACAAGCTAAGAACAATCACAGATTGTCAGCCACTCATCAGAAGCCGGGAAAAAGGAGTGGAATGCACTCTCCCCTTTAAAAGAAAGCAGGGCCCTGTGGACACTTTGATTTCAGACTTCTAGCCTTCAGAATCATGAAATAATAAATTTGGCTGTTTAAGCCAACCAGTCTGTGGTACTTTATTATAGTGGCCATGGCAAACAAAGACACTGTGGCAAGGAAGCACTGAGGCCTCTGAAAGCACATCTCAAGCCCCCTCCTCCAGGAAGTCATCTCTGATAACTCCAACCAGCAATGATGCTCTCATTGGGGCTGGCTTTAGTCAGACAGGCTTGACATCAAGCCCCACTTCCTTGCCGGTGACCTCTGTAAAGTACCAGAGCCTTGCTGCAATGGGAAGATGGTACTAACAGAATGAGACAAGACAGTGCACTTCAGGGCCTATTCTGTGCCAGGGACAGCTGACCCTCACTGAAATCAGTTCCCTCCACCCCTCCCCTCACCCTGCAGCCCATGTTTCGGGTGATGTCTTGCATCCACGCGAAGCAGTATGGCACAGTGGCTACTCCCAGCCAGCGAGAGAGGAGCTGCAGTGCCTAGGCAGCCTCTGACACTTAGTTGTATAACCTTGGTGAACCGAGCAAACTCCTTAAGCCTCAGTTTCCTCATCTTTAAAATAGCTCAGCTCAGGCTCTGCTCCCCTAGAAGGCATCCCTGAAGCCCAGCGACTGAGCTGCCTTCCCCAAGCTCCCGGTGCAGCCCTCACCACCCTCCACCTCAGCTCCTCTCTCGCTGGCTGGGATCATCAGCTCCCCTCCTGGGTGGGAGCTCCTCAGTGGCAGGGACTCCGTCACCAGGCTGTCCCAGGCACAAACCTGGCGCTCAGTGAAGGCCAACTGGGCAGAGGGGAACAGCAGAGGGGCTCCCAGACCTGAGCTGTGTGAGAGTGAGTCTTCACTTTATGGTGGAAGGGCTTCCCCACCAGGGACCTGGGAGAAATACGGCCATGTGCAACAGTGGGGGGCACACTCAAGGCACAAGATGATGCTTTGGTCCTCTTGGGTGACTGGGTGCAGGGCCATTCAAGGAGGGTTTGCATGGGAGCAGAGTGAGAATGTGGCTGAAAGGGTGTCAGGGAGAGCAAATGACCAGGCTCCTGGACGGGAATCTTAAGGTGGCTGGAGTCGAGCAAGGGCAGGGCTGTCATGCCAGGCCTCTGGGTACACAAGAGCGTCCTGGTCACCTGGTGTCCACTTGGGGAGCAATCTCTGGTTAGGAAACCTGACTCCTGGGCATGGAGTGGGGGTGGAGGTGTCGTATTTTCTCCAATCATTTGGTCAAGTTTTTCTGAAACTTTTCATTCATTTCATGGCAAATCAAGGAAAGGGGGATTGTCCGAGCTTATTCTTACATGGGACAGCGATCACTCTGAGGGCAGCAGGGTGGTGGGAGGGGACAGAGTGCCGGCAGCCTCCGGGGCCTCTTCTTGCCCTGCAAAGTGTGCAGCACTGTGAGGCGTGGGTTGTGGTGTCTCCTGTCGTGGAGTGCCTTGGGTCAGGGCTCATCTCTAGTCGGCCACCAAGGCCAGCACACAGCACATAGCCCAGGCAGGCTGGCAGACTGGTTCGTTCGTTGATTCATTCATTCATTCATTCATAATATTGTTCTTGCTAGATAATACTTTGAGATATTTATCTCATTTTCATCTTTTATCCCACTTCTCCTACTCCTACCACACAAACCCACATGTATACATGCGAACACACACATACACACAGGAGAAGTTTCCTGAGATCTGGGATTCCTGGGTTTGGGGAGAAGAGAAGACATAAGAGAAGGGTCTAGAGCTTCCCAGAGAGCACTAGCCAGCAGCCAGGAAGGAAAGAAGTTTCTAGCCACATGAGGCTCCAGGGCCACCCAGCCAAGCACTGCTGTGCTTCAAGCCGGGCCCACTGTAAGGAGCCACGCTCAGGCAGGTGGGGATGGGTGGGAGAGGACCCAGGACCCCTCAAGCCATGAGCTTACCTAAGACTCTAGAACTGGAGCAGCAGAGGAGGGAGTTGGGAAAGGGGGAACCCCAGGAGGCCTAAGATTGTATCTCTCCAAGTTTGGTAGAAGTAGGCTCATGGTCAGAAATTAAGTTGCACTTTATGGAAATGTTAAACTTTACATTTCCTGCACAGCTGGGTTGTGGGCTGAGACACACCCAGTATGTACTGATCAAGTGCCTTCTTGGCACCAGGCCCGCCTATGGCACCAGCATCCAATATGTATCTAATGAGGCTTGTGGGCCTGGTGCTCCTGCTCTGACTCTGGGGGGTCCTGAGACCCGTGCAGGACCCTGCTCACTCGAGGTGAGGCAGGTGCTGGGGGAGCTGGAGGCCCAGCTGGCGGGGGCCTGGGTGGGGAGCAAGGTCTTACCCCTTCCGGGAGTACTTCATGGCAGTGTGGATGGGGTACCCGCCGGGCCCCATGATGTTGCAGCGGGCATTGCACAGCAGCAGCACGCGCACCATCTCCTGCTTCCCCATCTGGCAGGCCAGGTGCAGCGGTGTCTGCCCTTGGTGGTTCACCTGGTTCAGGCCGGCCGACGCGTTCTTTCCTAGGAGCTGACAGCATCCTATCAGGGGTGGGCGCCCAGCCCCTGTGTGTTCCCCTCCCCAGCACCCACCTGGCAGTCTGTCTTTAGGGACAAAGCAGAAGGGCAGTTTGTCTCCACAAGGACACTGATGAGAATCAGAGAGAAGCAACAGAGATAAGGCTTTGGAGGGTGGGTTTAAGCAGCAGACTGCACCAGTGTGGCCTGGGGCTGGGGCTGGCCTCACAGCGGCATATGTGAAAAATGTCTGATTTGACACACAAGAAACTTTAACAGGTGGATGTCCCTAGGGAGGGCTCTGGAGGTCCAGGTAGGAATGATACTTGCTTTTCACTGCATATCCATCAGTTCTGCTTGATTTTTTTTCTATGTGCACATATTATTTTTCTATGAAAAAGCAAACTGCGAAGGTTTTATTTTTTCCTCATGATTGGCTGAACCCTACCTCCGGGAGGCTTAATTTCTGCCACCGTGTACCGTGTGACTCCAGGATCACCGCACGACAGCCCTGGCTGGGCCCGTCGGTGGGAGGAGCACAGCGGGGAAGGTGGAGGTGCCGGTGGCCAGGCCCAGATTCGAGGGCCGGCCCCACCACGCGCAGCTCTATGGCCCTCCCTGGGCACGTTTCCTAACTTCACTGAACCTCGGTTTCCCTGACAAGTAGCGAAGGACAGTGACCAACGCTCCACAGAGGGCATTTTGGGAACTGACTAACTAAAACATAAAGCACTCAGTAGGGAACCAGCACCTGAGAGAGGGCAGCTACAGCTGTCTGTGACCATGGATAAAGGTGTGGGACGTACCCTCTGCATCAAGGCAGGGGTTTCTGTGGCACCGTGCTAGGCACTGCGTGGCTCTCAGGGGCAGCGCTCCATGAAAGCACTTAAGAAATAAGACTGGAATCCGTATTTTTTTAGAATAATGTAACTCTATCCTGACCCCAATAGAGAGAGAAGGATATATCCTTTAGAAAAGGCAGTAAAGAGATATAGCCTAGGCAATAAAACTGTCTGATATTCTGCCTTTTCCTTTCAAGCCAATGTATAAAGTATCCTTTCAACAGCATCACTCAGTCCACTCACTCACAATTTTGCTTATCTTCTGTCCAGATAATCAAAAAGTTATCAGAAGGAGTGCTTCTGGCACAGATGTCTACCCCGAGCCAGCTGAAGTTGTTTTGCTTATCTGAGTTCCTGTCAAAGCGAAGCTCAGGCCCTGCTGGGCTGTAGGGCTGTGCACTCCTTCGGGAAGAGGCTGACACTGGTCTCCCCAGCCCAGGGCTGGACACACAGCAGGTGCTGGGGAAAAGCTGAACTAAACTGAATGACTAGAACTGGGCCTTGAATTGAGTTTGCTGGGTTGGAGGACACCCCCAGGGATGTTGGAGTAAAGTGGCCAAGGATATGCCTCCTTGGCAAGTGTGCAGAAGGGAAAGCAGAGGGGTGGGGGGTGGAGGGACAACCTCCAGGAAGGGGTGCAGGCCTCAAAGACCAAAGGGGTCAGTGAGAGCCCTGGAGCGAGATCTGAGTCCAAGGGCTCAAAGAGAATGGTGTGGACAGTGAGAAGTCGCCAGCACAGATTGCCCTACCCACCCCCTGCTCACCTGCAGCACCTGGGCGTTGTCGCCCTGGACGGCATAATGGAAGGCAGTCTCTCCACGGTTGTCAGTGACGTCCATCTGGGCATGGCAGTACTGTACCAGCTCCACGAGGCTCTCCCAGTCGCCTTTGCGGCAGGCCAGGTGCAGGGGAGTGCAGCCCTCCTCGTTCTCCGTGCTGTTGGCGCAGCTGCGGGGGAAGCCAGGAAGTGAGCAGGCTTGGCACCAGGTGGGCAGGGGTGCTGAGACACTCCAGGTGCAGGAGCAGGGCCAAGGGCAGGGAATTCCCAACTTCTGGCTTTGTTTGAGCTCAAAAGCATTCATGCCCCACTCCTGCTGGGTGGCTCAAACTTTGGGTAGGTTCAGAATTTATTCGTATTTGCTAGGATTTGCATGAGGTTTCAGTGGAGCTTGCAGAGCCGGATGAGACATGCCCCGGGGCCACACTGGTGTGAAGCAGGAGGTGGGGTGGCACACAGAAAGGTGCAGAAATCTCATTAACCTCAGATAATTTACTTAACCTCTCTGAACTTTTAATATTCTTTACTGACAAAAGAAGGAAAATAACACCTGCTATTCCTGCCCAAGTTAACGGACAGAACTGCTGTGAGATTAAATACCACACCGTACAGGAATATGCTAGTGAACTATACAGTGAGATAAGGATTTTTGTGCTTTGGGCCTGGGAGCCAGAACCGAGTTTTCTGAATGGAGAAGCAGAGGTGGGGGAGGCTACTGCAGGGCCAGCTGGGAAGCTGGGGTCCCGTGGAAGAGCCCATACTTGGCCCTCACCAAGGCCTCTACTGATCTCTGCTGACTGAATGAACATGAGAGTAGATGTTGCAGCTTCTAGAGAGGCAATCAGGGATTTGTCTTTGGAAGGAGACACCAGGGATTCGAAGCCCTCTCAGCCCTCTCCAGGTGAGTGACCTTGTGCAGGTTCACAACTGCATCTCAAGATGATAAACTTGGGAAAGAGGGCCAAGATGGCAGCTTAGCAAGGTGCGCGTTTTGGTTCGTCCTCCAGAACAACTACTAGGTGACCAGAAACAGTGCAGAGCAGCTCCAGGAGCCACAGTGACCGGACACACAGTGTATGCCAGTCTGGACCAGCTGGACCTGCTGCGAGCCCCCCCAGAGCCGTGAGTTCCCCAAGCCATGGTGGACGGTGCCCGGCGCCGCTCCCGGACAGGCGGCTCCCCAGAGGGAAAGGAGGGACACTGTAACAGTAGCAGGGACTGAGTCCAACCAAACACCAATTGTGGCATTAATTAACAAATTCTGACTACTAAAAATAGGCTCCCAATCAAGCGAACCTGGTCAAGGCGGAGGTCCCTTGTTGGACTAGCCAAAAAAGAGGAAAGGGGAGGAAACGGAGGTTTTTGTGGCTGTCTCTACGGAAGCCTGGCTGCCTCCGGATTCAGGGGCGGGACTACTCAGGCTGCAAGTGCCCCAGGCATAGGCAGAAACGGACTGCTTTCAGAGCTGTCTCCCGGCTGTGCCTTCCCCAGCGGAGGGGTGAAGCCCAACTCAGGTGGAATCTCTCCCTCAAGGAATTCAGAACCCAGGGTTCAGTAATTAGAAGCCATTAAAACCAGCCCACAACCTCTCCTCTGTCTCGACCACACCCCCAGCAGGGACAGCCTTCCAAACTTAAAGGTGCCACAACATCTTTTGCTGGTGGGACCCGCAGGCAGACAAGCGCCACATACTGGGCAGGATAAGAAACACAGAGCCCAGAGACTTCACAGGAAAGTCTTTCAACCTGCTAGGTCTCACCCTCAGGGAAAACTGATGCAGGTGACTCTTTCCCCCTGATAGGAGGCCAGTTTTGTCTGGAAAACCTGGCTGGAGTCTATATTACCTATGTAGACCCTCCTAAGGGTGGGGAGGGAAAAGGCACCTTACAAGCAGGACAAGAAACAAGAAAAAAAGAACGGAAAAATTATCCCGTTAAACAAAACCTAAGCTAGAGGTCCAGAAAAAGCTGAACAGAAGGTCAAAGAACAGATAGACAACAAACTCATCTAGCAAGAAAACCCTAGGGGAGATCCAAGATGGCGTCTTAGTAAGGTACATGCGTCTTAGTTCCTCCGACTCCAAATCAACTAATAGGTGAACAGAAACAGTACAAAACAACTCCCAGGGCTACAGCAGGGAATGGACACACAGCGTAACCAAGACTGGGCTGGCTAGTCTGACTGCGAAACTCAGCTGCGGTGAGTGAGATCCCCGAGCGGCGGGTGATTTCCCGAGCAGCCGCAGCTGCGGCGGTCCGAGTTAATCCCTCCCTCCTTCCGGGGCTGGCTGAGAGACTCGGAGAGACAAGCTTCCCAGCCAAGGCGGCCGGCGCCACACTTTTGCGGGCGGCTTCGAGTCCGCGACTACAAGTCTCGGATCAGAGGGCTATCCAAAGTCTGAGCTGGCAAGTCTGATTCCGAGTCTTGGCTGCGGCGAGACCCCCGAGCGGCCGCAGCTGCGGCGGTCCGAGCTAATCCCTCCCTCCTTCCGAGGCTGGCTGAGAGACTCGGAGAGACAAGCTTCCCAGCCAAGGCGGCCGGCGCCACACTTTTGTGGGCGGCTTCGAGTCCGCGACTACAAGTCTCGGATCAGAGGGCTATCCAAAGTCTGGGCTGGCAAGTCTGATTCCGAGTCTTGGCTGCGGCGAGACCCCCGAGCGGCCGCAGCTGCGGCGGTCCGAGCTAATCCCTCCCTCCTTCCCGGGCCGGCTGAGAGTATCGGAGAAGTAAGTTCCCCAAGCCGAGGCAGGCGGCGCCCTTCTTTTGCGGGCGGCTTCGAGTCTCGGCGTTAAGTCCGCGGCTACGAGTCCCGGATCAGAGGGCTATCCAAAGTCTGGGCTGGCTAGACTGACTGCGAGACTCGGCTGCAGTGAGACCCCCGAGCGGCGTGCGATCTCCCGATCAGCGGCAGCTGCGGTGGTCCGAGCTACTCCCTCCCCCCTTTCCGGGCCGGCTGAGAGTATTGGAGAAGCAGGTTTCCCAAGCCGAGGCAGGTGGCACCCCTCTTTTGCGGGCGGCTTCGAGTCCGCGGATACGAGTCTCAGATAGGAGGGCTATCCAAGCCGCGGAAGCCCCCCCCCCACGGGAGGCTTCCTGGTCCGGTGGGGAATCCCCCAGGCCCGCTGCGGCCCGCAACCAGCCACAGGGTCCCCTCAAGCCGCGGCAGCTGACGCCCCCACCACGCGCGGCCCCTGAACCAACGGAGAGATTTGGATCCGAAAGCCCCAGGCCACGGAGATCGGTGACTGGGGGAGACCCATTCCAAACACTTGAGGCAAACGTGTGCCACGTGCGCCACGTACTGGGCAAGATAAGAAAAACAGATCCCAGAGATTTCACAGAAAAATCTTACAACCTTGCTGGGTCCAACACCCAGAGAAATCTGAATAAATGCCCAGACGCCAGCAGCAGAAGATAACTGTCCACGCTCAAAAGATTGAGAATATGGCCCAGTCAAAGGAACAAACCAATAGCTCAAATGAGACACAAGAGCTGAGACAACTAATCCTGAATATACGAACAGAAATGGAAAACCTCTTCAAAAATGAAATCGATAAATTGAGGGAGGACATGAAGAGGACATGGGCTGAACATAAAGAAGAAATAGAAAAACTGAAAAAACAAATCGCAGAACTTATGGAAGTGAAGGATAAAGTAGCAAACATAGAAAAAATAATGGATAGTTACAATGATAGATTTAAAGAGACAGAAGATAGAATTAGTGATTTGGAGGATGGAACATCTGAACTCCAAAAAGAAACAGAAACTATAGGGAAAAGAATGGAGAAATTTGAACAGGGTATCAGGGAACTCAAGGACAATATGAACCGCACAAATATACGTGTTGTGGGTGTCCCAGAAGGAGAAGAGAAGGGAAAAGGAGGAGAAAAACTAATGGAAGAAATTTTCACTGAAAATTTCCCAACTCTTATGAAAGACCTAAAATTACAGATCCAAGAAGTGCAGCGCACCCCAAAGAGATTAGACCCAAATAGGCGTTCTCCAAGACACTTACTAGTTAGAATGTCAGAGGTCAATGAGAAAGAGAGGATCTTGAAAGCAGCAAGAGAAAAACAATCCATCACATACAAGGGAAACCCAATAAGACTATGTGTAGATTTCTCAGCAGAAACCATGGAAGCTAGAAGACAGTGGGATGATATATTTAAAATACTAAAAGAGAAAAACTGCCAACCAAGACTCCTATATCCAGCAAAATTATCCTTCAAGAATGAGGGAGAAATTAAAACATTCTCAGACAAAAAGTCACTGAAAGAATTCGTGACCAAGAGACCAGCTCTGCAAGAAATACTAAAGGGAGCATTAGAGTCAGATACAAAAAGACAGAAGAGAGAGATATGGAAAAGAGTGTAGAAAGAAGGAAAATCAGATATGATATATATAATACAAAAGGCAAAATGTTAGAGGAAAATATTATCCAAACAGTAATAAAACTAAATGTCAATGGACTGAATACCCCAATCAAAAGACATAGATTGGCAGAATGGATTAAAAAACAGGATCCTTCTATATGCTGTCTACAGGAAACACATCTTAGACCCACGGATAAATATAGGTTGAAAGTGAAAGGTTGGAAAAAGATATTTCATGCAAATAACAACCAGAAAAGAGCAGGAGTGGCTATACTAATTTCCAACAAATTAGACTTCAAATGTAAAAGAGACAAAGAAGGACACTATATACTAATAAAAGGAACAATTAAACAAGAAGACATAACAATCATAAATATTTACGCACCGAACCAGAATGCCCCAAAATACGTGAGAAATACACTGCAAACACTGAAAAGGGAAATAGACTCATATACTATAATAGTTGGAGACTTCAACTCACCACTCTCATCAAGGGACAGAACATCTAGACAGAAGATCAACAAAGAAATAGAGAATCTGAATATTACTATAAATGAACTAGACTTAATAGACATTTATAGGACATTACATCCCACAACAGCAGGATACACCTTTTTCTCAAGTGCTCATGGATCATTCTCAAAAATAGACCATATGCTGGGTCACAAAGCAAGTCTTAACAAATTTAAAAAGATTGAAATCTTACACAACACTTTCTCGGACCATAAAGGAATGATGTTGGAAATCAATAATAGGCAGAGTGCCAGAAAATTCACAAATACGTGGAGGCTCAACAACACACTCCTAAACAACGAGTGGGTCAAAGAAGAAATTGCTAGAGAAATTAGCAAATACCTCGAGGCGAATGAAAATGAAAACACAACATATCAAAACTTATGGGACGCAGCAAAGGCAGTGCTAAGAGGGAAATTTATTGCTCTAAATGCCTATATCAGAAAAGAAGAAAAGGCAAAAATTCAGGAATTAACTATCCATTTGGAAGAACTGGAGAAAGAACAGCAAGCTAACCCCAAAGCAAGCAAAAGGAAAGAAATAACAAAGATTAGAGCACAAATAAATGAAATTGAAAACATGAAAACAATAGAGAAAATCAATAAGGCCAGAAGTTGGTTCTATGAGAAAATCAATAAGATTGATGGGCCCTTAGCAAGATTGACAAAAAGAAGAAGAGAGAGGATGCAAATAAATAAGATCAGAAATGGAAGAGGAGACATAACTACTGACCTCACAGAAATAAAGGAGGTAATAACAGGATACTGTGAACAACTTTACGCTAATAAATACAACAATTTAGAGGAAATGGACGGGTTCCTGGAAAGACATGAACAACAAACTTTGACTCAAGAAGAGATAGATGATCTCAACAAACCAATCACAAGTAAAGAAATCGAAGCAGTCATTCAAAAGCTTCCTAAAAAGAAAAGTCCAGGACCAGACGGCTTCACATGTGAATTCTATCAAACATTCCAGAAAGAATTAGTACCAACTCTCCTCAAACTCTTCAAAAAAATTGAAGTGGAGGGAAAACTACCTAACTCATTCTATGAAGCCAACATTACCCTCATACCAAAACCAGGCAAAGATATTACAAGAAAAGAAAACTACAGGCCGATCTCTCTAATGAATATTGATGCAAAAATCCTCAATAAAATTCTAGCAAATCGTATCCAACAACACATTAAAAGAATTATTCATCATGACCAAGTAGGATTCATCCCAGGTATGCAAGGATGGTTCAACATAAGAAAATCAATTAATGTAATACATCATATCAACAAATCAAAGCAGAAAAATCACATGATCATCTCAATTGATGCAGAGAAGGCATTTGACAAGATTCAACATCCTTTCCTGTTGAAAACACTTCAAAGGATAGGAATACAAGGGAACTTCCTTAAAATGATAGAGGGAATATATGAAAAACCCACAGCTAATATCATCCTCAATGGGGAAAAATTGAAAACGTTCCCCCTAAGATCAGGAACAAGACAAGGATGTCCACTATCACCACTATTATTCAACATTGTGTTGGAGGTTCTAGCCAGAGCAATTAGACAAGAAAAAGAAATACAAGGCATCAAAATTGGAAAGGAAGAAGTAAAACTATCACTGTTTGCAGACGATATGATACTATACGTCGAAAACCCGGAAAAATCCACAACAAAACTACTAGAGCTAATAAATGAGTACAGCAAAGTAGCAGGTTACAAGATCAACATTCAAAAATCTGTAGCATTTCTATACACTAGCAATGAACAAGCGGAGGGGGAAATCGAGAAACGAATCCCATTTACAATTGCAACTAAAAGAATAAAATACCTAGGAATAAATTTAACTAAAGAGACAAAAGACCTATACAAAGAAAACTACAAAAAACTGCTAAAAGAAATCACAGAAGACCTAAACAGATGGAAGGGCATACCGTGTTCATGGATTGGAAGACTAAATATAGTTAAGATGTCAATCCTACCTAAATTGATTTACAGATTCAATGCAATACCAATCAAAATCCCAACAACTTATTTTTCAGAAATAGAAAAACCAATAAGCAAATTTATCTGGAAGGGCAGGGTGCCCCGAATTGCTAAAAACATCTTGAGGAAAAAAAACGAAGCTGGAGGTCTTGCGCTGCCAGACTTTAAGGCATATTATGAAGCCACAGTGGTCAAAACAGCATGGTATTGGCATAAAGATAGATATATCGACCAATGGAATCGAATAGAGTGCTCAGATATAGACCCTCTCATCTATGGTCATTTGATCTTTGATAAGGGAGTCAAGCCAACTCACCTGGGACAGAACAGTCTCTTCAATAAATGGTGCCTAGAGAACTGGATATCCACATGCAAAAGAATGAAAGAAGACCCATATCTCACACCCTATACAAAAGTTAACTCAAAATGGATCAAAGATCTAAACATTAGGTCTAAGACCATAGAACAGTTAGAGCAAAATGTAGGGAGATATCTTATGAATCTTACAATTGGAGGCGGTTTTATGGACCTCACACCTAAAGCAAGAGCACTGAAGAAGGAAATAAATAAATGGGAACTCCTCAAAATTAAACACTTTTGTGCATCAAAGAACTTCATCAAGAAAGTAGAAAGACAGCCTACACAATGGGAATCAATATTTGGAAACGACATATCAGATAAAGGTCTAGTATCCAGAATTTATAATGAGATTGTTCAACTCAACAACAAAAAGATAGCCAACCCAATTACAAAATGGGAAAAAGACTTGAATAGACACCTCTCAGAGGAGGAAATACAAATGGCCAAAAGGCACATGAAGAGATGCTCAATGTCCCTGGCCATTAGAGAAATGCAAATCAAAACCACAATGAGATATCATCTCACACCCACCAGAATGGCCATTATCAACAAAACAGAAAATGACAAGTGCTGGAGAGGATGCGGAGAAAGAGGCACACTTATCCACTGTTGGTGGGAATGTCAAATGGTGCAACCACTGTGGAAAGCAGTTTGGCGGTTCCTCAAAAAGCTGAATATAGAATTGCCATACGATCCAGCAATACCATTGCTGGGAATCTACTCAAAGGAATTAAGGGCAAAAACTCAAACAGACATTTGCACACCAATGTTTATAGCAGCGTTATTTACAATTGCAAACAGATGGAAACAGCCAAAATGTCCATCAACAGACGAGTGGCTAAACAAACTGTGGTATATACGTACGATGGAATATTATGCAGCGTTAAGACAGGATAAACTTATGAAGCATGTAATAACATGGATGGACCTAGAAAACATTATGCTGAGTGAGTCTAGCCAAAAGCTAAAAGACAAATACTGTATGGTCCCAATGATGTGAATCGACACTCGAGAATAAACTTGGAATATGTCATTGGTAACAGAGTTCAGCAGGAGTTAGAAACAGGGTAAGATAACGGGTAATCGGAGCTGATGGAATACAGACGGTGCAATAGGACTAGATACAAAAACTCAAAAATGGACAGTACAATAATACCTAATTGTAAAGTAATCATGTTAAAATACTGAACGAAGCTGCATCCGAGCTATAGGTTTTTGTTTTGTTTTGTTTTGTTTGTTTTGTTCTTATTATTATTACTTTTATTTTTTTTCTCTATATTAACATTCTATATCTTTTTCTGTTATAATGCTAGTTCTTCTAAACCGATGCAAATGTACTAAGAAACGATGATCATGCATCTATGTGATGATGTTAAGAATTACTGATTGCATATGTAGAATGGTATGACGTCTAAAAAAAAAAAAAATGGTCAGCACAATACTGCCTAATTGTAATGTAATTATATTGGAACGCTGAATGAAGCTGCATCTGATCTATAGTTTTTTTTTTGTTTGTTTTGTTTTTTTTCTCTTATATATTTTTGTACTTTTTATTTTTATTTGTGTTTTCTCTCTGTGTTATCACTTTATTTCTTTTTCTGTTGTAGTGCTATTTCTTTCTCTAAATCGATGCATATGTACTGAGAAATGATGACCATACACCTATGTGATGATATTAAGAATTACTGATTGCATATGTAGAATGGATTGATTTCTATTGTTGTGTTAGTTAATTTTTTTAATTAATAAAAAAAAAAGAAAACCCTAGGTAAGATAAGTGAAAGCAATCTCCACAATAAACTAATTAAGGTGATTAAATGTCCAGACACCAGCAAAAAATAACAAATCACATCAGGAAAACTGAAGATATGGCCCAGTCAAAGGAACAAACCAATAG
This sequence comes from Tamandua tetradactyla, assembly GCF_023851605.1. Lineage (NCBI taxonomy): Eukaryota > Metazoa > Chordata > Mammalia > Pilosa > Myrmecophagidae > Tamandua > Tamandua tetradactyla. The sequence continues at coordinate 30,565,853 of NC_135333.1, forward strand.
TTCAAATGAGATACAGGAGCTGAAACAATTAATTCAGAATATATGAACAGACATGGAAAACCTCATCAAAAACCAAATCAACAAATTGAGGGAGTATATGAAGAAGGCAAGGAACAAACAAAAAGCAGTAATGGAAAGTCTGAAAAAAACAAATCACAGAACTTATGGGAATGAAAGGTACAGTAGAAGAGATGAAAAAAAAACAACGGAAACCTACAATGGTAGATTTCAAGAGACAGAGGTGAGGATTAGTGAACTGGAGGGTGGAACATCTGAATTCCAAAAAGAAACAGAAACTATAGGGAAAAGAATGGAAAAATATGAGCAGGGACTCAGGGAACTGAATGATAATATGAAGTGCACAAATATACATGTTGTGGGTGTCCCAGAAGGAGAAGAGAAGGGAAAAGGAGGAGAAAAACTAATGGAGTAAATTATCACTGAAAATTTCCCAACTCTTATGAAAGACCTAAAATTATAGATCCAAGAAACGTAGCGGGCCCCAAAGAGAATAGATCCAAATAGACATTCTCCAAGACACTTATTAGTCAGAATGTCAGAGGTCAAAGAGAAAGAGAGGATCTTGAAAGCAGCAAGAGAAAAGCAATCCATCACATACAAGGGAAACCCAATAAGACTATGTGTAGATTTCTCAGCAGAAACCATGGAGGTGAGAAGACGGTGGGATGATATATTTAAATTACTAAAGAGAAAAACTGCCAACCAAGAATTCTATACCCAGAAAAACTGTCCTTCAAAAATGGGGGAGAAATTAAAACATTTTCAGACAAAAAATCACTGAGAGAATTTGTGACCAAGAGACCAGCTCTGCAAGAAATACTAAAGGGAGCACTAGAGACAGATACGAAAAGACAGAAGAGAGAGGTGTGGAAAAGAGTATAGAAAGAAGGAAAATTAGATATGACATACAAAATACAAAATGCAAAATGGTAGAGGAAAGTACTACCCAAACAGTAACAACACTAAATGTTAATACATTGAACTCCCCAATCAAAAGACATAGACTGGCAGAATGGATTAAAAAACAGGATCCTTCTATATGCTGTCTACGGAAAACACATCTTAGACCTGAAGATAAACATAGGTTGAAAGTGAAAGGTTGGGAAAAGATATTTCAAGCAAATAACAACCAGAAAACAGCAGGAGGAGCTATACTAATATACAACAAATTAGACTTCAAATGTAAAATAATTAAAAGAGACAAAGAAGGATACTATGTACTAATAAAAGGAACAATTCAACATGAAGACATAACAATCATAAATATTTATGCACCGAACCAGAATGCCCCAAAATACATGAGGCAAACACTACAAACACTGAAAAGGGAAACAGACACGTCTACTATAATAATAGTTGGAGACTTCAATTCCCCACTCTCATCAATGGACAGAACATCTAGACAGAGGATCAATAAAGAAACAGAGAATCTGAATATTACAATAAATGAGCTAGACTTAACAGACATTTATAGGACATTACACCCCACAACAGCAGGATACACCTTTTTCTCAAATGCTCATGGATCATTCTCAAAGATAGACCACATGCTGGGTCACAAAGCAAGTCTCAACAAATTTAAAAAGATTGAAATCATAGAAAATACTTTCTCAGATCATAAGGGAATGAAGTTGGAAATCAATAATAGGAAGAGCACCAGAAAATTCACATATATGTGGAGGCTCCACAACACACTCTTAAACAGCCAGTGGGTCAAGGAAGAAATTACAAGAGAAATCAGTAAATATCTCGAGGCAAAAGAAAATGAAAACACAACATATCAAAACTTACGGGATGCAGCAAAGGCAGTGCTAAGAGGGAAATTTATTGCCCTAAATGCCTATATCAAAAAAGAAGGGCAAAAATACAGGAATTAACTGTCCACTTGGAAGAACTGGAGAAAGAACAGCAAACTAACCCCAAAGCAAGCAAAAGGAAAGAAATAACAAAGATTAGAGCAGAAATAAATGAAATTGAGAACATGAAAACAATTGAGAAAATCAATAAAACCAGAAGTTGGTTCTATGAGAAAATCAATAAGATTGATGGACCCTTAGTGAGGTTGACAAAAAGAAGAAGACAGAGGATGCAAATAAATAAGATCAGAAATGGAAGAGGAGACATAACCACTGACCCCACAGAAATAAAGGCGGTAATAACAGGATACTATGAACAACTTTATGCCAATAAATACAACAATGTAGATGAAATGGACAACTTCCTAGAAAGGCATGAACAACCAACTTTGACTCAAGAAGAAATAGATGACCTCAACAAACCAATCACAAGTAAAAAATTGAATCAGTCATTCAAAAGTTTCCCAAAAAGAAAAGTCCAGGACCAGACGGCTTCACATGTGAATTCTACCAAATATTCCAGAAAGAATTAGTACCAATCCTGCTCAAACTCCTCAAAAAAATTGAAGTGGAGGGAAAGCTACCTAATTCATTCTATGAAACCAACATCACCCTCATACCAAAACCAGGCAAAGATATTACAAAAAAAGAAAACTACAGGCCAATCTCTCTAATGAATATAGATGCAAAAATCCTCAACAAAATTCTAGCAAATTGAATCCAGCAACACATTAAAAGAATTATACATCATGACCAAGCAGGATTCATCCCAGGTATGCAAGGATGGTTCAACATAAGAAAATCAATTAATGTAATACACCATATCAACAAATCAAAGCAGAAAAATCACGTGATCATCTCAATTGATGCAGAGAAGGCATTTGACAAGATTCAACATCCTTTCCTGTTGAAAACACTTCAAAGGATAGGAATACAAGGGAATTTCCTTAAAATGATAAAGGGAATATATGAAAAACCCACAGCTAATATCATCCTCAATGGGGAAAACTGAAAACTTTCCCCCTAAGATCAGGAACAAGACAAGGATGTCCACTATCACCACTATTATTCAACATTTTATTGGAAGTCCTAGCCAGAGCAATTAGACAAGAAAAAGAAATACAAGGCATCAAAATTGGAAAAGAAGAAGTTAAAACTATCACTGTTTGCAGATGATATGATACTATATGTCGAAAACCCTGAAAAATCCATGGCAAAACTACTAGAGCTAATAAACGAGTACAGCAAAGTGGCAGGATACAAGATCAACATTCAAAAATCTGTAGTGTTTCTATACACTAGTAATGAACGATCTGAGGGGGAAATCAAGAAACGAATTCCATTTACAATTGCAACTAAAAGAATAAAATACTTAGGAATAAATTTAACTAAAGAGACAAAAGACCCATACAAAGAAAACTACAAGAAACTATTAAAAGAAATCACAGAAGACCTAAATAGATGGAAGGTCATACCATGTTCATGGATTGGAAGACTAAATATAGTTAAGATGTCAATTCCACCTAAATTGATTTACAGATTCAACGCAATACCAATCAAAATCCCAACAACTTACTTTTCAGAAATAGAAAAACCAATAAGCAAATTTATCTGGAATGGCAGTGTACCCCGAATTGCTAAAAGTATCTTGAGGGAAAAAAAACGAAGCTGGAGGTCTCACGCTGCCTGACTTTAAGGCATATTATGAAGCCACAGTGGTCAAAACAGCATGGTACCGGCATAAAGATAGATATATTGACCAACGGAATTGAATAGAGTGTTCAGATATAAACCCTCTCATCTATGGACATTTGATCTTTTTTTTTTTTTTTCTGTTTTTTTAAAAAATGTTTTTTTCTTTTTTATTGTGAAAAATAGCATATATACAAAAAAGCAATAAATTTCCAAGTATATTTTAACAAGGAGTAATAGAACAGATTTTAAAGTTAGGTATGGGTTACAGTTCATGATTTTTTGGTTTTTCTTCTAGCTGCTCCAAGATACTGGAGACCAACAGAAATATCAATATAATGATTCAGCAGTCATACTCACTTGCTAAACCTTGTCTTCTCTGTTATACTCCTCCTTCTCTTTAAATAGCATATACACATAAAAGCAACAAATTTCAAAGTACATTGCAACAATTAGTTGGAGAATAGATGTCAGAGTTTGGCATGGGCCACAATTCCAGGTTTTTTTTTCTAGCTCCTCCAAGGCACTGGAGGCCAAAAGAAATATTTCAATACAATGATTCAGCACTCATGCTCTTTTGTTAAACCCAACTTTCTCTGTATAACTCCACCATCACTTTTGACCTTTTTCCCACTCCTTAGGGCTATTTTGGGATATGCTAACTTTTTCTAACTTTTTCATGTTGGAAGCGGCTGTTAATAATATGGAATGAGGGATGGAACTAGTTAATGTTCTGGAAGGGCTGGCCCCTTTGTACTTCAGGACTTACCTGGACCCATCTGGAGGTTGTAGGTTTTGGAAAGTTACCCTAGTGCATGGAACCTTTGCAGAATCTTATATAATGCCTGGGTATTCTTTAGGATTGGCAGGAATGGTTTTGGTTGGAGTTTGGCAAGTTATGATAGGTAGTAATGTCTAACTGAAGCTTGCAGCTTCTTGACTCTATTTGAACTCTCTCAGCCACTTAAACCTTATTTGTTACACTTCTTTTCCCCTTTTTGGTCAGGGTGGCATTGTTGATCCCACGGTACCAGGGCCAGGCTTATTGCTGGGGATCATCTCCCACACCACCAGGGAGGCTTTCATACCTGGATGTCCTGTCCCACATAGGGGTGAGGGCAATGGTTTCACTTGCAATGTTGGGCTTAGAGAGAGAAAGGCCTCATCTGAAACAAAAGAGGTCCTTCGGAGGTCACATTCCTATACCTATAGGTAGGCTAAACTTCTCTGCCACATGCGTAAACTCCATAAGAGCAAGCCTCAAGATCAAGGGCTTGGCCAATTGATTGAGATGACCCTAATGTTTGGTACAGTATCCAGGGTTTCCCCAGTGGTAAAGTTTAACAGTTCCATAATTTTTCTCCCATCCCTCAAGGAACTTTGCCAATACTTTTTGATTATCTGGCTAATATACTCTGGAATGTATCCAGACATTACATTAAGCTATACAGGATTAAAGGCTCTCATTCTTATTCTAGGCTCCCTGTGTTTGGATTGCTTAACTGATCTATCCAGACAGGGTGAGTTAGATTATATGCTACAGAAAACCTAGGTTCTGGACGTACTTTCTTCGTTTGGTTTCAAAGAGTAGGTGAAGTTCTAAAATACATGCAATGTCTTCCTTATCCCTATTTTCTGAATTATCTTTTTTTTTTTATTATTAATCAAAAAAAAGAAAAGAAATTAACACAACATTTAGAAATCATTCCATTCTACAAATGCACTCAGTAATTCTTAGTATCATCACATAGATGTATGATCATCATTTCTTAGTACATTTGCATCGATTTAGGAAAAGAACTAGCAAAACAGCAGAAAAAAATACAGAATGTTAATATAGAGAAGAGAATTAAAATAATAATACTAATAATATATATATATATAAAAAGGAAAAAGAAAAAAACAAAAACAAAAGATACAAACACACAAACAAACAAACAAAAAACCATATTTCAGGTGCAGCTTCATTCAGTGTTCCAACATAGTTACATTACACTTAGGTATTATTGTGCTGTCCATTTTTGAGTTTTTGTATCTAGTCCTGTTGCACAGTCTGTATCCCTTCAGCTCCAATTACCCATTATCTTACCCTGTTTCTAACTCCTGCTGGTCTCTGTTACCAATGATATATTCCAAGCTGATTCTCAAATGTCGGTTCACATCAGTGGGACCTTACAGTATTTTTCCTTTAGTTTTGGGTTAGACTCACTCAGCATAATGTTCTCTAGGTCCATCCATGTTATTACATGCTTCATAAGTTTAGTCTGTCTTAAAGCTGCATAATATTCCATCGTAGGTATACGCCACAGTTTGTTTAGCCACTCGTCTGTTGATGGACATTTTGGCTGTTTCCATCTCTTTGCAATTGTAGATAATGCTGCTATAAACACTGGTGTGCAAATGTCCGTCTGTGTCTTTGCCCTTAAGTCCCTTGAGTAGATACCTAGCAGTGGTATTGCTGGGTCGTAATCCATTCTGCCATTCTATGTCTTTTGATTGGGAAATTCAGTCCATTAACTTTTAGTATTATTACTGTTTGGATAATATTTTCCTCTACCATTTTGGCTTTTGTATTATATATATCATATCTGATTTTCCTTCTTTCTACACTTTACTCCATACCTCTCTCTTCTGTCTTTTCGTATCTGACTCTAGTGCTCCCTTTAGTATTTCTTGCAGAGCTGGTCTCTTGGTCACAAATTCTCTCAGTGACTTTTTGTCTATAAATGTTTTAATTTCTCCTTCATTTTTGAAGGACAATTCTGCTGGATATAGGAGTCTTGGTTGGCAGTTTTTCTCTTTTAGTAATTTAAATATATCATCCCACTGTCTTCTAGCTTCCATGGTTTCTGCTGAGAAATCTACACATAGTCTTATTGGGTTTCCCTTGTATGTGACAGATTGTTTTTCTCTTGCTGCTTTCAAGATCCTCTCTTTCTCTTTGACCTCTGACATTCTAACTAGTAAGTGTCTTGGAGAACGCCTATTTGGGTCTATTCTCTTTGGGGTGCGCTGCACTTCTTGGATCTGTAAATTTAGGTCTTTCATAAGAGTTGGGAAATTTTCAGTGATAATTTCTTCCATTAGTTTTTCTCCTCCTTTTCCCTTCTCTTCTCCTTCTGGGACACCCACAACACGTATATTTGTGCGCTTCATATTGTCATTCAGTTCCCTGATCCCCTGCTCAAGTTTTTCCATTCTTTTCCCTATAGTTTCTATTTCTTTTTGGAATTCAGATGTTCCATCCTCCAGTTCACTAATTGTAGCTTCTGTCTCTTTAGATCTACCATTGTAGGTATCCATTGTTTTTTCCATTTTTTCTTCTTTGTCCTTCACTCCCATAAGTTCTGTGATTTGTTTTTTCAGATTTTCTATTTCTTCTTTTTGTTCAGCCCATGTCTTCTTCATGTCCTCCCTCAATTTATTGATTTGGTTTTTGAAGAATTTTTCCATTTCTGTTCGTATATTCAGCATTAGTTGTCTCAGCTCCTGTATCTCATTTGAACTATTGGTTTGTTCCTTTGACTGGGCCATATCTTCAATTTTCTGAGCGTCATCCATTATTTTCTGCTGGTGTCTGGGCATTTGATCAGATTTCCCTGGGTGTGGGACCCAGCTGGTTGAAAGCTTTTTCTGTGAAATCTCTGGGCTCTGTTTTTCTTTTCCTGCCCAGTAGGTGGCGCTCATGGCGCTCGTCTGTCTGCACGGCAGTCGCCCGGGAAACCGCGCGTGGAGGTGGGGGTCGCTGGCCGCCGCGGCTTGGGAGAGTGCCGGTCCTAATTGCCCAGCTGGCCCGAAACGCCAAGCGTGACGGGAGGGCCCCGCTATCCAACGTTCCCAGTCAGACCGGGGAGCCACGTGCGTGGAGGGGACCCCAGTCGCCAGCCGCCCCGGCCGGGAAAACGTGCGCCCCTCGGGTAGCTCACCGCAGCAGATTCTCCCTGCCCGTTCAGCTGTTCCAGAATGGGGTACGCTGTCTTTTTGGTCTCTGTCGTGACTCCGGGAGCTGTTTCGTATTGTTTCTGTTTCTTTAGTTGCTTTTCTGCAGGAGGAACTAAGACCCGCGCGACTTACTAAGCCGCCATCTTCTCCGGCTTGACATTTGATCTTTGATAAGGCAGTCAAGCCAACTCACCTGGGACAGAACAGTCTCTTCAATAAATGGTGCCTAGAGAACTGGATATCCATATGCAAAAGAATGAAAGAGGACCCGTATCTCACACCCTATACAAAAGTTAACTCAAAATGGATCAAAGATCTAAACATCAGGTTTAAGACCATAAAACAGTTAGAGGAAAATGTAGGGAGATATCTTATAAATCTTATAATTGGAGGCAGTTTTATAGACCTTACACCTAAAGCAAGAGCACTGAAGAAAGAAAGAAAGAAATGGGAACTCCTCAAAATTAAACACTTTTGTGCATCAAAGAACTTCATCGAGAAAGTAAAAAGACAGCCTACACAATGGGAGACAATATTTGGAAACGACATATCAGATAAAGGTCTAGTATCCAGAATTTATAAAGAGATTGTTTAACTCAACAACAAAAAGACAGACAATCCAATTACAAAATGGGAAAAAGACTTGAACAGACACTTCTCAGAAGAGGAAATACAAATGGCCAAAAGGCACATGAAGAGATGCTCAATGTCCCTGGCCATTAGAGAAATGCAAATCAAAACCACAAGGAGATATCATCTCACACCCACCAGAATGGCCATTATCAACAAAACAGAAAATGACAAGTGCTGGAGAGGATGTGGAGAAAGAGGCATACTTATTCACTGTTGGTGGGAATGTCAAATGGTGCAACCACAGTGGAAGGCAGTTTGGCGGTTCCTCAAAAAGCTGAATATAGAATTGCCATATGACCCAGCAATACCATTGCTAGGTATCTACTCAGAGGACATAAGGGCAAAGATACAAACGGACATTTGCACACCAATATTTATAGCAGCATTATTTACAATTGCAAGGAGATGGAAACAGCGAAAATGTCCATCAACAGATGAGTGGCTAAACAAACTATGGTATATACATACGATGGAATATTATGCAGCTTTAAGACAGAATAAACTTATAAAGTATGTAACAACATGGATGGACCTTGAGAACATTATGCTGAGTGAGACTAGCCAAAAACTAAAGGACAAACACTGTATGGTCTCATTGATATGAACTGACATTAGTGAATAAACTTAGAATATTTTGTTCGTAACAGAGACCATCAGGAGATAGAAATAGGGTAATTGGAGCTGAAGGGATACAGACTGTGCAACAGGACTGGATACAAAAACTCAGAAATGGACAGCACAATACTACCTAACTGTAATATAATTATGTTAAAACACTGAATGAAGCTGCATGTGCGAATGATACAGGGAGGAGGGCTGGGGACATACAATGTACAAATTTTAAAAATGTTTTTGCATGAGGAAGAATAAAGGAATGCCATTATTACAGGGTGCTGAAAATAGATGGTAATTAATATTTTAAAATGTCACCTTATGTGTGAGACTAAAGCAAAAAAATGTTTATTTGTTACAAAATTTATATTTTGACTAGAGCATTTCCTAATATAACTTATGTAGATAGTTTGATTGAACATCATAAGTACTTGGAATCTCAGGTAGGATATGAGATTTTGTTGGTTTGTCCAGAGTGATGCCCTGATGAATCCCAGATTGATTTGATCAGTGAGTGGAAAAGTATTTGCAAGCCCCCTTCAGGGAATGGTGAGAGCGGGGAGAAATTCAACTTTCCCAAGTTGAATTCTTGATATTCTTACAAGCAGTGTGGACAACCAAAGCTATAGGCAGAGCCCCCAGGCTTGGGGTTTGTTCATATGAAACTTAACCCCACAAAGGATAGGTCAAGTCTACTTAAAATTTAGGCCTAACAGTCACCCCCAAGAGAGCCTCTTTTGTTGCTCAGATGTGGCCTCTCCCTCCAGCCAACATGAGGAGCAGTCTCACCACCCTCCCCCTCTCTGCGTGGGACATGACCCCCAGGGGTGTGAACCTTCCTGGCAACATGGGACAGAGATCCTGGAATAAGCTGGGACTCAGCATCAAGGGACTGAGAAAAACCCTAGAATGAGCTGAGAATTAACATCAAGGGATTGAGAGAACCTTCTTGACCTAAGGGGGAAGAGTGAAATGAGACAAAGTGTCAATGGCTGAGAGATTCCAAACAGAGTCCAGAGGTTATCCTGGAGGTTATTCTTATGCACTAAGTAGATATCACCTTGTTGTTCAAGATGTAGTGGAGAGGCTGGAGGGAACTGCCTGAAAATGTAGAGCTGTCTTCCAGTAGCCATGTTTCTTGATGATGATTGAACAATGATATAGCTTTCACAATGTGACTCTGTGAATGTGAAAACCTTGTGTCTGATGCTGCTTTTAGCTACTCTATCAACAGAAGAGTAGAACATATGGAATAAAAATAAATAATAGGGGGAACAAATGTTAAAATAAATTTAGTTTGAAACGCTAGTAGTAAATGAAAGGGAGGGGTAAGGGGTATGGTATGTATAACTTTTTTTTCTCTGTTATCATTTTATTTATTTTTCTGTTGTCTTTTTATTTCTTTTTCTAAATCGATGCAAATGTTCTAAGAAATGATGAATATGCAACTATGTGATGATATCAAGAATTACTGATTATATATGTAGAATGGAATGATATTGTTTTGTTTGTTGTTAATTTTTTTAATAAATATATAAATAATAAAAAAATAAAGATGATACACTTCATGGGGGTGTTGGGGGGGTTCACCTTCATTGCAGGTAACAGACAGCAGCCATAAGCCTGGCACTTGTAGGTGCTCCAGCAATACTCAATTTCTTCTTCTGACTTTATTTGGCATATTTATGTTCTAAGCCAGGTGCAATGCTACTCCTTTTCAAGTCAAACTATTTGGGCAACCTTGAATTTCTGGAGGGGAACTGAGGCAAGGCTGAGACTCTTCGTGGCCCCACCCACCGCACACACATTGTTGGATGGACCCCCCTCCTGCTCCGAGCGAGAAGGTCCCCTGCCCACCTGATGATGCGGCTGTGGTGGAAGCACTCGCGGATCCCCAACTCCACCGCCAGGTGGGCCACCGACCAGCTGGGGTGGCTGCGGATGAGGTCGGTCAGATGCTGCAGGGCCTCCATATGCAGGACCTGGGCAGAGCTCTCATAGAAGGGGGGCAGCTGGGTGGAATACTGCTGGAAGTTCACCAGGGCGTCGGCCTCCGCCTCGAGCTGGAACAGTCTGCGGAGTCAGGACGGAGGAGGGGAAAATGGAAATGAACCAGGCAGGACCTTTAATTCACTGCTGGAATCAGAAGCCTTGCACCCCCACAAATAGGTTTTGGGCCATAAAACTGATCTGCTTCCAGCCTGGTTCCTTCCCCCACCAAACACACACACGTACGTACAGTCATGCACATGCCACATGCACACCCATCTACACAGAGTCTGGACTTACTTTTTACTGGAAAAGAATTCCTTTTTTTTTTTTTGGTACTATCACATCCTGCTTTTATGTTTTATTTTATCAAAGCCCTGTTACATCCATTGTCAAATTTTGTTACCATAGCTGCAAGCTCCGACCTCAAGCCCCCAATCATTGGCATATTATAGGAACTAAATAAGGATCAGTCAACCCAAATGTCCAACCATGGAATTTTAAATAAACTGTGATACAGTGATGTGATGGACTATTATACATCCATTAAAAAGAGATATTAAAAGAATAGGGAATTTGACATGGTTACAATTCCACAATTTTAGGTTTTTACTTCTAGCTGCTCTAAGATATTGGAGACTAAAACAGATATCAATTTAATGATTCAGCAATCATATTCTTTTGTTAAATCCTTTCTTCTCTGTATAACTCCATTATTACCTTTGATCTTTCTATCCTTCTCTTTAGAAAATATGTTTTACAACTAACTGTGTTGCTGTGCTTTGACTTGTATTTTTTTTTTGCATACATGTTATTTTTCACAAAAAAGAAAGATAAAAGTTGATTGTGGTGATTAAAAAAAAAAAAGAATAGGGAAATGTTTATTTTGTAAAGTTAAGTTAAAAAATAGGATATAGCAGGCCACAGTGGCTCAGCAGGCAGAGTTCTCACCTGCCATGCCGGAGACCTGGGTTCGATTCCCAGTGCCTGCTCATGCAAGAAAAAAAAAGTAGGATATAAATTATATGTAATATAATAAGATCTAGACTGTGTTTAAAAAATGCAAGTGCAGAGAAAAGACTGGAAAGAAATATGTCAAAATGGACATGGTGTGGGAAGATTCTATGACAGAGTAAGAAGCTCCAGATATTGGAGACTAAAACAGATATCAATTTAATGATTCAGCAGTCTCTCTACAAAACACCTACTGAACTGGTAGGAACTGCCTAAATCAACTATTTTTTCAACTCTGTAGTCTGGTGGGACACTGTGCAGCATTCAGAGAAGACTTGGAGGAAGAGGCTGGTAAACTGTGGTAGGACTGGTGACCTTCACCCTCCATGCTGCAGCCACCATCCACCACCCCTCAAAAGAGTGGCAGGTAGTCGTGGGGGCTGCAGCCCGGGCTCCTGGGGCAGCTTGAGGGGGCCAGGTGGGCTATAAGGGCGAATTCCTCCAAAATCCAGGGGCGAGTGGTCTGATTGCTGACCACTGCTTTTGATCAGCTACTTTGGATTGCTGGGAGCCAGTTCTGAGGATGCTCATGGTTCCAACACCACTTAGGCAAAAGCAGCAGAGAAGTCTTAAAGAGGCAGTATTTTCTTTTTCTCTTATCTCTTTCCATTTTCTGTTTGGGGGGTAAAAATAGTTTAGAAAAGTCATGACAAATTGACAGCTCCAGCCTTCAACAACAACAAAACCTAGCAATCCCAGTATAGTGGGAGAACCAGATTTCCAGAGTTACAGCAACATATACTCAGAATATCCGGTTCTCCACAAAAAAATAACAAAACCTATCAAGAAACAAAATGAGGGCCCACTCACAGGAAAAAGAAAAGTATTTGCCAGAAACCATCCCTGAGGAAGCTCCTATGTTAGAAATACTAGTCAAAGACATTAAATCAACTATCTTTTGTACACTAAATGAGCTAAAGGAATCCATAAATGAAGAACTAAGAGAAATTAGGAAAACACTGTCATTTAAAAAATAGTGGTAGAAATTATAAAAAGGAAACAGACACTTTGGAGCTGTAACATACAATAATTGAAATGAAAAACTAATTACATGAATTCAAGAGCAGATTTTAAAGGCAGAAGAAAGGATCAGCAAATTTGAAGACAAGACCATTTATCCAGCACAAGGTGAAGAGGAAAAATAAAATGATAAATGAACAGAGCCTGAGAGACTTTTGAAACACCATCAAGTGTACCTATAGACTCATCATTGGAGTCTCAGAAGAAGAGAGAGAGAGAGAGAAAGGGGCAGAACAAGTAATTAAAGAAATAATGGCCAAAAACTTCCACAATCTGATGCAAGACGTGAATATACATACTTTATACTCCTATATGACTTAACAGTAATAATACAACATATAAAATGTAACCTGAGAAAATAACAATATGAAGGGGAGAAGACAGAGACATACAGGAGTTTGTATACTACTGAGGCCAGATCGGCACTAGTCAAACTGGATTGTTATTAGTTTAAAATGTTAAATGTCATTACAAAGACAACCTCTAAGAAAATAGCTAAAAATATATAGAGAAAAGAGAAGAAAAAGTAAACAAAATAGTACACTACAAAAAAACAACTAAGACCAAAAAAAGGCAGTAATGGAGTCATTAAAGAACAAAATGCATACAAGATATACAGAGAACTAATGCTAAATGGCAGAAGTAAATCTTTCCTTAAATACCAATGGATTAAACTCCCTTATTAAAAGGCAGAGACTGGTAGACTGGATAAAAATACATGATCCATCTATATGCTGTGTACAAGAGACTCACTTTAGGTACAAAGACACAGTTTGAAAAGGTTGAAAGGAAAAAGCTAGAAAAAGATATTCTATGCAAACACTAATCAAAAGAGAGACGGGGGTGGGCCATGGTGGCTCAGCTGGCAGAGTTCTCCCCTGCCATGCCAGAGACCTGGGTTCGATTCCCAGTGCCTGCTCATGCAAAAAAAAAAAAAGAAGTAAAGAGAGCTGGAATGGCTATATTACTATCAAATAGACTTTAAGTAACAAAAGATTACAAGACACAAAAAATAACATTATATATTGATAAAAGTTTCAATCCAGTACAAAGATAGAATAATTATAAAAATGTATGTACTTTATAACAGAGCCTCCAAATATATAAAGCAAAAACTGATAGAATGGAAGGGAGAAATAGATAGTTCTACAATAATAGTTGGAGGCTTCAATACACCACTTTCAATAACTGATAGAACATATAAAGAGTAGATTAATAAGGAAATAGAGTACCTGTACAACAATATTAAACAATTAGACCTAATGTTCATATATAGAACATTCCACCAAAAAAACAGTATAACACACATTTTTTTCATGTACACATGGAACATTTTCCACATAGACCATACGTTACCCCTTACGAATATAGACGCAAAAATCGTCACCAAAATTCTGGCAAACTGAACTCAACAACATATTAAAAGGATTATACTCCATGACCAAGTGGGACTAATTCCAAGAATGCAAAGATGATTCAACATAAGAAAATCAATCAGTAATACATCATATTAATAGAATGAAGGACAAAAAATACATGATGAACTCAATTGATGCAGAAAAGGCACATGACAAAATCCGACATACTTTCATGACAAAGACACTCTGAAAACTAGGAACTTTCTAGAGGGGAATTTTCTCAACAAGATAAAAGGCATTTATGAGAAATCCACAGCAAATATCATACTTGCTGGTGAGAGACTGAAAGCTTTCTCCCTAAGATCAGGAACAAGACAAGGATGCACACTGGTATCATCAATGTTATTCACCACTGTATTAGAATTTCTAGCCAGAGCAATCAAGCAAGAGAAAGAAATAAAAGGTATCCAAACTGGAAAGGAAGAAGTCATATAACCCCTATTTGCAGATGACATGATCCTATATGCAGAAAACCCCAAAGAATCCACAAGAAAGTTACTAGAACTAATAAACAAATTCAGCAAAGTTGCAGCATATAAGATAAGCACACAGAAGTCAGTTGGGTTTCTATACATCAGTAATGAGTAAGCTAAAAGGAATCAAGAATTCCATTTATAATAGCATCTAAAAGAATAAAACACCAAGGAATAAATAAAAACTACAAAACACTTCTGAAAGAAATTAAAGAAGACCTAAGTAAATAAAAGACATCCTTTGTTCATGGATTGGAACAATTAAAATTGTTAAAATTTCAATTCTGCCACAAGCAATCTACAAATTCAATGCAATACCTATGAAAATGGCAGCAGCCTTTTTGGTAGAAATGGAAAAGCTGATCCTCAAAAGCATAAGAAATTTCAAAGAACCCCATATAGCCAAAACAATCTTGAAAAAGAAGCACAAAATTGAAGGACTTACACTTCTTGATTTCAAAATTTACTACAAAGGTACCATGTTAAAACAGTGTGCTACCGGCATAAGGATAGACATACAGACCAATGGAATAAAATTGAGAGTCCAGGTCTGGATAGCTCACTTGAACAATTGCAAACACAGGGAGCCCAGAATAAGATTGAGAACCTTTAATCCATCTTAATGTAATGCCTGGATACATCCTAGAATATATTAAGAAGATAATCCAAAGTATTGACAAAATCCCTTGAGGGATGGGAGGAAAAATATGGAACTGTTAAACTTTATTATTAGGGAATCCCTGATACTGAGTCAAACATTAGGGACACCCAAATCAATAGGCAAAGCCCTTGATCTTGAGGCTTACTCTTGTGAAGCTTATGTAGGTGGCGAGAAGCTTAGCCTAACTATAGGTATGCTTAAGAGTTACGTCTGGAGGGCCTCTTTTGTTGCTCAGATGTGGCCTCACTCTAAGCCCAACTCTGCAAGTGAAATCATTTCCCATCCCCTTACATGGGACATAACATCCAGGGGTGAAAGTCTCCTTGGTGCTGAGGACATGAGCCAATGGTAGGTGAACCTCATCTGTTGCTGATTATATCTGCAGTCGGTTAGGAGGTGTGTCTGCTGCAATGAGTGACGGTTGACTTAATTGGCTGGTGCTTAAATGAGAGACTGTAACGTAGCACAGCCTAAGCAGCTCAGCATATCTCATCTCAGCACTCACAGCTCAGCCCAGGCCTTTGGAGATGCAGAAAGAAGCCAGCCACCCCGGGGAAAGTTGTTGGAACCCAGGGGCCTGGAGAGAAGACCAGCAGAAACCATCCTGTGCCTTCCACGTAAGAAAGAACCTCAGTGGAAAGTTAGCTGTCTTTCCTCTGAAGAACTAACAAAATAAATCCCCTTTTATTAAAAGCCAATCCGTCTCTGGTGTGTTGAATTCCGGCAGCTAGCAAACTAGAACAGACTTCCTGACCAAAAGGGGGAAATATTATAACAAATAAGTATCAATGGCTGAGAAAGTTCAAATACAGTCAAGAGACTACTCTTACCCAAGCTTCAGATATTCTAATTATTGTGGTGTGCCAAACCCCAACCAAAACCATTCCTGCCAATCCTAAAGAACACCTAGAGTTGTATCTGAGATTCTACAAAGATTCCATGCATTATGATTACTTTCCAGAAAGCTACAATCTCCAGATAGGTTCCTGGGCCAGATAAGTGCTGAAATGCAGAGGAGCCAGCCTCTCCAGAACATCAACTAGTTCCATCCCCCTCTCCCATATTATCAACAGCCCCTTCCAATATGAAAAAGTTAGAATGTGCATAGTCCAATTACCCCTAAAGACTGGGAAAAAGATCAAAGGAGAAGGTGGAGTTATAAGAGAGAGGATAGGATTTAACAAATGAGTATGACAGCGGAATCACTGTATCTATATTTCTTTTAGTCACCAGCGTCTTGGAGCAAGTAGAAGGAAAAACCTAAAATTGTGTAACTGTAACCCATACCAAACTCTGAAATCTGTTCAACAACTATTTGCTGTGGCATGCTTTGAAATTTATTGTTTTTTTGTATATATGTTATTTTTCACAACAAAAAATTGTAAAAATTAAAAAAAAAAAGAAAAATAGCAGATATCATGGAGATGAAAAATACTGTAGACAAAATAAAAAACATACCAGAGACACACAACAGTAGATTTGAAGAGGCAGAAGAAAGAATAAGTGAATTAGAGGACAAGACAGAACAACCGAATTCAAATGCACAAAAGAAAAAATGGCAAAAAAAAAAAAAAAAAAGGTGAAAAAATTTGAATTGAATCTCAGGAAAAGGATGGACAACATGAAGTGCACAAATATAAGAATGACTGGTGTTCCAGAAGAAGTGAAGAGTAAAGGGCTAGGAAGATAAGTTGAGGACATAATGGGGGGAAATTTCCCAATCCTTATAAAAGAAATAAGTATGAAAATCAAAGAATCCCAATAAACACCAAATAGAATAAATCAAATAGGCCTTATGAAAGACACATACCAGTCAGTCTGTCAAATGCTGAAGAGAAGCAGAAAGCCCTGAAAGCAGTAAGAGAAAAGCGACTCACCACATACAAGGGAAACCATGTAAGACTGATTTCAGAGCACTCAACAGGCACCATGGAGGCAAGAAGGCAGTGGTATGATATATTTAAGATCCTGCAAGAGAAAGATTTCCAGCCAATAATTCTGTATCCAGCCAAATTGTCCTTCAAAGAGTAAGGGAGAGATTGAAATTATCACAGACAGACAAAGGCTGAGAGAATTTGTCAAGAAGAGACCAGCCCTACAAGAAATACTAAAAGGAGTTTTTGTGGCTAAAAAAAAAAAAGACAGGAGAAGAAGGTTGGAGGAAGGCACAGAATTGAAGAACACCAGAAAGGGTAACTTAAATGATAAAGAGTAAAAGAGGGAAAACAATATAAAGATCTGTCAAATAAAATCCAAAGTATAAAATGGTAGATTCAAGAAATGCCTTTACAATAATAACTTTGAATGTTCATGGACTAAACTCATGAATTAAAAGATACAGATTGGCAGAATGATTAAGAAATATGATCCAGCTATACGCTGTTTACAAGAGACTCATCTTAAACTCAAGGATACAAATAGATTAAAAGTGAAAGGATGGAAAAAAAGATGTTGCACCAAAATTGTAACCAAAAGAAAGCAGGAGTAGCTATAATAATATCAGCAAAATAGACTTTAAATGTAAAGTATCATAAGATAAGGAAGGACACAACATAGTAACTAAAGGGACAATTCACTAAAAATCTTCCCACAGAAGTTCCTGAAACTATAGAGCTGTGTTCCAGTAGCCATGTTCCTTGAAGATGATTGTATAACAATATAGCTTTTACAATGTGACTATGTGACTGAAAACCTTGTGTCTGATGCTCCTCTTATCTAGGGTATGCACAGATGAGTAAAAAAATATGAATAAAAAATAAACAAATAATGGGAGAACAAAGGTTAAAATAAATTGGGTAGATTGAAATACTAGTGGTCAATGAGATGAAGGGGTAAGGGGTAAGATATATACGAGTTTTTTCTCTTTTTTTGCTGGAGTGATGCAAATTTTCAAAAAAATGATCATGGTGATGAACATACATACAACTATGTAATGATATTGTGAGCCACTGATTGTACACCACATATGGAATGTTTGCATGTCAAGAATGTTTCTATGTTTGTTAAGTTTTTACAATAAAAATATTTTTAAATAAAAATAAATTTAAAAATAAAAGATCTTCCAACAAAGAAAAGCTCTGTGCCAGATGGCTTCACAAGGAAATTATATAAAACATTCTAAAAAGAACCAACACCAATCTTGCTCAAACTCTTCCAAAAAAATTGAGGGAAAAAGAACACTACCTAACTCATTTTATGCACTAACATGATTCTAATATCCAAACCAGGTAAAGGTGCTATAAGAAAGAAAAAGTGCAGGTCAATCTCCCTAATGAATATAGACGCAAAAAAAATTTCAACAAAGTACTAGCAAATCAAATCCAATGACACATTACAAGAATTATACACCACATCCATGTGGGGTTTATGCCAGGAATGCAAGGATGGTTCAACACAAGAAAATCAATCAATGTAATACAGCACATCAACAAATCGAAAGGGAAAAATTATATGATCATCTCAACTGATTCTGAAAAAGGATTTGACAAAATTCGGCATCCTTTCCTGATAAAAGCACTTCAAACAGTAGAAATTGAAGGAAACTTCCTCGATATCATAAAAGGGATATATGAAAAACCCACAGCCAGCATCGTACTCAACAGTGAGAAACTGAAAGCCTTTCCCCAAGACTGGGAATGAGACAAGGATGCCCTCCGTAACATTATTATTCAACATTGTACTAGAAGTTCCATCTAGAGCAATCAGATAGGAAAAAGAAATAAAAGGCATCCAAATCAGAAAGGAAGAAGTAAAACTCATTATATGCAGACGTCAGGATATCATCCTTGGAAAATCCTGAGAAATCTACAGCAAAGCTTCTTGAGCTAATAAATTCAGCAAGTGGTGGGATATAAGATTAGTGTGCAAAAATCAGTAATGTTTTTATACACAAGCAATGACCTAACTCAGGAGACAATTAAGGAAAAAATTCTATTCCAAATAGCAACTAAAAGGTGGTGTGATGGTGGCTCCATGGCAGAATTCTTGCCTGCCATGCCAGAGACCCAGGTTTGATTCCTGGTGCCTGCCCATGCAAAAAACAAAACAAAACAAAACAAAACAAAAAGCATGCAAAATAGCAACTAAAATAGTCAAGTATCTAGGAATAAACTTAACCAGGAATGTAAAGGATCTGTACACAGAAAACTACATAATACTGCTAAAAGAAATCAAAGAAAATCTAAATAGGTGGAAAGACATTCCCAAAGCTCATGGATAGGAAGGCTAAATGTAGTTAAGATGTCAATTCTACCCAAATTGATCTACAGATTTAATGCAATACCAATCAAAATCCCAACAACCTACTTAGAAGACTTGGAAAAGCTAGTTATCAAATTCATTTGGAAGGGAAAGAGACCTTGAATAGCTCAAAAATATCCTTAAAAAAGAACAAAATGGGAGGATTAACACTTCCTAATTTTAAAGCTTATTATAAAGCCACAGTGATCAAAACCACATGGTACTGGCACAAAGACAGAAGTATTGATCAGTGGAATCAAATCAAGAGTGTTGAAACATATGGTCAAATGATTTTCGATGAGACTTCCAAATCTATAGAACTGGGGTAAAATAGTCTTTTCAATAAATGGGCATGGGAGAACCAGATATCAATAACCAAAAGAATGAAACAGGACCCTTACCTCACACCCTATACAAAAACTAATTCAAAGTGAATCAAAGACCTAAATATAAGAGCCAGTACCATAGAAGTACTAGAAGAAAATAGAGGGAAACATCTTCAAGATCTAGTAATAGGAGGTAGCTTCCTAAACTTTACACCCAAAGCACAAGCAATGAAAGAAAAAATAGACAAATGGGAACTCCTCAATCAAATGCTTCTGCACCTCAAAAGACTCTGTCAAAAAACAGTGACGAGGCAGCCAACTTAATGGGAGAAAATATTTGAAAATCACACATCAGATAAAGGTTTGATATCCTGTATACATAAAGAAATCATACAACTCAACAACAAAATAACAAGCAACCCAATTATAAAATGGGCTAAGGATATAAACAGACATTTTTCCAAAGAGCAAATACAGATGGCTAAAAAGCACATGAAGAGATGCTCATTTTCCTTAGCTATAAGGGAAATGCAGATCAAGACTACAACGCGATATATCTCACACCTGTAAGAATGGCTGCTAATTAAAACAAATAGGAAACTACAAACATTGGGGAGGATGTGGAGACATTGAAACACTCATGCACCACTGGTGGGGATGTAAAATGGTACAGCCACTGTGGAAGACAGTTTGGCGATTCCTTAGAAAACTAAATTTTCCGGGTTGAGTTGCCCTATGGCCTGGCAATCTCAATACTCCATATATACCCAGAAAAGCTGAAGTCAGTGACACAAACAGGCATTTGCATACTGATGTTCCTAGGAGCTTTATTCACAATTTCCAAAAGATGGAACCAACCCAAGTGCCCATCAACAGAAAAGTGGCTAAACAAAATGTGGTATATACATAATGATGGAACATTATGCAGCAGTAAGACAAAATGAGATCCTAAAGTATATTACAACATGGATGAACCTTAAGGACATGATGCTAAGTGAAATGAGCTAGACACCAAAAAGATAGAAACTGTACAATTTTGCTTTTAGGATCTTGGTAAAGGTAAACTCAGAGGCTTATAATATAGAATATAGGGGACCTAGAGATGCATGGAAGCTAGAGATGGGTGAACCGTTAGCTAAGGAGGCTGAACTTAAATGTAAGGGAATGGATGGAAGTGAAGGAAGCTCATTAGTGGGTCTATAAGTAATACTGCCATATTGAAGGTGAACCTGATTGAAAGGGATTATACAGAGACATGTATCCCACCAATTAACACTAAAAATACAAATAAGTTTTTACATGAACTACTTCCAAGGTATGACTCTTGTACAAAGAAGAGGTAATACTGGATATAGGAGGAAAATACTGTTGCATGCTTTGGCCTGTGTTCAATAGGAAGACATCAACAGTACCACAGCAATACCAGGGGTAAATAATTGGGGATGGGGGGAGAGACAAGAATTAAGGGGAGATTTGGATTTTCTATTTGGTGAGGGTGTGTTTATCAATTATTTTTCTCTTGGGAGCCATGAGAATTGTCTATAATTGAGTGTTGAGGATTGTACAACTAAGTGAGGATAATGTGAGACATGGACTGTTGACACTGGACATTATACATGATGCCCAAAGGATGGAAGGGGCTGAAGGATGCACTGATGCTGTTTATTTATGATACACATATGACCACATATTGTGTAACTACAGAAAGGAACGAAGTTATGAGGCATGCAACAAGGTGAATGAACCAGGGGGGCAGTATGTGATGCAAAATAAGTCAGAAACAAAACAGCAAATATTGTACGGTCTCTTTTAGAAAATAATTAAATATAATAAGAAAATTGGGGCCTAGACAGCTTATACTCTTGCTAGATTGCTAGTTATAGATCGCTATAACTTATAACAATCACATTTATTCTGGAGCTGTAATTGTTATTTCTAGATTTTGAGAGGCAGTGCTATATTTGTATAACCTGGTACTTCCCTGGAGCTTTGGGTACCTGTGTGACACCTAAGACTCAGAGCTGGAGTTCTGCAGCTCTGAAAGTCAGCACTGCCACATATAACAACTGTTGAGGAAACTGAAAAAGAGACCTGGCTTCAATTGGAGATAAGAATGAAGGAGACTTGGTTGGGACCAAGGTAAATCAGAATACAGGGGTAAGGAGGACATTGCCTGTTAACCTTAACATACTGAATGTTAACTTAACCTACTAAATGGAGGTACTTAACCTACTGAATGAGACCAAAGGAAGAGAGGTTTATTTCATCCAAAACCTAAATTTTCTATAGCACATAATCTAACTCAGCCTATCTGGATAGATCATTTCAACAATATAAACACATGGAGCCCAGAATGGGAATGAGAACTCATAATTCTGCATAGCTTAATGTACTGCCTGGATACATCCCAGAGTATGCTGAGCAGATAATTAAAAAGTATTGGCAGTCTCTCTCTCAGCCAATACGACAAGCAAACTCACTGCCCTCCCCCTGTCTACGTGGGACATGACTCCCAGGGGTGTGGACCTTCTTGGCAACATGGGACAGAAATTCTAGAATGAGCTGGGACTCAGCATCAATGGATTGAGAAAACCTTCTCGACCAAAAGGGGGAAGAGAGAAATGAGATGAAATAAAGTGTCAATGGCTGAGAGATTTCAAACAGAGTCGAGAGGTTATCCTGGAGGTTATTCTTACACATTATATAGATATCACCTTTTTAGTTAAAGTGTAACGGAGAGGCTGGAGGGAAGTGCCTGAAAATGTAGAGCTGTATTCCAGTAGCCATGTTTCTTGAAGATGACTGTATAATGATATAGCTTTTACAATGTGACTGTGATTGTGAAAACTTTATTATCTGATGCTCTTTTTAACTAGGGTATGGACAGACAAGTAAAAAATATGAATAAAAAAATAAATAATAGGTGGAACAAAGGTTAAAATAAATTGGGTAGATGGAAATACTAGGGGTCAATGAGCAGGAGGGGTGAGGAGTATAGTATGTATGAGTTTTTTCTTTTTTATTTTCTATTTCTTTTTCTGGAGAGATGCATATGTTCAAAAAAATGATCATGGCAATGAATACACAACTACATGATGATATTGTGAGCCACTGATTTTATACCATGTATGGAAAGTTTGTATGTTAAGAATGTTTGTGTTTGTATGTTTTATTAATAAAAATAGTTTCAAAAAATTATGCTAAGAGAAAAAAAGCTAGATTCCAAAGACTATTTGCTATAAGATTCCATTTATACAAGATTCTTTTAAAAGGTAAAACTATGGTGATAGGAAGAGCAGATAAATGTTTGCCAGGAGGTGGGGGTAAGGCAGAGAACATTTATTGCAAAGGATTATAAGGGAAATTTGGGGGGAAACATAATAGAAATGTTTTATATGTGGCGGATATATTAGTGTATACCAATATATCATTTTAAGAGTACCAACAAATGGTACTCTTAAAATTTGAAAATTTTATTTTTCATAAATTGCACCTCAATGAAACTATGATAAAACAAAACACACTGAAAAACATCAATTTAAAAGAAGAGAGGAAAGAAAAAAAAATAAGGTAGGCAGAACAAAAAAGAGAGCAAATAATAAGATGGTAGATTTAAACCTAAACACAATAAAATTACATTAAGTATAAACAGACTAAATATTTCAAATAAAACATAAGGAATAAAAGAAAGAAGACAGCCATATACTCTTTACAACATTAACAGTATAAGACGATATAAAATTATTACACAAATACTAACCAAAAAAAAGCTGGCAAATCTATATTAATTCTAGAAAACAAAGCAGAATTTAAGGTAAAAAACATTACTAGAAACACTTTGTAATAACAGTCTCAAATTACTAGAAGAACACAAGAATTATAATTGATATGTAGCTAATAATAAAACTCTAAAATAAAGAAAGTCAAAACTGAAAGAACTAAGAAAAATAGACAAATCTACAATCTTAGTGAGATATTTTGTATCGTCTATTAGTTACTTATAGATCAGGGAGACAAAAAGTTTCTTAATGGATATAGAAAAATTAGCAAATTTGACCTTACAGACATATATAAAGCACTGTTCCCACTGATAACAGAAAACACATTCTTTTCAAGCACATGTGAAAAATTCATAAATAGTGAACCTATACTAGGCCATAAAGTAAATTTGAACAAATTCCAAAGATCTGAAAACATTTAGAATACATTCTCTGTAACAAAAAGATAATTAGAATAATCCCATATGTTTGAAAATTAAGCAAAATATGTATATATAATTAACCTGGGATTCAAAAAATATATCACAGTGAAATTTAAGATGCACCTTAATTCAATGATAATGCAAATATTACATATCAAAACTTGTGGGTAGATTGTATGAGAACTCATCTTCCAGCTGAAAACAATGATAAAGGCAGGATTAAATCCAAATAATTGTTTGAAGATGAACCAAAGGAGGCAGAGGATACAGGGCTAAAGGCAAGCACTCCAAGGGAAATTCCACAGATTTGCTATGTCCCTCAGGGCATTTTGGGATCTGTGCTGCAGGAGATAAAGGCCAAGTGTAAAGCTGCAGCTTCATTCTTCTGGCAGTCTTACTAGGCTGAGCAGAAACAGGTTGGCATTCAGAGCTTCCATGGTAGCCTGAAATTTATAGGACCAAAAAGCTGGAGAGGAGGATCATAGAGAAAAGAGTTCAGAATTCTACATGCAATTTCTCCCCTGAGCTATGCATGTGCAGGGCAAGATGTCAAGAAACCAAGTGGGAAAGCAGCAGCAGGAAGACAGAGACATAAGTAGAGATTTTGTAGTGTTTCAGTGCTGGAGAAAGAGATTTGGAGTTCAAGGCCCACTAGGCGGAGGGATCCCAGGAGAACCTGGGCTTTGAGCTGAGCCTTCAGAACCGCAGTCACTTATATTCCAGGTCACCCCTAGGAGGAAGGGCCAATTCCTGCAGGCCAGCCCAACAAAGCCTGAAAGGCAGCTTATCTTCTGATGCAAGGTGACACCTCTACAATTCTTATACATAATTTCCTTATATAATCAAAAATGATCAGGCATGCCAAAAAACAGAATCAAATAACCAAAACCAAAAGAGGGAAAAACAGACACAGAATTCGAAGCCATAAGTGATACAGATACAAGATTTATCGAACAGGGGCTTTTAAAAATCAGATTGATAGATTCAAGAAAATAGGGGAAAAGATGAAATCCATATAAAAGAGAATTGATTGAACATTCTAGAACTGGAAAATACAATAATTGAAGTTTAGAATTCCATAATTTGGTCTAAGAGTAGAACTGACACAGCAGAAAATAGAGTTAATGAACTAAACTGGCAGAATACATCGCAATTTAAAGCACAAAGAAAAAAAGGGAGACATAAGGGGCATGGTATAAAAGTTTAACATTATGTGTAACTGGAATCCCAGAAAGAGGGGAGAGAGATGAGAAAGGAAGCACTATTTTTTAAAATTCTGACTGTAGTAGTTTGGAGGCTGTATGTACCCCAGAAAGGATCATTTACATTAATCATTCCCGTGGGTGCAGACCGACTGTAGGTGGGAGTTTTCGGTCGGGTTATTTCAGTTGAGATGTGGCCCACCTCATTCAAGGTGGGTCTTAATCCTCTTACCTTTATAAGAGGATAAAGGACGTGCAGAAAACCCAGAGAAGCTCACAAAAAAGTCCCGGAGTAGCTAAGAGACAAGGACACACCCACAGAAACTGGGAGAGGAAGCCACTAAAGCCAGAAGCTGGAGGCAAGGAAACCCAGGAGAGAAGGACCAGCAGGCGTCGCCATGTGCCTTTGCTATCTCACAGAGGAGCCCAGGCTCACCAGTAGCTGGTCTTCAGAGAAGCCATCATCCTGTTTGATGCCTTAATTTGGACATTCTCAAGCAGCCTTAAAATTGTAAACTTGTAAGCTAATAAATCCCCATTGTTCCTTTCTGGTATATTGCATTTTGTGAGTTTCAGCAAACTCACTGACAAGTAATATTCTAAAATTTATTAAAAATATCAAGACACAGATTCAAGAATCTCAACAAACCCCAAGGAAGACAAATAAAAAGAAAAAATAAAATACAAATGGGCACATCATAGAAAACTGCTGAAAATAAAAGGTAAAGAAAACAATAATAGAAAATACTGCCAGCCTAAAATTCTACTCAGTGATGCTATAATTCAAAAATAAAAATGAAAGAAAGTGATTTTCAGACAAAATTGACAAATTTCTTTCCTTTTTATGGCTGAATGATATTCCATCGTATGGACAGACCACATTTTGCTTATCCTTTCATCTGCTGATGGACATTTGGGTGCTTCACCTTTTGGCTCTTGTGAATAAGACTGCCATGAATATTGAAGCACAAGTAGTCTTTAGCATTTAGTGCAGGTCTACTGGCAGTGAAATCTGTCAGTTTTGTCTGAAAATCACTTTATTTCAAAAACTGAATTTTGGGGGAGGGAGTCCATGATCTGTGAACCTCTGGAAACTGTATGCAAAATATATGGATATGTCTTGGGGGGAGTGGGTGCCCTGTGACTCACAATGGGGTCCTGGACCAAAAAATTAGGGTAGAGGAGTTCCTAAGGCTCTGGTTTCAAAGTCCAGCCTAGATGTTCCCCATGTGTCCTCCTAAGTACTCC
Source organism: Tamandua tetradactyla (assembly GCF_023851605.1). NCBI lineage: Eukaryota > Metazoa > Chordata > Mammalia > Pilosa > Myrmecophagidae > Tamandua > Tamandua tetradactyla. The sequence goes on from NC_135333.1 coordinate 30,592,400, forward strand.
TCCGTCATCCCTTGGCACCTGCGCATGGGCTGGGCCCCTTCTGAGCAGTGCCCTTTCTCTCACTCCTTCCACTGAAATCCTCCTCATCCTTTCCAGTGCATCTCCAACCAAACCATCTCGGTGAAGCCTTTCCCAATTCCTTCTGTCAAAAACAGTTTTACCCTTAGGTAGACAGTTTGATTGAACACCATAAGTACTTTGAATCTTGGGTAGGACATGAGATTTTATTGGTTTGCCCAGAGTGATGCCCCAGTGAATCTCAGAGTGATTCGATCAGTGAGTAGAAAAGTATTTGCAAAGTCCCCTTCGGGGAATGGTGAGAACGGGGAGAAATTCAACTTCCCCAAGTTGAATTCTTGATACTCTCACAAGCACTGTGGACAACCAAAGCTATAGGCTGAGCCCCCAGTCTTGGAGTTTGTTCATATGAAACTTAACCCCACAAAGGATAGGTACTTAAAATTTAGGCCTAAGAGTCACCCCCAAGAGAGCCTCTTCTGTTGTTCAGATGTGGCCCCTCTCTCCAGCAACACAACAAGCAAACTCACCACCCTCCCCCTGTCTACGTGGGACATGACTCCCAGGGGTGTGGACCTTCCTGGCAACATGGGACAGAAATCCTAGAATGAGCTGAGACTCAGCATCAAGGGATTGAGAAAAACCCTAGAATGAGCTGAGATTCAGCATCAAGGGATTGAGAAAATCTTCTCCACCAAAAGGGGGAAGAGTAAAATGAGACAAAGTGTCAATGGCTGAGAGATTCCAAACAGAGTTGAGAGGTTATCCTGGAGGTTATTCTTACGCATTAAGTAGATACCACCTTGTTATTCAAGATGTAATGGAGAGGCTGGAGGGAAGTGCCTGAAAATGTAGAGCTGTGTTCCAGTAGCCATGTTTCTTGATGATGACTGAATAATGATATAGCTTTCAAAATGTGACTGTGTGATTGTGAAAACTTTGTGTCTGATGCTCCTTTTATCTACCTTGTCAACAAACGAGTAGAACATATGGAATAAAAATAAATAATAGGGGGAACAAATGTTAAAATAAATTTAGTTTGAAATGCTAGTGATCAATGAAAGCGAGGGGTAAGGGATATGGTATGTATAATTTTTTTTTTCTGTTTTCATTTTATTTCTCTTTCTGTTGTCTTTTTCTTTTTCTGAATTGATGCAAATGTTCTAAGAAATGATGAATATGTAACTGTGACGATATTGCGAATTACTGATTATATATGTAGAATGGAATGATCATATGTTAATGCTAATGAACAAATAAATTTTTAAAAAAACAAAACAGTTTTACTGTCACAGATCTCTCCACCCATTCAGGCAATATCCACTGGGCACCTCCTGAGTACTCTGATGGCACTACATGGGGCCTGAAGAATACAAAAATGACTCCGACCTACGTCCTGGCCTCAGGAGCTCACGTGGGCTGGTGGAGGAGACCACAGGCAAACTGAGAACTGACACAGGGCCTCCTAAGGCAAGAGGCGCTAGCCAGGAAGATGGCCAGTGGGTGAGGAGGACAGAGGAGGGAGGAAAAGAGGCTCATAGCGCAGGGATATGTGAGTCAGGCAAAGGATCGGGGAAGAGAGTTCTCAGCAGGAGGAAAAGCCAGGGCAAAGACAGAAGTGTAAAGGAGCCAGGCCTGTTCAGGGAACACACTGAACACTGGGTACAGGTCCACCTTTTCTGAGAGCTGAGGCCTGCCATAGTCAACTTTGCTCAGTAAAGACAGGCAGGGAGCTAGACAAATGAATGAATGAGTAGATTGCAGGGTCTGTGGCCAGGACACAGGCCACTCAGCTCTCCTGAAGTTTCCTGACAAGCAGTTTTACTGCAAAAACCCAGTACAGAGTGGCTCAAAAGTCAGTCCCCTTTAGAGAGGCCAAGATCACATGTCCCACATGTTTTGATCATTCCTCCCAAAATTCCTGGCAAGTATGGACTGTTTCTGCTGAGATAACAGTGAAGGGCTGGCGGTTTTCATCAAATATCATGTCATCAGCAACCAAAGCTATAGGCTGAGCCCCCAGTCTTGGGGTTTGTTCATATGAAACTTAACCCCACAAAGGATAGGTCAAGTCTACTTAAAATTTAGGCCTAAGAGTCACCCTCAAGAGAGCCTCTTTTGTTGCTCAGATGTGGCCTCTCTCTCCAGCCAACATGACGAGCAGTCTCACCACCCTCCCCTTCTCTGCGTGGGACATGACTCCCAGGGGTGTGGACCTTCCTGGCAACATGGGACAGAGATCTCGGAATGAGCTGAGACTCAGCATCAAGGGACTGAGAAAAACCCTAGAATGAGCTGAGAATTAACATCAAGAGATTGAGAGAACCTTCTCGACCAAAGGGGGCAGAGTGAAATGAGACTAAGTGTCAATGGCTGAGAGATTCCAAACAGAGTTGAGAGGTTATCCCGGAGGTTATTCTTATGCATTAAGTAAATACCACATTGTTATTCAAGATGTAATGGAGAGGCTGGAGGGAAGTGCCTGAAAATGTAGAGCTGTGTTCCAGTAGCCATGTTTCTTGATGATGACTGAACAATGATATAGCTTTCACAATGAGACTCTGTGAGTGTGAAAACCTTGTGTCTGATGCTCCTTTTAGCTACTATATCAACAGAAGAGTAGAACATATGGAAAAAAAATAAATAATAGGGGGGAACAAATGTTAAAACAAATTTAGTTTGAAATGCTAGTGGTAAATGAAAGCGAGGGGTAAGGGGAGGGGTATGGTATGTATAATCTTTTTTTTCTCTATTATCATTTTATTTCTTTTTCTGTTGTCTTTTTATTTCTTTTTCTAAATCGATGCAAATGTTCTAAGAAATGATGAATATGCAACTATGTGATGATATTAAGAATTACTGTTGTATATGTAGAATGTAATGATATCTTAATGTTTTGTTAACTTTTTTTAATTAATAAAAAAAGTTTAAAAAAATATATATCATGTCATCAGTAAATGTCAGCAGTAAATAATGAACTTGTACTGGGAACAGAAGCATTGATGCTGTCATAATCTACTCAGCAGTGCCGTGAGGGACTACCCTGGGGCCCACACAAGAAGAGCCAGCATCTGGGACCACACAACAGGAAGGGGTGCAGAGGGTCAGCCCGGCTCAGCAGCCTAGCTTGTGACACACAAAGCAAGACACGGGGTCAGAAATAAGTGCAGGTTCTAGAGCCAGGTTGTCTGGATTCAAACCTGGGCTCTGCGTCCTCACCTGCAAGACCAGGTCAAGAGCATCCCTACCGCCTACGACTGCTGTGCAGGAACTGGTGCCGAGCCTGCAGAGTGTGCTAATAAAACGCAGGCATTCTTATTGTTGTGTGGTTGCCATCTGCATCTCTCAGGGTCCAATCTCCCACCCAGATGGGGTGTCCTGGGACTCATAGGTCTTAGGTAAAAAAAAAAAAACAAAAAAAAAAAACCTGAGATTCCAAAGACACTGAGTCCATTCCCCAAACTGAAGCTATGTCTGACTGCCACCAGCAGGAACACCATGACCTGGAGCCTGAGGCTGGAGGCAGGGCACTGACATCGACCTCAACATGCTTCTCGTGCTTTGGAGACAGTCCAAAGCCCTCCAGGGAAATCAAGGAAAAGGAGACATTTAAAAGGCAGAACGTTGGGCCCCAGAGGAAGAGGTCTAGCAGTACCTTGACCCTCAACCCACTGAGGCCCCTCACTTTGGGTCACACCCCTGGCTTTGGCTCTTACTACCATGTCTGCATAACCTCAACTCCAGCAGCTCACTCCCCAACCTCCACCTCCTTGCTTTCCAACTTCCTCTGGTTAAAAACTGAATGAATAAATCCATTCGTTCATTCTGCACATTTCCCATGTGCCAGGCACTGTGCTGGGTGCAGGGGAAACCGTGGTGATACCAAACACGCAGCCCCTGTGCTCATGGAATTTACGGTCCCCCAGGGAAGAGGCTAGGGAGTGCAGGGATGGGGGAGGTAAGAGCAAAGTTCAGGAGCACAAGGTGGCAAGGGCCGAGACCAGAGGAACAGTCACCTCGGGCCCACTGAAGCCATGTTAAGCACCTAGTACGTTAAGGAAAGAGAAGGTCCTGGAAGAGTGAAGCAGGAGAGTGACATGATCAGATTTGCCCTTCGAAAAGATTACTCTGATGGCAGCTGGGAAGAGGACCAGAGGAGCAAGACTGAAGGCAGATAAAAATATGAAAAAAAAAAAAGACTGAGTCAGCCAGGATGTAAGTGAGCAGGAAGGAAAGTGAATGAGCCTGAGTCCCAGAATTATGGAATCTGCCTCTTCAGACAAACCAGCTAAGGAATAAATTCAGATTAAAGTGATAATTGTCATTTCTTTCATAGCCTTATGTTGTACTGGCACCATAAAAAGTATTGTTACTAAAAAAATAAAAATAAAAAGTACTGTTGCTTCCAAATCAGAATCTGGTTGTAAGTTTGAAAAAAAAAAAAAGACTGTCAGCAGAGCCACAGGCTGCTGCAGTTGGAGTCCACGTGGGCAAGGACCACGGCCTAGAAAATGGGGAGCTAAGGGTACTCCTGAATGTAGACTGACACATGGCCTTCTGGAATGCAGGCCATGTTCCCACCTCCCTTACAATGGGATTTAAGAGGAAGATGTGCGTCTCTAAAAAGAGGGAGACTGCCCTCCTCACCCTGTCTGTATTAGTTAGGTTCTCTAGGGAAACAGAACCGACAGGAGATACATACATATATATATAACGAGATTTTTATAATTGTGTCATCCAATTGTGGGGATCGGCAAGTCCAAATTCCACAGGGCAGGCCACAAGCTCTAATGAAGTCTTCTGATTAACTCCCCAGAAGAAGCTTGCCCCTTCTGGTTGCTGAAATCATCACTTCTTCTTTTAAAGTCTTCAAATGACTGGATGACATTTTTCTCATTGTTGAAGCCAATCTCCTCAATTGACTGTAGAAGTAATCAGCCATAGATGCAATCAACTTACTAATGAATTAAATCCACAAAATTTCCTCACAGTAACAATTAGACAGTGCTTGCTTGATAAACAACTGAATACCATAACTTGGCCAAAGTGACACATGAACCTAACCATCACACTGCCCTTCTGCTGTCTTGCTTGCTGGAAAGGTGGATGTGATGGCTGAATTTGGTGTGACCATGTGGGGCCAAGAGATGACCTAAGGAATGGAGGCCATAGGTGGTGGAGCAACAAGGCAGAAGGAGCCTGGGTCCCTGAGGACTGCGGGCAGAGCTGCCATGCCAGCCCTGATCTATGCTAGTTACACTGGAGAGAGCTAAAATTCTATCCTGCTGAGACACTATTATTTTGGGTTTTCTATCATTGGAGCTGAACCTAAAGAAGCAGACTCAAGAGATACCTGGAAGAACCTGACAGAACTCGGGATCCAGGGAACAAGACTCATTCCTAGGCTTCTGGATTGCCCAACTACATAGATGAGTGGTGATACTATCTGCTGAAATGGGAATGTTTGGGCAGGAGCAGGTCAGAAAGGTGAATATGAAAAAGACTCAGAGTAAGGGATGTCAGGAATTCACAGAGGAAATATTAGCTGAGCTTGAAACCCCACCCAAAGACCCTTATTCTGATTAAATACATGGAAGCCACACCGTGGCATAAAAAGAGAAATGGACTAAGAAGGAAAGACAGAGTCTGCTTGAAACTTACTGCTTCCTAACTGTGCAACCTTGGATTAAGCATATATAATCCTGGAGCCTCAGTTTCCTCAGCTGTAAAATGGGATTAATGCCTTCTTTGCCTACCTCAAAGGGTTGATAAAGGATGTGCTTATACAACATAGGTTAAAACATCTGTCAACTATAAAGAACCATGGATAGCAAGATAACAGATGTAGCTAATAAACTGTTGGCAAAGGATTTAATCCCCCAAGGATGGAGGTCTGCCCAAACTGGGGCTCAAGCTTAATGATACCATTCTGGAGTCCTGCCAAGGTATATTCACAACCACCAGGACTTGGTGATTATTCAGTCAAGTAGAATAAGCTGCCCTCCAAAGATAGTCAGTTGTGCCTTCCTAGCAGCCACCAACTGTGGGTCTATGGAACGGTTCTGAGCTGCAGGACTGACCTGCCCGGGGCCAGTCCTGACCAAGGCCAGCCAGAGGGCAGTGAGCTCAGGCCCATCTGCAGTCAGCCTTTGGACTAGTATACTGCTGTGTGAAACCTGGTGTCTGGACTGTCCACTCAGCTGCATTCTTTGTCCAAGCCCCTGCTGTGGGTATCTCTGCCTCAGTTTCCTTGTTTGTGCTCCACTGCCCCACCAGAGCTCCAGCCAGGCCATGAATTCTCACCTGAGTCCCTGCCTTGTTCTTTTCCTGGTGACTTGGACCCTCGCCCCAGTTTGCCACTTTCTGAGAGCCCTGCTGCCACACCTCCTCCATCAGAGTGATGCCCACTGTTCCCTCCAGCCTCATTGCTCACCAATGCCCTGGATACACCAGGATCCAGCCAGAGGGATCTGCCTGCAGGTACACCCTGTGTATGTGAGTGTCTCCAGAGGGGACCTGTCTGGAACGACTCGGATCCACTTTGTTCTGCCAAACTCTTACTCATTCTTTTAGGCACAGAGTAGATCTCAAAGCCTCCAACAGCCCGCCAGGAAGTGACCATCTCCCTATCGCCTGGGCCCCACCTCTGTCATAGCACTTCCTACATGGTTTATGCAGGCCTGCTCTGCAGGCTGCCTCCCCACCAGACCACACATTCCTAAAAGGCACAGTCCAAGTTCTGTCATCACACAGCATCAGCTAGTCCTAGCCCAGCATCTGGGACACCCGAGACATGGTGGGTGCTCTGTGAAGGCAGAGTCAATGGACAAATGGGTAGTCAGATGCAGATGGGGTCCCCCTCACATCACATCAGCCTGCCGAGCCCCTCCACAACCCTCTATTTCGGATTCCTTGGCCACTCCTCTCCCCTTTTCCCAAGCTGCCCTGCAACTGGCTCAATTCTCTCAGCCCTGTTCTGGCTTCCTACCTTCTCTTCTAGCCTATTGGTGTCCCAGCATGCCTTGAGAAGTGACAGCTCTGACCACCTCCTTCAGGCTCTCCTGGACAAACCCCAGTTAGCCCCTAAAGGGACCGTTATGCCTTCAAAGATCCAAGGCTAAAGGTTATACCACAGGGTCTTCCCTGATTTAGCCCTTCTCAGGCTCCCCATCCATCCTCCTTCCCTGGATCTGAATGGGGCAAACGTCCAGGCAGAGAACAGCCCAGTCCTCTATTCTCAAGCCATCTGCTGCCGGGAGCCTGCTGCGCCAGGAGAGGTGAACCGCCAGGAAGCCTCTCCCACCCCTTTAAGGGCAGAGGTGCGGGCATCAGCCTGCCCTCTCTCCCACCCATCTCCAGACCCCTCAGATGGAGACGCAAAGAGGCTGCTTCTTGGCCAAGAGCCCTCCAGCCCACGACCTGGGAGGAGGCAAAGGAAAGCAGCGCATGCCCTGGCTGATCCTCACCCACCGGAATCCACTCTGTGTGTTCCTCGGGTTGACCAGGACGCAGTCCCAGGTGCGGGCGGAGACATTCTGGAACAGAATCAGTTGGCCTTCCTCCCGGATGTGGACACTCGTGTCGTAGTCTGCCACAGCCACCTCCTTCACGCGGAACGGATTAGAGAACAAATTGCTGACGCTACTGAGGGTATTGACCAGGCGGCCGAAGAACTGCATCTTCTGTGGGGCGGGCGGGGAGGCCCCACCGCCTTCCCCTCAGTCTGGAAGAAAACGGGGTCTCTGGTCAGCTGGGCTCGGTCTCCCATGCCCACCTCACCAAGTGCAGCTGATTCCTGCCCACGCACCCAGGTCGCTCCCCACTAGTGCTGTTTCCCTGATTCTGGGCCTGGAGGGACCTGGAAAGGAGGGGAAAGAAAGAGAAAAGGCACTGAGTAGGGGGTAAGAAGTTTTTTCAAGAAGCTACAGAGCACCCGGGTCAGGCTAGGGACCTCAAAGGCTCCCCTCCGGTGCTGCCACTGTGCAGCGGTGACTCCACGACTGTCCTGGTCCCCAACCCAGTCTAGCCAACAGAGACTCCGTTTCCTCATCCGCAACACGGGGCAGGTAACAACCACTGCTCCTTACTTCCTGAGTTGTACTAATCGAAGAAGACGCTTCCTAGAAGGTAATGTGCTGTGTGCACATGGTGAGTTTCTCACTACACAATAGGAGATACACTTTTTTTGGCATTCAAAGAGCTCGGCACAGGGCAGGCCACGGTGGCTCAGCAGGCAGAGTACGCGTCTGCCACGCCAGAGACCCGGGTTCATTTCCTGGTGCCTGCCCAAGCAAAAAAAAAAAGAGCTTGGCACAGATCATTTCAATTCCAACAACAAAATCAGCGTCCCCCATGACTCCCAGGGGTGAAAATCTCCCTGGCAATGAGGGACATGACTGCCCAAGATGAGGCGGGACCCAGCACCACGGGGCTGAATAAACCTTCCTGACCAAAGGGGGAAAAGAGAAATGAGACTAAATAAAGTCTCAGTGGCTGAGAGATTTCAAACAGAGTTGAGAGGTTATCCTAGAGGTTATTCTTACGCTTTATATAGATATTCCTTTTTAGTTTAAGGTCTACTGGAGTGGCCAGAGGGAAGCACCTGAAACTGGTGAACTGTATTCCAATAGCCTTGATTCTTGAAGACAATTGTATAACTATAAAGCTTTAACAATGTGATCGTGTGAATGTGAAAACCTTGTGTCTGATGTTCCCTTTATCCAGGCTATGGAGAGATGAGCAAAAAATAAGGACTAAATAAATAAATAAATAATGGGGGGTAGGGACAAGGGGTTAAAAAAGAATTGTGTAGATTTCCATACTAGTTGTCAATGAGAAGGAAGGGCAAGGGTATGGGGTGCATGGTTTTTTCCTTTTGTCTTTTGCTTTTTCTGGCATGATGCAAATGTTCTAAAAAACATGGCAATGAATACACAACTATGTGATACTACTGTGAGCCATTGTATACTTTGGATGGACTGTATGGTGCATGAAGATATTTCAATAAAAATATTTTTTTTTAAAATCTGTGTCCCCTTGATAGTGGATACCACAAAAATATGTGCCAGGTCATCTCACAGTCCCTTGGGGTTTGTCTTAAACCCCTGGTGCCTGCTACCACTGTTCCTGGTAGGCTCTGAGGGAGCCCAGATGCACGGTCCTTGGAAAGCAACACGAATGGATTCCCAGACCATGCACCCCAAAATGAAAGAAAGAAAGGAACACAAATGGAAAGTCTCAGTGCACACAGACTTGGGCAGTAATTTTTCACTACCTATTCAAAGTCACATTTTTGGATCTGGATGTTGTCCCCTGTTTGGATGGCAAAATTAGCTGTGTCATTTTTTCCTGGGTCCCCAGAAAGTCACATCGCCAAGCCACAACCAGCCAAAGGCCACCCTCCTCTGCTTCTGTGCCAGGACATTCGCCAGCCAAAAAAGACCCAAGGACAGAGCGGGTGAGCATGGGGGGCTGGGAAGCGGGTGGACACTAGCTCAGCCCTGGCCTTGGTGCTGCGCAAAGAAGTCACCAAGGATCAACCTCAGGGACAGACGGAAGAGCAAGAGGTCTAAGGGGAATCATCTAAAGAGGGAGGAAGAACCTAGGATGATAATTACATCACAAGGCATTTACTTCACAAGGTCCATCTCATTTGATTCTCACAAAACCATTTGAGGCAGTTGCGCTGAGAGTCCAGTACATCTCTCAGCCTTACGACTTACCAGCTGTGTGACTTTGGGCAAGTTACCCAACCTCCCTGTGTCTCAGTTTTTTCATCTGTAAAACGGACAACATAACAGTGCCTAATAACGGCACCTAGCATACAATAACTGCTCAACAAATGCTACCTATCTTTACTTTGGCCAGCCTCCTTTTATGGATAGGGAAACTGAGGCTTAGAGAACCATGACAAAAGGGTCGTGAAAATGTTTTGAACTTTGTAATGTCTTCCCCTTTATGATTTGTAGTGAGATATCTGTGAGATTTTGAGCTTCAAGTTACTCACCTCTCCCCTCATGCGTTGTGAGAATTACAATGAGAACATTTAATTAAATGAGAATACTTGAACATGTGTCAATTTCCTTCTTCTGCACTCGGGCTGGAAGGATGGAGAAGCTGGGGTGCTGTACCCATCTCCGTAGCCAGGGAAAAGGAGAGGAACCCCAAAGGAACACGTGGGAATCAGTCCCGGGAAAAGAGCCCCCAAAATGGAAGACACGGCAGGCTTACCAAAGTGCATTCTAACAGTTGTTGCTGTGACACAGAAAGGGGAACAGGTTGAAATCCAACATTAGGAGAGGGGTAAACTGGGATACATTTGCCCCCGAGATACTATGTAGTCCTTAAAAGCTGTGGTTTTGAAGATTATCGCAACTCAGAAAAAGCATCTGGTAGAGACTTAGCAACAAGAGCCTGCACTGATTATATGCAAGAAGTGTGGAGACGGACGCGGACACACACACACACACACACACACACACACACACACACACCTCCTGTGCAGTCCCACTCCCCCATCCTCCCATCTGAGTCCTCTCCATTCCTGGCGCTGGACTTCCCACCCTGTCCAGCCAAACTGCTCACGATTCCCAGAAAGCCACGCATGCTGTTCCATACCTCCGTGCCTGTCCCCATTAACGTGTGCTTGTGGACTGTCCTCTCCCTCTCTGTCTGGGAAAGCCCTGGGCATCCCTCAAGGCCAAGCTCAGCAGATCAAGAATATCAAGTGTTCTTGGTGCCCCGCCTCCAGCCCCCAGGCCCCCTCTCCCGGCTGCCCCTCGCGCGCGTTTCTACCGTCACACCCAGTATGCTGCAGGTGCTCCTTAAACAAACCATAAGCCGCTGTCGCCCAAATGCCCACCTGCCTCTCGCTGTGCTCCTGGCCTGCTCGAGAGCATTACATACGGCCATTGTGTCGTAGCACAACAGCCTTTCATCTTCGTTTCACATATGAGAACATCCAGGAATGGACAAGTAGGAGCCCCAGCTCACCCAGCTAGTGGAGGGGCAGGAATGCAGCCCAGGTGGGCTGGCTCCAGGGGCGGAGCCTCAGCACAGGTGATAGGTCTCCTCATCTCTGTGCCTGGCCCCTGGCACAAAGCCTGGCACACGGGAAATTTGTTAAACACAATTTAAGTGAGTAAAAAATATGCACAGAGGGAAGAAAAGACTAATAGGAAACATACACAATACTAAGAGCAGAGGCAGGATACTGACTTTAGAGACAATTTCTTTTCTTTTCTCTATTTTCCAAATGGTTTATAAAATGATTACATTTTTTTTTAAAGAAAGGAAGAGTGTTGGCTGAGCCCCTAGGGCCTGCAGCCAGGAAAATGGGAGGTCTAGGGGATCAAGCCTGGGTCTGTAAAGCAGCAGTGGGGCTTCCCAGGGGGCAGAGACCTGGAGAGGGGCGGGGGGGTCAAGTGCATCCACCCCCCACGAGCCCACTCAGATTAAGGGGAGCAAAGTCATGGTGGGGGCCCAGCTGGGTCCATAAATGACTCCCCACCCAGCCCTGCCCCAGGCTCCCCTGCTATAAGGCTGGTAGTGGGGGGCCCCTCCCACCTATTCCAGCACTGCGGCCACAGAAAGAACAGGGGCTTTGGCGCGGGACGGACCTGGCTGTCCCTTAACCTGCCAGGGTGAGCATGAGGGTGAAGTGATGCGTGCAGGGAAGAGGCTGGCTGCAGGTACACAAACAGTGGCCACCATTATCACGACACGGGAGAAAGGAAATTAAAACCTCCGGGCCACATCCTGGAACAATCACTGCACCGCCAGCCAGGAAGGCAGCCAGTGTGCAGTAGAGATACCTCATGCTGTGCTTCCCTCTCATTTTGTCACCTTCCCCACCTCTCCCCTCCCTGAGGAGAAGTCTTGTCTCCTCCACCTTTGACACCAGGGCTCAAGTTCTTCCCAGCACAGTTGCAGGGGCAGACAGATGGAAGGGGGACGCTGGATGGGGGGACCAGGCTGCCTTTCAGCCCCTCTGATGGCCCCTCCACAACCCACCCCTTCCCCCTCTCACCTCCTCCCCCTCCTGTGGGCTCACGGCCTCGCCCTACCACCTCCCCGTGTATAAACATTCCCTCCAGGTGGCTCCTCCCCCAGGCTTACTCCCTGCCTGTCATGAGAGGGTCACCGGACAGGCGCCGTGTGCCTCTCAAATGACAGAAACAAGGAGACCAAACGTAAGAGTTTTGTGACAATGACAACAGCATTTCTGCCCGTCCACTCCAAGCAATTTCTAGGCGCCAATTGTGTCTTCACTGGATGGAGGCTGGATATTTTGGGCCTGTTCTTATCTCTGCTCACCCATCCCCAGTCCCAGGCCCACCCTTCCCACCTGGGTCCTTCAGGGCAGACAGACAGAGTGTCTGCGGCGTGGAGGCTCCCTGGAGGAGCTGGAGGGCAGAAAGGACAAGAATTTTATCTCTATCTTGGAGACAAAGAAACTGAAGCCTGGACAGGCTTCAAGGTGTGGGTGTTCAAAGGGTAAATTAAAATGGGATTCAGGGATGCCCACCAAACAAGAAAAACCAACCAACCAACAAAAACCCCTTCCTGGGATCCGAGGGGAGGGAACCAACAGGCAGTCTCTTTGGTGAGTTCCCTAGAAGTGGCCACCTGGGTTCACAAAATGACTTGGCACAGGAGGGACAGGCCCAGGCCCTGTCTGGGGGAGCTCACAGCCCCTTGGGCGGAGCAGCAGAGGGAGTACCGCTGGAGGAGATGACTCTCAAGCTGAACTGTGAAGGCAAATCGAGAGTTCACCAAAGGAGAATGGGGGGTGCGGCCTTCCCAGCAGATGGAACAGACCAGACCGGATGGGACAGCAGGAGCAGAGGGGCCTGCACGACCCATTCCACAAATAAGTGTTCTCTCCCAGCCCAGACGGCCAGAGAGGGGAAGACACCCACACGGAGGAGGCTACAGTTACCGCAGTGACCCACATGCATCCAAGACATGACCGGGCCATGGTCGAGCACCTCCTGTGCCGGTCACCCCCGCAGCTGCCCTGAGCCTCGGGTTCTTTATCCCAATTTCACAGCCAAGAGGCCACGCCCAGAGAATAAGTGAGGCGGGGGTGGGGGTGGGGGTGGGGGGTTGGGCAGTAGGTGGCTGTGGTTGAGAACTCAATCCCTGAAGAATGGCTCCTCCTGGGCCATGAACGCCGCCGTCGAGCACCCTGGGCAGGTCTCAGGAGAGTGGCTCTGTCCCTGCCCTCCGTGGCCTCTCATCTGCCGTGGCAGCTGGGCCTGAGCCCTGGACTCTCTGGCCTCAGAGAGTGATGGGCAAAGACTGCTTTTCCAGAGGGTGAGGGGCCCTGTGTGTCCCGCTCTCCAGGGCCTGGCTCGGGTTAGACACCTGTGGGATACTCCTGCCATTCCTGACAGGCCCCACACACTCTCAGCGCTGGAGCTGCCTCCTTCCCTGACCTACCGTCAAATCCACACCAGATTCATTTCTGTCCACATACAACAAGAGGGCAAGCTTCGCACAGGTCAATCCTTACACCTGCCCTGTGCCTGTCACAGCAGGCAGATCGGACCCATCCAATGGGCCTCCCACCCCCCGCCCCTGTCACCTTCCAGGGAAAGCCCAAACCCAGGACAGATACAAGTATCCCTGGGAGCTGGCCCAGCTCGCCCTCCCACCTCCCCCTACCCCAGCTGCACTCACAGAACGCTCCCCACATCTGCTAGACCCTTCTGCCTAGACTCTTCCCACTTCCTTAGCCTGTCTCAGAGTACGTGCTTGATAAAGGACTCTTAGACAATGTCTCGTCCTTCAAGACAAATTCAGATGCCTTCTCCTCCAAGAATCATACCCCACGCCCTTGCTTCCCTCAAACCCCAGTCATTCACGCCTGTCCTGGGCACTCCCACAGCCCACTGCACATCAGCCACCCGAAGCACTTACCATTTGACCTGCAATGCATTTGTTGGTTTGGGCTGCCCAGGCCTCTCTCACAATGTGTCTTTAACTTGTTTACCCAAGCACTCCAAAAGCTGTTCCTGATTCATGGTGGGTGGATTTAATAAAAGTTTGGTGAATGAATGAATGAATGAGAACAAATGAAAGAACCAACTGTAAGCCCAGGGGGCCGGCGTCTCTGAAACACACCCTTCCTCCTCGCTCCAGTTCCCTCGCAGCAGCTAATGCAGACCACGTGCTCTGCCTCCTGCCCATTCCAAACCACCACAGGCCATGCCACACAGGAAGGTTGTGCTCAGATCCTACCAGGTAGCAAATGCCAACATGGGGCTCACTCCTGCTCCAGGAGAACCTTCACTGAGCACCTGCTGTGGTACTAAGTGCTGGGACTAATCCCTCCTCAAGCTTGGGTCTGGAGAGTTGAGCTTCATATACCATCAGGGTGTTGAAGGCTGAGCTCATTCATATTTTGACAGGGAAACCTCTTCAGACCTGCTGCTTCCTTCTTGACTAGCTCCAGGGAGAGGAGTGGGACAGCTGCCCAGGAGGTGCATGACACGATCTCCCGGGCAGCCAGGCCAGGAAGCAGATGGCACCAAATGGGCCATGTGGAGGGTTCTGTGAGCACTCACAGAACTGTCCTAGCTGGAAGGCAGGCCCCACGAGCCCGGGCTGCTGACCACCGGATGTCCCATGACTGGAATAACTGCTGGACCATCCTGGCAGAATGGGCTGGGAGCACGCGGTCTGGACATTACGCCCAACCTGCCCTGCTGACAGTGGCCTCTGCTGTCCCCCGACTTCCTTCCCGCGGCTCTGACCATCACACCACCCAGCACGTGAGCACCTGCCACATGCCTTTCACAAGCCCGCCACAAGCCCACTAGCTTTTATGCTTGGCAAAGGGCTCTCACACCTGTCAGCTCCCATGACACTCACAAATGTGCGACGGGGGAAGGTGTGATTATTATCCTTGTCAGGCATATGGGAAACTGAGGCCCAGAGAGAAGAAATGGGAAGGTCTTCCTGGAGCTGGGCTCATGCCTTCTTTCTCTGACTCCAGATCAGCACCAGGCAGAGGGCATGCCACATAGGAGGTGCTCAATAAGTGAATGAAAGTAGGGGTCAGGTCAAGTGTCATTTTCTACCTCCCAGCCTAGCCTCTGGTCTCCAAGGCTACCTCCCAAAAGATGTCCTTTCCAACATTCACTCTGACCCCAGCACTCCCCAAACTCTGTCCTGAGCCAGTGAGGAATGAGAAGCGCTCACCCCATGAACTCACAGCCTGACAACACTGCTACATTTAAAAGTGGGCTCTAGCTGAGCGATACCTCGCCAAGAAGTGTCTCACCAAAGGTTTCCAGTAAAATGCCATATCTGATCTCCAAACCATCCATGAGAAGGCAGAGTTCTCCTTCCTACCCTGAACACAGGAAACTGAGGCACAGCTAGGTTGTGGAAGTTGCCAGAATCCAAACCCAACTGGCTGGAACCCAGAATGCCAGCTCTTAGATTTAAACTGCCTTCAGGAGGATGTCTGAAGGGAAGTGGCTGAGTGAGGCTGGATTTTCGTCCCTTGTACTCACGCGGCACCCCGAAAGCCAGCACCCTCACCTACAAGTACGCTGCCACCCACATGAGCCAGGGCAAAACGTCCTTTTAAAAAAAAAGGAAAAGGGGTCTCTTCCATTTTCCCTCTTCAGGTGGGCCACAGATGGAAGCAAACTTCGCCGGAACTGGAACTGGAACTCTCAAGGACTCAAGGCCTGGCTAACTCTTTGAGATCTTCAGGCTAGTAGTATTGCACAGGGTGGCCCACTTTCTAATTCAGGCTGTGGCACGGATTGTTCTACTGCTGGGGATACAGTAGTGACCTAAACGGACAAAAATCCATGCCCTCCTGGAAGTTATATTTTAGAGAGGTCGAGAAAGTAAGGAGATAAGTAAAATACAGACACAGGATTTATATACGGAGGAGGAAAATAAAGCAGAAAAGGGGGATAGGAAGTGTAGGAGTAGGACTGAAATTGTAGGGTTCTCACCAAAGACTTGACTTTGAACAAAGCCCGGAAGTTAGTAAGGGTAAAAGTCATACAGATAGATATCTAGGTGAAGAGCTTTCCCAGCAGAGGGAAGAGCAATGAAAAGGCCCTGAGGCTGCAGCCTGCCTAGAGAGCTCAGGAATTGCAGGGAAGACAGCGAGATGAGAGAGGTAACAGAGGGCCAGGTCAGCACAGGGAGAGGAGCCAGTGCAGGGCCTACAGCAAGGAAGAAGCATTTGGGCAGGAGTCCGAGAAAGGACTAGAGGGAGCAAAAGCCAAGGCAGAGGCCCATAAGGCGACTGTCACAAAAATCCAGGCCTGGGATGGTGCCCGGATGACAGCTGGGGGATCAGAAGGGACCTGTTATGAAGACAGAACCAATAGGATCTTCTGACAGCCTGGATGTAGGGTGAGAGGAGGACAGGCATCAGGAAAAGTCTTACAAGGTAGCACAACATCGTGAATGTATTTAACACCACTGAATTATATACGTGACAGGACCAAAATAATTAATTTTAGATTTATATACATGCTACCAGAATAGAACTGTACAGTACGGGAAACCCTAATGCAAACTATGAACTATAGTTAATAATTGTAATAACAACGTATCATCAATTGGAACAAAGATACCACACAAATGCAAAATGTTATAATAGGGAAAACTGTTTGGGGGGGTATGTTACACACAACTCTGTGCTTTTTGTGTGACTTTTTTGTAAATTTCCATGGCTCTAATAAAAAAATATTTTTTCATTAAAAAAAAAAACTTCTCACAATCTTGGACTGAGCAACTGAAAGAGTAATACTGCCATTTCCTGAGATGGGAAGAGAGTGAGAGGGGCAGGGTTTGGCGGAGGACAGAGGAAGAGATGGAAGGATGGATGTGAAGGGTCCAGTTCTAACCATCAAGTTTAAAATGCCCAAACTCGAGGCGCTGAGTGGGCAACTTGCATATGTGAGTCTACCATTCAGAGGCAAGGTCTGGAGTGAACTGGACGTACAAATTTGGGAGTTGCCAGAGTAGAGATAGTCCTTAAAGCCACGAGACTGAGATCACCTAGAAAATGAGGATGGACAGAAAAGGGAAGAGGAGCTAAGCCCTGACTTATTCAAGTCCACCATGAAAGGCACGGAACATGTTCTCCCAGGGAGTCACCCTCCACCCTCTACAAAGTGCAAGCTGGTAATACAAGACGTCCCCTTCACTACAGCACCTCACCTACCCGTCCCGCACCTCACCGAGCACACATCTCCAGCACACGTGCAAACACACCCAGCATTTAAATTCCTCTTTTCTCTGTCTCCAGATGATGTCATGCTGCTGAATGAGAAGGAAATTCCCTTTTGGGGACACTCTCCTCTAGCAAGAAAGTGATCCATGGAAAAGGAGGAAAAAATACCCTTGACACTGAGACAACAGCAGTGGGGTTGGCCTGGCACAGCAGGGTAGCCACACAGGTTCTGGTGTTACACAGTACTGTGTTCGGATTCCAGCACCCACCTTCTCATCAATATGATCTCGAGGAACCCACTCCCTCTCCCTTCCTCTTGTTAAATGGGAATAACACTGGCAAACCCAAGGGCAGCCCAGAGCTGGGAAGGCAGACAATATCTGTTGAATAAATGACAAATGAACAAGTGGTAAGGATAGAATACGTGAAAGAGGCTGACTTATTGGGGGTGATCAATAAATATGAGCCAAACAATAAATGCCAGACAGTGTACCTTCTGCTCCTCTTTCCTCTTCTCATTCTGATCCTTTCCCCTGTCCTGCCTATGACAGAATAGCAAAACCATGTATTCGTACAGGGGTCATACTGGTACAAAGCTTTGCCTTGTACATTTTCTCACTCAAATTTTGAAACCCTATAGCAGCCTTGCCAGGGCAGGAAATACAATCCCCCATCAGGGCTGAGGAAACTGAGACTCAGACAGAAAACAGCCTCTCGACTCCAGGAACATTTTAAAGCAGCGACAATAACAAAACACTGCATTCAGTCCAAGGGTGGAGCTTCAGTGTTGCCAAACCAAACCTGCCTAACATCCTTTTGGGTGGGTAAGAGGACAGGTGAGAGAGAGAGGGAGAAGCATAGAAGAGAAAGTCCTTGTTTGGGGTCATGAGGGTAGCCCATAAAAAACTAGGCACAGATCCCTAAGTCCAACTTCTCCCACCCCCACAGGCCTGCCCCTCCCAATCCCATGGTCACCACATGCTCTCTGTCACCAGCTTTCAGGTCATCTGTGCAGGTAGAAGAGGGACATAGGATTGGGGGTTGGGAGACTCAGGTGACAATGCTATGAGGAAGGAAGGAGCATGGGGGGAGCATGTTACCGTTGAAATCTGAGATCACGTGGGAAAGAAGTAGGAAGTTAGAAATGGGGAATGGACACGAAAAACTGGGAGACAGTAATGTAGCGATGCAGACGACAGAGGGGGAAGTGAGAATACACTGAGTCGAGAGAACTGGAAGGAAGCTGGGGACAATCAACGGGACCGAGAGCGAAAACCGAGGGCACTAAAAGGCAAAGAATAGGAAGTTGAGGGAGGAGAGCTGAAGGGGTTGTCTCGGGAAGTTAGGAATGCTGAAGCAGGGAACACATTGAAGATATGGGAGTTCTGAGGAGGGAACCAGCGGCAAGGCTGGTTCCCTGAGGGAGACACAGGTTCGAGGTGAAAGGAGAGCGGTCAAGGGATGGGAGTTGGGAAGGCTGGGGGATCAAAGGGTGGAAGCTGAGAACACTCAGGGAGTCACACAGGGATCAATGGAGGGCATGCCTCAGAATCAGGGAACACGAGGAAAGTCTCAAGGAGGGTCCCGGTTAGAGACGAAGGAGTTTAGGGTGCAGGAGAGGTTTGGGAAGGGCCCCCAGGCCCCGCCTCCTCCCTCCCCCGTTCCCCACCCCCCTCGCTCCGTCACTCACCTCGGCTTACTCAGCACCTTCTACTTCCGCAAACAAACCAGCCCGGGCCACGTGACGACCCGACCACGCGCCCGCTCTCCGCCAATCACCGAAGCCTGTGCCCCTGGCCACCCTGTGGCCAGCAAGCGCGCCGCGAGCTCCGCGCACAAGGAGAGGTGGAGGGCGGGGCTCCACCATCTTCTATAACTGCCCAATGGAAGGGACGCCCAGAGCCAAGGCTTTCTGCTGGAGCCAATCCGAGGCAGCGAGGTGCGGCCATATCAGAGTTGGGCGGAAGAGTCCCGTGACGGCTCGTTGGTAGACATGTTTCTGAAGGGCAGGAATCTCCTACCTACCTCCTCCCTCCTCCTTCGAATGCGGTCAGAGGCCTCAAGTCTGAACCCTGCTGTTAACGTCCTCTCCTAAAGAGTTAAAAATAACCCTGACAACGAGCAGGGCATAGCAGGGAGAAGCCTACTTTGATTTTACTAGGTATCCCCAAGCTAGGATTGCCAGATTTAGAAAATAAGAATATAGGATACTCGGTTAAATTTAAATTGCAGCTAAACAACATTTTTTGTGTAAAACACTACATTTTTTTAGTGTAAATTAAAAGTACTAAGTACAGTCATGCATAAAATGATTCTTGTTTACTGGAAATTCTAATTTAATAGGGCATTCTGTATTTTATCTGGTAACCCTACTCCAACCCTATCAAAGAAAGCAGTAAAGCTTTTAGTAGAAAATTGGGGAAATGACTGAAACTCTGGGAGCCTCAGACTTCTCAGCTGAGAAGTGGGCACAATGATAGCTCACCAGGTGGTTATGAGGCCCAG
Source organism: Tamandua tetradactyla (assembly GCF_023851605.1). Classification (NCBI taxonomy): domain Eukaryota; kingdom Metazoa; phylum Chordata; class Mammalia; order Pilosa; family Myrmecophagidae; genus Tamandua; species Tamandua tetradactyla. The sequence continues at coordinate 30,612,138 of NC_135333.1, forward strand.
AGGTAAATCAGACAGTGTGCTTGCATAAGATGAGATTCAGATAAATGGTGGCTGTTACCCTAACTACAGACAATGTGTTCCCAGGAAAAATGCCAGGAGACTGGGTTTTAGTCACAGATCTGTCTCTGACTGAGCAGGTCACTTCCACTCTCCTCCCAGCTTACTTAGACCAACTCCCTTTCTTTCCCTAATGACTTTCCAATCCTATGTCTGAAGAATTCTCCAGACTGCTCCCTGTCTAGGTGCGAACGTGGATTGTATGGAATGTTAATGATCTGTTGGTGTTATGATCCCTGTGAAAAGAAGTGTTTTCTGCTCAGTCTGTGGAAAGATAATTGATGCCCAGACCTGGGGGCAGACAAAGCAACCCAAGCAGGGTCTACTTAAGAATCTAGAGGAGTCAACAAAACTAACCATAGTAATTAGTATTTGCACAGAGCTTTACCGTTACAAAGTTAATTTCCTATCCATCATCTTGGAGTTGTAGTTACCCTCATCCCCTCATCCCCATTTTGTAGGTGAGGAAACTGTTCCCTTAAACGAATATTGGAAATTTGCTGAAGTTTCAGCTTGGAACTGAAAGGGATGAAAACCTGGAATTCTCAGTGAAAACATCTTGCCTCCACACCCCAAACAAGTGAAGTTAGGGCGATGGTTATCAGGGAATTTGCAAAAGGCCAGGCATTCCACCCACCATCCAGCAATCTGATCTGAGAAAACATGTAAGTCCAACTGGATGAGTCCCATTCTTCAGCAAACACTCACCCTCGTGTTCAAGGTGGGTCTGGGAGGCAAATTGGGCAACACAGACATGCAGCCAGATCTGAAATGCAGAAAAGGCAGGGGAGGCTGGGTCGGTTATTGGAAATACTCAAGGATCCTCAGAAGAAATTGATTAAATAGAACCTCAGGACACAAGGGAGCTGAGTGCCACTCTCCTAGGTATCTCGGGTGGAAATGGTTGAGTGTGTGGCTATAGCAAGAGATGAAGTACAGAAGGTTAGTAAATAGCATTAGATGAGCAAGCAATGTAAAGAGAGAGGGAAGTAAGCACATAGGAATGAGTTTCTGGTGGACTGTGCATTGGAAAATGTCAACAGTCCAAGTTGAAGAGTTTGTCTTGAGGGTCTGTGCTAGTCTCTGCAACTATAAACAACACAGTGAGGTGTCGGCCCAATGTCCAGAGGCCAAGCGTCAAGGACCAAGTCCACTCCCTTAAGGAGCTAGGTGGAAAATGAAAACTGAGAACGAGCATGCTAACAGTGCAGTTTTACACCTCTCACCTCATTTGATCCTCACAACGACCCAAAGAAGTAGTAGTAGTTTCCCTACTTTGTAGATGAAGAAATTGAGGTTCTTTGAGGGGGAATGATCCCCACAGTTGCATATCAATGAGGAGAACCAGAATTAGGATTTGTGACTCATGCTTTCCTTCCCAAAACTAAAGGAGCTCCTGCTACATGCCAGGTGATGTTCTTGGTGCTGTGGAAACCACAGAGAACAAAATAGACAAAAATCCCTTCCCTCGTGGTATTCACAGACAAAATACAAAATAGAAGTAAAACAAAAAATGTGTTGTGGTTCAGTGGTAGAATGCTCGCCTTGCATGTGGGAGACCCGGGTTCAATTCCCGGACCATTCACTCCCCCCCAAAAATAGAAAAAACCAAACAATGTGTTTTGCTAGCCTTTGGATGACAAGTCATGATGTCAGCATCTTCCTTTTTAAAAACGTTAATGATCTGCCTTGAATCTGGGCTTGGGTATGTGGGTGCCGTTACACTAGTCCTCCCATTTTTCATGTGTTTGAACATTTTTATAATTAAAAAGATGGGGAAAATATAGTGTGTTAGATGCTGATAGATGCTATGGGGTGATGGGGAAGAGAGACAGGGGAGGGTGGCAATTTTAAAAAGAGTGACCAAGGAAGGCATCACTGAAAAGGGAGACATTTAAATGAAGCCCTGATGGAAGTGAAAGAGGAAGCCAGGTAGATAGCCTGAGCAGGAATCTTCCTGGCAGGGAAAACAACCAGAACAAAGGTCCTGGGGCAGGAGCCTGCTGGGCTTATTTTAGGAATAACGAGGAGCTGATTGTGCCTGCGTAGAATGTATGAGTGGAAGCATAGCAGGCCATGAGGTTAAAGGGACATTGGGGGACTGGACCTGTGGGTCCTATGGGACCATTTTAAGACTTTGGCTTTCACGCTGAGGGAGATGGGGACCCATGGAAGGGTTTTGAGCAGAGGGGTGACCTACCTAACTGGGCTCACATTTGAACACATCATGTCTAAATAGACTATAAGGGCAAGACAGAGGCTGGGAGGCCAGCAAAGAGGCTATTTCAGAAATCCAGGTGAAAGATGATGCAGCAACCACCACCCCATTTAACGATCATGGTAATAGAATCATTACAATCCAGGTTTGTGTTGGGATAAAGCGTTTAAGGTCCAAGAGTCATTGCTTAATTCTGTACCATGCAAAGCTTTGTGAAGACAGAGCTCTCTAGTGGGGCGGGGGGGGGGGGGGCACACTACTGCCCAGAGGCCAAATCTCACCTGCCATCTGTTTTCATAAACAAAGTTTTACTGGAACAGGGCCACGCCATTCCCTTACGTATGTCTAAGCTCTCTACAATGGGAGAATTGAGTAATCACGACAGAAACCCCATGGCCTGCAAAGCTGGTCCCTTACTGAAGAAGTTTGCTTGTACTTAAGTTAGGTTTCAAAGGTTGGATAGGAGTTTTCTAGCTGGGCAAGCAAAGGAAGAGCATTCCAGGTAGACGGAACTACACGGGCAAAGAGCACCATCATGAGATTGTGTGGTGTGCTGGGAAGCTGCTAGGTGAGCACTGCTGGAACCTGGTGTGTGAGTGGCCGAGCGGTGCCCAGAGGGCAATCAGGAAGGGTCTCGAGTGCCAGGTTGAGAATGCAAACCTTATCCTGCAGGCAGTGGGAGACCTGGAAGGTTGTGATCAGGGGAGTGACGTGGAAAAATCCGTGGGAGAGGTGGCTGCAGGCCGCAGAGACCACAAAGCAGCTGTGTGTGATTACACTAACGATGTGGTTTTGTGGCTTCCTACTTGATGAGGGGGCCTTTGGGACTGTGCTCTCTCCAGGAAGGAAGCGAGTGCAGGTGACCTTGAGCTGTGAAGCATCAGCTACATGTGTTCCCACCCTGAGGGAAAAAGCCCGGCCCTGGCCGGGAAAAGTAGGATTTCTTCCAGCTGGGGGCCCCTCCAGTCCAGTTCAGGGGCTCACAGGACAGACTGCGGCCTGAGAAGAGGCTGGTTCTGTGGGCTGGGGAGCCAGGGAAGCAAGCTGCACAAAGAAGGACCGCAAGGGCTTGGAGAGGCTGGGTGGAAGGAACTTCCAGCAAAGACGCGGGACATGAGCTGATGGACTGTGCAGATCCTGGCCTCTCAGGAGGGTTGCTTTTTGTGGGGGGGGGGGGGGGGGGCCCTTGCTGGCCTCAATCCCCTTCTTCCTTATCTTGGGCTGCTCAGCCTCGCTTCCGTTTTCTCAGCCAGCAGTTATGAAATGCCTACTGTGCGTGCAGTCCAAAGATGTGTCCATTCCTATCCTGAAAGAGTTCACAATTCAATGCAAACTGGCCTCAAATGTATGGAAAAAGCACCATAAAATACAGCAATTATGGTTTTTCTGAAGAAATCATGAGATCACAGTGGAATGTGCTGCAGACTGGATCGGGCAGGATGGGTTACGGAGTGCCACAGTAATAAACAACCCCACTATCTCTCTGGCTTAGCACAACTTCATGACTTTGTTCATGCTTTCTGTCCCACAGGGGCAGGGACTCTGCTTACCAATTGAGGGACCCAGGCTGAGGGAGGCTCCTTTTCACCGTGGGCATCCACGATGAGTGTGGCAGATCTGTTGGGCCATGTCTCTTAAAGTTACCTCTCAGGAATGGCATCCGACACTTCTGCTCACATTTCATTGGCAAGAGCAAGCTGCATGGCTGTTCCTAACTTGTCCTGGGATGCAGTAGTAATACCAGAGAATTGCAGGCTACCCCGAGAATGATGCTTGGTTGCCCTGTCACTGGGGTGATGCAGGACATGATGGGCCGCCAGTAAAATAAGCACATAGTCCCCACTGTCAGGGAGCCAAAGGACCTTTCAGCAATATAACTCTACTTTTGTATCACCTTGTTATTCAAGATATAATGGAGAGGCTGGAGGGAACTACCTGAAAATGTAGAGCTGTGTGTGTTCCAGGAGCCATGTTTCTTGAAGATGGTTGTATAATGATATAGCTTTCACAGTGTGACTGTGTGATTGTGAAAACCTTGTGTCTGATGCTCCTTTTATCTACCTTATCAACAGATGAGAGGAACATATGAAATAAAAATAAATAATAGGGGGAACAAATGTTAAAATAAATTTAGTAGATTGAAATGCTAGTGATCAATGAAAGGGAGGGGTAAGGGGTAATGGTATGTATAATTTTTTTTGTTTTCATTTTCTTTCTTTTTCTGAATAGAGGCAAATGTTCTAAGAAATGATCATGATGATGAATATGCAACTATGTGATGATATTGTGAATTACCGATTATATATGTAGAACGGAATGATCAAAATAGGAATGTTTGCATTTGTTTGGTGTTTTTTGGTATTTAAAAAAATTTTTTAAATATATAACTCTACTTCTTCCTCCCTGCCACAAACTGACCCTCCTGCTTAAGTCTAGAACAGGGTTACCGGGGGCAAAGACAACTCGTCCGTTCATCCACTAAATACTTATTGTGCTTCTACTGCATGCCATGCCATGGACTGGGCATGGGGACACAAAAATGAAGATAGGATCCTTGTCCTTAAAGATCTTGTGCAATCATCCATGAAACCAGAGAGCTCCAGCTCAGGGAGAAAAGTGATAAAAAGAAAGGACACAGAGACAGGAGGCTGGCTTAGCCTGGGGCTTACTCGGAAAGCTGGCTGAAGGATGTGACATCTGAGCTAGGTATAGAAGGACACAGCTGGGGAAGGAGTTACAGGGAAGAGGCTAAAGCACAGAGCTGTAAAAGAACATGGGGAATTTAAGGACAGGGTTCAAAGGAACTGGAGCCCAAAAAGGAGTGGTGAGAGCTGAGATGGCAGAAGCAGGCAGAGGCCAGATCCAGGAGGCCCTTGAAAAGAGATTGGACTTTGTCGTGAAGGTAGTAAGAGTCATGGAAGGATTTGGAGCAGAGGAATGGCTTCATCAAATTTAGGTTTTAGAATGTTCTCCCTTTCTACTGCATGGAGGTTGGAATCAAAGGTGCTAGAGGCAGGGAGATCAGGCAGGAGGCAGTTGTCCAAAAAAGAGATGCTGTGGCTTGAACTGAGGCCAGAGCAGAGGCAGCAGAGAGAGAAGCCGGAGAGAAGAGATGTTAAGAATATGAGATCAGCAAGATGTGGTAACTGGTGAGCTGTGAGGGCAAGGAAGAGGGATGAGGCCAGGGTGATTGCCCGGTTTCTCTCTAGAGCGACTGAGTGGAAGGCAGGGTCACCAACCTATTAGAGAAATGAGGGAAGGTGCAGGTTGGGAGGGAGATGTTGGTGTCAAGTGTGACTATGTTGAGTTGGACATGCAGTGGCAAAAGCAGGTAGAAATCCGCATCTCTGCCATGTGGCTACTTAAGCAGGTCTGAGCCACAGGAGACAGATGTGAGCATGAGATGAAGATTCAGTAGTCATCGGCATCAGATGGCACCTGAAATCTTAAGGGGGATAAGATTCCCCAGGGAGAAGAGAACAAAGGTCGAAGCTCTGGGCAGCTCTAGAGGAACCATGGGTAGAGACTGAAAAGGTAGGAGGGAAATCCAAGCTTTAGAAGCCAAAGGGAAGATGCAGCTTCATAAAGGAGGGAAGACAGCAACAGAGTCCAGGTCTGGTAAAGGGTAAGACAGATTAGGACTGAAATTGGACTCTGGATTTAGCAACTAAGAGGTCGATGGGTCCTCAGCAAGAGTCCCTTCAGAGGACCTGTGAGGCAAGACCCTGGCTGTGAGGAGCTGTAGAGTGAGTTGGCAGGAGGACTCAGGTAATGAGTGGAGATGACTTTGAATTGGGGCCCAAAAGGGAAGAAAAAGCAAGGCTGAAGGCTGGGGCATGGCGGACTGAAAGATGGTGGCGATGGTGTTGGAGTGATCTTTAGAGATGGGGGACACCTGGGGAAGTGTCAGTGCTGAGGCTGAGGATCAGGAGTCAGGGGAGAAGTCCAAGAAAGAGAGGAGACACCAAGGCTGGTGGGGTGGATGGACTTGGGGCAGAAAGAGGGGTAGCTTCTGTCGGGACTGGGAAGAAGGGGTGAAGGCCAGGTACCAGGAGTTGAGGGCCTCTATTTCCCACCTGGAACCTGGTACATGGCAGGGTTCAGTGGCGGTGAGGATGACAGCAGTGGGGTAGGTGACTCTATGGCTACAAAAGGGAGGAGAGTTGATTAGGGACCCAGAGTTGACGTCCTGCCAGCTCTGAAGGCCCCGTTGTGATTGGAGATGATGCATTTGTAACAACAACTGCTGTGCTTGTGGTGGTTGGGGGTGTGATGAGAAGCTGGGGGGGGCAGGAGTGGCGCACACAAAACAGAGTGCCCCAGGTTTATGGGTTTACAGCTCTGGGGCACAAAAAGGACTCAAACTAGAGGGGGAAAATTTCTAATTATGAAATTAGTGAAAAGTGAAAGCTGTGCGAGTGGAAGGAGTTTTTAGAGGGAAAAAAAGATGGGGGAGCAGGAGAAGAATTGGAATATGCGCAGTAAGTCTCAGGCCCCTAAACTATCAGTTTGCAAACAAAAATGTATTACCAAAACAGACAAAGTACATGAATAGACAACGGATAAAAGAAACCCAACTGGTTAAAAACATATGGGACATGGAACCTTGAGTAGGGCATGAGATTTTGTTGGTTTGTCCAGAGTGATGCCCTGATAAATCCCAGAGTGATTTGAATAGTGAATAAAAAAGTATTTGCAAAGTCTCCTTCAGGGAATGGTGAGAAAGGGGGAAAATTCAACTTCCTCAAGTTGAATTCTTGACATTCTCTCAAGCAGTGTGGACAACCAAAGCTATCGGCTAAGCCCCCAATCTTGGGGTTTGTTCATGTGAAACTTAACCCCACAAAGGATAGGTCAAGCCTACTTAAAATTAGACCTAACAGTCACCCCCAAGAGAGCCTCTTTTGTTGCTCAGATTTGGCCTCTCTCTCCAGCCAACACAACAAGCAAACTCACTGCCTTCCCCCTGTCTACGTGAGACATGACTCGCAGGGGTATGGACCTTCCTGGCAATGTGGGACAGAAATCTTAGAATGATCTGAGACTCAGCATCAAGGGATTGAGAAAACCTTCTCAACCAAAAGGGGAAAGAGCGAAATGAGACAAAATAAAGTGTCAATGGCTGAGAGATTCCAAACAGAGTCAAGAGATTATCCTGGAGGTTATTCTTATGCATTAAATAGATATCACCTTGTTATTCAAGATATAATGGAGAGGCTGGAGGGAACTGCCTGAAAATGTAGAGCTATGTTCCAGTAGCCATGTTTCTTTTTTTATAAAAAAAAAACATTTTTTTTATTATATAGTATAACATATATACAAAGCAAAGGAATAAAAAAACAATCGTTTTCAAAGCACTCCTCAAAAAGTGGTCATGGGACAGATCCCAGAGTTTGTCATGGGCTACCATATGATCCTCTCATAGTTTTCCTTCTTGCTGCTCCAGAATATAGGAGGCTAGAGGGCGAAAATACTTTTTTATTATCACAATCGACTTTTCTTTCTTTCTTTTTTTGTGAACAATACATATATACAAAAAGCTATAAATTTCAAAGCACAGCACCACAATTAGTTGTAGGACATATTTCAGACTTTGACATGGGCTACAATTTCACAATTTTAGGTTTTTACTTCTAGCTGCTCTAAAATACTGGAGACTAAAAGAGATATCAATTTAATGATTCAGCATTCATATTCATTTGTTAAATCCTATCTTCTATGTATAACTCCACCATTACCTTTGATCTTTCCATACCTCTCTTTAGGGTTGTTTGGGCTATGGCAATTCTAAATCTTTTTTTCATAAGTTTTTAATTTTATTTTTTTTAATACCAAAAAAACACCAAACAAATGTAAACATTCTTATTTTGATCATTCCGTTCTACATATATAATCAGTAATTCACAATACAATCACATAGCTGCATATTCATCATCATGATCATTTCTTAGAATATTTGCATCTATTCAGAAAAAGAAATAAAACAAAAACAGAAGAAAAAAAAAAACTACACAACCATACCCCTTATCCCTCCCTTTCATTGATCACTAGCATTTCAAATTAAATTTATTTTAACATTTGTTCCCCCTATTATTTATTTTTATTCCATGTTTTACTCGTCTGTTGATAAGGTAGATAAAAGGAGCATCAGACACAAGGTTTTCACAATCACACAGTCACACTGTGATAGATATATCATTATACAAATGATTGTATAATGCTCCTTTTATCTACCTTATCAACAGACAAGTAGAACACATGGAATAAAAATAAATAATAGGGGGAACAAATGTTAAATTTAGATTGAAATTTGAATTGTCTTCTGTTGTCTTTTTATTTCTTTTTCTGAATTAATGCAAATGTTCTAAGAAATGATCATGATGATGAATATGCAACTATGTGATGATATTGTGAATTACTGATTATATATGTAGAATGGAATGATCATAAGTTAAGAATGTTTACATTTGTTTGTTGTTATATTTTTTTAATTAAAAATTAATTTAAAAAACATAGTTTTTTTCTAAAAACCATGGGAATATATTCAAGCTTATGTGTGTTCAGATAAATGTAAATTTAAATAAGATAGCAATCTGAATCATCAGCCCTAAAAAATGTTCATTGTCTTTGACCCTGTCATCCCATTTCTAAGGAAAAACCACACTAAGGAATTCATATATGTGGGAAAATTTTATGTATAAAACCGCTTATCCCAAAGTTATTTATAATGGTGAAAATCCGGCAACAGCTCATCTTTCCAATAATAGATGGAAGTCAGGTTAAGTCAACTAAAGCCTTTCTCTGCTAGAAGTGACTTCAAATTTCTGGGGGGCGGGTGGGTAATTAGGATATAATGCTGAGTGCCAAAAATTAAGACATAAAAACATATATCTAGTGTGTTTACACATCTTCATAAAAAATCTAATCATGGTTGGGGGGGTCTCATTCATCAGACTGGTGAGACAAATACCACCCAATGGGTTAGCTTAACAACAGGAATTTCATTGGCTCAGCGTTTCAAGAGGCTGAAAGGCTTGCCTCCTCCTGGGGTCAGCAGCCTTTTGGCTGGCCGGCAGCCCTTGAGTTCCTTGGTTTTTCCATCACAGGGTGAGGTCCTCTCCTTTCTCTTCCATTGACTTCTGGCTTCCGACTGCTCCCCAGGGATTTCTCCAGCTTATAAAGGACTCCAGAAATCCAGATTAACATGACCTCGTTCAGTCAGGCCAACCTTAACAAAAACTCACATCTCCAAGAAACTATTTACAATGGATTCACACTCACAGGAATGTCAAGATGAAAATCATGTCTAAATTGGGGTGCATAATTCCATCCACCATACGGGGCAAAAGGCTTGGAGAAAATACACCAAAATATGAACAATATTCATATATTGAGTGGTAGAAATTTGGATGAGTGTTTCTCTTCTTTTTTACATTTTGGCATTCTCCAAATTGTCCATAATGAGCATTATCTACATTTTCTCTATCTATATAAACAATAACTGTCTCCTTAAATGATCATATTTGGTACATTCTGAAGCATAAACATGAGGAGGAAAGAGAATAAAATGAGTGAGGGAGCGGGTATGTGTTTTCTGTCTCTCCCTCACCCCCTGAGGCCTGGCAAAGTGGGAAGAGGGATGGAATGGCAGCGTGACTGAGTTTGGGTCACTTGAGCAAGCCAGGGCTCAAATCCTGACTCTGCCACTTACTCCCAGGGAATGCCCTCCATAAATGGCTTCACCTCTCTGGGCCTCAGTTTTCTCATCCGTGAAATGGGGATGATAAAGATACTTACCTCGTAGAATTCCACCAGCTAAGAGGTTTTAGGCTCAGTGAAAGTGTCTCAGAAACACTAATAAGAGTAGTCACTGTTATCCAGATTTGTTCAAACCTCCATTTCTCTCCCTGCTGGACGGGCACATCTCGGCCCAGTCCCAGGACCCTTGCACTTGCAGATGGGGACACACTCAGCCTGCCCCTCCCGGTTGCCTATGGAAAGGAAAGGAAAGGGAAGAAGAGGGGAGGGGCAGCCCAGTTTCCCTCTGCAGGCTGAACCCTGCTCATTGCGTCAGGTGCTTTCAGGGCGGTGACAAAGTCTGCCCCTCCCTGAAGTCCCCATAGCGCGTAGGCGTGGCACACAGTAGGTCCTTCATTATATAGCATGAAGATGCTAGCTGGGGCGGCCACGGGAAGCCAGACTCTCAGCTGGCCAGTGAGACGCGACACATCTCTTCCCACCGAAACCCAGTGGATCATTCCTGGCAGGGGCAGCGGCGAGAGCAGAACCAGCAGGCCTCAAGTCCCTGTCCTTCACCGCCGGCGACCAGCTGTGTGATGTTGGGCAAGTTCCTTCACCTCCCCGAGTTTCAATTTCCTCACCTGCAACATGATGATGGTAATGCCTCATTCCTAAGGTGGCAGAGAGGATTGCGGGCGACCGGGTACACAAACGCACCACGCCCGGCAGCCAGGAGGCGGTCCCGGGAGGCTGGCAAACTGGTGATTCGGTCCACTTCCTCAGCTTTAAACTGGGACCGATCATTTGTGCGCACGCACACACACACACACACCCGGGAGGGCTCGGAGAGAAGGAAAAGTTGAGGTTACAAAGGCATTGAATTGAAATGTGATAACGTACAAGTAATTGGGGGTGGCTGGGTGCTTTGGCAGTGGGATAACAGCTGGGAGAATCTACACTGTGTTAACAGGTTTTAGGCACTTAGTTCTGTGCCTGGTACAAAGGAAGAGGCTCATAAACAGTAATCATAGTTATAGTAACAAGTAGTCATAGGAAACCAATGAGAGTCAGGTGATGGGCAGAAGCACACGTGTCAGTTTGAAAGGATTTGTGCACCCTAGAAAAGCCACGGTTTAATCCTAACCCAATCTTGTGGCACAACCGTTTCTCTTAAATCCCATCCAGCCCTGTATGTTGGAAACTTGATTAGGTTATCTCCATGGAGACGTGACTCACCCAATTGTGGGTTCTAACTTTTTCTCTTCTTTTTTTCAAATTTTTATTTTACTTTTTAGGGTATTAACTTTTGAATAGAGGGAGATGTGACTCCACCCATTTCACATGGGTCTTGATTAGTTTACTGGAATCCTTAAAAAGAAGGAGGGAGAGAGTCCCTTCTTAGAACAACGGGAGAGCCACGAGGCAGAGTCACCAGCCAGCGACCGCTGGAGCTGAAGAAGGAGAATGCCCCTGGGGGCAGCTTCATGAAGCAAGAGGCCCGGAGAGGAAGCTAGAAGAAGTCACCGTGTTCACCATCTGCCTTTCCAGTTCAGAGCGAAACCCTGAACTTCAGTGGTCTTCTTGAGTGAAGGTAACCACTTGTTGGTGCCTTAATTTGGGCATTTTTATAGATTTGCTTTAATTGGGACAATTTCTCAGTTTTAGTACTGTAAACTAGCAACTTATTAAATTTCCCTTTCTCAAAAGCCATTCTGTTTCTGGTGTATTGCTTGCAGCAGCTAGCAAACCAGAACACACCCCAAATAGGATGCGGTGTCGGAAGGTGCTGACAGGGGTCCCTTTGACATCACTCCTGCCCAGATCCAGAAGGATCCATGGGAAATGTAAGACCCGACCAGGCCCAGCCCGATGAGGGAGGACCCAAGAGTCCCTGGGACAGGAGCCCATGGGGGCCTGGAAATCGAATGTTAGTGCAGGAAGGGTCTTAGAGAACATCCAACCGGGAAATCTTCCGGCCAGGCCTGGCTGTCTCCCTTCTGTGTCAGTGCAGCTTCTGGCTGCTTTACAGAGTGGGACACACTGCAAAGCCGACCTTCATTTAAAGAAAGGTTACTGTAGCTTGAGAGTGAAAACCACTGACCTAATCCCAAGCTCTCACTCTGCAGGTGGGGAGACTGAGGCTGAGCAAGAGGGATGCCCCACCCTGGCGTTAGCCAGGCTGTGAGTTCGTACCAGCACAGCCTGCCTCTCAGCTCCAGCCCTGCAGCAGGACTGAGCACCTCCCCTGGGCCAGACCCCCACTGTGAGCCAGGGGTCCGCAGGCACGTAGCGGGTGCTCTCTGGGGTTTTAGACCTCCAGGCAGGGGAATAGGGGACGAGCCGGCCCAGTTAGACCTCTGCTGCTCCCACAAACTGGCAGCAGGACCTGTCCCTACGGGCGCGAGGTGGGGGTCTCTCAGCAGGGTGGGGCTGGGCCATCACTGACTTTGTGGCACTTACATGGGGAAGAAGGAGGTTTCCCAAAGGGAGTGTTCTAGGGGACTCCAGAGGACTCACCTCTAACTCAATATTTATTGATCTTTGATTGTGTACCAGACACTTGCACAACTCATGCAGCAGGTGCTATTTATAACCCCAGTTTAGAGGAGGAGACTGAGGCAGGGCTAGGATTTGAACACACAGGCTGACTTGACAGCCCCTACATTAACAAAAATTTTTAATTATGATATGCTTTCAGATTTAAGGAAAAATTGCAAGAATAGTAAAGAATTATTGTATGCTTTTCAATCAAATTCCTCAAATGTTATTATATCACATTTGCTCTATAATCCACCCATCTACATCTCTACAAATCTTTTTTTCTGAACCATTTGAGAGTCAATTACAGACATGATGTCCCTTTACCTCTAAAAACTTCAGTGTGTGTTTCTTAAAATCAAGGACATTCTCTTACTTAACCACAGGGCAATTATCAAAATCAGGAAATTGAGCTTGAAAGAATACCATTCTCTAATTCGCAGACTTGATTCAGATTTCACTAGTTGTTCTAAAACTGTCCTTTATAGCAAAAGAAAATCCTCCTGGAGGTTATTCTTATGCATTATATAGATATCCCTTTTTAGTTTATGGTGTATCGGAGTGGCTGGAGGGAAGTACCTGAAACTGTTGGGCTGTGTTCCAGTAGCCCTGATTCTTGAAGACAGTTGCATAATGATATAGCTTTTGTGATATGACTGTGTGATTGTGAGAACCTTGTGTCTAATGCTCCTTTTATCTAGGGTATGGACAGATACGTAAAAAATATGTATAAAAAATAAACAAATAATAAGGGGGCAAAGGTTAAAATGAATTGGGTAGATGGAAATACTAGTGGTAATGAGAGGCAGGGGTAAGGGGTATGGTATGTATGAGTTTTGTTTTTCTTTTTATTTCTCTTTCTGGAGTGATACAAATGTTCTAAAAAATGATCATGGTGATGAATACACAATTATGCGGTGATATTGTGAGCCATTGATTATACGTCATGTATAGAAATGTGTGTTAAGATTTATCAATAGGAATATTTTTTTAAAAAAAAGGAAGAAAATTCTCAATCATACACAGCATCCAGTTGCCACGTCTCTTTAGACTCCTTCAATCTGGTACAGTTCCTCCGTGTGTCTTTCTGTTTCATGACCTTGGTTTCTTTAACAGTACAGTACAGTTATTTCATAGAAACCATTTGCATTTGTCCGATGCATCGTCATGATCAGATTCTCTGTGTGCATTGTTGGCAGAGAGATCCACGACATGATATGATGCTTTTCAATGCATCATTTCAGGGGGCAAATGTGTCCATTTGACTCCTACCTGACAGGAACTTTGGTCACTCGATGAACTGGCATCTGGCAGGTTTCTCCCCTGCAGAGTTACTATTTTCCCCCTTTTTAATTAATTGTCTTATGGAGAAATACTCTGAAACTATGTAAATCTCTTGTTTCTCATCAAGTTTTCAAATGCAAATTTTAGTATCCATTGATGATTTTTCTGGAATCCATTATTACTAACATCCGTTTTCTAATTCCATCATTCTTTCTGCTCTAAGGAGGCACTTTCCCTGCTTGCTTGCTTATCAGTATGGACCATGGGTTATAATTTATTATTTCCACTATTTATTTTGATGCTCAGATTGTCCCAAATTTGGCTGGTGGGAGCCCCTACGAGCTGGAGAGACATTGCAACCCTTGACCAGAAAACAAACCACGTCCATGGGAAGCAGTGTCTGGATGGTGAATTCTGAGGTGCTGACCCCCGACAGTTAGGCTGAGGACGGGAGCAAAGCATCTCGGCGTCACGCTGTCTGGGGGGCTTCAGGCTCCCTGGGGTCTCACTCACTAGCTGAGCACTTACCACATGCCAGGCATGGCTTCCACTCTCGAGGAGCTCAGAGACGATGGGGAAGAGAAGACAGGCGATCACAATTGTGCACTTTCTAAAACTGAGAATTTTCCTATCCCTGTCCTTAGAGATGCAGATGTACAAAGGGGGCAACTGTTTGGGAAGATTGTTTTGAGTGCTTAAACAAAGCTTTCTCAACATTCGGCCATTAGGGAAGCAAGTGAACCATTTTCCCCAAGGCCTTTGAACTACGTTCTTGCCAGGCCCCACCCAGCTGGGGCATAGCTCCAAATGTCTGGATCAGGAATCAGTCAGACCTGGATTCAAATTCCAGGTCTTGTACTTCCCAACTGGGTGACTTTGGAAAACAATCACTTTAACTCTCACAGCCTCCCCACTAATTTATTCCTTCAATATACATTTAATGAGGACCTACTATGTGCCAAGCACTGTTCTAGGCACTGGACATGCAGGAGTGAATAAGACAGACAAGATCCATGCCCTCATGAAATATGCTGGCGTGGGAAGACAGATAATAAATGGTAAGCAAATACATAAACAAGTAATATCCTATGGAGATTATAAGGTTATATAAAACAAATTTTGGAGGTGGGGCTTCTTTAGCCAGGGCAGTGAAGAAAAACCTCTTGGAGGAGTTGACATCTAAGCTTATGACAAAGAGCCCAGCAAATGAACAGAAGAGGAAACAGCAAGTGCACAGGGCCTGTGACAGGAAGGAGCTGAGCATGTTTGGGGGACAGAGAGAAGGGCAGTGTGACTTAAGTTCAGTGGGTGAGGCTGGACAACCGCATGGTCAGAGCCCTGTGGGTCCAGGGGAGAAGAGTTTATGTACTTGGTGCAAAGGGAAGCCAGGAAGGGTGTTAAGCCAGGGGTGGAGAGTTGACATACTTGGTGCAAAGGGAAGCCACAAAGGGTGTTAAGCCAGAGAGTGTGAAACACAAGATTCTTAGGTTTTTTGGCTTGAACAACTAGTGGGAGAGATTGGGGGTGGAGGTGGGAGCTGGGCCGTGTTGGGGTGTAGCCCCTGCCTGACAGCCACGTGGAGGCGCAGAGTGGACAATCCGATACGATTCTGAAGCTCAGAGTAACTGCTTGCTCTGGAAATATAAATCTGGGTCATGGGCCCATAGACGGCATTTAAAACCACGGGACTGGATGAGATCACCAAGGCGGAGAGTGTAGGTCGAAAGGAGAAGAGGCCCCAGCCCGTCGGCTGTAAAATGAGGCAAATGACAGCTCCACCCACGCGGCCGCGGGGTGTCACGTGACCGTAGGCAGCGCGCGCTGGAAAAGAGGCTGGGACTCCCAGGAGGCGGGGGCGCAGGGGGCGGGGCGGCCGCTCCGGGACCGCGAGGGGTGGGGAGTGGGGGGAGTAGGGGGGGGGGGGGTTGGCCCGGACGGTGACGTCACCGCATGACTGGGTTTTTATGAATGAAAGGAATCCTGTGCGTGAGTAATTCCGGGAAGCTCGCCTTACAACTTTGCGCGGCCCCGGCCCCCCGCGCCGCCCACCCGACAACAAAACTCGGCGCCACGCTCCCGGGCTCCGGGCTCCAAGCAACCCGCGGTCGAGACCGGAGGGGAGAAGGGCCAGGGCGCGGGCCGGACAGCAGCGGGACAGCAGCAGGATCCGCGCTGCCGGGGACGCCAGGCGCAGCGGGCGGCGAGTCCGGTGAGCGACGCGGGCCCGAGGCGGGCACCGGCGCGCGGGAGCCCGAGCCGGAAGGGTCTCCGCGCCCCAGGACCGCGACTGGGGCGGGGCGCCCGGGGCTCGCTCGTCAGCGGCCCCTGAGTCCGCCTCCCCGACGGCCGGCAGGTGGGGGCAGGGCAGAGGTCCGGGGTGGCGGTGGGGGCGCTTTCCTCGGCGCGGGGCCGGGATGCCGCGAAGCCCGGGAGGAAGGGGCCGCGCAGCTGGGCGAGCGTCAGTGTCCGCCCGGGCGGGGGCGGGGGCAGCGCGCGTACGTACGTGACTCCCGGGGAACAGCCGCTGGACCCGGGCCCGCGGGAGTGCGTGCGCGGTTTGTTTACGTCCAGGGCGGCGTGCGTGTGTGTTCTCTGGCGAGCGTCCTGGGTCCCTGCCTGGTTTGTGCGCGCGTGCGGGTGTACCTTGGTGCGTGTGTGTGTGTGTGCGCGCGCGCGCGCGCGCGTGCCATCGCTGTGTACCTCGGAGGGTGTGCCCCGCGGATGTACGTCGGTGTTTGTGTGTGTGTGTGTGTGTGTGTGTGTACCTCAGAGGGTGTGTCCTGGAGTGTCCAAATGAGTAAACACGGAATAGAGACTGGGCGAAGGAAGCGGCCCGATCTTTGGTGACACAGGTCGGGACTCTAGCTCTAGCTGCCCCCTTCTCAAAAGCCATTGGGTCCTGGCCCCTGCTTTCCCTGGACTTTCCCTGCCCGGCTACTGTGTGACTGTGGTGTTTGTTACATGTGAGCTGGTGATTGCAGCCACAGGGTGGGGCGAGGTATCAGAGACCCCACCCGGCTCTGCTGGGGTAGTGAAAGGAGGCCATCTCCCATCCTAGCCACTGGTAGATCTGGCAACAATGTGGACTAGAGCTGGGTCCTGGTCCCCAGGTTTTCTAGCTCCCTTGGTCTATCCATCTGTCAGTCTCAGGTGAAACAGGGAGGCCCAGAAAACACATGCAATACTGGGGATTAGGTAGTGGGGAGTCCCAGGCTTTCCCTCTGTGGAAGTTTCTGGCACACTCTTGGGTGGCACATCTGAGTGGGAACACTGTACCTGCTGGGGCTGGAGGAGTGAGATCAGAGGATGGCTCCAAGCTAGTTCCCACCTTCCCAAAGGTTTCAAGTCACAAGTAGTTCTAGTGGAACCGAGCAGACCGAATGACAGCTAGGTCCTAAGAGCTAGTTGCTAGTTAGTGGACTCAAAGCAGCCCACCCACCCTGGACCCAGGAAGGGGCAACAAAAAGTGGGATGAGCAGTCTGGGTGCATGAAGGGTTAATGGGTGAGGCTTGGGTTCCAGGATCTAGCCACCCCCATCCCCATCAGCTCAGCAGAAAACACCTGTCATGCCATTAGCCTGAGGCCAGGGGGCTAGAGATTTGTTGTGTGTTTGTGTGTGTGTGTGTGTGTGTGTGTGTGTGTGTGTGTACCAGCGCTGTGCACCTTAGAGGGTGTGTCCTGGAGTGTCCAAATGTTCTCCTCCACCCCAGGGCCACCAAATCATGGAGGGCAGGAGTTCCGAGCTCTCTGCAGTCAAGTACTGGGTCATTTTTCCTCTTTGAATCTTCAAATCCTGGCAAGCTCTGCTCCCACACCTGGAAGCCTCCACATCCCCATCTGTAGCAGGAACTAGGTACAGCCAGGCTGGGAGAATGGGGGAGAATGGGGAATTTCAGGCAACCTCTACACAGCCTATTTCCTAGGGGGACTGAGAGAGCAGAGCCCACAGCCCCATGCTGGGAGTTGAGAGGTGTCCAGGGGTATGTGAAGTCCATGTAAGAGGGGTTGTGGCCAGGAGCAGAAGAACCAGGCAGGCCCAAGCTCAAAGTCAGACGGGAGGAGTGGGGATCAGCAAAGAGGGGAAGTGGCCAATTGACTCAGTCACAGATGGAAAATCAGCACTGAAAGTTTTAACCTCCCATTAAATCATTCCTGGGCCTCCCCTAGGACCCTGGAGCCTTGTGGGCTCCTTCAGCCCCTGTGCTCCCTTAGTCTGGACATTTAGTGGAGCATCACCAGGGAGCCTCTGTCGTGGGTCAGATGCTGGGGTAATAAGATATGAGTAAGAGACCCAGAAACCACCCCCTGGGAGCTAACTGCCAAGTAAAGGAGACAAAATTAAACAAAGAGCCACCTAACTAACTGCTAAACCACAGAGGAAGTCACTGTGTTTTGAAAGTATATGTTAGGACTCTGCCTTAGCCAGAGCAATCAAGAAAGGCTTCCCCAGGGAGGTGACCAGGGAGCTGAGAGATCCAACCGAGAGATAAGTCTGCAAAGACCTTAAGGGCGGGGGCTATGTCTTGTCCTTGGGCCTCCAGGGCTGTCACACTATAAGTGTTTAGTGGATATCTGTTCATGGAATTGCTCCATGACACTTAGAGAAAAAGGCCTGGGATCCCTGGGAAAGCACGAAGCGCAAGGGTGGCCTATAGGATTCTTGTAGCTGCATCTCCCTCCCCAAAAACTAGCAGACTCTTCAGAGCTCAGGTGACACCCTCCCTCGCTCACACACTGGCACACGCACATACTCCCAATTTGTCCCTTTGGAAAACATGCATTCTAAATATCTTAGCATTTACTGTCTGCCCATTCATTTGTAATTAGCACAAGGACCCTGAGAGAGAGAAAGAACGTACATGCAGGAGGCCTGAGGGGAGGCCAGTACAGCAGGGTTTTGAAATGGGCCAAACACAGTAGGATTTGTAGGTTTCTGCCTACAAATCTCTCTGACAATCCCTCTGACAGTTCCAGACTGGAGGCTGGGAGACCAGGGAGGAGGAAGCTGTGGTCTGAGTCTAGCTGAAAGACTCTGGCTGGACAGGGGGAGAAGAGGGGATGGTCAAGGGTGATGGTCTCTGAGTTTGTATGTTTTCATGTCCCCACCTCCAGGAAGTCTTCGCTGATTTCCCTTCCCTTCCCCCAGGGCCTCTGCTATGCTGGTGGTCTTGGAGCTCCATTTGGTGTTGGAACCTGACCCTCTAAATTCTGAGAGTGCCAGTGCTAGAAGGCATTTTGGGTTCGGTTTGGCATGTTGGGAAACTGAGGCCCAGAGAGAGGGAGTGACACCTGACCAGTGCGAGTGGGCAGTGGAACCAGGGTTGGAACCCCAGTTCCTGCTTCCCTGCGGTGCTGGTTCTCCCAGCCTTTCTCACTTCCAGGAGGGAGGAGGCTCCACGGGACAGACTGCCAAGGCCCAGGAAAACACATTTTTTCCCTCTGTCCTCACAGAGCAAGCAAAAAGGCAGCCAGGGGGAGCCCATGCCAGTGGGTGGGCCGTCTGCAGGATGTCTCTGGATGGGGCTGGAGTAGGGGTGGGGGTGCGGGTAGGAAGGGGGTGAGAGAGCTGGGTCCTGACTGGGCAAGGCAACTGTCAATCTCCCCAAGAGTAAACTTGCTCTCCCTGCCTTGAAAAATAATGTTAGAACCTGCAGACCCTGGAGGTCCACTCTCCTGGCTTCTAAGTGAAGATGAGAAGGGTGTGTGTGTGTGTGTATGGCACTGATGAAAATGTCCTGAGCTGGGAGTCAGGACCCCTGAGTCCCAGCCCACCGCTGCCATCCAAACAGCTGTTAGGTCATCTCACTTGCAGAACAAGGGGGCTGGATCAGTTGCCTCCTCCTGCCTTTCAGGCCCAGCCAGGTCCCGGGTCAGCCAGACTGGCAGAAGGAGGTGGCCTGGCGGGGGATCCAGCCTGCCTGTCTTCAGCCTAGCAGCCCCTGGGCCGGGGTTGGAGGCTGAAAGCCTGAGGTTGCCGGAAACTTTCCCTTCTTGGGATTTTCCCTCTGTGATTGCCTGACTTTGCTGAGCCAGGACATTCCTGGGCAAGCATGGGTGTCTCAGCTGACGTCCAGGATGCGGTCAGAGGGGCTGAGGCTAAAGCCTGGGGGTGGGGGGGGGGTGGAGCAGGGGAACAGGGAGGGAGGAGGGGTTCAAAGCCTTCCTGGGGCCAGAGAGTGCTTAGAATCGCAGCCAGCCAAGGCCCATGGATCTTTATCTAGACTCAGGCAGGCCAGCAGTTTCCACCTCCCGGGGCTATTCTGGAAGACTGTGTTGAGTCTGTGTCTAAGCTCCGTGGAAACCGGGGCTGGGCTGAGAAGGCTTCAGGGGCTGGATCTAACCTCAGTAGGGAACATGCTATGATGGTGTCTGCACTGGGTGTAGAGGGAGGGACCTGGCCAGGTCAGATCAGATGTTCTTGATCTCCTCTGAGTCCCTGGGGTTTTAGGCACTAACAGCTCCCAGGTGCCTGCTTTTCAGTTCTCCAAGCACCCCCATGCCTTACCTCATCACAGTAAGGTGAGAGCTGTTAGGATCCTCCCCACTTACCCAAGGCCCACAGACGGAAAATGACTTGCTGTGCCTCTGAGATTCTGTTGCAGCCACAGCACCCAGCACCCAAGAGACTCTCAGTTTCCTATGTAGGGAGGGGCTTCCCCTCCCCCCAGCAGGTCTCTCTGCACAGCCCAGATTGCCTGCGCATCACCCAACACCCAGCTCCCCAAAAGCTGGCAAAGGGATATCTGGATATGTGCATAGACCCAGCAAGCCCAACACAGATCTTGGCACATCAGAGCTGAGACAGCTTTGGAGACAGGCAATTCCAGCCTCTCCTTCACAGGGGTGGGGACACGCCAGGGCCACTCTGGGAGGAGGCACGGGGCGCAGTGTGGCCGCGGTCCTGGGCTCCACACCCTGCCTCACTGTGTGACCCTGAGCTGCTCTATTGACCTCTCTGGTGTTACCTCTGGGGTTGCCAGGAGGAGCCAAGGAGATAACAATGTGAGATGGATCTGACCTGGATGCCATCTGGGGGCTTTACAGGTGTGTAAATTCACCCAAGTTTGGGGGAGGCAGCCACTCACCTGCCAAGTGGCATCAGGCAAGGGATGTCCCTCTCTGGAGTTTTATCTCCCCCTAAGCAAGGTGAGCCCAGATGGTCCCTAAGGGCCTTTCCTGCAGTTCCCGGGGCAGCCTGGCCAGCTAGGAGCTGCCGAATCAGAGCTGGCCCCAGACTTGGCCCTCCTCCCCCCTGGCCAGAATCAGCAATTCTAATAACCCCTGAGGTGCCCACTGTCCTGTACAGCATAAACCACTTCCACACCCATTATCTCTTTGGACCCCTTTCCTTCTCCCAATACCTATGAGGCAGGTATTGTTCCCATCCTATGGGATGAGACAGTGGAAGCCCAGAGAGGTGGAGGGGCTTGCCCATAGTCACACAGCCTGGAGGAAACTGAGACTGGACTCAAACCAGGCTTGCCTCGCAACCCAGCATGCCTTTCCCTGTTTCCCACATCCCAGTGGCCGCTCATCCACCAGAGGGCCACATGTCACATGGATGGAACTCCTTTTGCTCCCTTCTCATGCTCCTGGTGTCCAGGGTGGGGGTGGGGGGCAGATGGAAAGATGGGAGAATTAGAGATGAGGGCCAGGAGGTTTTTCTCTTGGACTGTATTCAGCTAGGCTTGGGCTTGAAACGTGGTTTGGACATAGACAAGCTGGGTGACAGTGTCTGAGACTCCACCCATCCACCCCTCACTGGTGCCAGCTGCTTGCCAAGTTCTGTGCTAGGTGGCCTCAAAGCAGCTGGAGTGGACTCAGCTCCCTGCCCACAGAGCATCCTGTCTGGTGGGAAGACCACAAGAAAACAGACCATTACAACAGAGGGGAAGAGTGCTTGACAGGGTCTAGGGGTCACGGAGGGCTTCCCGGAGGAGGAGGTGTTTCCACTGAGGGATAAGTAGGAGCCTGCCAAAGAGGAAGGGGGAGGAGAAGTGTCACATAATCTGGGGCGGCCAAGAGGCAAGAATCCTCTGGGTTAAGAGGAACTGAAAGAAATTCTGGGTGGCTAGAGTGCAGGCTTGGGGTAGGAGTGGTTAGAGGTGAGCCTGGGGCTGAACACACTGGGCTGGGCTGCCACAGGTTTGGGTCTGGCTTTCCCCCAGGACAGAGGGAACCACGGAACCTCTTAATCACGGTCAGCACTCCAGGTGCTGTGTGGAGGATGAGCGGAGGACTCGGGAGAGCCAGCAGGAAGGAGGAGAGTGAGCATTTAGGGGCCTGTATCAAAGAGGAGGCTGGTGGGGGAGAGGTAAGCGTCTGCAATAGCATCTGGGAAAGGGCAGCATGGTCAACAGGTTTCATATGATTTATCCAGATCAAATGGGGTCATAGAGGCTCCACGAAGAGTTAGGTGAGCAGCGAGGGCTTGAGGTCCCTAAGGACTGGAGCACCAGGCAGGGAAATTGAGACCAGAGCCTAGGCTGAGCCCATATGATGAGTGGGGGCTGCAGCTCAGGGGTCCATCCCATAAAACATACCTTATAACCCCACTCCCACCAGGAGTCAGTACAGAACATGTAGAGCTTGCCCAAGTCCCTGGGACAGGCAGGGTTGGTCTGGGGCTCTCTGGGCCTCAGTTTCCCCCAGCTACCCAGCCAGGAGCCTAGATGGCCCTGAAGATCCTCCTAGCCCAACGGCCACTGTCCAGGGATCTCTTGAAGTGCACACTTCCTTTTCCCGGCCCACTCTGTGCTTCCCTCCGGGGTGACAGATACCATGGCTGTGTGGGCCAGGGGGACTGTGGGGTTTCTGAGAAACCCTGGACTGTCCCCACCTCGGCCTGAGTCACGCTGAGAGTCCAACATCTCTTCCTTGAGCTTCGACTACGTGCCAAGCACTATGCTTCGCACTGGGCTTATGGTACCGTCTCTGCCCTGGTGGAGCTGCCATTCTAACCGCAGGAGGGGGAGAAAGAAAGTGGGGGCAAGCCAGGGCTGGGAATTCTAAGTCCAGTGAGAACACGAGATTTGAGGAGAGCCCTGAAGGAAGGGATGAAGCAAACTCTGTGGCTCTCTGGGGGGAAGAGAATGCCAGGTAGTGGGAACAGACAATGCAGAGGCTCTGAGGAGGGCCAGCTGGGGGATTTGAGAACAGGATGGAGGCTGCCATGGCTGGAGCCAACTGAGGGAGAGGAAGGTAGCAGGAGATGGAGGTTGAGAGAGGGGTGTGTGGCAGACCATGGGGTGCCTTAGTCGGCCATTGGAATATCTTTGGCTTTTACTCCAAGGGAGCTGGGAGGGTAGGAGGGTTCTGAGAGATAGACACATATCTGGCAAACAGTAGATGCTCGGTTAATATTTGTTAAATAAACACGGAGGCTTTCTGGCCCGTGGGGAAGCCCTGGAACCCACGGCTCAGGCTAGGTTCTGACTCTCTTGTCTGCCTGGGGCGGTGCTGAATTAGTGTGGGGAGCCCCAAGGAGCCAGGAGCCCTTCCAAATACAGGTTCAGGAGAGGGAGGCTTGGGTGGGGGAGGGGAAGGAACGGGTTATGTCGTTTTTGATGGGTTGCTGGTTGGACTTGGTGCAAAATCATTGACCAGTACATAGGTGATTTGTGCACCCTTCTCTATGTAGGTTAGACTAATGAGAAGTTTTAAAATATATGTGCATGGTAGATACACACATCTGGGCCCCATGTGGAAGAATGCATACCTGTTATAGGACCAGGCGTAAGACAGGCCAGGCCTCTGCCCTCACGGGCTTATATTTTGGTGAAGGAGGTGTGGGAGGGAGAGAGACAGACCATAAACAAGTAAAGAGTAATGAGGGCTAATAAATGAGGTTATGCAATGTGACACAAGAGGGTATTTCAGCCAGGAGGATCAGAGAAGACTCTTAGAGGAGGTGGCCACTGGTCAGAGATCTAAATGATAAGGAGGTGTTGCTATGGGAAAACAGGAGGGAAGAAACAGTAAAGAGAATAAAGAGCAAGTGCAAAGGTCCTGAGGCTAGAATTGGCCATTCAAGGAGGCCTCTGTGGCTGGACAGTAGGGACTGGGAAAGGTGATGTGAGAGGAGTTCTGAGAAAGGCAGGGCCTTGAATGCCAAGGTAGAGAGTGTGGAGGGAAAAAAAGTGACCTTGATTTCCTCCCTCCCCTAGGTCTCCAGCCGAGAGGGTGCCTTCTGCAAACATGGCTGTGGACCCCTTATCCAGCAAAGCCCTGAAGGTGAGGAGGTAGCCCCCGTTGTCTCCAACCCACTCTCCCTCCCCACTCCAACTTCCCCCTAAGTTTCTGGAATCCCCATGGATTCCTGGAATGACACCATGGGAAGGGACTGCACTGGAAACCAGGAGGCCTGAGCTGTGGTCACAGGCTTTGTGCCCCCGAGGCTGGTCAGTCCCTCTCTGGGCCTGCTTCCCCTTTGGGACAACGCCCACTGGGCTGCAGGACCTCAAGGGGATTTTCCCGGCTGGGGTTCTGTGGCTGAAGCCAGTCCGGGCAGTGGTCAGAATTCAGGCCAGGCTCTGAGGCGGCCTCTTTGGAGGTTACTCAAATCGTGTTCAGATCCTACTAGGCCTGGTGTCCCCGTTTCCTTCTCCAGTTCCCTCTTGGGTCTTGGAACAAATCATCCAGCCACCACCACCTCAACGCCTCAGGAGGTGAAGGGAGGACCCTGGGGATGGAAGGGGAGTTGTTCCCAGCACCTGCTGCGCGTGCAGGCTGGGCTGTGACCCTGGGCCTCAGTTTCCCCCCATGCATCCAACGTGCTGCCCGCAGATCAAGTGCTGCCCGCAGATCAAGCGCGAGCTGAGCGAGAACACTCCCCATCTGTCTGACGAGGAGCTGATGGGGCTGTCGGTGCGCGAGCTGAACCGGCACCTGCGCGGGCTCTCGGCCGAGGAGGTGACGCGGCTCAAGCAGCGGCGCCGCACGCTCAAGAACCGCGGCTACGCGGCCAGCTGCCGCGTGAAGCGCGTGTGCCAGAAGGAGGAGCTGCAGAAGCAGAAGCTGGAGCTGGAGCACGAGGTGGACAAGCTGGCGCGGGAGAACGCCGCCATGCGCCTGGAGCTCGACGCGCTGCGCAGCAAGTGCGAGGCGCTGCAAGGCTTTGCGCGCTCCGTGGCCATCGCCCGCGGGCCCGCCGCGCTTGTAGCGCCCGCCAGCGTCATCACCATCGTCAAGTCCACCCCCGGCCCCGCTAGGAGCCGAGACCTGGACCCGGCTCCCGCTCAGGCCCCAGCTCCGGGCCCCGCAGCCAGCTCCTAGTGCGCGCCCCCGGCCACGCCCCATTCCCAGGCCACGCCCCCGACCCCAGCTCCCTTCGCATAGGGCCCTAGCACGAAGTCCGTGCCCGAGTTCCATTTCTCTGCAGCCACCAGCCCTTCGCTCAAAAGTTCAGCCTTCCTGGATTGGGAATTGTGGGGTGCAGAGCCAGCTCAGAGAAGAGGTAGGGGGAAAAGAGTGCACCCCTTATTTTGTCAACAAGTGTTTGTTCAGACGGTTGCCCATGTTCTCTTCCCTGCCCGCCCAGGATTTAGGACAAGAATCGGCCTGAGGGGACCGCCGGGCTAGAAAATGGCTCTGCAAAGATGCTGCCCGCCCCCCCCCCCCCCCATCTCTGCTTTGCCTGGGGGTATCCGACCTTCTCAAGCTGGGAGAATCCTTAGAAATCACCTAGTGAAGCCCACTTAACAGATGGGGAAGCTGAGGCCTCCCCCGTGACTGCCTCCAAGGCCACATGTCACTTAGCAGTTGAGCCGGAACCAAAAGCTGTCCCAAGATTCTAGCTGGGGTGTTCAGGGGCAGTGGACTGGGACTGGAAACGGTGGTGGAGAGCCTCCCTAGTCTGGGAGATGGCTCTCTTCTTGACGAGAGAAGAGAAGTAGAGGAAGAGAGAAGGTGATGTGAAGGGAAGGGAGGGTCAGAGCTGGCCTGCTCAGCCCTGGATGCCTCGGAGCGGACACATGAGACCAGGAGCTGGCCAGTCAAGAAGCGGATCATGGAGGTGTCCACTGTGATGGGTTAGGGGAGGAGATGACAGATTCTGCAGTCCTGTTGCCTGGGGGCAGAGGAGGGGGTCCTTAAAAGGGAGGGTCCCACCTCTACCCCCCCCCCCCCCACGAGTGTCCACTGTGGGGTGGGGGCTGAGCCACTGACATTGACTCCCACCCTGGAAGCCTAGCCTAAGCCCTCCCCCAGCACTGCATACAGCTGCCCCTCCCCACAGTTTATTTATTGCACAAAATTAAGTTATTCTCCCCAGTCAGAGCCCCAGAGCCCTCTTCCCTGGGAAAATGGTGTGTGGCCATGAGCTGGACTATGTATTTCATATTTGCAAATATATCACATTTTATTCTTATATTTAGGGAACATGGACAGTGATGACAACCAAAATGGTCCTTAAAAAATGTGTCCGGTCCCCAGATTTATTTATTTACTGACTTACAGTGAGTGATTTATTTGCCTTCTATATTTTGTAGACTTTCTGAATAAAGTCAAGTTCTTTTTCCACAGAGAGAAGTGTCTGTCCTAGCTTATGTCGGGAGCAGGGGATGGATCTCTGAATGAAGGGCCTAAGATGGGGTTTTGCTTTCAACCCCAGTCAGGACATGTGGTGTGTGGGGAGAGTAGCCCCCGTTTGCAGATTAGGAAACTAAGTCTCAAGCATTCTTGCACTTGTGGGGCAGGGTGGGGGGAGTGGGAGTGGAAACAGGGAAGGGAGGTGCTGAAACCTCTGACCTTCAGGGTGGCCTGAACCAGGGAGCCTCCCTGGGGAAGGCCAAGCTGCCGGGACAATGAAATTTAGGGTTAAATTCCCTGGACATCCCTTCACCATGAATAAACAGTCCCGCCCAGAGAGGAAAAATCCCAGCTTTCAGTGATCTTTCCAGCACTTTGACATCAAGGTCTGGTTTTCTACAGCCAAGCAGAAATACTTTCCCTGTCTTCCTGAAGGCAAAGGGAGGCGGGGAGAGAAGTGGCTTGCTCAGTCCCAGCTGTAGGCCTAAAATTGCCCTCCATCTCATTCTAGGCACCAAGTTCACCATAATTTCAACCCTACCTGCTAGCCCTTTTGGGACACGCTGAGAAGGTGCTGACTGTGGGTCAGAGAAATCAGGGCTGGAATCCAGGCTGTGCCTTTTTCTGGTTGGGTAACCTGTGATGACTTATTGAGCTTCTCACAACCTCAGTTTACCCGTTTGTAAATGGCGTACAAAAAGGGGAGAGGCGTGAGAAGCCCTGAGAACTTGAGGACTGCAAGCGTGTATGTGCAGAGTACCCCAAGGCAAATGTTTACCACATTGCAGGTGACTGAGGCTGAGCGGGTGGAGGGGGATGGCAGGCTGCAGGAAAGCCCCATCAATCCTCAATCTGGGGAAGGGCCAAGCTGCAGGGGTTGGCCTGATCCACAGGCCCTCAACCCACCCCCACCCCCCCACCCACCTCAGGTTGGGACTTGGCGCTTTCCCTGCCATGCTCACGATCCCAGAATGCTGGGCCAGGGCCTGCGGAGCCCATGGCAGGAAGCTCCAGGAGGGACAGTGCAGCGCCTCACCTCAGGGCTGGAGGCTGGGAATTTCCCCACCCACGCTGCATTCCTCGGCGCCCTGGCAGTGGCAGGCCAGGCCCCACATTGGCACGCAGCGGGTGGGTGGCGGGATGGTGCCCTGCCCTGGGCAGGCCCAGGCCCTCCGCCCAGCAGCCCCTGCCCCAGGCCTCCTTGCCCCCATGGAGAGGTGGGCAGCTGGAGTCCCAGGCTGGGGGATCCAATCAAGGATGACAGCCTGGAGGAGTGAGGGTCGCTTGCATCTACCTGGGTACAAGCCAGCTCCTACACGCCAGCCCCAGTGGGCTGCAGGGCGTAGCCACTGAGACCAGGGCTGTGACCGTGTCCAGGCAGCTGGGGGGAGGTATGATTTTAGCCTCTGGCCATGTGATCTGCAGCTCCCCCACCCTCCCCATCACCGACACGTGGCCCGCAGGAAGGAACAGGGCTTCCTAAGACACTTCTGCCCCACAACTCCTCAGCACTCCCCAAACACACGCACCTGGGGGCGGGGAAGAGGAAGGAAAAAACCTCACCCACAAGCAGAAGAGATTTCAGTACAATCTATATTCTCTCATATATATATTTCTTTCTCACTTTATTTGCTCACTTCTGTCACGCATTTAAAATGTCACAGAGACCAAAATAGAGTGGCTTTCTGGTGGAACTCATGGCATTTGTACACGAGATACAAAACTAGGGACTCTGTCTTCTCATACATCATACAGTTAATTTTTCAAGTATTTTTTTTTTTAATGTACAAAGAGCTACCCTATCTGGAAAATTTCTTTTAAAAAAATGACAAGGTCAGTTATGCATCCTGGGAGGGGGGGGATGGAGCCACCGGGCAAAGGTTCCCAGAGCCCATCTTCCCATGGACCACCAGTTCCCTGCCACTAGCTTCCCCCACCCATCGTGCTGGTGGGCAAGTGCCAGGCGGGCAAAGACCATGGGGGCAGGGAATCAGCAACACACTTTGGCCTAGAAGAAAGGGAAACAAGTTGGAGAAGCAGATATGTGGAAGCAAATGATGGGAACAGGGACAGAGCTTTGTCCTAAAGAACCTTTATCTGCCTGCAGTCTTCCCAGGCAGCACGGTACCTGCCTGAGGCCGGAGAGCTGACCTCTAGTATCTACCCGCAGGCCTGTGTGGACCTCCAAGAAGGCTTGGCCAATAGGGCTAGAAAGGAGCCCAGGAATATGGCTGGGATACAAATGCCCCACCCTGATCCTTATCTCAGCCCCCAGGGAGGGGGCCTGTTCATTCCAGGAGTGACCAAGAGGAGACAGCACCAGGCAGGGGCCCTTTCTTCGTCTCTGCCACCTACCTCCTCGAGGCTGTTCCAGTCCAAACCAAGCGCTACCTGGTTTCAGAGCATGCTTTGCCTGCTGGAGCATGCACCATGCATGAGGCTCACCTAAGGCGACCTGGCCTGCCTAGGACTGCAGGGGTCACGTGGGTACTAGTGTCCTGGCCACTCCTGAGGCCTAGCCAGGGAACTTGGCCCAGCAGTGCAGGATCCTCTGAGTGCCCGCAGCATAAAAGAACCCCCTACAACCACCACCCAGGAAATGCCTAACAGGGACTGGGGGCCTAGGGAGGGATGGTTTCACGTGTGACTAAGGCACAGAAGAGATGGGCTGGGGAGCAGATGAGGCGGGATGCCAAGACCTCTGGATGGGGGACTGAGAAGAAGAGTTTGAGGCCACTCCTCTCCCTCCCAGCTCCACACCCCCCCACCCACCCACGGCATGCCTCCAGCCTCCAGCAGGACTGCGTTCCTATGGAAGCAGGTCTGAAATGTGGAGCCTCGGACCTTTTCTCTGAAATGAGGATTACCCCCAGGGAGGTTCCCAGAGCTCAGACTGGTTAGGAGGGTTGGGAGCCCCCGACTCCCTGAGCATGCAGAAAGCAAGGGCTCTGTCCAAAGCTCTATCAGGAAGAAGGGCCCCCAAGTGAGAGGGCAACATGGCTGCCGGCTGTGCTCAGCAGGCCAGGAAGAGAAATGAGGCAGGCAAAAGTGCAGCCCAGGGAGGACAGAAGACCCTGTGCAGAGAAGCCATGTCCACAGCAGAGGGGCCCAAAGGCCTGGAGAGACCTGGGTGAGACCCCATGGCTCCTGGTGTCTGGCTCTGATCCTTGCAGCATGCCAGGCAGGCCCGGCTCAGGGAGGGTCTCCACAGAGAGCATCGTGCCCCCTCCTCCCCTCTCCTGCCTGGCTGAGGCTGACCAAGCTTTGGGTGAGGGTGGATGGGAAGGGGAGCAGGCAGGGAACCACCCAGTCCAGAGTATTGCACGGTGTGTGGGGCATGGAGCTGCCCCCTGCCCAGGACTGTGTAGGAAAGGAAGGGGGCTGATGACTGTCCTGAAGGACTCCTAGGGGGAGGAGTGCCAACTTGGGGAGGGGGCTCAGAAGGCTGCAGCCACTGGTCCACAACACAAGCCTCCGGGCGTGGGCGCAGCTGGTCCCCGCATGCCACCCCCACTCAGGACGCGCAGCAGAGGAACGGCTTCCAGTTCTCTCAGACCCTGGCCCGGGCAGTGCAGGGTTGCCATGAATAAATATTCCTGAAGGCCGTGGTACCTGGGATGTCCCCTGGGGTAACAGCATCTGGCTGTTCCACTGGAAGCGATATGTGAGTGTTTCTGGTCCAATAAATTAAAAAGCAACATCAAAGCTGTGCCAGCCCATCTCCTGGCCTGGGCGTGAGGCTGGAGGGAAGGCGCACTCAGCCAAAGCCGCTGATGCTTCTGCCACCAGCTGCCAGCACCTAGAACTCGTCATCAGAGCTGAGCAGCAGAGTCTTCTCGTTATCACGGGCACCGCTGAGGCTGTGGGAGCGTGAGAGGCCATGGGCACCACCACGCCAGGCGGGCCCGGGCTCCAGGGTGGACTGCTGCGTGTACTGCTGGTAGGCGGGTGAGAAGTTGTGGATGGCATCCTGCACGATGTCATGTGGGTTCATGGTCTCCTTGAGGCTGCTGGAGATGCTCTTCATGGGGGCACAGCGGCCTGCAGGGCAGAGGGCAGGGGGCAGGAGTGAGATGGCAGGCAGCAAGGGGAAGGGAAGGTAGCTCAGCTCCTAGACTAGCCCCTACCCCGAGGCTGTATCCAACCATGATGGAACTGGCTTCCTGAGACAGGGGGATCCAGGACATGAAACTGGGGTGCAGAGCACCCAAGGAACCTGGAGCGGGGCACTGGCATGTCAAGGGCAGTGGTGGTAAACAATCAGTAGCTGGGCAGTGGGAAGGGCTCCCGGAGCAGAGAGTGGGGGGCTGCAGACAGTGAACCTGTGAGCTGAACCCTGGATTGTTAACCTGGCACTGCTGGCTCCAGAGAGACCAGGACAGGCTCGGTGTTGATAGAGGATGGGGAGCAGAGGAGCAGGGAGAGGATGAGGAGCACCTACGAGTGCTCCCCTCTACTCTGAGCCAGGGACCCCATGCCATCACACAGCTGCCAGGGGCCTGAACCCACAACCGAGCAGATACAAGAGATGCTTTCCTGTCAATTTCCTGTCAACAAGGAAGATGTGCTTCCTTCAATTCCTTCTCTAATGAATTGTCCCCACAGGCTCAGGGAGAAATGGTCCAGGCCACAAAATCCAGATGCCAGGGATGAGACCAATCCTGAAATCCAGGTCTTATGATTCAAATATGCCAGCTCTTTCCACCCCCTTTCCACTCTCTGCCATGGGAATGTAACTAAATAAATGCCCCCCCCCCCCGCCCCTATTTCCCATTAATGAGCACTGCCTCCAGGACCAAGCAGGGCATATTCCAGAACAATGAGACCAGGGTAGAAGCAGGCAGGCTCTACGGAGGGCAACCCACAGTAGGCAGGTGCTCTGGGCTCTCCAGGCCAGGAGGAATGGGGGCACCATGGTGGGGGTGGAGATGGGGACATAGAGAAAGGGCAAGGGAGAGAGGCATGCCAGTGACAGTGACCAGACGGGCATGCAGGACAGACGTGCAGACCACAAGCGGAACCTACCGTAAGGACCGTATGTTGGCACTGCCCACAGCCCGACCCGGGGCAAAAGCAGGGCAAGGGGGGAGGGGATAGGGGAGAAGAGCCAGAGAAATAGAGAAGAGACAGCTGAGTGAAAGGCTCACACACACCCCAGGCCCCACCCACCCCCACTCCCAGGCCCACCCAGCACCCAGGCAGCTCCAGGCCCCTCAGAGCCTGGGTGTGGGGGAGGGCTGTGGGTGACTCCTGTTATACTCCCTTTTCAGGGAGGCAGTGTAGGGAAGAAAAAACAAACTGGACACACCAAGTGACAGTCCAAGTTCAAGCTCTGCCTAAGTTAGACTCCCACCCACCTCCCCATCCTTTTTGGGATCAGCTGGCACTGGCAAGCCTGTGATAGGGGTTGATAATATACCAGACCATCCCAAAACTTCACCGACAGAGGACGGAGGCTCAGATGGGTAACTTGTGCAGGCTACACAACCACGGAGCTGCAGCATAAGCTGTGGGCCAAGAAGACTGGGGACTTCAGTCAGAGGGTAGACAATGAGGGACAACTTTAGCTTAAGCATTCCTGGCCGGGCTGGGGTGGGGTCCCTGCTAGAGCCATATTTCTGGTCCCACTATTTCTTGCTGGGTGTGGAGGTGAGGGAGATGGGTGGCATTAAGAAAAAGAGCCCAGGCTTCTGAGAGCTCCTGCAGAGCCATCCTGGGTGCTGAGGTAGTTCTCTGCCATCACCCTGCCTGCTCCTTTGGTGGCTCCCAGGCTCTGGAGCACAGGCTCTGCCAGGACCAGGTCCAACAACATTACCCCACCCTCGAGACTGTGTGGGTGTTCGTCAGATCCTTCCAACTGGGAGAATGGGGGGAGGCAGGCAGGGCACCAGCTAGCAGTAGGAGCTATGGGAGCCCTGGTCAGCTCAAGCCCCAACAGCACAGCTTCTGGCAGACTGGGCACACAAAGCCTTTCGAATGAATGGCCCCTGACCTCTCGTCAGCAAAGGTGCTAGAATAACAGCCAAGCACACAAGAGCTAAGGGGCGGGGGCGGGGGAGGCTCTCCCCAATCAGGAAAGGAACAGGGCAAGAGGGAAAGGCAGCGGCCCCCTCCTGCAGGCTGGCACCTCTACCCTCCACTCAGGACATCAGTCACCCAAATTTCATGGTGGAGTACTGGAGCTGGGTTTCCAATGCCCAGTCCCTCAGAAAAAAAGCCGGCAGCAGGTGACCTCCTGGATAGATGTGTCGGGTCAAGAGGCATACACCTCCTCAATGGGTAAATCAGTTTTGTCATCTAAGCCTCCTCTTCCTCATCCTCCTTGAACACTTCCCTCTCTGCCCAGCCAAAGGTAACCCTCCTGGCTCCAGCTTCTCTGCAGGCCTCACATCAGGGAGCTTCTAAAGCACACCTGCCTGGGCCCAGCCCCAGCCCAATTACTAAGAGTGAGGCATGGTCATCAGCATTTTTCAAAAGTCTCCAGGACATTCTAACATATAGCCAGGGTTGCTAACCAGCATTGTAACAAAAATAAGAGCAGTAGGTATAAAAAGAAATCAGTTACAAGCTATTATCATCTGGGTCTGTTTCTTAGAAGTAATCAGATTAAAAATAAAAAAGAATAAACTTTAGAGACAGGGATAAATAGGCAAATATATAACGTTTGGTACCAGGAACCCTTGGGAGCCTGTCTTTTCATCAGAGTCTCTGTCTTGACCTTTATGTGAGGACACCATCCTGTATCTTCTCAGGGTCTCCATACTAGACCTGCTGCAAACCCTAAGAGACAGGTGGGCTCAGCCTCCAGACCCAGATGGGTAATCAGAGGAGGGCATTCCACAAGGAGAGGCTGTGGAGTCTAAGAGTTCTTGCCAGGTGACAGAGGAAACCACAACTCTGTGGCCCTTTTCCCACATGCAGGCTGGAGGTCCCATGATCTGACCCAGTCAACACCTGTGGGGTGCAAGGAGCAGAGAAGCCCTAGGTGGGGAGCGTCTGGGGGTCCCTGCTCCTCCCCGTACCTTGCGCGTCCAGCCTCTTGTCGGCGTAGACCTTGTAGGTGAAAGCATGCCGCAGGGCCAGGGCAGCAAAGAACATCTCCACGCAGATTATGAAGTCCTGGTAACCAGCAGCCACAGTGCCCTCGCCCACTGACACACGGGCTGAGTGGATCTTGGGGATGGCCCCGCACTTCTCCAAGATGGCCAGCAGCATGCCTACAGGAAGAGGCATGGGTGTCAAGACCCAGACTGGACCTTCTCCAGGCCCCCTTTCCACCATGGAGCTCCATCCAAAGGCCCACACACCCCAAGGAGAGTATAGGCAGGGTCCATGGCTGTTCCTGTATGGCAGGGAAGGCAGAGGCAAAGCCAAGGCCTCCAGGAAACCCCAGACCCCAGCTCCTTGTCTGGCCATCAAAACTGAGGGGTCACCAATTATGCAGGATCCCACCCCATCCACAAAGTGGCCACACTGGAAGCTCCCCAGGGACACCTGCCCAGAGGTTCCCAGAGACCCAAGGCCCCTTGAGCTCCAGGCTGGTGAGGTCACAGGCCCAGCCAGCACAGCCTGGGCCCCAAGGGCCCCAGGGCTTTGAGGGCAGAACAGTGCAGGCTGGCCTTATAGCAGCAGGTAGAAGGCTCACCTTGCCAGAAGGAGAGGAAGATGACAGACTTGACCATGAAGAACTTGAGGACAGGGCTGTAGGGGCTAAGCAGCTCCCGGGTAGCAAAGTAGAAGAGGAAGAGGGCATAGAGGGCCAAGCTGACAGAGATGTTGTAGATGATGGTCACGTAGAGGTAGCCGCTGGTAACACTGTGGGAATCAGGGAGCAATTTCAGGCTCAGAACTTTCAAGAGATAAGGGCCTTGCTCCTTTACCCTCCCAGATGCCAATTCCCCATGGAGAGCACTGCTGTCCAAGCAGCACTGAGACTGCCAATGGAGAGGGGATGGGGTGAGCATAGCAGATGCAATCTCTAAAAGGGGTGTGCAGGGCGTGGGTGCCTCCGCTTCACTCAAGGTGTGTCACTCCACCTGCCTACAGCCCTGGTGCCCGTGTTCCTGGTGGAAGACTCAGGTATGGAAGTCAGGGTGGTGCTGGAGGTCCAGGGGACAGGAGTTGGAGGGCCCAGCCTAATGGTCAGAAGATGGTTCAAAGGGAGTACTACAAAGTTCAGCTCTACTTTCCCTCTTGAACCAAGGTCTCCTCTTGAGCCTCAGTTTCCTCACCTGCCCCAACAGGACTGCTGTGAGGGTACGGGTAGTGCCTAAGAAGTGCTTACAAGTACAGGGTCTAAAAAGAAGGCCCCAGATGCACGGTCACTTCCACTGTGAAGGTGACAGATGCTGAGGGCTTACAAGCAGGTCATGTTGGGCCTCCACTAGGAGGCGCAGGGTGGCATGAAGAGGCCAGAGTTGGGCTCAGAGGAAGGTTACAATGTGGGGCATGTCAGCGGGCTCCCCCTTCCCTAATTCCCACCCCCCACCCCCAACACTTCTCTCCACACCCCTTAGACAGGACCCACTGCTTACTCGAAGTCACCGTCACGGTACTTGCCGAAGGCCTGGAGGACCACGGTGCTGACGGCCATCAGTGGCTTCACCACGCAGAACTGCAGGGTGGCCTGTTTGGGGTAGGGAAGGGGGAAGGGGAGAGTAGAAGCAGAGGATGAGCACAGAGAATGCACAGCGAGAACGTTCTCTGGGCCTGTGCCAGACGCCATGGACAGAGGGGAAGGCTCCATGTCCTGCTCCCAAGGGGACAGGTTTTTGGGATGGGAAGCAAAATCTGCAAAAGACAGTGAAGCTGCAATTCAGTGTACAAGAAGATGAACGGTGTTTAAGGAAGGAAAGGGGCACAATGCAGGGGATGGGTGAACCAGGAAACACAAGATCTCATCAGAGAAGGCATCACAGAAAAGGAGGCCACTGGGAACCTTCCAGAGCAAGAGAGGGACAAGCTTCCATTCTAGGCAGAGGAAATAGCCCACACAAAAGCACAGAGGCTTCAGAGTCCAGAGTGGACAAGTGCAGGGATGTCAGAGCTGACGTGGGACAATAGTGGGGATGTGCCAGGGAGAGCGGTAGGGCCAGGGCCTTGGATAGACCCTGCTCCAAGAACCGGCCACACAGGACATAGGATGGGGCAAGGGTGGACAAGGCTACCTCCTCGCATCCTCCTTGCTACTCTCCTTCTCTGGCCCCTTGCATCATGCACTGGGCTGGATCCGGGTTCTTATCCAAAGCTGGGGTGTGACTGGGGATGGGGATGACCTATAGGAACATGATGGGAGATGGGAAGCTGCCCAAAGCACAGCAACTCTGGAGTCCTGGGACCTGGGTTTGAGTTTCAGCCTCACCAGCTCCTAGCTGCAGTAGCTGGAGTAAGCAGTCATTTAACCCCTGAGTGGCTGGCATCACCAGCACCCGGGTCACAGGCTAGCTGCTGTGAGGCCTGAACAGCAACTCAGTAAAGCACCTTCTCAGAAATTCCCACTTCTGCACATTCAGGAGAAACCTCTGCCTGCTTGCTCAGCATGGAAAGAATTCTTTAGCTCAGTTTTCACAAAACCGTACAGAGGCCCCAGCCAACTCCAGGGATATCCTCAAGTGCTCATAAGATCACAAGAATCACCATTCTTGGAAAACAAATAAACTACATAGGCTTTTGTGGAAGAGGGGTGGCAGTGGAGTTTAAAATCCAATCAGCATATAAAGAACTCCTGCAGCTCAACAACAAAATGACAAACAGTCCAATTAAAAAATGGGCCAAGGACTTGAATAGACATTTCTCCAAAGATATACAAACAGCCAATAAACGTATCAAAAGATGCTCAATATCATTAGCCATGAAGGAAAGACAAATCAAGACCATAATGAGAGATCACTTAATTCATTCTAGCACCCACTGGAACAAACAACAACAATAAAAAACAAATGGAAAATAATAAGTGTTGACGAGGATGTGGAAAATTTTTAACTCTAGTGCATTGTTAGTGGGAATGTAAAATAGTACAGCCTCTGTGGAAAAGTCTGGTGGTTCCTCAGAAAGCTAAACACAGAATTTCCCTATGAGCTGGCAATTCCACTCTAAGGTATATCCCCCAAAGTAATGAAAGGACTCAAACAGGTATCTGCACACCAGTATGCACAGCAGCGTTATTCACAATTGCCAAAAGATGGAAGCAACCCAAGAATTCATAAACAGATATATGGATAAACAAAATATGGCCCATCCAAGGCTAAGCTTACTTAAAATTAGTCCTAAGAGTCAACCCCAAGAGAACCTCTTTTGTTGCTCAGATGTGGCCTCTCTCTTTCAGTCAACACGACAAGCAAACTCACTGCCCTCCCGCTCTGTACATGGGACATGACTCCCAGGGGTGTGGACCTTCCTGGCAATGTGGGACAGAAATCTTAGAATGAGCTGAGACTCAGCATCAAGGGATTGAGAAAACCTTCTCAACCAAAAGGGGGGAGAGTGAAATGAGACAAAATAAAGTGTCAATGGCTGAGAGATTCCAAACAGAGTCAAGAGGTTATCTTGGAGGTTATTCTTACACACAATATAAATATCACCTTTTTAGGTAAGGTATAATGGAGAGGCTGGAGGGAAGTGCCAGAAAATGTAGAGCTGTGTTCCAATAGCCATGTTTCTTGAAAATTATTGTATAATGATACAGTTTTCGCAATGTGACTATGTGATTATGAAAACCTTGTGTCTGTTGCTCCTTTTATCTACCTTATCAACAGATGAGTAAAATATATAGCATAAAAATAAATAATAGGGGGAACAAATGTTAAAATAAATTTAGTAGATTGAAATACTAGTGATCAATGAAAGGGAGGGGTAAGGGGCATGGTATATATGAATTTTTTTCTGTTGTCTTTTTATTTCTTTTTCTGAATTGATGCAAATGTTCTAAGAAATGATCATAATGATGAATAGGCAACTATGTGATGATATTGTGAATTACTGATTATATATGTAGAACGGAATGGTCATACATTAAGAATATTTGTGTCTATTTTTTTAATTAATTTAAAAAGAAATAAATAAATAATAGGGGGAACAAATGTTAAAATAAATTTAGTAGATTGAAATGCTAGTGATTAATGAAAGGGAGGGGGTAAGGGGTATGGTATGTATGAATTTTTTTGTTTTCTTTTTATTTCTTCTTCTGAATTGATGCAAATGTTCTAAGAAATGATCATGATGATGAATATAGAACTGTGATAAAAAAGGAATGTTCACATTGTATGTTGATCGGTTTTATCAATAAAAATTAATAAAAAAAAGATGGATCCCCCCAAATGTGGTCTATCCATACAATGGAAAATTATTCAACTGTAAAAAGAAATGAAGTTCTGATACAACTGAAAACATGCTGAATGAAAGAAACCAGATACAAAAGGACAAGTATGTATGATTCCACTTACATTACATATCTAGAATAAGAAAATTCAGAGAGACAGACAGTAAGTTAGAGATTATCAGGGGCCAGGGTAAGGGAAAACAGGGAGTTATTTAATTATCCAGATACAGTTTCTGTTTGGGGTGGTAAAAAAGTTTTAATAATGGAAGGTAGTAATGGTACCACAACATTGTAAAAGTACTTAATGCCACTGAATATTACAGTTAAAAATAGCTAAAATGGGGGCTGAAGTCTATTCTTCAGAAACCCCCTCTGCTGAGAGAGCTTCTCAATAAATTTCCCACCTGCAATCATAAAAAAAAAAAAAAAAGGTTAAAATGGCAAATTTTATATATGTGTTACCACAATAAAAAAATCCAGTCAGCAAGGCTAAGCTAGTGTGGTTCCAGATAGGGTAAGGACCTCAGAGATAGAGAAAAGTATCCTGTTGAATCCCAATGTTTTTGCTCCAACTGGAGATGCAGTGAGGTCTGCAGGGGAGCCCGGGGCAGCCTGAGTGGTAAGGCTAGCCCAAGGAGATGTGCAGGTGATGGGTGTTAGAGGTCTGGTGCTATTCTCAAAAACATCCCTCCAAACTTCCCTGGCTCCATAAGCCTACCCAGAGGAAGTGGAACAAGCACCCTTGGGGAAAGGAGGAAATAAAGAGCCCTCTGGGCAGGTCTCCAGTTTTCTCTGTGATTCGGTTTCCTCGTGACAATAACAGCAGCAGCTTGTATTCAATGGACTTTGTGAGTCTGGCCATAAGCCATGTTTTCCTAGGTTAGCTCATCTCATGCTTACTACTACCCCTGAAGGAGGTGCTGTCACTCACCCCATTTTACAGATGAGAAAACTGAGGCATTGCAGTGCAAGTTTGCCATCTCTAAGCCTCCATCCAACCACTGTCCTGTGGGGGTCGGAACACAACCAGAGTTTCCCACACCAGGCTGGACATGAGCATCACCTGGGGAGCATTTAACCAGTACCAGGTCCCAGAGCTTGTTCTAACCTTCTAAATCAGGCCGGGATCAAGGGCAGGAGGCGGATGACCTGGAAACCCGTGTTTAACAAGCTCCCCAGGAGATTAAGGCATCAGGGACTGGCCTTGGTGATTTCTAAAGCTCATTTCTGTGCCTCTAGAACAAAGCTAGATGGCTTCCTCTCACACTGTGTCACTGGGAAAGGAATGAAGCAGCTTTTATTGCTTCCTTTCCTCTACCTCTCTCTGCCACCTCCAGGAATAACAGCAGAACATCCAAGCCCACAGGGGGGAATAATTTATAACAAGATGATGCGAGCCAGTGATCATGAGATCAAAACTCGGTACACAATAAAATCATCAAACAAGGCAGTGAGTGAGTCACAACTGGGCCAGGAACCTGAACCAACTGGTAAACAATGGCTCTGAAATGCCCCACCCCAAGCCCAGGACAGCCTTAACTCTTTCTCTGCAGTCCCAGTAGTAGGATTTAGAATTTAGAAACTGCAGGAGAGGAAGACCTGGAAGCAGGAAAGGAAAATCTGGAAACAGGAGAGGAAGATCTGGAAGCTGAACTGACACTGAGAGAGGGTCATGGGCAGCAGCCCCTGCACAGGAGAGGGTACAAAGGCTGGCCCCCAGTAGGTTGTGATGACTTGAGTGTGGGGTCATCACCCCTCATGACTACTTCTGGTACGCTGCAGAGGCTGACAGGGGCCCTCGAGGAGATCCAGGGGAGGTTAAAGCAAGGTCACAAAGGCTAGGCGTGGCACCCTCAGACTCCACTTCCCGAAATAAGAGGCTCCAAGGCAGCTGCTGTGTTAAATGCTTACACACATCAACTCGGCTGTTTCACAACCATTCCAGGAGGAAGGATCAGCACACCCACTTTACAGAAGAGACCAAGGCCCAGAGAGGTTCAATAACTTAGAAAAGGCGGGACTCAAACTCCAATGGTGAGACCCAGGCCCATGCACCCAACTACACACCACACTCCCTGCACCCGTGCTTCTCTAGGCTACAAGGTTGAGCAGCCGAGGAAACCGGAAGCTGGACTGCCAACCAGGGAATGTAAAAAGGAATGAAAGTGACTGCACTGGCCAGCCGGGAACTCTTCAAACTGAGACTCTACAATCCCTGGGCACATCATTGGATTCTCTCCCACACTGAGGCTTGGGCAAAATGAGCTAGAGTCTGGAAGCAGTTCCTCCTGCCAAGGCTGCATCAGACACTCCCAGGATGACCATCCCTACCCCTCCAAGCACATTCTGCTAATATAGGTGCATCCCTAAAGGTTTGGGGGAGCAGATGCCCCACATTAGGAACTCCATAGGTGGGGCCACAGGTAGCCCTGTATAAGGGTCCTCCTGGGCCCACAGCCCCAACACATGTACCAGAGGCAGCACAGCCTTTGCAGCTGCTGCTCCAGAGGACAGACCAAGGCTCCTGGTCCCCAACCCACTTCTTGGGCAGCTGCAGGAGACCCACCTGTTTGCAGAACCGCAGGAATCCGATGGAATAAGTCTTTCCCCAGAGGCAGCACGTGCCATACATACAGCTGGACCTGAAAGAGAGGCAAGGCAGAAGGGGGTGGTGAGCAGAGAACCAGGATTCTCGAAGGTGGGGCTGGGGTTGTTGGGCTCCTTCACACCGAGGCAAGCCGGGGCAGAGCATGGTGGGGTGGGGGCACAGATCGGGGACAGCCTCAAAGCCAAGCACAAGGGGAGCCAATGGGGAGGGTCAAGACAGTTGGGAGGGAGAGCAGTATTGGCCCTGGGGGACTAAACCACCTCAGAAAGGTCTAGAGTGATACTGCAGCAGGGAGAACGAGCAATAAAAGGACTGAGCCAGCAGGGAGGAGAGAAAAGAGTAAGAAAGAGCCAGAGAGGCTTTCCCAAGAGTCCAAATGAATGGCCTCACTCAGGAAGTGTGGAAGAGGTACAGTGGGTCAAGGTTAGGGCAAGAGATGGTCTTTATGTCCAACTGATGCCAGCACAGCTCAAAGAATGCCAGGCTCAGGAATCGGGGTGCTGTTTGGGGCTTCAGGGAGATTTCATACTCACTCAATGGGCTTCCCTCTGATTTCAGACATGATGGAACTTTCTCCTCCAAGGTATTCATAGCACAGGCTCAGGAAATTATAGATGACCAAGGCTGTGAAAAGAGCATCCAGAGGAAACCACTTGAACCAAGAGAACGGATAAATAGATGGTGCAATTATAAACAGTCATGAAAGTAAACAAATAACAGCCACACTCAGTGACAGGTGAACCTCACAGACCTGGTGTTGCACAAAAGAAACCAGTCAAAAGAAACATCGCTCACAGTGATGTTCCATTTAGAAGCCCAAAAGCAGGCAAAGCTATATTATGTCGTTTAGGGATACATAAAGAAAAGAAGTGACTGCCATAAAATTCAGGACTGCACAGAGAAGCTGGAGTAGTGTGGGATGGAGATGGACTAATGGGCTTTGGAAGGCTAGCAGTATGCAAGGTCTCATGGTGGCCAAGCGGGCACCACCTTGTATTTATTGAGTAGTACATATATGTTTTATACACTGTTCTGTCTGTGTGTTATTGATCACAATTCAAAAGCAAAATGACAAGAAGCCGTTCTCCTGGAAGAAATTCCATGCCAGAATGAAGTACCAGATACTTCATCCTTTCCACAACCTATAGTGATAGGTGTGGAATCACGCACCGTAAGATATAACAAAACACAGAAACATGCCCCAAGTGAAGTGGAAATGGCTTAGGCAGCTCGGTCAGCTCACGGGAATCTGCACAAAGCTCATCACCAGAAAGACAAAAAATTTCAACAGCAAGTGATGGCAGAGTAGAGAGGATGTTGCAAGTGCCATTAAATAAAAACAACAATATGCTGTAATCAGCTCCATGGTCAGAGGACTTCTGCAGAATTGGCAAAATGAAAGCTGATGCCCGCAGGGTACCAGGAACATACAGAGGTACTACAATCTAGGAAGCAGAACAGATGTGAAGAGGGAGTACAAGGGGTACAGCAGGGGGCACCACATAAAAAGTCAGCGACTGAGAACACAGAGAAGAGGAGAAGCATCCAGTGAAAGAGGGAGGCCAAGGGACAGGTTAGGAGGCCAGGAGATAGGATCAAGGAGCCACCAGCTGCCCTGCACCAGAGGACTTCTCATCTGCTCAGGTCACATCACCTCTCTCATGGCTCCCTGGAGCCAGCTGGGAGCAACCTCTTGGCTTGGTCTTGCAGGATTTATTCCCTGCTTGCCCCTGGCACACTTCCTATCCCAGCATCATTAAATACTGCTCTTGCCCTCAAAGCAGGGTGTTGTACCCACCATGCTTTTGCACTTGCAGATCCCACTATCTGCAGCATCCCCCCATCCCAACCCCAACAGCTGCATGCTATACTCCTGGTCTCCTTCAAACCCAGTCAATTACCCCGCTGAGATGGTTCCAGAGACCACCAGGAAGCTCAGTGCTTTCTCCTCTGTACAGACACCTTACAACACTTACTTTGCTGCAATGTAATGACTGATGTACTCAGTGGACTATGACCCCCCAATGCAGGGCCCACCTTATACCCACTGTCTGCATCCAGAACAACAGCACAATGCTTGGCCATAACAAGCACTCAGCAAATGTTTAATTTCCTTGCCCTGAAGCAAATAAAACCCTGACAATAACATAATCTAACTCAACCTGTCTGGACAGCTCATTTAACCAACCCAAACACTAGGAGCCCAACATAGGAATGAGGACTTGTAATTCTGTATAGCTTAATGTAATGCCCGGATACATCCTAGAGTATGTTGAACAGATAATTAAAAAGTATTGACAAAGTCCCTTGAGGGATGGGAAAAAAAATATGGAACTATTAAATTACACCACAAGGAAAACCCCTGATACTGTCTCAAACACTAGGGACACCCAAGTCAATAGGCCAAGCCCCTGAGCTTGAGGCCTGCTCTTGTGAAGTTATATATGTGTGGAGAAGCTAAGCCTACCTATAGTTATGCCTAAGAGTTACTTTCCGAGAACCCCTTTTGTCGCTCAGATGTTGCTTCTCTCTATCTAAGCCCAATTCTGCAAGTAAAATCATTACCCTCCCCCTTACCTGGGACATGGCATCCAAGGGTAAAAGTCTTCCTGGTAACATGGGACATGATTCCCAGGGATGAATCTGGCCCTGACAGCATGGGATCAACAATGCCTTCCTGACCAAATGGGGGAAAAGAATTATAACAAAATAAGGTAGCAGTGGCTGAGAGAGTTCAAATGGAGTATAATGGCTATTCTGGAAACTACTCTTATGCTAGGTTCAGCTAGATACTGCTATTTTTCATGGCTTGCCAAACCTCACCAAAACTATTCCTGTCAACCCTAAAGAACACTTAGGGCTCCACCTGATATTCTACAAAGGTTCCATGCACTATGATTACTTTCCAGAAACTTACAACTTCCAGATGGGTTCTTAGGCCAGTTAAGTCCTGAAACCCAGAGGGGCCAACCTGTCCAAAACATCAACTAGTTCTATCTCCCTATCCTGCATTATTGATACCCCTTTCCAACATGAAAAGTTAGAATGGGCATAGTCCAAATACCCCTAAAGACTGAGAGAAAGATCAAAGGAAAAGGTGAAGTTATAACAGAGAAGATAGGATTTAACAAATGAGTATGACTTCTGAATCATATACTGATATTTCTTTAGGTCTCTAATGTCTTAAAGCAGCTGAAAGAAAAAATCTAAAATTGTGGAACTCTGACCCACACCAAAATCTGAAACCTGTTCTATAACTAATTGTTGCAGTGTGCTTTGAACTTCATTGCTTTTTTGAAAATGTTATTTTTCACGATAAAAAAAAAAATAGCAACTTAAAAACAAAAACAACAAAGAAAAAAACTCTGGCAATACATTTTTAGGCAAAAGTAAGCCTTCAGTCTCCCTGGTGGCATGGGAGATGATCCCCAGAGATGAGCGTAGCCCTAGCACCATGGATCAACAAGGTCATCCTAACCAAAAGGGGGGAAAGAGGTGTGACAAATAAGGCACCAATGGCTGAAAGGATTCAAATAGAGTCAAGAGGCTACTCTGGAGGTTACTCTTAGCACATGCTTCAGTTAGACATCTGCTACCTATCATAACTTGCCAACCCCCAATCAAAACCATTCCTGCCAATCCCAAAGAATATCTATGGCATTATATGAAATCCTACAAAGGTTCCATGAACCAGAGAAACTTTCTAAAACCTACAACCTCTAGATGGGTCCCTGGACCAGATAAGTACTGAAATGCAGAGGGGCC
Organism: Tamandua tetradactyla; assembly: GCF_023851605.1. Classification (NCBI taxonomy): domain Eukaryota; kingdom Metazoa; phylum Chordata; class Mammalia; order Pilosa; family Myrmecophagidae; genus Tamandua; species Tamandua tetradactyla. The sequence goes on from NC_135333.1 coordinate 30,656,194, forward strand.
AGCCTCTCCAGAACATCAACCAGTTCCATCCCCCTATCCCATATAATCGACAGCTCCCTCCAACACGAAAAAGTCAGAATGGCCATAGCCCAGATACCCCTAAAGAGTGGTAGAAAGATCAAAGATGATGTTAGAGTTATTTAGAAGGTTGGGTTTAACAAATGAGTATGAGTGCTGAATCATTATATTGATATTTCTTTCAGTCTCCAGTACCTTAGAGCAGCTAGAAATAAAAATCTAAAATTGCAGAATTGTAACCCATGCCAAACTCTGAAATCTGCTCAACTAATTGTTGTGATATACTTTGAAATTTATTGCTTTTATGTATATATGCTATTTAAAGAGAAGGAGGAATATAACAGAAAAGATAAGATTTAACAAATGAGTATGACTGCTGAATCATTCATTACATTGATATTTCTCTTGGTCTCCACTGTCTTGGAGCAGCTAGAAGAAAAGAAAAATCGTGGAACTATAACCCAAACCAAACTTTTTTTTTTAACTTTTAATTTTTTTTAAATACCAAAAAAACACCAAACACCAAAATGCAAACATTCTTAACTTTTGATCATTCCGCTCTACACTTATAATCAGCAATTCACAATATCATCACATACTTGCATATTCATCATCATGATCAATTCTTGGAACATTTGCATATATTCAGAAAAAGAAATAAAAAGAAAACAGAAAAAAAATTCATACATACCATGCCCCTTACCCCTCCCTTTCATTGATCACTAGCATTTCAATCTAAATTTATTTTAACATTTGCTCCCCCCATTACTTATTTTTATTCCATACGTTTTACTCATCTGTTGACAAGGTAGATAAAAGGAGCAGACACTAGATAAAAGGAGCAGACACAAGGTTTTCACAATCACACAGTCACACTGTGAAAGCTATATCATTATACAATCATCTTCAAGAAACATGGCTACTAGAACACAGCTCCACATTTTCAGGCAGTTCCTTCCAGCCTCTCCATTACATCTTGACTAACAAGGTGATATCTACTTAATGCGTAAGAATAACCTCCAGGATAACCTCTCGACTTTGTTTCATACAAACTTTTTACTTCTTAAAATAGTACTTGGAAATTTATTGCTTTTTTGCATATATGTTGTATTTCACAATAAGAAAAAAGTTTATAAAAAAAGACTTTAAAAATCGGGACAAAATAAACATACAAAATGCAATCAAAAATAAAGAAATAAAAAAAACAGCAAGACTTCAGCAATTTGGAAAGGCATATATGTGGGGCTGTCCATCACTCACAGTTGCTCTAATCTATATATTAAGGGCTCAGGTCTCCAGTTGGGGAGGGGACCTCCAGCAGCATCTTGCACACTCACATTCCAGAGCACTGAGCCCACTTTGCTGTAACTGTCCCTTGACAGGCATGGAGCAGAGGACGTGCCACGTGGCTCTCTGCCATTAGCTAGCTGGCCTCAATTTCCTCATTTGTGAAATGTGGACGACAGGGGCACCTGCCTAGCTGTGCGGCTACGAGGCTTCAGCAAGTATGCAAAGCGCTCAGCAGCAGTCCTGAGTGCTGGCTGTCACAGTCCTTATGGTCACCTGCCTGCCTTCCTCAGGGGCCAGCCTGGCCTTGACGGGCAGAAGCCCACTTGTGCTGCCTGCCTGGTACAGAGGCAGCTCAGGACGTGTTCGGTGACTGTAGGAATCTCCAGTAACCTCCTGCTTACTCTTCATCAACAAGAACTTGGGGCATCTGGCAGAGGGGGAGGTGGTCAAGCTCACTAATAACCTTTGTTCAAAGGCAGTGGAATGGATGTCTGTGACACACCCAAGCTGGGTCCAGCTATGTTGTAGCAGATCTAATTTATCAAAGATGGCCACATCTAGAGGTCCCTTTTCATATGTTCTTCTTGCAATGTGACATTGGCACTCCTCCAGAGGAGGGGGGAGTCTTGTTCCCTCCCTTTGCATCTTGGTGGGTCTGTAACAACTGCCAAAGTAATGCTGTGTGAAATCTGGGTGAGGTTGGAAAAGGTATTACAGCTTCTGCCTCTCCAAGGATGCTCCCCTTGGACCCAGTTGCCCTGCTGCAAGAAGGCCCAAATGAGTCCACCTGGATAAGCCACATGGAGTAACCACCAGAGAGGCTCATATGGAGAAGAACTGAGGCCCCAAGCCGCCAGCCAGTGCTGCCACGAGCCCTATGAGTGAACAGCCTTCAGAGGATTCCTGCCCCAGCCTCCGAGTTCCCCAGCTGAAGCCTAAACACCTGGAGTAGGGACAAACTACCCCAACTACGCCCTTTTTCCAAATTCCCGGCCTACAGTATCCATGAACAAAAGAAATGGTTATGTTACACTACCAGGCCTTGGGGTAATTATTTATTTACCCAGCCCCAGGAAGCAGGCTATATAAAACCACTGCTGAAGTTCCCAGGATGTGTTCTACTCTCTCACACCTCCAAGCTGTGACACATTCTGGCCCCTCTGTTGGAAACAACCTGGCTGTGTCCCAGAATGTGACCCAGGGGAGATGTCACCGCCTCCATAGTACCCTCCTCTGTCCTGCCACTTCATCCACGACTGAGTTCTCTGGTGGCCTGTCTGATTCTTCCATCACCAGAGGCAGCAGGAAGCAGGAAGAGTCATAGCCTCTGGAGTCAGGGTGCCTCGGAGCGATCACAGCTCCACCACTTCAGAGCTGTGTGGCCGCAAGCAAGTTCCTCAAGTTCTCCATGTTTCAGTTTCCTATCAATGGCAGTTCCATTCTTGTGGATTTGTGGTAAGGACTGGGAAATGAGGAGATAAAGCTTTGAGTAAGGTTGCACTCACAGCAAACGGGGTTTATTTAGCGTGTGGCCTGGAGTTCTCTCTATAACGTGTTACCCATAGTTTTTCTAGCCAATCTGCAATAGCTACCAGAGGACCTGGCACTTAGATAGGCTCAGTAAACCCTGAAGGAAGGAAGGGCCGGGCACAGGCCACAAAAGTGAGCTCTCTACTGTGGATGAGCGACTCTGATAACCGGGCTCTGAGAGGCGGAGCAGGTGGCTGTAGTGCAGGCCTGTGGCTCACGCTCACCTGTTCACAGGTGACTGCACCTTCACCAAGGTGATCGCTCTTTGGGTCAAAGACAAAGGTCTCAAGAGAAGTCACAGGGGCCCGAGGCGCATCAGCCCCCTCTGTCTGGAATCACCCTCTCAAGTATGGCCACCTCTGCAATCCATTATCTGAGGAGAACTTAGAGTTAAGCTCGCATCCTTTTCCACAGCAAGAGACATCGGCATATCCCGGATCCCATAGGCGAGCAATCCACCCCTAACCATCTCCGTGTACTGCTAGAGGGCTCAACTGGTCAGAATGAACAAATTTCATCAGCCTCTCTCAGTTCAAGATTCTTGACCTTTTAAGGTACTCTGGGGCCAGCCAGTCTGTAAAATACCAATTTGCTGACAATTTCCTTTAAAGAATCATTAGCGAGTCAATAGTGCACCCTCAGAGAAGGGAGAAAGACAGAATCTCCTCAAACATGACTCAACCATCCCAAACCAGGCCCCACTGACCATCTGACAAATCGATCCACCCTCCTAGGAAATTACTGCGCCACACAAAACATCCCAGCAATGATATCTAAAATAGAAAATTCAACACATACCCCAAAACAAACACAAAGACAGTGGCCTGGACAAAAGAAGAGCAGGGGCAGGGATCTCAGCTGGTGGGCTTGTTACCTAACCAACCTTGTCACCCCAATATCAGTTAAGGTCCCCTGTAGCGCCCCCAGGAATACAAAATGACTCTATGCTTCCTGAGATAGTCACTACAGCCTGTGTGCCAGGCTCTGGGCTAGGCCCCTGGAGATACACAAGCAACCAGGGAGCCCACAGACCAGGCCCTCCATCTAGAGATTTGCCACTGGAGAGGGGAGCAATGGGTCCTGTCTCCCCTGACCTGGAGAGTCAGGCACATGGAACTTTCTGCTCCATCCTAAGTGAACTGAGACAAACACACAGAACTAGGAGGCAACGAACAAGATGGGACAAAATGAGGACCTAGGGGCCACACGGTTCAGATAAATGAAGAGCTATCTTATCCACAGGGCCAGACAGAATCCACATGGTCTCAGGGGCAGACCCCAGAAGGACTTCAGCTTACTATAAGAAAGATTTATAACAGGCAGAGTCTTCAAAGGTGGGATGATGGCCTCAGAAAGCAGACAACAGAAATGGGCAATCAGAGGCCGGGCAGCCTCTTAACAGCAGAGCAAAAAAGAGCTCAGAGCAGCATGAGTCTCAAGGGTCCCTCCAACTCTGAGATGCTAGGCTTGCTTTCCTCACTGGCAGCTTCTCTAACTCAAAGGTGCCTGGACAGGAAACTGGAGATCAAGAGACCGCTCTCCACCCAGCCTCTCCTCCAGTGTCCCTCCAGAACCCACAACCATAACATCACATCTCCAAGAGGCCACACTCAGAGAGAGGAGCTGCTAAAGTGTACTCTGCCAGCAGTTCCTGGGCCAGGCATCCTCACAAGTTCCTGGCCGCACGTGAGGCAGAACTTCTGTAGGGCACATGGGGCCATAGGAGATTTGCCCTCCTCTGACAACTTCAGCCCTAAAACTGGCCTCACAGCCTCATGCCCACTTTACTACTCAGAAATGCTCTGGTTATCTGGAAAGACTGAGCACATTCCGTATTTCAGATAACCGGCAGGTGAATGTGTTCAACTTAACTTCAACCCCATTAAAATTAATTTTAAACTTCATTTTGACCACTCTGGACAGAAATCTCCTCTGCTCAGTAAATTGAGGCCATGGAACATCCTTTCCCCCTTTTCCAGTGACTGGTGGCCATGGTGGACAGTAACAGGCATGGTGTGCTACAACTGCAGGCGGCAGATGACCTGCCCCTCTGTCAATGGCTCCAGACACCAGAGCTGTCACACATGGTTTTCTGTCCTTTGCTGACACTTTTTGCTGCTTTTGCCAACTCATATGCCATTTCTGATCTCCCTCCTATTCTGGTTTCTTCTGAATGCCTTTATTTTTGCTAATGGATTAGCTCTTGCAACTCCTGGATCTGCCTGTGAGCCAGGAGTCCTGTGGGCAGCCAGCCGGCCTTGGGGTCTCTTTGACCCCGTATCTGAGGCCCTCAGCTGTGTACATCCTGCTGTGCTCCCTCTACTTGGAAAGATATTCCACTTTAGGCCAGATTCCAGGAAGCTGAAACTGGGTGAATGAAACATCAGTCCCTAATTGTTTCTTTCATGCATGTAAGATCTGTTTCCTTAACAAGAGTACATACCTTTTCAGGCGAGGAACTTGTCAGCCTCCACTTCTACAAGCCTGGCACAGAATAATACCCGGATCCAGAGACCCAAGTGTGAGTCTGGCCTCTGGCAGTTACTATCCAGGCAATCTTGGGCAAGTTCTTTAGCCTGCGTGGCTTCTTTGTTTTGTTTTGTTTTCTTTCACATTCGTAACATGAGAATAATATATACTGCACCAGGTAACTGGGAGGTGAGAATGAGCTAACAGTGATGAAAAACATTTGGTAAAACTGTGAAGCTGCCACACAAATATTATTAACAAAACACTGACTGAACTCCAGGACGCCCCCTGTACCTCTGCTCATGGGGTTAAGTGTGTCTTCTCTCCTCGGGACAGGCTGGCCAGCTCCCCAGGGCTGCTGTGGTCGGTCACCTTTTCGAACTGCTCTTATTCCCCACCACAGTGGAACACCAAATGTACTTAAAGGGGCTGGTTTCCACCCTCTTCCATCTTCCTGACCTTGCACACCCTGGGGTGTACACTTCAGTGTGTGTGAATTACAGCCCCTCCCACATGTATGACATCCTGAGCAGGAAGACCCAAGCAAGTCACTTTACCTCTCTGAGACTTGGTCTTCTCCACACAAAATGGGAACACATGGAACACACTATCAAGTCACAGATTCACGAGATGAGTACAGGTTATTTATACATCCTTCCCCCTAATGCCACAAAAATAAAAGTAAATGGCGTGGGGGAGAGGAGTTGTAAACCTTCAAGGACAAAGAGAACGTCAAGAAAAATTCTGGAAGATGAAGTGTGGCCACCAGCCTGGGGGTGGGGGAAACCAAGGAGAAAGAACCCCCAGAAGTCTCAGAACTTAACCTACCAGACAGCTCGGACAGCCGTGGGGTAAATGTGAAAATGGGAAAACTGGCCAAAAAGTCTCAATATGGAGCTAGTGGGAAAAGAGGCTGAAACGGCGCTATCCTCAAGGAACTTGGCCGTGATGAGGAGACTCGTAGAAAATACAGCAATTAAATCTGAATCGGGAAAGTGAGATGTCCCCTCACAGCCTGCTCTAGTCTACCAAAGCTGCCAGAATGCAACACACCAGAGATGGATTGGCTTTTAATAAAAGGGGATTTATTTAGTTAAAAACATATAGTTCTTCAGAGCAAAGGCAGCTAACTTTCAACTGAGGTTCTTTCTTACATGAAAGGCACAGGGTGATCTCTGCTGGCCTTCTCTCCAGACTCTGGGTTCCAACAACTGTCCCCAGGGTGATTCCTTCCTGCATCTCCAAAGGCCTGGGCTGAGCTGTGAGTGCTGAGATGAGGGACGCTGAGCTGCTTGGGCTGTGCTAGGTTGCGCTCTCTCTTAAGCTTCCAGCCAATTAAATCAAACATCATTCATTGCAGCAGGCACGCCTCCTAGCTGACTGCAGATGTAATCAGCAACAGATGAGGTTCACATGCCATTGGCTCATGCCCACAGCAAAAGAACTAGGCACTTTCACCTGGCCAAGTTAACACCTGAACCTAACTACCACACAGCCCTTCGTCTGCTCTGTGCCCATAACTCGGGTGCCCTGCTTTACTTCCCAGGAAGATGAGAAAATTCACCTCTGTGAAACAGGACAAGCATCATGAAGTTTTCATGTTGTGTCTGCCCCTACCACTGCCCAAAAATGGCAGAGAAAACGTCTGTGCTTTACCACCCAATTGGCAAGCCCAGAAGTTTTAAGCCCCGTTTTTTTAAAATAAAAAACAGTCAATTTTTTAAAATAAAAAAAGAGTAAAGCAAACAAATAGATAAAAAGGAACTCAGAGGATAACAGGATAACACAGGAAACAGAAAAAAACTGTCATTAACATTACTAGAGAGAAAAAAGAGGATATACTCAATCCAATAGCCAGAACAGTGGGTTGTTAAAAAAAAGGAACAAGGGAGAGCTCCTGACATTTTCAATACGATAAAGGAATAGAGAAGTACAAAAGTAAAGATTAAAAATAATAATAATAATAAACACCTCCTAAGAGGCAGAACAAAAGAAAAGCTGGAAAATTAGAAAATCCCAGGCTCAATCTACAAGTGCAACAGTCAACTAGCAGGAATTCCAGAAACGGAGAATGGAAAAAAGTAAAGAGGAATAAATTACCAGAGAAAGGTACAAACAAATTTCCCCAATTCAGAGATTTTCAGAACACTGGGGATAAAGACAAAAGCCTAAAAGTGAGAGAAAAAAAGGTGGGAGCATACACAGGCATTAAGAATTAGAATTCCAGCAGACTTCCCCAAAACAACACTGGAAGCTAAAGGGCAGTGAAAACATGCCTTCAAAATTCAGGAGGGCGGGCCACGGTGGCTCAGCAGGCAAGAATGCTTGCCTGCCAGGCCAGAGGACCCGGGTTCGATTCCTGATGCCTGCCCATGTAAAAAAAAAAAAAATTGGAAGGAGAGTGATTTCCAATTCAGACCTGTCCTCCTAGAGGAACACCAATCAGATGGTACACTAAAGCACTCTCAGACGATTTTCACATTTCAAAAGATAGCATTTCCCTGAACCCCTTTTCTCAGGCAGCTCCTGGAGGATGCACTTCAAAAGGAGAAACCACAGAAGAGGAGGAAATGGCACCCAGGGAACAGGTGAACCAGCACCAGGCAAGTGAACAGAATTCTCAGGGCAGCAGCTGGGCACAGAGAGGTGGCAAGGGCAGCCCATCCAGACTAGCGAGAGACAAGGGCTCCAAGAGAAACGTCGCCAAGGGGGAAAAGAGTGATGATAAAGTAACTATCTATGTTAAAGTGCTGAAGAGGGTTTTTGTGGTGTTGTTTTTTTAAATTCAATTGAAGTAACTGGAAATAAATTTCTGATAGGTACACAGGAAACTGAGCAATCTAAAAAAAAAAAGAAACCACAGGAGAAAAAAAACAAAGTTGCACAAAACAAAGAACTGTAATCTCAGACAGGATCTGGCAAGGCTTAACTTTGAGCAACATTTACAGAGATATAATAATACAAACACTGAATACAGACTTAGAAAAACACTGTAATATCACCACATTGAAAAGATGAAAGAAAAAAAATCCATTTGTGTGTATTTATGGGGATAGGAGGTAAGATACCTAAATCAAAACCTTCTATAGTAAGATATCACTACATAACACTATGTAAAACTTAAAAAGCAAGAAACTGTATAAGCTTGTTTTATAAGTCATTCTGGAAAAATAAAGAATAAACAATTTAAGGGTCGAAAGTGATTGCCTTTGGGAGCAGGGAAGATTCGGGGCAGTTTTGCTACAGATCCTGTGCATGTATTACTTCAATGAAAGTTAAATTTGGTTTGTTTCTGTTTGCTTGTTTTAAGCAGAAGTTTATTAAAGAAAATCAAGTGCTTGTGAAATGCCCTGCACAGAGCCCGGCTCTATGTCCGCCTTCAATGTGGGCTGGCTGAATCTGAAACGTGAGCTCTCAGCCCAAGGGACTCTGCTCCAAATGCATCCCCCTGTCAGAGTCCATGTTTCCCTCTCTGTCTTGGGGCCCTGAAGAGGAAGGGCAGAAGTGGGGTGGGGGGGCTTTTCCATCCTAAGGGACACACCCATCACCAACTCTGCAGGGACAGTGCTGTGGACAGCTGTCAGCACTCCTAGCTCAGAGAACAACAGGAGAGGGTTGAAGACAGAGCAGAGGCGCTAAGGGCAAGGTATGGGTCGAGCCACCGACTCAGATGCCAAAAGCTGGTCGGCTCCGGGGCAGCCTGAGCTTCACAGCAGCTGCTGTACTGTTCGTAAACTCCCTCTGAGAGGCCCAGGCTGAGGGGACAATGGTGTTGCTAGGAGATATGTTACAAATGGCAGCCAACTTTCGGCAAGGAGTTTTACACGTGGGCTAGGAGGAGGTAGGAATCAGGCAGGGCCCAAACAAACAGGAATCCAGAGTGGGGGTGCCCACCTGCCATACCTGCTGCCACCTCTCGGGCAGGGACAGAGGCTCCCCCTGGCTGTGACCACCCCCTTCTGCCATTTTAGAGCCCAAAAGAGAAGGGATCCTGAACCTGTCCCTCGCCCTCACAAAAGGCTCGCCTAAAGATGGGCATGCCCCCACCCCCGGCAGAAAATGGCCTTTTGCTTCTGAAGGTACAAGATGGACAAAGGCTATACCTGAACAAGTATACTGTAGGCAAGGCTTACAGCTGAGTGGAAAAGGATTCCCAGCCTCCTCCTTTCCCAACCCACCCTTTACGGTCCCTAGGATACTTGGAAGTTTCCTGGGGGACCCTGCTGCTTCCATCACCAACAGTATCAGATATTAGCACCTGGTTCAACTCTGAGCAAGCCCCACTGCCTTGCCCTGGTGTCCTTGTCTGAAGAGCCCACAGCCTGGAGGAGGGGTGCTGGGAATTCAACAAGGCCTACGTGGAAGAACGCAAGGCACACAGCAGGCATTGAATCAAGTCCCTTATCCATTCGAAAAATGCAGAGCGCACACCTGCCGTGTGCCTGGCTCTGTCTAGGCCTGGGATACATGACTAGTTCTTGCTTTCATGAGCCAAGAGAATACTATGGAAGACAGACACTGCACACAGGAGCAAGGCTCTGAAGGACCTGGGGGGCTGGTCTCTCTGAGGGGATGACACTAGAGCCAAGGCTGAGGAGCCAGCCATGCGCAGAACAGAAGAGCCTTCCAGGCACGGGGGAAATGGCCCCCACCAAGACCCAAGGCTGGGAAATGGCTGATGTGCTCAGGACAGAAAGGAGAGCAGTGTGGCTGGAGAAAAGGCCCAGGGAGACACAGGGCACAGCAGGGGCGGGACGAGTGGGCTATTGTGACATGCCTCCATTTCCCTCCCATGTCCAGAGGCAGTTTCTGTGTCTAGTGAGTCTTCAGGGATTCACAAGGTTCAAAGTGGAACAGGAAGAGAAGCTCCAGGTTCCTGGGGGGCGAGCACACTGTACCCTGACATCCATGAAGCTCAGGGACAGGGGAAAGCCCTCTGAGACAGGGACGTCACCTCACCCAAACCAGCAGGGCAGGCCTGGGGAGGAACAGGAAAGCGCGCCCCTGAGAAGGGGTGGGCTTCAGAGCAGGGACTCTGAAGTAAGTGAGGGCGAGTTCTAGGAGACAGATTTAAGGTCCCTCCTCGCCATTGCTGGCCAGTGACCCCCCTCTACCCAGAGAGTTTTCTAACCTGCAATTTTCAGACATTTCAGATTTCTGTGTATCAACAGTAAAAATAAAACCTAAAGTTCTCTGTCAGACCTGCAAGGCTGTTTTTGTTTCCTGTTTTTGCCTCTGGGTGCCATCTCCTCTCCAGCCACTGACCTCTCCTCTGGCTCTGGCCAGCTCCCCACACAGCCCTCTGACAACCTCCCAGCCTAGCCCACTTGCATAGCCCCTTGCTCTGTACACTGGCTATCCTCTGCTTGAAATGGATGCTAATCCCCAGCTTCCATGTGACAAATGCCAACTCATTCTTTAAGTCTCGGCTCCACTGTCCTCTCCTCCCTTAAACCAGGCAGCCAGGCCTCCATCAGAGCGATTCCCTATTCCTCTGTGCTGGGAATCCTCAGGCGTGTACACGCTCCTGGAGGGCAGGGGGGGCGAGGGTTGGCTTCACCCTTTTGCAGCCCAGAGCCTAGCACAGAGCCTGGCATGCAGTTGGAGCTCCGTACAGAGAGAGTGATGTTTCAACTCCACACACAAGAACCAAGGCCCCCAGAACTCCCCATCTAGGGCAGCACAGCAAAACACCTCAGGGCATGAGCCCTCAGAATTAAGACACCTGGGGATGAAGGCCTGGTCCAACTCCTGGCTTATCCTGGGATAAACTCCTTATACTTCTAACCTTGGTTTCTATCCACGAACAGATCTGCTGTTCAGATTTGCTGCCCTGACCCCCACCAGAGATGCCAGAACTGAGAAAACAGACATAGGTGGGGCCCAGCTTCCAGGCCACCTGTAAAGGTGTGTTGAGATGCCCTATGACAAAGTGCCTCTATAAGGTGAGACGACTACCTATCGGCTGCTACCCGTAGATCTGGCCTGGATGGAACCTGAAATGTGTAAAGAAGTGAGGGGCTGATCAAAGCAGATCTTCCTGAGGCCCTGAGATCCCTCCAGGAGGAAGTCAGGGAGAAGATCTCCTGGCTCCCAGATGCTAGCAGGAGAGGGCGGGGTGTGCGGCCCACCCAGCTGATGCCAGGGCACCAGGCCCACCCACTCCCCTGCACCTCTCGTGCTCAGCCCGCACCCCACACTCACCCTCATAGCAGTCGCGCACCGTGCCAAAGTACACATAGTACTGGTCGTTGGTGAAGAAAAGGAGGCTGAGCCAGGAGTCAAAGGCATAGATGGGCACGATGAAGAGGATGCGGACGATGTAGCGCTGCTCATTGGGGCAACTGTAGCAGCGCAGGTGCATGTAGATCTGTGGGCAGAGGAGGTGGTCCGGCGTCAGGCCCTCACTGACCCCACGTTACACTTCCCACCCCAACAGCCCCAGCCCTCTGCTCCATGAGGACCTAACAAGGGAAGGCATCACATTTTGACTTCTAGTTCTGACATTCAGTAGTTCTATGAGCTCACACAAGTCCCTTAGCCCCAGGGCTTGGAGTCCTTTCTCTTAAAATGTGGATAAGAGAACTTCCATCCTCAGGTGGTTTATGTTCATGCACAAAGGGCATGCAAAAACCCTGAAGAGGGCATGGCAGCAGAGCCTACCGCCAACCCTTACAGCTGCAGGTGATTATGAGACCACACCCCAAGACCATCTAAATCACAGTCCTCAGAAGGAGGCCAGGAGGATCCCAATGCAAGCCAGCTGGGACCTGCCAGTGTGTGGCATGGAGGAGGCCCTGCCTTCCTAACAACCTGGTATCTTGGGGGTTTTACTGCAAGTACACTGAGCTAAATGACAGTCTGGGTTGTAGCTGGTCATGCCCAGTCTCCTAACTTATAGAATAGAGGGAAAGACAGATGGAGGAACTTTGATGTCTCTGAAAGCAGAGGGGCTTCCTGGCTGAGTGACCTACTGGCCAGTGAAATTTTCTTCCTCTGCCTTTTCCCATCTGTTAAAGAGAGGCAGTATTGCCTGTCTTACTGGGAAATTGGGAAAATGAAGTGACATTTCTGGATTAAGGCAGTTAAATATCCAGTGTGACTTCCCCCCACTTTCTTGAAAGATGGGTAACCAACCTGCCCTGGCCTGGGCTGTAAGTGAGAAATCAACTTCTTGTATGTTAAGACCTTGAAACTCAGGATTTATTTATTACAGCAGCCTTGCCTTCAGTGGCCTGCCAGAGGATCTTTAGGGGCTCCCTGGCTCAGGGCTCCTAAGTGGCCTAGGTACCTGGTGGCAGGTGATGAGAAGGGCTGTCCACACGAAGACGCCTGAGATGGCCTGGGCGGCAGTGGTCATCAGGAACACGGGCTGCTCCATGGCCGTGGGACTGCCCTCAGGGACGGCTGAGACACTGGGTGAGGCTGCTGCGGTCGTGGGCGAGGCTGGATCCGGGGCCAATACAGCCCCCCTCACCGTCATGATGCCGGCAGCAGGGGGTTCCCCAAAAGGTACCCTTGAAATAAGCAACGCACCAACCTATGGAGAGGAAAGCACAACTTTAGCCCCTTCCGGGGGAGTGGAGGGCTAGCCCCTTCCAGGGGGAGTGGAGGGGTTGGTAAGAATCGTCTAGGTGTTAACATTCACCTTCTAAAACATCCGCACTCTGACCAAGTGTTGCCCCAGACCCAGCCATCATTCTGTCCCCAATCACCATCACCCCAGATCAATGCATCAGGCTCCTGACTAGTCTCTCTGCAAGGCCCTTTCCCCGGCTGTCCCTCTGTCAGCCACATGGTTTGCCCCCACACTTCCTTTAGGCCTCAGCCCTGACCACGCACTTGTCCTTGGCAACCCCTTAGGCACTCCTGACACTTTCCCTCTTTGTTTTTCTCTAGGACACTTACTAGCATCTGTTCAACTAACTGTTACTCATATATTTGTTTGCTATCTGCCCCCAACATTTTAAGACAAGCTCTGCTCTGTCCGCTAGGCCTCCCCAGTTTCTGGGGGCATCTAGAAGGCTTCCAATAAATCCCTGCTGAATGTGTACAAATTTACACATCTGCTTTAGCGAAATCATTTTATTGCTGAGGCCCTCTCACCAAAGGGCTCCCCCTGCTTTCCTCTGCCACATCCCCAATTTCCCAAATGACTGACACACGTTCCCCACCATCCAGCTGCTGTGTCCTGGAGATTCAGCAGCTCTTCCTCACTCTGAATACCTTTGGAACATTCCTCATGAACTCAACGCAGGTGCCACCCTGCCTAGAAGCCTGTCTGTGGACTGGCTCCGGTTAGATCCTTCTAGCCATGCTACATGCTCCACTGTCACACACAGCGCATAGACTGAGCCTCCAGAGACCACACACTCTTGCAGCAAAACCACATGTCCAGCACTGAGCCCAGAATCCAAATCACTGTAATGCTTTTTTTTAAATCTCCCCCCCCCTTTATTTTAAAATGAATTTGAAGATCCTCATAGATATGCAAGGCATAAAATAAGGGGTTGATAACAACAACAACAAAAATGCATGGAAGAAAGAGCAGGCCGTGGTGGCACAGTGGCCGAGTTCTCACTTGCCATGCCAGAGATCCGGGTTCAATTTCCGGAGTCTACCCATAAAGACAAAATAAAAGGGAGTTGAGGAAAGTGGCATCAAGGAAATGTTACTCTAGGAAAGTAAAGCCAAGGTCTACAGGATGCAGGGGAGGAAATGGGGGGGACACGGGCGGGACTCAGAAGGCACAGAAAAGATGCAAGGGAAACACAAACGGGATACAGGCAGGCATTCATAGGCAGGCATTGGGGCTCAATTCGTTACCCCAGGCAGGCTCTTGCTTTAGCCCTAAGCTTCCTACTGGCTGGTGATGACGTCAGGGCCCATGGAACAAAGAAGTGATTTCACATTGAAAAGTAACCCAGATGCTGTCTTATAAAGAACTACTGTTAGGGCTCTCTTCAAAAGTTTACAAACAAGAGCCAATATCAGGCCAGAGGCTGGAACCACTTTCAGAAAGAAAGCCGGCACCAACAGGATCCCCTGAGGGCCTGCTCTGGGGAAAGCTGGGCTGGTCACCTCCTCTCCCCACCGCCTTAGGGTGTACCTGTCAGTGCTGCCACCTGTTGACAAGCTGGTAAACACCACCCACAGGGTCACTGAGTCTCCTGTGGCGAATGACCTGGAAGATTGACATCCCAAATCACAGACTCTAGAAACACATGAAATGCAACCAGAAGGGCGTCTGACACACTGACAAAGGGGACAGTCTTTAAAGAAGCGAAACAGATCATGTGGACACTGCAGGAAGAGTCCTGGCTGGAGCCCAAATCCCAGCTTCACCACCACCTGGAGTGCAAACCCATGGAGGGCTGCCAGACCAAATACCCTAAGTTTGACCACCTGGGCCTGAATCCCAAGGTTAGACCACATAAGTCCTCAGGGCCCCTTCCTCCTCTGAGAGCTGGTGCTCTCACCTGGGAAATACCAGCACAGGGGGAAGGCATTGCTAGGCCTTCCCATGCATGACGCCAACAGGTTGACCCCGAGATATAGAGACCCCTGTGCCCATGGGTTTCCCAGCTCTGCCGCCTGCTTCTCTCCAACCTCTCCAGTATCCTCCATCTCCATCTACACCACGTCTGCTGTTAGCCATATGTTTTTGCCCCACAAGAGCGTTTTACATGTCTATTTTCCTATAAAAATAAATAATCTCTAGCCCAATAAATGATCTAGAGTTGGATCTAGACAAAAACTCAAAAATGGAGAAGGCAACTATATAAAGAAACTCAAAAATGGAGAAGGTATCTATATAAAGCCTGGTGGCAAGCTTTGAAAATGAGACACAGTGACAAGTCTAATAATAGCTCCTGTAAGTATGGCTGCAAAATTGAAAACCAGTGCCAAAAATAATCCTTGACGAAAAGAAGATGCAGTTGTAAATCATCATCTTAGTCTAGCATCCCAAATTAAATGAATAAACACAGGGACTTGTGGAGGGGCTAGAGGAAGTACAAATACCCTCTAAATCATCTCCCAAGCAAGAGGCTGGGGGTTGGGTGTCCATTCTTGACTTAAGGCAGTACTAGGAAGCCCTCTGAGTTGACTCCCTGGCTGAGGGGCAGCTGCAGCAGCTCTGAAGCCACCACACGGAGCAGACACTGGACAGGTACATATTTCCATTTACAGGCTCTGGGTGAGGGCTTCAGGCTCATTTATTCTTTAGACGAGCACAGTGACTTCCAGGAGCCCTGGAAGGTTTAGGTGTCAGGATCCTGAGTCTATGATTTCGAAGAGCACGTTAAGTCACTTTTGCTAATATTAAGAAAACCCTCGGATCATATGGTACTACCCTGGGGAGCTATAAATCTGAGTTCTGCACAGGGAGCCCATAATAAGATGAGAACCTTTAATCCTGTATAGCTTAATGTAATGCCAGGATACATCCCAGAGTATATTAAGCAGATAATCAAAAGTACTGGCAAAGTTCCTTGAGGGATGGGAGAAAAATAATGGAGCTATTAAACTTTACCACTGGAGTAAAAGGGGGAAAAGAGTGTAATAAATAAGGTAACAGTGCCTCAGAGAGTTCAAATAGAGCCAAGAGGCCACATTGGAGGTCACTCTTATGCATGCTTCAGTTAGACACTGCTACCTATCATAACTTGCCAAACCCCAGACAAAACCATTCCTGCTAATCCTAAAGAATACCTAAGCAATTATATAAGATTCTACAAAGGTTCCATGCACTGGGGTAACTTTCCAAAACCTACAACCTCCAGAAGGGTCCCTGGACCAGATAAGTCCTGAAATGCAGAGGGGTTAACCTCTCCAGAATATCAACTAGTCCCATCCCCCTATCCCATATTATCGACAGCCCCTTATAACACGAAAAAGTTAGAATGGGCATAGTCCAAATACCCCTAAAGAGTGGAGGAAAGTGCAACAGGACTAGATACAAAAACTCAAAAATGGACAGCACAATAATACCTAATTGTAAAGTATTCATGTTAAAACACTGAATGAAGCTGCATCTGAGCTATAGGTTTTTGTTTTGTTTTGTTTTGTTTTTACTATTATTACTTTTATTTTTTTCTCTATATTAACATTCTATATCTTTTTCGGTTGTGTTGCTAGCTCTTCTAAACCGATGCAAATGTACTAAGAAACGATGATCATGCATCTATGTGATGATGTTAAGAATTACTGATTGCATATGTAGAATGGTATGATTTCTAAATGTTGGGTTAATTTCATTTTTTCCGTTAATTAAAAAAAAAAGAGAGAGAAGGGGTAATTGGAGCTGAAGGGATACAGACTGTGCAACAGGACTGGATATAAAAACTCAGAAATGGACAGCACAATACTACCTAATTGTAATGCAATTATGTTAAAACATTGAATGAAGCTGCATGTGAGGTATAGGGTTTTTTTTCTCTCTATTATCGTTTTAATTCTTATTCTGTTGTCTTTTTATTTCTTTTTCTAAATCGATGCAAATGTACTAAGAAATGATGAATATGCAACTATATGATGATATTAAGAATTACTGATTGTACATGTAGAATGGAATGATTTCTAAATGTTTTGTTAATTTTTTTTAATTAATAAAAAAAAAAGAGTGGAGGAAAGATCAAAGGTGATGGTGGAGTTATACAGAGAAGGTCAGGTTTAACAAATAAGTATGTGTGCTGAATCATTATATTGATATTTCTGTAGGTCTCTAGTATCTTGGAGCAGCTAGAAGAAAACACGAAAAATCGTGGAACTGTAACCCATACCAAACTTTAAAACCACTCGTTAAAATGTTCTTGGAAATTTATTGCTTTTTTGTATACATGTTATACTTCACAATAAAAAAAAAATCCAAGTTCTGAATCATTTCCTCATCTCTACAACACAGATGTTACTTACTTCAGAGTTGCTGTGAGAAAAAGCATGAGCTAATGCTTGGGAGCATGGGCTATGAACCCTGAAGCCTGCCCCAGAGTTGAGTGCAAGTCACAGGGGCGCGGAGCAGTAGCGTGGTGACCATGGCCAGCCCACAGAGACACCCCCTGGCCTCATGGCTCCTCTACCAGGAGGGACCTCCCTCCCCTTTCTTCAAGGAGAGCCTGACCTCTGTCCTGTTAGGCAGGCCCGGGCGCAGGCAGTGCAGCTCCTCTGGGTTTCCTCTTTGGTAGGAGGTGGAAGACGGTTACAGGACCTGGGTTTGAGTCCCAGCTCTTTGATTTGGGGCAAGTCACCTAATATCTGAATAAATTTCTTCTTCTGAATTCAATGACCTATATAAGGAATGCAAAAGAGCTGCATAACTGTCAAATGTTGCTCTTGGGACAATGGAAGGCTGTCAGTTGCTGAACTAGCCTGGCTTGCAGGACCCAGGGCAGCAAGCAAGGGCCTTCGAACATGCTCACAGTCCTGTCTGCACACTGTTCGATCATAGTCAACTGTTCACAGTCTGTGTGGCAGGGGTAGGGGAGGATGGATAACAGGGTTCAATCCTCTCACCCTGAGGACAGGCATCTATCTGGGAAGGATCTCGGGCACCCAGGTCCACAAACAGGCAGGACATGGGCCTGGCCCAGGCCTGGACCTTGGAGAAGCAGAGATAATGCTGGCTGGTGGAGCCCCTTGTCTCCCCATGGGAAAGGGATACAAGGAAGGGACCTCCAGAGCTCCCCTTTCCCAATGCAGCCAGTGTACCCCAAGGCACTAGGGAATGGAGACGGCTGTTTGGATGAGGCTAGAATCCCAGAGGCATTGAAAGGTGCCCATTACTTTCTCTACTGACTGAATGTTCCAGGGACATGGCAGATGGCTCTGAGGGGTGATGCTGGAAGCATCTTTCTAATAAACAAGTCCCAAGACCTCTAGATGCTGTGCTGGGCACTGGAAAACCCAAGGCAGCCTCAGACTGCCCCACCATGACAGGGGAACCTGTGAAGAGTGAATGCATGGCAGCAGTAAGGGAGCCCCAAGAAAGCATCAACTGGCTTTGCCAAGGCTGGGAAGAGGGTCAGGGAAGTCTTCAAAGTAGTGGTAACTTTGGAGAAGAATCTTAAATGAAGAAAGAGGCACAATCAAGTTTCATGGGACAGGATTTCACACAGGATACCAGACTCCCCTCTGCTAGCAGGGGCAAGTTACTTCACCTCTCAGAGCCTCAGTTCCTTCATCTATAAGGTCTCAGGGTAACTACAACAAATTAATGAGGGAAAGCCTTACCTTACAGAAGTCCTGTTAATAACTGGAGACAATATGAGAACAAAAAATGACCATTTTGCAGTCCCTAATAAAAATAATGGATGTAGACATGGATCATCAATGGATGATAAAATATTGAGTGAAAGACTGTCGGGGAACTTGATAATGAGTGAATGAGGCAGACACTACCTGATGAACCATGGTCAGCATCAGCATTACATGGGCCAGTCGATGCCACAAGCCTCCTGATGGGATGCAGAGAAGCACACAGAACTTTACCTAGGAAAGAGTCTTGCCCAAAGAGTGAATGGGAATCTAAGCAAACGTTTGTAACTAACCACTAGGTTCTAGGAAATACAGAGGGTAGAGAAACAGGTTAAATGACACCAGAAGGAAGTAGTAGCCATATCCAGACTGTGAGACAGTCTACAGGACAAATGACCTGGTTTCTCCAATAAATTAATGGTTTAAAAACAAAGATAAAGAGGGGGAGCTGTTAAAGATTAAGATAATCGGGCCACGGTGGCTCAGCAGGTAAGAGTGCTTGCCTGCCATGCCCGAGGACCCAGGTTCGATTCCTGGTGCCTGCCCATGTAAAAAAAAAAAAAGATTAAAACAATCAAGAAATATTAAAACAAAATGCAACCTGTAGACTTTGCCTGGATCCTGATTCTAACAAACCAACAAATGAAACAGAGCATATAAAGGAAATTTTGTCAATTTGTTAGGTATAATAATGACATAGTGGTTATATAAAAATAAAGGTCCTTATTGATGGAGGAAAAACAATTTTTTCAACAAATGGTGCTCAAACAATTGGACATCTGTAAGAAAAAAAAAAAAAAACCCTTAACCTAAACTTCAGATCATATACAAAAGTTAATTCAAAATGTAAAATATCATGGATTCAAATGTAAAATATCAAATTATAAAACTTTCAGAGAAAAATCTTGGAGAAAATCTTTGATACTTGGGGCTAGGTGAAGAGTTTTTAGAATGGTACCAAAAGCAGGATCCATAAAAGGAAAAAATGATAAACTAGACTTCATCAAAATTTAAAACTTTACTGCTACAGAAGACCCTGTTAAGAGGACGACGAAAATTCAAGCGACAGAGTGGAAGAAAATATTTGCAAATTACTTATCTAACAAATGGTTAATATCTGGAGTATAGTAAGAATGCTCAAAACTCAATCATAAAAAAAACAATCCAATTAGAAAAATTGGCAAAAGACATGAACAGACATTTACTAAAGAGGAAACACAGCTGATAAATAAACACATGGAAAGATGCGCAACATCATTAGCAAGAGGGAAATGCAAATTAAAACCTCACTGAGATATTACTACACAGCTACCAGAATCACTAAAAACAGTGACAATACCAAATGCGGATGATGATACAGAGAAACTAGAACTCTCCTACATTGCTAGTGGGAATGTAAAAGGTGTAGCTAGTTTGGAAACAGTCTGGTAGTTCCTTATAAAACTCACCATGCAACTACTACGCAACCCAGCAACCACACCCTTAAGTATTTATCCCAAAGAAATGAAAACTTATGTTGACACAAAGACCAATACACAAATGTTCATACCAGCTGTGTTCATGATGGCCAAAAAACTGGAAAAAGGCCAAACATCCTTCAACAAGTGAAAGGTTAAACAAACCCTGGTATACCCAGACCACAGAAGACTACTCTGCAATAAAAAAGAACAAACTATCAATACCCACAACAATCTTGATGGCCCTTAAGGGTTTAATGAAAAGACAACCACAAAAGGCTACATACTGTATGATACCATTTCTATAACATTCCTGAGATGATAAAACTATACAGATGGAGAACACATGAGTGGCTACCAAGGGACAGGGGTAAGGGTGTGTGCAGATATGAAGGGATATCATGAGGTAGTTCATTTTCATTTGCGGTTATCAAACAGTTCTGCAACTTGATAGTGGTGGTGGCTACATAAATCTACCCATGATAAAAGTGCACAGAACTACACACACACAGACAAGAATGCATGTGAAAAACAGTAAAAAGCTGAAAAAGGTCTGTTATCCAGTTAATATTCTTGTACCAACATCCATTTCTTGGTTTTGATAATGCCCTACAGCTACGTAAGTTGCCACCATTAGGGGAAGCTGGGTGAAGAGTACCTGGGACTCTACTTAGTATTTCTGCAATGGCCTAAGTCTAATTACTGAAAGAAAAAAAAAAAAAGATTTAAGTCCTTATAACATCAAGATGCATATGCAGTATTTAAGAGTGTAAAGTATTGTGATGTCTGGGGTTTACTCTAAAAACTGGAGAACATCAAGCATGCACGTACTGAAGATCATACTCAAGGCCACACATCTGGAGACTGGAGAACAAGTATTTAGACTCAGGCTAGGGGATACCATTCTCTGTGCTTGCTCTTAACCCTTTCAAATTCTGCCTCAACAATGGAGAGGTTTGGAGATGTGGTCGGGACTTGTGGCCCACTGGATATGTGTGTTGGGGGTGGGGGAATGCAGGAAAATTTCATCCCACACCTCTGCTTTCTCTTTCTGGGCACGGAGATGTGGGTCATGGTTAGGAGAGGAGATCGAGTATTTTGGGATGCACTGAGTTTGAGATCTCTGTGGGTACCTCCAGAGGGGCATGCAGAGGGCCGTAGGATAGAAGGTTCTAGAGGTGAAGATGGAGATCATGGATGGGAGCCTGAAGCCTCTGGAAGTTTCCACGGGAAAGGATGAGCAACATCACAGGGACTTAATCGGATGCTGCTGGTGCCCCGACCTTTTCTCTTGGATGTGACCAGTGGCCAGTGGCCAGTACCTTTACAAGCTTGAGGAATGTTCCACGACTGTGGAAACCTGGAAATGCCTGCGAATTCATACTGACTCTAACGTGCACCAGTGCTCCACCAATAACCAGTGGGAGTTGGCATATAAATACCACAGCTCCCCAGCCCCTGGAGTGGGCTAATTCCAATGTGACTGTTGGCCTTTATCGCTGTCAAACCTCCCCAGTCCACTGTGCTGCTCTCTGCATGTCCCAAACAACCTGCATTCAAATCCTCATCTCAGGGTTGCCACTGGGGAGGTTCCACTGCAACAGGGACTACAAGAATAAGAGGAAGAGGTTCAGGAAGGAGCCACACATAGGGGAAGTGATGGAGACCATCGTCAGTGGAGTCCAGTCTGACCTCTGCCAGCTGTGAGCAGCGCGTGATGGACACCTGTCATTCATTTGTCCCTTCATCCCCAGACCTTGTCTCAGTGCTGCCTAGATCATCCTAGGTGGTCTCTGAAGAAACAAAGGTGACCAGCGCAGAGTCTCCACCCTTGTGGAATTCTCAGCAAGCCAATCCCTCCACAACATTGCTGGACCAGGGTTTCTCACCCCCAGCATTACTGACACTTGAAGCCAGGTCCTTCTTTATGGTGGGGGCATCCTGGGTACTGTGGCTCTCTGCACTCAATGACAATGGCTCACCCTTCCCCCAAATCATGACAACCAACAGTGCCTCCAGCTATCACCCAGTGTCCCCAGAGGGCAGAATTGTCCCCAGTGAGAGGCCCTGGGTTGGAGCAACCTTCCTTACTGGGACAAGGACTACCTCATTCATTTCGGAGCTGACATTTAAGACTGCCTCCTCCCTCCAACCCCTTTCCCTGCTTTGTGTCCCTATAATGTTATTCATTCATTTTACTGTTTTATCCTTTGTTTCCTTTCTCTAGAGTATAAGTTTTGACAACAGGGATCTGCTTTCTTCACCCAGACAGTGTCTGGTAGGCAGTCAACTGGTGCTCAATATTTGTTGAATTAAAAAAAAGAGGAGGGGATAGATGCTACAAGATGGGCAAAATGTTGCTAAGTGTTGAAACTGGGTGAACAGGCAGAAATAAATTATACTATTTGCTCTACTTTGGTATATATTTAAAATTGTCCATAATAAAAAAACTTTTATAGTAGAATTCTCTACAAAATCTGTAAAGAGATGGAAACTGACTCAAAAAACATTCTGTATCAGAGATTTATGGGTTATTTACTTATAGAAAAGAATTAAAAAGTTACCCACCTAACAACCTGTTTTTCTTTTACAAATAAAACTGTTCAAAATGTGCCCAATTTTTCTATGACAACTGGCTGCCAGAGATATGCATCCTAGGAAATGTTTTCAAAACAGCCTTGAGAATGTTTATTATGTCCCTTTTTCCAGTAAAGGCATGTTATCACAATGAATGAGAAAGGATCACTGCTCTCTGAAAGAAACCCAGGCCAGGGGCACAGGATTTTGTAAAAGTGTACTGGAAATTTAAAAAAAAAAAAGCATACTGGAACTGTTTCTACTGTCGTAGGATTTTTTATTTGTAGGATTTTGTTACCAAAAAACAAAAACAAAAAAACAATATAAGTCTACCACCTATAAAAAAACCTGAACTAGAAAACTATATAACAGAATTTTCCAATCTGTTTAAAAATTTCCAAAGCATTTGAATGGGGTTTGGGCTCATGCATTAAGAATTTTAAAACAGAATACCTTCCATTTAGTTTACAAAAACATCTGACTGGCATCAGGGAAGATGGAAATGTACTAGCCAAATTTCAACAAATCCTTTGCATACCCAGTAAATGGGAGGGAAAAATGAGTAACCCAATTTGGAAGACGAGCCAACAATGCATTTCCTCTGTGTGCAGCTATGTGCCCTGGGTAGGGATCTTTTTCAGGGAGGGAAGCCATTAAAACCAACTCTCTAAATAAACTGAACACTGAACCAGCTCTTCAAATTGCTCTGTCAGTGAGCATTAAAACACAATTTCCAAAAATAATCAAGCATGTGAAGCCAGAAGCTTTTTGTACCATCGACAGAATAAAAATTATTAAAAAAAAATTATTACATCACTAGCTCATCCTTTAATTTCTAAGTTTGGTATAAGTTTTATTATACATATGGTATAACAGTAAGTTATACTTACTTTAAATATGCATATAATCGTATAATACATGTATACAATTGAGCATGGGGGTACCTGCGCACAAAGGCTTTTACTGATAGGCATCTGTGATCAAAGATAGTCTGGAGAGTACGAAGCAGTGAAAAAGAGTCAAAAGCTGCAGATCAGAGGGAAAGCAGTCAAGCACTGGGTCCTGTCTCTCTCCCCATGGCCCACCTGCCCATGACAGGCAGATCTGCTCCTTATTTTGTTTCTTCTGCCACCCAGCAGGCTGTGAAAAGACCAGACCGCACAGTTCGCACTTTGTCCCCCACTCTGAGTCAGGAAAACTGAGCTGAGATCTCAGCACCATCGCCTGAGCTGTAACTGGGGGCCAGTTACTGAATTAAACTTGTGTCTCTGGGATAAGAATACTGGTGCACCATCTCTTAGCCAAGTCTTTGGGGCCAAATGAGTTTAAGAATTCAAAATTTTTCAGATTTTAGAAAGAATGATAGTGCTTATGGCGTACATAGTGCAGCACCCCGAGAGGGATCTGGGCAGCACCCCAAAAGCAAACACATTGTATTCCCATAGAGAAACATATGACAAGTCACCTAGGTGAGATATTTTTAAAAACTGTAATTAGCCTCACATCAATTCAGGTCAGATTTCTGCCACCAAATTAGTTTGCTGTAGACTTAGGAAGAACCTTTGGGACTTCTGAGTGTTCTGGATTCCAGAAAGGCGGAGAAGGGACAGTGGGTCTGAAATGTCCTCAGAGAGTTGCAGTGAGACCGATAAGCAGAGGACCCAGATAAAATGGAGGCAGCAATTGGCCAGATTATTTTCTTCATATACAAGGTTTGAGAATGCAGACATTGGAATGTTCTTTATTTCTATACTTATTTCAACCTGAATGGATCCCAACCTGAAGTTTTATCAGAATATATCGGGATCTGCCCATGGAAGGCCGTCCTGATTCCTTTGCCGAGAGCCCAGCCAGGGCCCTGGGCAGCTGGTTCTCTATCTCCCTTCCCAGCCCCTTCTCCAGCCTCATGGCTCGCAACCTGCTTTCCAAGCCCCAGCAATCGTGGGTCCCTACAGCACCCTGCACGTGGAAGTCCACACCTCTGTGCCATTCCCTTGGCCTTGGACCTCCAGGGATAGGGGGGCAAATTCCTCATTCATTGCTCACCCTAAGCATCAGAGCCTCCCCCAAGGGTCAGCCCACTCCCTGGCCCAGCCGACTGTGCTCAGTCCACGATACTAAAAAGCTCAGTTCTAAAAGCGCTCTTCTCCCCCCATACCTTATTCATCTATCATCAGGCCTAGCACAATCCCTAGACACGCAGCAGGGATTTAGAAAAAAGAATCAAGTAAGCAACTGATGGACTAGATGCCTGTCACGAAGCCACCTGCTGTGAAGAGCAGACTTTCCATCACTGGGGTGCCCACCATACTTTCCAGAGTTCAGCTAAAGAACCAGCTGGGCATTTCTGCTGGACACAGGGGAAGAACCAGGGGAAAGGCAGAGGATACCAGATGAGTCACATCCACTGTCTTCCAACGTGGAAAGGGCCACACCAAGGAGAGCAAAGGAACTTGTTCTATGCCACTCCATCAGGGCACAATCCAATCCACCAAGTGGAGAACTGGTGATGATTAACTGGAACCATCTAGCAATGTGCTGGTAGCAATGTGCTGGAGAATAAGGAAGTTTCCCATGGAACAGGCCAGAAGTCCCCCAGGCGGGAATACTGGCTGAAGAACCCTCTGGAGGCTAGCGGTCATATCTTCTGTGCAATTCTGATCCCTGGCACCTATCTCAGAACCAGGAGCCTCAGGTAGGTAAGGGAACAGGTGAATGAATGTCTGCCCTTTGCAGTGCCTTCCAACTCTAAAGCTCTATGATACCCTCGGCCACCGTGCCAACCCCAGGGAATGGAGCATGCTCTCGTTTTCCCCACGGATCTTTAACCCCATCTTCCTTGACATCTATCACCTTTTATGACCTAATACAGTTTGTACAAGTCATATCCTTCCTGGCACCTGATCTTTTCTTTGGTGGCATTAATTACAATTGTGGTTATATTTGTTCAATGAATGCCTGACTTCCTTGAGACTGGCTCTTTGAGAGTAAGGACCTTGGTCACCACTATCTCCTGCTTAGGGGCTGGCTTAGAGTAGATGTTGAAATTTTATTTGCTTTGGGAACTGAGTAAACAGCACAGACAAAGGCGCAGAGATAAATGTGTTAAACCACACCTGGCCAGGTGCATGACAGGACCAGGAAACCTGCATTAACCTGCTGGTAGCAGGTCTCGCGCTAGGCAATGTGGCCCGTCTGACTGACCACTTGTAGCACTCTATAGTTTAAAAGCCCTTTTATCAAATGTGCAGTGGGTCTTGTTGCAGTCAAGAGCAGGGGTACAGGTCCCCCAGGGAGGGGCCGCAGCTGGGAGGTTCCCAAGGAACAGAGCCTGGCTCAGCCACCAAGCCTCAAGGTTGGAACTCATCTCTGCAGTCCAGAAAGCCAGGTTCAGAGCCAAGGAGCTGATGAGAGTCAGGAGAACAGGTATGGGCAAACCCAATTCACCAACAAAGTAAGGAGCAGTAGTTTATAAATGTTCTCTCCACCTCCTATCTAGGAGCCAGGAAAGCCAAACCAGTTGCTGGACAGGTGCTTGAGAGCATAGAATCAGAGCACAGGGAAGCAGAAATTCTTGAGTAGAATTCAACCTGGACTTGGGGTAGCCTAATGAACTATGCCAAGCCCTAGGGAACAACTTTAGAGCAACACAAATGCTCACTTAACCAATACAGCCTCCATCCTTCCCCACGGAAAAGTTACGGAAACTCTCCTTGCCTCAGCTTCATCTGTAAGACCTCAGAGAATTGGAAGGATTAAATAAGATAATGTAGGAAAGCACTTATAACAGTATCTGGCACTACATAACATTAGCTATTATTACTACCCTATCTCACGATCATTTCATACTTCTGTTCAGCTGTAAGTTCGTGCCCCATTTTTCAAAATATCTGTTCATTCAGACTCCGACAGTCTGAGACATAGACCAGCCTTGTCTCTGGTCTCCTTATCTGTCTTTTTTAATCCTTCTGAGGTGATGTTTTCATTCATTAGTTTCAGATCCAAACCTTTCTGAGCTGCAGCCATGGACACTGTCCGTAGCATCTGTACATACCCACAGGCTGAGCTCAACTGGCAACTATCTGCAGAATATCAATGTAGCTAGGAAGGTTTCTGGTTTTCTTATTTACTATATATGTAAAAACTTTCATCTTAACATAACTCACTGGCTGGAACTGGACTCAGCACTGTTAATCTGAACTGACCACTCACTCCCACTTCAGCTGCCAAGGAATGACAAGGAGGCCTCCTGCCACACGGGATGGTTTCGGCCGTTAGCTTCTGGGTGGCTGCCTTCTGGGGGGAGGATGGGCCACATCAGAGCAGGACAGCAACCCACAGCCTGGCCCCTCTCCAGAGGGGATCAGAGAGAGTTGGCCGGAGGCTGGGCGGTTAGTCCTGGTTAGCCTTCAGAAAGAGGATCAAATGCCCTGCGGAAGGGGGCAGGGGTCCACCCCTTATTTCCACTCCCCTTCAATCCACATCAATAAGTCCAGGCCACTCTAGTGGCTCAATATTTCTGTCTCTTCTCCTGGGGCCAAGTCCTCACAAATTCTCAACCAGAAAAGAAAAATCATCCAATTGGGTGCTTGTCACTTGAAGGGAGGGGGGAGCATGTGGAAGGAATAAAGGTGAACCACAAAGTAATCCAAAATCCTTTGGCGAGGGCTTACCTAATTCAGCCTTTTAAGTCTTTTTTTTTTTTTTTAAACACACACTAGTCCAAATTTCGATCATCTCAGTTTTTTCCAGAATTGAGAATAAGCGAATCAATGCTCAGCTGTAAATGTGATTCCAACTGCCTCTTCCAGCTGGCTAACCCCCATCCCTGATCTGAGCAAAGGGGACCCTTCAGATGCAGAATTCTGAATCCAAACAGTCCCTGGCCCCAAGGGAGCAGGTTGTCCAAGCCAGATTCTAGGCCTGAACCTGCCTCATCCCCTGAGGCCCTGTCAGCAAGAAGCACCACCCTGGACCAGGATATCTCAGTGAGCAATCCCCATCCTGTCCATTCCTGGGAACATGTATTGAGTTGGGTGACCCAGCATCTGCCCTGGGGGGTACACCCAGTAGCACGGAGGGCACATATGCCTGAAAGATAAGAGCAAGAATTTACACAATAGCCCGGTTAGGTAATGGGAGTGGACTGAGGTGTATCAGCGTGATCCATTATTTCGGGGAGGTGGTGGAATAAACTGATGAAGTGCAGAAGTTTTGGAGGCAGCCAGAGCTGGGTCCAATCCCGCTTCTCACTGAGTGTACTGAACCAGCTGTTTTTCGTTTTTTGGTTTTTTAAATATTTTTCTGAGAAATATCCACACACATACAGTCCAACCATATTATACAATCAATGTCTCACAATATCATCATAGTTGTGTATTCTTCACTATGATCATTTTGAGACCATTTGCATCACTCCAGAAAAAGAAAAAAGAACTCATACATCCCATACCCCTTACTGCTCCCTCTCATTGATCCGCAATATTTCTATCTACCCAATTTTTATTCTTTATCTCCTATTATTTATTTTTTTATCCTTATTATTTTTTTCACTCATCTGTCCACACCCTGGATAAAAGGAGCATCAGACACAAGGTTTTCACAATCACACTGTCACGCTGTAAGAGCTATATAGTTATATAATCGTCTTCAAGAATCAAAGCTACTAGAACACAGTTCAGTCGTTTCATCAGGTACTTCCCTCCAGCCACTCCAACAAAAACTACAAAGGATATCTATATAATGCATAAGAATAACCTTCAAGATAACCTCTCCACTCTGAAATCTCTCAGTCACTGACACTTTATTTTGTCTCATTTCTCTTTTTGGTCAAGAAGGCTTTCTCATTCCCATGATGCCAAGTCTCAGCTCATCCCCAGGAGTTAGGTCCCATATTGCCAGGGAGATTTACACCCCTGGGAGTCATGTCCCACATAGGGGGGAGGGAGGTGAGTTCACCTGCCAAGCTGGCTTAGAGAGAGAGCCTGGGCCAGCTGATTGATCTGCGTCCTCATCTGTAAAGGGGGAATAACAGTTGCACCTCATGGGGGTTTAGTGAGGTTGCAAGGCACTGAGCACAGGGACTCAGCCCTCAAGTCATGCGACTGTGGTTATTCCTGCTATGTGGCTTTATCTGCCAGTGCCAGGCAGTGGGCAGGATTCACAGATGACACAGGCTCTAACCCCAGTCCTGATCCTCTAGTCAGGTCCCACACATGGCCACCCTGACGCACTAGGAAGAAGGCAGCCATCCCTTCATTCATTCGGCCAACATCAACGCATTCTGGGCTGCAAGTGGGAACCAGATCCCTAGAACACACTGTAAAAAGCCTAAGCGGCAGAAGAGAGGAGCAGATGCAGAACCTGGGAAGTGCGGGGGAGTTTAGGGGATGGTGATGCAGAGGTGGCAACTAAGCCAGGCCTGGAAGGCCAAACAGGCAGGCAGGCAGAGGGAACAGCATGAGCAAAGGCAGAAGCGTGGGAAACCAGGGAGGCAAACAGCCACCAGGAACATGTGGCTCCAGAAGAGGCAGAGCAAAGATGGCCTTGGATGTCCGGGGCTGGGGCTGTCAGCGTGGAAGACCCTAAAGATCTCAGTGGCCAGGAAGGGGACATATCAGAGCAGGGATTTTAAATGACACCTCCAACCAATGGCAGAGCTTCTGAAGGGCCAGAAGGAGGTGGCTTCGTTACCAAGGCCCTGATTTACCAAGAAACATCCACAGTTCACACTGGGTTCTCTTGGTGAGCCCCAAGCACCAGTGTTTTTATTAATGGTGGTCAGGAGGCAGCCCCTGGGAAAAGTGAGGCCAGTTAGTCCTTGAAGGAATAGTCAAAACTTGCCCTCTCTGCACTGGACAAGAGGTGAGGATACATTTACTACATTTTAATTTACTTAATGTTATTTATTTAATTTCTGAGAAAGTCACATATTCATATGGTTCAGTAATCAAAAGGCACAAAGGGTTTACAATGAACAGTTTTCCAGTACCAGGCCCCTTTCCAGAGGCACCAAAATTACCAACTTCTTGGGAATCTCCAGAGACCATCACTGCATATACAAGCAAACATACTTATTCTTCACCCCTTTCTGTACGTGGATGGCAGCATACCAGCCACACCATCCCGCACCAGGCTTCCTTTACCCAGCAATATATCTTGGTGACTGCTCCAGCAGCACACAGAGCTGTACTATTTTTTGTGGCTGCACAGTATGTTACAGTTGGGGCAGAGCATAAGTTGTCTGTGGCCCCTTACTGATGGATATTTGGGTTATTTCCAAACTTTTACTATTACAAATAAGGTAACAATGACTAACCTTGCAAATAAGTCATTTTGCATACATGTTAACACATCTGTGGGATAAATTCCTAGGTTGGAACAGCGGGATAAAAGCGTACATGCAGCTGTAATTCTGAAAAATATTGCCAGAGAGGCAGAATACACTTAAATCCCTAGGAAAAACAGCTTCACCAATCCAAGAAATAAGCCCAGTTAGTGGGGGGAATACAAGGTATAGGTTTAAGGGTACCCAGTTGAAGAAAAAAGCAGAGAAAAGCTATTTTTCCCCCTTTTGGAACTCTTTATTTGAAAAATACATTAATATTTTCATAAAGTAGCTTAATAATTTCTATTATATCATCCCGGCAATACTGTCAATATTACACAATCAAAACCAGCAATATTTAGAGTTTGTGCTTAAATGTGATAGTTCACAGAAACAGAAATACAAATGGCTGAAACAAGTACCTAACCTTATCCTTAAGAGAAACACAAACTAAACCCCACTAATATTAAAATACCATTTTTCAACTAACAGATTGGCAAGGATCAAAAAGTCTGATAATATTACGAAGATATGAGGAAAGAGGCACTGAGGCATTGTTGGTGGTTGTGGAAATTGGTACAACCCCTATAGAAAGCAATTTGCCAATATCTATCAAAAATAAAAAGGCACAGGGTAAACGGGTAGAATGCTCTCATTCACGCAGGAGACCCAGGTTCAATTTCCGGACCATGTACCCAAAAACAAAATAATAATAAAATAAAAATAAATAAAAATAACAAGATACAAATCTTTTGATGCAGTAATTTCCATTTCAGAATGTATCTTACAGAAACTTACTAATGTACAATATGACCTACTGTTCTAGTTTGCTAACTGCTGGAAAGCAACACACCAGAGACGTTTATTTCATTAGTTCTTCAGAAGAACGGCAGCTAACTTTCAACTGAGGCTCTTTCTTATGTGGGAAGGCACAGGGTGATCTCTGCTGGCGTTCTCTCCAGGCCTCTGGGTTCCGACAACTTTCCCCAGGGAGATTTCTTTCTGCATCTCCAAAGGCCTGGGCTGGCTGTGAGTGCTGAGATGAGGTGTGCTGAGCTGCTTGGGCTGTGCTATGCTGAGCCCTCTCATTTAAGCACCAGCCAACTAAATCAAACATCATTCACTGCAGCAAGCATGCCTCCCAGCCGACTGCAAACGTAATCAGCAACAGATGAGTTTCATGTGGCTCATGTCCACAGCAACAGAACTAGGTACCTACACCTGGCCAAGTTGATACCTGAACCTAACTACCACACCTATGTATGAGTTATTAAATTCAGTAAGAATTAAATAGAAATAATCAAAATATCTGTCAGTAAGAACTGTTCCAATACATTATGGTCCATCCATATGACAGTACATCCATACAATGAAATCCTATGCAGTTGTAAAAAAAGAATCAAGAAATTCTTTATGTACTGATGTGAGATGTCTCAAAAATATCTTAAGTGGAAAGGATAAGCTGAAAAACACTGTGTACAGTACCATTTAAGTAAAATATCTCAGAATATTTAAGAAACTGTAACACTGCAGGGAAGGGGAATTGGGTGCTAAGAGTGGGAAGGAGACATTTAAAAGTGTATTTTTTTTTAATTCTGAACCATGTGAATGTACACGTTCTGAAGAAAAACTCTTTTTTTCTCAAGAGACAAAATCTTGTGAAGGCCATGCTGAATAAACAAATAGCCAAGACTGAAGGTGATACAATCATAATCTATCACAAAGTTGAGCTTTGCAAAGTGTTGATAAAATCTAAGTTCTGGGGTGGGCCATGGTGGCTCAGCAGGTAGAGTTGTCACCTGCCATGTTGGAGTCCCGGGTTCAATTCCCGGTGCCTGCCCATGCAAAAAAAAATCTAAGTTCTGGGCTAATATCTATAACAAGTTTATAAAATTCTTGAACATATTTGGCTGTTGCTTCATGTAATGGTTCATTTAAATAACAGTTATGAAATTTGCTTTATTTTGCAATAATCAAACTCTGAAAAACACAATTTAAAATTCTTATAGTATTCAGTCCTTGTTAGTATGGGGACAACCAATTCAACAGGCTGAACCCTTGATCTTGGGGCTCACCCTATGAAGCTTGTTCCTGCAAAGGAGAGGCTAAGCCTACTGACAATTGTGCCTAAGAATCATCCCTGGAGAGAGCCTCTTTTGTTGCTCCAATGTGGCCTCTCTTTCTCTATGCCCATTTCGCAGGTGAACTCACTGCCCTCCTCTCTATGCAGTACATGATTTCCCGGGGTGTTTATCTCCCTGGCAATGTGGGACCTAATTCCCAGGGATGACCCAGGACCCAGCATCATGGGAACGAGAAAGCCTTCTTGACCAAAAGGGGAAAGAGAGAAATGAGACAAATTAAAGTTTCAGTGGCTAGGAGATTTCAAACAGAGTTAGGAGGTTACCCTGGAGGTTAACTTACGCATTACATAGATATCCCTTTTTAGTTTATGTTGTATTGGAGTGGCTAGAGGGAGATGCCTGAAACTGGTGAACTGTGTTCCAGTAGCCCTGATTCTTAAAGAAGACAGTATAACTATATAGCTCTTACAATGTGACTGTGTGATTGTCAAAACTTTGTGTCTGATGCTCCTTTTGTACAGGGTAAGAACAATTGAGTAAAAAAAAAAAGTATTAAAAAATTAAATAAATAATAGAGGAGATAAAGGGTAGAAAGAGTAGATCGAAATACTGTGGATCAATGAGAGGGAGTGATAAGGGGATAGGACGAATGAGTTTTTTTTTTTCTTTTTCTGGAGTGATGTAAATGTTCTAAAATTGATCACGGTGATGAATACACAACTAGGTAACAATACTGTGAGCCACTGATTGCATGGTATGGTTGGACTGTGTGTACATGGATATTTCTCAATAAAAATATTCAAAAAAATAAAAGCAAACACCAAAAGAAAAAGAAAAAAACAAAAAAGAACACACACTTTGCACATTCCCTCTCCTCCTGGGTGTATCACGGACTGTTACATAACACATGTGCCTAACAGCACCCGTCACCTCAGTAAGCACTACCAGTCCAGTGGGCAACTTGAGGACAGAGGCAGGTCTCGGGAATACCTGATGGCCTTCCTCCCATGAGGCCAGTGGGGTAAATACAGGGAGCAGGGCAGAGCTCCCCCTATCTCCATGACTCCAGCCCAACTGAAAACTACGGGAAAAAAAGAAATGATCTCTGTCACCTCCTGGCGAACCAAAGGCAGCACTGAGACAAAGACCATGTGCCAACTTCCTGTTTCCCTGCCCGTGCTGTGACTTAAGACAGCCAAGCACTTCTGTAAACCAAATCAGATTTAAATGTTCGGAGGTTATTTGCTATTAAAATTTGTCTAACCAATGCACAATGCACAGATCTTTCTTTGTAAAGCAAATATGTACTGTTTGGTAAATCTAGATTTTTCACTGATCCTTATTTGTTTAAAAACCACTGAATTCCTCCTCCTGGAAGTTACATTGTGACCCGCAATACCTTGGAGGCCTCACTTGGCTGCCACTCCTCAATGTACCTGCCTGTTTCATGCCTGTGTGTGGGCTCAAGGTGGTCCCTCTACCTGGAAAGCCCATCCCCCACTTCTCCACCTGCCGACCTCCCACTGTCCATGAGAGCCCCCACCTCACTGCCCTTCCCCCAGGCAGCACTCACTCTTCAGCGGAATCCCCTCCCCCAGGCAGTGCACACTCCTGCCCCTGCAGCTCCCACTGCACCCACCTGGACCTCACACTGCACTTTCTAAATCTAAGCAGCAATTCAATCTGCTGGGCATTCAGTGGGACTGCATGCTCTCAGAGGGCAGAGGCTGATCTGAAGGAGGCCAGTCAGAGCAAGAAAGACATAGGATTTGAAATCAGAAAACCTGGGCACTTCCTTCTACAGGCCTTTAGCAAATTCACCCTCTAAGCCTCACTGCTTTCGTCTACAAAACACATGCAATAATTTCAAGGTTCCAAGGCTGCTAAGAAGATTAAATGAAATGTGAAATGTAATTTGCATACTGCAAAAACCTACTCAAATTCCAGCGAGTATAATATTAAATAGTTAATATAATGGCACGTTTTAATAATCAGAATTAGCATATATTAATATATCAGTATTCATCAGTATTCTCACCTCCTCAATTCATCAACACCTATTGTCATGCCTTATAAAAATATCCAAAAATGTTGCTGACAGAATTCCAGATTCTCTGATCATTCTAGATGAAATAAAACATCACTGATGAAAACCCTAAAATTGTGGAACCGTAACCCACACCAAACTCTGAAACCTGCTCTATAATTAATTGTTGCAATGTACTTTGAAATGTATTGTTTTTTTGTATATATATTTCACAAGTAAAAAGTTGAAAAAAATATATATATATATATCACAGATGCTAGTGGTGGAAACTAGGAGGTCCCGCCAGACATAGGAGCCATAGCATGAATTCTTTTTCCTCAGAGCTTTCCCATACATGAAGACCCAGAAAGCGGCACCACCCAGCAGAGCAGGGCAGGGTCTCCTCTGGGTATAGGCAGTGCACAGAGGCTGTAGCAAAGAGAAAAATAAAGGTACCCAACTCCACACATGTACCCCGTGGCAGGGAGACATTCTGATCTGAAGAGCCCTTTCAGGGTGTCACTTGCAGTGACTTTCAGAGGTCTCACTCTACCATTTCTACAGGGGACAGCTAACCTAAGGTCTTTCTGCAGGGGACAGCTAACCTAAGGGGACAGTCTGCAGATAAAAAGGATGCAGGCTGTAGCTGGGTTCCCAGCTCCCCAGAGAGAAGGGAAATGTCCAGAGGCTCACCAAACATACTTCATGTTCGGGAAGAAGTAACATACTCACCTCACACACCCTCTCCTTCCATATTCCCAAAACCATAAACCTGTGCTCCCCCTCCAAGCCAGCCCCTCCCTCTCTCTTGGAGAGCTCAAGGCTGAGACCTCACCTGAGCCTGGAGGTGGGCAGAGCAGGTGTTAGTAGTCCCATTAGAGGGTGAGGCTCAGAGAGACCAAATGACTCACCCACTATCATCACTCAGGTTTTCTGACTCAGTCCAGTGCTCTGTCCACCACTCACGCCATCGTGTTACCTGACAAAAAGGTTGGTGACTAATGTACCACACCAATACAAGGAATTAATAATAGGGCGGCATATGGGAATCCTATATTTTATGCACGATTGTTCTGTAAACCTACAACTTCTCTTATTAAAAAAAAAACTCCCCCCTCCAAAAAAAATGTTGGTGACTTCATCTTCCCTGCAGAAAACTTGAAGTAAAACACCAAGACAGTTTGGAAACTTCTCTGACTCTTTTATGTCTATGGCTGACTTTTTTTATTTTACGGTTAAATACTTACGACCCAGCATTAAAGGAACAATGGGCTAACACATGTTTATGCCTAGAAAGAAAAAACACCCAAACTTTAACACTGATTATTTTCTGATTATGAAATCTGGGGTGATTTTTATTCTCATCCCTAATCTTTCCTGGATTCCAAGTTTATTATAATCAGCAAGTACTTATTTTTTAAATCAGAGAAGCCTATTGTTCTTAAAAGGCTGAAACACTATGATCAACACTGCAAACTTTCCATCAAATGTTCATTTAGATGTGTGTGACTTTTTAAAAAAAAGGTAGAGCTGGAAGTGACGCAAGTTAGGCACAAAGGTTTTCTGGGTGGGATCTTCCCCTCTGTTTCCGCCCTAAGGGAGAAGGAAAAGGAGGTGTCTGCAGGGCTTCCTGTCTCCATCACAGGCCTGAGACCCACCAGACCATCAGACAGAACCTGCCCAAGGCTGCCCGAAGCTGTTTAATGTGCTGGTGGCTCCTAATGTAAGTTCAGTCCTAATAAACAATCCCATTCTGTTTGGTATTAACATCTATCACATTCCAGCTTTTTCCTGAGTGGGAATGCCATCACTTCATCCAGTCATTTATTCGTTTAGCCAAAAACTATTTCAGCACCTACTCTGGGCAATGCTCAGTGCCACAGGGCCATCATTAACCTAAGACTAGAAAAATTCCCAACCAGAAGCCATGAGTTGTCCTCTGTGCCCTGCCCAAGCTCAGGGTTTCAGCCATGCTAAATGAGCAGCCAACATGCAGACAAGTGTTGCCTGGGTGTCCAGTCTAATCCCCACTTCTCAACTACCTCTGCATTCGATCTGATCCTCCTCTGTCCTTAGGAAAGACGGAGCATGAGAGTCAGTGCCTGGCAGGGATGACTGCTGACTTGTTGGGCCACGTTGAGCTCCCGGCACCAGCAGAGGTGGAGGTTGTGGGGATCAGAATGATGAGAAAACCCAAACAACGTTCCAATTCTACTCCCCATGGCCCTCTCCCCTTCCACCTCTTTCCCTTCCCTCCTCTGAGGCTAAGAAGATCACAAGCAATTAACATTTGCTGAGGGCTGAGTATAGAGTCCTAGAGTTAAAACAATTTTACAGAAATGAACTCAGACCTATGCTTTGCACACGCTGTTCCCTTGTGTGTTTGGTGTCTCTCACCCTAGATGGACTCAGCTCTGTGAAGGTGGTTGCCATGTCCAGCTCCCCACATGCTGGCACGAAGAAACTCAGTGGCTATAGGGAAAAAGCCAACATTTACTGGGGATGTACTACATGCCTGCTGGGTGCTGTGGTGAGGTCTGAGGACCTCAGATAGTTAGCCCTATGAGGGCGGCACTTTTATTACTTCCACTTTACAAATGAAGGACATTATGTCATCTTCCGTTTTGTTTTGTTTGCTTGTTCATTTTTTGCATGGGTAGGCATCAGTTATCGAACCCGGGTCTCCGGCATGGCAGGCAAGAACTCTGGCTGCTGAGCCATCGTGGCCCACCCTTCCTTTATTATTTTCATTATTATTTTTAAAGAAGGGGAATTAAAACCTGGTAAGCAGTTTGTCCAAGTCCACAGGGCCAGCAAGACCAAGGACTTAAACCCACCTTTCCCAATTTCCTTTCTGTGCTCTCTCAGGATCCCCAGGGCTGTTCAGTCATTATCTCCTTCTCCCACAACCCCAAATGGGCCTCTCCTTCTCCTGGGCCCCCAGTGAGCATTCTGGCCCCTCCTGAATGCTCAGCCTTCTTTCCCAATGCTCAGGGGTCCTCTCTGACTCCTCCCCTCATGTCCCAGGTACCATCAGCACATACACCCCATCTACCAGACTCTTAAACTCCTCTTCTCCATCACCATGGAGACAGCCTTAGTTCAACCCTCATCACTTCTGTCCTGGACTCCAGCCTGGCCGTGTTCTGCCTCAGTTTACCTTCACACAGCCACCAGTGTCACCTCTGTGGATCACAAATCTGATCGTGTCGCTCCCTAGCTGAAACCTTCAATGGCTCCCTGGTCTCTCCAACTGCTAACTTGTCAAAGACATCTCCAGCCACCCCTTGCCACACCGTCTATGTCCAATAAAATCAGGTCACCGGTCCTTCAGCGCCCATGCCTCCAGGCCAACTCCCAGTATGGAGCTCCCTTTGTCCCACAGGGCCCTGCTCACCTGTCTCCTCCTCCACAGAGGCGTCTCAGACACTCCCAGTGGACCCCCCTCAGCTGTGCTTCAGGGCCCGGCAAAGACCCCCGGTGGAGCAGCCCAGTCCCACAGCTTTCAGCCCCAGTGGGAAGGATGAAGCCTATTCTGCCCCTCCAGGGCACCGCCAAGGGAGTGCTCACAGCTGCCTGGAATACGACCCAGTCCAGCACCCTGCTGGGCACGGTAGGGATCTTCAGTAATTTTACAAAGGAAATCAGGGGTAAACCCAAGGATCCTGGCTCTGACTCTTGCCCTTTTCACCACTGCAGCTGCCTCTATTTAAGTATGGGGTGTGGGCGAGGGACAGCTACCATAGCTCTCAAAGGGGGAAGGGACTGGGCTGTCCACACCCACCCCAGAGGGCATGAGAAGACAGTTCTCCTAAGAAAAGAAAAAGCTCCAGTTCAGTGGAGCTTTTCATAGCCAGCAGCGGAGGCCAGTGGTAGAGAAGACACCATTATAAGATGCCAATACAACTGCAAGCTCCAGAGCCTGTCCTTATCCGATGGGGTTATCGAGACCAGGAGAGACAG
Organism: Tamandua tetradactyla; assembly: GCF_023851605.1. Lineage (NCBI taxonomy): Eukaryota > Metazoa > Chordata > Mammalia > Pilosa > Myrmecophagidae > Tamandua > Tamandua tetradactyla. The sequence continues at coordinate 30,694,189 of NC_135333.1, forward strand.
GAGGAAGAAAAGGGGAAGGATGCCAGTGGCCCAAGGGAGAGGAAACTAAAAGAGGCCACATCTTTTTGGAGTTAGTTGTGGGAAAAAAGTAAGGAGGCTGGGGAGTAACACTGTCTTGTAACATCAGACTGATGGCGTCACTTCCTTTGTGAAACCCTAAGGGACTCCCAGCTGATGACAACAAGCCCAGGTTCAAACTTCTGGGCAGAAGTCCTTGTGCCTGGGGCCCATGGCAGCCACCTGAGCATGGAGGTGTGTCAGGCCTCCACACCTCTGCCCCTGGGTTCCTTCCACCTGGAATGCCCTCTTCTCTCTCCATGGGTCAAGCACCACTCATCCTCTAAGGCTCAGGACAACTTGACTTCTAGGAAACTTCCAGCACACTCCAGGGTCAGAACGGTAGGAAAGCATGGGCTCCAAGGTGAGATGGTCTGGTTTAAAGCTCAGCTCCACCCAGCTGTGTGACCTTGGCATAACTTTTCTCTCAAAGCCTTCTAGGCTGCCTCCTTTACAAAATGAGGATGGTCATAGGTGCCCTCCTCATTGGGCGGGGGCTGGGCAGGGGCTGGGAGGATGAAATGCAGTAATTCATGAAAGTGCTTTGATCTGTGCCTGGCACACAGTAAGTGCTTAATAAACGAGTTGTTGTCCCTATGCTGTCTGGGCCACCTTGGGGCCCTGTGTTCATATAAGGAAAGCACTGTCTTGCTCACTTTTTTATGTGTCTATCTTTTTCAGCCAGTGACGAACCCTCAGAAGGCAAGAGCCAGGCCCAGCTTAGTGCGCTGCAGGCAAGTCTTCAGTCAGTTCTTACACCCAACAAGCACCTCGGGCCGAAGCTCCTGGGGCTGCTGCTCCTGGGGCAGGCCCAACCCAGAGCTCGCCCAGAACCCAGCTGCCAGCCCCCCAGAACTCACACACCCAAAGCCCCAGCCTAAGGCCCTGTGGCGAAAGAAGGGCAGTTGCTGTTACTGGGTTTCAAAACAATGAAGGCTGTCCCCTGCCTCACTGAGGCTGTTTCCACTCCAGGGAATTCACAGGGATAAATGAGCACAGCAGGAACTGAAAATAGCACTGAACCCCTCTCAGGGAAAAGGCTACGGCCAATCGGCCAGAATTCAAGAGCAAAATCATCAAAGCAAATTGGGAGAAAACCACATGGAGACAGAAGCCCAAGCTCCAAAGAACTCAGCCAACGTGAGTGAATTAGGACAAGCGGATCACACACACCCATTCTGCCTTGAAACTCTTCACTTCACACACGGGGAGAGCTTCAGAAGGGGCTTTCTTGCATAACGCACCACTTCTGTGGGAGGAACTTACAGCTCACCCAGGGTCCCAGGGGCTGCACAAAGGTGTCCAGATTGCCCATGACACCACCTGGGGGAATTCACAGTGCCTTCTCCACCCACACTGGCTATCCAGGCTTCACGTCCAGATTGGGGTCACTCTCTATACCTATCTCCCGTGAAACTGGGAATTGCCTAGAGGGCAGGCACCAGATCCCATTCATCTTTAGTCCCCTCTGCTCCTCGCATGGTGCCTGGTATGTAATAGACACTCAATAAATTACGAGGCAGCGAGAGAGAGGTCTGGCTCCATCCAGGTCTTCCATGTACCAGGAACAAGCAAGTCATGTACTCTGTCTCAGCCTCAGTTTCTTCATTTACAAACTGGCATAACAACAGTTCCTCACTCACACAGCTGTTGTGTGGAAAACACAAAAGCACCAGAAGAATAAAGGTTAGATATTCATCCTTCAAGCTTAAATTAACTGTCCACTTTTGTTGGAGTTTTTCTGCCAGGCTCGTCTGCCTTCTCCCAGCACTGAACCCACTCTGCACCACCTCTATTCCTTCGTTTTTTATTTTTCACATCACTATAATTACTTGTTTCCAAGTCTGATTCCCCCACCTGCCTGCAAGCTCCCTGAGGCCAGAGGCATCATGTGTGCATTCAGGGCCTAACAAAGTGGGTATGCAGGCCTGGCTGCTGAGGCCCTCCCACCCCTCAGCCCCAGCTCTGACACTCACAGCATCCTCCAACAAGATGACCCAATATGTACAGAGCCTAGGGGAACCGCCAAGTATGCTGAAAATGAAGGGACGCTGCAAACATAACCTGTCAAGGAAGTCACACCTCTGAGACCTGCATCCTCTACAGGTGCACAGTGAGCTTGTTTGCCTGGCAGACTCCGCAGCACACAAGCCTCCAGGGCACAGATTGCTGCTTCTTCCTAACAGAAAGCACAAGCTAGGAACCAGTCAGATAAATAATACATGGCCCCTTCAACTTCACATACAGGTGTCAGGCACGCAAACATCTGCTTTACCTCATGATGCCCTCCCAAGAAGGGGTGAAAAATCCAGCCGTGCACTACCTCCAGAGGGAATATGGTTTGGGAACAGACACCCGGGCTAGCCCCCACCCCCACTACCTTGCAATGGCCTGGAGCCACCTGGCAATAGATGCAAACAGAACCAAGCAAGGTGTCAAAGGTGTGCCCTGGGAAGAAATGTGCAACCCACAGGAGGATGCACACATCCTAAACCAATGATTTTCAAGGCATAGTCCTTGCAGACCCAGGTTCCCACTGGGGCCCCTCCTAACACGCTGACCTGTGCGCAAAGCATGTACACCCTCCATTCAGGCAACCCAAAGGCCAGGCCCTAAGAACCGCCCTCCAGGATCACAGCCACCACACAGGGCACGGATGTCTCCCCCACTCACGTGGCCGTGCCAGGCGCCAGTACACCCACCCTGGCACGCACAAACCCACTAGCAGGGGGCCTGTCCATCCGCGCCACTCCCTGCCCCCAGCCACCTCCACAAGCAGGTCCGATTTCACGCCAGTCGCGGTCCCCGCCACGTCGGCGAGAAGGGGGCCCGGCAGGGCGGGGCGCGCGGGGCGGCGGTCGCCCCTTCTCTTCCCCACCGCCTTCACCCTCTCCCCGCCCGGGCATCCGCAGCCACCGCGACCCGCGGGGCGGCCCCGCGCGGGCCTCTGCCAAATGGAGTAGCGCCCCCCGCCCCCAGGAGTCCGCAGTCGCCGTCCCCCCCCGCCCCCATCCGGGGTCTCCGGCGCGAGGCGGGCAGGCCGGCGTACCTCAGGAGCCCATGGCGGCGGCTGCGTGTGCGGGCGAAGTGCGGCGACCAGAGTGCTGACCGGCCGAGTTACCGCGCGGCGCCACAGCCCGGGTGTCTTCGCCGCCGCCGCCGCGTCCCAGACCCCGCGGGATGCCGCCGCGACGCGCCTGCGCACTGGGAGCGCCGCTGGGGTGGGCGGGGCGGGAAGAGCACGGCTGAGATCACCCGCCCAGCCTTAAAGGGGCCGCTCGCGGAGCCCCCAGCCCTCTCTGAACCCCAAGGCCAACCCCAGCAGAGCCTTCCCTGCTGCAGGAACCGGGGCCAGCGAGTCAGGCCCGCGGGCTCCAGCCCTATCCCCTACACTCGCTTCTCTCTGGCATTAAACTGCTCTTAGTCCTAATTCCCGTTTTGCAGCCTGTTTTGCAGATGACACAATATAATGATTATTTGTTGAGTGAAGGATGCATGTGGAACTGTGGAAAGACTGTATTCGAAGGGTTGGGTGCAACTGCGCGAGATAAAATTGCTAAGCTCAGAAAGAGGCTTTATCTTCCCACTCCACCAGCCACACTTCTTCCTTGCCGCACCTAGCTCTAGGCTGCCTAACTAACAAAATTCTTAAGATATTATTCAAGCAGCCTAGTTCCATTTCTGTTTGCCAGGACCACACCTTACTCGGGTTAAATGAAAAATATAAAATCAAGTTCTAGCGTTGATATGCTGAAGATTTCCAAATTTATAGCTTCTGTCCAGACGTCTCCCCTGAAATGCGTACTCAACACTATTTGGAGACCCAGTAGGCATCTCAAAATCAACGTTTTTCACAACTGAACGCACCTCTACCGCCACACACACACACACACACACACACACACACACACACACACACCTGCTCCCCACCCCAAAGCTTCCGTCCCATCCACTGATGGCAACCCCAGCCTTTCAATCCCGGGGGACCCAAAACCCTTGAATCTACCCCCATTCCATCCGCCCCTGAAAGAAATCCTGTTGGTTCTTCTGCAAAATACATCTACCATACTGGTCCAGTTTCTGCCCAGATTATTGTGATGTATTCCTAATGGGTCTCCCTTTTCCAACCCTGTGCCCCGTCCCAGAGTATGTCAATATAGGAACCAGAAGGCTTTTTTTTTTTAAATCCAAATCAGAACATGGCACTTCTTTGCTCAAAACCCTCCAGGGTCTTTCCATTTCACTCTTAGTAAAAGCCAACCTCTTTAGAAGTCCTTACAATGCCCTCCCCACTGTACACATCTGACCTCATCTTCTACTGGTTCTTTCCCTCCGCACTGAACCCCTGTTTCTAGAACAAGCCAAACACTCTGGGCCTCAAGGCGTTTGCATTGGTATTCTCCCTACCTGGATCACTAATCTACCAAATATCCAAATGGTCCGTCTCCTACCTTCCGCGAGGGTTTTTTCACCTACCCCCTCTCACTGGGGGCTGCCCTGGCCACCCTAGTGAAATTGCAAAAATCCCACATCTATCCCACTTGATCCATCCCTTACCCAGCTCGATTTTTTTCCCCATACCAATTTCTATCATGTTACATAGTTTACCTATTTATTGTTTTTTACTGTTTACCTTCAGACAGGAGAATGTAAGCTCTATGAGGACAAAAATTTGTGTCCTTTTTCTTTCCTGATGAAATCCCTCTACTTAGTACAGGGACTGACCTAAGCAACATGCTCAAAAGCTATTCCGAGGCACAAAGGAAGATCCTGCAAAAATAAAACCCTATGCAGAGATTCCTTCCTAGCCCCAGGTTAGGAAGTTCCTCAGGGCTGTCTCCATCTGTAGAACAAGGCTTACCAATTGCATCCTGACCATTTATTTTTTATTATCCTAATCATTTTTGTCCCTCCAGGGCAAAGTCCTTGTCCCAGTGATCACCATATCCTTAGTTCAGGAACTTAACAAAAATCCACGCCTCTCCCACCCCATTCCACCCCACCCCCAGCGTCTACAGGCCAAACCACATCTGATTCAGGTTCTTAGCATCTGCTCAGGGGCACTCTGGGGTCTCAACTTACAGAGGCCCCAGACTCCCAGTCTGGGACCAAAGCAGGTGGTAGGTATTTTTAGGCTTGGGTTGCCAGAAAGGAAAGAGGGGCTCAAAGACAGAAAGTCACCTTGCCTGGGTGACATGGCAGGTCAGCAGGTGGCACTAGGAGCCCTCTTGGGTTGTTCCCAGCTGGGAGGTAAAACCCTCCCTCAAGATTCTGCCCCTCCCTCTTCCCCCAGGCTTATCAAAATGAAGATAAACACTTAACCCCACCCCTCCCCCACCACACACACATACACACACACACACACATACACACGCACACACACACATCGCTGTCCATTGGTTCTTTCCAACTAGGCTCAAAGACACTGCTCACATCTGTCGCCTCCACTCCATGCCCTTGGCCACCATCCCGGCTGAGGCCTCCCCTTAGCTCTGGGTGGTTAGAAACAGCTCCTCAGCCGGCCACTAGTTACTGAACAAAGAAGGCCTGGCCACACCTCCGGCTCCACCCCTTCTACCTGGCAAACAGTTCATCTTCCTTCAAAGACCAAATCGGCGCTCATCTTTGGTTCCTCTTTGATCCCCACCTCCCCCTACTTTCCCTTCCCCCCATCCTGTTAGAATTAGCTTCTAACGCAATATTGAAAATAACCTGACAGTTCTTCAAGAAGATTAAGTAAGTTACAGAGCTCCCAAAATGTGGCACATTGTACAGATATTAAAAGTCTCCCCATACATTTCTAATAGCATGGGGGGATGATAAGGAAATAATATTGAGTGAAAAGACAGTAATAAATTTGCATGATAGCCTGCTCTCAACTCTGTGAAACAAAGCTTAGGAAAAGACAGGATTGTGAACATTGGTTCCTTTCTTTTTTAGTCTTCTTTCCATTTTCCAAAATGTGCTTGTAAAAGCATGTAATATATTCAAAACAGGGGGAAAAGTTACTTAAAGAAATGATTTATTGTTTCCGTGTCTGTTTGGTTCTCATCTGGCACCATAACCCATCTGAAGGCATCTATCTCCCCCACCAGATTGAAAGCCAACCTAGGGACCAG